>NC_091618.1:92972500-95472500 GCF_027580195.1 Bos mutus | reverse complement strand
CCACACAATTGCACTCATCTCACACGCTAGTAAAGTAATGCTCAAAATTTTCCAAGCCAGGCTTCAGCAATACATGAACTGTGAAATTCCTGATGTTCAAGCTGGTTTTAGAAAAGGCAGAGGAACCAGAAATCAAATTGCCAACATCCGCTGGATCATTGAAAAAGCAAGAGAGTTCCAGAAAAACATCTATTTCTGCTTTATTGACTATGCCAAAGCCTTTGACTGTGTGGATCACAATAAACTGTGGAAAATTCTTCAAGAGATAGGAATACCAGACCACCTGACCTGCCTCTTGAGAAACCTGTATGCGGGTCAGGAAGCAACAGTTAGAACTGAACATGGAACAACAGACTGGTTCCATATAGGAAAAGGGGTATGTCAAGGCTGTATATTGTCGCCCTGCTTATTTAACTTATATGCAGTGTACATCATGAGAAATGCTGGGCTGCAAGAAGCACAAGCTGGAATCAAGATTGCCAGGAGAAATATCAGTAACCTCAGATATGCAGATGACACCACCCTTATGGCAGAAAGTGAAGAGGAACTAAAAAGCCTCTTGATGAAAGTGAAAGTGGAGAGTGAAAAAGTGGGCTTAAAGCTTAACATTCAGAAAACTAAGATCATGGCATCTGGTCCCATCACTTCATGGGAAATAGATGGGGAAGTAGTGAAAACAGTGTCAGGCTTTATTTTTTTTTGGCTCCAAAGTCACTGCAGATGTTTATTGCAGCCATGAAATTAAAAGATGCTTACTCCTTGGAAGAAAAGTTGTGACCAACCTAGATAGCATATGCAAAAGCAGAGACATTACTTTGCCAACAAAAGTTTGTCTAGTCAAGGCTATGGTTTTTCCTGTGGTCATGTATGGATGTGAGAGTTGGACTGTGAAGAAGGCTGAGCGCCGAAGAATTGATGCTTTTGAACTGTGGTGTTGGAGAAGACTCTTGAGAGTCCCTTGGACTGCAAGGAGATCCAACCAGATCCAACCATTCTGAAGGAGATCAGCCCTGGGATTTCTTGGGAAGGAATGATGCTAAAGCTGAAACTCCAGTACTTTGGCCACCTCTTGCGAAGAGTTGACTCATTGGAAAAGACTCTGATGCTGGGAGGGATTGGGGGCAGGAGAAGAAGGGGACAACAGAGGATGAGATGGCTGGATGGCATCACTGACTCAATGGACATGAGTATGGGTGAACTCCGGGAGTTGGTGATGGACAAGGAGGCCTGGCGTGCTATGATTCATGGCTTCGCAAAGAGTCGGACACAACTGAGTGACTGAACTGAAATGAAACCACACTTGTATTTAATTTGTATGTGTTTGTGTGCTTAGTCTCTCAGGCATGTCCGACTCTTTGAGACCCCATGGAATGTAGCCCAGCAAGCTCCTGTTTCCATGAGATTCTCCAGGCAAGCATGCTGGAGTGTGTTGCCATTTCCTACTTCAGTGCATATTCCCAACTCTGGGATTGAGCCTGCATCTCCTATGTCTCCTATTTTGCAGATGGATTCTTTACCACTATGCCACCTGGGAAGATGCATTTAATTTAATACATATAAAATGATCCTTTACACATATTTATTTGTTCCACCAAATAGTAGACAGTTAGTTGTAACACACTGGCGATTACATGTCTAGGTCTTTGCTACTCTTTAGTTGTAATATTGTATCTAACTTCAATATTAGTGACCTCCTACAACTTTGTGTTTTGCTAAAAATATAGTAATAGGACTAGTTATAGCTCTTTGTACTTATTTAATAGTAGGTACTACTTAAATAATTTTAAAAGAAGATTAATGGTTGCTTTTATCAAAAGATTTTTATGATTTACACTTAGAAAATTTCCTTCTCAAATTTCTCTCTGTAGGAAATAGTTGAGTTTTTTTCACTAATTACCAGCAGAATGCTCCTTTTCTTTCATATTACTGTGTATACTAAGATATCTGCAAAAGATATACATTTTCTTTGGGATTCATTCATGACAGTACCCTTCATTGTCTTCCACCTTCTCTCTATATGTATAGATATATGTGTGATCAGAGTAGCTATATCAGTATAGAAGTGTTTGTCTAACCCTGAGCATACCCATTGAATTGGGAATCACACATTGTCTACAGTTACCTTGGAATTTCAGATTAAATTGACATCTGAATTCAAATTTAAATTCTAGTTCTTTTGATTCTATACATTATGATCTCTAATTGAACACAAAGCTTTCCCCACACTTAAAGATCTGTAAAACAAAAATAGAGGTATTTTGTTGATTGAAAAAAATTCATATTATAAGTGAACTTGCATGATTCAAACCTCTGTTGTTCAAGGGTCAACTCTAGAAAATTGTTTATTCAAAGTAAAAAAACGGCAATGTCTTTTGTGAAGATAGCAAGTAGATAAAGTTAAATAAGTGACTTCAATGTTATAAAGGATGGGGGGGAGAAATGAAGGATAGTTTGTTATAAGGTTCCTGTCTGCTTGTGGAGTGGTAGTGTTATTTTAATTTGGACTTAGTTTAATATATCTTTATATATATGCTTCTGGAGAAGACAATGGCAACCCTCTCCAGTACTCTTGCCTGGAAAATCCCATGGACGGAGGAGCCTAGTAGGCTGCAGTCCATGGGGTCGCTAAGAGGGGACATGACTGAGCAAATTCACTTTCACTTTTCACTTTCATGCATTGGAGAAGGAAATGGCAACCCACTCCAGTGTTCTTGCCTGGAGAATCCCAGGGATGGGGGAGCCTGGTGGGCTGCCGTCTATGGGGTCGCACAGAATTGGACACAACTGAAGCGACTTAGCAGCAGCAGCAGCATATATATGTTTCAATTTTTAGGGCAACCACCAAAATTGTTTAAAAAGAAGTATAATTGATATGCTAAAAATGGAGAGAAAGCAGAATCATATAAACAGAATCAATGAAAACCAGAGATAGAAAAAGAGAAAGAAGAACTGGTGAAAAAAACTTAAAAGTTATATGCATGATACATATTAATCTAATTATATCAGTAATTACTTTAAATGTAAATAGTCTAAATATACCAGTGTAAAGATGGAGACAGTTTGAGTGGATCCAAGACTGAACTACGTGTGGTCTACAAGAAATACACTATAAATAAAAAGACATTAAAAGTAAAGAGATTGTAAAAGATGTTCCATGATGATTCTATTCAAAAGATAGAGTATTAGAGTAAATTGTCAGATAATGAGGTCTAAATGATAGTGAGTCTTTTGAATGAAGTTGAAAATTTGTCTATAGACTTGAGAAGAAAAAAATTAAAAAAAATAAAAAAGCTGTCAAATTTTCACCATTGAGTATGATAGCTGTGGATTTATATATGTCTTTTATTATACCGAAGTACATTATCTCAATATACATTTTGTGGAGAGTTTTTTTTATCATAAATGGATGTTTAATTTTGTCAAAAGTGTTTTTCTGCATCTGTTGAGATGAATCATATGATTTGTATTCTTCAATTTGTTAACAAGGCATATCACATTAATTTATTTGAGAATATTGAAACATTCTGGCATCCCTAGGATAAATACTACCATTTAATTATGGTATATAATCCTTTCAATGTATCATTGAATTCAGTTTGCTGATGTTTTGCTGAGGATATTTGCATTTGTATTCATCTGTATTGGGGCCAGTAATTTTCTCTTTTTTTTGTGATATCTTTGTCTGATTTTGGTACTAGGGTGATGCTGGCCTTATGGAATAGAAGTTTTCCTTTCTCTGCAAATTTTGGGAATAGTTTAAGAAGTACAGGTGTTAACTATTCTCTGAATATTACCTATTCTCAGAATTACCTGTGAAGTCATCTGGTCTTGGACTTTCATTTGTTGAGAGTTTTTTTATTATTACTATTATTACTGTTTAATTTTATTAATGGCAATTGACCTGTTCATATTTTTTATCTCTTCCTGATTCAGTCTTGGGAGATTATATATTTCTAGCAATCTATCCATTTCTCCTGAGTTGCCCATTTTATTGGTGTGTTGTTGTTCATAGTAATCTCTCATGATACTTTATATTTCTGTGGTGTCAGTTGTAACTTCTTTTTCATTTATAATTTTAGCTAGTTGAGCCCTCTCTCTTTTTTCTTGATGAGTCTGGCTAATGTTTTATAAATTTTATCTTTTCAAAGTACTAGTTCTTAATTTCATCAATCTTTTCTATTATGTTTGGTCTATTTCATTTTCTTCTCTAATATTTATAATTTCTTTTCTTCTATTAACTTTGAGTGAAAAGAATGTTTCCTATTTCTTTAGTAGTACAAGGCTGAGAATAAGTTAACTAGTTGTTTGAATACTGTTATTTATGAATTAACTTTGTCTGCATGAGCTAAAAGATTCTGAGAAAGATATACACAAATATACAATTTATCTATCAATGGTACAGATACTCTAGAAGATATAGTATGAGAGAAAGACTAAAGGGGAAAGAATGAAGGGAAAGGAAACTAAAGTAGGAAGAATAAACTGATGTTAAGTTGTATGTTACGAAGGTGAGTACTGCTTCATGACAAGCCTCAAAGAGCTCAATAGATATGTCCACTCAGCACACAGAATTCCTCTGGAGGAAAATTATATTGATGCCCTAACACACAATTTGACTATATTTGGTGATAGGGCCTTTAAGAAAATAATTAAGATTAAATAAAATCATAAGGATGTGACCCTTAGGGATAGGAATAGTGTCCTTATAAGAAAAGGAAGAGACTCCAGTGATATGTGTACACAGTAAAAAGGCCATGTGAAGACACAGGGAAAAACTGCTACCAAAAAAAAAAAGGACAGAAGCATTAAAAGATACCAAATGTGCTGCCACATTGATCTTGGACTTGCAGCCTCTGGGACTGTGAGAAAATAAACTGCAGTTCAAGCCACCCAGTCTGTGGTACTCATAGCAATTCTACCAGGGTAATATAGTAAGGAAGGGGGATTTATCTTCTAGGTTCCCACTTTTCTCTTTAATCTGTGGGTTAAAGTTTATCCCATTAGGTATTGACTTCCTCATACTTCAGGATTACATCATCCCTTGGGGAGTAGATCAGGGACCCATGCTCCTTGGTACAGTTTCATTGAAGTCTGGTAATATCACTAGAGCTGGAAATTACAGATGTGTAGCTGGTTGGCTGAGATATGCAGGTAGCCAAAGGTGAGTGACTGGCATATGGCTTATGTGTTTTAGGAAGTGAGTCCCTTTCTATAATCTGAGGATATCCTTAAGATATGTGTCCTATGTAATAGCAGAAGTATATCATTCTTGACCTCTTATTTGAAAAATTCGTATATTTTAATTCTTATTTCTCTTATCCTTATTTTCATTTTACTTAAATGAACATAATTCACACTTAAATAGACAACACACTCTTGGGATTATGTAGTTTAAAATTCTTATTTTAAAAGTGAGAAAAACTGAGGTCCACAAAGATAGTAATATTTGCTTTTAATTTGTTAATGCAAAGGAGGTTGCTTTATTCAATTTGTTTTGTCTTGAATTTAACTCATTATGAAATCCAAGGAATTTCCAAGTATTTCATGCGTGTGCTTTATGAGGATATAGCAATAAGGCGTGAGAAGCCATAAGGTTTCAAATAGCACATAAATGTTTCCCAAACATGGTATCTAATATAATAGAACTTGAACAGAATAAGTGTTCAGTATAAAAAGTAAAGCAGTGATGTTGACTTCAAAGTTAGCAGATGAAACCAATCATTTCTCTACACTGAATTGTAAAAGGTCAGTTACCAGGGAGATAAAGCTCAGCGAAGGCTTAGATTTAGTGTCTCAAGGTAGCTGGCACTGGATAACCTATTTAACAAACTTGCTTTGGTGGCCATCTTTTGTCATTTATTTTTGTGAAAGGGCATAGTAAAGTCCAATATGTTTTAATTAACAGAAATGTGTGACTATTAGAAAAATAAGTGACTCAGGAAGGATAAAAGGATTACAAAGAAAAAAATTGTCACAAATTAAAATTCTAAAAATACCATTTCTCAAGCACCTAGGTTCACAAAATTAAGAGATTATGATATAGTTTTGGAGGCCTAATTTTTAAATGAAATTATCAACTGTGTATAAGGTATATTCAGTGTTTGAGAGTATAACAAGAGCTAAATTACAAAAAAATTCAGACTGTGTTCTTTACTGCCACTGCAACTAGAAGCAAATTGCACCTATTTCCTGGTTTGATGCTAAGTGAATGGGTGATAACTGGCAGTTCATTCAGAATAGTTCATATGCAATCAGTAGGCACAATGCCTTATGCAACAGCTCTTCATTCAGTTTAATTTACTGTAACTCACATGTATTAATATCCCAGTTAGCTCCCTGGTGCCTCATTTCTGGCAGCGTGTGTGTCTCATTTTCTCAGTGTAGGATTCCCTTGTGAAATATTTGGGAACTCTATCATGGAAAGCATCAGGAAGGGAGGTAAGCTGCTTGGAGGAGTGGTTTTTAATAGGGTTGACTAGGTAATTTGTTACTCAAGAGATGAGTAAAAACATGTAGTTTGGATAAATTGTTTCAAAATTATTGTAAAATGTATAATAGCACATTGTGTTGAAAATAAGACCATCAAATGAATGTAGTATCATTTGCTGTTCTTGCTGTATTTCATTCCTGGATTCCACAAATATTTATTAAGTTAATACTATGTGTTATAAGCACAGTTGTATATGTTTTAGATATTCAAAATGGATTATAAGAAATTCCATTTTCACCAGTATGATTAAATAGATACTTCCCACTAAAAGCAACTGTGAATGCTTGATAAGCTATAGTCATCTATTTAGGTATTTATTTATTTACATTAGGATGGTTCATAGAATCTTATTCTATGTAATAGATTGTATTCCATTAATATCATTATTCATTATTGATGTTCAATTTCTATCAGATTTGTTCAATCGGCAAATTTAGCTCTTGAGTCCTTCCAATTTGTCTCCATTTCAATATTCTTTTATTGAAGATAGTACAAAAACATTTCAAAGTTACTAATAATTTTCATATCCCAGCTCTGGAATTAGCTTTTTCTCCAAAGGCATCTGACAACCTTTAGTGGAAAACGGTATTTAGACACCAAGATCAGGATAATGGGTGTGCTCACTGATACCCATGTCATTGCTTCTAGACCCTCTTAGTAGCCCTATGACATATATAATGACATTTTCACATCCATTCATTAATTTTTTTTCTCTTTCCTAAAAAATGTGAGTTCATGCTGATATTTTAAATTTCTAAAAGTGAGAAACTGGGCTCTCATTATGGTCAATATGCTTTCTCAAGCCTAGAACATACAGAAAGTAATTTCGAAATCATTAACTTATACAACTACAAAAAGGAATTTGATCTTCACTTATTGTTCTCTTTGTAGAATACATGTCTTCAGCATTCAGTTCGATTAGTTTTTCCAAAAGCAAACACTCATTAATTCCATGCCTATGAAGATATAGAATATTTTTTATTACTTTTAAAGGTTTTCTCAATCTCCTTTCCAGTTGTTATTCTCTCATTCCAAGCTACTTTCATGATTATTATGCATATTTCACAATCTGCCTATCCATTCTTTTGTTGGTGAACATTTAAATTATTTCCAATTTCTGGCTCTTATGAACAAAGTTTCCAAGCTATTCTAGTATAAAATTTTTGTGAACACACTTTTATTTCTCTTGGATAAATAGCTAAGAGTGGATTTATATAGATTATATCATAAGTGTATGTTCAATTTTATAAGAAACTGCCCGACTTCTCTCTAGCTTATTGTTGTAGTTTATAATCTCATTATCAATTTATGGAAGTTCTAATTTCCCCACATCCTTGCTTGCATTTGATGTTATCCTTTTAAATTTCATCAACTGTAATTTGTATGATTTAGAGTCTCTTGTTTTTATTTCCCTGACTTATTAATAATACTAATTACTCCTTCATGTGCTTGTTGTCCAGTCATATGTCTTATTGTAAGGTTCTATCCAAAATTTTGTCTTTTATTTTTAAATCTATCATTGAGATGCAGGTTTTTGTTTTTCACTCTTTGTAATCTGTGCACAAATCTTTAATCTGACATATGCTTAGCAAATTGTTTTCCGTGTTTTTTCATAAACAAAAGTTAAGATTTTGATAAACTCTAATTTACCTATTTTTTCCTTTTAGAGATATTGTTTCTGTGTCTATTCTAATAAATATTTTCCCATCCCTGACAATATTTTTCTATGTTTTATTCTAGAAATTTTAGTTTAAGCTCAGTCAATTTAGTTCAGTTGCTCAGTCGTGTCCAACTCTTTGCGACCCCATGAATGGCAGCACACCAGGCCTCCCTGTCCATCACCAACTCCCAGAGTCCACCCAAACTCATGTTCATTGAGTCAGCGATGCCATCCAGCCATCTCATCCTCTGTCGTCCCCTTCTCCTCCTGCCCCTAATCCCTCCCAACATCAGAGTCTTTTCCAATGAGTCAACTCTTCGCAAGAGGTGGCCAAAGTTTTGGAGTTTCAGCTTTAGCATCAGTCTTTCCAAAGAACACCCAGGACTGATCTCCTTTGTAATGGACTGGTTGGATCTCCTTGCAGTCCAAGGGACTCTCAAGAGTCTTCTCCAATACCACAGTTCAAAAGCATCAATTCTTTAGCGCTCAGCTTTCTTCACAGTCCATACATGACCACTGGAAAAACCATAGCCTTGACTAGACGGACCTTTGTTGGCAAAGTAATGTCTCTGCTTTTGAATATGCTATCTAGGTTGGTCATAACTTTCCTTCCAAGGAGTATAAATTTATACTATTTAAAACTTTTTAACATTGTCTTACGTAAGAGTTGAAGTTTTTTGTTTCCATATTTATATCCATTTGTTCCTGCAGTTTTGAAAATAATTATATACCTCTTTGGATTCCTTAAAACTTCTGTCAAAAATCAATTGACTATATAAATATTGTACTATTTCTGGACTCTATATAGATATTTCTTGTTTATTGTAGGCTTGTATTAAGATTTACAGTCAAATAGTGTGTCTCTTATTTTCTACTATTGTTTTGGTCACTTTCATTTCCCATATGAACGCTAGAATCAGCTTATCAACATTTATTTGAAAAGTACTTTATCGTAATGACTTATTATTAATGTTAAACATCTTCCTTGTGTTTATTTGCTATCTATATGCTTTCTTTAATTTAGTGTCTTTTCAAATTTTTTTCCACTTCTAATAGGATTGTTTTTTTCATTTTCGAATTCTGAGTAATTCATATGTTTTAGACACTAGTTCTTTATTGAATATGTGTCTAAAATATATTGTCTTAGCTATAAATTTTCTTTTATTATATTAATGGATCATTTGTTGAGCATCCTTTTTATTTTTGATAAAGTCCAATTTATCATTTTTAATGGATTACTGCTTCTGGTGTCATATATAAGAACTTTTTTCATAACCAAGAATATGAAAGCTTTTTCCAAAATTTTCTTCTAAAATATTTCTACTTAGACATTTTATATTTACCTCTATGACACATTTTTAAATTCATTTACTATAAGAGTTATGGATTGAGGTCATTTTTTCTCCACAGAGGTATCCAATTTTTCCAGAACTATTTCATTCAAAGCTATCTTCTATTTTCTGAATTACCTTCACACTTTTGTCAAATTGACTACTTGTATCTGTGTCTTTTTGTGTGTGTTTAGTCTATTAATATGGTAAATTATTTTGAGTGATATTTGAGTAGTGAATCAGCCTTGTATTCTTGAGATAAACTACTTGGTTATCATATAATATTATTGTTGAATTTGATATGCTAGCATTTTGTTGATGAGATTTTCATCTATTTTTGGTTTTAGTACTAGTGGCCTCTTTGCTTCCCTGATAGCTTACTGCTGCTGCTGCTAAGTCATTTCAGTCATGTCCGACTGTGCAACTCCATGGACTGTAGCTTACCAGGTTCTTCAGTCCATGGGATTTTCCAGGCAAGAGTACTGGAGTGGGTTGCCATTGCCTTCACCCCGTGATAGCTTAGCTAGTAAAGAATCCGCCTGCAATGCAGGAGACCCTGATTTGATTTAGGAAGATCCCCTGAAGATGGGAATAACTACCTATTCCAATATTCTGGCCTGGAGAATTCGATGGGCTGTGTAGTCCATGAGATCACAAAGAGTCGGACATGACTGATTCTCGCTTTCACGTTTAAGTGCTCTAATCTTTAGGGGCTTCCGTGGTGGCTCAAGGAGAAGGCAATGGCAATCCACTCCAGTACTCTTGCCTGGAAAACCCCATGGATGGAGGACCCTGGTAGGCTGCAGTCCATGGGGTTGCTGAGTCGGACATGACTGAGCAACTTCACTTCCACTTTTCACTTTCATGCATTGGAGAAGGAAATGGCAACCCACTCCAGCTGGTGGTGGCTCAAAAGATGAAGAATCTGCCTGCAGTGTAGGAGACTGGGGCTCAATCCCTGGGATGGGAAGATTCTCTGGAGAAGGGATTGGCAACCCACTCCAGTATTCTTGCCTGGAGAATTCCATGGACAGAGAAGCCTGGTGGCTACAGTTCATGGGATTGCAGAGTCCAACGCGACTGAGCAACTAACTTTGACTTTGACTTTTCAGTGGCCTATAGTTCTCTTTTCTTGCAATCTTTTTCTAGTGTTGATGTCAGAGATCAGAGTAATATAGGATTCATAAAATAACATTTGAAGAGTCATTTTCTAAGCTTTCTAGAAAAGATTGTGTAGAACTAGTATTTTTTTTCCTTAATTGGTAAAATTTGCCAGTGAGACCATCTGTCTTGAAGTGTTTTGCTGGAAGGCTTTTAAACAGTAATTTATTTTAAAAATACATGGAGGACTACTTAGGTATCTATTTCTTTTTGAGTGAGTTTTGTTTATTTATGTTTTTCAAGAAATTGGTGTCTTTAAGTTGTCAAATTTATGGGTAAAGCATTTTTTGTAAGGCTTATCCTTTCAATGAGTATCTGAATTTGTAGTGAAATCTTCCTTTTTCATTTATAATAATGGTAATATTGCTTTTCCTCTTTTATTCATTGTCAGACTAGAGATATGACAATATTGTGTAAACTTGTATGTACAATAATTTTTATTTTTAGTTTTTTCTAGTAATTTTTTATTCATTACTGGGAATTTTACATGTTGTAGAATCTCTCCACCCTCATTTAAAGTGTATTATTTCTTTTTTTTTTTTCAGACAGAAAGGAATTTCTTTAATAAGAGATTCAATTTATGGATGTTACACTGTTAAGCTGAATTCTCCAAGAAGGCAGTGTATTATTTCTTAACTGTTATGTAGTTAATTTAGCTGAACTCAAACTCAATTCTTGCCCACTTGAAAGAAGGTGAATCCTTTGCTCTGTTTTCAGCTTTACAGCTATGGCATTTCACCTGGAACTCTTCCTAATGCATATACAGGTTAGGGGTAAAATAAGGATTTAGGTGGCATTTAAATGCAGCTTTTATGACTTCTCCTTCTGTGACTGTCTTTCTCCCTGGGATTTCTTCCTTCATTTTCCATCCATTCAGAGAACCCTAAATGTTATCCTCTGCCTCCATAAGACCAACAACTGTGACTTTCTATTTGAATTTTAGCTGCTCTTTATTCAGAGATTGTAAAATATCCTGAAATCATATAAATGTAAGTTCTACACGGTATAGAAGACTTCCCAGGTTGATCAATGGTAATGAATCTGCCTGCAATGCAAGAATCATGGGTTTGATTCCTAGGTTGGGAAGATCCTCTGGGGAAGGAAATGGCAAACCACTCTAGCATTCTTGCCTGGGAAATCCTCTGAACAGCGGAGCCTGGTGGGCCACAGTTCATGGGGTCACAAAAGAGTCGACATGACTTAGAGATTGAACAGCAACATAGTACAGTGCCCTTCTTTCAAGGGTCAGCCTGCTCTCCTATTTCTGCCTACATTTGGTCACTCTTTGGTGTCTTTAGTTACTCTTCACACTTCACATTTTGTGCAGAACTTATATTTGTTATCTGTAAAAAGCCAGTTT
The DNA here is from genome assembly GCF_027580195.1 of Bos mutus. Classification (NCBI taxonomy): domain Eukaryota; kingdom Metazoa; phylum Chordata; class Mammalia; order Artiodactyla; family Bovidae; genus Bos; species Bos mutus. Next base: position 95,460,498 of record NC_091618.1, on the reverse strand, counting down.
GACAGTAGTAACTCTTCCCTAACTGAATCAATACATATCCCAGAAATACATGAAAGATATTTTATAGTTTGTGCAGTAAATGATTTGATATACAAGTATATTCATATCACATTTTAAAAAAAATTAAGTCATTATCATCATCTCTATTTTTGTTACTTGTTCTTTTGAATGGAGAGATTCTTATATTTTTTATTTAAATTTTGGTTATGTTTGTACTTCTATTTGTACTTTATTTTTTTTTCTCTTTTTCTCTCATTTTTGTTTTGGTTATAGAGTTCATTGCTAGGTCATTCAGTGCATAAATGCACACATTGCTATACTTGTTCTTATGTGATATAACACTTTTTTTTTTGCTCAATTATATTCCTCTTGAATTCTAAAAAAGTGTCAGTGCATGCTGGTGGTAACCTATTGCTTAACTAATAACTGAATACTTATGCTAACAGATAAGTGGATTTTGCATAAAAGCAAGTAATGTAAATTTGTTTGGAAAACTTCATTATGTCAAAATTTTAGTTATTTTTAATTTTCAAACACACTGAAGTTAAGTCAATGTATAACATTTTCTTTATATTTCTACACAATATAGGGATTTCATTACCATCAGTTCAGTGTAGTTCAGTTCAGTCACTCAGTCATATCCGACTCTTTGTTATCCCATTGATTACAGCATACTAGGCTTCCCTGTCCATCATCAACTCCTGAAGCTATGTCCAACTCATGGCCATCGAGTAGGTGATGCCATCCAGCCATCTTATCCTCTGCTGTCCCCTTCTCCTCCTGCTTTCAATCTTTTCCATACTCCACTTTATAATAAAACCCTTTGTATCATTTGTTGATACTTGTCTAGCTTTGCATTAGTCACTTTGCTTAATAAAAAATTTTAACTTTTAGCAGTACATAATTCAGTTACTAGCAGTAATTTTCATGGCAAATAGTGGCAAATAGAGATTTTCTTCACTCTTGAATATTTAGCATATTTTAGTACAAAATATGTTATCTAAAAACTAAATTACATAAAATTTTAATTCTAAATAGAAGTTTCTGAGTTATTTTCCTTAAATATATTATAACTTAATAATGTTTGGCACATTTTCTCTGGATTAATTTTTAAAATACCCAGTTACAAATCAGAGTTTTGAAATCACAGCTGATACTAAATTGATTGAATGTTAAAGTAGGCAACACCAAATTCACAGGCTTGATATATAATCTTTTTTTCTTGTTTAATAGGTGATGAAATATTCCATGATCAATATTTTAGTTAGGATATCATTTCTTTCATAGTAGTTTTATATATTTATATAAATCAAGAACAAAATTTCTGAAGCAAATGAAGACTGTTTTAAGATGTCTGTATTCATTTTGAAATTGTAATTAGATAAGGATATTTTAATTTTCAAAATCTCTAAAAATCTTTAAAATAAACTCAAGCAATAACACAGATAATAAGGTAAATTTTTAATTAATTAAAATCTTTATTGGATTTTGTCCACGGACCTCTGGTATTTAATATTATCATTGTTATTAGACAGTTATGGTCACCCACAGGGAATGCACAACTATGCTTGAGTCTAACAGTTAATCAGACAAAATTCAAACTCTCTGTTCTCATAACAGAATTAAAATAAAAAGCAAAGTGCATGGCCCTAAATGGTAGAAAAGAAAAGCCTAGAAACTGTCTGAAAGATGCATATTCTAAGTAGTTTTTCACAACAGAGGTGTACTTTTCTTAATACTGAAACATAATGAACTGATTATTAAATTTAGAAAACCTGAATTCTAGATCTGTGTCTACCACATACCAGGAATATGGTTTCAGAACAGTCACTTGTCGGAGGAGGCCTTACAAATAGCTGTGAAAAGAAGACAAGCGAAAAGCAAAGGAGAAAAGGAAAGATATAAGCATCTGAATGCAGAGTTCCAAAGAATAGCAAGAAGAGATAAGAAAGCCTTCTTTAGAGATCAATGCAAAGAAATAGAGGAAAACAACAGAATGGGAAAGACTAGAGATCTCTTCAAGAAAATCAGAGATACCAAAGGAACATTTCATGCAAAGATGGGCTTGATAAAGGACAGAAATGGTATGGACCTAACAGAAGCAGAAGATAGTAAGAAGAGATGGCAAGAATACACAGAAGAACTGTACAAAAAAAGATCTTCACGCCCCAGATAATCACGATGGTGTGATCACTCACCTAGAGTCAGACATCCTGGAATGTGAAGTCAAGTGGGCCTTAGAAAGCATCACTATGAACAAAGCTAGTGGAGGTGATGGAATTCCAGTTGAGCTATTCCAAATCCTGAAAGATGATGCTGTGAAAGTTCTGCACTCAATATGCCAGCAAATTTGGAAAACTCAGCAGTGGCCACAGGACTGGAAAAGGTCAGTTTTCATTCCAATCCCAAAGAAAGGCAATGGTAAAGAATGTTCAAACTACCACACAATTGCACTCATCTCACACGCTAGGAAAGTAATGCTCAAAATTCTCCAAGCCAGGCTTCAGCAATACATGAACTGTGAACTTCCAGATGTTCAAGTTGGTTTTAGAAAAGGCAGAGAAACCAGAGATCAAATTGCCAACATCCTGTGGATCACGGAAAAAGCAAGAGAGTTCCAGAAAAACATCTATTTCTGCTTTATTGACTATGCCAAAGCCTTTGACTGTGTGGATCACAATAAACTGTGCAAAATTCTGAAAGAGATGGGAATACCAGACCACCTGATCTGCCTCTTGAGAAATTTCTATGCAGGTCAGGAAGCAACAGTTAGAACTGGACATGGAAAAACAGGCTGGTTCCAAATAGGAAAGGGGTACATCAAGGCTGTATATTGTCACCCTGCTTATTCAACTTCTATGCAGAGTACATCATGAGAAACGCTGGACTGGAAAACAAGCTGGAATCAAGATTGCCGGGAGAAGTATCAGTAACCTCAGATATGCAGATAACACCACCCTTATGGCAGAAAGTGAAGAGGAACTCAAAAGCCTCTTGATGAAAGTGAAAGTGGAGAGTGAAAAAGTGGGCTTAAAGCTCAACATTCAGAAAACGAAGATCATGGCATCCGGTCCCATCACTTCATGGGAAGTAGATGGGGAAACAGTGGAGACAGTGTCAGACTTTATTTTTCTGGGCTCCAAAATCACTGCAGATGGTGACTGCAGCCATGAAATTAAAAGACACTTACTCCTTGAAAGGAAAGTTATGACCAACCTAGATAGCATATTGAAAAGCAGAGACATTACTTTGCCAACAAAGGTCCGTCTAGTCAAGGCTGTGGTTTTTCCAGTGGTCATGTATGGATGTGAGAGTTGGACTGTGAAGAAGGCTGAGCGCCGAAGAATTGATGCTTTTGAACTGTGGTGTTGGAGAAGACTCTTGAGAGTCCCTTGGACTGCAAGGAGATCCAACCAGTCCATTCTGAAGGAGATCAGCCCTGGGATTTCTTGGGAAGGAATGATGCTAAAGCTGAAACTCCAGTACTTTGGCCACCTCACGCGAAGAGTTGACTCATTGGAAAAGACTCTGATGCTGGGAGGGACTGGGGGCAGGAGGAGAAGGGGAAGACAGAGAATGAGATGGCTGGATGGCATCACTGACTCAATGGACGTGAGTCTGAGTGAACTCTGGGAGTTGGTGATGGACAGGGAGGCCTGGCGTGCTGTGATTCATGGGGTCGCAAAGAGTCGGACACGACTGAGCAACTGAATTGAACTGAACTGAACTGATACATTATTATACTATACTCATATTATACTCTCCCTCATGGAATAATTGTGAAAATCCAATAAAATAGATTTAAACTTAAAAACACTTTCTAAAACTGTCAAATATGTGAAAATTACTTTTACTTGAAGATATAGCCATTTCTCACATATTTCTTATTTTGTGCTCTTTTATTTTTTGTTATTTAATATTTTCTATTTTCCATTGTCTTAATTTCAGAAGAATATGAAGGAATATTCAACAGCTTGCCAGATTGCAGAGCTTCATTATAATACAACAAGTGTGATGTAAAATGCAATAATCAAAGAGAGAGCAAGCAAAAACAACTATCCTTCTAGACCATGCAGTTCTCATCTTCATCAATCAATCAACATATCTGATCTATTATGTACTCATGAAAAAAACTTACTTCTATGGTAGATTTTAAAATATGGCCATGCTCTTTTACCAATTCTCTTGGAAAGTTGTGATCTACTTTTTAGCCTCTTCAATCTGATCTAGTCTTTGATTAATATAATGTGGAAATCACACTGTGTGAATTATCCAGCCTAGCTCTCCAGTTGTCTTGCAGCTTCTGCTTTTGTCCTTTGAAATGCAGCATTATGGCCATGTTAAAAAATAAATAAATTTTTAAAAAGCCATTCAAACCATGAAGAGAATGGGAGACCACATGGAGGAAAACTGTGCCAGAACCAAATTCACGATTAGTTAGTGGGTTTATCTTGAACATTAAAGCCCAGTAGTCTCTAAGGTGACAGAAAATTCAGCAAAGGAACTATAAAGCAGATTTGTGAGGAATAGCAATTTGTTAATGTTTTAAGCCACTAAATATGAGGTGTTCTATTATAGACTAGATAACTGATAAAATGTAACACCTTGGTAATATCTTATTATTTTCCCCTATCTATTTGTAGTTTTGACCACATTGTGACTAAAGCAAAAACGTTTTGTGTACTAAACTAAAACTTGAACAGTGCTCAGTTTATTGTTGGTTCTCAGTTAAATGATGTAAGTTAGTAATGATTGAATAATAATCACCAGTAGTGGTCCAGTTCTGCATATAAAGTTTTAGCTTTAGCCCTGCTGATAAAATAACTTATTTCCTCCTTCAAGAGAAGCAAAGGTCATTGTAGGTCTATTGGTTTTTGCTGTAACTGAAAGATTTTTCTTTTGAGTTCATTCATATATGGTGTTATACTCTGTCTTGGTTGTATCTTAGCTTTACTAGATTTAGTACAGTCAAAGCATTTCTAAGACATATCTAAATTTTGTGTTGGTTTTATATTATCACAGTTGTTTGAGGTGAGAGAAGCCTAAACTGAATAAGAATCAATAATTTTAATCAGGGGAATTTTTGAGAATCTAAATTTACAGATTTATTGATATAATTGTTATAGTTAGATTAAATAGTGATATAATTATCACTATTGTTTTATAATAAATAGAAAAGATTACAGGAAAATACTTGTGTGATTTTTGGAACAGAAACAGCTTCAGTTCAGTTCAGTTCAGTCTCTCAGTCGTGTCCGACTCATCCTCTCATCCTCTGTCGTCCCCTTCTCCTCTTGCCCCCAATCCCTCCCAGCATCAGAGTCTTTTCCAATGAGTCAACTCTTTGCGTGAGGTGGCCGAAGTACTGGAGTTTCAGCTTTAGCATCATTCCTTCCCAAGAAATCCCAGGGCTGATCTCCTTCAGAATGGACTGGTTGGATCTCCTTGCAGTCCAAGGGACTCCCAAGAGTCTTCTCCAACACCACAGTTCAAAAGCATCAATTCTTCGGCGCTCATCTTTATTCACAGTCCAACTCTCACATCCATACATGACCACAGGAAAAACCATAGCCTTGACTGGATGGACCTTTGCAGAATTCCAAAGAATAGCAAGAAGAGATAAGAAAGCTTTCCTCAGAGATCAATGCAAAGAAATAGAGGAAAACAACAGATTGGGAAAGACTAGAGATCTCTTGAAGAAGATTAGAGATACCAAGGGAACATTTCATGAAAAGATGGGCTCAATAAAGGACAGAAATGGTATGGACCTAACAGAAGCAGAAGATAGTAAGAAGAGGTGGCAAGAATACAAAAGAACTGTACAAAAAAGATCTTCATGACCCAGATAATCATGATGGTGTGATCACTCACCTAGAGCCAGACATCCTGGAATATGAAGTCAAGTGGGCCTTAGAAGGCATCACTACGAACAAAGCTAGTGGAGGTGATGGAATTCCAGTTGAGCTATTTCAAATCCTGAAAGATGATGCTGTGAAAGTTCTGCACTCAATATGCCAGCAAATTTGGAAAACTCAGCAGTGGCCACAGGACTGGAAAAGGTCAGTTTTCATTCCAATCCCAAAGAAAGGCAATGCCAAAGAATGCTCAAACTACCGCACAGTTACACTCAGAAACAGCTTGCTGCTGCTGCTGCTAAGTCGCTTCAGTCGTGTCTGACTATGTGCGACCCCATAGACAGCGGCCCACCAGGCTCCCCGTCCCTGGGATTCTCCAGGCAAGAACACTGGAGTGGGTTGCCATTTCCTTCTCCAATGCATGAAAGTGAAAAGTTAAAGTGAAGTCGCTCAGTCGTGTCCAACTCTTAGCGACCCCATGGACTACAGCCCACCAGGCTCCTCCATCCATGGGATTCTCCAGGCAAGAGTACTGGAGTGGGGTGCCATTGCCTTCTCCAGAGAAACAGTTTCGAATGGTATTAATAAGTATAATTCTTAAGGAATAACCCTTTGATCAGTTTTGAAACAAATCCTCAATAAGATGCAAACAAATTTGGAATATTACTTTCTGATTAAAATGGGTCCATTTCTTTTTTGCTAAATATTCATTTCTCAAGGAATAAGCTGATTACCTGTGGATCTTATTCTGAGGTTCCAAATTTGTCCCTTTGCCAAGACTTAAATTCATAACCTTTCTAATGATTTTTGGGCTTGAATGAAGATTCTTGAGATAAGTTATTATACTACTTCTACAATTATGCCCAAATTTAGAGAAAAAAAGTACATGCTGGAGCAAGAATGCTGTCTTTTGCTTTCTTTAGAACTTTTTCCCTTTCATTTAATGTCAATTAGAGTTTACCAGTAAGGATATTGAGATCAGATAATGTCAATAGTTCAAGTCATATTTATGAGATGTGGTATGAGAAAAATCTTGGTTACCTCATTTTTGGACTTACTATATTCTCCCAAAAGGCTTTTCTCCCCCACTTTGTGATTTACCATTTTTGTATAACAAATGTATCTCTCTACTGCTTCTTTTAAATGGTCACATTAAGATAGATTGTCTTAGTTGGTAATTTATTAATTTTTGATACAATGTGACCAAACTTAAGGAAGTTTTAAGTGCCTCAATTTGAGTGCTGTATAATTCATGCTCCAATTTTTCAATGATAAATAAGGAATAAAGTTTTCAATTTTGGCAAATAAAAACTATATTATACAAATATAAATTTAAATAGATAAAATAGTATTAAATTTCCATGCAGATAAGGTATATTCCACTTGAAAGAGACCATTTGACTATAAGGATTAGTTGCAATTCCAATGCTGTTTTTACTGTCTCCATAGTTTTGCCTTTTTGGAATGTCATGTAGTTGGAATCTTATGGTGTTTAGTATTTTCAGATTGGCTTCTTTCACTTTGTAATATGATCTTAAATTTCTCTATGTTTTTTCATGACTTGATAGCTCTTTCATTTTTAGTGCTGAGTAATATTCCAATGGGGCTTCCTAGGTGGCTCAGTGGTAAAGAATCCACCTGCCAATGCAAGAGATGTGGGTTAAATCCAGCAAGATATGCTGGAGTAGGGAGTGGCAACCCACTCCAGTATTCTTGCTTGAAAAATCTCATGGACAGAGAAACCTGGTGGCCTACAGTCCATGCGGTCGCAAAAGTCAGACAGAACTTACCGACTAAACCACAATAACAACTCTGACTTTTCAATTGGTTTGTCCTCACTGTGCATCAGGCACATGAACTTGGGTTCAACATCAGTATTGCTTTTGCTCCTTTTTCAAAGTAAGCTGAATACATTTATCTGAATCCATTTCTGGGCTCTCTATTCTATTTCACTCCTCTGTGTCTATTCTTTGGCTAACTACCACACTGTTCTGTCTATTGTAAAGTTACAGTAAGTTATGAAGTTTGATAGCATCAGTCTTCCAATGTTGTTCTCCTTTAATATGTTATTGGCTTTCTGTGTGTTTCAACTCTCCATACAAGCATTGTTTACCCTTTTTTTAATGGAGTATGGTTGATTTACAATGTTGTATTAGTTTCTGCTGGAGAAGGCAATGGCACCCCACTCCAGGACCTCTTGCTTGGAAAATCCCATGGACGGAGGAGCCTGTTAGGCTGCAATCCATGGGGTCGCTAAGAGTCGGACATGACTGAGCGACTTCACTTTCACTTTTCACTTTCATGCATTGGAGAAGGAAATGGCAGCCCACTCCAGTGTTCTTGCCTGGAGAATCCCAGGGACAGGGGAGCCTGGTGGGCTGCCGTCTATGGGGTCGCACAGAGTTGGAAACGACTGAAGTGACTTAGCATTAGTTTCTGCTGTGCAGCAAAGTGAATCAGTTATATGGATATATATCCACTCTTTCTTAGATTCTTTTCCCATGTAGGCCATTACAGAGTATTGAGTAGAGTTCCCTGTGCTATATAGTAGGTACTTATTAGTTATCTATTTTATATATAATATGATAGATTCTCTTTTGGTGCCCATTCCAGAAGAAAATGGCTTTAATGTGTCAAAGTTTTTCTTTAAATAGAGTACACATTCTGAATATGTGTAGTACTCTTTTAAACCATCAGTTGTTGCTCAGTTCTTCATAATTTTCTCATCTGTTTTTAATTCAGGTGTTCCACTTTCACTTGAATAAGTTTTTAAAGGATTTGACATTTTTTCTGACTCTCATTCCCTCCTCCTGTTCTTTCTTCCACTCACAGCCCTTGACTTCTTATCCTCCTCTCTTTTCCCAATATTCTTTGAGAGTGAGGCCTTAGATTAACAAGTGCTTCACATTTTTTTAAATAACATTCAAGTGTTTTAAAGATCATAACATATAGAAGAAAGTAAAAAGGAAAAATAGATCCAATCATTAAACATTACAGATAAAAAGCAAGTATTTTCTTTTGCTACAAAATTTCAAGTAACTTTTAGTGTTTTCTCAAGATTCTAGTCTCTATATTGAAATGTGGAAAACATACTTTTTCTGAAAAATTCATAATTTGTTATAGTTTTCAGGCCAATTGTTATCACATTAATTCTGTCAACATAAGGTCCTTGGCAGGAGGAGAAGAGGATGACAGAAGATGAGATGGTTGGATGGCATCACTGATTCGATGGACATGAGTTTGAGCAAGCTCTGGGAGTTGGTGATGGACAGGGAAGCCAGGCGTGCTACAGTCCATGGGGTCACAGAGTCGTACATGACTGACTGAACTGAACTGAACTGATAATTCTTAAAAAAATATTTCAGACTATAAATTCTAAATTGCCAAATTATATTTATTGGTGTACTTCCCCGGTAGCTCAGCTATCAGTAAAGAATCTGCCTGCAATGCAGAAGACCCTGGTTTGATCTCTGAGTTGGAAAGATCCCTTTGAGAAGGGAAAGGCTACCCACTCCAGTGTTCTGGCCTGGAGAATACCATAGATTGTATAGTCCATGGGGTCACAAAGAGTTGGACACGACTGAGTGACTTTCACTTTCACTTATAACTTTTGTATTTATTTGTATACATTGATATAGAAAGGAATTAAATACATAAACTAGTTTCCATAAGACCATTGTAGTAAATGTTTTTATTATATTTTTGCAATTAAAATTTGCTATATGACTACTAAAGACAGCAGACAGTGAATCTCAGCTTCATCAAACTAGAGTTTGGCAGTTCTTTATGTAGAGGATATTATTTAGAAATTTCTTTGCCTTGTGAACTGACAGAGTACAAGTTGATTGGCCTTCAGGCCCGGGATCTTGGGTCAGGCCATTGACAAAGTTCAGTGGCTAAGAAAGAGGTCATCAATTGCTATTTATAATTTGTTTTCTGATAATTTTATCATGCACACGTACTTAGAGGCCATGGGTTGCAGTTCATAAATTGAAACAAGTGAATAAAAATATGTAAAACTAATTGTCAGTTTTCAAAGCACTAAGATATTTGTTATATCCATTTAAATTAGTATGACTTTATGCATTAACTTTAAAGCTGAGGTGGAAAATAGCAAAATATCATCCTGTATGTGCTGCTTTATGAATTTTCAGATATGAGCATTTATAAAATGCCATTGATAAGGAAATACAAAAGACAACAGAAAATGTAAAGGTAACTCTTTTCATATATATCTGACTCATAATTCGTCATTGCTATTTCATTTCTTAATGATCAAGAATTTAAACAATCATTCCATTTTTCTATGCATAATAAAATGCTTCATCTAAAACATACATATATATTTGAGAAAACATATATCAATACTTTTTTGGGATAAAATGTTTTATTCTGCTTGATTGAAAAACACAAGTTCTATAATGAATTTCTTGTAGCTTTCCTAGCGAATTTTACTTTTTATATAGCTAGGAAAAGTCTTGAAGCTTGGGAAACATAGCATATAGCCATGGTTAAAAGAATATTTTACTAAAAAACAACATTAAGAATAAGCTTTAAAAAAACAAGCAAAACAGAATAATCATTAATTAAATCAAATGTCACCAGATACAAAATAAAGAGATTAAATTAATTCTGAAAATCCTTTCACTTATATTTTCTTTTGCTTGATGGTCATATAATTCTGTGTTGATGGGAAATACAAGGTCATTTCCAATAATGACATTTGCAAAACCCAAATCTAGCCAAATTGAGCACATAAAAACAGGCTTGAGATTTCAGAAGCATAGCTATTTTTACCATAGCTTTACTATGCAGATGACAAAGGAAGGAGTTTTTCTTGGAAATCTGATCTTGAAAATCTAAAAGTAGGTTAATCAGATCAGATCAGATCAGTCGCTCAGTCGTGTCTGACTCTTTGCGACCCCATGAATCTCAGCATGCCAGGCCTCCCTGTCCATCATCAACTCCTGGAGTTCACTCAGACTCACGTCCGTTGAGTCAGTGATGCCATCCAGCCATCTCATCCTCTGTCGTGCCCTTCTCCTCTTGCCCCCTATCCCTCCCAGCATCAGACTGTTTTCCAATGAGTCAACTCTTCGCATGAGGTGGCCAAAGTACTGGAGTTTCAGCCCCAGCATCATTCCTTCCAAAGAAATCCCAGGCCTAATCTCCTTCAGAATGGACTGGTTGGATCTCCTTGCAGTCCAAGGGACTCTCAAGAGTCTTCTTCAACACCACAGTTCAAAAGAATCAATTCTTCGGCACTCAGCCTTCTTCACAGTCCAACTCTCACATCCATACATGACCACAGGAAAAACCATAGCCTTGACTAGACGGACCTTTGTTGGCTAAGTAATGTCTCTGCTTTTGAATATGCTATCTAGGTTGGTCATAACTTTCCTTCAAAGGAGTAAGCGTCTTTTAATTTCATGGCTGCAGTCACCATCTGCAGTGATTTTGGAGCCCAGAAAAATAAAGTCTGACACTGTTTCCACTGTTTCCCCATCTACTTCCCATGAAGTGATGGGACCAGATGCCATGATCTTCGTTTTCTGACTGTTGAGCTTTAAGCCAACTTTTTCACTCTCCACTTTCACTTTCATCAAGAGGCTTTTGAGTTCCTCTTCACTTTCTGCCATAAGGGTGGTGTCATCTGCATATCTCAGGTTACTGATATTTCTGCCGGCAATCTTGATTCCAGCTTGTGTTTCTTCCAGTCCAGCGTTTCTCATGATGTATGATTATACAGTGGAAGTGAGAAATAGATTTAAGGGCCTAGATCTGATAGATAGAGTGCCTGATGAACTATGGAATGAGGTTCGTGACATTGTACAGGAGACAGGGATCAAGACCATCCCCATGGAAAAGAAATGCAAAAAAGCAAAATGGCTGTCTGGGGAGGCCTTACAAATAGCTGTGAAAAGAAGAGAAGCAAAAAGCAAAAGAGAAAAGGAAAGATATAAGCATCTGAATGCAGAGTTCCAAAGATTAGCAAGAAGAGATAAGAAAGCCTTCTTCAGGGATCAATGCAAAGAAATAGAGGAAAACAACAGAATGGGAAAGACTAGAGATCTCTTCAAGAAAATTAGAGATACCAAGGGAACATTTCATGCAAAGTGGCCTCAGTAAAGGTACAGAAATGGTATGGACCTAACAGAAGCAGAAGATATTAAGAAGAGGTGGCAAGAATACACAGAAGAACTGTACAAAAAAGATCTTCACGCCCCAGATAATCACGATGGTGTGATCACTGACCTAGAGCCAGACATCCTGGAATGTGAAGTCAAGTGGGCCTTAGAAAGCATCACTACGAGCAAAGCTAGTGGAGGTGATGGAATTCCAGTTGAGCTATTCCAAATCCTGAAAGATGATGCTGTGAAAGTTCTGCACTCAATATGCCAGCAAGTTTGGAAAACTCAGCAGTGGCCACAGGACTGGAAAAGGTCAGTTTTCATTCCAATCCCAAAGAAAGGCAATGGTAAAGAATGCTCAAACTACCGCACAATTGCACTCATCTCACACGCTAGGAAAGTAATGCTCAAAATTCTCCAAGCCAGGCTTAAGCAATATGTGAACTGTGAACTTGATGTTCAAGCTGGTTTTAGAAAAGGCAGAGGAACCAGAGATCAAATTGCCAACATCCTCTGGATCACAGAAAAATCAAGAGAGTTCCAGAAAAACATCTATTTCTGCTCTATTGACTATGCCAAAGCCTTTGACTGTGTGGATCACAATAAACTGTGCAAAATTCTGAAAGAGATGAGAATACCAGACCACCTGATCTGCCTCTTGAGAAATTTCTACGCAGGTCAGGAAGCAACAGTTAGAACTGGACATGGAGCAACAGACTGGTTCCAAATAGGAAAGGGGTATATCAAGGCTGTATATTGTCACCCTGCTTCTTTAACTTCTATGCAGAGTACATCATGAGAAACGCTGGACTGGAAGTAGGTTAATAGTACACATCAAATAATTTATCTTCCAAGTGTATGTGTAGCAACATAAGTGAATATTTGATGTTGAATTTGGGGCAGAAGGGAATGGCAACCCACTCCAGGATTCTTGCCTAGAAAATCTCATGGACAGAAGAGCCTGGCAGACTATAGTCCTTATAGTCTGGGGTTGTGAAGAGTCGAACATGATTTAGTGACTAAACCACCACCAGGATATCCATTACTGGAAGTCACTCATAGCCATGTTCCCTTTAATGATAGGTCTATATCTGGTTTAAATAAGTGTGAGTGTTATAATGACTATATATTTTTTATAAATAATGCAATTTTAAATATATTCCTTCTACAATGTTTAAATGTCATGTAGAAGATGAGCATGGGATTAGGGATAGGGTGTTGATGCCTCTAATAGCACATAAACTACATTTGGTGGAAGATTAACTGATAATGTGACTGTTGCTAGAGAATGTGAGGTTTCTGAGAAAATGAGTGATCACAAAAAGTGACCAATTTTACTTGGCATAAGAATCCACAATAAGAAAGACTGACGTGTGCACAGGTCAGACCCGGTGTGATCACTGTTACCTAGGAGGCTGAAAAACAGTGTAGTTGAAAATTAGAGCATTGGAATTGGACTGTATTGCAACTTTAGCTCTGGCTCAGTCTAGCTCTGTACTAACTGATGGGAAACTACTTAAATTCTCTAAAATCCAATTTCCTTATATAAGTTGAATTAAGAAAGGAGTTGGTGTAAGGAGTAAAATAGACTGTGTGTATGAAACTCAGAATAGTGATTGATACATCTATGTGTCCAAAAGATGTTAATATGTTAAATGTATTTAAATCTCACACTACTATATAATATGGTTTCTATGATAAGATTTAACATATTATAAAATAGAATGTTTATATGGTCACTGTATAGAAGCTATTTTAGAGATATTAATTGAAGATTACTTTTGTGCCAAGCATAATTTCTCCATCAAAGGGGAGCAGGCTTTTCCGTAGACCTTAGGACTATTAAATCTGTAAAGTGATCATTCAGCCCGTAAACTATAATGTGGTGGCAACTGTTGATTCAGCCAATGAGGAAATAAGTAGCCCAAATGTATCCACAAAGTATTGTTACACAGTTTTATGGACTCACAAAGAAACTTGGAGCTATACCTTAAAATGGGGCAAAGTAGACCTGTGTGCTACTGTAACTAGGAATATGGATGAAAAATATTGTGGAATTCTTCTGGAATTCTCCCATAAAATATAGATGAGAAATTGAATGTAATAGCTATGTATTAGCATTTGAAGGACATTACACCAAACCTTGTGTCAGATTGTGGTCAAGCATTTCCTATGTGATTTATGTGGTTATGTCCATGGTCTCCAGGTTACTGGAGCAGACTTGTATCTCTGTAAAACCAATTAGATTAAGAAGAGAACCAAAAGCTGGAAAAAGTTATTGATCTGTTTCAATCTCTTTAAGAGCTTCCCAAGTTCAACATCCATTCTTACACATACAGCACTCTCAACATAATGTTGCTGTGCTTATACCTCTAAAATTGGAGGGAAAAAAAAAGCTCAGTAGGACTGGGTCTCTCCTTGTCTTTGTCAAAACAAACATACATTTGATCAATACTGAAAGACCACAGTTTTCTGACATGTACACTTCCATGCACTTTTGGGTATACTATATTTTTCTGCTCTGAAAATACTTGGCAGAGGTGAATTCGGAGCAGAAAGCATCTTATTTAAAATTTACAATGATAAGTTCACAAATATGCTCTTCTTTCTTACTTTCCCATCAGATGATCCTTGCTTTCCTGTTCCTTGTATATATTTCTCTTGTGTTCACCTCAATAAACTATTATTTCTCTTTACATATTTATCTCTGCTAATAAGCTATAACACCTTTGAACTCCAGTTCATGGTTGATGGTTTTGCATTCCTGGCATAGAGTTCTTTAAGTTTTTGTTAAATTTAATTGAGTTGAATTTAATTGAATAGCTGTGTATTTTTTTTTAATGGAACTATCTGCACTCTTCCCTCACTTCTAACCAATGACAGGTATTGGAGAGATAGACAGTTTTAAGGGCATGTTAAATGACCCACAAAGGGATCAATGCCTAGAATTAGGCCATAGAAGCATAGTACTCAAACCAATAAGCTCACCATCTTGAAATCTGTAATGACACTAGAAATATATTTCCCTTTCTTTGCTGTGGTTTAGCTTTAAGAGGTCTGTATTTCAACATTGCAGGTAACTGATATCAGTAAAATATATTCAATTATCATTTTTATTCATCTATTTAGTGAAGGAGATAAAACTAACATTAGTTCATATTGTCTTATACTTTGAATTAGTAATAAATTGTACTGAAAAGTCAAGTAAATAGAGGTTATGGACTTTCTCTGTTCTATTAGATGTTGCATCCAAGGAAATAAAATTGTTTTAGTTGCCAAGAAAGTAAACAGTTATAACAGCCTCTTGGTGGAATTAAGATTGTCATTTATTTCATTTAATATTTGTTGCTGTAGATTAATTCAAAGATGAAGTTTTTTATTTGATCTGTTTGCTTTTCTTCAGGTGGGTCAAGTTTTGGCTAAACATGATAATGTCATGTATATGCTAACCTACCATTGTTTTCTAAACTTGTCAGATAATAATAATCACTGGGATACTTGTTATAGCTGTAGATTATCAGTTCAATTTGAATAATCTGTGTTGGACTTTGAAAATCTGTTTATTTTAACATGAAGTTCAGATTATTCTTATTTTTTAACACCCTTAGACTACTGCATCTTTGTACTATTTTAATGAACAAAAATATCTGGAAAACTTGCAGGTCTTTTTGATCAAAATCACTCCTTTTCCTTTAAGATATCTTCTTCCTTTCCAGATTTATCTCTCACCACTAATCTATTTTTTAAGAATTAGTTACATTGGACTGCCTGCATGATCCATTTTCTTTTGCTCATGCTGTTCCTGCACTTCAAAACCTGCTGCCTGTTGGAGTCCAGCTCCAACAGCCAGGGAATCAGCCTGAAGGGGTGAGCGATGTCGGCGGATGATGATGTAGCCTCTGACTCATAGTATGGAATTACATGTTTATTTCAAGCTTCAGGTTTTCTTTTATACTTTGACAAAAGCATTAGGTCAGAGGTTTGACATTATTAGTTTTCCCCACCCAGATTTATTGTCTCCAGAAATCATTGTTGTCCTTCAAACAGAGTTCCTGCTTCAGCGATTCTCTCAGAATTGGCTTTACTATCTATTATCTACTTTCTCTTATTTGTCCTATACTTGTGATTATATTGTAACTCATGCTACATTCCTCAGTTTATTTCTTATCTTTCTAAATCCTGTTTGCCCCTAGCATCTTAAGATCACTATCTTCTAAAAAGGCTTCTAGCTATTCTTAATTATTCCTAAACCCTGAACTCAGCAAACTTCTTTTGCCATGAATATTTCCCTCACAAACAGGTCTCAGACAACAATCCTTCCCATGGCCTCAAGCTGCGGCCTACGTGCTCATCCTGGGACGTACTTTGTAAAAATCCTTGAACAAATGTCAATGGTTACTTTATAGATTATTTTCTGAGCACAACTGCAGAAGGCTTTGTGCTTTCTCATGCTTATCTCAAGCACCTTAACATTCTTTCCAGCCAACTCAACTGAAGAAAGGAAAGAACAAGTCAGAATCACAAAGCCTAACTCCTTCATCCCAGACCATGCCTGAGAGGTGAGAAGAGGGGGTTGGGGCCGTGCCTCCATTTTGTCAGTAATGCCTAACGCGGCTCCCGACAGCTGTCTATGAGTTTCCTTCAGTTGGCTGACAACACTTATCTGAGACTTAAATTTACTATCCTACTGGAATCATTCCTTGACATCCTATGACTGAGATGTCTCCACCTGTTGCACTCAAAACCACCTGTGCCTACCATAATGCTCAGCATTTTTCACTGTACTCTTTACTTTTACATCTCCTCATCTAGAAGGTAGATTCTTGTGGGCAGGCACACAATGAGTTACTCTCTGTGTTCTCAGACTAGCCTAGATCTAACTTACAATGAATGTCTAATAATGTTTACTAAAGAAATGAGAAGTACAAATTGTTTAAATTCTATCTTCATAGTTTTAAATCTCTAAGCATGCATCTCTTAAAAGGAATATGTCTTTTTATTTTCTTCTTGATATGTCTTCCATCTACATGAACAACTGTAATGGCTAATTTTATATTATCAGCAAGAGGTTATTAACACAAAAATTTGTTTGGTTTTAAATGCATGGCATCTGGTCCCATCACTTCATGGCAAATAGCTGGGGAAACAGTGGCTGACTTTATTTTTCTGGGCTCCAAAATCACTGCAGCTGGTGATCGCAGACATGAAATAAAAAGACGCTTACCCCTTGGAAGGAAAGTTATGACCAATGTAGACTGCATATCAAAAGCAGAGACAGAAGTCAGGAAGGTTGATTCCTCCAGTTCCATTCTTCTTTCTCAAGATTGCTTTGGCTATTCGAGATTTTTTGTATTTCCATACAAATTGTGAAATTCTTTTTTCTAGTTCTCTGAAAAATACCGTTGATAGCTTGATAGGAATTGCATTGAATCTATAGATTGCTTTGGGTAGTATACTCATTTTCACTATATTGATTCTTTCGATCAATGAACATGGTATATTTCTCCATCTATTTGTATCCTCTTTGATTTCTTTCATAAGTGTTTTATAGTTTCCTATATATAGGTCTTTTGTTTCTTTATGTACATATATTCCTAAGTATTTTATTCTTTTCATTGCAATGGTGAATGGAATTGTTTCCTTAATTTCTCTTTCTGTTTTCTCATTGTTAGTGTATAGGAATGTAAGGGTTTTCTGTGTTGATTTTGTATCCTGCAACTTTACTATATTCATTGATTAGCTCTAGTAATTTTCTGGTGGAGTCTTTAGGGTTTTCTATGTAGAGGATCATGTCATCTGCAAACAGAGAGAGTTTTACTTCTTCTTTTCCAATCTGGATTCCTCTTATTTCTTTTTCTGCTCTGATTGCCATGGCCAAAACTTCCAAAGCTATGTTGAATAGTAGTGGTGAGAGTGGGCATCCTTGTCTTGTTCCTGACTTTAGGGGAAATGCTTTCAATTTCTCACCATTGAGGATAATGTTTACTGTGGGTTTGCCATATATAGCTTTTATTATGTTGAGATATGTTCCTTCTATTCCTGCTTTCTGGAGAGTTTTTATCATAAATGGATGTTGAATTTTGTCAAAAGCTTTCTCTGCATCTACTGAATTAATAATACGATTTCCATCTTTCAATTTGTTAATGTGGTGTTTTACATTGATTGATTTGTGGATATTGAAGAATCCTTGCATCTCTGGGATAAAACCCACTTGGTTGTGATGTATGTGTGTTTTTGGATTTTAATGTGTTGTTGGATTCTGTTTGCTAGAATTTTGTTAAGGATTTTTGCATCTATGTTCATCAGTAATATTGGCCTATAGTTTTCTTTTTTTGTGGCAACTTTGTCAGGTTTTGGTATTAGGGTGATGGTGGCCTCAGAGAATGAGTTTGGAAGTTTACCTTCCTCTGCAATTTTCTAGAAGAGTTTGAGTAGGATAGGTGTTAGCTATTCTCTAAATTTTTGGTAGAATTCAGCTGTGAAGCCATCTAGTCCTGGGCTTTTGCTTGTTGGAAGATTTCTGATTACAGTTTCAATTTCCATGCTTGTGATGGATCTGTTAAGATTTTCTATTTCTTCCTGGTTCAGTTTTGGAAAGTTCTACTTTTCTAAGAATTTGTCCATTTCTTCCACGTTGTCCATTTCATTGGCATATAATTTTTGATAATAGTCTCTTATGATCCTTTGTATTTCTGTGTTCTCTGTTGTGATCTCTCCATTTTCATTTCTAATTTTGTTGATTTGATTTATCTCCCTTTGTTTCTTGATGAGTGTGGCTAATGGTTTGCCAATTTTATTTATCTTCTCAAAGAACCAGCTTTTGGCTTTGTTGATTTTTGCTATGGTCTCTTTTGTTTCTTTTGCATTTATTTCTGCCCTAATTTTTAAGATTTCTTTCCTTCTACTAACCCTGGGGTTCTTCATTTCTTCCTTTTCTAGTCGCTTTAGGTGTAGAGTTAGGTTATTTATTTGACTTTTTTCTTGTTTCTTGAGGTAAGCCTGTATTGCTAAGAACCTTCCCCTTAGCACTGCTTTTACAGTGTCCTATAGGTTTTGGGTTGTTGTGTTTTCATTTTCATTTGTTTCTATGCATATTTTAATTTCTTTTTTGATTTCTTCTGTGATTTGTTGGTTATTCAGAAGTGTGTTGTTCAACCTCCATATGTTGGAATTTTTAATAGTTTTTCTCCTGTAATTGAGATCTAATCTTACTGCATTATGATCAGAAAAGATGCCGTCTCTACTACAAAGCCACAGTCATCAAGACAGTATGGTACTGGCACAAAGACAGAAATATAGATCAGTGGAACAAAATAGAAAGCCCAGAGATAAATCCACGCATGCATGGACACCTTATCTTTGACAAAGGAGGCAAGAATATACAATGGAAAAAAGACAATCTCTTAACAAGTGGTGCTGGGAAAACTGGTCAACCACTTGTAAAAGAATGAAACTAGATCACTTTCTAACACCATACACAAAAATAAACTCAAAGTGGATTAAAGATCTAAACATAAGACCAGAAATGATAAAACTCCTAGAGGAAAACATAGGCAAAACACTCTCCGACTTAAACCACAGCGGGATGCTCTATGACCCACCTCCCAAAATATTGGAAATAAAAGCAAAAATAAACAAATGGGACCTAATTAAAATTAAAAGCTTCTGCACAACAAAGGAAACTATAAGCAAGGTGGAAAGACAGCCTTCAGAATGGGAGAAAATAATAGCAAACGAAGCAATGGACAAAGAACTAATCTCAAAAATATACAAGCAATATACAGGTCAATTCCAGAAAAATAAATGACCCAATCAAAAAGTGGGCAAAAGAACTAAACAGACATTTCTCCAAAGAAGACACACAGATGGCTAACAAACATATGAAAAGATACTCAACATCACTCATTATCAGAGAAATGCAAATCAAAACCACAATGAGGTACCATTTCATGACAGTCAGAATGGCTGCAATCCAAAAGTCTACAAGCAAAAAATGCTGGAGAGGGTGTGGAGAAAGGGAACCCTCTTACACTGTTGTTTGGAATGCAAACTAGTACAGCCACTGTGCAGAACAGTGTGGAGATTCCTTAAAAAACAGGAAATAGAATTGACATATGACCAGCAATCCCACTGCTGGGCATACACACTGAGGAAACCAGAAGGGAAAGAGACACGTGTACCCCAATGTTCATCGCAGCACTGTTTACAATAGCCAGGACATGGAAGCAACCTAGATGTCCATTAGCAGACGAATGGATAAGAAAGCAGTGGTACATATACACAATGGAGTATTACTCAGCCATTAAAAAGAATACATTTGAATCAGTTCTAATGAGGTGGATGAAACTGGAGCCTATTATACAGAGTGAAGTAAGCCAGAAAGAAAAATACCAATACAGTATACTAATGCATATGCATGGAATTTAGAAAGATGGTAACGATAACCCTGTATGCTGCTGCTGCTAAGTTGCTTCAGTCATGTCCGACTCTGTGCGACCCCATAGACAGCAGCCCACCAGGCTCCCCCATCCCTGGGATTCCCCAGGCAAGAAACACTGGAGTGGGTTGCCATTTCCTTCTCCAACCCTGTATATGAGACAGCAAAAGAGACACAGATGTATAGAACAGTCTTTTGGACTCTGTGGGAGAGGGCAAGGGCAGGATGATTTGGGAGAATGGTATTGAAACTTGTAAATTATCACATGTGAAACGAATTGCCAGTCCAGGTTCAATGCATGATACAGTGTGCTCAGGGC
This sequence comes from Bos mutus, assembly GCF_027580195.1. NCBI lineage: Eukaryota > Metazoa > Chordata > Mammalia > Artiodactyla > Bovidae > Bos > Bos mutus. The sequence continues at coordinate 95,439,756 of NC_091618.1, read as the reverse complement.
TGGTGCACTGGGATGGCCCAGAGGGATGGGATGGGGAGGGAGATGGGAGGAGGGTTCAGGATGGGTAACACATGTATACTCATGGCAGATTCATGTCAATGTATGGCAAAACCAATACAATATTGTAAATTTAAAAAATTAATTAATTAATTTAAAATAAATTTAAAAAATAAAATAAAAACAAAGATATTACTTTGTCAACAAAGGTCTGTCTAGTCAAGGCTATGGTTTTTCCAGTGGTCATGTATGGATGTGAGCGTTGGACTATAAAGAAAGCTGAGTGCAGAATTGAATTTTTTGAACTGTGGTGTTGGAGAAGACTCTTGAGAGTCCCTTGGACTGCGAGGAGATCCAACCAGTCCATCCTAAAGGAGATCAGTCCTGGGTGTTCATTGGTAGGATATTGTTGAAGCTGATACTCCATTATTTGGCCACATGATGCAAAGAACTGACTCATTTGAAAAGACTCTGATGCTGGGAGGGATTGAGGGCAGAAGGAGAAGGGGATAACAGAGGATGAGATGGTTGGATGGCATCACCTACTCAATGGACATGGGTTTGGGTGGACTCTGGGAGTTGGTGATGGACAAGGAGGCCTGGTGTGCAGCAGTTCATGGGGTCGCAATGAGTTGAACATTACTGAGTGACTGAACTAAACTGAAAAATTATGAAGTAATATATATATGCAAGTAGAATAAGGAAATGTAAATTAAACGTGAGCTTTCTTACCATCTCTGGTTCATGATAGATAACCATTGTTACCAGTTTCTTATTTGTATTTCTAGAAATGTTAATATACTAAAACATATATGTGCATGCATGCTAAGTCACTCCAGTTATGTCTGACTCTTCACAAAGGACTGTAGCCTGCTAGGCTCCTTTGTCCATGGGATTCTCCTAGCAAGAATACTATAGTGTGTTGTCATGCCATCCTACAGGGGAGCTTCCCAACTCAGGAATGAAACCCGCGTCTCTTACATCTCGTAAATTGGCAGGTGGGTTCTTAACACTAGCTCCAGCTGGAAAGCCCAAAGCATATATCTATATCTATCTATCTATATACATATAGGGAGATATATACATATTCACATAAGTACAAGTACACAGACATCCACACATAAATATTTGTCTTTTGTATACTTTTATGTAGACAGGTTAATACTATGTTTATATCTTGAAAAAAATTCATATTAAATTATATAAATCTACTTCATTCTTTTTATTGGGTTTATATTATTCTATTTAATGTGTGTATCAATATATAGTTAATCTCCTCTTATTGGGTAGTTGTGTTTGTTTTAATTTTTTCCCATTATAAATAATACTGCAGTGAATATTCTTGCATACAATTCTTTGTGCAATGAAGAATTTTTCAGATTAAAGTAATATGATTTTGGATACATATTTTTTAATTAATCAAGAAAGACTGCTACAATTCATATTTCTATCAAGAAGAGAATGTTTCTCCACACGCTCACTAATTTTGAGTATTCAATCTATAGTACGGTGATCTCATATGTGCTTTAATTAGCATTAATTTACATACACATGAAGAGTACTATTTTGCATATAATTAAGAATTTGTATTTCTGAAAGACATTGGTTCTTCATCTTTGTCTATCTAGATACCAGTATATGTCCAGTTTCCTCTGCTTTAAAGTTCTCCAAAGTTTTTTGTTTCATCTTTTGATCCCTGGTTGTCTGTTCATTTTCAAAACTCTAGTTTCCTTACTTTATTTGAAATATAAAATTATGTTTTATATAAGGTCAGTTTTCTAGTATTGCCATTATACTCACTCCATAAGAAAGGATCTGACACTGATACAGACTTAGTTTTCTTTTTTACTCAGTTCAGTCACTCAGTTGTATCTAGCTCCTTACAACCCCATGGACTGCAGCATTCCAGGCTTCCCTGTCCATCACCAACTCCCAGAGCTTGCTCAAACTCATTGTTCCTCAGCGATGCCAACCCCTTCTCCTCCTGCCTTCAATCTTTCCCAGGATCAGGGTCTTTTCAAATGAGTCAGTTCTTTGAATCAGGTGGCCAAAGTATTGGAGTTTCAGCTTCAGCATCAGTCCTTCCAGTGAATATTCAGGACTGATTTCCTTTAGGATGGACTGGTTTGATCTTCTTGCTGTCCAAGGGACTCTCAAGAGTCTTCTCCAACACCACAGTTCAAAAGCATCAATTCTTCCGTGCTCAGCTTTTGTTATAGTCCAACTCTCATATCCATACATGACTACTGGAAAAACCATAGCTTTGACTAGATGGTTTTGTTGGCAAAGTAATGTCTCTGCTTTTTAAATGAAATTTGAATGGAAAATATCTATGCGTTTTGATTTCTAGCACCTACCTAAACTGAATTAATAATACTTCCGAAATTACAGAAATTACAGAAAATAAAAAACCTTCCAAAGTTAGAAACTGTCTAAATTTGAGGTATAAAATGAATATTCGTTAAAAATATGAAATACTTCCCAAATTTTGGGGTCATTCTTGCACAGGGGCCATGCTAATCTTCTTTGTATAGGTCCAATTTTATCATATGTGCTGCTGAATTGAGCACTAGACTTAATTTTTCTAATTATATTTGTCTATACTGGTATGATTTGTGTGTGTATGTGAGCAAGTATATGCATGCTCTAGTATTTAATTTAACTTGTATTACTACTGCATAAGTGCTTTACTTATTCTGGAGTTGCACTTGATGAAAAGCACTAAAATAATCTGTATTATAAATTTTGTGTATACTCTGAGACTTCAGAATATTTCATCTATCTTTATCCAATTCTAAAGTGATGAACTAGAGATAATTTTTAATTATTTTAGTATTTTTGTAATTTCCTTTTTATTGAAGTGCAGTTGACATATTATTATATTAGTTTCAGATGTACAACAGAGTGATTTAAGATTTTTATAGATTATAATCCATATAAAGTTATTATAAAATATTGGCAATATTCCCTATGCTATACCTTATATCCTTGTATTTTTTTATACTAATTTCTTAAATTTCAGTCCTCACGGTCTTAAAACATGAGATCATTTGCCATTAGAAAGCTCTGTTTTTGAAGTTTAGCATCTTGTTTTTTACCACATTTTAAAAACATATTTAAACTTTTTGCATTTTAAAACATTTATGTTCATATATTAGCTTCTTTAAACTATAGTTGAAAGGCAATATTTGTTTGTTACATTTTGCATAAGCCTCTCTTGCTCCCTCTCTCTCCAAAGGAAAGCAGGAACAGAAGTCAAGAGGAGAAAAGTAATTGACCCCTTGACCAAGTTGTTCTGTTTGGTGAGGTTGTACCACATTGCCCTTGTGAGGTTTACAGTAAGAGCGGAGCAGAGGTCTGGAGTAGAGGGACTAACAGTGTTAGGATCACAGGACTAATTGTCTGTTTTCTTGAAGTTAGGGTTATTGGCAGCTGCCATTATACCATCCATGCTGCTGTCACCCAGCACAGCCAACCAGCATGCACTAATTGCAGTGGCCTTTTCATCAAGTAAGATCATCCCACTAAACACAAAGAGCTGTCTTTCCATTAGCACAGACAGTAGCTAGCTAGATCAGCTGGGCTCCTTGAGTATGATTGGACTGTCATATTGTTATGATTTGTTCAAGTTTAGAGCATTTAGCAGATACCCTTTGCACCTCTCTTTGTACCTGAATACTATAACCTGACTGCCCCTATCATTTAAGAGGGTACTATAGCTTTTCAAAGTTCAGCAGCGCACAATTGCAGGCAGGCAACTGGTTCCTGACAAGAGATCAATACTGTCCTTCCAAACGCTGGAGTCAAGCTGCTGGGTCTGTCAGAGGGATGTGTGCTGTAATTGGATCATGGATGCTGCGAGTCATCTGAGTTTCCCTTCAGCACTGTCACAGCTGTCAGATGTCATCCCTTTGTACAGCTGTCACTGCGGGAGGGTTGGGGCTCTTTTTCCGTTCTAACCCAATGCAAATGTCCACTTAGCAGATGAATATTGAAGATATTAGACACTTCTTTATGCCTTTATGCAAAATAAAGATCTGTGTCATCTGTGAATTTCATGGAAATAAGTTGCAATTTATTCACTGTGAGAAAAGTGAAGTGAAGCCTGTAAAAATGAGAAATTATTTGGTTCAGGCTATTAAAAAAAAAGGAATATTTTACAGAATAAACAACAATATGCATATATTTTTCTTGAGATGGAAAAACTAAAACTGTGCAGTGTTTAGAATGGTCACTTGATATTTAGATAGTATACATATATATAGGTAATACATATATATTTATCTTTTGCTTCATGTGTATTTTCAGAAAAGGGACAAATCTTGAGTAGATTTAAGTCCTTTAAATCATTAAAATTTATTGATAAATATAAACCCAGTATCTATTTTAAAGTACCAATACAATAAGATTTAAGGAATGTAGTTATACTTAAAATCAGGTCAAGGAGTCTCAAAAAAGTTTTTAGGACAGGACAGGCAGTTTCAATAAAAACAAGTATGATGTTTTCATCACAAAAATCTGTTTTCCTAAGTTATTACAAATTAGGTCAAAAGATATGTCCATAGCTGGCAAAATAATCACGTAACCAATAAGTGGCTTCTTTTAATTTTAGTCAATTTTGCTGTTGTTTAAAGTACAGAGAACAGTCAATAGACATACATTTTATTTTACTGTCCTTATTCTTATAACACTGTATTTTTAAAAATAGTGATTAACTCCTAGATTTGTACAACTTGAATTATGTACACTCGCAACATATAGTAAACGTGAAGAGCTTTCACCAATGTGGTTTTGGCAATTGCATTTTTAATTCAGGAAATTCCTTCTACAATATTGCAATCGATCCATGAATTTCCCTTGACTATTCTAGAATAAAGTACAATCTTAACTCAAAAAAAATAATTTCTTCCCGTCTCGCTAAGCTGATGTCAGAATCATTTTTTGGATGGAAGACAGGGTAATTTTTGATCTGGGTGGCTGACTTCCTTTTTCTTGAGGTCCAGACCACATACTACCTTCTCTGTCAAGCAGGCAGCCTGCACCAGCCCAGTGACAGAGTAGCATGAACCTTATTTTCCAATATCTAACCTTAGCATTCTGTCACCCACCAGGGTACTCACTGGGTCAGCCCCTCAAATATCCAAACTTTTTCCCTCCATCTGGCATTACAAGGTGATCTTCACCTCATTTGCAGTGGCTCAAGGTTTTTTGGACGCTAAAATTAGTGGCTGCCAAGAACAAAACATAGACATTTGACCCGCATTGTGGGGTATGAGAGGGAACCAACTATAAGAAAATGCACATTCATTTAAAAGACAGTGTGTTTGAAGTGATTGTAATATATGCTAATCACAATAAGAAGTATTGCAGTTCCCCTTGCCTCAGTTAGCATTTTTCTTTCAATATGATTTTACTTTTGCAAGAAGCAGGATAAAAATCCTAAGAATATTGAAGTATTTTACTCTTACAAAATGAATTATTTAGCTATCAAATCTTAGTTGACTATCACTGGTATAGTTAAATGATCTTCAGTAGTTACCTGGGCAGAGAATATAAGAATGAAGTAAAAATTTTAAACTTAGTTTCTTAAAGGTTATTCTTCTGTGATAACTGTGAACTTTATATGCAACTCCAGTGACTCAAGTAGGCACTCTCTCTCTCTCTCTCTCTTTTTTTTTAACATGGTTTATGGCTAATTACATCAAAGATCCAAAACAGTCTTTTTTACATTTGCATTAATAAGGGTGTCACATGACCACGTTGAAGTAGAAGTATACATCAAAGGTGGATTAAAGGTTGGTTAAGCATCAAACTATGTTCCATATGTAAATTTATAGCAATGATGTGCTGTAGAAAGATAGCTTACCCTCTATTTCTCTGCTACTAAATAAAATTAAAAATTCACAACTCTGGTTTATGGGATTTTAAATGAATTTGATCTCTCTTTTGGGCAGGGCAAATAAGTGTTTTGTGATGTATTATTTTATAAAAAAAAAAAAAAGACCATCGTTCTGGCTCATTTAATTTTGCAAGTGAATGATCTAAGATTAACTACAGACTAGTCAGTGCAGTTTAAAAGCTGAAAGCAATTTTCAGCCATAGATGGTAATGCCACATTCAGTCCACAACCGAATGACTCTAAATGACTAAGATTCGAGGTCTTTGTATATGACCACAGGGCCTGATAAAGCCATAGGAACACAGTAAAAGCACAAAAATAGTTCCAATTTATTTGGTGCCATCACCTTAATGAGATTAATACAGACGTGTTCATGTGCCTAATTGGTGATTTTGTTTTAACTAGTAATGAAGGATTAAAACTTCAGGCAACAGGCTGCTTGCTGAAAAGAGGATTTGAGAGGAAAAAAAGATTTTAATTATAAAACGGAAGCCTGTGAAATATACCACTACAAAGTTCATAGTAATTCTTTTTAAAAAAATGAACTGATTAAAATGGATAGCTTGGATTTTTCCTGCCATTTTGGGAGAAAGGGTGATTTTATGATCAGAACCACATACTGATTTTATTTACCAATAGACCCTTTGGCATACAAGAACATGTAAAACTGTTACTTCCATTGAAAAAGTGTTAAAACTGAAAAGCATTGTCCCTTAGGCTACTATGGAATTGAGTATGTAGAATTTTATTCTAATTTATTTTTCAATGATTTACTACAACCGGATGACCTGTGGCTAGATGTCCCACTAAATCCCACAGCATCCCAGTAAATCAGAGCTTCTTTGCAGAAACTTCACCTACAACTTGCGATGGGTTTGCTCCCTTCTAAGTCTAGCTGTAACCATTTAAATGCTAACACTATTAAGCATGCTGTCAAAACACAAACACTCAGCCTGAGTCATTAAAATTTAATTATAAGGGGGCAGCTGAGCCCAGTTTGAGTTTTGAGTCTGAAAAATATTATTTAAAAAAACAAAAACAAAAGCTAATAAAAACAAAACTACCCATCCAAACCTATCAGCATCTGTCTATCCTGGCCTAGTGAACTATAGTTAAATAAAATTGGAAGCTTTTTTTTTTTTTCAGAGTGCAACAGCTAATCCTCACACTAAAACATATTTCGATAATTACTTATCTATCCTAACATATAGTGGGTCATTGATTTACCTCATCGTTGGTGATGAGTTATATAACCTCTGCTTTATATATTCCTGAGAGCATGTTAATTTTGTCTTTCAGAACAAATAGTAAAATAAAGGGACTATAGCCTTCCACTGCCAAATGAATAAAACAATATTATCTAGGTTATTCTTTTCTCCTTGAAACTTTGGCCAGTGCAAAGACATCTTTTTGATTACAAAAACAAAAAACTGAAATGCAAGAATTTGGTCTTTGATGTTCTATTACAAACCACCTTAAAAGGACTCTGGGTAGTGATACAGTGCAGTGTAAGATGCTACCTTCGTAGAGAATGAAGACAGAAATATATTTTACATTTCTTGTCAGATTGAACTTTAAGACATCCTGACTGCTTTCTCTATAATTTAAACATCACAGCCAAAATGGCAACATGCTTTGTTCAGTTCCAGTTGTGTGGAGTTTTAGTGCTTCATTGATTCAGAGGAAGGCTGAGGCTGGCACGGGGAGCAGGGCGACGGAATCACACTCTCACTGCAGCATGTCAAGCCATTATATCTGGGACCAGAATGTCACCGTGGTCTCAATGGTTCGTCAGCTGAAGGATATGGTTAACAAATGTAAAACCAAACTTCAGAGGAGCTGGTTTTCTGTGCTAAGTGATCTGTATTCCCTCTGAATTTACTTTCCCCTAACCCCGTGAAATTAACAGTACTTTCTGACATTCGACCCCCTGACCTCACACATAATAAGAATTTAAAAAGCACCATGCATGAGTGTGTCTCTGTAATGCAAAACTGGGAAAAATGACCATGTCACAGTTTTATTATACAAAACCTTCTCAATCTCCATTGCATGCTTCATATATGAGTGCTCAGTTTAAAGTTATTATAAAGAAAAACACAATTTTAAGAGTCATAATTCACTGTTCGTGACTTTTATAGACAATAAATTGTAGCAAATACATATTGCTACCAAAAAGCTTTGTATTCCATTAATGCGGATATTTACCAAGATGAGTGTTCAAAATAGTCCCCCAGAAGACTGATGGTTCAAAGGAAGGGGCTTCCAGGGAGCTGGTTACCAAGGGTGCAAGTGCATGCACAATGTGTAGGTCTCAAGGTTTAAGAGGCAGAAGCAGGGAAGTGTTATGTGGAAATGATTTTGTGTTATCAGGCTCAGGGGATGACAGCATACAAGAGTAAGAACAAGGTGCTATGTGGCTTTTTCTTCACTGTGAAGTAAAGATTGGCAGCTGGAAGTAAGGCTTACAGACAGACCTGCACACAGGACCTCTTCACCTAGGACTCATAATCACTACTCAAAGGAAAACGCATTTACCAGGGAAAAGCGGCTGTAGCCATCAGAAGTGTTCTTAAAACACCACTTAAATATCACTTTATACACTATTACTTGCAAACTGTGGCTTCGTATTAAATTATACTTGCATAGGCTTTTGCTTAGGTGCTGATAATGCTTTTGAGGTTGCATTGGTGAAGAAGAATTTAGGCTGCTTCACAAGAGACGTGACCAGAATACTCCATGCTGCTGACAGTGACAGGGTGAAAAATTGCAGAACTGTACTTTCTTTCCCCATATAGATTGTAATTTTAATTGTCATTGTGGCCCTTCTGTTTTAATTATGGGACTTCTTTGATATATACCAGGACATCGTATTGAATGAAAATATGGTGCTATAATAGTCTCTTTATAATTAATGACCACATGTAGATCTTGGTGCATAAAAGGGAAGGAATAAATGAACAATTTATTTAACTAGGTTTTGGATTTCTTTCTGTCTTCCAGTGAATATAAAATGATCCTGGGGTTTCTGAGAATGTTTGATATAAGAACTGCACAGAATATATAATAAAATTACTTTAGGCTGGATTACAAAACATATTATATTTTAAAGCGTCCTGCCCCAAAATAGTAAAATGTGTCTATTTACCACATTACTCTTTTAACATTTCATCTGAAACCAAATAATAATAATAATAATCATTTAAATGTATTTACATGTATATTTTAAATGTCTGTCTTTTTAGATTTTACTTGTGGTATAACTAATTCTTACAGGTAAGATCAGGGTTCAAGAAAGAGACTTTTGAAGATTGATTTATCAAACTGCAAAAAAAAATCTTTTAGAACATTTTCTTTAAAAATAGAATAGATCCATGCTACATCTTTTCTCTGAAGGAAGAATAATTTTTTTCTCAGTTACTACTACTAAACAGAAGCTGTTTTTCTACAAATCAAAAATAAGTAGTCTCTTCATAGGCAATTTAAATGCCCTGAGAACTGTGAAGAGGAAACCAAAAAAGCACAGCAAAGGCTTAACATTGTTCTCAAACTATCACTTAACAAGCTTACCATAAAGAACACTGTGACATGAATATGCTGGGCTCATATACATTTCAAGAGAGCCAGACCTCTATGGATTTCTGGGAAGCAGACCTATTTGTCCAGGGTCTGTCACTGTAAAACAGGAAAATGCCCCCTGACAAGCTTCTGCTAATTTTACTGAGGCATGGGGTCCTGTGCATACATCCTCTATAGTATGACTGCAGTTCAATTGTAGAGCACGATGAAATTGGATCGGCAGAGACAGGGACTACCCTGGGGTCAGCTGTGACCATGCCACTTCCATGTGATGTCTAGTTGGGGTGATGGTGTGTAAATAAACGTAGAGAATTGCAAATCTTGTCATGGCCACGCAGAACAGCTCAAGCATTTAAAGATGGTTGCCCGCAAACCTAACTGGAAGGTGGTTGCTCTGTGTGGTGGCTGAGGAAATACTGGATTCCTTGCCGGAGTCTTCTTCTTGACATATCTGAAAGTACTGACCGAGCATCATGTTGCTGAAGGGATTAATCACTAAATAGTTTTTCACTGTAGTGGAAAGTAAAGAAACAAGCTAATCATGTTTGAATATTGTGCTTTTAGAGCTATTGTGCTGATACCAAGGACACTTTTTATTTATATTATCCTACTTTGATTTTTTTTTTTTTTTTTTTTAATGAGGTGAAGCATCTTAATGTTTTACTGTTTATTGAATTTAGCACATTAAAGTTCTATGAGTTCTTGTCATTATTATGAACTTTCCTAATGTTAGAAAATAAAATATAATAGAATTCACATTTTCTGCTTATGAATCTAATTTTATTTAAATACTACTTACAGTACTCATTAAAATATACTTAGGTCTTCCTTCCTTCAACCCATAAGATGTATTTTGTACCAGTTTTGCATTTACACATATCTGTTTTTCTGTTACTTTTCCCACATGACAATTACCTTTCATTACAAATTTATAAAATCATTTACATTTTAGCAGTTTAAATGTTTCTGCTGACATTTTGTAACTATTACCCTCTTCTAGAATGGCATATGTTCAGGCAGTTAATAAAAAATTAAATGGAATAGCACTAGACAAGGTGAAGCTTTGTATCAGAGTGTTCTCCACATTTCTGAAAATACCATCTTTGTGTTGCAAACTGTGAAGTGAGGTTAGGGCTGTGCCAATATGTGTATTTGTCACAACTGTCACAGAGACCGCGAACTAGCCAATCACACAGTCCTTAATTAGACAGTTATATTTCGCTTTTTAGAAATTGTCCTCATGTAAAATGGTGTCTGAGACTCAAGGAAGGTGCTGAGAGCTAAGAGGGCAAAGAATGCCAGCAGAAAAACACTTTGATTTCTTTGTAGAGGATTTAGTAACTGCTGTATGATTTCTTAAATATAGAAATAAAATGTATAAGAGAAGTTGTACAAATTTAGCAAGAAAAAAAGGCAATATAAGGATTATTGAAATAGCAATAGGCTGAATTAAACATTACCATAGTGTAATATGCTTTCATATGGATTTTTAAACTATAAATTAAAAAATTTTTAAAACAAAATGAGCATTCAAATAGTGAAGAGATCATAGATGTCTTAAAAATCTTTATATAGGTTCACAATTTTGACATTGGCTTTATTTGAAAAGCAAATTATCTGTTACAATTTCAATTATCTATTACTGAAGGTATATCACATATTTTTGTCAAAGATTATTTATGCTTTTATATCTTTGAAAAATTATAGAAACATCTATATAGCATAATTCTATAGTTTTTCAGAAAATAAATCAGGGTCTTTCATTCTGAAAGTAAAATATATTGAATATCTTGCCACATTTTTTATTTTAATTTTTATCATATATTTATACACAGTTATAAAGTTTCATGTACAATGAAGTAGACAAAAATATATCAGTAAAATTGTGTCTGTGCAGATATTATACCTTTATATGCATTTACCTTGTCTGTGAAAATGACACTAATATACTCTTTTACTGATATTATCATCATATATTTTTACATTTTGAAAATTAGAAATTGAAACCACATTTACCTTTTAAGTAAAAAGTCATCAACGCACTGGTAATTTTTGCCAGCAAGATTGCCTTTTGATAAAAATATTATGAATTTTATAATCTTGAATATAAGTAAATAAGCATGATTTTTTAAATATTGTGAAAATTATTATAAACTTATTTTTTTATGTGATTTCATAGGTTTTAAGGTTTTTAAGCTAATTTTAACCAGTATAGAACTACTTTGAGTTTCTGGAACCTGAGGGTGGAAAGTCCTAAAAATACTAATAAATGAAAGCTACACAACATCACTAAGAGCTCTTTCTAAGAAATTAATAATTTAAATGGAAGATTTAAGTCTCTAATGTAGATGAAAGAAATGTAATTTATTTGTTTGTTTTTAACAGTGGAAATTTCATGTATATTAAAAGCAAAAAAATATATCTATTTTGGGGTAACTTGCACAGCTCATCCCATTTTAAATCTTTATTCAATAGGCATATCATAGAAGTTTTAACAGTCATAGCAGATTAACCTTGCCTGTGCTTTTGGAGGCTAGTCATCTGATGAATTTACATGCAGCTGGATGAAAATGCTATTTGGAGAGAGATTGAGAGTTTATTTGATTAAATCCCTTTCTCCACTACCTTGACCTCTTTCTTGTGAAATAATCAGAACTGTTTAGCAAGAATATTCAGGCATTAATAATGAATTGCTTTTGAGCCGATTTATTCTGCATGCAACAAACCCATTGGTGTCCCTGCTCTTTTCTTTTTTGCTTTTGTAAATAGCACCTTATTTAATGAACACAATGATTAGAAACAGTAAGAAACATATCTTTGAGGAGTTTTGTTTAATAATTTGTAGGCTGTTTTGCTACTTGTAGTTCTAATTGCTATGTTTTCACTTTCCTCTTCTTCCAAATACTGCCTGCCCACAATTTGTACAAAGGTGGGATGCGTTAGGCAGGGCCAAATGCTTCTGGATGATAGGATGGCAGCTACTTGATTTATCCTCACCAACTATAAGGGTGGTTTTGAGAATTTATGCATACTATGATGTTAAATAGTGATTCCATTGTTTGTGCAATTAATCAGATGGCAGTTATTTTTCTGAACAATTGTTAGATCAATTTTCATAGAATTTTTTATTTTGAAGACTTTTTATAGATTATCTAGTAGTGCAAGCTATTTCTCTTTTAAGAGAAAGAAATTTATCTGCAAGGAAATTAAATTAATTCCCTATCTTGTACAGCTAGACTTGTGTTGAAACCAAATCCACTTTGGGTTAGGAAAAAGGGGAAGGTATCCCCCTGTTCTCTTCTTCCATTTGAAATATAGTTGAAGGACAAGATAGTCACACATAAAATGGCAATTAACAATTAATGTTAGTTGCTGATGAATGAAATAGGAACTCTTTACCTTTACTGTTTTAAGAGGAGGAATTTACCTCCTGTGCATCTCCCTGGAGTATTACTGGATGAATTCCAGGCTTTATTTGGCAATATAACATTGGTCAGTGTTTGGAACATATGATAATCTTCAAGTGTAACTTTGACATGAAGTAATAGGAGTAAGTGGAAATTTTTAAAGTGTGGTGCATATTTAATACTTTTGATACTTGAATGTGGCAGATTTGCTGTATACATAACCTACTGTATTGTCACCTATTATAAGGCTACAGTATCTTGTCTTTATACTAAATCAAGCTTCATTATAATTTGTTTCTTAATAATAACATGCACTTGACTATAATATGTAAAATGCTTGGCTTTCATGAACAACTCTATGGAAAAGCTGTAGAGTATCTAATTTGCATTTAGCAATGATGTTACATTTACCATATACTAAACTGCAGAAAATCTAATCTAACATCATAATTTAAAATAATAATTTCTAGGGCTTTACAAGTAGGATACAAGTCAGATTACAATAACATTGTACTATTTCTGTTGAGTAAAACAGAGTTGGCTCATTATTTTGTCCCTCAAAAGTATTCAGGAAAGACTTAATTCTTTAATAATGAGAATAGCATTACATTGAGAGGGAAGACCATTTAAATTGTCATAGGTGGGTAAAATTTTTCTTTCTTGATCATAATTAGTCATTTTGGGGTCTCTAATCATATCATTAATATGCTAAGTTTAGGGGAGAGGTTTTATGACACTCAAATGACCTGACAGCAATCCTGTTGTAAAAACCATATCTGGTTTTCAAAAATGTCTATATTTTTAATTATGAAGTACTGCATACTTCAAAAATTCACATTCAAGAAAAGTAGAAAATAAAACATTTTTATAGTGATATCTAAATTTATCCACTCTCAAACTTTTGTTATATTTTTTGATGTTTCATATCCTATTAATATTATGTAGTGTTGCAAATTTGATTCTTAATTTGACCATATGGATTTGAGGATAAGATTTGTTAATATTGATGCATACATTTTTGAAGATTTCTGAAAAATATAAAATATATTGAATAAATGTTTGAATGCTGCTGCTGCTGCTAAATGCTGCTGTCGCTTCAGTCATGTCCAACTCTGCACGACTCCAGAGATGGCAGCCCACCAGGCTCCCCCATCCCTGGGATTCTCCAGGCAAGAACACTGGAGTGGGTTGCCATTTCCTTCTCCAATGCATGAAAGTGAAAAGTGAAAGTGAAGTCGCTCAGTCTTGTCCGACTCTTAGCAACCCCATGGACTGCAGCCTACCAGGCTCCTCCATCCATGGGATTTACCAGGCAAGAATGTTTGAATACTTATGTGCAATTAACTCTAGAGTACATGTTGGAAAACACAATCTTACCCCCAAGAATTGTATGATGTATATCAGGAGCAACATTTTTACATTTAACTATAAAAATAAAGTCAGTGGCATTAAAGACTGAAAATTGCAGCACATAAGGAAGGAGGTCATTTTTAACAGACAATCAGAAAATCCTTCAGGGAGAAAATTTTATTTTGGATCAAGCTGAACTTCAGTTCAATTAAACCCAGAAAGCATTTAGTATTATCAACCATGATATGATCTCTGTTTGGAAGGAACTTATAGATACAATAAAGATACATTGGAAAGGACAACAAATTCTATCTGAGCTGTCAGAGAAAGCCTCATGAAATAAGTTGTATTTGACCAAGATCTTAGTTAAATGAGATAAAAAGAGAGGTGGAAGCATTTTGAGATGAACGAAAAGCAAAAAAAAAAGAGGAAGAATTAGGGTGTGAAAGGCCATGTATCTTCTGAAAAGAGAAGACTTGCCAGTGTGGCTGAATCATAGGAAAATGGAGCACAGAGATACCTGGTGAAATAAGAATTGAAATTGGACTTGAAACACCTTGTAGGTCTGAGCAGCCAAGTAACAACCTCTGTCCTGATTTCTTTTCTTTTCTTTTTTTTTTGGTCTCCATTGTTTTTTCTCTTCCAGGAAAACAACCTTGACAGTTCTGCGAGAGCTCAGTTAGAATGGGAAAGCAGAGAAAAATGAAGAAATTTAACTTCAGATTGAGGCAATGTCATCAGCTAGAAATACCCTGAGAGCAATTTCAACTTCTAAATGATATTATGCCTCTGACAACATTTGTGCTGAACAATTTCCAGTGCATTCTTTACTTTGTTTCTAATTAATTAGACAATAATAGAAACTAGAGATCTTGAGAAATTTAGATGACAATCCTTGTAGCTAAGAAAATCCATACCTTCCTATTCCCAAAATATGCAAATCAATTTTAGAGTAAATTAAAGATTTTTAAGATTTCCTTCCCATTTAGGTCACCACAGAGCATTGAGTAGAAGAATAAGAAAGCTCTCACATATATAAGCATATAAGCCCTTCATTTTAGAGTCCATTCTTCCCTTTTCTTAAAAAGCCTTCATTGTGCAGAGCAAACCATACCAGACTTACTGATCAAGATATCCTCTAAGTTTAATAGGCCTGAACTTTCGTTGGAACACAAAGGCTGCTGCTGCTGCTAAGTCGCTTCAGTCGTGTCTGACTCTGTGTGACCCCATAGATGGCAGCCCACTAGGCTCCCCCATCCCTGGGATTCTCCAGGCAAGAACAGCGGAGTGGGTTGCCATTTCCTTCTCAACGGCATGAAAGTGAGGTCATTCAGTCATGTCCGACTCCTAGCGATCCCATGGACTGCAGCCTACTAGGCTCCTCCGTCCACGGGATTTTCCAGGCAAGAATACCAGAGTGGGGTGCCATTGCCTTCTCTGGGAACATAAAGGACTGCATCTGTAATCTCTGCTGCTGCTGCAAAATCGCTTCAGTCGTGTCCGACTCTGTGCGACCCCATAGTAGTTCCTTCTAATTTTAGTAAAATCTCAATGTCTCTTGACAGTTTTCAATTTTATTCCTTAGTTACCTCTTGAAGTTTCTCTCCCAGACTCTCTGTGCTTCCCCTAAGACAATAACCTCATCATCCCACAATGAAAGGATGTGGGATCTACTGGTCTTGGACATAGGTTGATGATGGAACCTGGTCAAGGAAAAAGGAGTAAGGGAGAAGGAGGAATCCAGGACAATTCTGAGTGTTGGGGACAATACTGGTGCTATTAATAAAATTGTAAAATTAGGAAGAGAGCATGCTTGGAGGAAGTGGTAGATAATAAAGCAGGATTCTGTTTTACTTAGAAATTTATGGCTAGGTAGTCTTCTAACCTTCATGAGTGGCTTTGGCACAGTGGTGAGAAGCAATCCACACTTCAAGAGAGTAAAAGTTGGTGGATGGGGAGATGTGCACTAGAGATATAGAGGACATTGTAAATATTTGATAACAAAGGTAAAACCAATGATAAGATGTTGTCTTGAAAATGAAAAGGGAAAGCAATTTCTACAGCAGAGAAATTATGCCTGGGTTGAAAGGCTCTAGAAAAGTGAAGGACAAGCACATTCACATGAAAAAACATCACTTTCTTGAATAAAGACAGAAATTGAAAGCAAGGGATAAAAGTTGAGGTTCTGAAGTAGAAGATGGTATTCACAGCAGATAAACTCCATCTTCTCATGAAATAGTAGCCAAGGCAATTTGCAAAATTGCTGTTCTTTTAAACAAGGTAGAGATCATTTCAGAGTTGCAACTGAGAAAAATAATGAAATCACACACATACAAACAAAAAGTAAAAGAATCCTGAGAAGTAGTGAGGGCCTGGCTATGGTTTAGTAGACTTATTCTACCCTTATACTTCCAACATGCCCTGTGAGAGTGGAGTTTCAGTTTCTAATTGTTTTGTCCATTTCTGGATGTTTAATCTCATAATAAAATTTTAAACACCATGTCACAATTAATGTGTTTGAAGCTATCCTGTGCCAACTTTGTAAAAGTTTTCCTTATGATGAACTGAAAACTTTCTGTCTGTAACCCTGGTATTAATCTATCAGGAAAAAACCCTATGCTCTCATTAGGAGTCCTTGTTATGTGCTATTGCATCCTTCTTTGCTTTTAAAACTCTGGACTAAACACTTTATTTCATTAAATAATTTCTAATATCATTGAATTTCTTTCATCTTCAATAAGAGAAAAATACACATTATTTCAGGGAAGGCAATGGCACCCCACTCCAGTACTCTTGCCTGGAAAGTCCCATGGACAGAGGAGCCTGGTAGGCTGCAGTCCATGGGGTCGCTAGAGTCGAACATGACTGAGCGACTTCACTTTCACTTTTCACTTTCATGCATTGGAGAAGGAAATGGCAACCCACTCCACCGTTCTTTCCTGGAGAATCCCATGGACGGGGAAGCCTGGTGGGCTGCCGTCCATGGGGTCGCACAGAGTCGGACACGACTGAAGCAACTTAGCAGCAGTAGCAGCAACAACAACACATTATTTTGCCCAAAAACTGCACACACATTTAGAAATAACTCTAAGCTCAAATAATATAAATTATTACAAACAAAGGTCTATTGCTTGATTTACTTTCTGGTTTGTACATGTTTATATAAAAATTGTTTTGTTTACCTGGAACTCTATTCAATCAGTTTAGATTAATTCATACTCGCATTTCCAAAGATACAGTGTTGTGAGGAAAAGATGGAGATGAAGAATCGGGAATGAGATTTATAAGAGAACTTGAGAAAAATATTCAAATAATTTTTATTATTTGAAAATGTTAATGCTTGATATTAGGAGGAAATGGGATTATATATATTAATCCCCTATGAGTTAATTTCTTCCAGGAGTGGGGGTGGCATACTTTAGAATAAAAGTGACTGTTTCTTATCATTCTCATTGCATTTTTCCAAATAAGACTATGATTGAAAAATTACATTTTATGATCAATATCCTAGATTTATCAGCTTTCTTCCCCCTCTGTCATAGAGTAAGTCCACAAGTTTATGAGCATTTATTTCCTCTACTGTGAATGCCTATATTCATTAAAAGAAAATATTCATTGTTATACTCCTCACACTATGTCTAGAAAAGGTTAACTCATTTAACCAATATGGTAATATTATTCTTCATAGATTGATTTCTTTATTGACCACAATTTAGATTATTGATATACATGATAAAATGTGGGAACATTCTAATATGTTATAGGACTCTTTTTCCTTGAAATTTAATATAACTCAGAAAATAACCTTCAGAGAATGCAGAGTATGCATATAAAAATTCTTTATATAATATTAGTTTCAAAATCATTGCAGTTGGCTTAGAAATGTTGGTAGAACTTAAAAGCTATCTACACGTTTAGTCAATAAAATAGTTTATACCCAGTATTCAGTCCATTTTCTACATTAAAGCTAGTCTAAATATTAATGAAAATTGCAACAGAGAGAATTGCATTAGTTTCTGACAAGATTATAGACTGCAAAAGGAAATTTACAATCACTTGTCATAGCCTAGGCCAATTCAGAATCCAGATACCCTCTGTCTTGTCAAAAGTTTTACCTTAGGCCATATATACCCTTCCCACCTGCCACATTTTCAGTAGGAATCTTCAGAACAGATTTATTAATCCTTCAAAAGCTTCCATAGTGGCATAGTCTACACTGATTATCTAAAATGTTCAGAACACTTTGAAAAAATTAACCATTACTAGAGTGAATTTTTCTACCTTTCTTTCCCCTTCTCTACCAAGGAGCAGAAGTGAATGGAGAACCCAAACTTTTAAGCTTCCTCTTATAAAATAAAATCAAACTAGCATATTTGAGCAATTTAAGCTGATTCTAGGAAAGGATTATTAGGGTTGTAATTTACTCTTTCTTTCAGAAATTAAAGCCTACTCTGAATTTTTCTCTTGTTCATTGTACTAAGAATTTAGTGCATATTTAATTTTTGTCTATGTTTGTCTATGATTAATTCTAAATAATGTGCTATTTCAATTCCAGTCATTCATTTGATTTATATTCTCTGGCATTTTCAGCTTTGATTCTGTATTTCTTCCCCAGTTTTCTTATCAATGGTCATTTTGACTGTATCCCACCCAAAATTAAGATTCTTAAATTCTACACAGCACTTACAACTTTAGGTTTTATTATATTTGTGAGAAGTATTTATGAAAATATCAATAATTCTTTCAATTGTAGGTTGATAATGCTTAAAATGACCAATGATTCACTTACTGTGTGCTAAGAATTGCTTTAAATTCTTTGCATAAATAATTACTTTAATTCTCAGAACAACTCTATGCAGTATTGTTATTATCATTATTCTAATTTTGCAGATGAAAATTGTGGCAGAGAATGTAAGTAACTTACTCAAGATCAAAGACCTGGTGGATGGAAAAGATAGAAATTTTAAGTCATGTAGCTCCCAGTTTCTGTACTCTTAATCATGGACACTACTGGATCTTCATAAGGTAGGAGTTTTGGGGGCCAGGGCCAAAACTCTATTCCCAAATGAGGCCAATTATTCTATTTTTGGTAAAATTCATTTTTATAGATGGCTGTTATAGAATATGAGATTTTAAGTCTATTAGAGAAAGATGACCAACTTTGAAGTCAGCTAAAATGGGCTTGAATTCTCTTTTTTATAAGTAACATATTGTATGACTAAATTTGAATCTTTTTCTTCATTTCTCTGGCCCTGTTTCTTTGCTCTCATGAGGATTAGAACAGTGACATATAAAAGGTAACTGCACAAAATCTGGTTCATAGTAGATTTTCTCCCTTTTCCCTATAAGAAAAAAAAAAGAAATAACCTATTTTCTTTTTTCCTCTGTTATTGCATATAGGTGTAGCCTGAAGAAGTAAAGGATTGATGTCCTTGGTCTAAGGCTGGAAAAAAGCTAGGTATTTTATGTATTGATTTGCAATATTTAAGCTTCCTGTTTTCCTATCTGTGAATTAATTAGGTGCGTCACAATAGATGCACTCTTCCCTTCTCTATTCCAGAGTTTTAATCTTCCTCCTGAGGAATGAGCATTTTATTTTACAGATTTTACTAGAACCAAGCATGGGAGAGGAAGAAACACTCCGCACCATGTCGCAGACAACTCCTACTTGCTATATTTTCTGAAAGTTTGTTCTTCTTTGTGAGGAGTATACATAGTCAGTTCAAGTTCCATGAGATTAATGAAATGCTTACATAAATTATTGTAATTGGAGATTATATCTATTGACGAAAGACTCTGCTGAATATTTCAATGCAACTAGGATTACATTTTGGTCTTAACTCATCTGCCTTTTCAGATATACCATAAGGAAACCTACGAAACTTTTGAAAATAGAGAAAAATCCTACTCAGCACCAAGAGTACATTTTGAGTTTTAATACATGTGGTCAGTTTGAAGGAGTATAATGAAAGAAACTAAAAGTGAAAGCGTTAGTCACTCAGTCATGTCTGTCTCTAGCCCACCAGGCTCCTCTGTCCATGGGATTCTCCAGGCAAGAATACTGGAGTGGGTTGTCATTCCCTTCTCCAGGGTATCTTCCCAACCCTGGGATCAAAACCAGGTCTCTGGCATTGTAAGTGGGTTCTTTACCATCTGAGCCACCAGGGATGCCAAGAAGTTAATATATTACCAGGGAACTGAAATAATATCTGTTGTTAATTTGGGCTTTACTTCTTGTGTTAATTAGAGGTATTAAGGCTATGGTATACTTCTCAGGTGATGCTACTGGTAGAGAATCCACCTGCCAATGCAGGAGATGCTAGAGACATGGGTTCAATCCCTGGGTGGGGAGGATCCCCTGGAATAGGAAATGGCAACCCACTCCAGTATTCTTCCCTGGAAAATGTCATGGGCAGAGGAACCTGGAAATCCGCAAAGAGTCTGACACAATTTAGCGGCTGAGCATGCACTATTACTGACGTGTGTGTGTGTGTGTGTATGCGTGTGTGCGCGTGCGTGCTAAGTCACTTCAGTTAAGCCTCAATAAAAAAAAAAAAGTACTTAGTATCTCATTAATATGACAAAAGAGTCATGTAAAGCTGAGATTATTGACAGTAAAAATAGATAAATGTAAAGAATACATCCCAGTTAAAAGGTGAATGATTTTAAACGCTTTGTAAAGTATTTGTCAAAAATTAAATGCGTCTGGAATGAAACTGTTTTTTAGCTAAATATTTGTGTATTGCCATGAAGTTATTCCAGTGTTTGTATACATTTTGGAAGTATTTGAATTGTGTGTTAAATTCTGATTGTTGTTGTTTAGCCAGTAAGTCGTGTCTGACTCTTTTGAGACCCCATGGACTGTAGCCCGCCAGGCTCCTCTGTCCGTGGAATTCTCCACGCAAAAATACTGAAGTGGGTTGTCCTTTCCTCCTCCAGGGGGTCTTCCTGACCCAGGGATTGAACATGGGTCTCCTGCATTGCAGGCAGTTTCCTTACTACTGAACCACCAGGGAAGCCCTAAATTCAGGTTAATTATGTGTTAATCAAGTTATTGTCAGCAAGAGATTTGAGGAGGACCCTGGAAGAAGGCAAATGTTACATTTGCCTCACGCAGTGTTTTTGTTTTCTCTTTTTATGACTTATAGATAGGTTTCAAAACAAGTGCAAAGTCACTGAAATGATTCAAAAACGTACACGATTGGCAAGAGGACACTGAGTATATGAAAATTAAAATAGACCTGGAGATTCTTTCTTTTTCTGACAAATTTGCATGCTACTAATTCAATACTTAGGGCGGATGATAGGACAGATTTTAAGAGTTTAAAGGCATTATTGGTTATTTACCGTAAGAATTTGGATTTTCTTTGTATAAAGCAAATTCTGAAATTATCTCCTCTGAAATCTAAAGTTCCCTACAATTTATAATATTAGGAAAATGAGTTGTTTTTAGTTAGCATATTTTCCCTTATATTTTATTTTATATTTCACCCAGTTTCACTGTCTGGATGATGATCATCTATGTAATATATGTTAGGAATTTTCACTTGAAGGACCATGTATCTTTAAATGTCTTCTCTTTATTCGTCCTAGTTCTAACACATGTAATTTCCCCTTTAATTTGACATCATTTAACGGCACATTACACGTCAATGATGTGATCTGTGAATATTTACAATGTTCATGTCATTTTTATTTTCTAATCCAATTTAAGTAGCTCTGCTTTTTATGACATCATGAATTCTTCAGTCTTTTTGGTCTTTTTGGGACTAATTATTCCATTAGTTCCTTTGAACTAGCTCTGTGTTGTCAGTCATTTCTTCTCTTTTGATCATAAGACCTTTGCTGCCCTCCTTTGCATGTACAATCAGTTGTAGGTCTATGCAACCAAGCTAAGGAGCAAGTACTAAGTTCTCCTTGCAGACTGCTGTTCCCAATTATTTCTGTCCAGAATGCACTTTGCAGGTAAATCTTCCTACTCTAAAACCATGGCTTCTAATGTTCTTACCTGCTGAAAAATAAACTTGGATATATTTAAAAATATTTTTATAATAATAGTAAATATTTTATATAAAGTACTTTCACTTAAGACAAAGGTTTAAAGAAAACGAGTTAAAAAAAAAACAGAAGAAAAGCAGACTAAATTTCAATTGCTGCAATATTACATGACACATAGTCTATGTTTATTGTTCAAAGCTGCTTTTGGCAGAATTACAAAATGTCCTAGATTCAACTTTTGAAAAAAATGTAGTCTTTCTTGGTATTTCCCATCTCCATTTGCCTGCTAACTTATATAAAAGTTTATAGGTGTGGTTACTTTTAAGCAGCATCAAGGCAAAAGATAATTTAGAGTGATTTAAGCGTGACTTTGTGTTTAACCCTCTTGTTTACTAGGAAATTTAACATTGCCTCTGTAATGCTAAGGAGCTCTGCTGTCTGTTGCTGCCCTCTGTAGTGATGACAAAGAGAGCACAGGATCAGTTCGTAGTAGAATCTGACTAAAAATTTTCTCTAGAATGCAATTGCTGCCTAGTTGAGATTCATATATTTTTGAAAATAAAAAGCCAATGGGTGTATTTTTTTTCATTTGAAGTGTTCTTCAGCAAGTACTAGACACTAAGAACATAACCTGACTGCTTTTTTAAGTATAATGCTTAAATATTGCAATGTGATTCATTTAGTCTGATTGAAAGTACCGCTAAGAATACTTACATATAAACTAAAATGGTAAAATAATATATTTAAAAAGTAGATTTATGACTTAAGATTTCAGATTGGATGGCAACAACTAAGAATGGTCCAGAATTTCTGCCTTTATCAGCCAATTTTATATTAAGCCATTTAATTCTCCCTGAGGCTGTTACCTTATGGATCAAATGGGATCATTGTAGAGCTAAATTCATACAAAGAATGCAGTTTGTACTCATCCCTGGTGGCTCAGACCATAAAGATTCTGCTTTCAGGACAGGAGACCCAGTTTTGATCCCTGGGTCAGGAAGATCCCCTGGAGGAAGGCAAAGCAACCTGCTCCAGTATTCTTGCCTGGAGAATTCCATGGATAGAAGAGCCTGGTGGGCTACAGTACATGGCGTTGCACAGAGTCAGACACGACTGAGAGACTTTCACAAGATCTATCTATATAATAAGCATGTTTATTTCCTTAGCTAGGTTTAGTCTGATTTAACAATGAAATGAGCTGCCTAGGTGGTGCTAGTGGTAAAGAACCTGCAAGCCAGTGCAAGAGACATAAGAGACGAGGGTTTGATCCCTGGATGGGGAAGATCCCCTGAAGGAGGGCATGGTAACACACTCCAGTATTCTTGCCTGGAGAATTCCATGGACAGAGGAGCCTGACGGGCTACAGTCCATAGCGCTGCACAGAGTTGGACACGACTGAAGCAACTTGTCATGCACACGCACAACTGTGAAATAGTTAAAATTCGTTCTTTCCTTCTCATTCCCTTTAAAACACTGCTCCCATTGCCCCTTCTTCTGGGAATAGGGTAAGAGAAGATTAGTCCAAGGGACAGGCAGTTGCTGAGTTAAGGAGGAACTTACTAGGATCCGAGTCATGTCTAGGAAGAGACAACAGAAATATACGCTCTTGAAAAGAAGACCGGCTGAAGCTAAACAGGGCTTACGGCCCTGGTTAAGTGGCCTGAGGCTCAGGGCAAAGGGTTCTTGGCAGAAAATCTCAGAGTCTATAAAATAAGACTATAAAAATAAGGCCATCTTTGCTAGGATTAGGGTGTGGCCAGAGTATGACCACCCTTTGAAAGAACAGCTAATTTCATGTGATGGCTCTTTAAAATTCTTCTATATCATAAAGTCTTTTATATTATAAATTATTTTATAGCATAAAGATGTGAGTTTGTGTACTAATTCTGCCATTTACTGGCTGCCTGGTTATCCTAGAGCCAGATTCTTTGATTTCTCTGAGTCTCAGCTCCCTCTGTAAAACTGGGGTTACTTTTGAAATAATATTGCTAAAACTCCTGATCTAATGTGTATTATTAAAAATAGTAGATATTTACACTTACCTGGTAGGGGAGGTACCATGACCATGAAGATGGTTTTCCCAGTTAGGTTCATCCACTTCACACCAGTGTGCTGATCCCTGCAATTTCCCCAAATGTGGGAAGCCCAACTGTATAATTTGTGATAGTGGAGGCTGGTATTTGCACTAAAAATAGCATTTAATAAAAGTTAATTCATTTTAAATCTGGTCAAGATAAGAGCAGTAACTGGATAGGTCAACTAGTGAGTAACATCAGTGAGTTTATTTAAGAAGGATCAAAAGAGACCATGAAACTTTTCTGAATTTCTGGAATTATATGACCTATGTGATTGCCTGATATATATGTATTTCCATAGAAGAGAATTCTAGAACTGACGGGAAGACATTGAGATGTGGCCAGGGATGAGCTTTTGTACCATGCTTTCTATGAGTCAGTTGCCATGTTTAAACTTGTATTGACTTATACTTTGATTTTTCAAAGACACCATCCCTGAGGTATAAATTCAGCCTAAGTCTGACTATGACTCCACATGTCTGACTGTGACTCCAAGATGTGTTTAGTTTGTGGAGGTAGCTCATATGATTAATATTTAAATGTTAAGAGACAACTTGCCTAAATGACATGTGGCATAATTAACTGACTTTTTTTTTTCTGTTTAGTGGCATTGCCATTGGGAATGTTTATGGAGATCATATTTAGCTTTCAATGTAGTTTGAGGGAATAGTTGCAAAAAAATAATGATTATTCAATAGACTGTATATCTTTTTTATTTCTTTTAGCTTAAAAAACAAGTGGCCAATTTTATAAACTCACCTCAACATAATCAGCACTTAAAATGTTGGATGAGGAAAAGTTGAGAGTTTTGGAGGGTGACTGATGAAGCCATGATTTACTGGCCTTCTTACATTGTCTCAATTTTCTTTTGAAAACAAGAGAATACAATAAGCATTTAAGTATTTAACTTTCATAAGTAAAAGTAAGAAGTGATTTATTTAACAATGTTCAAAATGAACTTTGGAACTGATGAAAATAAACATATGGTCCTGGAGCTAGAATATCTGGTGGTTTTGAATCACAAATGTGCTACTTCCTAGATCCATGACACTGGGCAACATTCTATGCCTTTCTGTGTTTTACTTTTCTCTATGGGACAAACTAATGGGACAAACTATAGATCTCACAACACCATGCTGTGAGGAGTAAGCAAGTTAATTCACGTAAAGCATCTACCTATATTTGTAGGCTTACAGGGAAACGAAACAATACAATATAAATCCAAGGTTTAGAGACAGTTACGGTGTGGCTCAGATGGTAAAGAATCTGCCTTCTATACAGGAGACCGGGGTTTGAACCCTGGGTGAGGAAGATCCCCTGGAGAGGGGGATGGCAAACCACTCCAGTACGCTTGCCTGGGAAATCCCATGGACAGAAGAGCCTGGTGGTCTGTAGCCCATGGGGTCGCAAAGAGTTGGACACAACTTAGTGACTAAACAACAACAATAGTAGTGGTAAAACAATAAGTAGGTTTTAGAATAGTTGTCCAATTAGATGTTTTTCTTTGAATGATTATAAGAAAGGTATTTATTATGCAAAGTCCATAGCGTGGCAATTTTATTTAGAAACCTCTGAAACGTTTTAAGAAACAAATTGAGCCATAGACTTTGAGCATCTCTACCAGCTTAATGTTGTTCTTGGCTATAAGAGTCTTATTCAAAACATTGAGCAGTTTGATGGCAAGCATCTCATTTTCTAGGTGCATTTAATAATAGATGTGTTTCAAAGTCCTGTGCTTATTACATTATTGGTGACTGGATACTTGTAAAAAGTTAAGGTGGTTGTTGGTAGTCGGCCTCCTTGGTGATGCTCCCTATTTTTTAATGCCTGCTTTTGTAGAGTACAATTTAATCAATGTTTTAACTGTGAGTCAAAAGTACATATTTTATGAATTCTCCTTAAAGGTTTATAATTTTTTCTTTTACTACTAATATACAAAATGACCATTTTATGTCTCTAATGATTGTGTCTCAATAGCCCAATACAATTACTAATAGAGAACTACATGGTCTGAAATGAGCTCTAATATAATTATTTCTATCCCTGGGTTGTGGATAATTCAATCTTCAGCTCTGATGTACTCAGTTAAACATGGTGGATTTACATACCCACAGTCTTAGGTATGTATCTAAAGAGGCCAACTAGTATCATGAATAATCATTTCATTTTGGTATTTATCTAGTCAAAATCAGGTTTCTGAAAGCCTTACATGATTTTTCTCAGGTGCTCAATATTAATGAAGGAAAAGAAATTTATATGAAATACTTAGGCTTACAGGCATTTGAAACAGTCTGCCAACAGTATAAATGGAATTTCAAAGTTTGTATTTTAATTTTTTTCCAAGTGAATTTACAAAGCGCTATTTTCAAAACATTCTCACCAGCAACACATGTTTGTTCTTTACTGTACTGAATTTGTGCTGTATTATAGATTCTTAGTAAATATAATAATGAATATATATAAATGATTGAAATAGAATAATGGTGATATGCTTTGACCTTGTTTAAAGAGTTATTCTGAAGTTCCAGTTCACATAGCCTTTTACTCCTTTTTATACTACTCTGTAATTTCAAGAATTTAGAACAATAAACTAACTCTGTTGCTAAAGAAAAATTTGAGAGTAATTGCTATGGTTTTACATTTGCTTAACACCAAGGTTGCTAAGCCCCAAGAGCTAAAGGAAACATTGAATCATGAAGACTATTCATTGAGCTTTTGCTATCTAAGAGAATCTATTTTGTAAATATAGCACAAAATACTTATAAATTCAACTGATTTAGAATATTTTTTTCCATTCTTTGCTATGTTACCTGAAGTGTCTATAATTAGAAATATTCCTCTGGGTTTGGGCATTATCACAATTGTTACCTAGAAAGTTAAACGGTTACTACACATTAGCCTACGAACACATATGATCTTATCAAATATGTAGCTCAAACAGTATTCTGAAGAAAAAAAATAATATATTGGAATAGGAAAATCCTAGTTCATGGATTATTCTGAAAAGGGCAACTTTGAGTGGCATAAATCATATAGAGTTTAGCCCTGATATAAAATAACAACAACACAGTTGTTATCTATTGATAACAATAGATTATTGTTATCTACTGATAGCAATGTTATCAACATTGTTATCTTCATGTTGATGTTTGGCAGAAAATGAAGCAATTATCCCTCAATTTAAAAAATAAATTAAAAAACATTATTATCATTCTAATTGGTTCACCAGTGAGCCCAAGTAGTCATTCCTTATGAAAACAAATCAATGGAGATATTGCTTACATTACAATGAAAAATATGTGAGTTCTTTGGATTTGATGAATGATTTACCAAATATTTAATACATATTTTTTGGCATTGTCTATTTACTATTAACTTTATTTCTAGGATTGGTGTAGTGGTGAGATAGCTCCAAAATATGGCTTCTGGTCCTTAAAACACTTCTCAGTGTAAAGGAAGAGACAGTTTTTACACAAATAACAGTGGGTAGTAAATGATATAAGAAGCTGAAGTTCTTGAGTAAGAAGGTTAAGACCACATTTCAAATTGGAACACTGGAAAACTAACTGCAATGCCTTTCCAACTGTTTTCCAGAAAGTATTATGGAAATGTATAAGAAGGGACCACTTTTAAAATCAGCAAAACAAATATAAAACATTTACTCTTATTATAAAAATCCACACTGTAAATAACTGCATAGACATTAATACTTGTCCTTCCTTGAAGACATACATATTTTTTCCCTCAGTATGGGATCATTCTAAAAGAACTGTTTTGTAATCTACATTTTAATTTAATGTATCATGAACTCCTTCCCATGGTAATAAAATTCCATGTATAGTACTTGAATATTCATCATTTGTTTTATTCATCTAATAAAAAATTGCTCATGGAGAATTCACTATATTCTTTGCACAGGCATGGTCAGGGGATACAATGTTATATATCAAAGGCATGTGTTACTGATGGCACCCAATCATAGTAGAATTTTGATGTTAAAGGACAAATGGCATAAAAGAAGACAAGGGAAAAGCAGATTTTTTTTTAATCTCCTCTATTAGTCATTGTTGAGAATGTTAACTAATTATTTAGATAATAGACATGCTCATTGAGCTACAAGATCAAGGTACTGATAACTACTTAAGTTTGTTCTGCTGTTCTGCTTCCAAACAGACATAGGTTCAAGTTCTGGCTCCATCACCTTAATGCTGGGCAATTGGTCCTCTTGATTACTGAGAAATGGTTGAAAACTTTCTATTGATTACTGGTCTGGAAGTTCAAAGAGTAGGTAAAGAAAAGTTTGCTTTTCTGTCTCCACATGATTCTGATCATCTGAAACGGGAAAGCATAAATTAAAATTCTGGTGGAACTTATAGATAGCTATATCTAATTTTGTTTTACTTGAAAACATCTATTCTTTATTTACTTTAAATATTTTTAAAATGGAGTATCATTGTTTACAATGTTGTGATAGTTTTTGCTATACAACAGCATGAGTCAGCTATACGTACACATATATACCCTCCCTTTTGAACCTCCTTCCCAACTGCCCCACTCCACCCCATCCGTCTAGGTCACCAGAGAGCACCAAGCTGAGTTCCCTGCACTTGACAGCAGATTCCCACTGCTATTTATTTTATAGATGGCAGGGTAGATATGTCAATCCTAATCTCCCAATTCGTCTGACCTTCCCCTTATCCCTCTGTTTCCACATGTCCATTCTCTAAGTCTGTGTCTCTCCATTC
Organism: Bos mutus; assembly: GCF_027580195.1. NCBI lineage: Eukaryota > Metazoa > Chordata > Mammalia > Artiodactyla > Bovidae > Bos > Bos mutus. The sequence continues at coordinate 95,410,706 of NC_091618.1, read as the reverse complement.
CTACCTTGAAAAATAGGTTCATCTGTATCATTTTTCTAGATTCCATATACATGCTTTAATGTATGATATTCAGACAGTGATTTATTAATAAAGTATATATTTTCAGTACAAGAGTTTTATAATTATTTGCCTATCATCCATTCATTCATCTGTCCATCTAAGTATCTATCATTTACCTATCATTGGAGAAGGCAATGGCACCCCACTCCAGTACTCTTGCCTGGAAAGTCCCATGGACCGAGGAGCCTGGTGGACTGCAGTCCATGGGGTTGCGAAGAGTTGGACACGACTGAGTGACTTCGCTTTCACTTTTCACTTGCATGCATTGTAGAAGGAAATGGCAATCCACTCCAGTGTTCTTGCCTGGAGAGTCCCAGGGACGGGGGAGCCTGGTGGGCTGCCGTCTATGGGGTCGCACAGAGTCGGACACGACTGAAGCGACTTGGCAGCAGCAGCAACATAAATATAAGAGCAAGTATGTATTAAAATGAGTAAATATGTTTTCATATGCTTATGTGTGTACCTAGTGCCACTTTTTTCTGATTTTTTTCCTGTATAAATCTTATTCCCTTTCTTGTAACTTTTTCTCTACCTAACCAAATACTAACAACCAGAAAGCTCTTTAAGTGGAAGAGGGAAGGCTCTCTAGTTATGTACGATTGGTCCATATGTATAAAAAACTAAAGGGAAATAGAGAGCTCTTCACTTAAAATTAGTGTTCAAAACAGAAAGTAATTAGGTTTAGAAGAAAACTCAAAGTTGTTATGTGACTACACTATTAGAATTAAGAGGTAACTGAGATTTCCCAAGTGATAACAGATAATTTGCCATTTAGCCTGTAATGAGGTTTGAAAAAAAGATACTCAACAAGATATCAGCAGTAACTAGAAATGCATTTCTTAGAAGGTCCACCCAATGTGCAGTTACTCCTTTATCCTTACAAAAGAGAAAAATTGTTGAATGCAATGTACTGTCAGCTACCATCAGTAGTGCCCCCTCAAATATTTCTATTGACCCTAACTACTGACTATTTCCTCCCCTCTGGTTTCTCCTAGTTTTCTGCTGAGCTAGTCTATTATAAGCCATCTGGGTCAGATGTGGTAGGATAGTACAGAAAAATAGAAACATCACCTTCAGTGTTGTAGTAATTACACTTTTATTGAAATATTCACAGAAATATGATGCAATCTTTAAATGCAGATGCAAATCATGTGCAAATTATATGCTAATACATGAGTGGCCCACCTAACTATTACATATAACTGAATGCAGCCCTTGGGAAAATCTTATTGGAGATCATTGGTCTAATGAAAATTGCTGCTGCACGCTAATTATAGTGACATGTGTGCTGCTGTATTGCCCCTTAGTGGTGAGGGGGATGACAGAGGTTAGTTGAAGTTAGATGACTGACTGACAGAATTATGTCTGTTATCTTGGGAGTAAATAGCAAAATATCTTTATTCTTTAAAATCCAGTTTTATGACTTTACACCTAAATTAAAATGCAGCATCGGGTTACTATATCGACAATGTGTTCAGGAGGATATGGGCCCAGAATACAAAAGTCACAAAGTACCACCTGACCAATTCAGTTCAATCTTTCTTTACTATCATTTTTTTAACCAATTTTTCATTTCTCAGCAGTTGGATAATTCATTGGAAATATACAGATTATAGAAATATACTCTATACATTTAGAGAAGTAATACCATATTCACATTCCAAAACTAAGCCAAGTGCTAAAAGGATTTAATAATTCCTTTGAAACAGTCAAATCCAAGCCCCATTATACTCAGGCTGTATGACTTTGGGCAAGACTTTTCATATCTTTGAGTCTTCAGTTACTTAACTATGAAAATATGATAACTGTACACACCTTCTTGAGTCACTAAAGGAGTACATGGAATACTCTTGCAGAGCCTGCAGTGTGACAGATAAATGCTTATGAACCTATTATTATATTTGAAATGAGTTATTATTAAAAGTATTTTTTATATCTGAAGATCTCTAGTCTAGACTAATTTCTAATTTATGATATTTATATTTCCTAATTAGAGAGATACTTAATATCTGAAAGATGGCCATTCTTATTTAAGCTATAAACTAAGAAAAAAGCAAAAAAAAAAATTAGTCTTAATTGTGATATAGAATGTTAAACAAGTATAATGTGCGATTGTATTTAGGAGTTCTAATGCCACCATTTGAGGTTTATGACTAAGAGATGAAGAGATTGAATTGTGGGGGAAGAAAGAATTACCTTAATTATTCATTAACCTAATTAGCTTAATTAATTTAAGCAGTTTCCCTGCTTGAAAGAAGTACTTTCCTGAACTTGTTCAGAAATTATATCTACCTTCATTAAAGCCAAAATAGGCAGAAATTGTTTAGTGTTTAGCTTATAATAAAGCTTAGGAATCAAAGGCCTTGCGAGTTGTGTTGGTCAGGAAATAAATCAAGGAAAAATCCCTTGATTTCTAAAATTTTTCGATTCTTGACAGCCTTCTTTTTTCTTGCTAGAAGATAATCATTTTGCCACTTCAAATGCTATTTCAAATTAGAGATTTTAGCATCTTTAAGAGCTTCTTGAAGGTTTGGCTAGCAGCAAAGATATTAAGATTAGTGTGTATAGGAGACCTCCTGGACTTCTAACTGTAGAACATATAATTATTTTTAAGTTTTAAAAAGGGAGAAATTTATATTTTATTCCCTTAAATAGCTATGCATTTAAGCGACTATCCATGCCTTCCTTACACTAGGCATACATTTGGGTAGCTGAATATTCCTTTGTGTAAGATTGTTTAGAAACAGAGTGGATAGGGAATGTAAATGATATGCAGCTCATTATACATATTATAAAGTAAAATGTTAGCAATAAACACATGTTGAGTCTCAACCAATAGAAAGGCCTATTTTATGTACAGTGCAAATTTACTAGTTGCAGTTAATACTTTCAGGCTTATCTTCAGCACTGTGCATTTTTCTTACCATACAAGCAGCATTAAGGGCAGTGCTTACTAAGTGCTTTTCTTTTACTAGGATAATGACAACCAATATGATTGTTTTCATTATCTTTTTACTGAATTTGTTCTGTGTGACACCTTAAAATTTAAATACAAGGTTGTAGTATGATGGACACATACTTGTGCCTTAAATCTAATGTCACATTTTCCCCACACAGAGATGACTTAATTACTAAAAATGAAGTCATTGTCCAGTCCTTAATGACTTAATTATTTGAAAGCAAATTGATTTATCCTTTTTATCTCAATAAACTCCTTACCTCCTGTGTTATGCAGAAGGAGGATGTATGTTATGAAATAAAATTGAAGGTTTAAATATGTTTGATCACAGTTTTCTCCTAGTATAAAATGTGTGAAATCAACAGATTCAACACTTTTAGCTTCAGGAAATGCTTGACTCTCTGAAAGGCATATAATTGAGTGTACCTGTGGTACAGGGCTATGTCTAATCAGTCGACTGTGTAGCTGGGTAGAGTCAAGTGCCATTCATCTGCCTCCCCTGAGATTTGTGGAAACAAGAAGGAGGAGTAGACATAAGACAAAGATATATAACCATGTTGACCACTGAAGTTCATGGTTAACAACTTAATTATCTGAGTTCAGCTATCACTCAGAAACAAACCTGTGCAATTTAGGCACATTTTATAACTTACAATAGAAATAGCATAATACTAAGGACCGTGCTGCTAGAATTAGAATCTACATTGTGTGTTTAATTTTCTAATTATATTTCTAATAGCTTAAATATCTACACAGATAAAACGGTTAACCACCTGCATTTAAATGCCACCTGATGCGTTTATTTTGGAACAGTAACAGATTGGTATAATTTGAGCTCAAGTTCCTCCGAAAATTTTTCTGTTAATGGGTCCTAAATTAATCTTTGTGCCTGATTTGCAAATGATGTTATAAAGCAACAATCATCATGAGAATTGCCATTACATGGTAATATCCTGGTTTTTTTCAGTGCGAATTTGGATCAGTGGATAGTTAAATTAAAAATAGAAATTTGCACTGGCATTTCCATTTTCCTATGGAGCTTCAATGTTGGAATAATGCCTGGCTCTAAAAAAATCAATTCAGTGAAATGTTTGCATAGCACTATGTGAAGAAGGTTAGGTGAATATGCACTACTCCTATGTACCAAGTGAGCAAACATATGCAGACCACCCCTATTTCCATACAGTTTCTATATGTTCCATATATTGTGGGCTGATAAAATCATGTAACTTAAAATTATTCATTGTCCAAGCAGCACAAAATCTAATCTTTTGAAAATCTGATAAATAACATAGATCCTCTCTAAAAAAAACAAAAACAAAAAAAAACACACACACAGAAAGAAGGCATCAGCATTCCATCGAGACATTCAAATGAAAGTATTCTCTATTTCCTTTTGGTTAGAAATAAACCTAGTTCTAGCAAAGCTCAGAGAAGTGAAAAGATCAAATAGGCTATCTTGTCCATCCTTAGACACACAAATATATATTTAAAATGTTAAGTCTTAACACACTGAAAGTCAAGACTTCCAGATCCCTGACTCTAATGATATCACTCTCTCACTGAACCAGTACAGGGTCCATGCTGAATATGCTGTTATTTCCAGGACACATGAAACAATGAGACCACAGGGAATAATGTGGTAGTTCTATGGAAGTTCCAGTGATAACTAAAAGTATGGTTTCCATTGGCAGTGATGACAATAATGATGATTGTTATTAGATCATTGTTATTGATCACTGTTTTAAGTTGAATTTGTGCAGGAGAGAACTGAGCTGGGAATCACGAGTTTAAATGCTGGTGCTAGCTCTAACTCATTCAAGGTTATGTGACCTTGACTAAGTCATTTACCCAATAGGTGTCACAGTTTCTGCCCTTGTAAACGTGAAGGTTAAACCTGATAATCTTTGAGCATAAAACTTCTGTACTGAATACAGTGTTGTGAAGGGGACCAATATGAGCTTTGGAGTCCATAAGATCTGGGTTTTACCTTAGACTTTACCATGTATTACTGACGTGATTTTTTTTCAACAACCTCTCCCATTCTCACTTTTCTTCTGAGTACATTCAAGATAATTAAACTGATTTAGACACAGCTGAAGACAAGAATAAAGGGTAACAGCTCATAGTAGGTACTTAAATGTTTGTTCATTTGATTTCATTATGAGTAATATTTCTCGACTATGACTGTGGCAGAAGGGACAGAAACCACGCCAGTGGCCAGTGATGATGTAGTTAGAAAAATGTATGCGTTTGGAGCAGCTCCTCCTCACAAGACTGTCACAGTAGGTTTTGTCCCACATGGAGCAAAGTGAATTGACTGTGCCGTCTTGAACCTGAAGAGCTCAATTTGAACCTTGTCCTCTGTGTCAGATAGACTTATGCATTCACAGAGAAACTGCAGCAGGCTAAAGCCATGGCTTTCTCTGAGAAATTCATAGATATTTTTGTTCTTCTGTTCATAACCATGCTCTTAAAAAGTACTTCATGACAGGGTTTGCCAAAGGCCCTTTGTGGGCACTCTGTGGAATTATAAGGTGGAGAAAACACTCTATCTTAACTCATAATTGCCCAACAAAATTGCTGCAGATTCACTTTTCCTTTTCCACTTTTCCTACAAAGTCTGAATTCTTTCCTCTCTTTGGCAGAGAAAATTGAGCTCACTATGACTTCTAAAATATACAATTATGGTAAACCATGTTGTGAATTGACAGTAGGGGGGAAATGACACGCATGACTCCTGTTTGGACATGAATGACTATCTGAAAGGAAGTCAACCTTGAATGGCACTGAGGAGCAGGATAATGAAGCATGAATTGACAGGTGATGGGGAAGATCTAAAGCATTTGCAGGGCCTATGTAATAAAATGAGTGAAATAGGTTGACTCGATCAAGAGACATTATGGGAAATTATGTCATTTCTCTACTGTTTGTTTCTGTGATGAATGAAGAACTCTATTTCCTTGACTCAGGTTTAAAATCTTTTCTATTCATAATTTCTCCCAAATCTACTTTGGGAAAACAAGAGATTCATTTGTAAGGTATTATTACATTTGTCTTCTAGTCCAAATTGTATATGTCACTTTGTGCTACCCAAGATGAATATTGTGGTAATGATGGTCTTGTTTTCTTTCCCCAGTAGAGATTGAAAAACAATTCCAGGTTATGGTAAGGTTTGAGGCCATCAGAAATAGCCAGTACATGTCAAAAATATGATTGAAAAATTACTTAAGATTTCTTCAGTGATAGATGGATAGGGTAAAAAAAAAGTATGCCAATTTGGATTCAAGTCATTTTTGACATTAAGGAGAAATGATTCTTCTTTACCCTTTCCAGCATCTTCACTATCAACCAGTAGCATGTTCTGATTCAGGACTTGCCCGTGGAGTAGTGTATGTCTTTTTCCAGATAAGGGTTACTGACTCTTCTGAAAAGTTACTTTTAATCTCCTCAAAGTCTTGCTATCACTGAATGATACTGAGAACAGCAGAGTGATGCAGAGAGATCTCAGAGGGGCTGAACTGCTGACAAGGAACTACCTGAGTGGACCAGGGATGAAGGCTGAACTGCCCATCAGTTTCTCCCCTCCCATCAGGGAATAATGCCAGAACACTATGGGCCGTATGTCAAGCATTGGTTAATAGGTCTACCTGTTGAGGTTTCCACATTGACTAATAAAAACAACTTGTTTGTAGGTCATTTGGCTATATGAGAAGTAACCTAGTTGCTCTATTTAATTGTATGAATCCAATCAATTCTTTAACCCATGTTTAAAGCACTGACTGTAATGACAAATGTTTATGCCATCAGGGAAAGCTCAATAAAAAGAATAATAAAATTCATTGAAAATTTTGAAATCTCTATGTCTTCCAAGCCTGTTCTTCATTCCTTGTTCAGGAATGATAAAATCTGAATTTCTGTTGCCTTCTCCCTCTAATACCAGCCATTCCCCAGTTAGTTCACCACATATGGTCACTTCTATTTCACAAGTAACTTCCAAACCTGGCTGTTTTTTTATCTTTTTTTGTTTTTAACATTTCCAGTCCCAGAGTCTTAGTTCAGAATCTTAGCAACTACCTTTAGGAATAACCTCTTAATACGTCTTACTTCTTTGATATCTGTCTGAAGGGCAGGCATCCTTCACTTTGCTTCTGGTCTCCTGTCTAAAGAACCCTGCTGCCTAAACACAGCTCTTTTGGGTCCAGATCTAAAGGAGGAGGGAGTTGGAAGGGACAGGAAAAAAAAAAGATTATCAGAGTGGAGTCAAGTTGGAACTGAAGTTAGAGAGTAAATCTTTCTTTCTACCTTCTTGAACCACATCACCTCCTATAATTACAGCGAAGCAAGTGTACAGATACATCAATTGCTTTTCTGAAAATGGACACTTTTAATTTTATTGATGTTTTCTAAGAAATCATTTGTCAATGGAAAGATTTTTTTCATTTCAAGTTAAGTAACTTCTTTGTGTTTTCTTGGTTCAGAGAATCATCAGGTACAATGGAGATTTTAGAATCAGAAATGAAAGTTTGTCCATTTAAAGCATTTAACTAGCTGGGACCCCAGTTTCTGGTCTGTATTTCACTGACATCTCCAGACTCATTTAATGTTACATTCCAGCTATACAGAATTAGTTACTGTTTCTGAATCAAGTTACAGTGTTTTCTTCCCTTCAGCCTTCACAAGTGTTGTTACATCTATTGGGCACATCCTTTACTAATTCAACTCTAATCAGCTATTTCCCATCCCAACCCCCGACCCCCACACCTACTTGCGTACCTGATATCTCACCATCTTCCAGAACTTAGCTTAAATGACACCTCCTCCAGGAGTCCTTCTTTGACCCCTACTTAAAATTATTTCCCATGTATGACTCTACACATCTTCCATCATAAGGCATCTTATTGAATGATGTGTTTATGTCTTCCCAACAAGACCATCAGGTCTGAAAGCATAGATCTTGTTCTCACACAACACTGTGCTTAGCACCTACTCCACCCCCTGGGAACACAAGAGACCCTTAGTGAAAATTTGTGGGATGACATCCTCCAATGTGATTTGTTATTTATCAAAGTCACATATCCACAGTCTCATTAGTTGTGCTATAAACAACAGTCTGACACACAATAGCTATTCACAAACATCTGTTCAAAGAATGATGAAGTAAGTGAATAAATAAATGAGTAAAATTTTGAGAAGAACACAAAAGCTTTTTTGTCTAAAGTATTTGTTCATAAAACTTGAAATCCCGAATGATATTATTTTGCTGAATAACTGTTAATTCTCCATCATGTCACAGAATATAAAAATGACAGGAAACTGAGAAAATTCCCATTTGGAAACAGATCCTTGGAACCCTGGAAAAACAACAACAACAAAAACAGTGAAGACCCCAGGAAACTTAAGAATGGAGGGAAAAGGAGAGCGAGAGAGAAACACACTGAAACCACATTACTCCTCACTTCTCAGGGCAACATTTTTCTGTAGCAAAGACCTCAGAAACAAAGGCGACATATGCAAGTTCAAGAAAATGAAATCAGTGTTTAATTACTAAATATTCTACCTCTAAAATTAAAGAAAAAATGCTTAAATAATTCAGTTTGATTTGGTCTCATTAGTCTGATTTCCTAGTATTTAGCCTTAATTATGTGATACATAAGCCCTAATTATGTGGTACATATACAGTGCGCTCTCTAAAGTTAAAGATCAGAACGGATACTGACTTAAATGATAAAATATGTTAAATTATTAATGATAATTAATCTTACAAAATAGGCATAATTAGTTTAAGTATTTTAGATATTATTCTTAACAGCATTACAAATAATATGGCACAGTTTGATCATTTTAAAAGTAATTTATTGGGAAGAAAAGCAATGCAAGCAATGTTTTTTACTCAGGAGGGATTGCTTGTTGCTGTCAAAATATATCTAGCTGTCCTTGTTGAAGGGGTGAGCTTGTTTTAACCCATTAAGTGCTGCATCCTAAACAAAATATTGCTTAAGATATACATGACATCATGCAATGTGCTCTTTATGAGAAACTTGCTGAGAAAATCCTGTTTGAACTTCATTGTGGTTTGGATTAAAAAAAGAAGCAAACTAATGAACATTGTGACTTGTGTAATTGCCAAGTCCTACTTTTTTATTTTCGCTGCCAAATCCCTTGGAGCCACCAATTATGGCCAAGTACTGGGTGTGTGTATATATCTTTATGCCATAAGATTCTGGCCTCTTTTCCAGCCTTTTCCCTTGCCTCTTTATTGCATATATCCCCATATTTTAAAATATGCTGTCTTCATAAAATTTCACAAATTATCTTAAATGTTAGCTGAAAAAAGTGTAGATCAGAACAACATAAATAGTAGATAAATTCAAACAATTTGTTTCTCCCAATGATTTTCCACTCTTGGAGAACAAGATCATGTCTAAATCATTTTTGTATCTTCAGAACTTGGAATGTGTTTGCCATTTAAAAGAATTGTTGAAGTAATGAAAATACTAATAATTCTATATCTCTATTTTTTCTTTGCTTATTAATAAAAATATGATGAAGGCTTTTAATGATATAGTTCCTTTTTACTCTGTAAATACGTTTGCTCTTTCACAAGTTTGCAGATACCTAAGCACATCCTATGCAGGAGACCTGGGTTCCATTCCTGGGTCAGGAAGATCTCCTGGAAAAGGGATAGTCTACCCACTCTGGTATTCTTGGGCTTCCCTGGTAGCTAGATGGTAAAGAATCTGCCCACAATGTGGGAGACCTGGGTTTGGTCCCTGGGTTGGGAAGATCCCCTAGAGGAGGGAATGGTAACCCACTCCATTGTTCTTGGCCTGGAGAATCCCCTTGAACAGAGGAGCCTGGCATGCTGCACTCCATGGGGTTTCGAAGAGTTGGACACAGACTGAGAGACTAAGCACAGCACAGCACAACAAGCATATCCTGTTGTTTAATAATTATACTCTTGCATGCAATAATTCTTGCGTTGTTCTTTGTCTGTAATAAGTTTTCTCCCAGTTTAGTTTTAACCCAAATATCACTTCTTCTCTGAAGATTTTTATTACTCTGTCAGAAGTGTTCATCACTCTTTTCTTGAATTTACAAATATAACTACCCTCAAACCTTTATATAATTTTTATCAAACTAATTTTAAGTATTAATTAATAAAACTGTTTATTCTGAAAGTCTGTGATCTTTAGAGGAGATTATCTTTGCATCCGATGTATCATATGATGGTTTAGTCTCTCAGGCATGTCCAACTCCAGCACCCCATGGACTGTAGCCTGCCGGGCTCCTATGTCATGGGATTTCCCAGGCATGAATACCGGAATGGATTTCCATTTTTTTCTCCAGGGGATCTTCCATTTTCAGGGATCGAACCCAGGACTCCTGCATTGCAGGTGGTCTCCTGCATTGCAGGTGGATTCTTTACTGACTGAGCCACCAGGGAAGCTCTCCTGGCATATCATGAATGATCAATAATTTTTACTAAATGTATGCTATTAAGCAAATTTAAAAACAATTGACTATCAGTCCAATAGTTTTAGCTTAACATCTTGAACTATTGAAACAGCACATATGATTGCTATTATTTTCACTAACTTTGGCTAATTTCTTGTTTTATTGGTACTAACAGAGATGTCCTTGTGGTTCTTTTCCTAAATTTAGAGATAACAGTTGTCATTAAAATCTTTCATGCTTCTGAAACTTTTAGAAATGTTAATAACCATTTTTAGGGCTTAAACACTTTGTAAATGTAAGACTGTAGTGTAGTGTTAGTCGCTCAGTCATGTCTGACTCTTTGCGACCCCATGGACTGCAGCCTATCAGGCTCCTCTGTCCATGAGATTTTCCAGGCAAGGATATTGGAGTGGGTTGCCATTTCCTTCTCCAGGGATCTTCCCAACCCAGGGATCAAACCCAGGTCTCCTACACTGCAGGCAGATCCTTTACTAACTGAGCTACAAGGGAATACACACACATATTATATATATATATATATATGTTTATTTATACAGACAATTAAGCAGGAAAACGGCAAGCTAAACTATATGGTATTGTGGGAATTTTGCAGATAGAGCTGCAAATTTGGCTGGTGCTTTATACATTGCATGGAAATTTGTGATGTTTGGTTATTATGTTTGCTGCCTCCGTTTAAATTTGCAATCTGGCTATAGAGACAAGTCAGCATAGCCTTTAATCCAAAGAAATGTGATCTTTGAATTTAGCTTCAAACAACAAAAGAATACTTTTAAAAGTGACTGTTTTCAATTAAAGATGATCTACAAAGGGGATGAATACTTACAGTGTCAGTTTTGCAAGTTTTATAGTTGTAATATTTATTTTTATCAGTGCAGATAACATAAGTGCTTTGAAATGGGGCTTAGTTTTATATTTATTTTAAATCATCCAGTCATTAATTTGACACATATTTATTGATTTCTAAATATTTTCCTTGTCTGTTGCCTTGAATTAAATTGATGAACATTTCAGAATAACATCTTCAAAAGAAACTCATGGATTTTTCATTTGTTTGCTTTTTTAACCTCTGGAAAAGCTACAAAACAACCACAATTACATAATTACAAAGTGTTAAAGTTATAGCAATTCATAGTTTTCAAATTGGAATGCTTATGAGCGGTATTTGCACTTAATGAGAATTTTTGTGATAAAAGGACATTAAAACTGATTAGCTGCATATCACCTTTATATTTATAATCATATTTCAACAGTATTTAATTGTTATGATACATGATAATAATCTCAATATGATAATATACTCATGGAAAGTAATCATAATAATTTGATACCAGAATGTTGCCTGCATTGTCCAGCTTAATAATCATAGCATCAAAATGTTAGTGTAAAGTAGATTCCTTTTTCTTAGGTATTTTCATTCTGGCTTGCTCCTTACTGATCCTACCATTTGCTTATCAAACAGTTAATAACATACTGAAACCAAGATATATGATTAAAATATTTTAAATCAAATTTTAAATCTATTTTCCCTATTTTTTTGTTTGTTGGAAATCATATACATGTGTATTATAAATGAAAAATTTTAAGTAATTTCAATATTTTAATGTTCTCTTTCTTGATTAATTTGAGTTTTTAATGACTAATTTAATGAATTTCAATAACATGCTTACTTTTGAATCTTTGGGAACTAAAACTTAGGTTTTTCCTGTATTTTTTTACATTGTTCATTCTTTTGGCAAACCTTTTATAATTCATATTTCAGGAGAGAGAAAGAGAGAAGTGAAGAGGAAAGAAAAGAAGAGGAGAAGAAAGGAAAGAGATACTCATTGTTCAGATCCTGGGCTTAGGAGAAAATTTAGCTCCAGGCCTTTTGGCTAAGATCAAGTGTAGTAGGGGGCTTCCAGGTGGCACAATAGTAAAAAATCCACCTGTCAATGTAGGCAATACAAGAGATGCAGTTTCGTTCACTGTGTTGAGAAGATCCCCTGGAGTAGGAAATGGCAACCCTTTCCAGTAGTCTTGCCTGAAAAATTCCATGGACAGAGAAGCCTGGTGAGCTACAGTCCATTGAGTACAAAGAGTCAGACATGACTGAGTGACTGAGCGCACAGGTGAGTGAACAGAAGCTGAAGATGCTCCAGGAGGGTGAGAGAAGCCAGTGATGGTTAGAATTCTATAGAAAAAGGCAGAGTAAAAGTATTACTTTACTGAATTAATGTGAACATTCAGGAAAACTTAATGTGAATATATAACTTGCCAAGTCTGTCGGTCCTTAATCAGCTTCCATTCTGCCATGCAGGATAGATAGCATCAGCACATCTGTTATATCCTGCATTGGATATAACTTATAAATGTTAATTTATTTAATTTATAAAACTTATTCCTAACTATTTGCATAAAATGAGAAACAACTTTAAAATGGACTGCATTTGTGTGGTCAGAAAAGTTAACAATGGACCTCTAATGGAATGGAAATGTAATTAAATAAAATTTTGCCACTGGGTGACCTATAGTTTATGTGGTTAATGAAATAATCTATATGAAAGAAGTTAATAAATAGCAAAGCCTTGAACAAATGTGCATGATATTATTATTCTAATTATTCAAAATCGGCCACAAACTTAAAAAAACTATATTTGAATAAGATTGGAATCAGGCAGTAGATTATCAGAATTACAAGAGAACCAGTTATATATAGCACTTGCATCTAGGCAACAGTGGAAAAAATGTTTGCATGATAACGGAGCTATATGGCCATTATTTGGAAACTGGTATGTGACTATTTTCCATGTACTTCTTAGCATTTTTTGAGATGGAAAATCCATGGAATGCTCCATTTTCCTTTTTGCATTAAGAAGCCTTTCATAAGAAACTCATTGTACCACAGTGATAATTTTGCATAGTTTGGTAGTTCCCATGAATCATGAAACTACTTTCAACCCACACATCGTTTGACCCTTTGCAGCTTTTACACACAATCCCAAAAGAAGAATTTGGATAAAATAAAGAAGTGCCAACCATGAAAAATTGTTATGGATTAAAGACAAAGATGAAGGAATGATTTTGAGTACTATATAAATGTCCTTAAAACATATAAAGCATAACGATGCACCCCATTAGGGTGCATTAGACAGAAATCATAGAATTAAGTCAGAAAATAAGACTTTGTAGATTCCACAGTGGAACGTATCAGCTTAATTTTATTATTATTTTGTAAATGATAAACATGCTAGCTTTTACTTGAGTTTCTGTGCTGTCAGTTTTCAATTTCATTAGCTATGTGGTGTACAAAAAATGTGGTTTAGACTTCTTGGATAAAAATCTACTGTGTCATTTGAAAATTTCACATACTGTCATGATATCAAACAGTATTTTTAAGCTTCATGTTATACAGTATTTATGTATAGGTCTGTCTGTCCCAAGGTTTCTAGGTTTATACATTTAAAACTGCTCTAACCATCTTGCCAATCTGATCATATAGACCACAGCCTTGTCTAACCCAATGAAACTAAGCCAAGCCGTGTGGGGCAACCCAAGACGGACGGGTCATGGTGGAGAGGCCTGACAGAATGTGGAGGAGGGACTGGCAAACCACTCCAGTATTCTTGCCTTGAGAACCCCATGAACAGTATGAACAGGCAAAAAGATAAAATACTCCCCAGGTTGGTAGATGCCCAATATGCTACTGGAGATCAGTGGAGAAATAACTTCAGAAAGCATGAAGGGAAGGAGCCAAAACAAAAACAACACCCAGTTGTGGATGGGACTGGTGATAGAAGTAAGGTTCGATGTTGTAAAGAGCAATATTGCATAGGAACTGGGATGTTAGTACCATGAATCAAGGCAAATTGGAAATGGTCAAATAGGAGATGGCAAGAGTGAAAATCAACATTCTAGGAATCAGATGGACGGGAATGGGTGACTTTAACTCAGATGACCATTATATCTACTACTATGGGTAGGAATCCCCTAGAAGAAATAGCGTAGCCATCATAGTCAACAAAAGAGTCCGAAATGCAGTACTTGGATGCAATCTCAAAAATGACAGAAGGATCTCTGTTCGTTTCCAAGGCAAACCATTGAATATCACAGTAATCCAAGTCTATGTCCCAATCAGTAATGCTGAAGAAGCTGAACTTGAACGGTTCTAAAAAGACCTACAAGACCTTCTAGAACTAACACCCAAAAAAGATGTCCTTTTCATTATAGGGGACTGGAATGCAAAAGTAGGAAGTCAAGAAACACCTGGAGTAACAGGCAAATTTGGCCGAGGAGTACAGAATGAAGCAGGGCAAAGGCTAATAGAGTTTTGCCAAGAAAATGCACTGGTCATAGAAAACACCCTCTTCCAACAACACAACACATGGACATCACCAGATAGTCAATACCGAAATCAGATTGATTATATTCTTTGCAGCCAAAGATGGAGAAGCTCCATACAGTCAGCAAAAACAAGACCAGGAACTGACTGTGGCTCAGATCATCAACTCCTTATTGGCAAATTCAGACTGAAATTGAAGAAAGTGGGGAAAACCACTAGACCATTCAGGTGTGACCTAAATCAAATCCCTTATGATTATACAGTGGATGTGAGAAATAGATTTAAGGGACTAGATCTGATACAGTGCCTGATGAACTATGGACAGAGATGCATGACATTTTGCAGGAAACAGGAATCAAGACCATCCCCAAGAAAAAGAAATGCAAAAAGGACAAATGGCTGCCTGAGGAGTCCTTACAAATATCTTTGAAAAGAAGAGAAGTGGAAAGCAAAGGAGAAAATGAAAAATATACCCATTTGAATGCAGAGTTCCAAAGAATAGCAAGGAGACATAAGAAAGCCTTCCTCAGTAATCAATGCAAAGAAATAGAGGAAAACAACAGAATGGGAAAGACTGGAGATCTCTTCAAGAAAATTAGAGATACCAAGGGAACATTTCGGCAAAGATGGACTCGATAAAGGATAGAAATGGTATGGACCTAACAGAAGCAGAAGATATTAAGAAGAGGTGGCAAGAATACACAGAAGAACTGTAAAAAAAAAGATCTTCAAGACCCAGATAATCACGATCGTGTGATCACCCACTTAGAGCCAGACATCCTGGAATGTGAAGTCAAATGGGCCTTAGGAAACATCACTACAAACAAAGCTAGTGGAGGTGATGGAAATTCCAGTTGAGCTATTTCAAATGATGCTGTGAAAGTGTTGCACTCATTATGTCAGCAAATTTGGAAAACTCAGCAGTGGCCACAGGACTGGAAAAGGTCAGTTTTCATTCCAATCCCTAAGAAAGGCAATGCCAAAGAATGCTCAAACTACTGCACAATTGTACTCATCTCACACACTAGTAATGTTCAAAATTCTTCAAGCCAGGCTTCGGCAACATGTGAACCATGAACTTCCAGATGTTCAAACTGGTTTTAGAAAATGCAGAGGAACCAGAGATCAAATTGTCAACATCCATTGGATTATCAAAAAAGCAAAAGAGTTCCAGAAATACATCTATTTCTGCTTTATTGACTATGCCAAAGCCTTTGACTGTGTGGATCAATAAACTGTGGAAAATTCTGAAAGAGATGGGAATACCAGACCACTTGACCTGCCTCTTGAGAAACCTGTATGCAGGTCAGGAAGCAACAGTTAGAACTGGACATGGAACAACAGACTGGTTCCAAATTGGAAAAGGAGTATGTCAAGGCCGTATATTGTCACCCTGCTTATTTAACTTAAATGCAGAGTACATTGAGAAATGCTGGGCTGGAGGAAACACAAGCAGGAATCAAGATTGCCAGGAGAAATATCAGTAACCTCAGATATGCAGATGACACCACCCTTATGGCAGAAAGTGAAGAGGAACTAAAGAGCCTCCTGATGAAAGTGAAAGAGGAGAGTGAGAAAGTTGGCTTAAAGCTCAACATTCAGAAAACTAAGATCATGGCATTTGGTCCCATCACTTCATGGCAAATAGATGGGGAAACAACAGAAACAGTGGCTGATTTTATTTTTTGGGGCTCCAAAATCACTGCAGATGGTGATTGCAGCCATGAAATTAAAAGACACTTACTCCTTGGAAGGAAAGTTATGTTCAACCTAGACAATATATTGAAAAGCAGAGACATTACTTTGTCAACAAAAGTCCATCTAGTCAAGGCTATGGTTTTTCTTGTGGTCATGTATGAATGTAAGAGTTGGACTATTAAAAAAGCTGAGTGCCGAAGTATTAATGCTTTTGAACTATGGTGTTGGAGAAGACTCTTGAGAGTGCCTTGGCCTGCAAGGAGATCCAACCAATGCATTAAAGGAGATCAGTCCTGGGTGTTCATTGGAAGGACTGATATTGAAGCTGAAACTCTAATACTTTGGCCACCTGGTGCAAAGAGTTGACTCATTGGAAAAGACACTGGTGCTGGGAGGGATTGGGGGCAGGAGGAGAAGGGGATGACAGGGGATGAGATGGTTGGATGGTATCACCTACTCAGTGGACATCTGTTTGGGTGAACTCTGGGATTTGGTGATGGATGGGGAGGCCTGGCGTGCTGTGGTTCATGGGGTTGCGAAGAGTCAGACACGACTGCACTGAACTGAACCTTCTTGCTCTATGTCCCATATATTTCTCAAGCTTAACATGTTTGGAACACAAATTGATTATCTTCTCTGCAAATTCACTGCCGCATATACCAACCTCAAAGTTTCTACCTGTTTTTCTGATTTGGCAGAATGGAAAGGCTGAAATCTAGGAATTTCCTTTGACTCAGTTTTCCTTAACTGTAATTCAGCCCTACATCTCTTAACAAAAATTTGTTGATTTTACCTCCCAGGTATTTCTTTCCTGCCTACTCTCAGCACTCAGTATTTATCTCCTGGCTGTTATAACAGCCTCCCTCCAAACTGATCACCCTGGCATGATCCTCATCCATATCCAGTTAGTTTTTCAGACTGTCATCAAAGTGATAATGCTAATATGCAGTCTGGCTGTATACCTCTTAAATTTTCTCGGTTGTTTCCTAGTGTATAAATTGTAAATTTAAGCTCATCTTTTCTGCCATACTACACATTATCTCTTAGCTTTGACAAGCTTTTGAAAATGTATTTGACAGACAGTGTCAATAGGACCAAGTGTGTCTATCCAAAATAATGTATGGCTTAAAGTGGTCTGAGGAGTGAAGTGAAAATGTAGGAAGACAGTCAAACCTGCAATATTTATTGGCATATATTTCTAAGCATTAAGTATATATTAGGTGCTGTGCACACAAAAACTAGTAAGACAAGGTCTTTGCCCTTGAGTTGTTGGTTTCCCATGACAGACCTTTAAACTACACATCTATTTTTGAATAGGTTACAAGGTGGCTCCCAGGCAGAACCTTGAAAGACAATGAATGAAGTGTTATTTTAAGTAAGGAAGGAAGAAAGGGCTTTTAATCAGAAGAAACATCATGTTAAAGGTACAGACACTAACAAGATCATATTAGATTCCAAAAACTACAAAAATTTTAGGCTACACAGTTTGAAGCAGCAAGGCAGACAGGATAAGCAGAGGCTGAAATATAAACATCTTTGATTTTCATTTTACAATGCTTGATTGAACTTTGTTATTCATGTATGGGAAGCTTTTAGAATGTTTTTCAATTTCTGAGATTGGGCTGCATAGATGTAAAAAAAAAATTAGTGTATATAAAGTACAGTTTAATGGTACCATATCAATACCACATCAAATGTATGATAAAAAAGGATGATTTGATGGACTCTGCATTTTGGAAAATTCTTCCAATTTAGGGAACAGATAAAAGGGAACCAAGCCATGCACTAAGGACACTGACTTGGAAAATACTATAATCCAAAGGAGAAATTTAAAAAGTCTGATGGAATGAAGAAAAATGAATATATTTGGAGATATTTAAGAGGCAGAACTGATGATATATGATATGTGATCAAGGAAGTTAAATGAATAGAAAATACAGAAAACTAGCAGAACTAGAATAGTAAGAGGAAATTAATTTGCAATGGTGTAAACAAAACTATTCTAGGTAAATTGGAGAAATGAAGGAACAAGACCAACTATACATTTATATGTATAAATAAGCAGAAGATATTAAGAAGAGGTGGCAAGAATACACAGAAGAACTGTACAAAAAGGATCTTCATAACTCAGATAATCACAATGGTGTGATCACTCACCTAGAGCCAGACACCCTGGAATGTGAAGTCAAGTGGGCCTTAGGAAGCATCACTACGAACAAAGCTAGTGGAAGTGATGGAATTCCAGTTGAGCTATTTCAAATCCTAAAAGATGATGCTGTAAATGTGCTGTGCTCAATATGTCAACAAATTTGGAAAACTCAGCAGGGGACACAGGACTGGAAGAGGTCAGTTTTCATTCCAATCCCAAAGAAAGGCAATGCCAAAGAATGCTCAAACTACCACACAACTGCACTCATCTCACACGCTAGTAAAGTAATGCTCAAAATTCTCCAAGCCAGGCTTCAGCAATAAAGGCAAAGCAATAATAAAAAGAAAGAACCCAAGGAGAGGGAAAAAAAGCTATAAGGGACCTGAGTATCTGCTCAGCTAAATTTACTGAGCTTGATTTAAACCTTCAAACTAATTTTAAAAAGAGGCATTCTTCATTATTCTAATTTCATGTTCTGAACATAATTAAGCTTATAATATGATTAATTTAAAGGAAGCATTTCCAGATTTCTCATTCCTAGGTCTGCACAACTTTATCATTAAGTATTCTTTTATTTAGAATTTTAATTGTGTAAACTTAAGACTTGAGCAACTTGAGTTCAACCAAAAAAGCTGGTGTGTTGGGTATCCAAGTTTTCTATCCCATTTTTATCTTTTATTACTAATATGTTTATTGTTAACTAAGGAGTTAAATACTCAGCTCCTCTTTGTTCTGTGCTGAAAACAAAACTGGGAGAAAGTTAGATTGTAGTTATTTTAAAGAGAAGCTACATCCCTAATGAATTCTAGAAGCAAGGAGAGTTGATTTGTGAGGGACTTGGTTATGCGTGAGAGCTGTACAGAATTAATCCAATGAGGAAATTTGAATCATGCTTCAAGGCACAGGATGCCTCTGAATCAATCATTACATAAAGACGTTTTTGTTGCTCCCATGCCTTTGGCCTCTTAGTGAGGTTATTCTTTTGGCAAATGATCTATCTTAATATTACACAAGGAAGCTTTGTGTGGGGCAGTGTATCATCAGAGTTCTCTTGTTCTATAATAACGTAAGGAAAAGAATGTGTTCAATACTAAACTCTAGTGAAGTGAAGTGAAGTGAAGTCGCTCAGTCGTGTCCGACTCTTTGCGACTCCATGGACTGCAGCCTCCCAGGCTCCTCCGTCCATGGGATTTTCCAGGCAAAAGTACTGGAGTGGGTTGCCATTTCCTTCTCCAGGGGATCTTCCCGACTCAGGGATTGAACCCAGGTCTTCTGCACTGCAGGCGGACGCTTTACCCTCTAAGCCACCAAGGAAGCCCTACTATACTCTAGGGTCTATAGTAAAAATAGTATTCCTTTGTTATACAAATATAAAAGTAATAGTGAGATTGCTACTGCTACTGCTAAGTCGCTCCAGTCATGTCTGACTCTGTGCAATCCCATAGACCGCAGCCCACCAGGCTTCCCATCCCTGGGATTCTCCAGGCAAGAACACTGGGGTGGGTTGCCATTTCCTTCTCCAATGCATGAAAGTGAAAAGTGAAAGTGAAGTCACTCAGTCGTGTCCGACTCTAGCGACCCCATGGACTGCAGCCTACCAGACTCCTCTGTCCATGGGATTTTCTAGGCAAAAGTACTGGAGTGGGGTGCCATTAAGCAACCACTTAAAAAGAGTACTGGAATTAAGGAAACTCACCATCTTTTGGAAAGTTATCTTCAAATGATGTCTTATAGTTCCAATAAGGGCATCAATAGTAGCTAATAAGTGTTAAGTGCACTATATGTGCGAGCCATTGTACTCAGTTATCTATCCTATATTTCCTTCCAATAATGATGCAAATTTTGGTTCCTCAAGAAATACTCAATGGCATGTGGTAAAGAGCTTTGTTTACTGTTATATTAAGTTAGATCTACGGCAAGGTGAAAGAGATTTTGATGCTATGTCTGCCCATGTCATATTTTCAACATTTCTAAATTGTATTTGCTTCATGGATTTTTTTTTTTAAGAGTTTATAGATCCCTAACAAGTACGCAGCTGTGTGTTAGGGGATCAAGGACTCTGTAAAATTATATCTTAAACTTCCTGTGCATGCAATTTGGTATATTTTTCTGGAAAGTAAGATGATTGCTTCTTCAGATTTTAAAGCTCTATATGACTCTCCAAATATTTAGGAGTCATTGGCCAGATATTTTGTACTCTAAAAGAAAGAGAAGTCTAAAAGCAACACTTTAACAAGCAAAAGGTAGAAATGATCTTTGAATTTTAATATGATCAATGACAGTCATGGATGTATAAAGTTTTAGACTAAATGTCAGTAGGAAAGCGTGACTTTTAAAATCATTTGTAAGAGTTAGAGTGTTATGTCTATGTGATTTTGACTGAATATTCAGTATCTAGCCCAGTTATAATACTTAACATTTCACATAATACTTAATATTTCACATAAATAAAAATTTGAATTTATTTATGTGTAACAGGAAAATTTCAAAATCTCTTAGTATGAATCTATCAAATCTGGTCTAAAATTTGACATATAGTCATCTGGATTAACTGCTTTTATTCTATTTAGCCATCATTTTACCTTAAAAATAAATTTAATTCTTTGGTACATGTATGTTTAATTTTACAAGAGATTGCTTGACTCTGTTTCACAATGTTTGTATTATTTTACATTTCCCACAGAACTGTATGAGAGTTCCAGTTACTCCACATTCCTTATCAACATTTGGTATTTTTAGTCTTTATAATTATTTTTTCTTATATATTTGTAGTGGAATCTCACTGTGGTTTTAACATTAATTTCCTTATTGCTATTGATTAATATATTAAGCATTATTTCTTGAATTCATCATCTATTTGTATATAATCCTTTGTGAAGGTACTGTTCAAATCATTTCAACACTTTTAATTATTTACCCTATTACAATTGTTTTTTGTAAGCATTGTTTTTACATCTTAGATACAAGATCTTTGACAATTTATATGTTGTGAATATTTTATTTTGGTCTATGGATTCCCTTTTCATTTATTTAATGGTGCTGTTCTAAAAACATAATATTTTAATTTTTATGGGTAAGAAGTGCCCTCATGGGAATGTTCATAGCAGCATTGCTTATAATATACAAAAATGGAAGCCACTCAAGCGTCCAATAATTGATTAAATAAATGTGATTTACCTATGCAAAAGAATTTTACTTGACAATAAAGAGAATAAAGCACATGCTGAAACATTAATGAATCTTGAAAATTAAAAAAAATTCACCACTTAGGAAAATTATATCACATCTAACAACCATGTTAGTGGTATTTATGCTGCCAATACAACACACCTGAATCAGCCTGCATTTATAAGTGATTTTATCTTTAGTGATTCAGATCCAAGCACCTGGGTTCTTTATTACGTCTTCTAATGCAGTCATATCTGGGCATTTATGTCTTAAAATTTTCTTCTTTATATTAAGTTGCGTTTTGTAGTTAACTTTATTAATAAGCTACCTATAGATTTTATTGTTAAACAGTGAAGTGATTGTGTCTTAATGTTATTTTGTGTATATGCATATGCGTGTGTGCTTTGTCTGTGTGTGCTCAAGTTGTGTCTGACTCTTTGCGGCCCCATGGACTGTAGCCAATCAGGCTCCTCTATCCACGGGATTTTCCAGGCAAGAACACTGGAGTGGGTGCCGTTTCCTTCTCCAGGGACCTATGCATATGTATGTGTGCAAATTACTCATATATAATACATATATGTAATTACATATTTCTTTGTAAAAATGGGTTTTCAGGTCAGACAGAGTTAACATCAACACCCTCCAGGCTGATAGCGATGTAATCTGTGGGCTTCAGTGCCACCTATCTGTTTGCCATCCCTACATCAGCCTTTGGAACTTCTCTACTGTACATGTTCTGCTTACACCATACCTTACTGGCTGACTATGATTTCCAAATCTGCTGTGGATTGTTCTGCCCATCCTTGTTCCATTCTTCAGTCTCATTTTTTCTGAGAAATCCATACTCCTTTTTATAATACTTTGCTCAAACGGTAACACTCTTAGCTAGAGCTTATGTCACTCATTTCTGAACTACTGTATAATTTTGCCCTTTTCTCAAAATAACATTCTTGTTTCTATTTTCCCAGTTAAACTCTAAACTTCAAAAGAGCCGGGGGGGGTGACGTTTCTTCTGCATTCCTTGAAGGCAGAGATTGTGTTTTATTCATTCTATCAGCACTTGGTTGCCTAAAAGCATGTTTTTTGATTGCTCACTTCAATATAATTTTAATTCTCAGTGAACTAAATAACAAATAAAAACTTTTAATGCATGATTTTGATTTGAATTTTGGCATTTTCAACCTCCTGCCCCCCGACTCCACACACACACATAGAGAATTAAATGTTTATGAACTCACAGTCCTAACTCCATTTGAGCCCCGGTGGCCTTGTGAGAGTTGTCCTCCACCACCTGCCACCACAGTCATATTTTTGCATATATTCTCTTACAGCTCCAGCCATGTCCCATTCTGAAATAAAATTTTAAAATAGTCAAAACACAGGCAAAATACCGTATCTTGGGCAGCATGTATCCTCCAGTGCTTTTGATTCCTGTGATTGAATTACCAGTCCCCTGTTCTGGCATTCTTAACGACCAAGTCAGTTCTTTCCAAATCTACCATTGGGCTACTTCTTTCCGTAATACCAAAGTTGGCAAACAGCTTTAGAATTTGAGAAACATTTCATAAATATAAATCTACACATTTTAATTAATAGGGGTAAATAAAATGGAGGTTGTTTCACAAATACATTTTTCATTAACAAGCTGTGGAAGGCAATAATTTTTTTATATTAGCATCTTTTAAAAAGATGTTCAGTTCAGTCACTCAGTCATGTCCAACTCCTTGTGACCCCATAGACTGCAGCATGGTAGGCTTCCTTGTCTGTCATCAACTCCTGGAACGTACTCAAATTCATGTCCATAGCGTCAGTGATGCCATCCAACCATTTCATCCTCTGTCATCCCTTCTCCTCCAGCCTTCAATCTTTCCCAGAATCAGGGTCTTTTCCAGTGAGTTAGTTCTTCACATCAGGTGGCCAAAGTATTGGAGTTTCAGCTTTAGCATCAGTTCTTCTAGTAAATATTCAGAACTGATTTCCTTTAGAATAGACTAGTTGGATCTTCTTGCAGTCCAAAGGACTTTCAAGAGTCTTCTCCAACACCACGGTTCAAAAGCATCAATTCTTCGGCACTCAGCTTTCTTTATAGTCCAATTCTCACATCCATACATGACTACTAGAAAAAACA
Organism: Bos mutus; assembly: GCF_027580195.1. NCBI lineage: Eukaryota > Metazoa > Chordata > Mammalia > Artiodactyla > Bovidae > Bos > Bos mutus. The sequence continues at coordinate 95,386,747 of NC_091618.1, read as the reverse complement.
TTGCTTTGACTAGACGGACTTTTGTTGGCAAACTAATGTCTGCTTTTTAATATGCTGTCTAGGTTGGTCATAGCTTTTCTTCCAAGAAGCCAGAGTCTTTTAATTTCATGGCTGCAGTTAGCATTTGCAGTGATTTTGGAGCCTCCAAATATAAAGTCTGTCACCGTTTCTATTGTTTCCCCATCTATTTGTCATGATGTGATGGGACTGTTTGCCATGATCTTAATTTTCAGAATGTTGAGCTTTAAGCCGACTTTTTCACTTTCCTCTTTCACTTTCATCAAGAGACTCTTAAATTCTTCTTCACTTTCTGCCATAAAAGTGGTGTCATCTGTATATCTGAGGTTATTGATATTTTTCCCGGCAATCTTGATTCCAGCTTGTGCTTCATCCAGCCCAGCGTTTCTCATGATGTACACTGCATATAAGTTAAATAAGCAGGGTGATAATATATAGCATTGATGTACTCCTTTTCCAATTTGGAACCAGTCTGTTGTTCCATGTCCAGTCCTAATTGTTGCTTCTTGACCTGCATATGGACTTCTCAAGAAGCAGGTCAGGTGGTCTGGTATTCCCATCTCTTTCAGAATTTTCCACAGTTTGCTGTGATCCACACAGTCAAAGGCTTTGGCATAGTCAATAAAGCAGAAGTAGATGTTTCTCTGGAACTCTCTTGCTTTTTCAATGATCCAGCAGATGTTGGCAATTTGATCTCTGGTTCCTCTGCCTTTTCCGAATCCAGCTTGAACATCTGGAATTTCACGGTTCATGTCCTATTGAAATTTATAATTATTATAAGATTTACAATTATTATAAGCATTTACAATTATTATAAAACACAGAAATTTGCCAAACTTAAATTTACCTAATAAATAAATGTGCTTCCAAAGTCAAATGGTAGGTAAAAAATTTAGTCAGAATTGAAGCAAAGCTGATTGCCATATAAAGAAAAAGCCAGTGTTATACAACTAAGTGATGGCTTACTTGTTTACTGATTATCTTAGTGTAACCTCAAGCACTACTAGCTTAATTTCAGTAAATAAAGAAAGATATGGACTATTGAGGATTATATTTTAAAATGAGAAGGAAGTTTTATAAGGATAGCATACTAAATCTTGAATATGTTTTTTGTAAATATTTCTATAGCTAAAAGTCTATGAGTCTTTCCCAGTTATGTTTCTGCCAGTAGAAATACGATCTATGTTTTAAAAGATATGTGCCCTTGTGAACTTCCCTGTAAATTTGGTATAACAGAATTCTTTCTTCTTACTAGTAAAATAGGAAATTATACTTTTGTAATAAAATTTCACTTTAAAGATTAAATAAAATTTGTATTAAATGTGGAAATAAACTTCTCTGTCTGAATACTAAATATTAGAATAACCAATAATATATAAATACTCCTAAGAAGTAGAAAACTATAAATAATTTTCCATGTCTGAAAATCTTTTTCCAGAAACTTTTTGTCCTTGGAGGCCAGAATCATAAAGAAGATATATCTTTAGGTCCCATATTCCCACCTCCTTCTCTTCCTTTAATATTGAAATTTTTTCTAAAATATTTTTGTGAGGAGATTTAAGCTTTTATTTCAACAGTTAATGCTATGCCAGGAAAATAACATTTATAGGATTTAGAGCTGGAAAAGAGTGTAGAAACCATATAGATCTAATACAACCTTGGTGTTTTATTAATTCTAAAAGAGTTCTAAAATTTTGAAGAATCTAAGGCACTCACCAAAGTATTGTAGTACTAGAATCTGGGTTTCTTGACAATGCTGGAGTCTTTTAATAATTGCAAGAAGTAGAAATGCTTGGTTACAATTCTGGTTGGAGCATTTTTGAGGGAAAATGAAACTATTTAGCTTTTATTATTCTCTCTTTCTCTTTTTTTTTTAAATTTCATAATCAATCTTTCATCCACAAGTCTCCAATAAATAAATTATCTATTTTCAGTAAAGCTACATTTGATGTCAGGACTGCCTCACCAGCCAGTCACAAATGCCCTTTGTAGTAGTTAGTAATTTAATTCACCCCTTTATCAGTCAAGTTCAGCAGCTAATATTTGACAGGCAGCGGTTACAAACCTGGGTAGCTTTTGACATAGACCATTTACTAGCCAGAATCCCAAATCAATGATTTTGAAACTGAATCTTGTTGCTGGTTTATTTTTCTTTGATTGCATAGAGTTTTTTAAAAATGAATTTGAATGCTTAATTAAGAACAGTGTGTCACAGTTCCTACATAGTCTATTACTTTTGTGTGACAACAGATCAGTTATGTTATGGTTACGGAGCTGAAACCAACATGAATATTGCTTTGTGTTTGTTTCACTTTGTAATTGGAGAGGAGGATGCATTGATGTTTTGTTCTCATAGAGATGATAGTTGGAGAGGATGAAGATAAGCATCTAATTAATATTGCCACTGATGCTTCAGAGGTAAAGTCTTTGCACATGATTCCGAAAACCTTAAAAACTGTAAAAACACTGCTAACTGTAGATAGTATTGTGAAACATTTTATACCCTTCATTTGCTAAATAGAAAGTGCCATTTCGGCTTCTATGGTGGCTCAGATGGTAAAGAATTTGCCTACAATGCAGCAGACCCCCTGGATTGGAAAGATCCCCTGGAAAAGGAAATGGCAGTCCACTCCAGTATTCTTGCCTGAAGAATTCCATGGACAGAGGAGCCTAATGGGCTACTGTCCATGGTGCTGCAAAGAGTTGGACATGGCTGAACGACTTTAATCACTCACTCAAGTAGCATGATATCTATTAAAGTGATTAACTAGGCCCGTTTCTAAATACAGTCTTACTGAAAGCTCCTATCTTTTATACCTTTTAAAAATGATTAATTAGAGAATTTTTAAAAAGCCAAAACATTAAGACAATTAGTACTTTAGTATGTATCTTTGAGTATTAGAATTAATGTTTTGCAATGATTTTAATTAGAAACAGAGTAGTAATATTTTAGTTAACATTTCATGATATCAATGAAAATATTGCATTATATTTTCCCATGAATGCAATGCAAACAGTAAATGGAAAAGATTTTGCCTCTTAATTAAGTGTTATTAATGAAGTCTATAATATATGTAGTTTCATTTAGCTTTGGAGATTGATTTTATTTGATGCAATGGTTAAAAGATCTAGATTTAGACTTACAAATAATGCTCTCTATGAGCTTTTCTATGAGAAATTTGGTATGGAAATTAAATGTGGATTGAATAAAAGAGTAAATATTATTTTTAAAATTTTGCTTTAATATGCTTTTTCTACAAAGGTATTAGATATCAAAATCAAAGAAATTAAAGTTTTTCTTTTCAACCAAAATTAACAACTAATGATTAATCTGAATCTGAATGAGAGTGACAAAATGGAATTTTATTTGCAAACAGTCAAAACTATGAACATCAATGCTGCATGTTCTAAATATTATTCTACACTGACTAGGAAAATGTGACCTTTGTTTAGGGTTTGTATAAAATATATTATGATTGTTCATACAGTTTTATTAAAAAACATTTTCCCATCTTGAAGTTATTAGATAATTTTAGTAATCATATTGGTAATAAGTTGTTCATCACTTTTAGTAATGTTATTCTCAGGACTTCTCAACATATATTTAATTTTATTTAATTATTTTAGTATTTGATAGTTTGCTTATCCTTTCAAAGTGTGATATATACAAATATGCCATTTTATTTTTTCCAATCTAATAGACTTTAAAATTTTCATTTTCTTTAAAAAAAAACCACTCATGTTGTGTATTTGATCTAAAACAAGGGTTTGACTAATATTAATACAGCCATGGATTTTTTTGTGTGTGTGCATTTCAAAATTTATATTCTCCATCGACAACACTAGGAAAAAAAAATCTGTCCCTCTGCCGGACTACTGTTAGTTTGATGATTATACTAATATTAACTGCTTCACTTGAGTAAGCAAAGAAGAAGTAAAATACCAGTCAGACCAGCTGTTAATTCACAGAGTGTTGTACTATGCTTATTAAAAATACCCAAAAGATGTACCTTTGTGGTTCAGTCTTTTGAATTAGAATCAGAATATTAATCATGCCTCAGGCCTAAATTAAACATTGGAAGGCCCCTTAAGAATTTTCACCAAATTTTCTTGGATTTTTCTTTATTGGGTCTTCCTGGATTCTGTTTAGCTCTGTAATTGCTTTGCTCCTTTGTTGATAGGTTAAAGCACAATGTGATTTTCCCTATGTCATAATATTTAAGAGGACAATTCAATGGTCTACCCCAAGTTGCAACTTGCAGCTGAGACACCGATTTATAACAGAAATAGTGTTTACAATGTCAACTAAAGTATGAAGTAAGAACAATCATGTATCACGAAGTCCATAGTTATAAAAGGATCTGAATCATTACTATCTTCATATCATTTATATTCTGAAGGGGTTATCTTAAGTGACCCTGCCAAATGTGGTTGACCTCTTATATATGAGTATGCAAATGCAAGAAAAAATAAGGAAAACCTATCAGGCGTGTTCAAAATATACAAAGTCTGATTTCAGAAATGGTCATTGTTATAAGGACTATGCCTGATTACTTACATATGGACACTGTTTCAAAAATAGAAGTTTGTGATTAATGTAGCATTTGTGAATGTATCTCAGAATTGTATCTTAAGTATACTATTTATTGATACTGGAGTGCAATTTGAAGCCCACATGTGAGATCAAAAAAAATGTGTTGACTCTGAAATACTTTTTTAATGTCTAAAACATCTCTACCACCTCAAATAGCAAAAGGATGAAATGGAAAAAAAAATATCAATTTGAGAGAGTATTGTTTTATTTTTATTGGAATACAATTGTTTTACAATATTGTATTAATTTCTGCTGTACAATGAAGCATATCAGCTATACATATACATATGCATATCCCCTCCCTCAGAGGCCTCTCTCCTACACATTCCCCCATTTCACTCCTCTACATCATATAAGAGCACCAAGCTATGCTTCCTGTGCTATCATCAATGATAGTAATAAAGTATCAAAGTGCTTCATATATCACAACACCTCTTTTCCCACTTCTAAATGGAATTTATGATAAACTACTAATATTTAAATAAGAACTTTGTTAATTCTGAACTACTCAGAATTATTTTTGAAAAGAGAAAACACGTCTCAAAATTAATATTTGATTTATTAACACATTTGTTTGAAGCAACAGGCTCAAATTTGTAAAGGTTTGTTTAACAATATTTTGGCTAAACTGACACAAGGACTTTATCTTTGTGTTATTTGTATAACACAACAGAATAATAAATGCTGTTCAGTGTAATTAAAATCAAGGGAAAATTTATCCATTCATAGTATTGTGAGACAAAATCCAAAATTTATATATTTAGGGGCGATGTAGTAACAGCTTGCCCACTAGTATGTTAACTAGTTCCTACTAAAAGGAAATATGAATTATTTTGATCTGTTATAAGCACTTTTGGTAGCCAAGAATCACCTGGGGGAAAAAAGCATGATAACCAAAAGAATGCATGTATTTTGAAAAGAAGTGTGACCAGTGACTGGTGAGTACCTGGAGAATCTAACTTTGTAAGTATGAAACCAGTGGTGCTTTGCTGTGAAACAGTACTTCACTGATGCTCTGAACTGGACTGTGCCTCTCTCCTTCCCTTCTCTGTGAAAATGTTCTTAGCTGCCTGGGTGACAGACAAATGAATTATAATTTATTCATAGAAATGTGTGAGTTATGAAATAATCTTAGATTTCAAAAAATCACATTCAATTTCATCAAGTATTTCCATTAGCCATCAAACTGTAACCAATAAAAAAAAATAGTAATTGAAGGAAATTTTTGCAATGAGTCTCTTTGATAATCTTAGAAATGAAAATTAGAACAAATCCAAAATATAAAATATTAAGTAAACTGAAGATCACAGCACAGGAAGCAAGTGCAGGATCAAGACCATACCCAAGAAAATAAAAGGCAAAATGTTTGTCTGAATAGGCCTTAGAAATAGCTGACAAAAGAACAGATGCTAAAGGCAAAGGAGAAAAGGAAAGATATACCCATCAGAATGCAGAATTCCAAAGAGTAGCAAGGAGAGATAAGAAAGCCTTCCTCAGTGATCAATGTAAAAAAATAGAGGAAGACGATAGAATGGGAAAGACTAGAGATCTCTTCAAGAAAATATGGGCACAATAAAAGACAGAATGGTATGGACCTAACAGAAGCAGTAGATATTAAGAAGAAGTGGCAAGAATACACAGAAGAACTATACAAAAAAGATCTTAATGACCCAGATAACCACGATGGTGTGATCACTCACCTAGAGCCAGACATCCTGGGTTGTGAAGTCAAGTGGGCCTTAGAAAGCATCACTATGAGCAAAGCTAGTGGAAGTGATGGAATTCCAGTTGAGATATTTAAAATCCTAAAAGATGATGCTGAGAAAGTGCTGCACTCAGTATGCCAGCAAATTTGGAAAACTCAGCAGTGGCCACAGGACTGGAAAAGGTCAGTTTTCATTCCAATCCCAAAGAAAGGCAATGCCAAAGAATGTTCAAACTACTGCACAATTGCACACATCTCACGTGCTAGCAAAGTAATGCTCAATTCTTCAAGCTAGGCTTCAACAGTACGTGAAGTGTGAAATTCCAGATGTTCAAGCTGGATTTAGAAATGGCAGAGGAACCAGAAATCAAATTGCCAACATCCGTTGGATCATTGAAAAAGCAGGAGAGTTCCAGAGAAACATCTACTTCTGCTTTATGGACTTTGCCAAAGCCTTTGACTGTGTGGATAACAATAAACTGTGGAAAATTCTTAAAGAGATAGAAATACCAGACCACCTGACCTACCTTTTGAGAAATCTATATGCAGGCTAAGAAACAGCAGTTAGGACCGGACATAGAACAACAGACTGGTTCCAAATTGGGAAAGGAGTACATCAAGGTTAAATTGTCACTCTGGTTATTTAATTCATATGCAGAGTACATCATCGAAAATGCCAGGCTGGATGAAGCACAAGCTGGAATCAAGATTGCCAGGAGAAGTATCAATAACCTCAGATATGCAGATGACACCACCCTTATGGCAGAAAGCGAAGAACTTAAGAGCCTCTTGATGAAAGTGAAAAAAGAGAGTGAAAAGTTGTCTTAAAACTCAACATTCAGAAAACTAAGGTCATGGCATCTGGTCCCATCATTTCATGGCAAATAGATGGGGAAACAATGGAAACAGTGATAAACTATTTTTAGGGGATCAAAAATCACTGCAGATGGTAACTGCAGCCATGAAGTTAAAAGATGCTTGCTCCTTAGAAGAAAAGCTATGGCCAATGTAGACAGCATATTGAAAGGCAGAGACATTACTTTGCTGACAAAGGTCCATCTAGTCAAACCTATGGTTTTCCAGTAGTCATGTATAGATGTGAGAGTTGGACTATAAAGTTGAGTGCTGAAGAATTGATGCTTTTGAACTGTGGTGTTGGAGAAGACTCTTGACAGTCCCTTGAACAGCAAGGAGATCAAGCCAGTCAGTCGTAAAGGATATCAGTCCTGAGTGTTCATTGGGAGGACTGATGCTTAAACTGAAACTCCAGTACCTTTGCCACCCGATGCAAAGAAAAGATTCATTGGAAAAGTCCCCGAATCTGGGAAAAATTGAAGGCAGGAGGAGAAGGGGGCAACAGAGGATAAGATGGTTGGATCACATCATCGACTCGATGCACTTGAGTGTGAGTAAGCTCCAGGAGTTGGTGATGGATAGGGAAGCCTGGCATGCTGCAGTCCATGGGGTCACAGAGAGTTGGACACGACTGAGCAACTGAATTGAAACTAAAGATTGATGTGATCTATGAGTTTATGACCTGTTCTATTCCTCCAAACTTTCATGATTTAGTATTATTTTTGAAGAGGAACTGTTAGAATAATTCTTTAAAATTAACTTGAACCATTGTAACTATTTTAGCAATTTTGTTTTGTGTACCCATGACTTTTTGTTTGTATACTTCTAAGCACATCCCAAATAGCATATCATTTCACCTACAAATACTCAAATATCTATTATTAACAAAGAATACCCCGATATTTTTGTTGTAAATTTTTTTAAACATTTTAGCCATTTTAAAAATTGAGGCATAGTTCATTAATTTATGGGGCTTCCCTCACAACTCAGTTGGTAAAGAATCTGCCTGCAATGCAGGAGACCTTGGTTCAATCCCTGGGTTGGGAAGATTCCCCTGGAGAAGGAAATGGCAATCTACTCCAGTACTATTGCCTGGAAAATCCCATGGACAGAGGAGCCTGGTAGGCTACAGTCTATGGGGTCCCAAAAAGTCAGACACGACTGAGAGACTTCACTTTCACTTTCATGCATATTTTAATCCCAAATTCCTAATTGGCTGTCCCCCTTTACTCCTGCTATCTCCTTCGGTAATGTCTTTCTTTCTATGTATGTGTGTCTATTTCTGTTTTGTAAATAATTTCATTCCTATCATTTTTTTTAGATTCCACATATGAGTGATATTAGGTTGTCTTTGTCCGACTTACTTCACTTAGGATGATAATCTCTGGGTCCATTCATGTTGCTGCAAATGACAATATTTTCTTCTTTTTTAGTTACTGATTAACATTTTATTGTATGTATACATATACATTGTATATCTATTCATTGTATATATTATATGAATGAATATTGTATATATATGCAAGGAATATATATATACATATACACATATATACAAGAATATAGCTGAATCATTTTGCAATATACCTGGAACTAACAAAACATAAATGAACTATATTTGAATTTTAAAAAGGCTAAATATTAAAAAATACTGTAATATATATATATACATGTGTGTGTGTGTATATATATATATGTATATATATATATATATATATGAAACCTCTTTTTTATCCATTCATCATTCATCATCTGTTAATGGACATTTAGTTTGCTTTTATGTCTTGGCTATTGTAAATAGTGCTGCTATGAAAATAGGGCTGAATGTACGTTTTCAAATTATAGCTTTCTCTGGATGTATACCCAGAAGTGAGATTGTAGAATCACTTGCTAATTCTACTTTTACTTTTTAAGGAACTTTGCCACAGTTCTCCACAGTGGTTGCACCAATTTACACTGCCACCAACAGTGTAGGGAGGCTTCCTTTTTCTCCATACCTTCTCCAGCATTTATTATTTGTAAACTTTTTAATGATGACCATTCACTAGGATTTATGTTAATTGTGTTAATGAACATCAGTAACTATGTTAATGCATTTCATGTCAGCTGATGATCATTGACAAGATCCATTACTTTTTAAGTTGAAAAATGGTGATTTTTTTCTAATTCTGTCATTTCATCTCCATTTACTGGCTACAATTTATTGATATAAAATAAAGTTCACCCTGAAATAGAGTTTGGATAGGAAAAGCAAGAAAAATGGTTAATCTTTTTAACTTCATTTAATATTTTTAGAGTTACAAGATGATGACCTAGCAATCTCCATTTGTAACAAACAGCTAGTCTAAATATCATGGTAAATTCTTTTATTTTTATGTACTTATATTTTAAACCAAGTTGATGAGCAAATTATCATCTTAACCTAGAGCAAGTTGCTTTGATTTGACTTTGGATTCTTTTGATATGATGCCTTAGTCTTCCTTACTTGTCATTCCAAGTTATCTCTGGTTCATCTTGCACTTTACCTAGCCAGGCCTGAAAGAAGCGACTTTCTATAAGAAACTCTGGTTCTCTATATAACCAAAATATTTAGTGGCCATAATCTGAGCTCTGGGGATTTCTCAGTGCCCTTTGCAGTTAGGTTCATACTATCTGTGTGTGTGTGTGTGCACGCGCGCTCAATCGCTAGGTCGTGTCCGACTTTGTGACCCTATAGACAGTAGCCTGCCAGGCTCCTCTGTCCATGAGATTCCCAGGCAAAGAATAATGGAGTGGGTTACCATTTCCTCCTCTGGAGGATCTTCCCGACCCAGGGAACGAACTCTAATCTCCTGTGTGTCCTGCGTTGGCAAGTGGATTCTTTACCACTGAGCCATCTGGGAAGCCCCCAGTCTTTTTTAGAGCTTGAAATTAAAATATATATTATGAGTTCTTGTATTTTCTAATTAAATTTAAGATGGTGTTTTTTTAGTAATCTGTTTTGATACTATACTTATATTTCTCATTCCTTATATTGAACACCTTGATATTTTCCAATTATTTAAAAATTTAAAATTTATTTATTTAATCCTTCTATATAATATTTTCATTTTAACAGTGCTAATATAGTTGCTAATATTAAGACTACTGACTGCAGTCAAAATTTCTTTAAAGTCATTTTGACTTTGAATATTATCTCACTAGGTGTTTATAATCAAAATACTTTTAATTAAAAGTAGTTTGAAATGTGCTTTCCCTCTGATCTTTATGCAACCAATTTATGTTGCACAAACAACATAAATTGTTGTTTTTATTTTTTTTATTTTTTCAGTTTTTATTTTATTTTTTCAGTTTGTTTTTCAATTTTAAGGATGGTGTTCTTATTTTCTTTTGAGATTTTAAAAAATTGTGTTAAATATATTGTGGTTCCAAATTTAAAACCGAGTACAGTGGGAGAAGACCAACTTTTAAATTTATCCTGCATCTTCTTTCCTCCCTTTGTTTATAAGTAATCATGTCATTTGTGTTCTATTGCACAGAAATTAATAGGAAAACATTGATGAAATTAAATATACTGGTGAAGAATTTCCCTATAGTAACTATACAAGAAATGTTAATGATAAATAAGTAAAGTTAGGTATCATCAGTCTAAAACCTGTACTAACAACATGACAAGCTACATTTCTCAAGTGCTGAGTGTTAGTCCCTCTGTGGTGTCCAACTCTTTGTGACCACGTGGACTATAGCCTGCTAGCCTTCTCTGTCCATGGAATTCTCCAGGCAAAATTACTGGAGTGGGTAGCATTCCCTTCTCCAGGGGATCTCCCCAAATCAGGGATCAAATTCTGGTCTCCTGCCTTGCAGGCAGATTCTTCACTGTCTAAGTCACCCAGGAAGCCCATTTCATTTCTCAAGGTAGCAGGCAAATTGAAAAAAAAAGTAATAAACCAAAACTAAATCACAAGGTATCTGCAGTGTCCCCACAAGGCAGAGAACAATAGTGAACAATAGTGAATCTGAATTTTTGTGTAGAGACCAGGTAAAGTGGGATATTCAAGAGTAGCAGAGGTAAACTCTGGATGGCAGGTACAGTTCAGATTTGGCTCTGTTTGATTGAAATAGAACACTGTAGATATCACTTCTTTTAAAATATCTCTGGAAAGGCTAACCCAGTAGGTGTGTTTATAGCTCTTTAAAAGAACAACAATATTTGTTGTCCATGGCCAGGTATAAATTCAAGTAGTCTCTGTAGGCCTCCACCACTCAGCCACAGTAGATTTCTGACCTGACCTAAAGAAGCCACTTTTGTCAAAGAAAGATAAATCCTTCGCGCCCACGGGCCGAAGTTTTATGAGAAATGAAAGAAAATATTTCATTGTAGAATTGTATTCTATTTTTTGATGTGGTTATATTTCATATTATATTTATAAAGAAATCAAGATTAAAGCAAAATAAAACTGTTAGATAAATTGGTTAGATTACATCATACTGAGAGAAAATCTGCCAATATTCTAGTCAGTGGGACTTACTGAGAACCTGATTATTTATATTTGAGTTTAATTTCCATAGTTGTTGAGACAAGACTCTCCTTTTATGAAAATATATAAGAATATATTTGGGGAGAGAAGATTAAAACCTGGGGGCTATCATTTGAAAAGCATTTTGACCAGTGCCCTGCAAAATAATTTTGAGTAATATGTACCTTATTCTTCTATTGTTAGAAAATAAAGTGTTCCAATGCAATCTGCTGAATTTTAAGCATAGTTTCACTTTTTTCTTAGGAAATACTTGGCACATTCTATATCTTGTTAATAAAGCTACAGTTTTATACCCGTGTCTCCCAAACTTTAGCATTCACAAAAATAATGGAGGAGCTATGCTAAAATGGACACTTTGTTTCAGTTTTCTAGAGAGGGACTTTTTTAAACAAGCTCTCGGAGAGGCCAGTATTGCCGGTCTCTGGACCAGACATTATGCAAAACTCTATATGCTTATTGTGATTCTTCACTATATTATGTGATAAAAATATTTCCAATTTCATACGAGTTTTATTATTATAGAGAGAGTGCTTTCATTGGGTAGATAGAATGGAACTAAAACAAATTCATTACATATCCTACATGAAAGTTTATTTCTGAAATAATATTAAAACATCATGCTAAAAATAAAAATGTTTTAGGCTAGAATCTTGTAAACATTGATTTTATGTGATTATTCCAGAGCTGTCTAAAGGATCTATGGTTAGTATTTTTGTCATAGATGCTCTAGTTTCTTTTTTAGTGGGTATTTTTACATAGTTTATGAGATTAGAAAACTGAAAGTTCTTACTGGCAATTTCTCTGTCATTTATTTGAATGGTGAGATACCTTCTGGCAATAGTTATTTTATTTAACTATTTAAATACATAGTTTATTTAAGTGTGATTAAATAATTAAAAGAGTGTGATTTAAAAGTTCACACACACATGTATGTAAGTACACAGATACATACACGCACATCCTGCATTCTGCATTCAAAATCCAATGTTCACATGTAAAACTGAGAAGGATGAACCTAGTTTAAATCTGCAATCAGCACCTATTCGACCTGCTGAGAATTGGCAGTATTTTGAATCACTATGTGGCTTGTTTCCTAATGTACAGTAAACGTCTATTAAAAGGAAGGTGTGTGTAATTTTTGACTTTAGCAAGAAGGACAAAACAGGAGCATAATGAACTGTAAATTTTAGTGTATTTATGAGTATTTATAGCTCACCGTAAGGATTTACTGTGTTTTTCAATATTTCCTCCAAACTTGGCTCGGGTAATAGGTTCAGTATGTTTGACCTTCTGGCTAGAACAGCTACTTCAGGTCCACGTTAGCCTCCAAATGTTTTACTTTGTGGAGAGACTTACATCATGAGGGAGGCTGGAATGATTCCTAATACAACACGCAGCTGGTGTGACTTTTAGGAAGTCCCTTTCTTTTTTATTTCAGTTTTAGTTTCTTTTTTAAAAGATAGAATTAATGATTACCCTTATTAGGAATAACATTAATTGGAAAAATGCAAGCCTCCATAGTCTTTCCAACACACATTATCATTTGTCCTTACAGGAGCTTTTGAATGTGAAAATCCCTCTGAATGTAAATGGATAAGTAACCATACTTCTGTCTGTTTATTCTTGGGACTATTTACAAATTGCAGAAATTTGAATCTCTGGGCCTATTTGACTTGAGCCAGTGGGGGAATGATTGCCCAAGTCAACTGTGTTAGATTAGTACAAAAAAGAGAAAATGGAAATGGTGTTGATCAACAATAACACCTCTGCCACTTTGATTGAGTTAGTACTTCCGGTTGATGTGTCTCTTCTTCCAGCTTGTTTACCTTCAGCATGGTCACAGTGGGATAAGGGGCGAACTGTGCGAGGGCCTTCTCAGCAGTAGCAGGTCCTGGGGGCCCACCGGTGTGCAGAGGTCTGCTGGGAAAGGTGTTGGGACCGGTTCACTCTAGGGACCAAGGTGGTCACTCATACAGCCCCTACTAGATGGCAGTGCTCAGGGGGAGGTGTGAACGTTGGAGCAAGTACTCTTATTTTCATGCAACAGAATAAAAAAGTGTTTACACTTGTGTTCATCCAGATTAAGTATTTAAGGCCTCTTTTTTTCCTCCTTTCACCATATTTTCCTTAATCACCTCATTAATTTCCAGTTTCGCTTAAAATAGCCAGTGGGCTGGAACTGCATGGCTCATTTATTCTACTTCACTTTATTTACTTTTTCAGTGTAAAATGGATAAAATCAATTAATAAATTTAAGCTCATTTACTGTAATTTGGAGAGCTGCTAAATAATGTATCTTCCTTTCTTTGCTAAAGTGCTGTAACGTAATTCATTTGTGAGAGTAAGGCCACCTCTTTCTTGAAGTGCTTTTAAGAAAATGGCAGTTATCATTTTGAGGTTTAAGTTCAGTTCTGCCTGGACCCAGGATATAGGCTACATAGGGACAGGGACTCTATCACGTGCAAACAAAGAAAAGCTTCATCACTGGCTTGTGACACTTGGATGAAAAGTGTAATTAATCAGTATACTGATTCTCCCCCACCTGGTGTAGTGGTAGCTCTATTTCTAAAAGTGTTATATCCTAATGATGTGTTCATTTTTTAAAAGATAAGTACTGTAGAAAGAATGACAAAACCACCCCCCAACACCCATTTGGAAAACATTATGGTTGAAAATACCGCTCTCACATGCAGGCACAATCTCTGAGATATTGCCAAGTATGTTAGATTGAGTAAAGTCATGTCTGGTGGGAAGGGTGGATAAGATCTGGATTAAGTTATAGAAGGCAAAGGGATATGTTAATTTTGCTCAGGAAAGGGAAAAGGAAAGCATTTTAAAATGGTCTGGAAAAGAAGATCTTTAGACTTGCCTGAATCCAGGTAAAATTCTGACTATGATAATCTGCCAGTGTAGACAGATTGTTTTCCTGGTTACAAATAAAGGACTCAAGTCTTCAGGAGCACAGCTCCTTCAGTATCTGGCAGTGATGAGAATGCATATAGGTGTGTTGAGGGTATGCAGGGGAATAGGAAATGTGTGTACACCAATGTCTGGGACAATCTGTGCCCATAAACATTAGATGCAATTGAGGTACACACACACACATACACACACACATACACACCATGAGACATACATATTTATGTCAATCATTTATGGAAGGAATGGAAAACAAGGCCATGAAAAACCTGGGCACAACTTTCCTAAGGCTAAAAATATTTTTTCTCTTTTCTTCTTTTAGTTAAGTAGTTATTTGCTCATTCGGGAAAAGTAAATGGCTATTTTTTTGTCATGCATAGCTGTATTACAACTTTATTCTTCATAGTGTGTGAATTTAAAAAGGTGGGATTTTTTTTTTAGGTGCATATCTACATCTTTTATTTCTGTATCTTCACTAAGGAAGCTAATAGCATAAACATAAGTGTTGTTAAAATGCCTAGTGAACAATAGTTTAAAGTTTCACTTTAAAAATCTGTGTTAATGACCTGATAATGCTTTGTTATGGCTTTGTGGAAATGTGTGAAGTGTTCTGACAGTATGTCAACAAAGTGTCAAATACGGTGAGAGAGAGGCTAAGAATTGGAATCTTAGTGTCAGGAAGTGTTAAAGCTAGAAGGGACCTTAGACCTCCTTCGTGTTGGAAGTGATGGGGCTGAAGCCCAGGAGGATTAAGTGATTTGTTCAAGGTCACACATAGAGCAAGCAAGGCCCAAGGAGTAAGACCTGGGTCCCCTGGCTCCCAGTCCTGTTCCCTGTTAGGTTTGCAATTTTGCTGTTGACTATATGCGTTCCTTTGTTTTTCACAAAATGAAACACAGATTGCAGAAATAAAGGAGTCAGTTGTTTTTGGAACCTGAGTCATTTTAAAGGTCACTCCATCTCCCATTAGTCAGAGGACATAGCTATCTACCCCAAAAAATTTATTTAAGCATTTATTCCTAATGTAAGTTTTGGAGATATTAATTTCTCTGACAATGCAAAGCAGTAGTTGTTTTGAATAATACAGTCATATCTCACCTTAAATTTATTTTTTTATTGAAGGATATAATTTTTCTTTCCTTTTTTATATTCTTGCTGTATAATAACTATGTCTTTTCTTTTTGCTGCACTATCTCCTGACACAAAAGAAGAAGAAATTATTATCACAAATACAGATACACAATCATACACACACAAACACATCATACATGGAGCCCTTGATAGATTTCAGAGGACTTTTGTATATAAATTCTTGCCATAATTGATAACTAGTTACTTGGATATTCTCAAAAGCCCATTTTACAGATGAGAAAATAGAGTCAGGGGGTTGAGATTTTTCAAAGTAAAGGTGGAAACTGCATTGCTTATTTTTTAAATATATTCCCTATCAATATATATACACATAATGGGTCATATATCATTAATGGATAATTAAGGTAAAAGAGGACTTCCCTTGTGACTCAGCTGGTAAAGAATCTGCCTGCTACATGGGAGACCTGGGTTTGATCCCTGGATTGGGAAGATCCCCTGGAGAAGGGAAAGGCTGTCCACTCCAGTACTCTGGCCTAGAAATTGCAAGGACTGTAGAGTCCATGGGGTCGTAGAAAGATAGGACTCTGAAAGATGAACTCCCCAGGTCGGTGAGTGCCCAATATGCTACTGGAGATCAGTGGAGAAATAATTCCAGAAAGAATGAAGAGACAGAACCAAAGCAAAAGAAACACCCAGGTGTGGATGTAACTGGTGATGGATGTAAAGTCCAATGATGTAAAGAGCAATATTGCTTAGGAACCAGGAATGTTAGGTCCGTGAATCAAGGCAAATTGGAAGTGGTCAAACAGGAGATGGCAAGAGTGAACGTTGACATTTTAGGAATCAGCGAACTAAAATGAACTGGAATGGGTGAATTTAACTCAGATGACCATTATAGCTACTACTGTGGGCAGGAATCCCCTAGAGGAAATGGAGTAGCCATCATAGTCAACAAAAGAGTCTGAAAGGCAGTACTTGAATGCAATCTCAAAAATGACAGAATGATCTCTGTTTGTTTCCAAGGCAAACCATTCAATATCACAGTAATCCAAGTCTATGCCCCAACCAGTAGTGCTGAAGAAGCTGAACTTGAGTAGTTCTATGAAGACCTACAACACCTTCTAGAACTAACACACAAAAAAGATGTCCTTTTCATTATAGGGGACTGGAATGCAAAAGTAGACAGTCAAGAAATACCTGGAGTAACAGGCAAATTTGGCCTTGGAATACAGAATGAAGCAGGGCAAAGGCTAATAGAGTTTTGCCAAAAGAACACACTGGTCATAGCAAACACCCTCTTCCAACAACACAAGAGAAGACTCTACACGTGGGCATCACCAGATGGTCAATACTGAAATCAGATTGATTATATTCTTTGCAGCCAAAGATGGAGAAGCTCTATACGGTCAGCACAAACAAGACCAGGAGCTGACTGTGGCTCAGATCGTGAACTCCTTATTGCCAAATTCAGACTTAAATTGAAGAAAGTAGGGAAAACCACTAGACCACTCAGGTATCACCTAAATCAACCCCTTATGATTATACAGTGGAAGAGAGAAACAGATTCAAGGGACTAGATCTGATAGACAGAGCACCTGAAGAACTATGGATGGAAGTTTGTGACATTGTACAGGAGGCAGTGATCAAGATCATCCCCAAGAAAAAGAAATCTGAAAAGGCAAAATGGCTGTCTGAGGAGGCCTTACACACAGTTGTGAAAAGAAGAGAAGGGAAAAGCAAGGGAGAAAAGGAAAGATATACCCATTTGAATGCAGAGTTCCAAAGAATAGGAAGGAGAGATAAGAAACCCTTCTTCAGTGATCAGTGCAAAGAAATAGAGGAAAACAATAGAATGGGAAAGACTAGAGATCTCTTCAAGAAATTTAGAGATACCAAGGGAATATTTCATTAAAGGATGGGCTCAATAAAGGACAGAAATGGTATGGACCTAACAGAAGCAGAAGATATTAAGAAGAGGTGGCAATAATACACAGAGGAACTGTACAAAAAAGATCTTCATGACCCAGATAATCATGATGGTACGAACACTCCCCTAGAGCCAGACATCCTGGAATGTGAAGTCAAGTGGGCCTAAGGAATCATCACTATAAACAAAGCTAGTGGAGGTGATGGAATTCCAGTTGAGCTATTTCAAATCCTAAAAGATGATGCTGTGAAAGTGCTACACTCAATACGCCAGCAAATTTGGAAAACTCAGCAGTGGCCTCAGGACTGGAAAAGTCAGTTTTCATCCCAATTCCAAAGAAAGGCAATGCCAAAGAATGGTCAAACAACCACAAAATTGTACTCATCTCACACGCTAGTGAAGTAATGCTCAGAATTCTCCAAACCATGCCACAGTACTTGAATCATGAACTCCCATATGTTCAAGCTAGATTTAGAAAAGCAGAGGAACCAGAGATCAAATTGCCAACATCTGTTGGATTATTAAAAAAGCAAGAGAATTCCAGAAAAACATTTCCTGCTTTATTGACTATACCAAAGACATGACTATGTGGGTCACAACAAACTGTGGAAAATTCTTCAAGAGTTAGGAATACCAGGCCACCTGCCTCATGAGAAATCTGTATGCAGGTCACGGAACAACAGTTAGAACTGGACACGGAACAACAGACTAGTTCCAAATCGGGAAAGCAGTACGTCAAGTCTACATATTGTCACCCTGCTTATTTAACTTAAATGCAGATTAAATCATGAGAAATGCTGGGCTGAAAGAAGCACAAGCTGGAATCAAGATTGCCAGGAGAAATATCAATAAACTCAGATGTGCAGATAACACCACCTTTATGGCAGAAAGAGAAGAAGAACTAAAGAGGCTCTTGGTGAAAGTGAACCAGGAGAGTGAAAGAGTTGGCTTAAAACTCAACATTCAGAAAATTAAGATCATGACACCCAGTCCAATCACTTCATGGCAAATAGATGGGGAAAGAGTGGAAACAGTGGCAAACTTTATTTTTGGGGGGCTCCAAAATCACTGCAGATGGTGACTGCCAACATGAAATTAAAAGACACTTGCTCCTTGGAAGAAAAGTTATGACCAACCTAGACAGAGTATTAAAAAGCAGGCATATTACTTTGCCAAGAAAGGTCCATCTGGTCAAGTGTCTGGTTTTTCCAGTAGTCATGTATGGATGTGAGAGTTCAACTATAAAGAAAGCTAAGTGCTGAAGAACTGATGCCTTCAAACTCTGGTGTTGGAGAAGACTCTTGAGAGACACTTAGACTGCAGGGAGATCCAACCAGTCCATCCTAAAGGAAATCAGTCCTGAATATTCTTTGGAAGTACTGATGCTGAAGCTAAAACTCCAATACTTTGGCCAGCTGATGGGAAGTAGTGACTCATTTGAAAAGACCCTGATACTGGGGAAGATGGAAGTTGGGAGGGGAAGGGGACAACAGAGGATGAGATGATTAGTGGCATCACTGACTCAATGGACGTGAGTTTGAGTAAGCTCCAGGAGTTGGCGATGGACAGAGAAGCCTGGTGTGATGCAGTCCATGGTGTTGCAAAGAGTCGGACATGACTGAGTGACTGAACTGAGCTGAACTGAAGTTAAATGAGACTATGTCAGAGTATAATATTTTAGAATTAATATAAAAGAGTATTAAAATATTCTTTCTCATACTTCTTATGATAAGAACTGATGCTATTGGAAAATCTAAACCTTGACTGATTTTTGATGCTTTAAAATGAAACATTCTAAATTCTTAATCTGCTTTAAAAGATAAAATAGGTTTTCCATATTTCAAAATTGATTTTATAGTCATATATTATCAGATAATATATTTTATTTATAATCACAATGATATCTATTTTCCTTTTAGACTGATCCCCAGATGACTTCCGTCACTTTCACTCTATTTTTCTACTTTGCTTTTCTTCCTTTAGCCACTTAAAATCTTAACAACGTGTATCTGTCTTAGACAATGGAAATAACCAAGTCTGGGATGAAGAGTCTTGAACCAGGAGTCAGAAGACATGGGTTCTATTTTTGTTTTGTGCAATGGCTTGCATTGTGCCTTTAGTCTAATCACTTATACCTCTGAGTCTTAGGCTGCTGCTAAATAGCTTCAGTTGTGTCCAACTCTTTGAGACCCCATGGATCTCTGTTCATAGAATTCTCCAGGCAAGACTACTGGAGTGGGTTGCCATGTCATTCTCCAGGAGATCTTCCTGACTCAGGGACTGAACCTGAGTCTCCTGCATCACAGGCAGATTCTTTACTGCTAAGCCAACAGGGAAGAGTCTTAGTCTAGTCTAAAAGAAAATGTTAGATCAGATGATCAACAAGGTCCTTTGATCAATGTAAAGGTCTATGTTTTATAGTGTATCTCTTCTACCTATTGACTTCATTAAATTAATATTTTATATTATTGTGTTTCTTAAGGCAGATATATAGGGTTTCCCACGAGACTCAGTGATAAAGAATCAGCCTGCACTGCAGGAGACACAGGTTTGATCTTTGGGTTGGGAAGATCCCCTGGAGAAGAAAATGGCAACCAACTCCAGTGTTCTTGCCTGGGATATCTTATAGACAGAGGAGCCTGGCATATACAGTTCATGGGATTGCAAAAAAGTTGGATACAACTTAGCAACCAAACAACAACAAAGCAGATATATTTGTAAACAATCCAAATATGAAAGCAGAACAATTCAACAAGTATTATAAATATATAAACATATACCTTCATGAAGACACAGTTACAGTTTCTGAGGCTTCATTAAAATGCCACCAAAATAACTACATATGTCAGTGAAAAACAATGAAAACAATTTATACATCTTTAAGATAAATTTGTGCTTAATGTAATTACTCAGTGGTAAATGTACTCAGTTGAGCATGTTAGTTCAAATGGTTACCTAATTTGGTTGATATATGGATGTTGAAACTAAGATTATAAGATAAAACCTTGAAGACATAAGCTAAATTTTACTCTTGGCATTTTATATGTATGTGTCGTTGTTTAGTCTCTAGGTCATGTACAACTCTGTGTACATCCCCAGAATCTGTTGACACTAATGAGAGGGTGGCAAGAGCTAAGGTAGGGATCAGCACTATCCAGGCAGCATTGTATTCTTTTCTGCTTCAGCAAAAGCCTCTGACCAGGAGGTGTTGATAAGCCACATGTCTACTGTTGCTTCAGTTCAGTTCAGTTGCTCAGTCATGGCTGACTCTGAAACCCCATGGACTACAGCACGCCAGGCCTCCCTGTTCATCACCAACTCCCAGAATTACTCAAACTCATGTCCATTGAGTCAGTGATGCCATCCAATCATCTCATCCTCAGTTTTCCCCTTCTCCTCCAGCCTTCAATCTTTCCCAGTATCAGAGTCTTTTCCAATGAGTCTGTTCTTCCCATCAGCTGGCAAAGTAATGGAGTTTTAGCTTCAGCATCAGTCTTTCCAATGAATATTCAGGACTGATTTCCTTTAGGATGGACTGGTTGGATCTCCCTGAAGTCCAAGTGTCTCTCAAGAGTCTTCTGCAACACCACAGTTCAAAAGCATCAATTCTGCAGCACTCAACATTCTTTATAGTCCAACTCTCACATGCACATATGACTACTAGAAAAACCATAGATTTGACTAGGTGGACCTTTGTTGGTAAAGTAATGTCTATGTTTTTAATATGCTGACTAGGTTGGTCATAACTTTTCTTCCAAGGAGCAAGTGTCTTAATTTCATGTTGGCAGTCACCATCTGCAGTGATTTTGGAGCCCCCCAAAAATAAAGTCTGCCACTGTTTCCACTGTTTCTCCAGCTATTTGGCATGAAGTGATTGGACGGATGCCATGATCTTAGTTTCTGAATGTTGAGTTTTAAGCCAACATTTTCACTCTCCTCTTTCACTTTCATCAAAAGACTCTTAAGTTCTTCTTCATTTTCTGCCATAAGGGTGGTGTCATCTGCACATCTGAGGTTATTGATATTTCTCCTGGCAATCTTGATTCCAGCTTGTGCTTCATCCAGCCCAGTGTTACTCATGATGTATTCTGCATATAAGTTAAATAAGCAGGGTTACAATATACATATAGCCTTGATGTACTGCTTTTCTGATTTGGAACCAGTCTGTTGTTCCAAGTCCAGTTGTAACTGTTGCTTCATGACCTGCATAAAGATTTCTCAGGAGACAGGTCAGGTGGTTTGGTATTCCCATCTCTTGAAGAATTTTCCACAGGTCGCAAAGAGTTGTGTATGACTGAGTGACTGGACTGAACTGAACTGAACTGAACACAGTCAAAGGCTTTAGCATAGTCAATAAAGCAGAAATAAATGTTTTGCTGGAACTTTCTTATTTTTTCAATGATCCAACAGATGTTGGCAATTTGATGTCTGTTCCTCTACCTTTCCTAAAACCAGCTTGAACATCTGGGAGTTCATGGTTCATGTTCTCTTGAAGCCTGGCTTGGAGAATTTTGAGCATTACTTTGCTGGCGTGTGAGATGAGTGCAATTGTGCAGTAGTTTCAACATTCTTTGGCATTGTCTTTCTTTGGGATTGGAGTGAAAACTGACTTTTTCCCGTCCTGAGGCCACTGCTGAGTTTTCCAAATTTGCTGGCATATTGAGTGCAGCACTTTCAGAGCATCATCTTTCAGGATTTGAAGTAGCTCAACTGGAATTCCATCACCTCCACTAGCTTTGTTCGTAGTGACGCTTCATAAGGCCCGCTTGACTTTGCATTCCAGGATGTCTGGCTCTAGGTGAATGTTAATACCATCATGGTCATCTGGGTCATGAAGATCTTTTCTGTATAGTTCTGTGTATTCTTGCCACCTCTTCTTAATATCTCTGCTTCTTTTAAGTCTATACCATTTCTGTCCTTCATTGAGCCCATCCTTTAATGAAATATTCCCTTGGTATCTCTAAATTTCTTGAAGAGATCTCTAGTCTTTCCCATTCTATTGTTTTCCTCTATTTCTTTGCACTGATCACTGAAGAAGGGTTTCTTATCTCTCCTTCCTATTCTTTGGAACTCTGCATTCAAATGGGTATATCTTTCCTTTTCTCCCTTGCCTTTCCCTTCACTTCTTTTCACAACTGTGTGTAAGGCCTCCTCAGACAGCCATTTTGCCTTTTCAGATTTCTTTTTCTTGGGGATGGTCTTGATCACTGCCTCCTGTACAATGTCACAAACTTCCATCCATAGTTCTTCAGGCGCTCTGTCTATCAGATCTAGTCCCTTGAATCTATTTCTCTCTTCCACTGTATAATCATAAGGGATTTGATTTAGGTGATATCTGAGTGGTCTAGTGGTTTTCCCTACTTTCTTCAATTTAAGTCTGAATTTGGCAATAAGGAGTTCACGATCTGAGCCACAGTCAGCTCCTGGTCTTGTTTGTGCTGACCGTATAGAGCTTCTCCATCTTTGGCTGCAAAGAATATAATCAATCTGATTTCAGTATTGACCATCTGGTGATGCCCACGTGTAGAGTCTTCTCTTGTGTTGTTGGAAGAGGGTGTTTGCTATGACCAGTGTGTTCTTTTGGCAAAACTCTATTAGCCTTTGCCCTGCTTCATTCTGTATTCCAAGGCCAAATTTGCCTGTTACTCCAGGTATTTCTTGACTGTCTACTTTTGCATTCCAGTCCCCTATAATGAAAAGATGCTCAAACATCTTTTTTGTGTGTTAGTTCTAGAAGGTGTTATAGGTCTTCATAGAACTACTCAAGTTCAGCTTCTTCAGCACTACTGGTTGGGGCATAGACTTGGATTACTGTGATATTGAATGGTTTGCCTTGGAAACGAACAGAGATCATTCTGTCATTTTTGAGATTGCATCCAAGTACTGCCTTTCAGACTCTTCTGTTGACTATGATGGCTACTCCATTTCCTCTAAGGGATTCCTGCCCACAGTAGTAACTATAATGGTCATCTGAGTTAAATTCACCCATTCCAGTTCATTTTAGTTTGCTGATTCCTAAAATGTCAATGTTCACTCTTGCCATCTCCTGTTTGACCACTTCCAATTTGCCTTGATTCATGGACCTAACATTCCTGGTTCCTAAGGAATATTGCTCTTTACATCACTGGACTTTACATCCATCACCAGTTACATCCACACCTGGGTGTTTATTTTGCTTTGGCTCAGTCTCTTCATTCTTTCTACTGTTGCTTAATACACCTAAAATCCACTGGGTTTGTTCCCTGCGGCTGCTATAACATTTGAAAAACCAATTTGGTGTCTAAAAGCAACAGCAATTTTTTCTTTCAGTAGTTCTGGGGACCAGAAGTCTGAAATCAGTTTACTTAGTCATAACCACAGTGTTGGCAGGGCCACATGTCTTCTCAGGCTCTAGCGGGATTCAGCTCCTGGATTCCCAGTTTTTGGTGGCTGTTGGCATTTCTTGATTTGTGGTCACATCACTCCAATCTCTGCCACCACGGTCCATTGTCTCCTCCTCTTCTATATCTTACGTCCTTCTGAATCGCTTTTCTAAGGGCATTGGTGATAGCATATAGGATACAGCTAAATAATCTAGGACAGTGTCCTCATTTCAAGATCCTCAGTTTAATTTCATCTGCCAAAATTTTACCATATGATGTAAGAGTCAAGGTACCAGAGATTAAGGCAGGGACTTATCTTTGGAGCCATTATCAGCCGACTCCATCTATCCTCTCATCTCTCAGCAATATTTGGAATGAATGCTTCACCTGTGTACCAGATAAAATGACTTCTAATTGCTTGTTGTTGTTCAGTTGCTAAGCTGTGTCTGACTCTTTGCAGGCCCATGGACTGCAGCATACCAGACTTCTCAGTCCTTCACCATTTCCCAGAGTTTGCTCAAACTCATGTCCTTCAAGTCCGTGATGCCATCCAACCATCTCACACACTGTTGCCCCCTTCTTCTCCTATCATCAATCTTTCCCAGCGTCAGAGTCGTCTGGAATGAGTAGACTCTTTGCCTCAGGTGGCCAAAGTATCGAAGCTTTGGCTTCAGCAACCATCCTTCCAAAGAAAATTCAGTGTTGATTTCCTTCAGGATTGATTGGTTTGATCTCTTTTCTGTCCAAAGTGAAAGTGAAATCGCTCCGTCATGTCCGACTCTTTGCCACCCTGTGGACTGTAGTCTATGGGGCTCCTCCATCCATGGGATTTTCCAGGCAAGAATACTGGAGTGTGTTGCCATTTCCTTTTCCAGGGGATCTTCCCCACCCAGGGATCGAACCTTGGTCTCCCTCAGTGTAGGCAGACGCTTTACTGTCTGAACCACCAGGGAAGTCAAGGGGCCTTCTAATTACTTAAGAGTTTGTAATACAGATTTTGAAATTCACACACCAGGGCAATATCTTAAGAACAGTGGAAAGAAGATGGGAAACAAGATAAAATCTACTTTGTCATAGATAAGGTGACCATAGGTGCTCTCAGAATATAGATGTAGAAAATGGATCTGCAAACATGTGGGGGTAGTGGTGGTGGTGATGGTGGGTAAATTGGAAGGTTGAGATTGATGCATGTGCACTGTGATATGTAAAACAAATAGCTAATGAGAACCTGCTCTGTAGTACAGGGATATAGTTCAGTGCTCTGTGGTGACCTAGATCAATGGGATGGGGGAAGGTGGGATTCACTATTCATTCATATACCTCATTCACTTCATTGTACAGCCAAAACTAATAAACACTGTAAAGCAACTATCCCCTTATTTAAAAAAAAAAAAAAAAAAGGAGATAGAGAAAATCCAGTTGCTATTTAAGACCAAAGAACTTGTTTTAAATTAATTAAAAAGTAGTATTTAATATTTAAATTTAACATAAATATCTTGTGACAATTAGAATAGATCAAATCTTTTTTTTAGTAAATACTTTATTTATTTATTTTTAATATAAATTTATTTAATTGGAGGTTAATTACTTTACAGTATTGTATTGGTTTTGCCATACACCAACATGAATCCACCACAGGTATACACGTGTTCTCCATCCTGAACCCCCCTCCCTCCTTCCTCCCTGTACCATCCCTCTGGGTCGTCTCAGTGCACCAGCCCCAAGCATCCAGTATCATGCATTGAACCTGCATGCTTTTGCATGCTTTTATATGCTTTTGCACCCACTGCCTCCTATGCTTAGAAAGACCTTTCTTTTCACCTATTTTTTTTTCTTGTCTTTTATGTCTCAGTTCAAATATTAAAGTAGAAAATAGGAAGCTATATCATATGATCTTGATAAATTTTAGATAGCTCAAATCACTACTAGGGATGTTAATTATTTGTTGCTTATTTTATTGTCTACCTCTCCAATTTCCCCATGGAACACTAGCTTTATAAAAGTTGAGATATTTTCTATAAAATCCCAGCCCCTAGAACTGCATCTAGCATTAACAGATTTCAATGACCATTGCTCATTAAATTAAAAGTCTTAAGGATTTTGTTCAAATGCTATGCTCTCCAGGAAGGCTTCCCTGAACCAAATTCCTGGGAAAGTTTTCCTTCTTCAGTGAACCAATATTACACATATGTGTGTGCTTCGTCACTCAGTCATGTCCAGCTCTTTGTCATACCATGGATGCTTGTGCATAAAACAAGCATTGATCATGTTGCATCATATTAATTTATTCATATAGCTATCTTCTTAGAAAATTGTAGAGTGAAAAAGTTGGCTTAAAGCTCAACATTCAGAAAACGAAGATCATGGCATCCGGTCCTGTCACTTCATGGGAAATAGATGGGGAAACGGTGGAAACAGCATCAGACTTTATTTTTTTGGGCTCCAAAATCACTGCAGATGGTGACTGCAGCCATGAAATTAAAAGATACTTACTCCTTGGAAGGAAAGTTATGACCAACCTAGATAGCATATTGAAAAGCAGAGACATTACTTTGCCAACAAAGGTTCGTCTAGTCAAAGCTATGGTTTTTCCTGTGGTCATGTATGGATGTGAGAGTTGGACTGTGAAGAAGGCTGAGCACCAAAGAATTGATGATTTTGAACTATGGTGTTGGAGAAGACTCTTGAGAGTCCCTTGGACTGCAAGGAGATCCAACCAGTCCATTCTGAAGGAGATCATCCCTGGGATTTCTTTGGAAGGAATGATGCTAAAGCTGAAACTCCAGTACTTTGGCCACCTCATGTGAAGAGTTGACTCATTGGAAAAGACTCTGATGCTGGGAGGGATTGGGGGCAGGAGGAAAAGGGGACGACAGAGGATGAGATGGCTGGATGGACATGACTGACTCGATGGACATGAGTCTGAGTGAACTCCAGGAGTTGGTGATGGACAGGGAGGCCTGGCATGCTGTGATTCATGGGGTTGCAAAGAGTCGGACACGACTGAGTGACTGAACTGAACTGAACTGAAGAAAATTGTAAGTTCCTTGATGTCCATGATTTTATCTTAGCTGTATTCATATCTATAAAAATCACAGCCATACTAGTTCCTGGAACATAAAAGTCCCTCAATGAATATTATGTCACTCTATTATTTAATCAAACACTAATCTTAGTGTAGTTGTGAAGCTATTTAGTAGATGTTATTAACATCTCTAATTAGTTGACTTTGTATAAAGGAGATTACCCTCTATAGTATGGGTAGGACTCATCTTATCAGCTAGAAAACCTTGAAAGGAAGGAAGACAGACTTGTCAGAGAAGAAACTCTGCCTCAAGATCCTGAAGTATTAGTTGCTCAGTCGTGGCTGACTCTTTGTGACTCCATGAAGGTGGCCCACAAGTCTCCTCTGTCCATGGAATTCTCCAGGCAATAATATTGGAGTGGGTAGCCATTTCCTTCTCAACTCAGGAATCGAACCCTGGTCTCCTGCATTGCAGGTGGATTCTTAATCATCTGAGCCACCAGGGATGCCCACAATTAACCCATGCCTGAGTTTTCAACCTGTGGGCTGCATCTCAAAACCCTAGCAATTGTTCCTCTTCCTGAGGCAGGGGTGAAGATAAGAACTGGTCACTCTCAGTTCTGACTTTTGCAAGCCTGCTGCTGCTGCTAAGTCTCTTCAGTCGTGTCCGACCCTGTATGACCCCGTAGATGGCAGCCTACCAGCTCCCCCATCCCTGAGATTCTCCAGGCAAGAACACTGGAGTGGGCTGCCATTTCCTTATCCAGTGCATGAAAGTGGAAAGTGAAAGTGAAGCCGCTCAGTCATGTCCGACTCTTAGCGACCCCATGGACCACAGCCTACCAGGCTCCTCTGTCCATGGGATTTTCCAGGCAAGAGTACTGGAGTGGGGTGCCATTGCATCTAAAAGCCAATCCCATCCTTCTGTTCCAGACACAGAATGTAAAATTCCATCTACACTGGATATGGCTATGTAAAAACATTGCTATCATAAACTGAACAAAGATACAAAGAAATATATATCATGTGTATTGATACTGTGAAATGTATCTATCTTATTTTTTGATTTCTTGTGTTTTGCATGTTTTGTGCAATAAAAAAAGACTACAAAGAGAAAATTATGGTTACTGACATCTCTAACGAATTTTGGATTTTGGTATACAAATGAAAAATGATTCAAGCGGGGTAAGTTTGATCAAATTTGACTTATTCAGTTCAGTTCAGTTCAGTTCAGTTGCTCAGTCGTGTCCGACTCTTTGCGACCCCATGAATTTCAGCACGCCAGGGCTCCCTGTCCATCACCAACTCCCGGAGTTCACCCAGACTCATGTCCATTGAGTCAGTCACATTCATCCAGCCATCTCATCCTCTGTCGTCCCCTTCTCCTCCTGCCCCCAATCCCTCCCAGCATCAGAGTCTTTTCCAATGAGTCAACTCTTCGCATGAGGTGGCCAAAGTACTGGAGTTTCAGCTTTAGCATCATTCCTTCCAAAGCAATCCCAGGGCTGATCTCCTTCAGAATGGACTGGTTGGATCTCCTTGCAGTCCAAGGGACTCTCAAGAGTCTTCTCCAACACCACAGTTCAAAAGCATCAATTCTGCATATAAGTTAAATAAGCAGGATGACAACATACAGCCTTGACGTACGCCTTTTCCTATTTGGAACCAGTCTATTGTTCCATGTCCAATTCTAACTGTTGCTTCCTGACCTGCATATTGGTTTCTCAAGAGGCAGGTCAGGTGGTCTGGTATTCCCATCTCTTTCAGAATTTTCCACAGTTTATTGTGATCCACACAGTCAAAAGCTTTGGCATAGTCAATAAAGCAGAAATAGATGTTTTTCTGGAACTCTCTTGCTTTTTCCATGATCCAGCGGATGTTGGTAATTTGATCTCTGGTTCCTCTGTCTTTTCTAAAACCAGCTTGAACATCTGCAAGTCATGGTTCATGTGTTGTTGAAGCTTGGCTTGGAGAAATTTGAGCATTACTTTACTAGCGTGTGAGATGAGTGCAATTGTGCGGTAGTCTGAGCATTCTTTGGCATTGCCTTTCTCTGGGATTGGAATGAATACTGACCTTTTCCAGTCCTGTGGCTACTGCTGAGTTTTCCAAATTTGCTGGCATTTTTAGTGCAGCACGTTCACAGCATCATCTTTCAGGATTTGAAATAGCTCAACTGGAATTCCATCACTTCCACTAGCTTTGCTCGTAGTGATGCTTTCTAAGGCTCACTTGACTTCACATTCCAGGATGTCTGCCTCTAGGTGAGTGATAACACCATCATGATTATCTTGGTCGTGAAGCTCTTTTTTGTACAGTTCTTCTGTGTATTCTTGCCACCTCTTCTTAATATCTTCTGCTTCTGTTAGGTCCATACCATTTCTGTCCTTTATCGAGCCCATCTTTTCATGAAATGTTCCCTTGGTATCTCTAATTTTCTTAAAGAGATCTCTAGTCTTTCCCATTCTGTTGTTTTCCTCTATTTCTTTGCATTGATCGCTGAGGAAGTCTTTCTTATCTCTTCTTGCTATTCTTGACTTATTAGGTAAAGACAAATCTCTCAAGAATCAGATGATCCTATTCTGGATTTTAGGGTGTTAAAATCACAAATGGGCCTTTCTTGGTTGGGAAGAACTTTGAGGTGGCCTGGAAAATAATAGGTATAGTTGATGGCGGGGAGAAAGGGTAAACAATATTGGCTGCTGATTTAGCCTGACCTGACCATTTCAGTTTCAGTCCCTCTACACCTTAACGTTTCATTTGTAAACTGGCTCCACTTCCTATAAGTAGTTCCAATCTTCTTCAGCTTTAGGCTGTCTCCATCTTTTGCTGTTACTCCTTCTTAGTTGCTCTCCCTACCCCAAATTCTATCTGTGCATCACTTTTTCTAGTTATGTTATTTGTAAATTTTCTGCTTTGTGTTCTTCTACTGTGATCACCCACATTTTCACACAATCGTGGCAGCCTTTTACTAGCCACCCTGCCGTGCAAACTCTCACTCCTTCAGCCTTATGTGCTTTCACGCTGACCACATTACTCTTCCCACAACACAGCTATTCAGGATTCCTCTCGATTTAAACAATGTCATGTGTCTATGGATTGCAGACTGGATAGCCAATATTTTTCACCAGTAACACAGATTCTCCCAACAAGAACTTTGTGTGCCTTCTTCTTTTATCCTTCTCCTTTCCACTGCCCCAAATATAATCCAGTCTAAGTCTCAGCTATATATTTGATTATGTTTGATGTGAATTCTATCTAAATGCTTTGCCTCCTTCGAGAATAGAGCCAGAGACTTGTTCAGGAAATCATGGTCGAACGTCAACATAAGCTATCTCTTTCACTGCTTTACCAGAGTGGGTCTTTTTGGAGATAGAACATAATGTGGCCCAAAGACACATGGATGTATGTAATCCCTCAGCTCTGCCATTATACCACCTGTTGGAGTGTGGACTGATGACATCACCTCTCTGCCTCTGTCTTCTCATCCACAGAATGTGGGTTAAAGTGTTTACCTTAGTCATATTAAGTATCTCAGTATTTTTCTTCATTGCTTCACCATTATAAGTTTAAAAGGCCAGACATTGTCTATTTTGTTAGTTGCTTTCTCACTGTTGCACTTAGACCAACGTTTGGCACAGAGTAGGAAATTTATGCCATTTGTTGAAGGAATAAATGATTAAACACCTAGTAAGGGCTTCACAAATAGTGACCATCATCATCATTTGTCATACAGCATCTTCTTAATGTTGCCTGGCATTTTCATTTACTTTTTATGTGAAGTCAGGATTATATTATTTCTCCTTTATAGGTCATTAACAGCTACTTCCCTCGTGGCTCAGTAGTTAACAACTACTACCCTGGTGGCTCAAATGGTAAAGAATCTGCTTGCAATTCCAGAGATCTGGGTTCATTCCCTGGGTTGGGCAGATCCCCTGGAGGAGGGCATGGCAATCCATTCTAGTATTTTTACCTGGAGAATCCTCATGGACTGAGGAGTCTTGTGGGGTTGCAAAGAGTCGGACATGACTGAGTGATTTAGCACAGCACAACAACTACTTGGCGATTGGGCTTATCCAGAAACATACCATAGCTTATACTGTACAAGATGACATAGATCGATTATTTGGGGAAACAAGAATTTGAGAATAGAATCAAAGCTTATTCAGCAGCATCTTTTCCCCCTTAGAGACAACACATTCACATCTTATAGCAAGTAATCTAATGAGAGATTATCATCTGCTCCTGGGCTCTTCATGTCATACATATTTACTTTTACAGCAGCCATTTTTAATTATTTTCTATTCCCATTCAACACCCATAAAATAATGTTATGTAATTTTTTAATAGCACCTCGGAGAAAATAATTTCTGACTAACACATGAGAGCTTTTTAAAAAAGGTCAAATTTACCAGCATGTATGTGAGAAGGGGTGATGTTATTGGTAGGACTCTACAGTGACATTTCAGTAGCGCTGTGTGAAATGGACTCCAAATACCTAACTCCCTCCTAATCTATTGCCCTGAACAGGATAATTTTTTAGCCACTCAACTGATCAGTTAGTCTTGTGTTCAGTAGCTCAGTTGGGTCTAATTCTTTGCAACCCATGAACTACAGTCCACCAGGCTCCTCTGTCTATAGGATTTTCCAGGCAAGAATACTGGAGTGGGTTGGTATTTTCTTGCGCCGTACAAAAATATATCTTTTGGAGGAGTGAGATTTCATCTCCCTCAGTCAGTAATACCACAACTTGAAAGAGACTATTCAATTCAACCTCTCATATGCAAGATTTGGTGAAGAAAAATCAGAGCACAGCCAGCCCTGGCTCGTGGAGCTTGATTGCTTCTGGATCGAGATCTATAAACCTCCAGAAATTTACAAAACTTTCCTATTCACCTAGGTAATACTGAGATTATTTGTTAACAATGAACTATGAAGTAGGTGTTATTATTCCCAATGCGCAGACTGGACTATTGAGGTTCAGCGAAGTTAACCAACCTTTGAAAGTCCTGCTTCCTAATCTAAAGACCTTTATTTAGTTATGAAATACCAAGCACTTAAACAATTAGAATCACTTATTGGCTTTAAATAATTTCTTTTTGTACATTTTCTTATTGGTGCCTGTAAAATCATCTGTATTGGTATGGATTAAAGAGCAATTTTCATATCCCTCTACCAGCCTTTTTCTCCAAGTGCAGACATGCAGAGGGTGAAGAAAGGAAGGAAAAAAAAAAAAGTATTTGATCAGTAATCTTAGTGATATTGACCTACCTATGTGCTTATTTGACAATTTTGACTGAATACATTTTGAATAGTTCAGGGAGAAGAAAGTTATACTAGCAAGAATTTTACATATAAATCTCTGGTGACATAATCTTGAAAACTGAATAATATCTCTATTGTTCCTTTTTCGTAAAAAAAAGAAAAAAGAATATTTTGTTCTTAAATCACAAAATGATTGTTCTGAAACTCAAGCACATATAACTTTATGTGCCCTCTCTATAATTTTTTGTAACTGTTACATGAATAAAAATTCAGGATATTGTGATTGAAATTCCTGGAGGGGATTTGTGAAACTGAACAGCAAAATGTAGTTGACACTCGTTCTGTGTTACCCTAGGGCTACAGTTTTGATCACAGTCTGCGTGGATTCATTCCTGTCAGAACAATGCATTTTATACTCATGTCATAAGTAAATTTTGCCATCCTTTTGCTTTTTTAAAGTACAAATGAAGAAAGAATGAATTCAGTTAAAATATAGAATTTCAATTGAAAGGTAAAGAAAATAATAGTATCAAACATATATAGACCAAAATCATTCCCCTTTCAATTCTGATTGCCTAATTAAATATATTGTAATGCTAATATTAATGTAAATACTTGCACACTTATAAAATTATGCTTATCTTTAACATTAAATTTATCACTATAAATAGAAAATAAAAATAAATGAGCTAGGTATTTATCAATTGCTCTGTAATCATAATAAAGCAGAGGCTATTTTGCTACTAAATCATATAAACAGCTTAGTCTGTTATATATCATCTTCCCATTCTATATCATTTTTAAGCTCTGATTCCCCTTTGTACAGGTATGAGACACGAGTGACAGTTGCTTTGAATTTTTTAAAGAAGTAGGTACCTAAGAAGGTTAAATATGAATTAGTCATAAAGCCAATGGAACAGACAGGAAATGATTAAGCTGTGATTATTTTCAAATTTATAGTGTTTTAACACTACTAGTGTTTAATTAAGGAGAAAAAGCAGTCAATTTTATTTTACGTGATCATAAGACCTCAAAAATTAATGTTCTTCTTACTCTGTAATGCTGCAGTTCTAAAGCAATGTTGAGGACAACAAAGTCCTATTTGATAGTCTAGCCTTTCAGTGAAGAGCTGTTCTTCCTGTCTTTGATGTAGGAATGGTTTATTTAATCAATTATTCATCAAAGTTATGGCATTCTTCTTATATATTTAGGTAAAACTAAAAGATGACTTTCTGAAGCCTTATTGCTTAAATAAAAGTTTAAATAGACTGTGAAAACACTTGACTTTGACATGGCAGATATGGCAATGATTTAAGTTTCAGAGAGTCCCTGGTCTCAACTGGGTGCTTAAATAAAAAGGGATGTGTATGTGTGTGTGTGTGTGTGTGTGTGTGTGTGTATGTTCAGTGCAATTTTCTAGAAGTAGATGATAAGCAGGGCCAAAATACCCAGAGCACTTTTGATGACCTTCCCATCAAAAAAAGGCAGGACAGACAATTTGATTAGTGTTTCCTTTGCACAGGTGTTAAAGTTGACACGAAACAGCTGAAAGACACAGCCTTGTGGTGCAAGCTGGGCAGCTGGACACTTTGTGCATGGAGAATCTTGAGCAGTTGGTAACATTTGGCAGCCTAACATAGAAAAAAAGTGACTGCTAGCAAAGTCTCAACTGCTGCTAATTAGCAGCAATGAACTGTGGGTAGGACAGTGCGTTTTAATATGAGAAGATTTTTACAGTAACCACCACACTAAGGGGAGAGATAGAAAGAAATGCTCCCCAGCTGACCCTCATGGCAATCCAGGCTGCATATTGCAATAATCCTGTAAATTACTATGCTTTCTTATACAGTAACTTGGAGTTAATTAGTAATTTAACATTCCTCTACACTATTAAATGTCTTTCTTGCATTATATTATGTTGTTTCATGGGCTTACCTTAACACTAATGGGGTTTTGTTATATTTTCTCAAAACAGTAACAGTAAAATAAAACTGAGCTAGAAAATTAATTAGTTATCTTTTACCTTTGATTTACCTGTTATTAACAATTAAGTGGTGGTACACATTTTTCAAGTGGTTCCAGAGGTTAGGTGGAGATGAATATACTTCCAGAATATATTACAGAGGAAAAGTGAATAAAAATGAGTAGTGTGCAGGCTTCAAGAGATTATCCTGCAGATGCAGAATACAATGCAAACACTTTTCATATTCCCACTCTCGTAGGGAGGGGTAATGACTAGTGTGTGGAGGAGGGTCAGGGAAGGATAGAAATAGAAGAGGGAAGCATATTTAGCTACATTCACTAATTTTTAAGAGAATCCTTGCAAAGAAAAATTTCATACCATTCATGGTTTACACCCTAAAACGTGAATATGCTATAGTGAAGTAGCGGATTTTATCATATAGTCATAAAGGAAAAAAATGTAGCTTTTTGTAGCCTTGCAGTTTGTAAATGCCAGAGAATTTTGTAGGATTTTGTGACAGGAAAATTGATACTCAGAATTTAAATATATAAATTAATGCATACAATATTAACATTCAAAGAGAAAGTCCTGAGGTGGAAATTGTGGTGAACAAAATTATTCTGATCACCTGAAAGGAAAAAAGGAGCTAAAATTATTAATATGTTTAAAAATTTTTCTTAACCAGCCACCTCTTTATTTTCCTGCAAACTTAATTTTCCCTATTGAATGAAGTAGACAAATACAGCAGTATTACACCCATGCACTTTAAAAACTGTTCTTACTTAAAATTGAAATTCTGGGCCTTAAAGATAAAGGAGGTGTTTTTTTATTTGGCATCTCAGTGATCAATGTGAACTCGAAGGTGGAACAATTTAGTTAAAGCAGGGCTTCAGCAGAAGAAAAGCTACAGATGTGTACGTGAAAAGGAATGAATTCAGTACAAAACATTTCCAAAAGATTTCATCTCTTGGGGCTCCCTCTAAAAGAGTGTCTGCTACCATTTAAAACCCCATCCTTTGCAGCTGGATTTGAACATTCCATAAAAAATTCATCTGCGCTTTAAGAGATTTCTGCTTTTCTGTCCTCTCTATTGTTAGACAAATTGAAGTGTGCACTTGGAAAGAGAGTGGCAGTGAACTGCGAATTTATTTACTCATTCGATTCTAATATTGAGAGAATCTACTTGCTCCGTTCAAAGGGTAGAGCAACAATGCAAGTGACATCAGGTCACCCAGCACTTCACAGCTACCTGTGAGATAGAATTGTTCTCCTTGCAGATAGGAAGTGACTGAAACCTCTTTTTCTCATCAATGTCTATTATGATTGATGGCTCCATGGTCACATTGAATATGCCCTTTTTAAATAATTCACAATGTCATCACCATAGTACTAGTTTATAACTAGCCTGTTATTTTTACCTTTGTTCATTCACTATCAGAAGGTTAGATAAATTAAGTACTATGTGGATTTTGGTAGCATTATAACCAACCAAAGTACAGTGTTTAGAGCCCAACCACAACAAAGCATCAGTTTTATTTTTCATGACACTCTGAATGTCTCCCTCTCAATAAATCCTAAAAGGAAATTCTAATAAAGCAGAAGCACTTGTGGCGCACTTTAACCTGAAACCACTCTTTGGTATTAAGGCCTCATAAGACTTTCGCTATAAAAAGCAGTCATGCTGTATTGAGACAGAAGAAACTTTACCTAAATTCTACATTTATTTCAAAATGAAATATTAAGTTCATTTAATACCTCCATATTAAAGAAATTTATAATTCACATCCAAATACCTAATGCAAAAATTGTACAAAAAGCAGTAAAAGTGTATATTTTAAAATATAATGCTTGATATTGGGAGAGTACTATATGATAAATAATATAATGTTTTTATTTTCTACACTGATTCAAAATCAGTTTTGTCAGATAGACTAGCACTAAATAGTCATTAACATGAATAATTACATCTTTTCTTAATACCAATTTTTAAAAAATGTTATATATTAATCATGGATAGATCAATTATACAAACTCAAAATATCAATCAGGGCACTATATACTGCTTTAATAACCAGAGCTTCTTTAGATTTAAACATTGTGATCAATAGTAAATAAAAAAAATTTTTTTTGCAAATCTTCTCACAGAGTACAAAAGAGTATGAAACATTTTTTGTTAAATGTAGGTATTGTGTATGTATTCCGCCTATAATAAATATATAACTTTTATAGATAAACTGTGTGGTTTAATGAACTTATGTCTTTATAAACATTTACCTTGGTGTTTTTCTTTTCAGGATCCTAAATTTGAATTATCATTTGTTGATTTTACTGTGGAATTGTTTTTCTAGGTATTAATATCAATGGAATGAAAAACTCAAACTTGTTGAACAGAACGTATGTGGTCAGTCTCAATACTCTGTCATAAGTAAAAGAAGTCAAACTGATAGATAGCTAATAACTGCCACATGATCAAGGATGCTATAATCAAAAGTTCAAAGCTTCTATTAATTGATTTACCCAATAAGTATGTATTGGCCAGTATGAAATGGAGAAACACGGCTCTTGTTTGTATGAAGCTTAGATTTTACTACAGAAGACAGTATTTTTTTAATAAATAAGGCAACCACAGATAGCAATAAGTACATTGAAGAAAATAAAGATGATGTGCTAGAGAGACTGGGGTAACCAGGTCTTATGGACCTTATTTAAACTGAATGGTCAAGAGAATCCTTCCTGTGCAGTGATGAGATGCTGAGACAAATAATGAACAGGAATGATATGTAAAAATACAGGGCCAAATTATTCTAGATCAGTTAATCCCAGTTCCTGCTATGGAAAGAACAGGCATGATATTTCAAAATGACTAGAGTGATGAGGAGAAGGTTGATACAATATGAGGTCAGGGAGACAGGCAAGGGCTGGGGCAAACATGTCATTTACACCCCAAGATGTTTGAATGATATCCAATTGTATGCTACTTAACTTCTGGGATCCTCAGTTCCTGTAACTCCAGTAGAGGGATAGATCCAATCTGAAAAGTCAGTAAGAAAGTGCCTAACACAGTGCTTGGCAACTTATAATGATAACAAATGGCTCAATTAATATGACATCTCTTCTTCACTGTTACTTTTGAATGTAAAGTTTCAAAATTACTAAGCATAGAATTCCAGCTTATCAATACTGATATTTATTCATTCTCATTTTTATATTAAATGCGGGTTAAAAAAAGAAAGAGAGAGAGGTCACTTTAGTATCTATGAAAGTGAAGTCACTCAGTCGTGTCCAACTCTGTGACCCCATGGACTGTAGCATACCAGGCTCCTCCGTCCATGGGATTCTCCAGGCAAGAGTGCTGCAGTGGGCTGCCAGCACTTCTCTAGGGGATCTTCCCAACCCAGGGGTCGAATTTGGGTCTCCTGCATTGCAGACAGACGCTTTACCGTCTGAGCCACCAGGGAGGCTATAGGTACTAGTAAAACAATTCCATTTATTGAGATTTTAGTATGTGCCAGCCTCTAAGCTTTTCACATTTATCAGCTGATATAACTTTATAATAAAGCTGATATAACTTTATAATAAAGCTATGGATTTAACTGTTATACCATTTTACAGATGAAGAAAGAGAGGGCCAGAGAGATTGCATAAGTCACAATAACAGAGGTAGGATTTTGACACAAGTATTTCTTCTCGAATGCTAATATCTTACCAACATTCAGAGTTTAACGAATTTGCTAATTTAAAATACTGAGATTTAATATGGTTAATATATATTTCTCAATTTATAGGCTAATTGTGCCTAGTTGCTCAGTCATGTTTGACTCTTTGTGACCTTTTGGACTGTAGCCCACCAGGCTCCTCTGTCCATGGGAGTTCTCAGGCAAGAATACTGGAGTGGCTTGCTGTTTTCTCCTTCAGAGAGGCTAATTGATATACACATAAAATGAAAATTCAGTTGGGCATTACTAGCATCATTTTACAAACGAAGCAGCCTAGGCCCTTAAAAATACATATTAAAGATAGCAAAATGAGATTCTGCTTAGTTGCAAAAGATCAATCTGTTTATCAGTTTCAGGCTCAGACCTTCCCTTTAAAAAAAAATTTAAAAATTATTTTATAATTATCTTAGTTTTCCCTTTCTAACCTTAATTCTTTCCTAACTGTGACCTAAATACAGCCTCAAAGTTTACGTGAAAAATGAAGACCAATTAAAGACTGAAAAACATTTAATTAGAGATAAATCGCCTTTCATTAAAATAAGCTTCCTCCCCTCTCCACAACATGTGCAGCCTTTTTCCTATGATAGGTACTCAATTTTAGTTATACAATGAAAATAGGCACTTTAAATACA
This sequence comes from Bos mutus, assembly GCF_027580195.1. NCBI lineage: Eukaryota > Metazoa > Chordata > Mammalia > Artiodactyla > Bovidae > Bos > Bos mutus. The sequence goes on along the minus strand of NC_091618.1, from coordinate 95,348,157 downwards.
CTTCAGAGACCGTTATCACATACAACACACACAAAAAAACAAAAGCAGAAAACCTCTAGCCCAGAGGAGTTGTGAAAAGTTTTAAATTAACGTTTAATTGTGATTTTTTATTTCCTACCACTTTGAAGAAGAACACTCTTCATGTGTATGGCAGTTTAATGGATGGAGAAAGACATGGGACAATTCAAGAGGATGCTTGTAAATCAGATTTAACAAAGAGGAGATATGCTTTGAGAATTGTGGAAGCTTAAAAATCACTTTTAACTTTTACTTAAAATGAAAGAAAGTGCAAGAAAATGAATTACAAGATAGTGGAAACAATTTCACTTAGTCAATAAATTACATTTTGTGAAAATAGTGTAGCTCTTTCAAATGGGATTGGTAATTTCTAACTATCCTATTTAAAATTTCCATGGCTTTCTATGTAAATAACCTCCTTTATATGCCATTTTCACAGCCTTTGCCTCACTATAAAAGAGTTATTCTTTAAAATAATGACAATAATAACTTCACTATGTGTCCACTACATTCAAGTAAAGACACTAGATGTCTTGGGAGATAAAGGGCAATGGTAAACAATGTCCAGTCTCAAGGTCTGGAGACTTAGAGTCAAACAACTGCATCAGAAATCCCATATGGACTGGGCTTGAACATACTGAGCTGGTCAGTTTACTTGGTGGTGTCCTTAACCATTTCACTTTAGTGAGACTGAAGTTATAGCTGCTGGTTTTTTCAGGAAAGATATAGGTACGGTTTTTTATTCATTTTAAAATGTCACTATTTAACTTCTTCCACAACTGAATATTGCATCTTTAATAGATAAGAGACTTCACATTCCAAGATGACTAATTTACCTCAATCACTAGTCCTCTTCTCCACTGCAGAAAGTAACACCAATACATTGTACCCTAGGAGGAAAGCTCTCAGATGGTCCTCACAGGGGTAAATTTGAGAAGTGGTAGAAGAAAAACTACATCTATCCAGTCATGCATACATGCATTTCCAAGAAATGAACTAAAAGTACCGCAGTATGAGAAATTTAAATTAGCTAAGTTATGGTAAATACATGAAGTAATCATAGTCTGATCCATGGCCAAATTAATGGCCAGCATTACATTGATGGTATGAAGGTAACAGTTGGCAAACTAAGAATAAGAGATTATCCAAAGGAAAATCTTGTGAAGGTAAAAGACAAAGTCCTAGACATAGAGCTTATGGAATGAGAAGTAGAGTGAAGTATGACAGCAAAAAAGAGGTGGGAACATAGGAATCCTAGGAAAGCAGTTATTAAAATGAAGGGGGAATATTATTCATCTCTCCTTATGTCCTTTGAAAAATTAAGCATTCTTATTATAATAAACATAATTGTAGAATAGGAATTTAAACTGAAAATAAACAACTAAACATTCCCTCTGGCCAAGAGTATTGAGCAGTTTCAGAAGAATATTTTTTAAGAGGAACCAGTTATACAGGAGATAAAACATGAAATTAGTATCACTTATGTAAAAAGTTGGACACCTATATTTTATGATCATGATGGCAGTAATGAAAGCAAAAGTATTTTATTAATTTTCATAAAATATTCTGCATTTATACAATTAAAAATTGAGTTAGACATATATGTACTTATATTTATCTGATATTTTTATTTTTTAAATTGGTATATAGTTGATTTACAATGTTGTGTTATTTTCATATGTACAGCAAAGTCAATCAGCTATGCATATACATATATCTGCTCTTTTTTAGGGCATTACAGAGTACTGAGTAGAATTTCCTGTGATATTTAGTAGGCCCTTAATAGCTATCTATTTTATATGTAGTAATGTAATATGTCAGTCCCAATGCCCTAAATTATCACTCCCTTTTTCCCTCTTCCCCATGCTGGCAACTACAGGTTTGCTTTTTACATCTGTGCCTCTATTTCTGTTTGTGAATAAGTTTATTTGTACTTTTTTTTTTTTTTAGATTTCACATATAAGCAATGATCACATGATGTTTGTCTTTCGCTGTCTCACTTCAGTTAGTATAATGGTCTTAATTTACCTGGTGTTTTTAAATAGAGTTTTTGTATGTGTTTATTAACACATCATGTTAATTCTTCCTTATATCAGCTCAGTTCAGTCACTCAGTCGTGTCCGACTCTCTGCAACACCATGGACTACAGCACGCCAAGCCTCCGTGTCCATCACTAACTCCTGGAGCTTACACAAACTCATGTCCATTGAGTCAGTGATGGCATCCAATCACCTCATCCTCTCTTGGCCCCTTCTCCTCCTGCCTTCAATCCTTCCCAGCATAAGGGTCTTTTCCAGTGAGTCAGTTCTTCACATCAGGTGGCCAAAGTATTAGAGTTTCAGCTTCAGAATCAGTCCTTCTAATGAATATTTAGCACTGATTTCCTTTAGGATGGACTGGTTGGATCTCCTTGCAGTCCAAGGGACTCTCAAGACTCTTCTCCAACACCACAGCTCAAAAGCATCAATTCTTCAGTGCTTAGCTTTCTTTATAGTCCAACTCTCACATCCATACATGACTACTGGAAAAACCATAGTTTTGACTAGACAGATCTTTGTTGGCAAAATAATGTCTCTGCTTTTTAGTATGCTGTCTAGGTTGGTCATAACTTTCCTTCCAAGGAGCCCAAGTGTCTTTTAATTTCATGGCTGCAGTCACCATCTGTAGTGATTCTGGAGTCCCCCAAAATAAAGTCTGTCATTGTTTCCATTGTTTCCCCATCTATTTGCCATGAAGTGATGGGACCGGATGCCATGATTTTATTTTTCTGAATGTTGTTTTAAGCCAACATTTCACTCTCCTCTTTCACTTTCATCAAGAGGCTTTTTAGTTCCTCTTCACTTTCTGCCATAAGGGTGGTGTCACCTACGCATCTGACGTTATTGATATTTGCCCTGGCAATCTTCATTCTAGCTTGTGCTTCATCCAGTCCAGCATTTCTCATGATGTGCTCTGCATATAAGTTAAATAAGCAGGGTGACAATATACAGCCTTGACGTATTCCTTTCCCTATTTGGAACCAGTCTGTTGTTCCATGTCCAGTTCTAACTGTTGCTTCTTGACTTGCATAAAATTTCTCAAGAGGCAGGAGAGATGGTCTGGTATTCCCATCTCTCTAAGAATTTTCTGCAGTTTGTGGTGATCCACACAGTCAAAAACTTTGGCATAGTCAATAAAGCAGAAGTAGATGTTTTTCTGGAACTCTCTTGCTTTTTCAATAATTCAATGGATGTTGACAATTAGATCTTTGGTTCCTCTGCCTTTTCCAAATCCAGCTTGAACATCTGTGAGTTCATGGTTCATGTACTGTTGAAGCCTGGCTTGGAGAATTTTGAGCATTACTTTGCTAGTGTGTGAGATGAGTGCAATTGTATGACTGTTTGAGCATTCTGTGGCATTGCCTTTCTTTGGGATTGGAACGAAAACTGATTTTTTTCCAGTCCTGCGGCCACTGCTGCATTTTCCAAATTTGCTGGCCTGTTAAGTGCAGTACATTCACAGCATCATCTTTTAGGATGCTTCCTTATACAATCATCCTGTATTATATAATAGAGGTTTATCTGTGACCTAAAAAATTCAGGAAAATCTGAGTGGAACTCTCAGCGGTGAAAGTCACCAGCCCTGATACATTAAAATGTATCACTTCTGAGAAAATTCCCAGCCAATTCCAGTCAGTTATCAAATCAAGCCACAGCTGGAGATTTGAAGTTCAAGACTGTATCAAATAACCACTTGCTATATGATGATTATGGTGTTGGCAGTTAGGAACATCCTACTATCTGACTCTTGAGAGTCCCTAGGACAGCAAAGAGGTCAAACTAGTCAATCCTAATAGAAATCAACTGTGAATATTCATTGGAAGGATTGATGCTGAAGCTCCAGTACTATGGCAATCTGATGTGAAGAGCCAACTCATTGGAGAAGACCCTGATGTTGGGAAAGATTGAGGGCATGAGTAGAAGAAGGTGACAGAGGATGAGATTGTTGGATGGCATCACTGACTCAATGGACATGAGGCTGAGCCAACTCCAGGAGATAGTGAAGTACAGGGAAATCTGGTGTGCTGCATTTCATAGACTCACACAGAGTTGAACATGACTTATCATCTGAACAATTTACAACAGCTCTACATATAACCAGGGTCTAATGAAAATAAAAAGCAAGTTTATAGATTAGGAACCCAAACAGTATGGGGGAAAAAAATCAAAATTTGCGCAAATGGACTCACTGGACTAAGCTGAATTTTCTAGAATGAAAGACAACAGATATTCTGTTATTGTTAACACTCTCTTGTCATAGTATAGCATGGTGCAGTGTACTATATTATCATATATGATCATTTATTATTGTATGGATATTGGACTTAAGCAAGATGAAAGAGATCATCTTTCTAAACTCTTACTTATCACATATTTTTCTAGGAATATAATAAACCTTACAAGTAAAATTCCTGCCCACATTAAGCTTGTAAGATAATTTAAAGAGATTAACCCAATACATGTGATTTTTTAAATTCTCTCCAGTTCCTTCAGCTAAAAATGGAAAATTAGAACAAGAGTTCGTCTTCAGACTTCTGATTTATTAATATTTCTAATACTCTGGTCCTGGGAGTCAGAAGGATTCTTCTAGTTTTTTATTCATTGACAAATACTTTAGAAATGAACTTTGTATATTACATGTTCATTAGCTTATATCTAAAAAGTAGTTGTTCAAACCAATAGTATTTATATTCTTTTTTATATTTAGTGGAAATGCAGTTCTTGGATACTAACAACACTTTTATTTTTCATATGAGGAAGGCAAGAAACCTAGACTTAGAAGAGAACTTATATGTTATAATGATGTCTCAAAGAACATGAAATGAAATGCTATTCAGATTAGTTTTTATGCAGAGTAATTGAACTAAGCTGGTCTATGACAACTTTTCAAATAAAACTACTAATTCAGAAATTTTAAAATGGTCCCATGTTACTGTAGTACAAATTAATCCAAGCTTTGAGAGAAAATGAGGTGGAGTTAAAATTAGTGTTCACAATTTTAAGTTATTTGTTGCTAGTACTCCATATTGGATATTCAACCCTATATAAAATATTTTTGTCTACAAAATGTTTCTAAGTGTTACCAGTGTTTCTCTACAGACTGTGCTACAATTCTGCAACCCCCATATCTTGCTTAATTTGTTAAGTAATATTTTATCTGAAGCTGCTTCCCTGAAAGCTCAGTTAGTAAAAAAATCCACCTGCAATGCAGGAGACCCAGGTTCGATTCCTGAGTGGGGAAGAACTGCTGGCGAATGCTAGGCTACCCACTCTTGTATTCTTGGGCTTCTCTTGTGGCTCAGCTGGTAAAGTATCCACTTGTAATGCGGGATACCTGGGGTCGATCCGGGCTTGCGAAGATCCCTTGGAGACGGGAAGGCTACCCACTCCAGTATTCTGGCCTAGAGAATTCATGGGGTTTCATATGGATAAGGATAATTTATACAGTCCATGGGTCCCAAAGAGTTGGACACGACTGAGCTACTTTCACTTCATTTCATTTTATCTGAAGCCCCTCCAGTTACATTAATTCTTGTTGGTGCATGCGCGTGTGCTAAGTCGCTTCAGTCGTGTCCGACTCTGTGCTACCCTATGGATTGTAGCCTGCCAGGCTCCTCTGTCCATGGGATTCTCCAGGCAAGAATACTGCAGTGGATTGCCATTTCCTGCTCCAGGGCATCTTCCTAACCTAGGGATTGACCCGCTTCTCTTATATCTCCTGCATTGGCAGGCAGGTTCTTTACCACTAGCGCCAACTGGAAGCCCTTGTTCTTGCTGGTATTTGCCTCCATTCTATTGGACATTGCAGTTATCACCCATTCACCATCAACACAGCCATCTTTACAAGGTCCTTGTTACTTAATTTGTTAGACTGAGTACCACTTTCATTCCTACTGTTCCTCTATGAATGACAGTTCACATTTGGTGGTTTAACTGTTTTCCTTCACCGCGGAAAGTGATCTGGCAATGGTGGCCAAAAGGTATATTCTCTTAGGTTTTAATATTTTTTCAGGGGGTGTTCATGAGTGGTACTGACTGGAGTCCAATATTACAGAAATACAACTCTTAATTTTCTTGTAACACTCTACCATGTATCTGGTCATGTCTTAATAAGGTAATTTATAGTACCAAATTATTACTCCCTTTTGAACATCTAGATGAAGTATGTCAAACTTACCATGCCTAGCTCCTTATGAGTGGATTCAAAATTAAAATTAAGGTTTTAAGGAATCTTGGAAATGCTATGTGAATAAAAGGATAATGCTTTTAAAGTAGAAAATGAAAGGCTAAACCCCATTGACACCTCATTATGATTTCTTTCTAAATTCCAAGACAAAGAGCAAAGGTCAATAGTCAGGTATCCATCTTATATTTCTTCATGCTGCAGGAGTAATTCTCTAGTGTAGATGGTCTACATAGTAGTGGGGATATTTTAGTTACTGGAAGACACTGATTCTGCCAAAAGTTCAGATTTTCTAATATAGAATCTTGTGCTTACCTGAATTACTTCTCTATCCCAAAGGTACAGGGAGAAGGAGCACTCTTTCCCTTTTCTGTTTTTAATGAATTGAACCTTGGATTTTGTGTTCTATTGGCAATGGAAAATATTCGAAGCCAAAATGTTATCTTGCTGTCATAAATATAAAAGGAAAAAAACAACAAAAATTGCAAACAATCAAAGAGAAGACTAACTTCACCATTGCTGTTGGCTGATGGCCTTATCTGATCAAAACACAGCATGAAGCCCTGATCTAAGAACTGACTAGGATTATACAAGAGTTTTATGGATGTGACTGGAGTGTTAGAATTCCACATTGATTGTACATGTGTTTTAAAGGATTGATCTTCTATAAAAACAAAATAGAAATAAATTACCCTTATCCATACGAAACACATTATGAGCAAGATTGGTTTTCCAAAATCCATGTTAGGTGGGATTGTGGTGTCTGAATGGAAGTCTTTACTTTATGAAAATTATAATTATTTTGATTTTTGTCCACAATCAGCTTGAAATGTTGCAAAACTCTGCAGGTGCTCGCTGTTATAACAAAACCATGGGAACAGATGGTGCAAGGTACCAGGCCAGCTCAAGGGATTAAATGTGAGGCTTTTGAAATTTAAAATTAAAGCTGGGTGATCTTGGGAAAATGTGCCTGCCAAACATGGTTGCTTAAAAATAAAAATAAATTATCCAAATTCTCTTGACAAACTTATTTACATTCAAATGACTGGGAAATATTAAGCAGTTATAAAGTACTCTTGGCAGGGTATGACCTACCTGACAAAATTAAAATATGAAATGCTCACTTCCATTATGGTGCTAAGGCTTTGCATGCAGTGACTCCCCTCTTAGATTTAGTTCCTAATGGGAACCAATTTCTTTGGGAAAGGTGGTACATTTTAGTTGCTAAAATAAAAGTAATCTAAACACTATCTATTTTAAATGGACCAAATAAAATAACTTGGTTGAAACACTGAGGATGAATTTTAAGATTTACACGAATTGCTGTCAGTAGAAGAAATGAGAAAAGTAACGTTTCAAAAGTTAAAATGGTCAACTAGATTTACTTAAGAACTAAACCCATGTTAATAATTTACGTTAGTAAAAACATTTAACATATCAAAGTTGTTAATTTTGTATTCCTACTATGAGAGGAGCTAAAAAGCCTCTTGATGAAAGTGAAAGTGGAGAGTGAAAAAGTTGGCTTAAAGCTTTCAGAAAACGAAGATCATGGCATCTGGTCCCATCACTTCATGGGAAATAGATGGGGAAACAGTGGAAACAGTGTCAGACTTTATTTTTCTGGGCTCCAAAATCACTGCAGATGGTGACTGCAGCCATGAAATTAAAAGACGCTTACTCCTTGGAAGGAAAGTTATGACCAACCTAGACAGCATATTAAAAAGCAGACATTACTTTGTCAACAAAGGTTCGTCTAGTCAAGGCTATGGTTTTTCCTGTGGTCATGTATGGATGTGAGAGTTGGACTGTGAAGAAGGCTGAGCGCTGAAGAATTGATGCTTTTGAACTGTGGTATTGGAGAAGACTCTTGAGAGTCCCTTGGACTGCAAGGAGATACAACCAGTCCATTCTGAAGGACATCAGCCCTGGGATTTCTTTGGAAGGAATGATGCTAAAGCTCAAACTCTAGTACTTTGGCCACCTCATGCGAAGAGTTGACTCATTGGAAAAGACTCTGATGCTGGGAGGGATTGGGGGCAAGAGGAGAAGGGGACGACAGAGGATGAGATGGCTGGATGGCATCACTGACTCGATGGATGTGAGTTTGAGTGAACTCCGGGAGTTGGTGATAGACAGGGAGCCCTGGCGTGCTGAGATTCATGGGGTCGCAAAGAGTCGGACACGACTGAGCGACTGATCTGATCTAATCTATGTTTTTATAATAAATAATGCCTTATAATAGATATTAGCACATTTTAGCAACTGCTATGTAACATGAAATTTGTGTATATTAACTTTAATGTTCCAAATTTTCCCCCAAGGTAGATATCATTATCTGTATTTGCAAATGTGGAAACACTCTTCATTACTTGGTAATGTGTTTTGTAAAACTTGGTTATAAGACTAGGTGAGTTTGTTTTCAAATTATCTTTTTTTTCAGTTTGCCAGATATATTTGGGTCATCTCATTTGATCTCATCAACAATACTTGAAGTCAATGCCAAAGTGATAATATCCATTTTATAAATGAAAACAACAGAACTTTTGAGAGAGGCTGAGAATTGCAGCATTTCACATGACCATCAAATGGCAGAGCCAGGCATATTGCATGGGTTTCTTGTACTGTGCTTAGTATCATCCCCATAGGCTAATTTATGAGTTACATAACCCTGGAGTAGGATGAGGCCTTGGAAGAGGTGGGTGCATGTACCTTAGTCTAGATCTTTTCCTCTAAAAATCTATCTAGTGGCTTAGATCATCATGTTTCTTCTTTGCTATTCATCCACTATTGATGGGTGAGTTTTTCTAGTGTCTGGAATATCAGTGACCATTTTGTGCCAATTAATGGTGTTAAAAGAGGAGTATACCTAGTGAAGACTTATTATTTTCAGTAGACCTGCAAATGGAATGCTTGCCCAGCTTTGTGTTTCTCTATTTTGCCTCTGTTTGCCTACAGGAATATTTCTAATATCCCTAAAAGTTGTGGCCATATTTGCTAATTCAAAACCAAGTATGCATGTGTGCTTAGTTGTATCAGATTCTTTGTGATGTCATGGATTATAGCCTCCCAGGCTCCTCCGTCCATGGAATTCTCCAGGCAAGAATACTGAAGTTGGTTTCATTTTCCTTCTTCCAGGGATCTTGCCACTAAGTGATGGAAACCTGTATCTCCTCTGCCTCCTGCATTGGATTCTTTACCACTGAGCCACCTAGGAAGCTCAAAACCAAGTGTAACTTAGTTAAACTTGTGGTTGTCACCCAGATAAATACAAGCATAGCCATAGGAGAAGCCATTATAAACAGTGTATAAAATAAGATATTTATTTGCTGTGCAATCTTTTATCTACCTTTTTAAAGAAAAAATTTTTTTCCATTAACCAGGTCATTCATAAAATTGCCTCCTTATATATTAGCATTTTAGGAACTATAATTCCTTACAGATTTCACAGGAAGAAAACCATCTATTTATCCTTATTCATTGAGACACTAAAATGCATCAGTTTACAAGCACTTAGAGGACAATAAACTCAAAGTGAAGTGAGGCAAAAAGATTGTGTTTGGATTGTGTTTCAAAACTTTCACCAACATCCATTGTAATTACTGTGTCATGAAGGAGTGTGCAATGTGCAGGTTTTCTGTATATTTAGAAAAAAAAACTTATTATAACTTTTTAAGAACAAGGAAGAATGTGTGTATTTATCACCCAACTATGGACTTGATTAGCACTGTTGTGCTTATAGAGGCCACAATACCTTGAAAACTAAAGCTTCTTGAAAATCCAATATTTCTATACAAACTTTGCTTGCACCTTTGTTAATGAGCTAGATAACCTATTAATTTAACTTTATTATTTATATGAAAAATATGCTTGGAAGAAAAATTAACCATTTATTAAGGTACTTTATTTACTTTACTCTCACTTTTTCTCCCTTAAGGGTTTATTTTCATTGACTAAATACTAATAGGCTACAGTGGAAAGACTCTGGTAAGTTCACCATACAGTTAAACCCTATGAATTTAGAAGAGCGTTGAGGAAGAAGTGAACCAGTGACCAATCTGATGGCCTCAGGTGTTAAAGGTCTGGAAGGAATTGACAGTGGCAGAAAAAAAACAGATTGATGAGATTTTGTATCACTGACAGCCAATTTGATAATAATGATCAACTGACTCTCTTTTCTTCCTCCTTTTAGATACCTAATCTAACATCTCAGTAAAAAATTTTAAAGGTTTTCATTAGGTATTATGGTTATAAAGATGAAATGGAACAATAGTCTGCCCAGCATCAGACTAAATCTTTCTTCTTTGCACACTAGACATTTGATTAGGATATTTTATTTGGCAGGTACAGGCTGACAAGCAGAACTAATTTAAATTAACTACAAAAGGAAAAAAAAAAGTGACAATCTAAATTCTAAAAAGGGAATTTATAGCAAAGACCTGTGTCTGTCTTCTGGTGCCATGTCATTAAGCACATATGGTTTTTTATATCAACCTGCTCCATAACAAAGCCGGTGTTTATTCTGGCTGATTCTGTAAAAATGTGAGCTTCAGAGTTAAAACATGAGGTTGAAACAGTAATTATAAATGCACGGTTCTTAGAATGATTTTCTTCAAGACTTTACTTTCTAGGAAGATTTTTTCCTTATAACTAATGCCATCTGAGATCCTTTATTTTCTAAATAGTAAGACAATGCCTTCACTAAAGTATACATTGGGGCCAAAATTCCATTAATACTATAACCAAGTAAAATATTATCCAGCTTGGGAATACTGCTGCCCATCAGAATTATAGTTTCTAGCATTTTGATACATAGTAATGCTTTGGGTGTGAAAGAATACATTACTCTAAGGAAGAAAAAATATATTACTTTGGTTGCATCCAAACTTTAAAGCATTTCTCATGTAAAATTATCCATCTTTTTTCAATTTAGAAAGAGTTTGGTTCAGTTGAGTCCTATTTTTGCAATATCTTAGGATTTTAAAATATCACCCTGTTTTGAAATGTAAATTAGCACACATTGGTAGGAGAGGAAAGGATTATGAGTTATATATGGGCCAAAACTCTAATATTCAAACCATATGGTTCTAATCCAAATTGGAGTATTTCTTTTTTAGTGGAAATAATTGGATTTATTCTGAATTATTGAAATATTATCCATTTATAGTTTTCAGGGAAGTTTGAAAGTATCTCAATCTAATGAAGAAATAGACAGGTAAGTCATTTCCCTCCTGTCAAACAGTTAATGAGAGGCATAGCTATAACATAGGCTATCACAGAAGAGAAAAAATAATACACTTCTTCCATACTCCATCCCCCACAAAGTATACAGCATATGCGCCTCAATTACAGAAGTATTTTGTAGAATCAATAGTTATAACAAAATAAAAGTTGTGCATCAAATATGAGCCAATTCTACAGCAATTAAGCCCAGAACAGATAAACATCGACCATTTCTTATTATGGGGTACAATGTTTTGTAGCATCTCTATGGAAAACCATCCTAACAAATAATTCAGATTACTTCTCCATTAATCCTCTAAATATTTGCAGTGAATTAAATTAAGGTTTAGAGGGGCTAAAGTACACTTGCAAACTTTATGTTTTGATGTATATGATACATTATAGAATTTACAGTTCTCACAGTATGCTAAGTCTCAGTTTCTACTGAAACTGAGTAGTCCTTAAAGGACTTAAATTATTTAATAATGATAAATATCTGACAATATTTGGGAGGGCTTTTGTATTATATTTTTCTGAAAACAAAACAAATTCCAACAGTGCATTACAAAGTCAAATAAAGGAGACCTCCTCTTTTAAAAGAGAAGAAAAATAAAATGCTTCTCTTTCCTTAGAAATAACTTCAAAACAACCAGGAGAAGAAAAAAACAGAAACATATTCTCTTCCTTGACGTAACTAGACATTGACTATAACCTCAAACTATAATTTGTGAAGAAGCACTGCTAAATAGAAGAAAAATCAAACAGATATATGACAGTGCCATCATACAGAGTGAAGTAAGTCAGAAAGAGAAACACCAATACAGTATATTGATGCATATATATGGAATTTAGAAGATGGTAATGATGATCATATATGCAAGGCAGTAAAAGGGATACAGATGTAAAGAACAGACTTTTGGACTCTGTGGGAGAAGGCAAGGGTGGGATGATTTGAGAGAACAGCATGAGACATGTGTATTACCATATGTAAAATAGATGACCAGTGCAAGTTCCATGCATGAAGCAGGGCACACAAAACTGGTGCTCTGGAACAGCCCAGAGGGATGGGGTGGGGAGGGAGGTGGGAAAGGGTGTTCAGGATGGGGGACTCACATGCACCTGTGGCTGATGCATGTCAATGTATGGCAAAAACCACCACAATATTGCAAAACAATTATCTTTCAATTAAAATGAATAAATTAATTTAAAAAAAGAGGCCTGTGGTTGCAAATCTCAAAATGGCAGAGCAGGGTTCTGATTAAAAAAACAACAACAGAGAGGGGTTCACACCAAAGAGCAAATCAAACAAACTACAGCTTGGAGTAATGGAATGATGAAATGGGTATGCGCTGGCAGTGGTAGTCAGCACCTGTGTTGCCTTGAAAAGGAAACACATACCTAAGGGGTGAGTCTCACAGAGAACAGTACTTTCAAAAGCACTGTGACAGTGAGGCAGAAAAAAAGAAACACTCTATTGGAGAGAAAGTTGTAACTGCCAGTATACATGGCTAGATAAAAGTATAATGAAAAGCTTGTGTCATAAGGAAAATTCCTGCTATTCTGGAACATGGCCCCTTCTCTACATAAACTCCTTCCAGCCTCTTCAGAAACCATTCAAAACTAAACATAAAAAAAAGAAATGAGCACAGACTCTGTAGAGTAATAGTGTTCATAAAATAATATTTATAACAAGACACCTCAAGGAAAAAACATGAGAAAGAATAAAAGACAATGGCACATTGAAGACACAGGAAATCATTGTCACAGAGCAGACAAAAATTGCAACGAATGCATTGTTCTGAGTTATAAATAAATTTAAACTTTTATGAAGTGTTTGTCTTACAAACTGAGTCCAAAATAGATGTACACAAACTTAGAAAGATGTAATTTAAAGTTACAGCTAACCATAAGCAGGTAGCAACCAGGACAGTAGCGTGTGTGCTCAGTCATTCAGTGGTGTCTGACTCTTTGCAACCCCATGGACTATATAGCCCACCAGGCTCCTCTGTCCATGGAATTCTCCAGGCAAGTATACTGGAGTGGGTTACCATTTCCTACTCCAGAGATCTTCCCGACCCAGTGATGGAATCTGCTCCTCCTGCATTGGCAAGCAGATTCTTTACCACTGCACCTTCTGGGAAGCGCCAGGAGAGTAGAGAAAGATTTTGAAAAGTGTAATGTGATTGAAGCCCTTAGTGAAAGCAGTTCAAAGGAGATTTTCATTTCTAAAAAAAGAAGTCCAAAATTAAAAGCACACACAAAATAAAAACCAACAAAGGCATAGTATATGGGAGTTAAAAGACTTTTGAAATGGAGTGCAAATAAGGGTTTTAAAAGAATAGGAAAAAATGCTATCAACATATTTATATAGGGAGAGAACCAGAAAAAAATGGCTAATATATCTGATGCTAATGACTATGAAAAACAAAAACAGAAAAAAAAATGCTTCAAAAAATTCCAGAGATCTGAATATATAAATTAAAATGGCATATTTTATTGTAAAAAAAACCCTAGGACAAAAACACTCTAGGACACAGCCTAGGAAAAATTAATTAGTGAAAGCAATAGCAATATCAATCCCTGGCATTTGACATAAAAATGAAACAATGGTTATCCTATAAACATATCTTAGGCCAATGAGAATATCAAATCAATAATTTAGAAATATCTAGAAGATAATGATAATATACAGTGATTCTCAAAAAAAGCCTGTATGCCTTAAATATTTGTATTAAAGTACAAGTAAGAATAAAAAGTAAACTAACCCTCAATTAAAGTTTTAGAAGAATGAAACCAAAGTAAACTGTAACAATCATAAAGAAGAAAGTAGAGATTAATATTATAGTACAGGAAAATAATTCAATAATAAATGCAATAGTTTTTTTCTTAAAAAACAACCAACAAAATATAAACATTTAGCCAACCTAAAGCTGAGCGCCAAAGAATTGATGCTTTTGAACTGTGGTGTTCAACTCTTGAGAGTCCCTTGGACTGCAAGGAGATCCAACCAGTCCATTCTGAAGGAGATAAGTCCTGGGTGTTCTTTGGAAGGAATGATGCTAAAGCTGAAACTCCAGTACTTTGGCCACCTCATGCGAAGAGTTGACTCATTGGAAAAGACTTTGATGCTGGGAGGGGTTGGGGGCAGGAGGAAAAGGGAATGACAGAGGATGAGATGGCTGGATGGCATCACCAACTCGATGGACGTGAGTTTGAGTGAACTACGGGAGTTGGTGATGGACAGGGAGGCCTGGCGTGCTGCAATTCATGGGGTCGCAAAGAGTTGGACACGACTGACAGACTGAACTGAACTGAATTAAAAATAAACTGACAAAGAATATATGTGCATGAGATAAGAGATTATATTTGAGCAAAAGTGATAGAGGAAATTCATATAAAAGTAATATTTAAATGTGAACTCAAAAAAAAAGGATAACTGAGACAAATAACATACAGAAATTAAGGCTAAAGAGTTATCCTTAAATGAGTATACCAGGCTAAGTTAGTTTCACAGAGAAATTATACTGAACCTTAAAAAGGTAAAACTCAAATGAACCAGCTGTTCTAGGATATGCAGGAAAAAAAATCCACGTTCTCATAAATGACATGCACTGATATAAGTGACATAAAAAGCACACAAAAGAATATACAAAACAATCATATATGATGAATATTGGTATAAAAATCTGAATAAAGTATTAGCAAATAGAATTTAATTGTACAGTTAGATTATTACTTCAAGATGGACCACATTCTATCAAACAAAAGATCTAGAAAAGGACAATGAGAAGACATCCTAGGTTTTAAAAATAATCTCAAACTGGCAAAATCATTCTAAGTATGTAACAAAACTCAGAAGTCATTAAAGAAAATAATGTAACTATAAATACACAAGCAATTTCGAGAAATATTTTGCATGGCAAGATTCATAATAAATAAGATAAAATAAAAATTTGTAACTTAGACACACAAAATGTTAATTTCCATAATATAAAAATCAAGTCAATACTACCAATACAAAAGATCAGCAATCAATAAAATATTTTGTACCTAGTTAATGAAAAATAAAAAAGCAAATTATTGTGTAAAAAGTTGTTTCAGAAGCACTTCCCATGAAAAAAATAAATATAATATTGCGAGAATCATTCTTTGTATACAGTTTGGCTGAGCTTCAAAGGTTGGCTCTGAAAAGTTAAAATTCTTTCAGTTGAGTCCGACTCTTTGTGACCCCATAAACTATACAGTTCATGGAATTCTCCAGGCCAGAATACTGCAGTGAGTAGCTATTCCCTTCCCCAGGGGATCTTCCCAACCCAGGGATCGATCCCAGGTTTCCAGAATTGCCAGTAGATTCTTCATCTGAGCCACCAGGGAAGCCCAAGAATACTGGAGTGGGTAGCCTATCCCTTCTCCAGCAGATCTTCCCGACCCAGGAATCAAACCGGGGTCTCCTGCGTTGCAGGAAGATTCTTTACCAGCTGAGCTACCAGGAAAGCCTTTCAAGAGCTGCTGCTGCTGCTGCTGCTAAGTCGCTTCAGTCGTGTCTGACCCTGTGCGACCCCATAGATGGCAGCCCACCAGGCTCCCCGGTCCCTGGGATTCTCCAGGCAAGAACACTGGAGTGGGTTGCCATTTCCTTCTCCAATGCATGAAAGTGAAAAGTGAAAGTGAAGTCGCTTCGTCGTGTCCGACTCTTCGCGACCCCATGGACTGTAGCCTACCAGGCTCCTTCATCCATGGGATTTTCCTGGCAAGAGTACTGGAATGGGGTACCATTGCCTTCTCCACTTTGAAGAGCAGTAGATTTCAAACTGAAAATGGACATATCCTTTGACCAAGTTATTCTACTAGTAGGAACTTATTCTTGCTGTTGTTTAGTCACTAACCGTGTCTGACTTTTGCGACCCCACGGACTGTAGCCCTCCAGGCTCCTCTGTCTACGGGATTTTCCAGGCAAGAATACTGGAATGAGTAATCGTTCCCATCATTCCCGGGATCTTCCCAACCCAGGGCTCAAACCCGGGTCTCTGGCTTTGTAGGCAGATTTTTTACAGTCTGAGCCACCGGGGAAGCCCGATAGGGACCCTACTCCTTTTTAAGCCCTGCACTTCCTCAGCAGCCTACCTAGGTAGATTTTGTTCTTTTTGCATATGTAATACCTTGAGGTGAGTGCAATTGTATACCCAGGTAGCCATTTGAAACACAATATATGTTTCATCTTTCTGATTGTACCTTTTTGGGAGGGGGACATCTAGAACATTGCTTTTTCATGTGTAAACCCCATCTTCCTCTCTTGAGCTTCAAGACATGGAGCTATACCATCTCTTTGCCCACTTGTAGTCTTTCTCCCATCCTAGCTAAATTGAATAGTCCCATCATGGACTATAAGTGCACTAACACAGCAGCACCCATCTTTAGAGAAAAAGATAAGGCAGAGAGAGTGATCTCCACTCCTGACTTTACAGTTTTGGGGTTGAACTCTTTGAGAGCTCCATTTATTTGCTAGCCCATGGATTCCACAAGAAAATTTTGTGTTCCTGGCAGGTAGTTATTT
The DNA here is from genome assembly GCF_027580195.1 of Bos mutus. NCBI lineage: Eukaryota > Metazoa > Chordata > Mammalia > Artiodactyla > Bovidae > Bos > Bos mutus. The sequence continues at coordinate 95,331,143 of NC_091618.1, read as the reverse complement.
TTAGTTCTTGTGGAAAAAGTACCTGCCATAAGGAAAAACATACTGGCTACTTGGAAGTCAAAATAACTTGTTTGTCTTAGTATTTGGACTTGAATCATATTAATCAAGTTTCCTTGTGTCTTTAGTTTTTCATCAACAGCCCCTTTAAAAACAATGTGGTGCAGTGGATAGAACCCCAAATTAGTAGCCAGTAACTAGGTTTTTTTTCCTTGCTAATTATCCATTTCATTTTAGGAAAGCCACTTAACTTTAAAAAGTCTGTTTCCTTCCATTGGATATGATCAAAATAGTAAAAGAAATTCAATAATAAAAATAAAATAATTGATAGTGGTTTGGAACATGATTGTGGAAAATCATTTAACTTGTTTGTCTTATGTATCGGATAATTTGTTTTCATTCTCCTTTTTTTAAGGCAGGAAAGCCCTTAAAATGAAACCTTGCATTTTACCTAATTTCTAAAACTAATATTTATCATTATAGGATAGCATCCTAACTTACGTTATTAAATGATGCTAGAAATTATGTCAGCATATAGTTGACAATGGCTACTATCATTTCATAAGATAATATAGTTTAAATAGTACAATAATAAAGTATTTCCAATTATTTGAGCAGTAAACTCCATGAGGCACAAATTGAATTCTTCTCTGTAATAAAGTTCCAATATATTAATAAATTATGATTTATCAAAGTATGTTTCTTATGAAATGAAGTACATTGACTCTTCTCTTAGCTCATATATCCCATTCTTCTGATTCCTCTGAAGAATTTTTAGGTTGAAGAAAATGAAAATATAAATGTACAAATATTTTCTAATCTCTGAAATGATATTCAATACATAAACAAAATATATAGCTATATGTTTCCCACTGTTAAAACACGAAAAAATTAGTTTCTGTTTTCTGGAACCATGCCTAAATTCACCCATGTCCTTTCAAGCCCCATTCAAAAATACGTTGGTAATACAAGCATGTATTTAAAAATATTAACAACCTCTTCATCTTACTTGAATCTATTGAAATTATTAACTGATCCAGCAAAGCTTCATTATTCACCAAACAGAATAGTTAACATTTAAGTCTTTCAACAGTGGTTTCCAGGTTGCTTGTAGATGTTTTATTCAATAATAAGGATTGTATTGTGTTTAATCCAATGAAAAGATACAGTAATTAATTGGCAAATTGCTACAGCATTGGTAAGTATTTTAAACCTTAATTACTTCTTCCTTTTGCATTCTGCTTCAGATCATCAACTAGGAAAGTCTGGCATGCACACTTAAAAAAAAAGTAAAAGAATATTTAGTTGAAGAAGGAAAATGTTAATACTAAAGTTTCTTTGTTTCACAAATACTCAAAATCTAAATCATCTGGTTCTTTGTAAAGTTTTAAATTAATGGCTAGAACAGAAAGAGGCTTAATTTGTAGGAAAGAATTCTCAGATGCAAGGACTTATTCTTTTAAACTCCAGAGAAATGTAGAGCATTTATCAGCTTTGAGTGGATATCATTGTGTTTATAACAGAGTGGAGGCACCATGCAATTTTGCTCCTGAAATTGGTTTATATAGATGACTGGTTGCTGTGAAGTGTGTGTCAGAGTTCCATGCAGCTGTTATGAAGTAGTACAATTGTCATCGCTTCTTACATGGTTGTTGAGAAGAGCTTGAGAGCCCAGCTCAGTCAGCTGTTGAATAGATAACCCAACACAGTTAACGTGGCATACATTGTAAAGAATTACATGCCTACTACAATGAGCTTTGGGCCTTTGGTCTAGATAATAATCCTGGTGGGTGTACCACGTGTAGTGGCTGTCTGATCACTCAGATATAACTGACGAAACATAAAGAAAAATGTCAGTCGACTGAAAGAAAAATCCTGCTGCAAGTTTGTTTAAGGTTCATGTAAACGGCTATGTGTATTTTTTAACCCCAAGTCTGCCAAGAGCTTGACTGCCACGTTCAATGTCTCACAAGGCAATGCATGATCTGGAGATGATGACCTATTTAAGCCTGCATTTAAATGTGTTGGTGTGCGTGAAAGCACTGTCTATCACTTTTGGTTACAGAAGTGAGCATTTCTGCTTCATAGAAAATACAGCCTTTTTGAAAAACAACTTATCTGTACAGTGGATAAATAAAGCAATATTAGAAAGACAATCATTGACAAGTTTTGAGTAATGATGGCATTTCATTTGATTTTCCAAAAGCAACCAGAATGGCAATTTAGCCATTTTGGATGATTATTAATTATAATGAAATTTAAAAGTGGGATGAAAACTATTATTTGCCATTTAAGCATATACACAGCAATTTGTTTAATTAACATTTTAAAATAATATTTATGAAGCCCATTGGTAAAGTTATAGGATTTATAATTTAAAGTTTTTGTTTATTTTTTTAATTGTTGTTCCCTAATGTACGTTTCTGGACTTGATTGTCACAGCCCATATGGCATGTCACAAATATGACTTGGACTAGGAGTACTTTGATTTCCATGCTGGTTGGAAGAATTTATGGATATAAAACACCTGCTTAAACTTGGAGATTTATTTTCATATCTAGTGAATTTAAACTCACCATTTGTCTCCTTAACTTCCATAAGTAACTGATTTATCAAAAATGGATGTAAATAAAAAATAAAATAAAGTACCAGTTTTTTTTAACTGACCCACATAATAAGCAACTGAGTTTTCACAACCTGAGCTAATTTCAGGTTCTAAGTAACTATATTTTACTATTATGTATGTAGAATTTATCTTCTAAAAATACTTAATTATGAATATTTAGGTGTTAGTAATATAAGGAAAAGGAAACCCGCTCCAGTATTCTGGCCTGGAGAATTCTGAGGACTGTATAGTCCATGAGGTTGCAAAGAGTCGGACGTGATGAGCGACTTTCAGTCACTCACTCACTCAATATATTTTGAAAACGAAAAAAATTCATTTAACCATTTCCCCAAATATCATATTCTAAAAGTCAAAAAGAACTTTATCTTTTAGCTCAATCTCTTAAAGAAGCATGCATCACATTTAAATATTCACAACTGATTTTTTTAATAGCAGTAGTGATAGATTCGACTATCTGAAAAAAAATTTAAATAATATATCATCTACCACTTGAAATGTGTTTAACTCCTGATTTTATCACTTATATTTTCTAGGGGTTATCTTCTGATAAACATATTCTTTAAAATCAATATTTCTCAAAATAGAGTCCAGGTACCAAGTGTATTTGAAGAAGGAAATAGCCACCCACTCCAGTACTCTTGCCTGAAAATCCCATGGACAGAGGAGCCTGGTGGGCTCCACTAAAATCCACTTTTCTGTAATGATCATTTTTGCAAAATTATATTTTGTCATTAAGGTTATGCCAAAGTGAACAACTCACACCTAATTAATTATAAGCCAATTATTGTCTGTAAGTTATGACCTTCTCCCACGTTTTCTCTCAATAATAAATTCTTCAAATACTATCTTTGTTTGTTCTAGAAGGACTGTAAAGCACAGGAGTGACTGGATAATATGCAAATGATATATTTCTTTCTTTTTTTTAATGATGTGGGTTTAAAATTTCCAAAGTAAAAGTATTTGAATATTTTGTATTAAAAGAAGTGGAAATGAGGAAGATTTAACATGGTCACAAATTATTTTTCATTAGGAAATGAATCTATTTCTCAACCCCCTGAATCTAAGCTGGTATTTGAAATAGCTTTGATCAATGGTATGAGGCATAAGTAACTTTATGTGATTTTTGAGCCCAAGCCTCAAAAAGCCTTGAATTTTCACCCTTGTTCTCTTGGAACACTGTTGCCATTTTGTATTAAACCTGGGCTATCATGCTAGAGAGGCTATATGGAGAAGAGTCTAGGCATAGTACCTGACTGACCAAATTAACCACCAGACTTATGAGTAAGTCCATCTTGAAATATTCATCTCTGGTTAAATCTCTAGGGGGTGTGTGTGTGTGTGTGTGTGTGTGTGTGTTAGTCACTAAGTCATGTCAGACTCTTTGCAACCCATGGATTTTAGCCCACCAGGCTCTTCTGTCCATGGAATTCTCCAGGCAAGAATACTGGAGTGGATAGCCAGCCATTCCCATCTCCAGGGGATCTTCTTGACTCAGCATTGAACCTGGGTCTCCCACACTGTGGGCAGATTCTTTGCTGTCTGAGTTACCTGGAAAGCTAATCTTCAGGTGACTACCTCCATATAAGTGACACCAAGCAAGGGCAGGAAAACCACCCAACTGAGTAAGGCAGGCCAGAAAGTAATCATGATAAAAAAAGAAAAAAGATTATTGTTTTAAGCCATTAAGTTTTGGTGTGCTTTCTTACAAATAACAGATAACTGAAACAGATGATTTCTTTGAGAAATATTTTTGTATAAACAGCACCATGATAACAATAATAGTGATTTCTATCTCAAGTTATTAAATTGTATTTCAACAAATCTCATTCTAAATATAAGAATCTAAACACAGCATATATATATTTATGGCTGAAGACATATATTTCCAAATATCCAGTCCTGTATTACCAAAATAACAATCTGAATAATGATAATTTTATTTCATTGACTGTGTTCAAAAAATACTTGTTTTTATCTTCTCTAAATGAAAATAAATTTGCTTTTTCCTACCCAAATTGACTAATGCTTTAAATACTTTGGCTATGCTTGGTTACTTGGAGAAAGAAAATTCAGCCTTCTCTTAAGATTGTTCATTGTCTCTGCTTGAAGATAGTTCCAACAAAGGCCATATTTCTTGGATATGTTAGAGCTAGTCAGAACCAACTAGCAAGGAAAAGATAGCATTTTAAATATTTATTCTTATTTAAAAACTATTTGAGTGGCATGGTTTGACTGACCCTGAAGCTAGTCAGCAGATTATCTGCTAGAACATGCCATTTGGTGCTAAATATATAGATTTTGACAGTGATTTTTATAGACATATTTCATCTATTCAAGCCTGGCTGCATTTCTGAGCAGTAGGAGTAGGTTATAGTCTAAAAACATAAGACATTTCTGTCTTTCTTTTGAGACAAATATATGGGGCATTTATGAGTTTGTTTCCTTCCTTCACCCATCATTCTTTTGAAGACTGAACAAATAAATGGGGAAGTCTCCTTTTGAGAATCGAAGCTGGAGTCATTGCCAGAATTTTTTTCCAATGGGAAATGCTAGCAACATCCTGCCAAAGAGCCTTACATTCTTATGTGAGGAGCCAGGTTCAATTTTGGAACCCAGAGCTTGATAGACAATACTGGTGGGTGTAAAACCCATTTCTCACAAAATTAGAAGAAAGAAGGCAAATTTAGAAGATAAGCAGATAAACAATAACAAAATACAGGAATAACATCTTGAAAACTTGTGGCTATCTTATTGGTTTTAACAAGTAAACAAAACAGATTTCTGGAAATGCAGTAATCTCAGAGAATTAGCCATTTTTCAATAGTTATTCTCTTTTACTTGGATTTTTCAGATTCCATCTTTCATTTAAAAACTATTTATGTATCACTAATCATATCTGCAACAACCTAGATTTATCTTGATTATAACTGCAGTATTGAATATTCATTGGAAGGACTGATGCTGAAGCTGAAGTTCCAATACTTTGGCCACCCGATGTGAAGAACTGACCCTTTAGAAAAGACCCTGATGCTGGGAAAGATTGAAGGCAGGAGGAGAATGGGACAACAGAGGATGAGATGGTTGGATGGTATCACTGACTCGATGGACATGAGGTTGAGCAAGCTCTGGGATTTGGTAATAGACAGGGAAGCCTGGTGTGCTGCAGTCCATGGGGTCGCAAAGAGTCTGACATGACTGAGTGACTGAACTGAACTGAACTGATAATTGCAGCATGAGCATTGTATCTGGATTTATTGATGTCATTGGAGAATTTATAAATCACACATCTTTAATACTTAGTAAATGCTAAAGTATAATACATGCTATAGAATTTTGTACAGCTAAAATACCAAATACTGTATCAATTTCTGAGAAAGAAGAAACTAGAAAGTCTTTGGTTGCCAGGAAGAACACTACACAAATTCAGAAGTCATCTATTTTTCAGAGAGTATGTGTTAAAAATTTAAACTTAGAACAAATCACAAGTTAGATATAGAAGATTATTACCTACCAGATCAATTTCTAAACACCATTTAATTTCAAGGCACTTGTTCCTGTTAGTATGTGATTCTCAGCCTTCTCAAGCTCAGAGCACACTTGCTGTGCTCCCAGCAGGAACCTCAACCTCCTAGTACATTTAGGATCAAACTCTTGAGCAAGGAGTGGCTAGGAATTGTTCAAAATTGCAACACACATTCAGAAAAGAGTCTTTACTATATATGAATGGTCTCTGTGATTTGGGCTCTCAGAGAATATTATCATATATAATGCTGACAGCTCTTCCCACACCCAGATTTGCTGAGACTTAAGTTGTTGTTGTATACAGTAAAATAATAATAATAATGTGAATGACATTATTATTTTAAGACATCTAAACCAATTACTTATTTTCAATAAAAATTTATCCCCCTACTATGGATGCACTGATAATGCACTGGCCCTTTGACTTTTTTTTTTTTTTTTTCCATAGCTCATACATTTTAATTCATTTGTAATATCATCTGACTAATAATAAAACACAAATACATTAATTCATTTACTTAGTCAACATATTTGTTGAGCAACTACTCTGTGACAGATTCTCTTTTAAGCTAAGTAGACAGTAATGAACAAAATAATATCTCTGCTCTCCTGAAACTTAAGTTCAAGTTGGGAAAACTCTAACAATATCTAAATATCAACAAATCTGGATGTATAGACATCCGCAAACATGTAAAATCAGGCACAAATGAATAATTATGATTTTTAAAAAGAGTGAGTGTAAAAGGGTGTTATTTTAGCTATCAGATCAGAGAAGCTCTCTCTGAGTATGATATTTCCCCATAGACCTGAATGAAATGGGGCGATGAGGCAAACAAATATAGGGAAAGTAGTATTCCAAATAGGTTGTGAAAGGAGAGCCTGGAGGAAGTTTCCAGGAATAGGGAGAAGGGCAGGCAGGTAAAGCCAACATAATTGCAGGCATGTCAGGTTTTCTGACTGTGTGCGTGTGCATGCTCAGGTGTCAGACTCTTTGCGACCCCATGGGCTGTAACCCACCAAACTCCTCTGTCCATGGGGTTTTCCAGGCGAGACTACTGGAGCGGGTTGCCATTTCCTCTTCCAGGTGATCTTCCCAACCCAGGTATTGATCACACATTTTCTGCATCACCTGCATTGGTAGGCAGATAGTTGCTTTCAAATAAATTTCCATTTGTATTTTAATTAAATATGCTGGCATTATTCTTCAGCAGTCTCACTTCAGTCAGTTCTATTCATGTAGTATTCTCTTCTCAATCCCTCCCTCATCTTCCACCTGCTTCTGGACTCCTGAACATCAAAACTGAGCTCTACAGTATCAATGGTCACTCTTTAGTGGCCAAGAGGCCAGTGGTAAGGAGAGTTATGCAGTTTCATCCAGTCAGTTTACAAACCCTACTGGCTTCAGTACTTCTCAGAGTGTGACATAGTCATGGACATAGTCACCCATCACGTCCTAAGACCTCATTCTGCCAATCGGAACTTTTCTACCTCAGTTTGTGCATTTTGTCTTTCCCTTTAGCCAGGTTGCTGCTGCTGCTACTGCTAAGTCACTTCAGTCGTGTCCGACTCTGTGCGACCCCATAGATGGCAGCCCACCAGGCTCCCCCAACCCTGGGATTCTCCAGGCAAGAACACTGGAGTGGGTTGCCGTTTCCTTCTCCAATGCATGAAAGTGGGAAGTGAAAGTGAAGTCGCTCAGTTGTGTCCGACCCTCAGCGACCCCATGGACTGCAGCCTTCCAGGCTCCTTGGTCCATGGGATTTTCTAGGCAAGAGTACTGGAGTGGGGTGCCATTGCCTTCTCCATTAGCCAGGTTACTATAGATATTTCCATGTTGATTTCTCTTAGGTCACTTTCTATTTCTTATTCCTATTGGCAAATGAAAGTTTGAATTCCAGCCCTGTTCTTAAAGGTTCTGGGTCGTTGCTCTGCAATGGTTGTCATTGTCAGGCTCTGTTTTGTCACATAAAATTGTTGATGAAAATTTTAACTTTGCTGGATTGCTACAACAGTGTTGGTTCTTTCCCAGAATTGAGGGTAATCTAATGAAACCTTTGTGTTGCCTTCTGACTTCTCTTCATGTCCTACACACTACAGAACTTGCCCTTCCTAGTGTGATAAACAGACCTGTAGCTTCAGCAGCACAGGAATTGCCTGGTAGTTTAGAAATGCAGACTCATGAGCTCCACCCCAGATTTGTTTAATCTGATTTGGCATTTAAACATAATCTCCAGAGGATTTATATGCACATTCAAGTTTGAGAAATACTGCACTAATGACTCCACAGCAGAGTTACTCTTAATTATAAAGCTCTTTAAAAACTGTCACCAATTGTCATGATGTGAATGATTCTTCTCAGAGGAACACTGTAGATGCCAACCCACACTGTATTATAATTACCACACCAAATCTGATTATTTATGTTGTACATTTGAACTATGAGTTCCTTATTTCTGGCACTAAAAATATGCTAGCTTCATGGTATAGATTTCTACCTAGTCCTAGAACCAGCCATTTCTCCAAGGAGCCCTGATTCCTTTTATGTAGAGAATGAAATGGAAACCAAGATTAGTGCGCTAGGTGTGACACTAAGGTATCATTGCTTCTAGGTCCTCCAGATGATAAAAAAGGAAATATACTGTGCATATTAACTCATTCACATACACACACAGAGACACACACAGACACTTTTGTATGGAACCATCTGCCTCTAGATTAAGCTAAAGATGACTTCATAGTGATCTCTCCAAATCTAATCCACGATGTGTCTCATTCTATCCCCTCCCCTTGCTTATCCATACATATCCCCCTCTAACAATGAGCAACCTGGCTCTTACCACATGCTGTCAGTTGCCTTAAATATTCAATTCCAGTATACATTGTTTCAAGTACTGTAATTGTTAACTCATACCCATGTGGGAAACAGTTTTATCAACTGCAGTAGACTGCTAATGTACAATTCTTCCCATTACACATATTGTAAGTTGTTGTTTTTTTTTTTTTTTTTTTACCTGTGAAATGTCTGGAGACTGTGAAATTCCTAAGCTACACAGACTACTATAGAACATTCAGCATCCCTGGTCCTCACCCACAAATGACAGCACTGTCTTTCTTTCAATGGGACAAATAATGTTACAAACTTTACAAATTTCATTCTATTGAGAACCACTGACCTACAGAAGGCCAATGTTAATACAGTAAATAAATCTCTCTTTAAGAAAGCATAGGCAAGTTTGGCACAATTTGATTGCTCCCATTGGTTTTTGTACAAATATGTACAGACAGCATTTTTATCCTCTGTCAGTACACATTCCCTTTGATACATTCTCCAGTGGTCTTGAGAACACATGGACTATAGTCTTTTTCAAAATTGAGTCCAGTGGTTGAATCTTCTATACGTGGGAAAGAAAATCTGAGAAGGTATGGAAAATACATATTTTTAAAATTTTTAATGCTTTCTTACACATTTGGTATTGTGGTTTTGGTATTATGGGATGAACATACCAAACTATTAAGAAGAAGCTCTGAGAGTGAATTTTGGGGCTAGTCAAATAAAGAGGTGCTTTACACTAAGCTCCTAAGAAGAATATATCTCATATGAAAGGAACTCAGTGCATTTGGAGCCTTCTGTTGTTTTCAGGTACTTTATTTTACTTCATGGTTTAAAACTCTTGTCCTAACAAGAACTGATAACAGTGACTGCTGAAAGAAACTATTTAGGCACTGAATTTGAGTAAGTTTAAATTATACTCAGTATAAGGAGTTTATAGAGATGTTTAAGGATAATTTAAGGATACTGCTGTTATTGAAGTACAACCTTATAATTTGGTGAACAAAACATCTGTTGATACCTGAATTTGGTTGTTTTTCTGTCTCTTGATATCTTGTACTGGGACAATTTGTACAGGCATTTCAAAGGTCTTTGTGGTTCTTACTGAGTACATAGTTCTTTTCATTATTTTTTCCATTATACTGCTTATTTCCAATCCAGTTCTATTTATTGAGTGATTTCATAAAAGTACATGGTTTCTACTCTCACACCTGTAAACTACTCTCTAAATCTAAATCACAAATCTCCTTGGTCTTCTCAAAATCTATAGACCAATCACATATAAATTTGAGTATCCCAGGCTTTCCCATCATGTTGAAAACTGAACACTCAACTTCTCCTTTTAGGCCTGAGGAACTTACCAGATATTCCCTCTAGAACCCAGCCTTGTATCTTCTGCTTTAGACTTAGAATAAACACCCCAAAGTAACCCTTGATATTTTTATTTTATCCCCAATTTTTACCTAATAGGTAATAAATCCAGTTGATTTTATCTCTTCATATATCTCCTTTCTGTTCGCTATTTCTGTCTCTACCATTATTGCTTTTCTTCAAGCCTTCATCTACATAAGGAGTGTTGCAATAAATGTTCACCAGAGTTCCCTTGACTCTAGCTTCACCTACTTTAAAGTATATTTCATCCAATAATTTGGTGTTTTTAAAATAAAAATTGGTCATATTTCTCTCATTCTTAAAATTTGTATTATTATCTTATGGTTAAGTGATAATCCAAGATTCAGTGATCTATTTAATTTCTACAAATCAGAGTCCACCTCCAACTAGCTCCTGCATAAGGAAATTATTTACCTGTCTCTTGATGAGCCATATGATATTGTGACAGCTTTGAACTCGCTATGACTTTTGCTCTGTATACTTGATCCTTTCTCTGATTCATCTGATGTTTTCTATTCATCCTTCCTATTAACTAAACAGGAGATAGTTACTTGTTGTCTAATCTTGTATCAGTTACCCATGGCCATAATAATGCTACATAATGAACAATTCCCCAGTAGCAATAACAGCAAAACAAAGGATCTACATGGCTCTGCTGACCTTCGCTCGAATTGTTCTTCTATCTGAACGCTGGCTGATAGTTAGCTAATGTAAGCTGGTGCCAGTTGGAGAGATTAACGCTGGCATGTATGACTTACCCAGCAGTCTAGCCAAGGTGTGTTCTCATGACAAGACATAGGTGAAAGTGAGGGGAGGTAAAAATAATCCCTATTTCTGAGTCCTAGCTTCAGAAATGCCAGTTGTCACTTCTAACTCAAACAACTGGCAAAAATTAATTGCATGAGATGAGGAAATATACATTTCTTAGGGAGAAATCCTGAGTCATATGAATTCAAGGAAGGATGAAGAATTGAAGCCATTAATATAATGACTCTACCATACTTCTTTAAAGCATTTGCATATTTTATTAAAATTATTTTTTTTACATAATTCCTAGTGTGTATTCTTTAACATAAGGGCCATATCTTATTCAGCTGTCTACTTTGGGACATACTTACTGATTCTTTATAGGTATTTATTGAATAGCAAATCATAACTTAAGGAAAATAGAATATATATTCATGTATATCAAACATGAGTTATATATTATACATGATATATTTAATAAAAACATGTGGATATATCTTTTTAAAATTTATTAATGTTTTTATAATTTATTAAAATATAATTTTTAAAAATATGAAAAATGCTTCACTATCTGAAGAATGAAAAAGGCATTTTTATGAAGCAATTATTAATATGAGCATTAAGTGCACAGCATCATAGCAATTAAGTAACTTAAATGGGCAAAGTTCATATGGCTTAAAGTCATGGTTATAACTTTTTGTTTGTTTTAATAGAACACTACAGTTATAAATTTGTGTTCTCTAAGGTTAATAATATTGAAAAATAGATAATTTGTTCATATATTTTCATTGCATTTTTATTAGTTGTAATCCTTCACTATAATGAATTAGTCTATAATGACACTTCATGCTTTCACTGATCATTATTTAGTTCATTATATGCATGAACAATGTAAGTCAATGTTAACATCCCAATTTTATAGAAATTAAATTTTATTTTTGATGATCAGAGTATATAGAACAAAAAGTATTTTTACCATTTTGCCCCTCAGTGATCAACATAAAATAGTAATGGGTAGTTGTATTCTAGAACATTTTCTCAGCTTTTAAGACATTTGGACAACATAAACAAGAGATATACATTTTAAAATTTCTTTTCAATCCAGAAATGAATTAACTTAGACCTAAATAAGTCACTGCTGAAGGAATTTAAGTTATTAAAGTTACATGGGGTTTGAGTTATTCAAAGGGTACACACTATAAAATAATATTAGAATACTTAAACGTTTTGCCCCAATTCCTATATCACTAGTCACCCCATTCCAGAAGATTCCATAGATGACTAGTTTTGTTTTCTCTTTATGTGCTCAGTTGTATCCAGCTCTTTGCGACCCCGTGGGCTGTACCCCACCAGGCTCTTCTGTCCATGGAAATTACCAGGCAAGAATATTGGAGTGGGTTGCTATTTCTTAATCCAGGGGATCTTCCTCAATCAGGGTTTGAACCCACGTCTCTTGTGTCTTTTGCATTGGCAGGCAGATTCTTTACCTCTAGCACCACCTGGGAAGCTCTGTTTTCTCTTTAGAGTTAGATAAAATGGAAATACTTCAGAAATGTGTTCATAATTTCAAGCAAAGTCATGGGTTGCATTGGCTATGAAATTCAATTGGCTATGGTATTTCTTTAGATATATTTAGATCATTTACTAAGGCTGCCTTTACCACTGGTTCAAAGTCAGGCTTGAGAAGGATGTGCACCAACTCTGCGTATTACTGTGGGCATATGAATTGCTACAAACTTTTGGAAAGTTTTAGATCACATTGGGAAAATGTGATAGTATCTATCACAACTGGAAATCCCTATTTTTAAAAAAAATCCCTGTAGGATGTCTCTCTTACAGAAAATAAAATAAACATTTTTTTGTATGTTTGTTTGTTGCAGCAGGCTCAAACTGGAATCAGCTAGAATGTTTTTCAAAAGGAAAAATATTTGAATATACCTCATTATATGTTGATAACTAAGTTAGAGAAGAACTCAAGAGATAAGTGGTTTTTAACAAAATCTTTGATTCATCTGACTTCAGTGTGTTAAAGAATGATTGCCTAATACTTTTCCTCACCAAAGGGGTCCAGCAGAATTTGCTGCCATTTTTTTTTTTTAAATCTTCCTGTGTGCTGAAGATTTTATGTCCATTAACTTACTTAATTTTCAAAATAACATTATAAGGCAGACATATAACTATCATCTTTCCTATTAGGAGAAGGCAGGTAATTAACTTGTCCACTGCTACACTATTAACCTGTGATAGAGCTGGAATTTGAACCCAGAAAAACTCTAGCTTCCAAGCCCCTCTGCTGTTGGTCATATGTTAAGAAACACCTTCCTTCCCTCCTTCATCACTTAGTCTTCAACCTATCATTAAGTTTTAGAATTGATGACTATGTCTTTTTCACGACTCAAAGCATCTTTTCCCCCAGTGCAGCAAATATCAGCTCGGAGTTTAGGGGGAAGCAGCCTAATTAAACCTATTCATATTAATGTGGGAATATTAGTCACTAAACCTTCCCGAAGGTATTTTCATTTTTAAAGAGGATGCTTGTTAAAGCAAATTAATCTATCATTGGTAAAACGTCCATTTATGTAAAACCAGCAAATGAAATAATTTAAGAATGTGAGACGGAAATATTTTTGAGCACCAGGGTCACCCATTAAACAAGGTGACCTACAGCTCCTGTAAGTTATTTCTGCCTTTACATGGCTAATGTAATTCTGCATGTTCCAATCCAGATTTTTGTGTTGTGGTTTGTTGTTTTTTCACTGCTATTCTCAATTACAGTAAGAGTGGGGAATTTAGAGGACAAACAGAGAAAGTGAAAGAAATGGAGAACATAATTATAAATGAAGAAAGTGGAAGAAAAGTTAAATAGCCATTTGAAATGACTGCATGTGTACCCTGAGAAAGACTACAGGAATGATACACAAAAAAATGTGAATCTATCCATTTGTTAAGATGTTATTAGTATGTATAATTATTAAGTATCTTACACATTATTTTAGCACCTGCAATAATATTCCCAGGTGTCTTAAATGATAAAGATTCTGCCCACAGTGTGGGAAACCCAGGTTTGATTCTTGGGTTGGAAAGATCTCCAGGTGGAGGGCATGGCAACCCAGTCCAGTATTCTTGCCTGGAGAATTCCATGGACAGAGGAGCCTGTCTATAGTCCATGGGGTTACAAGGAGTCAGACATGACTGAGTGACTAACACACACAATGGTAATCCAGGATACATTCCTAAAATCATCAAGCATGTATATTCTCTTGACATCCTCACCAAAAAAGTGAAATATAGTATACCAACTAATTTAAATGAACAATTACAGGTTACTAGGATAAATTATATCAAATTAGGCTAATCACTATCACTACAAGATAAAGTAATACTTTAATCTTGAAATATTTTAGAGTTCTCCCTAATTTCAATTGTGTTACTGCATGTTTATCTTCTTTTGCGTATTCAAATATAATCAGTAAAATCTACTTTACCTACTTGTAATAAGCATGGAATGAAAAGACTAAAATCAGTGTTGACAGAGATTCTAGAGTCACCTTCTAGTAAAGCTATAGTTAAATGATTTTAAGGCAATGATCCATTCTTTCCTTGTCTTCCAAAATCTCAGGCAAGAACTTCTTAATCAATAGAAAGTTTTCAGCAGCATCAGTTTTATTGAAATTTGCCAAACATAAAAGATAAGATATAGGGCCCAGATTAACAGAGAACAGGTAAATATCTGTGTCTAATTCTACTGAATAATAGATCATCTTTTCATCTTTTTCTGCATCTCTGTAGAGCAGGCCTATCTTGAAAATGTCCTCCAGAGTGTGAAATTACCCCATGGTGCTGTGGAACAAGTCAAGAATATCTTATGGATATGGTCATCTATCCTGACTGTTCAGTTGCACTGATGAACTCTTTTCAGTTGAGAAAAATCATCACCATTATGTTATATGAGACTGTATTTAACCATGTGGATTTAAAACTTACATTTCATTCTATTTTTCATTTTAAGCAAAAATCTGAATGTGAAATTTTAAGTGGGATTGAGCCCCTAGAAAGTTAATTTTAAGAAGCAATTATTTTGCTTTCACACATTGTGCCAGAACTTTGCTGTTAGACCAGTAACACTACTTATATGCCTTGTATTTAAGAAATCCACAAGTCATACTTCTAAATTGCTCTTTTGTTTCAGTTTCTAAAATTCCAAATGTTTTCATCATTGATTTAAGTGTCTCCTGAAATGTGTAATTGCAAAAACATTCTGAAAATTAAAATGCTTATATTCTTTTACTCATCCATTACTACTGAGGTGTTAAAATAATTTATTCCATTATATTAACGATTGCTTGATGCATCAAAAGATAATTTGCCATGTAATTTTGTTAAACCTGAAACTGTAGCATATTTTCTTGATAATACCATTAATATATCGAGTAAATAAAATGTTTGGTGGTAGGCACATTAATTATTGCCTTCATCTATCGGTGTTTAAAACTTAGAAATAATTAAACGTGCTTTAATAAGATATGGTTTTGAGGAAGCAGGATCATTTATGAATCGCTAGAGGTGCGTGGAGCTGTGTTTCCCTTGAGAGACGGAATTTATGCCTAACACCCCGCTGATTGTTCAGGAGGTAAGGAACCAATAGCTGCATGTACAGAGGTTTAATTTAAAGTGTGTTTCTCACTAGGCTGCTCACAACACTTAATTAAACTCTGCTGTTTTGGCAATGACAAATGCTGTAGTGCAAAAGGAACCCGAGTCACAGTGACTGAGAAGCCTTTGTAATTTCTTTCATGTGCACTGGCAGCCAGATCCAGGTCAGAAAAGAAAGTAAGAATAAAAGAAGACAGATTTAAAGTGTTTGGACAAAGTTGCCACTTTTAAGCATCTATGTTAGGCACCCACAAGTGCTCCATTATTTAAAGGATTTAATCATGTTTGTGAAAATATGGCATGTGGTCAGAGACAACAATTTGAAGTCATTGTGGCTTTGGGAAAAAGCTTCTTTTTCATTAGAGAATATGAAGCCTGAAATAATAATTGATTTGAATTTAGATAAGTAAGTAGTAGAAACATTTCTAGGCAATGTTTTTATGATATATGTATTATATTTATATGTATTAATATTTTACATGATATGTGTGATTTCATTTCAGGTATATTTTCAAAATTAAGGAACTCTGTTATGTGGATCAAATTAAAAGCCCAAATTTTTATATTTACATAAAATTAATTACAAAGTAAAGCATAGACAAGTTTAAAAAATTCTTCCTGTTGAAAAAGTTAATTTGAACAATAGCCTAAAAGTCCCTTTATTTGAATCATCATCCCTTATGCACAGGAACACTTTTATATCTCAATGCTTTTAAAAAAACATAGATCTATGGCTCCATTTTTATATCATACTTATTCCCAAATGAGTTAAAATGTAAAAATAATGGAAGATTCAAAAAGACAAAAATAGTTAGCATTTATTGAATGATGTTTACTATGTGTCAAAAACCATTTAAATATTTTTACATGTGCAAACTCAGTTAGTCCCCATGACAATCTATGTATTCAGCACCAGTATAATCGTACTGCACTGACTAAAAGACTGAGGTACAGAGAAATTAAGACATTTATACAAGACTACACTTAGTGATCATTTAGAGGGAGAAAAAATTCAAACCTAAGTGATCTATTTCTACAACCCATATCATTAGCTAATCTACTACATCACAAATTTATTATAAATTATAAGCAGATAAAGAGAAAATGACACATACACAGTAATTATTTCCTTGTGTGTGTGCTAAGTCATGTCCAACTCTTTGTGACCCAATGGACTGTAATCCGCCAGGCTCCTCTGTCCATGGGATTTTCCAGTCAAGAATACTGGAGTGGGTTGCCCTTTCCTACTCCAGGGGATCTTCCCCACCCAGCGATTGGACCCATATCCATATGTATCCTTCATCGGCAGGCAGATTCTTTACCACTGTGCCATCTGGGAATCCCAATTATTTGCTTAGTCATGAGACTTCCCTGGTGGCTGAGACGGTAAAGCATCCACCTACAATGTGGGAGGTCCAGATTCAAACCCTGGGTTAGGAAGATCTCCTGGAGAAGGAAATGGTAACCAACTCCAGTATTCTTGCCTGGAAAATCCCATGGATGGAGGAGCCTGGTAGGCTACAGTCCATGGGGTCACAAAGAGTCGGACACGACTGAGTGACTTCACTTTCTTTCTTTCTTTCTTTCAT
Organism: Bos mutus; assembly: GCF_027580195.1. Classification (NCBI taxonomy): domain Eukaryota; kingdom Metazoa; phylum Chordata; class Mammalia; order Artiodactyla; family Bovidae; genus Bos; species Bos mutus. Next base: position 95,313,787 of record NC_091618.1, on the reverse strand, counting down.
GATTAGAAGAAGTTTGCACTCTCTCCAAGAACCACATTGTTGGAAGAAATTTATATATCTTCCAATTCTTATCTAGGTACAGAAAGCGGAGCCCAGAGAGGTTAAGGAAATGCACAATATTGAAAAATTAATTAGTAGTAGAACTAAAATGTATAAGGAAATGGCAACCCACTCATGTTCTTGCCTGTAGAATCCCAGGGACAGGGGAGCCTCATGGGCTGCCGTCTTTGGGGTCGCACAGAGTTGGGCATGACTGAAGTGACTTAGCAGCAGAACTAAAAACAAAACTAAGCTTCCTATTGCCACTCATTTTGCTTTCCAAAATACCATACTTCTTTGTTCCTGATGGCTGGCATACCTTATCTCAGAAATGAATGCTTTTTCCAATTGTTACAAATAAGTAGTGATCTATTATTGTGTCCTTTATTAATTAAAATATTACCATATTATTAAAACTAGTATATCAAGTTTTTACTTTATTGAATTTTATAGATTATAGCTTATATTGACATGATGTTCAAAGTGGTTTAAAAATATTTCTCTAAATAATTCATTTTCATCAATTCAACTGGTGTCATAATTTCAAATAGACTCATCTTACATCATAGGACTATAGGAAGAACTTCAGAGCATAAGAATATAACTTTATTCTCTAATGGATGAGCATTCAGTCTTTATCTGAAAACATCTAAGATATAAAATTTCAGCTTTGAATGATAGCTTTTTCATTTTCACAAAGCTCCAATAAATCATTGTCTGGCTTATTTCAGCTCCTGGAACTTGCTACATTTGTTTAGACAGTGGCCAGAGCTCAATTTAGTGTAGTATCATGAAATCTGCTACAAATTTGAAACAAATAAACTTGTTTGAAAATAAATAGCATGAATATATTGATATTATGGAAGGTGGGAAATGTAATAAGCTAGTTCATTTCAGCTTTATATTTGGTTGGGGCAATTCTAGAACATGCTATGTTTTAAACTGGAATAGAACTTGTATAATTAAATCATATCAAATATTGGGTTATTCACACGCATTGAAAAACATGATGAAGTCTAAAATAATGAGCTCAATAAGAATTTTACGTCTTTGATTTTTAACAATGCAAGGACAAGTATCACACTCACAAAGGAAGAAGTCATAATTCTCTTTCCTATTGGAATACATTGCATATTCAGCTTGACAGCTTCTAAGACACAATCCACCAAAAGCACCATATTTGCAAAACTGTGCTGGGGTATGTGAAATTATACCTCTATGAAGAAAGTAGCATATAAAGCTTTCAATTCAAACACAGTTTTAATTTCATTCATTGGCAGTGGAGACAGTTTGTGGAAGGCTACCAACAGACGTGAATTTTGTTTTCCACTTTTTCACATTTAGGCAACTTTACATTGAACAGATTTATGCTTTCATTTATAATGTCCTAGAAGAGCATTTTGATCAAATGATTTTAACTTCTAAAGTAGACTTCTCAAAATGTTGTAACAAATCTAGATGATTTTCAATTTTTGAAAAATAATTTATATCTGTATTGAAAATTTATTTTCTCCATTGTAAAGTATATGTTTATTACTTTGGTAAATATCTTTCATTTTGGCTTAAATATCACCTTCTTATAAATACATTCTTGGGCTATCTTATCAGAATTATGATCTTTATCTTTTTTATTCTTTATCACCAAGCTCAGTTTCCTTCATAAAGTTTGTCAAATTTTGCAGTTTCTTAATGTATATGCATTGCTATTTATCTTTATTGCTATTGCCTGTTCTAAATTACAAACCTAGGCCAGGGACAAAAATATTATTCCTGATTAAATCCTTAGCATTGACAAAATCCTTGCCATTCAAGTTGCTCTGTAAATTTTTACTGAAAGAATTAATACAAATGCACATAAAAGTTCAATTACACTACCTAAAGCAATCTATAGATTCAATGAAATCCCTATCAAGCTACCAATGGTATTTTTCACAGAACTAGAACAAATAATTTCACAATTTGTATGGAAATACAAAAAACCTCAAATAGGCAAAGCAATCTTGAGAAAGAAGAATGACCTGGAGGAATCAACTTGCCTGATTTCAGGCTATACTACAAAGCTGCAGTCATCAAGACAGTATGGTGCTGGCACAAAGACAAAAATATAGATCAATGGAACAAAACAGAAAGCCCAGAGATAAATCCATGCACCTATGGACACCTTATCTTTGACAAAGGAGGCAAGAATACACAACGGAAAAAAGACAATCTCTTTAACAAGTCATGCTTGGAAAACTGGTCAACCACTTGTAAAAGAATTAAACTAGAACACTTTCTAACAGTATACACAAAAATAAATTAAAAATGGATTAAAGATCTAAATGTAAGACAAGAGACTATAAAACTCCTAGAGGAAAACATAGGCAATACACTCTCCGACCTAAATCACGTCAGGATCCTGTATGACCCACCTCCCAAAGTAATGGAAATAAAAGCAAAAATAAATAAATGGGACCTAATTAAACATAAAAGCGTTTGCACAACAAAGGAATCTATAAGCAAGGTGAAAAGACAGCCTTCAGAATGGGAGAAAATAATAGCAAATGAAGCAACTGACAAAGAATTAATCTCAAAAATATACAAGCAACTCCTACAGTTCAATTCCAGAAAAATAAATGATCCAATCAAAAAATGGGCCAAAGAACTAAACAGACATTTCTCCAAAAAGACATACAGATGGCTAACAAACACATGAAAAGATGCTCAACATCACTCATTATCAGTTAGTTCAGTTCAGTCACTCAGTCGTGTCCGACTCTTTGCGACCCCATGAATCGCAGCACGCCAGGCCTCCCTGTCCATCACTAACCCCCGGAGTTCACTCATCCTCACGTCCATCAAGTCAGTGATGCCATCCAGCCATCTCATCCTCTGTCGTCCCCTTCTCCTCCTGCCCCCAATCCCTCCCAGCATCAGAGTCTTTTCCAATGAGTCAACTCTTCGCATGAATCAAAACCTCAATGAGGTACCATCTCACACCAGTCAGAATGGCTGCTATCCAAAAGTCTACAAGCAATAAATGCTGGAGAGGGTGTGGAGGAAAGGGAACCCTCTTACACTGTTGGTGGGAATGCAAACTAGTACATCCACTATGGAGAACAGTGTGGAGATTCCTTAAAAAACTGGAAATAGAACTGCCATATGACCCAGCCATCCCACTGCTGGGCATACACACCGAGTGTAAACCAGAATTGAAAGAGACACGTGTACCCCAATGTTCATAGCAGCATCGTTTATAACAGCCAGGACAATGGATGCAACCTAGATGTCCATTGGCAGATGAATGAATAAGAAAGCTGTGGTACATATACATAATGGAATATTACTCAGCCATTAAAAAGAATACATTTGAATCAGTTCTAATGAGGTGGATGAAACTGGAGTCTATTATATAGAGTGAAGTAAGTCAGAATGAAAAACACCAATGCAGTATACTAATGCATATATATGGAATTTAGAAAGATGATAATGATGACCCTATATATGAGACAGCAAAAGACACAGATGTATAGAACAGACTTTTGGACTCTGTGGGAGAAGGCGAGGGTGGGATGATTTGAGAGAATAGCATTGAAACATGTATATTATCATATGTGAAATAGATAGCCAGTCCAGGTTTGATGCATGAGGCAGGGTGCTCAGGGCTGGTGCACTGGGATGACCGTGATGAATGGGATGGGGAGGGAAGAGGGAGGGGGTCTCAGGATGGGGAACTCATGAACACTCATGGCTGATTCATATCAATGTATGGCAAAACCCACTACAACACTGTGAAGTAATTAGCCTCCAATTAAAATAAATAAATTAAATTTAAAAATTTTAATGTTCAATTATCTCTAGATTCACTATTATTTCTTTCTATATATTATTTCTTTTCCAGTTTTAAAAATGTATTTATTATTAATTGAAGGATAATTGCTCTACAGTATTGCATTGATTTCTATCAAACATCAGCATGAATCAGCCACAGGTTTACCCATGTCTCTTGCACTTGAACATCCCTCCCACATCCCTCCCCAGCCCACCCATCTAGGTTGTTACCAAGCCCTGGTTTGAGTTCCCTTAGTCATACAGCAAATTCCCATTGGCTATCTACTTTCCATATGGCAATATATGTTTCCATGTTATTTTCTCCATGCCTCCCGCCCTCTCCTTCTCCCCTGCTCCCCTGAGCCATGTCCATAAATCTGTTCTCAATGTCTGTGTCTCCATTGCTGCTCTGCAAATAGGTTCATCAGTACCATTTTTCTAGATTCCATACATGGAATCTAGTTAGTGTATGATAATTGTTAGTATATGAAAAGTGTTTAGCTAGTATACAATAATTAGTATATGATAGTATATATTAGTATATGATAATTGTTTTTCTCTTTTTGACTTGCTTAATTTTGTATAATAGGCTCTAGGTTCACCACTTATTTCCTGTCTGCTGCTTGCTACTCTGCAAAGTCCTTTTCCTGCCTCTTTTCTCAGGAGATTTGTCCTGCTGGTCAAAAATTCACTGTTCTTCCCAGAAGAGAGAAAACCATTTGAAGGTTTGCACATTCTAAAGTCTGGAATTACAGTTTTCTGAAGCTTGATAGGCATAGTTATTTATCTGCAACAAGAAGCACATAGTCAAGGAGAGAGAGGATTTCATAGATTGAATGGCTGGTGTCACTGAATATCAATGTTCTTGTGTTTAGTTTGCTTTCTAACTAGCTGTGAAGTATTGGGTATATCATTCCAGCATCTCTGAAATATGTATTATTACCTGTAATATGTGGGGACAATAAAACTTGACAGAATTATGTGATGAATCAACTGAGCTAACATATTTGAAAGAGCTATGACAAGTGTAATAATTACACAAATTAAAGTTAAAGTAATAGTAATGACCACTTGAAAGTGTATGATATTTAATAGTCTTTTTTAAATATAACAAACCATCACTTCTTTGATTTTTGTTTCAGTTTTTTCTATTGTCAGTAATTTAAGTCTGCTTAAACTTTCTAAGCAATTGTTCTATCTTCTCTACAACGTATTCGAGCAAATGCAGGAAAACACTATAATGAGGTATAGTGATAGTTACAGTTTATTATTCTTAACATTTGTAAAAATAGACCTTTTCTTTTTGGTCTTCCTGCATTTTCAGTCCCTTGGATCTTCCTGAAAGCTGAATGGCTTCCAAGAAGTCAAAGCAGCTCCCTCTCCTCTATTCTCACCATGTCCTTTGCAATGTTTTAAATGAACTTAAGCTATAAAGGGACTTAGTAAATTTCACCTCTCTAGACATTCAACTCTCTTTGCTCACATCCCTTCACCTAACATGTAGTGGTTACAGATTGTACTTGAGTGGTTAAGGCTGAACTTCACGTCCCCAACATTTAGAGAAGCAATTCAAAGCAGATAGTGAGCAATTCAGCCAGGGCCTATTTACCCTAGTCATTTATTTTAAAACCCTAACACTAAAACCAGACCATTTTAAATGGTAGATAAAAGGCAGTGAAATTGATGAATGCCTTTTGGCAAGTACAGTTGAGTTTCCATGGGGTTTTATACATTATTGACACTGTCAGTGATTTCGGTGATTGTGGCTACAGCTGGGATGTTATTATTACCATGTTGCAGTACTTCTGTTGGGAGGCTATTCCGTGGTCACAGCTGGAAGTGTTAGTGGCATTTGATGTTCATGACCTGCAGTAATTGTACCATTTTATAAGAGGAGTTCACAAAATCCACAGTCAAGAATTAAGCTGTGCCCGACCAAGTGACTTACGCTAGTAGGCAAGAGAATGAACAGGAGTGGCCTCAGTCAGAATTCAATAGTTGCCACGAGAGACTGAGCAGGTCGTTGTGAGGGTAATGTTAGTGCACAATGGCGCCAATCTACACAGAAATCTGGGGGTTGCTGTGCTGGCACTGATACATTTCCTTCAAGGCTGTCTTTGGGGTGGGAATTTCTTATGCCTTTAAGGCCAAGTGAATTCTATTCCACAAATGTATTGTGTGATGAATAACCCTTTTACTTCCTTTAAATCTACTTTCTTAAATTATAAAAGTAATACACGTTCATTATGGGTAATTTGAACAATACAACAAAGAATAAAGAATAAATTTGAAATCACATTTAATCTTACCACTCAGAGGCAACCACTTTTAATCTTTCTTTGGATGTCTTTTTGAATATACATGCATATATAATTTTAAAATTGAATTAATGTTATATATATATATATTTAAATTCTTTCTTTCCATACTTAATATAAGGACTTATATAATGAATTGATTCATATAAAAATCAAGAGCCAGTGACATTCTTTTAAACTTCTGAAATGAATAAGTTGATTTATAACAAAAACATTTGGTATCAGGTTTTTGACAATAACAATCTGTAATATATATTTCCTTTGGTGTGTTGCTTATAAGAAATCTTAGGTAGATCAAGCAGTGGCTTACCTTATATAGTACAATGTGGCATTGGGAGACAGCTCTAAGATCTGTGACTCTGCAAGACTTTCCTTGTTGATAATTTCTAGCTATCTAAATTCACTCCAGAGGCATCAGTCTTTTGGAGCACAACAACTGTGTTTGCAGAAATCCTTTGAAAGTGACTATTTTTAGTGGTATAGGGCAAGATATATTATCAGTTACTGGCATGGGTTAGTTGGCCAAAGACTTCTGGGATTTTGGAAAGGAGAGAACAGAAAGCCAAGTAAAAGGAACTCAGGCAGGCAGTTGGTGATGAGGGAAATGAAGAATACGATTGGTGCATAAATTTGTAATTTGTATGTGTATATAGATGTGTTACCAAAGACATGGAATTGTGCAGGTCACCACCGAAGTGCTGGATTTCATGTCTACTTGTATATATATTTATATTCCTAGTACAACAAATAATAAATGCTGTAGCCCAGCACAGGTCAGAAGGTATACACACTGACCTCTGAATAATAGTTATCTTTTCCAAGTAATTTAAGCATTATTGTTAAATCTCCCCTTACTCTCCCATCTATTATTTATAATATATTGTGATTTGTTAAATTTACCTAAGCAATAATCCCTTCATATTACTTACTAGGGCCTTGAGGGCATGGAAACCCACTCCAGTATTCTTCCCTGGACAGAGGAGCCTGGTGGGCTTCAGTCCATGGGGTCACAAAGAATCAGACATGACTGAGTGACTAAGCACACAGCACAGTATCATCTTTCACCTGGCCTGCTAGAATAGGCCTCCAGTTAGGATCCCTCCTTCACTTCCTCCCTCTGATATTTTCTCTATCAAATATTTCAACACATAATAATGCATTAATATATTTCCAACATATTAATCTAGTCTGCTGATCAAAGCTGGCAGTAGCTCTTCATTGTTAATAATAATACCAACAAGCTTAACTTAAAAACTGAGATGTTCTATGTGCATGCGTGCTCAGTCATGTCCGACTCTTTGAGACCCAGGGACTGTAGTCCACCAGGTTACTCTGTCCAAGGGATTATCCAGGCAAGAATTCTGGAGCAGACTGCCATTTCCTCCCACAGAGGATCTTCCTGACCCAGGGTTTGAACCCTTGTCTCCTGTGGCTTCTTTAACATCAAGCTTCTTAGGAAGCCCTGTAAGATGTTCTACAATGTAACTCAAATTTCTCTCCCCATACTTAAACTCTCTCAGTACTTTATGGCATTCTCTACTTCTGTCTACTTAGTCTAACTTCTGTATCTTGTACTTTCTCTCCTCTGTGACTTAGCACACATTGATCCTACTTTCTTTTGCTCCTTTCACCATTACTATTTGTTAAAAGTATTTCCACATTAAAGGTGCAATTGAAATCATTCATTTTCTGGAAAGAAGTAAGACGGAAGAAAGCCAAATATCATATTATGTTACTTATGTGTGGAATCTAAAATATGATACAAATGAACTTATCTGTGAAACAGAAACAAACTCGCAGACATAGAGAACAGACTTTGTAATTAGCATGGGGGAGCTAGGGAAAGGATGGATTGATGTTTGGGAGTAGCCGACCCATACTAGTATATATAAAATGGATAAACACAAGGTCCTACTATATAGCACAGGGGATTGTACTCAATATCTTGTAATAAACAAAAATGGAAAACAATATGAAAAATAATATATATATATATACATAGCTTAATTGAATCACTTTGCTGTACAGCAGATATCAACACAGTATTGCAAATCAACTATACTTAAAATACATTTTTAAAAAAGTGAAACCAAAAAACGTTTTATAGTTTAGCTCTTACATTTAGATCTTTGATAAACATTGAGGTAATTTTTTTATATAGCATGAGATCTTTGTTTGACTTCATTCTTTATTTTATGAATATCAAGCTGCCCCATCTTTATTTGTTGAAAAGATAATTCTTTCTCCATTGAATCATCGTGTTACTTTTGTTGAAAATAGATTAACTGATATTGTGGGTTTCTTTTGGGACTCCAAATCCAGTTCTATTGATCTATAAATTGATCCTCATGCTAACACATGTATTACTGTAATCAACACTGTATTCATTATTATAGATTCATATTTTAACCTGAATCATAGAAACAGAGAGCTTTAATCTTTCTTCAATTCTCAGCCTTTAGTCAGTTTACAGATCCAGAACTCTTTGGATGAAAAGGACATCAGTGTCCCTTGATGAAGGACCCTAGTATGGTACCAAAAATTTATATGGTTAATCTTTCTCCCAGACTTTTCCAAATGGAACTCCTACCTTTTACCAGGGTGACTGTGCACTTGGTAAAGGGAATAATCAGAACTTTCAGAGACTATCAAACCCTGGTTTTGAACTGACACTAATTTCTGGAAAACCAAAATGTCACTCTGGCTCTCCAGTCAGAGTTGGGGCTTATGGAGATCAAGCAGTCAATGGAGTTTTAGCCAGGCCCCTCTTTCTGGGATGTAGACAATGGTTTGGCTGAATAATCAGGGGCTTGGAACATGATTTGAAAATTGGCAATACTTTCTACTGTGATCTTGCCATTTTTCTAAAACAAATGCACCTTGGATTGTCATCGTCTGATTAATTTTCAGAATCTGCAAAAGCTGACTTCTGTTGCACTGATGGAAGATTCGAGAGTTCCTTACCATGGTGCTCCTACAGATGCCTGGAATCTATCATTTCTAATATATGTTCAGTTCAATTCAGTCATTCAGTCATGTGTCTGACTCTTTGCTACCCCAGTGGACTGCATCACACTAGGCCTCCCTGTCCACCACCAGCTCTAGTCAGCAATGCCATCCAACCATCTCATAGTCTGTAACCCCCTTCTCCTCCTGCCTTCAACTCTCCCAGCATCAGGGTCTTTTGAATGAGTCAGTTCTTCACATGAGTTGCCCAAAATATTAGAGCTTCAGCTTCAGCATCAGTCCTTCCAATGAATATTCAGGACTGATTTCCTTTAGGACTGACTGCTTTGATCTCCTTGATGTCCAAGGGACTCTCAAGAGTCTTCTCCAACACCACAGTTCAAAAGCATCAGTTCTTCGGTGCTGAACCTTCTTTATGGTCTAACTCTCATATCCATTCATGACTACTGGAGAAACCATGGCTCTGTTTGTCACCAAACTAATGGACCTTTGTCAGCAAAGCAATGTCTCTGCTTTTTCATAAGCTGTCTAAGTTGGTCATAGCTTTTCTTCCAAGGAGCAAGTGTCTTTTAATTTCATGACTGCAGTTACCATTGACAGTGATTTTGAAGTCTAAGAAAATAAAGTCTGTCACTGTTTCCATTGTTTCCCCATCTATTTGCCATGAAGTGATGGGATCATATGACATGATCTTAGTTTTCTGAATGTTGAGTTTTGAGCCAGCTTTTCCACTCTCCTCTTTCACTTTCATCAAGAGGCTCTTCAGTTTCTCTTCACTTTCTGCCATAAGGGTGGTGTCATCTGCATATCTGACATTATTGATATTTCTTCTGGCACTCTTGATTCCAGGTTGTGCTTCACCCAGCCTAGCACTTCACATGATGTATTCTGCATATAAGTTAAATAAGCAGGGTGATAATATACAGCCTGGACGTATTCCTTTTCCAGTTTGGAATGATTCCATTGTTCCATGTATGGTTCTAACTGTTGCTTCTTAACCTGCATACAGGTTTCTCAGGAGGCAAGTAGATGGTCTGGTATTCCCATCTCTTTAAGAATTTTCCACAGTTTGTTGTGATCCACACAGTTAAAGGCTTTGGTGTGGTTGATAAAGCAAAAGTTGATGTTTTTTCTGGAATTCTAATATATATGTTAGATTAGATTAGATAAAACTAGTTAGACATATTAGTTATACTAATATATATGTTGCTGCTGCTGCTGCTGCTAAGTCGCTTCAGTCATGTCCAACTCTGTGCAACCCTATGGACAGCAACTCATCAGGCTCTTCTGTCCACAGGATTCTCTAGGCAAGAATACTGGAGTGGGTTCCCATTTACTTCTCCAATATATATGTTAGATACAATTAATTTTTTTTAATTTACTTATTTTTAGGGGCTACACTAGTTATTTTTTGCAGTACGTAGGATCTAGTTCCCTGAGCAAGGATCAAACCTGCATCCCCTGCAGTGGAAGGCAGATTCTTAACCGCTGGACCACCAGGAAAGTCCCCCAAATAATTAATTTTTAAAGAACAGAAAACTATAAGCAGAGAAAGACTCTGGAAATCATAGGCACAAGATAGAAGTTGTGAAGCATACATGAAAACTTGAACTCTTTATGAGTACATATAACAATGGAGTTGAGTGAATTAGAGTTTAGCCAACTTTTTTATACTATATTGTATAAATGCAATTAATGGTTAACTGTTTCTGGCTGTGAAATATCATATATCAATAGCTTTAGAGTTATACTTTATATTATGACATGATCTGGTGTTCTATATTCTATTTAGAAAGTGGAGGGAGAGGTAAAAAATCATTTGAAGGTAAAATGTAAGCTTTTGTAAGTTATCTAAAAAACTGAAGTATGGGTGACTAGATAAGAGTAACTTTACATAGTCTTTAAATAAAAGTTGCCTATTTAGGTATGCATAGAGAAGTATTTGATATGAATATGTAAAATTTATAGTAAAAAATACTAGCATCAGTATATTTTTGAGTCGGAGAAGGCGATGGCACCCCACTCCAGTACTCTTGCCTGGAAAATCCCACGGACGGAGAAGCCTGGTAGGCTGCAGTCCATGGGGTCGCGAAGAGTCGGACATGACTGAGCGACTTCACTTTCACTTTTCACTTTCATGCATTGGAGAAGGAAATGGTGACCCACTCCAGTGTTCTTGCTTGGAGAATCCCAGGGACGGGGGAGCCTGGTGGGCTGTCGTCTATGGGGTCGCACAGAGTCGGACACTAGTGAAGCGACTTAGCAGCAGCAGCAGCATATTTTTGAGTAAAGCAGTTGTCAGCATATAATCCTGATAAGAATATTACAGAATTTTAACTACTATGATAAAAAAATTCCTTAATAATGTAATTCACTAAAACAAAGAGTCAGACACGACTGAGCCACTGAACTGAACTGAACTGAAAGTACAGAATCAATCAGATAAAGGATGTAGGATGTTTCCTAAGGTTCATAGTTATATAAAAATTAAACATTGTATGCAATATAACTCAATTTCTTTTTAAAATTATTTTGGAAAAGCAATTTGAATTCTTTGTAAGACTTAGGTGTATATATATTCTATTTCTCTTTGTCTCACTCTCCCTTTTTCACTACTACAATATTATATTTAGTACATAATTTGAATATAATATATTTAACCTAGTAATTATATAAGGAATATGTAGTTGAAAAAACTGTCTTGTTCAATTCTGACATTATTTGCCTTTTTAGGATTTGTTCCCTCTTTTGTTTGTAGTGGTAAAATACAGCAAAATGTCTTTCAAATATCGTATTGGCTCTTCTAAGATTTTAGGGAACAAGTACTCCCACAGACAACTGTGTAGGAGATGTGTGTTGTAGACTTACTGCCTGATAAAGAGGCAGGCATCTAATGTGTTTTGAGTGCCTATAACATGAGAGCACTGCACTTTTCTTGGTTTCCAGTATTGAAGTCATCAAGGAGCTTTATCTTACACTTTTCGATATATTCTCAGATCTGAAAATTAGACCTCTTTTCATTTACTTTCTTTCACCTCTAAATTATTCAAGGAAGAGATATGCCCTGTAAGTACTTCCAGCTGCACTGTCAATCTGGTGCATTGCTTCAGCCATTGCTTATAGTCAGTCAATAAATACAGGCTATGAGGTGGTGCTAGTGGTAAAGAACCCACCTTCCAGTGCAGGAGACCTAAGAGATGCAGGTTTGAATCTTGGGTTAAGAGGATCCCTTGGAGGAGGGCATGGCCACCCACTTTAATATTCTTACCTGGAGAATCCCATGGACAGAAGAGCCTGTCCATCGGCTACGGCCCATAGGGTCGCAGAGAGTCAGACATGACTGAAGTGACTGATGCATGCATGCATAAAAAATACAGTTGCTTGAGACTAGTATGAAATTTCCTTTTTGATTATATTTTTTCTCCTTTTCTACTCTTCTCTTCTTAGATTGATTTCCTGTCTCTTTTTGCCTCATTCTCTTTTTCTTCTTTGTCATCCTTTTCTCCCTTCCCTTCTCCCTCTCCTCCTTGCTTGTCTCCTTCCTTCCATGTATTCAATGGTTTTGTGTCTCCGTGTCTGCATCTGTATATTAACATTCTCTTTAGGTTTCATCTTTCTATTTTTTGAGAGGACACAGTAGGATATAGAATATTTTTATTTTCTTTCCCTATATTATTATCACAAAATGCTAAAATAGAGAGCAAACCAAAAAGGCCTCCAGAACTTTGGACGCTGGTCTTTAGAGAATCTCTTCCCTGGAGCACTAGAGATGAGTGAATGGAAGCAAATTACTTTCTTCCTCTTCTCTTTCCACTTTAATTTTGGTCAACCTTAAATACACACAGAGCTTAAGTTTAAAAGCCCAGAATCTCTGTCCAATTAGTGTTTCTGTGAGAGAGATTTGCTGGATGCCTCCAAGTCCCTTTATGATGATCTTAGGGTTATCTAAAAATCCAAAAGATTCTGACATTGTGATTTTTCAGGAAGTAATGAAAAGTGTCTTGTGCTGATTGGAGTGTGTTCACAGAAGGGAGAAAGGGGTTAAGCACTTTGGGGCAAAGCAAAGAATGAGATTACCTGAACTCTGCTTCTCTTGAGTGACAACAGGGGCAGTTGTTTTCAACTGAGCTCACAAAATAGACTACAGAATAAGAACATAGCTTTAAAAATTATTGCAAAGATCCTTCCAAATCCCACAATGAACTGTGTGTCTGAGCCACTTCTACTTAGTTTTTTTTATCCCAGAAGATGCTGCTAACCTTTGAGAAAGAAAATACATTTTATTTATATTTAGATAGCATGAATGCTTAAAACACATCTTGAATTCTGATCAACATTCACAATTGACTAATTCTCCACTACTGTTGCTCAGAAAAAACTTGAAGTCATGTTATTTTGAACATTCTTCAAAATTTGGTGAAACAAAATATTTACCCAGAGTAACAGAGCCAACCTAGAATTTTGGTTGAATACTTTCTTCCAAAATTCTATCCTATATATTTATATTTCTTTTCCTGTATTGGATTTATCTATAATGCAGAAGTATACCTTCTATTTGTACAATAAGTGAAATAATACAGGGAGAAGGTATATAAAGGCAAAGCTAAATATGTTCTCCCAACTTCCCCTGTACTTCTCCAGTCTCCCCACTGAATAACCAACATAAAAAATGTCTCCTGTATTCTTCAACATCCCTCTTTATACAAATATATTGTTCTTATTTTTACTGATGTAATCATACCGTACCCATTAATTTACAACTTTCTATTTTCACTTGACATAACATAATTCTCTAAGTCAGTATGCATAATTTTGTCTTATACTCCTATATATGTGTGTGTATATATATATACGTATACATACATACGTAGATATGTATTTAAATGAACAATAAGGGGATATATCATGAGACTTGATTTCTAAGGCCTTTTTTTTTTTGCTTTTGCTTCTGCTTCTTGCTTTCCTTCTATTTCTTCTGAATTTCTACATTATTACCTAGCTCTCAGATATACAGAAGCAAAGTCATGATAACCCTTTAATGTGGTGTTATCACAATAACCTATGGTTGAAATGTACAACAGGTTTTGGGTGAGGCTGGACTTCCCTGGTGGCTCAGACGGTAAAACATCTGCTTACAATGCAGGAGACCCGGGTTCAATCCCTGGGTTGGGAAGATCTCCTGGAGAAGAAAACGGCAACCCACTCCAGTATTCTTGCCTGGAAAATCCCATAGATGGAAGAGCCTGCTAGGCTATAGTCCATGGAGTTGGAAAGAGTTGGATACGACTGAGTGACTTCACTTAACACTAATAGTCTAAATATCAAGAATGTTCTATTCTAATGACCCGGGAAGGTAAAGCAGATTAATGAACATGACAATTATCTCTTACAGATGCTGGTACAATAAGATCCTCCCACTGAATTCTATAAGCATTTGAATTGAAGACGTATTAAGAATCAAAATGGAGAAAACCACTGGCATCTTTGAGCCTGACCTAAAGATAACCATTCCCTAGAAACAAATAAGCTTGCATATAAGACTTCACATGTGGACTAGGAATGGGACTAGGACAGAGAAAAGTGGAACTTTTCATTTTACACGGCTGGTCCACAATCTTCCCACCAGTGTGACTTTACTATTTCCTTCTGATTCTAGAACCTTGCCTTACAGAGCTAAGGATATTGCCAAATTTAGCCTAAGGTACATAAGCCAAGATTGGACTTCGCTGGTGGCTCAGTTGGTAAGGAATCTGCCTGTAATGTGGGAGACCTGGGCTCAACCCCTGGGTCAGGAAGAACCCCTGGAGAAAGGCATGGCAACCCATTCCATTATTCTTGTCTGGAGAATCTCATGGACAGAGGCACCTGGTGGGCTACAGTCCATGGGGTCGCAAAGAGTTGGACACAACTGAGAGGCTAAGCACACAAGCCAAGGTAACTCTGAAATAAAAGTAGAGCAGACAGTAAAAATAAAAATATAAAATATTATTGGCTCCTTTACCTCAAAATCAGTTTGGGAAAATTCATTCCTTATTACCAGAGGTTTCCATTTAATCCAGAAGATATGAAATAGCAAGCACTTATTTAAACAACATAGTCACAAGTTTTTAAGCCACAGAAGTACATGCTGTGTAACAGTGGGCACCTCATTTCAGGTTCAAACTGTGTTAAGATAGAGAAGAAGCAAAAAAAAAAAAAAAAAAACTTGATGCAGGAGTAGAATAAATATTTGGATATAGGGAGAAGAAATGCTTGAATCTATGCTACAGAGTTACATGATTTCTCTATCATCTTCACATATACAGAAAGACACTAATTTTTTATGGATTTTGTTGTTGTTGTTGTTGTTGTTCCTTTTCATGATAAATTTACCTGAGCTTGGAGTATTGGTCTCACAATTATTTTTTTCCCCATTCTTGGAAGTTTAGAAAAGTAAATGCTGATATTATCGTTTATATTCAATGATTTAACTGACATGAAAAGAACTCAACAAATATTCATGGTCTTAATATTTCCTAAATCTCTAACTTTCCATCCATTCTATTGGAAAGTTTCATTTTCTTTATGAAAAATTTAGCCATTATTTGAACAATGTGTGTTGTATATTTTGTGCCTTTACTTGTAGGTATTATACTTGCTGAAAAATTTAAAAGTAAAGTCAAAACTTATAACTGACCACCTGATGAAAAGAGATGACTGATTGGAAAAGACCCTGATAATGGGTATGATGGAGGGCAGGAGGAGAAGGGGGTGACAGAGAATAAAATGATTGGATAGCATCACTGACTCAATGGACATCAGTTTAAATAAACTCTGGGAGATAGTGAAGGACAAGGAAGCCTGGAGTGCGGCAGTTCATGGCGTCAGAAAGGGTTGACCACAACTTAGCAACTGAACAACAAGACCAAGGATAAAGTACATTTAAACTGTGCTTAATTTTGCTTTGAATGAAAAAAGGAATTATGGCAAAAAGGGGAGGGGGGCAAAATTTAATAAAGACAAATTTAAATAAGCAAAACTTAAACATGTCCACGATCAGATGAGATCAGATCAGTCACTCAGTCGAGTCTGACTCTTAGTGACCCCATGAATCACAGCACGCCAGGCCTCCATGTCCATCACCAACTCCTGGAGTTCACTCAGACTCACGTCCATCGAGTTAGTGATGCCATCCAGCCATCTCATCCTCTGTCGTCCCCTTCTCCTCTTGCCCCCAATCCCGCCCAGCATCAGAGTCTTTTCCAATGAGTCAACTTCGCATGAGGTGGCCAAAGTATTGGAGTTTGAGCTTTAGCATCATTCCTTACAAAGAAATCCCAGGGCTGATCTCCTTCAGAATGGACTGGTTGGATCTCCTTGCAGTCCAAGGGTCTCTCAAGAGTCTTCTCCAACACCACATTTCAAAGCATCAATTCTTGGGCGCTCAGCCTTCTTCACAGTCCAACTCTCACATCCATACATGACCACAGGAAAAACCATAGCCTTGACTAGACGGACCTTTGTTGGCAAAGTAATGTCTCTGCTTTTGAATATGCTATCTAGGTTGGTCATAACTTTGCTTCCAAGGAGTAAGCATCTTTTAATTTCATGGCTGCAGTCACCATCTGCAGTGATTTTGGAGCCCAGAAAAGTAAAGTCAGACACTGTTTCCACTGTTTCCCCATCTATTTCCCATGAAGTGATGGGACTGGATGCCATGATCTTCATTTTCTGAATGTTGAGCTTTAAGCCAACTGTTGGGAAGCGTAGTGTAAAATAGCCGTAAAAGGAGAAAGTCCTTGGGAAAATGGTGAAAGGCCAGAAATACCCGGCTTTGCACTGCAGACAGAAAAACTTCTCCTGCCTTTGGTTATGCTCGGCGCCAAGAGTTAATAGGGATGTTACATGTGAAAGTGGGTTGTGGGATAAGCCCATTAGTCATTTAGAGCACGCTGTCCTTGAAATGTTTTTACTGATTATGTGTTAACTCCGAATGCACTCTGCTGACCGTATACTTTAAGCTCTTTGTTCCTGCTTCTATAAAAAAGCTTGACTGCAGAAATAAACTTGTCAGTCCTTGCAAGAGACTGTCCAGGTGTCCTTCTTTCAGGTTCGTTGCTTCCAAGTCCCGGGATAAAAATCCCCAACACCAACTTTTTCACTCTCCACTTTCACTTTCATCAAGAGGCTTTTTAGTTCCTCTTCACTTTCTGCCATAAGGGTGGTGTCATCTGCATATCTGAGGTTACTGATATTTCTCCTGGCAATCCTGATTCCAGCTTGTGTTTCTTCCAGTCCAGCGTTTCTCATGATGTACTCTGCATATAAGTTAAATAAGCAGGGTGACAATACACAGCCTTGACGGACTCCTTTTCCTATTTGGAACCACTCTGTTGTTCCATGTCCAGTTTTAATTGTTTCCTGACCTGCATACAAATTTCTCAAGAGGCAGATCAAGTGGTCAGGTATTCCCATCTCTTTCATAATTTTCCACAGTTCATTGTGATCCACACAGTCAAAGGCTTTGGCATAGTCAATAAAGCAGAAATAGATGTTTTTCTGGACTGTCTTGTTTTTTCCATGATCCAGCAGATGTTGGCAATTTGATCTCTGGTTCCTCTGCCTTTTCTAAAACCAGCTTGAACATCAGGAAGTTCACGGTTCACATATTGCTGAAGCCTGGCTTGGAGAATTTTGAGCATTACTTTACTAGCGTGTGAGATGAGTGCAATTGTGTGGTAGTTTGAGCATTCTTTGGCATTGCCTGTCTTTGGGATTGGAATGAAAAACTGACCTTTTCCAGTCCTGTGGCCACTGCTGAGTTTTCCAAATTTGCTGGCATATTGCGTGCAGCACTTTCACAGCATCATCTTTCAAGATTTGGAATAGCTCAACTGGAATTCTATCACCTTCACTAGCTTTGTTCGTAGTGATGCTTTCTAAGGCCCACTTGACTTCACATTCCAGGATGTCTGGCTCTAGGTCAGTGATCACACCATCATGATTATCTAGGTCGTGAAGATCTTTTTTATACAGTTCTTCTGTGTATTCTTGCCATCTCTTCTTAATAGCTTCTGCTTCTGTTAGGTCCATACCATTTCTGTCCTTTATCGAGCCCATCTTTGCATGAAATGTTCCTTTGGTATCTCTGATTTTCTTGAAGAGATCTCTGGTCTTTCCATTCTGTTCTTTTCCTCTATTTCTTTGCAATGATCACTTAAGAAGGCTTTCTTGTCTCTTCTTGCTATTCTTTGGAACTCTGCATTCAGATGTTTATATCTTTCCTTTTCTCCTTTGCTTTCCACTTCTCTTCTTTTCACAGCTATTTGTAAGCCTCCCCAGACAGCCATTTTGCTTTTTTGCATTTCTTTTCCATGGGGCTGGTCTTGATCCCTGTCTCCTGTACAATGTCACGAACCTCATTCCATAGTTCATCAGGCACTCTATCTATCAGATCTAGGCCCTTAAATCTATTTCTCACTTCCACTGTATAATCATAAGGGATTTGATTTAGGTCATACCTGAATGGTCTAGTGGTTTTCCCTCCTTTCTTCAATTTAAGTCTGAATTTGGCAATAAGGAGTTCATGGTCTGAGCCACAGTCCGCTCCTGGTCTTGTTTTTGCTGACTGTATAGAGCTTCTCCATCTTTGGCTGCAAAGAATATAATCAATCTGATTTTGGTGTTGACCATCTGGTGATGTCCATGTATAGAGTCTTCTCTTGTGTTGTTGGAAGAGGGTGTTTGTTATGACACCCTCAAAAAGATAAAGAGGTGGAGATTGTGTTTAAGTAAAATGGTTTAGGGATTGGGTAATTTATGATACAGGGGATTCTGGGTTTTTTAGTGAGGAGGCTATGGGGATTGCAGCTTTATATAGTTATGGTACCTGGCTGGTTATTGTGACTGGTTGATCTTTATTAATTGGTGTTGTGGTTATTATGGAGATTACTCGTGGAAATTAAATAGGATTATGCTAATGAGAATTGTGACTAGGAAGAAGAGGAAATATAGGTTGATTAGGCCTTTTTGACTTGTGACTATGGTAGTACATTTTCTTGGCAAAATGCTATTAGTCTTTGCCCTGCTTCATTCTGTATTCCAAGGCCAAATTTGCCTGTTACTCCAGGTGTTTCTTGACTTCCTACTTTTGCATTCCAGTCCCCTATAATGAAAAGGACATCTTTTTTGGGTGTTAGTTCTAAAAGGTCTTGTAAGTCTTCATAGAACCGTTCAACTTCAGCTTCTTCAGCGTTACTGGTTGGAGCATAGACTTGGATTACTGTGATACTGAATGGTTTGCCTCGGAAATGAACAGAGATCATTCTGTCGTTTTTGAGATTGCATCCAAGTACTGCATTTCGGACTCTTTTGTTGACCATGATGGCCACTCCATTTCTTCTGAGGGATTCCTGCCCACAGTAGTAGATATAATGGTCATCTGAGTTAAATTCACCTATTCCAGTCCATTTCAGTTGGCTGATTCCTAGAATGTCGACATTCACTCTTGCCATCTCTTGTTTGACCACTTCCAATTTGCCTTGATTCATGGACCTGACATTCCAGGTTCCTATGCAATATTGCTCTTTACAGCATCGGACCTTGCTTCTAACACCAGTCACATTCACAGCTGGGTATTGGTTTTGCTTTGGCTCCATCCCTTCATTCTTTTTGGAGTTATTTCTCCACTGATCTCCAGTAGCATATTGGGCACCTACTGACCTGGGGAGTTTCTCTTTTAGTATCCTATCATTTTGCCTTTTCATACTGTTCATGGGGTTCTCAAGGCAAGAATACTGAAGTGGTTTGCCATTCCCTTCTCCAGTGGACCACATTCTGTCAGACCGTTCCACCATGACCCGCCCATCTTGGGTTGCCCCATGGGCATGGCTTAGTTTCACTGAGTTAGACAAGGTCGTGGTCCTAGTGTGATTAGATTGGCTAGTTTTCTGTGAGTATGGTTTCAGTGTGTTTGCCCTCTGATGCCCTGTTGCAACACCTACCGTCTTACTTGGGTTTCTCTTACCTTGGGCATGGGTATCTCTTCACAGCTGCTCCAGCAAAGCGCAGCCATTGCTCCTTACCTTGGACGAGGGGTATCTCCTCACTGTCGCCCTTCCTGACCTTCAACGTCCATGATAGACATCACTAAATAGATTGATGAGTGATTGTGAATTTTAGCATTTTTCTGATTAGACATACTTGATATAAACTTCAGGAAATTAATTTACCAGAGTTTTACATTATTTGTGTTTTTTCCTCCTAAAACCCTGAACAAATATGCTTTAAATATTATCAACGAAATAATCTATGTTGTCATAGATTATAGCCTTTATCCTATTTTAGTCAATCTTCAATTTTCTTAACTATAAAGAGAAGTTGTGTTTCTAGATTGTCTCATAGGTTCTTCCTAAAGTCAAAGTATTATGTACCATTTTAAATATTTAGATAAATTCTGTTGCTTCAATTTCCATAATGCTCTGACTCATTTTTATAACTATGTACATTTTCCTAAGTTTGGGACTCTTACCTGTATTTTTCCATAAATATTATTATAGCTTATTTCTCTATCACCAGTAAGCCCTCATTTCAAATGACATTATCTATTTCTGATACCTTTATATTATTGATACCAAAATTTAAAATATCACTGTTAATCATTTTTAAAACATTAATAATAAGTTTGACCGGTAAATGACTACAATTCATATAACCCTTTCACTTTTCACTTTCATGCATTGGAGAAGGAAATGGCAACCCCCACTCCCGTATTCTTGCCTGGAGAATCCCAGGAATGGGGGAGCCTGGTAGGCTGCCATCTATGGGGTCGCACAGAGTCAGGCACGACTGAAGCAACATAGCAGCAGCAGCAGCCAGTATTCTTCCCTGGAGAAGTCAATGGACAGAGGAGCCTGGTGGTCTATAGTCCATAGGGTCGCAAAGAGTCAGTCACAACTGAAGTGACTGAGCTCGCACAAAATCCTTTTTTGTTCAGCCGCTCAGTCGTGTCCAACTCTTTGCAACCAAATGGACTACAAGACTCCAGTCTTCCTTGTCCATCATCATCTCCCAGAGCTTGCTCAAACTCAAGTCCATTGAGTCAATGATGCCATCCAACCATCTCATCCTCTGTTGTCCCTTTCTCCTCTTGCCTCAATCTTTCCCAGCATCAGGGCTTTTCAAATGAAATCAACACTTCGCATCAGGTGGCCAAAGTATTGGAGCTTCAGCTTCAGCATCAGTTCTTCCAATGAATATTCATGATTGATTTCCTTTAGGATTGACTGGTTTGATCTCCTTGCATTGCAAGGGACTCTCAAGAGTCTTTCCAACACCACAGTTCAAAAGCATCAATTATTCAGTGCTTAGCTTTCTCTATGGTCCAACTCTCATGTCCCTACAGGACTACTGGAGAAACCATAGCTTTGACTAGATGGACCTATTTTGGCAAAGTATTGTCCCTGCTTTTTAGTAGGCTGTCTAAGTTGGTCATAGCTTTTCTTCCAATGAGCAAGCATCTTAATTTCATGGCTGCAGTCACCATCTGCAGTGATTTTGGAGCCCCAAAAAATAAGGTCTGTCACTGTTTCCACTGTTTCCCCATCTATTTGCCATGAAGTAATGGGACTAGATGCCAGGATCTTAGTTTTCTGAATGTTGAATTTTAAACCAGCTTTTTCACTCTCCTCTTTCACTTTCAAGAGGCTCTTTAGTTCTTCTTCACTTTCTGCCATAAGATTGGTGTCATCTGCATATCTGAGGTTATTGATATTTCTCCCAGCAATCTTGATTCCAGCTTGTTCTTCATCCAGCCTGGCATTTCATATGATGGGCTCTGCATATAAGTAAAATAAGCAAGGTGACAATATGCAACCTTGCTGTACTCCTTTCCCAATTTGGAACCAGTCTGTTGTTCCATGTCCAGTTCTAACTATTGCTTTTTGATCTGCATACAAATTTCTCAGGAAGCAGGTAAGGAGGTGGTCTGGTATTTCCATCTCTTTAAGATTTTTTCCAGTTTATTGTGGTCTACACAGTCAAAGGCTTTAACATAGTCAGTGAAACAGAAGTAGATATTTTTCACAAAACCCTAGGAGTTAGGTACTATCCTTAGCCCCAGTTGCAGATGTTGGAAATGAGCGGCAATTTTATCAAGTAATATTTCCCAAGATCACAGAGCTAGTGAATGGTGGAACTATGCTTTGAAGCCAGATGATCTAGCCACAGAATCCATGATCTTGACCAGCAAAAGATACCATCTTGTAGATCAACTTTTAAGAGCATACTGTACAAAAGGGTTATACAAGACAATTCGGGATTGTAAGAATCTTACAACACACTCTCTTAGTTTTAAGAATTGAAATCTAGGGTTTTGCTGGTCCAGTGGTTAAGAATTGAAATCTAGGGTTTTTGGTCAGTGGTTAAGAGTCTGGCTTGCAATGCAGGAGACACTTATTACCTCCCTGATCTCGGAAGATTCCACAAGCAGCAGGGCAACAAAGCCCAGGCACCCATCTACTGATCCCACATAAAAAAATTATTGAAACCCTTGGTTCATAGCCCACACTCTGCAACAAAAGAAGCCCCCGCATTGAGAAGCCTGCACAGCACAATTAGAGAGTAACCCCAGCTTGCTGCAACTAGAGAAAGCCTGCATGCAGCAATGAAGACCCAGAAGAGTAAAAAATAACCAATTAGATTTTTTTTGACTAAAGAAAACTGAAGTCTAGTTTACATAAAGCCAGAATATCTGGCCTTTTTGTAAAGGGTAAAAATAGCTCTCCAAGAGGGTTATGTGTTTTTGCAAACTTATGACTTTATTCATGCTACTCTATACTCTGTATAGAAATCTCTATGTTCCATATAGTCTCTATTCTTTCTATGCTCTTTTCTTATAAGTATCCTTCATGTATAATGATCAGTTGACATGAAGGTGTTTCTGTTCCTCCTTGTAGCAGAACACAATCTGTCTTTCTGATCACATTGTACCTGGTATTTTTACTTCCATTTAGGACTTTGGGCCTACCACCGCCTGTGTGTGTGTGTGCTCTCAGCTGCTCAGACATGTCTGACTCTTAGTGGCCCCATGGACTGTAGCCCAACAGGCTCCTCTGCTCATGGAATTTTCCAGGCAAGAATACTGGAGTGTGATGCCATTTCTTACTCCAGGAAATCTTCCCAACCCAGATATCAAACCACGTCTCTTGGGTTTCCTGCACTGGGAGTGAATTCTTTACCACTAGCACCACCCGTGAAGCCCACTATGTGCCAGCCTCTATAATAAAGAATTCTTCAAATGAAAGCAATTGCAGCAACACATGTAGCAATAATGCTAGTAGAGAAGTTCATACAAAGACATATTTGCTGGCCAGGCAGTTAATGATGGCAAATTGAACATGTTTATTAGCCTCCTTTCCCTCTGCTGCTGCTGCTAAGTCGCTTCAGTCGTGTCCGACTCTGTGTGACCCCATGGACGGCAGCCCACCAGGCTCCCCCGTCCCTGGGATTCTCCAGGCGAGAGCACTGGAGTGGGTTGCCATTTCCTTCTCCAATGCATGAAAGTGAAAAGTGAAAGTGAAGTCGCTCAGTCGTGTCCTACTCTTAGCGACCCATGGACTGCCACCTACCAGGCTCCTCGGTCCATGGGATTTTCCAGGCAAAAGTACTGGAGTGGAGTGCCATTGCCTTCTCCACCTTTCCCTCTAATCCTTGTTAAAACAAGAGAAAGATATTACCTCCCCCCCAAAAAAGGGAGGAACACTGGGGATGAAAAGATCCACAAAATTAAAATGAGTATAAAAATAGAATAAAAAAAAAGAAAGAAAGAAACCTGAACATAAATAGATGAATGGTCACTGTCTTAGACTCCAGAAAAATTAAAACAGCGGTCAATTTGGTAAGAGCCAAGGAGCCTATCTGCACTTTCAAGATTTAACTAGCTGACCTTTGAATTCTCCTGCTCTTCTAATAGTCAGTGTATTTTGTTTCTATTTGTTCTAGAAATTCTGACTACTCCAATCACTTTAGCCCAATTTTCTGACTCTGAACTTAAATGTCAAACTGTTGAGAATTAAAGAAGTAGCTTGTTAGAGAAAACTTCAAAATGTAGCAATAGGAATTTGCTGTCCACAATAGGAATAAACTGTCCACATTTTTGCGAATTCTCACCCTCTTTAAAAAAATTACTTTTTATTTCTTCAGATATATTATTGCCATTTTTCCAGGTCAGTCATTAATATCTTCCAAATTTTGTAATATAATCATGCATATATATGCTGAGTCGTGTCCGACTCTTTGCAACCCCCTGGACTATAACCTGCCAGACTCCTCTGCTATGGGATTCCCCAAGCGAAAACACTGGAATGGGTAGCCATTTCCTTCTCCAGGGGATTTTTATGACCCACGATTGAACCGGGTCTCCTGCATTGCAGACAGATTCTTTAATACTGAACCACCAGGAAAGCCCGATGTGATCATATTACATAGTGGTGCTAGTGGTAAAGAATATGCCTTCCAATGCTGGAGCTGCAAGAGACGTGGGTTTGATCCCCGGGTCAGGAAGATCCCTTGCAGAAGGGAGTGGCTACCCACTCTGGTATTCTTGCCTGGAGAATTCCCTGGACAGAGGAGCCTGGCAGGCTACAGTTCATGGGGTCACAAAGAGTCAGACACAACTGATCAGCTAACAGCAATGTAGCCGTATTACATTGTTACTAGATATAAGTGCATATTAATACCTAACAACAACAACAACAATACTACTACTAATAATAAATGCATTTGTAACATCTAATATCACAGTTTTCAAATACATAAAGCAAAAAGTTGGCAGAAATAAAGTAAAAACTTAAATATCCACAATCTTAGTTTTAGGCTTTAACTTTATCAATAAGTAATTAATAGAACAAGTAGATAAGAAATCAGTAAGAATAAAGTATTAAACAACACTACCAATTAAGTTAGACCTCATGAATGTTTGCACAAAAGAGGTCGGTGACAGCAGAATATGAAATTTTTCTCAAATGTGACTAGAAAACTAATATTGACCATATGTTGATCAAAGACAACATTTCTCTTCTAGCTTTACTGAGATATAATTGACATATAGCACTGCATATGTTTAAGGTAAACAGCATGATGACTTGATTTATATAATCATGAAATAATTACCCCAATAGGTTTAATGAACATACAACATTTCACATAGACTCAAAAGAAAGAAACAAAAAACCAAAACCCTTTTTCCTTGTAATGAGAACCCTTAGGATTTATTCTTAGCAACTTTCATATATGAGAGTTAATCATATTATTCATATTGTACATTGCATTGCAGTTTTACATAATAATTTACCTATAACTGGAAACTTGTACCTTGACTGCCTTTTTCCAATTCTACTTCCCTATCTCCCGTCTCTGATAAGCACAAATCTGATCTTTCTATAAATTTTTTTTTTTTTTTTTTGAAGCATAATTGACCAACAACACAGGTCATGTGCACAACAGAGTATTTAGATATTTCTATACCTTCCAAGCGGAGAAGGCAATGGCACCCCACTCCAGTACTCTTGCCTGGAAAATCCCATGGACAGAGGAGCCTGGTGGGCTGCAGTCCATGGAGTCGCTAAGAGTCGGACACGACTGGGCGACTTCACTTTCATTTTTCACTTTCATGCATTGGAGAAGGAAATGGCAACCCACTCCAGTGTTCTTGCCTGGAGAATCCCAGGGACGGGGGAGCCTGATGGGCTGCCGTCTATGGGGTCGCACTGAGTCGGACACGACTGAAGCGACTTAGCAGCAGCAGCAGCAGGAGCAGCATACCTTCCAAACAGGTGGTTTAATTATGGTGGTTCATAGTTCTCCAAACTCAATTTATAATGAAACTTGATTTCATCATATAATTTATCTTTTTGTATTACCATTATTCATTACAGTCCTTTTCATAAAACTGAGAATTATTTTTGTTTTTTCCTTGCATCAATTCATTCTCGCCATAATATCTCAGATTAAAGGCAAGGTGATAATTGCAAAAATGTAAATCTTATCACAATTTTCCCTTATTTTTATTATTATTGAGAGCATTTTAGATTCAAATATAGGTAAATATTAGAAGTCTAAGCAGAGATAAATAGGCTTTGCAAAACTAACTGGAAGAAGACAGCAAAGAAAACTTTATTTTGGAGGGGACTTATTTACATGTGAGTATTACAGAAAATATTTGTTTGAGCAGTAGCCCAGAAGATGTATCCTATGTACTTTCAAAAAAATTATCCATTTAATGCAACCAGCAAATATTAATAATTAACAACATTAATAATAGTGTATAATTTAAATAATGTTAATAATATTTAATAATATAATATTTAATACTATATAATATATAATAATGTTATATTATATGGATTATTATAAAATATAATAAATATAGTAATATAATATTATATTATTTAAACATTTAGTAATATTTAATAACATTTAAATAAATTATTAATAATATAAACAATATTAATAATATTATTTTAAATGATATGATACTATTAATTATTAATAATAATATTAATAATTAATATTAATATCAAAAACTTAAAACCCTTTGCTATTAAAAAAACAACTTTGAACAAGTGTATATAGGACTGGGAGGGTAAATACACACACACACACACACACACGCACACATATATATGTGTGTAAGTAGGCTTTGCAAAGCCCCTGGATTGGGACGATCCCCCTGGAGAAGGAAATGGCAAACCACGCCAGTATTCTTGACTGGAAAATCCCATGGACGGAGGAGCCTGGCTGGTTAGAGTCCATGCAGTCACAAAAGAATTGCAAAACTTAGCAGCTAAAGAAAAGCAAATCTATGTGTTATTTAAATCATATGCTATAGCCAGGTTCAATTCAGTTCAGTTCAGTCACTCAGTCGTCTCCGACTCTTTGCGACCCCATGAATCACAGCACGCCAGGCCTCCCTGTCCATCACCAACTCCCGGAGTTCACTCAGACTCAAGTCCATCAAGTCAGTGATGCCATCCAGCCATCTCATCCTCTGTCATCCTCTTCTCCTCCTGCCCCCAATCCCTCCCAGCATCAGAGTCTTTTCCAATGAGTCAACTCTTCACATGAGGTGGCCAAAGTACTGCAGTTTCAGCTTTAGCATCATTCCTTCCAAAGAAATCTCAGGGCTAATTTCCTTCAGAATGGACTGGTTGGATCTCCTTGCAGTCCAAGGGTCTCTCAAGAGTCTTCTCCAACACCACAGTTCAAAGGCATCAATTCTTCAGCGCTCAGCTTTCTTCACAGTCCAACTCTCACATCCATACATGACCAGAGGAAAAACCATAGCCTTGACTAGACGGACCTTTGTTAGCAAAGTAATGTCTCTGCTTTTGAATATGCTATCTAGGTTGGTCATAACTTTCCTTCCAAGGAGTAAGAATCTTTTAATTTCTTTTAATTTCATGGCTGCAGTCACCATCTGTAGTGATTTTGGAGCCCCAAAAATAAAGTCTGACACTGTTTTCACTATTTCCCCATCTATTTCCCATGAAGTGATGGGACCAGATGCCACGATCTTCACTTTCTGAATGTTGAGCTTTAAGCCAACTTTTTCAGTCTCCACTTTCACTTTCATCAAGAGGCTTTTTAGTTCCTTTTCACTTTCTGCCATAAGGGTGGTGTCATCTGCATATCTGAGGTTATTGATATTTCTAGGAGTTAATTAGTATAAAGATGCTTTCCTTGCTTAATATAGAAAAGCTTATGAGAAAAAACAAAATATGGGAAGCTACTGACATGTCATGTTACCAAGTCCAAAAACTTGCACTGCTTGCCACATGACAAGTCAATAAATCAAGAAGTAAGTTGTTGGGGCAAGGAAGAGTAACTTTATTTGGAAAGCCAGCATACACAGGAGATTCTGGACTAGTGACCCAAACAACCACCTTTCCTGAGTTAGGTCTTAGTTTCTTTTATGGAACAAAGAAAGGGGAGGTGAGGTATGAAAGTGAAAAGGCCAAATGTTGTTGCAAATATTTCTTGGTTTGGACAAACTGCAGAGGAGATGTGTTCATTTCTTTTTTACTGCAGCCATTCACATGTGGGTCTGGTCAAGAATGTTTCTTTCCTATGGGCTTAAATAAAGATATATAATATATATAATTATATATATATATAATTGTTTTACAATGTTGTGTTAGTTTCTGCTGTACAAATGTATCAGCTAGAGTACTACTAAGTTGCTTCAGTCGTGTCCAGCTATATGTATACGTAAATCTGCTCCTTCTTAGGCCTGCCTCTCATCCCCTTTCTCACCCATCTAGGTCATCACAGAGTATTGAGCTGAGCTCCCCGTGCTATACAGCAGTTTCCCACTAGCTATCTATTTTGCATGGTAATGTATATATGTCAGTGTTACTCTCTCAATTCATCTCACCTTCTCCTTCCCACCCCAACCCATGTCCACTTCTCTATTCTCTATGTCTGCATCTCTATTCCTGCCCTGGAATTAGGTTCATCAATATGCCAAGGAGTGGGATTGCTATATTATACAATATTTGTTTTTCACTTTCTGACTACTTCATTCTGTGTGATAGATTCTAGGTCCATCTGTATCTCTACAAATGATTCAATTTCATTTATTTTATGACTGAGTAATATTTCATTGTATATATGCACCACGTCTTCTTTATCCATTCATCTGCCATTGGGTATTTAGGTTGTTTCCAAACACTCACACCTATGGTGACCTAATCTTTGACAAGGGGGCAAGAATATACAATGGAGAAAAGACATCCTCTTCAATAAGTGGTGCTGGGAAACTGGACAGCTACATGTAAAAGAATGAAATTATAATACTACCTAACACCGTACACAAAATAAACTCAAAATGGATTAAAAATCTAAATGTAAGGCTGGATACTACAAAACTCAGAGGAAAGCATAGGCAGAACACTCTTTGACATAAATCACA
The DNA here is from genome assembly GCF_027580195.1 of Bos mutus. Lineage (NCBI taxonomy): Eukaryota > Metazoa > Chordata > Mammalia > Artiodactyla > Bovidae > Bos > Bos mutus. The sequence continues at coordinate 95,284,705 of NC_091618.1, read as the reverse complement.
CTAAGATATTTTTAACCACCTCCTAAAATAATGAAAATTAAAACAAAAATTCAAAGGTGACCTCCCAGCCTCAGCTGTGACTGCCTTTGGAGAAGGGTTTTTTTGTTTGTTTGTTTTGAGGAGGTAATTAAAGTTAAGTGAGGTCAGCTTAAATTGAAGAAAGTAGGGAAAACCACTAGACCATTCAGATATGACCTAAATCAAATCCCTTATGATTATACAGTGGAAGTGAGAAATAGATTTAAGGACCTAGATCTGATAGAGTGCCTGATGAACTATGGAATGAGGTTCGTGACATTGAACAGGAGACAGGGATCAAGACCATCCCCATGGAAAAGAAATGCAAAAAAGCAAAATGACTGTCTGAGGAGGCTTTACAAAAAGCTGTGAAAAGAGGAGAAGTGAAAAGCAAAGGAGAAAAGGAAATATATACCCATTTGAATAGTTCCAAAGAATAGCAAGAAGAGATAAGAAAGCCTTCCTCAGAGAACAATGCAAAGAAATAGAGGAAAACAACAGAATGGGAAAGACTAGAGATCTCTTCAAGAAAATTAGAGATACCAAGGGAACATTTCATGCAAAGATGGGCTCAATAAAGGGCAGAAATGGTATGGACCTAACAGAAGCAGAACATATTAAGAAGAGGTGGCAGGAATACACAGAAGAACTGTACAAAAAAGATCTCATGACTAAGATAATCACCATAGTGTGTTCACTCACCTAGAGCCAGACATCCTGGAATGTGAAGTCAAGTGGGCCTTAGAAAGCATCACTATGAACAAAGCTAGTGGAGGTGATGGAATTCCAGTTGAGCTATTCCAAATCCTGAAAGATGATGATATGAAAGTGCTGCACTCAATATGCCAGCAAATTTGGAAAACTCAGCAGTGGCCACAGGACTGGAAAAGGTCAGTTTTCATTTCACAACCAAAGAAAGGCAATGCCAAAGAATGCTCAAACTACTGCAAATTGCACTCATCTCACACACTAGTAAAGTAATGCTCAAAATTTTCCAAGCCAGGCTTCAGCAATACAGGAACCATGAACTTCCAGATGTTCAAGCTGGTTTAAGAAAAGGCAGAGGAAACAGAGATCAAATTGCCAACATCTGCTGGATCATCGAAAAAGCAAGAGAGTTCCAGAAAAATATCTATCTCTGCTTTATTGACTATGCCAAAGCCTTTGACTGTGTGGATCACAATAAACTGTGTAAAATTATGAAAGAGATGGGAATACCAGAGCACCTGGCCTGCCTCTTGAGAAATCTATATGCAAGTCAGGAAGCAACAGTTAGAACTGGACATGAAACAACAGACTGGTTCCAAATAGGAAAAGGAGTATGTCAAGGCCGTATATTGTCACCCTGCTTATTGAATGAATATGCACAGTACATCATGAGAAATGCTGGGCTGGAAGAAGCACAAGCTGGAATCAAGATTGCCGGGAGAAATATCAATAACCTCAGATATGCAGATAACACCACCCTTATGGCAGAAAGTGAAGAGGAACTAAAAAGCCTCTTGATGAAATTGAAAGAGGAGAGTGAAAAAGTTGGCTTAAAACTCAACATTCAGAAAACAAAGATCATGGCATCCGGTCCCATCACTTCATGGGAAATAGATGGGGAAATAGTGGAAACAGTGTCAGACTTCATTTTTGGGGGCTCCAAAATCACTACAGATGGTGACTGCAGCCATGAAATTAAAAGATTCTTACTCCTTGGAAGGAAAGTTATGACCAACCTAGATAGCATATTCAAAAGCAGAGAGACATTACTTTGCCAACAAAGGTTCATCTAGTCAAGGCTATTGTTTTGCCAGTAGTCATGTATGGATGTGACAGTTGGACTGTGAAGAAAGCTGAGTGCAAAAGAATTGATGCTTTTGAAGTGTGGTGTTGGAGAAGCCTCTTGAGAGTCCCTTGGACTGCAAGGAGATCCAACCAGTCCATTCTGAAGGAGATCAGCCCTGGGATTTCTTTGGAAGGAATGATGCTAAAGCTGAAACTGCAGTACTTTGGCCACCTCATGCGAAGAGGTGACTCATTGGAAAAGACTCTGATGCTGGGAGGGATTGGGGGCAGGAGGAGAAGGGGACGACAGAGGATGAGATGGCTGGATGGCATCACTGACTCCTTGGACATGAGTCTGAGTGAACTCTGGGAGTTGGTGATGGACAGGGAGGTCTGGCGTGCTGTGATTCATGGGGTCGCAAAGAGTCGGACACGACTGAGCGACTGAACTGAACTGAACTGGGGTCAGCTGGGAGATGCAAATTCGCTAGCCCTGGTGTTCTTTGAAGAAAAGGAAGAGGAAATCCCAGCGACTTCCTTCTCCACCAGTGAGGATGAAGCAAGGCGGCCATCTGCTACCAGGAAGAGAGCTTGAACCAGAAACCCACCCTGAAACCCAGCCGATGGCCCCTTGCTCTGGGATTTTCAGCCTCCAGAACTAGTGCCATTCAGGATGCCACTTGACAGCAGATCATCTTGTCCCCCAGAGCTTCCCTTGGCTGGGCCTGTTTGTCAGACTTTTCTTGCTTTTTAAGACCTTGACAGTTTGGAGGACTGGTCAGGGCATTTGTGGCTGAGGAATGAAGAAGAGGGATGCTGCGTTCCAAGAGCCCACCAGGACCATCATTCTGAGGCTTTATGATACCCCACATTCAAGGGCAGAGAAACCCCAGCAAGACAATAGGTGCTGGAGCAGCAGCTGCGCAGTGCTGGAGTGACTGTGAGGTGATACTCCATGCCCAAGAGCAAAGAAGAAGCCCCAGCAAGAAAATCAGGTTTAGAATCAAACCCCATACCCACCAGAGACACTCAGAGGGTTCAAACTGACCATGTGCACACCAGGACCCAGAGACTGAGACAGAACTGTGTTTGGGTGTCTCCTGAGGAGGCATGGGTCAGCAGTGGACTGCTGTGGGGGCAGGGGTTCTTGGGGCAGTAGACATGGGTATGGCATAAGGCCTCTTGGAGAAGGTCACCATTAACCCACCATAGAGCCGCCAGAACTTAGACAGGACTGGGGAACAGACTTTGGGAAGGCACAAACAGAAACTTGTGCACACCAGGACCCAGGAGAAAGAGCAGTGACCCCACAAGAGACTGACTGAGACTTGCCCGTGAGTGTCAAGGAGTCTCTGGCGGAGGTGTGGGTCAGCGGTGGCCTGATGCAGGGTTGGGGCAACTGAGTGTAGCAGTGCATGCATGGGACCTTTTGAAGGAGGTCTCCATTATCTTCATTACCTCCACCATAGTTTGGCCTCAGGTCAAATAACAGGGAGGGAATACAGCCCCGCCCTTTAATAGAAAATTGGATTAAAGATTTACTGAGCATGGCCCCACCCATCAGAACAAGACCCAGTTTCCCCCTCAGTCAGTCTCTCCCATTACCATTTTGAGCGCCAAAGAACTGATACTTTTCAACTGTGGTGTTGGAGAAGACTCTTGAGTCCTTGGACTGTGAGGAGATCCAACCAGTCAATCCTAAAGGAAATGGGTCCTGAATATTCATTGGAAGGACTGATGCTGAAGCTGAAACTCCAATACTTTGGCCACCTGATGCAAAGAACTGACTCATTTAAAGAGACCTTGATGCTGGGAAAGATTGAAGGCGGGAGAAGGGGATGACAGAGGATGAGATGGTTGGATGGCATCACTGACTCAATGGACATGAGTTTGAGTAAACTCTGGGAGTTGATGATGGACAGGGAGGCCTGGTGTGCTGCAGATCATGGGGTAGCAGGGAGTCAGACACGACTGAACGACCAAACTGAAAACAAAAATAGACAAATGGAATCTAATTAAATTTAAAACTTTTGCACAGCAAAGAGGATGAAAAGACAACCCTCAGAGTGGGAGAAAATATTTGCAAATGAAGCAACAGACAAAGAATTAATTTCCAAAATATATAAACATCTCAGGGAGCTCAATACCCAAACCAATCTAGTCAAAAATGAATGTAAGACATAAATAGAAATTTCTCCAAAGAAGACATACAGATGGCCAACAAACACAACACAAGAAAAGAAGCTCAATATCATGAATTATTAGAGAAATGCAAACCAAACCTAGATTGAGGTATCACCTCACATCAGTTAGAATGGCCATCATCAAAAAATCTCATACCATAAATACAATAAATCTAATAATACAATCTACAAACAATAAATGCTGAATAGGATATGCATAAGAAATATATGATATATATTATGCACATATATATAATAAAATGTATCTTTACCCTTCAATGTTACTTTTAGTAATCTTAGATATATAGCTATTCAATTATACCACAGGTTAGAGAAGATACAGAACTTCAATTTGTGAGTACATGGTATACCCATATTTATTAATATGCTCATATTATGTATATCTATGTGTGTATACATAGTCACACAGACACAAACATATATGTATACTATGTGTCCTTTGGGGTTAACAAATTTAATAATTCAGTATTCTAGTAGCAAAACACTGCTAAAAATAGACCTATTTATTTATGATAACAACACAAGAATTTACCAAGAACAAAAATAAACATTAAAATCATTAAGAAGGTGTCTTTTTAATATACTATAAATTATCTTTTAAGATAGTATGTAATCTCTTGCCATCGCTTTGCTCATTACCCTCAATAGATCCCCATTTCACTAAAAGTAACTGTGAACTGTTTTATCCTGGCCTTCAACTCACCTCCTCTGTTTTCCAGTTTACCTCTCCTGTCTCCTTGTTTCACTGGGTCTACCTCACCCCTTCCTTACCCTGCTTCAGGCACACTGGTCTCCTTAGTTTTCTTCAAACACTATTCTTTGCATTTGCTTTTCTCTCTGCCTAGAATTTTCTTCTGCCAGATAGCTTCATCTCTGTGAAGTCACCTTCCATCAAGACTTGCCCAGACCACTGCACTTAAAAGTGCAACTTGTTCCAGTCAAAGACCTTAAGGAGGAAGTATACTTGGCATTTCCAGGATTAATAAGGAACCACTGTGGCTGCCGACAAAGGTCCATCTAGTCAAAGCTATGGTTTTTTCCAGTAGTCATGTATGGATGTGAGAGTAGGACCAAAAGAAAGAAAGAAAGCTGAGCACCGAAGAATCGATGCTTTTGAACTGTGGTGTTGTGGAAGGCTCTTGAGAGTCCCTTGGAATGCAAGATCAAACCAGTCAATCCTAAAGGAAATCAGTCCTGAATATTCATCGGAAGGACTAATGCTGAAACTGAAACTCCAATACTTCGGCAACCTGATTCGAAGAACTGACTCACTGGAAACGATTCTGATGCTGGGAAAGATTGAAGGCAAGAGGAGAAGGGGACGACAGAAGATGAGATGGTTGGATGACATCACCGACTCAATGAACATGAGTTTGAGCAAACTCTGGGAGTTAGTGATGGAAAGGGAAGCCTGGCGTGCTGCAGTCCATGGGGTCACAAAGTCAGACAGGACTGAGTGACTGAACTGAACTGAACTGTGGCTGCAGGAGAAAGGAGCTGTCTAATAGGTTAACCATTGTCATTATTTCATGATAGTAGATATGTCTTATTTTGAAATTTTCCATAATAAGATTTATTACCTTAATATTTGGAAAAAATAAAATTACAATAAATAAATGCAAGTTAAGTTGATAATAGAGGCAAATATATGAATGGACTATATACAAGCACTAATGCAGCATCCTTCTCACTGTGGATGAGTGTTTCTAATGGTGAAATGTCACTAAGCCTGTCTATGAAATTAGTGCCCTTTTCGGCATGGGGGACTGTTTCCCAAGCTTTATGCTCATTTGCTTTGTAAGACTCCTTAGTGTACTCTGGGAGAGGAGAAGTGGGAGATAATTCCAGGAATCTATGCATTGTTAATGGATTTCTGTTCATAAGAAAACAGGTTTTAGTTTGAGATATCCGGCCGCAGCTAACACATTTCATTACAGTTCTATAGTTTGTAAGTATTTCTCTCCAACATGTTGATTGAATGGACAATGAATTCCAGAAATGAATATGTGAATGAGTCAAGCTATTCATTAAATATAAAAAAAAATGGTCATTAAAAAAAAATCTAAAGTTTCAATAAATTTGAAATGTCCATGAGGTTTCCATGAATGTTAAAGATATAACTTCTAATAACACAGCATATAGTTAAATCTGTATGAAATAACATTTGATAGAATAGAATGGGATTATGTGGACACAAAATGATTGCATTATTAAACATTTAACTAAGCATTTAACAGAGAAGGCAATGGCACCCCACTCCAGTACTTCTGCCTGGAAAATCCCATGGATGGGGGAGCCTGGTGGGCTGCAGTCCATGAGGTCGCTAAGAGTCGGACACAACTGAACGACTTCACTTTCACTTTTCACTTTCATGCATTGGAGAAGGAAATGGCAACCCACTCCAGTGTTCTTGCCTGGAGAATCCTGGGGACCGGGAGCCTGGTGGGTTGTGGTCTATGGGGTCGCACAGAGTCAGACACGACTGAAGCGACTTAGCAGCAGCAGCAGCAGCAAGCATTTTTAAACATAAATTCTTCCTCATAATTAAAGCCAATGGTTAAATGCTATTATACATTATTACAATGATGTATAAAAAGAATCATTCATGATTTTTTATAGTCATTTGACCTGTTGATATTAGGCATAATATAGAATGTGACCAAGGTACCATTCATTTCAATTTAGTTCCATCACTCAATCATGTCCAACTCTTTGCAACCCCATGGACTACAGCATGCCAGGCCGCCCTGTCCATTACCAACTCCTGAAGTTTACTCAAATTCATGTCCATTGAATCGGTGGTGCCATCCGATCATCTCATCCTTTGTCGTCCCCTTCTTCTTCAGCCTTCCATCTTTCCCAGCATCAGGATCTTTTCAAATGAGTCAGTTTTTCACATCAGGTGGCCAAAGTATTGAGTTTCAGCTTCAGCATCAGTCCTTCCAATGAACACCCAGGACTGATCTCCTTTAGGGTGGACTGGTTGGATGTCCTTGCAGTCCAAGGGACTCTTAAGAGTCTTCTCCAACGCCACAGTTCAAAAGCATTAATTATTTGGCACTCAGCTTTCCTTAGAGTCCAACACTCACATCCATACGTGACTACCGGAAAAACCATCGCTTTGACTAGACGTTGGCAAAATAATGTCTCTGCTTTTTAATATGCTGTCTACCTTGCTCATAACTTTTCTTCCAAGGAGCAAGAATCTTTTAATTTCATGGCTGCAGTCACCATCTGCAGTGATTTCGGAGGCCCACAAAATAAAGTCTGTCACTGTTTCCACAGTTTCCCCATCTATTTGCCATGAAGTGATGGGACCAGATGCCATGATCTGAGTTTTCTGACTGTTGAGTTTTAAGACAACACTTTCACTCTCCTGGTTAAGTTTCATCAAAGGCTCTTTAGTTCTTTGTTTTTGCCATAAGGGTGGTGTCATCTGCACATCTGAGGTTATTGATATTTCTCCCAGCAATCTTGATTGCAGCTTGTGCTTCATCCAGCCCAGCATTTCTCATGATACTCTGCATATAAGAGTACACTGCTCTGTACTGCATATAAGTTCAACAAGCAAGGTGACAATACACAGCCTTAATGTACTCTTTTTCCTATTTGGAACCAGTTTGTTGTTCCATGTCCAGTTCTAACTCTTGCTTCCTGACCTTCATACAGATTTCTCAAGAGGCAGGCCACATGTTCTGATATTCCCATTTCTTTCAGAATTTTCCACAGTTTGTGGTGATCCACACTGTCAAAATCTTTGGCATAGTCAATAAAGCAGAAATAGATGTTTTTCTGGAACTCTTGCTTTTTCCATGATCCAATGGATTTGGCAATTTGATCTATGGTTCCTCTGCCTTTTCTACAGCCAGCTTGAACATCTGGAAGTTCATGGTTCATGTATTGCTGAAGCCTGGCTTGGAGAATTTTGAGCATTACTTTACTATCATGTGAGATGAGTGCATTTGTGTGGTAGTTTGAGCATTCTTTGGCATTGCCTTTCTTTGGGATTGGAACGAAAACTGACCTTTTCCAGTCCTGTGGCCACTGCTGAGTTTTCCAAATTTGCTGGCATATTGAGTGCAGCACTTTCACAGCATCATCTTTTAGGATTTGAAATAGCTCAACTGGGATTCCATCACCTCCATTAGCTTTGTTCATAGTGATGCTTCCTTAGGCATACTTGACTTCTTATTCCAGGATGTCTGGCTCTAGGTGAGTGATCACACCATCATGATTTTCTGAGTTATGAAGATCTTTTCTGTACAGTTCTTCTGTGTATTCTTGCCACCTCTTCTTAGTATCTCCTTCTTCTGTTAGGTCCATACCATTTCTGTCCTTTATCGAGTCCAACCTTGCATGAAATGTCCCCTTGGTATCTCTAATTTTCTTGAAGAGATCTCTAGTCTTTCCCATTTTACTGTTTTCCTCTATTTCTTTGCATTGATTGCTGAGGAAGGCTTTCTTATCTCTCCTTATTATTCTTTGCAACTCTGCATTCAAATGGGTGTATCTTTCCTTTTCTCCTTTGCTTTTTGCTTTTCTTCATTTCACAGCTATTTGCAAGGCCTCCTCACACAGCCATTTGGCTTTTTTACATTTCTTTTTCTTGGGGATGGTCTTGATCCCTGTCTCCTGTACAAGGTCACAAACCTCCATCCATAGTTCATCAGGCACTCTGTCTATCAGATCTAGGCCCTTAAATCTATTTCTCACTTCCACTGTATAATCGCTAGGCCCTTGCAATAGTTTACTGAATAAGCCAGCAGCATTCTAAGATCACATACCAAAATATCCAGTTCATTTCAAAACCAAGTACAATTATCATTGTGCAAGATTTGGAAAATTAAAACTTTATTAGAATAAAATTAATTTGTGCAAAAAATCAAACATCAAATAATGAATGAAATATTGGTACTGATCATCATGAACAGTAATTTATTACATGGGAAATGAGCTCATGAGAAGACACTTTGATAGGTATAGATGATAGATAATTAGATAGTAGAACTCAATAGATTTCACATATGATTGAAATAAATATATTATTACCCCTACTGTCAAGCCCATTAAATTTTTTTTTCTTCCTCAAGTTGGAAGCATAAATAAGTATACTGCATATCACTTTTGAACTTGAAAATACCAGACAAACATGTAAGGAAAAACAACAACTTTGTGTTTGAGGTATTTGCATTTGGTGTGTTTGTGTATGTCTGTATTAGCCACTCAGAAATGTCTGACTCTTGTGACCTCATGGACTATAGCCCTCCAGGCTTCTCTGTCCATAGAGTTCTTCAGGCAAAAATACTGGGTTGGGTTGCTATTTCCTCCTCCAGGAATCTTCCCAACCCTGGGATCGAATTCTGGTTTCCCGAATTGCAGGCAGATTCTTTTCTGTCTGAGCCAGACTATAGATAAAAAGACATCAGTCATTTTCTTCTACTCTTCTTACTGCAGCCTTTGCCCGTGTTAATTCTCCCAAAGTAAAATATGAAGTAGAATGGCACGCCTCTATATAAACACTGCCTCTCATCACATAACTCATAGGATACTTGAAACCTGTTTTTGAGAAGATTCAACAGTGTTGTGTTGTTTCAAAGTAATCCTGAGATAAGTTTCCTTTTTAAAAAAGATAAATAAAAGCCATGAGGGAAAAAATGATGTTTTTAATTTAGGTTTTAGCTTAGAGCTTTATTTAAACTTTATTTTTTTCCTCCCTTAAACAAGATATTCATACAATATTGCTAAATTCAAGTCATACTCTATGTAAGGCATTGTACTAAATTCTAGGCAATGATCTTAATCTTTTTTCTTGGTTTTGAGAGGAAACACAGGTACTCATATGACATAATCTCATTTAGGTTTTAAAAGGATCACTGTATTTTTTATTAGAATCAACTATAGAGGGGTAAGAATACAATTACATCAGTTGGAGGGGTATTGAAAATATCCAAGCAAGAGTCCTTGATGGTCTAGAACAGAATGTTAGTTGTGGAGGTGGTTAGAAATTTTGGGATGTATTTTGAAGAGCTAACAGAATATCGTGCTTAAGCTCAAAATCTGAATTTTCTTCGCATTGGAACTTAGTCAGACAGGTCCTCCAAAGGCAGTGTCCTGCCTACTTCTCATGTCTGATTTCTGTTACTCTCTTCATGAATACTCTCTTGGGTGTCAAATCTATTCACAAATGTCATGTCCTCACAAACATCTTCCCGGAATACCTTCTTAAATATACCTACATCATCTCACTTTCTCCTTGCCCTGATAGTCATCACTTCATAGCATTTACTAATATCCTTCATTATATTATTTATTAATTCTCTGTCTTCCCATCAGAACATAAGCATATAAGAAAATATGAAAGAAATAGATACAGAAAAATTGAAACCAGCTTGACATTGAAATTGCTTAGTCTATAGATGTCAATTATGTTACCTTGCTGAAAATAAACAAATCTTAGAAATACTAATTGAATTCTACTTTCATTACAATTTGTGTTCCATACCTTATTCATTATGCTGTTTTCCACTGACTAGATAATTACATTTTAATTATAAATGTAAGGAAAATTTACTAAGCCTACATGTTGTATATTCCTTCACATTTATGATTCCATCACACTTAAAAATAAGTACAATTTCTATAAAAAATTAGGGGTATGTAATCATGAGATTGTTTCACTACATTAATTATCTAATACTGTAAATGTCTTAACACTGCGTATATTCCTGCATTCATAAATTTTAAAAAGTTTGTTGTTGTTCACGTCAGACTCTATGACTCCATGAACTAAAGCATGCCAGGCTTCCCGGTTCTTCACTGTCTCTGGGAGTTTACTCAAATTCATGCCCATTGAGTTGGTGATACTATCCAACCATCTTATCCTCTGTTGCCCCCTTCTTCTCCTGCCCTCAATCTTTCCCAGCATCAGGGTCTTTTCCAATGAGTTGGTTCTTTGTATCAGGTGGCCAAAGGATTGGAGCTTCAGCTTCAGCAAAATGCTTACTGATGGCCAAATGCCTAAGCCTGTGAAATTAAATTAACATCTCTCAGCCCTTGAAAAGCTTATAATCTATTAGAGAAAAGCAAATTGCCATCAATTTTGGAATAAATGACATCTTAATAGTATTGAGTCATCCAAACACAGTTTATCTCCATTTATTTGGTATTTAATTTCTTTAATAAGTGTTTTAGCATACAGACCTTTCACATATTTTATGATATTTATATCTAAGCATTTCATATTTTTGGTGCTATTAATTTTAATGATCTATCAAGCTAGATTTTGATTTGATTGTATGGTCTTGAATTCTTGTTTTCAATTTCATTGGTATATAATTATATTTTAATTAATTCCTTCCATCTACTTGCTTTGTGTTAACTGTTTTTAATATTAGTTTCTAGTTTCTTAAGATGGAATCTTAGGTCACTGATTTAAAATCTCCTTCTTTTATAAATCACATGATTTTTATTTATACTAATTATGTAATTTTATATTTAGTATAAGTTAATATACAATATATATGTTCTATATGTGTTTATGAACACATATATGTTTATATGATTATAGCTAAACTATTTAATTAATTTTTCTCCTAAGCACTGCTTCAGCTGCCTGCCATAAATTTTGCTGTGTCGGTTTTAAGTTTTATTCAATTCAAATATTTTTTGCTTTCCCTGTAAGTTCCTTTCTAACTCATGTTTCTATTTTTAAAAAGCTTGTCTTTAATATCCAAATATTTGGGGATTTTCTCAATTTATTTCTGTTGATGATTTCTAGACTTGAGAAATCTCCTCTGACTCTTCAGCATTTATGCCCCATTTCTCCATGAAGGTAACTGTCTTTAGTTTTCAGACAAGGTGGTTGTCTTTAAGTTTCAATTCTCTAGTAGGTTATGATTCTGCAGACCAACTAGATTTTTCTTTTCATTATGTTGAGATACATACACTTTCTACCTTTCTCTACTCTGCATAGAAACCAGAACTACTTTTGTTGTTGAAATCTCATACTTCCTACCTTAACCAGTATATTTGTTAATTTCTTTCATCTTATTGTTCTTTGAATCTTATTTTTTTTATTCTCCTGGTTTTAATTTCCTTCTATTTTAAATATATCTTAGCATTTTTATTTTTAATTGATTTTATGTAATAAAGTCAATATTTATTTGCTTAATGTTGTCAATAGGCAATTTGGGTATAGAGATCTAATTAGAGTTATTGCCACTGAGAGTTTTACTGATACTCTTGTACATACACTTGCTATTTGTTGATGCAAGGAGACATTCATTGCCATCCAAACTACTGTTTACTTTTAGGTAATTTATCTTTCCTCCCTGATTATTTTTGTAATTTTCTCTTTGATTTTAAAATTAGAAATTCTATTATACAGTGCATCTAGGTTTTTGTTTTGTATTTAAGTAGTCCATCTCAGTCCTCAGTGAGATTTCTGAACCTGATATCTCATTTTGCTTGTTTATATTTTGGAAAATTCATAATAAATTAGGTCTTTCAATGTATCACTTCAAGTTTTCATCTTCTGTTTCTATACAGTTTATAAAAAATATATAGCTAATTTTCTTATTTTGCTTTTCATACTCTTAATCTCTCACACTTTCTTTCATTTTATCTGAATTATGTTTCATTTCCTCAAATCTATTAATACAATTTGCTTATATTCTCTCAGTTTGTATCTATGTTAATCCATTTGTTGGATTTATTTTAATCTATCCACTGGGTTCTTCATTTCAGTGCATATACTATACTGTTCCTTCTATGCATATTTTTCATATTCAACATCTCTGAAATTTAATTCCCAAAGATATATTAAAATTATCACCAGGTGTGTGTTAATATTAATTTGCCATTTTTCCACATGTATAATTAAAAACATTAGGCTCAAAAATTGCAGAATATTCATTAGTCCACTTATAAAAGAGTCTTAAAGATTTTGGATGCAAAAATAGAAATATATTGTCAGTAGCTAGTACCAAAAAATGCTTTTGAACTGTGGTGTTGGAGAAGACTCTTGAGAGTCCCTTGGACTGCAAGGAGATCCAATCAGCCCATTCTAAAGGAGATCAGTCCTGGGTGTTCATTGGAAGGACTGATGCTAAAGCTGAAACTCCAATACTTGGCCACCTCATGCAAAGAGTTGACTCACTGGAAAAGACCCTGATGCTGGGAAAGATTGAGGACAGGAGGAGAAAGGGATGACAGAGGATGAGATGGTTGGACGGCATCACTGACTCAATGGATATGAATTTGGGTAGGCTCCAGGAGTTGGTGATGGACAAGGAGGCCTGGCATGCTGCAGTTCATGGGGTTGCAAAGAGTCAGACAAGACTGAGTGACTGAACTTAACTGAAAACGCTTCCCCCCAAAAAAAAAGCTATGTAGATCACAATAAACTGTGTAAAATTCTTCAAGAAATGGGAAAACCAGACCACTTTACCTGCCTTCTGAGAAATCTGTATGCAGGTCAAGAACCAACAGAACCAGACATGGAACAACAGACTGGTTCCAAATAGGAAAAGGAATATGTCAAGGCTGTATATTTTTGTCACCCTGCTTATTTAACCTACATGCAAGGTACATAATGCAAAATGCCAGGCTGGATGAAGCACAAGCTGGAATCAAGATTGCCAGGAGAAATATCAATAACCTCAGATATGCAGATGACACCACCTTTATGGCAGAAAATGAAGAGGAACTAAAGAGCCTCTTGATAAAAGTGAAAGAGGAGAGTGAAAAAGTTAGCTTAAAACTCAACATTCAAAAAACTGAAATCATGGCATCCATTCCCCTCATTTCATGGCAAATAATGGGGAAACAATGGAAACTGTGACAGACTTTATTTTCTTGGGCTCCAGAATCACTGCAGATGGTTACTGCAGCCATGAAATTAAAAGACACTTGCTCATTGGAATAAAAGCTATGACCAACCTAGACAGCCTACTAAAAAGCAGACATACTTTGATGACAGAGGTCCATCTAGTCAAAGCTGGTCAATGGTTTTTCAGTAATCATGTATGGATATAAGAGTTGGACTATAAAGAAACCTGAGCATTGAAGAATTGATGCTTTTAAACTGTGGTGTTGGAGAAGACTCTTGAGAGTCCCTTGGACTGCAAGGAGGTCAAAACAGTCAATCCTAAAGGAAAGCAGTCCTGAATATTCATTGGAAGGACTGATGATACACATGTATACCTGTGGCGGATTCATTTTGATATTTGGCAAAACTAATACAATTATGTAAAGTTTAAAATAAAATAAAATAAAAATAAAAAAAAAAAAAAAAAGAACATAAATATTGGGAGTAAAAAAAAAAAAAAAAAAGCTGATTTTCCAACACTTTGGCCACCTAATGTGAAGAACTGACTCATTTGAAAAGACCCTGATGCTAGGAAAGATTAAAGGCAGGAGGAGGAGGGGATGACGGACGATGAGACGGTTGGATGGCATTACTGACTCAGACTCATGTTTGAGCAAGCTCCCAGAGTTAACGAACAGGGAAGCCTGGCATACTGCAGTCCATGGGGTCACAAGGAGTTGGACATGACTGAGCGACTGAATTGATTCACTGAATACCAAATAACTGATCATGCCTCATATAACCTCTTACTTTTCATAGAGTTACATACGATACCTTCAAATGGCAATTTGAAGGACTAAACATTATATTTTACTTCTGTTAAAATACTGAGGTCTTTAATATAAGCTAGAATAAAATGATTTGATCTCTGGTTCCTCTGTCTTTTCTAAAACCAGCTTAAATATCTGGAAGTTTATGGTTCACGTATTGCTGAAGCCTGGCTTGGAGAATTTTGAGCATCACTTTACTAATGTGTGAGATGAGCGCAATTGTGCGGTAGTTTGAGCATTCTTTGGCATTGCCTTTCTTTGGGATTGGAATGAAAAACTGACCTTTTCCAGTCCTGTGGCCACTGCTGAGTTTTCCAAATTTGCTGGCATATTGAGTGCAGCAGTTTCACAGCATCATCTTTTAGGATTTGAAATAGCTCGACTGGAATTCCATCACGTCCACTAGCTTTGTTTGTAGTGATGCTTTCTAAGTGGTGCCCACTTGACTTCACATTCCAGGATGTCTGGCTCTAAGTCAGTGATCACACCATTGTGATTATCTGAGTCATGAAGATCTTTTTTGTACAGTTCTTCTGTGTATTCTTGCCACTTCTTCTTAATATCTTCTGCTTCTGTTAGGTCCATACCACTTCTGTCCTTTATTGAGCCCATCTTTGCATGAAATGTTCCCTTGGAATCCCTAATTTTCTTGAAGAGATCTCTAATCTTTCCCAATCTGTTGTTTTCCTCTATTTCTTTGCACTGATCACTGAGGAATTCTTTTTTATCTCTCCTTTCTCTTCTTTGGATCTCTGCATTCAAATGGGCATATCTTTCCTTTTCTCCTTTGCTTTTCACTTCTCTTCTTTTCACAGCTATCTGTAAGGCCTCCCCAGACAGCCATTTTGCTTTTTTGCATTTCTTTTCCATGAGGATGGTCTTGATCCCTGTCTCCTGTACAATGTCACGAACCTCTGTCCCTAGTTCATCAGGCACTCTGTCTATCAGATCTAGTCCCCTAAATCTATTTCTCACCTCCACTGCAAAATTATAAGGGATTTGATATAGGTTGTACCTGAATGGTCTAGTGGTTTTCCGCACTTTTTTCAGTTTAAGTCTGAATTCAACTGTGGTGTTTGAGAAGACTCTTGAGAGTCTCTTGGACTTCAAGGACATCCAGTCAGTCCATCCTAAAGGAAATCAGTCCTGGGTATCCACTGGAAGGAGTAATGTTGAAGATGAAACTCCAATATTTTGGCCAACTGATGCAAAGAGCTGACTTATTTGGATTGAAGGCAGGAGGAGAAGGGGACAACAGAGGATGAGATGGTTAGATGGCATTACTGACTCAATGAACATGAGTTTGGGTAAACTCTGGGGATTGTTGATGGACAGGGAGGCCTGGCATACTGTGGTTCATGGGGTCTCAAAGAGTCAGACAAGACTGAGCGACTGAACTGAAGAATAAAATGATAACATAACTTTCTATTATTTAAGATTAATAAAAATCAAGTAGTGTTTATCAAGATACAACTATGTATATGACATAAGACACTCTGTATACACAACAATAGTTTAGAATATTGCATTTGATTCAGACTTGTCTTCAAATTCAGGCCTACCATTTAACAGCTGCATGACAAGTAGATAAGTGACTAAATCTCTATTTGCTAGAGAATATCAGCTGACTGTTAAGTCTATTTCTCTAGGCTTCTTAATCATGCAAACCTAATGTTGAGTTTAATGCCATGCTCTCCTCCAGGGGATCTCCATGACCCAGGGGTGGAACCTGTGTCTCATGTCTCCTGCATTGCCAGGTAGGTTCTCACCACTAGTGCCACTTGGGAAGCCCCCTTACCCAGCCTATTTTATAGTGATATAGGGCCATGTGCCTAGATTCCTATCTGTATGATATAAGGGGGAAAACTACATGGAATTTATTGAAAGGCTTCTTAAGAGAATGGGGCAAATTCCTTTTTTCCTTCCTCACGTTTTCTGCTGGTTGGAATATAAATGCAATGTTTGAAACTCTGCAAGCTCTCTCTGATTTTGTGGTGATCTGCTTGAGTAAGGCAGAGCATAAAGAGAATTCTGACTTCCTGATGGCACTTTGAAGTTATCATAGCAGCTCTGGTCTTCATATATGATAAATATAAATGTAATTTTGTTATGGTATTGGTAATTTTTTTTTCTGTAATATGCTGATAAACTGATCTTAACCAAGTCATTGTTCAAGCAAACTTTTTTCTTGTGTTTCATATTTGTATAATTACAGTAACTCTTTCATTAGGTTATTTGTTGCAAAGAACAAATAATATATGAAATTGTGAAGATCAGTGTCTGGCACATAGAAATCACTTTAAAACATTGGCTTTTTTTTTTAAATATAAATTTATTTAATTGGAGGCTAATTATTTTACAATATTGTATTGGTTTTGCCATAACATCAGCTATTTTTATGTTCTATAAAATAATTGGTAGATGGTTTCTTCCTTTGAGAATATCTCACATCATGAAGCCTACTTTTTCTTTTTATCTTCTATAATCCATATACCAGTAACAGTTGATTTGCAAATAATTTTAATATATAAAACTTATTAAACTAAGCAATATGTGCAAATCCCTTTAGAATAATTTTAGTAAATATATTATTTTGCTTGAGAGAAAATAGTTATTTCTTATATATGATGAATATATAAACTACAAGAATAGGAGAAATTGACCATTGCATGTATAGATAATGTCCACCCAGATATTTACAGAGGTAGCAAAGAGAAATTTATTTGACCTAAGATTTAAGAATTCAATATGTATGTGTAAAATTTTAGAATACAGCTCTTTAACACCTGATAATAATTGTTCCATTTTCATGTATTATATTACTAATTTTCTTCAAGACATTCCTGGAATATCAATTTCTCTTTAGATTGAGTGAAAAATCTATAAAACAAGATTTTGTTTTAACCTACTTGAAAATAATCACTGCAATTTCACATTTCTGCTAGTTATTCCAGGTTTACAGGAATCCAAGCTTATTGGCAACGCTGGAATTCCACTGCCTGTGAGGTCACATATTCTATTTGGGCCAACAAGATATATCTGGATGTCAAGTTTGAGTTGTACTGTTGTGATTAACTAAGTTTCCACAAGTATTGGAAGGCAGAGTGAGGAGAACAGAGAATCTAGGAATATTTTCTCTGAAACCATATGACAGATAAGGTGTCCTCTGAGTTAGTCTAAATCTCAGTAGGTGCTGAATCACAGTAGCTTCTGCAGCAGTTACCTAAAGAGACCAAATTTTTTTGAAATGAGAGTATGCATGGTTTATTATGGAAGTTGTCTTATCATAGAGCTTGAACATATATGATACACTTCTACAATTCTTCTAAGAAGTATTATTCCTTATTTTATTAAGAAACAGAATAAGTAGTTACATAAAACCTATATAATTTGCTGGCTTGTGAATCAAAGCCTCAGGCAAACCATTTTTTTATTTTTTAATTTAATCTTGTCCCCTATACTCACAGGGCAATCCCAGTGTTAAATTGCTGTACGTTGAGAGGACATTTTATACTCTAGCCCCTTAAAACAATAACTGAAAACCATGTTTTATTTTTTTCTGTATCTTATATTTTATCTTGATCCTATTTTTTTCTTTATTGTGCTGTTAATGAGTGAGGTGTATATGTAAATATTAAAATGTATGATTTGGTTAATAAAATACATGCTTTAAAACCACAAAAAAGTGAGATGGAAAATAATGTTTTACTACCTTGGAAAGGGAAAGTGTTAATTATTCTGTGATGGAAGAACACTTACCTAAATACTGATGTAGAGATGGATACCATATTTATCTTAAACTACCCCACGGCAAAGAACCTGTGAAGAAGACAGTTACCTTTGGAACCATATTTATCATGTAAATAACTCAGAAAAGGATACTGCCAGTTACATCTTTAAGATACAAAAATGCATGCATTTCACTATTTTGTAAATGCCAGAGAGATGCAGCATCCGTTAGAGTTAACGGTGCGGCACTTTTGTGTTCAGTAGCATGAATCATTAATCATGAGACAGGCCATATTCTTGTACTGCTTCTGCTTTCATTACTTGGCCTAATTAAACAGTTCTCTGAACTGGAATCTCAGATTCCTCTGTTACAGATTATCATTAATTATGGTGAAAGTGCTCAGAGATGTTGGACTCAATTATATTCTACTCAACTCTGGCACCGTGTGATTCATTGCACAGCCTGCTCTGCAGATGTACTCTTTTCTTATCTCGCACTCCCACTTTTGTAAATTGGGCTCTGGCAGCCAACAAACTAAGAGTTATGTGCGGCGTTTTCATTAAAAACATGTTGGAGAAGCACAGACCAATTAAGGATTCTGTATTTTATAAGGAGTGATGAGATGAACAGTGGATTCTGGGAGAATTAGCTCAGTGAAGAAGCCATCTCAATCCCATTGTATTGCTAAATTTGGTGCCTCTTTTCTGTCTGGGGGTCGTTTGGCTAAGTTGCTGGCTCAAAAATTTTCCTTTTCATAATTTAAAATAAACCAAGTTATTGCTAGTCAATGGGAAGAAACTCAAAATTTTGTTTGGTGCTTGTGTGTGAGCTACTGGAAAATATTCCTAGCAACATATGCCAACCATATTATAGCTCAAAAGATACTAATTTCATCACTTTTGACAGTCATTTTCTGTGCTATGTAACAAAATCTGTTCAACAGCACTAAGTCTAGGCAAGCTGGACTAATAGATGTCATAGACAAAGCCAGAGTATCAGGATTGGCAGGCTTTTGATAGTGTTTAATGTATGTGAGGAAAGAGTGTGTAATCTGACATATAGCACAAGCAAATCATATTATCCCAAAGTAGTTCTATTGAATTTAGACTTTAAGGATTCTCTTTTCCTCATTTATTTACAACTTTCCTTCTTTTCCCCCTTCCTTCCTTTTTTATCTCTGCCTTTTCTCTCTTCCTTCCTTTTTTTTAGAAAAATCAAAAAAATGTCCTTTTGTTTTGAATATTATGGAGATTATGTGCACTTTGAAATGTGTTTTAATAATTAAATTAAACAAAGCTTACAATAAAATCATTTCTTCAGTTTTCTCATTGACTACAAAACCACACACGCAAAATGATATTTTAAATCATGGGTATTTAACTATTTCATGAAAAGACAATGTGTTTATCTAATTTAAATTA
Organism: Bos mutus; assembly: GCF_027580195.1. Classification (NCBI taxonomy): domain Eukaryota; kingdom Metazoa; phylum Chordata; class Mammalia; order Artiodactyla; family Bovidae; genus Bos; species Bos mutus. The sequence goes on along the minus strand of NC_091618.1, from coordinate 95,264,921 downwards.
AAATTACAAAAAAGAAAATGATATGAATTTTTATTTGGAGAACGTCCATTAAGAAGTTGGATGGGCATTGAGAACTCGTGGATCATAATTGCAATAAGTGTGTAAACATTTGGGAAGTGGTAAAAAATATATCTAGTTTTCTTTTCCTTTCTATCATGAGTTTTAAATTATAATGTAATAGAGATTATTTGTTTTTAGAATAGCTGTTCTTAAAGTGAAATCCATTATCATTCAATTTACTTCTGGTATCTTTCACAAAATGTAACAAATTATCAAGGTATTTACCTGAAAATACTTATTTAATAAAAATGAGTATTGATACTAATTTGTATAACATGGAAAGTTTTTGTTATTGATAAGAAGAGATAACTATCTGGTTCAGTGAGAAGTTGTATTTTTTTCTTTGTTGTCCAAAGAGTTATGGTAGGATATGATTTCACAACATCATCAATAGGGACATCAAAAAAAAAAAAAAGGTTTCAGAGATGTACAAACTAATCATTTATTTAAATGTAGCAAATGGCTTAAAGCCAATGCTTGTTATCAGGTAAACATGCTTTCTACTCAATATATGAAAAAAAAAAATGCGTAAACATGATTTGCTCAAAGTAAGGATGAGTTTAAGAGCTCTGTTTCCCTCATTCCACTTGAAAAGTATGGTGCCAAATCAATCAACTGGTGTTCATGTTCCCCTTTGTTTCTCATTTTGAGAGGTGAACAAAAATAACACACAGTAGTAATATATCACAAAGCTATGCTCAAGGGTGACACATGGACAGCTCTGCCCTGGTTCAGGTTAACTTAACCAATAATATGCCTCATCATTATTGCTAGTTTTCTACTTTTGCAGGCATCACTTAATTTATCTGACATTAAATTGTCCTCAACTTGATCTTAGAATCTCTTTCCTACAGTGGAAGATATTAAACTGCATATATTCACCCACAAAAGTAGCCCCACAAATAAAGGAGGGGTGCATCCTTTCTCTTATTTTTACATTTTCTAAAGTTTATATTTTGGCATTTCCTAAATAAAATTTAATTTTTATGTATTTCCATTGACTATATGTCCATTTCTCCTGAATGTGGTCTGGAAGAGAATAGAATTAAAACAATGTGGTGAGGAAAAAAAGTTCTAGATGTAAGCCTTTTGGCTTAACAGTTTTTAGGTTTTCATATCCCGCAGTAGTTTCAGGTTTTAATATATATGAAAATCAGTGGTCTTGTATCTATGCATATGTGTCGTCTATAATATAATTTTGACAGATGGTGAGCTGGATAAATCTAGTCCCTGACTATAGAAAACCTTGGCTTGTCTTGCACTCTACCAAAACTTGTTTAAAAAGGCATTCACATGTATTTATTTTTTAAATAAAGATTCATTTTTTGGCCTGCCCTTATTTCTCATTGAGATGCTGGCGTCCCCGTCTTTGACAGTCCCATATACACATTTTACCTGAGCTGCTGTGATTTTTTTTTTACAGGATTATTCCATGCATAATACTGATGACTATACTATTCTACATCTTCTCCTTATTAAAAATAAATATGTTACCTTGCCCCTATTTGCACTATCTAAAATTCTGACAACAATATCTTACTTAAAAAAATAAAAACCGAGAAACCAGGAAGCAGTTTCTTCCACTAGCAGCTCAGACAGACTGCTCATTGAAAATGTAATACACCGCTGCTGTGTCACAGGTCAGCTGGCAAATGGCAATCTGAATTTTAAAAGGAATATGAATAAAATTCTGTTTTATTTTGAAAATGAACTTTCTGCCCTCCATCATGAATCCAATATATGTCTTAATCTTCTATGCTCTTGAAGCCTGCGGCTCCTGGCTGAGTCCTTTGACTTCTGAACCTAATAAGGAAATAGGTTGTTTTCTCATCCTCGTCTCATTTTTAGAAGGGCTGAAACAAACAGTCCCCTATTTCAAATGTAATTGACAAAGCATAAAAACATGTATGTTATATAATTTTAGGTTTACAACAAAGCTCAGCACTGGGGTGTTTTATTTTTAAATTTGATTAAGATGTTATACCTTTGGAAATGTGCAGTCAAGATTCAAAATCAAAATTTCCAAGTGTATGATTGCATGTTTACCTTAGAACTGTACATGTGAAGCTGATAAAGGATAGAATGGATAATGGTACACTTCAATTGGGAACATTTTCATTTAACCTGGACAGATTTATAGCCTAAGAGAGAGATGTATAGACAGAATTTAAAATACACATTTATGTTTATTGTTCCTGTTTAAAAATCAACTGGGTGTGTGTGGTATCTATATGTTTGTTTGATTTTTTTTTTGATAGAAGTTAGTTCATCATTATGCTTGTATCTTTCTAAATTGAATGTTTCCCCATTCCCTTAAAATTATGACTTTTAATTAGAGAATAACATGCCCTATTTTCAGAAAAAAAAAAAAAGGTTTCAATTTTTCAATGTATTCTTTTTTATTTAAAAATCCTAAGAATTATATATTGCTATGCCTTAAATCCACTGCTATTTTTTAATGACATAATTATGGGAACTACTTTTTAAGAAGAAAAATGATAGAATTGGAAAACACTTAAAATAAGTGCAGTTAGGGTGCCATGCTGCTACTGTATCTCATAACCAGATTTGTGTAGCATCAACACAACTTAACCAATCATTCTAAGGAAATAAATGCTGAAATTTCGGAGAGCATGTGTGTGTGTTGTGTGCGAGATAGAGAAAAAATAAAGGGAGAGGTACACATGCACACTTAAGCGAAGAGATATGTTAATAACTGAACTTTTTTAGCTTAACACTTCTTCATGTTATTTTTCAGGTCATGGCTATATTTTAAATTTCTTTAGGAAATATATGGCCATTCTAAGCTTACAGCAATTAACTTATTACCGCAATGCTATAGTTATTAAAGTTTACAAGGACAGAAAACTGCTTGAAACTTTAGATAGCTGGTTTTAGTCTTCACTCCTTTTCTTGACATTCTAAAAATATATAGGCTTAAAGGAAACATGGTACATATACACAATGGAATATTACTCAGCCATTAAAAAGAATACATTTGAATCAGTTCTAATGAGGTGGATGAAACTGGAGCCTATTATATAGAGTGAAGTAAGCCAGAAAGAAAAACACCAATACAGTATACTAACACATATATATGGAATTTAGAAAGATGGTAGCAATGACCCTATATGCAAGACAGTAAAAGAGTCACAGATGTATAGAACAGTCTTTTGGATTCTGTGGGAAAGGGTGAGGGTGGGATGATTTGGAAGAATGGCACTGAAACATGTATATTATCATATGTGAAACAGATTGCCAGTCCAGGTTCAATGCATGAGACAGGGAGCTCGGGGCTGGTGCACTGGGATAACCCAGAGGGATGGGATGGGTTGGGAGGGAGGGGAAAAGGGGTTCAGCATGGGGAATACATGTACACCTGTGGCACATTCATGTTAATGTAGGCAAAACCACTACAATATGGTGAAGTAATTAGCCTCCAATTACAATAAATAAATTTATATTCAAAAAATTAAAAAAAAGAAAACATGAACTAAAATAGAATCACAATTGAACTACAGTTCAACAAATAATTATTGAATATCCAATATAGTCTAAATGTTGAATTCACAATTACTGTATACAAGGATGGTACAGCAAGAAGATAGATCTTTTAGTTGAGTAAATAGACAAATTATATGATTGCTGTCATATCACATGACATGTGAAGTGATCACAGTAGGCAAAAAATAAGTTAAAAGCACAGAGCACGACAAACGTGGAATGGGAAAGAGGAGGCCAGGGAAAGCATTGTGGGAAAAGTGATTCTGAAGAGTATTCTTTAAGGATGACGTGAAGTGTATTAGAGGAAGGGTAGCTTAGATGACTTTCCTATCAGTTCAGTTCAGTCGCTCAGTCGTGTCCAACTCTTTGCGACCCCATGAATTGCAGCACGCTGGGCCTCCCTGTCCATCACCAACTCCCGGAGTTCACTCAGATTCAAGTCCATCAAGTCAGTGATGCCATCCAGCCATCTCATCCTCTGTTGTCCTCTTCTCCTCCTGCCCCCAATCCCTCCCAGAATCAGGGTCTTTTCCAGTGAGTCAACTCTTCACGTGAGGTGGCCAAAGTACTGGAGTTTCAGCTTCAGCATCAGTCCTTCCAATGAGCAATGACTGATCTCCTTTAGAATGGACAGGTTGAGGGAAGGCGCCAAGATGGCGGAGGAGTAGGACGGGGAAAACACTTTCTCCCCCACAAATTCATCAAAAGAGCATTTAAACGTCGAGTAAATTCCACAAAACAACTTCTGAATGCCGGCAGAGGACATCAGGCACCCAGAAAAGCAACCCAACTCCTCGAAAGGAGGTAGGCAAAAATATTAAAGACAATAAAAGAGACAAAAGAGGGAGGGACGGAGTTCCATCCCGGGAAGGGAGTCTTAAAAAGAGAGAAGTTTCCAAACACCAGGAAACCTTCTCACTGCCGAATCCGTGCCGAGCTTTGGAAGCACAGAGGGTAACATAACAGGGAGAAAAATAAATAAACAATTAAAACCGCAGAGATTGCGAGCCCTACGGTAACTCCCCAGTGGAGAAACAGCGCAGACGCCTGCATCTGCCATTAGCAAGCGGGGGGCTGGGCAGGGAGGCGGCGCGGGCTGCATCGCTGAGAGTAAGAATCTGGCCTGAATATACCTGAGCACTATCTGAGTGAAATAATTTGGGCTAGCAAACCAGACTGTGGGATATCTACCTACCAAAAGCCAGCCCTAACCTAAGACACCGCCAGGCCCACGACGGAACAAAGGACTAAACAGAGGTAGCCGGCTGCAAACCTTCCCCCTCCGGTGACAGGCAGCCAGAGCCGGAAGGGGGCAATCGCAGCCCCAGAGAGACATTATCTATAAAACTGGCTTCTTTGCTAACTAAAACTTATTGGGGGTCTGGATGGTCAACATCTGCCTGAGAAGGTGTACCGGTTTTACACCCAGATAACCAAGTGGCGGGGAGGCGATAAGTCGCAGCATTGGCGCTCGCCAAACACCTCATCACCTGAGCTGCTCGGACCTGGGAAGAGCACAAAACGCAGCCCCAACTGAGTCTGCGCCTCTGAGGACTACCTGAGTGCCTGAACCTGAGCAGCTTGGACCTGGGAGGTGCATGCAACCCAGGCCCAGCCTCGGATTGTTCCCGGCGGAACAACCTAGAGCCTGAGCAGTGTGGGCAGGGAGGCTACACGCGCCGTGAGCGGGGGCAGACCCAGTGTGGCTGAGGCACTGCGAGCGCACGCCAGTGTCATTTGTTTGCAGCATCCCTCCTTCCCTCCCCATAGCGCGACTGAACAAAGAGAAGAAATACAGCTCCACCCACCAGAACACCGACACAAGCTTCCCTAACCAGGAAACCTTGACAAGCCACCTCTACATACCCACACACAGCGAGGAAACGCCACAATAAAGAGAACTCCACAAACTGCCAGAATACAGAAAGGCCACTCCAAACACAGCAATATAAACAAGGTGAAGAGACAGAGGATTACCCAGCAGGTAAAGGAACAGGATAAATGCCCACCAAACCAAACAAAAGAGGAAGAGATAGGGAATCTACCTGATAAAGAATTCCAAATAATGATAGTGAAATTGATCCAAAATCTTGAAATTAAAATGGAATCACAGATAAATAGCCTGGAGACAAGGATTGAGAAGATGCAAGAAAGGTTTAACAAGGACCTAGAAGAAATAAAAAAGAGTCAATATATAATGAATAATGCAATAAATGAAATTAAAAACACTCTGGAGCCAACAAATAGTAGAATAACAGAGGCAGAAGATAGGATTAGTGAATTAGAAGATAGAATGGTAGAAATAAATGAATCAGAGAGGATAAAAGAAAAACGAATTAAAAGAAATGAGGACAATCTCAGAGACCTCCAGGACAATATTAAACGCTACAACATTCGAATCATAGGGTTCCAGAAGAAGAAGACAAAAAGAAAGACCATGAGAAAATACTTGAAGAGATAATAGTTGAAAACTTCCTAAAATGGGGAAGGAAATAATCACCCAAGTCCAAGAAACCCAGAGAGTCCCAAACAGGATAAACCCAAGGAGAAACACCCCAAGACACATATTAATCAAATTAACAAAGATCAAACACAAAGAACAAATATTAAAAGCAGCAAGGGAAAAACAACAAATAACACACAAGGAATTCCCATAAGGATAACAGCTGATCTTTCAATAGAAACTCTTCAAGCCAGGAGGGAATGGCAAGACATACTTAAAATGATGAAAGAAAATAACCTACAGCCCAGATTATTGTACCCAGCAAGGATCTCATTCAAGTATGAAGGAGAAATCAAAAGCTTTTCAGACAAGCAAAAGCTGAGAGAATTCTGCACCACCAAACCAGCTCTCCAACAAATACTAAAGGATATTCTCTAGACAGGAAACACAAAAATGGTGTATAAACTCGAACCCAAAACAATAAAGTAAATGGCAACGGATCATACTTATTAGTAATTACCTTAAACGTAAATGGGTTGAATGCCCCAACCAAAAGACAAAGACTGGCTGAATGGATACAAAAACAAGACCCCTACATATGTTGTCTACAAGAGACCCACCTCAAAACAGGGGACACATACAGACTGAAAGTGAAGGGCTGGAAAAAGATTTTCCATGCAAATTGGGACCAAAAGAAAGCAGGAGTCACAATATCAGTATCAGATAAATTAGACTTTAAAACAAAGGCTGTGAAAAGAGACAAAGAAGGTCACTACATAATGATCAAAGGATCAATCCAAGAAGAAGATATAACAATTATAAATATATATCCACCCAACATGGGAGCACCGCAGTATGTAAGACAAATCCTAACAAGTATGAAAGGAGAAATTAACAATAACACAATAATAGTGGGAGACTTTACCCCACTCACACTTATGGATAGATCAACTAAACAGAAAATTAACAAGGAAAAAAAAAAAAAAACCATGTATCTATAAAGCTCACTAAAGCAAAGCACAGTAAAATGAGGTATGGCAATAAAAGGTGTTAAATTTATCAAATAAAAAAAAAAATAAAGTGTTGAGGTATAATCCTCCTCTTTCTTATATCTAAAATTCAGAAAAAAATAGATACGCAACACAAGCAACAAAGGTTAACTGTATAGCACAGGAAACTATAGTCAATATTTTGTAATAACCTATAATGGAAAATAATCTGAAAAATAATATAAACAATGTATATGTATAACTGAATTACCTTGCTGTGCACCTGAAACACTGTAAGTCAACTATACTTCAATAAAAAATATATATGAAAAAAAAAAAAAAAGAATGGACAGGTTGGATTTCCTTGCAGTCCAAGGGACTCTCAAGAGTTTTCTCCAACATCACAGTTCAAAAGCATGAATTCTTTGATGCTCAGCTTTCTTCAAGTCCAACTCTCACATCCATACATGACCACTGGAAAAACCATAGCCTTGACTAGACAGATCTTTGTTGGCAAAGTAATGTCTCTGCTTTTGAATATGTTATCCAGGTGGATCATAACTTTCTTTCCAAGGAGTAAGAGTCTTTTAATTTCATGGCTGCAATCACCATCTGCAGTAATTTTGGAGCCCCAAAAAACAAAGTCTGACACTGTTTCCACTGTTTCCCCATCTATTTCCCATGAAGTGATGGGACCAGATGCCATGATCTTCATTTTCTGAATGTTGAGCTTTAAGCCAACTTTTTCACTCTTCTCTTTCACTTTCAACAAGAGGCTTTTTAGTTCCTTTTCACTTTCTGCCATAAGAGTGGTGTCATCTGCATATCTGAGGTTATTGACATTTCTCCTGGCAATCTTGATTCCAGCTTGTACTCCCTCCAGCCCAGCGTTTCTCATGATGTACTCTGCACATGTTAAATAAGCAGGGTGACAATATACAGCCTTGATGTACTACTTTTCCTATTTGGAACCAGTCTGTTGTTCCATGCCCAGTTCTAACTGTTGCTTCCTGATCTGCATATAGGTTTCTCAAGAAGCAGGTCAGGTGGTCTGGTATTCCCATCTCTTTCAGAATTTTCCACAGTTTATTGTGATCCACAGAGTCAAAGCCTTTGGCATAGTCAATAAAACAGAAATAGACGTTTTTCTGGAACTCTCCTGCTTTTTCCATGATCCAGTGGATGTTGGCAATTTGATCTCTGGTTCCTCTGCCTTTTCTAAAACCAGCTTGAACACCAGGAAGTTTACAGGTCACATATTGCTGAAGCCTGACTTGGTGAATTTTGAGCATTACTTTACTAGCGTGTGAGATGAGTGCAATTGTACAGTAGTTTGAGCATTCTTTGGCATTGCCTTTCTTTGGGATTGGAATGAAAACTGACCTTTTTCAGTCCTGTGGCCACTGCTGAGTTTTCCAAACTTGCTGGCATATGACGTGCAGCACTTTCACAGCATCATCTTTTAGGATTTGAAATAGCTCAACTGGAATTCCATCACCTCCACTAGCTTTGTTTGTAGTCATGCTTTCTAAGGCCCACTTGACTTCACATTCCAGGATGTCTGGCTCTAGGTGAGTGATCACATCATCGTGATTATCTGGGTTGTGAAGATCCTTTTTGTACAGTTCTTCTGTGTATTCTTGCCACCTCTTCTTAATATCTTCTGCTTCTGTTAGGTCCATATCATCTCTGTCCTTTATCAAGCCCATCTTTGCATGAAATGGCTGCGACGGACCACGCAGAAGGGCTCCGGCTGTGACGGACCGTGCAGAAGCATGGCTGAGAGGAGCTACCCCACGCCCGAGGTCAGGGGCGGTGGCAGAGAGGAGCAACCCCACATCCAAGTAGCAGTGGCTGTGGGGGCCAAGAGGACCTACTCCACTTTCAAGGTCAGGAGGGGTGACCTCCTCCAAGGTAAAGAGCTGCAGCTGCACTTTGCTGGAGCAGCCATGAAGAGATACACCACGTCCAAGGTAAGAGAAACCCAAGTAAGATGGTAGGTGTTGCGAGAGGGCATCAAAGGGCATACACACTGAAACCATAATCACAGAAAACTAGCCAATCTGATCACATGGACCAGAGCCTTGTCTAACTCAATGAAACTAAGCCATGCCATGTGAGGCCACTGAAGACGGACGGGTCATGGTGGAACGGTCTGACAGAATGTGGTCCACTGGAGAAGGCAATGGCAAACCACTTCAGTATTCTTGCCTTGAGAACCCCATGAACAGTAGGAAAAGGCAAAATGCTAGGATCCTGAAAGAGGAACTCCCCAGGTTGGTAAGTGCCTAATATGTTACTGGAGATCAGTGGAGAAATAACTCCAGAAAAGAATGAAGGGATGGAGCCAAAGCAAAAACAATACCCAGTTGTGGATGTGACTGGTGATAGAAGCAAGGTCCAGTGATGTAAAGAGCAATATTGCATAGGGACCTGGAATGTTAGGCCCATGAATCAAGGCTGGCAAGAGTGAACATCGACATTCTAGGAATCAGCTAACTAAAATGGACTGGAATGGGTGAATTTAACTCAGATGACCATTATATCTACTACAGTGGGCAGGAATCCCTTAGGAGAAATGGAGTAGCCATCATGGTTAACAAAAGAGTACAAAATGCAGTACTTGGATGCAATCTCAAAAATGACAGAATGATTTCTGTTCGTTTTCAAGGCAAACAATTCAATATCACGGTAATCCAAGTCTATATCCTGACCAGTAATGCTGAAGAAGCTGAAGTTGGATGGTTCTATGAAGACCTACAAGACCTTTTGGAACTAACACCCAAAAAAGATGTCCTTTTCATTATAGGGGACTGGAATGCAAAAGTAGGAAGTCAAGAAACACCTGGAATAACAACAGGCAAATCTGGCCTTAGATTATGGAATGAAGCAGGGCAAAGGCTAATAGAGTTTTGCCAAGAGAACGCACTGGTCATAGCAAAGACCCTCTTCCAACAACACAAGAGAAGACTCTACACATGGACATCACCAGATGGTCAACACCGAAATCAGATTGATTATATTCTTTGCAGCCAAAGATGGAGAAGCTCTATACAGTCAGCAAAACCAAGACCAGGAGCTGACTGTGGCTCAGATCATGAACTCCTTATTGCCAATTCAGACTTAAGTTGAAGAAAGTAGGGAAAACCACTAGACCCTGCAGCTATGACCTAAATCATATTCCTTATGATTATACAGTGGAAGTGAGAAATAGATTTAAGGGTGTAGATCTGATAGAGTGCCTGATGAACTATGGACGGAAGTTCATGACATTGTACAGGAGACAGGGATCAAGATCATCCCCAAGGAAAAGAAATGCAAAAAAGCAAAATGGCTGTCTGAGGAGGCCTTACAAATAGCTGTGAAAAGAAGAGAAGTGAAAAGCAAAGGAGAAAAGGAAAGACATAAGCATCTGAATGCAGAGTTCCAAAGATAGCAAGGAGAGATAAGAAAGCCTTCCTCAGTGATCAATGCAAAGAAATAGAGGAGAACAACAGAATGGGAAAGACTAGAGATCTCTTCAAGAAAATTAGAGATACCAAAGGAACATTTCATGCAAAGATGGGCTCAATAAAGGACAGAAACGGTATGGATCTAAGAGAAGCAGAAGATATTAAGAAGAGGTGGCAAGAATACCTTCCTATAGAGTGAGTTGATTGAAATGTGAAATGAGGGAAAGGATTTATATGTTTGTTGGATAACTGGAAATGTGGGCAATAGGATCCATATTTTAAGTGACTTCTGAAACATCCTATTTGTTGCTTCCTTATTATATACCAGCCATTTAGTCTTGAAGAAATTAGTTCCAGGTCCACAGTTACTTGTTTCTTAGACTAAGCCAATTAAGATAAATTCATTTCCCTAGAGTCACTGTTCCAGGAAATTTGCTTTACATAAATTATGTCTTAATAGTGTATAGACATTTTATCTTGATTCAGGTGTGAGTATATGACCTGATTGGCACAGTCATACTAGAAGACAGTGATTTTACTTCATACCGTAGGAATGATAATCTTTACCTCCCACTAGCATGAAGAGTGATAGAGTGCCTAATGCTAGAGCTCAACATTCCAGACAGGAAGAAGAAAGATGAAAAGCAAAAGGTATGCACATCAACTGGGTCATCTCCAATAAAGAACCTTCCCAAAAACCATATCCAATAGATTGTGTTTATATCTTACTCACCAAAATTGTGTCAAATGTCTATTTCTGCTTGCAAAGGAAGTGGGACATGTATTCTTTGCTGGTACATATCCACTTCAAAATAAATTGGAATTTTGTTAATAAAGAAGAGGAGAGTGAATATTATGTAAGACACTAAGATTTTCTAATATACAGTCCCTGACCTCAAAGTGTTCATAGTCTGCTATTGGAACAGAAATACAAAATAATTACAACCTCTTTTAAATTTTACTTTAATAAAGGTAGCAACAGAGTACTGTTAAAGAGAGAATTATTTTTTAATGATGGGCTTTTATTTACAAGAAATACATAGACTACATTTTTCTATATAAAATTGAAGGAAGGTTCTAACTTCAAAGCCCAATAAATCCCAATATTGTAGAAAAGAAATTTAAAATATTAATAGGCTAATTATTATTATTATTATTTTTAAAAAGCAAGGATGTCATCTGTGGACTGATTCCCTGATGCACTGTTTTAGGGGAGTGAGTAAAAATAAAATCAAAATAAAAAGCCAAGACTGTGATATGAGTTTGAAGCTTTCCTTAATAGTACTCTTACCTGCTGCAGTGGGAAGATGGTGAATCATGGTGCCTATGCTGTTGGTGGCTGAATCCTCTGGGGGTTACAATGTACACTGTATTAGAGTAGTCACTTTTATAAGCAGTATCCACAGCTGTACACGGAAGAAGGCAACCCTGTCTTCTGTTGCTATATAAACTTAAACTTAGAAAAAATGAAACAACCCCTTAAAAAGCTCAAACTAGCAAATCACATAAGATGAAATTGATACTCTGAACTATCCTATACTATTCTAAAAATGTAACTGAATCTGTAGTTAAAAAACATTCCAATAAAGAAATATGCAAACCCAAATATCCCACTGCTGAATTCTGTTCTGTTCTGTTCTATTCAGTTGCTAAGCCATGTCTGGCTCTTTGTGATCCATGGACTGTAGAGTGTAGCCTGCCAGTCTCCTCTGTCCATGGGAATTCCAGGCAAGAATACGGAAGTGGGTTGCCATTTCTTTCTCCAAACAAAATTCTAACACTTAAAAAACAAATAAAATTGATTTTGTATAATATCTTCCATAAAACAAAATAAGAAGGAAAATTTCTTACCTAGTTTTATAAGGGCAGAATTATCCTGAGTCAAAAATCAGGTGAAGAAAGTACAAATAAAATGACATATCTCTAACTCTCATGAAAATAGACACAAAAATCTTCTGCAGTGTTACCACCAAATAAATTATAACAATTAAAAATGCAATGCTTCATGGTTTATTGGATTTTATCCCAGGAAGTATAACATTCAATATTCAAAATTAATCAATTTAATCCATTATAATCCACATGATCATAACAACTGATGCAGAAATGCATTTCACAAAATTCAATACCACACTGATTCATGATAAACTCCTGAGCAAACAAGAAATACAAGGGAACTTCTTTAATATGATAAGAAAAATCAAGAAAAAGAAATCCTACAACTAATGTCATATTTAATGGTGAACGACTGAATGCTTTCTCCCTAAGATGAGGGTAGGACAAGGATATCCACTCTCAGCAGTGCTATCCAATATCTAACTGGAAGATCTAGTAAACGAAACAAACAAACAAACAACAAAAAAACGATATAAAATACATACAAATTGGAAACGAAGAAATAAAACTCTCTGATTCATGTGGATGTGACTATCTACATAGAAAATCTCAATAAATCTACAGAAAAGAATTATAGATAAGTGTTTGAATATAAAATTTATGATAGCTCTAAAATTATGGAACACAGAGCTACAAATCTGTAACAAAACATTTACAATATCTATATGTTGAAAAGTATAAGTATAAAATATATCAAAGAAAATCTAAATAAATGGAGGGACATTCTGTGTTCACAAATTTAAAAACTAAAATAAAATGATCAATTATATGAATAGTCATATAAAAGTTTAACACAATTCTTTTAAAATCCCAGCAAGATATTTTATAGATATAGATAAGATTATTCTAAACTTTGGGGCTTCCTAGTTGGTGCTAGTGGTAAAGAACCCGCTTCCTATTGCAGGAGACTTAAGAGACAGGTTTGATATCCCTGGGTCAAGAAGATCCCCTGGAGAAGGACATGGCCACCCACTCCAGTATTCTTGCCTGGAGAATTCCATGGACAGAGGAGCCTGGCAGGCCAAGGTCCATAGAGTCACAAGAGTCAGACACAAGTGTAGTGATTTAGCACACACCAATGCATTCTAAAATTTATAAGGCAAAGTAAAGGAATTAGAATAGTTAGAAGAATTTTGAAACAGAAGAGTAAGAGGAAGTAATTGCTCTACCTTATTTCAACGTTTATTACTATATGGCTACAGTAAACAACACTGTTGGCAAAGAGATAGATGTATAAGTCAATGGGACAGAAAAGAGAACCTAGAAATCACCCCAAACAAAATGGACAAATGACATTTGACAAAATGCAAAATCAACTCAGTGGAGGAGAGATAGTCTTCTCAAACCTTTCAGAAAAGTAAAAGTTGCTCAGTCATGTCTGACTCTTTATGACTCCATGGACTATACTGTCCATGGAATTCTCTGGGACAGAGTACTGGAGTGGGTGGCTGCTCCCTTCTCCAGGAGTTCTCCCCAACCCAGGGACTGAATCCAGGTCTCCCACATTGCAGGTGGGTTCTTTACCATCTGAGCCACCAGGGAAGCCCTTTCAAACCTTAGTTGTAGAAAAATTCAAAGTCTATGGGCAAAAAATTTAACCTAGAACAAAACCACATTAAAAAAAAATCTCAAAATAAATCACAGATTTAAATGTACATATGGATTTTCAGAATATAACATAACATTTTTGAGGCCTGGGGCTTGCTAAAGAGACTAGACACCAAAAGAATGATCCATCAAAGAAAAAAAATAATGAATTAGACTTTATTAAAATTAAAGATTTACTCTTTGAAAGACCCTTTTCAAAAGTTATAATTTTAAGGAACTCTCTATTCTACCTAGTTTTTTATTTTTTTTCTTATAGAAAGCTGAAAAAGTTTGGATTTTTCTTTGTCACCTAAGCCACATTCCATACATTTAACATTTTCAATATTGTACAATCCTAAGTATTCTCTAATTTTCATTACAGTTTTTCACGTGACCATGTTATTCAGAAATATGTTCTTAAAAAGGTTATGAGTGTTGATTCTGTTATTTATCCCTATCTTAGTTCCTTCAAGATTAGACAACATGTTCTATGTAATGATTTCTCTCCTAGACCTTTATGTTGTTGTAAAGATTTCTTCTGTGTCCTAGTCTGTGTTCAATTTTCATAAGCAGATAATGTATGCTTAAAAAAAAATCAAGTTTTCTACATGACCGCTGTCCATAAGAACATGTATTTCTTCACTGAATTTTTCAAGTAATATATATTTTAACTAATATTACTTTCTATTCAATCTGTCAATTACTGAAATAAGTGTATTAAAATCTATAAAGATGGACATTGATTTCTCCTGATAATTATGCCAAATAATGTTTGTATATATTTAGAACTATGTTAAATGAAACAAAAAATCAGAGGAGTTATATTTTTCTGGTATGTTGTTTGTATTTTATCTTTAAAGATCCATTTTAGATGTATATATTAGTTTTGTAAGTATGTTTATTTATATCATTTATTTCATAAATTATTTATGAGTAATTCCAATGATCATTTACATTATAGGAAGTATATCAGTTTGATTTAAATTAAGCAAGATTATTATTTTTTAAAATTATATGTTCTAAACACAAAGTTCAGTCCATTTATACTTGTGATGCTTGAAGACTTTTTCTTTAGTTCCACCATATAATTTTTTTTTCTATTTACTGTCAGTTGCTTTCTTTTTCTACTATTTTTCTGACTTTTAATTTGATGAATTGAATTTCATATTTTCATATTTTGTTGTACTACTACAGAGATTAATCATTTTATTTCTCTCCTTTTGATATTTATCATAAAACTTTCAATCTATATATGTGACACAATCTAATGATACTAATTATTCCTTCCATTCTCACAAAAAACACGATTTTTAAGCCCTCAAGTCCAAAAGATGTTTATATTTACATTGTATTCAGTATTCATTAGCCAATAAAAATAGTTAACATTCTTACAATAAAAATTATTTTGTATTATCAGAGATTATTCAGATTTGCCCACCTATTTATCAATTTTTATTGCTCACCTTCACTTTATTTATCTCATTCTTTTCTTCTCTTAATTTCTTATTTCTGATGTATGTCATTCAGCCTTCCCTTTTGGGAAATTTGAGAGAACATTATTCTCCCTCTATCTCACTTTCTAAAAATATCTCTTTTCTTCTCTGCACTTAATAAACTAGAATTGAAGTTAGACAAATATTTTCTCTCCACGTTTTAAATATATTTTTCTCCATCAGTTTATTGTTTTGTGTTGTTCTGGAAAAGTTATATATAACTGTAAGTATCATTCTTTTATATGTAATCCCATTTATAATCTTTGGTTATATTTAAAAATATCTCCCCTACTTTTGGTAAACTTTCCTACAATGTTTTTAATTATCCTGTTTAGGATTTATTGCGTATCTTACTCCTGAGAATTCATAGGTTAATATTGCTGGGGAAATTGCTTTTGGAGCACTCTATACAGGGCTATTCATTGTATCTAGCCTTTTCATTACCTGTCCTTCATGCTTTGCATTTCACCTCTTTTACTCTCTATGCTATAAACGAAACAGTTTTTTTTTTTTCTAATTATCTTTCATTTTACTAATTCTTTGTTTAAGTATATATAATGTGATGGCTAAATTTTCCACTGTTTTTATTTATTTATTTTCTCATTTCTTAAAGTTATAGCTAGTTCTTATTGAATCAAATTATACTTTATGTTATATTGTTATTTCTTATTCTGTGTTTTTCAACTTAATCATTTTAAACATACTAATTACATTATCTGAAGTCTAATCCTGCTTTTTCTTTTTCATTTTTTAAATTAATATATTTATTTTAATTGGAGGCAATATTGTAGTGGCTTTTGCCATACAGACTCTTAATCATATTGTATTTTCTATCCCTGTGCCTTGTAACTTCAATTGTGAAATAGACTTTTCTTTTAAATTATTTGCCATCTTGCATGAAGCATATTTGATTCTCAGAATATTAGTAGTGAAGCAAAATTTTTTTTGTTTTAAAATCCATCATAGATTGTACTTTTCTAAATACAATTAAAATGGATTGTTTGAAAAGACGAAATAAATGAAGATATAAAGGTAAGTACTAGGTTTTAAAAAAATATTAGACCACATTTTTATTACTTACTTCATAAAATTGCTATAACTATTTCTAACACTTTCAGTTTCTATACTTACTTTGTCATCACTGATGAGTCGAAAATAGTTTACCAATCAGCACCAGTTCACAGATCACCCTATAAGTAACATTGCTCTAAAATGCTTTCATATTTATTCTGTCTTATACAGCAGATTTGTCTCTGGTGTGAGATAAAATTTTACCTCTAGTTGTTGACTAGAAGATTGTCAAATTATGTGGAAAAAGCAAATTTGAAATTCAAAGTATATTCAATATATATATATATATATATATATATATATATGTATGTATGTATGTATGTATAGGCCAATGTTCAAATTCTCAGGAATTGTATTTTTCTTTTTTCTCCACAATAGATCAGGTAGGGAAAGCTAAGCTTCTTTTCCCAGTTCTCATATTAAAGGATGATTATTTTTCTCAAGCATCCATTTTCTTCAGAGTACAATCTTTATAATTTTACGGCTTTTTTTGGAGCTCCATATGATAATAGTCTACCTTGTGTGGGCACAGACTAACAATCCTATTCCTGAGATAAATCACAACCTTCTATCTTATTGACCCAACCTCACTCCTGGTCATATAACTGTAGAATGAAGTGGAAAGCCTATTTAACTTTGATCATTGTTTCTCACTTCTGCAATGAAAAGCAAGTCAGACATATTTCATCTTACAGTTCTTAATAATCCAAAAAATACTTTCTATTATTTCATCAAAAATAACCTGAGAGGCTAATACATTTCTAAAAACCTAAACTTTGATTTGAAGAGTGTTCTTGGCTTGTTTATGATCTACTCTGCAATGCTTATATTTCCTTTTTCTCTACTCAGAAAACTGGGTGATCTCTTATTTATAATCACCTAATTCATAGCTAATACAAATCTACAAATCTATAATTCTGAAAATCACCAGATATAAAAATCAATAAAACAATAACAACAAGACCAAAAAACAGAAAATAGCTAAAAATGTATACCATCTTTGAACTTTAAGAAAGGGTGGAAATATAGTCAACTATGTACTATGTAGTGGAGAAGAAAATGGCAACCTACTCCAGTGTTCTTGCCTGGAGAATCCCAGGGACGGCGGAGCCTGGTGGGCTGCTGTCTATGAGGTCGCACAGAGTCGGACACGACTGAAGCAACTTAGCAGCGGCATGTACTATGTATAGGAGACATCTAGAACAAAGTGATACCATGATATGAATTATGGGAGGAGAATATATATTATTTAAATTCTAAAAAAATGTGAGGGTTACAATATTAACAGATTATATCAAGTCTACTAAATTGAAAAGAGAGACTGAAGTTTCATAAGTTCAGTTCTAGATATTGTACTAGGAATTTGGGTCACAGAAGTTATAATTACATGAAGGATATGTATTAGCAGAGAAGGAAATGGCAACCCACTCCAGTGTTCTTGCCTGGAGAATCTCATGGACAGAGGGGTCTGGGAGGCTACAGTCCATAGGGTCACAAGGAGTTGGACACAACTGAAGTGACTTAGCATAGCATAACACAGCATCTTAGCAGAAACAATCAAAAAATAACTGGATAAAATGATAAGATCTAAAATAACAGGTAATAAATACAACATTGGTTAAGACTGAGGGCTCACAATGTGGAGGTACATTAAATAATATGGTTAAGGAAGATCTTTCTCAAGTTACTTTTTAATTTTTATATGAAAACAGATACAAGTCAGCATAGAAATATACAGAGCAATATACCTCTACCCCAGTTGCACATTGGAATTACCATGGGAGCTTTAAATTTATAAAACACTTGATATACACATATACATGAAGTTCTAAGTTAATTATAGAAGTTTTTAAGAAAATATACATAAACATTTAATAGACCAGTAAACAAAGATGATATGAAAGAATGTCAAAGAGCTCCCTATGAAAAAATAAACAAGGGCTGAATAGCTTAGTTGGTAAATTTTTTTCAAACAAGCAAGTTCAAATAGTATTTAAGCTCATCTGAAGCATTACTTTCAGAACAAATTTCCTCAATTTTTAATCTATCACAACACTGTCAGCAAAACTTGACGAAGGCAAAAAAGCCAGCCAGCCAAAATAACCTTAGATATATCTCACATATTAAAATGATACCAAATTCCAAAAGAAAATATTGTCAGACCAAGTTAAGCTCTGTGTATTAAACACCATTCTGTGGACAGGTGAGTTTCATCTCAGGTGTGCAAAGGTCATTCCCTTTCCAAAAAGATACTAAAATAATATATTAACTAAGATAAAAGCAAAGACATTTAGAAATATTGAAATTATGTCAACATAAAAACAAATAAATATTTTTTGCTTCTCAATCATGCTACATGAGTTCTCTGGGTTGCTGTATGACTGAACTCTAATGAGCTGTGCTAAGCCAGGTTGAGCAGGACTGACTGGGTTCTCTAACTGGATCCAGTCTGAAGAATTAACCTGAGCATTCTATTCTAATGGCATAGGACTGAGAGGTAGGGTTGGGTGAAGAAATCACAAACCCATTAAACTACTGCATCCATGTATCTTTGGTCAAAAGTAAGTTACAGCGTCCAATCCCAAAGTCAATAGAGTGGGAAATGAAGCAAAGAATGAGAGACAATGTTACTAGGAACAAACCATGCAATCTACCCCCTCAATAACACACATAAATTAACATATAAAAATCTCTAATAGCCTAGAACTAGATGGGTAATTTCTGACATAATAATATAGAGATATAACTAATAAGACCCAGAAGCCAATGTATATCTGCAGCTTAGCACTACACACTTTTTTATTTAAGTGTTACAAATGGAACAAATGCTTACTTTATCAGTATATTGAACAATATTCTGGAAAATCTAGCCAGAGCAATTAGAGAAGAGAAGGAAATAAGTAGTATACAAGTTTGCTAAGAGAATAAAATTTAACACTTTTTGCAGATGGTATGACTATGTAAGCTAGAAAACTCCAAAGAATAAACTCTAGTCAACAAGCAGTAAAATAATTCAGTAAAGTGAATACTTTGCCAATTAATTTAGAAAGCAGCTTTTCTATATACAATGTCAAGTTAAAATATAGGCAAAGAAAAAAATCTATTGTTTTATATTAACACCAATAGTAATATAAATGATGGTAATAATAATTGAGTACACCTAACTAGATATGTACTGAATCTATATAAAAACATTATATAAGTATGATCTAGTGTGTCAGATATTATACAACTTATAGATCATAATAGTCTTGAATGAACAGTAAGAAAGACAATGTTCTTTGTTAAGTATATTGCCCCTAAATTAAATCCATAAATTCTATTCTTTACCAATTAAAATTCCATCAGTCTTTTTACTTGGGGGGCACTTGACAAAATGACACTAGGGTTCATCGGGGGGAATAAACGTGTGACAATTTCAAGAAATTTAAGAATAAAATCAGTAATGAGACCCTTATCAGGTATTAAAAAGGCCACTAATGAGGGACTGTTTAGATAAATTTTTGTTCCTTTGTGTAATAATTAATATGAAGCTATTAAAACAGATATGAATGTGTCATATGCAGAGTTCCATGACACATTATTTTAAATACACAAACATTTAAATTTAAGAACATACACACATCAGAGGATCGTGATCAAATATAAAAACTATTAAGTGGTTTTACCATATCCAGAAAGGCAAAAAGGGTTTTCTATGAGAGGAAAAAACTTTTATGTTTCATTGTCTGATTGTCTTTTTGCCACGTGTATGCATTAGTTTAGATTTTGTTCTTAATTCTCAAAAAACTTTGTAATGCTTATGGGCTTATGATGCGTCCAGGAATCACAATCAAATTTATATCCTTAACAAACATTATAATAAAATTTGCTTACAGAACAAAGTAAGTTCAGAATTTTCTATGAAACTTTAATAATTTATTTCCTTAATGTATGTACTGCACTATCAATTTTAAGGTATGTGTTTGCCCTGCAGAATAGATTTCACATAAATTTCTCTGTTTATAATTATAATAGTAACCACCAAAATAGGAAGGGCAGCCCTTTACAATATCTTATTTGAGGTTTCCGTTAATCTTGATGAGTTTCTACTCTTTTTAGCTTTTCTTGTGGATATATAGCTTTTCAAAGGAGATTGTCAAAAATATCTGGAATATTCTAATTTAGTTAAGAGCTCAATAACATCATTCCTTGAGACACTATATGATTACTACACTATGAGTGAAGAGTGTCATGACAGAGTGGACAATAAATCTCCCCTTTTTGCTTAAGGGGTAAGATAACTGCAGCTTCTACTTAAAAAAAAAAAAAAAGCACAGTCCAAGTATGATATAAACCTCATTCTTCACTGGTGTTTAAAAACTCTTCACTAAAAGGATTCAAGTCGTTGTGACTTTCAAATGTGAGTTTTTCAAGTGTCTGAAATGGATGAATGCTTAAAATTACTCCTTTTTGAGATGGAAAAAGTTAGCAAAGACTTAATGCAAAGGAGGTATCCCATATTACATTAGTTGCATCCTCAACACTAAAACAACTTTGCCCAGGAATCTGGTCCTACGGAAACATATTTGATGTTGAAACAAGGTTTCTTTGGTAGTTATTTCATTGCATGTCCATCTGCTATGTTGAAATTTTGCCAGCTCACAAACTGGTCTGCTATTTTCAGTAAGCATGTGCCAAAGCAGCACATGGTTTAGACTGGCAGATTACATAAGGCTGTGAGTATCCACTATAATAAAAATTTAGTCTTTTGCCCACTATGTTTGATCCTTAAATTGCTCACTGTATATTCATTAACTCTTAAAAAATCCCTTGAAAGAGGTGGCATATCATT
Source organism: Bos mutus (assembly GCF_027580195.1). Lineage (NCBI taxonomy): Eukaryota > Metazoa > Chordata > Mammalia > Artiodactyla > Bovidae > Bos > Bos mutus. The sequence goes on along the minus strand of NC_091618.1, from coordinate 95,243,592 downwards.
AGTTCACTTAAGGAACCTTGACAGGAAATGAAGTGACTTAACCAGATCCACAGGTGAATACTCAGTAGAATGCCTGAGTTTGTTTACCTGGAACTACATCTCTTCAACTAAGTTTTCAATACTTACGTTGAGTGGAGAAAAGTCATGTAATTCAGTATGGTATAGATTGTGCTCAGCATGGTATGATATTCTTAAAATAAGACAGAACACCTATTATTACTATAAATTCTGCTGGAGGCTATGTATAAAAACCATAAGGATTTAAAGGGGCCTTTAATGTCTGAGCACTCATCAGTATTAAAAAATTCCAGAAAATTTTGAAATTTTATTTTTTTAAGAAGCCTAGAAATTTGTTTTGATCAAGAAGCCAAGCTTCAAGTAGTCTTTAGGACCACAAAATATCAAAGCTCTTTCTTCTAACTATGGTGATACTGAAATTTTGTTGTGATACCATATTTATACAGTTAGAAATAGTAAGTTATACATTTTCATAAAAATTTACTTTCTTATATAATTTTAATCTCTAAAAAAATTCAATGCCATTGAATTAATCTCTAAAAGATTCAATACCATTGAATCAATATAATTCAATATAATAATTACATATATAATATATATAATTCAATATAATACCATTGAATTAATATAATGTTTTCCTCTTACAAGTCTACTTTGGTGCTTACTCAGAGCTTTTGGACTGGCAGTGTTTATGCCATAAGGGCCAGTTAGAGGAAACTTTAGGAATATTACCTAGTCAATAGAATTCTTCAGAAATCTTCCACCACAACTTCTTTGAAAAGATATCAGATAATGTTTCAAATTTATCAGCTTTTACAATCTTTTTAGAGATTAAAATTATACAAGAAAATAATTTTTATGAAAATGCATAAATTTACTATTTCTAATTATATAAATATGGCATTACCACAAAGCTTTAGTATCATCATAGTTAGAAGTAAGAGCTTTGATATTTTGTGGTCCTATAGACTAAATGAAGCTTGTCTTCTTGATCAAAACAAATTTCTAGGTTTGTTAAAAGAAATCAAAGTTTTCTGGAATATTCTAAGACTTTGATGAGCACTCACACAGCAGACCAATCACATCTGTGAAGGACATGAGTCTACACACGATGTAGAAAATATTCAGTTACTATCAATATCTAAAGAAACTTTACAAATCCAATGTAGTTGTAATGGGGTACTCATTAATTTAATGCCATCTTTCCTTAGAGTCTTTAAAAAATAAAATTAAAAAATCCAAGCTTTTACAAAGGCAGAATAAATAAAGCTTGCCTCAGAAATACTTATGTAGAAATCACAGTGAAGTTTTAGTTCAGTTTCATAATCATTATGCGGTGACCAGACCATCATACCCAGTTTGGGGAATCCATATTTTGAGAGTAATGTTTAACAAACAGGAATAAGAGGACATGAAGCATGATGGGGAAAAATTCAAAGAAATTATACAATGCTTAAATAGTGAAGCTATTTAACTTAGAGAATTTTGGTCAGACACAAATATTTTTAAATATTTGAAAGTCTGCATATAAAAATTTATTTAGCCATGATTTGTATGATTCCAGAAGCAGGAAGAAAATCCAGTGATTAAGTATTACTGCCGAACAGATTTCAGTTCATGTTAAGGAAGAACTCTCTTTAGAATAAAACTACTTAAAACCTGAATGGGTTTTCTAAGAGAAAATGCTACAGTGTCTTTATGCAGAGGCTAGAAGACTATCTGTAACTGGCATGTAAAAGGGGGTTCAATTATTGACCCGGAAAGGGGAAATAAGGTATTTTGAGCATATTTCCAACCTTTTAAAACCCATATACATTTCTAGAAACTAAGGCCAATTGGTTGAGCTAAGCTGATATATAATATACATAGTATATATGTATATAATAGAATATTACACTTATTTATATTTGGATAAAAAGTATATCTGGTGAATTTGAAATCCAAGTTTTTTATGTTGTAAGAAGTTAAGTCAGTAAATATGTATTACTCCTTTTAAATAGAATAAAATTGGATTCTATTCTTTTGAATAGAATACTTTGAATAGAATACTCAAGTACTTTGTCTTTGATATCACTTGACTTCCAGCTTAACTGTTATCATGATTCTAACCATTGACCAGAGATAAAAGTGACAGCTAAGGCTGTGTGTACAAGACAGAAAGGGGAGATAGAGGTGGGTCCCTTGAAGATGACAAGAGGAAGGCTGGATTTGCTGTAGGAGGCAAGAGGCCAAGAGTAAACGGATTCAGAAGGGAATAGTTTGGTCTGAACAACAAGAAACAGGGAAATGCTAAGCTCTCAAAAGCTTTCCAAAATTAAAGGGACATGGAGAATACAAGATTTGATATGTCCTAACCCTGCTATCTAACTGAGAGACACACAAAAGAAACGGGCCAGATAACACTGGCATTTATCAGGAATGGAGCAGATACACCCTTAACCTGATGACTCCATGGGCAGACTACAAGGAAGAGGCTTACTTGTTCTGGGAGGTGAGTTCAACATCGACAAGGAGGGATAAGACCTGAACAAAGAAAGACAGAAGTAAGTCTAAGGACATGAGGTGGAAGCCTAATGGGATTGGGCAGCAATTCCCATTTCCTACAGTGAAAATGACTTTTTCAGTAAGCCTTAGCAAGTGTTTTCAACATCCCTGGGCTACCACGTGGTGAGTCATGACCCTGCTGGATATACAACAGGCAGTGGATACGCATCTATCTAGTAGGGGCTACAGATCATTCCCTTTTTGTAGGGACAGATATTATTTTGAAACAATTTTAAGAATAGAGATTATATTTCATATACATTTCTGTACACAACTGGGTAAGTGGTTTTGAAGGGCTTAACTCTTTTATTTTTTTTCCCTCACATATGTAATAGAAGGATATTAGTTGAAGGAATTCTTTTTAAAATTACAATGCTATTAAGATATCTCTCGCTTTACATATGTATAAGTATACATAACAAATATATATATATATAGTTGTTGTTCAGTCACTCAGTTATGTCTGATTCTTTGTGACCCCCATGGACTGCAGCATGCCAAGCTTCCCTGTCCTTCACTGTTTCCCAGAGTTTGCTCAAACTCACGTCCATTGAGTTGATGATGCCATCCAAACGTATCACTCTCTGTCGTCCCCTTCTCCTTCTGCCCTCAATCAATCTTTCCCAGGATCAGGGTCTCTTCCAATGACTCAGCTCTTCGCATCAGGTGGTCAAAGTATTAGAGCTTCAATCCTTCCAATGAGTATTCAGGGTTGGTTTCCGCAAGGATTGACTGCTTTGATCTCCTTGATGTCCAAGAGACTCTCAAGAGTCTTCTGCAACACCACAGTTCAAAAGCATCAATTCTTTGGCACTCAGCCTTCTTTATGGTCCAACTCTCACATCCATACACGACTACTGGAAAAACCATAACTTTGACTAGATGGACCTCTGTTGGCAAAGTGATGTATCTACTTTTTAAAGAATTGATGCTTTTGAACTGTGGTGTTGGAGAAGACTCTTGAGAGTCCCTTGGATAGCAAGGAGATCCAACTAGTTGATCCTAAAGGAAATCAGTCCTGAATATTCACTAGAAGAACTGATGCTAAAGCTGAAACTCCAAAACTTTGGCCACCTAATGCGAAGAGCTGAGTCATTGGAAAAGACCCTGATCCTGGGAAAGATTGAAATCGGGGGGAGAAGGGACGACAGAAGATCAGATGGTTAGATGGCATCACTGACTCAATGGACATGAGTTTGAGTAAACTCCAGGAGTTGGTGATGGACAAGGAGGCCTGCTGTGCTACAGTCCATGGGGTTGCAGAGTCGGACATGACTAAGCAACTGAACAGAACTGAAATGGGGTTTGTCACAGCTTTTCTTCCAAGGAACAAGTGTCTTTTAATTCCATGATGCAGTTATCATCTGCAGTGATTTTGGAGTCCAATTAAATAAAGTCTGTCACTCTTTCCATTTTTTCCCTACTTATTTGCCAGATAGTGATGGGACTGATGCCATGATCTTAGTTTTTTGAATGTTGAATTTTAAGCCAGCTTTTTCACTCTATTCTTTCACCTTCATCAAGAGGCTCTTTAGTTCCTCTTTGCTTTCTGCCATAAGGGTGGTATCATCTGCATTTGTGAGGTTATTGATATTTCTCCCCACAATCATGACTCCAGCTTAAGATTCATCCAGAAAGGCATTTAGCATGGTGTACTCTGCATGTAAGTTAAATAAGCAGGGTGACAATACAGTTTTGATGAGCTCCTTTGCCAATTTGGAACAAGTCTGTGTTCCATGTCAGGTTCTAAATTGTTGTTATATGTATGTATGCATCAGTTCAGTTCAGTCACTCACTAGTGTCCAACTCTTTGCAACCCTATGAACCACAGCACGCCAAGCCTCCCTGTCCATCACCAACTCCCAGAGTCCACTCAAACCCATGTCCATTGTGTCGGTGATGCCATCCAGCTATCTCATCCTCTGTCTTCCCTTTCTCCTCCTGCCCTCAATCTTTCCCAGCATCAGGGTCTTTTCAAATGAGTCAGCTCTCCACATCAGATGGCCAAAGTATTGGAGTTTCAGCTTCAATATCAGTCCTTCCAATGAACACCCAGGACTGATCTCCTTTAGGATGGACTGGTTGGATCTCCTTGCAGTCCAAGGGACTCTCAAGAGTCTTCTCCAACACCACAGTTCAAAAGCATCAATTCTTTGGCACTCAGCTTTCTTTATAGTCTAACTCTCGCATCCATAGATGACTACTGGAAAAACCATAGCCTTGACTAGGTGGACCTTTGAAGACAAAGTAATGTCTCTGCTTTTTAATATGCTGTCTAGGTTGGTCATAACTTTTCTTCCAAGGAGTAAGCGTCTTTTAATTTCATGGCTACAATCACCATCTGCAGTAATTTTGGAGCCCAGAAAAATAAAGTCAGCCACTGTTTCCACTGTTTCCCCATCTGTTTGCCATGAAGTGATGGGACCAGATGCCATGATCTTAGTTTTCTGAATGTTGAGCTTTAAGCCAACTTTTTCGCTCTCTTCTTTCATTTTCATCAAGAGGCTCTTTGGTTCTTCTTCACTTTCTGCTGTAATGGTGGTGTCATTTGCATATCTGAGGTTACTGACATTTCTCCTGGCAATCTTGATTCCAGCTTGTGCTTCCTCCAGCCCAGCATTTCTCATGATGTACTCTGCATTTAAGTTAAATAAGCAGGGTAACAGTACACAGCCTTGATGTACTCTTTTTCCTATTTGGAACCAGTCTGTTATTCCATGTCCAGTTCTAACTGTTGCTTCCTGACCTGCATACAGATTTCTCAAAGGCAGGTCAGGTGGTCTGGTATTCCCATCTCTTAAAGAATTTTCCACAGTTTTTTGTGATCCACTCAGTCAAAGGCTTTGGCATAGTCAATAAAGCAGAAATAGATGTTTTTCTGGAACTCTCTTGCTTTTTCCATGATCCAGCGGATGTTGGCAATTTGATCTCTGGTTCCTCTGCCTTTTCTAAAATCAGCTTGAACATCTGGAAGTTCATGGTTCACGTATTGCTGAAGCCTGGCTTGAAGAATTATGAGCATTACTTTATTAGCATATGGATGAGTACAATTGTGTGGTAGTTTGAGCATTCTTTGGCATTGCCTTTCTTTGGGATTGGAATGAAAACTGACCTTTTCCAGTCCTGTGGCCTCTGCTGAGTTTTCCAAATTTGCTGACAGAATGAGTGCAGCACTTTCATAGCATCACCTTTCAGGATTTGAAATAGCTCAACTGGAATTCCAACATCTCCACTAGCTTTGTTCGTAGTGATGCTTTCTAAGGCACACCTGACTTCAAATTCCAGGATGTCTGGCTCTAGGTGAGTGTGAGTGATCACACCTGCATGACTATCTGGTCATGAAGATCTTTTTTGCATTGTTCTTCTGTGTATTCTTGCCACCTCTTCTTAATATCTTCTTCTTTTGTTAGGTCCATACCATTTCTGTCCTTTATCGAGCCCATCTTTGCATGAATGTTCCCTTGGTATCTCTAATTTTCTTGAAGAGATCTCTAGTCTTTCCCGTTCTGTTGTTTTCCTCTATTTCTTTGCATTGATCGCTGAGGAAGGCTTTCTTATCTCTCTTTGCTATTCTTTGGAACTCTGCATTCAGATGGTTATATCTTTCCTTTTCTCCTTTGCTTTTCACTTCTCTTCACAGCTATTTGTTAAGGCCTCCTCAGACAGCCATTGGCTTTTTTGCATTTCTTTTTGTTGGGGATGGTCTTGATTCCTGTCTCCTATATAATGCCATGAACCTCCATTCATAGTTCATCAGGCACTCTCTCTATCAGATCTAGTCCCTTAAATCTATTTCTCACTTCCACTGTATGGTCATAAGGGATTTGGTTAAGGTCATACCTGAATGGTCTAGTGGTTTTCCCCACTTTCTTCAATTTAAGTCTGAATTTGGCAATAAGGAGTTCGTGATCTGATCCACAGTACACTTCTGGTCTTGTTTTTGTGACTGTATAGAGCTTCTCCATCTTTGGCTGCAAAGAATATAATCAGTCTGATTTCGGTGTTGACCATCTGGTGATGTCCATGTGTAAAGTCTTCTCTTGTGTTGTTGAAAGAGGGTGTTTGCTATGACCAGTGCATTCTCGTGTCAGAACTCTATTAGCCTTTGCCCTGCTTCATTCTGTTCTCCAAGGCCAAATTTGCCTGTTACTCCAGGTGATTCTTGACTTCCTACTTTTGCATTCCAGTCCCCTGTAATGAAAAGGACATCTTTTTGGGTGTTAGTTCTAGAAGATCTTGTAGGTCTTCATAGAATCATTCAACTTCAGCTTCTTCTGTGTTATTGGTCAGGGCATCAACTTGGATTACCGTGATATTGAATGGTTTGCCTTGGAAATGAACAGAGATCATTCTGTCATTTTTGAGATTGCATCCAAGTATGTATGTATATATGTATATTATTATTTAGTTGCTAAGTCATTTTTTACTCTTCTATGATCCCATGGACTATAGCCTGCCAGGCTCCTCTGTCCATAGGATTTCCCAGGCAAGAATACTGGAGTGGGTTGCCATTCCCTTCTCCAGGGATCTTCCTGACCCAGGGATGGAACCTGAGTCTCTTGCATTGGCAGGAGATTCTTTACCACTGAACCACCTGGGAAGCTTATGTATGTATGTATGTACCTACGTATACACACACACATCACTAATAAATGAGTTTTATCAGATAAGTGTATATCCAGGAAATAAAAGTGTGCTATTACTCATCACTATTATATCAAATACTGCTAGTAAATAGTTTACTAAGTTAACACCACTGATTCTATTAAAATAACATTTCATATTCTAAATGCTCTTTATTGAATGCATACTTTCAAAGCTGAAGTTCATTTGCAGGAGCCAAAGGTGCTTTCAATAAAACTCATCCCAAAGGGCTAGCTAGCTCCACAAAAGAAAGTAGTTCTTTGACCATCCCTCAGTCACCAGTTCTCAGTATTCACTGTTTATGAAGCATTTCTCTTAGGAAAAGAGCAAAAAAAAAGGAAGAGCCAGAGAGGAAAAAGAGAGAGAAACAGAAGAATTCAGGATGTGTGTTCACCTTTTAGAGTTAGGATACCCAGAAACAATCACATAAGAACACTGGTGAAGGGGTGGGGCATCAAGCTGTATGATCCAATGTAAGCAAGTGAATATAGATAATGGTCAAGTCCTGAAGTTATCCTGAAGAAGAGAGCAAGAGAAGATTTCCAGTTGAAGAGTGATTGATTTGTAGATCGATGCTGCTGCTGCTAAGTCGTTTCAGTCGTGTCTGACTCTGTGCGACCCCATAGATGGCAGCCCACCAGGCTCCCCCATCCCTGGGATTCTCCAGGCAAGAATACTGGAGTGGGTTGCCATTTCCTTCTCCAATGCACGATGCTGGGTCTCATAAAAATTGTTTGATTGAGGAGAAAGTTGACCAACCTCAAAAACAAACAAACAGAAACCTGAGATAACCCCACTACAAAGTAATGCTATTAAGGCTTTTATAATCTCTTCACTCTTATTTCTACCTCTGTAACTTCCATAAACCAAGATAAAATAATCGCTGTATAGCAGGCTTAGCAAGTAGGTGGCAGGTACCTGGCTCTCAACATGGGACTGTATAAATAAAAACACCCTGATGGAAAATGAGCGAGAATCCCATTAAACAACTGGGAGCATAGGTGGGCAGATAATTCCACAGACACAGTTTTTTTGTTGTTTAATAACTAACTAGTGTCTGACTCTCTGCAACCTGATGAACTGTAGCCCACGTGGCTCCTCTGTCCACGGGATATCCCAGGCAAGAATACTGGAGTGGGTTGCCATTTCCTTCTCCAGAGGGGCTCTTTCCAACCCAGGGATCAAACCTGTGTCTCCTGCATTAGCAGGTAGATTCTTAACTACTGTCAAATCAATTTTCCAAGCACCAGAAAATTTGGAAAATCCACCTATGGTTGATGAACCACACCTTTTGCATGTTCTATGTGAACATACTGAAAAAATTTCATATTATTTTCTAACTAGAGGCTCCGTACTTCATTTGTCCTTTTAAAAGACTAGCCTAGATTTACATTTTAAAATAATTAGTCTACAGCGTAAGTATTAATTGATTAATAAGACATCCACAGAGATAGAAGAAACACACATGAAATAAGTTCATATTTCTTCTTTATCATCATTTCCTTTATTTAACTACATTATCTATAGTTCTACTTACATTCTTTAATTTTGAAAATATTCCTATGATTTAATATCAAGCCAACTGAATGATCAGGCTTATCTTATTCTTAAAATACAACTATGTGGTCAAATCTAGTTTGAGATAAATTTTTTAGTGAGTCTGTAATAAAAAATTTGAATAAAAGATCATTTATAAATGTATGTGTTAAACAGTCTTTGACATTTATTTCTATTCATCTTGACAGTAAAAAAGTTTCAAACATGGAAATGGACAGAAAAGTACAATGAACAAGTCCAACTTAAATAATCACTTAAACTTAAGTCATGCAAGGAACGTTTATTATAATAGAAGTACTTGAAATTACGTGGGGAAAAGCTATGACAATTGGCAGATTATGATTCAAGTACCTGTAAATTTTTATGACACTGTAATGTTTTAAAAAACGTAAGAGTAGGGAATCCATATGGTATTCAGTTTAGGATAAATTAATAAAATTCTGCATATTATTATCTACTTTACTGATATTTTGTGGTGTCTTCAGTTAAATTCAAAGTACTGTAAATCAGTCCAGCAATAGTTACTGAAATAAAGAGAAAGAAGATAAAACCTTGAATAAATGCACCAAGAGAAAAACATTACATCTTGGCATGTTTATAGTTCAACAGGACATTAAGTTAGCAATTTAGCAAAAAGTGAATCTTCCAAAATATTTAAAAGAACTGATTTATTCTTTCATACAAACAGGCTAGTGATTTCTTTAAAGTTCTCATCTATACGTGGACTTTAATTTCTTGTTGAAGCCATGGACAGCTTACTACACATTAGGTAACCCATTACCTCTTTTCTTAAGGCCAGGACAGCTATAGTTTTTCTTAAGATCAAACATATGGTTTTGGTGGTTTTGCCATATGAAAATAAAGCAAGGCTACTTTTCCAGAGTCTGCTATTTATCTCTTAAAAAAAAAAAAAAAAAAGCCCACTAAAGTTTGACTGACACTAATTTCCAGAACAAGATACCCTAGAAACTCCAGTTTATCTCATAAAATCATAACAGACAGGGTTTGTGATGTCCCCTCTGCAAGATTCTTTATTCTGTCAGTTTATAGCATTTGAAATGACGGAAAGAGATGCGTTCCTTTCATATGCCATCCAGAAGAACAGAACCTGTCACCAACAGTGTAATGTGCTCTGTATTATCACTCTGAGTGATCCGGAGGCCCAGAGACTGTCATCTTTTTAGACTGTACAAGTCAACACAAATAAAACTGAGGAGGCAAATGATAATGTCTGAGATAGAGCTAGGCTCATTCTGGCCATTACTTTTTATTCAAACCTTACAGATGACATGATGTGAAAAATGAGCCTGTGTCTAGCTCAGTGCCCATTAGTGTGTGAGCACATTATCTTCCACTTTTCACACTGAACCTCTCTGTACTCACTCTGCCAGTTAGAGCTCGGCAGCCTGTCAGCTGAAAGGGGTTTGGATTCCTCTTCTTTTTATTTTAAAATTAATTTTAGTTTACTATAAATAAACAGTAATACTACCTTTCTCTTGATAAATTGCAATGATTTGAACTACTCATTCAAAAAATTATTCACAGTATTTCTTAAAGCTTCTTAAAGATTATTCTTCTGTATATAAATAATTAGATTGGCAACTTCCCTGTATTTTGAACCAAAATACTCATTGAGAATAATTTTTTTTAAAAAGCTCAATAGAAATTCCATTTAAATAAGTAAACTTAGTAGTTTAATCTGTATTGAAAGAGCATTTTGAGATAGAATTGCTCTGTCATTTTCTATCTATGGTAGAGTCCATAGTTTTCTATATCTAAAAACCTCAGGTATTCCCTATCAAAAATAGAACAAATACCATATTTTTGTGCTGTGTAAGACACCCAGGAATATATTTTTCTATGGAAATTTAGTGCTGAAGAAAAGCCTGATGAATATTTTTACAGTCTTGTCAGTTGCCAGAATTTCATGTTGCCTCCATTGATGTAAGAGAAACATCTTTGTGCCTGGTGATGTGAAGAAATCAATTAATTTATCATATCAGTCTTTAAGTGTCACATTATTGTGGCCAGTGGTAGCAAATTGGACTATGAAAATGTACTTTTTAACAACTCTATTGGATAGAAAACTCGACAGCCCTCAAAGTGTACAGTTGTAGAAAACTCGACAGCCCTCAAAGTGTGCGGTTGTCATCTTCAAAAGTAGCTGAAAGCACACACACACACACACACACACACACCCCCCCACCCCCCCCCCACACACACTTTGAATATAAGTCCATTCCCTGAAGAATTTTTAACATTTTTCACTAGCATATTCAATAGTTCAATAAAATTCTTAATTTTCTATCTTTAATCTTTAATTAGCCCTATTACCTTCAAAATATTCTTCAATTACCTTATATATAGAAGTAGGTACATTTTAAAAGTTTTCTTAAGGATAGAAACATTAAACATGAGCTTTCTATGGATCAATTTTTTAAATTACAATGTGCTTCACTGAAATAGTAAAAGCTAGTATCACATGTGACTTGAAAGATACAACTTGTGATTGCTTTTATAATTACTGAATATTTAGTTTTCCATTACACCACCACTTGCTATTGCCCTTATGTTGAATTATACTCCATCCTGTAGACACAGAAATCTGAGAATTTTAGAAAAAGTAGCTGAATTTCTTGTTAACAAACTTTCACATAACAGGAGGTAACAGCATGTGTTATGATGAGCTTTGTTTTATGTTAGAGTCATCAGCCTTTCCCTTTTAGACTGAAGCATTGTTTGGATACTGTAATTTCTTATATCAGAAAATGGTTTACAATGTTTTCAGTTCTCTTCTGAAAGGTCAATGGGAGGCATTACTGTCTGTGCAGAAATTAAATGGTACCACATTGGAACAATGGTAGATGAAGAGTATTTATTTTAACTTTGTCTTCTGTTTTCTTCTGCATGGATTATCATTGTGGGTTATTTATGGAGATAATGATGACTTGAATGTACAAAACTACGTGTACTGCCTGAGCGAGATATTAGAACTACCATGATGAATTTCTGTGGTGAATATTTTGTTCAGATATCACAAAGTTGGTGACATTAGTTGAAGTTTATTTTAAAATTCTGGTTCAAGTAATAAACAGCTGTACCTTCAAATGAGTAACCACCTTTGAGGGAAATGTGTGAGATACTGATATATACTGCATGATAAAATATTATACATTTTTTTAAATTTGATGTTTTGAAGAGTTTTATGTCAACTATATAACTGTTTCATTTTACTTTGTCTAAAATCCAAAATATTCCACATGAACAAAAATTAAATTGGGATATTTCATTAGGTTTTTAATTGTTCTATAATTTCATATTTTGTTTTTAAGAAACATGGAGATTGAAAGGAAATACAATGTTAAAATTGTATTTCTAAAAAGAAATAGCTTTTTAAAATTTGAGGACATACATAAGCTCTGAGTTAGTAGAAGTGATTTTTCCCACTCTTTATGATGAATTTAAATTCTTTAATAAATTTTCCTGTGATGCTGTTCTCGATACATATGTTAGCTACTAATTAGTAGCTACTAATTCTAAATTAGAGTGATATACTGGTTACCAGTGGAAAGATGTCATTAAATTTATTCAATTCACAGGCAAGATCAATTTGTTACCAGAAGGCACCCAAATAACAAATAATTCCTAGTAATTTAAATTTTGCTCCCAATTTCTTTTGCTTTCACAATAAGCTTAATATATGTGACTATCATCATATTTGATTTTCATTTTAATTGAATTAAACAAAGCATTTCTATACTTTCAACTCCTATGTAAGTGGTTGTCTTTGACTAAAAATATTTCTAATTTATACTTTTTGTCTTGATTTGTTTCTTTTTTCTTTTTCATTCATTCTTTCTATTTTCCTTGTTCAGAAAAATGTCAAGTACTTAATCTACTGATTATATTTACTTTTTGAAGGATATATCTAACTGGTGATTTTCCAACCTTAAATAAACCTAACTTTTTAAAGTGAAGTTCCAATATTCTTCTAAGGTGTATATACTCTTGGTTTTTTTAGTTATTATAAATTTTGTGAATTAGTTATTTTGCCAAAGATTAATGGATATTAAAAGGGAAGGGTTAGTTTTGTAAATCTCAAGACTATTACATTATTCAGTGCAAAGAATATCTATAATGAATGTTAAGTAACTTTATGCAAATTGTCCAAAAATATAGTAGGCAAATACAAATAAAAACAAAGAGTTCAGGTTTTGATTTTTTTTTTTTTTTAAAGGGAAGAACACAGACTTTAAAGAAGAAGGAAAGAAAGATAGAATAGATGAAAAAATAAAAAGAGAGAGAGATGTGGTCAGAAAGAAACAGGGGAAAAAAGAAAGAAGAAAGGAAGGAAGGGAGGGAGGAAGAAAGGAAGAAAGGAGGAAGGAAAAAAATATTTTGACTAAGAATTTTTCTTAGTAGTATCTCATGGTAGTGATTTAGTTGCTAAGTCATGTCCGACTCTTGGGACCCCATGGACTGCAGGCTGTCAGGCTTCTATGTCCATGGGATTCTCCAGGCAAGAATACTGGAGTGGGTTGCCATTTCCTTCTCCAGGGGATCTTCCTGACCCAGGGATTGAACCTGGGTTCCCTGAATGCCAGGCAGATTCTTTACTGACTGAGCTACAAGGAAAGCCCATAGATTTTAATATTTAATTTTCCCATTTTTTCCTAAAAGCTATTAATGTTGGTTTGCATTTCTCCTTTGACACAAGAATCATTTTATAAATGGTTTATAATGAAAAGAAGGGAAGTGAAAAGCAAAGGAGAAAAGGAAAGATATACCCATTTGAATGCAGAGTTCCAAAGAAGAGCAAGGAGAGATAAGAAAGCCTTCCTCAGCAATCAATGCAAAGAAATAGAGGGAAACAACAGAATGGGAAAGACTAGAGATCTCTTCAAGAAAATTAGAGATACCAAGGGAACATTAATGCAAAGATGGGCTCAATAAAGGACAGAAATGGTATGGACCTAACAGAAGCAGAAGATACTAAGAAGAGGTGGCAAGAATACACAGAAGAACTGTACAAAAAAGATCTTCAAGACCCAGAGATTCATGAAGGTGTGATCACCCACATGGAGCTAGACATCCTGAAATGTGAAGTCAAGTGGGCCTTAGGAAGAATCACTATGAACAAAGCTAGTGGAGGTGATGGAATTCCAGTTGAGCCATTTCAAATCCTAAAAGACAATGCTGTGAAAGTGCTGCACTCAATCTTTCAGCAAATTTGGAAAACTGAGCAGTGGCCACAGGACTGGAAAAGGTCAGTTTTCATTCCAATCCCAAAGAAAGGCAATGCCAAAGAATGCTCAAACTACCTCACAACTGCACTCATCTCACATGCTAGTTAAGTGATGCTCAAAATTCTCCAAGCCAGGCTTCAGTAATACGTGAACCATGAACTTCCTGATGTTCAAGTTGGTTTAGAAAAGGCAGAGGAACCAGATCAAATTGCCAACATCTGCTGGATCATGGAAAAAGCAAGAGAGTTCCAGAAAAACATCTATTTCTGCTTTATTGACTATGCCAGAGCCTTTGACTGAGTGGATAACAAAAAACTGTGGAACATTCTGAAAGAGATAGGAATACCACCTGACCTGCCACTTGAGAAATCTGTATGCAGGTCAGGAAGCAACAGTTAGAACTGGACATGGAACAATAGACTGGTTAAAAATAGGAAAAGGAGTATGTCAAGCCTGTATACTGTCACCCTGTTTATTTGACTTAAATGCAGAGTACATCATGAGAAACATTGGGCTGGAGGAAGCACAGCTGGAATCAAAATTCAGTTCAGTTCAGTTCAGTCACTCAGTCATGTCCGACTCTTTGCGAGCCCATGAATCGCAGCACACCAGGCCTCCCTGTCCATCACCAACTCCCGGAGTTCACTCAGATGCACGTCCATCAAGTCAGTGATGCCATCCAGCCATCTCATCCTCTGTCGTCCTCTTCTCCTCCTGCCCCCAATCCCTCCGAGCATCAGAGTCTTTTCCAATGAGTCAACTCTTGGCATGAGGTGGCCAAAGTACTGGAGTTTCAGCTTCAGCATCATTCCTTCCAAAGAAATCCCAGGGCTGATCTCCTTCAGAATGGACTGGTTAGATCTTCTTGCAGTCCAAGGGACTCTCAAGAATCTTCTCCAACATCACAGTTCAAAGCATCAATTCTTCGTCACTCAGCCTTCTTCACAGTCCAACTCTCACATCCATACATGACCACAGGAAAAACCATAGCCTTGACTAGACGGACCTTTGTTGGCAAAGTAATGTCTCTGCTTTTGAATATGCTATCTAGGTTGGTCATAACTTTCCTTCCAAGGAGTAAGCGTCTTTTAATTTCATGGCTGCAGTCACCATCTGCAGTGATTTTGGAGCCCAGAAAAATAAAGTCTGACACTGTTTCCACTGTTTCCCCATCTATTTCCCATGAAGTGATGGGACTGGATGCCATGATGTTCATTTTCTGAATATTGAGCTTTAAGCCAACTTTTTCACTCTCCACTTCCACTTCGTCAAGAGACTTTTTAGTTCCTCTTCACTTTCTGCCATATGAGTGGTGTCATCTGCATATCTGAGGTTATTGATATTTCTCCCGGCAATCTTGATTCCAGCTTGTGTTTCTTCAAGTCCAGCATTTCTCATGAGGTACTCTGCATATAAGTTAAATAGGCAGGGTGATAATATACAGCCTTGACGTACTCCTTTTCCTATTGGGAACCAGTCTGTTGCTCCATGTCCAGTTCTAACTGTTGCTTCCTGACCTGCATACAGATTTCTCAAGAGGCAGGCCAGGTGCTATGGTATTCCCATCTCTTTCAGAATTTTCCACAGTTTATTGTGATCCACACAGTCAAAGGCTTTGGCATAGTAAATAAAGCAGAAATAGATGTTTTTCTGGAACTCTTTTGCTTTTTCCATGATCCAGCGGATGTTGGCAATTTGATCTCTGGTTCCTCTGCCTTTTCTAAAACCAGCTTGAACATCAGGAAGTTCATGGTTCACGTATTACTGAAGCCTAGCTTGGAGAATTTTCAGGATTACTTTACTAGCATGTGAGATGAGCGTAATTGTGCGGTAGTTTGAGCTTTCTTTGGCATTGCCTTTCTTTGGGATTGGAATGAAAACTGACCTTTTCCAGTCCTGTGGCCTCTGCTCAGTTTTCCAAATTTGCTGGCATATTGAGGGCAGCAATTTCACAGCATCATCTTTCAGGATTTGAAATAGCTCAACTGGAGTTCCATCACCTTCACCAGCTTTGTTTGTAGTGATGCTTTCTAAGGCCCACTTGACTTCACATTTCAGGATGTCTGGCTCTAGGTCAGTGATCACACCATCGTGATTATCTGGGTCGTGAAGATCTTTTTTGTACAGTCCTTCTGTGTATTCTTGCCACCTCTTCTTAATATCTTCTGCTTCTGTTAGGTCCCTACCATTTCTGTTCTTTATCGAGCACATCTTTGCACGAAATGTCCCCTTGGTATCTCTAATTTTCTTGAAGAGATCTCTAGTCTTTCCCATTCTGTTGTTTTCCTCTATTTCTTTGCATTGATCAGTGAGGAAGGCTTTCTTATCTCGTCTTGCTATTCTTTGGAACTCTGCATTCAAATGGGTATATCTTTACTTTTCTCCTTTGCTTTTCACTTCTCTTCTTTTCACAGCTATTTGTAAGGCCCCCCAGACAGCCATTTTGCTTTTTTGCGTTTCTTTTCCATGGGGATTGTCTTGATCCCTGTCTCCTGTACAATGTCACGAACCTCATTCCATAGTTCATCAGGCACTCTATCAGATCTACACCCTTAAATCTATTTCTCACTTCCACTGTATAATCATAAGGGATTGATTTAGGTCATACCTGAATGGTCTAGTGGTTTTCCCTACTTTCTTCAATTTCAGTCTGAATTGGGTAATAAGGAGTTCATGATTGGAGCAATAGTCAGCTCCTGGTCTTGTTTTGGTTGACTGTATAGAGCTTCTCCATCTTTGGCTGCAAAGAATATAATCAATCTGATTTCGTTATTGACCATCTGGTGATATCCATGTTTAGAGTCTTTTGTGTTGTAGGAAGAGGGTGTTTGCTATGACCAGTGCATTTTCTTGGCAAAGCTCTATTAGTCTTTGCCCTGCTTCATTCTGTATTCCAAGGCCAAATTTGCTGTTACTCCAGGTGTTTCTTGACTTCCTACTTTTGCATTCCAGTCCCCTATAATGAAAAGGACATTTTTTGGGGGTGTTAGTTCTAAAAGGTCTTGTAGGTCTGCATAGAACCATTCAACTTCAGCTTCTTCACTGTTACTGGTTGGGGCATAGACTTGGATTACTGTGATATTGAATGGTTTGCCTTGGAAACGAACAGAGATCATTCTGTCGTTTTTGAGATTGCATCCAAGTACTGTATTTTGGACTCTTTTGTTGACCATGATGGCCACTCCATTTCTTCTGAGGGATTCCTGCCCACAGTAGTAGATATAATGGTCATCTGAGTTTAATTCACCCATTCCAGTCCATTTCAGTTTGCTGATTCCTAGAATGTCGACATTCACTCTTGCCATCTCCTGTTTGATCACTTCCAATTTGCCTTGATTCATGGACCTGACATTCCAGGTTATTATGCAACATTGCTCTTTACAGCATCAGATCTTGCTTCTAACTCCAGTCACATCCACGTCTGGGTATTGGTTTTGCTTTGGCTCCATCCCTTCATTCTTTCTGGAGTTATTTCTTCACTGATCTCCAGTAGCATATTGGGCCCCTACTGACCTGGGGAGTTCCTCATTCAGTATCCTGTCATTTTGCCTTTTCATACTGTTCATGGGGTTCTCAAGGCAAGAATACTGAAGTGGTTTGCCATTCCCTTCTCCAGTGGACCACATCCTGTCAGATCTCTCCACCATGACCCGCCTGTCCTGGGTTGCCCCACGAGCATGGATTAGTTTCATTGAGTTAGACAAGGCTGTGGTCCTAGTGTGATTAGACTGATTAGTTTTCTGTGAATATGATTTCAGTGTGTCTGCCCTCTGATGCCCTCTTGCAACACCTACCATCTTACTTGGGTTTCTCTTACCTTGGGCGTGGGGTATCTCTTCACAGCTGCTCCAGCAAAGTGCAGCCGCTGCTCCTTACCTTGGACGAGGGGTATCTCCTCACTGCTTCCTTTTCTGACCTTCAACGTGGGATAGCTCCTCTAGGCCCTCCTGCGCCAGCGCAGCCACTGCTTCTTGGATGTGGGGCTGGTCCTCCCGGCCGCTGCCCCTGGCCTCGGGCGTGGGGGCGTGGGGTAGCTCCTCTGGGCCACCGCCCCTGACCTCGGATGTGGGATAGCTCCTCTCAGCCGCCGCCCCTAACCTCGGACTTGGGTAGCTCCTCTAGGCAGATTGCTGGGAGAAATATCAATAACCTCAGATATCCAGATGACACCACCCTTATGGCAGAAAGTGAAGAACTAAAGAGCCTCTTGATGAAAGTGAAAGAGGAGAGTGAAAAAGTTGGCTTAAAGCTCAACATTCAGAAAACTAAGATCATGGCATCTGGTCCCATCACTTCATGGCAAATAAATGGGGAAACAGTGGAAACAGTGGCTGACTTTATTTTTCTGGGCTCCAAAATCACTGCAGATGGTCATTGCAGCCATGAAATTAAAAGACACTTACTCCTTGGAAGGAAAGTTATGACCAACCTAGACAGCATATGAAAAAGCAGAGACATTACTTTGCCTTCAAAGGTCTGTCTAGTCAATGCTATGGTTTTTCCAGTAGTCATCTATGAATGCAAGAGTTGGACTATAAAGAAAGCTGAGTGCCGAAGAATTGATGTTTTTGAACTGTGGTGTTAGAGAAGACTCTTGAGAGTCCCTTGATCTGCAAGGAGATCCAACCAGTCCATCCTAAAGGAGATCAGTCCCAGTGTCCATTGGAAGGACTAATGTTGAAGCTGAAACTCCAATATTTGGCCACCTCATGCGAAGAGCTGACTCATTTGAAAAGATCCTGATACTGGGAAAGATTGAGGGCAAGAGGAGAGAGACGACAGAGAATGAAATGGTTGGATGGCATCACCAACTCAATGGACATGGGTTTGGGTAAACTGTGGGAGTTGGTGATGAACAGGGAGGCCTGGTGTGCTGTGGTTCATGGGGTCCCAAAGAGTTGGACAAGACTGAGTGACTGAACTGAACTGAATGACCAGATATAAACAACTTGATTAGAGTTTGTTATTAATTTCTTCTTTACTTGCAGTGTCATATATCATAATACTAGTATTTTTGCATTTAACAAAATAAAATGAGTTTGTGACAAAATATTCAATGTCTGTATATTTTCCATGTGTTCATGAAGACATACTCTCTATTATCAAGTGTGTTATGTTGATTAATTATATAGGTATTATTTCATAAGTATTATCAGCCAACTCAGACTGATAAACTAAAGTCTATTATTTCTAGTCAGAGATAATGTTGGGAAATTACTAACTTCTCTCACAGATGCCTACATTGCATATATCATGGAATAACAGAAGAGTCCATAAGTATTTAGCATGCAGGAAGAGCCCCAAATGTAAGAATGATGTTGAATAAATATAGTTTATCAATATTCAAAAAATGCACTATCCTGGCAGCTCATGCTCTTATCAACTGTGGGAACTGAGAGAACACAGTAGACTTTGTCAACATGGAAATATAAAGCGTGAGAAAGAAGCATCCTTTCATACTCTTTGCCAGTTCCTCTCACAGCCACACTTCCTATTTTCCATTTCTTTCTTCTTGATTGATTTCTTTCTGTAAAGTATCCTTCAGAATCCTATTTATATGGTTTGTGGGGGACCGTCTTGGTATTTTTTTTTTTTTTTTTTTTGGTTTGAGGATGCCTTTATTTTTTTTCCTTACTCTTTTTTTCTTTTTTAATTTTTGAATTTATTTTGGTTGCACTCTATGGCATGTGAGACGCTAGTTCCCCAGTCAGGGATCAAATCCATGTTCTGCGTCACAAGGCTACTGAACCACAAAAGAAGTCCCTTTTCTTTACTCTTGAATAACAGTTTATAAGCATATAGAATTTTATAATTATTTTTCTTGGCACTATATATGTTGCTAAAGAATGTTAAGGTATCAGTTGTGTAAAGACATTTGGTAATATGATTGCTATTCTGTAAGGTAAATTTATTTTTTTTCCCTGATATTTTAAAAGATCTTCCTTTTTATGCTTAGTGTTCTGCAATTTTAATACAATGTATTCTGTGAATTTGTAAACTTATCATGAACAAGACTATTTTCCAAATCTGAAGATTCATTTATTTATTAATGCTAAATTATTATCTCTGTCTTCTTGCTGTATTGTGCTGTGCTGTGCTTAGTCATGTCTGACTCTTTGTAGTCCCAAGTACTATAGTCTACCAGATTCCACTGTGCATGGAATTTTCCAGGCAAGAATATTGAAGTAGGTTGCCAGTTCCTACTCCAGGGGATCCTCCCAACGCACAGACTGAACCCATCTCCTGCATCTCCTGCATTGGTAGGTGAATCCTTTACCACCAATTATAAATACAGTAGAAATGGGAAAATGTCTATGATATAAAAACTACTTATTGTAGACAGTTTTTCAATAAAGGAAATGTAGTAGACTACCTTAGAGCAGAAGACTGGGTCTAGAGAAGTTTATTTTGGTGTTTTCTTTCTGTGTTTTTGCTCCTCAATTTCACTAAATTGTTCACATTAGACAGAATTTACTCTATAAAGTATGATAGAGTATTTTGATAAAATAAAAACAATTAAGAAATATTTTGAAGAAATTATTAGAAAAATGTTAGAGAAAATTATTTATATATATCAAGGCTCTAACTGCTTGCAATTATTGCATTAAATAGGTTAACTTTTTTCTATTATGTCTAAACCCTTTAAAAAGATCATTTTAGATCATTCATTACCTTTAATCTTTTAAATGAGCTCTGTATTTTAACTATCACTTTGTTGGATGGTGAATTTCTTAAATGCAATAGATATCATTCATTAACATATCAATATGCCAATGTTTCCATTAATGTGAGTTCACATTAACAGTCTGTTGTGGATTTGTAAGGTCCTTTGAAAGACTAATAAAAATTGCAATTGAAGAATTTATATTTTTCATCTTTGGTTTTATAGAGCAAATTTGCTACCTTATTTCATTTGTAGCTGTGGAAACATAAAAGGCAACTTGCAAAAGATTTTGCACATCTGTTACAATGCGACTGGTCTCTGCTGTCCACCACAGTGAAGTGCAAAAGATTCCACCACAGACTATTTACCAGATTGTTAATTTCTTTTCCAGATGGTGGTGCAGACAGTTTTATGGACTGTATGACTTCTTTAGCCAATTCAAGAAAAGTTTTTTTTCCAAGAAGACAAGTTCTATTCTAAGTAGTGACATGAAATATAGAGATCTTACACCAGACTCCTCATCACTACCTGACCCCATCTAGTTCAACACTCATCAATGGCATATTCTTTCTCAGGAAGAAAAAGAAAATCCCAATATATAAAGTTTATTTGTCAACCATTCAGCTTTCTAATCCATTTTATTTATTTCCCCATCATTTTAGTCTCTTTCTAAATATATAAAACATAACAAGGAAGTTATACGGATACTAATAAGTGAATACGATTTATACATGTCCATATAAAATAAGTTCTTGTCTTTTTATTCGATTTTTGTTATAGAGAAAAGAGAATCATTTTTCAATGGGGTAAAATCTAGAGGATTATAAAAAGAGAAACCTTGACATTTTGTAAATTCTTTACTTTTTATAATCTTATTTCCTTTTATCTGTGCTGGGTCTTCATTGCTGCATGGGCTTTTCTCTAGTTGTGTCAAGTAGGGGCTACTCCGTTGTGCAGCATGGGCTTCTCATTGTGGGGGCTTCTCTTTTCACAAAGCACAGGCTCTAGGGTGTGGTAGCTTCAGTACTTGCGGCGTGTGGGCTCAGTAGTTGTGGCTCCGCAGCTCTAGAGTGCAGGCTCAATAGTTGTGGCATATGGGCTTGGTTGTTGCAAGACATGTGGAATTTTCCCAATCAGGGATCAAACCTGTGTCTCCTGCATTGGCAGGTGGATTCTTTACCATTGAGCCACAAGGAAGCCTGAAGCCTGACATTTTGTAAATTCTAAAAGAAAATACAAATTATACTCATTGATACTTAACTGTTTTCCATTTTGTGAAGGCTTAGCTTGAAAAATCAGTTCTTTGCCAGTCTTAAACAAATAGAAAATTAGTAATATATTATATACTTATATATTAAATATTTACTATATAAGCTACATATATATATATATATATATATATAAATATATTCCTTAATAAGTAAGTTTGGTGCAACATTAAAAATAATGTACTAAAATAAGTAAATAAGCATTTGTAGATTTTAGATTAAAACACTCAAAGAAATGTTGAACTACATAGTTGCCTTTATCTCCATAATCTCAGATCAAAAGCAGAGATGCAAGCAGCCTGGGGAAGAAACTAGGAAATACATCCTTGAACCATTTGCCTAGTATTATTCTGGTGTTACCCATTTGTCAAACACAGGGAAGCCAAGAAAGCAAGTTGTCCACTTTGCAGGTCAACATCTCTGAAGAAAATGAGGTAAGAAGGATAGACAATAAATCAGAAGAGGCCCAGAAAAGTAGAGCAAAAATATGGATAACATTTTGTGGTTGTTGTTGGTAATGAAAATTCATGAATGTTTCTAGTTGTTCTCTTTGCTTTCTATATTTTTGTTCAAAGTGAATACAATTTCATATGTGACTTAGAAACTTTAACAGCCTTTGGAATCATCTGACTTGGGTGTCAGCCCTATAATTTAAAAAATAGAAAACAAAGAGGTATACTAATTTGATGAAAAGTCTTGAATATAAAGGTAGCTTGTCTGTTCTGAAGGGAAGGAATTTATATGGAGCATGACATTATCCTCTAAACCAAGGGTCAGTAAACCATTTTTTCCCCTTTTTTTGTAAAGAGTAAATACTTATGGCTTGAGCTGTAAGGTCTCTTTCATGACTACTCATTTTCACCACTTTAGCCACAAAGCAGCCATAGATGATAAACCAACAAATGAATGTTACTGTGGGCCAATAAACTTTTATTTTGATTTTTTCCAACCATTTTAAAATATAAAAATCTAAGTTCATGAAATGTATAGAAATCAATGGCAGGCCCTATTTGGCATTCAAGCTATGGCTTTCTGATCCTCACTATACATTGGTATGTTAGTCACTTGGTCATGTCCGACTCTTTGAGACCCCATTGACTGTAGCCCCCTAGGCTCCTCTGTCCATGGAATTCTCTAGGCAAAAATACTGGAGTGGGTAGCCATTCTCTTTTCCAGAGGATCTTCCCAACCCAGGGATTGAACCTGGGTTTCCTGAATTACAGGCAGATTCTTTACCATCTGAGCCACATTAATGGCCTTCAAAATCAGGTATGCACATTTTTTGGGAGTAAAGGAATGTGGTGACAGGAAGACTATTCACCGGAGAGCAAACAATCATAACATGATTTTTCTACATTTTTCCACATTTCATTTTTGTATGTGTTATAATATAATTATGTGTTTAATATAGCAATGGCTAATATCAATAAATATGTTTATTAGGTATACTAATTTTTTTAACTGGTACAAAAAACAATCCAAAATTTTGCTGATTACAACACTAATATAGCTTCACCTACTGGTAAAAGAAACAGTTGGACTCCGAAATATGTATTCTAGATGAGATAAAAGATTTTCAAAATATTACCTACAAGTACTGGTCTCTCAACCTCCAGGAAAATTACAAGGGTGACATATTATCTTGAATACTTATATAGTGCACATTCTCCACCTCTGTTTCAGATTTTAGTTTCTCATTCGGTATTTTGCTCATTATCCAACTCTGAAGTGTCTTAATATGTGTCTTTCTATTAATCCCTTTCTTAGAAATTATCCACTGGGCTTTTCCCTTATCCATTCTCCAATTCCAGGCTGAATGGAAGAAAGCATAGTTCTAATACATGCAAAAAAAATTTTTTTTTAAATCCTGGAGATGCATATTTACTTGTAATAAATAGCTTATAAAGGTAGGTTTATGAGTGTCCTCGTCTAGTATTTGCTTCAATTTTATCACCTACATACACCTTCAGAAAATGAGGATGGGAAGTAGGTGTTGAAGATTTGAATAGAAAGGAAACCCATTACTGCACATAGAAATTCCCAAGGTAACTTTCTTAAACCTGAGTAGTTCACTATGGAGCTTCACCTGGACAATCCAGGTTGGTCACTGAGCCTCCAGATTCAGTTCCTTGCATTATTTTGCAACTGGTGCAATGTGGAAATATCGTCTTCTTTTTTTTACATCTAATCAGCAATACTGTTTAAACTTAGTTTTATTTGGATCGAATCCATTCACTTTTCATTGAATGAAGCATAATATTAAAAAATTTTCATCTCTTTACAGCAAATAGAATTTATGCATATGTGTTATGAATCACATTTTAAATGTTTTCCAAAGAAGAAATATTCATGCTCTTCATTAGATGTTCAGATTTCATCTTCCTTCATGTGTTGATCTCCTATGGTTATTAGAAAGTCAACACCCTCCCCCCAACTCAAGTAATTTAACCTTTTTTACTCCTACTTCCTTTTTTTTTTCCTACTTAAGTGCATCATTTTCATCAGGTTGAAAAATAGGTGTTTACACACACACACATACAGTACACACACACATAAACACACACATAAGGTACATTTATTTCTGCAAATTAAAATTGCTTTTTGCCACTAATTTTTTTGATAGGGAAACTAATTTTGTAGTATAAGAAAAAATTTATCAAATTATTTTGTGTGTCAGTATTGGTAATAGCAAATTTATGCTAAAATTATTCAATTATTTAGCATAAATTATGATTATTAGTCCAATAGCATGATGGCAACTCCTTGATTTTTATATGATAAATCCAGTATCGTTGCTTTTATTATATTATATTAAGAAAAGACAAAGGCCTTATTTTATCTTGATGTTCTTTGAATTGATTTTAATTGTACAATGTGTGAAATTCAAAACATTTTCCTTTTCTTGGTCTATATTTGAATAGATTAAATCCTCTAGTACAAAAATTCTTCTAAGAATGTTCTGCATATTTGGGAAATAAAGGGAAGAATCAAAAGAAGGAAAGAAGGAAGGGAGGGATCTAAAATTGAAGCTACTTTACCCAACAGCTTATAAAGTTACCTTTTACTCAAGGCCTGAGATCTAGCCAAGCCCATACACCATGACTATTAATCAGTGCTGTTTAAACGCATGAAAGTTGAGAGCAATGACTTGGTAATTCTGAATTCACCTGCTGAGCTCATTTAGTCATTATTTGGAACTTTGCAGTCTCCCACATTACACATGCATGCACTGCACCGTCATTTACAGATGCAATGAGAGAAAACCTGGTAAGACGAGTCTTTAGGAGAAGAAAAGGCATATAACAAATACAAAAATTAAAACACTCGGGAATAAGGTAAATACTAAGAGTAAGAACTGGGAATGAGACAAATATTGGATTAAGACAAATACTGCTGCAGATTCCAATGTCAATTCTAACAGTGCTCATAAAGATTGGGTTGTGTTGACTGTTGAAGATGAGCAGCTAAAGCAGAAAGCAAGAAAAAATCTTCTAGGCAGAATCCTATGTCACTGAACATTTTTTACTCAGGTGACTTAAATAATCAGATTATTAAAATAAAATTAAGCTCAGGTGGTTGTACCTTTAAAGATTATAATGCCTAATAAATTAATATAACAAAATAAACTTAAATTGACAGCTAATAGTAATATGTGAAAGTCTTCTGAGCCTCTGAAGTGTTTCTATTTATGTTTTTATTGTTGAGAGGTAAACTAGACTTAAATATTTCACATTTATGCAGAATTTTAAGTCTAAATACAGGTATTAACACAAAGAACATGTAATATTAATATTGAACTTATAAGCCTACCTTATTTTATTTTCATAATGTATTTTAATGTATTCAAGTATAATGCCAGGATTATTGATGTTCATTTAAGAATATTTCTATCAGAAGAAATTAGAGGCAGACTAGTGCAGTGGTTAAAGTCTAGGCTCTGAAACCAGATTGTTTGAATTTAAATGCAGATTCTGCCCTCTCTGAGATGTGGATCCTTGGACATGAGTCAATTCAAAAGGAGTATCTGTTCTGTCTTTCTTTCTTTTTTTTTTTTGAACCTGATCTTTCATATCACAGCTTGCCCAGATATGGAGCAGAAGTGGGGAGAAGGGCTGGGGCTTGAAAGCTGCCAGTCATCAAACATCAAAAATGGAGTCAGACTCTTTATTACCTTGGGTTATTTTAAGAATTGATTGAGTTGATTTTTCTAATGCTCACGACAATGCCTGACACTCAGAAAATGCTCAGTAGATCTTAGCTGTTATATTTGATCAAAGATGCTGAATTAGAATGTGACTTACATGTATGGCAGTGAGGGGGAAATGAGACAGTCATGATCAGAGGTTAAGTATTCTTGACAAGAATGATGGGTGTGAGCACAAAACACTGAAGGATACAACTGAAAGGCATAAAATGGAACTGGGAGGGAGAACACATGGATACTTCTATTCATCATACCATAGCTTCTTAGGAAAATAATTAATTGTACCATGTACACATCCTCTATGTTGCAAGCAAGTTAATGTGGTCACAGTTCAGAAATAACCTTGTAAGTTAATTATGTGCCTTTCAGTGTAGAACTGTGGGCAGTGCTTCACAAGGAGAATGGTTAAAGACTTAAAATCAACAGAGAAAAACTCCAAACCAAAAATAACTAAACACATATTGTTCTTTGAAACCAAGAGAAATATTGTTAACTTATATGTTGTGCTCTTATATTGTCACATATGCAAAAGTCATAAGCAGTGGTTTTTGGTCTCTGTTTAGTAGATGTGAAACACAAAGCCATTCTTGGTCTTTGTAAGCCATTAAAGCATGTACTTACCTTGGTTATCTTGGGAATATGATAGACTTGAAATAGTTTTCATCTAAAAGACACCAGATACTGTTGTCACTTCTAAACCTTTCCTAGAGATTGGAAACATCCTATGTCCTGGAATTCCCTAGACCAAAGAAGCTGTGAAATCAGTATCAGTATCAGCTCAGTCGCTCAGTCATGTCCGACTCTTTGCGATCCCATGAACCGCAGCACACCAGGCCTCCCTGTACATCACCAACTCCTGGGGTCCACCCAAACCCATGTCCATTGAGTCGGTGATGCCATCCAACCATCTCTTCCTCAGTCATCCCCTTCTCCTCCTGCCCTCAATCTTTCCCATCATCAGGGTCTTTTCCAATGAGTCAGCTCTTCACATCAGGTGCCCAAAATATTGGAGTTTCAGCTTCAGCATCAGTCCTACCAATGAACACTCAGGACTGATCTCCTTTAGGATGGACTGGTTGAATCTCCTTGCAGTCCAAGGGGCTCTCAAGAGTCTTCTCCAGCACTACAGTTCAAAAGCATCAATTCTTCAGCAGTTAGCTTTCTTTATAGTCCAATTCTCACATCCATACATGACCACTGGAAAAAAACCATAGCCTTGAGTAGATGTACCTTTGTTGACAAAGTAATGTCTCTGCTTTTTAATATGCTGTCTAGGTTGGTCATAACTTTGCTTACAAGGAGTAAGCGTGTTTTAATTTCATGGCTGCAATCACCATCTGAAGTGATTTTGGAATCAAGTTGATATTAAACTAGAGTTCCCAATGTACATTACCTCCATAATCCTCTACCCTTGGAGTCTGGCAGTGTAGACAAATTCCGGTGTAGAATATGCTCCACATTCCATTCTCAGATTCTACCTCATGTCATATAGATACATCAAGAATATATTTACAAGGAATATATTTTTTTAATCTATATTTAACTTAAATATGCTAAATGTTTTGTTAGTGTTCTAGGAATTTAAGTGGAATGTGAACGTCTTTAGTTTACTATAAAATAAATATATGTTACATTCTACAACTGCAGGTAATGCTGAGAGACTTCTTAGAGATCCAACAAGAACTGGTAGCTGTAGTAATCATAATAGAGAATTGAGTATTTTTATTAGATGCTGAGATGGCTTGTGTTAATATTTAGCCTTCTATCAAACCTACGTTTCCATTAACAGTATCAGTATACTCCCATCACCCAAGCTTAAAAATTTGAATACACATTTGTTTAGATCCTAAATGTTATTTACCATAGAAATCTAGGTCAAAATTTAGGGGTTAAATTTAGCATTGATTACTCCAACTCTATGGGAATTCTCTAAACCAACGTGTTATGTATTTGCTGTTTTCCTTTAGCTGCTTTCTCTGCCATACTTAAAATATTTAAGCATCTTTCTTTTTTGATACCTTAACCATTGTTGTTATGTGACCCATATTTTATTCTTAAACTTCCAAATTGTGATGTTATCCTAAGGCTACATCTTTGTTCTTTACCCATTTTCTTGATGAATTCATTCACTTCTATAGTTTCAACAAAGGTATTATTTCTAACTTCAAATTCTCCCTGGAAACCCAGTTATACATCACTCAGTGACCAACTGGTTAACTATTACTACTTCAAAGTCAACCTGTGTAATTACAGATAACTTAGCTTCATGCTGACTCCTCTCTGGATTTCTTTATTTCATTTAATGGAATTGTGCTTCTCCACTCAACCAACCTGAAATAGAATTTTTGTTTCTCTGTCTGTCTAGGAAACAATCATACTTTAGGTGTGTGTGTGTGTGTGTGTGTGTGTTTTAATAGCTGGAATGTCTTTTACATCTACTCCTTTTTACAATTTCTGTTACTCCCACCTTAGTTCTATTACCAATTGCTTTTCCACAATATCACTCAAACAGCCTCTTCACTAGCTCCACCCACCTAGAATCTCTTTTCTTTATTAATACCACACATTGTGTCAAGCTAAATATTTCTAAAGAACAATAGCCCTGCTGGAAAAATATTCACTATCAAATCCTGTTCTCCCTGAACTTCAAAGCTCCAGCTTGCCTTTCAGTCTATATCTAATAACTCATTTACATACACTAAATGCTTCCCCCAAACTACACTACACATGTTTCCCTAAACATTCCCTTTTCTTTGAAGTTCCACAGCTTGTACCTTCTTTTACTTTCTTTGCTATTTCCCATCAGTTATAATCCCTTAGTTGTAAAAAAATATAACAATCTATAGAGGTCCAGATCAAATACTGTTATCCCAATAATGCATTCTTTAATTCTCCCTTCCAAGCTGAAGTTAATTTCTTAATATCCCTTTTACTTTGTTTTTCTATTTTTAAGTAAAAAATTGCAGGATTTTTCATTACAGTTATCTGTCTTCATAAGTTCCCCTTTAATAGAATGTTAGCTCCTCAAAACAAGAATTGTGACTTAGTTACTGATTGCGTTTCTCCCATGGCCAAGCATGATGCCTTTCCTGAAACAGGCAAACTTTAATGTTTTTTGTGAGTGTATAAATAACTTAATGTTGTAAAGCCTTATAATTTAAGAAAATAAAACCCTTTTGTATAATGGGGATAAAGTAATTGAACAAGTTCATACCACTTGTTACTGGCAGAGCTAAGCCAGAATGCCAACACACAGAAGAAAAAGAAGAATAATTTATGGTTGCTGGTCCCTATTTCCAGTGCCATATTAGTCAGGATTTTGTTCAGTTATAAATGCATGAAAATACCACTGCAGACAATAGCCTATACAGACATTTAGAAGGAAAGTATAGATTACAGATACTGATCAAATATTTAAGACCATTTGATTGGTACTTTTATGCTTGAAAGCAAATTTGAACAGATATAAATAAAGTATTTTCATTTTCCAGAAACCTCAGTTGAACTGCTTATGCAGAGAGTCACCAATTACCCAGGGACCAATTAGCCTGTTTATGGATTATTTACACCCTGTGGATTCTTCCTCTTCACTTTTCTCCTCATACCTGCCTTTTGACCACTTCACAATTGTTAGAAGATATTAAAGAAGTACTAAAATGTAAAAAACCAGAAAAAAATTATGAGTCTGTTATTGTATGTTAAGCAGAATTGCACTATTATTAGTTGGCTAAGTCTTTTGAATGAAATATCAGACAGTTGAGCCAAAGTATAATTAATCACAAAAGTTTCAAATTTATTTTAATTACCCAAGTTGTTTCATTTTAAAAGCTCAAACTAGTAGAATATTCTGATTTAGCGATAATAATTCAAATCAAATTGGGGTGTTATTCAATGACATGACTGGGCAACTTCACTTTCACTTTTCACTTCCATGCATTGGAGAAGGAAATGGCAACCCACTCCAGTGTTCTTGCCTGGAGAATCTCAGGGACGGGGGAGCCTGGTGGGCTGCCGTCTATGGTGTCACACAGAGTCGGACACGACTGAAGTGACTTAGCATGGCATAGCATAGCATCCTGTATATTCACAGTTTGCTAAGAGCTTGTCCAAAGAACTTTACTATGGTTCATATGACCTTTTATTGTCAATCTAGAATATTCCTGTGCAGTTTCTTCCCTGACAGTTCCCACTGATGTTTTCCTATTCATAGGGAAGTCCTCAATACAACTGGGAAAAAAAAAAATCCATCTTAACTACTAACATGTACTTTTCTATTTATATACAGTTAGAAGGGGTCCTAAAAAATCAATTTGTAGTGTTGCCCATTGGGGAAATGATTCTTCATACTTGAATTTCATTTTTGCAGAAAGGAATTTACCTGAGCACATTTTAAACTTTTTTTGTTTTAAATCCACTGCTGTGTCCTCTGTCATTTTGGGCCAACTCCATGTTGGCAATCTCTGTGGCGTTTTCTCTTTTCCCTGGAGGTCTCTGCTGTTTCATGAACACAATGCAGAATTTCCCCTCTCAACTCTCCTATAACTATTCGTTTGTCTCTAAGAATAAAATTCTATTCCTGACATGTAATGATTTTCTCTGTACTTGACTGTGTAGATCCAGCTTCTAATAGTTTCTCCTTTCATAACTTTTCTATTACACACATTGTTTGCATGAAACAACCCCAAATCATAAAGTATTTGATTATCAAACTATCGCTTTACACATACTGTTTTAAAACTGTAGTTCTTCCATTTTTACTTTCTTACTAATTTTTTTAAGCTAGAGCTTTCAGACACTTATGCCCAAATTAAAAAAAAATGGGGGGTGTGTGGGGAAACTTGAATTAAATTGCAAACGTATTCTAATGCATTCTGTGCCCTTGATTGTATCTCAAAATCATCCAGGGAAAGGAAAAGATTAGATTTCCATGCTGAATCAGGAAACAAGAGAGTGTTTCTATCTGGGAGCCATGAAATTTTGATAATAGACACTTTTGCACTTTTTTTTTGCAGGGTTTTCTCAATTGGGTGAAATTTTACTTACTCCATTTTATTTATCCTATTCAAAAAAGCATTCATGAAATTATGTTACATAGTTCATTTACTCTTAGAAAGTTCATCAACCTTTTTTTTTTTTTAAATTTTTAATCTATAGAATTTGGTAAAGTGTGAAACAGTGAAAGATCAAATGAAAGCTGTACTCTGATGCTAATCTTCCTACATGTTGGATATCTTTACTTTTCATTCTTCAGGCTTCAGTTTAGCATGTACATCACTCCTCTAGAAGTAAAAGTAAAATAAAGATTCCTTATGTGGATACAGTGATTCACAGCTTATACCAAACTTACTATATCACCTCC
Source organism: Bos mutus (assembly GCF_027580195.1). Lineage (NCBI taxonomy): Eukaryota > Metazoa > Chordata > Mammalia > Artiodactyla > Bovidae > Bos > Bos mutus. The sequence continues at coordinate 95,212,088 of NC_091618.1, read as the reverse complement.
AAACCTGCAAGAGTGCTGTAAGGAACAGAGTGTGGTTTATTGCCCATTTTACTGATTGGAAAACTGAAATATAAAAGTGGTAACTTATTAGGAAAACTTGAGAGGCCAATTTTGTACTTGATTCTTACATGTTTTTCTAAGTTAAGCTGCCTTTTTGAAAATAAATGAAAAAATAAAAGTCTTTATTTGTCTAGTGTTTTAAAATTTATATAGGATGTTTTTGCAGGACTGTTTTATTCCCCTCCCACTCCCCCTTTTTTTGGCAAAGTGTAGAGGAGAGTAAAGATTGCTTCCTACTACAAAAAACCTCTTATGTCAATCTTCAATGAAAGACAGATCATATGAAATAAGAAGGAACATGGGATAGGGAAATGTTCTCAGAAGATAATATGTTGAAGAAGACAATTGAATATTTTTTCCCTAATATTGTAATTTTTCCTTTCAAAGTAAAGTTAAAATGTATAAAGAAAAAAATTACTGAGAATTTTTCATGCTTCTTGCTTAACACGTTGATTTTGAACATGTAAAAAATGCTTTGATGTGTTTCAAAAATGTAAAATATACAGTGGAAGTATTGTAGATTTTCACAGGGTTGTCAATGGGTAACTTTTTTTTTTTTTTTTTGAGAGAGAGAAATGGAAACACATGCATGTAAAATTGTAAAAGACTTAGAAAACAAGAAAGTCTGCCTTTTGCGACATGGTTTTAAAATGTACATGAGGAAACATCAGTCATAAAAACATTTCATGTGGCATTTTAGAAAAATTAAATTTAAAACATATTGCTTAATTTATTAGACTACAATCATCTTAATAATATACTCAAAGATAAATGGAAATGCATTATTCAGGATAAAATTTAGCAGTATGCTGCATCTGACATAGTGATTATTGATAGTAATGGTAAAGTTCAAAACATCAAAAAGTTATAATACTCTGCCAGAATACCAAAAATGGTGGAGAGGAAGTAGAAAATTATGTGAAATGTTAGGAATGTTTCATTCCAATACCTTGGCCTCATTATATTAACAGCTAAATATAAAATACATAGACCAGATAAATGTCTCATTAAGTATTTCACAGTTCTTTCTGGGAACTTGGTAGTGGTCTTGAAAATGAAAAAGAGAAGGTTTTTTTTAATATGAAAAGATGGTCCCAAAAAGTATTTAACTGAAAGTTTTTAACTCACCAATGCATGATGGTAGTGATTTTATTAATTGCCTTTATTTAAAGAAGGCAAAGATCTATCTATGCCACATAAAAATTTTAAGATATCTACCCCATTTTAAATTTAGGTGTATTTTCAAATTTTCAGATATGGTCCAAATTAGAAGCTCTCAGCCTCCAATTCTGAGATGGCTCTCCTCAGATAATACCATTTTGACCTTCATTTGACATTTATTTCTACCTACATATACTCACATATTAACATATGGAATACAGGAATAGCTTTCATACTGAATTTACTTATTTCTTTTTTTAATCTAAAAAATTAATGTGAACACAATGCAAGAAGTTGTGGCTAAGAAAAATAGAATTATTCTTCAAGATAAAAATAAACTTTCTTTGACAATTAATTAATACATGTGATTTTAATTATTCCACATAATTAATATATCCAATCTCTTCTGATGAAAATTAGAAAAATTCTATATGATGAATTATTACTGTATTTCTAATTCTAGCGAAGTTCCTGTTGCTTTGAGATATACTCACATAAGACAAGGTGAACATGATGACACCACTTTTCTTTCAAAAACGTAGTCATGCTGAAAATATCTATGTAGAGGACAAGTCACAAAGCATAGGAAACATCATAAAGGATGCATGTTAACAATAGAAAAAAATGAATGGAAAAGAGAGAGAAAGGTGTCAGATGAGAAGCGCTCATAATACCTGCAATATAAAAACACCAGGCTTCAGTTTCCAAACAAGCGAGTCTCGGATTGACAGATGGTGGATGATTGCTTCTGGTGGAGTGAATGATAGTTTGCAAGTAAAAGCAGATAAAGGAGCACATGAATAACAGTGAAATCTTTGGTATGTGGGTAAGGCTTAAATTATAAATGGCTTAAATTATAAATGGTTCATGATTGACTGGCCACAAGCAACTTATTAAGAATGCACATATGGTGAAGAAACAACAGTAGTGTTTGAATGGATGAATGCACCTGATCTTAAAAAATTCTATATTACATGGAAAGGAGTACTTAGAAAACAGCAAATATTATGGAGACCTAATAGTAGAGAAAATACAAATTAATGAGGCACCTACAATTCAAAGAGCAACAAAAACATGTTTGGAATTTGGGCTTCTTAAACTCTGGTTGATCCAAGGACTAAGCTTCAAAATGCAATTGGTGAAATTCAATGATAAAATAATATAAAAGTGCTAAATTAAACAAATGAAACCATGAGCTCAGGTTTTGCCTGTGATAATAGACCCAAGTACTCTCTACAGAGAACATGACTGTCATGCACAATGTGATCAAACTCAGAGAATTAAGGAAATAAAATACATGGAGAAAGGAAATATTCCTTTTCAGAATTATGGGATCAAATGGGTCTCCAAGAGATGCTTTTATTCTTCTACCTCTTGAAGAGACTATGCATAAAGAACTTTTTACCATGGTAAATAAACCTGGGGAACTGGTTCCTAATCTATTTCTTACTTTTAAAACAAAGTGTATATATGTTTTATTATTCTTATTATTCAGGTAGAATTGACAAGACTATAATAACTTGAATGATTATAAGTCATAAAATGTTCATGCTGAAATTACTTCTGAAAGCCACTTTTTCTAAATTCCCCTTTATTGTTCAGATGAAGTGGTTATTTTCAAAAAGACAAGAAATAGCAATTATTGGAGAAAAAGTGTTGAAAAGGAACCCCTGTACACTGATGGTAGACCAGTAAATTGGAGCAATCACCATGGAAAACATTATGACGATACCTTAAAAAATTAAGAAAAGAGCTACATATGACCCAACTATTCCATTTTTGGATATTTACCCAAAGAACATGAAGACACGAATTCAAAAAGATATATGTATCTCTATGTTCATTGCAGCAATGTTTACAACAGCTTAGGTATGGAAACAACCTAAGTGTTCATTAGCAGATGAATGAATGCAGAATATTTGAGATAGGTATATGTGTATATATATATGCGTGTGTGTGTATTAATATATATATACATATATACATATAATGGAATATTATTCAGCCATAAAAAATTGAAATCCTGCCATTTGCAAAAATATAGATGGACCTTGAAGGTATTAGGCTAAGTGAATTAAGGCAAAGAAATAGTATGATTTCACTCGTATGTGGAATCTAAACAAAAAGCAAAACAAATGAGCAAAACAAACTCATAGTCACAAACATACATTTAGTGGTTACTAGAGGGGAAGGGATGGGGGGCAAAATGGATGAAAGTGTGTCAACTATTTGGTGATGGATGGAGATTAGACTTGCGCTGATCACTTGTAGTATATACAGATGTCAAACTATATAAATGCTGTACACCTGAACTTATGGAATTGTTTTTAAACTTAAAAATTGTCTAACTGAATTCCTCAAGGCATAGCTAATTATCTCCTTAGCTAAGACTAGAATCAGGTGTCTTGATTCCCCAGTGGTGTCAAATATTACTAATAATGACTTGACCAAGAACAGTTTTTCAAGGAAAACTTTTTTTCCACCTTTCTCAAAGAAATAATGTCATTCTAAGATTTTTTTAATGTAGGAAAAATTACATCAAACTTTGAATAAAACTTTATTTCCAGTTTTGCTCTCCCCTCTAACAATTTAATATGGATTATGAATTGGGGGAAATTCTGGTTTTACTTTAATTTCTAAATCCCACACAAACCACTTTTAAATATCTAAGCTTATCATTTAATTTAAATGCTGGCAGGCCTTACTGTACATGATTACACACTGGAACAATACTTTGAATGTGTGTGACATGTTTTAACACCTAATTTAGTTTACAGATTCTCTCATTTTCTCTCTATGCTAGCAAAGCATGCATGGATAATTAATCTTAATCTGATTTCTATCGAGAAACAGAGAGGTTAAGTGAATGGCTCCAGGTCACACAGCAAGTCAGTAGCAATTTTTTAAATGTCTTATTTGAATATAAAAACATTTAGATAATAGAATAATTATTTAGGGTCATCAATAGTGGTAACACTTGTCATGTTGAGATAAGAAAAACATATTTATAATACTCACAGGACATTTTCTGATGGTAAGAATTGGCACAGTGGAGGCGTCCCTAAACTTAATTTTCATATCATTTAACCATGCATGTGATAAAAAAGGCAAAACTCAATTCTATTTAGTGAAAATGATGAATGTTCAGTATTATTATAATATTTATGGCAGCATATATATTCATTCAGATAAAATGAATTCAATTATTTTCCTTTTTCGCATTTATGAAATAATAAAGTCAAAATAGTAAAGCATTATATCAACATTAAAATGGAATTGTTTAGATAGTGTATAATATAAATAAGTAGAATTCCAAAACTCTCTATTTTTGGTGAAAAAGAAAACATGTTAAATATATTTGTTTGTTTTGATTATAAAATCCAACAGCATATGGACAAAAAGAAATTACTTTCTTTAATTTTTTTAAATCACATCTAGAGTTTATTACAGAAAAGAGAGCTTCAGCATTGCACTTGATTGAAAGATTAAGGACCAGAGTTTAAGTAGTTTTGCTATGAAGCATCCTCTATTAAACAGATATTTTTACCAGTGAGAGTATATGTTACATTTTTCAAGTCACCTAGCAAGCAGTATATCATACAAATAAATAGTGTTAACATATTAAACTATGTTAGCATTATATTTATCAAATGTTTCTACCACTTTTAAAAGCATTCTGAACTATATAATAATGAATTTCAAAAAACAAATAATTCCTTGAAAATTCAGACACCTTTTTCTCCTTCACAGTAACTGTCTGTGATATTAACTAAATGTGCTGGTCCAATGATACTAATTCAACTTCATTTGTTCCCTGATATTTAAACATTAAATATTTCCCTCACCTACAGTATCTTATTTCCCTCACCTACTTAGTATATTTTCCATCAAGATGAGCTTTATGCTTTCTAATATGCTTTATAAAAATTACCTATTTTGATTATGCCTAGTCATACTACTTCCTAGGAATTATGATAAAATTAAAAGATGCATTTTCAAAAATGACAGAGAATATAATCAGTGCTTCAAGTATTGTACTAGTGTGGAATATAGACTCTGAACTTCACAGGAAGAGAAGATCTTAACTAATAAGAGAGCTTCATAGTTTATTGGGAATTACTTCAGTTCAGTTCAGTTCAGTTCAGTCGCTCAGTCGTGTCTGACTCTTTGCGACCCCATGAATCACAGCACGCCAGGCCTCCCTGTCCACCACCAACTCCCAGAGTTCACTCAGACTCAACTCCATCGAGTCAGTGATGTCATCCAGCCATCTCATCCTCTGTCATCCCCTTCTCCTCCTGCCCCCAATCCCTCCCAGCATCAGAGTCTTTTCCAATGAGCCAACTCTTCGCATGAGATGGCCAAAATACTGGAGTTTCAGCTTTAGCATCACTCCTTCCAAAGAAATCCCAGGGCTGATCTCCTTCAGAATGGACTGGTTGGATCTCCTTGCAGTCCAAGGGACTCTCAAGAGTCTTCTCCAACACCACAGTTCAAAAGCATCAATTCTTCGGTGCTCAGCCTTCTTCACAGTCCAACTCTCACATCCATACATGACCACTGGAAAAACCATACTTGGATACACATTATTCCTTTATCTTTCATATTATGAAAATAGATAGAGCATAAGACATTTCTAAAACAAAATCAACAAAGGCAAAATTTCATTGTTAAAAGAACTTTATTTGAATGGCTTATGTATATGGATATTTAAAAATATACTTAAGATAGATAATAATGCAGATGGAACATTTGGCCACTGTGAAATCCATCAATATAAATAGGAAACAATGTATTTACCAATATGCTCCCAGGTGGCTCAGTGGTAAAGAAACCTCCTGCCAATACAGGAGACACAGGGAATGACATTCAATCCCTGGGTAGGGAAGATCCTCTGAAGTAGGGCATGGCAACACACTGCAGTATTCTTGCCTGGAGAATCCCATGGACATAGGATCCTGGCCAGGGGGTTGCAAAGAATCAATACAACTGAGCACATGCAAATGTGCATAAAAAGCTGTTAATATTAATTGCACAGGTTACAAGAAGGAAGTATTTTTCAGAAATTCTCTCCTATTTAAAAGGAAATATCCCTGGTGGCTCAGAAGGTAAGGTGTCTGTCTACAATGTGGGAGACCTGGGTTCGATCCCTGGGTCAGGAAAATTCCCTGGAGAAGGAAATGGCAACCCACTCCAGTACTCTTGCCTAGAAAATCCCATGGACGGAGGAGCCTGGTGTCCATGGGGTCGCAAAGAGTCGGACACGACTGAGCGACTTCACTTTCACTTTAAAAATCAAAAGAGGAAAAAGAATGACATAATATCACAACTCAAACACATTTGCTGTCAACAGTTGCACCATTCCCTTCCAGTTTTAAATGTAAGGCTTTAAATTTATATAACACAAATCATGAGCATGGAATTCTGTATCTGCTTTTTCATTAATAACTTTTAAAATCAGTGATTCTAAAGTTATTATTTTAATATCTGCAATTAGTTTATTTGCTTTGTTAATTAATTATTATAATTTGCATAATCATTTCCATTCAGCTAGCCATTATTTTGAATCTTGTTTTTCTGTATAACAAAAATGCTGCAATAAAGATTGCCAGAAAATGATTGCTTTTAAGATTCTCTGTATATATTGCTAAACTGCTTATTAAAAATTCGGCATTTGCTTGTGGAGAGGCAGTATAGCACGTTGCTTAAGAGAAGAGAATCCAGACATAGATTACTACTATGTATAAAATCTCTGAAACCATACTCACAGAAAACTAGTCAATCTAATCACACTAGGACCACAGCCTTGTCTAACTCTAAGCCATGCCCATGGGGCAACCCAAGACAGGTGGGTCATGGTGGCCAGATCTTACAGAATGTGATCTACTGGAGAAGGGAATGGCAAACCACTTCAGTATTCTTGCCTAGAGAACTCCATGAACAGTACGAAAAGGCAAAATGATATGATACTGAAAGAGGAACTCCCCAATCAGTAGGTGCCCAATATGCTACTGGAGATCAGTGGAGAAATAACTCCAGAAAGAATGAAGGGATGGAGCCAAAGCAAAACCAATACCCAGATGTGGATGTGACTGGTGATAGAAGCAAGGTCCGATGCTGTAAAGAGCAATATTGCATAGGAACCTGGAATGTCAGGTCCATGAATCAAGACAAATTAAAGTGGTCAAACAAGAGATGGCAAGAGTGAATGTCGACTTTCTAGGAATCAGCGAACTAAAATGGACTGGATGGGTGAATTAAACTCAGATGACCATTATATCAACTACTGCAGGCAGGAATCCCTCAGAAGAAATGGAGTGGCCATCATGGTCAACAAAAGAGTCCGAAATGCAGTACTTGGATGCAATCTCAAAAACGACAGAATGATCTCTGTTTGTTTCCAAGGCAAACCATTCAACATCACAGTAATCCAAGTCGATGCCCTAACCAGTAATGCTGAAGAAGATGAAGTTGAATGGTTCTATGAAGACCTACAAGACCTTTTAGAACAAACACCCAAAAAAGATGTCCTTTTCATTATAGGGGACTGGAATGCAAAAGTAGACAGTCAAGAAATGCCTGGAGTAACAGGCAAATTTGGCCTTGGAATATGGAATGAAGCAGGGCAAAGACTAATAGAGTTTTGCCAAGAAAATGCACTGGTCATAGCAAACACCCTCTACCAACAACACAAGAGAAGACTCTACACATGGTCTCACCAGATGGTCAATACCGAAATCAAATTGATTATATTCTTTGCAGCCAAAGATGGAGACGCTCTATACAGTCAGCAAAAACAAAACCAGTAGCTGACTGTGGCTCAGATCATGAACTCCTTATTACCAAATTCAGACTGAAATTGAAGAAAGTAGGGAAAACCACTAGATCGTTCAGGTATGACCTAAATCAAATCCCTTATGATTATACAATGGAAGTGAGAAATAGATTTAAGGGCCTAGATCTGATAGATAGAGTGCCTGATGAACTATGGAATGAGGTTCGTGACATTGTACAGGAGACAGGGATCAAGACCACCCCCATGGAAAAAAAAGGCAAAAAAGCAAAATGGCTCTCTGAGGAGGCCTTACAAATAGCTGTGAAAAGAAGAGAAGCAAAAAGCAAAGGAGAAAAGGAAAGATATAAGCATCTGAATGCAGAGTTCCAAAGAATAGCAAGAAGAGATAAGAAAGCCTTCCTCAGTGATCAATGCAAAGAAATAGAGAAAAACAACAGAATGGGAAAGACTAGAGATCTCTTTAAGAAAATTAGAGATACCAAGGGAACATCTTATGCAAAGATGGGCTCAATAAAGGGCAGAAATTGTATGAACCTAACAGAAGCAGAAGATATCAAGAAGAGGTGGCAAGAATACACAGAGGAACTGTACAAAAAAATCTTCACGTCCCAGATAATCACGATGGTGTGATCACTCACCTAGAGCCAGACATCCTGGAATGTGAAGTCAAGTGGGCCTTAGAAAGCATCACTACGAACAAAGCTAGTGGAGGTAATGGAATTCTAGTTGACCTTTCCAAATCCTGAAAGATGATGCTGTGAAAGTGCTGCCCTCAATATGCCAGCAAATTTGGAAAACTGAGCAGTGGCCACAGGACTGGAAAAAGTCAGTTTTCATTCCAATCCCAAAGAAAGGCAATGCCAAAGAAAGCTCAAACTACCACACAATTGTAGTCATCTCACGTGCTAGTAAAGTAATGCTCAAAATTCTCCAAGCCAGGCTTCAGCAATATGTGAACCGTGAACTTCCTGATGTTCAAGCTGGTTTTAGAAAAGGCAGAGGAACCAGATCAGAGATCAAATTGCCAACATCCGCTGGATCATGGAAAAAGCAAGAGAGTTCCAGAAAAACATCTATTTCTGCTTTATTTACTATGCCAAAGCCTTTGACTGTGTGCATCACAATAAACTGTGGAAAACTTCTGAAAGAGATGGGAATACTACAGCACCTGGCCTGCCTCTTGAGAAATCTGTATGCAGGTCAGGAATCAACAGTTAGAACTGGACATGGAACAACAGACTGGTTCCAAAGAGGAAGAGGAATACATCAAGGCTGTATATTGTCACCTACTTATTTAACTTATATGCAGAGTACATCATGAAAAATGCTGGGCTGGAAGAAACACAAGCTGGAATCAAGATTGCCAGGAGAAATATCAATAACCTCAGATATGCAGATGACACCACCCTTATGGCAGAAAATGAAGAGGAACTAAAAAGCCTGTTGATGAAAGTGAAAGAGGAGAGTGAAAAATTGGCTTAAGGCTCAACATTCAGAAAACAAAGATCATGGCATCCAGTCCCACCACTTCATGGAAAATAGATGGGGAAACAGTGGAAACAGTGTCAGACAATTTTTGGGGGCTCCAAAATCACTGCAGATGGTGACTGCAGCCATGAAATTAAAAGACACTTACTCCTTGGAAGGAAAGTTATGACCAACCTAGATAGCATATTCAAAAGCAGAGACATTACTTTGCCAACAAAGGTCCATCTAGTCAAGGCTATGGTTTTTCCTGTGGTCATGTATGGATGTGAGAGTTGGACTGTGAAGAAAGCTGAGCACCGAAGAATTGATGGTTTTGAACTGTGGTGTTGGAGAAGACTCTTGAGAGTCCCTTGGACTGCAAGGAGATCCAACCAGTCCATTCTGAAGGAGATCAGCCCTGGGATTTCTTTGGAAGGACTGATACTAAAGCTGAAACTCCAGTACTTTGGCCACCTCATGCAAAGAGTTGGCTCATTGGAAAAGATTCTGATGCTGGGAAGGACTGGGGGCAGGAGGAGAAGGGGACAACAGAGGATGAGATGGCTGGATGGCATCACTCGATGGACGTGAGTCTGAGTGAACTCCGGGAGTTGGTGATGGACAGGGAGGTCTGGCGTGCTGCGATTCATGAGGTCGCAAAGAGTCAGACATGGCTGAGTGACTGAACTGAACTGATAAAATCTCTGAATAAGGAAATTGCAACCCACTCTAGTATTCTTACTTGAGAAATCCCAAGGATGGAGGAGCCTGGTGGGCTATCATTCACAGGATATCAGAGTCAGACACAACTTAACAACTAAACAACAATGTATGAAATAGATAACTAATGAAAATGTACTGTATAGTACAGGGAACACTACTCAATGCTTTGTGGTGACAAAGACGGCATATATGTATATGTGTGGCTGATTCACTTTGCTGTACAGCAGAAATTAACCCATTATTGAAAGCCACTAAACTCCTGTAAAACAAACAAACAAACAGAAAGAAAGAAAGAAACAAACAAACAAACAAATGAAAACCCAAGAGTGGAGAATCCACAGCAGTCCTTATGGATTCTACCACTAACTTTCTTCATGACATTTGAAAATCAGTTAACGTCTCTGTCACTCACTTTCTTCACCTCCAAAGTTCGGGTAGTGATAGCATGTTCTTCATAGAAATGTTGTCATATTTTAAAAAATTAATGCTTAAAATAGTACTTGCCCATAGCACCGTGAACCTACGTTTTCTTATAAATGTATCCTGGTACGCTAAATTAATAGAATCCGTCCTTTGGTGCATGGGCTTAGTGTTTGCATCCCTGCCTTGGGGATTCAACCATTTCAGCCTTAGCATTCCATTTAACCTTTGAGTTGGCAAGTTGGTTTTTTGTTTGGCATCTATAGGGCACATCAAAATTATTCCTCAAAATCCCACTGAGGTTTCCATAAATAAAGGCCCCATATGAAGAAGTATTTGTTTTTCTTTTTTCAAATTATTTTTCATTTTTAATTAGAGGATAATTGCCTTACAATGTCATGTTGGTTTCTGTTATATAATATGAATAAGCCATAAGTATACATATGTCCCCTCCCTTTTGAACTTCCTTCCCAACTCCCCACCCTATCTCAGTCCTCAAGGTTGTCACAGAGCACCTGGTTGAGTGAAGCTGTTTATAAAAAGACCCATTTGCCTGTTTATAATCCAAAGCCATTGATTATAGCTTCAGTTCAGTTCAGTTCAGTTCAGTTGCTCAGCTGTGTCTGACTCTTTGTGATCCCATGAATCGCAGCACATCAGGCCTCCCTGTCCATCACCAACTCCCGGAGTTCAGTCAGACTCACATCCATTGAGTCAGTGATGTCATCCAGCCATCTCATCCTCTGTCGTCCCCTTCTCCTCCTGCCCCCAATCCCTCCCAGCATCAGAGTCTTTTCCAATGAGTCAACTCTTTGCATGAGGTGGCCAAAGTATTGGAGTTTCAGCCTCAGCATCAGTCCTTCCAGTGAACACCCAGGACTGGTCTGCTTTAGGATGGACTGGTTGGATCTCCTTGCAGTCCAAGGGGCTCACAAGAGAGACTATAGCTTAAAAGCTCACAAATATCCAAATATTCCCCTGAGGCATGAGCTTAATTTTTCTATTTCTGTTGGATAGGTGGGTCTCAATTCTTCCTACTGTGGGCTGTCTCTTGACTTCTTCCACAAAGGTTTTATTTCTGTAGGGGTTATTGTGACTGATTTCCAAGTAGCAATGTATCCCTTCAATTCAGGAACTCCCAAACAATCTGCTTTGCCTCAGCTGGGAGAAAATCAGAAGGTACTAAACACTGAAGAGTCAGATTGGTGAATACAGAGAATCACAACTTATTTAATACTAAAGCAGAAAAGTCTGTGGGAACTAGTTCAGGTGTAGGAAACTGGAACGGTACTTAATGAACTATTGGATGCTCAGGGTGGACAACTTTATAAAAATCTCCAGGTGGACCAGTCTTAGGGAGACCCAGTCATAGGGACTCCTTCACACTTTTATGAGTTTTACTTGCAAGAGCTCTACCTTTTTCTTACAGAGAGTATTGAGGAAAAATCCCCTCAAGCTTCCAGCAGTAGGAGGGGGGAAGTATTTTGAAACATGCCAGAGTATTCTGTTTTTAACTTGTTAATAACAGCAGAATTTTTTACTGCTCTCAGAAGAAACTGTTTTACTAAAGCCTAACCTGCAGAGATTGCCTCCCTGGTGGCTCAATGGTTGAGAAACCACCTACCAATGCAAGAGATGCACGAGACGCAAGTTTGATCCCAGGGTCAGGAAGCTCTCCTGCAAAAAGAAATGGAAACCCACTCCAGTATTCTTGCCTGGGAAATCCCATGGACAGAGGAGCCTGATGGGCTGTACAGTCTGTGGGTTTGAAAAGAATTGGACATGACTTAGTGACTAAACAACAATAACAACTCATCTGAGGGGAAGGAAATACCAAACTCTAGATCCCTCTAATAAGGTTGTCCTGACCTAACAGAGGTGGCAGGGGATGGGAGTGGTAGGAAGGTGGCAGAGGGAAAAACAACAACAAAAAAAAACTGAGAAACACTGGTGACGTTCATTGTTCAGGGATATAGGCTCACAAAAGTTTGAAACTTAATCATAGGATTATAGAACCCTTCCCTTCCCCCAAACCCTACTATTTCATTAGCAAAGGCCTATGTTTTGCAGTACCTTTTATCCATTGTGTAATGTCTACCTTATAACAAAATATTATAAAGCACATTAAAGGTAAAAAGCATAGTTTGAAAACACTGAACATGCATAATAATCAAACATAGACATAACAGGGATATTGGAATTAGACCAAAATTTTTTTTAAGAAAATTAATATAGAAGGGTTTTAATGGAAACAGTAGATAACATACAAGAACAGATAGAGAGTATAAACAAACAGATGTACAAATTGAGAAACACTGTAAAAAATAGAACAGAGCATCCAAGAATTGTGGGACTACAACAAAGGTATGCATAATGGAAATATCAGAAGAAGAAAGAGAGAAATGAACAGGAGCAATAAATGGAGCAACAATGACTGAGAATTTCCCCGGGCTCATATCAGACACCAACAAACCACAGATACAGGAAGCTCAGAGAATTTGGTTATTACATGTGATGCTACTATTGATACATCCCACAATTATGGTACCTTTAACAATGTGGGCTGACTGTGGGGATGATACACACTATTCCTAAAACTCAAAATGGTTATGGTTCTTTGTAAGGTATGAATTTAGAAAAAAAAAATTTTTTTAAGCTTCACACCCTTGCCTAGGTAACAAAAATATTTTGGGATGCACTAATATGAGATTGCAAACAAGAAAGCTTGCTGCTGCTGCTGCTGCTAAGTCACTTCAGTCGTGTCCGACTCTGTGCGACCCCATAGACAGCAGCCCACCAGGCTCCCCCGTCCCTGGGATTCTCCAGACAAGAACACTGGAGTGGGTTGCCATTTCCTTCTCCAATGCATGAAAGTGAAAAGTGAAAGTGAAGTCGCTCAGTCATTCCCGACTCTTAGCGACCCCATGGACTGCAGCCTACCAGGCTCCTCTGTCCATGGATTTTCCAGGCAAGAGTACTGGAGTGGGGTGCCATTGCCTTCTCCGACAAGAAAGCTTATATCTAATCAATTATACTTTGAAGTTAATAAGCAAAATTAAAGATGGTCAGATTAGTAACTGAAATATGTCTATAAGCAAAGAAAGGATTTGGCCTTCTATATTTAAACTAATGGCTTAGGAGAACATTGTATATTTTCAAGCCTAAATAACATCCACCTCAGGTTCTAAGGTTCTACACATTACATGAAACAATCAAGCAAAATTACAAAGTACATAAAAGCAAGAAATACACCATTAAAGGGAAAAAAAAAATCAATAGAAAAATGAGTAGGAGACCTATATGTTGGAACTATGAGACAGATAATTTAAAATACTGTGATTACTATGATAAAATCTTCTTGAAACAATTTGGCAGACAACCTGAAGCTATAACAAAAGCTGAATGGAAATATGAAAGAAAAAATTAAATGAAAATACTGAAAGTAAAAGACCCTATAACAGAGATTAAGATTGCTTTAGTCAAAGTTATCCATATTTTTCACAGTGAACCTTAGGAACATGAATTTATTGTCTCATTAAATCTGTAACTTTCTTAAAGAGATTGAACACTTAAAACGTACAAAATCTTCTATCAGTTCTACAAACGTACAGCAAATGTGTCTTTTTCAACTGTGCTCTACAATTACAAGGATTTTGAGAATGTATATCATAGTTATGCCAAAAAATAAAATTTTATTTAATGTGCTACTGATATTTGTCTAGACATTAACAATGGCTGAGCATATATTAAGGATATATTGTTATTTCTAATATTTTTAATGTGTGTGTTAGTCACTCAGTTGTGTCCAACTCTTTGTGACCCCATCGACTGTAGCTGCCAAGCTCCTCTGTTCATGGAACTCTCTAGAAAAGAATACTGGAGTGGGTTGCCATTTCCTCCTCCAGGGGATGTTTCCAACCCAGGGATTGAACCCAGTTCTCCTGTATTGCAGGCAGATTCTTTACCATCTGAGCCATGGGAAAATTATACAAGAATGTCTCTAATAATTTAATTTACATCTATATTTTAAGCCTTTCAGCTTTATTTATTTTTCTTTTAAAGTCCTCCTTCTGGACTTCTAGTGAGATTATAACCCAGTGTTATTGATTTAATAATAGTAAAGTATGATGACAGGACACTTAGGAAATGCCACTATATGTGAAACAGAATGTAATGTGATTTTATATCTGGAAATCACTGGTGGCGAGCAAAGTGCGAATAAATATCAAATGTCTTCTCTTTAGCACTAAATGTAAAAAGTTCCAAATCATTTTATCCAAGTCTACATGTTAACTTAAATGCAAATGCACATATTGAATGCAACAGTATCATAGCAAACATAATTCATAGTAGAACAAGTAATGTTATTGGGGATTCTGTTTTACTGTATTTCTTAATGCTGAGAAACAGCAAACGGAATTGGTTTTTATTTATTTATTTATTTTAGATCTGGAACTTTTTTTTTTTTTTTTAACTTTACAATATTGTATTGGTTTTGCCATACATTAACATGCATCCGCCACGGGTGTACACGTGTTCCCATCATGAACCCGCCTCCCACCTCCCTCCCCATACCATACCTCCGGGTCATCCCGGTGCACCAGCCCCAAGCCTCCTGTATCGTGTATCGAACGTGGACTGACGATTCGTTTCTTACATGATATTATACATGTTTCAATGCCATTCTCCCAAATCTTCCCCCCCTCCCTCTCCCACAGAGTCCAAAGACTGTTTTATACAGGAATCGGTTTTTAAAAACACAAAGTGTAGGGCACTTAGGGCGCTAGAAGAGATAACACTGCACTATTCCCAATCTAGATTGCATCTAAGTTTTAATCTTGTAACATCGAAGAGTGAGGTAAGAACCTTACCTGGGCAATTGTACTGAAACAAAATCTAACATGTCAGTTCCAAATGGTTAAAATATCTGCTTGAGAGCATACTTTCAAGTCTATCAATTAGCCTATTTGCTAAGACACTCAGGCTGAGATTTCACTTTCTTAATTTGGAGATAATACCAACTAAGACCAAAGAATGAATCTTTTTATGCCTTAAGAGATCCAAAAATTACATAACAGTTATGTTTTGATCAAAGATATTGGGTAAGTTTGTAGACTCATTGAAGACATACTTTTAAGGATCAATTAGAGATCTAAATTATACTTAAAATTATTCATCAGAATCTGAGGAAAAAACACAGTAATGGGAAACTCAAAGATTTGGAGTTTCCATTCTGAACCAAGTAACATTACTCTTAAAGAATTTATAATTTTTATTTTGTATTTGTCATTTACTGACCTGAATTGTGTCCTTATTTTCTCAACTTGACTAAAGCTATTCTCAGTAGGGTGTTGGGTACATCCGAATTCATCACTGAATATCCTCTGGTACAGTTAAATAAACTATGGTATGTATTTGTACAATAAAGTAAATTGGCATTATTAAAGAGAATGTATATATCTGTGTTCTGCAATGTTCTCTAGAGCATAGAACAGTGCAAATAATATGATTTATTCTATTTTTTTAAAAAGGATATGCATGTCCACCTATAAACACAGAAATAGATTATTTTTACCTATGTGCTAGTATACGCATCTTGTTTTTTTGAAAATAAGTAAAAAAAAAAGCTGATGATAAATAACTTTGAAAACAAAAAATAGGGTTGGGAAATGGAATGGAGACATGTTTGCTTCTCATTCTGTACTATTGTGTGCTGCTTGACATTCTTGGCAGATTATTCATTTTATTTAAAATGAATCACTGAGATTATCTGGCTGGTAAGAATATAGGCTATTTCAATTTTCTATTCTGTACCTAAAACACAGTATGAATTAATTAATTAAAATAAGTTCATTAATTAATTTAAAAACATAAGGTAGGAGGCAAAGAGGGAGAAAGGAAAAGAGGAAGGAAGGAAAGAACACATAGAAGAAAGCTTTCAAAGAAAATATAGCTGGCTCTCCCAGTTGGTATGCGCTGCATGAGGAATGGACGGGAGTCGGAGGCAAATACAGTGTGAAAAAATGTCATTAAGTAACTGATACTTAACTATCATTAAGTACTGAATTAAAAATTTTTGATTCTTTCTCACATCAATGTGCTTAACCTTACGATGATTTCTCCCCCAAATTCTAAATATTTGGCAACCCATTTTTTATATAAGCTACTGCAAGAAGTCTCATACACCTTTAAAAATAGAGTTGTTGTTGTCCCGTCACTAAGTCATATCCAACTCTTTGAAACTCCATGGACTGCAGCATGCCAGGCTTCCCTGTCCTTCACTATCTCCCTGAGTTTGCTCAAACTCATGTTCATTGAGTAGGTGATGCCATTTAACCATATCATCCTCTGTCAACCCCTTCTCCTGTCCTCAATCTTTCCCAGCATCAGGGTCCTTTCCTGTGAGTTAACTCTTTGCATCAGGTGGCCGAAGTATTGCAGCTTCAGCATCAATCCTTCCGATGAATATTCAGGGTTGGTTTCCTTAAGGATTGACTGGTTTGATCTCCTTGCTGTCCTTGGGACTTTCAAGAGTCTTCTCCAACACCACAGTTCTAAAGCATCAATGTTTCAGTGCTCAGCCTTCTTTATGGTCCAACTCTCACATTTGTACCTGACTACTTGAAAAACCATAGCTTTGACTATTCGGACCTTTGTCAGCAAAGTGATCCCTGATCTGGGAAGATCCCATGCTGTGGGGCGACTAAGCCCATGCACTACAATTACTGAAGACCAAATATAGAGCAGCAAAGATTTTGTCATTAAGTGTTTAACACTGGTTAACTGGCCATAAGCAATTGTGAATAGTGCAGAGTTTTAAAGAATATTTGCTTGTAAAAATCACTGTTTTTTTCCCAACCCAGTATCCCTCTTAAAAATGAAATTTGGAGAAAAAAAAAATGAAATTTGGCAATACTTACTTAAGAAAACTGAAAAGTTACTTTTTCATAAGAAAACAAGAAAGAGACACGTGTACCCCAATGTTCATTGCAGCACTGTTTATAATAGCCAGGACATGGAAGCAACCTAGATGTCCATCAGCAGATGAATGGATAAGAAAGCTGTGGTACATATACACAATGGAGTATTACTCAGCCATTAAAAAGAATACATTTGAATCAGTTCTAATGAGGTGGATGAAACTGGAGCCTATTATACAGAGTGAAGTAAGCCAGAAGGAAAAACATAAATACAGTATACTAACGCATATATATGGAATTTATTTATTTATTTAATTTATTTATTTATTTTTTTTTATATATGGAATTTAAAAAGATGGTAACAATAACCCGGTGTACGAGACAGCAAAAAGAGACACTGATGTATAGAACAGTCTTATGGACTCTGTGGGAGAGGGAGAGGGTGGGAAGATTTGGGAGAATGACATTGAAACATGTAAAATATCATGTAAGAAACGAGTTGCCAGTCCAGGTTCGATGCACGATACTGGATGCTTGGGGCTAGTGCACTGGGACGACCCAGAGGGATGGTATGGGGAGGGAGGAGGGAGGAGGGTTCAGGATGGGGAACACATGTATACCTGTGGCAGATTCATTTCGATATTTGGCAAAACTAATACAATTATGTAAAGTTTAAAAATAAAATAAAATTAAAAAAAAAAGAAAAATAAATAAGCTATGATGCCTAGTTTTGATGTGTGTAATTAAATAATCACCCTCTTCCTTCACTTCTAAAAAATTTCATACTTTTCTATAAATGGGTAAGATTGTCTTAGTGCAAAATTTATAAAATGCCTTTAATGTAAATATATATTTTTGATACTTCTGGGAATTTATCTTAAATATATAACTGATCACAGACTTTAAAAAGAATATGAAAATTTATTCAGGGTTACTCATCATATTGAATATTTAGAAGTGACCAAAATATCTTAAAATATATCATTAGTTTTAGAAAGTATGCATTGAGAAACTTTGCAGTCTAAGAGACACAGAGCTTTTAAGCATTGCCAGATAAATTCTTAATATATTTTATTTGAAAACAACCACAAATGAAATGTATAATTTTGTTTAATTGGCAAGAATCATTTTTTTATATAAATAAATTGATGTATGCATAAAAACTCTGGAAAGATACACACAGGAATGTTAGTATCATTTGTTACCAATTAATAGAATTAATGGAGCCTTTTTTTCCCATCTGTGTATTATCTAGTTATTCTACAAGGAGCATTTAATATTTGGACAATAGAAACAAATTAAGAATAAAGTATAAAAAACCAAATGCTTTTGAAATATGATTTCTTCTGCTCCACTCATGTCTAGAGTCTTAACTCAAGAATCATCTCCTCTGAGAAGCTTGCAGGGAATTTTGCAGCTTGGTTTGATCATACTATTGTCTATAATCTACTTGTCTTTATTTTTTGAAGACTATCTATCAGAATGAGAATTAGTACTTTATAACAAGCCTAGCTGTTCACTGAACTCCTTGAAAGCTAAAACTGTATCCTCATTGTCTAAAAAAAAATCTATAAATTAGCATTTAGTCAGTGTGGTTTAAACTGAGATCAGAAATATAAGAGAAATTTAAAAATATCTATAATTAGTCCATATGTACCAAAATTTGGTCAGTCTATAGGTAATTACACATTCAATCTCTTTGTAACAATTCTACAGGGAAAACAAATTTTTTTAAATATATGGTGGTTAAAAGCCATCAGAATTGGATAACCTCTGGGAATTTTATTATATTCAAACTGACAGGATAGAAAAGATACATTTGTTAATGTATGTGTTAGTCTCTCAGTTGTGTCTGACTCTTCGTGATCCCAACAGACTGTAGGCCACCGGGCTCCTCTGTCCACGGAACTCTCCAGGCAAGAATGTTGGAGTGCAAAAGACTGTTCTATACATCAATGTCTCTTTTGCTGCCTCGTATACAGTCTTTTGGACTCTGTGGGAGAGGGAGAGGGTGGGATGATTTGGGAGAATGGCATTGAAATACGTATAATATCATATATGAAACGAGTTGCCAGTCCAGGTTCGATGCACGATACTAAATGCTTGGGGCTGGTGCACTGGGACGACCCAGAGGGATGGTACGGGGAGGGAGGAGGGAGGAGGGTTCAGGATGGGGAACACATGTATACCTGTGGAGGATTCATTTCGATATTTGGCAAAACCAATACAATATTGTAAAGTTTAAAAATAAAATAAAATTTAAAAATAAATAAATAAATAAATTAGAAAACTAAAAAAAAAGAACTGATCTCAGATACTAAATACATGAGACATTTAAAAAAATAAAACTTGTAAAAATTGAAAAAAAAATAGAATATTGGAGTGGGTTGCCATTTCCTCCTCTGATATTTGTTAATAGCTATGAGAAATGGTGAAATTCAATCCATTATTGATGAAATAGACCAATAAACAATAAGTGTAACACTGAAATACTTTTGTCACATCCCTTTGTAAGTGTACAGCCACTGAGTCAGACATTTGCCTATTGCTGTCCCATCTCAAGGCTTTTATTTGCTCTGCTTTTTGTTTCAAGGAACTGAATTTCTGGTTTTTACCAGTCTTTAGATTGTTGCATTGGTTCCTCAACTCTTTTAGCACACACATAATCAATTATTTGCATCAAAATCTCTATGTTTGAAATAAGTAGGGTGTTTTCTCTTTTTTGTCTGGTAAAGTTTTCTTTTGTAACTCAAGTGACAGAGAAGTTGGTAAGCAAAATTCCTTCCTCAAAAGTACAACGTGTAAAGTATTACATTTTGATTACATTGTATATTTCGATTTATAAGTAGATCAGATCAGATCAGATCAGTTGCTCAGTCGTGTCGGACTCTTATGAAATGGCTGGAATATTAGCAGATTTAGAAAACTCTAAATGTCTGGTTTTGTTTTATGATGATTTTTGGTGATATTATACCAAGTTAGAAGCTACCCTGTTTAAAGCTCTATATTTTTTTTCTATAAAACAATACTATTGTCAAATCTTCTAAGAATTATGTCTTCTCAGGCAAGTTTTCTGCACCTCTAGAGCCTTGCTAAATTAATCAACTTGGCAGAGCAAGGTTAATGTCCTAGTCATCTTCTATGTGGATTTTGAAACTATGTTATTCCACATCCCTGCAAAGACTGAGAGGACAAGGGGATTTTCTGACTCCTCTGCAGGCTTCTCATGTTGCATGATTAGCTGTCTGAGATGCTAGTTTGACCCAACTCTTAAGTCTATGTCTGGTGGGAAAGTCAAAAAGACAAGTGCCTGAGGAGTTTAAACCTTCACAGGCTGTCAACAGGAGTCATAAAACCATAAAATATATGTTGTAAGAACAGATTGTGATATGCAAGAAGTCATTCACACAGGAAGGAATAGTGAAATTTGGAGCCACTGAAAACTGGGTCCAAGCCTCAGCTCTGCCACTACCTCAGTGACCTTAGACAAGCAGGTGCTCTTTTCTGAGCCTAGATTCATTCTCTGCCATGTTAGCAGAATTGACATCAGAGCCATGGCCTGACATTTTAAAGATAAGAAACCTGGAAAGTCCTTCCAGATTCTCTTCTTCAACCATCTGCTACCAAAAACCTTTACAGTTTGAACTTTTTTCTTAAGTCCAAACAGTTATGTGATTATGATGATATTCAACGATGACAGCTTTGACAGGGTTGCCTTTCATAATTTGCTTAAACTTAAAGGTAAATGTGGAACATGGTCACACACAGCAGATGCAGAGATAACCTCCGCAGAATTGTCATCATTGCAGCAGGATTTTTAGATGTATTTAGGTCTCTGTTCTGAAGCAACTAGCAGTAATTAAGAAATTTTGCCATCTGAAACAATCCTGCACAGTGAGTGTGATTTTTTGACCACCGGGGACCTCTTACAGACTGAGAAGTCTGGCATGTAGTTAACTCTTTATCATCTTTATAGTATAGGGATCAGTTTTAAGCCACCAGATTTGTCTCTAATTCATTCAGGAATTTCTCAGGTATGAAGAAAGTATCATCATTTTACAAGTGGATTTAAGAATTGGCCCTGTCTTTGTAGCATTTTCTTATAATGGATTAAATCTTGAGAATCAGCATTAATTTCTTGATTTTTATAGAATGATCTTTATCTGTATGTGTATGTATGTATTTATATTTGGTTCTATGTTCATGTAATGAGAAAACAATGTGGATTGGGAAGAAAAATCAACAAAATGATTAATGGGATCACAGATGCAAAAAATTGTATTTATACATACACATACATCCCCAAATATATTTAAGTACACATATTCCCTGTATCTTATTATATGTATATAAATATATTTGATTATCTTATAACAAGTATTGTTTCTAGTGAATAAAGGAGTATGATTCAAAATAAAGGATGAAACAAAGATATGTTAGTAAAAAATTGACATCAAAGAGATCCAAATTGAAACTCTTTATATTTATATAGCATTAATTTTTAAATATTACCTTATATTATTTCATTATAATATCTGATATTTTATTATAATATCTATAATATCAGATGAAATAATATCTGATAGTATTTCATTAATAGCCCAGACTGCCAGATAAGTGTTATTCCCTTATGTAGCATTTTTTTCCAATGGCAATAAGGAAGTCTTAAATGTATTATATTTCTTTATTGAAAAAAACTATTTCTACTACATTTCAATCCATGTTTTCATATAGTTACTACTTAGCATTCAAGGAGAATTTTATTTTATTCAATACTGTATCATTTCTTCCATAATCATTCATTCAAATTTGGCTTTCTCTGAAATGAAAATGAATATGCATGCTTCTTTATATATAGTTGATTTTTTGGTGCAATGTGCACAGCCCATTTAATAATTTACAAAGTATTTTCACTTCTTTCATTCACCATTCTAACAGATTGTTGATGGAGATCAACATGGAATGGAAATTGTATAATCAAGTTTCCTAAAAGAATATCATTACTAGTGAAAGATAGGATTGATGACACAGAGGATTAATCATAACTATGATATATACATTTCGCAGATATAAGAACATTGCCAGGAAGTTAAAATTATAATCGTCAATTTTTTTTTCCATATTTGAAATAGACTACCATCAGCAGTCTGGGTAAAAAGGTTGGAGAACTCTCAAATGAAATTATTTTGAAGTAGTTTGCATGATTTTCACCTACTTAGAATATAGAGATTGAAATATCATGGGAAGACTTGTAAGTGATAATCATGGATATAAATGATTAGTTTTTCAAGTAATCATATATTTGTGGTTTATAGTTGTGCAGTATAAGAATACTGCCAAAAACTAAAACAAAAAGGCCAAAGAAAAATTTAAATAGAAAATATTTTTCCCCAAATCGACAAACTTTCATGTTTTATGTTTTCACGTATGATTTTTCCAGGCCAAAGCATATACTATTGTTTTCTCTCCTACCACAGATAGATTTAATACAATGTAATTTGACAAATACTGCTGAATGTCCATTGTGTATACTCATGTCAAATACCGATACTTGTGGACTTTGAAATTAGACATTTTTTTGTATAATCAGTTCAGTTCAGTTCAGTCGCTCAGTCGTGTCCGACTCCTTGCGACCCCATGAATCACAGCACGCCAGGCCTCCCTGTCCATCACCAACTCCCGGAGTTTACCCAAACTCATGTCCATTGAGTTGGTGATGCCATCCAGCCATCTGATCCTCTATGGTCCCCTTCTCCTCCTATCCCCAATCCCTCCCAGCATCAGGGTCTTTACCAATGAGTCAACTCTTCGCATGAGGTGGCCAAAGTACTGGAGTTTCAGCTTTAGCATCAGTCCTTCCAATGAACACCCAGGACTGATCTCCTTTAGGATGGCCTGGTTGGATCTCCTTGCAGTCCAAGGGACTCTCAAGAGTCTTCTCCAACACCACAGTTCAAAAGCACCAATTCTTTGGTGCTCAGCTTTCTTCACAGTCCAACTCTCACATCCATACATGACTACTGGAAAAACCATAGTCTTGACTAGATGGACCTTTGTTGGCAAAGTAATGTCTCTGCTTTTGAATATGCTATCTAGGTTGGTCATAACTTTCCTTCCAAGGAGTAAATGTCTTTTAATTTCATGGCTGCAATCACCATCTACAGTGACTTTGGAGCCCCCCCCAAAAATAAAGTCTGACACTGTTTCCACTGTTTCCCCATCTATTTCCTATGAAGTGATGAAAAATTCTTATAAATAGTTGAATATGCTTCAGTGTTTTCCTAATTTATTGCCTTGTTTATCACCTAAAAGGTGCTAGAATCACCTTGTTTTGATTATCGTAGTATTATAATTCAGATTCTCTCTGACAGGACTATCCTCCTCCAAAATTGCCTTATCTTCAACTGCTAATCCATATTCTCTTCAAAAATGCCCTGGTTATATCCACTGAATAACACATTTTAAAATTGGTGTCTGTTCTTTTAAAGCATGCTTGATATTTGTATTAATATCAACATACCTATCAGCTGCTTCCCGGGTGTCTCAGTGGTAAAAAATCCACCTGCCAGTGTATGACACTGGACAGACATGTGTTCAATCCCTGGTCAGGAAGATTCCCTGGAGAAGGAAATGGCAACCCACTCCAGTATTCTTGCCTGGGAAATCCCATGGATAGAGGAGCCTGATGGGCTACAGTCCATGGGATGTCAAAGATTCAGACAGGACAGAGTGGCTGAGCATCCACAAACATCTATTTGCTAATTTATAGGTGAAATGGTATAATTATAATCCCGAGTCTTCCCAATCTAGAACAGATGTGGCTCTCCATACAGGCAAGTCTCCTCTTTTTTTTTTTTTCTTAGTACAATTTTGTACCTTTGCTCTTATGTGGTTTCCATGAATTTATTGGCAATTTTGTTCATAGGTGCTTCTCTTTGTTACTGTTAATATCAAGTTCTTCATAGGCTTAATGGATTATTATTGATATATAACAAAGTTACTGATTGCATACATCATTTATAAACTGGCTACTCTGCTTAACTGCTTTCATTTTTAACCCATTGTCAGATGATTCTTTTTGACTTTCTAGGAATAGAGGCATGTTATCTACAAATATTGGTAGTTTGCTTCATTTTTCCTATTATACCTTTTTGCTGATAATTTTTAAATAAATGGAGTTAGCATCAGTTTCAAATGAGGTTTAAAATGGTTCCATGGATTTTTTGGTGGTGCAGTGGATAAGAATCTACCTGCCAGTATTGGGGACACAAACTCGATCCTTGGTCCTGAAAGATTCCACATGCCGCAGAGCAACTAATCCCACGCCCATAACCACAGCACCCTCACTCTAGAGCCCATGAGCTGCAACTAACTGAGGCCAGAACACCGAGAGAAGCCCTTGCACTGTAATGAAGAGAAGCTCCTGCTCTCCACGACTGGAGAGTGACCGTGCAGTCACAGCAACAAAGACCCAGTGCTGCCAATAAAAAATAATGGCTCCATGAAGGACATCCCCTGATATCTTATGACAATGTATAGGAAAATTCACTCTCAAACATAGATTGGCTGTTAGTTTGAAATAGATATATTTGTTGTATCAAGTAATATTTTATCTCGAAAATGTTATTAGGAATGAATGTTGAATCTTGCAATATGTTCTTTAGAAACTACTTAGGTAATATCACTATTTTTATTTAATTGTGAATTTTACTAGTTGTTTCCTATGTAATCAAGAATACATTCTTTCAAGTGAAAATCTTAAATTTCATTCCACATTTTCTGGGATGTTCAGAATGATGAGTTTCATGTGCTAAGGTTACTTGTAGTCAACTTTGGTACTCATTTCTGAATGTGGAGGAATTATTTTCCTTAACAACTCACTAACCACTTAATTGTTTGTTTTTATGTATAATACCATAATGGCCCAAAACACAAAACACGTTTTGTTTCATAATTCAACTTTTTCTTTTACATTTTATTAATCCCCTTTCTTTCTTTCTGCTGTAGGACTAATATTTGGGGTTTAGTTTTGCTTTTTTCTTGGTTTTTATTTTGATTGTGTTACAAACCTACAGTGTTCTATAGCTGTAAGAATACTGTTAAAACATTCTGTGCAGCTTTTCCTTGATCAGGAGACTTGGTTTTCCCTTCAAGCCACCACTGTTCTAATAATTGTGAAGGTCATGGTTAGAGCTGGAAGTGAGCTCAGGTTAGCTTCAGTTTATATAAAAGTTCAATTTCTATTGTTCTCAATACTGAATATGAGGTAATCCTCTGACTCTATACTCTTTCCCTTAATAATTATTTTTCAATACTCTTCCTTGCACTTATACTTTGTTCCTGTTTCATATATATATATATTTTTAAATCTGTTATTCTTCTGTCTATAATGCTTCTTCACAAAATATCAGCCTGGTTAACTTATTTTTTAAGTGTCAGATTACATTTCACCTCCTGAGTAAAGCCTTCCTTGACCATAATATCTAAACATTTTTAAGGTTCTCATACTTTTCACTTTCATGCACTGGAGAAGGAAATGGCAACCCACTCCAGTGTTCTTTCCTGGAGAATCCCAGGGACGGGGGAGCCTGGTGGGCTGCCATCTATGGGGTCGCACAGAGTTGGACATGACTGACGCGACTTAGCAGCAGCAGCAGCAGCAGCATCACCAACCACTGATTTTCTTCTCAGCATCCTTTTATTTTCTTCATAACACTTTATCACTTTTTCAACCTATCCCATTTACATAATCAGTTGTTAACTAGTCCCCTGTCTCATCCCCACCTGTCACTAGATCTTGCAGACTATGACAGCAAGGAGCTTATCTAAGTTATTCACTGTAATACCCTCAGTTCCAAGAATATGAGGTCTTTCTTCCAAGTATAATGAAATATATACTTTCTTCCCATATATACTTTCTTCCAGTATAATGAAAATTTATACTGAATTTTATATAGGTCAGATTTGTTTTATTCACATGCAAAAAGAAAAGCAGTGTGGTGTTATGTAATCTAGCTACATTTCATATTATATTGTTTTTGTGGCAAACTTTGAATATTGCAGTATAAAATGTCAGAAAATATCTGATTAAATTTTGCTATCACACTATCAGCTAGAGTAGGAAATGGCAACCCATTCCAGTATTCTTGCCTGGAAAATTCCATGGACAGAGGAACCTGGTGGGCCACAGTCCATGGGGTTCCAAAGAGTCAGACATGACTGAGTGCACACACACACACACACACACACACACAGACATCACACAGTCAGTGATAAATAGAAATATTTTGCAGGTTTGTGCTTTACAAATTTATTTGTCTTGTTTCTCCATCTCTACAATGTACAGTAAGACAACAATAATTAAAGGTGCTAAAAAAGTGATTGTCAAAGACACAAAAGAGTATCTTTGCATGGTATATGAGGTCTGTGTGTAATACATACAATCTGGAATACTTCAAAACATATATTTATTGAAATATTATAGTGAAGTTAACTATTGCTATAAAAAGCTCGAACTCCTTTAACCATGTCAAAACTTAGATTAGATTTAGAATGCATATGCCAATGTTATTGTTACTGTGTTAGTTGCTCAGTCATGTCTGACTCTTTGCAACCCCATGGACTGTAACCCACCAGGCTCCTCTGTCCATGGAATTCTCCAGGCCAAGAACACTGGAGTGGGTAGCCATTCCCTTCTCCAGAGAATCTTCTAGACCCAGGGATTGAAACGGTGACACTACATTGCATGCAGATTCTTTGCCATCTGAATCATCTGAGATTAAGAATGCATATTGATGCCTATATGTACGCATAAACATAGTAACTTTTTAAGCAAGGTTGATATTGTTGTATTTATATATATTTATTCAAGTTGTTATACTAAATGCCTATGTTCACATAGCTTTAAAAAGACAATATTAAAACACTTGCATCATACTAAAACTTTTACTTTAAAAGATGTTTAGTATTGTTCTTTAAACAGAATTTAAAACCTGATGTGAAATACTTTTCAGTTATGGATATAGGATAAGTTTGCCTTAATTTGCCTTAATTCAAGAAGCAGTGCCTTGGGGATAAAGAGTTAACTGCTAGTCATGGTGTGGTTGATAAGTATAATTTATCTTCACCATTTTCCAATTGTCAACCTCCTTGGTAATCACAGAGGGTAGTATTCCAGGATGCACAGGTTAAATATAGTAGTGAAAGAGAAAAATGTTAATAAATTTGCTGTAAGGCTTTAAGTAAAACAAAAGCCCTTTCCAAAGAATGTCAAAATGCATAATGCTTGAAGATTTCAGACCAACTACATTAATATTAGTGACATTTTGCCACATATTGCTTGTCCCATTTTACTTTATTAAAGCTTGAAAAATTTCCATCAAAATTTCCAAACACTTTAAAGTTAAGAGATCTATTAAGCTCTTAAAAAAAAATTGGGAAAAGCCACAAGGAAAGGATTTTCTGTAACTAATATTCCAAATGGGAAGTGAATTTTATGTTCTGAAGTAATATATGTTCTAGCATATACTGAATGCAATATGTTAAAAGGGACCTTGTTTGAACAACACTCTGTTATGCAGCTAATGACCAGAGTGGTTTCTCCAACCTAAGTTTAGAATACGGTAGAGACAATCGCTTTAGATGTTGTATTTATGTGCAGTGTTGTATTTTATTGTTCTATTCTATTATCTCACTTATTTTTAATTTTTATCAAGTCATGATAAAGTTGTTATTGGATAATCTTAACAAGTTGTCATACACACGATATATCTTAAGACCAGCAGAAAAGCAAAGCAGCTTGATCAGGATATAAGTAATATCATTTTTTATTTATTTGGTTTCATATAATCTAAATCTTTTGATATTTACAAAATGTTTTTACCAAAGTGTTCATAAGAATTTATCACATAAAATTTTGAATACATTTAGGATATTATAAAGGAAGGCATAATAGAAAACAAATAAATACAATAAAAACTGTTACGTTAAATTCATGCAGGAAAGCCAATATTGCTGGAACTCAAAATGAATTCTCTTTAACATCACCAATTTGCTATGTAATTCTGTACAACAAATATTTTCTTAACCTTAGTATTTTTAGTTAGACATCTGTAGTTCTCAAACTTTAGCCTGCATTAAAATCTTTAAGATTTTTAAAACACAAATTACTCTTTCATAGCACTCACCCTAGCCCTGATACAACAATTTGGAGGTTATTCTTCCAGATTATCTAGCTTAAAATTGTAAAGAGTTACCTGATCCACATTGAATTTTATGTGAGACATCTCTCTGTTATTTTTGATCTTAAGTCTATAGAGTTTGAGACCTATTTACTACCATAACATAGTCTATTAGTACAAGTTTTATTCAAGTAGAAAAGGATCTTCTGTAAATGTTATTTATTACACCAAAAGTCTCTTTCTGTGTATCAGGTATCTACAATAGATGCTGTGGATATAATGATAATAAACTAAAGTTCCTCCCCTCTGGGGGAGTCCAGAGAGAAGCTCAGAAAATAGTAATGGACTCAGTCTGCTGCAATGTGCCAGCTTAGGAAGTGTATCATCAGTTCTCAAAACACAAAAAGAACTGTCCCCAGTAAAGGAGTACATTAGGAGATAATTGTTAGGCAAGGCTAAGCAAAAGAGGGCAAAAGCATATAGTGTTAAGTACACACAGTCTTCAAACCTTGCTCCACCACCTAGTTTCTTTGTATCCTTGAAGAAAAGTTGAAGTGAAGTTGCTGAGTCGTGTCCGACTCTTTGTAATTCCATGGACTGTAGCCTACCAGGCTCCTCCTTCCATGGGATTTTCCAGGCAATGGTACTGAAGTGGGGTGCCATTTCCTTGCTGTGCTTCACATTCCTCATCTGAAAAATGAGGATAATAACAGTACCTACCTCATAGAGTTACTAAAGGGATTAAATGGGTTATTATTTGTAAAATTATGTAGATCAGTGGCTAAAATAAATAGTATGCTTTAAGTACTTTTAAT
The DNA here is from genome assembly GCF_027580195.1 of Bos mutus. Classification (NCBI taxonomy): domain Eukaryota; kingdom Metazoa; phylum Chordata; class Mammalia; order Artiodactyla; family Bovidae; genus Bos; species Bos mutus. The sequence continues at coordinate 95,182,546 of NC_091618.1, read as the reverse complement.
ATCTGAGGACTATACTTCCCTTTTTTTCTCTTTACCAAGACTCTTGAAAGAATAAGGGCAAAATTTAACACTTTTATCCAACCATTTACTTATAATAGTAGTAAGCTATTAAAATGTGTTTCCTGAATTTAAATAAAGCAGCATTTCTCATCTTTTTCTGCTTTAAGGCCTGTCAATAAAATACAATAATTAAAAGGAAAATATAGAAAAGCATGGGAAATAGATGGTGTCAGACTTTATTTTTGGGGGCTCCAAAATCACTGCAGATGGTGACTGCAGCCATGAAATTAAAAGACGCTTACTCCTTGGAAGGAAAGTTATGACCAACCTAGATAGCATATTGAAAAGTAGAGACATTACTTTGCCAACAAAGGTCCATCTAATCAAGGCTATGGTTTTTCCTGTGGTCATGTATGGATGTGAGAGTTGGACTGTGAAGAAAGCTGAGTGCCGAAGAATCGATGCTTTTGAACTGTGGTGTTGGAGAAGACTCTTGAGAGTCCCTTGGACTGCAAGGAGATCCAACCAGTCCATTCTAAAGGAGATCAGCCCTGGGTGTTCTTTGGAAGGACTGATGCTAAAGCTGAAACTCCAGTACTTTGGCCACCTCATGCGAAGAGTTGACTCATTGGAAAAGACCCTGAGGCTGGGAGGGATTAGGGGCAGGAGGAGAAGGGGACGACAGACGATGAAATGGCTGGATGGCATCACTGACTCGATGGACGTAAGTCTGGGTGAACTCCGGGAGTTGGTGATGGACAGGGAGGCCTGGCGTGCTGCGATACATGGGGTCGCAAAGAGTTGGACACGACTGAGTGACTGAACTGAACTGAACTGATAGATAAGCAGCAAACACTCCAAAGTCTAATAATGCTTGTTAGCATACTCTGTATCATATTGTATTGTTAATGTAATATATCTGAGCTGCTATGACACACACACAAAAAAACCATCATGAATAAGCTGTCAGGTTTAATTGGTCTCTACTGTAAAAATACTCTTGATAAATAGAACTGTCTCATATTGAGTTAAATTGGAAAGGGGGCAAATTTGGTTTCATTCAAAATACATTCCAATAAAATTTACTGGGGGACAAATTTCTATTTTATAATATTTCATTAGAAGAAAATACAGTGCTTTACACAGATGGGTACTAAGCAAATCTATTTAGTGTTTGGTTGTGCAAAATATGTACATGCTTGTAGGCTACAAAAAACTATTGATTTGAAAAAGGAGGTACAGGATTTTGCCTTCCTGCCCTCTTATAGGAGAGGTTTGCTATAAGAATGATTCTCAATATAGATATCTTGTCAGTTTATAGACAGAAATAGATAACATCCTTCCAAACTATTCAGGATTAATATACCATTATCATAAGTCAACCTATTCATCCTCTCAACAAGTATTTATTTATTGTCTTCTATGTGAAGAAATTTGTTGATTTCTGTCTTCATGAGGCAAATAATAAGCTTCATGAAATAAATAGTTTATATAAAATGTTAGAAGATGATTTCAATAAAAACTAAGCAAATTAAGGAGAATGGAAAGTGACAAGATAGTAGGTTCTACAATTTTAAATAATATGATCAGTGAGGTCCCCACTGAGAAGAAAGAAACAAAATTTTAAAGGAGGCCAGGAATAAAGCCTTGCATATATCTAGCAAAAGAGCATTTCAGGAATGAAAAAAAGTCTGTGCAAAGGGTCTGAGAGGATACCATACTTAGAAAAACAACAAAGCCAGCTAATGTGAAAGACAGAAGTATAAGTGATGGCAGAAATTATCAAGAAGCCATGTGGTATGGAGTCTTCAGGGCTTCCCTCATGGCTCAGCAGTCAAGAATCTGCCTGCAATGCAGGAGATGTAGAGACTTGTACTCAATCCTTGGGCCAAGAAGATCCTCTGGAGGAGGAAATGGCAACCCCCTCAGGAGTCTTGCCTGTGAAATTCCATAGACAAAGGAGTATGGCCAGCTACAGTCCATGGGATCACAAAGCATTGGAGACAACTGAGTGACTAAAAAACAAACAAACAAACAAAATACAGTCTTCAAGTCTTTGAAATGATTAACACTTTTATTCTGAGTAAAATGGGAGTTGTGCTGGCTACTTTATGGGAAAGAGATTCTTTACTTAGGGAGATAAGGAAGGAGCACTTATTTCTATTTTGTAGACTACTGGAATAGACTTCCCTGATGGTCCAGCAGGTGAAGAATCTGCCTGCAACACAGGACATGAAGGTTTGATCCCTGGGTCAGGGAAGATCCCTTGGAGAAGGGAATGGCTATCCACTCCAATATTCTTGCCTGGGAAATCCCATGTACAGAGGAACCTAGGAGGGTACAGTCCATGGGTTAACAAAGTGTTGGAAACGGCTGAAGTGACTGAGCTCACACACAGACTACTGAAATAAATCAGGAAAAATGTGCCTGGAGGCTTAGGCCAGAGTGTAGCAATGGATGGAATGAGAAATGACTGAACTAAGGGTATATTTTTAAATAAGAGGTTATAAGATTTCTGTCTGAACTTGGTATAGGTTGTTAAATACATGAACGGAGAATGTCTCCAAGATTTTGGCTGGACCAAGTGAAAGGAAAGAGGCATATTAAACTGGGTTGGGAAGACTGTTATAGCTGATTTAGTAGATGAAGAACTTGAGTTCACTTTTAGATATGTTAAGTTTACATGCTTTTTGAATATATATGTAGAGAAATCAAATTGGCAATTAGAGTTCAAGGATAAGGTTTAAGCAGAAACAATAAATTTGGTTATCTTGGAATAAAGATAATATTATTTCAGTGGTATTAGAGGTGATCATTAAAAGGAAGAGTTTAGATGGAGAAGAGAGATGAAAAAAGGATAAAGTGCAGGGATGCTCCAGTGATTTAGTATTGGAAAGAGGAGAGAGAGCCAACGATAGAACCTGCACAAAGTAGCTGATTACAGAGGAGGAAGATCATTGGAGTTTGAGCAGGTGGGAGAGTCATGCACTGAATCAGATGTTGCTGAGTGGTAAAGGAAAATGAAGACTGAAAACTCACCTCTTATTTAGCATTGTGATTTCATTGGCCATCTTGATAAAAGAGTTTTGGTGAATTAGGGAGCATGAAAGCCAGAGTATATTTAAGAGAAAAATGGAAAATGATGTCAATGCTCACCAGCTGAGGGTTTTTTGCTGAGGGAGTGGGCAAAGAAATAGGGTGAAAACAAACAAAAACTAGAATGAAAGATATTTTATATGCTTTTCATTTTGAACCTTTTTAAACTGCAGGCAGGTGCAAACATGGTATAAAGTTTTCCATAAAACTCCCATTCGGCTTCCCCAGTGGCACCAGTTTATATTATCATGACACGTTTGTAAAACTTTTGGATGCAAACATACCTGGGTTTAAGTATGGGGTCATTCACTCACTGAGAAGTTAAAAAACTCATAACACTTTCCTAAGTAATCCTATTTTGGGGACGACACCTTTGGATAGTGGGCAGTAGTGCCTACACAGGCTCCTAAAGACTAAAAACATGTTTGATGTGGTTCCTGATTCTCATTTCTTTAGGAATCTGCCTGAATATCTGAACAAACTTCCAGCTTTGTAGACTGCTGGCTTTTTAATGATATGATGACTTTTCTAAGACGTCTTTAACAGTTAGTTGATTATTGTGTAAGTCAACGGAACAATGAATAAAAGACCATTTTTAATGGTTGGGTTAAAAATTAAAAGATGACCAAGCTACACAGAAAGTGCTTAGACTCACCACAAAGAAATCAACCAAGTTGACTCTAACACCAATTTAACTATTTATTTTCAAAATAAGAAAAACTGAAATCATAAGAGAACATATTCGCATAAGTTAATGATGTTTCTTTCAATCAATAACATTAGAAAGTTCTTAAAAGTACAGCAGTGTTTTAAGTGTCAAACCAACTTTTTCTTTTTAGTTTTGCCATCCTGAGCTTTTGTGACCCTTTACATTCATTTCTCATGTTCCAAATGGCCTAGCCTGGCCTTTTCCTCTATCTCACTTACATGATCAGGTCTTTTACAATAGGAATGGTTAGCATCAGAAGAAAAACCTATTCACCAGAGATAATTGAAAATCCCTCTGTGTTCTCCATCTTGATATCCTTCAGACTTTCTTTTCTATATCTATTATCTTAGAAGGTAAGAGCTTCTTCCAAAGCAGAGCTTCTCAAGTTTGATTCTTCCTTTAACTAGAGATCCTCTACTATTATGAACTACAATAGAGGTCAAATTACAGATGAAAATCTTCTACTTCACACATACTGTAGACTCCATGAGGGGAAGTATTATTAGAATTTATAGGAAATGTGGGGGAGAGGTAAGCAAAACTATTCAACCCTACTTTCTGTTACTGTAGGCACAGATGTACATATGTATGTACATATACTATATATACATTTATATAAACTTATAATTTATTTTGTTTTATTTAGCAATCTTATAGATGCACTTCCTCATATTCAAAAAATATATAAATTCGCTTATAAAAAGTGTTTCAGTAACACTTGCTCAAACTATCTCTAATACAGTTTGTGGGAGAAATAATATATTTTCATTTTTATTTATAAAAAGTATCAATGTAAGTGATGTTTCTGGAACTAATTTAACTCACATATAAGCAGGAGTTTTTTAAATTAATTAATTAATTTGGCTGCATTGGGTCTTAGTTGTGGTATATGGGTTGTCTAATTGTGGCACAAGGCAATGGCACCCCACTCCAGTACTCTTGCCTGGAAAATCCCACGGGCGGAGGAGCCTGGTAGGCTGCAGTCCATGGGGTCGTGAAGAGTTGGACACGACTGAGCGACTTCACTTTCACTTTCATGCATTGGAGAAGGAAATGGCAACCCACTCCAGTGTTCTTGTCTGGAGAATCCCAGGGACTGGGGAGCCTGGTGGGCTGCCGTCTATGGGGTCGCACAGAGTCGGACACGACTGACGCGACTTAGCTGCAGCAGCAAGCCCCCATGGGGAAAAGAGCACAGTCAGCTTAATTTGCTGCAACTAAGAAACTTTTTTGATGTAAAGTAAGTAGGAAAATGGGAATGGAACATAAACCATAGAAAGAGATAAAAATTGTATTTAACCAAATTTAACCTCTTACTTTGGATTAATTTCCCAATTATAAAAAAGAGGTGAGCAGATGGCACAATTTTGGCAGTTAAATGCAGTGAGGATAGTTAGACGAGAAAAGTGGTCAATAACAGGGAAAGAAAAAAAGTATACAAAAATTTACAGGATACATTTTTGGATATTGATCTAATATCTGATCCCAGAGAACATTCAATTGGTAGCTTAAAATGAGGGATTGGAAATTTGGTATTTCAACTTGCTAGGATTTCAAAATGTGCTACCAACTTGTTCAGCAAAAAAGAAAAATGTAATTAAAAAATATAATTTTCTAGGTGGAGAAGAGGGTAAACATATCAAGACATGTAATATGAAACTCAATACAAATCTGTAAGGAGTAGTTTGATCAATATGATTATACTGTGAGAAAAGCAAACAAAATGAGGGAAACCGACCAAAGCAAGGAGATAGATAGAATTTTGCAAAATATTTCTGGTCCTCAGAATTTTATGTTAAACCACTTACCCTTCAAATGAAAAAAAAAAAAAAATGTTGTATGGAAGATGAAATGGGTAAGGATCATTAAACTCTAAACTATTTTGCACAGTCTGATTACATAATCAGACATGGAGACTATGTCTCTATCTATTATATATATCCACACATAATTAATATTAATTTAATATAGCAAGAATACTGGAGTGGGCTGCCATTTCTTCTTTAGGGTATAGTCCCTCATCCAGGGATCAAACCCACATATTCTGCTTGGCAGGCAGATTATTTACCATTGCACCACCTAGGAAGCCTCAGAAAACTGATAGTAATGCATGTAATTATTGTCCATAGAAATGCAAACAAATTTTGTCGAGTAGAGATACAATTGATTTCTACCTTGGGGAAATTATGACCCCAAAACAATATAATTAACAGAACTTTAAAATGTTTAATAATTAAGATTCTATTAAAGTTCCAAAGTAATTGGGAAAAGTTCCAAATTGGTAAAAGTTTCAAACTGGTAAAAGTTCCATAATTATGGTTTCAAGGTAGAAAACAAATTCCCAGAATCAATAATCTTTACCAATGAGTTGACTCTTCTCATCAGGTGGCCAAAGTATTGGGGCTTCAGCTTCAGCATCGGTACTACGAATGACTATTCAGGGTTGATTTCCTTTAGAATTGACTGGTTTGATCTCCTTGCAAGGGACTCTGAAGCGTCTTCTCCAGAACAACAATTCGAAAGCATCAATTCTTCAGCGCTCAGTCTTCTTTATGATCCAAATCTCACGTCCATATGTGACTACTGAAAAAACCATAGCTTTGACTATACAAACCTTTGTCGGTAAAGCAATGTCTTTGGTTTTTAATACATTGTCTAGGTTTGCCACAGCTTTCCTTCCAAGGAGCAAGTATCTTTTAATTTCATGGCTGCAGTCACCAACTGCAGCAATTTTAGAGTCCAAGAAAATAAAATCTTTTACTGCTTTCACTTTTTCCTTTATTAATTAGAGTTTACTTTTAAGTTACGTTAGTTTTATATTTGTATATGAAAATTGTGCTTTTATCTTTTTGAACATTCATGATGTGTGTGTTAGTCACTCAGTAATGTCTGACTCTTTGAAACCCCATGAACTATAGCCCACCAGGCTCCTCTGTCCATGAAATTCTCTAGCCAAGAATACTGGAGTGGGTTCCTTCTCCAGGGAATCTTCCTGATCCAGGGATTGAACCTGGGTTTCCTGCACTGCAGACAGATTCTTTACCATCTGAGCCACCAGGGAAGCCTGATGAACATTTGTACTTTAACACAACTCTTACTTGATAAAACATTCTGATGGTAGGTATATATGGATTGTTACAATACAGATAGATAAAAATATCATGTTGGGGAGTTCAGTTTATAAAATCTGAATTTAAGCAAGCACTTGAAAATAGAAAAAGAGCTTGTCTTTGCAGAACTATGCTTTCCAACATGGATATATAGTCATCAGAATGTCTAGGGATCCCGGATATAATCAATATAATATAAACAACGTACTGGCACCTTATTCATTATGGTAATAATTTCAGAATTCTCTCTGATAAATCATTTGGAAGGATTATTGTATATTGTGTTAATTTTTAGAAAGTCAATGTTTCCTAAAAAAAATTTCAGATGTTTTAATATATTCCAAAAAAGAAGCAGTGTGTTCTGAAAATGCTTTCTTCTCTTCTTTTTTGGGGGGAGAGGTGTTAAAATAAAACTAGATGACAATCATAAGTCCATTGTCCCCCAATGACTTTAATCAGAATATTTTATTTTGATCAAAGCACACTTCCTGTCTCAAACCTGATTCTCAGATGTGTGCAATCAAAATAAATGCAAAAACTAAAAAATAAGTAGACATTTAGTATACCACCTTTCTCTGATTTTACTGTATACTCAGTGAAAATGTTGATCTTATTGTATTTTCATGACACTTTAGTGCTACTTGATATGCATATAAAATTTCTTTACAAAACTATAAATTCTTGCATTTCTCCTTTCAATCATATGATTTATATAATTTTGAGAACACAGCAGCCCTGCAGCAAAACATTCAATGAATTATTTAAAAAGTGCTGAGAACTGCTTTATGGATATAAAGAGCTAAATACAGATAATCTAATTCTACCAGTTATATTAACATATAAATTCAAAAAAAGGAAAAGTCCACATCCAGGTAGTTTGTCCAAAATTAATGCTTCCTACTTTTAAGAAGGTCATAAGAGCAAAAATGACACACAGTTTGGATCCACTACATTTCATACTTTTATTTGTTCATCAATATTTCCATAAGTAAATTTATTAACCTAAGTGTAAATGTTTAAAAGAGGAAAAAAAAATTCAGAATAAATCAAAGGAAAATACAGAAAATTAAAAAGAAAAATATGTGAATGCACATAATCATATTCACTAGAATGAAAGCTCAGATAAAACAGTACATACCTTAGGGCATCATTCATTATCATGCACACACATAAATGTATATACAGTTGTGATACATTTGCAGAAGAACATGAACAATTTGAAGAGATAACAAGAAAGATTTTGAGGAACAGTTTAGAAAATGAGGAAAGGTTAAAAGAATAAGACATATTCAGTCAAATCAACCTACTTAAAGGTAAGATGGTAGCTATTTACAAATATATTACAAACTGATAAAAAAAGAAGACAAAGAATGAAAAATATGAATTAGGAAATGCATGCAAGAATTAAGAAAATCTCTAAAAGATGAAGAATGTAAATCCAAAGAATATGCAACTCTTGTGGCAATAGTGGCTGTCATTGCTGAAAACCCAAGATTGATGTTCGATGCTTATTAAGAAAGGCTTATAAATAATTAAGCTAACCCTGCCTTACTACAAAGGAGAACAGATATAAACCAATACCTTCCTTCCAAAGTTGAAATCTAATTTTACTTTCTCATCCTCTCTTTTGTTGAGATTTGGCTGTCTTTAGCCTTCTAATTCATATTTGAAAAAAAATGATTTTTTTTCACATAAAAATAGAATGAAGTACAAAACGAAGTGAAAAGAATAAATATTACTCCAAGAGAAGGATTAGCTTGTGCAAGCACTCATGCATGCTCAGTCTCTTCAGTCGTGTCCGACTCTTTGTGACCCCATGGACTGTAGCCAGCCAGGCACCTCTTTTCATGGGATTCTCCAGGCAAGAATACTGGAGTGGGTTGGTGGAAAATAAATTGTATGTTTTTTTTTTAACTGATCCAGAAGCTAAATATGAATTATTTAGTCTATATATATATATATATATATATATATATATAAAGTGATTTATTATGCCAGGCACTGTACTAGGTACTAACACAAATCCATTGCAAGAGCAGAATCCAAATATGCAAGATCATGGGTCTTAATATATGTATATCTGATATGACTACTAATCATCTCTGCTTCCCAGGTGGCGCAGTGGTAAAGAATCCAACTGCCAATTCAGGGGATGCAAGAAATACGGGTTGGATTCTTCAGTAGGGAAGATCCCCTAGAATAGGAAACAGAAACTTGCTCCCGAGTCTTGCGGACGACAGTCCATGGGATCACAAAGAATTGGACATGACTGAGCACTGAGCACACACAACCATCTCTCAAAAAAATGTGTTGCTGGCTGCAAGGAACTCCTTCTCTATATATATTGGGAAAGAACATCAAATCAGAAGGACCTTCTTCTAATAAAGAGAATCACCTTTACAAATGGAGAAAAATACTTTTTAGCAAATTACTTCTAGTAAATAAAAATAACTTTTTAGCAAAACTGTGAGATTATAATTGGGGTGCTAATGGTAGAGAAAGAATTTAATAATTGTGTTTCACTAATTCAGAATTCATTATCTGACCAGAAGCTGACAGGAATGTTATTTTTTGCATTGATTAATTTCTTTTTATAGAAGTAAATTAATAATGTAAATAAGATTACAAGAGGATCCTTGAAAATACTTAGTAGAACAAACTTTCTAAGCACCCTCAAGTACTTTAGAAGGAACCATTTCCACACAATTGATATGCTAATTACAAACCATTAAATCAAGTCAAGGATGTGTATTGGATAACATTTTGTTAATTTAATGTGAGTTAATGTAGGTACTTGAAATAATAGAACTCTATTCCTTTCTGAAATAATGTATTTTCAGATTTTTTTTCTTTAATTGAGACTAAGCTTCCTCCAATTAGTACAGATTAATGACATTTAGAGGAGTCAATATTTAGGAACCAAGAAATATTGCTGACTCTCCTATAACTTAGTTATGGTCAGAGTAATCCTAGAGTTGATATCTTTCAGTTGAAACAGTACTTCCACACAAAATATAACAGAGATGACAAATTTGAATATTATCCAAATCAAAATTATTAACAATTTGAAATATATATTTCTAGCAAATAAAGAGGAAAAAGTAAATTTGCTAGTCAACATTGAAAGCAACTTTTAATATATAGATATTTGTCTAAGAAAAAGTGAGTCTAATGCAACAGTGTCTGAATATATGTGTGAATATACCGTCCTCCTCTCTAACCCACATACATTGACAAACCAGTATTAAAATAAGAACAAGGTAGGAACCTTGCTGGGGTTCCCTGGTGACTCAGTGGTGAAAGAATCCACCTGCAGTGCAAAAGTCACAGAAGACATGGCTTTAATCCCTGGGTGGGGAAGATATCATGGAGGAGCGAATGGCAATCCACTCCAGTATTCTTGCCTGGAGAGTCCACAAGGACAGAGGAGACTGGCAGACTACAGTCCATAGGGTGGCAAAAAGTGGGACACCAGCGAAGCGATTTAGCACGCAGGCATAGGAATCTAGCTAATTTATACATCATTAGAGACCATCTCTATTGGGGAGGTGGGTGGATACTGGAGACATAGGATAATGTTGATTTGAGAAAAAAAAATTAGTGCTTTTCATCATATAAGTATATTTATATACTTAAATATACCATCATATAAATATATTGCATACTAAAGGTTATGGACTTAACTTCCTGAGTGATGTTTATGGAAAGGGAATGACCAATATATTCTTTTTTTTTCTTTAATAATGCAAGGAATATACTCACCACACTTTATTATATTTGACAGATGATGATATAGTCTCTAAAAATATATTTTGTAATCTGAAAGTTTCAAATATTGCAAAAGCACAGAGAAGAGTAAGTTAATTCTCTTACTCTTCACCAGATTCAACTTTTTCATGATTTTGCTAACTTGATTATCTAACCTCTTTTCCAGCTCTGAACTCTTGTTCTCATTTCTCTTTCCTGAATTATATAAAGCAAGTTTCAGAGGTTATCTTTCACTCCAACATCTTTTGGCGAGCATCTCTAAAAAAGTAAATGGATATTTTATCACAAACATGATTTCCATTTTTGGTTCTAATTTGCTCCCTATGGCTTTGCTCTGTGAGCCAAGTGGATTGTAGAGTGCTCAGAGGAAATGACCTCTTTCCATTAATAACATAGTGATAAAATATTGGCAAAATTTACTTTTATTTTGAAGTAATGAGTTGTGATCTAAATGCTATGTTCAAAATAATTTAAGTTTCATACTGTTTGATTTTGTAAATATCTTAAAATGTTTTCTAGTTAGAAGAAAACTGGAAAAAGTGTTTAAAAGAGAAGCATGGTTTGCTACAACCTTGTATTCTGAGTGCAGTGCGGAGGGAACAAGATAATCAAAATTTGGCAATATTCACAAATGCTTTAAACTCAGTCAAGATATAAAAGATACATCATGTTCATTTTCTATCATTTTTCCTTCTCTTCCATCATTTAGAATAGTTCAACAAGAGAGGAAGCTTTAAAATCATTTTTTCAGCTCATCACTAAATTTAATTTTGTTAAGTCTCCATTGGCTCTTCAGATAAATAAAAGCTAAAACAGCAACTGTACCTTTAAATGATTCTCTCTGCATATTGTTCTCTCTAAATATTTTATTTATTTAAAAACAATATAACCACATTAATATTTATTTAGACATTTTTAGTAATCATTTTCTTTTTCACATAATGAGATATTACCATAGGCTAATTCAGTGAATGAAGCATTTCACATACAAATTTTTGCATTATCTGATAGGTTTTCATATGTAAATTTCATGCATCTGTTTATCTCCGGTGAATAGTGTCAAATATCCTCAATGCAAAATGAACCTTAAGTAACATTATCTTCCTAATGACTTTTCTTTTCCCAGTGAAAAATTAGCTATTTGTGCCAAGTATTTAGAAATTGTCATTCAAAAATAGCTTTTTTTGTTGTTTGTTTTTACTGGACTGCACCAGGGTAAAATAAAAAAAAAGGAAAAATGAACTTTTTGAGATGATTTACAAATTTATATTGTTCTTCTACAAACCTTTTGGAGTTTTATATTAAAGATTATGAAATCTCAGCCATAAACATTTTGAAACACAGAACGTAGAATGTTTCAATTAAAAAAAAATTCTACTACATTTAAAGGATATTTGTTAGCTGTCAGGCACTTAAATCACTTTATCACTTTTACAAACATGGAAAGACAAATGCTCAAACAACATCAGAAAACAGTCTCTCTTTACTCTCAAGTAGACCTGTCTTTGAATTCACCATGTGGGTGAAATCAAAGCACAGAACAAACACTGTTTTGATATGGCTTTGAAGATGATAACTGCTTCTAACAGAGAAAAAGGCAGCTTTGGATTTGCAAGAAAACGATGATTGACATGACTCTCAGCCCAAGGAAGTTTACCTTTTAATGAGTGCTTGGTGAGAAATCTCTCACCCAGTGTTTTATTTTTTGAGGGAAGCTGCCTAACTAGAAAAGTTCTCAGACATCCAGGGCTGCTATGAAAGATGTAACACACATTCTCATAAGCAGCGACATCTTTTGATTCAAATGAGCATTCACATGATCCAGATGTGCACAGAAAAGTTAGAAGTGACCTAAGCATTAGAACTTTTCCTCTATGGTGTATATAAGCTTTCCTATAAATTCATGCAATCTGGTCCCCAGGTAGAATGACTAATTAATAATCTTAAATATTAAAACAATGATCACAGCAAGGAAAATAGTTAATCTCTGTGGCTTTCTTTCTTTCTTTCTTTTTTTTAAAGATCCTGGAGTCTTTGGTCTCAGTGATATTAATAGAAGTGTTAGTCAGTACCCTCATTTTTCATCTTCCTTTAAACGTGTTTAGTCATCAAGAACTTTCCTATACTTCTAGTTTCAGATCCTCAGAATTTTCACTATTTTGGTTTGTTTGTGTTTTATTATTGAGGCCTCAAAATATCTTAGAGAAGTGAAAGTTGTGCAGTTGTGTCCTACTCTTTGCAAACCCATTGACTGTAGCCTGCCCGGCTCCTCTGTCCACAGGATTCACCAGGCAAGAATATTGGAGTGGCAGACATTCGCTTCTCCAGGGTATCCTCCCAAGCCAGGAATCGAACCCAGGTCTCCTGCATTGTTGGCAGATTCGTTACAGTCTGAGCCACCAGGGATCCCAAATTATTTTATGTACACTCAAGTCAAATTGGCTTTAAGTTTATGCTTATATTTTAGAGAGAAATTGGTTTTAAACTGTGAGGTAATAAGCAAAGTATAGAAACCCTAGAGGATATTAAAAATGCCAAATAAGTATTAACACCCCAAATTATCCTTTGAAATAATGACATTACAGTGAATGAAACAAAGCTACATTTAGAATTTTTTTAAGTGTAATTGATTTACAATGTTTTTGTTAGTTTCAAGTATACAAAAATGTGATTCAGATATGTATATGTATATCCGTTCTCAAGAAGGAAAAATGCCACTTGCAGCAACGTGGATGGACCTAGAGATTGTAATACTAATGAAGCAACTCAGACTGAGAAAGACAAATATATGACATCACTAAATGTGAAATCTAAAAAGAAAGAGAAAAGATACATTTAGTATTTTTGTCAGAGATTGATTGTTGCTGCTGCTGCTAAGTCGTTTCAGTCGTGTCTGACTCTGTGCGACCCCATAGACGGCAGCCCATCAGGCTCCGCCTGGGATTCTCCAGGGAAGAAGACTGGAGTGGGTTGCCTTTTCCTTCTCCAGTGCATGAAAGTGAAAAGTGAAAGTGAAGTCACTCAATCGTGTCTGACTCTTTGCGACCCCTTGGACTGCAGAGATTGGTTAGATGATCTCTAATCCTATTTTCTATTCCAGCACACAAAGAGTACATTTCTCAAGCTCTTCTGCAATCAGACTGAGGCCATGTAATGGTTTCTAGCCAGTGGATTATGATTGTAAATAATATACACTCCTTCTAGGCTTGAGAAATCTGTATGCAGTTGAAGAAGCAACAGTGAGAACAGGACATGGAACAATGGTATGGTTCCAAATTGGGAAAGGAGTATGTCAAAGCTGCATACTGTCACCTTGCTTATTTAACTTATGTGCAGAGTACATCATGTTAAATGCCAGGCTGGATGAAGCACAAGCTAGAATCAAGATTGCTGGGAGAAATATCAATAACTTCAGATATGCAGATGACACCACCCTTATGGCAGAAAGTGAAGAAGAACTAAAGAGTCTCCTGATGAAAGTGAAAGAGAAGAGTGAAAAAGCTGGTTTAAAACTCAACATTCAAAAAATGAAAATCATGGCATCTGGTCCCATCACTTCATGGCAAATAAATGGGGAAACAATGGAAAGAGTGACAGACTTTCTGGGCTCCAAAGTCACTGCAGATGGTGACTGCAGCCATGAAATCAAAAGACACTTGCTCCTTGGAAGAAAAGCTATGACACACCTAGATAGCATATTAAAAAGCAGAGACATTACTTTGCTGAAAAAGGCCTATCAAAGCTATGGTTTTTCCAGTAGTCGTGTATGGATATGAGTTGGACCATAAAAAAAGCTGGGCTCCAAAGAACTGATGCTTTTGAACTGTGGTGTTGGAGAAGACTCTTGAGAGTCCCTTGGACTGCAATGAGATCAACGCTAGCAATCCTAAAGGAAATCAGTCCTGAATATTCATTGGAAGGACTGATGCTGAAGCAGAAGCTCCAATACTTTAACCCCCTTATATGAAGAACTTACTCATTGGAAAAGCCCTTGATGCTGGGAAAGATTGAAAGCGGGAGGAGAAGGGGACAACAGAGAATGAGATGGTTGGATGGTATCACTGACTCAATGATCATGAGTTTGAGGAAGTTCCAAGAGTTGGGGGTGGACAGGCATGCTGCAGTCCATGGGGTTGCAAAGAGTTGGACACGACTGAGCTACTGAAGTGAACTGAGGCTTGGGAGAAAAATTTCCTAACTGTTCTAATTCCTACAAATAAATCTGACCTGACTGAATTATGGGTAGAAATCCTTTAGTAATTACAGAACACAACTATGCCTAATGGTTTACAAATATCTATGGCTGCTTTTATGCTACAATGACAGATTGAGTATTGCTGCTGCTGCTGCTGCTGCTGCTAAGTCACTTCAGTCATGTCCGACTCTGTGCGATCCCAGAGATGGCAGCCCACCAGGCTCCCCCATCCCTGGGATTCTCCAGGCAAGAACACTGGAGTGGGTTGCCATTTCCTTCTCCAATGCATGAAAGGGAAAAGTGAAAGTGAAGTCGCTCAGTCGTGTCTGACTCCTAGGAACCCCATGGACTGCAGTCTACCAGGCTCCTCTGTCCATGGGATTTTCTAGGCAAGAGTACTGGAGTGGGTGCCATTGCCTTCTCCACTGAGTATTGCAAGACACCTTAAAATTATTGTTGTTGCTTAGTCATTAAGTTTTGTCTGACTCTGTGACCCCATGGACTGTAACATGCTAGTCTCCTTTGTTCTTGGGATTTTCTAAGCAAGAATACTGGAGTGGGTTGCCATTATCTCCTCCAGGGGACCTTCCGGACACAGGCATTGAACCCATGTCTCCTGTGTCTCCTGCACTGCAGGTGGATTCTTAACCAGCTGAGCCTTTGGGGAAGCCCACACTTTATAATAGGAAAACATAAAATATTAATTATTTAACTCTTTATTAAAATGTTTGCTGATTTAAAGATTGGAAAGAGGCTCAAAGATTGACCCTTGATGGGATTGGAAAAGACCCTGATGCTGGGAAAGATCGAGGGCAAGAGGAGAAGGGGGCGACAGAGGATGAGATGGTTGGATGGCATCATCAACTCAATGGACATGAGTTTGAGCAAACTCTGGGAGACAGCGAAGGACAGGGAAGACTGGTGTGCTGCAGTTCACAGGGTTACAAAGAATCAGACATGACTGAGCAACAACAAAAATAGGCTACTATGATTAGAAGGAAGAGGAAAGTTAGTAGTATTAAGGGATACATTTCAGAGTTTATGACTTGAAATGGTAATGATATCCTTGGTGTGGCTATACATCTTAGTTCCTAAAGTGGCATAGGGTAAATTGATGTAAGGATGTGGGGCTGTATAAACATACATCTTCATCCATGTAAATAGTGGGACCTATCCTGCCAGTTTGGGCTACGTATGTAATTACATTTTTTGATCTTGTTTCGATTAATTTCTATAGCCTACAATGCCCTACTAGTAGTAGGTATACAACCTCTCTTGAGACCTTTCCACCGTCTCATATTAGGCAAAGATTCCATCAGCTTACTCATGGCAGAGGGCAACAATTCTTTGATTGACAAAGTGGGATCTTAACTGGCTTACCACTGCTGTTATTTCTTCGAGTCATATAGAGGATCTTTAGGAGACCTCCTTCACAATCAGTGGGTAACGTTTGTTAACATCACTGGCATAATATGGTCTTAAGATCCCAAGTTATATTTTATTTTTATTTTACCTCCCATGGAAGTTCAGCTTCAGTTCTTTTTTTTTTTTCAGCTTCAGTTCTGTCACTGTTCCTCTGGCAGGTGGTGTGGAAGAGACGGCATTAGCAGTAAACTGGGCTAAAATCTATTCCAGCCAACAAACTCGTAGGTTGTTTCTTGAATTGAAGGTAAGCCACCTGTCTAGTTTCTTCTGCTCATTAACAAAAATTTTATATCAGAGACTCATTGTAATTTCATGCTTAGTACCTTGGCCAGAATGTCCCCAGAGCCATTATGCAAATAGGTTATTTCTCTAACCCTGAGCTCTTCACAGAGGTGGGTTTCGCTAAATCACATAGGGGAAAAAATCTTGTTACACCCTAATCCCAATACTATGAGTTTCTTCTTGCCCATATTTGCATAACTAAAAGGGTAACGCAAATGACCCAGAGCAGGACAAAGAAGACCTGCACCAGAATGACCTTCCACTTCTGCAAATTCAAAGAGCAGCTGGCAGCCTCCCTGGGCAATAGAGAAATTAAAAAAACAATATTTAACACAGTGAAAAATACACTTTCTGGTGTACCTGTACGTATGTGTGTATATATATACGTGTGTGTGTGTGTTTATATGACAGTGTGCATTTGTGTGTATATGTCTCTCATATGGACATATATGTTATATGTAAACATTATGTATGTTCTGTTATATATGTACATAAAAACATATAGATGTATTTAGATACAGATATACATTGATAAAAATAACTTGAAATATATATTTTTTAACATTTGATTAGGTAACTCAAACAGTACTTAAAAGTTTACGTTGGAAAAAAATGCAGTACCTTTATACACATTTTTCTAATTCCCAGCTCTGTTCTTTCAGCTCTTAATGTGAATTTTTGCTTCTGTACTAATGAATAATAAACTTGAAATTAATTTTTGATTTATCAATTTAAAAAATAATCTATTAATTTTACCTTTTCATAGTTAACACCATTTTATTCTATTTTTTATTCCTTTATTCTTCTCACTACAATTTGGGATTCTCTGAACTCAATGTTTACATGTTTGTGGCAATGTAAGAGCTGTACATTCCCAAATGGAGAATTATACTCTTCTTAGAACTTTTAATTTTTATTGCATTAATAATGGCATTTTATAACTTGGCATAGTTTTCTGTGTATCTGAATTTTTAAAATGCTCCACTAGATGTTTCAAATGACCAGCATAACTTGTGAAAGCACAGCATATCGGCTAATCAGTCAGCTATATTTTTGTCTCCTAACTCTCTCATTGCTACCTCATCTAACTGAGCCACATTGCTTTCTAAATTGTTTGCTTTTCTGTTTCTTGAAACTGGTGTCTTTCTCTATGTTTAATTCTCATTTTCTTAAGGCAGTTTCTATAGTACTTGCTAAGAAAAAGAGACAACTTTGCTTTTTTTTAAATGTCTTAATTCTACCCTTACACTTAATTAATGATGTAACTAAATTTAAATTCTGAGTTAAAATGCTTTCCTTTCATAATTTTGAGGCTATTTCTTTATAGAAAAATAGCAATGATGTTACATTTGGGAAATCTGATGCCATTTTTCTTTTCTTTTTTTCCTTTTCTATGCCTGTGACCCCACCTCTTTTTTTCTTTCTCTCTCTCTTTCTCTCACTCAAAGTATGTCTTATTTTAATCTCTCCTTTGCTTTCTCCTCCACTTCCTCCACCTCTGGATGCTTTATGTATATTCTCTCATTTTATTACTAAAAACTTATAAACACATGAAAACAGAAATAATAATATAATAAGCCCTTATATCCCTTCCATAACCTTCTTCCAGCTTCACCAATTATCACATAAAGACAGTTTTCATCCTTCCATATTTCCCTCAAAACTGTATATCTACCATCTATACTGATTTATTTTTGAGCAAAATATTTTATCATTTCACTCATTAGTGTATATTTCTAAAGTACAAGGAGTCTTTTTCCCTTTTTGCTTTCCTGGAAAGAAGATAGAAGAAGTCTGAAGACCCAACAATTTAGTATTTACACATTCAATTAATCCCTTTAATAAGATCAGAATGTATTTTGCTTTTATGTAAATTAAACCTGAAGGAAGGTAGGGCTAGGCACACCTGGAATCTTCAAATATCTTCAGGGACCCAAGACTCAGTCAGTGTCATTCCCTGTCCCTTCCACCCAGCCTAGAGGTTCAGGCAGTTTCTGTAAGAGCTGACCGCTTCGTGTGCCTCTCTGCATTTTTCTTAGGCACAGGACTTATCCCCATGGTCCAGGATGGTTGGTACAAAACCCAAATTCATGCTTTATTCTTTTTTTTTTTTAGGATTTGAAATTTTTAAATTAACTTATTTTTTTAATTAATTTTATTTTATTTTTAAACTTTACATAATTGTATTAGTTTTGCCAAATATCAAAATGAATCCACCACAGGTATACATGTGTTCCCCATCCTGAACCCTTCTCCCTCCTCCCTCCCCATACCATCCCTCTGGGTCATCCCAGTGCACCAGCCCCAAGCATCCAGTATCGTGCATTGAAACTGGACTGGCATCTCATTTCATACATGATATTTTACATGTTTCAATGCCATTCTCCCAAATCTTCCCACCCTCTCCCTCTCCCTCTCCCACAGAGTCCATAAGACTGTTCTATACATCAGTGTCTCTTTTGCTGTCTCGTATACAGGGTTATCGTTACCATCTTTCTAAATTCCATATATATGCGTTAGTATACTGTATTGGTGTTTTTCCTTCTGGCTTACTTCACTCTGTATAATAGGCTCCAGTTTCATCCACCTCATTAGAACTGATTCAAATGTATTCTTTTTAATGGCTGAGTAATACTCCATTGTGTATATGTACCACAGCTTTCTTATCCATTCATCTGCTGATGGACATCTAGGTTGCTTCCATGTCCTGGCTATTATAAACAGTGCTGTGATGAACATTGGGGTACACGTGTCTCTTTCCCTTCTGGTTTCCTTAGTGTGTATGCCCAGCAGTGGGATTGCTGGATCATAAGGCAGTTTTTATTCTAAGTTAGAGGACGGAGAGGAAGGAAGAAGAGTATAACATTTCCCTTTTTTGAAGACACTTCTTAGAAATACAGCAAACATTTCAGTTATGTTTCATAAACTAAACATAACGAGTTAACCAGAACAAACTTCAAGAGAAGCTGGGAATTAGACAAAGAATCTGCCTGCCAGTGAAGGGATCCAGGTTCAATCCGTGGGTTGGGAACATCGCCTAGAGTAGGAAATGGCAACCCACTCAGTATTCTTGCTGGGAAAACTTCATGGACAGAGGAGCCAGTGGGCTACAGTCCATGGGGTCGCAGAGTAGGACATAACTGAGCACGCCACATCACACCATGCCAGAAACATAAATACACAGATGATAAATAGCCACATAGATACATAAGGTAGATAAGCACATAGATACTTTGATATACAGAGATGTGCCTACATATTTATATGTACTATGCCTAGGTTTAATATGTATATAGCTCAATGATCAAAAATCCATTAATTGAAATTAAATTAAATGGATTTTTCTACATGCTTAAAAATTGTATTTTCAACATTTTTTAAATAAATCTCTAAATATTAAGATAATAAAATCAACCTATGATAAGTGATTTCCTGTGTGTTCTTTTCTTTCAAAAAGGTATTACAACACCAGATGCATAGCTGTAAAATGCTTCGAGTCTGAAGGTTGTTAATTAAATCTACTTCCTCCTTTGCCTACATTCTCACTATTTATGCTAACTGGTACCAACTGTCTATTGAGATAATAATGTTAGTTGAATTGTTTATGGTCATATTTTGAATGTACAAATTAAATACATATTTTAATAGGACATTTTGGGATTGTCCTCAATGTGTGAAAGATGTCTATCAACACCGATACAATGTCAGTGTCTTTGCTGAAGCTTTTATGGATCCTGACTCAAAAATTTGAGAATTCTCAATTTTAGGGTACTTCACAGCAGACACAAGGGAAGATGTTTGGCCCACATTTGTCTTTCTAATTTAGCCTTTTAGTCCCAGAGCCTCAAAGTACTGAACATAACTTGAAATTATTCCTGATCACTCAAGAATGCTTATAACAATTGCACAGCAATTGGAAATAGGGTAGTTCTTTAAAGCTAATATCTGTCTTTTGGGGAAAAAAAGGAGATAGAGAGAGCTGCAATGCAATTTCAAAAGAAAACAAAACTGATGTTTAGCTTCTAGACTCACACTAAGAAAAGAATTTTCACAAAAAAATTGATTCTTTTGAATTTAGGGCATTTGAAATATTAAATTTTTATTATGCTTTATTGAATACACCTTATAAATAAGGTCCTGCCCAAATGGATTCAATTTTTTGTATGTTTATTTTGTTTATTTTTTTCTCTTTATTTAATCAGTGTCAACTTTTCACAGATAGATTACAGTTCTCATATTTAATAGTAGATTGTGATGCTAGAAGAAAACAAGCCAAGGTGATAGAAATCATATGAACTACATTACAGATAAATATCAGGAGTTAAAGTCCAACTTCTAAAGCTTAAAAAACCCTCCTCATTTTTATCAGCTATAAATCACAATCTCATTTAACATAAAAGTTTTCTAAATTTAATATAATTTGTAAAAGTACTTTAAATGTAAAGCAAGAAATAAAATGCTATACATTTACTTCTTAAAAACTTCTTTTGTATCACCTACCCCTTCATCTCCCATTCATGTACAGCCTCTCTTTATGAACATTTCACACCAGAGTGGTGCATTTGTTACTATTGATGAACCTACATTGAAACATTATCATCTCCATATTTTTGCCTTTTCCACAACGTTATGTACTTGAAATCATACAGTATGTAGCCTTGGCAGATGGGCTTCTTTCAATTAGTAATATGCATTTAAGTTTCCTTTTTGCTTTTCCATGGCTTGATAGCACATTTCTTTTTTATCACTGTCTAGATGTAACATAATTTATCTATCCATTCACCTACTGAAGTATATCTGGGTTGCTTCCATGTCTTGGCAATTATTAATAAAGGTGCTATAAACATATATACACATGCAGTTTCTTGTGTAGACAAATCTTTTCAACTCTTTTGGTTAAATACAAGGGAGTGTGACTGTGGAATCACTGGATAAAAACATGTTTCATTTTATAGGAAATTAGCACACTGTCTTCCAAAGTGGTTGTACCATTTTGCATTCGGTGGCACCCCACTCCAGTACTCTTGCCTGGAGGCTCCCATGGACGGAGGAGCCTGGTGGGCTGCAGTCCATGGGGTCGCAAAGAGTTGGCCGACTGAGCGACTTCACTTTCACTTTTCCCTTTCATGCATTGGAGAAGGAAATGGCAGCCCACTCCAGTGTTCTTGCCTGGAGAGTCCCAGGGACGGGGGAGCCTGCTGGGCTGCCGTCTGTGGGGTCGCACGGAGCCGGACACGACTGCAGCGACTGAGCAGCAGTGGAAGAGTTCCTGCTATTCCACATCTTCACCAGCATTTGGTGTTGTCAGTATTCCACATTTTGGTGATTTTAATAGGTATGTATTTCATTTTTAAAATTTGTATTTCTCTGTGTCAGAAAAGGTCAGAAAAAGTGTCAGAAAAGGCTCACTTTTCAGTTGGGTTATATGTTCCCTTATTATTGAGTTTTAAAGGTTTTTATATTTTGAATAACAGTACTTTATAAGATGTGACAAAATATTTTGTCTTAACCTGTAAGTTATCTTCTCATTCTCATTCTCTTGATAATTTCTTTCACAGAGCAAAAGTTTCTAATTTTAATGAAGTGCAGCTAATAAATTATTTCTTTAATTATTTCTTTAACAGACCATGCCTTTGCTGTTGTATCTAAGTAAATGCCATTCCTAAAGTCTTCCAGTTTTTCTCCTATATTACCTTATAAGAGTTTTAAATTAAGTGTGTGATTCATTTGGAGTTTTTTTTTTTTTGTAAAGAATGTAAGGTCTGCATCTAGATTAATTTTTTTATGGATGGCTAATTCTTCCAATGTCATTTTTTGTAAAGATTATTTTTGCCTATTCTATTGTTTTTGCTCCTTTGTCCAAGATCAATGGACAGTATTACATAGATCTATTTCTCGGTTCTCTATTCTCTTCCACTGACCTATTTGCCCCCACCTTTTTTTTTACCCATACAACATTGTTTTAATTATGATAGCTTTCTAATAAGTCTTGAAGCCAGGTAGTTTTATCCTCCAACTATTTTCTTCTCCTTCATTACTGTGTTGGCTTTTCTGGGTCTTTTGCTTCTCTATATAAACTTTAGAATGTTTGCCCATAGTATAACTTGCTTAAATTTTAATTAGGACTGTGTTGAATCTATATCAAAATGGGAAGAACTGACATCTTGAAAATATTTTGTCTCTCTATCCATGAACATGAGATATCTCTCCATTTATTTAGTTCTTAATTGATTTTATTCACCAGAATTTCATTGTTTTCTCATGTAGATCTTATATTTTGTTAGAGCACACCTGCTATTACTGCTGTTGCTGCTGCTGCTAAGCCGCTTCAGTCGTGTCTGACTCTGTGTGACCCCATAGTCGGCAGCCCACAAGGCTGCCCCGTCACTGGGATTCTCCAGGCAAGAACACTGGAGTGGGTTGCCATTTCCTTCTCCAATGCAAGAAAGTAAAAAGTGAAAGTGAAGTCGCTCAGTCGTGTCCAACTCTTTGTGACCCAATGGACTACAGCCTACCAGGCTCCTCTGTCCATGGTATTTTCCAGGCAAGAGTACTGGAGTGGGTTGCCATTAATTGCTTTATTTGGTGTGTGCTAATGTAAATGGCATTTTGCTTTCAAATTCTACTTTTTCACTGTTGATATGACTTTTGTATATTAGTTTGTGTCCGAAAAACTTGTTATAATCTGCTCATTAGTTCCAGACTTTTTTGCCAATTATTTTGGATTTTCTACATAGATGATCAACTCATCTGTGAACAAAGACATTTTTATTTCTTCCTTGACAAATTGTATACCTTTTATTTCCTTTTCTTGTCTTAGTGCATTAGCTTATATTTCCAAATTGATGTTGAAAAGACATAGTGAGAAAGGACATTATTGGCTTGTTCCTGACCTTAGTGTGAAAACTCCAATTTCCCCACTATTAAGTATGATTTTATACATTTTCTTTTAATATCACATGGCACCATAGTTTATTGTTCACACTTACTATGTTCTCTATAATTCCTGCTTTATCTTCATAAATATATCTTTTTATCTTTTTTATTGAGAAAGATAATTGCTGTATGTTTTCTCATACTTAGAATGTGATATGAAGCCATTTATTACATTTTTAAAAAGTAGTCCTCATTTCTCTATGTTTTAGTTCCTTTTTGATCACTGTAAATTTCATTTTAACAATTTAATGGACACTAGTGTATATGTCTTATTTATTCTGTAGCCTTCTGAAAGGATTTTTTTTCTTTCATAGTTCAACAAAATATGATCATGTTTTCAATTGATGGCACTCAGAAATAATTAAAATACATCATCTCTATACAATTGTCACATAAATAAAATAATAATTGATATTATGTAACAGTTATGCTTTCTCAATATCATAACTTGTTCTTATATGTGCTAAGGCAGATAAGGTTCCAAAAGACAGATCCTAATTATTTTGTGTGCTGCATGGGTGCAGGAGGGCCCCAGCCTTGTCTAACTCAATGAAACTAAGCCATGCTGTGTGGGGCCACCCAAGATGGGAGGGTCATGGTGGAGAGGTCTGACAGAATGCGGTCCACTGGAGAAGGGAATGGCAAACCACTTCAGTATTCTTGCCTTGAGAACCCCATGAACAGTATGAAAAGGCAAAATGATAGGATACTGAAAGGGGAACCCCCCGGGTCAGTAGGTGCCCAATATGCTACTGGAGATCAGTGGAGAACTAACTCCAGAAAGAATGAAGGGATGGAGCCAAAGCAAAAACAATATCCAGTTGTGGATGTGACTGGTGATAGAAGCAAGGTCCAATGCTGTAAAGAGCAGTATTACATAGGAACCTGGAATGTCAGGTCCATGAATCAAGGCCAACTGGAAGTGATCAAACAGGAGATGGCAAGAGTGAACATTGACATTCTAGGAATCAGAGAACTAAACTGGACTGGAAAGGGTGAATTTAACTCAGATGACCATTATATATACTACTGTGGGCAGGAATCCCTTAGAAGAAATGGAGTAGCCATCATGGTTACAAAAGAGTCTGGAATGCAGTACATGGATGAAATCTCAAAAACAACAGAATGATCTTTATTTATTTCCAAGGCAAACCATTCAATATCATGGTAACCCAAGCCTATGCCCCAACCTATAACACTGAAGAAGCTGAAGTAGAACAGTTCTATGGGGACCTACAAGACCTTTTAGAACTAACACCCAAAAAAGATGTCCTTTTCATTATAGGGGACTGGAATGCAAAAGTAGGAAGTCAAGAAACACCTGGAATAACAGGCAAATTTGGCCTTGGAGAACAGAATGAAGCAGGGCAAAGGCTAATAGACTTGTGCCAAGAGAACTCACTGGTAATAACAAACACTCTCTTCCAAGAACACAAAAGAAGACTTTACACATGGACATAACCAGATGGTCAACACCGAAATCAGATTGATTATATTCTTTGCAGCCAAAGATAGAGAAGCTCTATACAGTCAACAAAAACAAGACTGGGAGCTGATTGTGGATCAGATAATGAACTCCTTATTGCCAAATTCAGACTTAAATTGAAGAAAGTGAGGGAAATCACTAGACCATGCAGGTATGACCTAAATCAAATCCTTTATGATTATACAGTAAAGTGAGAAATAGACTTAAGGGACTAGATCTGATAGACAGAGTGCCTGATGAACTATGGATGGAGGTTTGTGACATTGTACAGGAGACAGGGATCAAGACCATCACCATGGAAAAGAAACGCAAAAAAGCAAAATGGCTGTCTGAGGAGGCCTTACAAATAGCTGTGAAAAGAAGAGAAGTGAAAAGCAAAGGAGAAAAGGAAAGATATAACCATCTGAATGCAGAGTTCCAAAAAATAGGTAGGAGCGATAAGAAAGCCTTCTTCAGCGATCAATGCAAAGAAATAGAGGAAAACAGCAGAATGGGAAAGACTAGAGATCTCTTCAAGAAAATTAGAGATACCAAGGGAACATTTCATGCAAAGATGGGCACGATAAAGGACAGAAATGGTATGGACCTAACAGAAGCAGAAGATATTAAGAAGAGGTGGCAAGAATACACAGAAAAACTGTACAAAAAAGAGCTTCATGACCCAGATAATCACAATGGTGTGATCACTCACCTAGAGCCAGACATCCTGGAATGTGAAGTCAAGTGGGCCTTAGAAAGCATCACTACAAACAAAGCTAATGGAGGTTATGGCATTCCAGTTGAGCTATTCCAAATCCTGAAAGATGATGCTATGAAAGTGCTGCCCTCAATATGCCAGCAAATTTGGAAAACTCAGCAGTGGTCACAGGACTGGAAAAGGTCAGTTTTTACTCCATTCCCAAAGAAAGGTAATGCCAAAGAATGCTCAAACTACCGCACAATTGCACTCATCTCACGCTAGTAAAGTAATGCTCAAAATTCTCCAAGCCAGGCTTCAACAGTACATGAACCATGAACTTCCTGATGTTCAAGCTGGTTTTAGAAAAGGCAGAGGAACCAGAGATCAAATTGCCAACATCAGCTGGATCATCAAAAAAGCAAGAGAGTTCCAGAAAAACATCTATTTCTGCTCTATTGACTATGCCAAAGCCTTTGACTGTGTGGATCACATAAACTGTGGAAAATTCTTCAAGAGATAGGAATACCAGATCACCTGACCTGCCTCTTGAGAAACCTATATGCAGGTCAGGAAGCAACAGTTAGAACTGGCCATGGAACAACAGACTGGTTCTAAATAGGAAAAGAGTACATCAAGTCTGTATATTGTCACCCTGCTTATTTAACTTATATGCAGAGTCATCATGAGAAACACTGGGCTGGAAGAAGCACAAGCTGGAATCAAGATTGCCAGGAGAAATTTCAATAACCTCAGATATGTAGATGACACCACCCCTATGGCAGAAAGTGAAGAGGAACTAAAAAGCCTCTTGATGAAAGTGAAAGAAAAATGTGAATAAGTTGGCTTAAAGCTCAACATTCAGAAGACTAAGATCATGGCATCTGGTCCCATCACTTCATGGGAAATAGATGGTGAAATATTGGAAACAGTGGCTGACTTTACTTTTCTGGGCTCCAAAATCACTGCAGATGGTGATTGCAGCCATGAAATTAAAAGACACTTACTCCTTGGAAGGAAAGTTATGACCAACCTAGATAGTATATTGAAAAGCAGAGATATTACTTTGCCAACAAAGGTCGCCTAGTCAAGGCTATGGTTTTTCCAGTGTTGATGTATTGATGTGAGAGTTGAACTGTGAAGAAAGCTGAGTGCCGAAGAATTGATGCTTTTGACCTGTGGTGTTGGAGAAGACTCTTGAGTCCCTTGGACTGCAAAGAGATCCAACCAGTCTATCCTAAAGGAGATCAGTCCTGAGTGTTCTTTGGAAGGTTGATGCTGAGGCTGAAGCTCTAATACTTTGGCTACCTCATGCAAAGAGTTGATTCATTGGAAAAGACCGTGATGCTGGGAGGGATTGGGGTCAGGAGGAGAAGGGGACGACAGAGGATGAGATGGCTGGATGGCATCACTGACTTGATGGACATGAGTTTAAGTGAACTCCGGGAGTTGGTGATGGACAGGGAGGCCTGGTGTACTGTGATTCATGGGGTCGCAAAGAGTCGGACATGACTGAGCCACTGAACTCAACTGAATTATTTTTGTGTGTCTGATGGAATAATGGAATACTTTGTAGTCTTTGAAATAAAAAAAAAAAGGTAAATTACTTGGTAGATCAATTATAAATTACTTGGTAGTTTCACGAAGTAATTTTAGATGCCCTGGGGCATAAGTTTCGTAGTCAAGTAAGTTTAGAAAAACTGTACATACTAAGTCTTAGAATTGTTCTATCCATTTTTTACAAAGTACATTTGAATAATCAAAAACTCTGAAAACATATAGCAGTATTTCATAATATATTTTCTTTATATCTTAATAAATATCTGTATGATCCTCATATTGTGAAGGTGCAGAATGCAAAAATAAAGTACACCTCTCCTGGGACATACCTGATGTTTTCAAAGGTTTGACACAAGCTAGAACTCTGAAACGTGGTTTCTGATGCCGTTTATTTAACTAATAACTAATATTTTGGTGCCTGGCCTTCATGACAAAAGAGTATCCTATAACAATTCTACTAAGGCATATAAAATTAAATTCTAATTTAAGCACAATTTTACATTAATGCTGATGATATCTTACTAACTTAACACACACTAGTCAAACCAGCACTATTAATACATGTAATTATTTCCTCTCTGCTTTCACCATCACCACCAACAACAACCAAAAATATCTGAGCAAACTTTTAAAATATGTTTTACAGTTAAAAAGTGTGAAAAATATAAATTTTAATAATTGATCAGATGTGTCTGACTCTTTGCAACTCCATGACTGTAGTCCACCAGGCTCCTCTGTCCATAGGATTTCCCAGGCAAATATCCTGGAGTGGAAGCCCTTCCCTTCTCCAAGGGGTCTTCTCAACCCAGGGATTAAACCCAGGTCTTCTACATTGCAGGTGAATTCTTCACCATCTAATCTACCAGGAAAGCCCTCAGTTGTGACTAAAAAAAGGACATACATTGAAAAAAAAGAGGACCTAAAAGAAATTAAAATAGGGTAATGGTGATGAGCACAATATGTGTCCTTCTACACTGAGGAGCTGACTATGGCTCAGATCCTGAACTCCTAATTGCAAAATTCAGACTTAAAGTGAAGAAAGTAGGGAAAACCACTAGGCCATTCAGGAATGACCTAAATCAAATCCGTTATGATTATACAGTGGAAATGACAAATAGATTCAAGGGATTAGATTTGACAGACAGAGTGCCTGAAGAACTATGGACAGAGATTCATCACACTGTCTAGGAGTCAGTGATCAAGATCATCCCCAAGAAAAAGAAATGCAAAAAGGCAAAATGGTTGTCTGAGGAGGCCTTACAAATAGCTGAGAAAAGAAGAGAAGCTAAAGGCAAAGGAGAAAAGAAAACATATATCTATCTGAATTCAGATTTCCAAAGAATATCAATAAGAAATAAGAAAGCCTTCCTCACTGATCGATGCAAGGAAATAGAGGAAAGCAATAGAATGGGAAAGACTAGAAATCTTTTCAAAAAATTAGAGATACCAAGGGAATAAATATTTCATGCAAAGATGGGCAAAATAAAGGAAAAAAATGGTATGGACCTAACAGAAGCAGAAAGTATTAAGAGGTGGCAAGAATACACAGACGAACTATACAGAAAAGATCTTAATGACACAGAAAACCACAATAGTGTGATCACTCACCTAGAGCCAGACATCCTGGAATGCGAAGTTAAATGGGCCTTAGGAAGCATCACTATGAACAAAGCTAGTAGAGATGATGGAATTCCAGTTGAGCTATTTCAAATCCTAAAAGATGATGCTGTGATAGTGTTGTACATAACATGCCAGCAAATTTGGAAAACTCAGCAGTGGCCACAGGACTAGAAATGGTCAATGTTCATTTCACAACCAAAGAAAGGCAACACCAAAGAATGTTCAAACTACCACACAATTGCTCTCATGTCACACGCTAGCAAATTAACGCTCAAATGTCTCCAAGCAATGCTTCAATGGTACATGAACATGAACTCCCAGATGTTCAATTGGATTTATAAAAGGTAGAATAAAAATAGATCAAATTGCCAACATCTGTTGGATCATCGAAAAAGTGAGAGAGTTCCAGGAAAACATCTACTTCTGCTTTATTGACTATGCCAAAGCCTTTGACTGTGTGGATCATAACAAACTGTGGAAAATTCTGAAAGAGATGGGGATACTAGACAACCTTACCTGCCTCTGAGAAATCTTTATGCAGGTAAAGAAGCGACAGTTAGAACAAGACATGGAAAAACAGACTGGTTCCAAAATGGGAAAGGAGTATCTCAAGGCTGTATATTGTCACCCTGCTTATTTAACTTAAATGCAGAGTACATCATGAGAAATGCTGGGCTGGAAGAATCACAAGCTAGAATCAAGATTGCCGGGAGAAATATCAATAACCTCAGATATGCAGATGACACCACCCTTAGGGCAGAAAGTGAAGAGGAACTAAAGAGCCTCTTGATGAAAGTGAAAGAGGAGAATGAAAAAGCTGGTTTAAAACTCAAAATTCAAAAAACAAAGATCATGGCATCCAGTCCCATCACTTCATGGCAAATAGATGGGGAAACAATGGAAACAGTGACAGACTTTATTTTCTTGCACTCCAAAATCACTGCAGATAGTAATTGCAGCCATGAAATTAAAAGACACTAGCTCCTTGCAAGAAAAGCCATGACCAACCTAGACAGCATATTAAAAAGCATAAACATTACCTTGCTGACAAAGGTCCTTCTAGTCAAAGCTATGTTTTTTCCAGTAGTCATGTATGGATGTGAGAGATGGGCTATGAAGAAAGCTGACCACCAAAGAATTGATGCTTTTGAACTGTGGTGTTGGAGAAGACTCTTGAGAGTCTCTTGGACTGCAAGGAGATCAAAGCCAGCAATCCTAAAGAAAATCAATCCTGAATATTCATTGGAAGGACTGATGCTGAAGTTGAAGCTCTAATACTTTGGCCACCTGATGCGAAGAACTGTCTCATTGTAAGACCCTGATGCTGTGAAAGATTATAGGCAGGAGTAGAAGGGGATGACAGAGAACGAGATGGTTGGATGGCATCACTGACTTGATGGACATGAGTTTGAGCAAGTTCTGGGAGTTGATGATGGACAGGGAAGCCTGGAGTGCTGCAGTCCATGGGCTCTCAAAGAACTGGACATGACTGAGTGACTGAACTGAGCACTGAGGAACTTTAAGACATATGATTGACTTTGATATTACAAAGAGAAAGATACACAGAGAAAGGCACAGAGAAACTCTCTCTACCATTCTACACTTTAAAAAGCAAGGAATTTCATTTGTCCTAGTTGTCTCTGCCAGCAGCTTAGCATAATAAAGAATTCTCCATATTTATTCTGCTTAACAACCTGAAAACTTAAAAATTATTTATTTTCTTATAATTCAATTAAAATTCAAAGCTTACAGCTTACCTGAGTGGTAAGACTGATAATAATTTCCCCGTCTATTTCTTTGAATGATGAACTAGCACTACAGAAATGGATTTTGAATATTCTCCCGGAGGCTTTGCAGCCCTGGGGCCGACCCGGCCGCCCTCGCTGTCTGGTGCCCGGAACATGTCGCCCGCCGCTCCGAGCCACCAGTCCACCGCGCCGTCCTTCCCGCCCGGCCCCGCGCGGTCAAAGACCCGCCTGCTCGTCCCAATTGGGAGTCGCCGATGTCAGTCAAGCAGCGGCCAGAAATGGATTTTGAAATAGCATTAGCAGTTCGCAAGAGGAAATATTTTAAGATAAATAAAATGATTCTAGTTATTTTTCTTACTTACATGTTCAATTCTTTAGCTTGGATTAATAAACTGGTCTTTTTAAGGATAAATAGTATTCCCTTGCTTGGATATATTGTCTAAATCTTTACTCTATGTGCACATAGCCACAGTTTTCTCCTTTTATTCTCCTGTATATAATGATTTTGTACAAATTCAAGAAATAAATGCAAAAAATGTGAAATATACCAATATTTTTATCAGTGTAGTTCAAAATATAAGTTCAAGTTGAAAGTTGTTTTAAAATGTTTACTGGCAGTTTTCATAAGGAATTCAGTTTTTAAAAATTATTGATTAGTGTATACTCTTGATTAATAAACTGCATACTAAATAGGTAACCTATATTTCTCTCTTTAATCATGATTGATTATCTAAGTATATATAAATTTTATTTTCTTTTTAAAGAAAGCAAAAATAAAGGCTCTTGGACGTCCCTGGAGGTCCAGGGGTCAAACTTTCACCTCAGGGCTGCAGGGGTTCAATCTCAGGATACTAATATCCAGCATGCCAAAAGAAAATGAGGGCTCTTTGCAGATGGTGACTGCAGCCATGAAACTAAAAGACACTTTTCCCTTGGAAGGGAAGCCATGACAAACCTATACATTGTATTAGAAAGCAGAGACATCAATTTGCCATGAGGTGTGTATAGTCAAAGCTATGGTTTTTCCAATAGTCCTGTATGGGTGTGAGATTTGAACCATAAAGAAGGCTGAGCACCAAAGAATTGATGCCTTTGAATTGTGGGGTTGGAGAAGACTTGAGAGTCCCTTTGACTGCAAGGAGATCAAACCTTTTTCCTTTGGCTTATTTTATTCTGTATCCTTTCTTTATAATATACAATAAGCAAGAGTAAACATATTTGAATGAGTTCTGGGATTCCTAGTAAATTATTACAATGAAAGGTATTTTGGGGAACCTCCAAAACTTGTAGTTTGTGTCACAAGAGAGAGTGGTCTTATGTGGACTGTTCCTGCTAACTGTACACTGGCCAAAATTCTCACATGTAAAACTGACATTTAAGGAAATGCATAGTTGAATAGGCTAGAGTATGTTGCATTAATAATCAGTGCAGATTCTCAGTGGCTTACAACATACAAAGTTAATTCTCATTCAGGCTAATGCTCAAAGGTCTACTCAAGGATATAGTCATTAGGTACCCAACATGACAAAATCTCACCATCTTGAACAACACCATTTGGATCTCTAGTCATCCATTATAATCGAACATGTTAAGAAAAATATTGCTCTGCATCAACAGTCAATGGGTGCTATAGGATATATATTTGTTATTGTTTTTGTTTAGTTGCTAAGTTGTGTCCTACTCTTTTGTGACCCCATGGACTGCAGCCATCAGGGCTCCTCTGTCCTTGGGATTTCCCAGGCAATAATACTGGAGTGGGTTTCTATTTCCTTCTCCAGGGGATCTTCCCAACCCAGGAATCAAATGTGCATCTCCTACTTGCCCGGTGGATTCTTTACCACTGAGCCACCTGGGACTGAAACCAAAATGTTTTTCTTTACCTATTTTATTTTACCAGAGATATCCAAGACAATTTTTTCTTACCAACTATCACTACAAAATAGCTGTGCAGTGCAAGATATGGAAGCTAAAAATGATAAGCATCTCCCAAAGTATAATGACACGAGCATTCACACTGAATTTGGGTATTCCAAGAAAATCCATTGTGAAGTACCCAAGGAGGTATTTTGGGACCTCCTGGAAGAGAAAATGGAATCTTAGCAGAAGTAATGATTGGGATCATCAGAAGAGAATGGGGTTGTGTTAGAAAGAAGTATACAAAAAACAAGCATGCATTTTGCTGGTTTTCTGGGTTATTATCAATTTCTTGTTTTTCTCCCTGTTTCTGAAGTGAATACCTATAAATCATTATTGTAACACCACATTGTTTCATGTATTCTGATAATCAGCCCCAGGGCACAAATGATGAACTTTGGGGAAAGGTGCAAAGTCTCACTCATGAAAGCCTGTTAAAACTGGCCTGAAACTGGAGAGGTCTAGTAAACTTACATGTTTTGATTATTCTTTTCACCCTTTACATTATTCTGTGTTGCCTTCATCCTGAATGGTAGGGGTGAGGTAAGTGCAAAAAGATTGTGGGACTATTTGACAAATGTCTGCTTTGGCTGTTGGACTGTGAGTACTGTGAGGGCAAAACAATGTATAAATTGTTTACCATTTTACCTCTAATGTCTAATGAATGTTGGTCATGATGCTAATGCTCAATGAATATTTTATGACTCAATAATTTAAAAATGAATGTTTACATAAAGTTTTAAAATTTAGGTGTGGGGTGAATAAATGACACATGTTTCAGATTAGGTGAATTTTATATCTCTTAAAAATAGATTATAGAAAGGTGCTCTCAAATAAACTTAGATTTATTGAAACTTTCAAATAAAAGAAATTGCATTTAAACTTGCATGCTTATACAATGTGATGACTGCAAAATATAAAAAAATATGAAATACTGACTTTCAGATTCATGTTTTTACCAATTAAAGACATTCATCGGGCATATTACAATGCTTAATTATGCATTTGAATAGTTCATTGGGGAACAAATTATAATGTTTTCCAACATAATTGTCTGAGTATAAAAATTTGAATTGTTAGGTAGGCTATTTATGAAAGGTTCTTCAGAAAGCCTCCACTGAAAATAATTTTCTCAGAAAGTGTCTATCAAAAACAATTTTCTACTTTTCATAAGGCTTGCATCTCACTTTTAATGCTCCCTGATACATGGAAGACTAGAAAAATAAGCATAAGTGAAATATACATATCCTCAATGTAATTTTAGCAATTAGCTTCAAACTCTTCCACTACCAATTTTTATGAGCAATTCTTGCAAGTAATAATATCTACTGATTTAAGCTTTCACACCTTTCCTTTTTCATGCCAATCTCACTAACAAGCAGAGAGTAAAAATACTAACAAGGTGATAATCGTCCGAAAGGTGGACTGTAGGATGAAGAAGGGGAAGCAAAAATCTTGAATAATTGACAACCGGCATAATCAGCCCCCAACATAATTACAATCTCACTGTATTCCACATGTAATTTATAAAAGGGTCACATTATTATGAATAGAGTTGGTTTAGGTATAAAAATGAATATTGGCATGTTACAATTGCAATAGTTTTGTGTTTACAAGAGCAATTGTTCCTGTATCATTTGAATATTAATTTTTTCTCCCAAAAGAATTAGTGTCCACTGGACTATTGTATAAAAGTTAAGCTAAGGTAATCTGTAATTCTTTTCTTGCATGTAACAAGAAGCAAATGAAAGATATTTAACAATCTTGCTATTTTGGCAGAAACTCAAAACAAACATATGTAACAGTTTTCAAGAGAAATATCAAGCAGGCAGTGCCAAATCAAGGCATTATATTTAGTTTGCTGTAAATAATATGGTGTTTGCACATACTCCATTCTGAGATTGGTCCTGTGTACCTTCTAAAATTAGTAGAATACAGGACAATACCTTTTTTGGAATTTAGTTGTAACATTTTCTGGTTGAAAATCATGGTCAAAGCAAATGTAGATAAAGAACCTAGCCTTTCATATTAGAGCTCACTGAAGACAAGGAGGCATGAATAAAAGTACTTAAATTATTGAGAAAATTTATCCATGAAATTAATATGTTTAAATTCAGTGCCTTAAAAATATTCTGTTCTTATGCTTATCCAAGATATCCTCTGTGGTATATTTGTGGCAAAGAACACTGTATATATAACATGAAAGACCCATTTGTTCAACAGGAGAATATGCTACCAAAAAAAAAAAAAAAAAAAAGATAGAATAGAATTACCAGAATTTCTTTCTTCTGCCAAAGAGATTTAAATTATTAAATGTTTGGGTATTTATTTCATACATGAATAGAGGTGAACTTTTAGGTTTTGGAAGAATCCATACATGTAGATTTTTTCTAATGATTTTGTATTCACTTTCATGGAAATTTCTCAAATTAATGCAATGATTTAAGACTGGAGTACACTGAAAACAGACTAAGGAAAGACAACCAAATACAGGGCTTAAAGTTGAATCTTCAGGAATTATTTCACAGACCGGCCAAACGTATGCACAACATCCATCCAAAATTAATTCAATTATAGAGATAACACAAAACTCATTGGAGAAAAAATAATGACAAAATTGAAAATTTTATGGTGATGAGAGATTTCTTCATTCTGCTAGCACTCTCTTGCACTGAATGAAAGGCATTTAAAAAATATTACTAGTAATAGTGCATCACCCCGCAACCCCTGCCCTCCTCTGCCACACACACATTATTTTTTCTAAATCCATCACCTCTCTTAGGTGAAAGCACCTAGAAGAATATCTTTGATATGACATAATATCAGTAAATTTTAGTTGCCATCTTTTCATTGGTTGTGCCCAAAACACAACATGTATATTGTGCTACTTTTAAAATGAAAATGGCCAACCAAGCACATTGAGAGTAAAGTTGTTATGATAGAAAGTTGTCATTGTTAGTTGCCCAGCATCTGAATTATCTTGCTAGTGTAGCAATATGTTAAAGTGGAAACTTTGGTAGGAAGGATAAGATATTAGACAAAACAGGAGAGCTTCAAAGGATATGTCGAGGACACCGATTGAAAGCTCTTAAGCTTTGCAATTTTACTGAGAATAGTAAAGAAAAAAAAATTTCAATTTTTTGAGCCTAAATTCCCTTTCACAAAGGGAAGATGATGAATGTGCCAAATTATCACCTCAAATCTAATCAGAGAGAGTTCAGTGAGACTGCTCAGCTAGTCAAATATGATTCTGTTAGAGTGCTGAAAGTTACAGAGCGTCTAATATATAATTTCTTTCAGTAAAAGTCAGACACAAAAGATGAGCCATCTACCACCGACTGACAAACCAAAAAGAAGTAGTTGCATTTGGGTAGCCTGAATTTCCATCATTTATTGGGGGAAAAAAAAATTGTGAGGGCTTCTGATGGACCAGTTGTTGGCTACATGAGGGATGTGTAGGTCCTGTCCACGCAGAGAGGGAAACAGAATATAATACAGAGAACCTGGAAGTATCAGGAAATTTCTCAAGGATTCGGAAGGAGTCAAAGAATAAACTATTATCTTCATTAAGGGAAATAAATGTTAAAAAAAAAAAGATAAAACTCCCAGTGAAAGAATAATCTTCCTTCCTAGCTGGCTAATGTGTCTTATGACACCTACCAGGTTGGAATGATGCAGAGACATGTGAGACAAGGAAGTTCTTATTGGACTAATAATGATTTAAGTTTCCAATTCCTTAGAACTATATGAACATCTTCTAAAAAGCAAAGACTGCACATCATTTTACAACTTGAAAAAATTAAAGGCAACTCATATATCTAAATTTTCAGATAAGTCACAGATTGAAAACTAGGTACTCTATATGTTTTTTTTTTGTTTGTTTTAACTTGTATGTTCCAACAGCAGGAATGAGATAGACTTGAGTTTTGAAAATAAAAACAAAAACACTTTAGAATGTAGGCTGGAAAAAAGACTTCCTGACTTCAACAGGAATATGAATATAGGTAGTAGAGAGTTATCAATTTCTAGACTTGAGTCAAATTAAATAGCAGGAATATCTTAAATGATACCTTCATATAATGATTCTTTCCATGTCTGCTTTGTTTCCAATTTCAAAGCCTGTTTTTCCAGCTTTCTTATTTGTGACCTACACGTACAGTATTTTTCTGTCCTGATGTGTGCCAATATTGACTCTTTTGCTTACACATGAGAACCCTTAATACTATTGTGATCAAATTGTAAATAATTTTATCATAATGTTATAAAAAGAATAATAAGGGGAAAATAAGAGATAGTCAGGGAGTCCACACAAAATATTTTCAAATATTTGAATGATTGGAATTTGGAAGAGAGCTCAGACTTCTTCTACATGGAAGTCAGTAAGTGACTGGGAGATACTGTAAGGGAAATTGTAGTTAATTGGTTGTATAAACTTTATGATAATTTCAAATATATGCATTTATTAATTGAATAAATATATTTAGTAACCACACTGCTTGTTGCTAAGACAACAAATCTCTTTTAAAAATCTCAAAATCTTTCAAAGGAGACATGCTTATAAAAATATGAGTATATGCAAAGTATCAGGTAACAAGAAGTCCTGGGAAGGAATAGGTAAGGGAGTGCATAATTTCTGTGCACATCTGGAAAATTTTGACTTAAGAGATGATATTTGCACTGAATGTTGAAAAAATGTTTTCCAAGTGCTCAATATGGATGGTAAAGTTATATAGGCAAAGTTAAGTTCTAGGGGCTAAAGCACTTTGTTAAGAAGAAGGAATAGTCAAACAATATTTAGCAGGCAAAACCAATTTACTTAAATCATTGGTCTGCCTTGTGAAGATGCGATTATCTTATATTGGACATATTGTTTTGTCTCCTATCCTTTACAACTTTTTTTGAAGAGTAAATTTATCCTCTTCCTGCAAGAAAATTTAGCAGTGCATGCCTTTGTTAGTTTAAGTTTCCAATTTAGTAATCAGTAATATTTAGCAATTTTAGCAATTAAAAATTCATACAAATTAATGTTAATATACATCCATTTTCTACTTAGGTACTGTTGCAGGTGATAATGTGGGCAAGTGAGGAGAAAAGTCTTCATTCTTACCTCAGTTTTTTCATCTACTGTTTACCCCATCATGACCAGACTATGATTCATCTGAAAGGAAGATACTGAATAGCAGGTAAGTGGGAGAAGGTAAAGATGACCTGGCAAGCGTTTTAAGCTGACATTTACATTTGTGGATCACTTCATGGTTATCCATGAAGGGGTCTATGGAGCCCTATTTCAATAACTGATAGTCTTTATTTTTTTTTAATTTTATTTTATTTTTAAACTTTACAATATTGTATTAGTTTTGCCAAATATCGAAATGAATCCGCCACAGGTA
Source organism: Bos mutus (assembly GCF_027580195.1). NCBI lineage: Eukaryota > Metazoa > Chordata > Mammalia > Artiodactyla > Bovidae > Bos > Bos mutus. Next base: position 95,144,631 of record NC_091618.1, on the reverse strand, counting down.
TACCTGTGTTCCCCATCCTGAACCCTCCTCCCTCCTCCCTCCCCATACCCTCCCTCTAGGTCGTCCCAGTGCACCAGCCCCAAGCATCCAGTATCGTGCATCAAACCTGGACTGGCGACTCGTTTCATACATGATATTATACATGTTTCAATGCCATTCTCCCAAATCTCCCTGCCCACTCCCTCTCCCACAGAGTCCATAAGACAGATCTATACATCAGTGTCTCTTTTGCTGTCTCGTACACAGGGTTATTAATACCATCTTTCTAAATTCCATATATATACGTTAGTATACTGTATTGGTGTTTTTCTTTCTGGCTTACTTCACTCTGTATAATAGGCTCCAGTTTCATCCACCTCATTAGAACTGATTCAAATGTATTCTTTTTAATGGCTGAGTAATACTCCATTGTGTATATGTACCACGGCTTTCTTATCCATTCGTCTGCTGACGGGCATCTAGGTTGCTTCCATGTCCTGGCTATTATAAACAGTGCTGCGATGAACATTGGGGTACACGTGTCTCTTTCCCTTCTGGTTTCCTCAGTGTGTATGCCCAGTAGTGGGATTGCTGGATCATAAGGCAGTTCTATTTCCAGTTTTTTAAGGAATCTCCACACTGTTCTCTATAGTGGCTGTACTAGTTTGCATTCCCACCAACAGTGTAAGAGGGTTCCCTTTTCTCCACACCCTCTCCAGCATTTATTGCTTGTAGACTTTTGGATCGCAGCCATTCTGACTGCCGTGAAATGGTACCTCATAGAGGTTTTGATTTGCATTTCTCTGATAATGAGTGATGTTGAGCATCTTTTCACGTGTTTGTTAGCCACCTGTATGTCTTCTTTGGAGAAATGTCTATTTAGTTCTTTGGTTCATTTTTTAATTGGGTCATTTATTTTTCTGGAGTTGAGCTGTAGGAGTTGCTTGTATATTTTTGAGATTAGTTGTTTGTCAGTTGCTTCATTTGCTATTATTTTCTCCCATTCTGAAAGCTGTCTTTTCACCTTGCTAATAGTTTCCTTTGTTCTGCAGAAGTTTTAAGTTTAATTTGGTCCCATTTGTTTATTTTTGCTTCTATTTCCAGTATTCTGGAAGGTGGGTCATAGAGGATCCTGCTGTGATGTATGTCGGAGAGTGTTTTGCCTATGTTCTCCTCTAGGAGTTTTATAGTTTCTGGTCTTACGTTGAGATCTTTAATCCATTTTGAGTTTATTTTTGTGTATGGTGTTAGAAAGTGTTCTATTTCATTCTTTTACAAGTGGTTGACCAGTTTTCCCAGCACCACTTGTTAAAGAGATTGTCTTTAATCCATTGTATATTCTTGCCTCCTTTGTCAAAGATAAGGTGTCCATATGTGCATGGATTTATCTCTGGGCTTTCTATTTTGTTCCATTGATCTATATTTCTGTCTTTGTGCCAGTACCATACTGTCTTGATAACTGTGGCTTTGTAATAGAGCCTGAAGTCAGGTAGGTTGATTCCTCCAGTTCCATTCTTCTTTCTCAAGATAGCTTTGGCTATTCGAGGTTTTTTGTATTTCCATACAAATTGTGAAATTATTTGTTCTAGCTCTGTGAAGAATACCGTTGGTAGCTTGATAGGGATTGCATTGAATCTATAAATTGCTTTGGGTAGTATACTCATTTTCACTATATTGATTCTTCCAATCCATGAACATGGTATATTTCTCCATCTATTAGTGTCCTCTTTGATTTCTTTCACCAGTGTTTTATAGTGTTCTATATATAGGTCTTTAGTTTCTTTAGGTAGATATATTCCTAAGTATTTTATTCTTTCCGTTGCAATGGTGAATGGAATTGTTTCCTTAATTTCTCTTTCTGTTTTCTCATTATTAGTGTATAGGAATGCAAGGGATTTCTGTGTGTTGATTTTATATCCTGCAACATAACTGATAGTCTTTAATTTGCAGTTCTCATAGCCTCGGTGAATGTACTCTACTCTAATGGTGGATATCTTGATCCTTTGCTGCTGGAATTTGGAAATGTCCACCTACAGTTTCTCTACAGAAGCTTGTTTACTCCTCTAAGAGTCATACTGGAGAGATTCCAAGCGTACCATTGCCTCAGCTCTCTTCCTGGTTTGACCCAGATCCCTGGGAAACTCATGCACCCATGTTGCCTGAAGAAAATGTAGGTGTGCAGGTCAATTTCAATGCAACAAAGATTCTTCTATATGCTGCCACCCAGGTAACTCAGCAGCCATCCCTTATCTTCCAGATTATCAATAATAATTTTAGTGGCATAACAAGACTACCCTCAGTGGTTTATCAATTGTTCAGTGCTATCAAGTCTCAACAAACCCTCATTAACTGGGTGCTCAGATGCTCTGACGGGTTCTAGCATTATGATTGCTTTATAAGGTAAACCTGAAATTTTGTTAGATTTCAAGAGGACCACCTTTTTCCTAGTTTTAGTTTTTGCAATGAGACATCTACTGTCATAAATTCTGGAGGATTCCCAAATCAATATAATGTGTAAGAAAGGATTAGATTAAGTAGCTGAACTTTCAGGAGTTTCAGGTTAAGCTGGCTCTAGTTTGGTTTAAATCTGAGTCAACTGAATTGGTTTTAAAGTTTGTTGACACTGATGCTGAGGATGTGTTTGATTTCTATGGAGGTTATTGTGCTTTATTTTGATTCACAGGTACAAACCAAAACCTTAACCCAATGATTTGGCCTTACAAATGCCAACAGTGTACAGCAGATACTTCACCATAACTAGGAAAAGCCAAATCACACATACCAGAGTTCTAGCTTTACTTATCAACAATAGTATTCATAAGTGTCATTCCTCTACCCTGCAATTCTGATTGTGCCAAGACTGTGACAGCACCAATCATTCAGGGCGTGGACTCTTTCAGATATTGTGATTTGCAAGCCAGAGGGTCATGGGAACAGATGGGAAATGAGGGAATTCACCTCAAATTACTGGATTGGAAACAAATCCTGTATAAATGACAAAAAATCCAATACAGCTAGAATTCCTGTCCCCTTCAACAAGGTGTACTTTCCATAGTACAGTTTTGAAGCTGAAAATAAGTTCCATATATTAAATTTCTAAGATAAAGATTTTAACAACAATTGATAGAAGGTTAGTACCCTCTCTAGCAATAGGCTGGAGCCCTATCAGAGATTAGAACTCATTCTTGAAAATTGGAGCTAATGAAAGATTTTCTAGATGTTTAGTATGCCCAGATCTGTTGTCCCTAGTTATTTCCCAGATATGCTCCCTATAAAAGCCCTGGCCAATTATTTCTAATAAGTTTTGATGCCCTTGGAAATAGTAATTGATATTAATTATTCAATAGAACCACTAGAAAAACCCTTTAATCTTAGAGCTGCATATTCACATTACAAAAATCTCTCACATGTTTTGCTCCATCCCCTTTCCTATTCCTCCCCAAAAGATATTTAAGTTTATACGTTCACAGGAAAGAGTATTTGTAATTTTTTTTTTTCTAATAAAAATTTAACTTGAATGATTTCTGTAATCTGTTGACTGGGCCTTTAAAAATTGATGTCCCAGGAGTCTGTGAAACTAAATCAGAAGGAAGGAGACCTCCCTGCCTTTTAGAATTCCAAAGGTTTGGCCCATAGCTCTATGAGGTCAGGAGGTGGGATTAACCTCTCACATTCTAGTAATGATTTTAGAAGGACTCTGAAAACTCACAGTGATTAAAAACACCCAACTGACTGGCATTGAAGAAGAATGTGAAAAGTAAATTTCATTTGTTTAACAGCTCTATCTAATGGCGCTGGCCAAGCTACCTCACTACAATCAGCTACCTGGTTGGACATCCCATCTCTCTCTTGCTTTCTCTTTCATTTTTCTACTACCAATCATACAGCTATACAGAGCTTTTTTTTTTTTTTTTTTTTTTTCCCAAACCAGAAGAGTCTGTGATAATGCATTATCTAATTCCTTTATTTATTTAATTTCTGGCTGGAAGTAAACCCCTGTTTCTTGCATTAGCAGGCAGATTCTTTATTACTGAGTCACCAGGGACACCCCCAACTCTCATTTTGAGGGGAAAAGACTGGTGCCCACACTTAAAACATATGTGGAATTCTGTATTTAACTGTCTCAATGACACTGAGCCTTATAAAGGTAAAATCAAGCCTGAATTTTCCAGACTGTAAACATGTGGTAGGATAAGATTTCGCATTAGATTTTCATAAATCAGTTTATATAAACACACTTTTATTTTATTTATGCATTCAATTAAAAGGAAAATATCTCAGACTGTAAGTATGAACTTTCCTTTTTGAGGACGATACAAATAAAAATGTGCTTACAGTAAAGATCTTTTTTAAAGGTGAATTTTTCTTATTCTAAATTTGGTAATAGGTTTACAGCATTAAAACAACAATAACATTGTATTTGATCACCTCTAAGAATTGCTTTTGTTTCTAGATGGTAGATCTTGAAGGCAGGGGGAGGCAAAACTAATTATAATATTAAACATACCTGTATCACTCAGGTAAAAAAGTTATCTGCTTAAAAAATAAGCATTTTAGCACATTTCAAAATACACCGTAAAATAATTTAACTAGTCCTTGTTTTACATGACCAGAACTCTTCTCTCAGAGATGGATTATTACCATGTTTCCTCACGGTGATGAGGCCATCCGTTATCTCTTTCCATCAATATTATGAAAATGAGTATGAATTATGATGAGCATGGAAAACAAAAGCTATTTTCATTTTCTCATCATTCAACATTGTTTTATTCAGTCAATATGCACTTCTCTACTCTGGATTGCTATGTCTTACTGCCCAAAGAGAACATTATATTTTTACTGGAAATGGGATCAGGATAATGAAGGTATCAAAAGAAAATCACGGTTTAAAAATATTTATTTCTACTCTGTACTACTAGAGAATGTGATTTGGCAGGCCTAGGAAGGTTCTTGAATTGTATAAATTATTATTATTATTTTTTTTAATGTATGGCTGCACTGGGTCTTCATTGCTGTGCATGAGCTCTCTCTACTTGTGGTGAGCACAGGCTAGTCTTTGTTGTGATACACGAGAAGGGGACGACCAAGGATGAGATGGCTGGATGGCATCACTGACTCGATGGACGTGAGTCTCAGTGAACTCTGGGAGTTGGTGATGGACAGGGAGGCCTGGCGTGCTGCGATTCATGGGGTCGCAAAGAGTCGGACACGACTGAGCGACTGATCTGATCTGATCTGATCTGATGGGCTTCTCATTATGATGGCTTCTCTTGTTACCCAGCACAGGCTCTAGGCATGTGGATGTCAGTAGTTGCAGCACATGAGCACAGTACTTGTGGCTCATGATCTCTAGAGTGCAGGCTCAGTAGTGGGCTTAGGTGCATGGGCTTAGTCGCTTCATGGCATATTGGATCTTTCCAGACCAGGGATCAAACCTGTGTTCCCTACACTGGCAGGAAATTATTATTCCTTGAATTGTGTATTTTTGATAAAAATTGATTTTCTTCATATGTTCCCAACATCACGAATCACTAACCAAAAAATCCAACAATATTAGTGAATTCTAGAAACAGCAATGATAATATGAGTTCATCAGTGATTAAAAATTTATTGAATACTTGTCTACTGCCCTTTACTCCTGGCATTCAAGATGTTACTCCAAATACTGTGCAATGAATTAAGTAATTAATAGTTAGGTAATCATTGCTCCACAGAAGTGTTCGTTTTCCAAGATCTTTGTGTTGGTATCACAGCTTGCTGCTGCTGCTGCTAAGTCGCTTCAGACATGTCTGACTCTGTGCGACCCCAGAGACGGCAGCTTACCAGGCTCCCTCATCCCTGGGATTCTCCAGGCAAGAATACCGGAGTGGGTTGCCATTTCCTTCTCCAATGCATGAAAGGGAAAAGTGAAAGTGAAGTCGCTCAGTCATGTCCGACTCTTAACGACCCCATGTACTGCAGCCCACCAGGCTTCTCCATCCGTGGGATTTTCTAGGCAAGGCAAGAGTACACAACTTAGGTGTTGTGATTTTCTGCGTAGCACCTAAATCAGCATTATGGTATTGACTTTAGATAAATTCTATCTAAAGTGGAAAAGTGCTAATTCATTTTGATATCATATTTTGATACAAGAAGTCTTTCAAAAATTTATTTTAAAAACTGATTGAGTGAAGAAACATGGACAGAGGTTTGTGACATTGTACAGGATGCAGTGATCAAGACTATCCCCAAGAAAAAGAAATGCAAAAAGGCAAAATGGTTGTCTGAGGAGGTCTTACAAATAGCTGAGAAAAGAAGAGAAGCTAAAGGCAAAGGAGAAAAGGAAAAATATACCCATTTGAATGCAGAGTTCCAAAAACCCTACAGCCTGCATTAAATTGGGCAAATACTCATTATTACGACTACACCACTGTGTTACAAATATATCCTACCATAAGGATTGTCTAGTACCATGTCAGCCATAATATATCAGACTCTCTGGGAGAGAGGAAAAAAATACCTTTATTTTTAGCGAGCACCCCCCAGTTATTATAACCAGGATATTCAGGGGAAAAAATGAACAAATGTGTAATTCCCCAATGTTGAAAGTGACCCAAGGGTCTAACACTATGTATACCACTGTTTGTTTAACTGAAAAAAAATTAAAAAATCAAAAATATATTAAGGATTAAATAAAAGAAGGTGGGAATGATGAGTATACAATTCTATGTGTATGCCAAGTTGCTTAAGTTGTGTATGACTCTTTGCAATTCCATGGACTATAACCTGCCAGGCTACTCTGTTCATGGGATTCTCCAGGCAAAAATACTGGAGTGAGTTGCCCTGCCATCCTCCAGAGGATCTTCCCACACAATTCTATCAGTATTAAATAAACTACTGTTCCAGTGAGTGAGGAGGGGAGGACGTATGGCGCCGGCGTTGCATCCCTCCTCTCGGGCACCAGCCCACCAAAAAAAAAATAAATAAATAAATAAATAAATAAACTACTGTTCCTTAACGTATGTATTTAGCCCTTGATTTCCTGATCTATGTTTAGCACATTAAGGAAAGCAAAGGGAAGGGAAGCAGGTCCATCTATGAAGAGACTGTGTTGGCAGGGCACCTTTGAGCTGATATGGGAACTAAGAAATGTAAAATCTTATACCATTTAGTAAGTAGCTTTGGCTTTTGAGTAGTTAACTGTTGAGAACGACAAAGATTAGTTTATGAATTATAAAACTTTGTGTGTATGTATTTGTGTGCACATTCACTCATACAAAACATATTCTGTAGAAAACATATTCATTTTTTTGTCAATACAAGTCATTTACCACATGAATTTCCTTTTCTTAAACTGTGTCTACATATGCCTACTAAAAAATCTATAGTTTCTCAGAAATCTGAAAGTTCTTTTTTTTTTTTTTAATAGGGATATGTTGAGAGTGTGGTAGGGATTTTCTCAGTTTGTGTCACAGAATACAATGAGAAGCTATGAGAGATTACAAAAGAAAAATGTGTGCATGTGTAAACAGGCATTTTCAAGAGTGTCTCCCTATGTATGAAGTAAGTAGGGAAGGAAACAAAAAAAGATAATGAATGAAATAAATTGAGGAAAAAGAGTAGAGACTGATGGACAGAGGCAGGTTTGTCCCCAGATCATCAAACTTGGGTTGAGGAGATGAGAAATAAGGAGGTTGGAACATGCTACTGAAGTTGGCCCAACATTCCCCTGATCTGTGCCTCGGCTTCAGTTCCCAGACATCACACTGCCTCAGCTCTGGTTTTCTCTCTGATGTGATTCCATGTAAGAGATCCAGCACCTCCCATTCTGTGTCTCTTTTTTCTCACTGTCTGATGGCTCTTGAGCCTGCTATGCTGCCATGGGAACCTGTGGGAGACAGTAGGCGCTCATTACACTTATTCCCTTTCATCCCCTTTTGAAAATGAATTAAGTGTTTTCTGTTTAGGTTGGCATGAAAAACATGTCCTGACTCCAGAGTCCTGAAGTTTGTACATTCAAGATGCTTTAACATTGGAAAGCAAGAAATATGTGACTGCTAACAGTGTCAATCTTGAAAACCTTACTGGCAGATCTTCGTCATGAACAGATATTTACACAAATATGATCTATATTAGTAGTCAGTTTTTTCTGTTGATGAGAAATAGCTGAGATTAAAACTAGCAGTCAGTGTATGCATCATGGTGAATAAGAAGGTTAAGTTCTTAAATCAAACATATGTAGGTTCAAATTTTAGCACCACCACAATATGGTATTTGAGCAAGTTATTTTACCTCTCTAAGTTTTGGTTTCTTAAGTTAGTAAAATGGCTTGTCAGAAAGTATGGTCTCAGCTATAGGAAGAGGTTAAATCATGAAGTTTATATAAAATGCTGCTACAATGTCTGGCTCAGTAAATATTCAATAAATAGGTATATTTTTATTTTAAAAAATATCCTCAGAAGAAAATTAATGGGGATTATACCTAAAGAGGGTAATTGTGGTAATTGGAGAGTCAGTGTTTTTTTACTTGGCAAAAATTGCACCTTCTCTAATTTTAAAAACCAGTTACCTGCAAGTTAATATGCTATCCATAAAATTATGTATAGCTAGTATATATACATGATGGATCAATTTCCAAAAATTCTACAAGGTAGATTAAGATGTTTCGAGAAAATGAGGCAATAAATGTGAGAAGAAATCATTCTTTTTATAAGTTTACAGGTTGAGACCCAAAGAGGTCAAATAAATTTGTATATTTAGAACATAATGAACTTGATTTGAAAAAGAAATTAGTTTGTATACATGAGTATTACTTTGATTTATTCCAGATATCACCAATCTTAGAGTATCCTTTCATCAGAGTCTTTCCATTTCTCACACAGAAAACAAATCTCCTGTTAAAATATGCACTGCACTCTTAAGGTTTTACTTTATATCTGATATAGATGATAGTTATGCTACAAAAAGACTTTTATATCATTCATAAAGAAAAGTGAACAGAGAAAAGGAGATTCTTTTGCCTTTTAATGCTACTACTATGATATTTCAGTGCTGATACTTACCATATCTAATTAGTAAATTGCACAAATACAACAGGAGTTTGAATAACATGTTATGAATTTTCATTTGTACACATGTGGCTTTTGGAGCGCTGCCATTTCCTGAAATAGGAAGATTGTTCTGAATAGTAAACAGTAAGATTTTCTGTTTTAGCTCCAACTTTAATTTGTATCTGGCTTGAGAAATGTGATCAAATTATCTAATCAAAATCTTTGACACCATCAATGGGCTTTTTAAAAATAAAGACAATATTAAAATGAAGCCTGTGAATTAATCTCATTATCTGCATCAAATTGAATTGAGGACTGAAATAGGGCTTGTGCCTGGCAAAGTTTAGTTTTCAAAGATGATGTTGACACATACATTTTTCTGTTCCATGGTGGTCTTTGGATTAATTTCAAATCTGATATTTAAAATGAAATAAAATGAAGACTAAGTATCTGATCCCAGGGCAGTCATTTTCAGTTTTCTCCATCTCAATGTGGTAGAATGACTTTGTGTGAGTCTGTGTATGTGCATACTTACCCATATACATATATGTGTAATATGTTCTATATTAATATATATTCCTTCATAAAGAGATATATGTATTATATCTTTATGTAGAAATATAATGATGTTAAGAAACATTTCTGTGAGAACTTATGTGAGGTAGCTTGAGAGTAAAATCTTTCTAATTACTGTCAACTTGATCTTCAGATTCTAAATGCTTTCCATTTTTACCAAAATGTCAAATTATTTTTGGTATAAAAGAGAAGGCACTTCTTGTGAACTGCCAGATTGTATACCTGACTATTAAACACTGCCAAAATTTAAAAGCAGACAAAACTCAACTTCCCATATTCATGAGAACTATTTATCCCACCAGAAAGATGTGCAGGGTATTAACACCTTGCATTTATAATAACTTACAGTTATCAAAATACTTTCATTATTTCCTTATTCATAGGAAAATCTAGGCAAGTTTTGGTAATATCATTTTACAGGTGAGGAAAATGGGAATTTGTGATGTTTAAAACTTGGCAAAGGTGACATGGCTAATAAAAATGGAAGAAGGAGGAGTTAGGTCACCGAATTTCAGTCTTAGGTTTTCTTTCACTATGCCATCCTGCCCTTTGACATTTATGCCTACAAAGAAACCACTTACTTCTCATCATCCACCCCTTGAGAGAGCCTTGTGTTAACCCAAAATGAACTCATTTTATAAAATCAATAACACTATTAATGCATTGTAGGGTTTTTAGTGAAATGCATTTATAATCATAATAATTAAAGACTATTTTCATCTTAACTCATTTTTTGATGGAAAAACCATCAGCGCAATTTATAAAAAGAAATAGAGCAATCCTTGTACCTGAATCCCTGTAATTTATAGACAATACTTTTTAGTCTCAGAGAGGCAGTTTGGGATTTGGGTTAAGTAGATGCAAGGTATTATATATAGAATAATAAACAGCAAGGTCCCACTGTATAGCACAGGGAACTGCATTCAACATTCTATAACGAATCATAATGGAAAAGAATATGAAAAAGAATGTTTATATGTGTTTAATGAATTCCTTTGCGGTACAACAGAAATTGACACATTATAAATCAACTATACTTCAATAAAATATATATTTTTTAAAGACAATGGTTAAAAAAATTACAAGCATGCTAATAAAACTAAGTTTCTAATACCATCTGCTTCTGAATTTGGCTTTAAGTACACTCTCTTACTTCAAGTCAATCTTAGAATTATAAACATATAGACTACAAACAAAATGACCACTGTTTATTATTGTGATTTTAGCATGATAATTTATAGTCAAGAATGTATTTGTAAAATCTCCATGAGAAGTTATATGGAATTAATTAATAATCAAATAATACAAGTGGTGGTTTGGCTTTTCATTTATTTCAGCTTCTTATTTAAAAACATATTTAGTAAATGTGCTGAACAAAACAAGTTTAGCCAAATTTGATTGACATAAATACTGAAAATTATATTACATGTAAACTTTTTCAGATGAAGTTCTATGCCTTGGGAAGGCATTCTATTTTCCCTTAGGGTACTGATACATATATAGCTATTTCAAGAGTTTTGATGCAAAGGTGTATCTTTTTTAAGCTCCAGATATAATTTTAAAATTGATACCCAAGAAATAAAGAGCTAATGTTAGCTTCTCAGAAAGAAAGAGAGAAAGAGAGGGATACTGTGAGTGAACTTGGGAGACACTCATGTGAGAAATATATTGTAGGATACATATATTGTAGGAGCTAACATCATAATCATATCAGTTCTCTAGGATACTTGGGGCAAAGCAGTCAAAATATCCTTCAGCAGTTCAGTGTTTTAATACAAATAAATCATCATTTTTTTCTACAAGGAATAAACTTTCTTTTTTCCTAAACCAAATGCACATTTATCATAAATTACATTAAGTGACATTTTGACTTTGGTAAAAATAACTAAAAATCTTTAATTTGCTGCATGTACAATTTAAATGAAGGAGTTCATCAGAACACTAGTAGAATGACAACTAGGCTTCATTTTCAACATTAAAATTCATTAGGTGACACTCCAGTTAAGAAATCATACAAATAAATAATACTGAAAAAGTTCCCTCTTTCATTCATAATTTAAGGAGTGAAATATGTTCTCTCAGGAAATATAAATTAAATACAGACAAATTCTGAATAAGAAGCATTTTACTTTGTGGTTCTCAGATGCATTACAAGGAATTTGAAGTAAATGAAAACTAAAAGGAATTTTTGGAAAATGTTGGTCTGCATAAAAATGATATGCTCCTAACATCTTAGTAAGCCTGTATGACATATATGAACAGATTTTCTGAATAAATTAAAAATACTTTATAAGGTAAAAAGATATATTCAAGTTTGAACTTAAAAATCTTGATTCTAGGTACTTTGTCAAGAAGGTTATATAAAATCTTATAAATTTACATATTACTATAAATTTCAGTACTATGATTGTTGAGAATTATAGTAATAGGATTTACCTTTTCTTTCAATTAACTGGTTAAAGACCTAGACCGGACAGTCATTTTTTTTTTTTTTCAGTTTCCTCTTACCTATTGTGATAGCAGTCCAACGGAAACTCGCATCATACTATAAATTTCTACAGAACTTTTTCTGTGCTCGGTACATACTCAGCCAAATTGAGCTTTCATGAGCAATCTTAGTTTGTTTTACTCTTAATTGGCTTTAATGTTCACATGTCCTTTGATATTTAATAGTTTACAGTATAGAATTCATTGGGTGGCTTGTATTTTTGCACACTCAACTCTATGGTTTCTATATTCTCTTAATAGGAGCTGAAAGTATACGCTGAGAAGGCTGTTGCTGGAGAAATGCAAAAGAGTTAATGTTCCACATTCACGGGGAAGTACTGAGTTGAGAGATGGGCAGATACTTGAAAAAGAACAAAGTAGTCATCCTAAGCTGAAGATGTAAGCTACAGCTCTATCTCAATCTGCCAAAACCATGGTGCCCTATTGCCTTAATAGAACAAGAATATCATTCTGTGACGTGGGTAGGTATTTCCAGCACTGCCACTCACACTGCATTGTACTATGTCTTCTGAAATATGCAAATGTGATGTACTATAATCACACACAGAATGTTTGGGTGGTATCACTTACGCATATAGGCCAGGTACAATTTACAATGTATTTTAGACTTATATTCATTTAAAAATAGAATAGTATTGATTTTTGATAACACTTATAACGGAATGACTCCCTTGCCCAGTGGCTTTTCAGTTAGAACAGGAAAAGTGCTAGATTATGATAACATAGGGAAACAAAGCTGCTGTCTATTCTAGGGAAGAAAATGGGTTCCTAGGCTTATTGAATTGGCCTTGTTGATCTTAAGGAAATAAACAAGCAAAGAAGAACCTCTTTCGATAGAAATGCCACTTAACTTGATTTATAATGTGCAGCATTAATGGAACTGAATCATAAAAATACCATGTATTATTGTTGCCCTGCATGTCTCATGGCCTTCATTAGCCTGTAAGAAAGCTCCGTGGAAATTTGAAAATGCTAACAGAAAATGAAAGAAATCAGTTATGCTATTCTCTGTTTTTTTCCTTAAAATAATAGTAATACTGAAAATAATGATGATGATTAAAGTTTTGGTGTAGGAGTTCGTTTACACATGGAAAGTGAAGAACACCCAGCTAGGCAGAACAGAGATGCCAAGATACAGAAAGCAATGGTTAAAAGAAAGAGCCCTGGCTGTAAATGTGCACAATATTCCACATTATATACATGTCATTTCTGAGTACTGTTGGAACGATGTGGTGTCAAATCTGGATGACGGATTGAGGTGAAAGCTGGGAAGAGAGAGCTTGTGAAAAAACAGCCCTGACTGACCGGGGGCATCCTATCGGACTTCTCCTGCAGGCTATAAGGAACCAGTTTCATCACATGAAAGGAGGAGTAGAACAGGGATAATTGTCTACTAATTTAACTAGCTCATTTGATCAGTGTATTATTCAAATTGTATTCAAGTGTAACAATGCCATCTAGCGATGAGATTCTAAACTGACCTTCCCGCAGTTTACTTCCCGCAGTAAGGTTAGAAGGCAAGTGTTTGGCTATTTCATAGCACTTCAACTTGCTAGTCTATGAAATAATAGAGTACTTCTGATATCCATTTTAGTGTTAAATAAATTATCCATACAAGGTAACACAAAACATAAAATGAACATCCATTTTTTGTTTCAATATACAGTTTCCTTTTTTATGTAGGAAGTTCATATTCAATAGTAAAACATCCTATGAGTCTCTGTCAGCCTATGACCTGCGTTTATAGAATCTCTGATATTTGCTCATTCAGTAGATCTTTACAATCATTTGTACTGAAGGCATGTGTTTTATTTAATCTTTGCTTTTCAAAAACAGTCTTCATAAAACCATAGCTAACCAAACTATCATTGCATTCTTTTCTCTTTTGCCCTTCTCAGCTTTTTGTTTCCACTGTAAAGCCAGGTCTGAAGAATGAAGGTTGGAATTCTTCAACATCATAATTCATGTTGCCCCAATAGCAATGATCATTTATTCCATAGCCCTTCAAAAACTTGAAACCATCTTCTAATTTTATTGGAAGAAATGTGAACCTATAGTAATACACATTTTGATTGTAATTGCTCATCTGGAATTTGGGCAAAAGTCATATGAGAGCAAGGATTTAAATCACTAAGAATGAATTCTAGGATCTTTGCTACATGTTAGTTGTACAGGCTTGAACTTAAAAGACAACTTCTTGGACTTCTGTTTCCTCTGGAAAAAAAAAATTGTGGATTGGACAAAACCATCTGCAATGTGTTTTTCAACTATAAACATCTGGGATTCTTGAGCTGATAAATAAGATTGTTAAGAATGGAAAGCAGAGTTGAACTTACTCCACTGACTGAACTTTGGGGTGCACTAAGTGACTTTGAGTTCTTCTTAATTTAATATTCAACAAAAGTTGTATTTTGCAGACTATCCAGAATACTTTAAAATATCTTATGTAGACATGGGGTAGAGGAGGGAAAGGTATTCAGATATCCCAATATAGAATAGAATTGGATAACATTCACAATATTTCTCCATGTAAATTTTGATATTAGCTACATTCTAAAATGTTTAATGTAGACATATGACCAAAATGCAGAGAAGGCAATGGCACCCCACTCCAATACTCTTGCCTGGAAAATCCCATGGACGGAGGAGCCTGGTAGGATATAGTCCATGGGGTTGCTAAGAGTCGGACACGACTGAGCAACTTCACTTTCACTTTCATGCGTTGGAGAAGGAAATGGCAACCCACTCCAGTGTTCTTGCCTGGAGAATCCCAGGGATGGGGGAGCCTGGTGGGCTGCCGTCTATGGGGTCGCACAGAGTCAGACACAACTGAAGCGACTTAGCAGCAGCAGCAGCAGCATGACCAAAATGGCAGCAAGGAATGGTATAAACATAATATTCCCCATTTTATCCCCACTCAATAATTGCTAATTATATTGTAGTCTATTTTTCCCTTCATGAAGGAAAAAAACTTAAATTCCAATCCTTAAATTATAGGTGATATTCCAAAATTTTGTCAATTGTTGATACAGTTCTTAGAACATAAAAATGTGCTGCTTGCTGCTAAGGAAACCTACATGTATTTTTAGTTTGTTTGTAAAAATAATTCATATTTTAATAACAATAAGCTGATATTGACTCTCCTTCCTTTTTGATAGATTAAGAAGACAAAATTATATTTTGTTAGAGAAGGGGGCATTCTATATACACACTTTTTTTGGAAGTTTTAACATATGTCATTGGTATTCTCCACCAAAGTAACTACACTATATTAAAAGCACACAGTAAAATATTCTTCTGTTTAAACATCACATAAGAAATAATTGTTAGCATCTTGTGATTATTTACCTACTTATTTCCAATAGTTGCATATTCTGATTCAACATTATTGGTAAAAGAATAGGTGACAGCAAGTCAAAAGTATCATGTATAGACGTTCACACTAGGTTTATGAAAAAATTTAAAAGCAAAAAACAAAATAACACAAAAAAATAAACAAAATACACATACTCTCTCTTAACAACACTAATGAGAGCAGAATTCGGAGAATTTGCATCCTTAATTTCAGTTAAAAATAAAAATCAATGATTATAAAAGGAGATATGTCACATGGTACAAAAGCAGTGTTATGTGCATACCTATTGTATTTCATGACGTTTTCTTTGAAATCATTTGTAAACTGAATTGAGGGTATCAAAGATCTTCATTCAATCAGCACTTAAAATCAAGAGACTCCTTTTATGTTTTAGATACTGCCCACTACTTTCTCTACTTTTTCTTCCTTCTGCTGTCTTCAGTCCTCCCCCTCCTCTTTTTTTCTATATTGATTATAATCAAATCATTCTAAGAAAAACATGTAACTTTACTAGTGAATTATCTAATTGTATGAATTTGCAGAATTTATTTTTTCTCAGCTACTTTAATAGCTTTAAATCTCTACAAGTTTTACTTGACAAATAATATATACAAAGAATTTCAATTATTTTGGAAGACTTATTCATTCAAGGTGTTCTTAGAAATCATCATTCCAATAGATCTGCCAGCCATTGTAAGCCTTAATTTTCTCTTTTTCCTTTGGTACATGTCAATTCATGTCTACAAATATTTCACAAGAATGAAAAACTGGCTGATAACCTACTAGCATATTTTATAAATATTTACTACAATCACATTCAGCTTCTAAAATCTCAATAAGAATTACATATTAAGATATTCTAAAGAATCACAGCCTCTCTTTTACTTGTTTATTAAAGTAGTAACTAGTCACTGTTCCATTTACAATTTATTTCACCTAAACTTTTCTATGGTCACAACAACACAACCTTAACTTAAATAATTAAAATGTAGAAAAAACAACAAAGCAACTGGTTTCTTTTTCAACATGGTTCCAAAAACATGTTTAACTTTCTGATTTTTTTTTTTTTTTTGAAACCTGACCTGCACTGTTATTTGACTAAATTGTTAGTACTGATTATTTGCATTTTTGTGTGGCAACCTATATGTTACAGACCCCTCCTTCCATGATTCAAGTGATAGGCCCAGCTCATCTGTAAAAGATACTCTTTGTGGTGGTGGTTGTTTAGTCGCTAAATTGTATCTGACTCTTTTGTGACCCCATGTGCTGTAGCCCTCCAGGCTCCTCTGTCCATAGGATTTCTCAGGCAAGAATACTGGAGTGGGTTGCTGTTTCTTTCTCCAGGGGAAATTCCTAAACCAGGGGTTGAACTGGGTCTCCTGTATCAAACCCGGATCTCCCACATTGGCAAGGCAGATTCTTTAGCACTGAGCCACCAGGAAAGCCCATAAAGGATATGCTTACACATTACTAAACAACTAGGTTGATTAGGTAGAATCAGAAAAGAAACATATTTGGTTTCAAGGATTAAAAAAAAGAATGCTTATTGGACAAAATTTTCATTATTCAACCAGCTGTTATTTACTTTATCTGGAAAAGTTGGTAATATATAACTAGATACAAAAGATTTGCTAAAAGAACTGACAAAGTAAACTTTATAAATGTGAAATACTTAGTCAAGCAGGTACTTTGTCATTCTGAAATTCAATCATCTGCCAAATATCTCAAGGGTACTTTCTTCATTTACATGAATAAATATGTCAGCGAACAAAGTGTTATGAGTTTGCCAACAAATTATCTTTTTTTATGATTGACATTTTTGGCTATATCTTTGGGATAAAGTTTTTAAAAATGATATTTTAGCTTCAGTTTTATTTGTACATTAAAATTTTGTGACTTTCAATGATATTGAAATAAGATTATTCCTGGAATAGAAAAACTAAAAATAGAAAATACTCATTTAATATTTTGGGTTTTGCTTTTTGGATTCTCTTAATTGACAATGTAGAGAGCCAAAATTAGTTGTTTGAAAAACAAAAGGAGACTGTACATTGTTAACTAATCTAGACATAGAAAATCCAATGACATGATACAGGGAACAGATTCTTTTTTAAAGAAAAAGATGTAAAAGAATAGATAAAACTGATTATGTTCACATTTCTTCTTTGTCTTTATCTTTTTATGTTATCATAAACTACTCTGATTTTATAACATGCCTCACCATTTCTTTCACTGTCATTTTCCTCTTTTTGCAAAAAATGAAAGTACCTATATTTTAAAATTTTAGAGTAAACTGGATTTTTTGTATACTTTTTAAATAATGGTTATACAGTACTAATGATTTTAGAATATAGGTGGAAAACATCTGAAATTTAGATAATGAAAGACTCTAGAAAAAAAATCTCACCTAAGGTTTATATATACAGAATTTTTCAGAAAAAAAAAATGTGAATGAACCATGATTCTGATCCTAGTAAATAGCTTTAAAACTAAAAATTCCATTTCTTATCATTTTCCTTTGCTTTATGATGCTAGTAAAACTGTTTTAGCTTAAGAATCCTTAGACTGCAGAGCCTAACATGGCCATATTTTTTATACTCTGGCTCCATCTAGTAGAGCCTGAAGAAATTACTTCAAGGTGTGAATTTCATTCATAGGGCTTAAGAGCTATATTTCATGGTAATGAACAAAATATTTTTTAAAAGATGGCAAATAATATTTCATAGTGTGTTACTATTGGGTGATGTGAACTACTATAGTGTTTAGTGTATGCTCTTTTCCTAGAGTTAGTCAATTGTTTATGATGTTAGCAAAATTCAGGGTTTTGACATCTTAAATTTTAGAGATGAAAAAGATTTTTATTCTTGTACCATTTCTTACTCCTCTCAGCTTCTGGTTTTATAACAGGGTGGGATCAACATAACTTAAGACAGGAGAGGGTACTCTAACTATATTTCCAACTCACGTGTGAACTAGCTCAGATGTACAGATGTGAAGCATGAAACTTGTAAAATTTCACTTTGTGTGAGGAGCAAGTCTTGGCTAAATTTTAGTGATGGGTAAGCATAGGAAGATGGTAGAATTTTTGACATTATTTTAAAATTACCAGTATCTTAAAAATCCTTGCATTCTAATAAAAACATTTTCTTCTACTTTTTTATTTCATTTTTTCCTTCTTGAAGGTCATGCTAGTTCCTTGACTGGTAAGACTACAATGTCTGCAACAGGGTATATGTTTTCTATAATTGCTTTAAACAAGTAAACACTAGTGCTCTAATCAAAATGACCAATCTAAACAGAAAATTTTTTTCCAGGAGAACATGTAGCATTTAACAAACAGCATTCTAAAGGTTGTAGAGGAATGGATAATTTAAAGTAGCTAATAGGAATGACAGCATTGATTGTAGTTTTTCAAATCTAATTGCCAATAAGAAAACCTCTGCAGATTTACTACCTGAAATAAACTTTCCACAGAACCAACCAAACTAACCTGCAACACAGCCAATTCAGTCCTTACTGACACTTTTATTCTTCAACACTGATCATTGCCACCCAATCAGTAGTCATGAGTAGCCATTGATTTCAAGATGGCTAACCTGAGTAGATTGCCATGAAAAGGTCCAGCTGGTTAGTGCCTATATATGCAGCCATTCCTTGTACAGGGGTGGGAAGCTTAACGAATTTCAGAGATGTGGTTAGTGAACCAGTTAGACTATTTAAAATCCCATTTCAGTCTCCTAAATATAGATAATATTTCCTTTAAAAGGAAATATTTTTGAAAAAATATAATGACTACATAAAGTTATGCCACTCTCAATTTTATGTTTTGAATGACTTTTTAAAAACAATCATAATTTTAGAACAGCTTCAGAGTTACATAAAATTTGTGAAGAAAACAGAGTCTTCATATATTCCATGCACAGTTTCCCCTATTACTTCAGTGTAGTACTCTTTTAACAGTTAATGAACCAGTATTGACACAACATTGTTAACTAAAGTCCATACTTTTTCAGATTTTCTTAGTTTTCACTTGATGCTATTTTCGGTTCAAGGATTTTTTGGAGACATCTTAGATTCATTCCGATTATGCCAGTTTTACAAACTTCTCTTGCTTTTGGTGACTTTGTTAGTTTTAGTTTTCAGGAGCACTGGTGAAGTTTTGTAGAATTTGCTACATTTGGGGTTTATCTGGTGTTTTTCTTGGGAATCAGATCAGATCAGATCAGTCACTCAGTCGTGTCCGACTCTTTGCGACCCCATGAATCGCAGCACGCCAGGCCTCCCTGTCCATCACAAACTCCCGGGGTTCACTCAGACTCACGTCCATCGAGTCAGTGATGCCATCCAGCCATCTCATCCTCTGTCGTCCCCTTCTCCTCCTGCCCCCAATCCCTCCCAGCATCAGAGTCTTTTCCAATGAGTCAACTCTTCGCACGAGGTGGCCAAAGTACTGGAGTTTCAGCTTTAGCATCAGTCCTTCCAAAGAAATCCCAGGGCTGATCTCCTTCAGAATAGACTGGTTGGATCTCCTTGCAGTCCAAGGGACTCTCAAGAGTCTTCTCCAACACCACAGTTCAAAAGCATCAATTCTTTGGCCCTCAGCCTTCTTCACAGTCCAACTCTCACATCCATACATGACCACAGGAAAAACCATAGCCTTGACTAGATGGACCTTTGTTGGCAAAGTAATGTCTCTGCTTTTGAATATGCTATCTAGGTTGGTCATAACTTTCCTTCCAAGGAGTAAACATCTTTTAATTTCATGGCTGCAGTCACCATCTGCAGTGATTTTGGAGCCCAGAAAAATAAAGTCTGACACTGTTTTCCACGGTTTCCCCATCTATTTCCCATGAAGTGATGGGACCGGATGCCATGATCTTCGTTTTCTGAATGTTGAGCTTTAAGCCAACTTTTTCACTCTCCTCTTTCACCTTCATCAAGAGGCTTTTTAGTTCCTCTTCACTTTCTGCCATAAGGGTGGTGTCATCTGCATATCTGAGGTTATTGATATTTCTCCCGGCAACCTTGATTCCAGTTTGTGTTTCTTCCAGTCCAGCGTTTCTCATGATGTACTCTGCATATAAGTTAAATAAACAGGGTCACAATATACAGCCTTGACGGACTCCTTTTCCTGTTTGGAACCAGTCTGTTGTTCCATGTCCAGTTCTAACTGTTGCTTCCTGACCTGCATACAGATTTCTCAAGAGGCAGATCAGGTGGTCTGGTATTCCCATCTCTTTCAGAATTTTCCACAGTTTATGTGATCCACACAGTCAAAGGCTTTGGCATAGTCAATAAAGCAGAAATAGATGTTTTTCTGGAACTCTCTTGCTTTTTCTATGATCCAGCGGATGTTGGCAATTTGATCTCTGGTTCCTCTGCCTTTTCTAAAACCAGCTTGAACATCAGGACGTTCACGGTTCACATATTGCTGAAGCCTGGCTTGGAGAATTTTAAGCATTACTTTACTAGCGTGTGAGATGAGTGTAATTGTGCAGTAGTTTGAGCATTCTTTGGCATTGCCTTTCTTTGGGATTGGAATGAAAACTGACCTTTTCCAGTCTTGTGGCCACTGCTGAGTTTTCCAAATTTGCTGTCATAATAAGTGCAGCACTTTCACAGCATCATCTTTCAGGATTTGAAATAGCTCAACTGGAATTCTATCACCTCCACTAGCTTTGTTCGTAGTGATGCTTTCTAAGTCCCACTTGACTTCACATTCCAGGATGTCTGGCTCTAGGTCAGTGATCACACCATCGTGATTAGACTGGGGTTATATATGTGAGTAATAGCAGAGAGGTAAAGTGGTATTTTGGGAGCAAAGAACTAAAAAGCTTCTTGATGAAAGTGAAAGAGGAGAGTGAAAAAGTTGGCTTATAATTCAACATTCAAAAAACTAAGATCATGGCATCCAGTCCCATCACTTCATGGCAAATAGATGGGGAATCAATGGAAACAATGAGAGACTTTTATATTTTGGGGCTCCAAAATCACTGCAGAATGTGACTGCAGCCATGAAATTAAAAGACACTTGGTCCTTGGAAGAAAAGCTATGACCAACCTAGACAGCATATTGCAAAGCAGAGACTTTACTTTGCCAACAAAAGTCTGTCTAGTCAAAGCTATGGTTTTTCCTGTAGTCATATATGGATGTAAGAGTTGGACCATAACAGAAGTTGAGCACTGAAGAATTGATGCTTTTGAACTGTGGTGTTGAAGAAGACTCTTGAGAGTCCCCTGGACTGCAAGGAGATCCCACCAGTCCATCCTAAAGGAAATCAGTCCTGAATATTCATTGGAAGGACTGATGCTGAAGCTGAAACTCCAGTACTTTGGCCACCTGATGCAAAGAACAGACTCACTAGAAAAGACCCTGATCCTGGGAAAGATTGAGGGCAGGAGAAGGGAATGAAAGAGGATGAGATGGTTGAATGGCACCACCGACACGATGGACATGAGTTTGAGCAACGTTCAGGAGATAGTGAAGGACAGGGAATCCTGGCATGCTGCAGTCCATGGGGTCGCAAAGAGCTGGACACATGACTGACTGAACAGCGGCAGAAAAATATTAATATGGGCTAGTGGATAATGTTTTTCTTCAATTTGAACTTTATTTTGTTTAACTGAAAGGCGTAAATACTTATTAATTAAGAATTTGATGAACTTTTTGCAAGATAGGTGATTGTTATAGAAATGTTAAAAATACATCAGATTTCTATGATTTTGCAAGTATTTTGAGTAATAAATAGAATTTACAAAATAATAATATATTCACAAAATTTCTTCTGATTTACTCAACTGTTGTTAAAATTTTCATTGAATCATGAAATTACATTTTTATTAGAAAGTGTTCCTTCAGTCTTCATCAGTGTTATCTGAGTTATTTTTCAAATATTACATATTCTTTTTAGGTTTTGTACCATTCAGTTTTCTATGAGATGTTGTAAAGTCATTTATTTTGGCAAATTATAAAATCATGTAAGTTGTTTACATTCATAGTATATTGCTTTAAATAGTTAGCAAAACTTAAGTAAAAAATACCTTTGAACTATATCAGAATGGAAAAGGAAAGAAATTTTAAATTAAATTTGTTGTTGTTTAGTCACTAAGCTGTGTCTAACTCTTTTGCAACCCCACAAACTGTAGCTCCATGGGATTTCCCAGGCAAGAATACTGGAGTGGGTTTCCATTTCACTCTCTAGGAGGTCTTCCTGACCTAAGGATTGAACCTATGTATCCTACATTGGCAGGTGGATTCTTTATAACTGAGCCACCAGGGAAGCCCTTTTAAATGAAATATTTCATAATAAAACACTTTTATATAATGCCTCAGAAGTCAAAATTGGTATTCTTCCAAAAAATAATTTTTCAGTATAAAAATAACATGAATATGCTGAAAGTTGTGATAATATAGGATTGTATAAAATACTAAAACAAAATAACTCATTCTTGGTCTCATTTTCTAAGATCAGCATCTTATATCATTTCTGTTTTTAGTTCTTCTGTAGATTTTTCATTAAGTTCTAGATACTATGTTTTAACTCTTCTGGATATACCTAAGTAAACAGGATTTATTGTTTCACATTGTTGTTGTTCAGTCTCTCAGTTGTGTCCAACTCTTTATGACCCCATGGACTGGAGCACACCAGGCTTCCCTGTCCTTCACCATCTCCCGGAGCCTGTACAAACTCATTTCCATTGAATCAGTGATGCCATCCAACCATCTCGTCCTCTGTTGTTCCCTTCTCCTTCTGCCTTCAATCTTCCCAGCATGCTCAGGCAGACATTTAGTTTCCCTATTTGTTACTTTTCTCTGTGAGTAAAATACTTGGACATGTATTTTTAAACCTTTAAACATGTATTTTAAATTAAATTAAATTTTAATTAAATTTTAAACCTTTAAACATGTATTTTAAATCTTTAGTCTGTGTATGTGAACCACTATGTTATCCAAGGATTTGGCGCTTGTATATTTCACATCCGTTCTGCTCCCTCTACCTCTTGACCATTTTCAGATTTGCAATTACTTTAAGCTTTAAGGTTACAGCATTGATTATTTGTCTAAAAGTATAGGCCAACCTATGGATGTGAAAGTTGGACTGTGAAGAAGGCTGAGCACCAAAGAATTGATGGTTTTGAACTGTGGTGTTGGAGAAGACTCTTGAGAGTCCCTTGGACTGCAAGGAGATCCAACCAGTCCATTCTGAAGGAGATCAGCCCTGGGATTTCTTTGGAGGGAATGATGCTGAAGCTGAAACTCCAGTACTTTGGCCATCTCATGCGAAGAGTTAATTCATTGGAAAAGACCCTGATGCTGGGAAATATTGAAGGCAGGAGGAGAAGGGGACGACAGAGGATGAGATGGCTGGATGGCATCACTGACTCGATGGACGTGAGTCTGAGTGAATTCGGGAGTTGGTGATGGACAGGGAGGCCTGGCGTGCTGCGATTCATGGGGTTGCAAAGAGTCGGACACGACTGAGTGACTGAACTGAACTGATAGGCCAACCTTAAATGACGTGTGTTTATAGGTTGATTATACTAATTAAGATGAATAAGTCACAGCTAAAGATCATTTGAGCATTATTTATAGCAATACCAAACACTGATCTGTAAAAAAGTGAAATATAATCTTTGTCATTAAATGTGTATCATTCAAAAGAGGAAAGTGCTAAGTCTCAAATTCAAATGAATCTTTAATCTTTAATGACTGAATAAAATGACACTACATTTTTACTTGTTTGTAATAGTATCATGTTTTATATAAAACTTTTCAACTTTCCTTGAGTTCTTTATGCCTTTTCTATTTTTTCTTTTTTTGGTGCGTTACTGAGTAGGCATAGGAAAGTCTTTCATTTTCTTAACCACAGTAGTGATAACCAATTCTCAAAGTTTTTTTCTAAATAAGTATATCTAAATTTTGATTCAACCCTGAATATTCATTGGAAGGACTAATGCTGAAACTGAAGCTCCAATACTGTGGCCAGCTGATGCGAAGAGCTGACTCATTGGAAATTACCCTAATGCTGGGGAAGATTGAGGGCAAGAGGAGAAGGGGACAAGAGGATAAGATGGTTAGATAGCATTACCAACTTGATGGACACGAGTTTGAGCAAACTCTGGGACATAGTGAAGGACAGGGAAGTCTGGCGTGCTGCAGAAAGACCCCATGAACTACAGTCACTCATGTTGTTCAGTTGCTCAGTTGTGCCCGACTCTTTGTGACCCCAAATTCATAAAGAAAGAAGGTAAAAAATCACTTACAATGTTATCTATTATAAATTTCTATAATTCATAACTAACATTACTATTTTGTGTATATATTTCCATATGTCTGATTGCATGTGCTGATAATGAAGGATAGATTCTGGTATAAAAATATCAATGAATGGCTGTAAAATGTCAATAGATACAAAAACATTCCACTATATAATTGAGAGGATTCTGAGAGTATGGAGGCGATAGCAGCATAGTTCTTGAAGTTTTTGGAATTCACACACATGCACACACACACACATACAGACATACATAGACACACACTCAACACACAGAGGAAAAATGAATCATACAGAAAGAGAAGCTAAAAACTTTGGACATTTACAATAAGATAGTTGTCACAATATTCCCAAAATTACCCTCCTTCCAAAAACAAACAGGTGAGAGAAATCACAATCACAGGACCTTATGTCAGAAAAAGTAATTTACTTGCAGCTAATTAAATGGGTAGAAAGTAGAAGAGCTAGAGAAAGAAAGCCCAGATCATAATTCTTTGAGAAAGATGATCAAAACAAGGAGAGTTTGATTAGGTTAGTGTTAGGGGAAATGGAAGGAAAAGAATAAAATAAGCACTTGCAGCACTTCAGTTGTGTCCGACTCTGTGCAACCCCGTAGACGGCAGCCCACCAGGCTCCCCCGTCCCTGGGATTCTCCAGGCAAGAACACTGGAGTGGGTTGCCATCTCCTTCTCCAATGCATAAAAGTGAAAAGTGAAAGTGAAGTCCCTCAGTCGTGTCCGACTCTTAGCGACCCCATGGACTGCAGCCTACCAGGCTCCTCTGTCCATGGGATTTTCCAGGCAAGAGTACTGGAGTGGGGTGCCATTGCCTTCTCCGAAATAAGCACTTAGTAAATGTTTAATAAATTTTTCAAAGTGCAGTGTGTGAAATTTCCATCTTGTTGAATAGAGGAAATGAGAGAGATTGAAGCAAGAGCACCAATCGACCATTTAAGCTGGCCCTGTGACAGAAAAGAAATATTTGGCAGGAAATTCTTCAGTAAAGCAAAGCCCATCAGATTCAGTGAAACATTTCTGTTAATAACTTGTCAAAGGGAAACGGTATGGATGTTAGGTATCCATGCCAACACGTGCCAGCTTCTCACTTCTCAGAATATTTTGCCAAGGTATAGATTTAGAATGATTTCAGATTTTCACAAGCAGTGGAATATGGACTGAAACAAGGATTTTAAAAATTTAGGCCACCACAGTCTTAATATTAAATCTAGAATCATTCACTTTATTTCATCTGTAACAATTTACCATTTGCTTTTAACTGACACTTAGTGCATCCATTCATTTAATAAACATTTATCACCATTAAAAAAAAATTGATCCATTCTCTGCTTGGCAGTAGCAATCTACCCTGTACAACTTGCGTTAATTAGACCATAGTGCTTTTTTAAAAAGAAAATATTTTACTGCCATCTGCTGGCCAAAGGTGGTAATAACATCCTGGGTTTATTCAAACTCGCATGTTGAACTCGCACAACGTAAAGCTTCAGTTCTGATAGGGATGCAGGCTTAAAATGAGGTACTGTTTCCTAGTAAATGTATTCCTCCACTTCGCACAACCAGGGTCATGTAATCCTACTTTCAGATTTAATTCTTACCCAAACAAGAGTCTCTCACTGATCTTATTTGCTTTAGGTGTTTACTCATCGTGCTTTCAATGACTGTATAGCCAAGGAATACAGTCACATCAAAAGGATGCTGTTGTAGAGTCCAACCCTGTTTGAAACAGGATTGTTAAATAAAAACAAAAAACATTAAAAACAATGAAAACAAAAAATTAAGTGCTGGGTAACAGAGTTCCACTGCTGAACTAGCAGTCCACAAAATAATACACTGCCTGTTGTCAAGAGTATTGTTAGGTTAGGCATCAGGCATGCAGCTGAGACCATAAAGGGTGCTCAAGTCACCATAGCTTTAAGGCTTCTAAGCTTGTTATTTTTTTTTTTCGGATCAGATCAGATTAGATCAGTCGCTCAGTCGTGTCTGACTCTTTGCAACCCCATGAATTGCAGCACGCCAGGCCTCCCTGTCCATCACCAACTCCCGGAGTTCACCCAGACTCACATCCATAGAGTCAGTGATGCCATCCAACCATCTCATCCTCTGTTGTCCCCTTCTCCTCTTGCCCCCAGTCCCTCCCAGCATCAGAGTCTTTTCCACTGAGTCAACTCTTTGCATGAGGTGGCCAAAGTACTGGAGTTTCAGCTTTAGCATCATTCCTTCCAAAGAAATCCCAGGCCTGATGTCCTTCAGAATGGACTGCTTGGATCTCCTTGCAGTCCAAGGGACTCTCAAGAGTCTTCTCCAACACCACTAACTCAGTGTTTTCACATTTGTAATGATTTCTCAAATAAAATTTTTCACGAGTCCAATTCAGATAGAAAATTTTCTGGATAAAGAAAGGGTAGAAGGGATGAGCAAAGCCCTGTCGGCTCATTCCATTTTTCACTTCACAGGAAACCCCGATAGTCTCGGGGCACTCAATTAGCTCTCCTAAAGATTTGAAATCTATAGCAAACCTCTTTTTTCTTTGGATTATCTTTCAGTTCAGTTCAGTCGCTCAGTCGTGTCCGACTCTTTGCGACCCCATGAATCGCAGCACGCCAGGCCTCCCTGTCCATCGCCAAGTCCTGGAGTTCACCCAGACTCACGTCCATCGAGTCAGTGATGCCATCCAGCCATCTCATCCTCTGTCGTCCCCTTCTCCTCCTGCCCCCAATCCCTCCCAGCATCAGAGTCTTTTCCAATGAGTCAGCTCTTCGCATGAGGTGGCCAAAGTACTGGAGTTTCAGCTTTAGCATCACTCATCCAATATATTCAGAACTTATATTTTCTATGGAAAAATTATGAACATATAATCATAAAATAACCTCTAAAACACGCACAAATTTTCATAGAATAGAGCTGTTTTGCTGAACAAGGAAAGTATGACACAACTATTTTAATCTGAATGAATGCAGACATCAGCGGTAAGTTGAAAGATTCCAAAGTAGATTAAAATTATATTTGACAATGTAAACAGAAATAACACTGTAAATTAATATTTGCCATTACCTTAATAATGTAGCACATTAATATATGTGCCACTTCAACAATAGATCATGGTTTTATCTACATTGTCCTGGAATGTAACCATCTAGGCAGAATTGCCATCTCTTCATTAAAGGAAGTAAGGAACACATCTAGTGTACAATTCTGAACTGGGATTTGTCAACTAAAAAAGATGTACAACATGAGTGCAAGTTCAGTTTTATTTGGGGCAATCTGAGGAGCCTGGGAGACAGCACCTCAGAGAGCTCTGAAAGACTGTTCCAAAGAGGTAGTGGTGGAAGGTAAACATATAAGATTTTGGTGAAGGGGGAGTTCAGTGCAATCAAGTGCTTATTTTACAAAAGGTTTCAGCTAGTCACAAGGAGCTGATGTCACCATGAAGGGATTTAGTGCTTTTATAGACATGAGCAGATGCAAGGATTGGGATCATGAAATCAGTTCCTGAAAATATCTCACCATCTAAAGACCTGTTCCACCAGTTTCCCTGGAGCAAAGAGTGCCTCACTCTTCACCCTGAACTCCTCTCGGGGGATATTGAAGGTCAGCAGATGCAACAGCACAGGGTTGAATCTTTGCAGAGACAGATGGCAAAGGCCCTTGTTGTTCAAATACTCTTGGCAACTGCCAATTTGTAGTTGACAGACTCTTCTTTCAGTTTAGCCTCCAATTAAAATAAATAAATTAATTAAAAAGAAAAGAGTTAGAGTTAGAAACAGGCAAAGGAAATTTTGATGAGAGAATAGAGATGGATTGTACCTCATAAGGACTTCCCTGGTATTCAGCTGGTAGAGATTATGCCTGCAATGTAGGAGACCCCGGTTTGATTCCCAGGTCTGGAAGATCTGCTGGAGAAGGCATAGGCTCATGAGGGAGAAACAGTGTGAATTTGACTCAGCCCAGAGAGAAAGGAGAAATAATTGAGTAAAAGAGGGTATAAAAATGTAATAGAGTTGTAGAGTCAAACATAAGAGGCCATCTCTTTAAGTCTGCCCAGTTCCAAATGTCACGCAAGTGTATGTTCCTTGGTTCTTTGTCTCGTCACAACAAAGATTTGGAGCGATGGACATTAAAGCCCTCGGCGTGTCACAGCTCTCGGGTCTTGGACAAACTGTGTTACAGCTCTTAGGCAATTCAGTGTTACAGCTCCATTTTATTTAGAAGATAGCAAGAGGGAGAGAGGGAGAGAGGGAGAGAGAGAGAGAGAGAAAGAAAAGAGCGCACGCACGTGGGAGAGAGAGTCCAAGAGAAAGCGCTTTGGCTCCTCCTTTTATATGTTTTTTCCTCCACCTGGGCCTGCCCTATGCAAATTGGGCTTAGCCAGGAGTGCTGTTTGTTCTGTTAGTTCTGCCTGAAGTCTTCACTCTGGTCCTTGGACCTTCCTTGTCTTTTAGCCACCACCATTTTGGACTCCTTTTCCCTATTCTACCTACCTAACACAAACGTGGAAGGAGGCTGGTTCTATTCAAGTGTGCTTAATCATATATGTGGGTCAAACATCATTCACATTCCATTTTGTCACAGCACTGAGAAGGAATCACAGCTGGAGGCTCATTTTTGTCTTTCTCATATTTATTCCACACATCTACATATTGCCAAACCCAATGTATTGGAGTTGACAATATAGTTATGAGGTGGATAGTTCCATGTGTAAAGAGCACAGTTGAAACCAAACAAGACCCTGTGAGTCTCCTGGACACAGAAGCCTTTCTGTGTCCCTTTCTCTGAATTCCAAGGTGTAGAAGTGTGTGAAACTTTTAGTTGTTTCCATCGTGTCTGACTCCTTGGGACTCCATGGACGGTAGCCTGCCAGGCTCCTTTGTCCATGGGATTCTCTAGGCAAGAATACTGGAGTGGGTTGCCGTGCCCTTCTCCAGGGGATCTTCCTGACCCAGGGATTGAACCCATGTCTCCTGCATTGCAGGCAGATTCTTTACTGTCTGAGCTACGAGGGAAGCAAAACGGCAGGTTCCAATGAATCAGGGAAGGAAGGGAATGCGGAAGTAAGGGAGGAGTGGTCGAGAAACCATAGTAGTGCGTTGGGGGCAGGGTCCTGGTTCTCCCTCAAGCTATATACATAGCAATATCTTTGAGCTATTCTGCAGACCTAAAACTCCCAACAAATGGAAGATGTTAAAGACTTGTTGAATCACTCTTCATTACAGAGAAGGTCAGAGTTCACCCTTCACCACCTGACACCAAGAGATATCTGGATTAGAGGAATGTGGACCATGGACCCTGGGAGCTCCCTGATCCTTATCAGTGGCCTCACACCTTAAATATAAATCTCTTTAAAAAGACCTTTGGGTTGGGACACACAGTTTTGAGGGCATTCCCTTGCTGTGGCCCTCTTTGCCTACAAAGTAGTAAAGCTGTTGTTTTCTATTTCACCCTAAACTCTGCCTCTGAGATTTAATACAGTGTAGAGCTACACAGGCCAGATTCAACTTCACAGTTACAGACTGCGAAGACCTAGTAACTAGGGTGTGTATGTCTGCACATACAAATCTCAAAATTAGAGAAAAATCTTATTTTTTAAGCCTTAAAATATTTCCCACACATTCTTGTGTTGGCCAAGTGCTCCAGGGAAATTTTTGGAGAGAAATTTTTCTTCATGTAACTAATTATTTACTTGTAACTTTAAGATTAATTTTTGAGAAGAGCAGAAATGTTTTCTTCAAGGCCTATCGGATATAAGTAAAGAAGACAGGTGGAGTCAGTTGGGCAGGGAAAAGAGATTCCAGTGAAAGAAAAGAAATGTTTAAAATATATGTTTATGCTTTTATGCATATGCAATATGTAATATAACCACTTCTTCCTCATTTCTTTGTGAAATATATATTTTCTTGATAAACTTAGACAGTTTAATCCATTTTGAGCATGAGATTTAGAAAGGTTTTCATCTTTAGCAAGAACAAAAATTAACCAAAGGGAGAGCATTATGCTTAAGAAATTATCTTTATCTATCCTTCAATCTATATTCCAAATACTTTTTGGAATCTGACTAAAAAATACATGCTAAAAATTCATATATATGCACAAACAAGAGGTAAAGCAATAGAGAATTTTTAAAAGGAGACTAGATCTGTGCATTCTTTGTCCCAACTATATAAAATTTATAAAAATTTGAATAAAATCATTATGAAAAATTACCAATGAATTCTAATTATGAATAATTTAACATTTAGATATATCAATCTGCCTGCAATATTTTGTTACTTCTTCTCTGATTTATACTTATATCATCATAAAATAACCCTTTCTATCTCATTTTATATATCTCACAGAAATTGGAAATTTGTACCTTAGGAGATATTAACAATAATTTAAAATTAGGTTATGTTAATAAGTGGGAAGCACATTCATTATAAGCTGACATAATACACATAGAAAGTTCATACAAAATTTTCAGATGAAAGAAAATATGTAAAAAATTCTGAAGATGTTTGAATTATTTTTGGTATTAATTCTACAAGTCATTTCACTTATGCTATTAAAATGCTGATATGTTAACACTTTAAGTGTCTCAAATGTGCATTTAACTTAATTTAATGATGCAAGTTTTGCTTGTGAAAACCTAGTCAATTATTGAAAGCGTTTCCCAAGGTTTAGCAATTATTTAAAAGCTACATTTACTATAAAGTAATTAGCTCAAATGGCATGTTCATGAAAGCAGATTTAGAACAACTTTACATATTGGTACGAAAGGGAAATGTTTAATACCAATATAACTGAAAATCAAATTTATTTGATCTGGCAGGCATTTTATTTTCAACAAAGGAACAAGTATGTATTTTCAAGTGGCTTTTTAACATTTTCAAGATGTAAAATTGCATATTTATAACTAGAATTTTATATAAAAGAAGAATGTCAAAATTAATGGAATGGTGTTAAAATTTCAGGGAGCTTTTGTTTCTTTTTTATGTTACCAACTTTCTTGTTTTAATGCTATCATATATGCAAAATAATATAGTTTATATGTCTGTACATGTTATATAATAAGACAAAACAAAATAAAAATATCATTATTAAGCTTACAAACTAAAGCACTAAAAGTACAGTTGAATTCCAGTGTGTGTTGGTGGGAATGCAAACTAGTACAGCCACTATGGAAAACAGTGTGGAGATTCCTTAAAACTCTGGAAATAGAACTGCCATACGATCCAGCAATCCCACTGCTGGGCATACACACCAAGGAAACCAGAATTGAAAGAGTAACATGTACCCCAATGTTCATTACAGCATGTTCACAATATCTAGGACATGGAATCAACCTAGATGTCCATTGGCAGATGAATGGATAAGAAAGTTGTGGTACATATACACAATGGAATATTACTTAGTTATAAAAAAGAACACATTTGAGTCAGTTCTAGTGAGGTGGATGAAACTGGAGCCATTATACTGAGTGAAATATGTCAGAAAGAGAAACAGCACTACCGTATATTAACACATATATATGGAATTTAAAAAGACTGTAATGACGATCCTATGTGCAAGAAAGCAAAAGAGACACAGATGTAAAGAACAGACTTTTGAACTGTGTGGGAGAAGGAGAGGGTGGGATGATTTGTAAGAAAAGCATTGAAACATGTATATTGCCATACGTAAAATAGATGACCAGTGCAAGTTTGATGCATGAAACAGGGCACTCAAAGCTGGTGCTCTGGGACAACACAGAGGGATGTGGTGGTGGGGGAGGAGATAGGGGGATTCAGGATGGAGGGATACATGGACATCTGTAGCTAATTATGTCAATGTATGGAAAAAACCACCACTATATTATAAAGTATTTAGCCTCCAATTAAAATCAATTAATTAAATAAATAAAAATTTTCTGTGTGAATTAACTTACCACATGCCCACTCATTTTCAATGAGTTAACCAAAGTTCTGAATTTTGCATTATTCATTCCCTAGATTTCTCTATAATTTTAAAACACACATACACACGTTATTTGATTTTGTCTTATTTTAAATTATATATATATAGTTTAACTATAAACTATATATATAAACTATATACTATAAATATATATATAGTTTATATATATAAACTATAAACTATATATATATATATATATATACATATACATATACATATTCAGTTCAGTTCAATCACTCAGTCATGTCCAGCTGTTTGAGACCCCATGAATTGCAGCGTGCCAGGCTTCCCTGTCCATCACCAGCTCCTGAACTTCACTCAAACTCATATCCATTGTGTCAGTGACACCATCCAGCCATCTCATCCTCTGTCATCCCCTTATCCTCCTGCCCGCAATCCCTCCCAGCATCAGGGTCTTTTCCAATGAGTCAACTCTTCTCATGAGGTGGCCAAAGTACGAGAGTTTCAGCTTCAGCATCAGTCCTTCCAATGAATATTCAGGACCGATTTCCTTTAGGATGGACTGGTTGGACCTCCTTGCAGTCCAAGGGACTCTCAAGAGTCTCCTCCCACACCACAGTTCAAAAGCATCAATTCTTCAGCACTCAGCTGTGTGTAAAATCATATATCATTGGGGTTTTGTTTTCATTTCAATAACTGATAATAAAATTTAATATTTTTGTTAATTTGGTAATTATGTGTTTTTTCTTCTTTGAAACGCTTGTTCCTATCTTTTTCCCATTTTGGAACTGGTTATTTTTTTCTCCTTACTAATTTTAGGATATTTTTATATATGTACTTGATGCAATTTTTATTTTCTATATATGCAGTGCAAACCTTTTGAGTATAACTTCTTTAAGAATGTTGCTTAATTTAATTTAGTCAGATACTGTGGTCCATAGGATAGCAATGTCTTTTAAAATTGTTTCTTTTAAAAATATATATAAGTTTATTTATCTAAATATTCTAAATGAATTTGAAGGGAATGCAAGTTTATAACTGCTTGGAGCAATGTTGTATACATATACTTTTGGTCAAGTACTGATTGTATATAAAAATTTCTATATCTTTACACTTGGGTTTATTTTTGTTTTGCATTATTTGTCAATCATTGAGAAAGGTATATTTAAGGAAACTCCTTCTATTCAGGTGGGTTTATTAATTTCTTTTTATAGTTCTTTATTTATCTAATATTATATACATGTTATATATATAATGTATATATATATTTAATTTGTATATAATATACATTTGTATATAATATAAATGTGTATAATTTGTATAAAATATACATTTAATTTGTATATAATATAAAATAATATAATCTGAGACCAAAATAGTACCTGTAGCCTTACTTTTTGGAACTGATCAAACTCATACCAAACTTTATATTAAAAATAAAATAGAACAAAAACAAGCAAACATAAGCAATAAAACCCTGTAAAGAAAAATCATTGAGGAGTAGCAACCCCTCCTAAAAACTGTAAACATGCTATAAGAACTCAATAACTAAAACAGTACTTCATGCCTTCATAAACATACTGATTGGCTGCCCTCTCCCAGTTTGGATGCTGTTCTGGGTATAAGCAGACTCCATCTCCCACAACTGCACACCCTTCTCAGCAAGGACAGTCTCCTCCCTAGTGTGAGGCTGCACTTGCTGCATTTGGGGTTGGAGCCACACTTGGTGTCATCTGAAGCTCAGGCTGCAACTCTCACAGGAAAGCAGTCAGATTCCTGGGCAGTTTCAATCTGCTTCCTCTGCCTTGTTTCCAAAGTAGGCAAGTGTGTGTCAACTCAAGAGTACAGGCTAGGTTACTTAACAGCCCTGCCATTAGTACCACTGGTTTTCAAACCAGCTAAGAGGACCTGCCCTCCAAGTTTCAGGCCCCAGGGATGGGATGCCCAATATGTGTTCCAGCTGCTCCCATCCCAGGGAAGCTCCCCAAGTCCATGTAATCTGCCTCCTCTTCTTTGTTCCCTCTAGTAGCACAGGTTTCAACATGACCTGTCTCTTCCCTTCCTGCTTGACTGCGTGGATCTTCCTTACAACCTTGCTTGTAGGTGTTAGAGTCTTACTAAGATTATTTTCAGTGAGAATTGCTCCATATGTATTGATAGATGTCATTTTAGTGTATTCACTGGGGGAGGGAAGTGAACTTTGCATCTTCCTACTCCACCATCTTGATCTCCTCCTCACCACAATAGCTCTTAACTCACAAAGAAAAAGACCAATGTGGGTATTGTGCCAGCTATTGAGTTTGTCTATGTTTTGTATATTTATCAGCCAGGAAAATGACCATCATGTGAGCCAGACTAAGCCAAGGTCCTGAAATATAATCAATCTAATGAGGGGAATATGATGATACTTAGTGCCCAGAGTCAGTATCATCACAGATCTTGGTGTAATACCCCTTGAAAAATTTGAGTATTCTTTTTTACCCATTATATAATAATCTGAACCTAAATGGCCTTAGGTCTCTTTGGGGGGAGACCAGCAGAATCATTACTGTAAATATTTGCTGTGATACTGCAAGATCCTTCCTCATAGAGACTCAGACCCTCTATAGCTGAGAACTAGCTTAGTTCCAGAGGGAATCCATTTTCCAGTGCAGGAGACATAAGAGACACAGTTTCAATCCCTGGGTTGGGAAAATCCCCTGGAGGAGGGTGTGGCACCCCTTTCCAGTTTTCTTGCCTGGAAAATCCCATGGACAGAGACTGGTAGGCCAGGGTTCATGGGGTTGTAAAGAGTCAAACATGACTAAAGCGATTGAGCATGCACATGCAAGCTCAGTTCCAAATACTGATTTTAATGGGATAGATGGCCTTAAACATTTTAATATTCATCCTTGATTTATTTTGTTTGTATAAACTTAGCAGTACCATTACTGGTATCTCATCTATTTTGACCCTAGGAACATAATATTCAAACATGAGCTATATTTATAGCTCTTGGTCAGTCAGACTCTTCTTGTAGCCACTTGAAATTTGTCTCCAATTACTTTTATTATGTCTGCTGTTGTCAGAGAAATCAGCACATAAAAGTATCTCTTGCCATCAGTCCTAGATCTAGAGAAAAAAAAAAAATCCTCAAGGTTTTCAATAATTCTACTGCCCCTCTCAACAGTGTAATTTCGTTTTCTGCTTTATTAATAGAAAAAGGTTAATTTTCTAGTTGGCCACATATTTGAGCCTTTTGCATCTTTTTTTTCAGTTTTATTTATTAATTTTACTTTACAGTATTGTATTGGTTTTGCCATACATTGCCTTTTGCTTCTTTATCCACTATTTCTCATGACAATTTTGGAATTTCTTTATCTCATAGTATGGGTCCTGTTTTTCTCCCAAGCTTCCAAGAACCAACTATCTTAGCAACTTGTTAATTATATTCCTATGATCCTTGTCAGATATCTTTTATATACTCTGTGAAGTAAGTCAGACAGAGAAAGACAAATACTATATGATATCACTTATATATGGAATCTAAGGGACTTCACTTGTGACTCAGATGGTAAAGAATCTGACTGCAATGCAGGAGACCCGGGTTTGATCCCTGGGTTGGGAAGATCCCCTGGAGAGGGAAATGGCAACCCACTCTAGTACTCTTGCCTGGAGAATTCCATGGACAGAGGACCCTGGTGGGCTACAGCCCCTGGGGTTGCCCAAAGAGTCAGATATGACTGAGCAACTAACACACACACATGGAATCTAAAAGACAAAACAAACAATACAGAATGAAAACAGACTCATGGATTACAGAGAACAGACAGCTATCAGAGGAGTAGGAGATGGGGGTTGAGGCAAAATAGATGAAGGGAATTAGGAAGTGCAAACCTTTAGTTATACAATAAATATGCCATGGATATGTAAAATACAGCATAAGAAATATGGTCAATAATATTGTAATAACATTGTATGGGGACAGATAATTACTAGACTTATTATGGTGATTATCTCACAATTTATACAAATATCAAATATGAAGTAGCACACCTGTGACTAATGCAATATTGTACAACTCTATTTCAATAAAAAGCTAATCAATCTTTTATCATGAGACAAGCCTTCCAAATTGATAAATTTTTCCTTATCCAAATTTATGTCCCACACTGACACATATACAATACCATCAGAATCCAAATCCATATACTCCCATTCTAGTCTGTGACTAGTTTCTGCAGCAATTTCTGCAACTTCCCTTTAACAATTACAGCATTTTTCTAGCTCGGTTGTGTTGACTTGACAGTAGTTACAGATCGGGTGTACAGATTGAAGGTGATAGATCCTGAGGTTTTTGTACTTCATTACATCTAACACAGAGCTTTTGTACCATACTTAAACAAGGAGGATCACTAGCCTTTAACAAGGAGTGGGTCAATTTTTTAGGCCCGGAGAATTTAGGGAAATTTGACAATCGAACTTTTCAAATATATTGACTCAGATGTTTTATGCTGAGTCCTTCTCAATTAGGGTCTGATCTTATCATAAAGGACTCACTGGTATTGAACATTGTTCTTTTCTGGAACTCTGCTACCACTATAATTAAGTCCCTAGATCTGATGAGCAGCCTTTTTTGCCCTCTTGCTGCAGTAAATGAATCTTTTTATATAATGCCAAAAAGACCCTCTGACTCTTACACTTCACCTTAAATTGGTGATTAATCATCCTACGTCTTTGTTTTTCTTCAATGCATGGTCAGTCCCATCCAATTCTACAGACTTTGTAATTATTATTTTCCCCTAATGTCTCAAATGTTCAAATTGGTGTATCTACCAGTGTATTTGTTTTGATTAGTGTTCCAGTCCAATTCATCCTTCAGTGTATGTCTTAAAAGTTGAACTGCTACAGTATGCCAAAGCTATCAGTATTCTATCTACAACTTGTAATTAGAGTCCCCATTACCCAGAGGCCAGTAAATAATCCATTTCTAAAATCTTGTTTTAAATTTTGTTTTCTAGGATCAATTCTGTTACAAACTCTCTTAGACCAGGTTATCTTGGAAATAGACTCTGAGGTAGAAATTCGCATTCAGGGACTCCTGGGAAAAATATATAGAAAGGAGTAAAAGAAGTAGGGTTGGACAGAAAAGTAGTTTTTTTTTTTTCCCCCTGTTTTTGCAAAATAGATGCAAAAGCTTCAACTGACCCCAATGGTGAGCTTTGGAGTTCAGATAACCTTTGAAATTTGTCTTTTCAAGGCAAATGTGTTAGACCTTTGAACTCATTTGTCAACTGTTCATTGGATAAGTTCTGTTCCAAAGAGGCTGTGTAACCTAAAAAAAAAGGCAGCAATTTTTGGCCAAGAGACCCTGAGATGTGAGTTGTGAGAAGCCAACACTCTTGCCATTTGAAGGGATAAATATTTCACTCCCAGGAAAAGAATTTCAGTGGCATATATATCATCCTTTACATTTAGGAAGTGTTACATGGGTGTGATAAATTTGCCATAATTTGTTGACTGTACTTTTAATGCTTTTTGAATTTTATACATGTGTATTTTTAGTTCTATTAAAAATTGCTTATATTTGAGTATGGTTGACTTACAGTGCATTAGTTTCAGATGTACAGCAAAGTGATTCAA
This sequence comes from Bos mutus, assembly GCF_027580195.1. Taxonomy (NCBI): domain Eukaryota; kingdom Metazoa; phylum Chordata; class Mammalia; order Artiodactyla; family Bovidae; genus Bos; species Bos mutus. Next base: position 95,106,380 of record NC_091618.1, on the reverse strand, counting down.
TCATACATATACATATATCTATTTTTTTTCAGATTTTAAATAAATGAATAAATAATTTCAAAATAGAAATGCTTGAAGTTTAGCAGGGGTTAGTTCATGGGGTGTCAGGAAAGAAGTCATCTTCATAACATAAAAGTTCAAAAAATAGAATACATATAGTTGTCACTGTTATGTATCAATATTAAAAATCTGCTGTGCAGAAACACAGGCTGAAATCTTAGTCCTTAGAGTAGAGCAAGTTCCTTAAATGGATAGAAAAGGAACTCTCAAAATTTGGTTTCATAGTCCCCAGTTTACTCACAGGAAGAAAATTCCTTGCACATTATTCTTTATGACCACATCTGTAGCACATCATGGAGTAGCTGTTGGTGTCTAAAAACAATTTACTGATTCTTTTCTTGCTAGCACCAATTTGGAAAGCCAGGAGTGGCTTTAAAGTTCATTAATTTTGGCAAGTCAGATATCTGATTTATTTAGCCATGGAACATTTCCAAAATCTTACTAGACTTTTGATCTATATGCATCCACTCCTTTTCATGTGCTAGGATCAACACAAAAAGGACACCAATATAGTTCTTAATTCTGAGGTTTGTACTGCTCAGTCATGTTTGACTCTTTTGGGACCCCATGGGCTGCAGCCCATCAGACTTTGTCCATGGGATTTCACAGGCAAATTATACTCAAGGGGGTTGCCATTTCCTTCTCCAGGGGATCTTCCCAAGCCAGGGATCAAACCCACATCTCCTGCCTTGGCAGGCAGATTCTTTACCACTAAGCCACCAGGGAAGCACTTTGATCTATATATGTCCACTCTTTTTCATGTGCTAGCATCAACAGGAAAAGGGCTTATTCCAAAAATAGCTCTTAATTCTGAGGTTTAGACTTTTCTATTTACTGATGCCTGTGCATGGCCCATTCACCTCTCCTCAGTTTAGTGAGGATTATCTTATAGGTGTCACAAAAAATGGGTTTGTGGTAAGGCAACACCTCTAAAATGAGAATAGATATTGGAGGCGTTGGATCCAAGTCTTCGTTATAGATGCTAGGGTGTAGTTGAGATGAGAGAAGATACCAGTTTGGAAAAAGTTGATACCTGGTAAAATTAAATTTTGGAAATAGTATAGATAAAGTAGTCTATTTGACTATATACTGAAAGAGAGAGAAAGAGAGAAATCAAGAAAGATGTCTAGTGTTTGGGCTAGAATAATTGGTTGCATTGTGATTCTATTTATAGAAAGAAGACTATTTGACTTGATTATCTCTAGCTTAAAGAACAATGTTATTTGGATAATTTCTACTTAAACATTGGGTTTAACCATTGTATACTTAATAAATGTATCAATAATGTGTTTTCCTTCAACTACTGAAAATAATTCACTCTAACACAGTATGCAATTTCTTGTAGTTTTTGGATATGGATTTTAAAGTTTAATGTGCTTTCATCAATTTTTTTTCAGATTTGAAGTTGAGCTGTTTATTATTTTATTCTCAGATGTCAGCACTCACTCTCACTGTGTTGTCATATGGAGTTTTACAAGTTCCCTCATTATTCTACAGTCAACCAGTTGAAATATCATTTATATGCACAGAAGAATTTCAATTTTCCACTTCCAAGAATGTATGCTTTGATGGTATCACTGAGAAAAGCTATCAGTGGATATGTGAAAAATATATCCTTTTTTTTTTTTTTTTTTTTAGCAGAAATCAGTTTCCCTTTCAGGGACACCCAATTAAGGATCCATTATGACAGACCTATTAAAACATTAAGTACCATGTGAAAAACAAAGTGTGACTTCATCCCTTAGGAGGTAGTTGTCTAACGTTTTGTAGTCTTAGCTTTCTTTTCTCTGTTCTTAAAAAAAAAGAAGCACACACACAAAAACACACAGCAAGCCATTTGGAACAGTTTCTTAAAAGTGCGGAATAAATTAACCATAGAATCATGAAACAGCAGGAGAAAATACTCTTAATAAAAGACTAGTAATTTGACCATTTTGCATTATTCTGTAGAGATTCTTATAGTATAAAATAACTAGAAACAACATATAACCTTTCAATACCTGAGGGAAATAAACTGATCATTTCTTATTGATATTTTTAGAGAAGTTTTAGGTTCACAGGGAAATTAAGGAGAATTATAGAGATTTCTCATATACGCCCTACCCCTACACATGCATAGCCTTCCTCACTTATCTGCATCCCCCACAATTTTGATACACTTGTAACAATTGATGAACCTAGACTGATATAGCATATCACCCAAAGTGCATAGTTTACATTAGGATTTACTGTTGGGGTTGTACTTTCTATGAGTTTAGACACATATATAATGACAGGCACCCATCATTATGGCAGTCATTGCAAAGAATAATATTTTGACCCTAAAAAACCCTCCATGCTCTGCAGATTCATTTTCACTTCCCCATTCCGAAGTGGCAACTGCTAGTTTTTTGGCTACCACTATAGTTTTGTCTTTCCCAGAATGTCACATAGTCAGAATTACACAATGTGTAGTATTTGCAGACTGGCTTCTTTCACTTAGTGATATGTATTCAAGTTTCTTCCATACATTTCATTAGTTGACAAAACATTTCTGGTGCTGAATAACATTCCATCGTCTGAATATAGCATGGTATATTTACCCAGCACCTACTGAAGTATATTTGTTTGCTTCCAAGTTTTGACCACTATAAAGAAGCAGCTACACGCATCCACGTGAAGGTTTTTGTGTCAACATGAAATTTCAACTCCTATTGGTAAATATGACTGAAGGTAGTTTACCCAAATATATTTTTATCTTGAGGTCCCCCACTTAAAAAAAATGACTCTAATCTTACATTTCTAATTCTAAAATATTGAAGCTAAGTGCTAGTTTGGGTCTAAATCAGGTCATAGATTTTTATTACACCATTGACACTTTTTGGCATATTAACATGGAGTTTAAATACACTAAAGTAAATATTCATTTATAACTCTACCCTTGAAATAAATTGAAATGTTTTATATACCTTTTTTGCATTTAGTTCATAAGCTTACATTTTATACATATTTTTCATCTGACTTCTTTTTTTAAATTCAATTTTGCTCCCTAACACTGTTTTGTGGAGGAAAAAACAGAGAAAAGAGAAATCCCTACCACTATTGATGCTGAAGCTGAAACTCCAATACTTTGCCCACCTGATGCAAAGAGCTAACTCATTTGAAAAGACTGCCTTGCTGGGAAAGACTGAAGGCAGGAGGAAAAGGGGACGATAGAGAATGAGATGGTTGGATGGCATCACCAACTCAATGGGCATGAGTTTTGGTCGGGAGTTGGTGATGGACAGGGAGGTCTCGTGTACTGTGGTCCATGGGGTCGCAAAGAGTTGGACACGACTGAGTGAGTGAACTGAACTGAACTGATTTCAGAGATACACAAAAGTTTGCAATAAGTTTAAATTACTCCTCAGAATTTAAGAAAAAAATGAGTATCCCAAGTTAGTATTTTTCCTTGAGAAGTTGTCTGGACTATAATCAACTCTTCTAAGATAAATTGGGAATAGATTAAGTTACATCATTAAAAGTGTTTAGTGTTGTTCATTTTTGCAAAGGACTTTTGCAGGATACTGGCTCAAGCTTGAGAGAGTTTGCAAGAGTTTGACTGCATATGAAAAAAAATGATTGGAAGGCAGGACAATTCCACAGTCTGTGTTGAAAAGAATTATTTCACTGGAGGAAGTTATTTAATACTTCATAAGAGTTTGATGCTCCAGGGAAGTTAGAAGTCATAGAGTTGTTGACAGAGATCTAGGAACTGGCAGAAATAAGCAGCTGTGTGGAGAGACTCTGCCTTGGGAAGGATTAGATTTGTAGTAATTGAAAGAGACTAGAACTACAAGAGTTCAGAAAAAGAAATCTAGAAGAAATTAAATTTCCTCTGACAGACATAGTAACAGAGAAGAACTCTTTATTTACACTGGTTCTGGAGAACACTAGAAACATTTCAGCACTAACTAAAACCACACCAATTTCCTCTCTAAGATAGACATTATTTCATATTAACTTTATCAATGTTTTCTTTTTTTTAAAAAATGAAATATAGTTATCTTACAAAGATTTATATTAGCTTCAGGTGAACAACATAATGACTAAATATTTTTGTACATAGGCATCACATTTTCTTTATCCATTCATCTATCAACGGACCTAAGGTTTCTTCCATATGTTGGCTATTGTAAATAATGCTGCAATGAACAATGAGGTGCATATATGTTTTCAAATTAGTGTTTCCATTTTATTGAGATAAATACCCCAAAGTGGAATTGCTGGATCATATGATAGTTCTACTTTTAGCTTTCTGAGGAACTTCCATATTGTTTTTCACAGTAGTTGTACCAAGTTAAATTCCCACCAGCAGTGCATAAATTTCCCTTTTCACTACATAGTCTCCAACACTTAACATTTCTTATCTTTTTAGTCATAACCATTCGTGGTGATATCTCATTGTGATTTTGATTTACATCCACCTGATTATTAGTGATGTTGAGCATCTTTACATACATATATTGGCCATCTGTATGTATGTCTTCTTGGAAAATCCCTATTCAGGTAGCCTGTGCATGTGTGCATGCTAAGTCACTTCAGTTGTGTCCAACTCTTTGAGACCCCATAGCCCTCTAGGCTCCTCTGTCCATGGGATTCTCCAGGTAAGAATACTGGAGTGGGTTGCCATGCCCTCCTTAGCGGTCTTCATGACCCAGGGTTCGCACTCTCAGTCTTTTTTCGTCTCCTGCATTAGCAGGTGTGTTCTCTACCACTAGTGCCTTCAGGGAAGCCCATTCAGGACTCCTGCTCATTTTTAAATCAAATTCTTTATTTTTGATGCTATTGCATTGTATGAGTTCTTTATATATTTTGGATATTAACCCTCTATTAAACATTTTATTTGTACATATCTTCCCATTCAATAGGTTACCTTTGTGTTTTGTTAATGGGTTCCTTCTCTCTACAGAAGTTTTTCAGTTTGGTGTAATCTCAATTATTGTTCAATACTATTTTTTGATTAATTAATCTTTGTGATTTTAATCTCACCTTCCCTTCCTCCCTCCCTCACCCCTAGTTTTCTAGTATATATACTGTTGCCCATAGATAAAAATCAATTGTGTAACAACACAATTGATTTTTGAAAGAATAAATAAGTTATTCAACCCAAGGATTGAAAGTCTTCCATAATATTTCATTTGAATACTATTCCTATTGATACTAACACAAGTACCCATTAAATATTAAAATATTTTCTTCATGTTCTTTTCTACAATTTTTCTTCATCAATGTCTTTCAAATTTCTCTTCAGTTAAAATGTTTTTTCCTGATATCTTGAACAAACTATGACTTCTCCTTACATGTTGAAAGGCTTTTTATACATCCTATTTGCATTTATGTAATAGCAATTTGTATATTTCTTATTTTCCATATTGAAGTGTTAAACTGCTTAAAGCTTGAGACAACTTACAAATAATTCATTTTGCTCTTCATTGCCTAGTTCAGTATGTTTCACATGACAGAAATTTAGTATAACTAAACTAAATTCCATTGAACTATATTAAGATAAGCATACTCTGCAGTGCAACACTTCTACATAATAAAAATTAAAATATAATATATAGAGACTTTGAGACTTTAGAAGCAATGTTGAGCACCGAGATCTGATGCATTGAGTTAAAAAATACATGCAGTATTAATTATGTTAAAGGTGTTCTGATCAGTGTTGAAAGGTACTACTTCTGAAATTATCTATGTTGAAGAACTAGGCTTTCTAATTTCCAATTCATTGCAGAGCAATCTTCTCTTAAAATATGGTAAAAATGGACTACTAGAAAAGTGAAATTCAAAAACAAATCACATGATATGAAATGCAAGTCCAACTTTTTGTTATTAGATGCACCAGACATAAAATTTCATTTCTATAATATAATTAAAACATATGTTACATAAGCAAATACAAGAGAATTGTACAACCATATCTATTTCTCCCTGAAAATCTGTGTACTGGTCATTAATATATCAATATGACATTATAATTTTTTGACAAAAGAATAGAGAAATCAATCCCACAGAAACCTATTGTTAGAACTGGAAGAAGCAGCTTTAATTCCATCAACTTCAGAATGTTTTCATTTTTCTCCAAAATGAAGCAAATAAAGCAATTTCAAAATTCATCTTCGTCCTTCACTTGTAGACAGTTCAACAATTTAACTTTTAATATCACAGTTTAATTTTAAAATAACTTTTGATGAAATAGATGGTTTCTGAGTACATGAATCTCTTTTATATGGATGTTCTTTCTCCTTTTTTGTAAATCTTATATTATTATAAAGTGAATCTTAGATGGAAAAATCTACAAAATAAATGTATAGCTTAAAGAATTACTGTAACACAAGTAACTGTGAGCTCATGAAACAGATTATCAACTATTCAAGAAGCACTTCTTTCCCTCTTTCTGTAAACAACTATTATCAGTTTTATAGGAACTATTTTCTTTTTTTTTTTTTTTTGTTTTATCATACAAATGTTAATTCCTAGAATTGTGTCCATTTAAAAATTAATATTAAAAAATTCTCATTCAATGTACACCTCATCTACTTTTTCTTTGTCTTACAATTTATTTTTGACAGAATCAACTATTTGACCTAGAGTATTTTCCACAATCTGGACTTTGCTAGCTATACATTTAAAATAATTTAATGTGATTCTCCACCCTTTGCATTTTTGAAAATTAGCTACTGCATCCAGAGGTTTAATGAGACTCAGGTTGTACCCTTTTGTCAAGACTAAAGCCCTGTTGGACAGGATTACAGGAGAAATACAATGCCCATTTCTCCATTTGTAATGTTGATCAGTTCAGTTCAGTCGCTCAAACATATCCAACTCTGCTAATGCTTATGTATGTGTGTATGTGTGTTAGTCACTCAGTCACATCTGATTCTTTGAGACCCCAAAGATTGGAGCCCACCAGGCTCCTCTGTTCATGGAATTCTCCAGGCAAGAATACTGGAGTGGTTAGCCATTCCCTTCTCTGGGGGATCTCCCCAACCTAGGGATTGAACCCAGGTCTTCTCCATTGCAGACTGATTCTTTACTATTTGAGCCACGAGGAAGACCCCATGTTGCTTATTAATTCTGTGTGGATGGGATTATAATATGGTGATATTTTAGTTATATCAGTCCTTTGCCAACATTATTTAATCAGATCAGATCAGTCGCTCAGTCGTGTCCTACTCTTTGTGACCCCATGAATCGCAGCACGCCAGGCCTCCCTGTCCATCACCAACTTCCGGAGTTCACTCAGACTCACGTCCGTCAAGTCAGTAATGCCATCCAGCCATCTCATCCTCTGTCGTCCCCTTCTCCTCTTGCCTCCAATCTCTCCCAGCATCAGAGTCTTTTCCAATGAGTCAACTCTTCGCATGAGGTGGCCAAAGTACTGGAGTTTCAGCTTTAGCATCATTTCTTCCAAAGATATCCCAGGGCTGATCTCCTTCAGAATAGACTGCTTGGATCTCCTTGCAGTCCAAGGGACTCTCAAGAGTCTTCTCCAACACCACAGTTCAAAAGCATCAGTTCTTCGGCGCTCAGCCTTCTTCATAGTCCAACTCTCACATCCATACATGACCACAGGAAAAACCATAGCCTTGACTAGATGGACCTTTGTTGGCAAAGCAATGTCTCTGCTTTTGAATGTGCTATCTAGGTTGGTCATAACTTTCCTTCCAAGGAGTAAGCGTCTTTTAATTTCATGGCTGCAGTCACCATCTGCAGTGATTTTGGAGCCCAGAAAAATAAAGTCTGACACTGTTTCCACTGTTTCCCCATCTATTTCCCATGAAGTGATGGGACCAGATGCCATGATCTTCGTTTTCTGAATGTTGAGCTTTAAGCCAACTCTTTCACTCTCCACTTTCACTTCCATCAAGAGGCTTTTGAGTTCCTCTTCACTTTCTGCCATAAGGGTGGTGTCATCTGCACATCTGAGGTTATTGATATTTCTCCCAGAAATCTTGATTCCAGCTTGTGTTTCTTCCAGGCCAGCATTTCTCATGATACACTCTGCATATAAGTAAATAAGCAGAGTGACAATATACAGCCTTGACGTACTCCTTTTCCTATTTGGAACCAGTCTGTTGTTCCATGTCCAGTTCTAGCTGTTGCTTCCTGACCTGCATACAAAGTTCTCAAGAGGCAGATCAGGTGGTATGGTATTCTCATCTCTTTCAGAATTTTCCAGTTTATTGTGATCCACACAGTCAAAGGCTTTGGCATAGTCAATAAAGCAAAAATAGATGCTTTTCTGGAACTCTCTTGCTTTTTCCATGATCCAGCGGATGTTGGCAATTTGATCTCTGGTTCCTCTGCCTTTTCTAAAACCAGCTTGAACATCATAAAGTTCACGGTTCACGTATTGCTGAAGCCTGGTTTGGAGAATTTTGAGCATTACTTTACTAGCGTGTGAGATGAGTGCAATTGTGCGGTAGTTTGAACATTCTTTGGCATTGCCTTTCTTTGGGATTGGAATGAAAACTGACCTTTTCCAGTCCTGTGGCCACTGCTGAGTTTTCCAAATTTGCTGGCATATTGAGTGCAGCACTTTCACAGCATCATCTTTCAGGATTTGGAATAGCTCAACTGGAATTCCATCACCTCCACTAGCTTTGTTCATAGTGATGCTTTCTAAGGCCCACTTGACTTCACATTCCAGGATGTCTGGCTCTAGGTCAGTGATCACACCATCGTGATTATCTGGGTCATGAAGATCTTTTTTGTACAGTTCTTCTGTGTATTCTTGCCATGTCTTCTTAATAGCTTCTGCTTCTGTTAGGTCCATACCATATCTGTCCTTTATTGAGCCCATCTTTGCATGAAATGTTCCTTTGGTATCTCTGATTTTCTTGAAGAGATTCCTAGTCTTTCCCATTCCATTGTTTTCCTCTATTTCTTTGCATTGATCACTGAAGAAGGCTTTCTTATCTCTTCTTATCTTCTTCTTTCTTACCAACATTATAAATGGTTACAAAAAGTCACTTTTATTTAGCCTCCTGTTAATAAAATTCATGAAAAGGACAATGATTGTTTCTGACTTTAGGAAGCACATTAATAGGGAACGCATATAGGTATAGAACTCATTGTAACAGAAAACAAAGATTCAAACTTGAACCAAATGATCTGTCTCATTATGGATTTAGGAAACTTTACAGACTTGGTAGCATTTAATCTGAGGAGAGAAAAAGAGGTAGGTTTCAACATATGCTACTTCTGCAGGTGGAAGTGGAAAAGAATGTCCATCCAGACCAGTGCCCAGAAGTTGCATTATGAGGAAGACTTAATTTTATACCTAATAAGCTAGCAAATAACTAGTTGCATTTCATCAAATAACCATATTAATAGGTTTAATAATGCATTGAAATAGACTTAAATATGGCCTAAAAGTCCATTTGGATTTTTCTGCAATATGTTATGGAAAAATCCAAACAAACCTTCTGGCCATCCCAATATATTCATTTATATGAAAGGACAGAAAAAGTGAAATAAAAACAGGGAATGTGAAAACAATTTAATAATACTCCCCTTTATTACCTCCTTTCCTGTTTAAGGCTCTGTTTGATATCTGAATATGATGTGAAGTTTAAAAAGATAATCAGATTATTTCCCAGACCTGCCACATAGTTCACTTTAGCAATGAGAATATCAAAGAGATTAGAACTAATAGTCTTAGGGCATATTTATCCACAGAGTAGGTTTCAAGTAGGCTTCAATATGTAGGTGACATATGGTCTGAGCTTGGAAAAAAAAAATGAGTAGGACAGGTGTGATTTTATTAGCCAAAGAAAATCTAAGTATGCCTCACACTGATGCTGCGGAGATGGCACCCAGGAATGACATTGCAAAAATGTATCTTATGTTTCTTACTATGTGACCTTGTCATAGGGCAGCTCACAATGTGGCAGCTGACCTCTGCTTGAGAAATAATGAGAGGAAGAGAGAAATAGAGAGTAGAGAGAGGGACCAAGATGAAACTCCTGATGACTTTTATAACCTAAAGTTGGAAGAATCATATGATCACTTTGGCATGTTCTCTTGGTAATGCAGATCAACTCAGGTATATGTTGAGCTATGGAAACCAGGAGGTGGGAATCAAGAGAAATGAGTTGGAGGTTGTCTATTACACTGAATCAGATGGCCACCACTGGCTGTGTCCAAGAAAGCAGGACAGTATCATCATTCATTTAAAATACACTTGGAAGCTGGGTTTAAAACTCTTCCCATGGAAAGAAAGGAGAGTTGGGCCTATTCCTGCCAGCACACCTCCATCCCCAACACCCCTCCACACACACACACACGCACACACACACACTGTCTACCACCAAGCAAAAGGATTTCAAATCCTATTTAATTCTGTCATCATTTCATTTGTTTTTCAGCTTCACCTTCCTCTGACTTACAAATCAAATAGTCAAACATATCATTTGTATATTCAAAATAAAAACTCCAACTTTCCATACATTTTTCTTGGCATTGAGTGGCTATATATACAAGGAATTTAGTTTCACATCAATTACTGGAATAAGAGAAAACAAACATATGTTTTTATCAATTATACTTTTACTTCATCCTCTCAATACATATTTCCTTTGAAAACACAGACAGAAAATACAAGTAATAATGTGTTACTCTATTTGTTCATTAACTTTTATAGTCCAACTTTACCTTTTCAATAATAGTTCTATCTTTAGAAAAATAAAAAGTTTGATTTTATATCTCTGATGTGGAAAGTTTGTGATCATGTTGGATTAAATAGAAGTATCTGTATATTTCATACTAAGTGGGCTGCCGTCTATGGGGTCACACAGAGTTAGACACAACTAAGTGACTTAGAAGCAGCAGCAGCAGCAGCCTGTTTTTTAGCATTTTTGGAAAAGAAGGTGACTCAGACAGTAAAGAATCTGCCTGCAATGTGAGAGACCTTGGTTCAATCCCTAGGTCAGAAAGATTCCCCTGAAAGAGGGAAAGGCTACCCACCCCAGTATTCTTGCCTGGACAATTCCATGGACAGAGGAGTCTGGTGGGCTACAGTCTATGGGATCACAAAAAGTCAGACACAACTGAGTGACTAACACATTTGCTTTTCATATTTGTTCATTAACTTTTATAGTCTAACTTTACCTTTTCAATGACAGTTCTATCTTTAAAACAATAAACGTTTTGTTTTTGTATTCCTGATGTGGAAAGTCTGTGATCATGTTGGATTAAATAGAAGCATCTGTATATGTCATACTAAATAGCCTGTTTTTGAGCATTTGGGGGAAAGAAACTTAAATAATTGCAATTTGTTATAGTTCAGAGTATTGAAATAAGTCTTATTCCTACTTTACTTGTAAAGTCAAATATTTGTGGAGCCGTAAATGTGTGTGTGTGTGTGTGTGTGTGTGTGTGCATGCACACACGCATATCATTATCACGTGAAATTCTAAATAAAGCCACTGAGAGGAGCTCTAATCAAGACAATGCAGCTTGTTAGAGCTGATCCATATCCCTCTTAATTTGATGAAGAAATTAGCAAGAACTCATTTTAAAACATTAGTTTTGAGTTTCATTCTTTGTATGGCCAAAGAATTTGGTCTGCCTTAGATTTACAAGAACTGTCGTTATTATTTTGCTCTTATGAAACAAATTTTCCAAAGTTTGAGCATTCTAAAGTGGACACAGGTCTATGTTTGTTTATACCATAGATATAAAAACTGTCCTTAAGGAAAAATATTTATAAGGATCCTGAAACACACAATGCTATGTAAATAAACTAAATCTCTATATTTATCTAAAATTAATATAATTTATTTGATGGATATACTGATATTCCTTTTTTGAAAATTTATCATAAATTAAACTTATTGAAAAATGAAAAAAATAATAAAAATGACTCCTATCTGCCATTTACTCAAGTGTATCAATTATTAACACTTGCCTTATATTTTTATATAAAATGTTTTAACCATTGAGGGTAGGTATTAGATATCCTGGTAACTTACTTTTACATACTTCCATATGTATCCTAAAAATGACATGCTTTATACAAACTTATTTATAAAAATCAGGAACTCTGTTCTGTAATTGATATTGATATAATACTATTCTCTAATCTATATAACTTATGATAAAATTTTGCCAATTTTCTCAATACTGCACTTGCTGCTATTATTTTCCTCTGTTCAGGATCTAATCCATAATCTCATATTGCTTTCAGTTTTCATATTGCTTTAGTTTTTTCTTTGGTCTCTTTTAACCTGGCACATTACTTGTTTTTTATAACCTTGATAATCTTAAAGAGTCCAGGCCAATTATTTTATTGAATATCCCTTTCTTTGGGTTTATCTAATGTTACTTCATGAAGGATGATGTAAACCTAAAATTAAAATGTACCATATATTGTACCATATACTAATGACTTAAACAATTTTACTTTAAACATTATAAATTAATATTAAGCTAAAATATAATATGATGATCTTCCATGTTTATATTGATAAAGTCTTCTTTAAATAAATATGTACTTCCTGAATGTCATGTATTGGCTCCAACAAAACTTCTTTTTTAGAAATAAAAATAAAGATATCATGGGAGGAGTTATTTTGCTTTTAATTGCTACCATCAGAAACATTTATTTGAAAGTGTTTAAATTATGGAAGAAATTTGGGGTAAAGAAAAATATTAATTTTGTATTAATATTATTGGTGGCACAGATTATTTGCTCCAATTTAACATGATTTTTAGATTTTATTAATATAGAATAATTCTCAAAGGAAAGGAGTTTGTATACCGTACAATGAAACTCAAATTAGAGAAATGAGTCAAGTTGGGTGGTGAAATTAAGAAATAAAATTTTATTATAAGTAATCTTGCTAATCACTTTCAACTAAGTGATGATACTCTTAGCCTGCCCTATACATAATGAAAAACAAAAAAGCTGAAAATTACAATTACATAAATTTCTAGAATACAATTGCTAAAATATGTTCCCTAACTGAGAAGAGCTTAAATGTTGTGACAGATGTTTACCCAATTCCTCAGGGAAGGGAGGAGAATTACTTGCTAAGAGGAGAACTACCTGCTAAATTCTTCCTAGAATATTTAGGATTAAGTCTGTGCTCTCATGTTGTCCCATATGCTGTAAGTGATGATCTGTGTATACAAAATTTTCAGGAGGCAGCATCTCTGAGTCATAAATTCTTCTTCTTATAAACCTTTCTAAAGTACTTTTTTTTTTCTATGTTAGAATTATGGAATGATAGACCTAGAACAGATTTTAAGGATCCTCTAATCCCAGATCTTCATGTAAAACAAAGATCTTTCATTTTTTCTGTAATTTATAGAGACCATCGGTTTATATGTGCCCATTGTGCTCAGTTGCTTCAGTCATGTCCAGCTCTTTGTGACCTTATGGACTGTAGCCTGTCAGTCTCCTCTGTCCATGGGATTCTCCAGACAAGAATACTGGAGTGGGTTGCCATGCCCTCCTCCAGGGGATCTTCCCAACTCAAGGATCGAAACCTCGTCTCCTGCATTGCAGGCAGATTCTTTAGCCATTGAGCTATCTGGGAAGCACTGAGCAAGATTTTTCATCTAGTCAACTCAAGAATGTGATTTACAGGGTCATTTCAACTGTGTATTCTTATTGATCATTGTTAAGTGAAACAGTAAGCTATATTTCTAGATAATCTACATCTCTTATTAGTTGTTTATCACTTTTTATTCACAATAAATCTCCATCGTGCACTAAATCTGATTATTGAGGCAGTGACAGATGGAGAAGAGGCACTGCATGGCTAATTACTAATGCTGGCTGGGTTTAGCAGCTAGTGCAAAGGAAAAGCACTAGGTAGCTGTCCTAAAAGACACACATGGATGTACACATTCCTCATCTGTCTAGACAATTAATACAGGGGATGGACAGTATTTACATAAAATACTTATGAATATCAACTGGTTTATAATAAATATCTAGGCAGTTTTCCTCTGAATGGTACTCTAGTATGACCTAGCATAGAATATTGATAGATAATTTTTACTCACCTTCCATTTTATTAATCTACACTTTGGATTTGGCTCTTGATAGTAGGGTAAAATCTCAAGTGACTTAAATCACTGAAGAATTGGTTAATCTTATTAGTTTAAACTGTCTGTTTATCTGCTTTCCAAATTTTTTTCCTAAATATACTTCAAATTTAAATGTTCTAATGTATTTAATATATTTAGTAAGTACAATAAAGAGAAACTGACACTTTATTTGATGACTCCATAGTCATATCTGAATACAAGACAACACATGAACATTGTCCTAGTCACAAAATACTAGATAAACCCTTTCCATGCTATGTGAGTGATAGCTACTTCATTAAAACTGCCAACTGCAGTTTCAGCCTTGGTCCAGTTGTCTACCATCCTAGATAAGATTTATTAATATACTCAATCATAATATGTATTACCCCTGCTACCCAATAGCATTTCATCCAGAGAAAAGTCTGCTTCTTTAAATAGTCCCCAAATTATTAGTATGAAACACAAGGCCAAATCCTGTCAAAAGTTCTTTCCAATATCCCTTTATTTAATGAACTATTTTTCTATGCCATACCTTCTCCCTCATGGCATTAAGTAATAAATCAGTTAAGTTCAGTCAATACAGTTGCTCAGTCATGTCCAGCTATTTGCGACCCCATGAACTGCAGCACTCAGGGCCTCCCTGTCCAACACCAACTCCTGGAGTTCACTCAGACTCACGTCCATCGAGTCAGTGATGCCATCCAGCCATCTCATCCTCTGTCATCCCCTTTTCCTCCTGCCCCCAATCCCTCCCAACATCAGAGTCTTTTCCAATGAGTCAACTCTTCGCATGAGGTGGCCAAAGTACTGGAGTTTCAGCTTTAGCATCATTCCTTCCAAAGAAATCCCAGGGCTGATCTCCTTCAGAATGGACTGGTTGGATCTCCTTGCAGTCCAAGGGACTCTCAAGAGTCTTCTCCAACACCACAGTTTAAAAGCATCAGTTCTTCGGCGCTCAGCCTTCTTCATAGTCCAACTCTCACATCCATACATGACCACAGGAAAAACCATAGCCTTGACTAGACGGACCTTTGTTGGCAAAGCAATGTCTCTGCTTTTGAATATGCTATCTAGGTTGGTCATAACTTTCCTTCAAGGAGTAAGCGTCTTTTAATTTCATGGCTGCAGTCACCATCTGCAGTGATTTTGGAGCCCAAAAAAATAAAGTCTGACACTGTATCCACTCTTTCTTTCCCCATCTATTTTCCACGAAGTGATGGGACCGGACGCCATGATCCTCGTTTTCTGAATGGCGAGTGTTAAGTCAACTTTTTCACTCTCCACTTTCACTTTCATCAAGAGGCTTTTTAGTTTCTCTTCACTTTCTGCCATAAGGGTGGTGTCATCTGCATATCTGAGGTTATTGATATTTCTCCCAGAAATCTTGATTCCAGCTTGTGTTTCTTCCAGGCCAGCGTTTCTCATGATGTACTCTGCATTTAAGTTAAATAAACAGGGTGACAATATACAGCCTTGACGTACTCCTTTTCCTATTTGGAACCAGTCTGTTGTTCCATGTCCAGTTCTAACTGTTGCTTCCTGACCTGCATACAAATTTCTCAAGAGGCAGATCAGGTGCTCTGGCATTCCCATCTCTGTCAGAATTTTCCACAGTTTATTGTGATCCACACAGTCAAAGGCTTTGGCATAGTCAATAAAGCAGAAATAGATGTTTTTCTGGAACTCTTTGCTTTTTTGATGATCCAGCAGATGTTGGCAATTTGATCTCTGGTTTCTCTGCCTTTTCTAAAACCAGCTTGAACATCAGGAAGTTCATGGTTCACATATTGCTGAAGCCTGGCTTGGAGAATTTTGAGCATTACTTCACCAGCATGTGAGATGAGTGCAATTGTGTGGTAGTTTGAGCATTCTTTGTCATTGCCTTTCTTTGGCAATAAGTAATAAGTCAAACTTGTTCCTATATAGATGTGTTCCTGTGGTTGCTGAAAGGAGAGCATTGGCCCTGCCTAGATTTCCAAGATTGCTACATGAAGGCAGTAAATACTATAACTGCTTACCCCAAACTGTGACATTTTAATTGATTTGCTATGCATTTTGTACTATTAAAAATTAAATGATGACAAATTTTCATTTAAAGTGATTTTATTGTTCTTTATTTACATTTCTATGGATAAGTGACAACTCAGATGATGCCTCCACACAGTGGTTTCCCCAAATCAATCCACTTAAAGTTTGTAAGAGACCTTATCAGTCCCTGCATGTACAGGCCTGTATAAAATATGACTGATTATAGCAAAAGAAATAGTTACTATGACCATGACTGGTCCCTATGAAATGTCCTGGAGGTTATCAGGAGGCAGCTCCTGAATGTTCCAATAGGTTCTTATATCTTCTTGCCTAAAAGGGTTCTCTGTTTGTAAAAGAATGCCCAGCCAGAGCCAGGAGCTGGCTGGAGGGTTTGAGAGGGAAGGCATAATTAGTGTCCAGAATCAATAATAATGGATGGGAGTGTTGAATGAACTTGACTGCCTCTAGGAGAACTTAGTGAGCACTCTGGTTTGAAATCTAGAATTGGATCACTCTTCATTCTGAAGGCAAGAAGGAACATGTTGTTAATTTTAGCTTGGAATTGAAATTTGGAAACAAAATTGGAATTTTAGCTTGGTGAAGCATCACAATGCTCATACTTTCTTCCCTTGCAGAGTACTGGAATTAGGTATATGCTGTGGCCCTTTAATGGACCAGAACCTGGTGGTCTGGAGTCGACGATAAGAAGGTAAAGGAGAGAAAGAGGCTGATATTCCTTGGTTTACATAGAAAGCCAATAAAGCCCCTGACATGGGACTTGTTCTGTTCACGGAGGCCTCAGGCGCCCTCTCGATGGGGTGAAGGCACAGAGTGCCTTCTCGAGAGGGTCTTAGAAGCCGGGGCAGGAAAGTGAACTCAGAGGGCCTCTGTGCTCCAAAGAAATAGCCTGAGAGAGAGAGAGAGAAAGAAAGAGAAAGAAAGACATGGGGACCAGAGCTCTGATGGAGCAAAGGTGTTTTATTTAACATGTGTAGGTATTTATACTGTCTTACAAGATAGCTATTTTCAGCAGAGATAAAATAAAAACTTACAAGTTATCAAGAAAACATGAGGTCATCCATATGAAAGAGAGAGTTGTAAATAACCACTTTTACCATATGGTTCATAAAAAGAAAGAGGGTACTTATCACCATATAAAAAAACTAAAGAAGGAAATGCCTGGATTCCTCAGTCCTGGGAGAGGCTTGCCTCTCCTCTTAATTCCTGAATATTCAGGAATTAATAAGGAGCAGAGAATTCCTGACAGATCCAAAACAGCACACAGGAAGCCTCCTGTGAAATGTTTCCTGACAATTCCCCCTATTTTATTATATTTGTAAAATGAAATTTGATTTGTATCCAGTTGTAGGCACTATGATTATAATGAATTAAGAGTAACACAATATTGAGGTAATCTGGAAGCAAGTCCAACCATGGGACCTTCTTCCCAGGGCCGTTGGAGATTTACTGTTAACTACAAATTAAATAGAGATCAAAGAATTAAAAGGGAATCATTTCTTAAAGAGATAAAGTAGTTAGGACAAGTATATAGTTTACAATTAATACAAATTACAGAACGTAAAGTCTTATTGTAAATTTCTTATGGCTATAACAAAAGGAAGTGGAACACAGGCCTGTATAAAATATGACTGATTATAGCGAAAGAAATAGTTACTATGACCACGACTGGTCCCTATGAAATGTCCAGTCCAAGTCCCAAGTTTTTTTGTGTTCTTGTGTTTGCGGCAAGTTTTCAAATGTCCCATTGTTCAGGCCCACTCTGTTTATCAAGGATGATCCTAGGATGAGGTGGGGCTAATCCACCATCAAGCCACTCAAGAAGTCCTTTGTCATAGTAATGTTCCGTTGTAGTGTCAGTGACCTTCCATATCACACACAGTGTTGCTAATATCTTCTGAGCAGCCAGATAACCACATGCCATGGGGTCCCCAATCAACAATTGTATGATTAGCCACAAACATTGATTTTCTTGATTTGGTTTGACATTTGTCCCTATGAACGGGTGTATAAGTAAAGTTTTTATAAGTAAACCCTTTGCATAATGTTCTTTGTTCTTTCCCTAACTCTTTCCCTAAAGTCTCAGTAGTATAAACATGGTTTACAGACAAAGAAAGGGCAGTAAATAATCCAAGCAATGTCTGAAAGTCTTCTTTTGGAGGCAGGACAAAAGCCCAAGTTTGTCGGCTGATGTTTATGCACAATTCTGTTGGGCCCATGCACAAGGGAAGGACTTCAGAGCTTAAAGAAATATTAATTAGTTTTCTTTTCTGCCCAGGGTGTGAGGGCCCTTTCATGTACTAGGGAGAAGGCATATGTATAGAGTCATTAGTTGAAATGATTGGTCCTCTCTCATCTATTTGACCACCTGTAATAGACGGGGGTTGGGTATTAGTCCGAGCTCGAGCTTGGGCAGGTACAGGCCAAAAGACTGAGCATTGCCAGGAGAATGTATTCAGGACTCGGAGGCAATCCCTGTTGAGAGACCAAATTTTCAGCTTGATTATTAGGGTTATTTGTCCCCAAGTGGGGAGATCATCGGGGTGATGCTGCTGAGGGCTGTGCTTTCTGGAGATCTTTAGAGCAGACATAGCCCATATTGGAATTTTTCTTCCTGGGGTTCTTGTTTTATCTCCATTTTGAATGCCGGGGGCCCCCTTGGGTTGAATCTTAAGAAGAGGTTAAAAAATTTAAAACAAATAGAGCTGTATTAACAATAGTTATAGGTTTAAAAAATATGTTGAAATCTAGTAAAGTCTGCTTTAGATAAGGAAGACAGTAGTGTACCTGTGTATTCCCCCATTTTAAATTTTTTTATTTGTAACTTTAGTGTGTGATTTTAGCACTTAAAAGTTACTTATGATATAAGCTATATGTGGAGTCCAAAAATACAATAAACTAGTGAATATAATGGCTCAATTGGTAAAGAATCTGCCTGCAATGCAGGAGACCTGGGTTCAATCCCTGGGTTGGGAAGATCCCTTGAAGAAGGGAAAGGCTTCCCACTCCAGTATTCTGGCCTGGAGTATTCCATGGACTGTATAGTCTATGCGGTCGCAAAGAGTTAGACACAACTGAGCAACTTTCACTTTCAATGAATATAATGAAAAAGAAGCAGACTCACAGATATAGAGAGCAAGTTAGTGGTTACCCAGTGGGAAAGGGACAAGGGTCAGTATCAGGGTAGGGTATTAAGTGGTACAAACCATTAGGTATAAAATAAGCTACAAGGCTATATTGTGCAACACCAAGAGTATAGCAATTATTTTGAAATAACAAAGAGAATACAAACTTTAAAAATTGTAAGTCACTATATTTTACACCTGAAACATATATTATATATCAACTGTACTTCAAGTAAAAATAATTCAATTAAAGACTAAAAAAAACAATAAATAAATTTACTTAAGAAATGGCTGATGCAAGAGAGATGATTTGACTCTTCTTTCCTGTCTCCCTGAAAGTAGAAAATAAATCTCCTATCTGAAAGATTCCCTTCCTGTCCTGGGAGGGAGAAAGACACTCATCACCAGAGACAAAATTCAGGGCAAAGCAGCTGATGTAAGTAGTGTTATTTCTGACTAATTTAACTACCCAAGCCCAAATGTTGCTAAATTCCTTACACATCCAAACCTAAGTTTCTTTTTCCTGTCAAATCTTCATAAATTTATTGTCTCTTTGTATAAAAAGATATAAAAGCATCCTGCTTTTGGCTGCACTCTGAGCTTCATATTACAATCTCTTGTGCACAAAGAATTAAATTGATTTTTCTCCCATTACTCTATCTTATGTATTAGTCCAGGCACAAGGCCTCAAGAATGGTGGTGTTCTCCATCCCTACAGATGGTCATCAGATTAAAGTGTATTACTCTGTTTTTATCTTTATATATGTTGTTGAAAATATATAAAAAGAAAGATGAATACTTGGTAGACTTTTTTTTCCCCTAAGATTGAAGTAAATCTTTCTTAAGATAGAATATTGTGGGAAAATGTGTTTTTATGACACCTGAAGCATTTGGTAAAACTTGGGATTGTGAAAAATGAAGAAGAACGGTTAAACTGGGTATCTTGGAAAGCATCTAGGAAATCTCAGAGAAAGATGTGACTGTGGGTTCAGCATTTTCTTGAAAAGAAATTTCCTAATTGAAATAAATTTTTATCCTCAATAAGGAAAGGGACTGCACCTCAGAAAGACATTTAAGAATGTTAAATCAAGAAGGTAACTAAAAGACCATTAGATCTCATTTTTTTTATTTTGTGAACCATGAAGCTGTAATCAGTTTTATTAAGTCAGAGCACAATTGTTAGCTGGCTTGTGCTCTTCACCAGGATCCCCATTCCTTTCCTATTTTAACGCAACTTCTACACCACAGCAATCTTTGTAAACCTTCTTCCTCATTTCTGATGATTGTCCTAATTTAATTTTTTTAAAAAACAGAAGACTTTTGTTCATTACAAAATGTGATTTGTGCTTAAATATTTTGACTAGACAGGTCATTTAGTTTTTAGACATACAAAAAAGTATGAATGTTGCCTCTCTTTGTTTCCTGTGAAATAGGAAAATTTAGCTCTGTCAGAAAAAGATGAAGGGGAATGTTGGAACAAACTCAGTAGTTTGTGATATACTATGTCACTGTTTGCTGTATCAGGGGAAAAAAATTAGTGTCCTATTTTTTAGAAATTTTCAGATGTGGTGACCTGAGATTTTCCTCTGGATTCAAAGCAGAACCTGGATTGCAACAGTGCCTTTAATTATGAACTGTAAAATTTCATTGTGGATTACATATTAAATGGCAATGTTATCATCTGGAGTTTTAAAATCTCTTTCTAAGTAATGCTGCAAAGCATAATGTTTCTTTTTTTAATTTTCACAGTTCAAAAAAATAAGATCTATCATGCAATGATTCTGTGCCATTGTATTCGAGAGTTTACTTCTGTATGGGTACTGCATGCATGCATGCAGTGTTTGAAAATCATCTTGTGACAAGTTTACACTTCTTACACAATGCCTCTGTTAGGTGGTTAGAATAGGAAAAAGGAGTCCAGGATGGCCTTGGCTAAAAGACAAGGGAAGGAAAAGCCTGTGAAAATAGAACAAAGGAAGGTCCGAGGATCTGAGTGAGGACCTCAGGTAGAACAAACAATACTCCTGGCTAGCCCAATTTACATAAGGCAGGCCCAGGGGGAGGAGAGAAAACATATAAAAAGAGGAGCCAAAGGGCTGGGAGTCTCTTTCTCTATTTTCTTCGTATCTTTTGGGTTGGCATGCCCTCACGCCTCGAGGATGTATTTTCCTTTATTTTCTAAATAAAACAGCTGTAATACGGAGCTGTAACTGATCCATCTAGTTGTAATGCTGGTCTGTCGCTTCAAATTTTTGTTGTGATGAGACAGAACCAAGGAAATTACACACTCCCCCAACACCTCAAACAATTTGAACTTTTTAAACTAAAATTAAAATGCTGGACTCAATTTTGATATTTTTTTCATAAAATCTGATGAGTTCCGGGAAAGGTATAAGCAACAGAAGTGGAAATTCTATTTTATGGCTTGTTATACCACTCAGTGGAGATGAAAAATCTTCTTTTACATATTTACTTTAAAAATAACAATAAAACAACAATAATTAAATTCAAGAATAGTGTGGTGGTACAGAATGTAATTTAACTGGAAATAGCACTTGACTCTGGGGAATTGGATGGCTTTTAAGAGAACTATTTGTTTGGCATTAAGGAGAGTACTATTCAAATACAGCCTATTGTCCAAGGCCTGGATCACAACACAAGCAACCTTCGGAAACTTAGAAATAAAGCCTCAGGCAAAGCCCAGAACTTTTGAATTAGACTTTCCGTGGATGAGACTCAGCAATCTGAGCTAACATTCTCTCAGGATAATTTTAATGCTCACTAAAATTTGAGAAGCTCTGCCTTAAATTTCCCACTGAAAATAAGGGGTTAGACTACATTACTGACTGAAGTTACTTCAAACAGTTAAGTTAAATGGCTTGTTAATTATGAGTGAGTAACTGATAAATGAAGGGCTTTCCACGTGGCACTAGTGGTAAAGAACCTGTCTGTCAATGCAGGAGACATAAGAGACGTGGGTTCCATCTCTGGATTGGAAGATCCCCTGGATGAAGGCATGACAAACCATTCCATATTCTTGCTTGGAGAATCCCATCCACAGAGGAGCCTGGAGAGCTACAGTCCATAGGGTCACAGAAAGTCGATGCAAGTGACTCGACTTAGCAGGCATGCATACATGCAATTGAAATATGAGGATAAATAAGTGAAGTTAAGTGATTTAATTTTACCATGAAGTTATATTTTAATACTTCAGAGGCATAAAGAGATAAGACTATTCATTCAATAAGAAGGTGTTTTAATATCCCATGTATATATTTTGACTGTTGTTATTGTTGTTCAGTCACTATGTTTGACTCTTTGTGACCCCATGACCTACAGCACCCCAGGCTTCCCTGTCCTTCACCATCTCTGGAAATTTGCTCAAACTCATGTCCGTTGAGTCAGTGATGCCATCCAACCATCTCACCTTCTGTTGCTCCCTTCTCCTCCTGCCCTCAGTCTTTCCCAGCATCAGGGTCTTTTCCAGGTGGCCAAAGTATTGAAGCTTCAGCTTCAGCAATCAGTCCTTCCAATGAATATTCAGAGTTGGGTTGACTGGTTTGAACTTCTTGCTGTCCAAGGGACTCTCAAGAGTCTTCTCCACAATTCAAAAGCATAAATTCTTCAGCGCTCAGCCTTCTTTATGGTCCAACTTTCACATCCATACATGACTACTGGAAAAACCATAGTTTTGACTATAGACACTTTTGTCAAAGAGAGACAAAAGGTCTCTGTTTTTTAATATGCTCTCTAAGTTGGTCATAGCTTTTCTTCCAAGGAGCAAGTATCTTATTTTTGCAGCTGCAGTCACCATCAGCAGTGACATTGGAGCCCAAGAAATGTTGAATATGAGGTAAGTATCTTCTCTCACTCTAGCTTATCTTTTTATTTTCTTAACAGGATCTCTCATAAAGCAAAAGTTTTAATTTTGATGAAGTTTTGATTTATCAAATTTTTTCTTTTATGGACCATGTTTTTAGTGTCATGTCTAAGAACCTTTTGCCCAGCTCCAAATCTAGAAGATCATCTCCTCTTTTTTTCCTCAAAATTGCTATAGTGTTTTGCTTTATATTTAAATCCCCTCCCCCTTTTTTGCCTATAGATGTTAACTACTTGGTATGGTATATAGAAAAGGCTATTCTCTACTGAAAATCCACTGAATTGCCTTGAGCATGCATTTTTTATAAACCACATTTAAAGAGGGTGTTAATTATAAGGAAGTGAACAAAACTTAGAAAAATAAAATACAAAGGAATTAGATGAGAGAAATAACAGATCAGGGCCAAGTGTACATTTGTGTGCTCATGCCAGCTTGTGTGCTTTAGGAGAGCTAAAGAGAAGGAAAAGAAAGGAAAAGAAACCAAGAAATATCTTTGAAGGAGGATTAAACAGAATTAATTAATTATCTAAAGAAATACAGTATGAAAGTCTATAATGCTATAAACCCAATAGGACATTAAAAATATGTCTTTAGGGAGCCATAAGGAATTCCTCTTTCTTCTGTAGTAGGTGGTCTCCAAGTGGCTATATGACAGACAGCCCTTTGAGGTGTGAGATGAAAGTATTAAATTCTATTTTTTTAAAATTATTGTTATTATAGAAATAAAAGACTGTCAAATTTAAATAGTGTAAAGAGTAGTGACTTGGTTAACATCATCCAAAGTAAGAAGTAAAATATTACCTACCATAATTTTGAAATCCCTTTGTTTCTTGCACTGTCTGTGCCTTGTTTTTGGTCAAATTAAAAACCATTATCCTGAATTTGTGCTTATAATCTCCTTCTTTTTTTTTAAATTTTATTTTATTTTTAAACTTTACAATATTGTATTAGTTTTGCCAAATATCGAAATGAATCCGCCACAGGTATACCCGCGTTCCCTTCTTTTTATCATAATTTTACATTTTTATTCCTAAACTATATGTAGTTCAATTTTATATGTTTATGGTACAATTATGCTGCCTACATGACTTGTATTTCTCAATCATAATTAAGTTTTTAAAGATAAGCTTGTGTTGTTGTGAGTACATTAGCTGCAACATACCCCTTTTCAACCCATACTCTAACCTATGAATATGAGAAGGACATTTAATTCACTCTTCTTTTAATGGGTGATAATGCTCTTCCCAGGTGTCTGCTAATGTAAGCCCATCGATATTCTTGAAGAGGTCTCCTGGAGCTTATAAATAGCAAGACCTTCTTTAGGATGTATTCCCAGGAGTAGAATTTCTAAGTGTTTTGCATATCTTAAAATATATTAGATAATGCCAATTAGTTTCTAGGCTTGCTATGTCATGTTACATTATCACAATTAGTTATTAGCCTGTAGCTGTTCTACATATTTTCTAGTACTTGACATTTTCAGATGTTAAAATTCTTACCTATGCAGTGTATGTGTTAAATAAATCTCATGATTTTATTTTGAATTTCTCTAATTTTAAACAAGATAAGGCAAAACTTAATATATTTGTTACTTGATTCCTTGGTGGCTCAGATGGTAAAGAATATGCCTGAAATGCAAAAGACCTAGGTTTGATCCCTGGGTTGGGAAGATCCCCTCGAGGAGGAGATGGCAATCCACTTCAGTATTCTTGCCTGAAGAATCTCCAAGGACAGAGGAGCCTGGCCGGCTACAGTCCGTGGGTTCTCAAAGAGTCAGACACAACTAAGCAACTAAGCACAGCACACAGCCCCCTAGATAATGTATCTGCAAGGTTTTTCCTGTTTTTTAACAGAGTTGCTTATCTTTTTCTTGTTGATTCATACAAGCTCTTTTTTTTTTTATAATATATAGTAAATGATATATGGCATTTTCCTGGTAGATCAGCTGGTAAGGAATCTGCCTTCAATGCGTGAGATCTGGGTTCAATCCCTGGGTTGGGAAGATTCACTGGAGGATGGCATGGCAACCCACTCCAGTATTGCTGATGGAGAATCTCCATGGACAGAGGTCCATGACAGGCTCCGGTCCATGGGGCCAAAAAGAGTCAGATATGCCTGAGCAACTAAGCACAGCACAACACAGATGATATATGAGATAGGATGTGTATATATACGAGTCACATATCTTGTATGTCTGAAAATGTTTTCCTGATAAATGGCTTATTTTTAATTTTCTTGATTTTGATAAACAGTATTTCTTAAATTTAAAACAATTAACTGGTGGCTCAGACAGTAAAGAATCTGCCTGCAAATAATAAATGTGTGATAAATCTCTCATTGTTATGGTGAGTATGTCTGTTGCTTATAGTTTCTTTGTTTTACATATGTAAAGACTAGATATTTATTTGAAAATATTTAGTGTATATACATATATATATGTGTGTGTGTGTGTGTGTGTATAAAGGTGGATTAATGTTTTTATTGTTATATAGAGATCTTTTTCTTCATCAACATTTTTCCCTAATCTCTAAATTACTCCAATTTGAATATACTACTTTGGGCTTTATTTTCATTAGTATTTTTAGGTGTACCTAGTTCAGTTCTTTGACTTCTGTGTCCTTAGGTTCAAGCCCTGTCTCTGGTAAATTGGATATGACTGTATATTTTTTGCAATCCATAGTAACATGTTAATCTTTTACCCGGGACATTGAATTCATTTACACATATTGCAATTTCTGAGATATTTATATTTATTTTTACCATTTAATGTTTAACAGACACATTATAGAACACTGAAATTAAGTGATGGATAAATTAACAAAACACATACAATTTCTTCTCCTGTGTGGTTTGTTACACATTCCCACCCAGAACATCTTTGGAAAATTGTTGGGAGGTCACATATAAAAGTATGAATATCAGAATTTGCTTCTGATATTCCAGTTCAGTAACTGGGTTTAGTCTGTCCATTACTGTGTTAAGATAATGCCTAATCTCTTCCCTTGCTTTCAGAGTCTTTTTCAGAAAGCTTGTGTCTTTACCAAAGTCAATCTCATGCAATGTTTTTATTTTCCTATTTTATAAACTTCTCATTTAGTCAGTTTTCTTATTGACACTGCATACATAGCCTTTACCAGAGCAAAGGGAGAAAAATTAACAGTGAAATCCAATTCTGAGAGTTCTGAGAGAATTTCATACTAAAAAATGAAAAATACTAAAGTTAAAATAATATGAAAATCATGTGCAAAGAAATATTTAAAGTTACAAATTGGATTTGTGTGTGTATCTTTACATATACACATATTAGTATATATATATATATATTTAACTTTTTTATTGAGTTTTGTGGGTTTAACTTGGATGGTGATAAAGAAAATATTAGAACATAGAGAGAGACATGAAAACTAAGATCATGGCATTTAGTCCCATCACTTCATGGCAAATAGATGGGAAAACAGTGGAAATAATGACAGACTTTATTTTGGGGGCTCCAAGATCACTGCAGATGGTGATTGCAGACATGAAATTAAAAGACACTTTCTCCTTGGAAGAGAAGTTATGACCAACCTAGACAATATATTAAAAAGCAAAGACATTACTTTGCCAACAAAGGTCCATCTAAACAAAGCTATGGTTTTTCCAATAGTCATATATGGCTGTGAGAGTTGGACCATAAAGAAAGCTGAGCACCGAAGAAGTGATGCTTTTGAACTGTGGTGTTGGAGAAGACTCTTGAGAGTCCCTTGGACTGAAAGGAGATCCAACCAATCCATCTTAAAGGAAATCAGTCCTGAATATTCTTTGGAAGGACTGAAGCTGAAGCTCCAATACTTTGGCCACCCGATGTGAAGAACTGACTCATTGGAAAAGATCCTGATACTGGAAAAGATTGAAGGCAGGAGGAGATGGGAATGACAGAGGATGATGGTTGGATGGCATCACCCACTCAATGAACATGAGTTTGAGTAAACTCCGGGAGTTGATGATGGACTGGGAGGCCTGGTGTGCTGCAGTCCATGGGGTCGCAAAGTGTTTGACATGACTGAGTGACTAAACTGACTGAGAGACATGAAGGAACCCACCTTGATATTCCCCAACAATACATTCGAGTACCAGAACTGTAGGTAACATGTGGACTAGACTGCACAACT
The DNA here is from genome assembly GCF_027580195.1 of Bos mutus. Lineage (NCBI taxonomy): Eukaryota > Metazoa > Chordata > Mammalia > Artiodactyla > Bovidae > Bos > Bos mutus. The sequence continues at coordinate 95,079,051 of NC_091618.1, read as the reverse complement.
TTGCTGAGTTGAATATAGCAGGCTAGCTGAACAAGAGCGAAACTGTAGCATGTAACTATGTCTAGGGATTATTTTTCCAGCAGTCATTAAATAAACAATGCTTAAAGTCTTTAAGTTTTTCAAGGACTCGGGAATTTTGAAGCTAAAAAAAATTGTTTTTGGCTTAAAAGGAACAAAAATTATTATTGGGAAATAAGCTAATATCTATAAAATCATAACATGTGTGATTATTATCAACTGTTAATGTTATAGGAACTTCATTAGGAGCAACTGCATTTGAAAATTATTTGTGAGATGTCTCATTTTTGCCGGGATTTCTGGGTACATATGAGCTGCTGGCAAATCATGGCCAATTATCAAGTAAATGGATTATTCACATTGATAAATAAAGGACAAAATTTCTAAAACTCTTTCAAAAGTATTGTGGAAAAATTGCTTCGATATGGAATGTGGATTCACTTTAATTGAATACGAAAGTTATGACCAACCTAGATAGCATATTGAAAAGCAGAGACATTACTTTGCCAACAAAGGTCCATCTAATCAAGGCTATGGTTTTTCCTGTGGTCATGTATGGATGTGAGAGTTGGACTGTGAAGAAAGCTGAGCGCCGAAGAATTGATGCTTTTGAACTGTGATGTTGGAGAAGACTCTTGAGAGTCCCTTGGACTGCAAGGAGATCCAACCTGTCCATTCTGAAGAGATCAGCCCTGGGATTTCTTTGGAAGGAATGATGCTAAAGCTGAAACTCCAGGACTTTGGCCACCTCATGTGAAGAGTTGACTCATTGGAAAAGACTCTGATGCTGGGAGGGATTGGGGGCAGGAGGAGAAGGGGACGACAGAGGATGAGATGGCTGGATGGCATCACTGACTCGATGGACATGAGTCTGAGTGAACTCCAGGACTTGGCGATGGACAGGGAGGCCTGGCGTGCTGCGATTCATGGGGTCGTAAAGAGTTGGATGCGACTGTGCAACTGAACTGAACTGAACTGATGGGCATATGTGGCATAGGGTTTCTGAAATTAGAGGGCCTAGAGGGCAATGGCACCCCACTCCAGTACTCTTGCCTGGAGAATCCCATGGACGGAGGAGCCTGGTAGGCTACAGTCCATGGGGTTGCTAGGAGTCAGACATGACTGAGTGACTTCACTTTAACTTTTCACTTTCATGCATTGGAGAAGGAAATGGCCACCCACTCCAGTATTCTTGCCTGGAGAATCCCAGGGACAGAGGAGTCTGTTGGACTGCTGTCTATGGGGTCACACAGAGTTGGACACGACTGATGCGACTTAGCAGCAGCAGAGATTATGAAAGAATAAAGTGTACTGGCTTAGATTCTAAAACAACTTTGAGCTTATATTCATCTTCATGCATATAATCTTCAGTGAGAAAATGTCTTTTCTTTTTATTACGATATCCAGGTCAATGCATCATTTGTTATAGCAATATGAAAATTATTAAACACTATTCTTCCAAAGTATAGTAGTCATAGTTGTGTTGTACTGTAGCTTTATGAACTAAAATTTGGAAATAATCTACAAGACTTGATATTTTGGATTTTCATCAGCATTTTTTTTTTAAACTGAGCTCACAATATCTTAGGTAAGGAAGAGGGAAGAACTAGTAGAAGATAGCTCTCCATTTAGTGCAAACCATTTTTTTTTTCTTAAATCTTAGTTCTTAGAAGTCTCCAAATACAAGAAACAGTGGCTATCATCCTGTGAGGTGCTTTCTTACATACTTGAGTAAATATGAATCAGGGTTATTGAGGTAAGTAAAATAATTTGGAGAATAGGCAAGAACACTCATATCTCTCAACATGCAGTACAATTTAGTGACCCATCCACCAAACCAAGGCAATATGAAACTCAAAGGTAAAATACCAATGTATATAATCTACCACACTGGTTTCCTTCCTTGTTCAAATTGCTTTTGAGCTCCATCTTGCAACTACTGTAGATACCAATTTTGCTGTCAACACTGGTGATCAGCTTGTCCTTCCACTAAATATGTATGTATTATATAACACATTATACATAAATTATAAATATTTTATATATGTGTATATAGATACATAACATTCTGTCATAGAACTGAACCACCCAAAACATGAATCTCATCCTGTCCCTCCACACACATAACTTTACTCTCTGGAACCCTAGATTTTCTCTAATATACTTTAAATGTATATTATAACTAGAGTCCATTTTCTTTATGCCTGGAGTAGAGTATAAGTAATTAATTTACTGGAAACTAATGTGAAATTCTGAAATTTTTTTTCCATGCTGATATTGTTAATATGCTATCTGTAGAAGGGCTTCCTTAGTGATAAAGAATCCGCCTGTAATGCAAGAGATGCAGCTTTGATCCCGGGTCAGGAAGATCCCCTGGAAGAGGAAATGGCAGCCCTCTCCAGTATTCTTGCCTGGGAAATCCCACAGACAGAGGCAGGCTACAGCCCATTGTGTCACGAAAGAATCAAACACTTGAGGGACTGGAGGCTTCCCAGGAGGCTCAGTGGTAAAGAATCTGCCTGGCAAACAGGAGACATTGATTCAATCCCTGGGCCAGGAAGATCTCCTGGAGAAGAAAAACAGCAACCCACTCCGGCATTCTTACCAGGGAAATCCCATGGACGGAGGCAGGCTACAGTTCATGGAGTTGGAAAGAATCAGATAGGACTTAGGGACTCAACAACGAAAGCAACAACAACCACCACCTATACATTAATTATGTTAAAATCCATTTTCTATTATGTATTTAATGTACTCTTGCCTTACTCCAGAGAGTAAAAAATTCATTTTTACATAGTTATTTTCAGTCTTGTCCGAAACCCTAATTTTTGTAGAAACCATTATTTTTCTGAAAAAAATTCAATCTGTGTCCTAAAGAACTGACTTAAACAGGTCTCATGTAGCACAATCTATTATATGGATTATAGGCATGATTTTACATATGCTTAGATATTTACTTTTTATTTCACATATTAATAATATGCCAAACAGAGCTCATAGTCAGATGAAAGCAAACTGCTTCAAAATACAATTTTGTATTTCCCACAGAGACCAATTAGCTTTATTATATCAAGACATCCCCCAAATTTATGTGAAATATGGGAAGATGGATTATCAGAAAGAATTACAATTTATTCCCTCTGGATTTAATTATAGGTTGTAACTCAAAATATAAAACAACATGTGTGGAAGACAAGCAAATCTCTTTGGATTTCATTACAAGATACCCAGGAAACATTTCCCTTTTTCATATTTAACCTGGAAATCTTTCATTAATTTAGGATGAAAGTACACTTTTTCTTGACAAGGAGGATTTTATATGGTACCCCACTGACCATCACATTCAGAGTTTCATGTGACAGAGCAAAGCCTAAGGAAATAGAATTTCAATAAAACCACAAACCAATGGCAGATTTTTTTATAGTCAGCTGTACATGTCTAAGGGTTTCCCAGGTGGCTCAGTGGTGAAGAATCCACTTGCCAATGCAACACAATCTGTTCAATCTGTGGTTCAGAAAGATCCCCTGGAGAAGGAAATGGCAACCCACTCCAGCATTCTTGCCTGGAAAATCCCATGGACAGAGGAACCTGGTGGGCTGTATAGTTCATAGAGTCACAAGAGTCGGGCATGGCTGAGCAACTGAGCATGCATGCAAGTCCATGTTTAAATCAGTCACTGACTTTCATTTCTGACATATTTTCATTTTATTTTTTGTCATTCCTTCCTAAAAGGTTGTATTTTCTTAATTCAGTTATTCATAAACTTTAGTAACAAACCTAAAGACCTTTAAAATATCAGAACAGATTACCTTCTATAAACTTAAAAGCCTATCAGTGATGAATAGTGGGTCATTATGCGTAATCCTTTGCATCCTATAGCTATTCTCTCTCTGTTCACATAAATTCAAGATTCCTTGCAATAGAACATGGATGAACAGCCATACTCAGATATTATTATTTTTTAACCTGCCAAGTGTGGAATACTCAATGTGAACAAAAGTACAAATACAATAAATTGTAACAATGATTTTGTGCATGGGATCCCAGTATATCATTTTCTAACTCTTTTTTTTTCTTTATAGTTCTTAAGAGACAAATTCAGTTCAGTCACTCAGTCATGTCCAACTCAGCGACCCCATGGACTGCAGCATGCCAGGCTTCCCTGTCCATCACCAACTCCTGGAGCTTGCTCAAAATCATGCCAATTGAGCCGGTGATGCTATTTAACCATCTCATCCTCTGTCATCCCCTTCTCCTCCTGACTTCAAACTTTCCAAGCATCAGGGTCTTTTCTAATGAGTTAGTTCTTATCAGGTGGCCAAAGTATTGGAGCTTCGGTTTCAAATTATTTGAAGTTTAAAGAGTAATCATTTATTATCATGCTCATGGGTATGAGGACTGGCTGCAAATCATCTGGGTTACCCTAGATTCTAGACATCAGTTTATGGGCCTCAGGCTGCAGATACAAATTCAAGTTAGCTTCATATTTATCTCACCTTGCTTGAACTAACAGCTATAATGCTTATGGTCTGCTCTACTTATATCATCCTGAGGCCTTGGCTGTCTGGAGCATATTATTCCCATGAATAGACCATCACATCATAAGATTAAAGCCAAACCTTTACATACTGCAGCATCATTACTCCCTATTAGGCAAAGTTACATGGCTAAGACTAACATTAATGCAAGGATTGATTATTCTTCACTCATATTTCCAAAAATGTTGAAATTTTTCTGAAAAATAATCCAAAGAATCATATATGTACTTTTATTTTGTAGGCCCTGTCTTTACCATTATCCTTACATGGTAAATTATGGTTATACTTTGTGATTCTTATTCCATGAGCCTCATTATTCACTCAAAGTGATTTTTATTGTGTTACATGATTTCAACAAACTAGCTATTTTATGATTATAAATAATCTGGTAACTATTCAATGTTGCAAATCTAAAATGAGCACACTTTAATACGTTTTTTCCCCACTTTCTTGCTCCCCTGTTTCCTTTCAATCATGAATAAATTGGTTACATTCATTTCAAGAATCACTTTTATGTAAGACAATTTACAGTTTCATGAAAATATGCTTTGAACTGAGACAAATTTGAAGATTTGTGTGTATGCTCACCAATATATATTTTAGAACTCTCCTACTCTAAATTAATCTTCAATGTGACTTTGAGAATTTATACTATATATATATATTTTTCTCTTCTTCTCACCCTCTATATTTTTCAAAGAGTATTTTCTACCTATGACTTCTAAGGACCTAGTCTGATATTTCATATCTATAAAAAAACAATAATATATTTTACTTTTATCTGTTTTTAATATCAAATGACACTCAAATATTTAAATAAAGAGCACCTTGCATAAATCCTGTTTTAACTTTCTATGAAGGATGGAGTTTGCTGCCAAGCAATTAAAACTTTGTAGTTCTTTACTGGGTAGTTATTATTCTGCCTTTTTTAAATGCAGTATAGGTAATATATTTTACAAGTAATATATTTTACATATTATATATATATGTATAGTATATTTTATAATTTATTTTCCAAGTGGCCATTGGCTCCTGAAAATTTTGATATATAATCTGCCACTTTTATAGGCATTGTCCAGCTCATTATTTTCCATTTGAGACATTATAGAGGAATTGTGAACTTTGGTGGTCTTTCTACTGACTTTTTGGTATTGATACAGTATTGTAGACGAATATTTACCTGCGGCATGGATTATCATACAGAAGGCTATGGAAATGTGTCATGTAGCATGTATCCTGAGAGTCTTTAAATATTTAATATCCTGGGGTATTTAAATATTTAAATATCCTGGGGGTCTTTCAAAAATTTTTTTTGTATTTACAAAAAGGCTTAAAAATGTTTCTTGGTTGTTGACACCTAGTCTTAATTGATTAATTAAATATCTATCCAATGTCTGGATGCTAATAAGGAGGAATATATAAAGGTCATCAACAGTATTTATTTCAATCACATTGTTTAATACAGAATAAGAAGCAAATACAGTATCCAGGAATCTGTTTATCTCTATTAGAACTGGTATTTTCCTAAATTCCTGCATATCACTTCTGCAGATTCACAAAGAAAAAGTGCAGAACAGATTCACCATATTAAATAATTCTGCTTATTTTAATAAGACTCTTGTCTCGTATCACAAGTCAGACTAGCACACTTGGGCTTACAATTGACTTCTTTTGCAAAGGCGACCAAAGACCCAGGATTTATGCTAAGAAGTTGAGAAATTCCTTTGGGAATTCATCCTGAGTGTTTTAACTCACAATTGGCATGGAAAAGAGAACCCAGCATGGGAGGCAGATATCTCTGTAACTCATGATTTAAACCATCATTCCACACCTTTTCTCTTCCAAGGCTCCTTCTGTCTTCTGCTGGATTTATTAGGGGGGTAGAGGAAAGGTTTTAGAATGAATACACCTGGATTTGATTTATTTTTTTAATTCCTACTCAGGAAGTGGAGAAAGCAAAAAGGAAGATTAAACTCTCTAAAAGTCAATAGCCCTCAAGAAACACATTTTGTATACACTGACGACTATTCTAGATGCAATAGTTTTCATTTTTCACGTTACAGTTCTGCGGGTACCCAGTACTATTTCTAGGTTATCAGAATTCTTGATCTGATAGTCCGAATTTAGCCAGAAATGGGCAAAGAGAGAATAAACTGCAGACCTAGCAGAAGATTTTACATCCCATTGCTGGTGCCCACATACTACTGGACAGAATTAAAGGCAACATTTAGATGCAAGGAAGCTGTAAAACGGAAAGAAAATAAAATGGTTGGATGACTGCATTGCATGTCTCTGCCTAAAAACAAAGCATGTTCACTAATTTTCTACTCCAGTCAGCCCACTATTCAACTAGACACACCTATACTAGTATCAGTCCATATTATTCAACAGAAACCGAATGACTCTGATTTTCCTAAAATAGTCACTGCTCCTAGAAGTTTGTAGGAGAGTAAAGGGAGAGCAATGTTAAAACAGCAAACAGCAGTAAAACATAATATGATACAAGTTATGATCTCATCAAGGTAAAAATAGAATCTAAGAATAATGGAAATACTAGGATTCCAAAAAAACTTTAGATGGATTATTCTTAAGCTTCTGCTGCTGCTAAGTCACTTCAGTTGTGTCTGACTCTGTGCGGCCCCATAGATGGCAGCCCACCAGGCTCCCCCATCCCTGGGATTCTCCAGGCTAGAACACTGGAGTGGTTGCCATTTCCTTCTCTAATGTATGAAAGTGAAAAGTGAAAGTGAAGTCGTTCAGTCGTGTCCAACTCCTAGCTACCCCATAGACTGCAGCCCACCAGACTCCTCCGTCCATGCTATTTTCCAGGCAAGAGTACTGGAGTGGGTGCCATTGCCTTCTCTGTTATTCTTAAGCTAACATTTGACAAATGAGTAGAACTTTTCAGGTGGAGGGAGTATGAAAATAGAGGCTGAGAGTAACTTAATTGGCAAAGAACAAAAACATAAGCATTCATTAAGTATTTTAAAGTAATTTTGTCAGACTATTACATAAGGCCAAAATCAGAAAGGAGAATCAGAAAAATTAGTGGGGGATATAAATAAAGAAGTCCTTTACATTATATCCCATTTAGAGTTTTATCTTGACTATGACTGGGACAATTTAACAAATTTTAAGTGAATGACTAAATAGATCTCAATTTAGAAATATCACTCTAGTGCAAAGCAAAGAACTGGAAAAGGGTAAAGGAATAGAAGAAAGAAAATAACTGAGGCAAGAAATTATATGGTCCAGAACTATGGCAGTTGGTACAGTTGGTCTGGGTTTGAGAAAGGTTTAGAAGTAGTTTAGAAGTAGAGTTGTCAGTTCTTCACTTTTGGTATCTGTATAGCTGTAGGGATTTAGGAAAGTTAGTTTTATGATTGTGCTCAGGCATTAGGTGTTGAAGCCTGTTGGAGGAGGTGCTGGTCATGTGTCTTAGGCCATATAGACCTCCTTATTTTTCTGTGAATATTAGATGATTTCTCATGCCTCTAGTAAAAACAGATGGAATAATTTTTGAAATAATCAAATGTTATGGGTTTTGAATACACGTGGGTGGCAATGGTTGAAACACAGGAATGAAAAATAAGAGAATACTGATCTGTATTGAAGGGGCATCACTTTCTAAGATATATAACTGAAATCACAGTGTACAGTAGTTAAGAGAGTTAGTGAACTCTCATATTTAAGAAGTGAGCAAGGAGGGAAAGGCTAATAAAGGAGAGTGATCTTGATTTTTTAAAAGTCATTTGTTTTATTTTTGCTTTTATTTCCAATATTCTGGGAGGTGGGTCATAGAGGATCCTGCTGTGATGTATGTTGGAGAGTGTTTTGCCTATGTTCTCCTCTAGGAGTTTTATAGTTTCTGGTCTTATGTTGAGATCTTTAATCCATTTTGAGTTTATTTTTGTGTATGGTGTTAGAAAGTGTTCTAGTTTCATTCTTTTACAAGTGGTTGACCAGTTTTCCCAGCACCACTTGTTAAAGAGATTGTCTTTAATCCATCGTATATTCTTGCCTCCTTTGTCAAAGATAAGGTGTCCATATGTGCGTGGATTTATCTCTGGGCTTTCTATTTTGTTCCATTGATCTATATTTCTGTCTTTGTGCCAGTACCATACTGTCTTGATAACTGTGGCTTTGTAGTAGAGCCTGAAGTCAGGTAGGTTGATTCCTCCAGTTCCATTCTTCTTTCTCAAGATCGCTTTGGCTATTCGAGGTTTTTGTATTTCCATATAAATTGTGAAATTCTTTTTCTAGCTCTGTGAAGAATACCGTTGGTAGCTTGATAGGGATTGCATTGAATCTATAAATTGCTTTGGGTAGTATACTCATTTTCACTATATTGATTCTTCCCATCCATGAACATGGTATATTTCTCCATCTATTAGTGTCCTCTTTGATTTCTTTCACCAGTGTTTTATAGTTTTCTATATATAGGTCTTTAGTTTCTTTAGGTAGATATATTTCTAAGTATTTTATTTCTTTCCGTTGCAATGGTGAATGGAATTGTTTCCTTAATTTCTCTTTCTGTTTTCTCATTATTAGTGTATAGGAATGCAAGGGATTTCTGTGTGTTGATTTTATATCCTGCAACTTTACTATAATCATTGATTAGTTCTAGTAATTTTCTGGTGGAGTCTTTAAGGTTTTCTATGTAGAGGATCATGTCATCTGCAAATAGTGAGAGTTTTACTTCTTCTTTTCCAATTTGGATTCCTTTTATTTCTTTTTCTGCTCTGATTGCTGTGGCCAAAACTTCCAAAACTATGTTGAATAGTAATAGTGAAAGTGGGCACCCTTGTCTTGTTCCTGACTTTAGAGGAAATGCTTTCAATTTTTCACCATTGAGGATAATGTTTGCTGTGGGTTTGTCATATATAGCTTTTATTATGTTGAGGTATGTTCCTTCTATTCCTGCTTTCTGGAGAGTTCTTATCATAAATGGGTGTTGAATTTTGTCAAAGGCTTTCTCTGCATCTATTGAGATAATCATATGGTTTTTATTTTTCAATTTGTTAATGTGGTGTATTACATTGATTGATTTGTGGATATTAAACAATCCTTGCATCCCTGGGATAAAGCCCACTTGGTCATGGTGTGTGATCTTTTTAATGTGTTGTTGGATTCTGATCGCTAGAATTTTGTTAAGGATTTTTGCATCTATGTTCATCAGTGATATTGGCCTGCAGTTTTCTTTTTTTGTGGGATCTTTGTAGGTTTTGGTATTAGGGTGATGGTGGCCTCATAGAATGAGTTTGGAAGTTTACCTTCCTCTGCAATTTTCTGGAAGAGTTTGAGCAGGATAGGTGTTAGCTCTTCTCTAAATTTTTGGTAGAATTCAGCTGTGAAGCCGTCTGGACCTGAGCTTTTGTTTGCTGGAAGATTTTTGATTACAGTTTCAATTTCCGTGCTTGTGATGGGTCTGTTAAGATTTTCTATTTCTTCCTGGTCCAGTTTTGGAAAGTTGTACTTTTCTAAGGATTTGTCCATTTCTTCCACATTGTCCATTTTATTGGCATATAATTGTTGATAGTAGTCTCTTATGATCCTTTGTATTTCTGTGTTGTCTGTTGTGATCTCTCCATTTTCATTTCTAATTTTATTGATTTGATTCTTCTCCCTTTGTTTCTTGATGAGTCTGGCTAATGGTTTGTCAATTTTATTTATCCTTTCAAAGAACCAGCTTTTGGCTTTGTTGATTTTTGCTATATCTCTTTTGTTTCTTTTGCATTTATTTCTGCCCTAATTTTTAAGATTTCTTTCCTTCTACTAACCCTGGGGTTCTTCATTTCTTCCTTTTCTAGTTGCTTTAGGTGTAGAGTTAGGTTATTTATTTGACTTTTTTCTTGTTTCTTGAGGTGTGCCTGTATTGCTATGAACTTTCCCCTTAGGACTGCTTTTAAAGTGTCCCACAGGTTTTGGGTTGTTGTGTTTTCATTTTCATTAGTTTCTATGCAAATTTTGATTTCTTTTTTGATTTCTTCTGTGATTTGTTGGTTATTCAGCAGCGTGTTGTTCAGCCTCCATATGTTGGAATTCTTAATAGTTTTTCTCCTATAATTGAGATCTAATCTTACTGCATTGTGGTCAGAAAAGATGCTTGGAATGATTTCTATTTTTCTGAATTTACCAAGGCTAGATTTATGGCCCAGAATGTGATCTATCCTGGAGAAGGTTTCATGTGTGCTTGAGAAAAAGATGAAATTCATTGTTTTGGGATGAAATGTCCTATAGATGTTAATTAGGTCTAACTGGTCTATTGTATCATTTAACGTTTGTGTTTCCTTGTTAATTTTCTGTTTAGTTGATCTATCCATAGGTGTGAGTGGAGTATTAAAGTCTCCCACTATTATTGTGTTATTGTTAATGTCTCCTTTCATACTTGTTAGCATTTGTCTTACATATTGCGGTGCTCCAGTGTTGGGTGCATATATATTTATAATTGTTATATCTTCTTCTTGGATTGATCCTTTGATCATTATGGACCTAATTAAACTTAAAAGCTTTTGCACAACAAAGGAAACTATTAGCAAGATGAAAAGGCAGGCTTCAGAATGGGAGAAAATAATAGCAAATGAAGCAACTGACAAACAACTAATCTCAAAAATATAAAAGCAGCTCCTACAGCTCAACTCCAGAAAAATAAATGACCCAATCAAAAAATGGGCCAAAGAACTAAATAGACATTTCTCCAAAGAAGACATACAGATGGCTAACAAACACATGAAAAGATGCTCAACATCACTCATTACCAGAGAAATGCAAATCAAAACCACTATGAGGTACCATTTCACGCCAGTCAGAATGGCTGCGATCTAAAAGTCTACAAGCAATAAATGCTGGAGAGGGTGTGGAGAAAAGGGAACTCTCTTACACTATTGGTGGGAATGCAAACTAGTACAGCCACTATGGAGAACAGTGTGGAGATTCCTTAAAAAACTGGAAATAGAACTGCCTTATGATCCAGCAATCCCACTGCTGGGCATACACACTGAGGAAACCAGAAGGGAAAGAGACACGCGTACCTCAATGTTCATCGCAGCACTGTTTATAATAGCCAGGACATGGAAGCAACCTAGATGCCCATCAGCAGATGAATGGATAAGAAAGCTGTGGTACATATACACAATGGAGTATTACTCAGCCATTAAAAAGAATACATTTGAATCAGTTCTAATGAGATGGATGAAACTGGAACCTATTATACAGAGTGAAGTAAGCCAGAAAGAAAAACACCAATACAGTATACTAACGCATATATATGGAATTTAGAAAGATGGTAACAATAACCCTGTGTACGAGACAGCAAAAGAGACACTGATGTATAGATCAGTCTTATGGACTCTGTGGGAGAGAGAGAGGGTGGGGAGATTTGGGAGAATGGCATTGAAACATGTATAATATCATGTATGAAACGAGTCGCCAGTCCAGGTTCAATGCAGGATACTGGATGCTTGGGGCTGGTGCACTGGGACGACCTAGAGGGAGGGTATGGGGAGGGAGGAGGGAGGAGGGTTCAGGATGGGGAACACAGGTATACCTGTGGTGGATTCATTTTGATATATGGCAAAACTAGTACAATATTGTAAAGTTTAAAAATAAAATAAAATATAAAAAAGTAAAAAAAAAAAAAGTCATTTGTTTTAACATACAGGATATTTACTTACTATTAAGTAAACAATTCATTTGAGCTTAAATCATATGCATTGCCTAGGTGGGTGTGTCTCAGAGTCTCTCTCATATAACTAAGTTACTTGAAATTTCTGGAAAACTCACAATCATTTTATGTTTAAAAGCAAATAGTATAATAGGCACCAGTTTCATCTACCTCATTAAAATTAACTCAAATGTGTTCTTTTTATAGCTGAGTAATATTCCATTGTGTATATGTACCACAACTTCCTTATCTATTCATCTGCCGATGGACATCTAGGTTTGCTTCCATGTCCTAGTTATTGTAAACAGTGCTTCAGTGAACACTGGGGTACATGTTTCTCTTTCAATTCTGGTTTCCTCGGTGCTTATGCCCAGCAGTGGGATTGCTGGATCATATGGCAGCTCTATTTCCAGCTTTTTAAGGAATCTCCACACTGTTTTCCATAGTGGCTGTACTAGTTTGCATTCCCATGAAAAGCATAAGAGGGCTATGACCCACCTCCCAGAGTAATGGAAATAAAAACAAAAAAACCAAATGGGATCTAATTAAACTTAAAAGCTTTTGCACAATGAAAGAAACTATAAACAAGGTGAAAAGGCAGTCTTCAGAATGGGAGAAAAATAATAGCAAATGAAACAACTGACAAAGAGTTAATCTCCAAAATATACGAGCAGCTCATGTAGCTCAATATCAAAAAAATAAATGACCCAATCAAAAAGTGGGCCAAATAACTAAACAGACATTTCTCCAAAGAAGACATACAGATGGCTAACAAACACATGAAAAGATGATCAACATCACTCATTATCAGAGAAATGCAAACCAAAACCACAATGAGGTACCATCCCACATCAGTTATTGTAATTAGCCTCCAATTAAAATAAATAAATTAATTTAAAAAAGCAAATAATAATAATAGGTTATTTTTATATCACTTAGGGAGAGTATAAAATATACAGTTGACATTAGATATACTATATGTCTAGATAAGATATACTAAAACTATGTAAGCTAGATAGCCGATGGGAATTTGCTGCATGACTCAGGGAACTCAAACTGGGCTTGGTAACAACTGAGAGGGTGGATGGGGAGGGAGGTGGTAGGGATGTTCAAGTGGGAGGGGACATGGGTAAAACTATGGCTGATTCATGCTGATGTTTGTTAGAAAACAATGCAATACTATAAAGCGATTATCTTTCAATTAAAAATAAATTAATTAAAAAAAAAGAGAGATACTGAAACTGAAGAGTAAGAATTCACTGATTCAGACAATATACAAAGTTGTATAACACAATAAGATGGTGAAAGGTATTTCTGCCAGGAAATGAATCGGCCTTTCTTAGTATAGGAAAAGATTTAAAAAGTAGTGTCATGTTGAACTCTCTGAATTCAATAAAGTCCTCAGAACTTTCATAAATTCCACTTGAGAATTATACTTAATTGTACTGTTGTTATTGTTCAGTCACTCAGTCATGTTCAACTCTTTGCCACCCCCATGGACTGCAGCACACCAGGCTTCCATGCCCTTTACCATCTCCTGGAGTTTGCTCAAACCCATCCCCATTGACGCATCCGACAATCTCATCCTGCTGTCCCTTTCTCTTCCTGCTTTCAGTCTTTCCCAGCATCAGGATCTTTTCCAATGAGTTGGCTCTTCACATCAGGTAGCCAAAGTATTGGAACTTCAGCCTCAGCATCGGTTCCTTCAATGTATATTCAGGATTGATTTCCTTTAGAATTGACTAGTTTGATCTTCTTGCAGTCCAAAGGACTCTCAAGAGTCTTCTCCAAAACCATACTTCAAAAGCATCAATTCTTTGGCTCTCAGCCTTCTTTATGATCCAACTCTTACATCCATACATGACTATTGGAAAAACCATAGCTTTGACTATATACATTATACTGTTATACTTAATAGTATAATATATGAAAAATAGATTTAAAAACATGAAAATTATGTTTTCTTCAAATTGATTTTAATGTCATACCTCAAGAACACTTCTTCTTAGCCTATATTTTATACAAAATTGATAATCTACATGTTAAAATGCTGCAGCCATAAGAGAGAAGAGATTGAAATATGTATTTGAACTTATAATTTGGTTTTAATGAAATATTCTGGCTGAGTGTAAAAGCAACATCTGTATCCTTGTCTTCTGTAGGAAGCTGCTGCTAATTTTTGTTTAGAACAAAGAATAGAGTAATTAGAGTGTTTGATGAGTTGTTTTAAAGATAATTTAACTTCCCAAAAGAGAGCATATAGTTCTCTGATCAAATGTTGGGCAAACCTGACTTAATATCTGTGATTTTCTCCAAAACATTGAAACAACAGAAAAGGAATTGTTTTCCACTTTGTTCAAAATCAGTGTAATTACTATTGCTCTCTAGATGTTATATAAATAGTTTTTGTGCTAATTTACATGTGTTTATATTAAATTTATGGAGTATCTTGAACACAGACTTTTCTCATTTTCATATTGGAAATGTGTAGATTCTCATCAACCCATTGTATTGGTTACAACTGTATTGGCCTAAAACCATTTCTGAACCCTTGCAGTTTCAACATCTTAGTCTAGGTAGTTCTTTGTAGACAGGGAGCAGCCTAAGCATCATGGGATGGTTAGTGGTAGTCCTGGCTTTTACTTGCTACATGCCAGTAGCTAGCCGCTAGATGACAGTAGCAACTTCCCTCTCTTGAAGTTGTGATAAAACCATTGTTGCAGACAATGCCAAATGTCTTCTAGGGGGCAAACATCAAATTAGTTGAAAATCAGTCCTAAATTGAGAATTGAATAACCATTTACATTTCAAATTCATTGTTGATTCATACATTTGTTGAGCTTACACCCTGTAACAAACATGGTACAGTTTTTTGAATACCAGAGACAGATCACTGCTTTTGTTGAATGAGGGTTCTTGTGCCATCTTTGCAACCTGTCTGTCAATCTAAAATCATCGCAGGAATTTTTTTTTTAATTCCCTTAAACAAAAAGTTTAGTTATAATAATGAGATGTACACCAGTGTGGACTGGACTCCTAGAATTGTCTATTGTATGTGCTTTGGTATTTAAATCAACTCTTTAAGGATTCTCATTCAATCATATTAAAGTGAATATCCATGACTCTGAAATAGTATATATATTTTTAAGACTGTCACATGAGTATGGCATATAAAGAAATACAGCATATTGACTTTAGGTAGAAATACAGGTAGGGAGAACATGTGGCAGAGAGATTACTTCTAGAATAAAAATCAAGCAATCCAATTCTATAAAATTTATTTGGTCTAACTGTGAAAAACTTAAATATAAAAATCTTACCAAGGCTTGAAGAGAAGTAATATGTTCCCATGTTATTTTGGAGGGATAATACAGATATCACTGGAAGAATAGCTATGAGAAACCTAGACAATATATAAAGAGGCAGAGATATTACTTTCCTGATAGAGGTCCCAACAGTCAAAGCTATTTTTCCAGTAGTCCTGTATGGATGTGAAAGTCAGACCATAAAGAAGGCTAAACACTGAAAAATTAATGCTTTCGAACTGTGGTATTGGAGAAGACTCTTGAGTCCCTTGGACTGCAAGGAGATAATCCAGTCAATCCTAAAGGAAATCAACCCTGAATATTCATTGAAAGGACTGACCCTGAAGCTGAAGCTCCAATAGTTTGGCTACCTGATGAGAAGAGCCTACTCACTGGAAAAGACCTTGATGCTGAGAAAGATTGAAAACAGGAGAAGAGGATGACAGAGGATGAGATGGTTGGATGGCATCACCAACTCAAGGACATGAATTTGAACAAACTCCAAGAGATACTGTAGGACAGGGGACCCTGGCATGCTCTTCATGGGGTTGTAAAGAGTCAGACACAACATAGCGACTGCACAACAATACAGACAACCTTATGATGATTATATTTCCATAGTTTTTAATATGCAAAGTATGTGTGTTTCTTGGTATTCATGTTGGAAATTAAGTAGATAAGAGGCTTAAGAAGGATGAAGGGTGTAAGCATTACTTGGGAAAGCAAAGTAGTATAGCAGGGATTGCATTTGGTGTCAGAAAATTCTGGGTTTATTCTGACCTTTGCTACCTAACAAGCTGAGTGACAATGGAAAAATATTTATCTCTTTTAATCATGAGTGATACAGAGAATAATGGCTTCCCCAAAATGCTCACCTCCTAATCCCCAAAACCTGAGTCTATAATTTTTATGGCAAAAGTATATTTGATCATGTGATTAAGACTTTTGAGAAAAGGAAATTACCCTGGATTTGAGTGGGCTTAATATATTCAGAAAACACTTATCAGAGGAGGTAAGAATGCCAAAGGCATAAAAAGGAGTTGAGACAAGGAAAGCAGTGATTGGAATAATGCTCTTTGAAGATGGAGGAATAATCCACGAATGTGAAAAGCTGTTAGAAGCTGGAAAAGACAAGGAAGTATATTCTCCCATAAAGCCTCTGGAAGGAAGACAACACTGCCAAGACCATTTCTTTTTTTAATAGAAGACTTCTGACTTCCACAATGTAAAACAATAAATTTGCATTTTTCAAGGCACTAAGTTTGTGGTGGCTTGTTTCATAAGTAATAGGAAACTAATATTATGCTTCTTATCTGTTTAAATGATTACCTACATCAGGGAACATTTCAGTTCGGTTCAGTCGCTCAGTTGTGTCTGACTCTTTGCAACCCCATGAACTGCAGCACACCAGGCCTCCCTGTCCATCACCAACACTGGAGTTTACCCAAACTCATGTCCGTAAAGTCAGTGATGTCATCTAACCATCTCATCCTCTGTCGACCCCTTGTTCTCCTGTCTTCAATCTTTCCCAGCATCAGGGTCTTTTCAAATGAATCAGCTCTTCACATCAGGTGACCAAAATATTGGAGTTTCAGCTTCAACATCAGTCCTTCCAATGAACACCCAGGACTGATTTCCTTTAGGATGGACTGATTAGATCTCCTTGCAGTCTGAGGGGCTCTCAAGAGTCTTGTCCAACACCACGGTTCAAAAGCATCAATTCTTTGGCACTCAGCTTTCTTTATAGACCAACTCTCACTTCCATACATGACTAGTGGAAAAACCATAGCTTTGACTAGATGGAACTTTGTTGGCAAAGCAATGTCACTGTTTTTTAATATGCTGTCTAGGTTGGTCATAACTTTTCTTTCAAGGAACAACCATCTTTTAATTTCATGGCTGCCTGCAGTCACCATCTGCAGTGATTTTGGAGCCAAAAAAAAAAAAAAAATTAAGTCTCTCACTGTTTTCACTGTTTCCCCATCTATTTGCCATGAAGTGATGGGTCCAGATGCCATGACCTTAGTTTTCTGAATGTTGGACTTTAAGCCAACTTTTTCACTCTCCTCTTTCACTTTCATCAAGAGGCTTTTTAGTTCCTCTTCACCTTCTGCCATAAGGGTGGTGTCACCTGCATATCTGAGGTTATTGATATTTCTCCCGGCAATCTTGATTCTAGCTTGTGCTTCCTCCAGCCCAGCATTTCTCATGATGTACTCTGCATAGAAGTTAAATAAGCAGGGTGACAATATACAGCCTTGACGTACTCCTTTTCCTATTTGGAACCAGTCTGTTGTTCCATGTCCAGTTCTAACTATTGCTTCCTGACCTGCATATAGGTTTCTCAAGAGCAACATTTAGGGCATTACAAGTTTTCATGAATATTATCTATGATAATGAGGGTTATTTTTCTAAAGGATGATACATTCATAGTAATGTATTAAATTAGATACTAGTGGTACTAGAGAGAAATACAGATAGACTATCAAAAGAGGAAGAATTTTCAATTGGGAATTCAGAAGTTTATAGTATCTGGAAGTGTAAAAAGAAAAAATTCTGCAGAGTATTTAAGTAGTGAGTGATAATCATCAGTTTTTGGAATCAATTAACATAGAATTTACATTGCCTATTTTGGGGGAATGAATGACTTCTTTAAAAAAAAAACTAGGAGGAATTAATCATGACAATTTCAATGTGAATTTATAGATTTTGAAGTTAATTTTCAAACAAGTTCTAAAATTATGATCGTTTTTTGACAAAAATAGATCTGTTGCATTTCCTTAGAATAACAGTATGTGATAAAATTAGAGACAATTTATACATGCAAAATTCATTTTATCTTGAAAGGAAATGAAAATTTGCAAGTGTATAAACTGACAGCTGATTGCTATATGAGTATGGAAATAGATTAAGTTAAAATGGATTTCTCTTCTTACTATATTAGATTTTCCATGTTTTCATAATATCAAATAACTCTACATCCACTGTTAATGTAGGGTATTAGAATTAGCAAACATATTCCCATAACTAAGTTTTGCAAATGAACTTCTTTTGATGTCTATTGAGATCTAGTCCTAAAATTGTAATTTTTTTCAATGTTTATCTTGCTATATAATCAGATTAATTGTGCCAAATATTGAATTAATCATTTTAACATGCCAAATTTACTAAAAAAGATTCCATTATTTGTTTAGCTATCCAAAAAAAAATCTTATTCTTAGTTTGATCTTTATCTTTTTCTATCTTGCAGAGGTAATTTATCATCTATGTAACATATATTTAATATACTTATAATACAAATGCAGGAGAAAAATGGATCAGAAGAAGAAACATAGACAAATAAAAAGTAAAGAAAGATCTAGGTTCTTAGATCATGAGAGTCTAGTAGTTACTAAGAGAAATATTTGTCAATTTGAGTCAATGTTATCCCTCTGCTTTAATGGAAACTAAAGCAAATGTGAAGGC
Source organism: Bos mutus (assembly GCF_027580195.1). Taxonomy (NCBI): domain Eukaryota; kingdom Metazoa; phylum Chordata; class Mammalia; order Artiodactyla; family Bovidae; genus Bos; species Bos mutus. The sequence continues at coordinate 95,060,062 of NC_091618.1, read as the reverse complement.
CAGTATAATACTGAGATACTAATTTCTATTCTGTTTTCATGTGTTTCCCCCTCTCTTTTATCACAAGAAATTATTTATCTTTGCTGCTGGCTGGTTGTGTGTACTGCTGCTGCTAAGTCACTTCAGTCGTGTCCGACTCTGTGCAACCCATAGACGGCAGCCCACCAGGCTCCCCTGTCCCTGGGATTCTCCAGGCAAGAACACTGGAGTGGGTTGTCATTTCCTTCTCCAATGCATGAAAGTGAAAAGTGAAAGGGAAATCGCTCAGTCATGTCCAACTCTTGGCGACCCCACGGACTACAGCCCACCAGGCTCCTCCATCCATGGGATTTTCCAGGCAAGAGTACTGGAGTGGGGTGCTATTGCCTTCTCTGGCTGCTTCTGTGAAATCACTCCTAAAGCAGAAATTGTCCGGGGAAAATCAAAACAAAATAAACACAGCACACAAGCAAACAAAAATGAATCTTGCTTTGTTTTGTTTTTAAAAATGTAATTTATTGAAGAAATTATGGTCAGGGATACTATCAGTGAGTAAAGTTGCTCAGTTGTGTCTGACTCTTTATGACCCCATGGAAAGGTCCATGGAATTCTCCAGGCCAGAGTACTGGAGTGGGTAGACATTCCCTTCTCCAGGGGACCTTTCCAACGCAGGCACCAAACCCAGGTCTCCAGCATAGTGGGTGGATGCTTTACCAGCTGAGCCACCAGGGAAGCCCAAGAATACTGGAGTGGGTAGCCTATCCCTTCACCAGGGGATCTTCCCACCCCAGGAATCGAACTGGGGTCTCCTGCATTGCAGGCAGATTCTTTACCAGCTGAGAGACAAGAGAAGTCCAGGAGGAAGGAAAAGAAGCAAGTGCTTATGAAGGATGGATAAGAAGATGGAATCATTAGAAGTTAATAGGAGCTATATAATAACATGTAACTACTAAAATTATATCTAATAATTTGTCAATATTCAAAATATGTAAGAAACTTGTATAGCTCAATAGCAAAAAAATCAAACAGTTTTCTTTTTTAAAACAAAATGAGCAAACAATTTGAATAGATGTACAAGTGGACAACAAGTATGTGAGGAGATGTTCAATATCATTAATCATCAGGAAAATGTAAATCAAAACCACCATGAGATATAACCTTATACTTGTTAGGATTGTTGTTATAAAAAACAAAAAACAAAGGATAAAAAGTTCTGGCAAAGATATAGAGAAATTGGAACCCTTGTACACTGTGGGTGAGAAAATAAAGTATAGACACTATGGAAAAGAGTATGATGGTTTCTCAGTAACCTAAAATAAGGCCATCACATGAACCAGCAATTCCACTTCTGGATATTTATCCTAAAGAACTGATATCAGAATCTTGAAGAACTATTTGCACTCCCACGTTCATTGCAGCATTATGTGCAATAGCCAGCATATGGAATCAATCAAAATTTGTATTGACTGATGAATAAAATATGGTATTTACACAAACGGAGTGTCATCCAGCTATGAAAAAAAAGGAATTCCTGCCATATGTAGGAACGTGAGTCAAACTGAAGGACATTATGCTAAGTGAAATAAATTAATCACAAAAGGACAAATACTGAACGATTCATTGTATGAGGTATCTAAAAATTGTCAGACTCATAGAGAATAGAATGATGGTTGACAGGTTCTGGGGATAGAGGGGAACGGGCAGTTGTTCAGTGGGTATGAAGTTTCAGTTATTCAAAATGAATAAATTCCACAGATTTGCTGAAAAACAATGTCATAAGGCATACTTTTTTCCTTTAATTGTACTTTACTTTTTTGCCCTATGCAGATACTGTGTTCATCAGAAATTGAAGGGTTGTGACAACCCCACCTCAAGCAAGTCTATTGGCACTATTTTTCTAACAGTGTTTGGTCACTTAATTTTTCTTTATCAGATTTTAGTAATTCTTGCAACGTTTCAAACCATTTCATTATTATATTTGTTATAGTCTGTGATAGTGGTCTTTGATATTACTGTTGCAAAAGGACTATGGCTCACTGAAAGCTCAGGGGATAGCTAATGTTTTTGTTTGTTTGTTTTTAAGCAATAAAGTACTTTTCAATAAAAGTATGTATTTTTTTTATACATAATGCTATCTCACACTTAATAGACTGCAGGCATGCTAAGTTGCTTCACTCATGTCCAGCTCCTTATGACACCATGGACTGTAGTCCACCAGGAACTTCTGTCTGTGGGGATTCTCCAGGCAAGAATACTGAAGTTGGCTGCCATTTCCTCCTCCAGGGGATCTTCCCAGGGATCAAACCAGGTCTCTTAAGTCTCCTGCATTGGTAGGTAGGTTATTTACCACTAGCATACCTGGGAAGCTCTAGTAGACTACAGTATAGTACAAGCATACTTACATGTGCACCAGAAAACCAAGAAGTTCATTTGACTCACTTTATTGTGATGTTCATTTCACTGTGATCATCTGGAACTGAATCTGAGCTATATCTCTGAGCTATGTCTGTAGTTAACAACTCAGTATTGTACTCTTGAAAATTAAGATCTCATGTTAAAGGCTCTTACCACACAAAAACAACAACAAAAAATAAACAAAAACATCTAAAGGGTAGGAGAATGTTGGCTATGTGGAAGTGTTGGCTATGTTGTGGTGATGGATTCATCTGTGTTTGTATATCTCCAAACTCATCAAATTCTATGCATTAAACTGGTCCATTTTTGGCATGTGAGTTATACCTTAGTAAAATTATCTAAAATTAAATTAAATGGATGTAAGTGACAAGATAGGAATATGAATTAACATGGGTAGCAGGGATAGAGTTAAAGTGAGAAACCCATTCATTATCTAACTTAAAAAATAAGAGTAAGTATAGGCAAGGGGAGATTCAGGTGCACAACTGAAGTTTTAAAATGAAAATAAAACTAGCCTCTCTTCTTTTAAACTAAAGTTTTCTATACCTCAGTTCAATTCCTGGGTTGGGAAGATCTGCTAGAGAAGGGATAGGCTACCCACTCCAATATTCTTGGGCTTCCCTGATGGTTCACTGGTAAAGAATTCACCTGTAATGTGGGAGACCTGGGTTCAATCCCTGGGTTGGGAAGATCCCGGGAGAAGGGAACAGCCACCCACTCCTGTATTCTGGCCTGGAGAATCCCTTCAATCCATGGGGTTGCAAAGAGTTGGACACAACTAAGCAACTTTCACTTTTTCTATAAATTATCATAAATTGTAACTACACTTCAGCAATGTCAATGCTTTCTTCTTAATTTCGATCTTATCAACTAATACAAGGCAAAGTTTTCTGTCTTAATTTTTTGCTTAAGACACAAATGCCTCTCCTTGATGTTTCTTACTGGACTCAAAAATTATAGCTAAACTGTTTCCTGTTCTTTAAAGTCTCTGTTAAATAACGAGTGAAACATTTCTCAATACTTTGATTTCTAATTCTTATACCTTTTTGCTAACACTAACACTTATTTAATTTGTTGGACCAGTTCAGTCCCCTTAAGGACTCTCTTTGACCAAAAGTTCCTCCACTGGCATTTTATAAGACTCTCTACTCCAAACCTACATCTTGTAACATTGCCTTGGGAAGTTTTTCCAGCTCCTACGTGCTTCAGAACTTATTTCCAGTTGCTGAACTTGGCTTTACTTCTTTGGATTGATTTATTTTTTGTACACTCCTTTATATACTAGCCAACTTCTGCATCTACAGTATATCATACTACAGACCAGATCCATCCTCCACTTCATCCTTACTCATCCTCACTCAGATGAGGATACCAGGTATTTTGCATGCTTAGCAGAAAGAAAATGCAAAGTGCTGGTCTAGGCACCCATTTAAAAATGTACAGACATAATCTGTCTAGACAGAAGAATATCTTTTAATGTAAACAATTTCTGTAGGAAGAGGTGATGAGTTCATTTTTCAATGTTTAATCTGTCTGTCAATATATTCTACTATTTCTGGATTCAGATTATGTTATTGCTTTATTTTTCTCCCATAGACACAGACATGAAGCAGGAGTTAACTTCTATATTACAACGATCCTTTAGAAGTTAAAGGACATGCATTTTAACACTGTCAAAACACAGCATCAAAGCTTGATCTTAATAATTTAACATATATTGAATTCCTATTATTAACTACCTGCTATGCTGATTTGGAGGGGAAATCATGTTTAATTTTACCATAATCTCACAATAAAATATGTGTTATTATCTCTATATATGATACTAAGAATGGTTGAGGATCTTTCTAACATGGCTATTTACATGTCTTTAGAGACACTTGTCAGATGAAGGATTTCAAACTTACTCTTTAGACTCTAAAGACAATACTCTTAACTACTTAATGTGTTTACTATTCTCCCTTGAAGAAAGAATGTGACCTTGGATTTATTTAAAAAATCATTTTGTTGAATACAAAAATATCTATATTTACATTAAATATAATGTAAGCTTTCTAATTTCTTCGAGAAGGCGATGGCACTCCACTCCAGTACTGTTGTCTGGAAAATCCCGTGGATGGAGGAGCCTGGTAGGCTGCAGTTCATGGGGTCTCTAAGAGTCGGACACGACTGAGAGACTTCCCTTTCACTTTTCACTTTCATACATTGGAGAAGGAAATGGCAACCCACTCCAGTGTTCTTGCCTGGAGAATCCCAGGGACGGCGGAGCCTGGTGGGCTGCCGTCTATGGGGTCGCACAGAGTTGGACAAAACTGAAGTGACTTAGCAGCAGCAGCAGCAGCAGCAGCAGTAGCAGCAGAGACACTTGTAAGATGAAGGATTTCAAACTTACTCTTTAGACTCTAAAGACAATACTCTTAACTACTTACTGTGTTTACTATTCTCCCCTGAAGAAAGAATGTGACCTTGGATTTATTTAAAAAATCATTTTGTTGAATATCAAAATATCTATATTTACATTAAATGGCAAGCTTTCTAATTTCTTAGGGCTATTTTACATCTCAATGGAGAATAAGAAGATTATGAAACCTGATAGGTATCATATATTCTTATTTTAAAAATATATTCATTTATAACATGTTGTGATGTTATGTGTTTCAGGAAAAGAAAGACTATAGCATTAAATATATTATTCAGTGTTTAGCTGTAACTCTGAAAAATGTTAAACTGTAAGAGATATCAACATAAATAACATAATATTGAACATAATAAAATCAAAGAGATAATGATCAAACTTATAACATGTTTCTAAAGTCTGAAAAAATGAAAGTGTTAGTCACTTAGTTGTGTCCGACTCTGTGACCCCATGGACTTTAGCCCACCAGGCTCCTCTGTCCATGGGATTTTCCAGGCAAGAATAATGGAGTGGGTTGCCATGACCTTCTCAAGTGGATCTTCCCAACCCAGGGATCCAGCCCATGTTTCCTGAATTGCAGGCAAATTCTCTACCATTTGAACTACCAGCAATGCTCTCTCCTTAGCCAAACATTTGTCAGATTCCTCTGAACCCTCTTCTCAACCCAGGCTTAACTTTGGCCCCTTTCCTTGATCAGTCTGCATTGTGCAGTTCTAGAAAGAATCCTGCTAAGTCATTTTAGAGAGAATTTCCCTCCTTGGATATTTTATCTCCCTGGATATCTGATCAAATTCCTCATCCACTGCTCCCCACAACCCTTGATATCTTGCACCTGCCTACCTTCAGTAAGTGTCCCTTCCCTCTCTTGTAACTCTTTAATTATATACTGGAGTATAGTTGATTAACAATGTTGTGTTAGTTTCAGGTGTACAGAAAGGAATTCATTATACATATATGTGTATCTATTCTTTAACAGATATTTTCCCATTTTAGGTTGTTACATAATATTAAGCACTGTTACCTGTGCTATACAGTGGGTCTATGTTGGTTATCCATTTAAAATATAGCTGTGTGTACATGAATCCGTAACTACCCTTTCACCTCCACAGGTCAGTTCAGTTCAGTTCAGTCGCTCAGTCATGTCCCACTTTTGTGACCCCATGGACTGCAGTCACCAGGCTTCCCTGTCCATCACCAACTCCCCCCAGAGCTTACTAAAACTCATGTCCATTGAGTCACGGACATGAGTTCTGATGTCCAGCTCATGTTGGACATGGTGATGTCATCCAACTATCTCATCCTCTGTCATTTCCTTCTCCTCCTGCCTTCAATCTTTCCCAGCATCAGGATCTTTTACAATGAGTCAGTTCTTTGCATCAGGTAGCCAAAGTATTGGAGTTTCAGCTCCAACATCAGTCCTCCAAATAAACAATCAGGACCGATTTCCTTTAGGATGAACTGGCTGGATCTCCTTGCTGTCCAAGGGACTCTGAAGAGTCTTCTCCAACACCACAGTTCAAAAGCATCAGTGCTCAGCTTTCTTTACACACAAACTCTCACATCCATTGATGACTAGTGGAAAAGCCATAGCTTTGACTAGATGGAACTTTGTTGGCAAAGCAATGTCACTGCTTTTTAATATGTTGTCTAGGTTGGTCATAACTTTTCTTTCAAGGAACAACCATCTTTTAATTTCATGGCTGCAGTCACCATCTGCAGTGATTTTGGAGCCAAAAACAAAAAAAAAAAAAAAAAGTTTCTCAATGTTTTCAGAGTTTCTCCATCTATTTGCCATGAAGTGATGGGACCAGATCCTATGATCTTTGTTTTCTGAATGTTGAGTTTTAAGCCAACATTTTCACTCTCCTTTCTCCACTCTCCTCTTTTATCAAGAGGCTCTTTAGTTCTTCGCTTTCTGCCATAAGGATGGTGTCATCTGCATGTCTGAGGTTATTGATATTTCTCCTGGCAATCTTGATTCCAGCTTGTGCTTCATCCAGCCCAGTGTTTCTCATGATGTACTCTGCATATAAGTTAAATAAGCAGGGTGACAATATATAGCCTTGACGTACTCCTTTTCCTGTTTGGAACCAGTCTGTTGTTCCATGTCCAGTTCTAACTGTTGCTTCTTGACCTGCATACAGATTTCTCAGGAGGCAGGTAAGGTGGTCTGCTATTCCCATCTCTTTAACAATTTTCCACAGTTTGTTGTAATCCACACAGTCAAATGCTTTGGTGTAGTCAATAAAGCAGAAGTAGATGTTTTTCTCAAACTCTCTAGCTTTTTTGATGATCCCACAGATGTTGGCAATTTGATCTCCGTTTCCTCTGCCTTTTCTAAAACCAGCTTGAACATCAGGAAGTTCACGGTTCACATATTGCTGAAGCCTGGCTTGGAGAATTTTGAGCATTACTTTACTAACGTGTGAGATGAGTGCAATTGTGTGGTAGTTTGAGCATTCTTTGGCATTGCCTTTCTTTGGGATTGGAATGAAAACTGATTTTTTTTTTCCAGTCCTGTGGCCACTGCTGAGTTTTCCAAATTTCACCTCTACACCCCCTGTGAATCCTTCCCTTCTGGTAACCATGAAAGAATGAATGCTCATGCTTAGAGATTGAACTTGTGGTTACCAGAGGATCCTCTTAATATCTCCTCGTAGTAAACATCTGCCCACAAACGACCTTGTATGTATTTCAGGAATATAAAGTTATTTTAATATCTGTAATTCAAGCAATATAGTTTTTGACCACATTAACTAAATATTCAGAGAAAATTCTATTATCATCTGCTCAAGAGTTATATATTTGGTTACTTACTGCTACATTGCCAGCTTTAGTTGCTTAAAGCAATACTTCATTTGGTCCCTGTTCTTTAGGTCATGAACTCAGGAAAGATTTAATTGGGTGATTCTTTTATTTATTTGGCTTCAGTTGAGGTGGTTGAGGCTGGAAAATGCACTACCATGATGGCATCATCACTCATATGTCTGATATCCAGATGCCCTTGGGGTTGTCTTCCAAGTGTCAAGTAGAAGGAACTATTGACTGGTAAATGGCTACCTCCATAATCAGCCATGATTACCACCACATCTTATTACACAAAGTGGTACTGAATTTGCTCACATCCAGGGGACTAGAGAAATAATCTCCCTTTGGCAAGATCACACTGCAGAAATAATATTGGGTGGAAAATGTTTCTGCAGCCATTTTTAGAAGATGCAAAACACATTATGCAAAACTTCAGTGTAAAAGAAAAGCTTCTGGCAAAAATAAATGCCCATTTATGATTAAAAACACATCAGTTGAATAGTAGTGAAAGAACAAATAGACCTATGTAGATGTTGTTTGTTGTTGCTTAGTTGCTAAGTTGTGTATGACTCTTTTGTGACCCCAGGGAGCCCACTAGGCTCCTCTGTGCATGGGATTTCCCAGGCAAAAATACTGGAGTTGGAAAGTGCCATTTCCTTCTCCAGGGCGTATTCTAGACTCAGGGATCAAATGGGTGTCTCCTATACTGGCAGGCAGATTCATTACTGCTGAGCCACCAGGGAAGACCAGATACTGTTTAGAAACGGGGTTTATATAACCACTGCACACCAAGGGAAGAACTTTTAGGAGCGTCTTCTATTTTTACACATATTTTAGATGCTAATATGTCACACAAAAATTAGCAAACATTTTTCTGACTGTTTGAAAACTCAATAGTTGTTTTTATATTTTTTGTGACTAACAGCCATTCAAATTTTATAAACATGAAGCATTTTGCCATTGCAAATCTTACTTTATAAAAAGAAACTATCTAAAATTAGTATTACAGCTTCCTCTACACACAAGCCTATGTTAGAATATTACATTTTGTTTTTCTACTATTGCATTCAAATATAATTGTGTTATATATATTAGTTGAATTTATGAATACATTAATCACTAATAAATTTGGATATTTATGTAACATATCTGTATATTTTGTACTATCTTACATTCAGATAAAATCATTTTCTTAAAATAAATTCTTTTATTATTTGGGATTACTTTGTTCCAGCCTCAGGGATTCAATTACAATTAATCTTTAGGGGCCAATGCTAATATTTCTATTAAGAATGTGCCTGCTAATGTAGGAGACCTAAGAGATGTGGATTCAATCCCTGGGTTGGGGCGATTCCCTGGAGAAGGGCATGGCACACCACTCCAGTATTCTTGCCTGGAGAATCCTATTGACAGAGGAGCCTGGCTACAAGTCTGACATGACAGAAGCAATGGAGCACACATGCACACACTAATATTTCTATTAGATAGGTTTCTAATCACTTAATCTATTAATGATTGAATAATTATTGACATTATTCTTAGGCGTTGAGAATGAAATTCTCACGGAGATGTTTCATAGTCTTAATAGCAAAGTCCTGATGATCTGCTGTAATGAGAATTCTTCAATCCATGGTTAATTCAAAGGCCTCATTTTAATTTATTTTTGCTCCTATGTTTTTAAAATGATTATATAATAGTATTTGCTTATTTAAGTTTCCCAACTCCTCACAAGCCCTCTGGTATTAAGTAGCAAACTGACTGAAAAGCATGCAATAGAAAGACAAGAGATAATGAAAATGGTAGTTCCAAAACTAGATATTTGAGTTAACAAATATTCCAAAAGCTGCAACTATATCTGTCCTTTCATTAAAAAAATGCTTTGTTTCCCAAAGCATTTAAAATGTACTTTATTTGATAATGAGTACATGAGGAGTTTTATTAAATTATATGTGTGAAGACATAGATGATCTACATCAATATCCTCACTAAAGAGATGAGAAAACTGAGATTCATTGTGGTTATGTGCTCTTATTACAATGAAGGTAATCAGCAAAGTGACTGGATGCATTGCTCCTTCTCTAGACTTTTTAAACATGTGCCACTTACTCTTTTTTTTTAACAGATGTCTTTAATTATACTTTTTCTTTTACTGCTTGCATTTTTCTTTGCTCTTTGAGGCCTTATATTAATTTTCTTTATTAAACATATTAATATTACATGTCACATTAAAATAAATTTTATAGTTTTATAATCTTTTTTTTTTTAATAGGGCTTGTTTTGGCATCTTATAAACCATGTATAAATGTTTTGGCTAAGAGTTGAGAAAATACCAAAAAAATCATCAAATGAATAAAATATATGAACACAGACATAGCTTTATCAATTAACAATGTTAAATTAAATATGCTTAATCTTCACAAATACTATAGAAATGTACTTCTATTAAGAAAGTCGTATGTGTTATTCCTAAACTTATATATCCACTACTAAACATAAAACAGACAACAAGGACCTACTATATAACACAGAGATCTGTACTCAATGCTTTGTAACAACCTATAAGGGAAAAGAATCTGAAAAAATATATATTGCTGAATCACTTTGATGTACACATGAAATTAACATAGTACTGCAAATCAACTGTATTTCTGTTTAAAAAATAAAAATAAATTTTAAAAAGATAGTTTTATGTGAAACCAAAATGAACCTTTGAATGCTGTAAAGGTACTCAAAGTCTTGATGACTTATTAATTTATGAACATTTGAAAATAATTTTTTAAATCTCTGGAAGTCTATGCTTCAGAAATATTTTTACTTTCTAAAGTATTACTTAGCACAAATGTTTATTACTTATATTCACTTATATGCCATTTTTTCTAGCTACAGTGAAAACAATGGAATCCTAAAATAAATAAAAAGGAGAAAATTGGAATATGCCTGGATATGTGAAGTATCCTTGACTCACAAAAGGAACCTTAGAAATTATCTAGTTCAAAGTTCTGCTTACACGATAGCTTTCGTATTATGGAGTCCCAATTCAGGAATTATTCAATCTCTGCTACACTCCCAAGAACTCTCTCTTATCAAGTAACTTTTCAAATTTTTATATCAAAATCTGACTTCCTCTCTCCATTATATATTTTGTATTAGTTCTAGACCTGATGTCTGGGTGGATATAGAATTTAATAATAGTCTTCTTACCCTCTCCCCACTATAATTAATTTTTTACAGATACATCCCTTTTCTCTAGCTTTTCAACTCTTCTCCCATAACCTAATATCCCCAAACTTCATCCTTTTGTTTATGTGTCATTGCATAAACTTAATTTTTTAATATGACTCTTCAATTGCAAAACTAAGTATAATACAAAATTAAGTATTAAGTGAATACAAAATTAAGTATAATATATTAGACGACTGGTTAAGAGAGAGCAGTGCATGAACATATGTTTTTTTAAATATGCTTTTAAAAAGATAATTTACCCTAGAATTCGCTCTTGTTTAAGATACTTTTAAAAAGACAATTTAACCTAGAATTTTCTCTTATTTAAGATAAGTTGTCTTATCTAAACTTCTTAAATCAGAAAATCATCTCCCAGAACTACACTTATGTAGTTTACTTATTTTCAAATTATAAAACAGAATATTACACATATTCCTTAGAATATACCTTTCTAGACACTGATGAAATAATGAGAGAACATACAATTTATTCTAAAAGAATTTATAAGCCAGTAGAGGGCACACAGGAAACATCAAAGACATACTAGACAGTGAAATACTGAATAAATGAACTGATCACAATGTAAAAAGTTAAATAGATATTCTAATGAAGATATAAACAAGATCTTATAAAAAAGAAAAGAAAAATTTTAATTAAAATATAGTTGATCTATAATATTATGTTAACTTCAGGTGCACTACATAATGATTTGATATTGTACTTTTGATCATATAATGATCATCATGAAAATTCTAGTAACCATCTGTCTCATACAAAGTTATTACAGTATTACTGACTATACTCCCTATGCTCTATATTACATCTCCATGACTTATTTATTATATAACTGGACGATTATATTTCATCCTATTCAACAAGTTTGATAGTTTGATCACCCTCTAACTCCCCCTGTCCCCACTTTCTGGCAATAACTCATTTATTCTTTATATCTGTAAGTCTGTTTTACTTTGTTTTGTTTGAGTGTTTCCCCCCTCCAGATTCCACATATAGTAATATTATGCAGTATTTGTTTTTCTCTGTCTGACTTATTTCACTATCTAGATCCATCCATATTGAACCAAATGGAAAGATTTTGTTTTTCAATGAAAGTGAAAGTGAAGTCGCTCTGTCATGTCCAACTCTTTGCGACCCTATGGACTGTAGCCTACCAGGCTCCTTTGTCCATGGGATTTTCCAGGCAAGAGTACTGGAGTGGGTTGCCATTTCCTTCTCCAATTGGCTGAGTATTATTCCACAGTATACATATACCACATCTTTATATATCTGTCTTTAGATGGACACAGGTTGCTTCCATTACTTGGTTACTGCAAATAATGTTGCAGAGGACTTTGTAGTGCACTTATCTTTTTGAATTAGCAATTTTATTTTCTTAGGGTAAATACCTGAAGTGAAACTGCTGGATCATATGGCAGTTTTATTTATACTTTTTTGAGGAATGTCCACATTGTTTTTCATTGCAACTGTACCAGTTTACAACCCCACAAACAGTACACAGGGTTCCTTATTTTCCACAGCCTTGTCAACACGTATTTGCTGTCTTTTTGATGATAGACACTGTGATAAGAGTGAAGAGGTATCTCACCGCAGTACTGTGATTTCGTGTGTGTGTTTCTTTTTATATTTAAATTGGAATATATTTGATTTACAGTCTTATTTAGTTTCAGGTGTACAGCAAAGTGAATCAGTTTTACATATAAACATGTCCACTCTTTTTTAGATTATTTTCCCATATAGGCAACTACAGATTATTGAATAAAGTTCCCTGTACTATATAGTAAGTCCTTATTAGTTATCTATTTTATATATCTGCTGCTGCTAAGTCACTTCAGTCGTGTCCGACTCTGCGTGACCCCATAGACGGCAGCCCACCAGGCTCCCCCGTCCCTGGGATTCTCCAGGCAAGAACACTGGAGTGGGTTGCCATTTCCTTCTCCAATGCATGAAAGTGAAAAGTGAAAGGGAAGTCGCTCAGTCGTGTCCGACTCTTTGCGACCCCATGGACTGCAGCCCACCAGGCTCCTCTCACTATGGGATTTTCCAGGCAAGAGTGCTGGAGTGGGGTGCCATAGTAGCGTGTATATGTCAATTCCATTCACCCAGTTTATCGTACCTCATCCCTGACCCCCTGGTAATCATAAGTTTATTTGCTACTTCTGTAACTCTATTTCTGTTTTGCAGATAAGTACCTAGAGATTGTTATACTGAGTGAAGTGAGTCAGAAAAAAGACAAATATCTATGATATTGCTTATATATGGAACCAAAAAAAGTTTACAAATGAACTTATTTATTTCATTGTGGTTTCAACTTGTATTTCCTTGCTGATGAGTGAGGTTGAGCATCTTTTCATGTGCCTGTTCACCAGGTATTGGAAAAATACCTATTCAGATCCTCTGCTGATTTTTAAATCAGGGTTGTTTTTTTTTTTTGATATTTGAGTTCTTTGTATTTTTTGGATATTAAGCCCTTAGTGTATATATTGCTTGCAAATGTCTTCTCCCATTCAGTAGGTTGCCTTTATATTTTGTTGATTGTTTCCTTCTCTGTGCAAAAGCTTTTAAGTTGGATGCTTATTGATGTTTATTGATGTTTATTGAAGTTGATTTGTTTATTTTTGCTTTTGCTTCTATTGCCTGAGGAGACATGCAAAAAATATCGCTGTGACCTATGTCAAAAGATGTAACTTAAGTTTTCTTCTAGGAGTTTTATGATTCCAGGTCTTTAGGTCTTTAATTCATTTTAAGTTATTTTTTGTATATGGTGTGAGAAGGTAGTCCAGGGTGATTCTTTTGCATGTGGTTGTCCAGTTTTCCCATACCATTTATAGAAGAGGTTGTATTTTCCCTTTGTATATCCTTACCTCCTTTGTTGTAGATGAACTGACCATGTACACATGGGTTTATTTCCATGCATTCTTTTTTATGCCAGTACCAATAGGTTCGCTTTTACTGTAATTGCAATGGAAATTTCATGGAGAGGTTGGTTCAAAAACACAATAGAAAGGTTGGTTAACATCACATAATAGCACCTGAGTCTGCCATCCTAAGAATGTTAATGTGTGGATCCCTAACACTATCTGAAAGCCAGGTGTTTTAAGATCAGCATGCTTTTGTAGGAAAATATCAATCACTAATGGAAAGGATGCCCTAAAAAAGTTACATGTTAGAGTGGAAGATGAGATTAGAAACTATGGCAATAATCCAAGACATATAGTCAAGTGTCAAAATTAGGGCAAAGTCAGGATAAATATTTTTAAAAGTTGTGTTACATTCAATTCACATGACAAAGAAAGAAATTCAACTTCCTGGCTGACATTTTAGTTCCTGTATTAGGAGGAAAAAAAATCCAGAAATGTATTCTGTGCATCTGAGAAGATCCAGATGACTTTAAAGGACATACATTTGACATATGGGCAACACAAAGGGTTGGGGTACTGACCTTCCACTCAGTCAAAAACTCATGCATAACTTATAGTTGGTCCTCCATATCTGTGGTTCTTCCATATCCATGGTTTTGCATCCACTGATTTCACCATCCTCAGATCGTGTAGTCCTGTAGCATTTACTATTGAAAAAATTCATGTGTAAGTGGACCAACATAGTTTAAATAAATCCATGTTTTTCAAGGGTCAACAGTGTTTCTCTGAACCATTATGTATACACATGAGTCCTTCCTCATCCTTTTTGTCCTTGCTAACTCATACTTGTCCTTCAGATTTCTCCATGTTCTGTCCTCCCTCTCCGCATCTAAACTAGCCTTCACTTATCCTAATACTTAGCTTATTGTTCAGTTCTTTTTTGGTTGCATTTTTCTCTCGGATATTTAACTTTTGAAGGCAAGGGTGATTTTGCCTTATTCAGTGTTCTGTCCCAATATTTAGTACTATATTTAGTATATTAAATGTAATGAACCTTTTCTAAATAATTACTTCATTGTATATGTGTACTTAAAGGTAAGTTATTTTTTTCTCTGTTCTAGATAACAATGCATTTGTTAAATCATTTAGGCATATAGTTATTTCTTTATTCATTTAAACACATTTGAACATTTCTAAATTCTCTGAATGATAAGGACAGTACGGGTACAGGGCAGTGATATTCTTCATAGAATTATTTGCTTGAAGTTTTTTGATATCTTACAGAGATACTCAGAGGAGAAGGAGCTACTAAACCTGTATACTGTTGTCAGTAACTTTCCTTGAATTTTTCAAATTCAACACTCATACATTTCCCTGATACTACTAAGGATTTTGGATAGAGCTATTCATCTATCCAGAATCTCTAATAGGACACGAACTTAATATAAAAAGTGTATAGAATATAGCTTTAAAATATGATTGCATCAAACATGCAGATAATTTTTACCTTTTATTATTTTATAAACATATTTTATTAATAAGTTAATAAAAATGTAAGAAGAAATATTTTGTGTAGAATTTCATTCCCAATAAAATGTGACTGTGTTTTAGCAAACTGGATGAAGAGTAATAAAAACAATGTTTAAGCAACACATTTTCATCACTTGTTTTTCTCATATCTCTCAAAAAACAGTCAAAAATATCTGCTACATTAATGGCTTATTAAGAGATCATGAGGCAAAGTAATCAAGAGATTTATTAGTGCATATTAACATCAGGGAAGCATTTACTTCCAATTGTAATTCCAACCAAAGGAAAGTTAATCATAAGTTTTGTCAAAAAATGTGAGCTTTGCAAAATATTATACACATAAAAGACATTTAATTCAATAACTCTCATGACAAACTCTTTACTGTTTAGCCAAAATGGAAAAATAGTTAATTCATCAGTTTCAGGTAAATATAAATTCTAATAACTTATGCACTTGTTTTAAATTCTTTCACATATAGATCAGAATGCTTTGATAAATATATCATTATATGTTATTCTTCCCACATATCTAGTCCCAAGATAGTGTTATCTTCAATATCATATCATTTTTATTAATGTATATTTTTATAAACAGTTGTTTATCTATAGTTATATTTTACTTTATTTCCCCCAATAACGTGTCTTGTATCTTACATTTTTGGTAGGGGATTTGCTTTCTGTTTTGCTAAATTAACATCTTTGAATTTTACCAAAATTTTTTGAATAGCTTTATTTAGTCTTTATATTGGAATGCTAGTTTTTCCTGGCATAAGTTGATAGGTTTAAAATAATTTCCTTTCAAGCTGTCATTGTCTTTTAGCAGTGATTTTTAAAAAAAATAACAGCAAAAAAAAAAAAAAAACATGCCAAAGATTTTTTATTCTATTTATTTTTGGAGTTCTAAAACTTGACAGGGATATGACTACATTTGTCTTGTTAAAATACATTGTTGTTGATTTTTCCCCCTCTTTTTAAATTTTGTTCTAATTAGAGTGCTGTGAGCCCTCTCAATTTAAAGATTCTGGGAAATTTATTCAGCCATGCTATTATTTTCCTCAGTTCTTTCTTTTAGTACTCTCTTTTCATTTATTTCCCTTAGATACATTTTGGAACATGTGAATATGTCTTCACATTTTTTTCTAAGTTTCCTCATAAATTCTACCACTTTGTCCTTGGCTCAGCATTCAGACGGAAATTCTCAATTACATTTTCCAGTTTACTAAGTCAATATCCAGTCATGTTTATTTTTAAATGTATAATCTTAATTTCTCTTAAAAAGAAGCTTTATATTTATTTTTTAGCTGTCCACTTTTATGGAATATACTGAATACATATTTTCTTTAAACCCATTACTCTGATGTAATGCTTTTGTCTTTTTGGGCTCCAAAATCACTGCAGATGGTAATTGCAGCCATGAAATTAAGACACTTACTCCTTGGAAGTAAAGTTATGACCAACCTAGACAGCATATTAAAAAGCAGAGACATTACTTTGCCAGCAAAGGTCCACCTAGTCAAGGCTATGGTTTTTCCAGTAGTCATGTATGGATGTGAGAGTTGGACTATAAAGAAAGCTGAGCCCAGAAGAATTGATGCTTTTGAACTGTGGTGTTGGAGAAGACTCTTGAGAGTCCCTTGGACTGCAAGGAGATCCAACCAGTCCATCCTAAAGGAAATCAGTCCTGAATATTCATTGGAAGAACTGATGAAGCTGAAACTCCAACACTTTGGCCACCTGATGCAAAGAGCTGATCCATTTGAAAAGACCCTGATGCTGGGAAAGATTGAAGGTTGGGAGGAAAAGGGGATGACAGAGGATGAGATGGTTGGATGGCATCACCGACTCAATGGACATGAGTTTGTGTAAACTCTGGGAGTTGGTGATGGACAGGGAGGCCTGGCATGCTGCAGTTTTTGTGGTTGCGAAGAGCCGGAGACGACTGAGCAACTGAACTGAACTGAGTGCTTTTGTAGGGATTCCTGTCTTTACACAAAACAGTTGATTTTTCTCAAATATCTGTTTTTTCAGTGTTTTTTTTCCCCCTTAATTGCATTTGATTATTGATATTTCTTCGTGAATTAACTGTGTTAAAACTCTGCATGGTTATTAAGACGTGAGAGTGTACAGTTAGGTTGTATTCCAGCTCTGGCAATTGCCCATCCTTCTTAAGCTCAACATTTTCTACTTTCTTTCTCTAGATAGAGCCTGACGTGTCAAAAGTCTCATTTCAGAGATTCACTGCTTCTGGATGGAGGCCAGAATCAACCCTGTTTCTTCTTTTGTTTCTATCTTAATAGTCTTTGTGGTGGTCTGGAATTACCTGTGCTCCTATGAATCTCCAGCCTTGATGATAAAATAGGAGCTCTCTTTTAGGAGATGGATGTTTATTTAGACTATGCTTGAGACAGGTTGAGAGAGAGGATTGTCCATGCTGTCCATGGGCAGCTTCTCAGAACAAAGATCTCAAAAATGCAAAAGAAGATCCTATGCTTTTGCACTTCCTCTCACTTTTTATTACCCTTTGAGTGTTTCTCTAGAATCTTGTATGATGTGACACTGTAGTTCCCTCTGATCCTTCTTATCAGTAACTAATACCACATTTACCTTCTATCTTCTAAGATTTTCTTGAAATACAGGATTTATTGTTTGCATATTATCTGCTTTCCCGTTATGATTATGAGTTTACTCTTTAAAAATGTGTAAAATCTAATATTTCAGTTCAAGGATTTTTTTTGGGTAGAGTGAAGAAGTCAGGGAAGCAATTATGTTCATTGGCTTTTAATTTAAAAGTTAATTTTTGTGCGTGCATCTCTCAATGATACTTTTACTAAACCTCTTGCATTGTTTTTTCAATATTTTTGTTTCTTTCAGTAAATTTATTTTCTCATTTAAGCAACTGTGGCATTCAATAAAAGCTAGTTTTAGTGACCATGTTTTACTATGGACTATAGTAGGGACTTGGAGAAGGCATTGGCACCCCATTCCAGTACTCTTGCCTGGAAAATCCCATGGTGAGAGGAGCCTGGTAGGTTGCAGTCCATGGGGTCATTGAGGGTTGGACACGACTGAACGACTTCACTTTCACTTTTCACTTTCATGTATTGGAGAAGGAAATGGCAACCCACTCCAGTGTTCTTGCCTGGAGAATCCCAGGGACGGGGGAGCCTGGTAGGCTGCCGTCTATGGGGTCACACAGAGTCGGACACGACTGAAGCGACTTAGCAGCAGCAGCAGCATAGTAGGGACTTTGAATGAGGACCTTCGATAGACAATAATATCAGTGTAATATAATATAACAATTAACTTTAAGCTCAAACAGAAGAGGATTTGAGTTCTAGTTTTGACGGCTACTAGTTCTCTGACCTTGACATATTTGTTTAATATTTCTAAACCTCTGCAGCTCTAGTTGCATAATAATAAAAAATGATAGTAATAATAATGTATCCATCATGAGGGTTAAGTAGGATAATGCATACACAGTACTTATGACACTGTTTGACAATTTGAAAATACTCAGCAAATTCTAGTTCATTATTATTAATAATTTAAGTAATGCAATAACTTTAAAACTTCATTTTATATTCTAGCTTTAAAATAATTTTAGATACATTGATTGATGACTATAAGCATTTCCAAACCATGGCAAGGATATATATGATTGAACTGAAATGTTGTTAGTGGACTGAGTCTAAACTGTTCTTTGTTGCTTGACAACAACTCTATAAATGGAAGAAGAAGTGTACTTTTGGTAATTTTAGTTTAGAGTGGCAGTAGATAATGCTGGAATTAGGATATATGGAATGCTTGTCAAGACATTCTAGAAGTTGCTGAACCTGGTTGGCTAGGCTGGGCAATTGGTCATACAGAAGAAATCAGGACTCCCACTGTGAGAATAAGTATATATATAATAATAAAAATTGGAAGTAATTTATTGCAGAATTTAAGATCACAGTTTCTCCTATTCTTAAGGATTATGCTAAAGATAAATAGATGATTGACAGTTATATGTATAGATGTGGATGTAGCTAGATACAGATACATTTTCAAATGTAAAACCAGTATTTCCTAGAAATCTTCATGGTTACATAAAAATTACTTAAGCTATTTTATGAAAAGTGTCAGAATAATAGGAAAGCTATTGCTTTTAGATTGGAATCTTCTTTGTGAACTAGATAAACTACCTGACATCAGGATTTCACTTGTGTTTTATCTACAAGTTAGGCATGGTGCTGACTGTTTAATGCAGATGTTATAAAATGAAATGCTGCTACTGCTACTGCTGCTAAGTCACTTCAGTTGTGTCCGACTCTGTGCGACCCCATAGACAGCAGCCCACCAATCTCCCCAGTCCCTGGGATTCTCCAGGCAAGAATACTGGAGTGGGTTGCCATTTCCTTCTCCAATGCATGAAAGTGAAAAGTAAAAGTGAAGTCGTTCAGTCGTGTCGGACTCCTAGTGACCCCACGGACTGCAGCCTACCAGGCTTCTCTGTCCATGGGATTTTCCAGGCAAAAGTACTGGAGTGGGGTGCCAAAACCACGGCACGGTTTTTAAAGCTGAAGTTTTCCTGATTCCTTCCAAAATGTCCTTGTGAAGCTGACTACTTTGATGTTGACCTTACCTCCATACCGCTCTGCTCTAGATCTTCTTCTGCGCCCCCTCCCCACATTCAACCTCCACTTTTTCAGGCTCTCTCATTTAGACTCCTCCAATAGACTTGAAAATGATCCTTGGATTTTGTACCTACCATGCCCCCACATTGCACAGTGGCTCCTGGAGTTACATTTCTAAAAGAGAGCTGGTAATTTAAGTTGCATAATTTATCTCTAATATTTAGTTTGATCTTCCACTTCCTGCCATGCACTGCCCATGTTTGTTGCATTGATTTGCAAATTATCATGTGATTGCCCCATGTAGTTTCACCATGTCTGCTTCTTTTATGGGGCTTCCCTGGTAGCTCAGAAGGCAAATAATCTGCCTGCAATGCAGGAGACACAGGAGATGTGGGGTCGATCCCTGAGTCCAGAAGATTCCCTGGAGAAGGAAATGGCTACCCACTCCAGTATTCTTGTCTGAAAAATCCCAGGACAGAAGAGCCTGGTGCAACCAATGGGTTGAACATGACTAAGCATGCTTCTTTTATATTATTTTCTCTACCTGGAATCAATCTCTTTTTTTCCTTCTTGGTTTGATGAAATCCTATTGATTTATAGAGTTTAGCTCTTATAGCACCTTCTCTGATATTTCTTTACTCAGAGTTTGTATGGCAACGATAACCCTGTATGCGAGACAGCAAAAGAGACACAGATGTATATAACAGTCTTTTGGACTCTGTAGGAGAGGGCGAGGGTGGGATGATTTGGGAGAATGGCATTGAAACATGTATATTATCATATGTGAAATGAATCGCCAGTCCAGTTTTGATGCATGATACAGGGTGTTCAGGGCTGGTGCACTGGGATGATCCAGAGGGATGGTTTGGGGAGGGAGGTGGGAGGGGTTTTCAAGATGGGGAACATGTGTACACCTGTGGCAGATTCATGTCAATGTATGGCAAAACCAATACAATATTGTAAAGTAAAAAAAATAAATAAATAAAGTGAAACATATGAGTACATTCTTTCAATAAAATAAAAAAAAATAAAAAGAATTTTCTTGCAGGATCATAGCTCATTGCATTGACTCTTTCTTATCTGTTAGATGGCACATGTCCTTCATCAAGGGCAGAGATTTGATCTTTTCAGTTTTAATTCCCAAGTACTTAATATAATGTATAGTGTATCATATGGATTTTTAAATTATTTGAATTGCACAATGTAGAAATCACAGAACACCATATTTAATTAACCGTAGTAATGAACATATTGGTTGTGAGATTTTTTTCTGTATATTATGCTTAAAGTTCATGTATTTGCATTTACTTAGGTCCACAATAATGTATTTAGCATTTTTGCAAATTCAGGGAAAAAATACAATCACATTCATGTTTAACACTAGTTTTCTTCATACTCTACTGTCACCTTTGTTCTTTAATTATGTAGTGTTTGTTTATAGAACAAAGTGTGAATAATAACATTTGGAAGATAACATTTTGGTGCTTTATTAAGAAAGAGTGCTAAGCTGGTAAAAACAAGAAGCTCTTATGTCTAGCTGTTATATTTCACAATACAATTATCTAGCATCAGTCACTTGACTAATAAGATGGTAACTTTCAATCATTAACTCTTTCTTTGAAAGGATATGACTTCCTAAGAATCACACAGACAATTAAAGGCAAGAATGCTAATTAAAAGTTGTACAGAAAAGACAGACAAATCTTTACTGCACAGATTTAGGATGTATGTTAAGTTCTTCCCAGATTCACAAATTTATCCATTATTCTTAAGAAGTCTTTTGAAGTGCAGTGAGCTATTGCTATAACGTTATTTAATAACCTTCTGTGGCCATTGCGATATGCTCCTTTGTTTCTAAATTTTATCTACCAAAATGGAAAAATAAGACACTCCAAAGCAAAGATATTTTTTAAGGCAGAAAGAAATGATTATGAAACAAATAGGTATGTTTACATAGCTTCATGAATGACAAGCAGCTGAATTTCACTGCAATTATGAGGTTAATGTGGGTTTACACAATATACTTATGTGAAGTTGCACACAGTAAGTTTATGTGTAGTTGTACACATAATATGAAGTTGTACACAATTAGCTTATGCTTCACCATGCTATGAGAAGACAAACAGAAATTCACAAAGCATATTTGTTCTGTGCAGGTCTCAGCCATTAGTTGTCAATAACTAATGTTGTGGCTAAACCCACCCTTGTGGTTCTTACATTTGCAAGATGTCCTTCGCAATAACCATCAGGAAACTTGAAAAAAGAGTAGATTATTACTTACAAATCCTGGCTATAACATGGCATATCTAGGGTCCCATAGAGAGATCACATGTACAAAGAGAGAGAGAGCGAGTCATGAGTCTGAGAGTCTACTTTTATTGGGGTCAACAGTGAGGACCTAGGTTTTCAAGAGCTCATTCTTTTCTGGTAAATTTAAAACAATGGGAATTTAAAACATGGAAAGAGGAAAAAAAGTGGTCCAAAGTCAGTTACCAAAAACAACCAAGATCTTTAAAGCAAAGCAGGCTGGCTCTTTACCTAGCCCTATACCTGGTGTTATGTTTATTGGAGACAGCTATCTTTGAAGCAGATTCTTCTTTGAAGTGAATGCCTGGGCCATCAAAGCTTAAGTCAAGCACTTGTATTACAAAAAGAAAACCAAACTTTCAGGACTTATACTATACTAGTATATAGCCTGACATTAAAATCATGGTGAGATAATCATCATCCTTCCAGGATAAGAGAACAATCATTTGGAAGATAAGTTGGCTATCAGAAATAAAATAATAGGTAAATAAAAAGATACAGTATTTTAAAACGGGAACTCAGAGGTTCTAGAAAACTCTTTTCAATTCTATGCCCTATAAAGGAAAAAATTCCAGACCATTCCAGTTCTATAAGGATCAAGCTATTAGCCACTGCAGTTGCCTTCCGATAGTGTGCCTGAGGGGAATTCAGGATGGAGAAAAATAGGAAGCACTTTAGCTTTAGATATACTAACCCCTAGAAAGTTAAAATAAATATCTAAAGAAAATTTTAAAGATCCTAGATTCATGCATCTTCCCATACATAGAAAAGCACTAAAATGATTTACTTGAGATATCTGTTCTTTGTGATTAGTAGTACTCTTTCTAGGTTTGACTACATGTTTTCCCCAGCAAAACAATTCATATTTACCCTGGTTCCTCTCTTTATTCTTCAGGAGAGCTTCTTGGAGCTAGCTGAGAAGCTGTCTCTCAAGCTACAGTTCTCAGTAAGACACTGAATAAACTCAATTCATAGCCCTTACATTGTGTGTGTGTGTGTGTGTGTGTGTGTGTGTGTGTGTTTTCCCCAGGTAAACAAGCTCTATCATGTACTGGTCATATATACTGGGTAAGGCACTTAGCTTGTCTGAGTGATATTACATAAGAGGGAAAGCTATGACAAACATGCACCATGTATTAAAAAGCAGGGACATCACTTTGCCAACAAAGATCCGTATAGTCAAGCTATTGTTTTTCCAGTAGTCATGTATGGATGTGAAAGTTGGACCATAAAGAAGGCTGAGCACTGAAGAATTGATGCTTTCAAATTGTGGCACTGGAGAAGACTCTTCAGAGGCCCCTAGACTGCAAGGAGATTAAACCAGTCAATCTTAAAAGAAATCAACACTGAATATTCTTTGTAAGGACTGATGAGGAAGCTGAAGCTCCAACATTTTAGCCACCTGATGGGAAAAGCCCTCATTGAAAAAGACCTTGATGATGCAAAAGATTGAAAGCAAAAGGAGAAGAGGACAGCAGAGGATGAGATAGTTAGATAACATCACCAACTCACAGGACATGAAATTGAGCAAATTCTGGGAGATAGTGAGACAGAGGAGCATGGCGTAGTGCAATCCATTCGGTCACAAAGAGTAGGGCATGACTGAATAACTGACAATAATAACAACAAAAGGGTGCTAGGTTTTGGATCTATTGCATTGGGTTGTAATGAGGATTAATTAGGGGAATTCATCTAAAGTACTTAGAACCAAATCTTGCACATTATAAATGCTTATTTACATATAGCCCTCTGGAATAAATGCATACTGGCATGTTTACAACATATTTAGAATTGTATTTGCCTGATTCCTTTTATTTCTGATGCAATTTAAGAAGACATATTAATTTCATCAATAACAGATATATAAAACATGACACACATATGGAACAAATATATACATATGTGTGTATAAAGACTAACATTCACATATTTAGCAAATTGAACTTGAGATAAAAATAGTGCATTTTAGATAGAGGCGATTTATAAGTATATCACAAATACCTAAGTAATTATTTAAAATGAAAATAATTAATTTCCTCTCCATATACAAACAATGAAAACGTGATGTAAAAAAATTCAAACAATATGTGAAGAAATAAGGTATTAGCTTCTTTCCATATGGTTCAGAAATATCCACTCTTAATATTACTATGTGACCTCCTAGGGAATTTCTATGAATATGCTAACACATAAATGTTTTAAATGGTAGATTATTTTTGTTTATAATGCTTCACATCATTTTCATTTAAAGATATCTTATGAATTCAAAAATGTTAAGTATCTAGTTGTTGGAAATACTTCTAGTTTTTCATTGTTGGTATCAATTTTATTACCAAATATATAGTAGGTGTTCAATAAATATTAATATTTGCTAAAAAATGAGTGCCTAATTATGTATAACATCACATCTTTCCTTGACAATTAACACGGATCTACATTACTTTTATAAGTAGATTTAAATATATCATATTAATGTACATTTACTTATCTAAGTGACCCACTCTTGTGGAACATTTAGTTTGTTTCCATATTTTGCCTATTTTAAGTACAATCATGATACAGAACACTTTATATACTTTATTTAGTCAATACCAGGTACTGAGATTGAGGCAGCTTGTGCATCCACTGGCAGCCACAGGTTCTTATCACTTAACCTGACCTCTGCCATATGAAGATCAAGAAGAAACCATCAGAACCGTTGGTTCCAAAGTCACTGCACACTCTCCCACTAAATGGATGCCTTGTTCTTTGATTCTCTTCTCTCTCTGTTTCTCTGATCTTTTTTGTCAGAACTCATATGAATACATTTGATGATAGAAATCTAAACCACATATAGAACGCTAGCTGTTGCTGTGAACTCAGGAAATATATTTCTTTGCTTTCTAATTTCTACAGTACAGGAAGAGGAAGGAGACTGGAATGGATGATGGATAAGATAGAATATTGAATATGTCATACTCAGTGGCTCTGGCTCTCCAGTGTTAATCTATAATAAGAAATATAGTCATGGTTTCCAAGATTTTCTACAACATACTTCCAATAACTCTCTTCTGGTCTGTGGAAAGATACTTACTGTTAAAGTCTAATATCTTCTTTCAGTTTAGTTCAATTTTTACTGTATGCCTCAGACACTCCAAGTTTTTGAGATGCTATTACCTGGTATAATGATGAATTATAGAAATATATTTCTCTTCAGCTATTCTGTTTATTTTCTAAAACAGAATAGAAAGCCTATTCTTTTCAGGTATCTTCTAGGCTATTTCTTATGATCTATTTTAGGAAAATAGTTACTAATATACATTACCAGAATTCACCACTTTAATTTACCAATTTGGCTTGAAAATTTTCCTCTATGTGACTGTGAGTTTTTGCCAAGTATAAAAAACAAATGCACAGCTTGTCTCTACAAGTTTCTAATTTTTAAGTTCAACTGAATGGGTTATTAAAAGACACTTAGTCCTTGGAAGGAAAGTTATGACCAACCTAGATAGCATATTAAAAAGCAGAGACATTACTCTGTCAACAAAGGTCCATCGAGCCAAAGGTATGGTTTTTCCAGTAGTCATGTATGGATGTGAGAGTTGGACTATAAAGAAAACTGAGCACAGAAGAACTGATGCTTTTGAACTGTGGTGTTGGAGAAGACTCTTGAGAGTCCCCTGGACTGCAAGGATATCCAACCTGTCCATCCTAAAGGAGATCAGTCCTGAATATTCACTGGAAGCACTGATGTTGAAGCTGAAACTCCAATACTTTGGCCACCTGATGTGAAGAGCTGACTCATTTGAAAAGACTCTGATGCTGGGAAAGATTTAAGGCAGGAGAGAAGGGGACAAGAGAGGATGAGATGGTTGGATAGCATCGCTGACACAATGGACATGAGTCTGAGTGAACTCCAGGAGTTGGTGATGGACAGGGAGGCTTGGCGTGCTGCTGTCCATGGGGTCACAAAGAGTGACACGACTGAGCAACTGAACTGAACTGAACTGAATGGGTTGCTCTAAAGGTCATTTATTCCATTTGAAATCATACTTTTAAAAATCAAATCAAGACATTTATATCAAGCTTCTAAAGGCTACCCACTTCAGTATTCTGGCCTGGAGAATTCCATGGACTGTATAGTCTATGGGGTTTCAAAAAGTTGGACATGACTGAGAAACTTTCACTTTCACTTTCCTCAATCTTGGTATTATTTTGAACCAGAAATGTATTTGTTATGGGGAATATCCTATCAAGAAGTTTATTAGCATCCCTTGCTTCTACCAAGTAGATATCAGTAGTACCTTCAATAGGGAGCACAAATGTCTCCAGATATTGCCAGATACTCCTTGAGAACCATAATTGCCCTCTATGGCAATCACTGTCTTAGATGTTATTTTTAGTGTATCTATTAGGTGACTAAATAGCACTATTACAAAGCCCCAAATCCTATAGTGGTTTATAGTTAACACAATTGTTTTTATTGTTGTTTAGGCGCTAAGTTATGTCCAACTCTTGTGATCCCATGCCAGGCTCCTCTGTTCATTGGATTTCCCATGCAAGAATATTGGAGTGAACACACAAATATTTTAAATTAAAAGAGTGACCTGGAAACAGAGATGGAATTTCAAGGTCTATTTATTCCAGGCATATTTTGAGATATTGCTAAATATAATAGTTTGTTTATTCAATGATATTTTATTATAAATGTTAGCCTTAATTCATAGTTCATGAAGGGTAAGTTGCTAAGGCACATATTGTAACTTACTAATATTAAGTGTTACAGAAATAATTTTTCAGAAATTGTTCTTCATGATAAAAACTTTGCTGAGAAATTGTAACATTTTTCTTAAATATTATATGAGCTGGAAAGTTAACTTCATTATTAATAAACATAGTAACATGACATGTAATTTTGGTAAATTAATGTGAATTTCTGTTTGAGTTTAATGAGAAACTAAAGTGAGAAATCACCAGATGGTCAACACTGAAACCAGACTGATTATATTCTTTGCAGCCAAAGATGGAGAAGCTCTATACAGTTAGCAAAAACAAGACCCAGAGCTGACTGTGCCTCAGATCATGAGCTCCTTATTGACAAATTTAGACTTCAGTTGAAGAAAGTGGGGAAAATCACAAGACCATTCAGGTATGACCTAAATCAAATCCCTTATGACTATAGAGTGGAAGCGAGAAATACTAGATCTCATAGACAGAGTGCCTGTTGAATTATGGACAGAGGTTTGTGACATTGTACAGGAGACAAGGAGCAAGACCATCCAAAGAAAAAAGAAAAGCAAAAAAACAAAATGGCTGTCTGAGGAGGCCTTACAAATAGCTGTGAAAAGAAGAAAAATGAAAAGCAAAGGAGAAAAGGAAAGCTATACCCATTTGAGTGCAGAGTTCCAAAGAATAACAAGGAGAAATAAGAAAGTCTTCCTCAGTGATCAATGCAAAGAAATAGAGGAAAACAATAGAATGGGAAAGACTAGAGATCTTGTCAAGAAATATAGAGATACCAAGGGAATGTTTCATGCAAAGATGGGCTAAATAAAGGACAGAAATGGAATGGACCTAACAGAAGCAGAAGATATTAAGAAAAGGTGGCAAGAATACACAGAACTCTACAAAAAAAGTTCTTCATGACCTAGATAATCACGATGGTGTGATCACTCACCTAGACCAAACATCGTGGAATGTGAAATCAAGTGGGCCTTAGGAAGCATCACTATGAACAAAGCTAGTGGAGGTGATGGAATTCCAGCTGAGCTATTTCAAATCCTAAAAGGTGATGCTGTGAAAGTGCTGCATTCAATATGCCAGCAAATTTGGAAAACTCAGCAGTGGCCACAGGGATGGAAAAGGTCAGTTTTCATTCCATTCCCAAAGAAAGGCAATGCCAAAGAATGCTCGAACTACTGTACAATCGCACTCATCTCACAAGCTAGCAAAGTAATGCTCAAAATTCTCCAAGCCAGGCTTCAGCAATACAGGAATCATGAACTTCCAGATGTTCAAGCTGGATTTAGAAAAGGCAGTGGAACAGGAGATCAAATTGCCAACATCCACTGGATCATTGAAAAAGAAAGAGAGCTCCAGAAAAACATCTATTTCTGCTTTGTTGACTATGCCAAAACCTTTGACTGTGTGGACCACAATAAACTGTGGAAAACTCTGAAAGAAATAGGAATACCAGTCTACTTGACCTGCCTCTTGAGAAACCCGTGTGCAGGTCAGGAAGCAACAGTTAGCTTGGACATGGAACAAGAGACTGGTTCCAAATAGGAAAAGGAGTACGTCAAGACTGTATATTGTCACCCTGCTTATTTAACTTATATGCAGAGTCCATCATGAGAAATGCTGGGCTGGAAGAAGCATAAGCTCGAATTAAGATTGCTGGGAGAAATATCAATATCCTCAGATATGAAGCTGACACCATCTTTTTGACAGAAAGTGAAGAAGAACTAAAGAGCCTCTTAAAGAAAGTGAAAGAGGAGAGTGAAAAAGTTGGCTTAAAGCTCAACATTCAGAAAAGTAAGATCATGGCATCTGATCCCATCACTTCATGGGAAATAGATGGGGAAACAGTGGCTGCCTTTATTTTGGGGGGCTCCAAAATCACTGCAGAAGGTGATTGCAGCCATGAAATTAAAAGACAGCATTTTAAAAAGCAGAGACATTGCTTTGCCAACAAAGGTCTGTTTAGTCAAGGCTATGATTTTTCCTGTGGTCATGTATGGATGTATGAGTTGGACTATAAAGAAAGCTGAGCACCAAAGAATTGATGCTTTTGAACTGTGGTGTTGGAGAAGACTCTTGAGAGTCTCTTGGACTGCAAGGAGATCCAACCAGTCCATCCTAAAGGAGATCAGTCCTGGGTGTTCATTGGAAGGCCTGATGTTGAAGCTGAAAGTGCAATACTTTGGCCACCTGATGCGGAGAGCTGACTCATTTGAAAAGACCCTGATGCTGGGAAAGATTGAAGGCAGGAGGAGAAGGGGACGACAGAGGATGAGATGGTTGTATGGAATCACCAAGTCAATGGACATGAGTTTAGGTAAACTCCAGGAGTTGGTGATGGACAGGGAGGCCTGGCGTGCTGCGGTTCATGGGGTCGCAAAGAATCGGACACGACTGAGCGACTGAACTGACTGAAAGTGGGAAAAATTGTAAGCATTATTTTCTTTGGAATTTGAGTTTTTATTCAGTATCGTGAATGTCTTCAATTTTTGTAAATAATATGTGATTGAATAAATGGAATTTAGTTTGAATTCTAAGAATCAAATTCAAATTCATCTTACCATTTCTTGTTCTAGGAATGTCTCAAAAGAAGATAAGAAAAAATCAGAAAATAAATATGTAAGATAATTCCAGAAAATAAGCACAAATATCCAGAAGTTCTGAATTTAGGATCTTTTCTATTTTTCCTTAACAAGCGAAAAACCCACATATATTTATATTCATTATTAAATCAGGGAAAATAAGATATTGCTCCAATGTTATGCCATATTACTTGACCTCAAAGTTATTCAGACAAATACAAAAAAAAATGCATATAAAAGTTTTTAATTCAAATGGTTTGCAAGGTGGTTATTCAACTTTGTCTAATAGAGCTTCACAGAATTTTATATTTCACATTATTTCTCATTAAATTTTTTTCTAATTGTTTTGTGGGATTTGTTTCAAATATGAGTTCATGCCATTTTTAAATCATAAAATAAATGAAACATTTCAATGTAATAAAAGTCATTTTCTAACACAAGTTGAAATTGTCCATTTTTGCCTTGTATGAATCTCTTAGTATAATGATTTTCCTCTGACATAAGATTAAACATTATTCTTGACTTCTCTGACATAACAGGCTGGAGTGGACAAACAAATTTACCAGTCACTTAATTAACAAGTTTTATTTTCTACTGTGAACTAAAAAGAGATGTTTTCTGTCTTTTATAATCACGTAACCAATATTTGCATCCCACAGTGTTCATTTTATTATTTTTATCCTTTTCTGCTTTTGTCCTTTCAAATGTTCGCAAATAATACTTTAAAAAACTGGGCAGTTATTTAGATACAAAGATAAATTTCTAAAATATAATTATTTATATGTATGCTTATATAAGGACAGAAAAAATATTCTGTATGTTATAGCTATATGTGTATGTGTGTATAGATATAGATAAAGACATTGAATTTTTACCTTTTCTTATTGCCAGGCTGATAACAATATTTATAGATCTTTTATGCATATATTTGTCACTATATGAATCATTCATTCATTATTTTAACAGAAATTTATTGAACAAGGACTATTTTCAGTGATGGGACACTGGTGAATAAGACAGGAGGGTCCCTGCTTTGGTGGAATTTACTAGTGTTGAGGAGGCAGTAATATAGTGTAGGTTAATGAAATAGAGAGTAACTGTGGAAAAAATCATGTATCATTTAAAAAATTTTTTCCTAAATCCTTTAATTAAGCCTACATTTGGAATTTAATATAGGAAAAACAAAGCATAGTTAAAGAATTAGAAATAATATATAAACAGTGTGAGGAAAGTTGACCATTATTGTATTTTAAATCTAATTTGCTTTGGGGGAAATCCAGTTGTAAATTTTTCAGATTTAACACACATGTCTACTCTAAGGAAGATAAAATGCATATATAAGGAAGATTAAGGTGAAAAATAATACAGCTACACAGCTGAGAGACTCTGTCTTATTACACTAACCCTATACTGATTATGGAAGTGTCTTCTATAGAGATTGAGCTTTTATGATGGAAGGGTACAAATTAATACAGAAAGGAAATTTACAAATGAACATTTCCATGCAGAAATATATATATATTTTAGC
The DNA here is from genome assembly GCF_027580195.1 of Bos mutus. NCBI lineage: Eukaryota > Metazoa > Chordata > Mammalia > Artiodactyla > Bovidae > Bos > Bos mutus. The sequence goes on along the minus strand of NC_091618.1, from coordinate 95,029,067 downwards.
ATCATCTGGCTATTTCCTATACTTCAATTTCTGTCCCTAACAATACCATCAGCTGACCTACCCATGTCTTTTCCTAATTTACTCCTAAGCTCAATTCAGTTCAGTCACTCCGTCATGTCCGACCCATTGTGACCCCATGGACTGCAGCATGTCAGGCTTCCCTGTCCAATACAAACTCCCAGAGCTTACTCAAACTCATGTCCATCGAGTTGGTGATGTCCATCCTACCATCTTATCCTCTGTCATCCCCTTCTCCTCCTGGCTTCGATCTTTCCCAGCATCAGGGTCTTTTCTAATGAGATAGTTTTTCACATCAGGTGGCCAAATAATCGGAGTTTCAGCTTTAGCATCATTCCTTCCAATGAATATTCAGGACTGATTTCCTTTAGGATGGACTGGTTGGATCTCCTTGCAGTCCAAGGGACTCTCAAGAGTCTTTTCCAACACCACAGTTCAAAAGCATCTTCTTCGGCACTCAGCTTTCTTTATAGTCCACTCTCACATCCATATGTGACTACTGGAAAAACCATAGCTTTGACTAGATGGACCTTTGCTGGCAAAGTAATGTCTCTGCTTTTTAATATGCTGTCTAAGTTGGTCTCATGATGTACTCTGCATATAAGTTAAATAAGCAGGGTGACAGTATACAGCCTTGATGTACTCCTTTTCCTATTTGGAACCAGTCTGTAGTTCCATGCCCAGTTCTAACTTATATGCAGAGTACATCATGAGAAACGCTGGGCTGGAGGAAGCACAAGCTGGAATCAAGATTGCCGGGAGAAACATCAATAACCTCAGATATGTAGATGACACCACCCTTATGGCAGAACATGAAGAAGAACTAAAGAGCCTCTTGATGAAAGTGAAAGAGGAGACTGAAAAAGTTGGCTTAAATCTCAAAGTTCAGAAAACAAAGATCATGGCATCTGGTCCCATCACTTCATGGCAAATAGATGGGGAAACAATGGCTGACTTTCTTTTTCTGAGGTCCAAAATCACTATGGATGGTGATTGCAGCCATGAAATTAAAAGACGCTTACTCCTTGGAAGCAAAGTTATGACCAACCTAGACAGCATATTCAAAAGCAGAGACATTACTTTGCCAAGAAAGGTCCATCTAGTCAAGGCTATGGTTTTTCCAGTAGTCATGTATGGATGTGAGAGTTGGACTATAAAGAAAGCTGAGTGCTGAAGAATTGCTGTTTTTGAACTGTGGTGTTAGAGAAGACTCTTGAGAGTCCCTTGGACTGCAAGGAGATCCAATCAATCCATCCTAAAGGAAATCAGTCCTGGGTGTTCATTGGAGGGCCTGATGAAACTCCAGTACTTTGGCCACCTGTTGCGGACAGCTGACTTATTTGAAAAGACCCTGATGCTGGGAAAGATTGAGGACAGGAGGAGAAGAGGATAACAGAGGATGGGATGGTTGGATGGTACCATCTTATCCACCCAATGGACATGGGTTTGGGTGGACTCCGGGAGCTGGAGATGGACAGGGAGGCCTGGCGTGCTGCAATCCCTGGGTCACAAAGAGTCAGACATGACTGAGCAACTGAACTGAACTGAACTGAACTAGGTTGGTCATAGCTCTTCTTCCAAGGAGCAAGCGTCTTTTAATTTCATGGCTGCAGTCACCATTTGCAGTGATTTTGGAGCCCCCCAAAACAAAGTCTGTCACTGTTTCCATTGTTTCCCCATCTATTTTTGCTCCTAAACTCATTGCATTTTAATAAAAGAAAACTTCAAGGAAACATTTTTGTTAGTATTCAAAGGAGGTCAAGACTTATAATTTACTCTTAACATCACAAATATTTCTTTATCACAGTCATGCTTCTGCTTGTATATTTATGTGACATAGACTATTGACACCCTCCTCCACTTTGGGCAACTGAAATACACCTGAATGATCTTGAGTTAGCTATATTTACCATTAGACTAACATCAGCAATTCACACACACAAGAAAAAGTTTACAAGTTTCAAAAGAAAAAGAAAACACACAAACATAGTAAAATGTCCTAAAATTCCTCTCAAGATAACTTCAGTTTCTTCTCTCTGACAATTACTAAATCTGTCTCTCAGTGTGGATCAGTCTTGAAATATATTGGAATTATCTCTTTTTCATGATCACTATCCCTCTACTTTTGTCTTTGTTTCCATCCTCCCTTCACAAATAAAAAATGTAACGTTTTTGAAGTATACAACTCCAAGTACTACACTGATCTGTTGCAAAGGTATGACAGCCAAGAAAATTGAAGAAGAATTCTTCATCAAGGAGAAACGTTTCTGCTGTAACAGTAAACTCCTTGACGGCAGAAGTTATGTCTGTTTTCACCCATTACCCAGCAAGCACCATACAATAAACACCTATTGACTATTCATGAATGAAAGGGTAAAAAGAAATCAACTGATACGGAGGAGACCCAGCTTTGTGGAAAGAGTATTACCATTTGCTTAACCCATCAACGTTTTTTTCTTTTGCAATTGAATATGAAAAAAAAAAACTAAAAATGAGGAAGAACCAAATTGAGAAACAAAACAGCTGTGAAGTCTCCATCTCAGACTTCCGTTTGGAGAAATACAGAACCAGTCCCCTTTTAAATAATACTAGTTTTTACTCCTGGATGTAAAGCCTTTACTTTTCCACAAGAAGTATTTGAAACATGATGAAATAAAAATAGGATTGCACCCAAAATACTTTAAAAAGAAATGACAGTATCATTGTGTTGTCTCTCAGCTCAAATCCATTCTTTAATACCTGCTCTGTGATCATGAGAGAATTCTGTAAAGCCTTTCTCCTTTTGAGAGAGCCTGGTGCTGAACTTTCTCGGGACGGGGTCTGGAAGAACACTGAAGGAAGAGGGCTTTCTCTAGGTTGTGGCACGGCAGACCTGGTCAGTAATGCGGAGTGAGGACATTTGTTTGAGCTTTCCCCAGTCACACACATACAATGCAAGGCCCCTAAAGCAAGCCTGCAGGCCTGGGTGGCCTGGCTATCACCTCCTGTGGCCATTGTCCTCTGGCTGTAGCTTGCCTATTCTTTATAAAGTGTTGTTTTCTGCTTTTTCTGACCATGGCAACTACACAGTCAGCTACAACCATCCCTCTCCAATGTCTGAACTCCAGGACATGGAGAGGAGATTCCTCTTTCAAATTTGTCCTTTCTTGGGTATTCTCCTTCAGCCCTAGAAATGGCTTTTCTCTAGTATCCACAATAATTACCAAGAAATCACAGCCAGCCAGATGTTGAATCATTACTTCTATCCATTAATTTTCAAAATCACCATGATCCTTTAAATTTATTTATTTTTTTAATGTAAAAGATGTTGAGTTTTTAGCATTTTGCTGTGATGTAGATTTAGAGAAGGCAATGGCACCCCACTCCAGTACTCTTGCCTGGAAAATCCCATGGGCGGAGGAGCCTGGTAGGCTGCAGTCCATGGGGTCGCGAAGAGTCGGACATGACTCAGCGACTTCACTTTCACTTTTCCCTTTCATGCATTGGAGAAGGAAATGGCAACCCACTCCAGTGTTCTTGCCTGGAGAATCCCAGGGACGGTGAAGCCTGGTGGGCTGCCGTCTTTGGGGTTGCACAGAGTTGGACACTACTGAAGCGACTTAGCAGCAGCAGCAGCGTGATGTAGTTACAGGTCTCCAAAATAGTGCCAAAGATCTTCCAAGATGTGAAAACTGATAAGTTGAGTTAAAAATTAGCCAATGCTAAATGATAAAATCTTTTACAATGATTTCTCTCTCTCTCTTTTTTTTTTTTTTCTTTTTTCAACTGCTTATAGACCATGGCAATGCCTATGGCCACAAACTTTTCATAATTAAAATGATGCAAATTATATTTCTTAGAAGGAGAAAATAGGATCAAAATTTTGTTAGTGATAAAGAATAGTAGTGGCTATATCAGTATTACTACTGCACATCTTTCTTTATATAGACTCTCCACAATATCTAACTTCATGTATTCTAATGTTTGAATTAAAACTGCTAGTCCTAAATTTGTAAAAATTGTACAAATTTTAAAATTGGCTGAATCCTCTACTGTAAGTATGTGTGTCTCAGTTACTTGTTGAAGAAATTTTCATCTCCTCAGGTGTTATTGATTTATCATTTAAAATATTCCTTGATATGAAAGGTAGTTGTGCATTTGAGGATTCAGTAACTTGAAATATGTAACTAAAGTATTTAAATTAGAGTATATAATTTTGTCAGAATCATTCATTATATTACTTTTAGATACCCTGTATCTCCTAAGTATCTTGTTCCTTGCCTGGCTCTTCCAATTCTTAGCTTACCAGTAATGTCAAACTGTAGGAAGTCTCTTCTTACAGTATAGATAGAACAAGATAGAACAAATCTGTCCACTCCCTTTCCTCTTTAAAAAAAATAAATTATTATTTTCATATTTTTTATTTTGGTATAATATATAAAATTTAACATTTTAACCACTTTTAAGTGTATAGTTTAAAGGCATTAATTTCAATCACATTGTTGCCCAACCATTACCTCCAGAATGTTTTCATCTGACAACATTAACCAAGAAGTTGCAAACTGAACCTCTACTTCCCAAGCTACATTTTTCCACCCAACAAAAGGCCATAGTCATGGCACACAAGTGGGGGTGTCTGCAATACAGTTTGGATTTCCTCTTCTCCCACAGATTCATTAACAGTGAAGTGTTTTTGAGAAAAGTTTGACTAAGGTGCCCCTGTTAGAATGGGATGCTCCAGTCTTCAGACCTTTGATCATTTCTGTTTTACATGATGTATTCCCATTAAACATAGGATACTGCCAGAGTTGCAATGAGTTAATCCTCCAATAAGTGCAGCCAGCATAGCTTAATTTGAAATAAAATGGATGATGTTAATAAGCTTAACTTTCTAGCAACCCAGTTTTACTTAATGCAATCCCTCTGGGAATGTACATTAGCCTACAGACTGAAAATTTTAAAAGTCATAGCTTTGCAAAAAGTTATAAATATTTTGTTTTATGTTACTAATGTATTTATTATGAATACAATAGTTTAAATATTCATCAAATAAATGAATATTATTTAATAAAACTGTATGAATAACCAAATGGATAAATTAAGTAAACCTTACACATATTTTTAAATCTGAACTATCAAACTTTGTTTCTAAAAATTAAAATTCATAGCAGAAAAGGAAAATTTTCATTTTAATTAAATTTATGTCTGTTGTTTCATGCATGCTTTTGTTATATAGGTAAACACAGTCATGAATATTTACTGTAGACTTGGGAACTATGTAACACTAAAGCGAGCATTAGACTGATTATGTTAAGGTTTTCAATAGTCTGGTTAAATGTACAAACATCTCTCTGAAAATTGTCCAAGCTCATATTTTGCATATAATTTTGCAGATTCACCAGTTGTTTACAATCCTGACATGACCTTTTAAGTCTTATGATCTTGAGATAAGGCATACATGCATGGATTATCTCATATTGTCATGTGAAAATCTGTAGAATATCAGTGATACCTTAAATCAGTTTGCTTGTACTCTTAGTACAAATAAAGCTACTTAATCAGAAGACACTCACTATTGTGGTTTTTACATTTTTATTGACTAATCTATTTTGGGAAATATTAATATTTGAGAAAAACATATCCCTTGTCATAAAAAATTTAAGCTACAGTGCATACATTGCAATTCAGATAAACATTATAATAGCTATTTCAGAGTACCAAATCCTTACTTCCAATGCAGAGAACAAAATAACTGTAGTATTATGATTTTGCACTTCTGTAAATTAGGCATAGAAATGAAACACAGTGTTATTTGATTTTAATAGGATATTTCAAAAAAAATATTCTGGTCCCCAAACTATTTTGATTTATTAGCATGAAGTATTTCTATTAAAATATGAATTCAGTTCAGTTCAGTTGCTCAGTCACGTCTGACTCTTTGCAAACCCATGCCAAGCCTCCCTATCCATCACCAACTCCCAGAGTTTACTCAAACTCATGTCCATTCAGTTGGTGATGCCATCTAACCATCTGATCCTCTGTCATTCCCGTCTCCTCCCACCTTCAATCTTTCCCAGCATCAGGGTCTTTTCTAATGAGTCAGCTCTTCACATCAGATGGCCAAAGTATTGGAGTTTCAGCTTCAACATAAGGTCCTCCAATGAACACTCAGGACTGATATCCTTTAGGATGGACTGGTTGGATCTCCTTGTAGTCCAAGGGACTCTCAAGAGTCTTCTCCAACACCACAGTTCAAAAGCATCAGTTATTTGGCCTCAGCTTTCTTTAAAGTCCAACTCTCACATCCATACATGACTACTGGAAAAACCATAGCCTTGATTAGATGGACCTTTGTTGGCTAAGTAATGTCTCTGCTTTTTAATATGCTGTCTAGGCTGGTTATAACTTTCCTTACAAGGAGTAAGCATCTTTTAATTTCATGGCTGCAATCACCAACTGCAGTGATTTTGGAGCCCCCAAAATAAAGTCAGCCACTGTTTCCACTGTTTCCCCATCTATTTCCCATGAAGTGATGGGACCAGATGCCATGACCTTAGTTTTCTGAATGTTGAGCTTTAAGCCAACTTTTTCACTCTCCTCTTCCACTTTCATCAAGAGGCTCTTTAGTTCTTCACTTTCTGCCATAAGGGTGGTATCATCTGCATATCTGAGGTTATTGATATTTCTCCTAGCTTGTGCTTCATCCAGCCCAGCGTTTCTCATGATGTACTTTTCATATAAGTTAAATAAGCAGGCTGATGATATACAGCCTTGACATACTTCTTTTCCTATTTGGAACCAGTCTGTTGCTCCATGTCCAGTTCTAACTGTTGCTTCCTGAACTGCATACAGATTTCTCAAGAGGCAGGTGAATTACAATACTTTTATTGCTTTTCATTTCACTCCTTTTTATTTTGTGAGATTGAAAATGAAATCATGGCATATTCTCCCTTTACTATTAAGGATCAAACAATTGTGTTATATAGTGAATCAATCACAACTGGTTAAGGTTAAATAATATTATTTCTAATCCTCCAAGGAAAGACTTAACCAGCCAAGTACATTTATTAAACTATTGAGATAATAAGACAAAAATAAGAATAATAGTGATAGTAATAATAATAATAAAAGTAACTAACTTTAACTTCCTCTATATTATGTTAAGCACATTAAATGTGTTGTCCTCATATCTTAAAAAAAAAAAAGAAACTCTGTAAATAGATTCCAATTTTAATAGTAACAAAAAATAATAATATCTGATGATTTCTTCAGTTATCAAAACATAATCTCTAACAAATTATATCTGGTTCCAAAATTTCTCTAATAGGCACAGTAGCATTTCTAAAGATAAATAAAAACTTGATGAGTGCTGCATTGTTTTGAGTTTATCTTCTTTGGGAAATTTTGAGCTTAAATTTCATTTTTCTCATTATTCAATTTTGAAAATAAATTTTAATACTGTTAAATAATAAATTATTTTAAGATTTAATCAGAGTGAACATTTTCTGTTTATTTTAAATTTAGATAGAATTCATGTTATAAATTTCAAAGTATAAAATTCAGTGATTTGTAGTATACTCACAATTCACAGTATACTTACAAAGTTGTGTGGTTATCTTCATATATAATTACAGACTGTTCTCATTAATCCAAAAAAATAAATCTTGTACAATTCTTTTTTTGATTTATAATGGAAAAACCAAGCTGTACTTTTTTCTTGTTTTCTTTATCTTTTGATTTCATCTTTAAAAAACTATTGCTTGTTCCAAAAGATTTACATTTCTTTCTAGGATTTTTACAGTTTACATTTAGTTTTTAGATCCATTTTGAGAATTTTTTTTGGTTTTGTCTTATTTTGTGTTGTTCGTATATGATATGAAGTAGCAGTCGATATACAGTTGTATCAGTACCATTTATTTAAGAGATTATTAAATGATTGTTCAATGGCCTTGGTACCCTTTTAAAAAATCAGTTGACCATAATGTTTCTGCTTATTTCTGAACTGTCAATTTTATCCTACTATTTTTTGTTGATTTTCACTATTGCTTTTCTATTCTCTGTTTTACTAATTGCCTTATTTCAATTTGATTTGAGTTCAGCTTGCTCTTCTAATTTTAGTGTTTTAAAGCAGAAGATTATGTTATTGATTAACCAACTTTCCTTTTTTTTTTTTTATTAGAGACATATACAGTTATAGATTTCTTACTAAGCACTACTTTAGCTGTATCCCACAGATTTTCACATGTTGTGTCTTTATTCCATTCATCTCAAAGTATATTCTAATCCCTTTGTGATTTCTTCTTTGACTTTCTGATTAATTATAAGCATGTTAATTTCCACATGGTCATGGATTTTCTAGATTTCCTTCTGCTATTGATTTCTGTTTTCATTCCACTTTTATTAGAGAAGATACTTTGTATGATTTCCATCTTTCAAAAATTTATGAAGAACCACTTTTTATGGCCTAATATGAAGTCTTAGGGGAGAAGGCAATGGCACCCCACTCCAGTACTCTTGCCTGGAAAATCCCATGGATGGAGGAGCCTGGTAGGCTGCAGTCCATGGGGTCTCTAAGAGTCAGACATGACTGAGTGACTTCCCTTTCACTTTCCACTTTCCTGCATTGGAGAAGGAAATGGCAACCCACTCCAGTGTTCTTGCCTGGAGAATCCCATGGACAGAGAAGCCTGGTAGGCTGTAGTCCATGGGGTTGCACAGAGTTGGACACGACTGAAGCGACTTAGCAGCAGCAGCAGCAGCATGAAGTCTTAGACTGCTGGGTTTTAACTGTGATTATGAAGTTAATTTTCGAGGCTACTAGGGAGCTGGGAAGAGGGTGATGGAAATAGAGCAATTTAAAACAACACAAATCTTACTGTTCTTACTGAGTTTGCCTGTTTTTTTTTTTTTTCCCGTCCTTAATTAAGTGCTCCCCAGAATTGTTGCAAGCTTTTGGTTTATTCCCAAGGTCGTGAAAAAAAGTGATATTTGGAAAATTTTGACAGTGTTCTCATTGCTTTTTCAAAGGTGAATTCTCAAGGCTTTTTCCTGAAACTTTCCTGCTGACAGCACTCTTTACCCAATTATTAAGCTATAAAATGAAATGGTGATCAGCTTGAATATTTAAATTAATAATTATGTTCTATCTTTAAATGTGTTTATTAAAAGATTAGTCTTTAATTAACATTAACATCTATGCATTTTATGAAAAATCAAATAGGAAAACACAAAATCAAAACGAGTCCATAACTAATGTATATTTAAATTGAATTTGGAAAAGCATTTACTACATGGGAATTTAAATCCAATATTTAATTCTGAAGAGATAACTAAAAATATAAAAATGGCTACTAGAATTATAAGTAATTTGGTTGTTATGTGATAGTTTCTAAATTGAGATAGGTTTCAATTTTAGAAGTAAGTGAATAAAATTGGAAATATCTTAAATCGAGCCAAATCTAAATCAGGCTCAAGATCGAATTTTAATGCTATGTTTCCCCAACTGCTTATTAACTATACTATGATTCCAGTTTCTTGGCAATATTGGCTGGATAAATTGTAATTTGATATATCTTAGATCTTTAAAATAAATGTTCTGAGTTCTAGCTGGATCAGCTTTGCTCAAAATGTTATAACTAAATATACAAACAAAGGGATTTTAATTGCTCATTGTTTCCATAAAATAAAGCACACATAGCAATCTTATATCGACCAGGAATTTTAAAGAAAAATGATTGCTCTGTGATTTCTCATTTATACTCTTTGAATGAACAGGCCTTTCTTTCAAATATAAAAATGGCAGATTGCAGTTCCCTAGCATCTCTATTTGGAATTCTAGCTATTCTAAAAATGAACACTGCTGATCGGCTTCTATGTAAATTTCCAACATTCGCAATTCTATTTTAATAGATGAATACATTGGAGGACTAGGAAATCACATCATCAGTGTAGGTAAGGAATTTATTTGGCAAAGGAAGAAGCTGAAGATTATCCTCCTTATATAACAAGGGCACAAAAGGAGTTGCAGTGTGTAACTAGCCAGATAAAACCACTTATTGATATAAGCATCTGAATTATATTTGATTATGGACTTTTAATTTTAATTCCAAACAAACTGTATATCACAATCTCACTCTTAAGACTAAAATAGAACTATTATAAGGTTTCTGGCTTGAATGAAATATCCAGGGTTGCCAGGATACCACTGTAGGTGGCTTCTAGGGCAGTCTACAGTAGTTTGTTGAGCCCCTGGCTGGCTCCAGTGTTAATCCTGTTCACACAAAAGGCTGAAAAATCAGCCTTCAAATTCAGTAATAGAGTTTTTTTTTTTTTGCTCAGCACTAAAGTGTGTTTTTCACTGTTTCTCCTTAGAAGTCATACCCTTGCTATTGCTGAGAAACCTGGTTTCTCAGCTAGCTAGCTGAGAGCTAGCTGAGTTGCAATAATAATAATAAGCTTTTTATTTATTTCAATTTTGTTTCAGGAAAGAATGTACACTGTAAACTGTAATAGCTATGTTACTGTTATCCAACTGCATGCAACAGAAGGGACCAGGCATTAATGTAGAAGCTCATCTTCTTGATTAAAATGATTCATCTAATACACTAAGGTATGATTGTTATACTTAAATGAGCATTTTTTTTTACTTTGCCTGAATTCTGTGTACATTTGTGAGAAATAAAAGATGTTTTAGTCAACTGTTTTTGAAATATGTGCATAGGCATATATTTAATTAACCAAGAGCAGTATAGTATTTTTTAGATGTGAGTATATATTCTTATAGCATTTGTGGTATACATGTATGTTTATGCATTATTGTGTATATTAGATTATGTGTATTTATGTTTTATTTCCTAATATAATTTATTTGCTTTAGAAATTATTATTAATTATGTTGCAGTGTTCTACACATAATAATATAATGGTAAAAAAGATTAAGTTTCTAATTTCTTCAAGATTACATTCAGATGCAGAAGGTAGAAATTAACTGTATTAGTTTCCTATGGCTTCTATAACAAGTTGCCACAAATTTAATGGCTTAAAATAATAAAAACATACTCAGAATTTTAGAGTTCTTAAGTCAAAAATCAAGGTAGAACTGCATTACTTCAGAAGGCTTCAGAAGAAAACCTTTTTCTTTCCCTTTTTCAGTTCTCACAGCCTGCTTCCACTCCTTAGTGCATGACTTCTTCCCCACATGACTCCAACCTCTTGTTTCCATTACCATGTGTTCTACTCATCTGATCCCCCTGCCTCCACTTTACAAGGACTCCTGTGATACTTTAGGCCCACCTGGATAATTTAGAATAATCTTGTAATCTCAAAATCTTTAATTTAATCATTCTGTGAAGTCCTTACTATGATGAAGGAGATTGGGACACAAACATCTTCAAGAGGTGGAAGGGTGCCATTATTCACTCTACCACAGTAAGCAAGCACGAGTCTTGAAATACTAAGTAATGTATGTGGCTCAGATGCTCCATCATGCCCAACTCTTTGTGACCCCATAGACTGCAGCCCCCCAGTCTCCTCTGTCCATGGGATTCTTCCAACAAGAATACTGGAGTAGAGTGCCATTTCCTCCTCCAGGGGACATTCTCAACCCAGGGATCAATATCAGATATTAGTTAAAGCTATGAATGAGTGATTCCCTGGTGGCTCAGTTATAAAGAATCTGCCTGCCAATACAGGAGACTTAGAATTGATCCCTGGTCTGGGAAATCCCACATGCCGTGGAGTAACTAAGCCTGTGCACCATTGCTATTCAGCCTGTGCTCTAGATCCCAGGAACTGCAACTACTGAGTCCCTGAGTGCAAGTTCTAAAGTCTGTGTGCCTAGAGATCAGGCCTTCTGCATCAAGAGAAGCTACCATAATGAGAAGCCTGCAACCATAACTAGAGAAAAGTTCTCGTAGGAATGAAGACCCAGCACAATCAAAACAAAATAAGAGGTATGAATGAAAAATAAGCAAGGTAAGAGGATACTGAATAATAGAAGCCAGAAAAGTATCAACAGAGAAAGGAAGAGGAATATTGAGAAGAAATATGAATAAAGCAGGGAGAGAAGCAATAGAGGATCTCACAGAAGCACTTTCAACAGGGGGAATATCCTCTACAGGGGGCCTAATTTGGGCAAACTTGACATGTACATGAATCAGCACAAAGAGAAAACTAAGCAGAGGCAGAACTCATGAAGGTGGGTAGGAAATAGAAAAAGTAGAGCTTTGTAGGCTCTACTTGGGCGAGATTAGAACAATTACTCATGAGTAACTCTGAATCCATGAGAAGTGGTGATCTATCAATCTGTTGTGATGTAATTCTGAACACCAGGCTTATTGCTATGAGATTTATCTGCAGAACTGAGCCACTGAGCTCGTAAGAGAGATTAACTAACAACCCAGAATGTTATCTAGTGTTCTCTATCTATGTGTAGGGAAAGTATTCCCTGAAGTGATACATCCTAATTTTTTGTTAGATTAGACATTGTCCATTTATTTGTACAGAATTGGAAAAGAACTATAATTGGGTAAAACGGTTCTTATTCAGAAAACAGAAATTTTAGTTAAATTAATGTTCAGAAGACTGAATTCAGTAGTGACCCAAATTTATGACTTGTGTAAGTCTAACATATTTCATATTTTATGAAACTGTTTCAGTTAGTTCTCTAGACAATGCAAAACTTACTCTGCAAGTGAGAGCTGAAATGTTAGATAAAGTTGAACATTGGTTAATTCTTGATTCAGAATATGGAAAATGTACCAATGATTTCAGATTTTAGAACTTGCCATGCTATATCAATCAACTTCTAGCTATTCTTTTTCCTAAATATCTTTGAAGTCAGGGTATTTTTCTCCATTGTCACCATTTGATTCTAAGATGCTATCATTTCCTGCCTGTTTATTACACAGGTCTTTTACTCAGGTTCGCTTCATTACTCCTACTATACTTCCAATAGCTCCATTTATTTATTTATTTTTTAATTGGGGCATAGTTGCTTTATCATGTTGTGTTAGTTTTTGCAGTACAATGAAGTGAATCAGCTAAATGTGTACATATATCCCCTCTCTTTTGGGCCTCCCTCCTTGCCACCCCCTGCCTCAGCCCGTACCTCTAAGACACCACAGAGCACCGAGCTGAGCTCCCTGCTGTGCAGCAGATTCGCAATAGCCCAATGCATTTCCAAGTGTGGATGGAGTGATGTTTTATTTTTTAAAAAATACATTATGTAATTCCCCTCCTTAAAATTCTTTAATGCACTCTTAATGAAATTAACTTTTTAAAAAAGCTACAGAATCAAATTCTTCTTAACACCTTCTGATTACAATTTCAAGCAAACGTCATGTTATCTTTCCACCTTGTGCCTTTATATAAGCTGTTTTTTCTTCTTCAAGGCTGACTACCTCCCAATTCCAATTAACGATTGCCAGTCATTCTTCAGATCTCAATTCACTTTACCTTCTCAAAGAAGCCCATTCCAGAAAAGACATCACTGTAGCGTGTTTATGTGTCTTTATACTGCTTCAATGTGTTTTTCACAACTGCTAATTACACAGTTTTTAATGACTTGTCTGCATGTTTATCAAACAAGAGCCTGTATGATCCTTGACTATGAAGGATAAATCTGTGACATTCGCCAGTGTCCCCAAAGCTTTAAATGCCAAGAGAGCCAGGAAAGACTCCAGTTTTGCTTAACATATATCTCCAGCTCTTAGCAGTGTCTTCCTACAGTTCAGTTCAGTTCAGTCGCTCAGTTGTGTCTGACTCTTTGCAACCCCATGGACTGCAGCACCCCAGGCCTCCCTGTCCATCACCAACTCCCAGAGTCTACACATACTCATGTCCATTGAGTCGGTGATGCCATCTAACCATCTCATCGTCTGTCGTCCCCTTCTTCTCCCACCTTCAATTTTTCCCAGCATCAGGGTCTTTTCAAATAAGTCAGTTCTTCACATCAGGTGGTCAAAGTATTGGAGTTTCAGCTTCAGCATCAGTCCTTCCAATGAATTTGCAGGACTGATCTCCTTTAGGATGGACTGGTTGGATCTCCTTGCAGTCCAAGAGACTTTCGAGAGTCTCCTCCAACACCAAAGTTCAAAATCATCAGTTCTTTGGCCTCATCTTTCTTTATAGTCCAACTTTCACATCCATACATGACTACTGGAAAAACCATAGCCTTGACTAGATGGACCTTTGTTGGCAAATAATGTTTCTGCTTTTCAATATGCTGTCTAGGTTGGTCACAACTTCTCTTCCAAGAAACAAGCGTCTTTTAATTTCATGGCTGCAGTCACCATCTGCAGTGATTTTGGAGCCCCCCAAAATAAAGTGTGCCACTGTTTCCATTGTTTCCCCATCTATTGGCCATGAAGTTATGGAACCAGATGCCATGATTTTAGTTTTCCGAATGTTGAGTTTTAAGCCAACTTTTTCACTCTCGTCTTTCACTTTCATCAAGAGGCTCTTTAGTTCTTCATTTCTTTCTGTCATAAGGTTGCTGTCACCTGCATATCACTATATTCAGTATCTGATCATTGAAAATGAAGTGAAGGGTTGTTGACTGTCTTCTAAATATCCTTCCTAATCCCCAGATTTATATGAGGGCTCTGCTTTCAGTTCTCACAGCTCATAGAATGTGAGACCTATGTGTGACTGTTTTCCTGAGATTGTCATTTGAGCCTTGTTCTTTGAGAGTTATAGTTTATAAAATACATATTGTAATGTTGCTAAAATTAAATATATATATTAAAATTTCACAATAGTTATTCACTTACAAACACACCACAAAATTTTAAGTTAAACCACATTCAACAATTTAAGACCTGAAGTAATAAAGAGCTACATAACAAGCTTATTAATATATAGGTGAAACTATGGTTGCTTAACTTTGGCTTACCCTTTCATTAAAAGAAAGAAATCCTTTACAGGTAGAATGATATAAACAGAAATATCTATGTCTAATATTAAATTGATAAATAAAGGGAAAATGACACATGTAAACATAAATATTTAGATTTTGCTGAAATTTATTGCAGTATGGTTTTTTTTCTGTACTATCATTTTTAAGGTAGTGGATATGTTTTCCAAAGCACACTCATGAAAATATGTTAGAGACTAAAGTTGCCTTTTCTCCATTATTCTTTGGGAAGTCACACTGTAGTTTTAAATGTATAACTTTTGGTAGGATAATATTAATATTTCCTCAAAGTTTCTTGTGAATTTCATGGAACTGAATAAGAATGTAGTTTTCTTCCTATGCACAGTGGATAACCCTTGACATCATTTTCTAATTCTTGAAATCTGCTAATTGTAAATAGAGGACAGTGAGAAGGTATTCTTCAAATGGGATGATTTAGCTAGACAGTCATTTATTAGAAATAAATGAGAAAAAATGTATCTTTAAATAATCAGTAAATTCATTTTAGAAGTGGAAATATGTCATTCACTAGAAAGCCATATTCTTATTTTGGAGTGTAATTGCTCATGTTTACTGAGTGACTACCTCATAGCAGGCACTTTATGAGCACCTATATACATTGGTCCTTTTGTTTCCAAAAATAACTAATTTGCTATTTAAGTATTTCTACTGCCTTTGTGGAGATAAATAAACTGAGGCTCAAAAATTTGGAGTCTTTCTGTAAATAGAGAAGGAAGCACAAGGATATTAATCCAGAATGAATTTTTCTTCCAAAGCTTTGTTCCTATAGTTTGGTTCAAAATTCCCTATAAATCTATGCATTTGAGAAAGCTATGCATGTTATCAAAAGTGAAAGTGTGACATGGTCAGTCTACTGACTAAATATTTGTTAAATGCTATATGGATGGGATACAAAAAGAGATAAGTACTTTTTCTATCATATAGTCTTTGGAGACAAATAGAACAGCGAAGGTAACTGCAAAGATACAAAACAAAAGGATTGTATCATCAGTGAAAACAGAGGCATCATCTATGCCAGACATTCAGAAAAACTCTTCACTGAACAGATGTCCTGTAAGTTGGTTTCAGTGGCTAACTAAAACTTT
Organism: Bos mutus; assembly: GCF_027580195.1. Lineage (NCBI taxonomy): Eukaryota > Metazoa > Chordata > Mammalia > Artiodactyla > Bovidae > Bos > Bos mutus. The sequence goes on along the minus strand of NC_091618.1, from coordinate 95,013,050 downwards.
GCAAGAAAGGATATTGGGCATTGAAAATAGAATAAATGCATTGCTGATAGGGTTTAAAGGTGAAAAATTGTCACATCAATTTATTTATGTGGCTTCTGCACAATTAAAGAATAAGGTAATCTGACAGATGAAGACTAATACATCAGCTTTATTAAACATCTCATTCTAAACTGTAGTCTCCCACCCAGCAGAGGAAGACCTAGCAGGCTGTATATAGATATACTTAGGTATCTCTCACTGCGGGACATGGAATAGTAGTAGGTGCCTGCCTACTCTGCTACAGGATACTAGAACTCAAAGAATTAGAGAGGAAATAGTTGAACTACCCACGTCCAGGTTTTTTCCTCAAGTTCACCACTAGGAAGCCAGTCCTACTTAGGGGATATTCGAGTAAGAAAAAGTTTTGAGAAAACAGAAGTAACTTTTTTATCAGTATTCTTTTCTAATTATAATGGAAAGGAAATTTCTTCATGGACACAATATAAGTGATGGATGGAGCTAATGTTTTCCAGGTTTTTGTTTTCTTATTTGTTTCAACATTTAATCTTGTCTATCTATTCAGGGAAAAAGAAGGGATAGTACTGTATCACCTTCATGAGACTCTCTCCAATTATTTGTTGCTCTTCTGAGTTTTCTGAATCCAAGGTGGGTGAATTAGCCTTTAACATAAGAAGGCTCTGAAACGGGCCCAAGAGTTAACTCTAAGACTATGCTGCTTCCTAAGTCAAAACTTTACAGTCTATTCCATTTCCCATTCAAAATATACAAGCCATGTTCAACATGTTTCACTAGAACTTATGTAAGCACAAATAATAGTTTCAATGTATTTTACACAGTAAATCAAAATGTAATACATCCCACATATAAGTAATATGAGCCCCTCTAACTATCCAAATCTCAGAGTAATCAAGACTGATATAATTGTAGTTCTCTTGAATTTTGTAACTAAAATAGGGAGTTCAAATTCATTAAGGTTTAGTTCAAAGGAATCATAAACCAATATTTTTTCTTAGCCAATTTCTTATTCTTTTTCATCTCCAACAAGTGAAGTTTTACCCGTGTGCCCAGGGAGAGTAAGGACAAGGTTCCTATAGCAAGTACATTGGCTACCTTCTACCAAAACAAGTGTTAATTTCTTTAGGTCCTTTGAGGTTGAATTAAATCAACCCCACATTTCATATTTCTTACTTTTAACATTAACACTGCATTAAACACACAACAATTGAGAGAATGCAAACATATCCAAACACCTAAAGCATTTATTAAAAGCAAAAGTATGCTTCCAGAACGCTGGGTTGATTTTTGTACAATCCAGGCCCATGTATTGTTTCCCAAGAACAAAAGAGACACTCTTATACTGTCTTTCTCTATTCTATGTTTCAAGATGTCTCATAGAATAGAGAAAACATGTATAAGAGAGAAAAAGAGAAATCTTAGATTCAGTTCTTTGGAAATCTGGCATATACAGTGTTAATAAAGCAATGGAAATTTCCATATCTGGAAGGGGAAAAGAAATCTACCTATGAATACAGCATTTCTGCTCAGCAAAGGGAATTTACCACCCTTTCTCGTGGAACTTAAAATTCAATATAGCACCTGGCAACATTATCAGGCATCATTTGAAGCTGACTTTCATCTCCATGTCACACGATAAATACGTGTTTTCCTTTTAAGACCTATGTTCTGAGCTAACCGGTCTGCATGGAGAATGAACTTTGTCTCACTCTTCTCCTGCTGTGGCCTTGCTTGTTTCCGCCAGATAATCACTTTGAACAGACGTTTGAATGAAGCTGCTCTCTGAGCATCTGAGGCCCATGTACCCAGGACACTAGGAAAAACACTTTTGTAGTGCCCTCTTCAGAAAACTCTGTGCCTTGCCTAAATTTTGAATTTTCTAGGCCTTGAATAACTTTTGTGTCTTCAGAGGTAGTAGAAATATTTTCTTCTGCCATATCATTCTTAGGGCATTGGGATTACCTCTGGTCTTCCCTAGTGGCTCAGAGGTTAAAGTGTCTGCCTGCAGTGTGGGAGACCCATGTTTGATCCCTGGGTCAGGAAGATCCCTGGAGAAGGAAATGGCAACCCACTTAGTACTCTTGCCTGGAAAATCCCATGGACGGAGAAGCCTAGTAGGCTACAGTCCATGGGGTTGCAAAGAGTTGGACACGATTGAGTGACTTCACTTTCACTTTTCTGGTACTTTATCTCTTTTGTTGCTTTCCTACTGTTAGCCAGTCTCAGCTTATTGTTTTAACTTTTTAAGACTTGCTTCTTGAGGTTTGCTTTTCTTTGCTACTGTCTTCTGCACCTACTCTCTGCAGCATCTTCTCTTTCCTTCTGTTCCATATGTTTCATCTCCACTTCATCTTCTCTCAGTTTTCATCACACACTGGATAGATGGTTAAATTCCAGAATACATGGGTGATATCACATTTCTTTTTTCAACTCTGTCTTCTTTTTTATTCTGCATTATGAAACTGGGGCCTCTGGGGACATTCTCACTCCTCCCATGTTTTTCTTTATGCTTCCAAATTTGTCATTTTAAAGGCAAATCAAATAATTAACTTTGAGTTCTGGGCCAGTATCAGAGATGAAGGGGCTATGAATTGGCTCTAATTTGCTTTCCTTCTGTGTATATATATTTTACAGTGTCATAAAGATGTCCTTCATTGTTTGTGTTTTTAAGTTTATTTATTTATTTATTACAGTTTATTTTCTTATTTCCTTGGACATGGAATTTCTTTATCTTTTTTTAGATAGGATGAGGTTTGTGAGAAGAAAGTAGAGTAACAATTCTCTTATAACAACTCCAACTTTATTTCAATTCATTTAAATGTTACCCTGTGTAGGAACATTAATGTAAATTCTCCTTGTGAAGGAAAAGGAAATGGTGAAATGCTATTAACACTTAAATCATAGTTGTAGCCCTTGTATTTAGTAAACTTGTGGCCTTTAATAAATAACAATCTGAAGTTGTCACTTCTGCAGCTAAAAAATGAAAGCTTAAAAAGCAAACAAAAATATTCCTCTCATTTTTCTCTTAATATGAATCATCTTAAAATTGAAAACTGCTATGCCCATAAATTTTTTGTTGGTAGTCCATGTTTTATATATTTGAATTTTCATGCATTGAATTTCCTTAGAGCACAGATGTCTGATTTCATCTTATTTATATTTAGAAAAATATTTTGTATAGCATATAGATATTGACAAAGAAATTTCACATAGATATCTTTAAACTTTGCAATAATTCTGGTAGCTAGATACTGTTAGTTCTGAAGATTTAGGTTTAAAAGTGGTAAGTTATTAGCCTATGGTCCATAATACCAAATACAAAAACAAATTTTGTAGTAATGTTGACCTGGATGCAATTTTAATGGGTAATAAGTAAAATGTGCTTTTTCTTTTATGAACAAATTAGGATATATGGATGTTTGGTAATGTTCAACTCTTAATTAGCTCTCCTGTTGACCAGATAATCATATAGTCAGCAATGAAAGCTTATTGAATATCTTTTCAGAGGTGAAAAAACATTAGAAGGCGTACCATCTAAAGTCTCTCAAATGCAAGGAGTCAATGAAAAGGAGGACTAGACTGTCTGAGCTAGAGTCTTCAAAGACACACAAAAAAAACATGAAAAATAGAGGACTTAGAAGAATGGTTTGTAGAGACTCTGGAATAGCACTGCTAATCTATATACAAATTCCTGAAGGTCTTATGTGATTTTATTTAAAATAATTAATTTGCTTAAATTTAACTGCCAGTGATTTTTATAAATCACCTTATTTCTGAGATTTTAAAGGTAATAGTTTCTATTTACACCACTGGAAGATACCCTGCTTTAGAAGTAAAATGGAAATGCTTTCCCATTACAGATAAGAGCTACAGATAATACAATAGGGTAAAAATTAATTTTTGTAGTTTAACAATAGCAGAGTTAATTTTTATTACTAGATAACTAAGTTCCTTTTAAAGGTTTTTGGAAAGTTTCTATTATAGAATTTGGAAATATAGCTATATTTAAACATCTTTGTATATGTAAAAAATGTAAATATAAATATGCATAAAATTTTAAGTGAGTAGAGTATAACTATCTTAACTATCTCAAAATAGTGAGAATGTTGAGACAAAGAACGAATTTCTGTATATTTATATAATCAAGATTCTCAATTTACCAACTTTCAATGAGTCAAAAAAAAAGACAAATCTATTCAATTTGGAGATTCAAACTTGTTCCTATATAGTTTTACTGTGTGTTTATGAAAAATCTTGTCTGGGGAGTGTGTAATTTCCTTGGTTCTCTCTCACTGCAACAAAAAATTGAAACAATGGATGGACCAGTGTTACAGCTTGGTGTTACAACTCGGTTACAGCTCAGTACTCGGTTATAGCTCAGTTCTATTTGGCAAGCAGAGGAAAATATATCCTCAAGGAGTGTGGGGGAGCCAACCCAAAAGAAACAAAGAGAAGAGAGGGCCTCAATTTTGCCTCCTCTTTTTATGCTTTTTTTCCCCTCCCCTTGAGACTGCCTTATGTAAACTGTTCCAGCCAGGAGGGCTGTTTTTTTCACCTGAGGTTCTCACTCTGGTCCTTGGACCATCCTCTGTTCTATTTTTGCAGGCTTTCCCTTCTTTGTCTTTTAGTCATTGCCATTCTGGACTCCTTTTTCCTATTTTAACTACCTAACACTCTTATCAACAGTCTTTCAGAATCTAATCATTTTCAACTATGGAAGCTTCTCTATAATAAAAGAAGATTGAATTATAGCCAATATCTGCTCTGTTTTTTTTATTTTCAAGCAATTTCCTGATTTTCTTTATAAATCACTGCTTAGATAATTAAAATATAGCTAGAATTTTTATACATTATACAAGTCAAAGGTTGAAATAAATTTCTAAAATCATTCACTTCTGTCCATATGTCCTGATAAATATCCATTTTTGACTTGCCTTAATTTATTCTAGCCATCATGATTATTTTCAATCTAAATGTTTAGTTACTGATTTAATTCTTTTGTAATAGAAACTATTCATTTTAAAATCAGTCTTAGAAATTAGGCAGTATATATAATTTATCAGTTTGCTAATTGCTTTAGTAAATTGTATTTATACCTAATAAGAATAATATGCATTTACTAAATTACTTATTAGACTTAAGACATATGTCAGCATAACCAAGTCTAGTCACTTACTGAAAATCAAAAGAAAACTAAATCTCATTGTGATATCATTGCATTTCCTTCTATAATCCTTATAATAGCAAAATTCCCATCTTTATAAGTTGAAATTGTGAATCTTGTGGTGTCCCAAAGATGAAAAAACAGAAAAAAACCAAGGGCCTTGAAATGCAGGAATGCCCCAAACCAGATCCTTATCATCCTTCCCACCTCCATGTTATAACCAGTAAGGAATTTCAGGTCCTCCTGAGCAGTATAACCTGTCTCCCCTCCTACCTCATAGGGATAAGGTATTTGCCTTACTTTTCCCCCACCCAGTATATATGCCTCATCTAATCAGCAAATGACCCACAAGACCCCTATCCCGCTCCTTGTACTCTGGATATAAAAATGGATCAAGGACCCCTATTCAATGTCAGCTTTCCCTGGACCCTGACCGCTATTCTAACAGCATTCCCCACTCTAATAAACTCTATTTTCCTTTCATTCTATCTCATGTCTAGAAATTCTTTTCCAACCCACTCCCAGACTACAACAAATTTTCCTACTTTGTAGAGCATCCATGATGCCTGCATAGTTCAAATAAGTGGAAAGGAAAAAGAAAATTAAATTTTTACACAGCACTTGTTGGGGTCAGGGCAAACTCCAAAATACTTCTGCCATAGCAGTGAATATCATAATTGTTGGGGATAGCAATTTACCTTTATCAAAACAACACTTATCATATGACAATGTGTTGATATGAACTGTATTCTTATTAATTGTGTCTGGCTTTGCATTAAATTTGATCTCTTTTAGTTGTGACATAAAAGCTATTTGTGGGAAGAGATTATACTTAGTTCTGCAATTATAGACATTATTTGGAGCATTAATTTGTAGAAGTCAAACTATTTGGCAATTAACATCTTTTTTTCTTACTCACAACATATAAATATACTTCATTCACTACCACCACTTAGTCACATGTTAGGAGACAATGGATATGGTTTTAAAAGTCCTTAGTATATTCTACATCCTTTATATATAAATAGCTATCATCATTCACCTACTATTGTTGCATTAAAGAATTTTCTTCAAGTAGTAGAGAAACTACTATTATTAAAACTTTGAACATGAAATTTAAAAGCAAAATAATTAATTGGATCTTAATTACACATATAATGCAAGAAAAAGTCATTTAAAATATATCAAATGAATACATTTGGAAAAATTTCTTGGGAGATTTATAAATTCTCTATGGCTATTTTAAGCTACCTTAATAACGACTGCCAGAGAACACCAGGGATAATTACTAAGTTACTTAACAGACTCCCTGTTTACATATTTATTAAATTCCTAGCAACTAATTTGTCAGTTTCCTGAAAACTTTCATTGATCAAAGTGCCTGATCAACATCAGGAAATATAATAGACACAGATTATTACAATTTTTTCTATTAAATAATTATTTTTCAAGTGTCAATATTGTAGAAATTAAATGCAAAATGGAGACCAAACTTGTCCTCAGCAGACAAAACCACTAACACCATGTAACCAGAACTAAATCTAGCTTATTTCATGAACATAGATGACATTTAACTTAGATTATTTCTCATAAATGCCTCTGATAATCATAAAAACAGCTTATTTCACATCCTAAAATGGTATGAGATAATTCCTTTCAAACAATCCTCTGCCATCTAGAAGCCCCTATTGTAATGACCAGTCATTATAAAGGTTAAAATACGTTTTCACTTTCATCTTATAAGCCATCCCATAATAGCATGCCTATGAACTCCAAATCAGTTTTGATTTTGAAAACTCTCAGTTCCTATAGACTGAGACTATAGAAGCACAATAGACTTCTACTACATACTATTTTATCAATCTGTGGCTTTAATTTTCATATCTCTGAATTTTTAACACCATTGCTATATGACAGAAACACTATATCAAAGTAGACATCATAATAACGACTTCAATGTACATTTCATATCCATGGCAGATCTGAATTTAAGCCATGGAGACAGAAACAATTTTGGTTTTGATCAAAAGTAGCATTGAGACTGTGGGAGGTGGGGGAGAAGCTAAAGATGGAGGGAACAAATGTATACCCATGGCTGATCCATGTTGATGTATGGCAAAAAGCAATACAATATTGTAATTATCCTTCAATTAAAAATAAATACAGAGTGAAGTAAGCCAGAAAGAAAAACACCAATACAGTATACTAATGCATATATATGGAATTTAGAAAGATGGTAACAATAACCCTGTATGCGAGATAGCAAAAGAGACACAGATGAATAGAATAGTCTTTTGGACTCTGTGGGAGAGGGCGAGGGTGGGACGATTTGGGAGAATGGCATTGAAACATGTATAATATCATATATTAAACGAATCGCCAGTCCAGGTTCGATGCATGATACTGGATGCTTTGGACTGGTGCACTGAGATGACCCAGAGGGATGGTATGGGGAGGGAGGTGAGTGGGGGGTTCAGGATTGGGAACACATGTACACCCGTGGCAGATTCATGTTGATGTATGGCAAAACCAATACAATATTGCAAAGTAATTAGCCTCCAATTAAAATAAATAAATTTATATTAAAAACTAAAAAAATAAACAATAAAAAAGTAAAAAAATAAATTAAGAGAAATAATAAAGGAAACAATTTTTAAGTGGCAAATAAAATTATTGGAATAGAAACAAGTTGCCATTTTTTCTCCAGACTGTAAACTCATGATTCAAATGCCAGTTTACATTATTATATTTAAAGTTATATACTATATTTATAAGTTATAATATTATAAAGTTATATTTAAACTTTATATTATATTTGAAGTTAAATTGTTAAACTGGATATTTGGTATTGAATGCTATAAGTTATATAAAGTAGTTTAGGACAATGGTGACTTTTTAGGCTCTGCTGCTGCTAAGTCGCTTCAGTCGTGTCTGACTCTGTGCAACCCCATAGACGGCAGTCCACCAGGCTCTGCTGTCCCTGGGATTCTCCAGGCAAGAACACTGGAGTGGGTTGCCATTTCCTTCTCCAATGCATGAAAGGGAAAAGTGAAAGTGAAGTCGCTCAGTCGTGTCCAACTCATAGCGACCCCATGGACTGCAGCCTATCAGGCTCCTCCGTCCATGGGATTTTCCAGGCAAGAGTACTGGAGTGGGGTTAAAGATAATATTTTGTATATTGTTGCTGTTCAGTTGGCAAGTCACTTCCAACTATACATGACCCCATGGACTGCAGCATACCAGGTTCCTCTGTCCTCCCCTGTCTCCTTGAGTTTGCTCAAACTCATGTCCATCAAGTCAGTGATGCCATTCAACAATCTCAGCCATTGTCATCTCCTTCTCCTCCAGCCTTCAATCTTTTCCAGCATCACAGTCTTCTCTAAAGAGTTGGCTCTTTGCATCAGGTGGCCAAAGTATTGAATGTTTGGCTTCAGCCTCAGTCCTTCCAATGAATATTTAGGATGAATTTCTTTTAGGATTGACTTGTTTGATCTCACTGCTGTCCAAGGGACTCTCAAGAGTCTTCTCCGACACCACAGTTCAAAAGCATAAATTTGTTGGCGCTCAGCCTTCTTTATGGTTCAACTCTCACATCTGAACATGACTACTAGGAAAACCATATTTTTGACTAGATGGACGTTTGTCGGCAAAGTAATGTCTCTGCTTGTTGTCTAGGTTTGTCATAGTTTTCTTCCAAAGAGCAAGAGTCTTTTAATTTCACAGCTGTAGTCACCATCTACAGTGATTTTAGAGCTCAGTAAAATAAACTCTCTCATTGTTTATATTGTTTCCCCATCTTGCCATGAAGTGATGGGACTGGATGCCATGATTATAGTATTTTGAATGTTGAGTTTTGTCAGCTTTTTCAGTCTCTTCTTTCCGATTTATCAAGGGGCTCTTTAGTTCCTCTTCACTTTCTTCCATAAGGGCTGGTGTCATCTGCATATCTGAGGTTATTGATATTTATGCCGGCAATCTTGATTCCAGCTTGTATTTGTCCAGTCTGGCATTTCTCATGATGTACTCTGCATATGAGTAGCCTTGACATATATACTTTATCTTGTGTAAAATAAATAGCTAATGGGAATCTACTGTATAGCATAGGGAGCTCAGCTGGGTGTTCTGTGATAATCTAGAGCAAAGGGGATTGGGGGCCTGGGTGGAAGGCTCAAGAGGGAGGGGATATATTTATACATATGGCTAATTCAATCTGTTGTACAGCAGAAACTAACAGAGCATTGTAAAGCAATTATATCCCAATAAATATATATATATATATACACACACACACATACATATATACACACACATACATGTATACATACAAACACAAAAACGAATAATAATAAAATAAAATTTAACAAAAACATCATTTGGCTTTTAGTGAATCCCGAGAATATTCATCACTTGGCTTTATAAGCAATGATATGTATAAATTTGAGGTCTATAGTTGAGGACCACTTTTTTTCTAATTATAACATAAAATGTGTTCTGTTACTCTCTGTTTAGTGTACTTTATTACTGACTGCTATTTTGTATCATAAAATATTATTACATGTACATATTATGCAATGATAAAATTATCAGTGTTGCCTTAATTAAAATGAAATATTCTTCTCAGTGAAGAGGGAATTTATTAGATATTAATGAATGAAAATAAAAACACAGAGAAGAGGTCAGGCATTAAAGGTACTGGTGTGATATGTAAAAGTAATTAATGATCTGCTAGAATGTTAGAAAATTATTAATTTGGGGTTTGAATGGTTGTTTTTGAAACAGAACTGTGTTCCTTAGAGATCAGAGTTTCCTCAGGAATATTTTGCATATTACAAGTATCTGGGGTTCTATCCCTCAAAACCTACCCAAATCAAAGCAATTATACTTTTATCTGTCTGCTTTATTAATCTTAGTAAAATTTATTGCTAGAAAGCTTTTCAAGGTCAAAACTATCTGAAAACATTCACTGCTATATATTAAATATTATTAATATCAATATGTTAATAAATACAACCACTATGCTAATATCATTAACATAATAATGATATAATATTAATCTTAAATATTAAAGAGTATTTATTTCTGCTAATTTATTTAATGGGAAGATATGCATTACACATGATAATTGAGCATGGTCAGTATTAAATAATCTTATTTATAGATCAATAGTTTATAAAGTTTTATGGCTGATAAGTAATAGTAAAGCATTGTATTTTGCTTACTATATATATTATAATCACATATTTCTTCAAGCTCTCAAAAGTAACATCTATTGACAATAAAATCAATTTTATTAAAATAAGACAGACATGATTCTGTTAAAATTAAGTAGCAGCAAATGAAAGAATCATCTTAATATTTTCAAATTTACAAATATGTTTTAGTACTAAATAGCAGTTTTCTATTTGTGTTGGTGCTTTAACATTACCAGTTTAAACCAATCTAAAAGTAAAGAATGTTGTTGATGGGGTTTTAGAAACTTAACTTCCTTCTTTCACTATTCATAAAAGAAGCATGATCTTAGCTTTATCTATTTTTATATGACTCACTTACAATTTCTAATATTTTAATGTTCGATCCATATAAAACTTATTTTATGCATGACCTAAGATAAAAATCTATTTTTATTTTAACAGGTTGCTAATTATCCAATCCCAAAGAAAGGCAATGCCAAGATTCCTCAAACTACCACACAAATGCACTCATCTCACATGCTAGTAAAGTAATGCTCAAAATTCTGCAAGCCAGGCTTCAGCAGTACGTGAACCGTGAACTTCCAGATGTTCAATCTGGTTTTAGAAAAGACAGAGGAACCAGATATCAAATTGCCAACATCCACTGGATCATTGAAAAAGCAAGAGAGTTCCAGAAAAACATCTATTTCTGCTTTATTGACTATGCCAAAGCCTTTGACCGTGTGGATTACAACAAACTGTGGAAAATTCTGAAAGACATGGGAATACCAGACCACCTGACCTGCCTCTTGAGAAACCTGTATGCAGGTCAGGAAGCAACAGTTAGAACTGAACATGGAACAACAGACTGGTTCCAAATAGGAAAAGGAGTACATCAAGGCTGTATATTGTCATCCTGCTTATTTAAGTTATATGCAGAGTACATCATGAGAAACGCTGGGCTGAAAGAAACACAAGCTGGAATCAAGATTGCCGGGAGAAATATCAATAACCTCAGATATGCAGATGACACCACCCTTATGGCAGAAAGTGAAGAGGAACTAAAAAGCCTCTCATTGAAAGTGAAAGAGGAGAGTGAAAAAGTTGGCTTAAAGCTCAACATTCAGAAAACAAAGATCATGGCAACTGGTCCCATCACTTCATGGGAAATAGATGGGGAAACAGTGGAAACAGTGTCAGACTTTATTTTCTTGGGCTCCAAAATCACTGCAGATGGTGACTGCAGCCATGGAATTAAAAGACACTTACTCCTTGGAAGGAAAGTTATGACCAACCTGGATAGCATATTGAAAAGCCGAGATATTACTTTGCCAACAAAGGTCCGTCTAGTCAAGGCTATGGTTTTTCCAGTGGTCATGTATGGATGTGAGAGTTGGACTGTGAAGAAAGCTGAGCACTGAAGAATTGATGCTTTTGAACTGTGGTGTTGGAGAAGACTCTTGAGAGTCCTTTGGACTGCAAGGAGATCCAACCAGTCCATCCTAAAGGAGATCAGTCCTGGGCGTTCATTGGAAGGACTGATGCTAAAGCTGAAACTCCAATACTTTGACCACCTCATGTGAAGAGTTGACCCATTGGAAGACACCCTGATGCTGGGAGGGATTGGGGGCAGGAGGAGAAGGGGACGACAGAGGATGAGATGGCTGAATGGCATCACCGACTCAATGGACATGAGTTTGAGTGAACTCCTGGAGTTGGTGATGGACAGGGAGGCCTGGTGTGCTTTGACTCATGGGGTCACAAAAAGTCGGACCCGACTGAGCACCTGAACTGAACTGAACTTAATTATCCTATATTTTGAGCAATCTATTTTCCACACTTTTAAATTACCATTTTTATTACACACAAACTCTAATGACAAGTGATACAGAGTACTGAAAAGAATTTGATGCCATAAACTTAGATGTTGACATTGATAGTCAATTTGCATTGTGAAATAAATGCCAGATGGAGACATAAACATTTAAATAATCAGAAAACCTGGCCTGGATGAAGTCAACCATGGTGAGAATGTAAAGAGAGAGAAGAGCTACCATGGAATACCAATGAACAAGGATGTTTAAGAGATTAGAAAACAGTCGAGAACAATATAGGAGAAAATCTAAGGTAGCTGCCCCCCATAAGCTAAACACTGTGCACTCTGGAGAGCAGAAGTAGTCACCAGGCAATACGTTTTCAAAAGTTACAGTATGAGAGAAAAAAAACGTGTCCTTTGTCTTTAGTAACAAAGGTGTTGTAGGTACTTTGGCAAGAGTAGTTTCAGAGAAGTAATGGACCAAAAATCTTGAGACTTGAATTGCTGCCTCTGTAATGTAAAACATTGAGATTTATTAATAGAAACTGGGCACAGAAATTTTTCACAAAATTTATATACAAAATTAGAATAGCATTGAATTTAATTGACCACAAATAAATGAAATAGAATGAAGGAAAACCACAAAGACCAAAAAACAAAAAAAAAAACCCAGCTATTCGTGTGAAATATATTCATAGTACACTGACTTCAAATGGTTATATTTTAATTCTTCCTCTAAAGGTAAGATTATTTCTTCTCAATATTGGGGGCAAAATTTTATCCTCAAAATTTCTTTAAGTAGAGGAATCTAATTCTGTTTAAGACAAAGTCCTAAAGAAATTACACTGAAAATATGAATAACAGTTTTTTCTTGTGTGGAGGTTCTCAAAAGCCCAGATAGACTGAGATGTACTGCTATAGAAGATAGATTGCTGACTGTAATAATAAAACTCCATAATCATAGCATGCTTACATGAAGGACTACATAAAATTAGGCCAAATGACAAGTATATAGCACATACTCAGTAAGTGCTATATATCATGATTAAGCTTGACCTTAAAACTGAATAGAAGTTTTATACTGGATACAGAGAGAGAGATAAAATGTAATGGTAGAGATGGTAAAGTGATCAGAAAGCAAAATAAAAGAAGCTTGAAAATGTTAGGTGTATCCAGAAAAATACCTTAGGTCTACTGAAATATTCTTATGCTTCTACTGCTATATCATCCATTCAGGAAAGGCACATCAAGTTATCTATTTAAAATGTAATTTTCATCAAATTATCTTAAAATGTAATGATACTAAGTAGATCCCAGGGATACAAGGTCAAGTCATAGTTCATGCTCTCAAGGAATTTGAAGTTTAGTGGAATTTAGGGGAACAGCTGGACAGGGCTTGGTGACTGAACAACAAAAAGCGTAATAGCAACAGAATGAAATGAAAAAGTGTGTTTTTGAGGAATTTTGTAAGAAATGAGAGTTTTTTAGGTAAAGAATGGCAGGATGGCAGTGTGGAGATAGCTCACCACATCCAAGGATTAGATCAGCATATAAGCCCATAAGTTCTGTAAAAAGTCAGGAGAGCAGAAACTTTGAGATTTTTCACTAGACTGTCTTCCCTGAGAGTCCCAAAGGAGCATTTCAAGCCTTAATGAAAAAAAAAAAAAATCATTGATTAGCCTTTTAATGTAATCACACACTTCATTGTTTCAGTTTTTATATAAAAAGGTTATGAACTAGAAAAATGAGAATAGTCAATTCTTATGTCCTACATTTTAACTGTCTCTGTTCCTTCTCTCTCTCTCTCTTTTTTTTCCCTGAAGTTTTGGTTTTGCTGAAACATTTACATGAAACCTGCCTCTTAGGGAAGTGTAGAATATCTGAATTACATTCTTAATTCAGACCATTTTGTATCATTAACCAAAATTTTAGAAACAGAGATCTGATTGATATCAAGAGGTACGTATTTGGGGTTCGTCTAGTCAAGGCTATGGTTTTTCCTGTGGTCATGTATGGATGTGAGAGTTGGACTGTGAAGAAGGCTGAGCACCAAAGAATTGATGCTTTTGAACTGTGGTGTTGGAGAAGACTCTTGAGAGTCCCTTGGACTGCAAGGAGATCCAACTAGTCCATTCTGAAGGAGATCAGCCCTGGGATTTCTTTGGAAGGAATGATGCTAAGGCTGAAACTCCAGTACTTTGGCCACCTCATGAGAAGAGTTTACTCATTGGAAAAGACTCTGATGCTGGGAGGGATTGGGGGCAGGAGGAGAAGGGGACGACAGAGGATGAGATGGCTGGATGGCATTACTGACTCGATGGATGTGAGTCTGAGTGAACTCCGGGAGTTGGTGATGGACAGGGAGGCCTGGCGTGCTGCGATTCATGGGGTCGCAAAGAGTTGGACACGACTGAGCGACTGATCTGATCTGATGATGGAAGCTTGGGAGACACGGATGCAAGAAGCTCTTAAATTGTATTCCACCTGACTACAAAATGGGGAGGCTTATAAAGGCAAAAGCTGCAAGGCCACAATTACAAGGGTTGTTTATATATATATATGCCACAGCTTTTGGAGAAGGCAATGGCAACCCACTCCAGTGTTCTTGCCTGGAGAATCCCAGGGACAGCGGAGCCTGGTGGGCTGCCGTCTATGGGGTTGCACAGAGTCGGACACGACTGAAGTGACTTAGCAGCAGCAGCAGCAGCCGCATCTTTACTGATTCATCTACTGATGGACACTATGCTGCTTCCGTATCTCCACAACTGCAAATAATGTTGCTATGAGTATTGGGGTGAATGCATCTTTGCAAATTAGTGTTGTTGTTGTTGTTTTTACTATATATCCAGGAGTGAAATTGCTAGGTCATATGGTAGTTCCATTTGTAGTTTTCTGAGGAACCTCCATACTGTTTTCCATAGTGGTTGTACAAATTCACATTCCCAGCAAACAAGTAGGAGGGTTTCCTTTTCTCCACATCCTTGCCAACATTTATTTGTGGCCTTCCTGATGATAGCCATTCTGACAGATGTGTGTAATATCTCACTGTGGCTTTGAGTTGCCTTGCTCTGATAATTAATGATATTGAGAATCCTTTCATGTGCTTGATGGCCATCTGTATAGCCTCTTTGAAAAATGTCTATAAAATATTCTGCCTATTTTTTAATTGAGTTGTTTCTTTTTTCTTGATGTTGAGTTTATTTCATATTAATATATTTTGGATATTAATCCTTTATTGGTCATATCATTTGCAAATATTTTCTCCCGTTCAGTAGGTATCTTCATTTTGTTGGTGGTTTACTTTGCTATTCAAAAGTCTTTAAGCTTAATTAGGCTCCATCTGCTTATTTTTGCTTATATTTTCTTTGCTTCAGGAGACAGATCCAAAGATAATTGCTACAATTATATATCAATATGTCAAAGGTTGATCTGCCATGTTTTCCTCTAGGAGTTTTATGGTTTACAGTCTTACATTTAGGTCTTCAATCCATTTGAGCTTATTTTGTATATGGTGTTAAAAATGTTCTAATTTTCCTCTTTTACATGTAGCTGTCCAGTTTCTCCAGCACCATCTATTGTTTTATTTTTTTAAAAAACTTGTGCCCTTGGGTTTGGTGTAGTTCACAGAAACAGTCTCAGTGGTACAGGGACATTCTGATAATCAGGTTCGTAATGGTTGCTTGACTCCATTTTTGTATGCCCTATGATTACTTCATTACAATTCCAGTCTGTCATCAGTATTCATGAGGAGTCAGAAATACATGATGATGGAAGTATAACATAGTGTAATTCTTACCCAATTTCCAAGAGTTTGTGGTCAGTTTTCATTTCTAATCCCAAAGCAGGGCAGTGTCAAAGAATATTCAAACTACTGCACAGTTGCACTCATTTCACATGCTAGCAAGGTAATGCCCCAAATCCTTCAAGTTAGACTTCAATAGTACATGAACCAAGAACTTCCAGATGTTCAATCTGGATTTAGAAAAGGCAGAGAACCAGAGACCAAATTGCCAACATCCATTGGATCATAGAAAAAGCAAGAGAACTCCAGATAAAACATCTACTTCTGCTTCATTTACTACACTAAAGCCACTGACTGTGTGGATCACAACAAACTGTGGAAAATTCTTCAAGAGATGGGGATACCAGACCACCTTACCTTCCTCCTGAGAATCCTGCACGCAGGTCAAGAAGCAACAATTAGAACCAGACATAGAACAACAGATTGGTTCAAATTTTGTAAATAAATATGCCAAGTCTGTATATTGTCACCTTGTTTATTTAATTTATATGCAGAGTACATCGTGTGAAATAGATGAAGTACAAGCTGGAATCAAGATTGAGGGAGAAATATCGACAGCATCAGATATGCAGATGACACTACCCTAAAGACAGAAAGCAAAGAGGAACTAAAGAGCCTCTTGATGAAGGTGAAAGAGGAGAGTGAAAAAGTTGGCTTAAAAATCAACATTCACACTGAGGAAACCAGAAGAGAAAGAGACACGTGTACCCCAATGTTCATCGCAGCACTGTTTATAACAGCCAGGACATGGAAGCAACCTAGATGTCCATCAGCAGATGAATGGATAAGAAAGCTGTGGTACATATACACAATGGAGTATTACTCAGCCATTAAAAAGAATACATTTGAAGCAGTTCTAATGAGGTGGATGAAACTGGAGCCTATTATACAGAGTGAAGTAAGCCAGAAGGAAAAACATAAATACAGTATACTAACACATATATATGGAATTTAGAAAGATGGTAACAATAACCCGGTGTATGAGACAGCAAAAGAGACACTGATGTATAGATCAGTCTTATGGACTCTGTGGGAGAGGGAGAGGGTGGGAAGATTTGGGAGAATGGCATTGACACATGTAAAATATCATGTAAGAAACGAGTTGCCAGTCCAGGTTCGATGCACGATACTGGATGCTTGGGGCTAGTGCACTGGGACGACCCAGAGGGATGGTATGGGGAGGGAGGAGGGAGGAGGGTTCAGGATGGGGAACACATGTATACCTGTGGCAGATTCATTTTGATATTTGGCAAAACTAATACAATTATGTAAAATTTAAAAATAAAATAAAATTAGAAAAAACAACAACAACAACAACAACAACAAAATCAACATTCAGAAAGCAAAGATCATGGCATCTGGTCTTATCAATTCATGGCAAATAGATGAGGAAAAAATGGAAACAGTGAAAGACTTAATTTTCTTGGGCTCCAGAATCACTGTGGATGGTAACTGCAGCCATGAAATTAAAAAACACTTGGTCCTTGAAAGAACGGCTATGACCAACCTAGATAGTATATTCAAAAGCAGAGACATCCCTTTGTCCATCCCTATATGGACAAAGGTCCATATAATCAAAGCTACTGTTTTTCCAGTAGTCATGTATGGATGTGAGAGTTGGACCATAAAGTAGTTCAGTTCAGTTCTGTTGCTCAGTCCTGTCCGACTCTTTGCGACCCCATGAATTGCAGCATGCCAGGCCTCCCTGTCCATCACCAACTCCCGGAGTGAGCACCAAAGAATTGATGCTTTGAAACTGTGGTGTTAGAGAAGACTCATGAGAGTCCCCTGGACAGCAAGGAGATCAAACCAGTGAATTTTAATGGAAATCAGTCTTGAATATTCATTGGTAGGACTGATGCTGAAGCTGAAGCTCCAATACTTTGGCCACTTGATGCAAAGAGCAAACTCATTAGAAAAGATCCTGAAATTTGAAGGTAGGATGATAAGGGGTTGACAGCAGATGAGATGCCATCACTGACACAATTGACATGAGTTTGAGCAAACTCTAGGAGTTGGTGAAGGACTAGGAAGCCTGGCATGCTGCAGTCCATGGGGTTGCCAAGAGTATGTGTGTATTTCTCACTTCTTTTCTTACCATGTAATACCTTGAGAGAGTAAAAACCCAACTTCTTAAGCATCCTGGTGTCTCTGTGGAATCTACTGCAGACAAGGTTTCTTCTTGCATTGTATGCAGAGTTGAAAGAGCACGTCCCAGTGGTACATAAGTGTTCCAGTCACCAGGATGTCTGCTACTGCTTTCATCTTCTCTCTTTTCTTTGTGTCTCCAGGCTTAGTCATGTTATACCTGTTTTAGTAATGCAAATTTCCCTTGTGCTTTACTTTTTTTAGTGTTTTACCTTTGATCTTAGGTCTAAGATATTCCTTATAACATATCATGCCTATACTCTGAATGCTTTAATACCACTAGCTTTTATCTTTTTCAGATTTCAGATTGGGGCTAACTTGTTCAACATACAGAACCATCTCATTCAGCTGGCTCTCTTAAATTTGACCAAAGGCAATTCTTTAATTATCAGTGTCTCTGTTTGTAAGGATGTTTTTTTCTATTTGAGGCAGGAGATAATGACTTGAGGTCTATTATTCAAGAATTGGTTTTAATCATATCTTATATAAATATTCAAGTTTTTCAAATTGTTCAACAACAGTAAAACCTATGGTTTACTTAAGTATCCTATTTGCTCTAGTTTTTGTTATAATATATGTCAAACAAATTTGTACTTATTGAAAAACAAAACTAATGCATTGATTTTGGAGAAAATGGAAGTATTTTTAAAATTTATACAAAGTCTACTTTTTGTAGATGATCGTTTTAAATATATGTACACTTATCTATTTTCTACTATTTTAAAGTATGTCCTTATTGATTTTTTTTAGATTAAATCTTCCCAGCTTTATTGTAAGTTGGGTGTTAATTTCTCCACTACACTCAAAGGTATGTCTTTGTTTTTCTATAAACATTTTATAAATGAATGAACACTGAATTATGATAGTTTTATTGTGTTTAATTCTGAAAATTATGAATTTGGGGTTTCATAATGTTTGATCAAATTATGCCAAAACACATTCAAGTGAAATTTCAACTATATAAGGGTCTGCTGCTTCTTGGGGTAAAATATAGTAAGTTTAAAGATATTGATTCTGTTTGATATTATTTATTTTCCAGTGTGTGCATGCATGCTAAGTCACTTCAGTTATGTCCAATTCTATGTGACCCTATGGACTGTAGGCCATCAGGCTCCTCTGTCCATGGGATTCTCCAGGCAAGAATACTGGAGTGGGTTGCCATGCCCGCCGCCTGTGAATCTTTCAGACTTGGAGATTGAACTTGCATCTCTTATGTCTCCTGAAGCCTCTATTCTCTAGTATTTATAAAATATTTTAGCATTATGTAAAGCCTTATATTTGGAATTTATTTTCTTCAAATATAGATTTTCAAATATTACACTATGAAGGTCTATTACGTTAAAAAGCAGTGTACTTTATCTGATTCCTAAAGGAACAAATATTGTCAAAATATCACCAAGCCTCTGTCATATGTTGTTAGAAAAGGAAGAGCAGCAAGTGTTCCAAATCTTTGATATGTAGATTTGTGATAGTTTAACACCAGTGTAAAGAGTCTAATCTTACCACTTTGCTCTTTCCCTCACAATGTTTCTAAATCATGTTTCTTAATCACAGATCAGATCATAGCATTCCCTTCCTATTTAAGTGTAATTAAGTAAGTAAGTGTTAGCCGCTCAGTCATGCCTGACTCTTTGCGACCCCATGGACTGTAGCCCACCAGGCTCCTCTGTCCATGAGATTTTTCAGGTAAGGATACCGGAGTGGGTTGCCATTTCCTTCTCCAGGGGATCTTCCCAACCCAGGGATTGAACCTGGGTCTCCTGCACTGCAGGCAGATTCTCTACCAACTGAGCTACAAGGGAAGCCCCTTCTTATGTGGTATTAAGCTAATGGCTTATAGCTTAGTAACATCTGAATCATACTAATACCAAAAAACAAACATACCAAAAAGTTCTTTAGATTGAACCAAGGTTGTTGTGATAATATGAATTTGAACTGCTAGCCCTGAAGACAACATCAATTTAAAGAATACATTCTATTACTCTGCCCAATGAATTGGTGGCATAATTTTATACAGTCAACAAATAATTACTGATTGTCTGAGTGTCAGAAATATGTCAGGTATTGAATATTACTATTCATATAAGGTCTAGCTTTGCATGAAAACTTCTTCTAGCCTGCTAAGGGGAACAGCCCAATGGACAACTAGCATACTCTGTGAGAAGTTCTATTGTGGACTATTGTCTAGAAATCATAAGAGCAAAAAAAAAAAAAAAGAAAAGAAAAGAACAAACAAACAATGGAGGGAAGGAGTATACTTGCTCTGCATTATATAAAGGAATCTTCAGAGGAATGATGTCAGGACTGAGAGTATATGAGGTGGATGGGACTGGAAAGGGCATTGCAGAGCAATGTAACTTCATTTGTCAATCTATGGAGCCATGAGAAGGACCAGGCACCCACATGTTGTACACTGCTTGGCATGCTGGAAGAAGAGCTCATTTTAGTGATGCTGCAGATGAAGCAGAAGATAGAAACTGAGATGGAACAACTGACAGTCTTTCACACAACTCTGAGGTTGAGAAAGCTTTCTTTCTTAACTCAAGTTTTCAAAAGTTTATTAGTACTCATAATAATTTTATTCCTAATGTTGGATCATCGAAAAAGCAAAAGAGTTTCAGAAAAACATCTACTTCTGTTTTATTGGTTATGCCAAAGCCTTTGACTGCATTTATTTATCACAACAAACTGGAAAATTCTTCAAGAGATGGGAATACTAGACCACCTGACCTTCCTCTTGAGAAATCTGTATGCAGATAAAGAAGCAACAGTTAGAAATATACATGGAACAACAGATTGGTTCCAAATCAGGAAAGGAGTATGTCAATGCTGTATACTGTCACCCTGCTTATTTAACTTCTGTGCAGAGTACATCATGGAAAATGCCAGGCTGGATGAAGCACAAGGTGGAATCAAGATTGCCAGGAGAAATATCAATAACCTCAGATATGCAGATGACACCATTCTTATGGCAGAAAGTGAAGAAGAACTAAAGAGCCTCTTGATGAAAGTGAAAGAGGAGAGTGAAAAAGTTGGCTTAAAGCTCAACATTCAGAAAACTAAGATCCTGGCATCTAGTCCCATCACTTCATGGCAAATAGATGGGAAACTGTGAAAACAGTGAGAGGCTTTATTTATTTATTTATTTATTTTTGGCTTCAAAATCACTTATGGATGGTGACTGAAGCCATGAAATTAAAAGATGTTTGCTCCTTGGAAGAAAAGTTATGACCTACCTAGACAGCATATTAAAAAGCAGAGACATTACTTTGCCAAAAAGGTCCATCTAGTCAAAGCTATGGTTTTTCCAGTAGTCATGTACAGATGTGAGAGTAGAACTATAAAGAAAGTTGATTACCAAAGAATTGATGCCTTTGAACTGTGGTGTTGGGAAGACTCTTGAGAGTCCCTTGGACTGCAAAAAGATCCAACCAGTCTATCCTAAAGGAAATCAGTCCAGAATATTCATTGGAAGGACTGATGTTGAAGCTGAAACTCCAGTAATTTGGCCGCCTGATGCAAAGAACTGATTCATTTGAAAAGACCCTGATATTGGGAAAGATTGAAGGTGGGAGGAGAAGGGGATGACAGAGGATGAGATGGTTGGATGGCATCACCAATTCAGTGGACATGAGTTTGAGTAAACTCTGGTAGTTGGGGATGGACAGGGAGGCCTGGCACACTGCAGTCCATGGGATCACAAAGAGTTGGACATGAACAGCAACTGAACTGATCTAAACTGGATATGAAATAATTTATTATAAAAAAGGTGTTTGGTATTTTTAGTTTTTGTCAATTACATTTTAATATAATATGCTAATATATTTTGGTTAATGTTCTTTACTTGGGAAAAGAAGCTATACAAATACATATATAGCTGCTTTCAATAGTAAAATTCTGGCAGTATCATATATTTCTGATGCCCTCTTCTTCTTCAAGGATCTGACTTTATATCTGTCATTGATACTGAGTACTCCTCTTAGTTTCTAGATTCTGAAGAAATCTTTGGTATGATGCATATGTAACATCTGGACTTAAGGTTTTTCTTTCCTTCAACTTCAATGTACTATTCAGTTCAATTCAGTTCAGTCGCTCAGTTGTGTTTGACTTTTTGCAACCCCATGAATTGCAGCACGCCAAACCTCCCTGTCCATCACCAACACCTGGAGTTCACTCAAATTCATGTCCATTGAGTCGGTGATGCCATCCAGCCATCTCATCCTCTGTTGTCCCCTTCTCCTCCTGCCCCCAATCCCTCCCAGCATCAGGGTGTTTTCCAATGGGTCAACTCTTCACATGAAGTGGCCAAAGTATTGGAGTTTCAGCTTTAGCATCAGTCCTTCCAAAGAACACCCAGGACTGATCTCCTTTAGAATGGACTGGTTGGATCTCCTTGCAATCCAAGGGACTCTCAAAAGTCTTCTCCAACACCACAGTTCAAAAGCATCAATTCTTCAGTGCTCAGCTTTCTTCACAGTCCAACTCTCACATCTATACATGACCACAGGAAAAACCATAGCCTTGACTAGACGGACCTTTGTTGGCAAAGTAATGTCTCCGCTTTTGAATATACTATCTAGGTTGGTCATAACTTTCTTTCCAAGGAGTAAGAGTCTTTTAATTCCATGGCTGCAATCACCATCTGCAGTGATTTTGGAGCCCCAAAAAATAAAGTCTGACACTGTTTCCACTGTTTCCCCATCTATTTCCCATGAAGTGATGGGACCAGATGCCATGATCTTAGTTTACTGAATGTTGAGATTTAAGCTAACTTTTTCACTCTCCTCTTTCACTTTCAACAACTTTCAACAAGGGGCTTTTTAGTTCCTCTTCACTTTCTGCCATAACGGTGGTGTCATCTGCATAACTGAGGTTATTGATATTTCTCCCGGCAATCTTGATTCCAGCTTATGCTTCTTCCAGCCCAGCATTTCTCATGATGTACTCTGCTATAAGTTAAATAAGCAGGATGACAATATACAGCCTTGACATACTCCTTTTCTTATTTGGAAACAATAGGTGGCAAGAATACACAGAACTGTACAGAAAAGATCTTCACGACCCAGATAATCATGATGATGTGATCACTCACCTAGAGCTAGACATCCTGAAATGTGAAGTGGGCCTTAGAAATAATCACTACGAACAAAGCGAGTGGAGGTGATGGAATTCCAGTTGAGCTATTTCAAATCCTGAAAGATGATGCTGTGAAAGTGCTGCACTCAATATGCCAGCAAATTTGGAAAACTCAGCAGTGGCCATAGGACTGGAAAAGGTCAATTTTGTTCCAATCCCAAAGAAAGGTAATGCCAGAGAATACTCAAATACCACACAATTGCACTCATCTCACAAGCTAGCAAAGTAATGCTGAAAATCTCCAAGCCAGGCTTCAGCAGTACATGAACCATAAACTTCCAGATGTTCAAGCTGGCTTTAGAAAAGGCAGAGGAACCAGAGATCAAGTTGTCAACATCCTCTGGATCATGGAAAAAGCAAGAGAGTTCCAGAAAAAACATCTACTTCTGCTTTATTGACTATGCCAAAGCCTTTGACTGTGTGGATCACAAAAAAACTGTGGAAAATTCTGAAAGACATGGGAATACCAGACCACCTGACCTGCCTCTTGAGAAACCTATATGCAGGTCAGGAAGCAACAGTTAGAACTGGACATGGAACAACAGACTGGTTCCAATGTTTTATTAGAAACTACAAATCCCCTTATAAACTTGAAATTAGGGAAATAAGAAACAAATATTATCTCAGAAATATAATTAATGAGTAAGATATAGAGTTGACCTGACATCTACTTTCAGTAGAAAGGGAGATGGAGAATGAAACTTCCCTTACTTAGAAAGGTAATAATTTGTACTAATGATATGAGATTTTATGATACCTAGTAAGAAGGTAAAAAAATTATGGTCTCATAGTTTATTTTCTTATTACTGGGTGAAAGGTTTATATTCAAGAACTTACATGAGTGGAAGAGGAACAAGTATGGATAGAAGAGGAAATTTTATCCTATTTCAAATGTAACACAGAGGGGCCTTGATAAGAACTGCAGTCAACTGCACCTGGCAACCAGTAATTGGAAAGAAGGTGCTTTGTTTCGAGTAATCATTTCTGGCCAGTTCTCAAACCAAGAGTCAAAAATACCCATGTATACACATTGATACAGCAGCCGCATATTAGAGGATTATTTTTAGTTATTCATGACTTCGTGATGAGAGTGGGAGGTAAGCCTGCATGGCCAGTGATAGCCTGCACTCTATGGAGGCTTTTAGAAAGATGTTCTTTGTTATACTTTAGTGATTTCAAATGTACTGAATTGTAATTATAGAGGAGACTAACATTTTAAGTTATGGTGATTTTATATGACAGGGGAAAATCCAAAATTAAAATTAAATTATACCTGCTTAAAGAAAAAAGATGGAACCATGTTCTTTTTACATTCTACATCTATAATTTAGCATACAAGTTCAGATACACTCAGCAATGGGTTTCTTATTCTCAGTTACCTTGTGGTGTAACAGCATGGTTAAAACCAACTGAAAATTTATAACTGTAATGTCTGTCTTGTAGTACTTTGACTTGAATTCTACATAAGTAATAAGCATTCATTACAGTTGGAATTCTTAATGAAGAAATGTGTGAAGGTTCCTTAAGACCAGGAAAAACAGGAGGAAAACTTTGGGCTTTTCCAGAAGAAACATTAATTCCAGTGATCAATGGACAATCTCAATATTTTTATCAGTGTAATGGTATAAACAGAGAGAAGGAAATAATCTTTAAATCTGGTGAGTACAGCCTCATATAATTATCCAAGCCTCCATGGTAGAAATATTCCAGTGGAGTTTTACCACTAATTTTCTGAGTATTTACAAAGCTGAATGGGCTTAGAATTATTCAATAAGAATATGACCTGAATCAATCATTAGCTTTAGGTTAATGTCTGTAAGGTCACATACAATAAGCTAAACTTATGAATTACATGATTCAACAAAAACAAAACCCATTTCCACTGTTGCACTGAATCAGTGAGAACAAAATAAAACATGTGTTTTTTATATTCACATTATTAGAATATGAGCCTCCAAAACTTACTTGCCAGATATTAATATCCTACAAAGAGCCATTTCTCAGGTTATTTCTGGAAATTTTTAAGGTATAGCTCTCTGAATAGATTTTTTTATTCTGTCCCTTTTATGCTGTATATGCCAATGCTGACTCTCATCCCATGACCACTATACTGAGCAGATTTGTCCTCAGCTCATCAGCACCACCCATATTCTTACTTTTGCCTCCAGGACTCAGAGCTGGTATCTGAGATGCTGCTGTCAAGGCCATTGCTACTCTTTGACTACACTGCTGGTTATGCCTAGTTTACTTCCACTCCAATATAATAATAACTTACTGTTTCTTCTTTTAGCCCCACTCCAGGTACATTCAGGTTTTTCATGTCTCAGAGCCTAAACTGATACCTTAAAATCCCAGAGACAGATAGAAATCCCCTTCTCAATCATATCAGTTACGTTACTCTCTCCAGAATTAACTAGCTCACAGTGACTACAGAATAATTGAACACTTTAACAAAGAAAAAAGAATATGTGCCTTATCCATTCATACTCAATCTTATTTATCATCTAAGAGATTCTTAAAATATAAATAAAGTAGCTGCCATGAACATTTGCACAGAGTTTTCTGTGTGTGTGTGTGTGGGCATATGTTTTCATTTCTCATGAGTAAATACTAGGTAGGCAACTCAGTAATTTTATTCCTAGGTATTTACCCAAGAGAAATGAAAACATATGCTTACAGACAGACTTCTATATGAATGTTCATGAAAGTTTTATTCATCATAATAAAAAATACACAAAAACAAAAAAACTAGAAACAATGCAAGTATCCCCCCAATCAGAGAATGGATTTCAAAAAATGTAGTCCATTCAAATAGTAGGAATCAACTCAGAAATAAAATTGAACAAAGTTTTGAAATTGCAGTAACATGGATGAATCTCTCCAGCATTATATTGATAAAGTTATACACAAGAGAATATGCAATATATGGTTCCATTTCTATGAAATTCTTAAGCAAGCAAAATAAAGGTATGGTGATATAAATCAGATCAATGATAGCCTGGGGTGTGGAGTGGAAATGGGGGAATCAACTACAAAGATAGAAATGTTCTATATTTTGATGGGAGTAGGGTAACTTAAATCTGTGAATTTTATTTTGGGTGAATTATTTCTCAATAAAGTTGCCTTAAGACCTAGTAATTATATCTTCTCAAGGTCTGAGTCACTCATCTCTTATCCTACTACTTCTATCTTTAATAGCTCAATAAGAAAGCATTTTCATATACATATTCTCATTGGATGTTATAACTACATACAAATTCTACATATTAAATAGGGCAGACGTTAGTATCTGGTTTTGTATGCATATAGAGAGTTAGCAGCAGCAACAGCATATATATATATACATATAATATATAGTTATTTATATATATAAATATATATATATATAATCTTAAATATATATATATTTAAGATTTTTTTGATATGGACCATTTTAAAGACCTTATTGAATTTGAAGCAACACTGCTTCTGTTTTATATTTTGGTTTTTTGGTCCAGAGGCATGTGAGGTCTTAGCTACCAGACCAGTGGTTGTACCTACACCCTCTGCATTGGAAGATGAAGTCTTAACCACTGGGCTGTCAGGGACTGCATACAAATATGCTTTTGTATATTTTAAAACATGACTGACTTGCATAGACTTGGCTTTTTTTCTCAGTTCAAAGCCATTTATACCTACCAATGTAATACACAACTTACTTATACTTACTAATAGAAAACAGAGTTCAAAAAAGTTTCTTTGTGATAGCTGATAGAAAAAGAGGAGGAGACTTTGTCTTCTT
Source organism: Bos mutus (assembly GCF_027580195.1). Taxonomy (NCBI): domain Eukaryota; kingdom Metazoa; phylum Chordata; class Mammalia; order Artiodactyla; family Bovidae; genus Bos; species Bos mutus. Next base: position 94,986,017 of record NC_091618.1, on the reverse strand, counting down.
TATCCTTTTCAGTCTATGAATAATAATAATTTACTTTTGACTTGTATAATTTTGAAGCTTGACTTGAGTTAGAAGGTGATATATCCTTGATTTATGCAAATAGCATCTAACCTCTATATCACATAATAATTTATGATATTTCATAATTATATCCTTTCATCTTCTTACCATCTGGTCATTTCCCTACAGAGTAAATTTTATAGAGCTATTTCCAAAAACACATTTTTTAATGTTTTGAAATGTTTCACAACTCTTTATTCTTTTGACTTAGTATTTTTAGCCTTATCTCAATGTTGCCACTGTTGAAATGTAAAGGTTTTCCATTAGGAATGGTTCTAACTGTAAAATGATGTCCCTAAAACATACTCAAAAGCATTATTTATTTTATCTTTTGGCAAAGGGAATGTACTGCAACAACTTTATAAACTTCAGCAACGTCAGCCAAGAGCCATTTACAACATATGCTATAATGCACAATGGGACTGCTTTGGCTTGAATCTTTAACTAATTGTGTGTTACAGCAATAAAACTTTAAAAGTGCTTTCAGAGGTAAACACACTATAAAATTCACATTCACTTCATAAAATCTGTCATAACCAAATTTTCCAATGTCATGAACTGATCACTGCTCCCACCTGTACTAGGTTTAGTCTCTTTAACAAAGACTTGGAATTTAATCCATCTACCAAAACCAGGTTATTTCAGCTAATCTCTTAGTTAATACAAGCTTATGTGCACAAACACACACAATCTAGGCAAAGGTTTTTGTTTGTTTATATAGCTTATACATCTAAAATATTACACCAGATGTATTTGTTCCCCAGTGTTAATTAATGAATGATATGTTATTTAATCTTTGTGCATACCCAGGAATCACAGGAATGACAAAGTTTTAAGCAAAATATTGTCCTATTAAAAAATCATACCCTTTTTAATACATTTGTAACATGACTATATTCTTTGCAGCCAAAGATGGTGAAGCTCTATACAGTCAGCAAAAACAAGATCGGGAGGTGACTGTGGCTCAGATCATGAACTCCTTATTGCCAAATTCAGACTTAAATTGACGAAAGAGGGGAAAACCACTAAACCACTCAGGTATGACTTAAATCAAATCCCTTATGATTATAAAGTAAGAAGTAGATTTAAGGGACTAGATATGATAGAGTGCCTGATGAACTATGGAAAGAGGTTTGTGACATTGTACAAGAGACAGGAATCAAGACCATCCCCAGGAAAAAATAAATGGAAAAAAGCAAAATGGCTGTCTGAGGAGGCCTTACAAATAGCTGTCAAAAGAAGAGAAGTGAAAAGCAAAGGAGAAAAGGAAAGATACACCCATTTGAATGCAGAGTTCCAAAGAAGAGCAAGGACAAATAAGAAAGCCTTTTTCAGTGATCAATGCAAAGAAATAGAGGAAAACAATAGAATGGGAAAGACTAGATCTCTTCAAGAAAATTAGAGATACCAAGGGAACATTTCATGCAAAGATGGGCTCAATAAAGGACAGAAATGGTATGGACCTAACAGAAGCAAAAGATATTAAGAAGAGGTGGCAAGAATACACAGAAGAACTGTACAAAAAAGATCTTCATGACCCAGCTAATCATGATGGTGTGATCACTCACCTAAAGCCAGATATCGGGTAATGTAAAGTCAAGTGGGCCTTAAGAAGCATCTCTACAAACAAAGCTAGTGGAGGTGATGGAATTCCAGCTGAGCTATTTCAAATCCTGAAAGATGATGCTGTGAAAGTGCTGCACACAATATGCCAGCAAATTTGGAAAACTCAGCAGTGGCCACAGGACTGGAAAAGGTCAGTTTTCATTCTAATCCCAAAGAAAGTGAAAGTGAAAGTGAAGTCCCTCAGTCACATCTGACTCTTTGCCACCCCATGGACTATAGCCTATCAGGCTCCTCCGACATGGGATTTACCAGGCAAGAGTGCTGGAGTGGATTGCCATTTCCTTCTCCAAGGGATCTTCCCAAGCCAGGAATTGAACCAGGGTCTCCCACATTTCAGGCAGACGTTTTACCATCTGAGCCACCAGGGAAGCCCAAGCCCAAAGAAAGGCAATGCCAAAGAATGCTCAAAATACCGCACAATTGCACTCATCTCACAAGATAGCAAAGTATTGCTCAAAATTCTCCAAGCCAGGCTTCAGCAATATGTGTACCAAAACTTTCAGATGTTCAAGCTGGTTTTAGAAAAGGCAGAGGAACCAGAGATCAAATTGCCAACATCCGCTGGATCATCAAAAAAGTAAGAGAGTTCCAGAAAAACATCTATTTCTGCTTTATTGACTATGCCAAAGCCTTTGACTGTGTGGATCACAATAAACTGGGGAAAATTCTGGAAGAGATGGAAATACTAGACCACCTGACCTGCCTCTTGAGAAAACTGTATGCAGGTCAGGAAGCAACAGTTAGAACTGGACATGGAACAACAGACTGGTTCCAAATAGGAAAAGGAGTACATCAAGGCTCTATATTGTCCACATGCTTATTTAACTTAAATGCAGAGTACATCATGAGAAACATTGGGCTGGAGGAAGCACAATCTGGAATCAAGATTGTTGGGAGAAATATCAATAACCTCAGATATGCATATGACACCACCCTTATGGCAGAAAGTGAAGAAGAATTAAAGAGCCTGTTGATGAAAGTGAAAGAGGAGAGTGAAAAAGTTGGCTTAAAGCTCAACATTCAGAAAACAAAGATCATGGCATCTGGTCCCATTACTTCATGGCAAATAGTTGGGGAAACAGTGAGTGACTTCAATTTTCTGGGCTCCAAAATCACTGCAGATGGTGACTGCAGCTATGAAATTAAAAGACGCTTAGTCCTTGGAAGGAAAGTTATGACTAACCTAGACAGCATATTAAAAAGCAGACAGAGGTCCGTCTAATCAAGGCTATGGTTTTTCCAGTAGTCATGTATGGATGTGAGAGTTGGACTATAAAGAAAGCTGAGCACTGAAGAACTGATGCTTTTGAACTGTGGTGTTGGAGAAGACTCTTGAGAGTCCCTTGGACTGCAAGGAGATCCAACCAGTCCATCCCAAAGGAGATCAATCCTGGGTGTTCATTGGAAGGTGTGATGTTAAAGCTGAAACTCCAATACTTTGGCCACCTGATGTGAAGAGGTGACTCATTTTAAAGACCCTGATGCTGGGAAAGATTGATGGCAGGAGGAGAAAGGATGACAGAGGATGAGATGGTTGGATGGCATCACTGACTCAATGGACATGAGTTTGGGTGGGCTCTGGGAGTTGGTGTTAGACAGAGAGACTTGGTTTGCTGCAGCTCATGGGGTCGCAAAGAGTCGGACACGATTGAACAACTAAACTGAACTGAACTGAACATGACTTTGGTCATATCCTGAAACTCCAAAATATTTGTGTTAGAGAAAATCCTCATAATGGGGTACTTAAATTAAAACATTATGCTTCTATAAGTAATAAGCAATATTTGTTTATGAGAACTTCAAGCTTTTTTTTCAGAGAAAGTCTATATCCACTAATTAATACATTTATTTTTTGCAGTGATCTTAGGTGAAAAGTGAATAGGATAATGGGGAAATACCTAGTACATCAACTCTCCCAGTTCATAATTCTGTATCATTGAGAAGTGCTAGTAGATGCCTTCAGTAAATTTTTCAAAAATTTCATGTAAATTTAATAATGATTTTTCTTAGAACTGGAAAAATATGAAATAATTTGTGAACAGTTTTCAGAAATTAATAGAGAAAAATGAAGGAATCTGACTTTGTGCATGTAGCCATAGTTCAACTATATTGTTTTGAATAATGTGAGTTCTTATCTTCTTCTTGTTCCTTTATTTTAGATAACCGTTGCCCCCCTCTACTTTAAGATATCCTTTTAAGTACATAGAGCAATGTTGTACCCATCTGCTTTCATCCCCTAATCTCAATTCCTCAGCTTCAGGTGCTTAATATCTCCCTTTGTGTAGCACTTCAGAGAAGCTGATTCTGGACAGAAAGAAATGAGGAGACCCACCCTGCTCGGAAAGTCACTGAATTGATCCTAAGTTGTTTCTAGTGTCCTGTGCCTGACCTATGTCCTGACAAATAGCTTGCAATTAGCCTGAGTTCTTTCCTTTTCTGTGGTTCTTTTTTTAAACCAATTTATTTTTTTTTTCTCTGATTACCAGGTATGTGGTTATCTGTACTAAAATTTGTGCCATAGACCATTGTTTCAGCTGATTTCTCAGCTGCCCTTCATTTGCCCAGTTGTATAAAATTCATCTGCAACTCCTCCCCTTTTCTCTTCATTTTACTGCCCACACACTTGATATTCTTATCTTGAGAAACTGCTGTCCACTTCTATGTGGCTGAACTTAGGCTTTGGTCCCCATTTCTATCCCTCAAATCTCCAGCAGTCCAGTCATGATGCCTCCGAAATCCCAGCTTGACAAAATCTGTAGATCACTTTAGTGAAGAGTATATAAATTGCAAGCAGGGCTGGCATGGAAAAGAACCAAGGATGTTTGGATCTGCTCAGCATAATTCAGTTAAGACTGAACTAAGTATATATTAAGTGGGTTTCCTAAATGAAATTCTGCCCAGATTCCTAACCTAAAAACTTCCAAACTGTTTTTGTTTGATTTTATTTTAGTTCATGTAGTTCAATGTGATGACACTATAGTCATCCTGTAGCTATAGTTTTGGTGTACTTGCTCTTCTATAGTGGATGTTTATGTTTAACATAATATCACAGAAAGAACTGAAATGTATCCTGAAGAAATGAGTGCTGAGAGATAGCCAATTTAAAAAAGGAAAAAAAGAAAAAAATATATATATTTTCGACAAAAGTACTTGGAGTTATGATTCATACACCCCACTGTTTTGGGAAATGTTTATAAGCACATTATTATATTAAGATTCTGCTGTATAAAAATTATTTTTGTTTAAACTATCATCTCTCAAAATTATTTGGGAGATTTTGGAAAGGAACCAGCCTATTCTCTTTTGTGGGATTGTATATTGTCACCCTGTTTATTTAACTTATATGCAGAGTACATCATGAGAAACGCTGGACTGGAAGAAACACAAGCTGGAATCAAGATTGCGGGAGAAATATCAATAACCTCAGATATGCAGATGACACCACCCTTATGGCAGAAAGTGAAGAGGAACTAAAAAGCCTCTTGATGAAAGTGAAAGTGGAGAGTGAAAAAGTTGGCTTAAAGCTTAACATTCAGAAAACGAAGATCATGGCATTAGGTCTTATCACTTATTGGGAAATAGATGGGGAAACAGTGGAAACAGTGTCAGACTTTTTGGCTCCAAAATCACTGCAGATGGTGACTGCAGCCATGAAATTAAAAGACGCTTACTGCTTGGAAGGAAAATTATGACCAACCTAGATAGCATATTCAAAAGCAGAGACATTACTTTGCCAACAAAGGTTCATCTAGTCAAGGCTGTGGTTTTTCCTGTGGTCATGTATGGATGTGAGAGTTGGACTGTGAAGAAGGCCAAGCGCTGAAGAATTGATGCTTTTGAACTGTGGTGTTGGAGAAGACTCTTGAGAGTCCCTTGGACTGCAAGGAGATCCAACTAGTCCATTCTGAAGGAGATCAGCCCTGCGATTTCTTTGGAAGGAATGATGCTAAAGCTGAAATTCCAGTACTTTGGCCACCTCATGTGAAGAGTTGACTCATTGGAAAAGACTCTGATGCTGGGAGGGATTGGGGGCAGGAGGAGAAGGGGACGGCAGAGGATGAGATGGCTGGATGGCATAACTAACTGGACGGACCTGAGTCTCAGTGAACTCTGGGAGTTGGTGATGGACAGGGAGGCCTGGTGTGCTGTGATTCATGGGGTCGCAAAGACTGAGCGACTGAACTGAACTGAACTGATCTGACAATAGGTATTATACTGGTATGCATAATAAACTTTGGAAGAATTATTTTTTTATTCATGTTGATTTCCTCTCTTTATTATCACTTATTCTAGAAATGGTTAGAAATCGACTCTCAGTACTGTTTCAAAAACTTTGACTGCTTATCATATTCATTCTGCTTTGTACTCAACTTCCAACTCAGTGACTACCAATTTTGTTGAACTCTATAGCTTGGTAATAGTAGAAAGAACCTGTGTTGGATCCAAATAAAGACAGATCTATTTCTTGACTTCTTTATTTCCTATCTTTGTAGCCTTAGGCAGTTTCATTAAATTCTCTGAGTCTCAGATTTCTCATCTGGAAAACAGCCTTAATGGACTTACCTTCTTGTCCTGCAGAGAATTAAATAAGATACATTAGGTACACATCTTAGTTCCTAGAGCATAGCATTCAATAAATGCCAGCAGTTTCAAGAGCCAGTTCTGAATACTTTCAGAAAGTCATTATTCTGTACAGTATTATTTACAATTCTTTCTGAGCACATCATAGAATTGAAAATCATAGATTCTGACTTGTTCCATATGTGAGGAAATGAACACATGACTTTTAAATGTCCTTTTGTGGTATATTTACCTAAAGGCTTAGTTAAATTTTCAGTTAAGTTTAATACTCAAAAAAGAGTATGTCTGTATTATATAAGGTTATTTAATATAATTATTGTTGATAAAGGTATATTAACATTTCTTTTCAGAGAAGGCAATGGCTTCATCTACTTTTGAGTCAAAAAATCGAGGAACACTTGGAAGAAAGCTTACATACACTTTCAGAATATTTATTTTCATGATTCTATTGTTTAATATTATATTTGAGGCATTATTAAGTTTTTAAATGGAAAGTATTTTAATATTAATCTTGAATACATGTGAGCTTATATTTTATATGGTACTGTTTCCTTCCAATATATCTAGACACCTATTTGATTAAAAATGCATAAATATATTCAAAATGAGAGAACATTTTTTACATGTTTTGAGAAAACATAATGAATTGCTTTCAGTCGCTCAATCATGTCTGATTCTTTGTGACCCCATGGACTGAAGCCCAACAGGCTTCTCTGTCCAAGGGATTTTACACAGCAAGACTACTAAAGCAAGTTACCATTTCCCACTCCAGGAGATCTTTCTGATCTAGGGTTAGCACCCACATCTCTTGTGCCTCTTGCAGTGGCAGGTGAATTCTTTGCCACTAGCACCACCTGTGAAGCCCCTAAATAATGAATACTGAAACTTAAAGAAAGCTGTGAAAAAGTTTGAGTTTTAAAAAATGGAAAGCCCCATTCAGAACATAAGATATATTAGTAGATAGGGGTAGTTAGCATGTTGATTTCAAACATGTCTTTTAAAGATTCATGTATACTGAGGCCCAATATTCAGATCCTCTTTCAGAACTGAGGCCTTACCTGACAGCTCACAGCCCAATCCTTGTCTAGGAATTCCCTGCAGCCAAAGGAACCTGCCTCATCATGGTGACATGCTCTTTTCCAAGGCAAACAACATTCAAAGATAGTTCTTATGAGGATTTCAAAAGGCCCAGGCCCAATTATCTGAAAAGATAAAAGTTCTAATTCAAAAAGATACATGCACCCAATGCTCATAGCAGCACTAGTTACAATAGTCAAGACATGGAAGCAACCTAAGTGTCCATTGACAGATGAATGGATAATGAAGATGTGGTACATATATATATATATATATATATATATATATATACACACACACATACACACACACACACACAATGCAATACTACTTAGTCATAAAAAAGAAATATTGCTATTTGCAGCAATGTAGATGGACCTAAGAGAAGGCAATGGCACCCCACTCCAGTACTCTTGCCTGGAAAATCCCATGGACGGAGGAGCCTGGTAGGCTGCAGTCCATGGGGTCGCTAAGAGTTGGACACGACTGAGCGATTTCACTTTCACTTTTCACTTTCATGTATTGGAGAAGGCAATGGCAACCCACTCCAGTGATCTTGCTTGGAGAATCCCAGGGACGGGGGAGCCTGGTGGGCTGCCGTCTATGGGGTCGCACAGAGTCGGACACGACTGAAGTGACTTAGCTTACATGGACATAGAGATTATCATACTAAGTGAAGTAAATCAGAAAAAGATAAATATAATCTAGTATTGGAAGAGGAAATGGCAACCCACTCCAGTACTCTTGCCTTGAGAATCCCATGGACAGAGGAGCCTGGTGGGGTACAGTCCTTGGGGTCGCAAAGAGTTGGACATGACTGAGTGACTCACACACACACACACACGATATGGTATCACTTATATCTTAAAAATGATCTTAATATAAAATGAACTTATTTACAAAGCAGAAACAGACACAAAAAACAAACTTATGGCTTCCAGGGAGAAAGGTCAGGGAGGGATCAAGTAGGAATTTGGGATCAACAGATACACACTACTGTATAAAAAATGGATAAACAACAAGGACAGTGAGCTGTATTCAGTATCTTGTAATAACTTATAATGGAAAAGAATCTGAAAAGAAACGTATAACTGAACCACTTTGCTGCACACTGTAACAGCAAATGGAACATTGTAAATCAACTATAATTAAAATTCCCAGGCCCCCTGCTGTCAAAAATGACAAATCTGAAAGGTGATACAGCTCCATGGCTCCCTGAATGAGTGATGGAGACCTCTGTTGTCACTGTCTGGTCTGTCCTGCTTCTCTTTCCTCACGTGGGCTTGAGGAAACACCCTATTAAACCTCCTGCTTGCAAACCTGATTTACAGTCTGTTTCCCTAGGGAAGCTAAATATACATATACTTTGTAAAGCAGTAATTGTATATTCATGTATATGTCTATCAGGATGCTTACACATGTTCAAGATACACGTAAAACAATCTTTAAACCAATATCATTTATAATAAGTAAAATGTCCATCAATATTATTCATATATAGCAAGATGTAGAATTTTTATGGAAAGCCTTACGTCAATGAGAATGAATGAACTGCAATTATGTGTAAGAACTTTGATAAATCTCACATATAATATAATAAGTAAAAAAAGCTAGATCCAAATGTGCATATATAGTATAATTTCATTTATACATTTTAGACTTAGGCAAATGTAATCAATAACAGATGTGGAGAAAGAGGTCATCCAATGATGGTGAAACACATTTAATCATGTTAAGTTATTAATGAGCTGTGGGATGTACAATTGTCAGGAACGGAACAGAATACATTTCTCCTCTTTAGTTTCTAATTTACTTTTTAAATCAAGTTTCTAAGCTACAGGATTACCTTTGCTTTTACTAGCGAATGATGAAGAACACTTAACAAGTAGAATCCAAAAGAAATATAACCGAATATGCTAGCCCTATTGATTCAAAGCTGTCCTATTTTAAAGATTTATTACACCCCATTAATCTGAATTGAAGCATAATATGTGCTCAGAATAATGCAAGTCAGAGTCCCTTAAATTCTTCTTATTTTATTCCCCTATAAGCCAAAGATCAATACCTTTGAAAGGTGATGCTTGTATCCAAATTAAATGATGACCTCTGGCTCGTCATGTTGTAGACCTGTTTATAATCTTCCTCAGTCTCAATTAGCAGAATAAGGAAGGAAAGATATTTTTAATTAGCTTATTGATTCATTCATCACCTGGATAATGTTGAAACATACAGTGGTTTGTTTTACTAAATCTGATCTCAGGAACCACAGCCAAAACTGTCAAGCTCCCAGCTGTGCTCACATTCTCTGCCACAATCTAAATTGTACACTCATGCATATTACTCTCTCCCCATCTCTCTTTTATTATGTGTTTCACAGTGTGTAATTTTGCTAAAACAACCCCTTTAATTATACCTTGCCAAAAATGTCATCTACTGTTAAATGATTCCTGGGCTGCAGACAGAGAAACTCCGGGTCCTGCAAGATTCTGAAGTTTCCATTTTTATATAGACCCTAAGAGCAGCTGTTAACAAACCTGTTGGTAGATGTGTGCAAAAAGGAACCAGGCTGTGCTTCTGCTGTAATTTTGGTCAGAGAAAGCAATTTGCATTTTGACAGGCTTAGTGGGCAAGAGAAAAGAGAGCCCAGGTATAATAATAGCTCAACATGAAACATTTTGACAACATATTACTAACACTGAAAGTACGATTAAATAGTGGGTAGTGATCAGTGAGGAATTTATCTTGGGAGAACAGAATATTAAGCTATTATCAATCAGTTGAATAATAATGAGTGCATTGTTCTTAAGCATTTCTAAAGATGCTGCTAAGTCACTTCAGTCGTGTCCGACTCTGTGCAACCCCATAGATGGCAGCACACCAGGCTCCCAGGTCCCTGGGATTCTCCAGGCAAGAACATTGGAGTGGGTTGCCATTTCCTTCTCCAATGAGTGAAAATGAAAAGTGAAAGTGAAGTCGCTCAGTCGTGTCCGACTCTTTGCGACCCCATGGACGGCAGCCTACCAGGCTCCTCTGCCCATGGGGCTCCTCTGCCCATGGGATTTTCCAGGCAAGAGTACTGGAGTGGGGTGCCATTGCCTTCTCTGATTTGCAAAGATATACATGATTTAATATTCTATTGGTCTGTTTAACATAAATCTAATGATCAAAAACCAAGTAGATAAGATAAATTGGGTATAATATGTATTAATTTTGTTTTTAAGAAAATTTTTAAAATATTTGAATTCTTTATTCTATTATTATATTATAAAATATTTATCTATATTGTATATGACTATTTCATATTATTTAAAAATATAAGTTACCTATGATATGAATTATATGAATTTTCTTGGTGACCAAAATATCTAAACTTGCATTTTAGTCTCCATTCTATTTTTTTCAAACCTTAAAATAATGATTTAGAATATAGCATGAGCCTTGTTGGGTTCAAATGTTAATCTAAGTTAACTGGCAATATTATTGTATCTAAATTAATTTTACTCTACGTTCTTCACTGGTAGTAGACAAAAATCACTTCAATATTGTTTACAACAACCATAAATCTCAACATAAAATCATTCACATTTATAAAATCTTAATAAGAATACTGTTTTTTAACTGTGGTAAAGGTTGATACTATTTTTCAATATCTTGTCCTTCTCTGCTTACTGGACATAACTAAAGGCATTCACTAGCCTTTTGCTTATGAATGGGAAAAAGAAACAAAATTCTGACTGATGAAAATATATATGACAGACTGTAAACTTCTCCCAAAACTTAAAATACAATCTCCCTCTCTGTTCTCCTAAACTCTAGAAAGTGTCAGATACATTACAGGGTAGGGTATACCTGAGTTGGAGCTTGGAAAAGAGTTGTCCTCAAGACTTGTCTAACAATAACCAAATGCATTGGACTGCACGCAAATGAGAAATACCAGTTTATTGTGTTAGCCCAGGAGATCTGGGGGATTTTTTATTCCCTCAATTACACTACTCTGACTACTATTAGTGAAGTGGATATTTAAGCATGCTGTACCTATATTTCTAAGAAAATAATTGATCTATATTAACTTTCTTAACCTAGCAACATTCCCTTTATTACAATTATTGCTCTTGTTTTTGGTAATGAAGGTAGACAATTTATAGATATAGTAGAGACTATAACGGAGAAGGCAATGGCACCCCACTCCAGTACTCTTGCCTGGAAAATCCCATGGACGGAGGAGCCTGGTAGGCTGCAGTCCATGGGGTCGCTAAGAGTCAGACATGACTGAGCGACTTCACTTTCACTTTTCACTTTCATGCATTGAAGAAGGAAATGGCAACCCACTCCAGTGTTCTGGCCTGGAGAATCCCAGGGACGGGGGAGCCTGGTGGGCTGCCGTCTATGGGGTTGCACAGAGTCGGACACGACTGAAGTGACTTAGCATAGCATAGCATAGTACAGTAACTCTGTTATTCTTAGGTATATGGTAGTTTTCAAACTAAAAACTCAATTTCATTGCTTGTAAGTATTATATTATTAAGTTCTAATCAATTTTAATAAATGGAATAAAATGTTAGCATATTTATTTAATAAAAATTTGGGAACAAAATGTTATATATAATGTTATATATACAGTTATAACGATTCCTTGAAAAATGACTACAAGTCAATGTGCAAAACTAGAAAAAGTAGCTTTCCAAGATAAACTATTTAAAGTAATACTTCTTAGACAAGCATACTATACTGTTCTTCTCTAACATAAATGCACAGTGAATAAATGATAATCCTAAAAATAAAAAGATAATTATTTGTTTTAGTGACTGTCTGTGAAGAAGACATTTCTCATGTACATATTTTGCCTCGAAGCTTCCAGAATAGCAGCAGCACATGAAAGACCCTGGAATGTTCAAAGCAATCACCTACCTGTTACATATTCTATCTCCATATATCCCCCACTCTGGTGCTCTGTTTTTTCCCCCCTCTACTAGCTCCTGTCTCACTAACTAATATCCCACTGCTCAATACATTCTTTGGGTCTCCAACTTGTTCCTTTCACCTATCAATTACAATTATGTTCAAGATGTTCAAATGACTTAATCCTATAGTGAGTGTAGTTTAATGGAAATAATATTTCCAGATTTCCTGTGGCAAACTTGAATTTTAGTATGTCTTACCAATGCTGCTGGCTCAGACGGTAAAGTGTCTGCCTACAATGCGGGAGACCCAGGTTAGATCCCTGGGTCGGGAAGTTCCCCTGGAAATGGCACCCCACTCCAGTATTCTTGCCTGGAAAATCCCATGGATGGAGGAGCCCGGTAGGCTACAGTCCATGAGGTCACAAAGAGTCGGACACGACTGAGCGACTTCACCTCACCAATGCTGTAGTATTGAGCAGTATAAAAGGATCTAAATAAATTTCACCCCTGGATAAGATTGAGTTATAGTATTGATTTGGAAGTTCCCAATCAGTTCACAGATACCTGAACAGATGTTGAAAATATAATCAGTTAAATCAGTGGTGTGAGGCAGGTCAAATATCAAGACATATGACAAATGAGTCTATAGATGGTTAATCCACACAGTTGAGGATCAGGTTGGGATAAATCCATCGGAGGCAGACATATGCCTGGATGAGACATTTGCCTTTCTCCACCAAGCAAATTTTGGATCTATCAGGTAGACTGAATAAACAAAGAGGAAAAATCCCAAATAGCTAACTCATTGAAACTATCCTTATATATACAAGTACAGAAATATTTCTAAAAATTTTGCTCAAAAGAAGAATCGCAATGTTTTACCTTTCTTTCTCTTTACTGACAGATTCCATGAAAGGTCTATAAAATTACCTTCCTTTATATTTTAAACTTCTATTCACTACTTCCTCAACATTTTACATTTAATTCCTTTCTCCACATTTTATTAATATTTCTGGTGTAAAGCCAGAAATCTTATACCAGACTTCTAATTGCTACCTCCATAAGCTATTTCTAAGTAATAACATTTAGCATTATTCACTAGTAAAGTAATACTCAAAATTCTCCAATCCAGGCTTCAGCAGTACATGAACCATGAACTTCCAGATGTTCAAGCAGGTTTTAGAAAAGGCAGAGGAACTGGAGATCATATTGCCAACATCCGCTATATCATTGAAAAAGCAAGAGAGTTCCAGGAAAACATCTATTTCTGGTTTATTAACTATGCCAAAGCCTTTGACTATGTGGATCACAATAAACTGTGGAAAATTCTGAAAGAGATGGGAATACCAGACTACCTGACCTGCCTCTTGAGAAACTTATATGCAGGTCAGGAAGCAACAGGTAGAACTGGACATAGAACAACAGACTGGTTCCAAATAGGGAAAGAAATATGTCAAGGCTGTATATTGTGACCCTGCTTATTTAACTTATAAGCAGAGTACATCATGAGAAACGCTGGGCTGGAAGAAACACAAGCTGGAATCAAGATTGCTCGGAGAAATATCAATAACCTCAGATATGCAGATGACACCACCCTTATGGCAGAAAGTGAAGAGGAACTAAAAAGCCTCTTGATGAAGGTGAAAGTCGAGAGTGAAAAAGTTGGCTTAAAGCTCAATATTCAGAAAACGAATATCATGGCATCTGGTCCCATCACTTCATGGGAAATAGATGGGAAAAAAGTAGAAACAGTGTCAGATTTTATTTTGGGGGGGCTCCAAAATCACTGCAGATGGTGATTGCAGCCATGGAATTAAAAGACACTTACTCCTTGGAAGAAAAGTTATGACCAACCTAGATAGTATATTGAAAAGCAGAGACATTACTTTGCCAACAAAGGTCTGTCTAGTCAAGGCTGTGGTTTTTCAGTGGTCATGTATGGATGTGAGAGTTGGACTGTGAAGAAAGCTGAGCACCGAAGAATTGATGCTTTTGAACTGTGGTGTTGGAGAAGACTCTTGAGAGTCCCTTGGACTGCAAGAAGATCCAACGAGTCCATTCTAAAGGAGATCAGTCCTGGGTATTTTTTGGAAGGACTGATGCTAAAGCTGAAACTCCAATACTTTGGCCACCTCATGTGAAGAGTTGACTCATTGGAAAAAACCCTGATGCTGGGAGGGATTGGGGGTAGGAGGAGAAGGGATTGACAGAGGATGAGATGGCTGGATGGCATCACCAACACCATGCATATGAGTTTGAGTGAACTCCGGGAGTTGGTGATGGACAGGGAGGCCTGGCATGCTGCAATTCATGGGATCGCCAAGAGTCGGACACGACTAAGTGACTGAACTGAACTGAACTCACACTTTTATTAACGAAATGCTGTTCCCTCTTTGACTCAGTGGCATCACTTTTTTTTTCTGGTTTCACTTCTATGCCATATATTTTTACCTCCATTATTTTAAAATTACTTTTTAATTAGCTGAACCAGATTATATTTCAATGTATTTGTAAGACTTGTCATATTGTAACTCTTATGGATTCCTCTCTAAAAATGTAGATTTCACATTATATGCATCAGACCTTCTGAGTTTGCTTTACTTGCCTGTACCTTATATTTGTATGAGCCATCCTTTCTAAGGGGTTCTTAGTATTTTCCTTCTAAATTATATTCAGCAAGATGACTTTAAAGTTTCCCTCAGCTCGACTAAACTTTAAACAGGCTTCCTTCCACCACTAAGCCCCTGATTGCCCTCCTTTACAGAATCCAGGTAGCCTAATCACAGAAGTCCATGACCTCCTTTTCCTTAAAGCATTTACTTTAGAAAATCGGCAATTGAAATTTCTTTTTCTTCCCCTTTGAGGTGGAAATCTTTCAGAAAGCCTTTTACCAGTTTTATATCACAGGACAGTTTTACTCAAGAACCTGGAAGCCATCTCTTGGAAATGTAATCACCAAGGAAGGTAGTACCACTACCTCCCAGGCTCTGTATGAGGTAGGAGCCTCACTCAGTGGAAGTCTTGCTCCAAATTATAATACTAGCTCTTGCTGTAAAGATATAAAAATATTTCTTTTTCCTCTGAGTAAAGTGGATTAGCAAATCTATATATCCTAAAATCTCTCATGCCAACCTTATGGAAATGACCCCTGAGAGGGATTTAGTGTTCATTAAGAGAAATACCTTCAGACCAAGGCAAGGATAGAAGGAAACTACAGTGGGGTAGATGTTCGGAGAATAAACATCCTGATCATGCTCTCCAGCCTCCGCAATTTGCCTGCCAATATCCTGCTAAAAGTCGGGTTTAGAGAGCCTAATCATGAGGTCACGTGGACCACAAAGCAAGGTGAGCTGTTTGACTCCATCTACTCATCCCTTCAGCAAACGTTTTTATGTGACAGGTATTATATTAGATAAAACAAAGCAATAGAGCATTATATTAATAACAACATTGCAACTGCTATTTCAGAAACATTTCCAAAAGGAGGGGAATTCCAGAAAATAAAGATAAGGGAAGTAGTAAAATTCTTACTACCACTGGGTTGGGTCTTATAGAAAAATGATGCTTGTAAAATGGGAGATGACAGATACAGATAGATGACAGAGAGATAGATGATAGATAGATGTGTGTATGAGAGAGAATGACGATAGATCATCACCATGGAAACCAATAAAGGACAACGTTTACAGTAGTGCCACTCAACAGTGTCCTAAATATGGAAGACAAAGAGAATCAAAACTGAAAACTGACCTTTGAGTTTTGACTATGAAAAAAGTATTAAAATTTTTCAAAAAATTTGGAGGTCAAAAACTACAAAAGGCTGAGATTTTATTCAAAGTTGAAGACATCTAAACAGTATTATATAAACAGTTTTCTAAAGAATTTATGATTAAAATGAAACATTAGCTTCAGTTGAGGAACACCATTTTTCTCACTTGTTTTCTTTTTTGCTGGAAAAGGTTTTAATAGTAGAGTCTATCCTTAGTGCCTTATAAATCCTATTTTCTCACCAGAGAAAAGGAAAATGTTAAACCATTATTCTAAAACAACACATGAAGTATTCTAATTTGATAGTACAATGTCTGCATAAATGTGGAGCTACAGCTACCTAAATCCTAAATGTGATTGCATATCCCAAGAACTCAGAAGTAAATTCAGTATTTTTAATGTGTCAGATCATTCAGCTAAGTAGTTGTTTTTTTTTATTTTCTCATTTTAAATTACAAGTCTTCAATGAAACTGTCAACTACAATCCATTAATTGTAAAATTATTTTTCATTAAAAATCATTCTAGGGAGGCTGTCCTAAGATGGCGGAGGAATAGGACGGGGAGATCACTTTCTCCCCCACATATTCATCAAAAGAACATTTGAACGCTGAGTAAATTCCACAAAACAACTTCTGAATGCCAGCAGAGGACATCAGGCACCCGAAAAGCAGCCCATTGTCTTCAAAAGGAGGTAGGAAAATATATAAAAGACAAAAAGAGAGACAAAAGAGGCAGGGATGGAGCTCCGTCCCAGAAAGGGAGTTTTTAAAAAGAGAGAAGTTTCCAAACACCAGGAAACACTTTCACTGCCTAGTCTGTGGCGAACCTTGGAACCACAGAGGGCAACATAACAGGGAGGAAAAATAAATAAATAATTAAAACCCACAGATTACAAGCCCAATGATAACTCCCCCAGCACAGACGTCTGCACCTGCCACTAGCAAGCGGGGGCTGGGCAGGGAGGTGCGGGCTGCATTGCTAAGAGTAAGACCTGGACCTGAATGCCCCGAGGGCAATCTGAAGGAACTAACTTGGGCTAGCAAGCCAAACTGTAAGACACTGCCAGGCCCACTCACAGGACAAAAGACTGAGCAGAGCTAGCCGGCTGCAGATCATCCCCTTCCAGTGACAGGTAGCCAGAGCCGGAAGGGGGAAACCATGGCCCCAGAGAGGCATTATCTAACAAACTGTAAGTAGGCTTCATTGCTAACTAAGACTTCTTGGGATTCTGGACGGTTGATATCCGCCTGAGGAAGTGCGCTGGTTGTACACCCAGAAAACTGAGTGGCAGGGATGGGGAAGGCGGTAAGTCGCAGTGACTGCGCTACCAAACACCTGGTCACCTGAGCTGCTCAGACCTGGGAAGGGCACAAAACGCAGGCCCAACGGAGTCTGCGCCTCTGAGGACTACCTGAGTACCTGAACCTGAGCGGCTTAGACCTGGGAAGTGCATACACCCAGGGCCGGCCTCAGACAGTTCCCGGCAGAGCAACCTAGAACCTAAGCAGTGTAGACAGGGAAAGCACACACGCTGTGAGTGGGGGCAAACCCAGTGTGGCCGAGACACTGTGAGCACATGCCAGTGTTATTTGTTTGCAGCGTCCCTCCCTCCCCACAGCACGACTGAACAAGTGAGCCTAAAAAAGTGTCCACCACCACTCCCCTTGTGTCAGGGCGGAAATCAGACACTGAAGAGACCAGCAAAGAGAAGAAGCTAAAACAGAGGGAACCTCTTTGGAAGTGACAGGTGCAATAGATTAAAACCCTGTAGTTAGTACCGACTGCATAGGAAGGGGCCTATAGATCTTGAGAAATATAAGCCGGATCAAGGAACTATCTGAAAATGAACTGACCCCACACTGCCCACAACAACACCAGAGAAAGTACTAGATATATTTTTACTATCATTCTTTATTTTTTTAATATTTTTTAATTTTAAGTTCTCTATTACTCCTTTAATTTTCATTTTTATAACCTACTATTACTTTGCAAAAAAAAAAAGAGACCCTATTTTTTAAAGCAAACTTCATATATATATATATATATATATAATAATTTTGTGACTTTTTTCCTTAAATATTGTATTTTTGAAAATTCAACCTCTACTCTAGATTTTTGATCTTTGCTTTTTGGTATTTGTTATCAATTTGGTACCTTTACGAACCCAATCTTCAGTACCCATTTTTATTTGGGAGTGAGATTACTGGCTTGACTGCTCTCTCCCCTTTTGGACTCTCCTTTTTCTCTACCAGGTCGCCTCTATCCCCTCCCTCCCCCTTTTCTTCTCTACCCAACTCTCTGAATCTCTTTGTGTGTTCTGGATGGTAGAGAACACTTAGGGAACTGATTACTGGTTGGATCTGTCTCTCTCCTTTTGATTCCCCACTTTATCCTCCCGTCTACCTCTGTCTCCCCCCTTCTCATCTCTGTATAACTCCTTGAACACCTCTGAGTTGTCCAGACTGTGGAGTGCACATAAGGAAGTGATTACTGGCTAGTTTGCTCTCTCCTCTTTTGATTCCAGCTCATCTCATTTGGGTCACCTCTATCTGCCTCCTCCCTCTTCTCTTCTCCATGTAACTCTGTGAACCTCTCTGGGTGTTCCTCACTGTGGAGAAACTTTTCATCTTTAACCTAGATGTTTTATCAATGGTGCTGTATAGATTGAGAAGTCTTGAGGCTACTGTAAAAATAAGACTGAAAACCAGAAGCAGAAGGCTTAAGTTCAAATCCTGAGAACACCAGAGAACTCCTGACTCCAGGGAACATTAATCAAGAGGAGCTCATCAAATGCCTCCACACCTACACTGAAATCAAGCACCACCCAAGGGCCAACCAGTTACAGAGCAAGACATACCATGTAAATTCTCCAGCAACACAGGAACACAGCCCTGAGCTTCAACATACAGGCTGCCCAAAGTCACTCCAAACCCACTGACATCTCATAACTCATTACTGGACACGTCATTGCACTCCAGAGAGAAGAATCCAGCTCCACCCACCAGAACACCAACACAAGCTTCCCTAACCAGGAAACCTTGACAAGCCACACTTACAACCCCACCCACAGTGAGGAAACGCCACAATAAAGAGAACTCCACAAACTGCCAGAATACAGAAAGGACACCCCAAACACAGCAATATAAACAAGGTGAAGAGACAGAGGATTACCCAGCAGGTAAAGGAACAGGATAAATGACCACCAAACCAAACAAAAGAGGAAGAGATAGGGAAGCTACCTGATAAAGAATTCCAAATAATGATAGTGAAAATGATACAAAATCTTGAAAACAAAATAGAATCACAGATAAATAGCTTGGAGACAAGAATCAAGAAGATGCAAGAAAGGTTTAACAAGGACCTAGAAGAAATAAAAAAGAGTCAATATATAATGAATAATGCAATAAATGAGATCAAAAACACTCTGGAGGGAAAAAATAGTAGAATAACGGAGGCAGAAGATAGGATTAGTGAGGTAGAATATAGAATGGTAGAAATAAATGAATCAGAGAGGAAAAAAGAAAAAAGGAATTAAAAGAAATGAGGACAACCTCAGAGACCTCTGGGACAATGTTAAATGCCCCAACATCCGAATCATAGGAGTCCAAGAAGAAGAAGACAAAAAGAAAGACCATGAGAAAATACTTGAGGAGATAATAGTTGAAAACTTCCCTAAAATGGGGAAGGAAATAATCACCCAAGTCCAAGAAACCCAAAGAGTCCCAAACAGGATAAACCCAAGGCAAAACATGCCAAGACACATATTAATCAAATTAACAAAGCTCAAATACAAAGAACAAATATTAAAAGCAGCAAGGGAAAAACAACAAATAACACACAATGGGATTCCCATAAGGATAACAGCTGATCTTTCAATAGAAACTCTTCAGGCCAGGAGGGAATGGCAGGACATACTTAAAGTGATGAAAGAAAATAAGCTACAGCCCAGATTACTGTACCCAGCAAGGATCTCATTCAAATATGAAGGAGAAATCAAAAGCTTTACAGACAAGCAAAAGCTGAGAGAATACAGCACCACCAAACCAGCTCTCCAACAAATGCTAAAGGATCTTCTCTAGACAGGAAACACAAAAAGGGTATATAAATTCAAACCCAAAACAATAAAGGAAATGGCAATGGGATCATACTTACCAATAATTACCTTAAACATAAATGGGTTGAATGCTCCAACCAAAAGACAAAGACTGGCTGAATGGATACAAAAACAAGACCCCTATATATCTTGTCTACAAAAGACCCACCTCGCAACAAGGGACACATACAGGCTGAAAGTGAAGGGCTAGAAAAAGATATTCCATAGAAATAGAGACCAAAAGAAAGCAGGAGTAGCAATACTCATATCAGATAAAATAGACTGTAAAACAAAGGCTGTGAAAAGAGACATTGAAGGATACTACATAATGATCAAAGGATCAATCCAAGAAGAAAATATAACAATTATAAATATATATGCACCCAACATAGGAGCACCACAATATGTAAGACAAATGCTAACAAGTATGAAAGGGGAAATTAACAATAACACAGTAATAGTGGGAGATTTTAATACCCCACTCACACCTATGGATAGATCCATTAAACAGAAAATTAGCAAGGAAACACAAACTTTAAATGATACGATGGATGAGTTAGACCTAATTGATATCTATAGGACATTTCACCCCAAAACAATGAATTTCACCTTTTTATCAAGTGCACACGGAACCTTCTCCAGGATAGATCACATCCTGGGCCATAAATCTAGCCTTGGTAAATTCAAAAAAATTGAAATCATTCCAAAAATCTTGTCTGACCACAGTGCAGTAAGATTAGATCTCAATTACAGGAGAAAAACTATTAAAAATTCCAACATATGGAGGCTGAACAACATGCTGCTGAATAACCAACAAATCACAGAAGAAATCAAAAAAGAAATCAAAATATGCATAGAAATGAATGAAAATGAAAACACAACAACCCCAAACCTGTGGGACACTGTAAAAGCAGTGCTAAGGGGAAAGTTCATAGCAATACAGTCATACCTCAAGAAGCAAGAAAAAAAGTCAAATAAATAACCTAACTCTACACCTAAAGCAACTAGAAAAGGAAGAAATGAAGAACCCCAGGGTTAGTAGAAGGGAAGAAATCTTAAAAATTAGGGCAGAAATAAATGCAAAAGAAACAAAAAAGACCATAGCAAAAATCAACAAAGCCAAAAGCTGGTTCTTTGAAAGGATAAATAAAATTGACAAACCATTAGCCAGACTCATCAAGAAACAAAGGGAAAAAATCAAATCAATAAAATTAGAAATGAAAATGGAGAGATCACAACAGACAACACAGAAATACAAAGGATCATAAGAGACTACTATCAGCAATTATATGCCAATAAAATGGACAACGTGGAAGAAATGGACAAATTCTTAGAAAAGTACAACTTTCCAAAACTGAACCAGGAAGAGATAGAAAATCTTAACAGACCCATCACAAGCACAGAAATTGAAACTGTAATCAGAAATCTTCCAGCAATCAAAAGCCTAGGTCCAGACGGCTTCACAGCTGAATTCTACCAAAAATTTAGAGATAAGCTAACACCTATGTTGGGGTTTTTCTCCCTGGGACTTGGAAATGATGAGCCTGAAAGAATGACACGGACAATCTCTTGCAAGGACTGACAAGTTTATTTCTGCAGTCAAGATTTTTTATAGAAGCAGGAACAAAGAGCTTAAAGTATACGGCCAGCAGAGCACATGTGGAGTTAACACATAATCAATAAAAACATTTAAGGACAGTGCGCTCTAAATGACTCATGGGCTTATCCCACAACCCGCTCTCACAAGTAACATCCCTATTTATTATTAACTCTTGGCGCCGAGCATAACCAAAGGCAGGAAATGTTTTTCTGTCTGCAATGCAAAGTCGAGTACCTCTGGCCCTTCCCCATTTTCCCAAGGACTTTCTCCTTTTACGGCTATTTTGCACTACGCTTCCCAACATATCCTCCTTGTTTTTAAATTAAGCATGGTGGCTGCTGGTTGGACTCCATTGTGGGAGGCATGGAGTCTTGAGTAGAGACTTCTGTATCCTATAATCAATGACAAAAAGAGCAGTGTGATTAATACATATATAAAAATATTGGTTCCTGAAAGCCAAGCTCTAGGGTCTAGAGACGATAGGGTTTTGGTTTAAGTATCATAGAATTGAGTACTATACAATTCCCTAGGTACCCTAACTTGAAAATTAGCATCTTGTTGTTTCAACAAATTGATGTCTAAACTTGAGTTACTTGTGAGGTCCTGCAAATCTGCCTTAACCTTATTCCAAGGATATTCAGTGCTATTATAGGGCATATTAGTCAGACAAAAAGAAGTAAAATTCCAGTGACAGCGTATACGTGTTCGGAAAGTCAGTTGCTGCATTTGATCTCCTAAGTAGATAACCACAGTTTGTAACTCATTAATTCGTGTTTGTAATTGCTGATCTATTTGAGCTTGTCGAGTCCACAGATCATGAGTCTTTGTGCCAAGCAGTGATAAAATCATGATTTTGTATAGAATTATGTAAAGCCATACCAGACAAAGTTCCTAGTCACAATGGAGATAAGGCTTAAGATGCCTGCAATAATCCACCCAAGGATATGCTTTGATCGCCTAAACCCAGTTTTCAACAATACAGAAAGAAATACAGAATCAGTCCAAGGCTCAGTTAAGTTTACGGGAAGCCATAACTGAGATCTTTGTTTAACTAGTGCAATGCTAGCATTGTGATATGAAATGGTGTGATTAAGGCAGGTATACAATGCACATGCAGTACAATTGACAATCTTGGCTGATAAGTCAATATCAAAATGCCCTACAATAAACAAGTACAGAAGGTGAACACATGATTGAATATAGCCAGTACTATTGTATAGGAAGGTATAATTAGAAGGACGAAACACACCCATAGTCCCATAAACATTAGCAAAGTGCTCTAAAGCTGCTGGAATTTTCCAAGTGTGCCATTGCTTTGGCCCCACAATGGGGACGACAATCCTGGGTTGGGGGGGTGATAAGCCCCCATTATACCAATTCAGCAATATGTCCTTATCAGTCCAGAAACTTGTCTTAGATTTATGAAAGCCTCCAATGCTTGATCTATTAAACCAGGAGCAATTACGATGTTCCTCCTGTTCTTCAGAACAGTTTACATTGCCAGAAACAGCTTATCTGGAGTCATAGGAGTTCCAGTACTCTTCAGTGTCTGCTCAGCCTGACGAGTCATGTTTTCACTTGAGCCCATGTCAAGTAAGGATTCAGATGATGGCGTTTCCTCATTGGCTCTTCCAGGGTCATTGACGAGACCCTTCGTGTCAACTTCATCACTTCCCGAGGGAGTCTGGTCTTGGGGTCCTTCTCGGTAGCAGACATGGCAAAGGGGAACCCAGATTTCCTCTCCATCTGCAATGACAAGACCATAACCCTTGTCTAGGAGTCGTAAGATTCCTGGCAGCCACTGATTAAATTGCTTATAACATATTGGTGTATTGATTTCTAATTTGCTGTTTTTGTCTTCTGCAAAATGTCTATCTGCACGAGTATCAGAATTATTTTTTGTTAAGTTTAAAAAATTCAGGGAATAAAGAGTTAAAGATAATAGTAATTGAGGGTTCATGGGATAAGAAGTGTATCTCCTCTTCCATATTCCCCCTTTCTGTTTTAATAAATGAGTTTTTAGGGTGTGGTGGGCTGTTTCAATAATGGCTTGACCCTGAGGATTATAGGGTATTCCTGTAATGTGTGTGGTGTTCCATTCTGATAAACATGAGCAAAAAGAATGCGAGGTAAATGCAGGTCCATTGTCTGTTTTCAAGACAGAAGGAATCCCCATAATGGGGAAGGTGAGTAAGAGTGCGGAAATGGCGTGTTTATTGGATTCTGAAGAGACAGGTACTGTCCAGATAAAGTTGGAAAATGTATCTATTGAGACAAAAAGTAAAGAATATTTTCTTTAAGGAGCAGTGAGTGAAGTCAGATTGGTAAAGGGAATTAGATTGTTGCCCCCAGAGATTAACTCCTGAAATCGTAGTTCGTAAGTGCAGAGGGGTGCAGACATCATAGGTTTTAATAATATGCCATGTTTCAGTGAGAGGAATATGGTATTTAGAGTGCAATCTGTTAGCATTGGTATGAAGATTAGCATGTTTGTCATTGGCAGATGTAAAAATGGGAGCTATAAGCCTGTCAACAGCATCATTTCTTGCGACCAGAGGGCTAGGTAAACTTGAATGAGCATGTATATGTGCAATAAAGAAAGATTTCATATGTGAATGAATTAAAGCTTGAGTCTGCGAAAATAGAGTATATAATTCTTCATCTATGTTGTATAAAAAGGCGGTAACAAAATCATGAAAAAGGGAAGCAAGTATTTGGAATCAGTATATACATTGAAGGATAATGGTTGAAGTGACAAAAGAGCATATAAAGCATACAATTCAATTCTTTGTATTGAAGAATAGGTAGTGGGTAATTTCTCTTTGATATCAGGGCCGACAATCCCTGTTATGCCTTACTTGTTGCCATCAATGAAATAGGTGGGTGCATTGGAAATAGGCTGGGATGAAATGATATTAGTTATAATGAATTTAGTACATTGTAGAAAGTCCTATAATTTTCCTTTCAGTAAATGAAATGAGATAACATTCTGAAAATCACTTAATGCCATTTGCATGGTCAGGTTATATTGTAAGGCAATTTGTAATTCCTTTTTTGTCAAGGGAACGTGTATTGCATATGGATCAAATCCAGTCAAAGTTTGTATATGGCTTCTTCCTGACATAATTAAGTGTCCTATTTTCTCAATATATGTTACTTTTTTTTTTAAGATTGTTTAGTGTGTAAATATACCCATTCTATTGGGCTATGTTGAGCTATAATTGCAGTGGGTGAATGTTCAGTGGGGAATATATCTAAAGAAACTGGTTGATCATAATCTAGCCGAGTTGAAAAAGATTGTTGAATGTGTTTCTTCATTAAGGCCAGTTCTTCTTTGGCCTCTTTTGTTAGTTGCCTAGGGCTATTAGGGTTGGGGGATCCCTTTAAATTTTTAAATAGATTTTGTAAGGCATAGGTAGGGATGCTGACAGATGGCTGCAGCCAATTAATATCTCCTAGCAATTTTTGAAAATCATTCAGTGTGCATACAGACTGCACAGAAATTTGAGTTTTTTGAGGTTTGATTTTAGATTCTTCCATAACATGTCCTAAATAATTAAAGGGTGCTTTCCATTGAATTTTATCTGGTGCTACAAGCAGAAAAGTAGTAGTAACTTCATTATATAACTGTTGCAAACAGAATTCAGATTCCATAGAAAGAAGTATATCATCCATGTAATGAATTATAAACGTAGTAGGGTATTTATCTCTAATGGGTTGTAATAAAACAGACATGAGATATTGGCAAATGGTAGGGGAGTTCATCATTCCCTGAGGTAGTACCTTCCATTGAAATCTTTTAACAGGAGCCATGTGATTTATAGAAGGAACTGAAAAGGCAAAACGTTTTCTATCTTTAGGGTGCAAAGGTATAGTAAAAAAGCAGTCTTGTAAGTCAATAATAACTATAGACCATCCTTTTGGTACCATAGAAGGGGAGGGCAATCTGGGTTGTAAGGGCCCCATAGGTGACATGGTATTACTAACATTTCTTAAATCTATCAATATTCGCCATTTTCTTGATTTCTTTTTTATTACAAAAACAGGGGAATTCCATGGGGAAAATGAAGGTTCTATATGAGCTTTCTGTAATTGTTCATTAGCTAATTGCATAAGAGCTGCCAATTTTTCTTTAGTTAGGGGCCATTGAAGTGTCCATACTGGGGTATCAGATTCCCAATTGAGGGGCAGTGGTGTTAACTCAATGGCCCCCATTAAAAGGTTCATTTAAAGAAATTGTGGCTTTCGTTTGTTCAAGAAAATCCTGTCCCCATAAATTTATAGGGATATTAGTAATATATGGTTTAAGATAAGCTACAATTTGATCAGGGCCATACATTTGTAAATAGGATGCACTGACAAAAGTTTGTGTGGCATTAGCTTAACCCATTCCTAATAGTTTAGAAGGAGCCATAACCTTACCCCAATCAAGGGGCCATTCTGCAGCTCTAATGATTGAAATGTTAGCTCCAGTATTTAACATGCCTGTGAAAATTCTTTCCCCGTATGCATAAAGTAAGCATGGGTTTCTGATGTTCCTTTAATAAAGTGGATACTGCAGCAGTAAGGCTGGTACTGCCAAAGCCTACCTGCCGAACTTTATCAGATGCCTTCATTGGTTTAACATATGGCAAAAGTAATAATTGTGCAAAATGTTCTCCTTTTTGTAAGTATGCATTTCCCGCTTTCACAACATTGACCATAACATGTATTTCCCCTTCATAATCTTTGTCCATAACACCAGTCAAACCATTAAACCTCTCATTGTGCAGCTACTATGTCCCAAAATTAGTCCCATTGTCCTGGGTGGAATTGGGCCATAATAACCAGTGGGAATTTTGTGAGGGTTGTATAATTCTATTAGTTCCATATCATAAGGCCTAGGTATATCAATGCAAGCACTCTTAGATGTAGTTGCTTGTAGCATCATAACATTAGGTTCTCCTTTTGTAGTGGGGCTAGAGGATGGCCCCTTTATTAGTTTCCCTGTTGTTTTTGCTGTGCATCGGGGTTTAAAGTGTTTCCATCCTTATCAAATTTAGAATGACATTCATTCAGCCAATGAAACCCCCTTTTACATCTTGGACATACTCCTGGGGGTCTCTTCCTATTAGAAGTAGTCTTATTTTTTCTGGCCTGTATTGGCAGGTGACATTGTTTTTTCATATGGCCGGGCTTCTCACAGTTAAAACATTTGGTATTAGCAGCCTTTTGTACATTAAAGGTTTCCAATGTTGCCAGTTTTGCTCTATGGGACATAGATCCGATGTCCTTATATGCTTTCAAATATTCCATAAGAGAGCCAGTCTCTAGAATAGGTCTAAGCATGGATTGACATTCTTCATTAGCATTTTCAAAAGCAAGTTGTTTTAAAATAATATTTTGTAAAGTCACATCCTTAATAGATTTTTCAATTGCATCCTTTAATTTTCCTATAAATTGAGAATATTCTTCCTCATGTCCTTGAATAATCTTAACAAATGAACCATCAGAGTTAGTGCTATAAACTTTTGCTTATGCCCTGCAGGCAGTTTCTTTAATGAAATGTAACATCTCAAGGGTAATATTAGCTAGTTGCACAATAATATCGGCCATGGCTCTTGTTTCCAGTGAGTATATCATAGGTTAAATTGGCAGGGTTACCATGAGATTGTTTGTCAATCATCAGTTGTCAGGCCTCATCATTAACTCACATTTGCCACTGCAGTAATTGTTGAGGATTTAAAACCGTCTTTGCTACCAGAAAAAAAATCATATGGCATCCAATGGTCAGCCCATCCTCTGAGAAATTCTATACAGTAAGGAGAAGTAGGTCCATACAGAGTGCATGCTTTCTTAAAGCTAGACAACATGCCAAAATCTAGATTAGCCCAAGTATATTGGCCTTGGGCAGGTTGATTAAATTGCATTGGGAAAGCAAAAGTGCAAGCAGGCATCTCCCGAGGAGGAGTGAAATGATTAGTACGAGCAAAGTTAGCAATTGCTGTTACAGGCAGAGCAGAAGGAAAAACCTTAGATTTGGGCTGTCCATTGAATGAAATGACCTCCGTTCTAAGTGGCTTCAGTTTTGACATATCCTGTATATATATGTCTCTAAGTTGTTTTTCTAAGGATTGCGTCTGATTGAGCATAACATTCTTATATTTCAAAGCACCTTGCGTATCTTGTTCCTTAAGCTCATATTCATGTAAAGATTGAATAGTTTTTACTTCCAAATCAATGTTATGTCCTTCAATTTGTTCTGTGATAGCTCGTATGAGTGACCAGGTAACCCTTGCCAACATGCTCGCAAAACATATTTTTAACCCTTTTCTATATGTCTAGATTGAGTGTCCCCTCTTCTGGGAACCATGAATTGTTCCAGTAAAATATGATAGCAGTCGTTCAACCGATCTCTTGAAACATTAATACCATTTTGTTTCAAAAAATGATGCATTATAGAAATGAAAGGAATTTTACTGCTATGTTGTCCCATCCTGCTTACCTCTTTCTGCAGGGGCTCGTCGCTTTGTTTAGCCTTCCTCTCAAGTCCCTGTTCAGGCGCCACTTGTTGGGGTTTTTCTCCCCGGGACTTGGAAATGATGAACCTGAAAGAATGACACTCGGATAGCCTCTTGCAAGGACTGACAAGTTTATTTCTGCAGTCAAGCTTTTTTTATAGAAGCAGGAGCAAAGAGCTTAAAGTATACGGTCAGCAGAGCACATGCGGAGTTAACACATACTCAGTAAAAACATTTCAAGGACAGAGCGCTCTAAATGACTCATGGGCTTATCCCACAACCCACTCTCACAAGTAACATCCCTATTTATTATTAACTGTTGGCGCTGAGCATAACCAAAGGCAGGAGATGTTTTTCTGTCCGCAGTGCAAAGCCAAATACTTCAGACCCTTCCCCATTTTCCTAAGGACTTTCTCCTTTTACGGCTATTTTGCACTATGCTTCCCAACAACCTATCCTACTCAAACTCTTCCAGAAAATTGCATAGGAAGGTAAACTTCCAAACTCATTTTATGAGGCCATCATCACCCTAATACCAAAACCTGATAAAGATGCCACACAAAAAAGAAAACTACAGGCCAATATCACTGATGAACATAGATGCAAAAATCCTTAACAAAATTCTAGCAATCAGAATCCCAAAACACATTAAAAAGATCATACATCAAGACCAAGTGGGTTTTATCCCAGGGATGCAAGGATTCTCCAATATCCACAAATCAATGTAATACATCACATTAACAAGTTGAAAAACAAAAGCTATATGATTATCTCAAAAGATGCAGAGAAAGCCTTTGACAAAACTCAACATCCATTTATGATAAGAACTCTCCAGAAAGCAGGAATAGAAGGAACATACCCCAACATAATAAAAGCTATATATGACAAAACCACAGCAAACATTATCCTCAATGGTGAAAAATTGAAAGCATTTCCCCTAAAGTCAGGAACAAGACAAGGGTGCCCACTTTCACCACTACTATTTAACATAGTTTTGGAAGTTTTTGCCACAGCAATCAGAGCAAAAAAAGAAATGAAAGGAATTCAAATTGGAAAAGCAGTAAAACTCTCACTGTTTGCAAACAACATGATCCTCTACATAGAAAACCCTAAAGACTCCACCAGAAAAGTACTAGAGCTAATCAATGAATATAGTAAAATTGCAGGATATAAAATCAACACAGGGAAATCCCTTGCATCCCTATACACTAATAATGAGAAAATAGAAAGAGAAATTAAGAAAGCAATTCCATTCACCATTGCAACGAAAAGAATAAAATATTTAGGAATATATCCACCTAAAGAAACTAAAGACCTATATATAGAAAACTATAAAACACTGGTGAAAGAAATCAAAGAGGACACTAATAGATGGAGAAATATACAATGCTCATGGATCGGAAGAATCAATATAGTGAAAATGAGTATACTACCCAAAGCAATCTATAGATTCAATGTAATTCCTATCAAGCTACCAACGGTATTTTTCACAGAGCTAGAACAAATAATTTCACAATTTATATGGAAATACAAAAAACCTCAAATAGCCAAAGCAATCTTAAGAAAGAAGAATGGAACTGGAGGAATCAACCTGCCTGACTTCAGGCTCTACTACAAAACCACAGTCATCAAGACAGTATGGTACTGGCACAAAGACAGAAATATAGATCAATGGAACAAAATAGAAAGCCCAGAGATAAATCCACGCACCAATAGACACCTTATCTTTGACAAAGGAGGCAAGAATATACAGTGGAGAAAAGACAATCTCTTTAACAAGTGGTGCTGGGAAAACTGGTCAACCACTTGTAAAAGAATGAAACATGAACACTTTCTAACACCGTACACAAAAATAAACTCAAAATAGACTAAAGATCTAAACGTAAGACCAGAAACTATAAAATTCCTAGAGGAGAACATAGGCAAAACACTCTCCGACATACATCACAGCAGGATTCTCTATGACCCACCTCCCAAAATATTGGAAATAAAAGCAAAATAAAAAAATGGGACCTAATTAAAATTAAAAGCTTCTGGACAACAAAGGAAACTATAAGCAAGGTGAAAAGACAGCCTTCAGAATGGGAGAAAATAATAGCAAATGAAGCAACTGAGAAAAACTTAATCTCAAAAATATACAAGTAACTCCTACAGCTCAATTCCAGAAAAATAAATGACCCAATCAAAAAATGGGCCAAAGAACTAAATAGACATTTCTCCAAAGAAGACATACAGATGGCTAACAAACACATGAAAAGATGCTCAACATCACTCATTATCAGAGAAATGCAAATCAAAACCACAGTGAGGTACCATTTCACACCAGTCAGGATGGCTGCGATCTAAAAGTCTACAAGCAATAAATGCTGGAGAGGGTGTGGAGAAAAGGGAACCCTCTTACACTGTTGGTGGGAATGCAAACTAGTACAGCCACTATGGAGAACAGTGTGGAGATTCCTTAAAAAACTGGAAATAGAACTGCCATACGACCCAGCAATCCCACTGCTGGGCATACACACTGAGGAAACCAGAAATGAAAGAGACACGTGTACCTACCCCAATATTCATCGCAGCACTGTTTATAATAGCCAGGACATGGAAGCAACCTAGATGCCCATCAGCAGACGAATGGATAAGAAAGCTGTGGTACATTTACACAATGGAGTATTACTCAGCCATCAAAAAGAATACATTTGAATCAGTTCTAATCAGGTGGATGAAACTGGAGCCTATTATACAGAGTGAAGTAAGCCAGAAAGAAAAACACCAATACAGTATACTAATGCATATATATGGAATTTAGAAAGATGGTAATGATAACCCTGTATGTGAAACAGCAAAAGAGACACAGATGTATAAAACAGTCTTTTGGACTTTGTGGGAGAGGGAGACTGTGTGATGATTTGGGAGAATGGCATTGAAACATGTATAATATCATATGTGAAATGTATAGCCAGTCCAGGTTCAATGCATGTAACAGGATGCTCAGGGCTGGTGCACAGGGATGACCCAGAAGGATGGTATGGGGAGGGAGGTGGGAAGGAGGTTCAGGATTGGGAACATGTTTACACCTGTGGTGGATTCATGTTGATGTATGGCAAAACCAATATAATTTTGTAAAGTAATTAGCCTCCAATTAAAATAAATAAATTTATAATAAAAATCATTCTAGTGAAATTTCTAGATAGTATTTCAGGTTATTAATTTACAGGTTAGATTATCAATACTATAAAGATATTTAATAACAGTATTATAAAATTGTATTCTGGAAAATGATATCTGACCCTATTCATAAGAGTTATTAGAGAGAATAAGTCATGTAAATATAAAGAAATAAAGAAAACAATATCAGTCTATAAAAGAAGAATGAGGCAATATCGTAAATCTAGGTGATAAGATAGTTTCAATTAATGGAGCAATCAACAAATCAAAGTCTAGATAGTTCATACTGAGAATAAAACTTTTAGTTACAAAGATAATAAAAAGATATATCAATCTAACAAATTATGTCAGCAATCTCTTATTTCCTTAAATTTGGGATTTCATTGTGCATTAAGAATTTCTACAACTGCAGCCATAGATATTCACAGAATCCCTACTATGTATCAGTAAATATGTATAGAATTTAATATGTTTAAAGTAATTCACTATTAAGTGCATAATACAGGATTTTTTTTCCTAAGTATCTCATAGGTATTACTGTACAGCATTTCACATTGTGATATTATTGCATATTATTTTTTCTCCACACTAAGATCTAAGCTCCTTAAGGCACAGATTTACTTATTTTAGCCCATGCATTTTTTTATACTAGCACAATGACTAACAATGGATGAATACATTGGAATCTATGTATACAGATTTTAGCATCAAAAACAAGGCACCATGATACATGGTAGAAGTTTATATTTAACTATATTAGAAATGCCTAGAGGTCAATCAGTGATTTCATGAAAACTCCGACCCACTGAGGGCCTATTAAGGGATTAGCCAAGTGTATTCATGAGCCAGAGAATATCCTACATTGAGACTGACATATTTAGTTTCAAGATGCTCTAGGGAAAGAGTATCAGAGACTGAAAACCAAGATTTAGGAAAATGCTAGATATAGGGAGCTGGTAGATAGATGAATGGATAGATAGATAGACAGATTGATATAGAGAAATATAGATAAAGATGAGAGAGATATCAGAAGTCAAAAACAAACTCTGGGTTTCAAAAGTCAGCTGACATAAGATAAAGACAGGCCAGATAGAACCATGTATTTGAAAGGTTATGTATGTTGTTCATTATACAATGCCAATAAGCATAAGCTCTAGGAAAACCTTGGTAGAAAATTTTGCTTCTGTAACCTCTTCTACAACTAGGATCACATATGGGTGATTCTATAGGTGAGTAGAAAGTGAATCTAGCCAGAGGTAGAATCAAGAGTAAGAGTTTTTATTTTCTCTTTTGATGGAGTAGATAGATCTAAGACTGCTGCTGCTGCTGCTAAATCGCTTCAGTTGTGTCCAACTCTGTGCAACCCCATAGACAGCAGCCAACCAGGCTCCCCTGTCCCTGGGATTCTCCAGGCAAGAACACTGGAGTGGGCTGCCATTTCCTTCTCCAACGCATGAAAGTGAAAAGCTGTTTTAGCTTCTTCTGTTTGCTGGTCTCTTCGGTGTCTAATTTCCTCCCTGATGCAAGGGGGTGGTAGTAGTAGAAAAGTCAAGTCGCTCAGTCATGTTCGACTCTTGGTGACCCCATGGACTGCAGCCTACCAGGCTCCTCCGCCCATGGGATTTTCCAGGCAAGAGTGCTGGAATGGGGTGCCATTGCCTTCTCCGAGATCTAAGACTATAAGAACACAACTCTTATGTGGAAATTGACAGTAAAATTTTTCAATGTTAATTTATAAGACAAACAGTTCATATGTTTATGAAGTTAAATTTATAAAATATGTTGCCATAAAGAATAACAATCAAAGGTGCAGTTACTGAGTGTCCTCATATAAATGACTATCCATTTGTGGTCTTGTTGAATCAAGCTTTGGGTGGATATAAATATACACATAGGGTTTCCAGGTGGTGCTAGTGATAAAGAACCTACCTGCCAATGCAAAAGATGTAAGACATGCACATTCCATCCCTGGGTTAGAAAGATCTCCTGGCCGAGAGCATAGCAACCCACTCCAGTATTCTTGCCTGGAGAATCCCATGGACAGGGGAGTCTGGCAAGGTACAGTCCATAGGGTCATACAGAGTCAGACATGCCTGAAGCAACTTCGCATGCAAACATATACATTCTCATGACAGAGTGAAACATAGCTGCTCTATTTCCACCACACTGAAAGAATTTTGACATCCTCAGGGATGTCAAATTACAAAGGCTAAAAACAAGTTTTTGATATGCAGTTCTGATCTAAGGTATATATCATGCAAAATACTTGAAATCTAGGATTTTGTCAATTGGTCTTCTACTGATTAACAAAATGTATCCAGGCATGACTGACTCCATGGACATGAGTTTGAGCAAGCTCTGGGAGTTGGTGATGGACAGGAAAGTCTGGTGTGCTGCAGTCTATGGGCTTGCAGAGTCAGACACAACTGAGTGACCGAACTCAACTGATCCAGGGATTTAGAGTTTTTTGGTAGGTTTTCAAAAAATATTTAAAAGTTGAAGAAATAAACATTATAATAACAAGTTCTGGAGTGAAACATGCTACCACATGAAGAAATCAGCAACCACACTGAAATTCCCAAGCAATTACACCATATCCCCTCCTGAATTTATCACATATGTACGCCTATGGAAAAGTTTTGTGTTAGATGACACATGTATAATCATGTATGGATTCAGTTGCATCTGAAATGCTCTATGGAGGAGATAACATTTAATGTGCTGTTGGGGGAATATCTTCAAAGGAAGGCATCTACTTCCTTAGGAGAAAGAAGAGCATATAATGTGATCAGAGGAAGAAATGAAAAAAAAAAACACAGAAATGAAGGGGCTGATGGGTGGCCATTTTTGAGTAAGTGAGCATGCAGAGATGTGTTATAAAACAAAGCAACCTGTGAATCAAATGTGTGATTTTATTTAATTTTATATTTTATTTCTAGAAGTTTTTCTTTCTTCATATAAATTGCAGTTGATCATTATTTGACCTACTAAATAAAAATGCTTGAAAGAATGTCAGAACAACTATTTTAAGTAGCAGACATTATAATTTTTTAGTCATTCCTGTAAATCCAATTAAATACCACAGATCCATGCAATTAAGCAGCAATTGTCACAATGCTATTTCTAGAAAAAAATACATCTGACTGTATTTTCAAACTGAAAAATGATTAATTAACCAAGATAATTGCAATTATGATGCTTTAGTGTACCCTGTGTTATAAATTTCTTTGGAAGTTTATAAATTATTCTATTGGTCTTTTTGAATACAATACAGACTGTATGTTAACAATTTGATAAATTGAGTATTATCTGAAATTATTTAGGATGCAAGACAGTAAGAACTTATTTTTAGTGACTTCATCATTATTCTGTCAGAACCAAAACACTTTCAATTTTGAAACTATAACTTGTAATACATACTAATATAGTATTTTGATGTTAAATATAAAAATTATTCATGAAATAGGAAACCAAGCTTTAGAAGTCATATTTTTACTTTTAGAATTAAATCATTCTACTCAAGTGTATAGCCTAAAATAGTAACATAAAAGTCAAGGGGGAAAATTGTTAGCTATATGTGTGTGTGTGTGTGTGTGTGTGTGTGTGAGTGTATACACATATATTAATATATGTACACATATATACATACATAAAAGCATATGTATACACATATCCATATATGTGTTCTCTGAGATAAATTAAGATCCAGATTTTACTGAGCATATCTTGTAAACAAGGGACCACTATATGCTTATTTGCAAGTGGACACAGTTCACCCTTGGAAAGAAATGTGTGTATAAAATTTCAAACACAGAAGCTTTTAAGTTTAATTAGGTCCCATTTGTTTATTTTTGCTTTTATTTCCAATATTCTGGGAGGTGGGTCATAGAGGATCCTGCTGTGATGTATGTCAGAGAGTGTTTTGCCTATGTTCTCCTCTAGGAGTTTTATAGTTTCTGGTCTTACGTTGAGATCTTTAATCCATTTTGAGTTTATTTTTGTATATGGTGTTAGAAAGCGTTCTAGTTTCATTCTTTTACAAGTGGTTGACCAGATTTCCCAGCACCACTTGTTAAAGAGATTGTCTTTAATCCATTGTATATTCTTGCCTCCTTTGTCAAAGATAAGGTGTCCATATGTGCGTGGATTTATCTCTGGGCTTTCTATTTTGTTCCATTGATCTATATTTCTGTCTTTGTGCCAGTACCATACTGTCTTGATAACTGCGGCTTTGTAGTAGAGCCTGAAGTCAGGTAGGTTGATTCCTCCAGTTCCATTTTTCTTTCTCAAGATCGCTTTGGCTATTCGAGATTTTTTGTATTTCCATACAAATTGTGAAATTATTTGTTCTAGCTCTGTGAAGAATACTGTTGGTAGCTTGATAGGGATTGCATTGAATCTATAAATTGCTTTGGGTAGTATACTCATTTTCACTATATTGATTCTTCCCATCCATGAACATGGTATATTTCTCCATCTATTAGTGTCCTCTTTGATTTCTTTCACCAGTGAAAAGACAGCCTTCAGAATGGGAGAAAATAATAGCAAATGAAGCATCCGACAAACAACTAATCTCAAAAATATACAAGCAACTCCTACAGCTCAACTCCAGAAAAATAAATGACCCAATCAAAAAATGGGCCAAAGAACTAAATAGACATTTCTCCAAAGAAGACATACAGATGGCTAACAAACACATGAAAAGATGCTCAACATCACTCATTATCAGAGAAATGCAAATCAAAACCACTATGAGATACAATTTCACACCAGTCAGAATGGCTGCGATCCAAAAGTCTACAAATAATAAATGCTGGAGAGGGTGTGGAGAAAAGGGAACCCTCTTACACTGTTGGTGGGAATGCAAACTAGTACAGCCACTATGGAGAACAGTGTGGAGATTCCTTAAAAAACTGGAAATAGAACTGCCTTATGATCCAGCAATCCCACTGCTGGGCATACACACTGAGGAAACCAGAAGGGAAAGAGACACGTGTACCCCAATGTTCATCGCAGCACTGTTTATAATAGCCAGGACATGGAAGCAACCTAGATGTCCATCAGCAGATGAATGGATAAGAAAGCTGTGGTACATATACACAATGGAGTATTACTCAGCCATTAAAAAGAATACATTTGAATCAGTTCTAATGAGGTGGGTGAAACTGGAGCCTATTATACAGAGTGAAGTAAGCCAGAAGGAAAAACACCAATACAGTATACTAACGCATATATATGGAATTTAGAAAGATGGTAACGATAACCCTGTATACGAGACAGCAAAAGAGACACTGATCTATAGAACAGGCTTATGGACTCTGTGGGAGAAGGAAAGGGTGGGAAGATTTGGGAGAATGGCATTGAAACATGTGAAATGTCATGTATGAAACGAGATGCCAGTCCAGGTTCAATGCACAATGCTGGATGCTTGGGGCTGGTGCACTGGGACGACCCAGAGGGATGGTATGGGGAGGGAGGAGGGAGGAGGGTTCAGAATGGGGAACACATGAGAAATAAAGGAATAAAAAAAAAAAAAATTTCAAACACAGCCATCCTTAGGTATCTGCAGGGGACTAGTTCCATGTACCCCTGGCATTCCAGAGTTCATGGGTGCTCAAGTCCCTTACATTAAATGCCACAGAGTTTGTATATAACCTGCTCGCATCTTCCCATAATCTTTAAATCATATCTCGGTAACTTATAACATCTAATACAATATAAATAATATATAAATATTTACCAGCACACAGAAAATCCTAATTTCTCTTTTTGGAACTTTCTATAAATATTTTTCAAATATTTTTCATTCACAGTTGGTTGAATCTGAAGAGGCAGAAGCAGAGAATACCAAGGAATAACAGAATATAAATATTCTATCAATCAGATTGGTTAGCTAGGCAGACAATAGTTTGTTTGCATATACAAGGAGGTGTTGAGGTCTTCTCTGAAAAAAAAGAAAAAGAAAATTCCATCCTAAATCAATTAAGACCTGGCCCTTACAGACTTAGCCCTTTAACAATACCAACAAAATTACAGATAGAAACACTAATTCTCAACAAACCTTGGTATATATTAATCAGATTTTTCTTCTTACCCAGACCAGTGAGGTAAGGAACTACAGGTAAAAGCTTCAATATATAAAACATTGAACCTCAAACGTTATTCAGTTAAGACATTGAAGACATAGCTTAAGGAGTATCCTGCTTCCTACAAATACTAGCCAGCTTTGGACCAGGCATTAGCATTAGTATCGGTAGAAGAGCAGAAATAAAATGTAGCTAGGTACAAAAGGACATCGGAGAAGGCAATGGCAACCCACTCCAGTACTCTTGCCTGGAAAATCCCATGGATGGAGGAGCCTGGTAGGCTGCAGTCCATGGGGTCGCTAAGAGTCGGACACGACTGAGCGACTTCACTTTCACTTTTCACTTTCAAGCATTGGAGAAGGAAATGGCAACCCACTCCAGTGTTCTTGCCTGGAGAATCCCAGGGATGGGGGAGCCTGGTGGGCTGCCATCTATGGGGTCGCACAGAGTCCAGCACGACTGAAATGACTTAGCAGCAGCAGCAACAAAGGGATACAGGGGAGCATCAGTAGTAAAAGGAGGGAGACTGAGTTGAGAAGCCATGAAGCACCATCAGTGCTGATGCTGCACTATTGCTCAAGTCCTTCTTCAGAGCAAAAACTTTTCTCCCCAAATGCCTTTGGTTATATCCTTTTCTCTATCTGACTAATTTGTGATCTGTATGTATAGAAAGATCGTTATTATACTTATATTGGATATATCAAATTTCTCATGTTATTTATGTTTTATTTCCTAATTTATATCTTTCCATCTCCTTTTGCTCTTAGTTCTGAAATAATTCGTTCAAGAGTCTAACTAACATGCTTCCCTGAGTACTCACTATGCTATCTACTGCCATTATATTCTAGCAATCTTGTTTTCTATTTCTATCTCATTATTATCATGCTTTAAATCATTTCTCTTGTATTATGAAAGTCTGCTTTTATCTAATTCATGCAAAATAATCCTTAATCTTTTTCCTACAGAGATTCTCTTTCATTGAAGTCGGTCTACTCTAAGCGCATAGAATGGTATCCATATCTTTTCACCCCTGCTCCCTCCACCCTTGCTTCCCCATACTTATAGAAGATTTAGTTTAATTAGTATTCATAGTTGATTTGATTGTATATCTTTCACTTCTTTCAAAGCTAGGCTACAAAAATATGGAAAATTTAGACTTTTTTCCCATTGGTAGCATCAAAGTGAATGTGAATGTGAAATTTGCTCAGTTGTGTCCAACTCTTTGAGACCCCATGGACTATGTAGTCCATGGACTTTTTTAGGCCAGAATACTGGAGTGGATAGGTTTTCCCTTCTCCAGGGGATCTTTCCAACCTAGGGATTGAACACAGGTCTCCTTCATTGCAGGTTGATTCTTTACTAGCTGAGCTACAAGTGAAGTCATAGTTTATAAAAGAAAATGTCAAAGCCACAGCCACAAATGTGGCTAGGCTTTGACATTTGACAAATGTAGTAGGGACTTTAGAAATGTTTATCCTGAAAGCCTGAAATTAGAAAAATTAGGTTTTTGTTGTTGTTTCCTTGTTTTCACCCTCCAGCAGCTGACCTAGAGGATTCCATTTTTCATTTTTTCATTGGACTTCCTCTACATGTTTTGTTTTGTTGAGGTATAACTGTTCTCTATAGGCTCATGGTTGATTTGGAAGTCTAGACATACCCAATTCCTTTTCTAACCTGGCCACTATCTTGAGTTTTCTTTTTTTAAGTTACTTCTTTCTATCAGATACAGTTCTTTTCTATCTGTTACTCTCTCAGGCTCCTTTCCAATCAAATAGTCATTACATAGTTGGAATGTGGACCACGGCAGGTCCTTCTCATTCCCTGGCCACAGAAATTATCCTACTTTATCTTTACCTAGACTGCTCTGGATCCTCAAAGACCTGTATGCCATTTCCTTCTCATCCTTTCCTTGTGAGGTGTCCAGTGAGGGGAACATTTCTGCAAATCTCATTAACAGCAAAGACTTTTGTGGGTTTCAGTGAGGAAACTGAAAACAGGTGGGTGTCAAATGTAAGAAACTGGTTCTGAAAAGTCACAATAGATAGGTAGACAGAGATGTCCACATACATGTGTGTTATCTGTACCAGCTTTATTGGGGACTGGGCAGTAGGAATGGAAGGCATCAGGTGCTATTTTCTGTTTTAACAATTAATAATTACATTCAGGAATTTTTCTCACCCTTCTGTTGTGTCTTAATTATTTATAGCTCAGATCCCCAGCTTTGTCGTAACACTTTCTGCCTCCTGTCTGTCTCTAGAGATAGCTATCAATAAAAACAGCTGCTAGAGGAGAGTGACTTTAGATTATGGACTGAGTTGAATTTAAAGTCTTCATACTGCAGAATATATTCTGTTGGTTCTCCTTCCTGTGGTGGCAACAAAATTTCTCTTGCTTTGTTGATCACTCCCTAGCTATTCAAAGGAGTGATGATCAATAGATAAATTGAAGGGGGGAAATACAATGGCAAAAGGCAGTATTATATTCATCTAAGAACACTTCGGCTCATGTGGCTTGACATAATATATTAAAATACAGTTATAAGTGCTGCTTAGGGGAAAGTATTCCACAAAAAGTTAAGAGTTCTTGGCAAAACCAATACAATATTGTAAAGTTTAAAAATAAAATAAAATAAAAAAAAGAATTCTTGAAAGATAAAAATTTGATCAAAACATAGAATCATGCTCAGAGGGTTTATTGTCAACTTTCTTGTTTTAAAAATTCACACAGTACATTAAAATGGAGATGCACAAATAATGAATATGGACAGGACTAAAAGGCTTAAAAAGATATTTAAACACAAAAAGTGAAGTATGGGGAGCTGAAGAAAAAATAAATCATAATCATATAATGGCAAGCATTGAAAATAGATCCCTTGGCTAAAAACCCAAATGAAATACCATTGAGCTGTTTCTCAAAAGTATACCTTGTAATAAATTGATTGAATCTAGTCTTTTGTAGCATAAAAATTTCTATATACATGTGTAGAAAATGAAGATAAATAAAGGTCCTGTTAAGTGTTAGGTACGAGCGAAGTCGCTCAGTCGTGTCTGACTCTTTGTGACCCAGTGGACTGTAGCCCAGCAGGCTCCTCCATCCATGGGATTCTCCAGGCAAGAATACTGGAGTGGGTTGCCATTTCCTTCTCCAGGAGATCTTCCCAACCCAGGGATCAAACCCATGTCTCCCGCATTGCAGGCAGATGCTTTAACCTCTGAGCCATCAGGGAAGCCAGTTTTAGGTGTAGTTGTAGATATATTTCTTTAAAACGGGGCATTAACTATCATTTAAATGGAATTTTATATTAGAAAATATAAGATAATACTGTACTTAAACTTTTAAAGCTATGAATTCTAATTTTAAGTCATTATTATAGACCAGCCTGAAGTATTTACCAGCATGAATTCCCTAAATGAACAAAAGATATTAGTCATGAAATGGATCCAAATTCTCCATACTTCAGAGGTTTTTTTAATGTTAACATCAATAGCTTGACTCACAGTGAATTCTATGATCATGGATATAAGCATGTGTGTAAATATTTATTTATATATGTATCAGTTCAGTTCAGTTGAGTCACTCAGTCGTGTCCGACTCTTTGCGACCCCATGAATTGCAGCTCTCCAGGCCTCCCTGTCCATCACCAACTCCCGGAGTTCACTCAGACTCACGTCCATCAAGTCGATGATGCCATCCAGCCATCTCATCCTCTGTTATCCCCTTCTCCTCCTACCCCCAATCCCTCGCAGCATCAGAGTCTTTTCCAATGAGTCAACTCTTCGCATGAGGTGGCCAAAGTACTGGAGTTTCAGCTTTAGCATCAGTCCTTCCAATGAACACACAGGATTGATCTCCTTTATAATGGACTCATTGGATCTCCTTGCAGTCCAAGGGACTCTCAAGAGTCTTCTCCAACACCAGTTCAAAAGCATCAATTCTTTGGCACTCAGCCTTCTTCACAGTCCAACTCACATCCATACATGACCACTGGAAAAACCATAGCCTTGACTAGACAGACCTTTGTTGGCAAAGTAATGTCTCTGCTTTTGAATATGCTGTCTAGGTTGGTCATAACTTTTCTTCCAAAGAGTAAGCATCTTTTAATTTCATGGCTGCAATCACCATTTGCAGTGATTTTGAAGCCCCCCAAAATAAAGTCTGACACTGTTTCCACTGTTTCCCCCTCTATTTCCCATGAAGTGATGGGACCAGATGCCAGGATCTTCGTTTTCTGAATGTTGAGCTTTAAGCCAACTTTTTCACTCTCCTCTTTCACTTTCATCAAGAGGCTTTTTAGTTCCTCTTCACTCTGCCATAAGGGTGGTGTCATCTGCGTATCTGAGGGTATTGATATTTCTCCCAGAAATCTTGATTCCAGTTTGTGTTTCTTCCAGCCCAGGGTTTCTCATGATGTACTCTGCATATAAGTTAAATAAGCAGGGTGACAATATACAGCCTTGACATACTCCTTTTCCTATTTGGAACCAGTCTGTTGTTTTATGTCTAGTTCTAACTGTTGCTTCCTGACCTGCATATAGGTTTCTCAAGAGGCAGGTGGTTTGGTATTCCCATCTCTTTCAGAATTTTCCACAGTTTATTGTGATCCACATAGTCAAAGGCTTTGGCATATACACGCTAAATTAACAAAATCATTCTCATTTTTAACCTTTATATATAATATTTTATAAATCCTCATATTTCAAAGAGAGATAATATAAGTTTCTTGATACTACAGTAGGGTAACACAAATAGTGAAATTATGTCAAAGGCCAAATTAAAAATGGGTAACCCAAAAAGGCATCATATAGAGATACATTAATTCCAAAATCTACATTCATTTCTATACCATAGAGTGGAAAAATCTCTATTGAAATTAAACAGAGTATTTTTAGTTAATTTTAGAGCTAATGCAACTTAAATAATTCCAGAATACTTCATATATAGAATTACATGTAGAAATATGTAGAAAAAGCCTAACTTTACTAGACTTTACTTCAAAAATATATTCTTCAATCAGACAGCAAATTGCTCACAGAGCTGTTTTAAATTTAGAGTAAATTAGGAGAAATGTAAAACTGTAAGTGAATGGAATTGGTAGATCCTTTCCAATATTAAATTTTTACAAATAAACAGCAACATGTAAATACACATGTAACTTTAGTTCCTCTTTGTTTTCTGCCATAAGGGTGGTGCCATCTGCATATCTGAGGTTATTGATACTTCTCCTGGAACTCTTGATTCCAGCTTGTGCTTCATCCAGTCCAGCATTTTGCATGATGTACTCTGCATATAAATTAAATAAGCAGGGACACAATATACAGCCTTGACATACTCCTTTCCTAATTTGGAACCAGTCTGTTTTTCCATGTCTGGTTCTAACTGTTGCTTCTTGACCTGCATACAGGTTTCTCAGGAGGGAAATAAGGTCGACTGGAATTCCTATCTTTTGAAGAATTTTCCACAGTTTGTTGTGATCAACACATTCAAAGGCTTTAGCACAGTCAGTGAAGTAAAATTAGATGTTTTTCTGGAATTCTCTAATCCAATGGATGTTGTCATTTTGATCTCTGGTTCTTCTGCCTTTTC
Organism: Bos mutus; assembly: GCF_027580195.1. NCBI lineage: Eukaryota > Metazoa > Chordata > Mammalia > Artiodactyla > Bovidae > Bos > Bos mutus. The sequence continues at coordinate 94,942,979 of NC_091618.1, read as the reverse complement.
CAAATCCAGCTTGAACATCTGGAAGTTCTCGGTTCACATATTGTAGAAGCCTAGCTTGGCAAATTTTGAGCATTTCTTTGTTATTGTGTGAAATTAGTGCAATTGTGTGGTAGTTTGAACATTCTTTGGCATTGCATTTCTTTGGGATTGGAATGAAAGCTGACCTTTTCCAGTCCCATGGCCACTGCTGAGTTTTCCAAATTTGCTGGCATATTGAGTGCAGCAGTTTCACAGCATCATCTTTCAGGATTTGAAATAGCTCAGCTGGAATCCCATCACCTCCACTAGTTTTGTGGAGGCCCACTTGACTTTGCATTCCAGGATGTCTGGCTCTAGGTGAGTGTTCACACCATTGTGATTATCTGGGTCATTAAGATCTCTTTTGTATAGTTCTTCTGTGTATGTTTGCCACCTCTTATTAGTATCTTCTGCTTCTGTTAGGTCCATACCGTATCTGTCCTTTATTGTGCCTGTCTTTGCATGAAATGGTCCCTTGGTGTCTCTAATTTTCTTGAAGAGATCTCTAGTCTTTCCCATTCTATTAACCCAATTACTCTGTTGTTAATGATCTCAGACTTTCAAGAACTTCTAAATACATTTTCATGTATATTTACAAAATACGTGCTACCTAAAATAATTTTGATGATTAAGATTCTGACTAAAATCATGTGTTTATTTGAGAGGAAACAGTGATGATCCCCTATTTAATAAAATATTTTAAAATCCCTATCTGAAAATCTAGTAGTGTTCAGAAATGAGGGACACAAAGCTGAACATACTGAAGTAATATTTAATTTTCAAAGAATTAGCAACTCTTTCCTTTTGTTTTGTGAAACCATAGGAATTGAGATTGGGGGAAAAAATTTATGTTTTGTCAGGTGATCTTCTGTTTGGAAAATGTTTGTGAACTATGCTAGAAAAAATTAAATCTTAGGGTAAGATATCAAGCAAAGTGGTCAGATAATTTTCTATCAATTAATGCTCCTTAATATTAATAGTTTCTCCAAGTTGTTTATAATGACCAGGGATTGCATGCAGAAAACCTGCTTCTCAGACTGAATTGATTGAAGGATTAATGGAACATTTGGCCTCAATGCAAAAGATTTAAGCATGTATTCATTCATTTGTTCTGCACCTGAAGTAGACATTACTAGGCACTTTTTCCAATAATCTCCCATGAGCAATTTCAATAGACATATGCCCTATTCCTTTAACATTTTAGGTGCTGAGAATTTCTCAATTCCTTTTGGATGGGTACTACTCAAGCTATCTGGTAGAAAAAATGCCTTTCGTTTTATTATTAATTTCTAATGCATTGGTTTTGTATATTGAGATTCCCATAAAATAAACAACTAGAAAACATCACACAAACACAAGCAAAACTTTTCCATTATTGGACTCAATACACATAATTTTATGGTGTAAAATTTCCAAACTCACATTATGGTATTCATCTCTTTGCTGCTGATAATTTACCTACAGGGACTGGTTTGCAGCCTTTGTTATGAGTAGAACTGCTTTAGCAATGGTGTCATGGGAAGGAGAATTAATTTCTTCTCAGCTTATTCTTGTCAGTTCTATTTCTTGAATATTTAATCCTTCTCATTGTCTATTGTCTTTGATAAAACAGAATTCCAAAATCAGCTTTAGTTCTGCCTGATTTATTTATCTTTTTCATTTATTTAACCAAGTCCTCTCTTTTCCTGAATCATACTAGTTTTCTATCTCTATATCTTGCGTAGAACTGAACAGAATCTGCCACCCTTGTTCAAATTGTCATTAAATGACTCTTAGGTCACTGCCCTACCAATCAAATAGCTCCTTACCTAAATGTATCCCAGCTTCCCTTCCAGCCAGAAGTATAGCCTGATGCTGGGTTGCATATCCTAATTCAAAGGATCTTAATTGAGTTTTCAAAACACCTAGAGTATCTAGAGATTTACTTTAGGAGATTCATGGTTCTACTAAATTATTTGCAACATTTTATGCATCAGTGCACCTGTGCATGTTCAAGTCTTTTGTATTAAAAAAGATTCACTGTTTAATGGAAATATTATTAAGCTATAAGGCAATAAATTGTGATATATTTAAAAATTTCATCTTCTTGATAGGTAACTTGGATTCGAGGTATTAATAGCATAAAAATCTATAACATTCATTATCACAAAGCATTATTTTTCTAGTGCTGTTTAAACAAGAATTCAATCCCTATCATCTACATTATACTTATGCTCTACTTATAAGCCAAGTGCAACTAAAGAAAGAAAGAATAAAAGATCTTTTTATAAACATTTGAATTTACAGAATGTGGTCATAAGCAACAACCAGAATAAAGATTTGAAGGATATTACCACAGAATCATCTAGGTGACATAGATGTAATCAGTGTTGGTTTGGAGATGAAAGGGGACCACAAATAAAGAAATGTGGGCAGTCTCCAGAAACTAGAAAAAGTGCAGAAATACTCTTACCTAGAAATTTGTAGAAAGGATACAATTCTTCTAATCCTATTATGTTAGCCAAATAAGACCCATTTCAGTTAGTAAATTTGCATTGTTTTAAATCACAAATATGCACTGTGGTAAGGTACATATCATATTTTAAGACACAAATGTCTGTCTTGTACAAAAAATATTCCAAGTCTTGAATGACTCCAGAAACATTTTCTTGCCAAAATTTATCCTGACATTCCTCTTTATGTTCCATATTCTTACTATTTTTTCCTTTCTGCAAAAATCTTGGTAAGAAGTCATGGAACTATATAGTGGAGAAAGACATTTATAAAGACTGTATTTGTTTTAACATTGAAAATTTCTCAAAAACATTTTTAATATGTCAGCAGGTCTATGGTTAGTAATTTGAAAAGCTATTTAATGATCCTATTGTAGATAGATACACACTTCCACAGAAAAATGAATTATTAGGCAAATTGAAAAAATGAAGGAAGCTATATTTAGGTTTAATTTATTCATTTTTATGCAGGCCTATGGAGCAGCAAAGACAAATTACAATTTCTAATAAATTTTAGCAATGTGTAACAGTTTCAAGAAATCATGACTGAATAATTTTGTGCTCTGCAAAATACATATGAAATGGCAGGTGTTGCGTGGGCAGTAAGTTTAAAGAGCTATAGTTAAGTGTCAGTATAAGTGAAAGAGAAAGAAAAAAACTGCTTTTGTCTATCCCTTATTGAAATATTGAAAAGAAGGAGTTATTTTATTTAAAATTGTATCTATATATAAAAATGACTTTTATGTTTTCATCCACACTTGAGTCATCTTTATAGATTACTAAAATAATACCCATCTCAACTAATAGAAATACATTCAATAATTATGCCCAATTCATTTCTGTGATCGCATCAATATTTTGAGATGAAAATATTTGTAAAATGAATTGGAAGGATTATGCCAAGTGCAAATAAATTATTCCCTGCTAATTTCCAAATGTTTATAAAATGCTTAATGAGTGAAAAACATGAATTTGACATTATGACAAATATAATGATGTAGACTGTACTGCCCAAGCCTTTCAAATTTATAATTGAGTGGAAAACATTTCACTTTAAAAACATATTCACATTAAAGACAAAATACCAAAAGACAAGTTGTCACAAACTAGACCATGTGTATTTGCTAAATGAATTCATACAACATCGCACTGGATAATTGAAGTATTTTATTCCCATAATATATTTATCTAAGTGGTTAATACATTTCAGTTGAATAAAATTAATACCTCAGTTGCTATCAGAAGGTCATACTTACCTAATGGCACAATATTTATATGACCAGATATAATATTCCATAATATGCAGTATGGCCCAAAGTTATTTAAACATATCTTTAAATATTTTAAAGTGCAGGAAAAAGAAGGAAAGAGAAAGAGATAAATATTGATTCTATTACATCTCTTGAACAGCATGTTTTATTCACATCCATTAAAGAAATGCATATAATTATTAGATATCTCAATGGTACCTTTAGTATTGATTTTTATATTTGATTGGTATGTATTTTTAAAGTTTCAATAATTTACATATATTACTCTCATATTCAGAGAAAAATGTAATTATTATAAAACGCCAATAAATAAATGTAGACCAATAGAGCTTCAAAGAAAAATAATTTTGCTTCAAATGATATTTACACATACAGCTTAATGAGTTTCTTCATTTTTTTAAAATTTTATTTTATTTTTAAACTTTACAATATTGTATTAGTTTTGCCAAATATCGAAATGAATCCGCCACAGGTATACCCGCATTCCCCATCCTGAACCCTCCTCCCTCCTCCCTCCCCTCCCCTCCCTCTGGGTCATCCCAGTGCACCAGCCCCAAGCATCCAGTACCGTGCATCGAACCTGGACTGGCGGACTCGTTTCATACATGATATTATACATGTTTCAATGCTGTTCTCCCAAATCTCCCCACCCTCTCCCTCTCCCACAGAGTCCATAAGACTGATCTATACATTGGTGTCTCTTCTGCTGTCTCATACACAGGGTTATTGTTACCATCTTTCTAAATTCCATATATATGTGTTAGTATACTGTATTGGTGTTTTTCTTTCTGACTTACTTCACTCTGTATAATAGGTTCCAGTTTTATCCATCTCATTAGAACTGATTCAAATGTATTCTTTTTAATGGCTGAGTAATACTCTATTGTGTATATGTACCACAGCTTTCTGATCCATTCATCTGCTGATGGGCATCTAGGTTGCTTCCATGTCCTGGCTATTATAAACAGTGCTGCGATGAACATTGGGGTACACATGTCTCTTTCCCTTCTGGTTTCCTCAGTGTGTATGCCCAGCAGTGGGATTGCTGGAGAGTTTCTTCATTTTCATAAACATAGCGTACTCTCTCTTTCTCCCTCTCAGTTTTGAATAAAACATAAATGAAAGCATAAATATATAAAAGAAATAAACTCTAATAATAAATGGATTTCAAGATTAGAAAAATATATCTGAAATGAGAATTCAGAAAGTGGGTTCAAAATAAGACTAGATCATTGAATGTGTATACAGAAAAAATATCTACCAAAATTGAAGTATTGCAAAAATAAAAAAGTTTATAAAAATGAAGAGCGCTTCAATGACCTGGCTGACGATGCCAAAGAATGCAAAATATGTGTAACTCTAGTCTTAGAAAGAGAAAGGGAAGCAGGAATATAAGAAAAATACAACCTAATAGTAGAAAGTTATGTTTTATTACATGACTGTACTGAGTTCTATAGCCTGGAAGGCAGCCTCTCAGGTGAATTGTTCCAAAGAGGCAGAGGAGGAGTCAGGATACATAAAAGAAATTCCTTAAAAAAAGAAAATGGTAGTTGAACATCAAAAGTTTACTGCTAATCACACACACACACACACACACACAAAACTCAAATCAATGAATTTAGCACTTTTTATGTACAAGATGCAAAGAGTTTGGACTCATTGTAATTATTGCTTTGACATGTACCCTATCTCAGGCCAATACCCTGTTTTTCTCAGCCCTGAATTCCCCTAGGACTCACCAGATTATTGACTGCAGTGGCTGATGGCCTGATGGTGGGCAGCACTCATTCACCCAAATGGCAGGCAACACATTCACAACAAGGACCTTGACTTTCCTGTGCATGAAATAGGAAGCATCACAAGTTATTTAGCAATAAGCAAAACAATTTAATCCATATTTTTAAGAATTTCTTTATTTATGTGTTGGAGAAGGCAAACTAAGTGACTATTGCAGTTATCAGGCAAATTTTGGTGATGATTCAGAGCATGAAGTAGCAATGCCAATGATTTGAAGTGGCTGAACTTGAGATATTTGGAAAAAGAGCTAATAAAATATTCTGAAAGAATAACTCTGAGATGTGAGGGGGAAAAGAAAATAGAATCCAGACAGTTTCAAGCATCTGAATTCAGAGTGCTACCTATGGCACAGTTTTGTGGGAAAGGCTAAAGAATGGAGTTCAGGAATGTTTAGAATGTGATACCTGTTGGAATTATAAAAGTTACCATGTCACACAGGAAGTTAGATGTAAGATTTCTAATGTTGGTGAGATTTTCATGCTCAAAGCATTATGTTGTATATAATATTCTAGAGATAGATAATGTCTGTGGTCAGCTTGTATATGTTTTTAGGAAAAATGATACCTAAATCAATAACTGATAGTGATAAAATGAGCATTAAAAATATTAAAGTTGTTCTGAGAATGTTAAATAACCAGCAAAACTCATTAGAAGTCCTTTCAAATTCTAAATTTTAAGGCAGATGGAAAATATGACTGCAAATATCTGGCAGACAGCAACTAATATTTCACTGAAGAATGTGAAGGACCTAGGGAAAGACTAGGATTGGAAGGAAAGGAGTGGAAAATTCTCACTTTGTCAAGAGATATATCTACTCTTGTCTTCTTTATAAGTGAAATTGAAAAACAAAATAAAATAATAAGTCAGAGAATATGTGCTTCAAAGATGAGTACAAATTTAGGCAGAGCTATATATCAATTTTAGAATACATAAAAGAATATTGAAAAAAATGAGTGTAAGTCATTCAGCATGGGATATCTAAATTCGGGCTGCTTAAGTGAAATTATTTTTGCTCTGAGAAAATTCAATTTTATGTGGGTTAAATAGATTTTCAAGAATATATTTAACAATTAGCAGTTGAGATTGTATACAGGTGTTTATATCTGTGTATGTGAAGATAGAAAAAAAAGGGGGAAGAGGGAATCAATAAACCATAACAATCCAAACTGATAATTTAAAAATATATTTTTATATTTAAATGAATTAATTCTAATTCTATAGAGAAATTTTGTGTCTGATGTTTTGCTGATTTTTCTCAATAAAAAAAAACTTTTTGTATTGATGCTGCTGCTGCTGCTGCTGCTGCTAAGTTGCTTCAGTCATGTTCGACTCTGTGCGACCCCATAGACAGCAGCCCACCAGGATTCCCCCTCCCTGGGACTCTCCAGGTAAGAATACTGGAGTGGGTTGCCATTTCCTCCTCCAATGCATGAAAGTGAAAAGTGAAAGTGAAGTCGCTCAGTGTGTCCAACTCCTAGCGATCCCATGGACTGCAGCCTACCAGGCTCCTCCGTCCATGGATTTTCCAGGCAAGAATACTGGAGTAGGGTGCCATTGCCTTTGTTGTATTGAACCTAGCTGAAAAGAAATTAATTCAAATAAAGTAACATAACATACATGGCAACAGTGTATATAAAGGAAAAGTAAATAAGTAATCAGAATTTACTACTTGTTTAGACATTTCAGTGCTTTTCTCAGATTTGCATTTGTGCTCAGTATGATGCTTGATCAGTGAGCTGGGGTGAATAAATGTGTTGAGATTGTCCCCTTCAATGCAACCTCATTTTCCTTACTTATTAACCTATTTCTACATAATCATTTCCCAAATTACCTCTTTATTATTATATATGTTATCCTAATTATCAAATAAAATGTAAAGCCCACAGTTCAATGCTCTCAGGAATTTCTCTTTTTGAGACTATATACGTATCTCACAGATTTCTAAAGCCTCATTACCCAAGTTTTCCATGAGGAAATCTGTGACTATCTGAGCATTTACCTTATGACTACTTAGGTCAGGTGACAAATAAAAGTTTATAAAGAAAAAATTTAAAAGGCTATTTGAATTCTTTGCTCACAAATAGTTTTGACCCAAATTTTGTGATTTTCCTAAAAGCAAATTTAACAAGCTACCAGTAATTATAAATGAGAGACAAATTCCCAGCTCATTGTAACAACATATTTCTGAATGATAAAGATATATGAGATTTTGGGAGAAGCTGGTTGAGACAAAAGTACAGTAAAGTGGTTTTCTTAATAGATGCTCATCTTTCTTCTTTGAAGTTAATTGATAATTAAAGCTTAGTACATTGTCTCAATCTTATCACAAACGTTATATATAAATTATATTGTAATGAATCAATATTAGACAATCTGGCTTCATAACTAAAATGTTTCCAAACTGTGACGTGCATCATGATTTGTGAACTTTATAAAAGATACATGTCTGTGCCCTGTTGACTCAGAATCTTTGTCAGTGGAACTAATTGGGGGAAAAAATTAACCTGTTTTTAGCAGGAGTCAAAAACACCTGTTGGTGGCTCAGAGGTTAAAGCGTCTGCTTGCAATGAGGGAGACCTGGGTTTGATTCCTGGGTCGGGAAGATCCCCTGAAGAAGGAAATGGCAACCCACTCCTGTATTCTTGCCCGGAGAAGCCCATGGACGGAGGAGCCTGGTGGGCTACAGTCCACAGGGTCGCAAAGAATCGGACACGACTGAGCGACTTCACTTTCACTTTCAATTTCAAAAACACCTGAATCAAATTTTAAGGGCAACAAAATGGAAATATGCTAGATGGTAAGGTTTTTTAAATGTTCAGTTCAGTTCAGTCGCTCAGTCGTGTCCGACTCTTTGTGACCCCATGAATCGCAGCACACCAGGCCTCCCTGTCCATCAGCAACTAAATTGCTATAAAATGAAATTTGACTTTTTAAAATCCTCGTGTTTTCACTGAATAATATTAAGAGTAGAAATTGTGGATTTACTGCTGCTGCTACTGCTGGTACGTCGCTTCAGTCGTGTCCAACTCTGTGCGACCCCATAGACGGCAGCCCACCAGGCTTCCCGTCCCTGGGATTCTCCAGGCAAGAACTCTGGAGTGGGTTGCCATTGCCTTCTCCAATGCAGGAAAGTGAAAGTGAAGTCACTCAGTCGTGCCCGACTCTAGCGACCCCATGGACTGCAGCCCACCAGGCTCCTCCGTCCATGGGATTTTCTAGGCAAAAGTACTGGAGTGGGGGTGGATTTACTAATGGTTGTAAAAATTCAGTAAAGCCAGTCTTTCTGTATGTGGGGATGGAGTGAAGGGAAGGAGTGGCTTCTTGAGTAAGAGTTTAGCTGTAATTGATATCATGTACTATTATCCAAATGAATGAGCAATTGCCACAAATATATAGTATTATTTTCTCCTAAGTTATATATCTACTGAGTTGATATAATAGGCGAGGAAAAACCTGTCGAGAAATATATTTATCTTAATTTATATACAGAAATATTAAATTTTGTAGTCTACAGTTTTGTACGTTTTGACAAGTACGTAGTGCCACATAACTACTGTTATATTCAGGATACAGAACAATTTCCTGACTGCCAAAAAGTCGCTACTACTGTCCCTTTCTGGTCAAATGCCCCTTTCCCCTATCCCCTGCCAAGCATCAGCCTATTGTTAGATTTTGCAGAATGTCATATAATTTTTACCTGATTTCTTTTCTTAGTATAATGCATTTTAGGTTCAGTCATGATTTTTGACATTCAGTTATTCATTGTATTTTATTTCTGAAAGTTACTATATTGTATAAGTACACTAGCATGTTCATCCACTCACCTGTTAAGGACATTCAGCTATTGCCAATATTTGGTAGTTATGAACAATGATGGCATATACATTTGTGTGTATATTTGTGGGTGACCAAATTTTTATTTAAGGGCTTCTCTGGTGGCTCCGATGGTAAAGAATCTTTCTGCAATGCAGGAGACCCACATTAAATCCCTGGGTTGGAAAGATCCCCTTGAGAAGGGAATGGCAACCCACTCCAGTATTCTTGCTTGGAAAATCCCATGGAAAGAGAAGCTTGGTGAGCTATACTCCATGGGATTGCAAAGAGTTGGACATGTCTGAGAGACTAAAACATACTCACAAGTTTTATTCTATAATAAAAATGCTAAAAGCAGGCCTGTTAGGTCATATAAGAAGTTTACACTTAACTTTATAAGAGTACCAAGCTATTTTCCAAAGTTGCTGTAATCTCACAAGCAACATATAATATGTCTGGTTAATCTGCATTCTTGTCAGCACTTAGTATTGAGGCCCTTTTCTTTCATTCATTCATTTCTTCCCATCCATGTTTGCCACTATATTTGGTAAAACTAATACAATTAGGTAAAGTTTAAAAATAAAATAAAATTAAAAAAATAAAAAAATAAAATGTATGTGAGGAATCTCTTGTGGTTGTAATTTGCATTTCCCAGTGATTAATGTTGTTGTGTTCTTTTGATATGATTTTCTGACTGCTATAATCATCTTTGGACTTCCTGATGGATCAGTTAGTAAAGAGTCTTCCTGCAATGCAGGAGACCCAGGTTTGATCCCTGGGTTGGGAAGATCCCCTAGAGAAGGAAACAGCAATCCACCAGTATTCTTGCCTGGGAAATTCCATGGACAGATGTGCCTGGTTGACTACAGTCCATGGGGTTGCAATAGTTGGAACTCAACTTAGCAACTATACCTATAATCATCTTTGGTACATATTTCTTCAAATATTATTTTAATTTTAAATTTTTATAGGAGTATAGTTGATTTAGCAACCCACTCCAGTATTATTGCCTTGAGAATTCCATGGACAGAGGAGCCTGGTGAGCTAGAGTTCATGGATTCGCAGAGTCAGACACAATTAAGTGAGTAACACACTTTATAGTTGATTTATAATGCTGTGTTAAGTTTCTACCATATAGAAAAGTGAGTAATACATATATCCCCTCATTTTTGAGTGGCTTGGGAAATTGGGAAAGAGGTATGTCAAGGTGGTATATTGTCACCCAGCTTATTTAACTTATACGCGGAGTACATGATGCAAAATGTCAGGATGGATAAAGCACAAGCTGGAATCAAAATTGCCAGGAGAAATATCAATAACCTCAGATATGCAGATGACACCACCATTATGGCAGAAAGTGAATAGGAACTGAAGAGTATCTTGATGAAAGTGAAGGAGGAGGGTTAAAAAGTTGGCTTAAAACTCAACATTTGAAAAACTAAAATGGCATCCAGTCCCATCACTTCATGGCAAATAACTGGGGAAACAATGGAAACAGTGACAAACTTTATTTTCTTAGGCTTCAAAATCACTGCAGATGGTAAATGCAGCCATGAAATTAAAAGATGCTTGCTCCTTGGAAGAAAATCTATGACCAACCTAGACAGCATATTAAAAAGCAGAGACATTACTTTGCCAACAAAGGTCCGTCTAGTCAGAGCTATGGTTTTCCCAGTAGTCATGTATGCATGTGAGAGTTGGACTATAATGAAAGCTGAGAGCTAAAGAACTGATGCTTTTGAAATGTGCTGTTGGAGAAGATTCTTGAAGGTCCCTTGGACTGCAAGGACATCAAACCAGTCCATCCTAAAGGATATCAGTCCTGGGTGTTCATTGTAAGGACTGATGCTGAAGCTGAAACTCCAATACTTTGGCCATCTGATGCGAAGAACTCACTTAATGGAAAAGAACCTGATGCTGGGAAAGATTGAAGGCAGGAAGAGAAAGGGATGACAGAGGATGAGACGGTTGGATGGCATCACTGACTCAATGGACATGACTTGAGCAAGCTCTGGGAGTTGGTGATGGACAGGGAAGCCTGTTGTATTGCAATCCATGGGGTTGCAAAGAGTTGGACACGACTGAGTGACTCAACTGAACTGACTCATTTTTAGAATTTCATATCAAAACTTATTTTTTTAAAGTAAGTTGTTTGTTTGCTAATTGTTCACTTTTTGTGAATTTTTACCATTTATTTTTTCCAACTATTGAAATATATTGACAAATAAGAATAATATATATTGAAGGTTTACAGTGTAATGTTTTGAAATATATACACTTTTGAAATGACTGCCACTATCAAATTAATTAACTTATCCATCATCTCACATAGTTATCATTTTTCTATTAGTGGGAAAAGACCAACATAAGATATACCCTTAGCAAATTTCAAGTACATGGCACAATAAATTACAGTCACAAAGCTATATATTGAATGTCCTGAACTTTCAGTTCAGTTCAGTTGCTCAGTCGTGTCCAACTCTGTGTGACCCCATGGACCGCAGCATGCCAGGCCTCCTTGTCCATCATCAACTCCCAGAGTTTACTCAAACTCATGCCCATTGGGTCAGTGATGCCATCGGACCTTCTCATCCTCTGTTGTCCCCTTCTCCCATCTTCAATCTTTCTCAGAATCAGGGTCTTTTCAAATGAGTCAATTCTTCACATCAAGTTGCCAAAGTGTTAGCATTTCAGCTTCAATATCAGTCCTTTCAATGAATATCCAGGATTGATTTCCTTTAGGATTGACTGGTTGGATCTCCTTGCAGTCCAAGGGACTCTCAAGAGTCTTCTCCAAAGCTACAGTTCAAAAGCATCAATTCTTCAGTGCTCAGCTTTCTTTGTAGTCCAACACTCACATCCATACATGACTACTGGAAAAAGGATAGCTTTGACTAGACAGACCTTTCTTGGCAAAGTAATGTCTCTACTTTTTAATATGCTGTCTAGGTTTGTCATAACTTTCCTTCCAAGGAGTAAGCGTCTTTTAATTTCAAGACTGCAGTCACCATATGCAGTGATATTGGAGCCCAAAAAAATAAAGTCTGTCACTGTTTCCACTGTTTCCCCATCTATTTGCCACGAAGTAATGGGACCAGATGCCAGGATCTTAGTTTTCTGAATGTTGAATTTTAAGCCAACTTTTTCACTCTCCTCTTTCACTTTCATCAAGAAGCTCTTTAGTTCCTCTTCACCTTCTACCATAAGGGTGGTGTCATCTGCACATCAAGGTTATTGATATTTCTCCCAGCAATTTTAATTCCAGCTTGTGCTTCATCCAGCCCAGCGTTTCTCATGATGTACTCTGCATATAAGTTAAATAAGCAGGGTGACAATATACAGCCTTGACATACTCCTTTTCGTATTTGGAATCAGACTGTTGTTCCATGTTCAGTTCTAACTGTTGCTTCCTGACCTGCATATAGGTTTCTCAAGAGGCAGTTCAGGTGGTCTGGTATTCCCATCTCTTTCAGAATTTTCCACAGTTTCTTGTGATCCACACAGTCAAAGGCTTTGGTGTAGTCAATAAAGCAGAAGCAGATGTTTTTCTGGAACTCTCTTGCTTTTTTCGATAATCCAGCAGATGTTGGCAAATTGATCTCTGGTTCCTCTGCCTGTTCTAAATCCAGCTTGAATATCTGGAAGTTCATGGTTCATATATTGCTGAAGCATGGCTTGGAGAATTTTCACACCATCGTGACTATCTGGGTTGTGAAGATCTTTTTTGTTCAGTTCTTCTTGCCACCTCTTTAATATTTTTGCTTCTGTTAGGTCCATACCATTTCTGTCCTTTATTTAGCCCATCTTTGCATGAAATATTCCCTTGGTATCTTAGAGATCTCTAGTCTTTCCCATTCTATTGTTTTCCTCTATTTCTTTGCATTGATCCCTGAGGAAGGCTTTCTTATCTCTCCTTGCTCTTCTTTGGAACTCTGCATTCAAATGGGTATATCTTTCCTTTTTGCTTTGCTTTTTGCTTCTCGTCTTTTCCCAGCTATTTGTAAGGCCTCCTTAGAAAGCCATTTTGCTTTTTTGCATTTCTTTTTCTTGGGGATGGTCTTGATTCCTGTCTCCTATGCAATGTCACGAATCTCATTCCATAGTTCATCAGGCACTCTATCTATCAGATCTAGTCCCTTAAATCTATTTCTCACTTATACTGTATAGTCATAAGGGATTTGATTTAGGTCATACCTGGTCTAGTGGTTTTCTCTACTTTCTTCAATTTCAGTCTGAATTTGGCAATAAGGAGTTCATGATCTCAGCCACAGTCAGCTCCTGGTCTTGTTTTTGCTGACTGTATAGAGCTTCTCCATCTTTGGCTGCAAAGAATATAATCAATCTGATTTCGGTGTTGACCATCTGGTGATGTCCATGTGTAGAATCTTCTCTTGTGTTGTTGGAAGAGGGTGTTTGCTATGACCAGTGTGTTCTCTTGGCAAAACTCTACTAGCCTTTGCTCTGCTTCATTCCGTACTCCAAGGCCAAATCTGCCTGTTACCCCAGGTGTTTCTTGACTTCCTACTAATATACTAATATACATTAATATATATCTCACATTATATACAACATTATATATATAATACATATTATGTATTAATTTATAATATATAAACATATATATATATCACATTTTCTTGATCCATTCATCTGTCAATGAACACTTTTAGCATACAATTCTTGTATGTATTATCTCATGCATACAAGATATACACAGGAGAGCTGCATGTTTAGAGCCACTCTGGATGATTCTATTTTTTTAAGCTTCAGTTTGTTAATACTTATTTTTGGAATATGGAAAATAAAGAATTTTTAATACTTTCATTAGTTTTAGGTGAAGCTTTTTTGGATGTAATTTTGGGGATTTTTCCATGTAGAAGATTTTTTCATCTCTAAATATAGAAAGTTGTGTTTCTTTCTTTCTAATGTTATAGGCTTTTTAATTATTTTTCTTAACTTATTACACTAGTGAGAGTGGGCAGTCTTGTTTTGTTCTTTATCTTAGAAGCAAAGGATTCCGTTTTTCACCATGAAGTATAAAATTAGCTGTATTTTTTTTAGTTGATACATACTATCAGATTAAGGAAGTTTCCTTCTATATCTAGACTGCTGAAAAGTTTAATCATAAATGTATATTGAATATTGTCAAACTCTTTCTCTTCATCAATTGGTATGATCATGTGTTTTTTCTTTACAGTTAATACTGGGGATTATATTCATTGATTTTTGAATATTAAACCAGCTTTACATTCCTGAGGTAAATTCCACTTGGAATTTATAAATAAATTATTTTTTTCTATATTGTTGATTTAATTTGTTAATATTTTGTTAAAACTTTATAAATATGTCTTCATGAAGGATACTAGTTTGTGGGTTTCTTTTCTTATATTGTGCACTTCTGTCTTTTTAAAAAGTTGAATCAGGGTAATATTGGCTTTAAAAGAAAGAGTTCCCTTCTCTTCAGTTTCTTGGAAGAGATTCTATAGAACCAATGTTATATCTTCCTTAATCATTTGGCAAGTGAAAAATGAAAGCAGTCCTTCTTGAGCTGCTGTTGACTGCAGTGGTCACACATTGCAGTTTTCTAGAACCATCACCTCCTCACTTGAATGCAGTGGCCCTGCAGTTTGAGGCCATCAGAAGGTCCTCCCACCCTGTCTGTGACCCGCTTGCCATCTTCTCTCTGGTTCATGAAGACAGCAACTCTGCCATACAGAGAGCCCCCTTCCCTGATGCTCTGAATAGCACCGTGTCTCTAACACTGTCATGTATTTTCTGGGACTGAGTCCAACTTGGGGCCTAGTGACAAAATCAAAGAGAAAAAAATAACAGGGGTTCTTTTCACAGTTTTAGGGACAACAGATGTCCCTTTTCCCAGTCCTTCCAAACAGAGAGGCATATTTCCCTCTAGTGTTTTGGGTGCCCTATGTGGCCGGTGCTGCTGGTACCGCCACCACAACAGTTGTAAGAGTGTAGCTTTTGACAGAGGTTGCTTTCACCTAGAAAAGGAAAGTTTTGTTTGTTTGTTTGTTTGTTTTTTCAAAAAGTAAAAGAAAAGAAGAATAAGAGAAATCAAGTCCTGGGTTGGAAAGATCCCTTGAAGGGAATGGCAACCCACTCCAGTATTCTTGCTTGGAAAATCCCATGGAAAGAGAAGCTTGGTGAGCTATACTCCATGGGACTGCAAAGAGTTGGACATGTCTGAGAGACTAAAACATACTCACAAGTTTTCTTCTATAATAAAAATGCTAAAAGCAGGCCTGTTAGGTCATATAAGAAGTTTACACTTAACTTTATAAGAGTACCAAGCTATTTTCCAAAGTTGCTGTAATCTCACAAGCAACATATAATATGTCTGGTTAATCTGCATTCTTGTCAGCACTTAGTATTGAGGCCCTTTTCTTTCATTCATTCATTTCTTCCCATCCATGTTTGCCACTATATTTGGTAAAACTAATACAATTAGGTAAAGTTTAAAAATAAAATAAAATTAAAAAAAAAAAAAAAATAAAATGTATGTGAGGAATCTCTTGTGGTTGTAATTTGCATTTCCCCAGTGATTAATGTTGTTGTGTTCTTTTGATATGATTTTCTGACTGCTATAATCATCTTTGGACTTCCTGATGGATCAGTTAGTAAAGAGTCTTCCTGCAATGCAGGAGACCCGGTTTGATCCCTGGGTTGGGAAGATCCCCTAGAGAAGGAAACAGCAATCCACCAGTATTCTTGCCTGGGAAATTCCATGGACAGATGTGCCTGGTTGACTACAGTCCATGGGGTTGCAATAGTTGGAACTCAACTTAGCAACTATACCTATAATCATCTTTGGTACATATTTCTTCAAATATTATTTTAATTTTAAATTTTTATAGGAGTATAGTTGATTTAGCAACCCACTCCAGTATTATTGCCTTGAGAATTTCATGGACAGAGGAGCCTGGTGAGCTAGAGTTCATGGATTCGCAGAGTCGGACACAATTAAGTGAGTAACACACTTTATAGTTGATTTATAATGCTGTGTTAAGTTTCTACCATATAGAAAAGTGAGTAATACATATATCCCCTCATTTTTGAGTGGCTTGGGAAATTGGGAAAGAGGTATGTCAAGGTGGTATATTGTCACCCAGCTTATTTAACTTATACGCGGAGTACATGATGCAAAATGTCAGGATGGATAAAGCACAAGCTGGAATCAAAATTGCCAGGAGAAATATCAATAACCTCAGATATGCAGATGACACCACCATTATGGCAGAAAGTGAATAGGAACTGAAGAGTATCTTGATGAAAGTGAAGGAGGAGGGTTAAAAAGTTGGCTTAAAACTCAACATTTGAAAACTAAAATGGCATCCAGTCCCATCACTTCATGGCAAATAACTGGGGAAACAATGGAAACAGTGACAAACTTTATTTTTTTAGGCTTCAAAATCACTGCAGATGGTAAATGCAGCCATGAAATTAAAAGATGCTTGCTCCTTGGAAGAAAATCTATGACCAACCTAGACAGCATATTAAAAGCAGAGACATTACTTTGCCAACAAAGGTCCGTCTAGTCAGAGCTATGGTTTTCCCAGTAGTCATGTATGCATGTGAGAGTTGGACTATAATGAAAGCTGAGAGCTAAAGAACTGATGCTTTTGAAATGTGCTGTTGGAGAAGATTCTTGAAGGTCCCTTGGACTGCAAGGACATCAAACCAGTCCATCCTAAAGGATATCAGTCCTGGGTGTTCATTGTAAGGACTGATGCTGAAGCTGAAACTCCAATACTTTGGCCATCTGATGCGAAGAACTCACTTAATGGAAAAGAACCTGATGCTGGGAAAGATTGAAGGCAGGAAGAGAAAGGGATGACAGAGGATGAGACGGTTGGATGGCATCACTGACTCAATGGACATGACTTGAGCAAGCTCTGGGAGTTGGTGATGGACAGGGAAGCCTGTTGTATTGCAATCCATGGGGTTGCAAAGAGTTGGACACGACTGAGTGACTCAACTGAACTGACTCATTTTTAGAATTTCATATCAAAACTTATTTTTTAAAGTAAGTTGTTTGCTTGCTAATTGTTCACTTTTGTGAATTTTTACCATTTATTTTTTCCAACTATTGAAATATATTGACAAATAAGAATAATATATATTGAAGGTTTACAGTGTAATGTTTTGAAATATATACACTTTGTGAAATGACTGCCACTATCAAATTAATTAACTTATCCATCATCTCACATAGTTATCATTTTTCTATTAGTGGGGAAAAGACCAACATAAGATATACCCTTAGCAAATTTCAAGTACATGGCACAATAAATTACAGTCACAAAGCTATATATTGAATGTCCTGAACTTTCAGTTCAGTTCAGTTGCTCAGTCGTGTCCAACTCTGTGTGACCCCATGGACCGCAGCATGCCAGGCCTCCTTGTCCATCATCAACTCCCAGAGTTTACTCAAACTCATGCCCATTGGGTCAGTGATGCCATCGGACCTTCTCATCCTCTGTTGTCCCCTTCTCCCATCTTCAATCTTTCTCAGAATCAGGGTCTTTTCAAATGAGTCAATTCTTCACATCAAGTTGCCAAAGTGTTAGCATTTCAGCTTCAATATCAGTCCTTTCAATGAATATCCAGGATTGATTTCCTTTAGGATTGACTGGTTGGATCTCCTTGCAGTCCAAGGGACTCTCAAGGGTCTTCTCCAAAACTACAGTTCAAAAGCATCAATTCTTCAGTGCTCAGCTTTCTTTGTAGTCCAACACTCACATCCATACATGACTACTGGAAAAAGGATAGCTTTGACTAGACAGACCTTTCTTGGCAAAGTAATGTCTCTACTTTTTAATATGCTGTCTAGGTTTGTCATAACTTTCCTTCCAAGGAGTAAGCGTCTTTTAATTTCAAGACTGCAGTCACCATATGCAGTGATATTGGAGCCCAAAAAAATAAAGTCTGTCACTGTTTCCACTGTTTCCCCATCTATTTGCCACGAAGTAATGGGACCAGATGCCAGGATCTTAGTTTTCTGAATGTTGAGCTTTAAGCCAACTTTTTCACTCTCCTCTTTCACTTTCATCAAGAAGCTCTTTAGTTCCTCTTCACCTTCTACCATAAGGGTGGTGTCATCTGCACATCAAGGTTATTGATATTTCTCCCGGCAATTTTAATTCCAGCTTGTGCTTCATCCAGCCCAGCGTTTCTCATGATGTACTCTGCATATAAGTTAAATAAGCAGGGTGACAATATACAGCCTTGACATACTCCTTTTCGTATTTGGAATCAGACTGTTGTTCCATGTTCAGTTCTAACTGTTGCTTCCTGACCTGCATATAGGTTTCTCAAGAGGCAGGTCAGGTGGTCTGGTATTCCCATCTCTTTCAGAATTTTCCACAGTTTCTTGTGATCCACACAGTCAAAGGCTTTGGTGTAGTCAATAAAGCAGAAGCAGATGTTTTTCTGGAACTCTCTTGCTTTTTCGATAATCCAGCAGATGTTGGCAAATTGATCTCTGGTTCCTCTGCCTGTTCTAAATCCAGCTTGAATATCTGGAAGTTCATGGTTCATATATTGCTGAAGCATGGCTTGGAGAATTTTCACACCATCGTGATTATCTGGGTTGTGAAGATCTTTTTTGTTCAGTTCTTCTTGCCACCTCTTTAATATTTTTGCTTCTGTTAGGTCCATACCATTTCTGTCCTTTATTTAGCCCATCTTTGCATGAAATATTCCCTTGGTATCTTAGAGATCTCTAGTCTTTCCCATTCTATTGTTTTCCTCTATTTCTTTGCATTGATCCCTGAGGAAGGCTTTCTTATCTCTCCTTGCTCTTCTTTGGAACTCTGCATTCAAATGGGTATATCTTTCCTTTTTGCTTTGCTTTTTGCTTCTCGTCTTTTCCCAGCTATTTGTAAGGCCTCCTTAGAAAGCCATTTTGCTTTTTTGCATTTCTTTTTCTTGGGGATGGTCTTGATTCCTGTCTCCTATGCAATGTCACGAATCTCATTCCATAGTTCATCAGGCACTCTATCAGATCTAGTCCCTTAAATCTATTTCTCACTTATACTGTATAGTCATAAGGGATTTGATTTAGGTCATACCTGGTCTAGTGGTTTTCTCTACTTTCTTCAATTTCAGTCTGAATTTGGCAATAAGGAGTTCATGATCTGAGCCACAGTCAGCTCCTGGTCTTGTTTTTGCTGACTGTATAGAGCTTCTCCATCTTTGGCTGCAAAGAATATAATCAATCTGATTTCGGTGTTGACCATCTGGTGATGTCCATGTGTAGAATCTTCTCTTGTGTTGTTGGAAGAGGGTGTTTGCTATGACCAGTGTGTTCTCTTGGCAAAACTCTACTAGCCTTTGCTCTGCTTCATTCCGTACTCCAAGGCCAAATCTGCCTGTTACCCCAGGTGTTTCTTGACTTCCTACTAATATACTAATATACATTAATATATATCTCACATTATATACAACACATTATATATATAATACATATTATGTATTAATTTATAATATATAAACATATATATATATCACATTTTCTTGATCCATTCATCTGTCAATGAACACTTTTAGCATACAATTCTTGTATGTATTATCTCATGCATACAAGATATACACAGGAGAGCTGCATGTTTAGAGCCACTCTGGATGATTCTATTTTTTAAGCTTCAGTTTGTTAATACTTATTTTTGGAATATGGAAAAATAAAGAATTTTTAATACTTTCATTAGTTTTAGGTGAAGCTTTTTTTTGGATGTAATTTTGGGGATTTTTCCATGTAGAAGATTTTTTCATCTCTAAATATAGAAAGTTGTGTTTCTTTCTTTCTAATGTTATAGGCTTTTTAATTATTTTTCTTAACTTATTACACTAGTGAGAGTGGGCAGTCTTGTTTTGTTCTTTATCTTAGAAGCAAAGGATTCCGTTTTTCACCATGAAGTATAAAATTAGCTGTATTTTTTTAGTTGATACATACTATCAGATTAAGGAAGTTTCCTTCTATATCTAGACTGCTGAAAAGTTTAATCATAAATGTATATTGAATATTGTCAAACTCTTTCTCTTCATCAATTGGTATGATCATGTTTTTTTCTTTACAGTTAATACTGGGGATTATATTCATTGATTTTTGAATATTAAACCAGCTTTACATTCCTGAGATAAATTCCACTTGGAATTTATAAATAAATTATTTTTTCTATATTGTTGATTTAATTTGTTAATATTTTGTTAAAACTTTATAAATATGTCTTCATGAAGGATACTAGTTTGTGGGTTTCTTTTCTTATATTGTGCACTTCTGTCTTTTTAAAAAGTTGAATCAGGGTAATATTGGCTTTAAAAGAAAGAGTTCCCTTCTCTTCAGTTTCTTGGAAGAGATTCTATAGAACCAATGTTATATCTTCCTTAATCATTTGGCAAGTGAAAAATGAAAGCAGTCCTTCTTGAGCTGCTGTTGACTGCAGTGGTCACACATTGCAGTTTTCTAGAACCATCACCTCCTCACTTGAATGCAGTGGCCCTGCAGTTTGAGGCCATCAGAAGGTCCTCCCACCCTGTCTGTGACCCGCTTGCCATCTTCTCTCTAGTTCATGAAGACAGCAACTCTGCCATACAGAGAGCCCCCTTCCCTGATGCTCTGAATAGCACCGTGTCTCTAACACTGTCATGTATTTTCTGGGACTGAGTCCAACTTGGGGCCTAGTGACAAAATCAAAGAGAAAAAAATAACAGGGGTTCTTTTCACAGTTTTAGGGACAACAGATGTCCCTTTTCCCAGTCCTTCCAAACAGAGAGGCATATTTCCCTCTAGTGTTTTGGGTGCCCTATGTGGCCGGTGCTGCTGGTACCGCCACCACAACAGTTGTAAGAGTGTAGCTTTTGACAGAGGTTGCTTTCACCTAGAAAAGGAAAGTTTTGTTTGTTTGTTTGTTTGTTTTTTCAAAAAGTAAAAAGAAAAGAAGAATAAGAGAAATCAAGGATTTCCTCAGTCATTTGTTTCTCAATTTTCTTGTCAAACACAGAAGGTTCTTCTTGGAGCTTTCTGGGTCCACACAGTTCTGGAATTTAGGCTTTGGTTTCCCAGGTGGCTCAGTGGTAAAGAATCTGATCTGCCTAACAAGCAGGAGACGGGTTTGATCCCTGGGTTGGGGAGATCCCCTGGAGAGGAAAATGGCAACCCACTCCACTACTCTTGCCTGGGAAATCTCATAGACAGAGGAGCCTGGGCTACAGACCATGGGGCAGCGAAAAGTCAGACACGACTTAGCGATTAAATAGCAGCAGCAAAGTCTAAGCTAGGGTATGGGAGGGAGAAGGGGAAAAAATATAGCTGCCTTGGTCATTCCTTGAGTTTTGACTTCCTTCCCTAACCCACCTACTCTTATTTTCTTGACAGTCAGTTCAGTTGCTCAGTCATGTCCGACTCTGCGACCCCATGGACTGCAGCATGCCAGGCTTCCCTGTCCATCACCGACTCTGGGAGTTTGCTCAAACTCATGTCCATCAAGTTGGTGATGCCATCCAACCATCTCATCCATTCTTTACAGGGTCCTCAGGTATTTGTTTTCTGTGTTGTGCCCAGCATTTCAAGTTGGAATCTGTGGAGAGATAGGGTAGCTTGTGCTTACTCCATCTTAGCCAAATCCAGGATTCTCCAAACACGCTGTTATTATGTCCCATAGAGAATTATTTGCAGTAGTTCCCTTAAAGCTAGATATCTAATTTCCTATGAACAGAAATGTACTATCAAAGTATGATGAAATTAAATAAGAAATATGTAGATGGATTATTTGCCATGTTAGTAAAATAAATAAGTATGTTTATGTACTTATAAGTATTAATACTTTTAAATGTTTCTATGAAGGAAATATGTTTGGAAATCAAAAGAAAAGGTATACTTTCAATGTTAGGAAGACATCACAGTACGAAAGATGTCCAGAAATATAAATATCTTAAAACATAATCATTTTTAATTCCCATTGTTAAACACATGAAGTTTTAATTTTAAAAAGTTTACAGATTTTTTCTTTGAAGTAAATTTTGAAAATGAAGTTAAAGCTACTGTTCTTTAGGATATAATGACAATGGCACATGTTTTTACATTTTATCTTTTATCTTCAAAAATTTGAGAGCAAAATATAGGTTTTTTCCCAATGATTTATTGAGCAAAGTTTTTCTTTCACTTTTTCTTCTTCTTCTTCAATCAAAGCTGCAACACTGGAAAGAAGAAACAGGAGACTGGGAATAATTTTCACTGAACTTGGACTAACAGAATAAAAGTGTATTGATAAGTTGTAAATGGTATCTTACATGGGACAGCTATATTCCCATGTACCTGATCAAAGAAACTTCGATACATGAGTTTCCCAGAGCAGTTGAGACTTCTCTGAGCAATCTATCTATCCTCATTGTTGTTCTTTAGTCTTTAAGTCATATCTGACACTGTGTGTGTGTGTGTGTGTGTGTGAGAGAGAGAGAGAGAGAGAGAGAGAGAGAGAGACCGAGAGAGATACCCCACGGACTGTAGTCTGTCAGGCTCCTCTGCACTTCAGATTTCCCAGGCAAGAATATCGGAGCAGGTTGTCACTTCCTTCTCCAGGGAATCTTGTCCACCCAGGGATCGAAACCGAGTGTTTCCTGCTTGGCAGGAGGATTCTTTACCACTGAACCACCTGGCGGCCCAATCTATCCACATAGTGAATAGTTAATGTCTTCTTGCCCAAGATCAATTCAACTGTAAACACCTGACTTTCCCCTAGGAAATATTCTCTTCTCCCATTTAATCCTGTTTCATTTATGTGGAGCAGATGTTTCAGGGATGAGTATGCGATGCAGACCTGGCCAATAAACCATTGCATTTTACTCTACACAGACAGGAATGTGAATCAATCAAAGGCAATCAGATCTAGGGATTTTGTGGAGCACCCAGTAAAGATGTTTGTTTAAGTTTCCTAAAGCAGTATGAAAGCAACCTGGAGATTTGTGAGACTGTAATTGGTGTTCTCAAGTGCAGTGTATACATGAGTGTGAATAAATCATAGAGGAATTTAGAATCATAAGTGATACCCCAGTATATACACATGGAGAGAAAATCCCAGATGATATAATATGAGCCCTGAATTTCCTACAGATTAAAGAATATTTAATTCCAGGGTTTCTCTGTTAAGTCCAATAAATGCTTCTTATTATAGAATGCTTAAACCAATTTAAGTTGGATTTTCTGTCATTTGCATTTAAAATTTTCCTAATATATGATATAATTCCTTCTGTTTTCTGATATAATAACTCAGTGTTTTTTAAACTTGGGTAATTATAAGAATAAGTTGGTATTCATTAAAATGTATAGCTCCAGGTAACTCCCATGAGAATTCTGTTTTAGTAAGAGCTCTGTTTTTAAGAATGGTCTGGAGATGACTAATATGATTGAAAGTATGAAAATCATCATAATAGGAAAGTAAGTTCAATAGAAAATATTAATGTATTACCACATCCCACTTGCTGAATATTACATAATTTTCTGATTTGCCTAGCAAAATAATATACAGCCATAAAATCATAAAATCTCAGAGATGGAAGAAATGGTAGACAGAATCCAGTCCAACAGCTCATTTTTTTATAATGAAAAAATTATAGCTGAAAGAAGTAAAATCACACATATAAATCATATTGGGAGTTAATAGCAGAACAAATACTGTAACATGAAAACATGAATCTCCTGCTAGCTTCAACTCATTTTGTTACCAAAATCACAGTCCTAAGTTAGAAAATCATAAGAAAAATTACATAAACAACAAGATGCTGAAAAATCCACCTTTATTCTTCTTGGCTATGGAAAATTAATTGAAAGAATAGATAACATGTTCTAAATTTTTAGCATACTCTACTATGAATGAGCACTTACTATTCAATCATAACAATAATGGATCCTTTATTAGTTAAATGGGACCTCCCTGGTGGCTCAGACGGTAAAGCTTCTGCCTACAATGCAGGAGACCCAGTTTCGATCCCTGGGTCAGGAAGATCCCCTGGAGAAGGAAATGGCAACCCACTCCAGTACTCTTGCCTGGAAAATCCCATGGATGCTTGAGCCTGGTAGGCTACAGTCCATGGGGTTGCAAAGAGTCAGACACAACTGAGCAACTTCACTTTCTTTTTCTTTCTACTAGATAAATAGATTCTAAACACTTATCCTAGTTCTTGCTGTGATTTGTAACCATATCCTCTAATGCTTATATATCAAGTATTTTTAAATGTATAATAAAATATTGAGAGGCATTACTGACAAGGCTTTTAAGATGGACAAGTCACTTTTTTTTTTTTTATTAACCCTAGAATTAGTACAGTAAGTTGCTTATGGAATGAGGTGGTCCAAATACAGTGCTCTCAAATAAATTGATAGAGTTTCAAACACGAAATAAGTATTTTTCAAATTTATTTCACCAGCGTTTGGTAAAGAAGTGTAAGTAATAAAGACTAAGAGGTAGCTGCTTAAAAGGATTATATAAGATCATTTGATGGATTTATAGGAACAAATCTTTTTTACATTATATTTAAACTAAACATCTTCATTGCTTTTCCTTCCCTTGAGAAGCAAAAATCAAATGGATCACTAGCTATAGCTGGAATTGTTGAAGAAAACCCTCTATTAATGTCACAAAAATGATACTCTTAACTATTTGTTGCCAGCTCGAAACTCAATGTCCTTAAAAATACATAAGTCATTATAGAGATAAAATATGATACTGGCATGATTTGTATAAAGAATTTTCTCAAAGTATCATACCTATTATTATATGCTGAAAATATGTATATGTATTTACATAAACATTACAGTCATAGAAATTCATTGCACATACACTTTGCATTTAAGAAGAATTTTTTTGCCTAAAAGTGCTTCTGATTGTTAAATTTAAAAGCACAATTTTGTTGTCTATTTATAATGAAAATAAGTAAATACCCATAGTTTAGGAATGGATTTGGAAGATAAAAGGAAAAGTGTTTATGCCCTTGTACAATATTTGTTAATGCTATACTGAAATAAAAATAGAAAAATATTTAGTCCTAAAATAAGCTACTGTTTTCCATATGTGGTTGTATATCAGAATTAACATGGGTGCCTTTCAGAAAAACAGGCCCCTCATTTGAAGACTATTAAGTTGAAATTTTAGGAACTGGTGCCATGGATTCTGTATTTTTTAAAGACAGTTTTTACTTTGGTGTTTAGAGGACTATAAATGTGGTGATTACTGAGCTCCCTCTCTGTCTGGGTCTCTGCATTGATCTAGAGGAGGATGTGGACAGCAGAAACTTTTCCTACACTGCAGGCCACTACACATATCCACCAAGTCTCTTTGTAGCAATCAATGATTTGAATGTTCAAAAGATCACCAAACTGAGATGTATTTATATACATTTTTTCAGGCAAAAAACAACAGAAAAAAAATTGAAAAGATGTTAAAAACCATGGTTAGTGTTTAAGAAGGCATACAGATGGCCAATAGGCACATGAAAAGATGCTCAACATTTCTAATTATCAGAGAAATGCAAATCAAAATTATAAGTGAGTATCACCTCACACCAGTCAAAAGGGCCATCACTAAAAAGTCCACAAACAAATGCTGGAGAAGGTGTGGCAATAAAGAGAACCCTTCTACATTGTTGGTGGGAATGCAAACTGGTGTAGCAATTGTGGAAAACATTTTGGAGGTTCCTTAAAAATAATAATAAAGTTACCATATGATCTAGTACTCCCACCCCTAGGCATATATCTGGAGAAAACTCCAATTTGAAAAGCTAACATGCACCTCAATGTTCATAGCACTACTCACAATAGCCAAGACATAGAAGCAATCTAAATGTTGATCGTTAGGTGGATAAAGAAGATGTGGTACATATATATACCATGGAATATTACTCAGCCATTAAAAAAGAATGAAATAATACCATTGGCAGCAACATGGATAGACCTAGAGATTGTCATACCAAGTGAAGTAAATCAGAGACAGAAAGACAAATACATGACATTGCTTTTATGTGGAATTAAAATATGATACAAATAGACTTATTTATAAAATGGAAACAGACTTGGGCATATAGAAAACAACTTTACAGTTACCAAAGGGGAAAGTGGGGAGAAGGATAAATCAGGACTTGGATAGATATAAAAGACCATATATATATAAAATACACACACACACACACATACATACAATAGACAGCCAACAAGGTCCTGCTTTATAGCACAGTGACTATATTTAATATCTTATACTAAGCTACAAGTGAAATAATAGAAAAAATACATATATTAATCTATAGATAGATATTAATAGATATATCCAAATTTCATTGTTATACACCAAAATCTAACACATTGCAAATTAAATACTTTAATTGTATATTTCAATTAAATTAAAGAAAAAGAAGCTAAGGTTAGTGCTGATTGTTTTAAAGAACAATAGATTCCTGACTTTAGCGGAAAGAGTGAAAATTAAGATTTTCACATAATCTTTAATGTGTATTGAATATGCAACCCAGCTACAGGGAGTACTTTATGTATTTGTAACAAAGAGAATCAAAAAGAGAGACAGCCCTGTGAGAGTTTCTTAACATGGTTAGTTGCAGTGCATTTTAATAATGCGCTGTTCCCATCCTGTGTTTTTCCCAAAACCACAGTGTCTATTTGGATCTTTAGGGATTAAGAATAAAAACACTGAATACATTTGTATGTGGCACGTCCAATTCTCTGGGAGTTTGAACTACTCCTCCTCTCCACGGTCTGAATTTCAGGTAATCTTAAAAGTTGACAGCGCCATTTGAAGCTCTATGCTCTTGGTTTGTTGTGATTTGTAAATCATTCTGAGACATTATATAAACTGCTTTATTGTAAGAATGAAAGCAACTGGATTTCCATCTTTTAAGTGGTATTTCTACTTCTCTTAGTGAGAAAAGTTCAACAGCTCAGTGAAGCATATGCATTTAATATTGTATTTATTTTAAGGGTATCTATTTCACACTAAGTTACAGTTTATTATGATGCAAAATTCAAAGAAAATACTAATAGAGTATTTTAATCTGTGAATTAGCATACAACATTTATTTATTTTCTCCCAGTAAGAAGTATTCATGCAGTGAAATAAAAGTATCATTTTTTTTTTACCTACAATTTTAACAGTTGCTAGATTCCCTCATTTTTATTTTTCTTTCTTTCTAACGGCTTTGCTGCATTCAGTTGGACTGTTTCTTTTCTCTGTACTTGCTGTTGTTTGAACTATTTAGAAATTTTAAAGTATCACTGTGAAACCATTTAAGCCCAAGAACAGGAAGCCTAAAGCACATAGTATGGATAAGACCAAATAATAATTTCTAGAACTTTTCCATTGAATGAGAAAATACTAGCACTATGAGAATAGTGATTTGATAATTAAAATAATAAAAATAGTAGATTGGGAAAAGTAGTTCAACTGACTCTGGAATTCAGGATTTAAGATTTTATTTCCAATGTTAACAGTGAGTACACCATTACAGGAAGTCATTTTTAAAAATGCACAGTGTGAAAGTTGCAAGCTAAGATTTATTTGAGGCAAAATGAAGACTATAGCCTGGGAGAGAGCACTTCAGATAGCTCTGAGAAATTGCTCCAAAGAAGCAGGGGGGAAGGTCAGTATTTATGAGAGTTTGGGGAGGGGAGAATACATGCAATCAAGCACATATTTTTCTAGAAGGTTTCTGCTAGTCTCATGAAGCCTTTGGGTGAGGATTTTAGTCTTTCTAGATGTGAGGAAATACAAGAATCAGTCACATAATATCAGCTCCTGAAAGTATCTAACTATCTGAAGACCTATCCTGACAGTTTTTCCCTAGTGCAGAGTGGCTCACTTCTGATCTCTACCCTAAACTCCTTTCAGGGTGTGCTGAAGGTCAGCAGCTGCAGTAGTTCGTGATTTAATCCTTATAGACATAGATGGTAAGGGCCCATGGCAAGTGCCAATTTGTACTGGACAAGTAACAACCTTACTTTTTCCTCCAAAATTCCTTCCAAATTATTAATATTTGGTTCCTTTCATTATATATAGTCACTTGAATCCACAGTAATCACATAAATCTACTGCTCACATAAAAACTTTATAAAATTTTATCAAATACTTGAGCTTTAATTTCTTTACTTAGAGTGACACAATAAAATCTTTTGCATATTTTTTGTATATGGTGTTAGAAAGTGTTCTAGTGTCATTCTTTTACATGCAGTTGATTAGTATTCCTAGCACCACTTGTTGAAGAGACTATCTTTTCTCCATTGTATATTTTTTGCCTTCATTGTCAAAGATAAGGTGTCCATAGGTGCATGAATTTATCTCTGAACTTTCTATTTTGTTCCATTGATCTATAATTCTGTCTTTGTGCAGTACTATACTGTCTAGATGACTGTAGCTTTGTAGTTTAGTCTGAAGTCAGGGAGATTGATTCCTCCAGTTCCATTCCTCTTTCTCAAGATTGCTTTGGCTATTCGAGGTTTCTTGTGAAAATTGTGAAATTATTTGTTCTAGTTCTATGAAAAATACTGTTGGTAGTTTGAGAGGGATGGATTGTGTTGAATCCATAGATTGCTTTAGTTAGTATACTCATTTTCACATATTGATTCTTCCAATCCATAAACATGGCATGTTTCTCCTTCATCTTTGATTTCTTTCATGAGTGTTTTATAGTTTTCTATATATAGGTCTTTTGTTTCTTTAGGTAGATTTATTCTTAAGTATTTTATTCTTTCATTGCACCAGTGAATGGGATTATTTCTTTAATTTCTCTTTCTGATTTTTTCATTGTTGGTGTATAGGAATGCAAGGGATTTCTCTGTGTTAATTTTATATCCTGAAACTTTTCATTTTTCATTTCATTCATTCACTTCATAAATGTAAATGAAACATTTCATTTTCATTTATATTCATTGACTAGCTCTAGTAATTTTCTGGTGGTATCTGTAGGGTTTTCTATCTAGAGAATCATGTCATCAGCAAACTGTGAAATTTTCACTTCTTTTCCAATCTGGGCATACAGAGATAAAAACCATGTAAAGCAGTCCAAAACCATCACTGGTGCACTGGGACGACACAGAGGGATGGTGTGGGAGGGAGGAGGGAGGAGGGTTCAGGATGGGGAACACATTATCCTCCATTATTAAAATAAATAAAATTAAAATAAAAAATTAAAAAAATAAATAAAAAATCAAAAAAAAAATAAAAATTAAAATAAATAATTAAAAACCAAAATAAATAAAATCTTTTGCATATTAAATACGTATGTTTTAAGTACAGCTCTGCAATGCTCAAACATTTATTATACCTCAGTTTAGTTCCTCCTCATGGTCTGAAAGAGCTTCCACCAAACTGTAGCACAGATTCCAAGAGGAAGAACAGAAAACATCTGTAAGAGTATGTAAAAGTAGAAGCTCTTAGACTAGTAGAGTGGCTTGTCAGAATGGGGAGACTCTGGAGCTTGAACACTAGAATAGATCTCTTCCTTTATTGACTAGCTTTCTGCTCAACTTTCCAAGATGATGTGGAAATGAGACTACAAGATCATCTAGATTTGTGTTTTAGATGCTGGGAGGGAAAAATCATCACTTATATTCCGTGTTCCTAAAATAGATGCCTTGGAGAGACTCTTCACAAGGAATTGTTTTCTAAGTTACATAAATCAGTTTCATCACCTCCTTTGCAATTGTTTGAGATGGTAGGCACTTCTAGGAAGTTGATCAAAATGAGATTGTGACATATAAGTAATTTTTAAATCAAGCCAGTTTTCAAGATTTCAACAACCCACAACAATATTTTAGATCTCTTAATTGGCATTTATACTGGAAATTCTGCTGGAAGGATGTAACTTACTTTATAAGCAAATAAATACAAGAGAAGATACCTTACATGAGTAAGACTCATAATATAGGAACAGTTATTAGATCTCACAAAATCCATGTAGCAAGGAAGGGTTAATTTTGTCTCCATACTGGATCTGCTTCTGTGAATTTAACCCCTATTTTGCTGCTTTTGTTATAATGTGTGCTGTGCTTAGTCGCTCAGTCATGTCTGACTCTTTGCAACCCCATGGACTGCAGCCCACCAGGCTCCTCTGTCCATGGGGATTCTCCAGGCAAGAATACTGGAGTGGGTTGCTATGCCCTCCTCCAGGGGATCTTCCCAACCCAGGGATCGGACCCAGGTCTCCCACATTGCAGGAAGATTCTTTACTGTCTGAGCCATTAGGGAAACCCAATAATACTGCATTGGGAAGTCTATCCCTTTCCCCACCGGGAAATCAAACCAGGGTCTCCTGCATTGCAGGCAGATTCTTTACCAATTAACTACCAAGAAAGACATACATAATGGCCTGCCTCAGGGAGCCCCTGTCCTCACCTCTGCCTGACCCTTAAACTAAAGTACCTTTTTTTAAATTACAAGGAGATAACCTTAACTTGCCCACTTGTGAAGGACTGTGACATTTTTGAGTTCTTTGTATGGGAAATGGCACCCCTCATCTGCTAAATGGAGTGACTAGGATATTTGCATTTGGGGGGAGGGGTGCAGAATCGCAGAATCACTGATAGCAGTGGCATCATTGTTTACTTGATATGATAGGAGATGTTCTATTTCACACAACCCATGAAATGACTGTAAGGATCTGAAACTAACACATGCCCCTATCTGAGTTTGCTATTCTAGGAAATATTTGCAAGAATTCAATGGTCTTTTTACTTTGCTTCCTCAACTCCCCCCATCTCTGATCTAAAAAGGTCTGGCATCAGACCTCAACTCGATGGTTATTGTGAGATGTTAGTCTACCATCTTCTCAGTCAGTGGGCTCTCCAAATAAAGTCATATTCCATGCCTCAACACCTTGTCTCCCAAATTTATTGGCCTATCATGTGGGTAGCAGAGTGAGCCTGGACTCAGTAGCTGCTGCTGCTGCTACTGCTAAGTCACTTCAGTAGTGTCTGACTCTGTGAGACCCCATAGATGGTAGCCCACCAGGCTCCGCTGTCCCTGAGATTCTCCAGGCAAGAACACTGGAGTGGGTTGCCATTTCCTTCTCCAATGCGTGAACGTGAAGTCACTCGGTCATGTCTGACTGACTCCTAGCGACCCCACGGACTCCAGCCTACCAGGCTCCTCCGTCCATGGGATTTTCCAGGCAAGAGTACTGGAGTGGGTTGCCATTGCCTTCTCCGGACTCAGTAGCATCCATACTGAACTAATTCTTATTAATCTTATCATATCTACATTAAAAAAAACAAAGTGTGCATATACTTTTGTTTTGATAAATTGCAAACCATAAAAAGAGCAGTTTTGTTATTTATCATACACTTTTTGTTTTTATAATTGTTCCCTTTATGTGGTTTTAAAATTACTATTAACAGATATGTACTAATGTACACAGAAATATTCATAACTGCTTGTTCAAATTCTGAATCTTATATTTCAGCTAAATAATTCCTTCCCATTTGAAAACTGAAAAAACAAATAATGAAAACCTGAATTTCTTAATATTTAAAAGACCTAATTTCCATTACTGTTTTCAGAGCCCCTGATGAATCTTGGAATCCTCTAAAAAAAAAATAATAAGCAACCTAAAAGTTTGAATATGGCATTATAAGCACTTAATAGTCTTAATGTGGGGCTAACTATTTAAAAGGGGGACACATTCCATTCATAAAAGTGAAACAAGAAGAATGGCCAGACACCTGGCACATTAAGTTGTAAGTGATTTCGCAGAAACATATCACTATTTTCATAGTAAATATTTTTAATTTTTACCAATCAGATCAGATCAGTCGCTCAGTCCTGTCTGACTCTTTGTGACCCCATGAATCACAGCACGCCAGGCCTCCCTGTCCATCACCAACTCCCGGAGTTCACCCAGACTCACGTCCATCGAGTCAGTGATGCCATCCAGCCATCTCATCCTCTGTCGTCCCCTTCTCCTCCTGCCCCCTATCCCTCCCAGCATCAGAGTCTTTTCCAATGAGTCAACTCTTCGCATGAGGTGGTCAAAGTACTGGAGTTTCAGCTTTAGCATCATTCCTTCCAAAGAAATCCCAGGGCTGATCTCCTTACCAATGGCTAATCATTAATAGAACTTAGTGGAGAAAACAGCACTAGCAATCCTGTGTTCAAATAAAAATCAATATTTGCTAAGAGGCTGATACTTTTCAGTTATTTATATAGTCAACACAATTCAAATAAAATTCTCAGCAGGATGTTGTATAGATGTTTAAAAAAAATTGCTTGAAGAAAAAAATAATTCACCAAAGATACCTTTATCGCAAATATGCACATGAAAAGATGCTCAGCATCATTAATTATTAGGGGGATGCAAATTAAAACCATGATATAATTACACTGCTAAGTCACTTCAGTCGTGTCCGACTCTGTGCGACCCCATAGACGGCAGCCCACCAGGCTCTGCGATCCCTGGGATTCTCCAGGCAAGAATATTGGAGTGGGCTGCCATTTCCTTCTCCAATGCATTAAAGTGCAAAGTGAAAATGAAGTCGCTCAGTCGTGTCCAACTCTTAGCTACCCCACGGACTGCAACCTACCAGGCTCCTGCATCCATGGGATTTTCCAGGCAAGAGTACTGGAGTGGGTTGCCATTGCCTTCTCCAAGTGATGGTGTCCGTATATACTCCATTAAATAAAAACCTAAAAAATTTCAAATATGATGAGGGTGCTGAGCAGATGGAATTTACATACACTACTAGTGAAAAAAAATGGTATATTCACTTTGGAAAATATTTTGGCAATTTCTTATGAAACTAAACATATTTACTATAAGACCCATCAATATCATTCTTAGGTATTTACCCCAAAAATATAAAGTCTCATCATCACAGAGAAGCCTGTCAGAATATTTATAGTAGCTTGTTCATAATTTGACTATCCTGTAGGCAAATAACTTGACTATCCTCTAAAGTGAGAATGGATTTTAAAACAAAACAAATAAACAAACAAAAAAACTGTGGTACAACCATACCGTGAAATAGTACTCAGCAATAAAAAGTAATGAGTAATTGATACACACAACAAAGGGAGATGATGAATCCCCCTTTTAACAAACTTATAATTAAGTATTATTAAAAAGGAGCTTTCTATTTGCAATTATTTTAGCTGATTTTGCTCAAATTAAGTAATTTACCTTATTTCTCAAAATGTGCTTATGTCTGAATTGATCCTAAAACATTGTGTAGTTTGATGGGTCCAGATGGGTTCAGCCTTAAAATTTAAAATTTTTAAAACAATTTATATCTTCCCAAAATATTAGAATGGTTATTAGAATGTTATGCAATATTTCAAATGTAGTAAACATGTATTGAAATTTCATACACAATTTAAAAATCAATCATCATACATTTTAATAGTATATAAGGAAAAACAATAGTTTTAATTCCTTATTTAATTCATGTGAAGGTAATAAATTGTGATCATTTTCAGTGAGCAAAGTTAACTTACAATATTATGATGTTAGTTCGATAATAATGACCTTTTCTAATACTGATTACATCATTTTGCAATTTTAGAATCATGTTTTTAAAAATATCTTAAAGATGTCACATCAGATCAAAATTCCCTAATTTTGATCTTTAATTTTGCATTAACTATATCAGAATATATTATACACATCTAAAATAGTGAAATGATTTTTTTAAAACATTTCCTTTGGTTCTAACTTTTGTGTAAGGAAGATGTTCACAGACATTCTTATGGTATTTTAACATTTATGAATTAATCTATTGCTTATCAGCATAGTTCAGTCATTCAATTGTGTTCGACTGTTTGCGACCCCCATGGACTGAAGCACGCCAGGCTTCCCTGTCCATCACCAACTCCCAGAGCTTGCTCAAACTCATGTTCATGGAGTCGGTGATGCCATTCAACCATCTTATCCTCTGTCGTCCTCTTCTCCTCCTGCCTTCAATCTTTCTCAGCATCAGAATCGTTTCCAATGAGTCAGTTCTGTGCATCAGATAGCCAAAGTATTGGAGTTTCAGCTTCAGCATCAGTCCTTCCAATGAATATTCAAGACTGATTTCCTTTAGGATTGACTGGTTTGATTTCCTTGCTATTCAAGGAACTCTCAAGTCTTCTCCAACATCACAGTTTAAAAGCATCAATTCTTCAGTGCTTAGCTTTCTTTATGGTCCAACTCTCACATCCATACATGACTACTGGAGAAACCATAGCTTTGACTATACAGACCTTTGTTGGCAAAGTAGTGTCTCTGCTTTTTAATATGCATCATACAACCGATTTTTCACATCTTTTGCCATTACATGTCTTTCTTGAAACACTATTATTTCATAACGAAGTGTGAGAAAATGCATTATTCAGATTTTTCTTTCAGTCTCAAAACCTCTCATAGCTGACAAGTTTAATCTTTTTAATAGTATGTAGCTTAGCATATTCTGTGGTCATTTGTGCTATACTAAAATAAACAACAGTCTCTGTTTTTCTTCATTAATGTTAAGGTGCCCCAATGTTAATGTTATTTTTCTTTTAACATTAAAATCATGGTACAGAGTTTCCAAAACTTGTTTCTAAACTTTGGAAGTGTGTTACTTTTTGCTAACCACATAAGTTCTATTTTGTTGTAAAATATTCTATTCAACTTAACATTTCATTGTTTAAATGACATAGAATAAAAATAACATTAGCAGGTTGTGTAGGTTGATAAATATTATTTATGGCATATATTTAAAACCCAATATGAAATATACCACTGAGTATTTTTGAAATATATTATTTGTGGTTAATATGCCAGACTAAGTACTAAATTTATAAGAAATAAATACATTCAAATGTTAATACAGTCATATAAGTCAGGTAACTAATCCTTCAATTTGCTTTTTATATTTACTTGTAAAAAATCCAATGTCATTAAAGCCAGGGAAATGTATTTATATATGGATTTACATTTTAAAAGATAAGTTTTAAGAGATTTTAATGTACATCATTATCCATCAAAGCATTTGAGATTTGTGTGGGATATGAAACCATTATTTCTTGTTTGAAGCTCTCCATGACAGAAAGTCTTATATCTTTGGCACTTACCTACATATGCTGGCATCATCATCCTATTACTGAAAAAAGGAAGAGGGGGAGCAAATTCAGATAATGTTCTCTTGGAATTGCATTGCCTACAGGAATTGTTACTGATTCTCAACTTATCCTGTGTGCCTCCTAAAGCATCATATCGATCTCATCACTACTCAGTTCAAATTTACAAAAGTCAGCCTCCAGAGTCCTTATTCTGGCAGCCAGTATTCTCCATCCTCTAGGTCCAAAACTCAGCTCAACTTATCTCTACCGGGAGACTACCTTAATGCTTCAGTTAGTGAAAAAATCTACTCATTGTGAATTGTTTTTCTTTTTCTTTATCTAGCATTTATGCTATTCTAGGCTGTATTTCATCATTTCATGGGAAATAGATGGGGAAACAGTGGAAACAGTGGCAAATTTTATTTTGGGGGGCTCCAAAATCACTGCAGATGGTGATTGCAGCCATGAAATTAAAAGACGTTTACTCCCTGGAAGGAAAGTTATGACCAACGTAGATAGCATATTCAAAAGCAGAGACATTACTTTGCCAACAAAGGACCGTCTAGTCAAGGCTATGGTTTTTCCTGTGGTCTTGTATGGATGTGAGAGTTGGACTGTGAAGAAGGCTAAGCACTGAAGAATTGATGCTTTTGAACTGTGGTGTTGGAGAAGACTCTTGAGAGTCCCTTGGACTGCAAGGAGATCCAACCAGTCCATTCTGAAGGAGATCAGCCCTGGCATTTCTTTGGAAGGAAGGATGCTAAAGCTGAAACTCCAATACTTTGGCCACCTCATGTGAAGAGTTGACTCATTGGAAAAGACTCTGATGCTGGGAGGGATTGGGGACAGGAGGAGAGGGGACGACAGAGGATGAGATGGCTGGATGGCATCACTGACTCGATGGACATGAGTCTGAGTGAACTCCGGGAGTTGGTGATGGACAGGTAGGCCTGGCATGCTGAGATTCATGGGGTCACAGAGTTGGACACGACTGAGCAACTGAACTGAACTGAGGCTGTATTTCTGGTTATCTCTACTTTGATTTGCACATTAAGTGGACTTGTTTTAAATGATTTATCCATATTAAGTTTGTCCAGAATTTTTAGTCACTAGAAATAAATTTCTAACATTTCACAAAATAAATTATCATTCTATGCCACAAATATTATTCACCTGATTAAATCCACAAATAGATAATATTAAGGTGTAAAGAAAATATTCTTGCATTAAAATGTTTTTTAAAATTTTTTTTTATTTTTAAACTTTACAAAATTGTATTAGTTTTGCCAAATATCAAAATGAATCCACCACAGGTATACATGTGTTCCCCCATCCTGAACCCTCCTCCCTCCTCCCTCCCCATACCATCCCTCTGGGTCGTCCCAGTGCACTAGCCCCAAGCATCTAGTATCATTCATTGAACCTGGACTGGCAACTCATTTCATACATGATATTTTACATGTTTCAATGCCATTCTCCCAAATCTTCCCACCCTCTCCCTCTCCCACAGAGTCCATAAGACTGTTCTATACATCAGTGTCTCTTACACTGTCTCGTACACAGGGTTATTGTTACCATCTTTCTAAATTCCATATATATGCGTTAGTATACTGTATTGGTGTTTTTCTTTCTGGCTTACTTCACTCTGTATAATAGGCTCCAGTTTAGGGAATACAGTTTGCCCCAAACCTCAAATACCAAAAAGCAAACACAAAAATCTTTTTCAAAGATTCAAGTGCATCTGTTCTAAAGTAACTTAATATATTTCCTTCATTCTCAAATCACTTTTAATTAGAACCCCATTTTCTTTCAATACCTAGAATTTCCATTAGTTTTTTCCTGACACAAAAGTGACAATAAGTAGATTTAGGTCACACACACAAAAAAGGCAAATAGATGTTTAAGATTCAGGCTGACTCTGTATGTGTGCAGCAGAATCAAAATGATCTATAGATTATACTGAAACCAATTTGCTACAGAGTCTGTATGATTCTCCCAGTGACAGAGTAGCTAGAAGTGATAGTCTCCCCTGTTGAAGGTGCAATGTACATAAATCACTGTAAATTGGATCTACAAAGCCATTTAGTACAAGGTAATCTACCATGGAAATGTAGACTCAGCCAAAGATACTTATTAAACACTTCCTGGCCCGAATATTCAATTGGAAAGGAAAATTTGCTCTCCATGTTAAATATGAGAACTTTGCAGTATCTTCACAGTTCTCCTGTAAATCAAAATTGTTCTAAAATGAAAAAAATGTAAAGGACTCAAATACCACCAGATAACTTCTGTATTGGTTAAAATTAGTGCAATTGCCAAGAAAAAAAAAAATAGAGACTCAAAATGCATTGGGAGAATGTGCCAAAATTGACAGAGCTAGTATATGCTGGTGATCTTAAACCCAAATGTACTCTGAGGCCTGATTGCTTGACTCTGCAAATTTGTAGAAACTGAAATAGGGCAATGACAATTGGATCACCCATTATAGACAGCAAATACACAAGGCTATGGTTCCAATTATGGATATGGTTTAACTATGCTTCCTTACTACTAGTTAATTTTCAGGGTTAGTTAAAATGATAACTTTCTTCACTAGTTTTGCTTTCTTGATAAGCAATCAGTTTTTTCTATTTGAAGTAGTTGCACTATGGTTAATTCATTTTATAAAGAGAGAGGGGAATAAAAGCTACTTAAAAGAATTTGAAAAGAGTAGATACATGTATGTATATAACTGAGTCACTTTGCTGTACACCTGAAACTAGCACAACATTGCTAATCAACTATACTGTGATATAAAATTAAAAGTCAAAAAAAGAGCATTTTGAGAAAAGTGAAAGATATGAAGATCATCCTAAATTTAAAGTTCATTTCATAGACTCTAGATACCTGATCTCTTTACATGAATAGAAAGTTACTCATCAAGGTGTTTACCTAGGTAAACTGTGTTTTGGGAAAAGATTATATACACATTGATCTGTTTTTGTTTTTGTTTTCCTCTTTCAGGTCTGTGATGTGTTTGGCTGAGGTTATTCGCACATAGCCTCTATTTTCCAAAATCACTAAGTTATATTTAAGAGAATTAAATCTGAATATTCCTCTCCTAAAATGCTAAACCTAATATAGAATCCCTAAGTTTAATTTATTTTAGTTTTGGATTTCATGAGTCTCTTAATTATGTCTCCAGAATTACAGAAGGTATGGTATGCAGTATTGTGATATTTGTATGCTTTATTATAGAAAAGCTTTGTGTACATGGGATATATTTGTGACCCAAATCCTCAAGTTTCTTCTTAAAAAGTTAGTCTTCCTCTGGATTTTGTTGTTGTTGCTTTTCTGACTTCTAACTGTTGCTAAATTGGTACACTCTCTCATTTTATATATAGGTATTCCTTCTCTTCAGAAAACTAAGATCATGGCATCTGGTCCCATCACTTCATGGGAAATAGATGAGGAAAGAGTGGAAACAGTGGCAGACTTTATTTTGGGGGGCTCTAAAGTCACTGTTGATGGTGATTGCAGCCATGAAATTAAAAGACGTTTACTCCTTGGAAGGAAACTTACGACCAACCTAGATAGCATATTCAAAAACAGAGATACTACTTTGCCAACAAACGTCCGTCTAGTCAAGGCTATGGTTTTTCTAGTGGTCATGTATGGATGTGAGAGTTGGACTGTGAAGAAAGCTGAGTGCTGAAGAATTGATGCTTTTGAACTGTGATGTTGGAGAAGACTCTTGAGAGTCCCTTGGACTGCAAGGAGATCCATTCTAAAGGAGACCACTCCTGGGTGTTCATCAAAAGGACTGATGCTAAAGCTGAAACTCCAATACTTTGGCCACCACATGCAAAGAGTTGACCCATTGTAAAATACTCTGAGCTGGGAAGGATCGGGGGCAGGAGGAGAAGGAGACGACAGAGGATGAGATGGCTGGATGGCATCACCAACTAGATGGACATGAGTTTGAGTAAACTCCGGGAGTTGGTGATGGACAGGGAGGCCTGGAGTGCTGTGATTCATGGGGTCGCAAAGAAGGGGACACGACAGAGTGACTGAACTGAATTGAATTGAATGGTCAGGAAACAACAGTTAGAACTGGACATGGAACAACAGACTGGTTCCAAATAGGAAAAGGAGTATGTCAAGGCTGTATATTGTCACCCTGCTTATTTAACTTCTATGCAGAGTACATCATGAGAAATGCTGGGCTGGAAGAAGCACAAGCTGGAATCAAGATTGCTGGGAGAAATATCAATAACCTCAGATATGCAGATGACACCACCCTTATGGCAGAAAGTGAAGAGGAACTAAAAAGCCTCTTGATGAAAGTGAAAAGAGAGTGAAAAGGTTGGCTTAAAACTCAACATTCAGAAAACTAAGATCATGGCATCTGGTCCCATCACTT
Organism: Bos mutus; assembly: GCF_027580195.1. Taxonomy (NCBI): domain Eukaryota; kingdom Metazoa; phylum Chordata; class Mammalia; order Artiodactyla; family Bovidae; genus Bos; species Bos mutus. The sequence continues at coordinate 94,903,105 of NC_091618.1, read as the reverse complement.
CATGGGAAATATATGGGGAAACAGTGGTAAACTTTATTTTTTTGGGCTCCAAAATCACTGCAGATGGTGATTGCAGCCATGGAATTAAAAGACTCTTACTCCTTGGAAGGAAAGTTATGACCAACCTAGATAGCATATTCAAAAGCAGAGACATTACTTTGCCAACAAAATTCAGCAAAGCCAACAAAATTCTGTCTAGTCAAGTCTATGGTTTTTCCAGTGGTCATGTATGGATGTGAGAATTTGGACTGTGAAGAAAGCTGAGTGCCGAAGAATTGATGCTTTTTGAACTGTGATGTTGGAGAAGACTCTTGAGAGTCCCTTGGACTGCAAGGAGGTCCAAGCAGTGCATCCTAAAGGAGATCAGTCTTGGGTATTGATTGGAAGGACTGATGCTAAAGCTGAAACTCCAATACTTTTGCCATCTCATGTGAAGAGTTGACTCATTGGAAAAGACTCTGATGCTGGGAGGGATTGGGGGCAGGAGGAAAAGGGGACAACAGAGGATGAGATGGCTGGATGGCATCACTGACTCAGTGGACATGAGTTTGAATGAACTCCGGGAGTTGGTGATGGACAGGGAGGATTGGGAGCTGCAGTTCATGGGGTCACATAGAGTCGGGCATGATGAGCAACTGAACTGAACTGAACTGAATGGTCAAATGATATTTTTATTCATCTCAAAATACATACTACAAGTTTTTAAAATTGAACTTAAATCCTGCCAAAATTTAAAGCCTTCTATGAATTCATCCCTATGTAATCATTCTTGTTCTTACATTTTCTTAATTATTTTATCTTTTATTATCTTATATTTGTTATTAATATTTATTTTACTCTATGCTCACCAAGTACATTATAAGCTTCTATAAGGAAGATACATATTTAATATTTATTATCCATAAGCCTTTACCATATACACAAAATTATATCTTACTTGACAATTTGACTGGTCCAGCTTATAAATGCCAGCTGAGCTTTTTTAAGTTCTTTGTAAATCTTCTCCTTTCCAGGAAGGAATTGTCCTTGATATCATTGTTATTATAGGGATCTTTGGGCTTATGGCAGAGACATTTGGGTTTTCAAAAATAGCTCAGATGTAAGCTATTGATGATTTGTTTCTTTGTCTCACCATTTCTACAGCTCTAGACCCTACTGAGCACTGTATAATAAAGTACTAAATTTAGGCATGGACTTTTTGTGGACTTTCTGAATAGAGATTGTTTTCTGCTGTTTTTATTATAATAGATTAACATATCAAATTTTACTAAATATGGAATCTATTGAAATTGAAGATTCTGAAGGAAGGAATTAAGTATCAACCCAGTAGATTACTGCTGGAGGCAATGGTAGAAGAGTTTTCTTCAAGCCACCTTGTCACTGAAAATGACTACTGACGATGACAAAAAAAAAAAAAAAAATTGGAGACCAAGATGGCAGAGGAGTAGGTGGACATGGAGTACATCTCTCTCTGTGGATACATCAGAAATACACCTTCAGACACAGAAATGTATGTGGAACACCAGCTGAGAGCAGACAGGAGTACCTGACCAGAGGAAAAGAAGATATAGAGCCACACAAAACTCAGTAGGAGGAAGGAATTAGGGTGAAAAACAGGAGTGTTAGTAAGGCTAGACCTGCCCTCGGTGGGTGGGGGAAATGAAGCAGGGGTCAGATCCCCACAACAGGGCAATTGTCTGAGTCAGAGGAGAAACATTTAAGGCTGAGAGTGAAACAGCTGATTTGGGGCAGCCTAAATGGAATGAGACTCAGACAGTCCTTGCCACAGCCATACATAACCCAGACAGGGACACAGGTCCCCTGGAAGGCACAGCGGCTGGGAACTGGAGTTTAAGGATTGTGGAGCAATCCCAAGGGAGGGCTGCTGGTGAAGGAGAGAGACAGATCGAAGGGATGTGAGGGAGGAGACTGTGGTGGGAAATGCCTGTGGAGGAAAGTCGTGCAGCCATGGAAGCAAGGCAATACTGTTGAGTCATGTGGAGGGAGTGGAGCCATCACCATAGCCTCTCTCTCCCCACATGCCACCATTGGCAACTGAACAATAGAGAGGCTGGCCCATCAAACACCTGACACACTGAACTACAGGGTTGGACCACACTCAGGATGCCCCTTTAAGTGCCTGGCATGCTGATCTACAGAGTAGGACCCCAGCCAGGGGGGCCCCTCTATGTGCCTGAGGCACCCAACAACAAAGAAGGACCCCAGGCAAGGGAGTCTTCTAAGTGCCTGAACAGGCAGAACCATGGAGAAAGACTGGCCAAAGAGGCCTTCTGATCGCCAGCTACAAGAGGCTCAAAAAAAAGACTCTGATAGGGCTATAAATCCTGCAGTGGAGGCAGTCTGTGACCCTGCACACTTGGCACCACCAGGGTCCCTGCAAGTCAAGCAGCTGCGCCACCTTCACGTTCAAGTCTCACTGGGGCAGAGATGCCACAGGCAAAAAAAAAAAAAAGTCTTGCACCTGTGCATGCATGGTCGCTTCAGTTGTATCCAACGCAGGGTCTTGCAGCCCTGAAGACTATGGCCTGTCAGGCTTCTCTGTCAGAGGGTATTCCCCAGGCAAGAATACTGTAGCACATTGGTCAATACCAATGTATTGATTGACATACCCTTTTAGAGCACTATATTTCCTGCTGCCCTAGATGCCAACTCCCCTGAGTGCCTGGTGCTGCTAGAATCCCTGAAACCCAAGAAGCTGCACCACCTCCACACCTGACCCTCACAGAGGAAAACCCAAGTCCTCCAGGGCAGCATCAGGAGCAAGCGACAGTGGACGACCCGCATGTAGAGGTGGAAATAAAACCACAATTGAAACTCGGGGCAGTGTGGCCAAGGAAGAAGACCCAAAACCTTCCCACCAGCTGTACAAGCTGCAGATTAAATCCACACAATCAACTAGGCAGACTCTGTGTCTATGAACACTGAGAGTTCCCACAAAAGAAACACACTAGTTCTGATAGCTGTGGACATTGGAGGCAAAAACACATAGGAGTAGGACCAGATTAGAATCTGAGCTGCCTCCACAGTAAGTCCAGAGATCAGCACAGTGTTGGAGGGCATCCTAGGGAGGTCAGGTGAACAGTGACTCCCACAGAGGGAAAGGACTCTGATAGCAGTGACTCAAGACAAACTTTTGTTATTCTTATGTTTTGACTTGTTCTGTAGATTCTTTCAGATTTTCTTTTTCCATTTTTCTTTCCCTCTGTTGTAGTTGGCACTATGAAATCTAATTAAGCTTTGAGCTTTTTTTTTTATTTCCTAATTCACATTTTTTATTGTTGTTATAAACCTCTGCCTCTGTGGTGGGCTTTTGAAAACCTGTAGAGTTTTCCTTTTTTCTTTTTTTTTTTTTCTCTTTTTTAATTTTAATTTTTAAAATATATTATTATTTTTTCTACATTTATTCTTTTGTTTACTTATATTACTGTTCTTTTCCCCTTGCAGTTAAACATTAACATATATAAATCTTTTTTATCTACCTTTATGTAGTTTGCATATCTATTCTTTCTTTTCTTTCTCTCCTTTTCTCACAACATATTGTTAGTTTTATCTTCATTGCTTTATTTCCCAATTGGCACCTTGCTTTACTTTGTTTTCCAGTTTGTGCTTTAGTTAATTTTGTTCAGTAGATATAATTCTTGGTTTCCTATGTTTGTTGTGTCAACCTATTGTACTTTACTTTTGTTGAACTGTTTTGATTTTGCTTATGGGGGTATATAATATGTGTATATTCAGTCACAATTTTTATTATTCTTAAAAACCTCTGCCTCTATCTTGGGCTTTTGCAGTTCTGTGGAGTTTTCTTTTTTTCTTTTTTCTTTCTTCTTCTGTTCTTTTTTTCTTTCCTCTTTTTATAATTTAATTTTTAAACCTATTATAGTTTTTCATCAAGTGAGAGTAAAAAGTTAATTCAGAACTTTTCTGAATTATTCAACATTCAGAAAACTAAGACCATGGCATCTGGTCCCATCACTTCATGGCAAATAGATGGGGAAACATTGGAAAGAGTGACAAACTTTATTTTCTTGGGCTCCAAAATCACTGCAGATGGTAAATGCAGCCATGAAATTAAAAGATGTTTGCTCCTTGGAAGAAAAGTTATGACCAATGTAGACAGCATATTAAAAAGCAGAGACATTACTTTGCCAACAAAAGTCTGTCCTGTCAAAGCTATGGTTTTTCCAGTAGTCATATATTGATGTGAGAGTTGGATTCTAAAGAAAGCTGAGGGCTGAAGAATTGATGCTTTTGAAATGTGGTGTTGGAGAAGATTCTTGAGAGTCTCTTGGACTGCAAGGAGATCCAACCAATCCATCCTAAAGGAAATCAGTCTTAAATATTCACTGAAAGGACTGTTGTTGAAGCTGAAACTTCAATACTTTGGCCACCTGAAGTGAAGAACTGACTCATTGGAAAAGACCCTGATGCTGGGAAAGATTGAAGGCAGGAGGAGAAGGGGACGACAGAGGATGAGATGGTTGGGTAGCATCACCAACTCAATAGACATGAGTTTGATTAAGCTCTGGGAATTGGTGATGGACAGGGAAGCCTGGCATGCTGTAGTCCATGGGGGCTCAAAGAGTAAGACAAGACTGAAAAACTGAACTGAACTGACAGATTATATTTTTTCTACATTTATTGCTTTGTTTTCCTTTCCTACTATTCTTTTCCCATTGCAGTTAATCTTTAATGTATATAAACCTTTTTCATCTATCTCTCTTTAATTTTGCATATCTATGCTTTTCCTTTCTTTCCTGTCCTCTCAAAATATTGGTTAGTTTTGTTTTTATTGCTTTATTCCCCACTTGGCACCTTGCTTTAGTTTTGTTTTCCAGTTGTGCTTTAGTTAGTTTTGTTCTTAACTGGTAGAAATAACTTTTTATTTCTTTTGTTCACTGGGTCAATCTACTGTATTTTATTTTTGTTGGACTGTTTTGACTTTGTTCATGGGTGTATATTTATATGTGTATATTCCATCATTTTAATTATTATTTGCCTGATTTTGTAACTGCCATTTGTCTGGACTTGATTTTGATTTCTTGTTTGGGGATATTTGTTTTATCTCACTTAATGCCATTATAAACCACTTGTGGAATTTTCATTCATGACCAGAGATCAAGCCCTGAGCCTTTGGAGTGGGAGCACTGACTCCAAGACCCTAGACTACCAGAGAATTATCCTTAAGGTGTATCAAATAATGAGAACTCATACAAATGACACCACTTGAATACAAGACCCAGCATTACTCAACCACCAGTAGCACCCTGTGCAGGACGCCTCATCTAAACACAAAACAAAGCAAAACTACCAACCCATTCATCAGCATACAGGATTACCACCTAACTCCTCAGCTATGCCCATCAGAGGAAAAAGGAACAAACAAACAAACAAAAATCAGCACAAATCATAACTTAGACAAACCTTACACAAACCACTCAACCAACCTTAGAAGGGCAGAACCAAACGGAAGAAAGTATTCAACCTTCTTCAAGGAAAGAATTCAATGTCCCTTGAAGCCTGGGAAAAGGAGACCTCAAACACAATAAGTTAAAAAAATAATAATGAAAAGGTAAAGAATACTATACAAATGAAGGAAAAAACTAAAAACACAGAAGTCCAAATAAATGAAGAGAAAATAGATAAACTACCTGAAAAAGAATTCAGAATAATGATAGTAAAAATGATCAATAACCATGGAAACAACATGGAGACAATGAAAGAATAAATTAACAAAGACCTAGAAGAATTAAAGAGTAAATATACAGAGACAAACAATCCAATCACTGAAATTAAAAATACTCTAGAAGGAATCAATAGCAGAATATCTGAAGCAGAAAAAAGAATCAGTGAACTGGAATATAAAAATGTGGAAATAACTCCTAAGGAGCAGAATAAATTAAAAAGAATGAAAAGAACTGAGGAGAGTCTCAGAGCCCTCTGGGACAATGTCAAATGCACCACCCTTCAAATTATAAGGGTCCCAAAAGAAGAAGAGAAAAAGAAAGGATATGAGAAAATTTTTGAACAGATTATAGTTGAAAAGTATCCCAACATGGAAAGGAAATAGTCAATCATGTCCAAGAGGCACAAAGGGTCCCAAACAGGATAAACCCAAGGAGAAACTAGCCAAGACACATGCTAATCAAACTAACAAAGACTAAACACAAGGAAAGAACATTAAAAGCAGCAAAAAGGAAGCAACAAGTGACATACAAGGGAAACTCCATGTGCTTAATAGCTGATCTTTCAGGAGAAATTCTGCAGGCCAGAAGGGAATGGCAGGATGTCTATAAAGTACTGAAAGGGAAAAATCTACAACCAAGATTACTGCACCTGGCAAGGATGTCATTGAAAATTGATGGAGAAATAAAAAGCTTTTCAGACAAGCAAAAGTGAAGAGAATGCAGTGCTACCAAACCAGGTTTGCAACAAATGTAAAAGGGACTCATATAGTCAAGAGATAAATGAGGAAAAAAAGGATCTACAAAATCAACCCCAAACAATTAAGAAAATGGCAATAGGAACATATATAACAATAATCATTTTAAATGTAAATGGATAAAATGCTCCAACCAAAAGACACAAGCTGGCTGAATGGATACAAAAACAAGACCCATAAATATGCTGTCTACAAGAAACCCACTTCAGACCTAAAGACACATATAGACTGAAAGTGAGAGGATGGAAAAACATATTCCATGGAAATGGGAAGCAAAAGAAAGCTGAAGTAGCCATCCTCATATCAAAAACAAAAAAAATAGGCCTTAAAATGAAGATGATAAGCGATAAGGAAGGACAATACATAATGATCAAGGGATCAATCCAAGAAGAAGGCATAACAATTGTAAATATCTATGCATCCAACATAGGAGCACCTCAGTACATAAGACAAACACTAACAGACATAAAAGGAGAAATTAACAGTAACATGATACTAGTAGGAGACTTTAACACCCCACTCACACCAATGGACAGATCATCAAAACAAAAAATTAATAAGGAAACGCAAGTCTTAAATGTACATTAGATGAAATGGATCTCATCAATATCTTCAGAACATTCCATCCAAAGGCAGAAGAATACACCTTCTTTTCAAATGTACATGGAACATTCTCCAGGATAGCCCACATCTTGGGTCACAAATCAAAACTCAGCAAATTTAAGAAAATTCAAATCGTATCAAACATCTTCTCTGACTACACCACCACGAGACTAGATATCAATTATACGGGAAAAAAAAAACAACTGTAAGAAACACAAACACATAGAGATTATGCTACATATTTCTAAATAACCAACAGGTTACTGAAAAAATCAAAAGGGAAATCAAAAGATGTCTTGTAACAAATGACAATGAAAATATGACAACTCAAAACCTATGAGATGCAGCCAAAGCAGATATAAGAGGGAAGTTTATAGCAATACAATCCTACCTCAAGAAACAATAAAAACTCAAATAGACAGCCTAACTTTACACCTAAGACAACTGGAAAAAGAAAAACAAACAAAAAAACACCGAAAATTAGTAGAAGGAACAAAGTCATAGAGATCTGAGAAGAAATAAATGAAAAAGGAATGACAGAAACAATAGTAAAGATTAATAAAACTAAAAGCTGGTTCTTTGAGAAGATAAACAAAATTAATAAATCTTTAGCCAGACTCATCAAGAAAAAAAGAGAGAAGAATCAAATCAACAAAATTAGAAATGAAAAAGGAGAGGTTACAACAGACAATGAAGAAATGCAAAGGATTATAAGAGACTATTATGAACAACTATATGGCAATAAAATGGATAACCCGGGAGAAATAGATTCTTAGAAAAGTTCAATCTTCCAAGACTGAACCAGGAAGAAATAGAAATTATGAACAACCCAATTACAAGCACTGAAATTGAAATTGTAATAAAAAAATCTCCCAGAAAACAAAAGCCCAGGACCAGATGGCTTCACAGGAGAATTCTATCAAACATTTAGAAAAGAACTAATGCCTATCATTATAAAACTCTTTCAAAAATTTGCAGAGAAAGGAATACTTCCAAACTCAATCTGTGAGGCCACCATCACCCTGAAACCAAAATCAGACAAAGACAACACAAAAAATTAAAACTATATGCCAATGTCACTGATGAACATAGATGCAAAAATCCTTGACAAAATTTTAACTGAGAATTCAGCAACACATTAAAAAGCTCATACACCCTGATCATGTTTGGTTTATTCCAGGGATGCAAGGACTCTTCCATAGATGCAGAACAAAGCCTTTGACAAAATTCAGCACCCATCTATGATTAAAACCCTACAAAATGGGCATAGAAGGAACCTACTTCAACATAGTAAAGGCCATATATGATAAGCCTACAGCAAACATTATTCTCAAATGTTGAGAAACTGAAAGCAGTCCCCTTAAAATCAGGAACAAAACAAGGTTGTCCACTTTCACCACTATTATTGAACATAGCTCTGAAAGTCCTAGCTACAACAATCAGAGAAGAAAAACAAACAAAAATAATCCAGATCAGAAAAGAAGAAGTAAAGCTCTCACTGCTTGCAGATGACATGATACTGTACATAGAAAACCCTAAAGATAGTGTCAGAAAATTAGTAGAGCTAATGAGTATACTTAACAAAGTTGCAGGACACAAAATCAATACACAGAAATCACTTCCATTTCTACATACTAACAAAGAAAAATCAGAAAAAGAAATTAAGGAATCATATCCATTCACCATTGCAAGAAAAATAATTAAATATCTAGGAATAAACTTACCTGAAGAGACTAAAGAACTGTACACAGAAAATTATAAGACACTAATGAAAGAAATCAAAGATGACATAAACAGATGGAGAGATATTCCATGTTCCTGGGTAGGAAGAATCAATATTGTGAAAATGACTATACTACCAAATGCAATCTACAGATTCAATGCAATCCCTATCAAATTACCAATGTCACTTTTCACAGAACTAGAATAAAAAATTGCACAATTCATTTGGAAACAAAAAAGACCCTGAATAGCCAAAGAAGTCTTGAGAAAGAAGAATGAAGCTGGAGGAATCAACCATCCTGACTTCAGATTATACTGCAAAGCTACAGTCATCAAGACAGTATGCTACTGGTACAAAAACAGAAACATAGACCAATGGAACAAGATCAAAAGCCCATAAGTAAACCCATGCACCTATGGGCACCTTATTTTTGACAAAGGAGGCAAGAATATTTTTGACAAAGGAGGGCAAAGACAGTCTCTTAAATAAATGGTGCTGGGAAAACTGGACAGCTACATGTCAAAGAATGAAATTAGAACACTTCCTAACACCATACACAAAGATAAACTCAAAATGGATTAAGACTTAGATGTAAGACAAGAAACTGTAAACCTCTTAGAGGAAAACATGGGCAGAACACTCGGTGGCATAAATCAAAGAAAGATCTCTGTGACCCATCTCCTAGAGTAATGGAAATAAAAACAAGAGTAAAGAAGTGGGACCTGATTAAACTTAAAAGCTTTTGCACAGGAAAGGAAAGTATAAGCAAGGTGAAAAGACAACCCTCAGAATGGGAGAAAATAAGTACAAATGAAACAACAGACAAAGGATTAATTTCCAAAATATACAAGTAGCTCATACAACTCAATACCAGAAAACATCAGGAAAAGACATAAACAGACATTTCTCCAAAGAAGACACACAGATGCCTAACAAATACATGAAAAGATGCTCAACAGTTCAGTTCAGTACAGTCGCTCAGTCATGTCTGACTCTTTGCGACCCCATGAACCACAGCATGCCAGGCCTCCCTGTCCATCACCAACTCCCGGAGTCCACCCACACCATGTCCATCGAGTTGGTCATGATATCTAACCATCTCATCCTCTGTCGTCCCCTTCTCCTCCTGCCCTCAATCTTTCCCAGCATCAGGGTCTTTTCAAGAGGGTCTGAATCAAAAGAGTCAGCTCTTCTCATCAGATGACCAAGTATTGGAGTGTCAGCTTCAACATCAGTCCTGACAATGAACACCCAGGACTGATCTTTAGGATGGGCTGGCTGGATCTCCTTGCAGTCCAAGGGACTCTAAAGGGTCTTCTCCAACACCACAGTTCAAAAGCATCAATTCTTTGGCACTCAGCTTTCTTTAGAGTCCAACTGTCACATCCATACATAACCACTAGAAAAACCATAGCCTTGACTAGACAGACCTTTGTTGGCAAAGTAATGTCTCTGCTTTTGAATATGCTGTTTAGGTTGGTCATAAATTTCCTTCCAAGGAGTAAGCGGTCTTTTAATTTCATGGCTGAAATCACCATCTGCAGTGATTTTGGAGCCCAGAAAAATAAAGTCTGACACTGTTTCTACTGTTTCCCCATCTATTTGCCATGAAGTGATGGGACCAGATGCCATGATCTTCGTTTTCTGAATGTTGAGTTTTAAGCTAAATTTTTCACTCTCCTCTTTTACTTTCATCAAGAGGCTCTTTAGTTCTTCTCACTTTCTTCCATAAGGGTGGTGTCATCTGCATATCTGAGATCATTGGTATTTCTCCCAGAAATCTTGATTACAGCTTGTAGTTCCTCCTGCCCAGTGTTTCTCATGATGTACATTGCTCATTATTAGAGAAATTCAAATCAAAACTACAATGACGTATCACCCCACACTGCCAGAATGGCCATCATCAAAAAGTCTACAAACAATAAATGCTGGAGAGGATGTGCAGAAAAGGGAAAACACTTGCACTGTTGGTGGGAATGTAAATTGATACAGCCACTATGGAAGTTGGTATGGAGATTCCTTAAAAACTAGGAATAAAACCACCATATGACCCAGCAATTCCATTCCTATACATATGAAACATTTGGTTTCCCTAAGGAAACCAAAAGTGAAAAAGACACATGTATCACATTATTGCAGTAATATTTACAATATCTAGAACATGAAAGTAACCTGGATGTCCATTGACAGATGAATGGATAAAGATGTTGTATTACATATACACATTGGAATATTACTCAGCCATAAAAAGAAATGCATTTGAGTCAGTTATAATGATGTGAATGAACTTAGAACCTATTATACGGAGTGAAGCAAGTCAGAAAGAGAACAATAAATATCATATTCTAACATATATATGGAATCTAGAAAAATGGTACTGAATAATTTATTTACAGGGCAATAATGAGAAACAGACAGAGAATAGACTTATGGGCATGGGGAGAGGGGTGGAGAGGGTAAGATGTAGGGAAATAGTAACATGGAAACTTACATTACCATATGTAAAATAGATAGCCAATGAGAATTTGCTCTATGGCTCAGCAAACTCAAACAGGGGCTCTGTATCAACCTAGAGGGGTGGAATGAGTGGGTGATGGGAGGGAGGTTCTAAAGGGATCAGATATATGTATACTTATGGCTAATTCATGTTGAGGTTTGACAGAAAACAACAAAATTCTCTAAAGCAAATATCGTTCAGTAAAAAAAATAATTAATTTAAAAAAAATTAAGGCATTTGAGAGTTGCAGAATGAAGAAGGAAATGCAAAGAAACAATAATATTTTCCAAAAGATAAAGATAATTCATAGAGAAGAGGCTTGCATTGGTACTGCTATCTCTTCAAGATATGTGTTGATTCCAAATGTAGTCACAACCTCTTAGTGAAGATCCTGGGAAGCCAAAGGAAATAATAGTGGAAAGTGACAGTTTGTGAGGCTGAAGGGCAAAACTGGGACTCAAAACCTCATAAAGAAAGAAGGACCCATTCCTTGTGTCATGGCTTAAGCAGACAGCTGATTTTACTGTCCAAAGTTTGAAAAAAAAAGATCAGTAGTCTCTGGGGGAAGATAAACATCAATAAAGTTTGAGTTGCCTTTACATGCTTTAAAAAAAAAATGTATGTGATTAAAAAAAAACAAGCATTCAAAAATGGGTCAATATCTTGGGGGGAAAAAACAACAAAATAGACTTAGCTGGAGATTCAGTTATATTGGTATTAATGAAGAGCATTAAAATAGTTATGATTAATATTCAAGAAATTAAATATGAAAAGGCAGACTACCAGCAGAAACATGGAAATCATAAAGAACAATCAAATGAAAGCTCTAGAACTTAAAAATACAGAAATTGAAATTAAGAACATAATAGACACAATTGAAAATTCTGTAATATTAAGGATACATTACAAAAATAAAAAGTGCTGCTGCTGCTGTTGCTAAGTCGCTTCAGTCGTGTCCAACTCTGTAGGTCATGGAAAAGTATACACACTAAAAATAAAGTAAAAAATATGAAACAAAATATGAAAAAATATGAAAAACATAATATATATATATATATATATATATATATATATATATATAAAACAAGGCATATGTAGCTAAAATACATAAACTTAGGTTCCAGGGAGGAGAGCAGAGAGCAAATGAGGCACAAAAATACATTAAGAAATAGTAGTAGGGCACTTTTGAAACTAATAAAAAAAAAATCAAGCCACAGTTTTAAGATTTACTCTGAACTTTCAGTAGGGTAAGCATGAAGAAACTTGAAGAAAATAAAGCCTATAGGCAAAAGAAAAGAAAGCAAAAACAAACCAGCCAAAAGAAAAAAAAACAAACAAACAGCCAGATGAAACAAAGAGAGAAGAATGACATTTTCAAAGGAATGACTAAAATAACTGACAAACCTTATTCTGTATTCATAAAAAATACCCTTCAAAACTGAAGGAAAAATACAGGCAAATAAAGACTGAGAGAAATTATCACCAAAAACTTCAATGAATAAATATTGAAGGAAGTCATTAAGTTAGAAAGAAAAGGACCACAGATGGAAACATAATTAACATTGTAATTACTGGTGAACAATTAAAAACATTCTTCCCTTCCCTGAAATTAAGAATAAGTCTAGGCTGCCTGTCTCTGTCAGTTCTATTTCACATTGTACCAGAGGTCTTTTCAGTACAAAAGACAAAAAGAAAAAAATAAAAGTCATTATTCACAGACAATACATTTATATGAAATTAAAAGCATGATCTGACCATGGCACTAGTAATAAAGAATCTGCCTGCCAATGTAGGAAACATAAGAGACATGGGTTTGATCTCTGGGTCAGGAAGATCCCTTGGAGAAGGCTGGAGAATCCTGTGGACAGAGGAGCCTGGAGGGCTTTAGTCCATGAAATCACAAAGAGTCAGACAAGACTGGAGTGACTGAGCACATCCACAAAAGCAGGAAAGAAAATTCTGTAGCATTAGCAGTTTAAGGTTACATTTGTGGAAAAGCTGAAAGGTTGTGATAGAGGGACTCAAAAGAGGCATAAAGAATATTACTTAGGATGTACTGTATTATGTCTTGGTCTATTTGGTGATTACATAGGGATGTTCACTTGGTGAAAAGTTATTCAACTCTATAGATAAGCATCCATGCATATATGCATAAACATTAAAAAAAAAGCTACCAGCCTACACTTCATCATAAGCGGGAGTTTTTTTTAGAGGATCCCCTATCCAACCAAGTTAAAAACTCCATAGTTGAGCCACTATTAATTTTTGAATTACTATGCACATGAAAATATTAACAATTTTCTGCACAGTGGAATTAAGAGATGGTTTTTATTATCCATTGTTTATATTTTCTAGATGTTTAACAATCAAAGAGAATTGCTTATGAAGTGGGAAGATTAAAATTACTTTTTTGAAGAAAATTTAATTACCAATAAACAGAAAGCAAATACCAACCCACTGTAATATAGATAATAATAGCAATCAATGAGATAACATCGTCCGCTGCTGAAGACTAGAATCCACCAAACAGCAACTACAGTGGCAATTTGTGAGGCCAGTGACATGACCTTTCTTAGCTGTTCTCACATCATGGTGTTAAGAAAATGAAGACTTGTTATTAATGAGAAAGATAAAATTAGATCTGATATCTGGAACTGATCTAATGTTCATAGTTAAATGCCAATTTTATTACAAGCTGGCCAGTTTGCTCTCTATTTGGACATAAACAATCTTGCAAGGGTACTCTGAAACTATGAACCTAAGGAGATGAAACAAGGTCATTTCACAATTTTGTCTAATCACAGACAAAATCAAGGTCACCGTACTATCTTCAAAACGTCAAACAATGCCCTCTCTTGGCTAAAATGAGTAATTGCTACTTCTAAACCAATTACAATTTTATCTTCATTACAGCCTTCCTTCAGTTCAGTTCAGTTCAGTCGCTCAGTCGTGTCCGGCTCTTTGCGACCCCACGAATCACAGCATGCCAGGCCTCCCTGTCCATCACCAACTCCCGGAGTCCACTCAGACTCACGTCCATCGAGTTGGTGATGCCATCCAGCCTTCTCATCCTCTGTTGTCCCCTTCTCCTCCTGCCCCCAACCCCTCCCAGCATCAGAGTCTTTTCCAATGAGTCAACTCCTCGCATGAGGCGGCCAAAGTACTGGAGTTTCAGCTTTAGTATCATTCCTTCCAAAGAAATCCCAGGGCTGATCTCCTTCAGAATGGACTGGTTGGATCTCCTTGCAGTCTAAGGGATTCTCAAGAGTCTTCTCCAACACAACAGTTCAAAAGCATCAATTCTTCGGCGCTCAGCTTTCTTCATAGTCCAACTCTCACATCCATACATGACCACCAGAAAAACCATAGCCTTGACTAGATGGACCTTTGTTGGCAAAGTAATGTCTTATAGACAAAATTTACTGAAATGCTGAATCATAAAATTACCCCTGATATATGACAGATTTCAATCAAAAAGAAACCTCTACCCTCTTAGACACTCTCCAAGTCACATCACAATTTCTATATCCTATGAAAGCTTTTGCCAAATTCCTTTAATAAGATACTCATGTTTTCCCTTTTTTGCACTGTCAGTGGAACAAGTAATAAAATCAATTTTCCTAATTTCAAGTATGTTCATGTGAAATCTTGCTGAAGGGCACTCACACACATAGATGGTTCTATTTACTTGACAGTTTATTCACTAACTTTATTGAGCAAACTCAATTTTGGTGAGACTCATGGTTAAATTTCTATGCCAGGCATTTTGGGTAAAAAAAAAAAAAACATAATTTTTTTCCTTTATACTATTAGTAACAAAAAGAGAATTATTTATGTTGGTAAAACTCTACTTCTGTATATGACAATTAAATGCAGGCCTGACCTTATAATAAAATTCACTTGTAGCCCTGATTTGAAAGTTTCAGTGGTTCTCAAGTTACTCTTAATCTAATGATTAAAAAAAAAATTATCTTCAACTACCTGGATAATCCAGATAATTTCCGAGAGATGGTGAAGGACAGGGAAGCCTGGCGTGCTGCAGTCCACGGGGTCACAAAGAATCTGACACAACTGAGCAACTGAACAGAAACCACCTGGCCAGCATCAGATAGGTCTTGATTTTTTTAATCCATCCAATAACTCTCCACCTTTGATTGGGGATTCTAATCCACTTACATTGAAAGCATTTATTAATAGGTAAGGACTTACTAATGCCATCTTAATACTTGATTTCTGTTTTGTAGTTCCTTTGTTCCTTTCTTCCTCTCTTGCTATCTTCTTTTGTGAAATAGTAACTTTCTGTAGTGGTATGCTTTGATTCCCTACTCTTTATCTTTTGTTTATCTACTATAGGTTTCTGTTTTGTGCTTTGAATGAAACATCTTATAGATATGAGTCTATTATTTTACATTAACAACCTAAGACTACATTCAGAAACTTTATACCTTCACTCTCCCCTCCAACATTTTATGTTTACATCTTTTAATATTGTGTATCCATTGACAATTATTGTAACTATAGTTATAGTTAATACTTTTATCCTATAACCTTTATAATATAGTGGTTAACATGACATTGCATTATATTATTAGAGTTATCTGAATCTGATTATATATTTAAATTTACCAGTGTGTTTTATATTTTCATATGTTCTCATATTACTAAGCAGTACTCTTTCATTTCAGCTCAAAAACTCCTTTCAGCATTTCTAATAAGGCAGATCTAGTGGTGATGGACTCCCTTGGCTTTTGTTAGGTTGAGAAAAGACTTTCTGAAGGAAAACTTGCCATGTGAATTATTCTTGGCAGGTTTTTTATTTTTGTTTTCTTTTAGCACTTTGAATATATCAAACTAGTCTCTCCAGGCCTGCAAGTTTCTGCTGAGAAATCCACTGACAGCCTTATGGAGGCAGGCAGTCAGTCAGTTCAGTCACTCAGTCATGTCCGACTCTTTGTGACCCCATGGATAGCAGCACACCAGGCTTCCCTGTCCATCATGAACTCCCAGAGCTTACTCAAACTCCTGTCCATTGAGTTGGTGATGCCACCCAACCATCTCATCCTCTGTCGTCCCCTTCTCCTCCTGCCTTCAATCTTTCCCAGCATGAGGGCCTTTTCCAATGAGTCAGTTCTTCGCCTCAGGTGGCCAAAGTATTGGGGTTTCAGCTTCCTCACCAGTCCTTCCAATGAATATTCACGACTGATTTCCATTAGGATTTTCTGGTTTGATCTCCTTGCAGTCCAACAGACTCTCAAGAATCTTCTCCAACATCACAGTTCAAAAGCATCAGTTTTTCAGAGTTCAGCTTCACAGTCAGCTGAGCTATATAGTTGGACTTCATAGTCCAACTCTCACATTCATACATGACTACTGGAAAAACCATAGCTTTGACTAGAGGGACCTTTGTTGGCAAAGTAATGTTTCTGCTTTTTAATATGCTGTCTAGGTTGGTCATAGCTTTTCTTCCAAGGAGCAAGCACCTTTTAATTTTGTGGCTGCAGTCACCATCTGCAGTGATTTTAGAGCTAGAAAAAATAAATAAATAAAGTCTGTCATTATTTCCATTGTTTCCCCATATGTTGGCCATGAAATAATGTGACTGGATGCCATGATCTTAGTTTTCTGATTGTTGAGTTTTAAGCCAGCCGTATCATTCTCCTCTTTCAGTTTAATCAAGGGCTCTTACTCTTTGCTTTCTTCCATAAAGGTGATGTCATCTTCGTATGTGAGGTTATTGATATTTCTCCCAGCAATCTTGATTCCAGCTTTGTTTCATCCAGCCCAGCATTTCACATGATGTACTCTGAATATAAGTTAAATAAGCAGGGTGACAATATACAGCCTTGACATACTCCTTGCCCAATCTGGAACCAGTCTGTTGTTTCATGTCTAGTTCTAACAGTTGCTTTTGACCTGCATACAGATTTCTCAGAAGGCAGGTAATGTGATCTACTATTTCCATGTCTTGGAGAATTTCCACAGTTTGTTGTGATCTACATAGTCAAAGTCTGGCATAACCAATAAAGCAGAAATAAATGTTTTTCTGGAACTCTTGCTTTTTCTATGATCCAATGGATGTTGGCAATTTGATTTCTGGTTCCTCTGCCTTTTCTAAATCCTTTAAACATCTAGAAGTTCACAGTTCGTGTACTGTTGAAGCCTGGCTTGGAGAATTTTGAGCATCACTTTACTAGCATATGCTGCTGCTGCTAAGTCGCTTCAGTTGTGTCCGACTCTGTGGGACCGCATAGACGGCAGCCCACTAGGCTCCCCCATCCTTGGGATTCTCCAGGCAAGAACACTGGAGTGGGTTACCATTTCCTTCTCCAATGCATGAAAGTGAAAAGTGAAAGTGAAGTCGCTCAGTCGTGTCCGACTCTTAGCGACCCTATGGACTGCAGCCTACCATACTCCTCTGTCCGTGGGATTTTCCACGCAAGAGTACCGGAGTGGGGTGCCATTGCCCTCTCCGACTAGCATATGAGATGAGTGCAATTGTGTGGTAGTTTGAACATTCTTTGGCATTGCCCTTCTTTGGGATTGGAATGAAATCTGACATTTTCCAGGTTGTGACCACTGCTGAGTTTTCCAAATTTGCTGGCATATTGACTGCAGCACTTTCACAACATCATCTTTCAGGATTTGAAATAGCTCAACTGGAATTCCATCACTTCCATTAGCTTTGTTCCTAGTGATGCTTCCTAAGGCCCACTTGATTTCACATTCCAGGATGTCTGGCTCTAGGTGAGTGATCACACCTTCATGATTTTCTGGATCATGAAGATCTTTTTTGTACAGTTCTTCTGTGTATTCTTACCACCTCTTCTTAATATCTTCTGCTTCTGTTAGGTCCATACCATTTCTGTCCTTTATTGTGCCCTTCTTTGCATGAAATGTTCCCTTGGTAACTTTAATTTTCTTGAAGAAATCTCTAGTCTTTCCCATTCTATTGTTTTCCTCTATTTCTTTGCGTTGATCACTGAGGAAGCTTTTCTTATCTCTCCTTGCTATTGTTTGGGACTCTGAATTCAAATGGGTACATCTTTCCATTTCTCCTTTGCCTTTAACTTCCCTTCTTTTGCCAGCTATTTGTAAGGCCTCCTCAGACAATCATTTTGCCTTTTTACATTTCTTTTTTGGGGCATGGTTTTGATCACTTCCTCCTATACAATGTCATGAACCTCCATCCATAGTTCATCAGGCACTCTATCAGATCTAATCCCTTGAATCTATTTGTCACTTCCACTGTATAATCATAAGGGATTTGATTTAGGTCATACTTGAATGGTCTAGTGGTTTTCCCTACTTTCTTCAATTTAAGTCTGAATTTGTCAATAAGGAATTAATGATCTGAGCCACAGTCAGCTCCCAGTCTTGTTTTTGCTGACTGTATAGAGCTTTTCCATCACTGACTGCAAAGAATATAATCAATCAGATTTCAAGCCTTGTGGAGGCTCTCGTTCTTGTTTTTTTGTTTGTTTGTTTTGTTTTTGTATTGCTGCTTTTAAAATTCTATTTTTGTCTTTGATTTTAGACAATTTTTTTTATGATGTGTCTTAGAGGAGACTGCTTTGAGTTGAAGCTGTTTGTGGATCTGTGAGTTTCATGAACTTAGATATCTAAGACTTTCCCTAGATTTGGGAAGCTCTCAGCCATTACTTCTTTAAACATCTTTTCTGACCTTTCTTTTTCTCTTTCTCTTTTCTTCTTCCAAATTTCACTTAATGGTATCCCATATTTCATACAGGTTTTCTTAACCAGCTGTCACTCTTTTTTGCTTTTCTGCTTGTTCTCCTGTGAATGGATAATTTCCAAGGACCTGTCTTCAGACTTCACAGAATTTTTCTAGTACTTGATTGCATCTGTTGTTTGTGCTTTCTATTGTATATTTTATATAAAGTATAAAATATTTGTATACTTTATATAAAATATAAAATATTTTATTTTTGGCTATGCTGAATCTCACTGTCGTGCACAGGCTTTTCTCTAGTTGCAGTCAGCAGGGGCTACTCTAGTTTTGGCTTGTGGGTTTCTCTTTTGGTTACTTCTCTTGTTGCACAGCACTGGGTCTCAACACATGGGCTTTAGTAGTTGTGTGCTGACTCTAGAGCACACAAGCTTTAGTAGTTGAGGCGCATGGGCTCATAGTTGCAGTTTTCAGGCTCTAGAGCTTGGTCTCAAGAGTTGTGGCACATGGGCTTAGTTGCCATGTGGATTGTGAAATCTTACCAGACCAAGGACTGAACCCATGACCCCTGCAGTAGCAGGCAGATTCTTAATCACTGGACAACCACAGATGTCTTCTCTTGTATTTTTTAATTTTCTTAGATGTATTCTTTAATTCCACAATTTTTGTTTGGTTGTTTTTCATGATTTCCATCTCTCGTTCAGCTTCTCATTTTGTTCATATATTGCTTTCTTGATTTTACCAAAAGGTTTCCTGTGGTGTTTCATAGTTCACTGAGTTTCCTTGAAACAATTTTGAATTATTTTGGGGCAAATATCAAATCTTCTTTTTCTTGGAGTCAATTAATAGAAAATTACTATGTATCTTTGGTGATGTCATATTTCTTTGATTTTTGAAGACTTTGCTCCTTGAAGACTTTCACTGTTTTTTATTATATGTAAAGAAGCAGTCACCACCTTTAGTCTTTACTGAAAGGCTTTGTGAAAGAAATGCCTTCCATCAGCCCTGTTAGACTACTAAAGCTTTCTCAAATCTTTTTAATGGATTCTCTTGCTCCTATTTATTTTTCCTTCTTTGAAGAAGTTCTTAAGATTGCATGCCTTCTGTCAATTCTTCAAGGCCATCCTGGGTGCTGATGTTCTTCAGTTTGTCACCTGCTAAATGCTCAATCAAATTTGTATGTCGTTTCTCTTAACTCTGCAGAATCAGGCCAGCTTTATACACATGCTCACTAGTCATCTGTAAAGGCTCTCTCATTCCTGTTGGCAGCACATATGGGGAACTTATCATGAGGTGGTGGAATATGTGAATAAGGCACATGGTATATTGAGGGTTCCTGTGGGTCACTTGAGGGAATCTGTAGGCAAAGAGGTCCTTTGTGACTTGTGGGCAGGCTTCCTTATGAAGTACTTTACACAGCTAGTAGGATTAGCATTCCTTTGATGCCCATCAAGAGCCTGTTCTACTGTTCTCCTAGCTGTGCCCTGTAGCACACCTGGATTTTTCTGGATATTGTGAGAAAAAAGTTGGTCTCTTTGGCATTGCCCCACTCAGCTGGGAAAGCCAAGCACTCACTCACACTCTCTTACTTTCCCCTGCAAGTAAAACCACAGGTCAACGAGGTCTCTCTTGGCACTGAGCTGTGTCACTATGGGTGAGGGGTGACACAGGTAAAGTGAAATAGTCCCTCTTATTCTCTTCAATTTGCATCCAATCTTGGATCTTTTCCTTACCCCAAAGGTGCTGGAATTTCTTTGCTAGACTCCTGGACTTCTACAAATGCTCTCTTATCCATGGGGTATTGTGTAACTGGATGTTCTTTGACTGAAAATGTTAGAAAACTCATATTCTGCCATGAAAATGTCAATCTCTCATTAACAGTCAAATCTTTAAAATCAACCTCCTACAGAATATTTAGTACATGTCTCTAAAATGTTACCATTTTAATAAGAAAATAATAAGTTTATTTGACTTTTCCAAAGCAAAAATGTTTATCTCCCATTTTTAAAATCTATGTTTCATGTAAAAATATATACAGCAATCATGGCAAATAGCAAATAATATATAGGAAATAACTCAGGAGAAATATGTTAATGTATGATATTAGAGTAACAGACAGTATTTAATAAATATATTATTTTTACAAAATTTATTCAGCTAATTGGAGAAGGCAATGGCAACCCACTCCAGTACTCTTGCCTGGAAAATCCCATGGACAGAGGAGCCTGGTAGGCTGCCGTCTATGGGATCTCACAGAGTCGGACACGACTGAAGCAAGTTAGCAACAGCAGCAGCAGCAGCAGCAGCACTCAGCTAATCAGAAATTTTAAGTTTGCTATTGAATTTTATGCATTGAAATAATCATAAATACTGAATCTGTGGACCTTATTCTATTATTAGAATATCAGAGGATGTAAATCATTAAGTTTTAAATTATATCTCTTACTGAATTTGGGAAAATATTAATGGTAAACTACATAGATATTAAATACTGCATCATAAAATTGAAGTTAAACTCTATGTAGGAACTTTTAAATGCATAAATAAATAAAAATGATTTATTTTGTGAATTCCAAACATGTTTTATCTACATTTGTGTAAATTTTGTGTGCAAACTAATAAGATTCCAAATCTCTCTCTTTTTTTAACCCACATTCTGATTTCATATCTATTTATTACAGATCTCCATTTATTACAGATCTGATCTGGTCATTTTTTATCTTTCAAGTATATTTGTTTTTCCTAATTCATTTGTGTATTTTCACAGGAAGATGTTATTTTCCCTTCAGGGAGAAAATGAGATTGTTCTTCATATATCATTTCTTAAAATTCTGTTTGTAAGTACATATGCATTTTTAACAATAGATCACTCAACTACTCATTAAAATTAATGTTTTTGAAATAATGTTATGTAATAAAATATATTTGTATTATATCAGATTCATATTATAAATGTATTAAAGAGCTAGAAAGAATTCATTTAACTATGCATACTTATAATTTAAACAATTGAAAATGTCTTTATATCATAATGAAACAAATTGTCTCTCCCTTCATTTGCTTTAAAATGACAAAATTTCATAAGTCATTTGGAAAGTAATATACTGGATTGATAATAACACAATTTGAAATATTTCCCCCTTCAGGGGACTCTAGTAACCCAATAGATTGTAACAAATGACAACTCCCACAAATTTCAACTTACTGTTGCACAATACAATGAGTTCTCAAAAAAAAAAAAAGGAAATTACCAATTGCCTACATTATTATCTCATGTAAGTTTTTGGACAGTATTACTCAGACTCAGATGGAAAAGTAGATGTTCTCAATTTTGGCTGATACATTAAATCATCAAGACAATTAAAATTTCTGATTCCTGGGTTCTTTTTTTCAGGAATTGGGTGTAAATGCTTTGGAGTGGTGCCTGGGCAAGGATATATTTTTATAATAACACTGTAAGTATAAAACATAGGCAGGGTTGAGCAGCATTACCTTAAGAGTCACCCATGTGTTTACTTTTAACATATTTTTAGTAACATTAGAAGTTATTACATATACTATTGTTAGACACCCCACACACACAGAATATTACTGTAGCTGTGATATCAATTCAGCATTTCAAATTCAGCAGAAAGAGCTCAATTCTGTCAGAAATAACTCAAAATGAAGACAAATACTTTCAAAAAAAGTTGAAAAATCACACCATGTTAAAAATGCATTTCTTTCTAAAGGCACAAATGCTTATTTCTATCAATGAAATACTCCACAGAATGATCTGAAAAGCATTATCTTTAAGTCAGACCAGTATAGAAACACTCTGCTGCTTAATACTGAGTCAATTGCTTGCTTTCCCTAGTCCTTGATTTCTTACTTTATAAATTAGAAAAAAACCCTATAGTAATCTAGAAAATTAATTTAAGCTAACAATTAAATAATTTAGTAGGTACATTGTGAATACCAGTTCTCTCCTGGAGTGTTATAATTTTTCTGTTCATTAGAAAAATATACCACTAAAAGTCAAATAGCTTAATTCTTGAGTAAAATATATATGACTCTTCTAAAAAGAATTTTCTGAAGTCCATGTAGTAATTATACACTAATTAGCTAATTAATTAAAACTAATTAAACCAAAGAACTAAGGATTGACTATCAAAGTTTTAAATGGAGTTGTTTTAGAAGCAGACTCACTCATAAGTAACCCAACCTAAGTAGTACCAACCTAAGTCTATCCATAATATGATTTAATTGAAATTTAATTAGCTGTCAAGATTTCATGAATACAGTAGTTATGTAAAGTAAATTACATCTTTAGTTTTTTAGGACTATATGGTAGAAAATATTCCTTTTGGCTTATTACTTACAATACACTTAATTTTTTTTTTTTTTTACTGTGGTCACATATTACTTTCTCCATTATATGCATATTTACATTCTTCTTACTATGCTATTTATTTTCAGTCTTAGAGTTTCTGTATATTCAATATACTCATAATTCCCTAGCAAATCTATATGATCATAATTTCTAACTAAGTATTTTAATAAAAGGAAACAGGATCTATTAATTTTCCAGAGATCCAGAAAGGCTATATACAAAAATCCAAAAAGGTCATAAGTCTTATAAATTGGTTCCCTTTGTTCAGATGCTCAGCCTGACAGAATCAGCAGCAGGGCTGAGGGAATGGAATATGGCCTCCTATGAAACAGAGAATGCTTCAGACAGCTCCCTTTACACAGGAATATGCTGAGGCCTAGCATGTACAGTATAAACAATAGAAAGCCTCCGTTCCTGATAATCTCTTGTTGTTGATAACTATACTCAGTGCTCTAAGTCTACAAGTTCTAGACTTTTTGAATATCATAATCCTTCTACTTCTGTTGTTTTACAATTGTAGTTCTCTCTCATCAGGAATGACCCTTTATTTTCTTTTCCCCTAATTAAACTACTCTTCATTCCTTAAAGGCAACTCAGCTTTGCCTCTTCTGGGATATCACCCCTACAATCTGTCTGCTGACTGGTTGGAAATCCTTACTTGTTCTTGTGATAGCATAGCAACCTTATTCCAATGGAGCACTTCTCAGAGTCTACAGAGATTATTTACCTCTGGGTAGGTAAGGTTCATGTGTCTTATATAGGTCTTAATGGTATTTGAAACAATAATTAATAGTCAGGGAATTTCATATAAAAGCCCAAATATCTAGCATCTCAGAAAAAACAGATATATCCAATAACAATGGAGTGACATGACAATAATTTTTCAGAACTCAGTTAATATTATCTCTCAGAAGGGGAGTAACTAGATGCTCTCTAGTTCTTAAAAGTGTACACTGCCTAGTTTTTTTCCAATCTGTAAATTTCTTTCATGCATTTTCATTGCAGTTTAGCAGAGAGCCATGGTAAAGCTATCAAACAAATGCCCATTTCTACCTTCCTTCGCCTCTTGATTTAACAGGTGGATATCTGGTAGAAATGAATGGCTCCACCAAAGGAGACATAGAAACCATCCCCAATGACTATTGTGACCAGAAAATTCAATGACATGATCGATCAAGGGTTTTTTCCCCTTACAAAGGAAAACTGATGCTTTAGAAAAGAAAATATGAATGGTGAAATAGCTGCCTATAGAGATGGAATTGCAGAATAGGATTTCTTTGTCTGGACTATAGTTTAAAATATTGGATTAAGTTTCCTTAACAGTGTGGCCCTATGAGCTCTTATTTTAGCTTTGATAAAACTGACTCTTTCTCTGACTTGTTCATTATTAGATAAATAAACAAGTCACTTAGTAAGTCACTCAGTCTTCTTGTTAATTCTTTTGCTGATTATCAATACAGGCATAAGAGCACTATTGTTCTATAATTCATAATGCAATTTTTAAATATCAAACATGCTGATATATGCAAAATATTATATAACTTTAATTTTACTATAGTTAGATAGAGATATAATACTTCTTTTAAACATCATATTAAGACCATGTTTGGTATTTTCTAGCTAAATGTTAAAATGTGCACTTACAGTTACCAAGATAACAATTCATACCATCATTGCATTTGATAATTCTGAAGAGATACTGAAGAGAGTACTGAAGAGATAGCATAACTATAAAATAATAAAAACAATTAATCAGTAATAATAAAAATGATAAATCAAACTAAGATAAATCAATATTACATATAAGGAGTATTAGGGGGAAGAGTGAACAAAAGTCATTCCTCACCTAGTAATAGTTTAAGCAGACATTGTTTATGTGAAATGATAAAAAAATCTTATAAAGATAACATTGTTGTGGCTTTACTGACCATAGACTTCATGATCTAGAAAATAATGATTTAATAGAAAGAAAGTAAATTATGCCCATAGTTTATTTAATAAAGGCTGGGATTCAAAACTAAATACAATCAAAACAAAGATTTATCACTCAATTCAAATTATATCTAATGTGGAAAAAAATTCATCAAAATAGTAATACTTATGCAAACTTTAAATCATTAGCAATAATACACTAATCATAAGGAAAACTTACAATTACAATTTACACAAAAAATATTATTGTGGCTTCATGAAAAGCAAAACCTATAAAAAGTCTAAATATTGAAAATATCTTCCTCACTTCATAAAATCATTATTCTATGACATAAAGTATCTGGAACATGCAGAACATTCTCATAGATGCTTAGTATATAAAAGAATATACCAGTTAGCTTTAAACATGTTATGGAGTAAAACAAACATTGAAAACTCTGAAAACATTTAGTTTAGTTACTTTTTATCACTTAAAAGATACCTTGAGCTGTAAGAAAACACAACATATGCCACTAAAAACTACTTCATATGTATTTTTTCAATTTTAGCATTTTAAACTTTTTGGAAGTAATCAGATTCTTGTCTTCAAAATATATTCAGGAAAATAAAATTTTCTTATAGAGTTATTATTTCCAACAAACATTTACACTACTGTACAACACTGAAAGTGCAAAGATGAAAATTCATGACTCTATCACACAAGACACGGTGAGTTTGTCTATTTTCCTCTCAGCATGGATTACCTAAAATGAGGCAGTATCTCTTCCCTCTAATCTATCTGATGATAAAAGCTATCTAGTATTTTTAGGACAAAACTTTTATGTTGGAAAATCTGTTAGCATCACAGTGGCACTGTTCAATAGAAACAGAACTCCAACATGCTCTTATGGTTCATAATTTAGTTTCTGAATATAATTGAAACTGCCCTAAATCCATTGTAACTCAGGTTAAGTTTACAATTGCCCCTTATTTGTTTTTGCTTGCTTGCTTTTTATTGGAGAAGTTTGCCCAGGTTTCAAGGAAGGAGAAGCATTCAGATACTTGGAAACTTTAGATTTGGAACAGTCCACCAAAGCTTCTATGAAAGGATGTAACCAGTTTCCCTTTTCTAAAATTAAAACTCATTGCCTAGAATAAATCTTATCATTGCTAGGGAGAAATGCCATCCTGATCCAATATGTTATCACCACAGTCTCCCTAGTATTTCTCTCCCACAGATTTTTAAACCCAGGACTGTATGAAAATTATGTTGTGAAATATTTTTTTTTAAGCTGGAACACTTGAAAATAACAACAAAATGGGCTACTAATACATACCTGGTTCCAAATTGGGAAAGGAGTCCATCAGGAGCATATATTGTCACCCTGTTTATTAACTTATATGCAGGGAATATCACGCAAAATGCCAGGCTGAATGAAGCACAAGCTGGAATCAAGATTGCCAGAAGAAATATCAATAACTTCAGATATGCAGATGACAATGCCCTTATGGCAGAAAGTGAAGAAGAACTAAAGGGCTTCTTGATGAAAGTGAAAGAGGAGAGTGAAAAAGTTGGCTTAAAGCTCAACATTCAGACAACTAAGATCATGGTCCCATCACTTCATGGCAAATAGATGGGGAAACAGTAAGAGACTTTAATGTGGGGAGGTTCTCCAAAATCACTGCAGGTGGTGACTGCAGCCATGAAATTAAAAGACGCTTGCTCCTTGGAAGAAAAGCTATGACCAATCTAGACAGCATATTGAAAAGCAGAGACATTGCTTTGCCAACAAAGGTCCATCTAGTTAAAGCTATGGTTTTTTCCAGTAGTCATATTTGGATGTGAGATTTGGACCATAAATAAAGCTGAACACCATAGAGCTGATGCTTTTGAATTGTGGTGTTGGAGAAACTCTTATGAGTCCCTTGGACTGCAAGGAGATCAAGCCAGTCAATCCTAAAGGAAATTAGTCCTGAATATTCATTGGAAGGACTGATGCTAAAGCTAAAATTCCAATACTTTGGCCACCTGATGCAAAGAACTGACTCATTAGAAAGACCCTGATTCTGGGAAAGATTGAAGGCAGGAGGAGAAGGGGATGACAGTGGATGAGACAGTTGGATGTCATCACAGACTCAATGGACATAAGTTTGAGCAAGTTCTGGGAGTTGGTGATAGGGAAGCCTGATGTGCTGCAGTCTATAGGGTTGCAAAGAGTCGGACACGACTGAGCAACTGAACTGAATACATACACAAATACATGAATGTTTATGATAAGAGCCTTATCTTTTAAAATCTTCAATTGAGGTCATGTGGGTTGGCTTATGATTTGGAAGAATCTGGTATAGGAAGAGAGAGAGAGAATGAGTTCCAGTTGAAATGTATGCTTGGAAAGCCATTGGAAACATGTACCTGAAAATCAAGACAGAGTCCAAATCTACAGATAAATATTTGAGAATTATCTTTATGAAGCTGTAGGAATTTGCTTTTTTTTCCCCCCCCAACTATGGCATATCAGCAAGTCTTTATGATTTGGGCCATGCCTGTTTCTCTCTGTTCCCCTCCTGCAGTTTATCCTTTGAACACACTGAACAACTTGTGATATCCCAAATGTGTCATGTTTCTTTGATATATTACCTGGAATGAACTCCATATTTTCCTCTCTTACCATAATTCCTAGAAAACTTCTATATCTCACTTAAGACCCTGTTGGAAAGTTTATATTTTTAAGATTTTTCATGACCTTTGAAATGAAAATACAGGCTCATTCTATTCATTGTTTCTTTAGTGTTTATCCCATTAATTGCAGTTATGTGTTTAATTACATGACAGCTGTTAGGTTCCTCTAGGGAAAGTTATATCTTATTTGTGTAAAGCATATACAGATTTTCAACACATTAACTAAATAAACCGATTTATTAACAATTAACAATTTAACCGACCTTCCTGCTAATTCACTATAGTATATTTGTTTCTGCAAGAATTCTCCTCCTGAATTGGGTACAGGTAATTCTGTCTTTATCTGAACTGTATTTATCTAAACTTGCTTTCATAAAAGTCAAATTTTAAATCAGTGATAGAGAAATTGCAGAGTAATTCATGTAACAACTCAGCCGTAATGCTTATAACCTCAAATTTTCCTCTCAGTATCCATCAAAGTTAATGTGACACAGCAACAAGCAGGAGAGGGTGCTTTCATAAATGTATATGAGCTATTATTTCTAAACTTATTTTTGCTGATGTCAATCTAATCCTCCATTTAATTGATTCACATTAATGTAGGTTTGACATTTACTTAGTGTCTATTCTATGTTAGGCACTGTGCTACTTGTCCTAGATCCCTATCTGGTGATTCCTAGGGGACATGATAAGAAATTAAAATTTCACTATGTATTAACAATAGCAAACAATGAAAAAGTTCTAGAATACATTGATAATAAATATTCTATAGATGTAAACATACATATTAGTAGAGTTTATGCATTATGTTTAGACAATATAACATTATTGACTTTGAAATTTTTATCATATTTTAAATTATGCTCATACTGACAGTAGATTTCTGTTTGTTTATTCCATTTACAGTAAAATAAAAAAAAAAAGTACAGAAAAGGAGCCCATTGTGAGAAAATCTCTCTTTGCTCTTAAACATGATCTGCTTAGAGTCAAATGTTTAATACATGGGAAACTGAAAAATATAAATGTGACTGAAAGTTCAACTCATATGTTGTCTACACTTGGAAAATGTCAAGCATGTTTAAAGTTAGATTTGTTTAAATAAACAGTAATCAAGTAATATAGATGTGTTACCCCAAAGGAAGTTAACTGAATGAATGTAGAGAATTTAACAGATGCTTTTGTTGCAAATATTTTTCTGGAATACTTTTTCCAATGCTTTTCTTATTTCACCTTGATTCGATTTTGTAGACCGAGAATCTGAAGGGTTCACACAACTCTCCAACCCCAGATTAGGCACCAGGGTAGAGACAGAGACAGATGCAGGAAAGCTCCTATGAATTGTCTTAAGGAGGCAACAGAACTCCTAACATTTAAAGAGCCTGGCACCTTCATGTGGATTTTTTATGGCTCAAATAAAACATTTGGCAAGTCTTATTGATTCCCCATCCTCTCTCAAAAAACTTAATTATTTTGAGGCACCTTCTGACAGATTAAAGGAACATCAATGGTGACAGGATAGTTTTCTAGACCCTTTTGTGGACTCAGCTTATTCCAAGAGAGGAAATGTGATATATATTTAACTAGAGTTCTTTAGATTCCAATTTTAAACACAGTCCAACTTCTTAACAGTAAAGCAAGATGGATATCATTGAACTCCCACAACTCTAAATCACCTATTTGATGGAGATGCCATTTAACATCTTACAATGCACAGGCCCCCATTCCTCCCCACCCCACCACACACACATAAACACACACACACAAACACACACACAAACACATACACACAATAAAAGAATTATCTAATCCAAAATATCAAAAGTTCAAAACTGAGAAAGCTGCTACACAAGAACTGTAATTTGAGTGA
The DNA here is from genome assembly GCF_027580195.1 of Bos mutus. Taxonomy (NCBI): domain Eukaryota; kingdom Metazoa; phylum Chordata; class Mammalia; order Artiodactyla; family Bovidae; genus Bos; species Bos mutus. The sequence goes on along the minus strand of NC_091618.1, from coordinate 94,873,305 downwards.
TTATGGATTTCCATTGCAAAACTATGGAGGCCTGAAAGAAGTGATACAATGTTTGAAAACGGCTAAAATTAAAAGGAGTTTTTGATGCAATATTGTATATTCAGTGAAATTCAATTTAATGAATGAAATGACAAAAATATATTCTCTGAGAAAATAAAGCTAAGGGAATATTTCTGCCAGCAGATCTGCTCTCAGTTGGTAAAGAGAGGTTTGCAAGACTTCTGTTTTGCCAACAGGTTTGCAAACCACTGTTGGTCCAGTGGTTTAGGATATCCATGCCATGCAGGAGACATGAGTTCAATCCTGGTCTGGGAAGATTCCACATGCCATTACACAACTAAATCAATGTGCCACAAATACGGAGTCCACACACCACAGCTACTGAAGCCCGTCTGCCCTGCAGCCTGTGCTCTACAACAAGAGAAGCCACTGAAATGAGAAATCTGAGCACTGAAAATAGAAAAAAACCTGCATTCAGCAATGAAGACCCAGCACAGCCAAAATACATACATACATATGTTTGTTTTTGTTCAGTCATTAAGTCAGATCCTACTCTGCAACCCCAAGGACTGCAGCATGCCATCCTCCCCTGTCCTTCACTGTCTCCCATAGTTTGCTCAAATTCATGTCCATTGAGTCAGTGATACTTTCTAATCATCTCATCCTCTGCTGTCCCTTCTCCTTTGCCTTCAATCTTTCCCAGAATCAAGGTCTCTTCCAATGAGTGAGTTCTTCCCATCAGGTGTCAAAGTACTGGAACTTCAGATTTAACAATAGTTCTTCCAATGGGTACTCAGAGTTGATTTCCTTTAGGATTGACTGGTTTGAACTCCTTGCAGTCAAAGGGACTCTCAAGAGTCTTCTTCAACACCACAGTTCAAAAGCATCAATTCTTCAGTGCTCAGTCTTCTTTATGGTTCAACTCTCACATCCACACATAACTACTGCAAAAACCATAGCTTTATATAGATTTTTGTCAGAAAAGTGATATATCTGCTTTTTAATATGCTCTCTAATTTTTTCATAGCTTTGCTTCAAATAGCAAATGTCTTTTAAGTTCATGGCTGCAATTACAATCCACAGTGATTTTGGAGCCCAAGAAGAGAAAATCTGTACTACTTCCACTCTTTCCCCTTCTATTTGCCATGAAGTGATGAGACTGGATGCCGTGATCTTTACTTTTATGATGTTGAGTTTTACACCAGCATTTTTACTCTCCTCTTTCACCTTCATCAAGAGGCTCTTAGTTCCTCTTCACTTTCTGCCATTAGAGTGACATCATCCGCATATCTGAGGTTGTTGATATTTCTCCCAGAGGTCTTCATTCTAGCTTGTGAGTTATCCAGCATTTCACATGAGGTACACTGCATGTGAGTTAGATAAGCAAGGTGACAATATACAGCCTTGTCATACTCTTTCCCCAATTTTGAACCATGTCCTGTTCTAATTGTTTCTTCTTGACCTGTATACAGGTTTCTCAGAAGACAATTAAGGTGATCTGGTATTCTCATCCCTTTAATAACTTTCCAGAGTTTGTTGTGATCCCCACAGAGGCTTTAGTGTAGTCAGTAAAGCAGAAGTAGATGTTTTTCTGGAATTCCCTTGCTTTCTCTATGATCAAATGGATGTTGGCAATTTTATCTCTGGTTTCTGTCTCTTTTAAATCCAGCTTGAACATCTGGAAGTTCTCAATTCACAAATTGCTGAAGGCTAGCTTGAAGGATTTGAGCATAACTTTAATGGCATGTGAAATGAGGGCAATTGTACTGGTAGTTTGAACATTTTTTGGCATTGCTCTTATTTTGGATTGGAATGAAAACTGATCTTTTCCTGTCCTGTGGCCACCGCTGGGTTTTCCAAATTTGCTGGCCTATTGAGTACAGCACTTTGACAGTGTCATCTTTTAGGATTTGAAATAGCTCAGCTAGAATTCCATCACTTTCACTAGCTTTGTTGTAGTAATGCTTCCTAAGGCCCACTTGACTTCACACTCCAGGAAGTCCAGCTCTAGGTAAGTGACCACACAACTGTAGTTATCCTGGTCATTAAAACTTTCCTTGTATAGTTCTGTGTATTCTTGCCACTTCTTCTTAATCTCTTCAGCATCTGTTAGGGCCTTACCATTTATATCCTTTATTGTGCCCATCATTACATGGAATAGTTCCTTATGTCTATAATTTTCTTGAAGAAATCTGTAGTCTTTATCATGCCAAAAAAAAAAAAAAAGAGAAAGTTTTACATAAAAAGGGAAATGGCTCCAGAAAGAAACTTGAAAATTAAGAACAAAGGAAAAGCCTAATGATATGTTTGAGTAAATATAATGGGTTGCTTTTCTCTTGAATTCTTTAAAAATATATTTGGGTGCTAAATGAATCATGTAAAATATGGCCTGAAAGGATTTTTAGTGTTTGTAGATATAATATGTAAGAAACTATGAGGTAATCAAGAGAGGGTAGAGACCTGTATGGTGGCTCAGACTTCTGCATTATACTTAAAGAGCTGAATATTGACTCTAATTGGGGTGTAAAAATTAACTATTTATAATTTAATCCATAAAGATGCCATTAAAAATATACAAAGACATGTAACCAGAAGTAAAATAGTCAAATTAAAATGGAATGTTTAAAATTGTCCAAATATCTCAAAAGGGGAAAGAGAAGAGAGGAAAAGAGGAACAAAAATAAGAGGCAACAAATAAAATTAAAAAACTAAATTAAATCTTATTGATAATTATATTAAATGTAAATATTTAAGCACATCAACTTAAAAAATGGATTGGATTTTTAAAAAAAGATCTTTTGTCAAGTGCTCATATTTATTGAGTGCAAAAAGTGTGTAATCTATGAGCAGATAAATTTGCTGTATTGCATAAGTTCAAAGAACATAAGGAAATATGTCTATAGAAAATGAAACCATCAATTCTGACTTAATTGGACAGAATTTTAATAAAAATTTATCACCAAAACCAACTCAGAATTCTGTCTAAATCTTGAGATGGCAAAAGTATTCTTAAATCTCTTAATACTATTAAGAGATATTTATTGGGAGGTAGTCCTAAAATGGCAGAGGAATGGGATGGGAAGAGCAATTTCTCCCCCACAAATTCATCGGAAGATCATTTGAACACTGAGCAAATTCCACAAAACAACTTCTGAATGCTGGTGGAGGATACCAGGCACCCAGAAAGGCAGCCCATTGTCTTTGAAAGGAGATAGGACAAGATATAAAAGACAAAAAGAGAGACAAGAGTTAGGGACAGAGACCCATCCCAGGGAGGGAGTCGTGAAGGAGGAGAAGTTTCCAAACACCAGAAAACCCTCTCACTGGAGAGTCTGTAGGGAGTTTTGGAATCTCAGAGGGCAACATAACCAGGAGGAAAAAATTTAATAAATAAAATCCACAGATTATGCGCTTAACCACAACTTCCAGTGGAGAAGTAGCCCAGGTGATTGCACCCCCACCAGCAAGCGGGGCCTGAACAGGGAAGCGCGGGCTGCATGGGGTAAGGACCAGGCTGAATGCCTTGAGGACAATCTGAAGGAGCTAAAGTGAGATAGCAACCCAAACTGTAGGATAGACAGAGAGAAAAACAAAGAGAGAGAACTTTCCCTGGAAAAGCTCTAACCTAAGGCACTGCCTGGCCCACTCACAGAACAAAGGACTGAGCGAATACCAGAGGAGAACTAGCCAGCTGCGAACCAGTCCATCCTCGACCTGAGGTGGAGAGGAAAGCGGGAAACAGCCAGAGCTGGAGAGGGGCAATCTCAGCCCCAGAGACAGATTCCTCTACCAAACTGCAAGCAGGCTCCCAGTTGCTAACCAAGTCTTTCTGGGGTCATGGATGATTGACATCCACCAGGAGGGTCACAGCCAGAGATCAGCTCCCCAGAGGAGACACATGGCACACCTGAGATGGTGCTCCCGCTGTACACCCAGGAAACCGAGTGGCTGGGATGAAGGGGGTGATAAGACTCACCTGGTGGCTCAGACTTCTGCATTATACTTAAAGAGCTGAATACTGACTCTAATTGGGGCATAAAAATCCCACCAAGGTAGAGTGCACTTGCCAACCACTGGTCACCTGACCTGCTTGGACCTGGGAAGGGCACAAAACACAGGCCCAATGGATCTGTGCCTTTGCGGAGTACCCAAGAACCTGAACCTGAGCAGCTTAGATCTGGGGATTGCAAGCAACCCAGGGCCCACTTTAGAAAGTTCCCCTGCAGAGCAATCTGGAGCTTGAGCAGTATAGACCAAAAAGCACACATGCCATGAGTGGTGACAAATGCAGCCTGGCCCAGACACTGCGAGCACTCCCCACACACACCAGTGATATTTGTTTGCAGTGTTTCTCCCTCCCTATAGCACAACTGAACAAGTAAGCCTAAATAAGTGACCACATCCACACCCTTGTGTCAGGGCAGAAATTAGACACTGAAGAGACTTGCAAACAGAAGAAGCCAAAATAAACAGAGGGAACCACTTTGGAATTAACAGATGCAACAGATTAAAACCCTGTACTTAGCACTAACTACATGCGAAAGGACTTGTAGACCTTGAGAAGAAGTATAAGCTGGAACAAGGAACTATCTGAAACTGAACTGACCCTGTACCATCCGCGACAGCTCCAGAGAAACTCCTAGATATATTTTACTATTATCATTTTTTAATCTTTTTTATTTTAAGTCCTATATTATTCCTTTAATTTTCATTTTTATAACCTTTTACCTTGCAAAAAAAAGACCATATTTTTTTAAAAATCCATATATACTTTTGTAATTTTGTGATTTTGTTTTTTTTTTAATATTATATTTTTGAGAATCTAAACTCTAGATTTTTAATCTTTGTTTTCTGGTATTTGTTATCAATTTTTTACCTTTCACAATCCAATCTTCAGTACCCATTTTTACTTAGGAGTGTGATTACTGGCTTGATTGCCCTCTCTCCCTTTTGACTCTCCTTTTTCTCCCCAGCTCACCTCTATTTCCTCCCTCCCCCTTCTCTTCTCCACCCAATGCTGTGAATCTCTTTGGGTATTCCAGGCTGTGGAGAACACTTCAGTTCAGTTCGGTTCAGTCGCTCAGTTGTGTCTGACTCTTTGCAACCCCATGAATCGCAGCATGGCAGGCTTCCCTGTCCACCACCATCTCCCAGAGTTCACTCAGACCCACGTCCATTGAGTCGGTGATGCCATCCAGCCATCTCATCCTCCATTGTCATCTTTTCCAATGAGTCAACTCTTTGCATGAGGTGGCCAAAGTGCTGGAGTTTCAGCTTTAGTATCAGTCCTTCCAAAGAACACCCAGGGCTGATCTCCTTTAGAATGGACTGGTTGGATCTCTTTGCAGTCCAAGGGACTCTCAAGAGTATTCTCCAACACCACAGTTCAAAAGCATCAGTTAGGGAACTGATTACTGGCTAGATCTGTCTCTCTCCTTTTGAGTCCCCTGCTTCTCCTCCTGGTCACCTCTATCTCCTTTCTCCCTCTTCTCTTCTCTATGCAACTCTGTGAACCTTTCTGGGTGTCCCAGGCTGTGGAGAGCACATAGGGAATTGATTACTGGCTAGATTGCTCTCTTCCCTTTTGATTCCCCCTCTTCTCCTCCTGGTCACCTCCCTCTTCTCTTCTCCATGTAACTCTGCAAACCTCTCTGGGTGTCACTCACTGTGGAGAATCTTTTGTCCATTAACCTAGATGTTTTATCATCAGTGTGGTATGGATGGAGAAGTCTTGAGGCTACTGTAAGAATAAGACTGAAAACCAGAGGCAGGAGGCTCAAATCTAAAACTTGAGAACAACTGACTCCAGGGAACATTAGTCAACAAGAGTTCATCAAAAAGACTCCATACCCACACTGAAACCAAGCACCACCCAAAAGCCAACAAGTTCCAGAGCAAGACATACCATACTAATTCTCCAGCAACATAGGAACATAGCCCTGAGCATTAATGTACAAGCTACCCAAAGTCACACCAAACCCACAAACACCTCAAAATTCACTACTGGACACTTCATTACAGTCCAGAGAGAAGATATCCTGCTCCACTGCCAGAACACTGATACAAGCTTCCCTAACCAGGAAACCTTGACAAGCCACACTTCCAAGCCCACTCACAGGAAGGAAACTTCACAATAAAGAGGAACCACAAACTTCCAGCATTCAGAAAGGTCACCCCAAAAACAGCAATCTAAACAAGATGAAAAGGCACAGAAATATTCAACAGGTAAAGGAACACAATAAATGCCCACCAAGACAAATAAAAGAGGAGGAGTTAGGGAGTCTAACTGAAAAAGAATTCAGAATAATGATAGTAAAAATGATCCAAAATCTTGAAAACAAAATGGAGTAGCAGATAAAGTCTGGAGATAAGAATTGAGAAGATGAAAGAAGTGTTTAACAAGGACCTAGAAGAAATAAAAAAGAATCAATAAATAATGAATAATGCAATAACTGAGATCAAAAACACTCTGGAGGGAACCAACAATAGAATAACTGAGGCAGAAGATAAAGTGAGGTGGAAAATAGAATGGTGGAAATAAATTAAGCAGAGAGGAAAAAAGAAAAAAAGAATGAAAAGAAATGAGGACAACCTCAGAGACCTCTGGGACAATGTCAAATCCCCCAACGTTTGAATCATAGGTGTCCCAGAAGAAGAAGACAAAAAGAAAGACCATGAGAAAATACTTGAGGAGATAATAGTTGAAAACTTCCCTAAAATGGGGAAGGAAATAGCCACCCAAGTCCAAGAAACACAGAGAGTCCCAAAGAGGATAAACCCAAGGTGAAACACACCAAGACACATATTAATCAAATTAATGAAGATCAAACACAAAGAACAAATACTAAAAGCAACAAGGGAAAAACAACAATTAACACACAAGAGGAATTCCATAAGGATAACAGCTGATCTTTCAATAGAAACTCTTCAGGCCAGAAAGGAATGGCAGGACATACTCAAAGTCATGAAAGAGAAAAACCTACAGCCCAGATTACTGTACCCAGCAAGGATCTCATTCAAATATGAAGGAGAAATCAAAAGCTTTACAGACAAGCAAAAGCTCAGAGAATTCAGCACCACCAAACCAGCTCTTCAACAAATGCTAAAGGATCTTCTCTAGACAGTAAACAGAAAATATTTATAAACTCAAATCCAACACAACAAAGTAAATGGCAATGGGATCAAACTTATCAATAATTTCCTTAAATGTAAATGGGTTGAATGCCCCAACCAAAAGATAAAGACTGACTGAATGGATACAAAAACAAGACCACTATATGCTGCCTACAAGAGACCCACCTCAAAACAAGGGACACATACAGACTGAAAGTGAAGGGCTTGAAAAAGATATTTCACACAAATGGAGACCAAAAGAAAGCAGGAGTATAAATACTCATATCAGATAAAATAGACTGAAATAAAGGCCATGAAAAGAGACAAAGAAAGAATGACCAAAGGATCAATCCAAGAAGATATAACAATTATAAATATATATGCACCCAACATAGGAGCACCACAATATGTAAGGCAAATGCTAACAAGTATGAAAGGGGAAATTAACAATAACACAATAATAGTGGGAGACTTTAATACCCCACTCACACCTATGGATAGATCAACTAAACAGAAAATTGTCAAGGAAACACAAACTTTAAATGATATGGTGGATGAGTTAGACCTAATTGATATCTATAGGACATTTCACCCCAAAACAATGAATTTCACCTTTTTCTCAAGCACATTAAACCTTCTCCAGGATAGATCACATCCTGGGCCAAAAGTCTAGCCTTGGTAAGTTCAATAAAACTGAAATCATTCCAAGCATTTTTTCTGATCATAATGCGTTAAAATTAGATGTAAACTATGGGGAAAAAAACTATTAAAAATACAAACATACGGAGGCTAAACAATACACTTCTGAATAACCAACAAATCACAGAAGAAAAGAAATCAAAATATGCATAGAAACAAATGAAAATGAAAACACAACAACCCAAAACCTATGGGACTCAGTAAAAGCAGTGCTAGGGGAAGGTTCATAGCAATACAAGCTTACCTCAAAAAAAAAAAAAAAAAAAAAAAAACAAGAGAAAAGTCAAATAAATAACCTAACTCTACCCCTAATGCAAATAGAAAAGGAAGAAGTGAAGAACCCCAAGGTTAGTAGAAGGAAAGACATCATAAAAATTAGGGCAGAAATAAATGAAAAAGAAATAAAGGAGACCATAGCAAAGATCAACAAGCCAAAAGCTGGCTCTTTGAGAAGATAAATAAAATAGACAAACCATTAGCCAGACTCATCAAGAAACAAAGGGAAAAGAATCCAATCAATAAAATTAGAAATGAAAATGTAGAAAACACAACAGACAACACTAAATACAAAGGATCATAAGAGACTACTACCAGCAATTATATGCCAATAAAATGGACAATTTGGAAGAAATTGACAAATTCTTAGAAAAGTATAAATTTCCAAAACTGAACCAGGAAGAAATAGAATATCTTAACAGATACATCAAAATCACGGAAATCAAAACTGTAGTCAGAAAATGTCCAGCAAACAAAAGCCCAGGTCCAGATGGTTTCACAGCTGAATTCTACCAAAAATTTAGAGAAGAGCTAACACCTATCCTATTTAAACTCTTCCAGAAAATTGCAGAGGAAGGTAAACTTCCAAACTCCTCATTCTGTGAGGCCACCATCACCCTAATACCAAAACCAGACAAAGATGCCACAAAAAAAAGAAACTACAGATCAATATCACTGATGAACATAAATGCAAAAATCCTTAACAAAATTCTAGCAAATAGAATCCAACAACATATTAAAAAGATCATACATCATGACCAAGTGGGCTTTATCAAGGGATGCAAGGATTCTTTAATATCTGCAAATCAATCAATGTGATATACCACATTAACAAATTGAAAGATAAAAACCATATGATTATCTCAATAGATGCAGAGAAAGCCTTTGGCAAATTCCACATCCATTTATGATAAAAAAACCCTCCAGAAAGCAGGAATAGAAGGAACATACTTCAACATAATAAAAGCCACATATGATAAACCTAGCAAACATTATCCTCAGTGGTGAAAAACTGAAATTTCCCCTAAAGTCAGGAACAAGACAAGGGTGCCCACTCTCACCACTACTATTCAACATACTTTTGGAAGTTTTCAACAGCAATCAGAGAAGAAAAAGAAAAAAGGAATCCAGATTGGAAAAGAAGTAAAACTCTCACCGTTTGCAGATCACATAATCCTCTACATATAAAACCCTAAAGACACCACCAGAAAATTACTAGAGCTAATCAATGAATATAGGAAAGTTGAAGGATATAAAATTAACACACAGAAATCCTTTGCATTCCCATACACTAACAATGAGAAAACAGAAAGAGAAATTAAGGAAACAATTCCATTCACCATTGGAATGAAAAGAATAAAATACTTAGGGATATATCTACCTAAAGAAACAAAAGACCTATATATAGAAATTATAAAACACTGACGAAAGAAATCAAAGATGACACAAATAGATGGAGAAATATACCATGTTCATGGATCAGAAGAATCAATATAGTGAAAATGAGTATACTACCCCCCCAAAATCTATAGATTCAATGCAATCCCTATTAAGCTACAAATGGTATTTTTCAGAGAACTAGAACAAATTATTTCACAATTTGTATGGAAATACAAAAAACCTCAAATAGCCAAAGCAATCTTGAGAAAGAAGAATGGAACTGGAGGGATTAACCTGCCTGACTTCAGGCTATCCTACAAAAACTACAGTCATCAAGACAGTATGGTACTGGCACAAAGACAGAAATATAGATCAGTGGAACAAAATAGAAAGCCCAGAGATAAATCCACGCACCTATGGACACCTTATCTTTGACAAAGGAGGCAAGAATATACAATGGAGAAAAGACAATCTCTTTAACAAGTGGTGCTGGGAAAACTGGTCAACCACTTGTTAAAGAATGAAACTAGAATATTTTCTAACACAATACACAAAAATAAACTCAAAATGGATTAAAGATCTAAATGTAAGACCAGAAACTATAAAACTCCTAGAGGAAAACATAGGCAAAACACTCTTTGACATAAATCATAGCATGATCCTGTATGACCCACCCCCCAGAGTAATGGAAATAAAAGCAAAAATAAACAAATGGGATCTAATTAAACTTAAAAGCTTTTCCACAACAAAGGAAACTATAAAGCAAGGTGAAAAGACAGCCTTCAGAATGGGAGAAAATAATAGCAGATGAAGCAACTGACAAAGAATTAATCTCAACAATTATCAAGCAGCTCATGCAGCTCAACTTCAGAAAAATAAATGACCCAATCAAAAAGTGGGCCAAAGAACTAAATAGGCATTTCCCCAAATAAGACATACAGATGGCTAACAAACACATGGAAAGATGCTCAATATCACTCATTATCAGAGAAATGCAAATCAAAACCACAATGCATGAGGTACCAACTCATGTCAGTCAGAAAGGCTGCTATCAAAAAATCAACAAACAAATGCTGGAGAGGGTGTGGAGAAAAAGGGACCCTCTTACACTGTTGGTGGGAGTGCAAACTAGTACAGCCACCATGGAGCACAAAGTGGAGATTCCTTAAAAAACTGGAAATAGAACTGCCATACGACCAAGCAATCCCACTGCTGGGTATAACACATCAAGGAAACTGGAATTGAAAGACATGTGTATCCCAATGTTCATTGCAGCACAGTTTACAATAGTCAGGACATGGAAGCAACCTAGATGTCCATCAGCAGATGAACGGACAAGAAAGCTGTGGTACGTATACACAATGGAATATTATTCAGCCATTAAAAAGAACACATTTGAATGAGTTCTAATGAAGTGGATGAAACTGGAGCCTATTATAAAGAGTGAAGTAATTCAGAAAGAAAAACACCAATACGGTATCAGTTCAGTTCAGTTGCTCAGTCGTATCCAACTGTTTGCTACCCCATGAATTGCAGCACGCCAGGCCTCCCTGTGCATCACCAACTCCTGGAGTTCACTCAAACTCATGTCCATCGAGTCAGTGATGCCATCCAGCCATCTCATCCTCTGTCGTCCCCTTCTCCTCCTGCCCCCAATCCCTCCCAGCATCAGGGTATTTTCCAGTGAGTCAACTCTTCACATGAGGTGGCCAAAGTATTGGAGTTTCAGCTTTAGTATCAGTCTTTCCAATGAACAGCCAGGACTGATCTCCTTTAGAATGGACTGGTTGGACCTCCTTGCAGTCCAAGGGACTCTCAAGAGTCTTCTCCAACACCACAGTTCAAAAGCATCAATTCTTCAGCTCTCAGCTTTCTTCATATTCCAAACTCTTACATCCATACATGACCACTGGAAAAACCATAGCCTTGACTAGATGGACCTTTGCTGGCAAAGTAATGTCTCTGTTTTTTAATATGCTGTCTAGGTTGGTCACAACTTTCTTTCAAAGGAGTAACCAATATGGTATACTAATGCATATATATGGAATTTAGAAAGATGGTAATGATGATCCTATATGTGAGACAGCAAAAGAGACACAGATGTAAAGAACAGCCTTTTGGACTCTATGGGAGAGGGCAAGGGTGGGATTATTTGAGAGGGTAGCATTGAAACGTGTATATTATCATATGTGAAGTGGATCTCCAGTCCAGGTTCTATGCATGAGACAGGATAATCCAGGCTGGTGCACTGGGATGACTCTCGGGTTAGGATGGAGAGGGAGGTGGGAGGGGGGTTCTGGATAGGGAACATATGTGCAGCTGAGGCTGATTCATGTTGATGTATGGCAAAAACCACTACAATATTGTAAAGTAATTAGCCTCCAATTAAAATAAATTAATTTTTAAAAAAGAGATATATATTGAGTGGTTATTCTGTCTAGAGTAATATGAAAACACTAGTTCAGTTACATTGGAGAAGGCAATGGCACCCCACTCCAGTACTCTTGCCTGGAAAATCCCATGGACAGAGGAGCCTGGTAGGCTGCAATTCACGGGGTCGCTAAGAGTCGGACATGACTGAGCGACTTCACTTTCACTTTTCACTTTCATGCATTGGAGAAGGAAATGGCAACCCACTCCAGTGTTTTTGCCTGGAGAATCCCAGGGAAAAGGGAGCCTGGTGGGCTGCCGTCTATGGGGTCACACAGAGTTGGACACGACTGAAGTGACTTAGCAGCAGCAGCAGCAGTTCAGTTACATATATTAAATAATAAAAGTTTTTTATTGTAAATGATGTAGTCTATAGAACATTAAAGTTGATATTAATCTGCATGGTTTATTTTATAGAACTGGTGTATATTATTTTAAAACCAATATCTAAGTTCATTTACTGAATTTAGATTCCTTATTTGCATGCTAAATCGCTTCAGGCATGTCCAACTCTTTGATACCCCTTGGACTGTAGCCTGCCAGGCTCCACTGTCCAAGGGATTCTCTAGGATAGAATACTGGAATGGGTTGCCATTTCCTACTCCAGCAGATCTTCCCAACCCAGGGATCAAACCCACGTCTGCATGGCAAGCTGATTTTTTACTGTCTGAGCCGCCTTAGTCCAAAATATTTATAACCACATTCATCTTCAGAGAAAATTCTCCTTTGTTCATGGCAGTTCATATAATGACTTAGTTTCCAGGAAGGTTTTTTGTAAAAAGTGATGCTGCCTATACAAAAAATTTCCTATCAGAAATATTTCCCCCTCAGCTAATTTGAATAAAAATACTGCTATAATATTTCACAGTTATTAGTGAAAGGTGCACTGATAAAATCAAAACAAAAACCAAGTCTCTGCCTCAAAGGATTGCAATATTTTCTAGTGGTTTTGAGTTGGCACTAATATCAGGACAGAAGGAAATACCCAAAATAGCAACAACAGGCTCTTTGGGTTCCCTGCATTAATTTTCTCACAAATACCAAACAAGTCTATGTGTGTGTGTGTGTGTGTGTGTGTGTGTGTGTAATATTGTCAAGAGAACACAGGATAATATAATTTTATGGGAATATCTGTTTGAGTCCATTAAAATATATGTGAATCAACTTCATGTAATGGAATCAGTGGAAGCTAATTTTAATTTTGGTGAAATGTTTAAGAAAGACACTTATTTAAGGAACTTTTCCCAATGTACTTGGAAATTTTACTTTCTTTTCTTATTACTATATATTTGTAAAGCAATAAATCTCACCAATATAGATTATCAAAACTTAGAAATCAGAGTGAGGTTACAGCTCCTTTTATTTTGTTTAGGATTCTGGAAAGATCAGTAATGAAAAGAATAGATATTTGAATCTTTTTTAAATGCATATACTTAGAAAAGACTTATTCTTCAATCTTACCCCTCTTTACCTCCACCTACATGCCCTCCATATCACACACAAGTATCCACAGGTTTACTGTGGATTGTTGTTTCCTGAATTGTGGGCAATACAAATATGATGGCTTAACATTTCAATGGTTGCTGATAATCTAAATGTGTTCTCCTTGTTTTCCAGGTGTGCCTATGATACTGGGAGTGGAGTCAGTCATGAAGACTAAATGAGATATAGGTGAAAGTGAGTCCTTTTAGAAAAATTGTGTACTAAGAAACTGTGAAGAAATAATATCAACCAGTGCCTTGCATTTTGTCATTAATTTATACAAATATATTGATATAACATTTAAAATTTTTATTTTTGCTTTTCTACACTACTTAACACCCCACTCCAGTACTCTTGCCTGAAAAATCCCACGGACAGAGGAGCCTGGTAGGCTGCAGTCCATGGGGTCGCTGGGAGTCGGACACGACTGAGCGACTTCACTTTCACTTTTCACTTTCATGCATTGGAGAAGGAAATGGCAACTCCAATGCATGAAGTATTCTTGCCTGGAGAATCCCAGGGATGGGCGAGCCTGGTGGGCTGCAGTCTATGGGGTCGCACAGTGTTAGACACGACTGAAGCGACTTAGCAGCAGCAGCAGCAACACTACTTAAATCCCTGTCCAAAAGAGTTGAATTCTTTTCAAGGAAAATAGAGGATTCTGTTACAGCTGTGGATCAGATCTAGATGAGAATTGGACCAAAAAAAAAAAAAAAAAAGTAGAAACTCTTCTATGCCAGTAATAGGATTGAAAGTCTCTTTCAAGATTAGTTCAGTTTACAGGAGACCAATTTCTGACTAGTTTAACTTCCTAATAAAAAATTGGATTCCTGAAGAAGAGCCTCCTGGATGATTAGATCTCATCACTAAAAGTAGATCAATGCTTATGAGAAATATTTTCTAAGGCAGTTCTGCACTGAGACCCTGCAGTAATATTGAGCCCTTTCTATCTTAAGAAGCTTGTGATTGCTGTGTTTATTCAAAGAATATCACTGCATTTTATGTAATTTTATATGGAAACATTAGCAATAAAAAGAAAAAAGAATAATCAAAAATATGGAAAAATATTAATTCAGACTGAGTGCTAATAATGTGAAATGCCATTCACTTTTACCATGTGGAGAGAAATAAAAGGCTATCAAGCATTATGAAAAGTACCATCAAAGTAATAGAATTTTAAGTGTGTACTTTAAGGAAAAAGACCATATTGATACTGCTTACTGGCTGATGTTTTAATTTTCTTCATGTCAATATGTTTCCTGGGGTCATGTTATCTTAACTGTATCTCACCAGCATAACTGGGTCCAAGCTTCTACTGCTTCCTCCATGACAGGCCATCAAGTTGAGAAACAAGGTGCTAGGACAAGGAATAGTGACTTTACTTAGAAAACCATCAAACCAAGAAGGTGGTGGACTAACATCCTAAAGAACAACCTTTTATATATCTATTATGTATGTTTCAACTATAAGCCACAATCCTTTTTATAATTAATGTACCTACATGCATTGTTACCAAGACTGGGAGGAAGCAATTAGCTGTAGAGAACAAAGGCTAGAGCTTAAAGAAACAGATCCACTATGAACTCTGGATAGTTCTTCCCATTAATACTAGAATTTTTATATCTCTTCTATGTAGAGATAAATATATGTATTTCTTTTACTTAACATAAAATTTCTTTCTTTCATCTAAGATTATGCATGTGAAAAATGTACAAAACTAAGCATTTATATTGAAGAAAGTAGGGAAAACCACTAAACCATTCAGGTATGACCTAAATCAAATTCCTTATGATTATACAGTGGAAGTGAGAAATAGATTTAAGGGCCTAGATCTGATAGATAGAGTGCCTGATGAACTATGGAATGAGGTTCGTGATGTTGTACAGGAGATCAAGACCATCCCCATGGAAAAGAAATGCAAAAAAGCAAAATGGCTATTTGGGGAGGCCTTACAAATAGCTGTGAAAATAAGAGAAGTGAAAGCAAAGGAGAAAAGGAAAGATATAAGCATCTGAATGCAGAGTTCCAAACAATAGCACGAAGAGATAAGACAGCCTTCCTCAGCGATCAGTGCAAAGACATAGAGGAAAACAATAGAATGGGAAAGAATAGAGATCTCTTGAAGAAAATTAGAGATACCAAGGGAACATTTCATGCAAAGATGGGCTTGATAAAGGACAGAAATTGTACAGACCTAACAGAAGCAGAATATATTAAGAAGAGGTGGCAAGAATACACAGAATAACTGTACAACAAAGATCTTCACGACCCAGATAATCACGATGGTGTGATTAGTGACCTAGGGCCAGACATCCTGCAATGTGAAGTCAAGTGGGCCTTATAAAGCATCACTACGAACAAAGCTAGTGGAGGTGATGGAATTCCAGTTGAGCTATTTCAAATCCTGAAAGATGATGCTGTGAAAGTGCTGCACTCAATATGCCAGCAAATTTGGAAACTCAGCAGTGGCCACAGGACTGGAAAAGGTCAGTTTTCATTCCAATACCAAAGAAAGGCAATGCCAAAGAATGCTCAAACTACCTCACAATTGCACTCATCTCACATGCTAGTAAAGTAATGCTCAAAATTCTCCAAGCTGGGCTTCAGCAATACGTGAACCGTGAACTTCCAGATGTTCAAGCTGGTTTTAGAAAAGGCAGAGGAATCAGAGATCAAATTGCCAACATCTGCTGGATCATGGAAAAAGCAAGAGAGTTCCAGAAAAACATCTATTTCTGCTTTATTGACTATGCCAAAGACTTTGACTGTGTGGATCACAATAAACTGTGGAAAATTCTGAAAGAGATGGGAATACCAGACCACCTGACCTGCCTCTTGAGAAATTTGTATGCAGGACAGGAAGCAACAGTTAGAACTGGACATGGAACAACAGACTGGTTCCAAATAGGAAAAGGAGTACGTCAAGGCTGTATATTGTCACCCTGTTTATTTAACTTATATGCAGAGTACATCATGAGAAACGCTGGACTGGAAGAAACACAAGCTGGAATCAAGATTGCCGGGAGAAATATCAATAACCTCAGATACGTGGATGAAACCACCCTTATGGCAGAAAGTGAAGAGGAACTCAAAAGCCTCTTGATGAAAGTGAAAGTGGAGAGTGAAAAAGTTGGCTTAAAGTTCAACATTCAGAAAACGAAGATCATGGCATCCAGTCCCATTACTTCATGGGAAATAGATGGGGAAACAGTGGAAACAGTGTCAGACTTTATTTTTCTAGGCTCCAAAATCACTACAGATGGTGACTGCAGCCATGAAATTAAAAGACACTTACTCCTTGGAAGGAAAGTTATGACCAACCTAGATTGCATATTCAAAAGCAGAGACATTACTTTGCCAACAATGGTTTGTCTAGTCAAGGCTATGGTTTTTCCTGTGGTCATGTATGGATGTGAGAGTTGGACTTGAAGAAGGCTGAGCACCGAAGAATTGATGCTTTTGAACTGTGGTGTTGGAGAAGACTCTTGAGAGTCCCTTGGACTGCAAGGAGATCCAAACAGTCCATTCTGAAGGAGATCAGCCCTGGAATTTCTTTGGAAGGAATGATACTGAAGCTGAAACTCCAGTACTTTGGCCGCCTCATGAGAGGAGTTGACTCATTGGAAAAGACTCTGATGCTGGGAGGGATTGGGGGCAGGAGGAGAAGGGGATGACAGAGGATGAGATGGCTGGATGGCATCACTGACTCGATGGACGTGAGTCTCAGTGAACTCCGGCAGTTGGTGATGGACAGGGAGGCCTGGCATGCTGCGATTCATGGGGTCGCAAAGAGTCGGACACGACTGAGCAACTGATCTGATCTGATCTGATCTGATAAGTGATATAAGATCACATAGGAACATAACTGAAAAATAGCAAATGGTGCTTCCCTTGAAAGAATAAGAGGGTACTATCCATTGACCTAAGCTTTTGAGAACTCTAATTAATGTATTAGCATTGGTGGTTCTTAAAAAACAAACGAACAAAAATGCTAATGCAGTGACTACTTTGTTCTAACTCAGGAACTGTGCTCATTACAAACAACACAGTTGGAAGAACTTGCTTGTGATAAGACCAAATTACCAACATTCCAAACAGTCAACAAGAATAAGAATTTCCTGTTGAAAGGACTGATAAAAGTGAACTTTTAACCTAATGACCACATCACCTGACCAATCAATGAAAGACAAATCTAGCTTTTTCTCCTCTTTTACCAATCAACACTTCACCTCATCTTGTACCAATGAACTCTTCTTAAAAACAACTTACCTCATCTTCCTCTCTTTTACCCATCAAAACCCTGATTTCCTCTCCTGTAGTCAGGGGACCCAAATCTGCATACTCCAAATTGCAATTCTTTGGTCCCAACTTAATGCTCTGCCTTTAGAACTGGTTTCTTATTCACAGATCAACAGGCTAGAGGATAAAACTTTTGGTTCTATAAAAGGACCCCCCACACACACACAAATAGTATTCTATTTGTCAATCTGAGTTTTGTACCCACTGCATAAGATAAAATCAAAGAAGAGACCAAAATATAAGTTTGTTACAGTTAAAAGCTAGATGATAAAGAGAATTAATTATTAATTAAATTTACCCACCAATCCAGTCCTAAGTAATACTAGGTAAAGATATGCCTGTCAAGGTGGGACCCTGCCTCAAGAGTAGTAGAGAAGATGGCTGTGTCGTAAGCAGCTCTATCCCCAAAGAGGATGAAATTTTGGCCTATGCATGATGAGTTTCTAGCTGATCAGAAAAAGCGATTTCTTTTCTCCAAGGAAAGAGTCATAAAAATAATAGTTACTATTACAGACACTTGTTCCATTTTTAAGGAAATATTTGAGGAATGGAACAAGCATTATTTCTTAGAAATAATTGTAACATCCATACCTATGCACACAAATATATGTGCACACACAGACATATAGCTAATATATTGCAATGAAGATTCTAACAGTGAAGTATATGTCTATCATTTCACCAGTGCCATAAATGTTCTATTGTAGCTTTATAGGGAGTTCTGAAATTAGGTTAATGAAAGTTCACTAACCTTTTATTTCATTTTAAAATGTTTTGACTATTCTAGTTCTTTTGCCTTTCTCTAGATGATAGATAGAAGATAGCTAGATGAGCAGATAGATAGAGATATAGCCAGATGATAGAATAGTCTATATATATTTATCTATGAATAATCAACTTTTTATGCAAAAACTGCTAGAATATATATTTATAATTGTATTGATATATAATTGGACTTCCCTGGTGGCTTAAACGGTAAAAGAGTCTGCCTGCAACGTGGGAGACCCAGGTTCGAGCCCTGGGTTGGGAAGATGCCCCTGGAGAAGGCAATGGCAACCCACTCCAGTACTCTTGCCTGGAATATCCCATGGATGGAGGAGTCTGGTGGGCTACAGTCCATGGGGTCGCTAAGAGTCGGACATGACTGAGGGATTTCACTTTCACTTTGAGATATAATTGATAAAATTGAATAAATTTCCCACATGTAAAGTGTACAATTTGATATTTTATAAAATATAACTGCAATAAATATAATGGAATTAACCATCACTGCCAAAAGTTTACACATAACCCTTGTTAATTACAACAACACTTACCTCTCAGTGTTACTATATATTCCAAATATAAGGAAAAGCCTTTGAGCTGTAAAACCCCAGCATTCATTTCATCTGTATAAATGACATTTTTAAATATCTGAAGGCAAAGACATAGAGACTTTTATATGGAATTTGGAAAGACTGAGAAAAGTCAGCAAAGGTGTATTTCTAACAGACTGGGAAGTATACTCAGCATGCATACCAATGGGTACTCACCATATAGCTACAAAATAAAAAGACTGAACCCAGATGTCTAATTCCACAGTGTTGAATTGGGTACATTTGTTTGGTTATTATTATTAAAACCATATTATAATTAATTTTGAATTGAAGGGTACTTGAATTGCTCAGGGTACCTGCCACAATTCAGGTTCTCAAATTTCAGCTAAGTACTACTAACTACTGAATTCCACTGTCATAACACAAAACATTTTATGACTAAAATCAAATAGGACTTATAAATATGATGATAATATTCACTGGAAGTTTTATATTTCTGAATCTGATTTTCCTACCGATTTTCAGTATCATTAGAATAAGATAGAAAAAGATAATCATAAAATGACTAAAATTAATCACCTACATAATACAGAATCTCTCATAAATCGAGTTTCCACCTGTGTCCCAAAGGGCTTTTGAATAAAATAATGAATAACTTAGACAAAATAATGTGACAGTGAGATTTGGCTAAATCAGTTTATAATAAAAAAACACATAGAAATAATACTTAAATCACAAGGCAAACATACTATAGACTGGGGACACAAATATATTAACTATTTAAGTTAATGTGATTGCTATGAGTCAAAACATACATTTAAATAACAGGGCATATAAAACAAGATGGTGGAGTAGTAGGTGGATGTGGAGTATATCTCTCTCCACAGATACATCAGGAATATATCTTCAGACACAGAAGTGTATGTGGAACACCAGCCGAGAGTGGGCAGAAGTACCTGACCAGCAGAAAAGAATATGTAAAACCATGCAAAACTTGGTAGGATGAAGGAATGAGGTGGGAAAACAGGAGTGTTAATAGGACTGGACCTGCCCTTGGTGGGTGGGGGAATTGAAGCAGGCGTCCAATCCCCACATTGGGGCAATTGTCTGAGTCAGAGGAGAAACATTTAAGGCTGAGAGTGAAACAGCTGATCTGGGGCAGCCTAAATGGAATGAGAATCAGACAGTCCTTGCCACAGCCATAATACCTTGGACAGGAAGGCTGGTCCCCTGGAAGGCACGGTGGCTGGGAGGTGGAGTTTAAGGATTGTGGAGCAATCCCAGGGTGAGGATTGCTAGTGACTGTGGAAAGGCAGATTGAGGGGATGTGAAGGAGGACATCATGGTGGGAAATGTCACTGGGGAAAGCCAGGCAGCCATGGAAGCAAGGTGATAGTGCTGAGTCATGCGCAAGATGTGGAGCCATCACCATAGCCTCTCTCTTGTCCCACATGCCAGCACTGGCAGCTGAACAATGGAGAGGCTGGCCCATCAAATGCCTGATGCACTGAACTACAGAGTAGGACCCCACCCGGGGTGCCCATTTAAGTGCCTGATGTGCCAATCTACAGAGTAGGACCCCAGCCAGGGGGTCCCCTCTATATGCTTGACTCCCTGAACAATAGACATCGACCCAGGCAAGGGAACACTCTAGGTGCCTAAATGGGGGTGGAGCTATAGAGAAAGACTGACCCAAGAGGCCTTCTGATCGCCAGCTACAAGAGGCTCGAAAAAAGACTCTGATAGAGCCTTAACTCCTGCAGTGGAGGCAGTCCGTGTCCCTGCACACTTGGTGCCACAAGGGTCCCTGAAAGCCAGGTAGCTATGCCACCTCCATGCTCAACTCTCACTGAGGCACAGCTGCCACAGGCAAAAAAAGTCTTGCATCTATGTGCTCAGGGTCAATTTGGTCACATCTGACTCCTTGAAACCCTGTAGACTGTGGCCTGCCAGGGTTCTCTGTCAGGGAAAGGGGTTCTCCAGGCAAGAATACTGGAGCATATTGACCAATACTGGTTGTCATACCCTTCTAGAGCACTATATTCCCTGCTGCCCTAGATGCCAATTCCCCTGAGTATCTGGTGCTGCCAGAACCCCTGTGACCCAAACAGCTACACTACTTCCACACTTGGCCCTCACAAGGACAAACCCAAGTACTCTATGGCAGCCTCAGGAGAAAACCCCAGTGGGTGACCCACACATAGAGGTGGAAACAAAACCACAATTGAAACCCAGGGGCAGGGTGGCTAAGGAAGAAGACCCAAAACCTTCCCACCAGCTGTACAAGCTGCAGATTAAATCCACACAATCAACTAGGTAGACTCTGTCTATGGAATATATAAAAGGTCATTGAGAGCTCCCATAAAAGAAAATGCACTAGATCTGAAGCTGTGGACTTTGAAGCAAGAACACACAGGAGCAGGACCAGATACACAGCAGGTCCAGACATCAGCAGTGTTGCAGGGCATCCTAAGGAGGTGAGGAGGTCTGTGACTCCCAGCGAGGGAAAGGATTCTGACAGCAGTGACTCAAGAAAAACATTTATTATTCTTATGTTTTGACTTGTTCTGTATGTTCTTTTGGATTTTTTATTCCTTTTTTCCCTTTTTGCCCACTCTGTTATAGTTGTTAATTTTATTGGCACTATGAAATCTAATTAAGCTTAAAGCTTTTTTTTTTTTTCCCTCAGTCAAGTTTTTTATTGTTAAAATCCTCTGCCTCTACATTGGGCTTTTGCAGTTCTATGGAGTTTTTTTTTTTTTTTTCCTCTTTTTAAAATTTTCATGTTTAAAATCTGTTATACTTTTTCTACATTTATTCTATTCCTTTTCCTACTTTTCTTTTTCCCTTTCAGTGAATCTTTAACATATATAAATCTTCTTCATCTACCTCTATTTAACTTTGCATATCGATTCTTTCTCTCTTTTCTTTAATTTCTTTCCTCTCAACTTGTTTTTAGTTTTGTTTTTATTGTTTTACCCCCCACTTGGCACCTTACTTTAGTTTTCAAGTTTGTGCTTTAGTTAGTTTTCTTATTAACTCGTAAATATTATTTTTTATTTCCTCTGTTCACCATGTCTATCTACTCTATTTTATTTTTGTTGGATAGCTTTGTCTTTGTTCATGGGTCTGTATGAAAATATTCCATTATTTTCATTATTATTTGCCAGATTTTTAAACTGCCATTTGTGTGGGGTTGATGTTTTTTTTTTTCATTTTTGGACATTTGCTTTAATCTCACTTAATGCCATAACAAACCACTCATGGAATCTTTCTTCATGACCAGAGATCAAGCTCTAAGCCTTTGGAGTGGGAGCCCTAACTCCAAGAC
Organism: Bos mutus; assembly: GCF_027580195.1. Taxonomy (NCBI): domain Eukaryota; kingdom Metazoa; phylum Chordata; class Mammalia; order Artiodactyla; family Bovidae; genus Bos; species Bos mutus. The sequence continues at coordinate 94,850,979 of NC_091618.1, read as the reverse complement.
CCTAGGCTACCAGAGAATGAACACTACAGAGTATTAAATAGTGAGAACTCACACAAATGAAACCACTTGAATACAAGACCCAGCACCACCCAACCACCAGTAACACCCTGTACAGGACACCTTATCTAAACAACAAACAAAACAAAAATACAAACAAAATCATCAGCAGACAGGATTACCACCTCACTCAGCCTTGCCCATGAGACAAAACACAAGCAAATGAAAAAACCTACAAACAAAAATTCAGCACCAATGTCATCCTGTAGGAAGTTAACACAAACTACTGGACAAACTTTAGGAGGGGAGAAACCAAAAGGAAGAAAGAATTCAACCTTCTTCAAGGAAAGAATTCAACTTTCCTTGAGTCTGGGAAAAGGAGACTCCAAACACAATAAGTTTTAAAAAATAATAATTAAAGGCAGAGGAATACTATACAAATGAACAAACTAGAAACACAGAAGTTCAATTAAATGAAAAAGAAATAGGCAAACTTCCTGAGAAAGAATTCAGGACAATGATAGTAAAGATGATTACAACTTTGAAAACAAAATGGGGACAATGCAAGAATCAGTTAACAAAGATCTAGAAGAATTCAAGAATAAACATACAGAGACAAACAACACGATTACTGAAATTAAAAATACTCTAGAAGATATCAATAGAAGAATATCTGAAGCAGAAGAATGATTCAGTGAGCTGGAAGAAAAAAATGGTGGAAAAAATTTCTAAAGAGCAGAATAAAGTAAAAAGAATGAAAGAAATGAAGATAGTCTCAGAGATCTTTGGGACAATATCAAGTGCACCACCCTTCAAATTATAGGGGTTCCAGAAGAAGAAGAGAAAATGAAAGGGTATGAGAAAATTTTTGAAGAGATTATAGTTGAAAATTTCCCCAATTTGGAAAAGGAAATAGTCAAGTCCAATAGGCAAAAAGAATCCCATGCAGGATAAACCCAAGGAGAAACATGCCAAGACACATACTAATCAAACTAACAGAGACAAAACACAAAGAAAGAACATTAAAATCAGCAAGGGAGAAGCAACAAGTAACACACAAGGCAAACTCCATAATCATAAGAGCTGATCTTTCAGGAAAAACTCTGCAGGCCAGAAGGGAATGGCAGGATGTCTACAAAGTACTGAAAGGGAAAAAATATACAGCCAAGATTACTGTACCTGGCAAAGATCTCATTGAAAATTAATGGAGAAATAAAAAACTTTTCAACAAGCAAAAGTGAAGAGAATTCAGTACTACCAAACCAGCTTTGCAACAAATGTAAAAGGGACTTATATAGTCCCTTGACTTATATAGTCAAGAATTACAAGAGAATAAAAAGATATACAAAACCCCAAACAATTAAGAAAATGGCAATAGGAAAATATATATCAATAATTACTTTAAATGTAAATGGATTAAATGCTCCAACCAAAGGTGCAGGCTGGCTGAATGGATACAAAAGCAAGACTCATATATATGCTGTCTACAAGAAACCCACTTCAGACCTAAAGACACATATAGACTGAAAGTAAGAGGATGGAAAAACATATTCCATGCAAATGGGAAGCAAAAGAAAGCTGCAATAGCCATCCTCATATCAGACAAAACAGACCTAAAAAATAAAGATGATTACAAGAGATAAGAAAGGACACTATATAATGATCAAGGGATCAAACCAAGAATAAACATAACATTGTAAATATCTATGTCCCAAACATAGGCGTGCCTCAATACATAAGACAAACACTAACAGACATAAAGCTCAACATTTAGAAAGCTAAGATCATGGCATCTGGTCACATCACTTCATAGCAAATAGACGGGAAAACAGTGGAAACAGTGGCAGACTTTATTTTGGGGGGCTCCAAAATCACTGTAGGTGGTGACTGAAGCTATGAAATTAAAAGACACTCTTGGGAGGAAATTTATGACCAACCTAGACAGCATATGAAAGAGCAGAGACACTACTTTTCCAACAAAAGTTTGTCTAGCCAAGAATATGGTTTTTCCAATAGTCAGGTATGGATGTGAGAATTGGACTATAAAGAAAGCTGAGTGCTGAAAAATTGATGCTTTTGAACTGTGATGGTGTTTGAGAAGACCCTTGAGAGTCCCTTGGACTGCAAGGAGATCCAACCAGTCTATCCTAAAGGAAATCAGTTCTGAGTGTTCATTGGAAGGGCTTATTTTGAAGCTGAAACTCCAATACTTTGGACACCTGATGCGAAGAACTGACTCATTTGAAAAGGCCCTGATGCTGGGAAAGATAGAGGACGGGAGGAGAAGGGGATGAGAGGATGAGAGTGTTGGATGGCATCACCGACTCAATGGACATGAGTTTGGGTAGACTCCAGGAGTTGGTGATGGACAGGGAGGCCTGGAGTGCTGCAGTCCATGGGGTTGCAAAAAGTCAGACACAACTGAGCGACTGTACTGAATTGAACTGAACAGACATAAAAGGAGAAATTTACAGTAACTTAATACTAGTAGGCGGAGAAGGCACTGGCGACCCACTCCAGTATTGTTGCCTAGAAAATCCCATGGGCAGAGGAGCCTGGTGGGCTGCAGTCCGTGCGGTCGCTAAGAGTCAGACACGACCGAGCGACTTCACTTTCACTTTTCACTTTCATGCATTGGAGAAGGAAATGGCAACCCACTCCAGTGTTCTTTCCTGGAGAATCCCAGGGACGGAAGTCTTATGGGCTGCCGTCTACAGGGTCTCACAGAGTCGGACATGACTGAAGCGACTTAGCAGCAGCAGCAGCAGCAATACTAGTAGGAGACTTTAACACCCCACTCACACCAATGGACAGATCATCAAAACAAAAAATTAATAAGGAAACACAAGTCTTTAAATGTAAATTAAATAAGATGGATCTCATTGATATTGTCAGGACATTCCATCCAAATGCAGAAGAATACACCTTCTTCTCAGTGCACATGGAACATTCTCCAGGATAGACCACATCTTGGGTCACAAATCAAATCTCAGTAAATTTAAGAAAATTCAAATCATATCACGCATCTTCTCCAACCACACACTATGAGACTAGACGTCAATTACAAGAACAAAGAGTGTAAGAAACACAAACACATGGAGATTAAACAACATGTTTCTAAATAACCAACAGGTTACTGAAGAAATCAAAAGGGAAATAAAAAGATTTCTGGAAACAAATGACAATGAAAACATGACAACTCAAAACCTATGGGATGCAGCAAAAGCAGTTCTAAGAGGGAAGTTTATAGCAGTACAATACTACCTCAAGAAACAAGAAAAACATCAAATAGACAACCTAACTGTACACCTAAAACAATTGGAAAAAGAAGAAGAACAACAACAAAAAATTAGTAGATGGAAAGAAATCATGAAGATCTGAGCAGAAATAAATGAAAAAGAAATGAAAGAGACAATTGCAAAGAGTAAAAAAACTAAAAGCTGATTCTTTGAGAAGATAAAATTTTCAAACCTTTAGCCAGACTCTTCAAGAAAAAAGGAGAGAAGAATCAAATCAACAAAATTAGAAATGAAAAAGGAGAAGTTACAACAGACAATGCAGAAATGCAAAGGGTTATAAGAGACTATTATGAACAACTATAGCTAATAAAATAGATAACCTGGAAGAAATGGACAGATTCTTAGAAAAGTTCTATCTTCCAAGACTGAACCAGGAAGAAATAGAAATTATGAACAACCCAATTGCAAGCACTGAAATTGAAGCTGTAATCAAAAACCTCTAAAAAAATAAAAGCCCACAACGAGATGGCTTACAGGAGAATTCTATCAAATAGAGAAAAATAATGTCTATCCTTCTAAAACTCTTTCAAAAAATTGCAGAGGAAGGAACACTTCCAAACTCATTCTGTGAGGCTACCATCACCCTGATACCAAAACCAGACAAAGATAACAAAAAAATGAAAACTATAGTCCAATGTCAGTGAACATAGATGCAAAATTCCTCAAAAAAATTTTAGCACACAGAATTCAGCAACACATCAAAAACCTCAAACACCATGATCAACTTAGGTTTAATCCAGGGATCCAAGGATTCTTCAATATATGAAAATCAATGAATATGATATACCATATCAACAAATTGAAAGATAAAAACCATAAGATCATCTCAATAGATGCAGAAAAAGCCTTTGACAAAATTCAGTACCCATTTGTGATGAAAACTCTTCAAAAAAATGGGCACAGAAGGAATCTATCTCAACATAGTAAAGGCCATATATGATAAGCCTATAGGAAACATTATTCTCAAGTGAAAAACTGAAAGCAGTCACCCTAAGATCAGGAACAAGACAAGGGTGTCCACTTTCACCACTATTATTCAACACAGTTCTGAAAGTCCTAGGTATAGCAATCAGAGAAGAGAAAGAAATAAAAGGAATCCAGATCAGAAAAGAAGTAAAGCTCTCACTGTTTACAGATGACATGATATTGTACATAGAAAACTCTAAAGCTAGTATCAGAAAATCACAAGAGTTAATGAGTGTACTTAGCAAAGTTGCAGGATACCAAATCCATACACAGAAACCACTTGCATTTCTACATACTAACAAAGAAAAATCAGAAAAAGAAATTAAGGAATCACATCCATTCACCATTGCAAGAAAAATAATTAAATATCTAGGAATAAACTTACCTGAAGAGACTAAAGAACTGTACACTGAAAATAATAAGACACTAATAAAAGAAATAAAATATGACATAAACAGATGGAGAGATATTCTATGTTCCTGGGTAGGAAGAATCAATATTGTGAAAATGACTATACTACCAAATGCAATCTACAGATTCAATGCAATCCCTATCAAATTACCAATGGCACTTTTCACAGAACTAGAATAAAAAATCGCACAATTCATTTGGAAACACAAAAGACCCTGAATAGCCAAAGAAGTGAGAGGGTAACAGGCAGGAAGGCCAGGGGTCTCCAAATGGAGGAAATAGGCTGCAAGTGTCAGAAATTTTCTCTCTCTTAAGCGGCAGGAGGAAACAAACCAGCGATATTTTTTTCCTTCTCTATACAAATTTAAAAGGTTTCTCTTAAAATACTGTGTTGCCATAACGACACCTGGTTTCACCTGAAGTTAACTATTCTCAAACCTTGAGTTAACCAATGCATTTTTCTTATGGAAATGTTTGTCTTAAGCTATGTTAATGTACTATGCATTTACCCCAGACTCTATCTTCAAGTTGGTTCCTCCTAATGGCTCAGAACCTACTTGACAAACCAGTATGTTGTACTCAGATATTGTTCTCCTAATTTATGTAAATGAAACTATTTGTATGGTAATCTGCCCTCTACAAGATTCAAGTCAATCGTTTTATGGCCTAGAATGAATCATCTGGTGCCACATTTATCCCAAAATGCATCTTATGGATGAGGGGCCTGGTGCCATTCTGAGTTTTAAGACATTCCTTTCTTTCATTAACAGACTGCTAGTGACTATATAACATCCAGCTGAAGACTAGCATGGGGGATACTGTTTCTGCCCCCTTCTGAGGCCTATGTCAGAAACTTTCTCTATCGCCTTTATACTTTATTACACAAAATAAAACTTTATTACACAAAAGCTTTGAGCGATCAAGCCTTGTCTCTGGCCCTGGATTGAATTCTTCTCCTCCAGAGGCCAAGAATCCTGGGGTCTTTTCGTTCAGCAACAACCTTTCAGAAGTCTTGAGAAAGAAGAATGGAGCTAGAGGAATAAACCTTCCTGACTTCAGATTATACTACAAAGCTACAGTCATCAAGACAGTATGGTACAAAAACAGAAATATAGATAAATGGAACAAGATCAAAAGCCCAGAAGTAAATACCCATGCACCTATGGGCACCTTATTTTTGACAAAGGAGGCAAGAATATACAATGGGGCAAAGACAGTCTCTTAAATACATGGGGCTGGGAAAACTGGACAGCTACATGTCAAAGAATGAAATTAGAACACTTCCTAACACCATACACAAAGATAAACTCAAAATGGGTTAAAGACCTAAATGTAAGACAAAAAACCATAAACCTCTTAGAGAAAAACATGGGCAGAACACTCGATGGCATAAATCAAAGCAAGATTCTCTGTGACCCACCTCCTAGAATAATGGAAATAAAAACAAGAGTAAAGAAGTGGAACCTGATTAAACTTAAAAGCTTTTGCACAGAAAAGGAAAGTATAAGCAAGGTGAAAAGACGACCCTCAGAATGGGAGAAAATAAGTGCAAATGAAACAACAGACAAAGGATTAATTTCCAAAATATACAAGTAGCTCATATAACTCAATACCAGAAAAACAAACAGCCCAATCAAAAAGTAGGAAAAAGACCTAAACAGACATTTCTTCAGAGAAGACATACAGATGCCTAACAAATACAGGAAAAGATGCTCAACATCACTTATTATTGCTGCTGCTACTGCTAAGTCGCTTCAGTCATGTCTGACTCTGTGCGACCCCATAGACGGCGGCCCACCAAGCTCCCCTGTCCCTGGGATTCTCCAGGCAAGCACACTGGAGTGGGTTGCCATTTCCTTCTCCAACACATGAAAATGAAACGTGAAAGTGAAGTCATTCAGTCGTGTCTGACTCTTCGCGACCCCATGTACTCAGCCTATCAGGCTCCTCCGTCCATGGGATTTTCCAGGCAAGAGTACTGGAGTGGGGTGCCATTGCCTTCTCCACACTTATTATTAGGGAAATGCAAATCAAAACTACAATGACATATCTCCTCACACCAGTCAGTATGGCCATCATTAAAAAGTCTACAAACAATAAATGCTGGAGAGGGTGTAGAGAAAAGGGAAAACTCTTGCACTGTTGGTGGGAATGTAAATTGATATAGCCACTATGGAAGACAGTATAGAGATTCCTTAAAAAACTAGGAATAAAACCACCATATGACCCAGCAATTCCACTCCAATGCATATGCTCTGAGGAAGCTAAAATTGAAATAGACACATGTATCCCATTGTTTATTGCAGCAATATTTACAACATCTAGAACATGGAAGCAACCCAGATATCATTGACAGATAAATGGATAAAGATGCTGTGGTACACATACACAATGGAATAATACTCACCCATAAAAAGGAACACATTTGAGTCAGTTCCAATGAGTTGGACGAACTTAAAACCTATTATGCAGAGTGAAGTAAGTCAGAAAGAGAATGATAAATATTGTACTCTAATGCATATATGGTGTGATCACTCACACTCATCTAGAGCCAGACACTTGGAATGTGAAGTCAAGTGGGCCTTAGGAAGCATCACTACAAACAAAGCTAGTGGAGGTGGTGGTATTCCAGTTGAGCTGTTTCAAATCCTAAAAGATAATGCTGTAAAAGTGCTGCACTCAATATGACAGCAAATTTGAAAAACTCAGCAGTGGCCACAGGACTGGAAAAGGTCAGTTTTCATTCCAATCCCAAAGAAAGGCAAGGCCAAAGAATGCTCAAACAATTGCACAATTGCACTCATCTCACACGCTAGTAAAGTAATGCTCAAAATTCTCCAAGCCAGGCTTCAGCATTACATGAACCGTGAACTTCCAGATGTTCAAGCAGGTTTTAGAAAAAGCAGAGGAACCAGAGATCAAATTGCCAACATTCGCTGGATCATCAAAAAGCAAGAGAGTTTCAGAAAAACATCTATTTCTGCTTTATTGACTATGCCAAAGCATTTGACTGGGTGGATCACAAGAAACTGTGGAATATTCTGAAAGACATGGGAATACCAGACCACCTGACCTGCTTATTGAGAAACCTGTATATAGGTCAGGAAGCAACAGTTAGAACTGGTCATGGAACAACAGACTGGTTCCAAATAGGAAAAGGAGTACATCAAGGCTGTATATTGTCACCCTGTTTATTTAACTTCTATGCAGAGTACATCATGAGAATTGCTGGGCTGGCGGAAGCACAAGCTGGAATCAAGATTTCTGGGAGAAATATCAATAACCTCAGATATGCAGAGGACACCACCCTTAGGGCATAAAATGAAGAAGAACTAAAGAGCCTCTTGATGAAAGTGAAAGAGGAGAGTGAAAAAGGTGGCTTAAATCTCAACATCAAAAAACTAAGATTAGGGCATCTGGTCCCATCACTTCATGGCAAATAGATTGGGAAACAGTGGAAACAGTGGGTGACTTTATTTTTTGGGCTCCAAAATCACTGCAGATGGTGACTGCAGCCATGAAATTAAAAAACACTTACTCCTTGGAAGGAAAGTTATGACCAACCTAGACAGCATATTCAAAAAAAAAAGCAGAGACATTACTTTGTCTACAAAGGTCCATCTCGTCAAGGCTATGGTTTTTCCAGTGGTCAAGAATGGATGTGAGAGTTGGAGTATAAAGAAAGCTGAGCACTGAAGAATTGATGCTTTTGAACTGTGGTGTTGGAGAAGACTCTTGAGAGTCCCTTGGACTGTAAGGAGATCCAACCAGTCCATCCTAAAGGAGATCAGTCCTGGGTGTTCATTGGAAGAACTGATGTTGAAGCTGAAACTCCAATATTTGGCCACCTGATGCAAAGAGCTGACTCATTTGAGAACTCCGATGCTGGGAAAGATTGAGGGCAGGAGGAGAAGGGGACGACAGAGGATGAGATGGTTGCATGGTATCACTGATCAATGGACATGGGTTTGGGTAGACTCCGGCAGTTGGTGATGTATAGGGAGGGCTGGCATGCTGCAGTTCATGGGGTCGCAAAGAGTCGGACACGACTGAGTGACTGAACTGAACTGAACTGAAGGCATATATACGGAATCTAGGAAAAAATGGTACTGAAGAATTTATTTACAGGGCAGCAATGGAGAAACAGACATGGAGAATAGACTTATGGAGATGGGGAGAGGGGAGGAGAGGTTGAAATGTATGGAAAGCATAACATGGAATCTTACATTACCATATGTAAAATAGGTAGCCAACGGGAATTTGCTGTATGGCTCAGTAAAGTCAAACAGGGCCTCTGTATCAACCTAGAGGTGTGGGATGGGGAGGAAGATGGGAGGGAGGTTCAAAAGTGTTGTGATATATGTATATCTATGGCTGATTCCTGTTGAGGTTTGACAGAAAGCAAGAAAATTCTGTAAAGCAATCATATGTCAATTAAAAAAAATAGCAGGGCAAACAACACATGCTAACAAAAAGAAATATCTCAGCTTTGTTAAAAGATATTTTCCTGAAATATGTGTTTAAAAACTTTGATTGGACAATATTTGCACAAATGCTTGAGTAAAATCACAAATATGCTTTGAGTAATAATTGCATGCTGCTAAAGCATATGTCCTTCAGCTTTGTAACGGAAGCAATTTTACTCACCCTGAGGCCTGTTAAGAATTGATACTTGCAGTATGAATGTATATAACTGAAGATCCATCTATTATTTTCACATATTCTTTTTCCACTAATACATTTATTCAATAATTATTTGCTATGTTCCTATTCTAAGACTGATATTATGCTAAGAGTGTAAATTTACCCTAGTTTTATAGTATAGGCTAGGAAATCTTTACTGATCTTGACAAGGGGAGGTAAATTCTTACCTACGATGTTTATTTGATACTCTTTTTAACAACTGTCATCAGTTTTAAGCTCAAACTATTGAAAGCATATTTACCTTCTAATTTATCCAAAATAGCATTCAGAAACAGTTGGAAAACCCCAGAATCTTGGATGGTTTTCCATTTTTCCTCACACAAATTCAAATAACTGGCATGAGTACAAATGTTTACTGCTGAGTGCAGTGTGTCACTGAGCAAATTACTGAGCCATGGCGACATATTACAGCTTCTCAAAAATGAAATCAGATTGTTATTTCCTTGAGAAATCAATAGCATTTATGACGATCATAATTCTTTTTAGTAGTATTACCACATACATATACGCTAATGGCTATACACATAGACACAAAAAAGATAGTGCTTGTAGATGAGCTGAAGTTTATATTGTGTCAAAGACAATTTGTAGCCACAAAAAGCTAGGCTATAATAGGATATGTACCCTTTAGAAATAAATCAATGCAATGTGTATTAGCAGCGCTTTCCCCATGCTGGTTTTAGGGCACTAAAGCAAAATTAGAGCTCTTAAATTATTGCAGATAGCAACAACAACAATAAAAGCATCTCTTCCCTATGAAAGCGTAGTTTCTCAAAGGCAGAGTTTTTTGGTTTAGCCTTAAAATAAAAATAAATAATTTTGATTCTTCAGGCAATGACCTCTGAATAGCAATACTGGAGTCACAGAAGGCAACTCTATTAAAAATACCAATTGGGCTAATAGCCTGCTCTGTGTCATGTGAAGTAGCGCTTTGTGAACTGAATTTCTCTGCTGATATTTTTAGCTCAGTCCATCACTTAAGGATCATTCATCTCTTAAACCAATGCAGTTTCCATTTTCTATCTGAGCCTAGAAATCAATTGAAAGTGATTGAAGGGACTGGAAATGCTATTTGTGCCTATAGAAGCCTCTCAGCAGTTTTGCCAAACAGTAAAGAAGGCCTTCAATAGCCTGATCTTGTCCTACCTAGCCCATAGTTCCCAACAAGTCCCCACTTTAATAATTTATTACAGTCAGACTGATCTCTTTGCTGTCCTCCAAATGGCAGATAAATTCCTATTCCTCTACTTTTCTGTGCCCCAAAGTCCCTTTGTCTAACTTTCGGTTAGTGTAGAGACAGTGTATTGATGTACTTAACAGCATTCACCCCTAATCTGGACAGCCTTTATTTGAACTTTAAGGCTGCTACTCACCATATTTTGGCAGTCACCTGTTTTGAGACTTTTTCCATATCTGCAATCCAGAGTTAGTAATATTACTTTATTTTTTTCTTTAGCCATGGACTTTATTGTTTGAATATTTGCAATTATTATTCTATACACAAACATTAATTTCTTACAAAACTCTGTATTCCATATTGCTAGGTCATGTCACTCTTCATTTTATGTCACATTTCCATCAAGAACTATTTCCCCAAACCACAATCTTCCTGATTGTGTGTTGTTGTTGTTCAGTTGCTAAGTTGTGTACGACTCTGCGATGCCATAGACTAGCCCACCAGGCTCATCTGTCCATGAGATTTTCCAGGCAAGAATACTGGAGTGGGTTGCCATTTCCTTCTCCATACTTTCTTTTAAATTTAATTTTAAATTTAAATACTTCCTTTAAAATTTTAAATTTAAATACTTTCTTTTAAATTTTAAATTTAAATACTTTCTTTTAAATTTGCTATGAAAACTAAATCATATAATCTATGAGAACATTTAAAAATAAGACATAGCACACTGTAAATGTTATTTGAGAGTTTATTCAATTAGTAGTGCAAATTTTATCTTTCAAATGCTAACTATTAAATATTTTTGTCTAAATACTGTAGCCCATTCAGATTTTGACTTCTGAATTTCTAAAGCAATTTGATAATACCATACTCATGTACTTAGGTGTTTGCTAATTGTTTCATATATTTCATCACTATTTATGCAAAGATATTATTAGCACTTTAAGTAAATTTTCTTTCATTTCTACATCTACTAAAATTATCCCTGTGCTAGAAAAATAATAGACATAATTTATTAGTTGATTGATTTATAAAATTCAATTTATAAATTGAAAACTATATTCTATTGCTAAAGACTAGAAAATGTCAGCTCTATGACTTCTGATGTCCAAAGCTGTTAAGTCCATTGGAACTTCTATGGCAAAAAACTCTATTTTGAATTAAATTATTCCATTTTTCAATATTTATATTTTTGAACTTGTATTCTCCATGTACTCACACATTATGTACATTATTTTCTTTAAATAATGTTAATAACAGCTGTTTCAACATTCTTTTATGCTAATTTTGAGACTATCATTTTCTGATATATTTTTATTGACTAATATACCTCCTTATAGATTATATCATTATACTTCCTGAACTAGTAGTAAGAAACTGTGGTTATTATGCTGTTAATGTGTATTGTTATTGTATATATGTTTCAGTTAATAAACTGATATCTGTTCTCATTAGAGTGTTGTTACTTTTAGTTTATTCTTAGACTGCAGGAAGCTGGTTTTATTAATAAAACATTGTTTGCATTCTTCATCAAACCAACCAACAGGGACAATCTGCACTCTTATGAGCTTTTACAATTGATCATAAGTTGGAGGTGACAGGAAAAACAACTAACCTGAAATCCAAGGACAAACAAGTGTCTGCAGTGAAAGACAAGAGGTGAGCATTTACACACCTGGGGCAAATAAGGCCAGACAGTAGTAAGAATTCAGGTAAAAATGTAGTGTGTAGGTCAACAAAAGAATATAGAAACCACAGAGGCCACAGATATAAGGGAAATACACACTCATATTCTACTCCACAAAACTCACAGGAGCTCACAAAAGAACACTGGTGACAGGAGTGACATAGAACCATTTGTGCTTCATGTCTTGGGAGAGGAGTACCTTTAGCTATGGAAAAGCAATACCACTCCCCACATTCTCTCTCCCTTTTCTCCCCTAGAGACAAATATGTAGAGAGGAAAGGGGGAAGGAAACAATTTTCCTTACAGGTATGGGTAAAAATCCTTTGCATATCGGGAAAAGTAACAGAAAACCATTCTCTATATCTGGTAAATATGAATAAATGTATGCTAACTTCAGAACTACAGCTGAGCAATGGGTAAAAATGCTGAAATGATCACACTTATGAGGAGGTACACTCAGAAACACAATGCTTGATTAAGACTGAAACTTTGCCACAATAGAGACTACTTCTCTTTACCGTTAGGGTAAAGACACTGAATAACAAGCAACATTGTAATACTACAGGGGTACTTACTAGAGTATGTAAATTTTCTTAAAGTGCACCACAAAGAAAAAATATAGTGCTTACTAGAAAGCAGATGTTAAGCAAAATCCTTTGTCAAACTAATACACATGACAAACACAAGGTATAAAAAAATAATTCAAGCCTTGAAATACACTATAGGAACCATACCAACAACAAACCCTCAGTTCAGTTCAGTTTCAGTTCAGTCGCTCAGTTGTGTTCGACTCTTTGCGACCCCATGAATCACAGCATGACAGGCCTTCCTGTCCATCACCAACTCCCGGAGTTCACTCAGACTCACATCCATCGAAGTCAGTGATGCCATCCAGCCATCTCATCCTCTGTCGTCCCCTTCTCCTCTTGCTCCCAATCCCTCCCAGCATTAGAGTCTTTTCCAATGAGTCAACTCTTCGCATGAGGTGGCCGAAGTACTGGAGTTTCAGCTTTAGCATCAGTCCTTCCAAAGAAATCCCAGGGCTGATCTCCTTCAGAATGGACTGGTTGGACCTCCCTGCAGCCCAAGGGACTCTCAAGAGTCTTCTCCAACACCACAGTTCAAAAGCATCAATTCTTCGGTGCTCAGCTTTCTTCACAGTCCAACTCTCACATCAATACATGACCACTGGAAAAACCATAGCCTTGACTAGATGAACCTTTGTTGGCAAAGTAATGTCTCTGCTTTTGAATATGCAATCTAGGTTGGTCATAACTTTTCTTCCAAGCAGTAAGTGTCTTTTAATTTCATGGCCACAGTCACCATCTGCAGTGATTTTGGAGCCCCCAAAATAAAGTCTGACAGTGTTTCCACTGTTTCCCTATCTATTTCCCATGAAGTGATGGGACCAGATGCCATGATTTTCATTTTCTGAATGTGGAGCTTTAAGCCAACTTTTTCACTCTCCTCTTTCACTTTCATCAAGAGGCTTTTGAGTTGCTCTTCACTTTCTGCCATAAGGGTGGTTTCATCTGCATATCTGAGGTTATTGATATTTCTCCCGGCAATCTTGATTCCAGCTTGTGCTTCTTCCAGTCCAGCATTTCTCATGATGTACTCTGCATATAAGTTAAATAAGCAGGGTGACAATATACAGCCTTGACGTACTCCTTTTCCTATTTGGAACCAGTCTGTTGTTCCATGTCCAATTCTAACTGTTGCTTCCTGACCTGCATACAGATTTCTCAAGAGGCAGGTCAGGTGTTCTGGTATTCCCATCTCTTGAAGAATTTTCCACAGTTTATTGTGATCCACACAGTCAAAGGCTTTGGCATAGTCAATAAAGCAGAAATAGATGTTTTTCTGGAACTCTCTTGCTTTTTCCATGATCCAGCGGATGTTGGCAATTTGATCTTGGTTCCTCTGTCTTTTCTAAAACCAGCTTGAACATCTGGAAGTTCATGGTTCACATACTGCTGCAGCCTGGCTTGGAGAATTTTGAGCATTACTGGCATGTGAGATGAGTGCAATTGTGCGGTAGTTTGAGCATTCTTTGGCATTGCCTTTCTTTAGGATTGGAATGAAAACTGACCTTTTCCAGTCCTGTGGCCATTGCTGAGTTTTCCAAATTTGCTGGCATACCGAGTGCAGCACTTCACAGTATCATCTTTCAGGATTGAAATAGCTCAACTGGAATTCCATCACCTCCACTAGCTTTGTTGTGATGCTTTCTAAGGCCCACTTGACTTCACATTGCAGGATGTCTGGCTCTAGGTGAGTGATCACACCATCGTGATTATCTTGGTCAACAAACCCTAAACACAGCTAAACCCTTGGATAGAGACAAATTTAACACCAAAAGTCTATAGAAGGAAAAGCTAATTCATTTCATGAAATAAAATATAGTTATCAAACAAAAAAAATGTTCTATGCCTTTTTATTGTCTTGCAATAGGTGCTTTACCTGAGGTACACAATTCTTAGCAAAGTGTTGAATAATAGAAAAAATGTGGAAAAATGAACCATAATACTAAGAGATAAAGCAACCAGCATAAGTAAACTCCGATATGTTGGAACTATCAAGAAGGGGAAATCTTGAAATAGCTATAACAATGTGTTAAAGATTCTAATGTTTAAAATATGTAACATGAAAAGCCATATGTATTATTTTAAGAGAGAGATAGGAAATATAAGAAAGAATCAGAGAAAAATTCTACAAATAAAACATAGAAACAGAGATATAAAATGCTTTCAGTGGGCTTATCAGTAGACCAATACAGCCAAGAGAAAACAGTGAAATAGTGAAACAGATAATATAAATTTCCTAAACTGAAACACAAAGAAAAAAATAAAGCATTGATTAGAGTATTCACTCATGATCTCTAGAGCCATTGATGACAAAGAGATCAGTTCTCCAAGAAGATAAAACATTCCTGAATATACCTGAATTTTAAAAACAGCACACATATCTATGAAATTTAAAAAAAAATGAGTGAACCAATAAGTTAATAATAACAGGTACTTTCTGATGGACAACATAAAGTATATAACAAAATAAATTTTTATTCTTGAATCAATAATGTTGTTATTGGTTTTTTAGTATAACCATGAGTCACTTATTAATTTCCTTGTAATTTCTCCAATATCTCTACTGCTTAACTTTATAGACTTTTCCTATAATGCAAGAAAATAGAGAAACTTTTAAATTCCTATTATTTATACATATTAGTCACTGGTGTGGAGGAGGGTTGATGAAAAGGAAGAAGTAGAAGAACTCAGTTTTCTATTTAGTTTTGATAAAGCACAATTCAATAAAACCATTAGGCAATTTTAACATAATGTTTAATCAATGTTATTAACATTAATGTATTTCATTTCTTTCCTGTTAAGAAAAATTTGATCCAAGAAAACATTTTCTTTGATGCTTTTAACTCTCATTAAATCTCTGTTTTAAAGTACCTTGTGTCAACTGAACTGCCATTGGCCTGGCCAAGAACACACTCTTCCTGGCAGACTTTTCTGACACCATTATTCTCCTCCAATTTTTCCAACATTCATGTATATAGGGATATATAGCCAGGCTGAGCTGACAGGTGTACATGAAAATTATATAATGTGTAATCAATATTTCCTAAGAACTCATAATCTAACTCAAAATTAATGGTTATTCAAGAAAGGAATCAGTAAAACCACAACAAAGAAGATGGGAATTAAGATATGTCTTTTATCTAGGTAGAGAAAAGAATATTTAGGAAGCATGATTAAAACAAGAAGGATGGGGAGTGGCAGAGGGAGTGTAGCATTGAAAAGCCAACAGAAATAATGGAGATTTGTTACATTAATTACAGGGTAAAAAGTATGAGATTTTTCTGAAGCATTATTCAGTATCATATGGAGACAAAATTAAGATCTTAGCAATTTTATTATCAAAGGATCTTCATTTTTGTAGCTAGTTAGTATTATTTATAAGGTTTGTCAGTGGGTACTAACTGCTATTCTATGATGTGTTGGTCCTTATAGACAGTGATTTCAATAGGTAGACATAAAGAATGGAATTGCATATCTGAGAAAATAATCTAGATTTTGTTATATCCATCAACACAGAATTTAAAGAATAGTCATTGTACAAAAGACCTAAACAGACTTTTCTCCAAAGAAGACATATAGATGGCTAATAAACACAAAAAATATGCCCAACATTACTCATTATTAGACAAATGCAAATCAAAACTACAATGAAATATCACTTCACACAGGTCAGAATGCTCATTACTAAAATATCTACAAGCAGTAAATGCTGGAGAGGGTGTGGATAAAAGGGAACCTTCTTGCACTGTTGGTGGGAATGCAACTTGATACAGCCACTATGGAGAACAGTATGGAGATTCCTTAAAAACTAGGAATAAAACTGACATACAACCCAGCAACCCCACTACTAGGTATATAACCTGAGAAAACCAAAATTGAAAAAGATACATGTAACCCAACTTCATTTCAGCTTATTTATAGTAGCTAGGACATGAAAGCAACCTAGATGTCTATCAACAGATGAATGGATAAAGCAGCTGTGGTAAATATATACAATGGAATTTTACTCAGTCAAAAAAGGAATGTATTTGAGTCAGTCCTAATGAGGTGGATGAACCTAGAGCCTATTATACAGAGTGAAGTAAGTCAGAAAGAGAAAAATAAGTATTGTATACTAACACATATATATGGAATCTAGAAAGTTGGTGCTTTCTAGATTTTCATATGAACCTATTTGTAGGCAGAAATGGAGACAGACACTGAGAACAGACTTATGGACATCGGTGGGGAGGGAAAAATAAGGTGGGAGGTACGGAAAGAGTAACATGGAAACATATATTACCATATATAAAATAGATAGCCAATGGGAATTTGCTGTATGACTCAAGGAACACAAACCAGGACTCAGTAGCAACCTACAGGGGTGAGATGGGGAAGGAGGTGGGAGGATATTCAGGTGGGAGGGAACTTGGGTTAACCTATGGCTGATTCATGTTGATATTTGGTAGAAACCAATGCAATACCTGTATGCAGGTCAGGAAGCAACAGTTAGAACTGGACATGGAACAGCAGACTGGTTCCAAACAGGAAAAGGAGTACATCAAGGCTGTATATTATCACCCTGCTTATTTAACTTATATGCAGAGTACATCATGAGAAATGCTGGGCTGGAGGAAGCACAAGCTGGAATCAAGATTGCTGGGAGAAATATCAATAACATCAGATATGCAGATGGCATCACCCTTAGGGAAGAAAGTGAAGAACTAAAGAGCCTCTTGATGAAAGTGAAAGAGGAGAGTGAAAAAGTTGGCTTAAAGCTCAACATTCAGAAAATGAAGATCATGGCATCTGGTCCCATCACTTCATGGGAAATAGATGGGGAAACAGTGGCAACAGTGGCTGACTTTATTTTTGGGGGCTCCAAAGTCACTGCAGATGGTGACTGCAGCCATGAAATTAAAAGACGCTTGCTCCTTGGAAGGAAAGTTATGATGAACCTAGACAGCATATTGAAAAGCAGAGACATTATTTTGTCCACAAAGATCTGTCTAGTCAAGGCTATGATTTTTCCAGTAGTCATTAATGGATGTGACAGCTGGACTATAAAGAAAGCTGAGCACTGAAGAATTGATGCTTTTGAACTGTGGTGTTGGAGAAGACTCTTGAGAGTCCCTGGACTGCAAGGAGATCCAACCAGTCCATCCTAAAGGAGATCAGTCCTGGGTGTTCATTGGAAGGTCTGATATTAAAGCTGAAACTCCAATACTTTGGCCACCTCATGCGAAGAGCTGACTCATTTGAAGACACTGATGCTGGAAAGATTGAGGGCAGGAGGAGAAGGGGACGACAGGGGATGAGATGGCTGGATGGCATCACTGACTCGATGGACATGGGTTTGGGTAGATTCTGGGAGTTGGTGATGGACAGGAAGGCCTGGCATGCTGCGGTTCATGGGGTTGCAGTCAGACACGACTGAGTGACTGAACTGAACTGAACTGAATGCAATTCTGTAAAACAATTATCCTTCAATTAAAAATAAATAGAATTTTTAAAAAGTATAGCCATTTTATTCAGTAACTTGACTATTTTCATCCATTAAATGTAAATCTAATTAGGTGACCCAAAACCTAAAAATCTAAGACACTGATCATATATGTCTAAAATTTTATCTTACTTCATGTTAATAACTTTTAATCCAACACAGAATCCAAACTGTCCTTATTGGAAACTTTTCAAATATTAATTAAAAATGAAAAAGATATTCCAGTGTGAGGTACATAATTATAATCTCATTAAAATCAAAGACTCTTTATCTCCCAACATTCAATTAATTAAATTATTTTAACAGCTGTCTTTCATTTGCAGTCATGAGCTGAATCACCAAACTGCCTGATAATAAATGTGCTGGGCATAGAAGTTTTATGCTCAAAGTACAAAGTGAACATGTTACAAAGTTACCAATTAATATATAATTTTCTGATTGGCAGTATTTCCTCCTATAGTGTCTACTAATCAGTTCATATTGTTCTCTAAAAGTCTAGTTAAAATATTTCTAGATGATGTACTTAAATTATCTCTACAAAACTAACTTAGACTGTGAGATCTAGCAATTTGATGTAAAAATCTTCCAAGGGCCGTAGAAAAATTTATTTGTAAAGCATCTTCATAATGCTATCAAAATCCTTTTGATAATTATTTAGTCTCTGGATCATTGCATATAAATTTTCATATAGGGGATTTAGATAATTATTTTCAGTTTCCTTATAATGACTTTATTCTAAACACCTGGATTAAGATTTTACCAATTTATTAGTTCTTTCTTCATTCATTCTTTGTCTATGTTTGAAGCTGAGTATAGAGAAGCCCACATGACAGGTCTAGTCAACTAAATGATAAGGAAAAATGTCCCGAATCATAGAATTGCACAAATAAATAAAATGTTACCAGTGAAGTAATATATAAGGCCATTAGTTTAGTTTGGGAGGAACTAACAAAGGAAGTTAAGATGTCAGTTAAATGGTCAAGCATTATCATTATTATTTTTTTTTTTTTGGTGAGACTAACCTTTATAAAGGTTGCAAAGCAGGATGGCTGTTATATATACTTTCTAAAGTTTTGCTTTCTTCTTAATGTTCAATCTTAACAAAACTTGCTTCTAAATAACTTCTCATAATTCACAAGCATAGAAACATTCTATATGAGATTTCTTCACTGTAAATATAATTCTTCCTTACATGGAATCCAATATGGTACTTTATCTAATAGACTATACAGTTTAAAAGTTTACAAAATATTTTGCTTTCAAATTCAAATTAAGACTTAATATTCTTCATAGTAGGAAATGTCCTGTGTTATAAAAAAAAAAACTAAGGCTGATACTGTTTAAATGTTTTATCAAAGATCAGACACCTGTAGGAGTCAGACATAGAAATCAAAACTGGGTCAGTTAAACAGAAGTAGTAGGAAATGGGAGTTTTCCTTTGGAGCTAGAGTTTTCTGGATACCTTGGAATAATTGTTTGATCCCAGTGTAGGACTCTATTAAATGGTTTATCAGTGGCATCTGGCATTGACTTCTGATGTGCTGAGCCTGATAAGGGAGGAAAGACACCAAATGTATAGCAAGGATTAGCACAAACCCAAGCCAGAGGAATACCCCCAGAGTTTGAAGGTTACTTCAGTAAATAAACTAGATGTATTACTGTATAAATAAGAATCCACTGACTGGAAATATTTTATTAGGATGTAAGTTTTATCATTATAGCAAGGGTCCTGGAGGATGGGGAAAATGTTGCTATTGGATGGCACTTAGAAGCTTAGAAAATGTGATAGCAAACATTCAGCAAAATGAAAGTATCTGAATTGCTTTGGTAGACAGCAGAGGAAGAAATAGAAGATACAGAAAGTAGACATATTGAAGTGGCTATATTATGTAAATCTACAACATATGTCAGAGGATTATGTTTCATGGAAGGGCCAAAGTGACAACCCATTCACCACTACAATCAATAATGTGATGATGTGTAAAGCACCAATATCACTAAACATTTAGAGTTTGCTCTTTTCCATTAGGAAGGGCTGATGATGGAAAGGCAATCACAGATATGTGTTATTAATACACATTGGGATGACAAAGGCCCAAATAGAGGATGAGAGGTACCACTTAGCCAGAGCCATAAGTAACAATTACATTCATATCCAGAAAATTTAGAGAAGTACCCAAGGGGTTTTGATCTACAGATAGTTATGGGATATGGTTAATAGAACCCCATATCCTTAGGATCAAAGCCAGTGGGCAGCTAAATAAATAATAGGGACAGTTTAGCATGTAAAATTATATGGAATAAAAATGGAGAAACTGGAGATTTATTGTGGCCACTTCAATAAAATCATGTTTTTGCTCCATTTCTGGATATGAGTCAGTCTTCAGAAGAAGAGCAATTATTTAAAGAGGTAGCCAGAACTCTAGGAAGAAGAACACTATGACAACATGCCAATTATTCATCACAACAATTTATATTTTCCTTTCCCAGTAGGAGTATGGTCATTTACTTCAGTGACCTAATGTTGAAGAAAGGAGAATAGCCAGATAATTCCAAATCTAGGAAAAATACTCCAGCTCATATATTAGATGATATAAGAAACTATACAGTTTTGCTGGGTATAAAATAATAGGACAAGATGGTTTTCTTTCTGTAAGTTTTAACATGTAAATAAGTGGGCAAGGGTATGAAGAAAAAGGACCTCTTGTGTACTGTTGAAGAGAATGTAAATTGATGTGGCCATTATGGAAAACAGCATGTAGGTTCCTTAACAAATTAAAAATGGAGCTACCATAAGATCTAGCATTTCCACTTCTGAATATTTATCTGAATAAAATGAAAAACCTAGATGGAAAAGATATATGCATCCCCATGTTCATGATAGCATTACATGCAATTATTACACAATAGCCAAGATTTAGCCATCAGTGGATAAATGGATAAAGAAACTGTAGTATATGCACATAATAGAATGTTATTCACCCATAAAAAGAATGATATCTTGCCATATGCCTAACATAGATAGACTGTGAGGGCATTATATTAGACGAAATAAGTCAGATGAAGACAAATACTTGGGGGAGGGAAAAATTGGGAGACTTGAATTGATATATACACACTACTATATACAGAATAGGTAACTAATGTAATGTATAGCACAAGGAATTCTACTCAATATGCTGTAATGACTTATATGAGAAAAGAAACTAAAAAACAGTGGATATATGTACATCTATAACTGATATACTTTGTATACAGCTGAAACTAATGCAACATTATAAATCAACTATACTCTAATAAAATTTTTTAAAAAGAAAAAAATATTAAATGATCCCTCTTACATGTGGAATCAAAAGTAAACAAATCTCACAGACAGACGGTAGCTGCCAAAGGTTAAGGGTGGAAGAAACAAGTGAACAGCTTTCTTTGTTTGTTTTAGTTTAAATAAATTGAATAATTTATAATAAATATTATTTCTTTAGTTTCTGATACACTTTGGTCATTTCATGAAACCAAATACCTGTACGGTGAACATGTACTAATATCTTTCATGGAGTGTGAATTTACCATGAAATGCATAAGATCAAAAAAAGGGCAGGGAAAGAAGGAAGGTGGTTGGAATAAAAACCGTCAATTAGTATTTTTTTCCTTCTCTTTTTTTTCTATGTCTGTGTTGTCTCCTTTAGAAACCCAGTATGAGATAACTCCTCAAACTCATTCCTAATTATTGGCTGGCTTTTGGTGGGTTTATTTGTTTTGAAGGAATTAGCTGGAATGCTGTGGGAATATTGAGGGATGTCAGAACTATCAGTCAGAGTAGTCAAGTGAGAGGTCTTTTTATTTAATTTATTTTTTCATTGAGGATAATTGCTTTACAGAATTTTGTTGTTTTCTGTCAAACCTGAACATGAATCAGCCATAGGTATACATATATCCCCTCAAGTGGGAGGTCTTAAAATGACCACAATGTGGTGGAGACTTTTTTCTTTTTATACAAGGGAGTTTTTAAAATTAATTTAATTGGAGGATAATTACTTTACAATATCATGGTGGTTTTTGCCATACATCAACATTAATCAGTTGTCTGTGTTCCCCCATCCTGAACCCCACTCCCACCTCCTTTCCCACCCCATCCCTCTGGGTTGTCCCAGAGCACTGGCTTTGAGTGCCCTATTTCATGTATCGAACTTGTACTGGTCATATATTTTAAATATGGCAATATACATGCTTCAATGCTATTCTCTCAAATTATCCCACCCTCGCCTTCTCCCACATAGTCCAAAAGTCTGTTCTTTATATCTATGTCTCTTTTGCTGCCTTGCATATAGGATCATTGTTATTGTCTTTCTAAATTCCATATATATGTGTTAATATACTATACTGGTGTTTCTCTTAAAAATCAGTGAGTAAGGTGTAGTCAAACTGCATAGTCTCTGATCCTTCCTGGAATGGCCATACCGGGAGAGGAATTTCACCCTGTGAAACACCTTGATGTTTGCAAGGTCTTATAATAGAGGCACACATGTGTCAAACATCTCATTTGAACACACACACAAACACAAACACATGCATACACACTTAGAAGTGTAAATGTCAATATCAATCATTTTGCACCTTTATGTTTTAAAATGTTTGTAATATTTTCCACAACTACACAAGAAGTAGGAGCTACATAATGGCTACCTGTCCAATGAACAACTTTTCAGCGAAATGAAAGATGAAGTGAAAGTGTTAGTCACTCAGTCGTATCTGACTCTTCACAACCCCCTGGACTGTAGTCTTCCAGGATCCTGCATCCATGGGATTTTCCAGGTAAGAATACTGGAGTGGGTTTCCATTTCCTTCTTCAGGGGGTCTTCCAGTCCCAGGGACAGAATCCAGGTCTCCTGCATTGCAGGCAGATTCTTTACTGTCTGAGCTACCAGGGAAACTAATTGATCTTGAGGGGACATTTCAGACATAGATTTTTTTAACTCATTATCTTCAGTCTTATATTTTTGACATTCAGTAGGAAAACTAGGAGTCTCAGCATCTGATAAGGATTTTAAATCACAGAACAATTCATTGACACTTGCAGAAAGTTAGTCTCATTTGCCATATTTCTTTGACCAAATAATACATGCATGCCTTGCATCCTTTTCCTTTGGGGCCTCTTAAAGGAAAGGGGCTAATAAGAAACTAGCATTCCTTTTTCTCATTATTTCCAATTCACTATAGGAAAGTAAAAAATAACATTTGTGCTAAAGAGTTTTGAATAATAGCAGATACAGAAACATGATTAAACGATTTTGAGAAGTGAAAGAAGGTAGAATGTATTGGGGAAAGCCTAGCAAACTGACTGGGACATGGAGCGGGCAGCAAGAATCTAGTTCTATTTCAGGCTATAGCATACCAAGAGAGCAGAAGAGACTGAATAAAGAGAACTCATCTAGAGAGTAAAGAGTTACTGTGGACATCAGTGGATTAGACTAATATTAGACAAACTGATTAGACTAATTAGACTATATAACACAGGGGTGGTAAAACACCATGGTGTCTCACACTGTAAAGCTGTCTACATCGTTGATTTAACTCTTTTCTTTGGTTCAAATTTCCCTCTCCTATTTGCTAATTTCCACACTCCATAGTCACGGGTTCCCTGAACTTTTTCCCTAGGACTCACTCATCACATGCACATATACCAGAAGCATATTTTCCTTTATATAGTGTGATCAGGAAAGAGAAACTCTCCAGCACATGTAACCACTATTCTCTAACACTGGATCTTCTGTAGGCATTGCCTATATGGCAGGCCAATACTGGCACAACAGCAGGCTCTGCTTTGACAATATCCTAGACCTGTTTAGTGACCTGTGCCCACAGCTGCAGCCACTGTTTCTCCTCTCATCCAACTTGAGCAATTTCTAGGGTTTGGAAGATTTGTAGACGGATCCTTTTTAACTAAATTTATAAAATAATATGTTTTTCTTACTTGGAAAATTTAAGGAGTGTCACTAGGGCTGTTCCCAAAAGTCTTTAAATTGCATTATAGTGTTTTGTTCTCTTAGTAATCTTCAACGGCTTTAAAACTTGTATCTGACTACCATACCAGAGATGGGTAGTTGTTCTACTTTCCTGTATGATTTATCAAGATTTGGGGAAAGCTTTTATCTATATTTTTGCAATTGTATTTTAAGAGTTTTGTTTTTATTCTGCTTCTCAATCTTAATATTGGTATACCATAGTTCTGATCAATATTGCCAAAATTATTCATTCCCCTAGGGAATAAACAGTTTCGTTCAGTTCAGTCGCTCAGTTGTGTCTGACTCTTTGTAACCCCATGGACTGCAGTACGCCAGGCTTCCCTGTCCATCACCAACTCCTGGAGCTCGCTCAAACATAAAATAGTAGCATTAGGTAAAAATTAAGTTTCAGATAGCCATAAATAGAGACTAATGGTTAGATAATATGGAAATAAATTTTAGTTCATTAGTCAGTACAGTGGCATTGTGGAAATCAAAAGAAAATGTTAAAAATCAATTTAAAAGAAAAAAAGTAATATGTTGGAAATTTTAAGCTATATACATTTTATTAGAAAAAATAATTTAAAGACTTTAAATCACAATTTTCATTGCAACCTTTTATTCTTTCTCTTTCTACCAATGTAGTTGCATGACAAATCTGAAAAATTCTTGTTTAAAGCAAGAAATTGAAAAGGAACACTTTGTGAACCCAGATATGAAAGCCATCAAAGAAAGCTCTAGTGGAAAAGCATAAAATAACAGTGTTTCAAGCTCTGTGAAACCCAAAGAATATCCATAGGTTTTATGACCTATAACAAAGACAGAGTTAATATTTTTTAATTCTGAAAGAAGAAACTTTGAGTCTTGTGATCTTCATTCTATTATGACCTACTTTAATCAATATGTTATTAGACATAATCAATATCAATATACCAAAAATCTGTAGGATTTTAATCTATAGATGCATCCATTTACATAAGTATGCTCACATTTTAGTAGGAAAGTGGGTTAAAAAAAAAGAAACCCATAGTTACGCATTATTTGAATCAAGATAAACAGAACATGGTTATTAAGGACACAAATACATGGTTGTTTTCCTCTTACTAATTCCCTGTCAAGAATTTAGAGTTTAATCCTCTCCATGGGCCCACAATTAACTGACTTTTTCTATTCCTCTGATGCTTCATTTTCCCTTCCACCAGAATGATGCATTGATGAGTACTGTTCTTGGTCCCCAGGAGATTTACATGATAAGCATTCCATGTTCACATCATGGATCAAAATGTCAGGAGTCAGAAATTGATCAACTTACCAACTGTTGTTAGTTTCTCTAAAGCAAAATCATGTCAGCTTTATTCAAATAGTAACTTATAAAATATCACTAAAGATATGAGTCTGTTATTATTAAATGTACCTTAAACAAAGCTATACTGTTATTTGGGATATACATGCAGATTAGAAGGGTACATAATTTAGGATATTCACAGTTGTAAATTGGAATTAAAAATGGAAATGTGTATAATTATATTGTCCATATGGCACAGCTGCAGTATGATTTTATAAGATTGAATCTTGTATGGGGATAAAAAATGATAAGCCAGTGTTGTTATTATTATGAGCAACACAATAACATATGGGATGTAGGCCAACAGCATCATTCTAAATCAGCCTCAGAATTTCATAAGCCACTGAATGTCACAGATGGAAGCTGTTATTCATTCCACCTGCTAGACATGATGAAAGATAATGATAAAAGTTCAGAAGTAAAATTAAAATGAAGACAGCTAAGCCTGCCTCAAGTCTACTGGCTACAATTACTAGTGATATGTTGTTTACAGAGGTCAGAGGTTCCCATTGATCATAAAACTATGACAAGATGACAGTGCATTAATTTTAAAAAGAATTTCATGGGAATCTGCTTTCATAATTTACATGAATAAGCCCAATGCTCATATAATCCTCCTTGAAATGTAAATCATCAAAAGAATAAAATATATCTGGTTATCTAATCTTTATCTATCTATATTTAAGTTTAAAACAACTAGAGGAAAGCACAAAATTTCTTGCTAGTTGTTTCATTTAGGATATTATTTTTTTTAAGATTTATACTATGAATCCATGCTTATTATAAAATGTTGCAATAATGAAAAAATTTACAGAAAGGAAAAAGTAAATATTTACCTTTTCTCCCTTTCACATGACATAAATCCAAGCCTTACTCCTCTCCTTAAGTAATCTACATATACATAAAAATACATTCCATACATGTACTTTGGCTTAAGTACATGCATTATTCCCCCCACATAAATAGAATTGAATTATATTCGCACATTAATAGATACAAACATAATTTTGCATTTCTATAAATAATGTTGTATTATAGATACTTATCTTTGACTTGCTGTTTTTACTCAACAATATAAGCACATAAAAACTTATGATATTTGTTTAAGTTCTGTGTAGTATTTCTTATAAAAGAGATAAGAGCATTAATTTCACTATTGCTTTACTGAATAATTTTGTTTTATTTTTAATTATTCACTGTCATGAAAAAGTCTTGGAAGAAAATTACATATACATGTAGATATATATACAAATAGAAATATATTTAGGTAGAGAAATATGATGAATACACATATGAATGTGTATATACAAAGCATGCACACACAGTCCAAAGATATACTTCTCCACTTAAAACAGAAAATTCCCATTGATACATAAGCCTTTTTCTCATTCTCTCATCTGGTTTAGTGTTGCATATGTATATCAATACACCAGTAAGATATACCTTAAATTTTTACATATTTATATCTTTTAACACATAGATGAGAAAATCTGTTGTTTTTTTATTTTCAAAGTTGTTGCAATATTATTGCATTTTTATTTCTCCAGATGAACTTTGGAGTTTTGCTTGGGATTACATCTTTAGGTTAAAGGAACAAGTGTTCTACTACATTGATATTAGTCATTCAGATATATATGTTTTCAATATTTTAATTTTTTTACAAAATTGTTATATGTATTCATCATTCTTATATATCTACATTTTCATGAATTTATGAAAGTGATTATTTTTCCTGTTGTAAATTTTCACTTGAGTTTTGCTGGTGAAAAAGATGACTATGTTTATTGATCTTGAAACTAACCAATTCCCCAAATTCTTGTATCTGCTTTAAAGATAGCTAAAAAATCGTAAAGCAACTAGAATAAGTTAAGCAAAATTGCAAATATATTGACTTAAGCTGACAATGAAAACAATGTAAATGTATCAAATGACTCAACATTTTAAAGCCATCAATTCTCTCCAGACTGAAGATCACAATTATGATCAATTCTCTCCTAGCAGGAGTTTGATAGATGTAGATAGATGTACTTTAAAATTTATATGGGAAGACAAATTAACTAGAGTAAGATGTCAATTGGCCAAAACAATTTTAACAAAGGAAGATCAGTTTGGAGGCACTAGGCTACCTGAACTTAGGACTTACTGCAAATCTACAATAAATATGAAAGCATGGAATTGGAAAGAGCTAGATGAACAGAGCAGAATAGAGTCCAGAAACAGACCTAAACAAATATGCCCATTTTTTTTAACGACAAGGCAAATAAGTAGAAAAGATCATCTTTTCAAGAACTGTTGGAATGCTTGAATAGTTGAATAAATGCCAAAAAATAGAATCTCAACCTAAAACTGTCTACCTTATATAAAAATTAACTCAAAATAAATCATAAACTTTAAATTAAAATGTACAACTAAAGACAAATATGTATAAAAAGAAACTTTATGCCTTGGTATTGGCAAGAACTTTTTAGACAAGACAAAGTGTGAAAAAAATAAATAAATAAAAAGTCACTTTGCTAAATATGGTGTTAATAGAATAAAATGAATAAGTCATAGACTGAGAGAAAATATTTGCAAATTACATACTGAATAAAGAATGTGTACTTAGTATATACAAAAAGCACTCAAAACTCCACAGGAAGAATATAAACAATTTAATTTAAAAATGGACAAAATTTTTGAAAATACACTTGACCGAAGTGCATAAAAGAGTGTAAAATAGCACTTACAATTATATTTATCACCATTAGATATTCAATAAATGCAAATCCAAACCAAGTTTATTAAAAATATATGTTACTGACAACAGTAAGTGCTAATGAGGATGCAGAACATTGATGTATCACAATTGAGAATGATACAGCTGCCCTGGAAAGGAGGTTGGCAGTGTCTCAGGAATTTAAACATATATCTCGTTTCTAAAGTGAAAGTGAGTGAAGTTACTCAGTCGTGTCCGACTCTTTGCAACCCCCGTGGACTGTAGCCCCCCAGGCTCCTCCATCCATGGGATTCTCCAGGCAAGAGTACAGGAGTGGGGTGCCATTTCCTTCTCCAGGGGATCTTACTGACCCAGGGATCGAACCCAGGTCTCCCACATTGCATGCAGACTCTTTAACCTCTGAGCCACCAGGGAAGCTTCTCACTTCTAAGAATTTACTCAAAATGAATGAACAATTATACTCATACCAAAACCTATATATTTGAGTTTATGACAGCTCTATTCCCAATTGTTAAGAACTGGACATGTACAAATGTCCCTTACAAGCAAGTGGATACGCTGTAGTACATTTATGATAGACTATGATTCTGTAAGAAAAAATAATGAACTATGGCTCCAGCAACTTGGATAGATCTTAAGTTAAGGAAGAAAATGACTACAAAGGGGTAGTGAGAGATTTTGCAGAAGCTGTAGAAATGCTCTGAATTCCGATTGTGATAGTCATGACCACAAGACCTATATAC
Source organism: Bos mutus (assembly GCF_027580195.1). Lineage (NCBI taxonomy): Eukaryota > Metazoa > Chordata > Mammalia > Artiodactyla > Bovidae > Bos > Bos mutus. Next base: position 94,821,863 of record NC_091618.1, on the reverse strand, counting down.
AAGTTAGAACTTATGAAACTCCACACACAAAAAATGTTAATTTAAAAATAAATTAAACTATAATAAACTCTAAGGGGAAAGGAAAATAAAATTTTCTTCTCTTCCATTCCAAGAGATTTCTTCCTGCGTAATATTTCAAGGGATATTTGTTTCAAATACTGTGAAGAGTTTGACTTTCATCCTTTGATATGCTCCTAAGGTTGGTAGCTATGGAGATAAGCAAATCTTTTTAGCACTGTGAAAGGAATAAAGGGATGTATGGAAGGTGGAAGGCTTCCCAAATGGCAGACTAGTAAAGAATCTGCCTGCCATTGCAGGAGACACAAGAGACACAATTCGATTCCTGGGTCCAGAAGACCCTTTGGAGAAGGAAATGGCAACCCACTCCAGTATTCTTTCCTGGAAAATCCCATGAACAGAGGAGCCTGGAGGGCTATAGTCTATGGGGTCACAAAGAGTCAGAAATGACTGAGCGATTGAACACACTCATGGAAGGTGGGTAAGAACAGGTAACATCCTCTGAATGCCTACATATCAGGAACTTAAAATGAAAATGTTTCTCAGTTTCAAATAATGCTTCAACTATATAGGCAGCAAGGACTCTGTGAAAGATTGTATTTTCCAAACAAAAACGGCTATAAAGATATTTCCCATGTCATATGCAGTTATCAAGGTCACCCTTCCACTCTTCCATCAAAAGATGGTGTTCATTTTTCTACTACCTTAACCAAGTTATGAACAGGCCCTGTTACTGCTATAAACAACACAATTTCTCTCAAGATTTGGTACCAGTTCCAGATATGATCCTTAGCATCCCTGGAAGCTCCTGCTTCCTGTCCAGTGGGGCCTTCAGACAACTCTGGCCTGAGCTGCAACTTGACACAACCCTATAAGAGACTGCAAACAAGAATCCCGTAGCTAAGTCATAAGCTACAGTATCTTGAGAGATAATAATAAATTGTTGCTGTCACTAATTTTTTTTAAACTGTCAGGGAACTAGAACATACTTCCTTCCTCCAAACTGAGACTAGATTGTCTCCTCAAATATGTACAATTGTGTGACCTTCAGATAATTACCCAGCTCCAGCCTATAAGACAATTGGAAAGATCTTGGAAAGAAGTAGCAAACAAGGGAGGGAATTTCATCAGAGAGAATTGTCAAGGTGTTTCCTCCTCAGCTCAGGCCTAATCAAGGAGATTCTAAAGAGGCCATGAAGAGGACTTTGCAAGTATTCTTGGGAGTTTGCAGGGAGCAGTAAGAAGGTCACAGTAGATCTGTGTCTACCTCAATCCTGAGGAAAAATTCTAAAGGGCAAGAAATTTGAAGATGGCCTGCAGAAAAAATGAAGAACTGTTAAAAGGAAGTAATTCTCTCCAATTAACAGAATATGAAAAGACATCCTGCGCCTATTTCCATGTTTCCAAGTTCCTGCCTTAAGCAAGCCTGAGCTAACAGAGAAGGAAGATTTTAAATTAAAATAAATTTTGAAAGTTTGACTATTATGTGGAACATACAATTTATGTGGAAATGAGAGTAGCTTTTCATCGTGAAATTCTGAAGGGGAATTTTTTTTCATTATTTGAGAATGTCCAGAAAAGATAGGGGTCTTTCCTAGATTTCACCCAAAAATCAAGATACATTGTGTTGGAATTGATAGAGAATAAAGATGTTTTTTGTTCATCTTACAAATCTCACTTGTTTATTAGTTTGGTTATAGCTAGAATGTTCTAGGTATAGTGATAAGTTATTTCTTTGATTCTCAGAAGCACTCAGTAATGTAGTCATTAATATGTTCATGAGAAAAACTGATGATTGGTGAATTTATGGTCAAAGCATTCCAGTTAAACATCTCAAAGGCAAAGCCCAAGAGCACCTTTCTAAGTCATGTAGTAGGACTGTTCATTAGCCGTAGTTCCTTGCACATCCTCTGTGAACTTTACAGCAGGAGAGGAAAGACCACGGGGATGGCTTCTTGTTTAAATTAAGCCTATTTCGATTTAAGATCCTTAGTAAACTAAATACTATTGCTCTCAACTGGAAAATCCCTTTCTTTCAGCCTTGTATGTATAAGAATGGTGATCATATTTTGAAATCTAGTTCTTAAATTTAAAAAAAAATTAATGTATTTTAAAATAAAAATAAATTTAAAATATATTGCTTATAATTTATTTCCTTAACTATGGTTATTACATCTGAGATATTTTGCTTTCTCCTTGGCTATTTAAATTTAATTAATCTTGCCCTTTTTATAAAAATTCAATTTATTTAAACTAAAAAAAAGGTATCTTTTTAAACTATACTTATTTTACTTTTAGAAATACCTTTTCCTTTTGTTTAGTATATATAATAACTTTACATTAAAAAAAAATCTTCTCATTATTAATATAACCCCCCATGAAATACTTTTCACGGAAGATCTTGTACATCTAGAGATATGATTCCCACACGATATTCAGTCTAAATATCATACCTAATTTGTATTCAGTGTGGCATTAATGGTGCAATTTCTTGTCACTAGACAAAGTTTTCAGGTTTATTTGCTTCTCCTCCCCAAACTGTAAAGGTTATTTTAATGGAAGTCTCTCATTCAAAACAAGTGACAAAAGACAATACATATATGTTCCTAGAGCAAACCCATCTGCTCTCATCCACCCAAGGTGCACTTGACTTCTATAAAAGATTTTCTTGGAAACAAAGATTTGGAAATGGGCACATAGGTGAAAGGTAAAGTTCTGGGTACTGAAAAGTAAGGTGCTTCCTAGGGACCAACATAACTTAGGTAGCTGGATTTTGAAAACTTGACATCAATCCAAAATATTGCTAACATTTTTGAAACTTTTAGTGGCTAATATTTAATTTCTTTTAAAAATCTTTTTTTCTCCTTTTAGCTCTATTTATTTTATGCTTTTCCCTTTTCTGCTTTTCTATGCCTTAGGTCTGTCATTATTATTAAGTAGCCCTCACAGTCACTGAATTTCAGTAATTCTACAATAAATGCATTTTTAAAGCTACTCTACAGTGGCTCACTTTATTTTTCTGGGCTCCAAAATTACTGCAGATGGTGATTGCAGCTACAAAATTAAAAGATGCTTACTCTTGGAAGGAAAGTTACGACCAACCTAGACAGCATATTGAAAAGCAGAGACATTACTTTGCCAACAAAGGTCCATCTAGTCAAGGCTATGGTTTTTCCAGTGGTCATGTATGGATGTGAGAGTTGGACTGTGAAGAAAGCTGAGCACCGAAGAATTGATGCTTTTGAACTGTGGTGTTGGAGAAGGCTCTTGAGAGTCCCTTGGACTGCAAGGAGATCCAACCAGTCCATCCTAAAGGAGATCAGTCCTGTGTGTTCATTGGAAGGACTGATGTTGAAACTGAGACTCCAATACTTTGGCCACCTGACGAGAAGAGCTGATTCATTTGAAAAGACCCTGATGCTGGGAAAGACTGAGGGCAGGAGGAGAAGGGGATGACAGAGGATGAGATGGTTAGATGGCATCACCAATTTGATGGACATGGGTTTGGGTGGACTCCAGGATTTGGTGATGGACAGGGAGGCCGGGCGTGCTGCATTCATGGGGTCGCAAAGAGTTGGACATGACTGAGCGACTGAATTGAACTATAGATTCTAATTCTTTTCATGAAAAATGAGCACTTAAACTGATTTTGAAACATTTCTAAAGTAGCTCTGCAGAGTAACCATCTTGGTTTATCAATTATAAAATGAACTTAATATTATATACATGCTTACTTTACCCAGTAATTTTAGGTGGGATATTTTTAATAATAGGGAGAAGAAAAACAGATCACCTTTATGACATCTTTGTTCTGTCAACTAATTCTGACATGTACTTGAAAAGGCCTCTCTGTGGAATAAGTTTTGCAAAAGCACCTTCTTCATTGACTTAATTCTATTTCCTTTTAAAATGTACACAGATCAATGGAACAAAATAGAAAGCCCAGAGATAAATCCATGCACATATGGACACCTTATCTTTGACAAAGGAGGCAAGAATATACAATGGATTAAAGACAATCTCTTTAATAAGTGGTGCTGGGAAAACTGGTCAACCACTTGTAAAAGAATGAAACTTGACCACTTTCTAACACCATACACAAAAATAAACTCAAAATGGATTAAAGATCTAAACATAAGACCAGAGACTATAAAACTCCTAGAGGAGAACATAGGCAAAACACTCTCAGACATATATCACAGCAGGATCCTCTATGACCCACCTCCCAGAATATTGGAAATAAAAGCAAAAATAAACAAATGGGACCTAATTAAACTTAAAAGCTTCTGCACAACAAAGGAAACTATAAACAAGGTGAAAAGACAGCCTTCAGAATGGGAGAAAATAATAGCAAATGAAGCAACTGACAAACAACTAATCTCAAAAATATACAAGCAACTCCTACAGCTCAACTCCAGAAAAATAAATGACCCAATCAAAAAATGGGCCAAAGAACTAAATAGACATTTCTCCAAAGAAGACATACAGATGGCTAACAAACACATGAAAAGATGCTCAACATCACTCATTATCAGAGAAATGCAAATCAAAACCACTATGAGGTACCATTTCACGCCAGTCAGAATGGCTGTGATCCAAAAGTCTACAAGTAATAAATGCTGGAGAGGATGTGGAGAAAAGGGAACCCTCTTACACTGTTGGTGGGAATGCAAACTAGTACAGCCACTATGGAGAACAGCGTGGAAATTCTTAAAAAACTGGAAATAGAACTGCCTTATGATCCAGCAATCCCACTGCTGGGCATACACACTGAGGAAACCAGAATTGAAAGAGACACGTGTACCCCAATGTTCATCGCAGCACTGTTTATAATAGCCAGGACATGGAAGCAACCTAGATGTCCATCAGCAGATGAATAGATAAGAAAGCTGTGGTACATATACACAATGGAGTATTACTCAGCCATTAAAAAGAATACATTTGAATCAGTTCTAATGAGGTGGATGAAACTGGAGCCTATTATACAGAGTGAAGTAAGCCAGAAAGAAAAACACCAATATAGTATACTAACGCATATATATGGAATTTAGAAAGATGGTAACAATAACCCTGTGTATGAGACAGCAAAAGAGACACTGATGTATAGAACAGTCTTTTGGACTCTGTGGGAGAGGGCGAGGGCGGGATGATATGGGTGAATGGCATTGAAATATGTATAATATCATATATAAAACGAGTCGCCAGTCCAGTTTCAATGCACGATACTGGATGCTTGGGACTGGTGCACTGGGACAATCCAGAGGGATGGTATGGGGAGGGAGGAGGGTTCAGGATGGGGAACACATGTATGCCTGTGGCGGATTCATTTTGATGTATGGCAGAACCAATACAATATTGTAAAGTTTAAAAATAAAATTAAATTTAAAAAAATAAATAAAATGTACACAGGCTTTCCTCTAAACTGCCTAAATGTACCTTGTCTTCAAAGTGGATAAATCTAACAAAATTTCTGAATTTGTTTTACATAAACTAATATTGTGACTAATTTAATTTTGTTAAACATGAAAGATGAAAATAAAGAGTTTTTAAAATTAAAAGTTTTTAAGAAAAAATGTCAAAATGCTTTTAATCACCACCATCTAAAAAAGAATAAGTTCTCTTTAAACATCTTATACATTCCTAATCTATTTGCATGCTCAGTCATTTAGTCCTGTCTGACACTTTGCAACCCCATGGACTGTAGCCCCACAGGATCTTCAGCCCATGGAATTTCCCAGGCAAGAATACCGAGTGGGACAATAGATGATGTCATTTAAAATTCTTTTTTATTTTTCTGCTTTAATTCTCTGTTGCTCTTGTCTGTTGTTTTTTAGTCACTAAGTTCTGTCCAACTCTTTTGCTATCCCATGGACTGTATGTAGTCCATCTGACTCCTCAGTCCCGGAATTTCCCAGGCAAGAATACTGGAGTGGGTTGCTATTTCTTTTGAAAAGGTTTTAAATGTCATTCTGCAAACAATTATATATAAAAGCTAGAATAATAAATGCTCTATTTAACTTTGGATGATAAGTATTAGGAAAAAACCATTCAATATCACGGTAATCCAAGCCTATGCCCCAACCAGTAACACTGAAGAAGCTAAAGTTGAACGGTTCTATGAAGACCTACAAGACCTTTTAGAACTAACACCCAAAAAAGATGTTTTTTAATTAAGGGCACTGGAATGCAAAAGTAGGAAGTCAGGAAACACCTGAAGTAACAGGCAAATTTGGCCTTGAAGTATGGAATGAAGCAGGGCAAAGGCTAACAGAGTTTTGCCAAGAGAACGCACTGGTCATAGCAAACACCCTCTTCCAACAACACAAGAGAAGACTCTACACATGGACATCACCAGATGGCCAACACCGAAATCAGATTGATTATATTCTTTGCAGCCAAAGATGGAGAAGCTCTATACAGTCAACAAAAACAAGACCAGGAGTGGGCTGTGGCTCAGATCACGAACTCCTTAGCCAGATTCAGACTGAAATTGAAGAAAGTGGGGAAAATCACTAGACCATTCAGATATGACCTAAATAAAATCCCTTATGATTATACAGTGGAAATGAGAAATAGATTAAAGGGACTAGATCTGATAGAGTGTCTGATGAGTGTCAGACATGACAGAGGTTCGTGACATTGCACAGGAGACAAGGATCAAGATAATCCCCATAGAAAAGAAATGCAAAAAAGCAAAATGGCTGTTTGAGGAGGCCTTACAAATAGCTGTGGAAAGAAGAGAAGAGAAATGCAAAGGAGAAAAGGAAAGATATAAGCATCTGAATGCAGAGTTCCAAAGAATAGCAAGGAGAGATAAGAAAGCCTTCCTCAGCAATCAATGCAAAGAAATAGAGGAAAACAACAGAATGGGAAAGATTAGAGATCTCTTCAAGAAGATTAGAGATACCAAGGGAACAGTTCACAGAAAGATGGGCTGGATAAAGGACAGAAATGGTATGGACCTAACAGAAGCAGACGATATTAAGAAGAGGTGGCAAGAATACACAGAAGAACTGTACAAAACAGATTTTCATGACCTAGATAATCACGATGGTGTATTCACTCACCTAGAGCCAGACATCCTGGAATGTGAAGTCAAGTGGGCCTTAGACAGCATCACTACGAACAAAGCTAGTGGAGGTGATGGAATTCCAGTTGAGCAATTTCAAATCCCGAAAGATGTTGCTGTGAAAGTGCTACACTCAATATGCCAGCACATTTGGAAAACTCAGCAGTGGCCACAGGACTGGAAAAGGTCAGTTTTCATTCCAATCCCAAAGAAAGGCAATGCCAAAGAATGCTCAAACTACCGCACAATTACAATCATCTCACATGCTAGTAAAGTAATGCTCAAAATTCTCCAAGCCAGGCTTCAGCAATACGTGAACCATGAACTTTCTGATGTTCAAGCTGGTTTTAGAAAAGGCAGAGGAACCAGAGATCAAATTGCCAACATCTGCTGGATCATCAAAAAAGCAAGAGAGTTCCATAAAAACATCTATTTCTGCTTTATTGACTATGCCAAAGCCTTTGACTGGGTGGATCACAATAAACTGTGGAAAATTCTGAAAGAGATGGGAATACCTGACCACCTGACCTGCTTCTTGAGAAATCTGTATGTAGAACTGGACATGGAACAACAGACTGGTTCCAAATAGGAAAAGGAGTACGTCAAGGCTGTATATTGTCACCCTGCTTATTTAACTTATATGCAGAGTACATCATGAGAAATGCTGTGCTGGAAGAAGCACAAGCTGGAATCAAGGTTGTCGGGAGAAATATCAATAACCTCAGATATGCAGATGATATCACCTTTATGGCAGATAGTGAAGAGGAACTAAAAGGCCTCTTGATGAAAGTGAAAGAGGAGAGTGAAAAAGTTGACTTAAAGCTCAACATTCAGAAAACAAAGATCATGGCATCTGGTCCCATCACTTCATGTGAAATAGATGGGGAAAAAGTGGAAACAGTGGCTGACTTTATTTTGGGGGGCTCCAAAGTCACTGCAGATGGTGACTGCACTAATGAAATTAACAGACGCTTACTCCTTGGAAGGAAAGTAATGACCAACCTAGACAGCATATAAAAAGCAGAGATATTACTTTGCCAACAAAGGTCCATCTAGTCAAGGCTATGATTTTTCCAGTGGTCATGTATGGATGTGAGAGTTGGACTGTGAAGAAAGCTGAGCACCAAAGAATTGATGCTTTTGAACTGTGGTGTTGGAGAAGACTCTTGAGAGTGCCTTGGACACAAGGAGATCCAACCAATCCATCCCAAAGAGACCAGTCCTGGGTGTTCATTGGAAGGACTGAATGCTGAGGCTGAAAACCCAATACTTTGGCCACCTCATTCGAAGAGTTGACTCATTGGAAAAGACCCTGATGCTGGGAGGGATTGGGGGCAGGAGGAGAAGGGGACGACAGAGGATGACATGGCTGGTTGGCATCACCGACTCGATGCATCACCGACTCGATGCACATGAGTTTGGGTGAACTCCGGGAGTTGGTGATGGACAGGGAGGCCTGACGTGCTGCGATTCATGGGGTCACAAAGACTCAGACATGACTGAGCGACTGAACTGAACTGAATATATGGATGCATGTATTGTTGAATTACTGTTTTTATTTTCTTTGGGTAAAGATCCAGAAGCGGGATTGCTAGATCTTATGGTAGTTCTACTTTCATTTTTTGCGGCTGCACCAGTTAACATTCCCAATGAACATGCATGTGCATGAGCATTCCCTTTTCTCCATATCCTTACCGTAACTTGTTACTTGTCTTTTTGCAGTCAGCCTGTCTCCTCCGCCATCTTGGCCACCTCCCTCTAATAGGTATGCTAAAGTCTTCTCTGGTTGCTTTTTTTGTATTTAAAAACAATGACATTTTGCTTAAAATTTATATATTTCTATGACTAGGATAAGATCAATTAGAATTTATAAGTATGTATCCTTTCCAGTACAGCATGAGTTAATTTTAACAAGGAAGAACATTCTTTCCTCTTATGAGTTATATTACTTTTAATAAGAAAATATTACAAAATATGTCTTCTGTACATTTAAGTTTAAATTAATAAAAGTTAGAAAGACCAAATCAAGAAATTTGATTTCAAAATCAAAATTAAATTCATCTTATTTCAAGAGTTTTGCTTAGTTGACTCAGTGAATATTAAAACACACTAGGTAATCAACCATCTGCTTAATAAAAACTAACACACAATTCTTAAATTTTTTTGGACCAGGGCCACCAACCTCCAGGATATATTGCCTGATGATCTGAAGTGGAGCTCATGTAATAACAATAGAAGTAAAGTGCAGAAGATATGAAATGTACTTGAATCTCCTCTCTTCCCTGGTTCATGGAAAAATCATCTTTCACAAAATTGGTTCCTGGTGCCAAAAAACGTTGGGGACCTCTGTTTTAGATCACCAGGTAGCCATTTTTCTCTCATAGTTTAGGTAATCTCTTTGTCGAAACCAGAGAATTGGATCATATGACAACTAGTCATAACTAGTCACAAATCATTTAATGTCTACTACAAGCAGAGAAAACTTTTGGTGTGATATAAAAATTAGGGAGTAGAGGCTTTGACTGAGGTATTGAGTTGGCACTCATATCCTATCCACTTTTCTAATCTTCTAAACAGGAAAGACATAAAAGTGTAAACCTTTTATCAATGCAAACCAAACATTTTAAAACAGCTACCACATTCTAAAATGATAACAACTAGCAGTTGTCACATTCAAAGCATTGGAGAAATATTAAGAATTTAGTGTATCCCTTTAGCACACTTTGATGAAATGCATATCAAATACTACCAATAGGACTTTTCACTCCTTCAAACTACAAAGAAAATGTGCCACCAGACAATTTTCACAGCTCTAATTACAGCGTTATTTATGCAACTATATAATTAAGAGTGAAGTACAATTTTGTTTCCTACTCTCAGCTGGAAAAAAATAAAATAAAAAGTTAAAAGTTAAAAAAAACTTGCTCTGAATTTAATGGAACATTTTATTTCTTCAATTTTTGGCCTATTTGCACCAAAATATTGTTGAAATCAATTTAAATCAGTCATGTATGGATCTAATTAGCAACAGATGTCAGTATTTAAAAATGTATGTCTATCTCAAAATGTCAACTTCTAGATATGCATGTTTTTTTTTTCTCAATTTTATGTAATTATTTTCAGTAGTTTATCTTCATGAATCAAGGTGCCTACGAATAAGCTACCTGATTCTCTGTTTTCATTCACTTGTTGAAGGTTTGTGAATGTTCCTCTGTTTTACAATGCTATATATTTATAATTCAGATTAAGTTCAATCATTTAAAATTATGATGCTTCAGACATTTCTCCAACTAATATATTTATTCATTCTGTAAGTAGTTCTTAGAACTATGACTCCAGTTATTCTGGAGCACAATCTCTGATGCACTATTTTTCCCTACATACTTAAACGATTTTGAAATTTTGACATAATTCCAGTAAATAATACTCATTTTTATGACAATTTGGAAAATGTTTAACCAGGTAGTTTGATCCATTGGTGTATGCATGTATATGTGCGTGTATCTGCTGCTGCTGCTGCTAAGTCACTTCAGTCGTGTCCGACTCTGTGCGACCCCACAGATGGCAGCCCACCAGGCTCCCCCGTCCCTGGAATTCTCCAGGCAAGAACACTGGAGTGGGTTGCCATTTCCTTCTCCAATGGATGAAAGTGAAAAGTCAAAGTGAAGTCTCTCAGTCGTGTCCGACTCTTAGCGACCCCATGGACTGCAGCCCACCAGGCTCCTCTGTCCATGGGACTCTCCAGGCAAGAGTACTGGAGTGGGGTGCCAATGCCTTCTCCATGCACATAAATACATATATGAGAAGGAAATGGCAATCCACTTCAGTATTCTCGCCTGGGAAATCTCATGGACCCAGGAGCCTGGCAGGCTGCTGTCCATGGTGGTTACAAAGAGTAGAACATGACTGAGCACACAAAGCACACACACACACACACACACACACTCTCCAGCCTCATGCTCCAGGCTGACATTCATGCAAGACTTGTAGCCTCATTTGCAGTCCTGGGAAGTGGTAGTTTGGCACCACTTCCTCCAGGGATGAAAAACTGGACGACTTTGCAGCCCTCATTTACAGATAGAATTGTGGGGGCTCCTGGATCATCTGCATGCTAAAACAGATAACCTCTTTTGAATTTCCATCAACTGGGACTTCAAAAAGTCAAACTTTTCTTTTACATCAGAACTACAAAGCTACACACCACAACACCTTTCCTATGTTTTTCACCATCCTGCCCTTTTAAGCCATATCTGCATCTCCTTTCTTCCAAATTCTTGCCTAGATTCTTATCTTCTTCCAATTATTCTTCCTTGTTTCTCTCTCTGTCTTCTCTTTATACCTCTTAATATCTTATCTCTCTTTTGTGGTTCCCTTTCTTTGTTGTGATAGAGAATCAAGATTTAGAAGTAAGCTATAGTGGAGTGACAAAACTTTTGAGTAAAAGTCTCAATATTCCCCAGTACTGTGAATTTCTAAAACAAGAATTCCAACACTGATAAGATAAATCAAGAAGTTGCAGCAGATTTTCTCTTTTTGGGGGTGGGGGTGTGTTTCATTTTTTGAGTTGGAGGCAGGGGTTCAAAGAGGGAGAAAACAGCCCCTCCAAAAAAGGGTCTATGGAGGTAAAGACAAACCTGTCCTACAGCTCAGTCTTGTCTTCCTAGGGCATCTCTGGCTTCTGCCTGTGCTCTTTCTGTCCCCACTTTTTTGGCTTTTGTATCTCCCTCATTTCATGTAAGTTGATCAAGAAACATAAAGAGAACCAGGAGAGAGTTATAAAGTTTTAATTTTTAGGAATTTAGGAATTAATAGCCTTGTTTGAAGGTGAAAAGTGTTAGTCGCTCAGTCATGTCTGACTCTTTGCAATCCCATGGACTGTAGCCCACCAGGTTCCTCTGTCCACGAAATTCTCCAAGCAAGAATACTGGAGTGGGTTTCCATTTCCTTCCAGACCCAGGGATCTAACCCAGGTCTCCCATATTGCAGGAAGACAGTTTTATTTATGAGTCAAAATATTGAAAGGTAATAATTTTTCTTGGCTCCAGAGAAAAATCATTGAGAGAGGATGGCTCAGGCTGGCTTCACTGAGAAACAGACTTGGTAACAAAGATGAGCAGTCAGGAGGTTTCTGAAGAGCTTTCTGGGCATCACTGCCTGTGCTTTAGGGAGAGCAAGGGAAGGGTTATGGGATCTCAATAAAAGCCTTTGCCCTTTGGAAAGCTCTGAAGAGGTTTTTCATTTATCATGTGCCAGTCATGACCTAAGTACTTTACATATATTAAATCAGTTAATCCTCACAACTCTGTGAGGTAGATGTTATCATTATACCCATTTACCATTGAGAAAACTAATTTACAGAGAAGTTAGGTAACTTGTCTGAGTTCAAACAGCCCAACATGAAGAAACAGGGATTTGTTGCTCTATACCAACCTCTTAAATAAGAGATGATTAGCCCTGAAGAAACATCTAGATACAATTTCCTGCTAGAATCAATATAAATATTGATGTAAATCAATGTAAATCACTCAAGGAAATAATTATTTGCCCTTCTGTTAAAAGATCTTTTGAAAAATAGACCTCACATTCTTGTCATTCTTAATTTTATCTCCAACTAAACTGGAGGCATTTCCATAAATGTGAATTCCAGCAGAAATATTTACATCAGTTATTATGGACAAATTTTACACATAGCATAAAAATAGGACTGTGATGACCAGGATGGCTTTTAGAAACTTGTGAAGCATTAAACAAACAAACAAACAAAAAAAACAACAACAACAAAATAAAAACCAAAGCTTTTTAGCAAATAGGCCTATCCAAATAGGAAGAAAGTTTTGGACCACGTGAAAACTTAAAATTCAGTACCTCTTGATGTCACATGTTTAAGATCAACAAATACTTGGCCTAACAAGAACATTTTTGGCCCTTCTAAATAAGTGAATTTATTACCATTCCTTCTAGCAGCTCTTATTATTGTTTATTGTGATTCAGTGTGTTTATCTGTTTATTGCTAGATACAAACTGCATTGTCCTTGCCCTTACATATCTATCACTTGCAAAATATATTTTGATTGATTTTGCATTCTATTCTGCTTTATGATGAAGAAGATACAGTGGTGAAGCTGGAATTGATGACCAGGAACAAGAAAGGCTGGGCTCCTCCTTTCATCAGCCAAGGGTCTTTGTTCTCTCTTCTAGGTGTCAGTTTCTTCTTTTGATAATGAGGGACTTTCAGGCAGCATTTCAGGTTTTTTTTACTGATCTAATAGTCTATGAACTTTTCCCCCTGTTGGGGAGTTAAAAGGTGGATGAATGTGTGTACATCTCTGCAGACAGGCTGCTTTTCCTACTGTAGCATTCATTATTGTTTGCCTCTCCTGGTACAAGAGATGAATGATGTTTAAGTAAAGATCTCCACCTTGCCAAATGACTGTTTCATTTTTGCTCTAGGCTGCTATCTTCTGTTTATTCTATATCATTTGAAATATTATCCATCAAGTCCACTTTTCCTTCTATTTAACTTGAATAAACTCATTTTTTTTTTCATGGATTAGAGAGGCTGAGTTGTTTTCATCTTTAAAAAACACTAAGTAAATTTCCAAGACTCAATACCATTAGCTGATATTACCCAAAAGAAAAACCATAAGTAAAATCTTTTTTACTTGTTTGCTTCTTCACTGTAAATGCTGATTTTACCACTGGATAAAATAGATAGCATAGCTTTACTTCTACATAGAAAACATATTTATGTAACTAAGTATCAATCATGATAGTAAAAACTTGCCAATACTTCTCTTTACAATACATTGTTTTCATATTTCATTCTTTTAATCATTCAACAAATACTTATTGAGGACCGACTTTCCCCTAGACTAGGATTGTAGCATGAAACAAAATGGACAAAGATATTGCTTGGGGATGGTTATATTATAATAGAAAGGGTAATATATTTGTCAGATGGTGATAAGCATTATGAAGAATAGCACAACTGAAGAAGAGAATAGTACTGAGGGAGTTGTGTTCCTTTTTTAAATGCTGAAGAAAGAAATCTCTAATAAGATGATATTTGACCAGATTCCTAAAGGAAAGAGAAAGCCAGGCAGACACAACAAAATGTATAAAGATTGAGGCATGAGCATTTTTGTGTGTCCCATGAACAGCATATGTGCAGGTAGGAAGTGACAAGAGATGAAATAAGGGAGCAAAATATGTGGCTTCCAGTCCCTAAAATATTTTGGATTTTACTCTGAGTGAGATGGGCTGCCAAGGCAGTATTTTGAGTTTGTAATTACATATTATACAAACAACTGAAATTAACCAACTATACTCAGCATTTCTACACATATGTACACAGGTATTCTTTAAATTCATTATGTGTGTGTGTGTGTGTTCAGTATGTTTTAAAAGCACTACTATAGTTGGTGAATGGAGAAAAGACTGTAAAGACTCAAGAGTATAAAAGGACATTAAGATGATGTACACAGAATATGCGGAATATGAGGGATAGTATCATGCATTCTTCTGTATTTGAACACAGAACACACAAATGCTCACAAATGCTTTAAAAATTTAACTACATGAATAAGTTACCTTAGATAAGTATGCAGCCTGATGATTTTGAAATTTAATGCTGCAGTTTTTAGAGAAGTTTTAGGTTTACAAAAATTAGGAAGGCATAGAGACTTTCCACACATGCATAGTTTCCCTCACCAGCATGGTACATTATTTACCAAGGATAAATCTATATTGACACATATAATCACCCAATATCCATAGTTCACCCTAGGGTTCACTCTTGGTGTTGCACATTCTATGGGTGTGGACAAATAGGTGATGACATATCTATCATTATAATATTATACACAGAACTTTCATTGCCCTAAAATACTGTGTGCTCTATTCATCTCTTCACCATCTAACCTGGCAACCACAGATCTGTTTATTATTACTATAGTTTTTCCTTTTCTAGGTTGTCATATAGTTATAATCATGGAGCCTTCTGTATCCTTTTCAGATTGGCTTCTTTCACTTAGCAATATACACTTAAAGTTCCTCCATGTCTTTGCATGTCTTAGCAGCACATTTCTTTTCAACACTAAATAATATTCTATTGCCTGTATATATTGCAGTCTATTTGTCTGTTCAATTATTGAGGGACTTAACGGTTGCTTTCAAGTTTTGGAGATTATCAATACAAATGCTGCAAACTCCACGTGCAGGTTTATATGTTGTCATAAGTTTTCAACTCATCTCAATAAATATCAAAGAGCCAGTTAGGACACATGCATTCCAATTGCTCCAACATATTCAGTTCAGTTCAGTCAATCAGTCATGTGTGACTCTTGGTGACCCCATGGACTGCATCACGCCAGGCCTCCCTGACCATCACCAACTTCCGGAGTTTACTCAAACTCATGTCCATTGAGTTGCTCATGCTATCCAACTATCTCATCCTCTGTCGTCCCCTTCTCCTCCCGCCTTCAAACTTTCCCAGCATCAGGGTCTTTTCAAATGAGTCAGCTCTTCCCATCAGGTGGCCAAAGTATTGAAGTTTCAGCTTCAACATCCTTCCAATGAATATTCAGGACTGATGATTAAGGATGGACTGGTTGGATCTCCTTGCAGTCCAAGGAACTCTTTCAAGAGTTTTCTCCAAAACCACAGATCAAAAATTCTTTGGCACTCAGCTTTCTTTATAGTCCAATTCTCACATCCATACATGACTACTGGAAAAACCATAGCCTTGACTAGATTAACCTTTGTTGACAAAGTAATGTCCCTGCTTTTTAATATGCTGTCTAGGTTGGTCCTAGCTTTTCTTCCCAGGAGCAAGCTTCTAATTTCATGGCTGCAGTCACCATCTGCAGTGATTTTGGAGCCCCCCAAAATAAAGTCTGTCACTGTTTCCACAATTTCCCCATCCATGAAGTGATGGGAACAGATGCCATGATCTTAGTTTTCTGAATGTTGAGCTTTAAGCCAACTTTTTCACTCTCTTCTTTCACTTTCATGAAGAAGCTCTTTAGTTCTTTTTCACTTTCTGCCAAAGGGTGGTGTCATCTGCATATCTGAGGTTATTGATATTTCTCCCTTCAATCTTGATCCCAGCTTGTGCTTCATTCAGTCCAGTGTTTCTCATGCATGTACACTGCATATAAGTTAATTAAGCAGGGTGACAATATATAGTCTTGAGGTATTCCTTGTCCTATTTGGAACCAGTTTGTTGTTCCATGTCCAATTCTAACTGTTGCTTCCTGATCTGCACACAGGTTTTTCAAGAAGCAGGACAGGTGGTCTGGTATTCCCATTTCTTGAAGAATATTCCAGAGTTATTTGTAAGGCCTCCCCAGACAGCCATTTTGCTTTTTTGCATTTCTTTCCCATGGGGATGGTCTTGATCCTTGTCTCCTGTACAGTGTCACGAACCTCAGTTCATAGTTTATCAGGTACTCTGTCTATCAGATCTAGTCCCTTAAACCTATTTGTCACTTCCACTGTATAATCATAAGGGATTTGATTTATATCATAACTGAATGTCCCAGTGGTTTTTCCCTACTTTCTTCAATTTAAGTCTGAATTTGGCAATGAAGAGTTCATGATCTGAGCCACAGTCAGCTTCTGGTCTTGTTTTTGCTGACTATATTGAGCTTCTCCATCTTTGCCTGCAAAGAATATAATCAATCTGATTTTGGTGCTGACCATCTGGTGGTGTCCATGTGTAGAGTCTTCTCTTGTGTTCTTGGAAGAGGGTGTTTGCTATGACCGTGCGTTCTCTTGCCAAAACTCCGTTAGCCTTTGTCCTGCTTCATTTTGTTCTCCAAGGAAATTTGCCTGTTACTTCAGGTGTTTCTTGACTTCCTACTTTTGTATTCAAGTCCCCTATAATGAAAAGGACATCTTTTTTGGGTATTAGAAAAGGTCTTGTAGGTCTTCATAGAACCATTCAATTTCAGCTTCTTCAGCATTACTGGTCAGGGCATAGACTTTGATTACCATGATATTGAATGGTTTGCTTTGGAAATGAAGACAGATCATTCTGTTGTTTTTGAGATTGCATCCAAGTACTGCATTTCAGACTCTTTTGTTGACTATGATGGCTACTCCATTTCTTCGAAGGGATTTTTGTCCACAGTAGTAGATATAACTATCATCTGAGTTAAATTCACCCATTCCAGTCCATTTTAGTTCACTGATTCCTAAAGTGTTGACATTCACTCTTGCCATCTCCTGTTTGACCACTTCCAATTTGCCCTGATTCATGGACCTAACATTCCAGATTCCTATGCAATATTGCTCTTTACAGCACTGGACCTTGCTACCATCGCCTGTCATATCCACAACTGGAATCTGCCCCAACACATTTTATACTGGTGTTTTTCATGAGGGTAAAAGAGGAGAGTGAAAAACCTGGCTTGAAATTCAACATTTAAAAAACTAAGATCATGGCATCTGGTCCCATCAGTTTATGGCAAATAGAAGTGGTAAAAGTGGAAGCAAGATCAGGTTTTGTTTTCTTGGTCTCCAAAATCACTGCTGACAGTGACTGCAGCCATGAAATTAAAAGATGCCTGCTCCTTGAAAGAATAGTTATGACCCACCTAGTCAATGTAGCAAAAAGCAGAGACAATACTTTACTGACAGAGATGCATATAGTCAAAGCTATGGTTTTTCCAGTAGTCATGAATGGATGTAAGAGTTGGACCACCAAAACTGCTGAGCACAAAAAATTGATACTTTCAAATTGGGGTGTTTGAAAAGACTCTTAATAGATCTTGGACAGCATGGAGATCAAACCAGTTGTTTCCAATGGAAATCAACCCTAAATATTCACTGGAAGGACTGATGATGAAGTTGAAGCTCCAAAACTTTGGCCTAAGTCAGAGATAATTTACTGGAAAATACCCTGATGCTGCAAAAGATTGAGGCAAAAGGAGAAGGGGGAGGCAGAGGATGAGACGGTTAGTTAGCATCACCTACTCAATGGATGTAAATCTGAGGAAACTCCAGGAGACAGTGAAGTACAGGGGAGCCTGGTGTGCCATAGTCCATGGAGTCACAGAGTCAGGCATGACTTACCGACTGAACAATAACAATGTTTTTTTAAATCATAATTTCAACTAAGATCTGTTCATTTAATTAGCAATGCTTTTAGTAAGCTAAGATGTATTGTTATTTTTAATCAGAAAATAATTTGATGCATACTATATGAACTAAAATATATTATGGCTAATGTATATGTATGTGTGTATATATATAAAAAATCTATTACATATATATATGTTGTTGTCGTTTAGTCACTAAGTCATGCCTGACTCTTTGGTGACCCCATGGACTATACAGCCCACCAGGCTCCTCTGTCCATGGGATTTTCCACGTATATATACATATTGGTACACAGAGACACATTACTTAGAAATATTTAAATATACTTGTGTGTCTACCAAGATTTTTAGAATGTTTTAAAACTTCACTTATTTCTCCATTCAGTCATTTTTTCCTTCTTAAAATACCTCACACAAATCTCTAAACACAGTGCAGGCTCAATTAAGGTAAATGATTAGCATTTAATCACATGCTTCTGAATATTTGGATGACACATTCACTCTCATCATTGTTCAAAAGGGAAATATCTTATTCAATATTTTGCCCACATAAAATTCATATGCCACTCAGAATGCCTTTAACTTAATCTCAGATTTTTTCTTTCCCAATTAGTAATAAAATTTACATCAAAAGGAGGATGGCAAAATTTCTACCCATCAATCATTTCCTAAGTTTCCCACCTCATAGTGTGCTTATTGAATGAAAGTATATACCCAAAAGCGCTATGAAAAAGAGCTAAACAAATGTCAATTATCATTTTCAGAAATGTCTGTTAAATTTCAACTCTGCTACCTAACTAGATGCATGACTCTGAAACATCCTTAAAGTGATTGCCTATATCTAGAAACTGTTTCCCAAACTTTCCATATGTTTGGGTCCTTCTTGTTCTTTATGTTTAATCTTTATTAGCTCCTCCTCAAGGAGAGGTTCCATGGTTCTTCAAAATCAATTAGTTTCCTCCTAGTATTCTTTCTTCTGGAATCCTTTTCTTTTCTTTTCATACCTTGTTGTAGTTCAAAGATATATAATTTTTTTAGCTTTCTTATAGGACTATAATGTCCATGAGTCTGAGAACCATGTCATTAAAAAAAAAAAAAAACACTGTATCTCCAACACTAATCACAAGGCCTGGCTCAGAATATTTGCCATTAAATGCTGTCATGATGACCAAATGAGGTTATTTATGTTAGAATGATTCACAAACATAAAAATAGGCAACTTTAAGGTGTGATGCTTATTTTGAGGAATTAAGCTTAAAATATTATCTCCACTCTGTTCTCCACCAACTACCCTCATTTTGAAGTACAAAGTGTGCATGGCCCCAGATCAATAAAAGAATGTGTTTCATCATTCTGGTCTTTGGCTTAAAATTCCAACGTGCAATCCTGGGAGAATACCAAGATCATGTATAGAATAGCTTTCCTAAAATGGGAGGTAGGGAGATGAAAGAGAAACGAGACCTAGTTTCAAAGCAAGACCACTGACCACCATTGCTTGTCCTTCTTTAGCTTTAATGACTTACGGGGGTTGGGGGTGTGGTTAGACTACAAATACCAGTTAATCTGAGCTTTCATGAACAAATGAAATTCATTCTGGTTTCTATTAATCTCTTCTACTTTGGAAATGGCTTATTATACTCCTATTTATATATGAATACCGTACATGTTTCCATTTCTATCTTGTCCAGATCACACTTTTTGGTTACTGCTTCAAACACTTTTGTGTATATCATAGTAGTGCAAAAGTATACAAGATTGAAAATCTTAAATATCTTTCTATAATTGTCAAGTGCATGGCTTTATTACTGAATCTCCATCAAAGATATATACACATAGTGTTGTTTCTCCTGTTAACTGTCATACTATTCGATACTAGTGCTGGAAGTTCAGGAATCTCAACTCTCCTTTACTTCTGCAAATTACTTCTATCTGCTGGCAATAGAAATGTTTTACACGATGTAGCAGAAAGAGGGAAAATAAAAGAAATTACCTAAACTACTATGATTTTGGGAAGTCAAGGGACAATTTATGGGAACAGGAGTACAACATTAATGATGGCTATCCCCCTTTAGGGTAACTTCCTCTGTTAAAATCATGTGCATCATTCACTATCCCTAACTGAACATACAGGAAGTTATGTTTACATTTATATTCCTATTTATATGTTGGCAGATGTAGATACTTTAGACAAAATTAAATGCATAATTTAAGGCAATGAAGCATAATTGAATTCTAGAAAAGAAGATATCACTTGTGGTTTGAAAGAATAGGCAATGCTTGTTCAAAATGATAGATGGTGATATTTAATTTGGAATGTCAAGACTCATGAGATCATAAGTGTATATCAAGAGGAGGAATATTCTAAACACATGAAATAAATGTCTAGTGCTTTCCTTTGGGGATGTACAAGCATTCAATTTAAAATATAAAGAAGAATAGAAATAAAGAAGGACATAAAGGTAATTTTAGTCTGAATACCAAAGTTATTTAACACGAAGAGGAAATGTGACATTTAAAGTAAAAAAGAAAACAACAATTGATCCCAGTATTTTGAACAATAAATTAGAACAATTAATGCTTTAGCAAAATCAATCCCACAGCTATGATTTAAAGTGAGAAGCAACCAGAAACAGAAAATTGAAATTTTCAACAATCAAGAACAGGGTCAGATAAGAATGGCTAAGAATAGTGGTTGTCCATATATTCTAAGACAGAAGAACTCCTAAAAGGTTTCTCACTAAGAATGTGAAGTTCAAGTTCAAACACAAGTAAAGATCAAATTTCATAAATTTGTTGAAATTTCTATATTCCCATGAAATGCAGCATTTAAATTTCCTATCAGTTGACAAATGACAGCAATTCAACAATTTTTATTAATTAAGACACAATCAATGCCAAAGCACACTACTGTGTTCTCAGAGAAACATACTTGAATGCACAAAAGAATGATACACAAGTTAATTGAGACAAGATGAGAAAAATGGAAACAGCTGTGGATGAGGAGTCAAGAGAGATTTTCTCACAAGTCAATATGCTTTTATGGACTTCAATTCATTATCTATGTTATAATAAGTACGGACATGCTGTTCCATGTAACTTCTTCCGTCTTTCTTAAATTTTGTAAACAATGATTCAAGAATTGTGGATTTCAAACTAGGTACTTAGATAGTTCCCAGCTATAAAATTATATTTCTACACATCTAGATTTTTACATGTTTTGAAATTTTTAAAATCTCCAGTTTTCTTAATTTTGTTAAATTTACTGATAGTTGGATTAAGTTTAATTGAAGTTTCATTGGTAGTATACACACATCGGAAAAATACTGAGTTGATTGTTTCTAATATTAACTTCAATCACCCCTTCTTAACTTTATTGTATTACAGTTGAAATATAATGAACTGCACAGATTTAAACTATATAGTTTGATACATATTTACAAATCAACATATCTGTGAAATGATTATCAAAATCAAGATAATGAAATACTGATCATTTTAAAAAGTTTCCATGAGTGCCTTTCAATGACTTTCTCCTGTCTACCCCACCCACTTTATCCCTAGGAAACCACTAAGTGTCTTTCTGTCACTATAGGTGTGCTGATACATTCTAGAAATTATATAAATGAAAACATGAAGAAAACATGAAGCTCTGAAGGGCTTCCCTCATAGCTCAGTTGGTAAATCATCTGCCTGCAATGCAGGAGACCTGGGTTCAATTCCTAGGTCAAGAAGATCCCATGGAAAAGGAAATGGCAACCCATTCCAGTATTCTTGCCTGAGGAATCCCATGGACAGAGGAGCCTGGCAGGCTATAGTCCACAGGATCGCAAGGGTCGGACACAACTTAGCGACTAAACCACCACTAAACATGAAGAACATAATTTTGGTCTAATTTCTTCACTCAGGATACTTATTTTGAGATTAATCTATGTTGTATCATGTTTTGAGAGGCCATTTATTTTCATTGCTGAGTAGTATTCCACTGTGTGGCTATACCACTGCTTGGTATATATTCACTTTTTTATGGACATTTGTTTGCTTCCAGTTTGGTGATATTATAAGCCTGCTATGCATACATCTATAAGTATCTGTAGTGATATATACTTGTAGTTTCACTTACAAAATGTGTCAGCCTTAGTTTTGTTCCTCTGTATGTAAGTTATTTACATATGACTGCTTTTAAGATCTTCTCTTTATTACTGAGTATGTGCAACTTTATTATGATGTACTTTAGTTTCTACCATAGTTCTTGTCCTTAGCATTCATTGAGAGTTTTGAATCTGTGGGTTTATATTTGTCATCAAATTGGGGGAAATTTCAGTTACTACTTCTTCAAATATTTTGTTTCCTGACCCTCCTCTCTCTCTCCTCTTTCTTCTCTATTCTTCTGAAGACTAATTACATCCATGTTAGGCAGCTTAAAGCTGTCCCACATTGGCACTATTCATTTTGTTTGCTTTATTCTCTGTCTCTTATTCTTTCCCAGTTTGGATCATTGATTCTCACATCATCAATTTCACTAACCTTTCCTACAATATGTTATCTACTATTAATGCAGTCTATTTTCCACCTCTCACTGTATAGTTTTCAACTGAAAAAGTCAAATTTTTTTCCAGTATCTTTTCTATAGATTCTTAAATGTTAGAAAAAATGAAATGCAGTAATAATGTTGTTTTATTGCCATTGTCTGCTAATTCTAACATTTCTGTCAGGTATGTGTCAGTTTTCATCCACATTATGGTTTGCATTTTCCTGTTCCTTTTTACTTTTGGTAATTTTCAAGTGGATAACAGAAGTTATTAATCTTACATTGTTGGATTTTGAATATTTTTGTATTCCTATAAATATTCTTGATTTTTGAGAGAAAATTAAGTTTGTTGTAAAGAGGTTAAACATTTTGTGTTTTGCTTTAAAGGTTTACTGGTCAGAATCAGAGCAGTGCTGTCTTTAAACCATGTTCTGTTTACTTACTGTGTCCAGGTATTCTTGTCACATGAAAAAATGGGGTGCATCATTAGCATGCCTAATGACTAAAAACTTATATGTAGAAAATCATAAAATCAGTGCTTTGGAAATGCACTTACCATGATAATGTCCACGGCGAACAACAAATGTCCAACTAGAATTAGTGCAGAATATGAATTTGCATTTATAAAAATAGATTCAAACATTTGCCTTGAGTTGTTAAATTTTCCACTATGTCTTAAACAAGATTCAGTTTGAAAACCACTTTTTTTTCTACACTCAGTTCAGTTCAGTTCAGTCGCTCAGTCGTGTCCAACTCTTTGCAACCCCATGAATCGCAGCACGCCAGGCCTCCCTGTCCATCACCAACTCCCGGAGTTCACTCAAACTCACGTCCATTGAGTCGGTGATGCCATCCAGCCATCTCATCCTCTGTCGTCCCCTTCTCCTCCTGCCCCCAATCCCTCCCAGCATCAGAGTCTTTTCCAATGAATCAACTCTTCGCATGAGGTGGCCAAAGTACTGGAGTTTCAGCTTCAGCATCATTCTTTCCAAAGAACACCCAGGACTGATGTCCTTTAGGATGGCCTGGTTGGATCTCCTTGCAGTCCAAGGGACTCTCAAGAGTCTTCTCCAACACCACAGTTCAAAAGCATGAATTCTTCGGCACTACAGTCAAATTTTGTATGATGAAAATTATTGCATCTACCATGGGCTTAGAAATAATATTACATTCCAGCTACCAAACTGACATCTTCAACACATTTATAAATGTTTTACAAACCATTTAAGCAATTTCAGGCATTTTTGTTTGGTTGAGTCATTACTGTGCACTTATCATTTTTGTGACACAAAGAGAACTTTGAATTTGGATGACAGATATTATTATTGGATTTTAGTTCAATGTTATAATTTGTAAAAACCCATTCATGCTTTTCTATATTTGATTCTACAACATTCAGAAATGCCATAATTTTCTTAGGTTGCAGACATCTGCATTCCACAGTCTTTTCATAATACTAGATTGTCTTTCTTGTATTTAGAGATAATGTTACTGGATACTAATGAGGCTTCAAAGAATTTTGTGTCCAGAAGTTCCCTTTATACCACTGAGAACTCTCTAGTGTTTTGGTAATAACAATGCAACTGAAACTAAGTTGACTGTTTTTCTTGGGGTATCTATCACTATGTTACTCTTATCCTGTTTGTTGAGTTTCTTTGTTTGTTTTGTTTTTAATCTAATGGCCATTCAAATTGTTATATTATAAACAGTTACCTGTGTGCTCTGAAACTGATTTCTTAAAATTTAAACAGTTACTTGATGAGGGGAGAAAAAGAAAATGCATAATTTTGGGGAGAACTGAGGTTACAAATGTTTAATATAGTTTGCTGAGTGTTGGAATTTTTATGACTAATCAGTTGCCCCATTGTTGCTTGTGATGTTTTTGTGCAATTATTACTAGATAATATTTCTCTGTATATATTTATATTTGTTGAAAGAAATTAATTTCCCATACTTACATAACAATAACAGCACAGTAATTCATATTAATGTTATTACATTATCATTTGTTCTTTTTAAGTTGAAATTATCATACGGAATACTGATAAATTTATGAGCCCACAAAAAATATGCATTTTGTGTTTGATTTGCCTATGTTTTTCATCTATAACTTACCTTTTTTATGCTGTTATTTTAAAAACTTGAGTTTTACAATTTAACACATCATTTTAATCATTTATTTAAGGTAACAGACGCCATAATGTTCTTTAAAGGTGTCAGCAAATTAGTTCCTAGAGACTGTGCTCTTTGCATTAGGTTGAATTGGTATGAATAGAATTAGATGACTTATTATCAATGAAGACACAATATATTTTTTTTTAAAGTTGTGCTTCTGCCAGGAGCAGAAGGACATTTCTCTGAGGCATTTTAGATTGCTTAATTCCATTGTGAGAACTCCTCAAGCTGTCCAGGGCACCTTTTTTTTTTTCTTTAAACATAGTTATAAAGTAACAGATGATATTGACAGAATTGAAAAAATAATACAGGCATAGAGACAAGCTTTGAGCTTTGCCCTGTGGGCTGGACCTGAGAAAATATTAACAGTATATGGAGGCAACTCAAAGTGTAAGATGAACAACAATATCAATGGAAAGCTCCTTGTGTTTGTTTCAGCATTAGAAAAGCCCTGGTATTAAAGCCAACAGGGAAGTAGCATCTTGCAAGAATCTATGATGAAACATTATCACAACTACCCCTGAAAAACCTGTAAGGTAAAAGAAAAAAGAATACCCACTGAAATTTAGAAATGATACTAAGTAAAAGAAGTTTTTCCCCACTAACTACAGAAATATCAGACTCAGTTGAAGAAAACAAGTTACCTACTGAATATGAAAATGGAGAGCTATTCTTTGATGCTATGAATTATAACTCTTAGGTGGTCCAAGCACTGATTTCTAGATCCAAGTCAGTACTTCTGTTTGTAGAGAAAGCTATTCCCTTGGGAACAGGGGTGGTAGAGGAGGTGATGACAGGGCACATATGTTCGTAGGTACATGTAGGTGTTTGCTGGGAGATAGCCTTCTGATATTTTCAAGTGCCCCAGCATTTCAGAGTGGTGGAGTATCAAACTGTAGGTACAAGAAAAGCACTTCAGAGGAACAGAGGGAAGTTGGATGAATGCCTACTGAGACCTGGAAATTTTGCTAGGAGATTTGCACATAAACCTTCCCTCTACCACCCCCCATTATAATTCTAGGAAGAGAATTTAACTAGCACATGATGAGTGAGTCCACAAACAGGCAATCAATAAGAAATGCTGGAGGACAATGAAGATATATCAGCTGAAATATTTGTTCTATGTTCATACAATTTTATATCCTTCCAAGTTGTTTTTCTTGTGTAAAAGCGATACTTGAACATTTCCAGAAATTCAAGGACTTAGGGAACATACATTCTCTAGGAGAATAATATATATCTCTTAGGGTAATGGGAGAAAAAACTCAGGATTTTCACTTCATCAAAGCAAAAGAATTCTCAAACTTAAGTTAAAAAAATGCAAACAGTGGACATTAAAAGCCATTAAAATCTCTTTTTCAGGAAACTTGAAAATGTGATTAACATGGAAAACAAAAGTAAACAGTTATATTTGAAGAGAAGACAAATAATAGAAATGGTTGTGATTTGGTCACAGTCATTTGGATACCAGCTTTCAAAGTAGGTTAACAAATACTGGGTAGAAAGATGAACAAAACCAAACTTAATAAATTTTATACACAATCAAAACCATAGGTGAAGGCAAAAGGCAGGTAGAATAACTGATGGTGAAGAAAGATAGAGAAGGAATGTATCAGAAAGCAAAAAAAGTTCCAGTAACTTATCCTCCCTCCTCAAATTCATGGGAAAGTACACAATAAATATGCTTTTGAAAGTAAAATTAGGAGAAGTACATAATACCAATATCACGGTAAGAGTGTTGAGGATATTCTAGATGGAGTACAGCAGATGATTGTAGGCTGAGAGCAAAATCTATTCAAAAGAACACAACATACAACCCGAAATAGAAACCAAAGGCCAGAGGCATTTAAATAAAAGAAGAAAGAAAATATGAACAATAACAAAACACATTTCTCTCCCAACAGAATGCTCCAGAGACCTAGGAACAGAGGAAATGAAGGCTGGCAAATGTGAGATGTAGTCAAAATGAAATTAATTGGCTATAACTCACCCTTACTCTCAGAGCAACAGACTGGAGAGCAGGGACCCAGCTAAAGGAGCCAGAACTGCCTGAGGTTGGAGTCTGACAGGACACCCCCAGAGTAAGCTGAGAGCTGGAGCCCAAGAATCACAGCAGTGCCCGTGACAAGCCATCAAGTATATTCTCTCTCATATCCATATTCTCTCTCAAATTATCACCTCAGAGCTTTAATATAATCAAAAGCTACAGTGGGTAAGGAGCATGATTCCTTAGAGCTCAAGAAATAGAGACCGTTTTTCAAGTCTATGATTTACTTTCCTCTCCACAAGTACAAAGGCAATCACTACTCTTTTGAGAGATGTTAGAAACAAATCAAAGAGACTCATCAATATCAACAAATTAGAAATCGAAATCAACAGGAACAATTTATATAAGACTGTTAAAATTAGTAAAATGGATATTTCTGGAGTGACTCAAGAAAAAAAAAAAAATCACATTCTGAAATTAAAGCCAGATCCTGAAATTCAAGAAGAGCAAAACAAAACAGAACAATCTTCATTACATACAGTTGAACCACTTGTAGTTCTTGTTTTTAGGATGTTAGCTCCTTATCTCATACCTCGTGCAACTGTTACCACAACAGATTGAATGCTGCATTGATTTTTTAAAAGTAAACTATATAAGCAGTAGAGAATTTTCAGTTAAAGGTTTTGGTTTTATGATTATGTTGCAGGAGATGTTATGTTTTATGAAATGTCTGGACCATCCAAAATCCAACTCCAAGAGTTAAGCTGTGCCCACCATCAGCCCTCACTGCACTATGTTAGTGACCTTCTAGTGGAGATGTCTATTCAGTTTCTTCTGTTTAATCCATATCCATCTTTATTTTGGGGGGTATTCCTTCCCCCCATTTTCTGAGGTTTCACATAATTAGTTACTATTAGGGAAGTGAGAGTGGGTGGAAGATGGCTATTCCCACTGTACCATTTTACAAATGAGGGATCTCCTTGATTAAGTCCACAAAACATTCTGTCAATGATCTCAGGGGGGGAAAACTAGGTTTTGCTAAATTCTCTGAAATCATGTCTCTGCAAATCTGAATAAGAATTTGGGAATTGACAGTCATAGGAGGAAAATAACGTGGCGCCTAGGAATGTTCTAAAATTCCTCTATCAAACAAATTATACTAGGTCTCCTGGGCATACATTTTAAAGATGAAAATAACTTCTCAAACAATCCTAACATCAGCTTCAGAGAAGGCTAAATAAGGACACTTTGTGCTTGGACTGAACCGGTCCTGTCTCTCCTACTCACTATGTGCATTGTCTTCCCTGAACACCTGATTTTTTGAGGGGGGAGAAAAATGGTTTTAAGGAGGAATAGGTAGAGAAGAACAAAATCTTTTCACTGATAGTTAATATACTCTGAGTAAATATACATTTATGTATTTTTAAAACATATACATGACATGAGTTTGCAATGAAAAATATTGAGGAACTAAAAAGTGAATAAAAGTATCCATCTGTTTAATGATTGCTTATTTTATTTTTGGTTATATATATCTATATATACACTTATCCATATTCATGTTTTTTTGATGATGCCTTCAGAAAAATTTTAGACTCTTCTATGTCTAGATGCTTAATCAATCAGTACCGTTAGATTGATATATTTCTTGACTGTAGGTATAAAAATATATATATGTAATATTTTTGTTTACTTACAGAGGTTTTAATTATGTCCTTCTTTAAAAATCTACCAATTAGAATGTTTCTATTTTATTTTTTAGTTTTATAATTCTTAGCTGAAAAATATACTAATAATTTTGCATTTTTCACAGACAGCTTTCAGCAATCTGAGATCATTTTACCGAACCAAGGAAAAGGACAATTCTATGAATGATTTTGTAGGTAGGTATATGGAGCTATTGATAAGGCCCTTAATGAGGCTTCAAAGGGGTTATTATTCAGAATTTAGCTTTGTTAGCTATTATTCTTATTAGTTGCATGCAGCCCCGCAGGGATAACTAAATACTTTTTTTTTTTTTCTCTTTTAAGGAAAGAACCCTGGAGTATATCGTGAGGAGTGGGGAATAGATTTAGAATGGAAAAGAATCCCATGTGATAGAATGTTATAGAACACATAGAGAAGAAAGGAGACTATGTTTAGCCATTAGGCTTGCTGCAAAAAAAGGAAAGAAAAGAAAATGCAAAACAAAGCATCAGGAGAAAAAACTAATCTAACAGTAGATAACCTCCTGGAATATCACTATGCTGTTACTGCTGCTAAGTCGCTTCAGTCATGTCCGACTCTGTGCGACCCCATAGACAGCAGGCCACCAGGCTCCCCGTCCCTGGGATTCTCCAGGCAAGAATACTGGAGTGGGTTGCCATTTCCTTCTCCAATGCATGAAAGTGAAATGTGAAAGTGAAGTCGCTCAGTAGTGTCCGACTCTTAGCGACCCCGTGGACTGCGGCCTACCAGGCTCCTCCGTCCATGGGATTTTCCAGGCAAGAGTACTGGAGTGGGGTGCCATTGCCTTCTCCGGGAATATCACTATAGGTCACTGCTAAAAAGCAGGGAGTAAGGAAACCGATTTGGATATCTGAATAATTTTTAGCATACTTTTCCTCATTTCTAGGTGCAAACACAGAGAGAGGCAAAGAGAGGAATTGTGTTTCAATGCTGCCAGTTAATAAGAGTATGGGGATGGTAAGCAGACCCAGGAAAGAAGACAATATTCATCACCCATTTTGCTGGCATCTTTTGGGTTCACTCTTACCGACATTTCCTTCCAACAGCTGAAGGAAAAGCTAATCTCCTCCGTCAAAAACAAAAAGCAAACAAACGAAAAACCATTTTAAGCCTCATCAAGAATATGAGCTGTAATGTGAAGGAGTTTATCCAGTTTCTTCTTGAAAGAAGCTTTTGGCAGACTGAGGATGGAGAACGTAAGAAAGGAGTGTAACACAGAGTGTCTGGAGGGGTTGGAGTGGGAGGGCAGCGTGCGACTGGGCAGAAAGGCAGGGAAAACACAAATTTGGATGCCAAATATAAACTTGGCTTAGATCTAATTTTGCCTAAGTGACACACAAAAACCTCACCCCCGGCACATGCAACATCTGATCACCTTGAGATGAGAAATTGCCTTAAAAAGGCACATAGATTCATGCATTAACAGAATATGTGAAGAGCAATTCTGCCCTTCTTCATTTATTTCTCATTATCCTAGAAAACCATGAGATCTTCAATTCAATCGTCTCTAGGCTCTATTTTACAAAAATGCATATTACATGGCATGCTTCCAGGGTCACAATTTCATTACAAAAGTTCTCTGATCTAGACTATCTGTAGAGATGTGGAGATTATAATACTATTGTAAATTCATAAAATGTACTCACCTACTTAGACAGACATAATGTACTGGCATTAACTCATTCTGATCCCAGAAGGAAGGAAGAGCTACGGAAAACATCATGTAAGCCAATTGGACTCAATTAATAAGCTATCTACATTTCTGTGGTTTTATCAATCTCTGATTGAATCTTTGAGTTTTGCAGTTTAAAATCTAGTTAGTACTTCTGTCCCCTATAGTGAAATAGATTTTCGAAGCCTGTAGAGGGTCTCTGGGTTTCTCATGTGGCTCAGCTGGTAAAGAATCTGCCTGCAATGCGGGAGACCTGGGTTCGATCCCTGGGTTGGGAAGATCCCCTGGAGAAGGTAAAGGCTACGCACTCCAGTATTCTGTCCTGAAGAGTTCCATGGACTATATCATCCATGGGGTCACAAAGAGTCAGACATGACTGAGTGAATGACTTTCACTTTCAAAGCGTCCCTAGAATGAATTACTACCACATTCCGTTGTCCAACCAATCTTCTATGATTCTGTCAAATCATCTGTTGGATTTTAACTTTTTATTATTCATATTTGTCTCACTACTTGTTCAGTGAATTATCTGACTTCAGTCCAACTTCTTCACAATTCCAATAAAAAGAGCTTGTATTTGCAATAATTATGGGAGGAAAGCAGAGGAAGAAAGTACCTGCAGCCTTGAACTGAGACTTCTTTAAACATATAGTTAGCAGTACCATAGAATAATACATGAGAATAAAAGGAATAGATTGCTCCTAGAACTAAGAAGTTTTTAGTTCTAGGATCCTTTTTGAGTTCTTTGAGTGCACACCTCGGTTTCCTCATGCAGCAAGACTTAGACACCAAATACAGTAAAAATTACAGCAGCCACCTCACATCTTGAACTTGCCTCTATTCCTATACACTAGGTTTTTGGTTTGAGGAATGAACATCCATACAATTGCCCAATCTTCAAATATAGGAATTATAGTTTAATTTCTTGGTTTCTTTCAATTTCCATATCCATGCAGAAATCATTTTGTCATTTCTAACTCCAACATATCTCTATAACCCAGCTCTTTTCTATTTTCATTTCCACTACTTTAGTTTGTATCCACCCCATCCCTTACTTAGGTTATTACTGATATAATTGCTTGTCAACTTAGCAAACATTTACTCATCCCTTCAGATTCATCCAGGTATTGCTTCTTCAGTCAAGTCTACTCCTGAATCCTTCTCCTCAGGGAAAAATGACCCAGCCACAAGTCTATTAAATAATTCAACATATTACAGTACGCTGTACCCTCATCATGGCTTTAATTTTCTCAGTTTCAGTTATCCATAGTCAACATAGATCTGAAAATATTAAAAGGAAAATACCATAAAAAAATTTTGTAGGTTTAAATAGAGTAGTGTGATGAAGTGTTTCACCCATCCCACCTACTTCATCCCACTTAGGATCCTCACCCATCAACACTGTCTGCCCCTGACAGCCAACCATTGCTGTCATTGTGGTTTATTGGTCCACATCATATATTGTTTGGAGGTCAAAACAGCATAACAGTATATCACAATGCTTACGTCATTCATCTCCCTTCATCTTAACATATAGGCATTTAATTGTCTTACATTATCACAAGAAGAAATGTGAGTATAGTACAATAAGATCTTTTGAAAAAAGACAGACCACATTTACATAACTTATATCACAGTATATTGTTATAGGTGTTCTATTATTAGCCATTGCTGTTAATCTCTTAGTGTGCCTACATTATAAATTAAACTTCATCATAAGTATGTATTATAGGGGGAAAAAAACATGATAAATATAGGCTTTGTTACTAGCCAAGGTTTTAGGCATCTACTGGAGTTCTTGCAAAGTAACCCCTGTGAATTGGGTCGGAGGGGAGAAACTACTGTATTAAAATTATTCCTGTGTGATTGCTCTCCACCAGTATCGAGCCCTATGAATTCAGAAACTAGATTTTACTCTTCTTGGGTTTTAACACAGTGCTTCATGGGTAGTAAGAATGACACAGCTATTTGTTAAGAGTATTTTCTACAGTCATTACAAACAAGGTATTTTTGCAGACACAGTCACTCTCCTTATCCATGAGTTGCACTTGCCAGATTCAATCAATTACTGACCAAATATATTTGAAAAATAAAATTCCAGAAAGTTTCAAAAAGTGAAGCTTGAATTTGCTGCATGATTACAACTATTTACATAGCATTTATGTTGTATCTATAACTATTTATATTTTATATTGTATTCATATTTTATTGTACTATAAATAATATGGAGATAATTTAAAGTATATGAAAGGATGTGCATAAGCTATATGCAAACTACTATGCTATTTTATATAAAAGATTTAGTCATTTGTAGTTTTTCATGTCTATGGGAGTCCTGGAACAAGCACCCTACAGATACCAAGAAACAACTGTACAATGGCTTTTAAATCCAGGTTTTCTTATTCATGTATATTGTTTCAAATACTTTTTGTATATCTCTTATTAATCCCTGCATTTTAATTTCTTATTTTTATAAGCTTCATAAGGAAAATAGTCCCTTAAAGTGAACTGTTTCATTATACAAACCCCACTGTACATCACAGTTTTGTTGACTCTCAGAAGGTGCCTGCTGAGGTATCTGAATGGGACAGTGTTAATAATCAACACTTTCAACCACTGTAAATTAGAACTAGCTCAAGAGAGAGAAATTGAACCTTAAAAAGATTTTTTACCAGAGAATCATCTGCTAAGAATCCATTTCTGGAAAATAATCTGTGATAATGAGAAAAAATAAATGAAGAAAAAGTGGGATGTGTGCTTTACTATTTTCAATTCTTTGTTTTGCTTTCAACAAGGTGTCTCTAATCCTTGCTGTGAATATTGTACATGCTGTCTGGGCCTCACACTCTGAGAACTGCAAACAAAATAATGCCAAGCCATGGCATGTCACATATGTAGGAAGAATAACCTAAATCATTAGCTTAAAGGCAATTACCTCTGGAGATCGTTCTGCTGAAAACAAAAGACACACTAATTTGTTTTACTATTTTGGACATACAAAGCTCTAAAAGAAACATTGCAGACTGAATAAACAAGCAAAAATAAGGTAAGCATTGACACATAATTTCAATTATTAGCCATCTGTGTGTTCAGACCCTAGAAAGAATGGGTTAGAGAATGCAAACTCCTTGACTGTCTCTAAAAAAAAAAAAAAAAAATACTAGGCTGCACTGACTCATAAAATAATGATTTTTTAAAGCCAAAAATGCCATGAATTTCAGTAGACTTGAGTGTAAGAAAACTTGTCATTTACAGCTTTAGCTTCAAAAACTTTTCTCCAAATCAAAGTAAGAAAACTCAAGCCTCCTTGTATCTCTCCACTTATCTTTTTCCTTTACAGTTCACAAATAAATTAGTAGCTATTAAACCTTTTTCAGTAGTTAATTTTGTACAATTGTTGCTTCACTGTACATGTCTCCTATAAATAAATGAATAAAATACATTAGAATCCACTCTTCTTACATTAAATATCTAAATAAAAGTATCCTTTTATCCCTTTGTCATTTCATTTTGTGACACAAATTATGCTATAAATCATACAATCCCAGAATACAATGAAGCATAGCTAATACTTTTGTGTTCAGAAACAGCGCATTTTTTAAATTAAAAAAAAATAGGAAATAATCTCAGATATGTCTTTTATAATGCTAATACCTTTCCATACTCGTTATAAAGGTCTAAAGTGGTGAAGTGAACTTCTTTTAGTATTATGTAGCCAAAATATAAGACATTTCAGATATTTTTCTTTTCCTGGTGAAGTGATCTGTAAAGATATGACTCTTCCAATTTATAGATCCAGGATGTTGATGGATAACTAAGCTGCCCAATAACTCACTGGAATCAGGCTGTTCTTAGCTGTCCTTATCTGCCTTCATGAACCAAAGCACAGATTGATGGTACATTGTTATGCGGAAGATACTGTTGTTCTGTCATCTATACACCATTTCTGTGAGAATAAAAGGAACTTCATGACAAAAAACCAAAATTATAATTCCACTATTATGCTGCTCATAAACTTTATCTCTGTACCCTGCAAAGAATATTTCTGTGCCCTTAACTTCCTGGATAATTTTAACACAAACATCTTTTTATTAAACCTGATGATGGAAATTTCCTTTTTTTATTCACCCCTGATACTGGCACACCAGCATATACATGTATAGAAATAACTGGGACATTGTATAAGATATACATTATGTATTATTCCTAATTTACATTTGTTCAAATGAGAAAACTACCACTCTAAAAGTTATGTAATGTGACAGACATCGCCAGGAATAGAAGTGGTAATCACAAGATTTGAATAAAACTCTTGTCCTTCTATTAGAACTGCACAGTCTAATATGACAACGGCACCCCACTCCAGTACTCTTGCCTGGAAAATCCCATGGACGGAGGAGCCTGGTAGGCTGCAGTCCATGGGGTTGGGAAGAGTCGGACACGACTGAGCGACTTCACTTTCACTTTTCACTTTCATGCATTGGAGAAGGAAATGGCAACCCACTCCAGTGTTCTTGCCTGGAGAATCCCAGGGACGGCGGAGCCTTGTGGGTTGCCGTCTATGGGGTCGCACAGAGTCGGACACGACTGAAGCGACTTAGCAGCAGCAGACACATGTAACTATGAACACTTGATACATAGCTAGGTTGAAATGAGATGTTTTAAAAGTGCAAAAATACATATCAGACTTTGAAAACTTGACATATAATAAACGTAAACTATCTCATTAATAATTTTCATATTGATTGCATGTAGAAACAAAAATTTTTGTATACTAGTTATAGAATTAAAATGTATCCTCCTCCCTGTGAATGCCCTGATGGCCACCCTGTCCATAACCAATTCCTGGGGTTTAATCAAACTCATGTCCATTGAATCGGTGATGCAATCCAACCATCTCATCCTCTATCATCCCTGTCAACTCCCACATTCAATATTTCCCAGCATCAGGGTCTCTCAAATGATTCAGTTCTTCCTATCAGGTAGCCAAAGTATTGGACTTTCGCTTCATATCAGTCGTTCCAATGAATATTCAGTACTGATTTCATTTAGGATGGACTGGTTGGATCTCCCTGCAGTCCAGTGGACTCTCAAGAGTTTTCTCCAAAACCACAGATCAAAAGCATACACTCTTTGGCGCTCAGCATTCCTTTAGTTCAACACTCACATCCATATATGATTACTGGAAAAATTATAGCCATGACTAGATGGACCTTTGTTGGCAAAGTAATGGCTCTGCTTTTCAATATGCTGTCTAGGTTGGTCATAACTTTCCTTCCAAGGAGTAAGTGTCTTTTAATTTCATGGCTGCAATCACCATCTGTAATTTTTGAGCCTCCCAAAATAAAGTCTGCCACTGTATCCACTGTTTCTGCATCTATTTGCCATGAAATGATGGGACCAGATGCCATGATCTTAGTTTTGTGAATGTTAAGTTTTAAGCCAACTTTTTCACTCTCCTCTTTCACTTTCATCAACAGGCTCTTTAGTTCTTCTTCATTTTCTCCCATAAGGGTGGTGTCATCTGCATATTTGAGGTTATTGAGATTTCTCCTGGCAATCTTGATCTCAGCTTGTGCTTTATCCAGACCAGCAATTCTCATGATGTACTCTGCATTGTAAGTTAAATAAGCAGGGTGAATATACAGCCTTTACATACTCCTTATTCTATTTGGAACCAGTCTGTTGTTCCATGTCCAGTTATAATTGTTGCTTCCTGATCTGCATACAGATTTCTCAAGAGGCAGGACAGGTGGTCTGGTATTCCCATCTGTTGAAGAATTTTCCAGTTTATTGTGGTCCACACAGTCAAAGGCTTTGGCATAGTCAATAAAGCAGAAATAGGTGTTTTTCTGGAACTCTCTTGCTTTTTCCATCATCCAGGGGATGTTGGCAATTTGATCTCTGGTTCCTCCACCTTTTCTAAAACCAGCTTGAACATCTGGAAGTTCATGGTTCACGTACTGCTGAAGTCTGGCTTGGAGAATTTTGAACATTACTTTACTAGCATGTGAGATAAGTGCATTTGTGTGGTAGTTTGAGCATTCTTTGGCATTGCCTTTCTTTGGGATTGGAATGAAAACTGACCTTTTCCAGTCCTGTGGCCACTGCTGAGTTTTCCAAATTTGCTGGCATATTGAGTGTGGCACTTTCACAGCATCATCTTTCAGGATTTGAAACAGCTCAACTGGAATTCCATCACCTCCACTAGCTTTGTTCGTAGTGATAGGCCCATTTGACTTCACTTTCCAGGATGTTTGGCTTTAGGTCAGTGATCACACTATTGTGATTATATGGGTCATGAACATCTTTTTTGTACAGTTCTGGAAAATCCCATGGATGGAGGAGCCTGGTAGGCTTCAGTCCATGGGGTCGCTGAGGGTCAGACACGACTGAGCGACTTCACTTTCACTTTTCACTTTCATGCATTGGAGAAGGGAATGGCAACCCCCTACAGTGTTCCTGCCTGGAGAATCCCAGGGACAGGGGAGCCTGGTGGGCTGCTGCCTATGGGGTTGCACAGAGTCGGACACGACTGAAGCGACTTAGCAGCAGCAGCAGCCTGTGTATTCTTGCCACCTCTTATCAATATCTTCTGCTTCTCTTAGGTTCATACCATTTCTCTCCTTTATTGAGCCCATCTTTGCATGAAATGTTCCCGTGGTATCTCTAATTTTCTTGAAGAGATCTCTAGTCTTTCCCATTATATCGTTTCCTCTATTTCTTTGCACTGATCACTGAGGAAGGTTCTTATCTCTGCTTGCTTTTCTTTGGAACTCTGCATTCAGATGCTTATATCTTTCCTTTTTTCCTTTGCTTTTCACTTCTCTTCTTTTCACAGTTATTTGTAAGGCCTCCTCAGACAGCCATTTTGCTTTTTTTCATTTCTTTTTCTTGGGGATGGTCTTGATCCCTGTCTCCTGTACAATGTCACGAACCTCCATCCATAGTTCATCAGGAACTCTATCTATCAGATCTAGGCCCTTAAATCTATTTGTCACTTCCACTGCATAAATATAAGGGATTTAATTTATGTCATACCTCAATGGTCTAGTGGTTTTCCCTACTTTCTTCAATTTAAGTATGAATTTAGCAATAAGGAGTTCATGATCTGAGCCACAGTCAGCTCCTGGTCTTGTTTTTGCTGACTGTATAGAGCTTCTCCATCGTTGGCTACAAAGAATATAATCAGTCTGATTTTGGTGTTGACCATCTGGTAATGTTCATAAAGAGTCTTCTCTTGTGTTGTTGGAAGAGAGTGTTTGCTATGACCAGTGTGTTTTCTTTGCAAAACTCTACTAGCCTTTGCCCTGCTTCATTCTGTACTCCAAGGCCAAATCTGCCTGCTATTCCAGGTGTTTCTTGACTTCCTGCTTTTGCATTCCAGTCCCCTACAATGAAAAGGACATCTTTTTTGGGTGTTAGTTCTAAAAGGTCTTGTTGGTCTTCACAGAAGCATTCAACTTCAGCTTCTTCAGCATTACTGGTCAGGGCATGGAGTTGGATTACCGTGATATTGAATGGTTTGCCTTGGAAATGAAGAGAGATCATTGTGTCATTTTTGGGATTGCATTCAAGTACAGCATTTCAGACTCTTTTTGTTGACTGTGATGGCTACTCCATTTCTTCAAAGGGATTCTTGCCCACAGTAGTAGATATAATGGTCCTCTGAGTTAAATTCACCCATTCCAGTCCATTTTAGTTCACTGAGTCCTAAAATGTTGACGTTCACTCTTGCTATCTCTTGTTTGACCACTTCCAATTTTCCTTGATTCATGAACCTAACATGTTTATTTTTTCCTTTTTTTTTTCACTATGTGGCTCTCAGAAAAAAATTTAAATTCCATACATCGCTCACATTTTATTTGTATATTTGAAATATTTGTATTAGATAACTTTGTATTCAGTAGACCATACAGACAATTTCTTAGTTGATTCTTTACTGCCTTTTTAAGAAAAGTAAAATATATATTTAAAAAGCAGATTGGTATTTTAGACTCAAACTTACAATTATACTCCTTTGTATATACAATAAGGCTGATCACACTTGAAAGAAATTCACTTTTCCAAGGAATGTGCTACCCAGTTTCATAGACACCTGAAACTGAAACTTCCCAGCTTGCAGACACAATACATTCTGCGCTCTGTGTAGGTGTCTTTTCCTCTGAAAGGATTTTACTCTGCTATACTATTGAATATCATCTATTCTTGTGAGGATCATTTGTGCTGCAAAGCTCTCAATGGCTGGATGCTCTGCATGCCTAGACAACTTCTCCAGATAATCAAAAGTGTTGGGAAATATAATCTCATCTTGTGGGAATGGCACAATCACAATCATTTAGTGGCTGATCTCACATTTTAGGGTACATAACAATGATGAGAGAATCTTAAGATGATAAGTTCCCAGGTTCCTACTCCCATTGTATTTGATCCACATAGTTTAAATGGCAGGCAAATATTCATTTTTCAGACTTCTCATGTGTTCCTGATGGGTAGAACCTCTAAATTATACTTTGGAAAGCATTTGTGTAGAGAAAAGGCTGTGTGTTCATTTGAAAGCAAGAATATAAATGTCTCAACAAATGGTGTTGATTTGGTCAGCAAAATCCAGCTCTTATTTTTATGTATTGTTTGTAAGACTATCTATATGTTTATATAGCCCCAGCAAAAATCAGAGTCATGTTAGGAAATAGAAATTAATCACAGATGGAGTGATAGTGGATACACAGGTTTCGAAGCTGTGGGTTGGAAATGGACAAGTCTTTTATAGTCTCTTAAATTCTAGTTTCATCATCTATAAAATGAAATCAAATTACTTTTATTATTATAAACTCTGTAAAATGTGTTATTAATTATTTAAAATTTATACACCAATTATAATTTAATTAGATAAGTATCTAGTAAGATCCAGTATGTAACTTTCACTGTAGCTTGAAGAAAATGCAATCTAAGGTAGAAATCTATCAGAAGAATTCCCTTGCAGTCCAGTGGTTAGAACTCTGTGCTACCACTGTAGGGGAGGCCAGGTTCAAACTCTGGTCTGAATCTAAGATCCCATAAGCCAAAAGCAAGGCCCCAAAAAACTCCAAAACAACATTCTGATATTTATTCAGACTATACATAGTGACAACTTTCAAATAATGAAGAGGAATTGGTATTTTGAAAATAATCACTTAACAGAGAAAACTGTTCTTTCTCAATAGAGAGAGAAGAGAAAGAGAGTCATTGTATTACATTATTTTGGCCTTATGATGGTAATTTATTGTTCTTTTGTCATTTGGCATTTACTGATATCATGTGTAAAATTCATACGAGGGTATTTCCGGATATTTCGGGGTATTCCGGGTATTTCCCAAAGCGATCCAACTTTTGCATTATTCTATAATCAGTTACCAAATTTTGCTATTTATTAAAAAAAATGTCAGTTGAACACTGAATTGACAAAGATGTGGCATGAGTATGATGCAACATAAATGACCAGTTTCCAATAATAAAAGATCAATACATACAACATAGAAAAATGTTGTTATTCCATTTATATTAATAATATCTACTAACCCATCTCCTTTCCTGTTTTATCCATCAAATCATAGGAGACCAGAAAATGGTAAAGTAAATGTATTAAAGCAATTCTTTCCCAAGCATTATTTTCAGGAGAACTGAGTGATCATAATGTGTAAGACATTTTACTAAATAAGTTATTATGAGAAAGTGAAAGTTGTAGTCTATGCTTTGCAATATAAAGACTGGCAAATAGAAAACCATTTGGAATATGATCAGCATTCATTAAACAATTGATGAATAAGTAAGCAATTTATGAGTTAATAAAAAAAAAATAAATGAACAAACAGAAATGTAGTGAAATAACTCTGTCCAAACAGGAAGAAGACAAATCCCTAACTACCAATGCAGTCTTATCAATATATATGAAACATTACTTCTCAGATGTCAAGGGCCTCTCCCTGTGGAGCAGGAGGAAGACTTTTGAAGGCTACGTTTAATTGTCATAGATTTCACTATGTGTGAATATTATTTTTAAAAGGCTGCAGACTTCTGTAAATTCAAAAAACAAACAAACAAACAAACTCTACTTGCCAGTTATGCAGGTGGAAACTGAGAAATAAGGAGAATGCATTTGGAATGTCAGGTTCACAATAAGAAAAACACTACTAGATAACACAAAATTTAAAAAAGATGAAAATCTTTCAGCAGGTAGATTTTCACTAGAGCAGAGGTATGAACAACAACATATCTCTGACATACCACTAACATTGTTATACCACTGACAATATTCAGTGCTTAAATTGACAAATTAGCTTTAATAGATATCCCACCAATATCCCATTCAGGAATAAGACTGATTGCATCAGAATAAGGCAAATGGGGAAACTAAAGAAAGGGGGTCCAGCATTTGTTGAGCTCTTATGTCCTAGACCCCTTTGTTCTGCTCTCTCAGTTAAGCCTGATACTAACTCTGAGAGTTATATATATAACTCTCATTTTTCAGCAAAGGAAATTGACCTCCAAGATCCCTAACTATCTAACAAAGCCATATGGTAAGTAAATGATGAAGTCAAAACCAGCCATCTTAAATCTTCAATTTCCTGTGCTTTTTCTTTTTAAGGAAGAATACTGCTTCAGGGCTAAATGAACAACTCCTGATGTCACTGATTATAGTTTAATTTCGATCCAATTAAAGGAGCTTCTGGTGTTTTCTAATGTCACATACCATACAGAAAGCAAATATCATTAGGAAGAGGACAATGGCCTAATGTTCAATCCAAATGGACTCTGCATTACTAAACAAGGTGGAAGTTCAAGGAAGATGAGTCTATGATATAAACAGAGTTTAATAATGTGGGCAGTTTGGAACATTCTATCAGAGGAGCCATCTACCATGCTGATCACATGCATTTCACTACAATGAATTAGAGAGGTAAGAGGTAAATAAATAATTAGCACTTTGGCCAGTCCCAGTGGGTTTTTCTAGATATATGCTTGTTTTGGTTTCATAGCAAGTTTGAAACTGTGAAAACAGCCATAGAGTGAAAAAGAACATTTAATTGAGTGCCCTTAAACTGTTCACATTCTGTTATATTTGCGCAGTCTGTAAAGAAAGAAGCTACTTTACTGAAATGAAAAAGAGCTTTGGAAGAAAATACAGGCATTTATATTCAAGAAGAAGAAAGACCAACTGCTCTGAGAGGGCAAGACTTAGAGGAGTCTTGATTTGGATAGGTGAGAAAAGCTACATAATTGATAGAAACTGATAGGGCTCTGGGAAGTCATATCTTTGGAAAGTAGACACCACTGTGCAGTGGATATTGAACCTCTGTGCAGAGATACCTGGAAATTCCTTTCCAGTAAGCTGAACTGAACTATTCTGGAACCAATAGAAAGTGCCGTCTATGTAAGCAAATCATATTCTGACTACACCTCCCCTCTGCAGTGTTATTCTTTTCCTTTTATCCCCACTCCTTTTTCTTTTATCCCCACTTTTATCCCCATTCCTTTTTCTTTTGCAATATACCTTGGGAACATCTCTGTTCTTGAGCTTTCTGTATTCCATAGGAATCACTCATTTACATG
This sequence comes from Bos mutus, assembly GCF_027580195.1. NCBI lineage: Eukaryota > Metazoa > Chordata > Mammalia > Artiodactyla > Bovidae > Bos > Bos mutus. Next base: position 94,779,995 of record NC_091618.1, on the reverse strand, counting down.
TTCATCTTCTATTTAATTATGAACTCTTGAGAGCAGTAACCATAGTTCCTTTCTTTACTCCTTTGATCTTCAATACCTGGAGCACAATGCCTGGCATGACTGGAGCATAGTACTTTCAGCCACCAATGTGGCCCACCACCATATCCATACAGACAGTCCTCACTAAAAATCAACTACTTGGTCCAAGGTCTGGGTCCTCCACCATGTCCCTCATTAAACTTTACACTCTCTTCATGTTTCCATAAACACTTTGGCTCCTGTTCTGCTGTCTGTCTCTTTTGTCTGTGGTCTCATATGATCTCCCTTTACATTTCATGCCACATCTATAATGATCTTTTTCATTTATATTCCATTCAGGTTGGTACTTTTGGCTTGAATTAGTTTTACTTTGCCCACTTGGGAGGGCAATCCAGCCTCATCCACCCTGAAACTATACATGAATTGACCCATAGATTTAGCATCAGTGACCAGGCTTGACTTATTCATGAGACATGACCAGACATATATTTAAGTGGCTCAGTCACGTCTGACTCTTTGCGACCCCATGGACTGTAGCCTACCAGGCTCCTCTGTCTGTGGGATTCTCCAGGCAAGAGTACTAGAGTTGGTTGCCATTTCCTTCTCCAGGGGATCTTCCCTATCTAGGGATCAAACCAAGGCCTCCTGCATTGCAGGCAGACACTGTACCCTCTGAGCTACTAGGAAAGCCCTAGACATACAGTTGGCACTCAAAAAAAAATATTGCTAAGTAAATATTTTAAATGCAGGAGGACTTATAAAGGCCAATGATAATATCATACAAAGAAACAGAAATTAAGATACATCCAGTTCAATAATGTGTACCTGACATCTATGAAGAAAAAAAATCTTAACAATCTCAAAATAATTTAAAATTTACTGGTCTTTCTTAATATACCAATTTAAGGGAGAAATTTAAAACACACACATACACACAAGGCAAGAAAACAAAATCTGTCATCATTTTTGAAGATTCCTATGCCCAAACACAGGGAATTACGATATGAATTAAACCTAAATTAGTTGTAATTTGCATGGGATCACAAAGCCTCATACACAATTCTCAGAGCTGTATACAGCAGCATTTCCAATAAGGGTGCATCAAGCTGATTTGGTTTCTAGGCTGCCCCAGTGCTTGTTTTGGATTTGTTCACACACAGATTCAGATGCATTTTAATCTCCATCTCAGCCCATATGGTCATCCCTTGAGCATTGAGAATAATTCTCAGGTAACAGTCACTCAGCTCTAAAACAAAAGTAAGAGCATGTCAGGCATGTAACTTATTCATCATTTCCAATATAGTAATTCATGAACCTCAGAGAAAATGGTACAAACTCTAGTGAAGCCCATTAATTTCCAATTCCATCTAATAGCAGGATCAAAAGCTGCTGCTTCTCCCAATGTGAGGGGCATGTACGGTGAGAGAATGGATACTAAGAAATGTTTTCACCACCGGGCTGGGGTAGGAAGCTTCCATCTGAGTAGGAGTTCAGGATCTGTTCTGTGATTTCTGTTGCTAGGCAACTGCTTCCTTTGTCTGCTTTGTTCAGAACAGTTGCTTTATTTATACTTGGTTTAAATGATGCAGATCATAATGTGAAATTATAAAATAGGGAAAATTTATATTAAAATTGTTCCAGGGAATTGGTAATTCTGTATGAAAACTAACGAATGTTGATGCAAATAAAGCTCCCACAAAAAAACCAAAGAACTCTAACCCAGTAGGTTCAATCTACCTGATACACTTTTGGAATAGACTATATAATAACCTAAAGTTAACTTTTGGTATCACCTATGATTGACCAAATCTGGGTTGACCAAAACCTGGGCAATACTTAAATAATATAAAGTACATCTTGAGGGCACTCTTTGGGAAAAAATACCATTTTAGTGTGAAATGCTGAAATAATTTGGAGATTAAAGTGTGTTCAAAATCCAAAATAAACTGAGAAACAAAGAAAAGAAAATATGTAATAAGGCTAATGGATACAGGAGAGGAGAGGTATATTCATAAACTTTCCACAACTTGAGGATCCTTGAAATATGTTTGTAATAAATTTTCCTGTAACTCTAATCTGCACATACTATAAGAATTGAACTAAATAATCTTCTTGATTGGAAAATATCACCTTTAATCTATTATAGATACGTTTTTTAAATTGTTCTGAATATATTATTGTAAATGTGATTTTTAGATGAAGCAAAAACAATGGATATGTTCTGCCCATGTTGTTACTTAAAATTTGCCAATACTTTAACTATTCATCCCTGTTCTCATTAGCTAGTTTTTTTTTTTCATTTTTTCTTCACCCACTAATAACAATAAACCATTTAATACCTACAAGGATCTGATGTTTTAACACTTCACAGATCGTAATTCATTTGATCTTCAAATGATCCTACGATAAAGTACTGCTACTATTATCATCACCATTGTTAGCACAAGAGGTGTGAAATGACATTCCCAGAGGTGTCCAACTAACAGGTGGGAGATCAAAGATTCAAACACACATACTCTGGTCTGGATTCCACCTGCTGAGGCACTAATTTATAAATTGTGATTTTATTTTCCCCCTGTGACATGATTTTGTGATTGACTATGTTCTCTCTTGGAGAAGGCAATGGCACCCCACTCCAGTACTCTTGCCTGGAAAATCCCATGGACCGAGGAGCCTGGTAGGCTGCAGTCCATGGGGTCACTGAGGGTCAGACACGACTGAGCGATTTCACTTTCACTTTTCACTTTCATGCATTGGAGAAGGAAATGGCAACCCACTCCAGTGTTCTTGCCTGGAGAATCCCAAGGACGGGGGAGCCTGGTGGGCTGCCGTCTATGGGGTTGCACAGAGTTGGACACAACTGCAGCGACTTAGCAGGAGCAGCAGTATGTTCTCTCTGGACAACTTCCTTGACTTGGGTTTTAGTAAAATAACCAGCTACTGTCTATCCCCATTTATTTTTGTTCTCAAGCCAGGTTATAAACATTATAAACTTTTGCATTCTATTTATAATAAGCCCTTGCTAAAAATGTGTTCCATTTGGGACTTCCCTGGTGGTCCAGTGGTCAAGAGTCTGTGCTTCCGATGCAGGATGTGCAAGTTTGATCCCTGGTCAGGGAAACTAAGATCCCACATGCCACGTGGCCAAAAACAAAAGAAATTTTCTTCAACTGAATAAAAATGAAAATGCAACATATCAACTTAAAATATTTTAAAAATTAAATAAATAAAATGTGTCCCATTCATGGTATTAATTTTCTTGTTTTTTCCACTGTTCCCTATGGTCTTGAGTTTTCCTGTTCTTACTGTAAACTAACATGCTTGCATACTTATGAAAACCTTCAGGCCCTTGGTTTCTCCATTATGCAGAAAAGTAAAAAAATAAATAAGAATTTAAACCACAATATATAAGTGCAGACTATGTGTGAAGTCTGTTAATATTGTAGCTAATGAAATTAAGCTTTTTTTCCTAACTTACACTGAGGTCTCAGTATGATTTTTTTTAATGCCTTCATATTACAAATTCTTTTTTAAAAAAAATTCTATCTCATCATTATTCCCTAAAAAAACAGTTTGTCAGATTTTTGAAGCAATAATAACTCTGATGTCATATGTTATCTGTTACTCTGATAACTATATAAACCTTGAATGTGAAGAAAGGCTCACTTTGATTTTACCCTAGGCAGAGGGAAAATAAGAATAGGAAAAGCAAAGAGATTCTGATGCTAATGGGATTTGTTGTTTTGAGACTAAATTTCAATAGAGGTCAATCTTGCTTTATTCTACATGCAACTGGAACCTGATAAGATTTTCATCTCTAAGTCAATAGTTCTCAAACCATGCTGTTGCTGCTGCTGCTGCTGCTGCTAAGTCGCTTCAGTCATGTCCGACTCTGTGCAACCCCATAGATGGCAGCCCACCAGGCTCCCCTGTACCTGGGATTCTCCAGGCAAGAACACTGGAATGGGTTGCCATTTCCTTCTCCAACGCAAGAAAGTGAAAAGTGAAAGTGAAGTCGCTCCATCATGTCCGACTCTTCACGACTCCATGGACTGCAGCCCACCAGGCTCCTCCACCCATGGGATTTTCCAGGCAAGAGTACTGGAGTGGGGTGCCATCGCCTTTTCCATCTCAAACTATGAGTCCTAGGCAAATAAAGAACTGTCTAAAGTTCATTGTGATCACTTGCTTCTTCATTGAATGGAAACGGAAAAGACAAAACAAACCAAGAGGTACTCGCCAAGATGAAAGGACATTAAATTTCCTTAAGGCTTGTAATTTTCATGAGATTCCATCCAATGTTATTTTAAACCACACAAAGCATATTTCAATCCATTTACAAAATTATAATTTTTAGGGTACAATTTTTCCCTATCAATAATATATTAAAATAAAATATCATTTTTATATATACTGTAAGAAAATTATTATTGCGCTTTAAGACTGTTCCTTGGAATAATTTGTTGTTGTTTAGTTGCTAAGTCATGTCTGACTTTTTATGACCCCAGGGACTGAGCCCACATATCCATGGGATTTCCTGGCAATAACACTGGAGTGGGACAATGGACTGTATTTTTATATAAAGTAATCATCTCAATAGCTTTCATAGTTCCTAAATAATAATACTTTTAAAAAGTACTAACTTTTAAAAATAATTTAAGTATAGTTGCCGTACAATGTAAGTTATTGGTGTACAATATAGTGATTCACAATTTTTAAATGTTATACTACATTTATAGTTGTTACAAAATATTGGCTGTATTCTCCATGTTTTAAACACATCCTTGTAGCTTATTTTATACCAGTTGGTTTGTACCTTTTACCCCTCTACTCCTGTGTTACCCTCTCCCCCTTCCCACTGGTAACTACTAGTTTGTTCTCTGTATCTATTAGTATGTTTTTTTGGTTATATTCACTAGTTCGCTGTATTTTTTAGATTCACATTTAAGTGATATTATACAGTATTTTTCCCCCTCTGTCCATATTATTTCACTAACCATAATGCCTTCCAAGTCCATCCATGTTGCAGCAAATGGCAAAATTTTATTCTTTTTTATGGCTGAGTAGTATTCCATCATATATGTATATAATATCTGTATATATACACATACCACATCTTTACTCATTTGTCTATTGATGGACACTTAGGTTGCTTCTGTATCTTGGCAAATAACGCTGCTATTGAGGTGCATGTATCTTTTGAACTATGCTGAAGTACTCTCAGCACAGGTTTGAAAATAATTTTGAAACATAGAGCATTTCAGAAGTGAGTTAATTAAAAACAAAGAACAGAGATAAAGTGGGCACTGTGAGCCCAGCAGGCCAACCTCCTGACAGACCAAGGATAGTGGACAGTTTTCATGGGTTAATAGCCAATGTTTATAGTCTCAGGACAAAGAAAATTTCCTGCAGGAAAGTTGGTGTTAGGTGATTAGTTGGGGCGTTTACTATAGGGTGTTTACTGGAGTGGGCATCTTTGCTTAATTGAGAGTCAGGAAGCTTGTTATTGATTATCAAGGGGCTTTTGCCAAGGTTACAAAGTGGCTCAGTCAGCTTCGGAGATAACTTGACCTGGGCTCTGCTTCTGAGGCCTTGCTGTAAGGCCTCATACGTGTGACCCCAGGCAGGACTCAACCAATTAATGGGCTTTTCTTGATTTTCATTTTTGTTTTTTCAAATACATAACCTAGAATGGAAGGACTGGGTCACATGATATTTTCATTATTAGTATTTTGAGAAACTTCACAGTTTTCCACAATGGCTGGAAAGCACAACTTACATTTCCACCAACAGTGCAGGAGGATTCCCTTTTCTCCACGTCCTCACCAAGACTTTGTATTTGTTATTTTTTATGGTCGCCATTCAGACAAGTGTGAGGGAAAGGATAGTAGAGCCTACCTTCAGGAGCCCCACAGCGCTGGGCGAAGCAGAGACTTCCTTTCTCTTGTGTGTGCTGCTGCTAAGTCGCGTTAGTCATCTCCGACTCTGTGTGACCCCATAGACGGCAGCCCACCAGGCTCCCCCATCCCTGGGATTCTCCAGGCAAAAACATGGAGTGGGTTACCATTTCCTTCTCCAATACATGAAAGTGAAAAGTGAAAGTGAAGATGCTGAGTGGTGTCCGACTCTTAGCGACCCTACAGACGGCAGCGTACCAGGCTCCTCCGTCCATGGGATGTAAATGCACACAAAATCTCATGTACATGGAGACCTAGGGCAAAAGTGGTAATCTGATGGCAGCAGGGGTCAGACCCACCTGCTGATCTTGAGAGGAAAGGAGTAGCTGCAGCTTGTCCTGGAGACAAACACACAAGCAGCAGCCTCATTTGGGAGCTCCTTTGAATGAAGACTCTGGGGCAGCCGCCATCTTGGAATCCTTCCTCTTGCTCATCAATGGTCAACACCTGGTCCTTCCCAACAGCCAATAGGCACCAGGGCTGGGAGCCTCAGGCCAAATAGCCAGCCTGGTGAAACACAGCCCAGCTCAGCTGGCAGAAAGTGAAACTGAAAGTATTAGCCGCTCAGTTTAGTTCAGTTCAGTCGCTCAGTTGTGTCAGACTCTTCATGACCCCATGAATTACAGCACGCCTGGCCTCCGTGTTCATCACCAACTCCTAGCGTTTACTCAAACTCATGTCTCTTGAGTTGGTGATGCCATCCAACCATCTCATCCTCTGTTGTCCCCTTCTCCTCCGCCTTCAATCTTTCCCAGCATCAGGGTCTTTTCAAATCCCTGTGCAACTCTTTGCGACCCATGTTCTGTAGCCCCCGCCAGGTCCTCTGTCTATGGTACTCTCTAGGCAAGAATACTGAAGTGGGTTGTTATTCCCTTCTCTGCCTTCTCCCGGGATCTTCCCAACCCAGGGAACAAACCAGGGTCTCCTGCATTCCAGGCAGATTTTTACCAGCTGAGTCACCAGGGAAGCCCCATCAGCAGAAGGGGTGCCTAAGTGCTTCCAGAGCCCAAGTCTCCGACAGAAGACCACTTCTTCAGGATTGAGAAAGGTAGCTAACTTACCACATACGTAAACATACAAATAAAAACTTAGGCCAAAATGAGGAGGCAGAAGAACATGTCCCGGATGATGCGACAAGATAAAACCTCAGAAGAGCTAAGTGAAGAGGAAACAAGCAATGGACTCAAGAAAGATACTTTTTTAATATATTGAAATATATATTTTTTGAATAAAATGTGTGATATATGTTATAAAATAATAGCTCCAACAATAAATGTATTTTTTAGTTCACAATGGCACAGAAAATACACAGGGTTCAATCAAAGAATAGGGAGATTTAGTACAAAAGCCTGTTATCAGGAGTAACAGTGTCTCAGTATTCACAGACAAGGGGTGAAAGTCACTCAGTCGTGTCTGACTCTTTGTGACCAGGCCAGAATTCTGGAGGCCAGAATACTGGAGTGGGTAGCCTTTCCCTTCTCCAGGGGATCTTCCCAACCCAGGGATCAAACCCAGGTCTCCCACTTTGCAGGCGGATTCTTTACCACCTGGGCGAGCCACAAGGGAAGCCCAAGAATACTGGAGTGGGGTAGCCTATCCCTTCTCCAGCAGATCTTCCTGACCCAGGAATTGAACCTGGGTCTCCTGCATTGCAGGCAGATTCTTAAACAACTGAGCTATCAGATACATTACTTATTTATATTTGGATCCATCAGAGGGCACAGAATTACATGAGATCCACCTTCATTTCAAACCACTTTTTATTATATGAGGTTCAGATTTACAGTGTTAAAATTCAATATCTATATGCCCTACAAAGTGAGGACCACCACAAGTCCAGTTACTGAATCACTATAAGTGTTAAATAATCAAAAATATTTTATCATACTGAGATGCAATACGTAATTCTAAATAGGGGCAGTCATACACATGTAACTGTTTAAACTGATACTATTTATGGGTTCATAATGAGGCTGTTCAAAAGGAAAAAGTGTCACTTGTGACGGATAATAAATTCATATTAGTTGAAATACAAGAAAAAAAAATCTTATCCTGGTGAGATTCATTATATTTGAAATATTGGTGTGACTATGAAATATGAATTCTATATCTGCTATTGCAACCCATTTTATCCCTAATTTTACCTTTTTGTCTAACTGGGAAAATTAGAGCGTCTATTGCTTTTTAAAAATTTTTCTAGCAGTTTTCTATCAAACAAATATGAGAATTTCATGCTAATTTTAAGTGCATACAATGAACGTTTATAAAAACAAAAAACTAAAACTCAATTCAGGAAATAATCTGTTTTTTTACACACTCTTTAACAGAATCCAAGATTTTGTTTTTGTCCACAAGCAAACTGCTTAGAAGTAATTATATGATGATCTTAAAGATAACTGGATTCCTCCTTGGAACATTGTTTTATTCTTTTTCCCTATTGTTTAGTTATAAGCTCTGTGCCTGCAGGATTTTTAAAACTTGGTATTTTAATGATTGTGGATTAAAGCCACAGCTATTTGGCACACAGAGAAGGTTTACTACATCGCAGGAGGTACCATCAGCAAGAACAGCAGGGGTGAGCTTTATTAAAGTACTTGTGCCACCCTTTGTCTATAAAATTCAAGCTGTTCTTAAACATTAGGCTTAGTGTAGGTTGCTTTCTAGAAGTGGAATTCTTTGCAGACTTTCGCATTGCAAGTTCTTGCCCTGGGCATGTCAGTGGATTTAAAACAAACAAAACAAACAGGAACAAAAGCAATAACCAAAAAACCCTCTTATTGATTCTAAACATTCTAATATTCTTTCTCTGTTTTCCATTTCTAATAAACATATGTTGTTGCATTTAAATGCAAACAGTAAAATTATATTTTAAAATACATGTTAACACATTATGTGCTTTTGCTCTATATCACATTTTTTGATCCAAGTTTCATACAATTTTTTAGTTTTAGCTTTAGGTTTAGCTTTTCTGATACTTTACATTCAATAACCCCTTTTTGTCATAATTAAGCCTGCTTTTAGGAGATGTTTAAGATGTTGGATAATAGCATCAATAATAAATGGATGGGACCCAATGATTTTTGATAAGCTTTTAGACTGACCAGTTCTCAAAGACTGGTTGGGTCTTGAGTGTTCATTAGACTGAAATTATCCTGAATTTCTAGCTTTAGCTTTCTATATCTTAAAGGTTCATGGCATTAAAGAAACAAGTTATTTTTGAACATTGTAAATTTTCTGGTGATGCTTTTGGATGGGTGCTTAATTTGGTATGTGGGGAAAAAAACAAGAAAATAGAAAATCAGAGAAACAAGATTGATTGTGCCAAATTCACCTTTTTTTCCTACCTTTATATAAAGTTCTTGGAGCATTAAGGGAGGAAGTGTCTGATTTGTCCTTGTGGATATCCATTAGAAAGCATTGTGTATTCAAGGGTTGGTTTTTGAATTTGCATTAAAGCGGTTAAAAAAGAAGAACTGGAGTAAAATGGTAGCATGAAGCACTTAAATAAAATTTAAAGAAGAATTTTACAATTCTTTAAGTTGTAAAGAATTTTCCACTTCTTTAACTCACATTTAAGTTTTTGACCTCATAAAGCTGAAAGGTAAATTACCAATCCACATCTCTCCCAGCCTAACCAAAAGAAGATGAGACTACAGAGTATTAGAAAATCCTTTGCCAAGAACAACTGGGGTTTGGAAGCAGTTTCTCATCCTCTTGCTAGAACAAAGCAGCTACAACCTAACAGAACTGAGATGCAATGGGAAACATCGGCCTTAGGTTAGTAGATTCTGCCTAAAGATTCCCCACTTCCTTGGTTCATATATCTTAATCTGTATACTGGTCAAAGAGCAAGAGCTCTTTCACTTCTTTTCTCTTGTCCTTTACCTTGTTTCCTAGTTCTGATTTTTTCCCTATCATTATTGGGACATCCCTGTAATCAATAGAACTTAAATTTGGTTTGAAGTAATGCGGCTTGAATGTTGAAAGATACATCATTTTACTTGCCAAGCCCTGAATTCTCACCTATCAAAGTGGTTCCTCTAAATGCCTGAAGTCAGCTTGTTTGAAATTATTTTACTTTGATTTTAGTTTCTCTTATCCTTTTGAATCTTAGTTTCCTTCCAGAACAAAGAGGTCACCTGCCCAGCTGAGGTGTTTCTCTCTTCCTTTTGCTTACTTTTCCCTTGAGCCACCATCCCCCTGTGGATTTCACTACCCTGTGTGGCTGACACCATGCCTACCAACAGGGAGCAACAGCAATTATGGAATCTGGTTGTGATAATTTTATTTTCCTGGAAGGTTATTAAAGGATAGCGATCTTATGTTTGTGTCTTGTTATCAGTAAAAAAAAAAAGTCTCTACTGCTTAGTTATATCTGAAGAATAAAATTGTATATGTATTTTATTCTTAGTCTCCCTAAGCAAGATAAAGTAATATACTAACAATAATTGGATACTCAACATGACTCTTAGCTGTAAAATGATAATGAGAATTAACCCCCTCCCTACAGTGAACAGGTAAGAAGGAATAGGGGAAAATATTACTGTATGATTATTGATTTGCCATCCCAGAAAGGCTTACCACAGTACATCTTATCTTTTTACATGACACCTTGAGGACTGACACAACTTCTGTATTTTCCTAGAAGAGCGGTTTTGAAAATTTTCCAGTGTCATCTGGACGTAATTGAAAAAGAGTCCAGATATTGAATCCAGCACTACCATATTCATTTAAAAGAAGCTGGGAAGGGAGACAGGTGAGCAGAGTTACAATTTTCATGAATTCCTTTTGACATTGGCAGACTGTTCAAATGTACTGCCTTCCTTTCAGTCACAAAACTTTCCTAAAAGTACACAGAAGGAATACACTCTGAACAGCAAAGAGAGTGGAAAGGAGTGATTACTAAAGGATAAGACTTTTAAAAACTCTAGAAGATACAAACCAGAGGCTGCTGCATGAATGCTAATGAGGTGGGGCCATGCAACTGTTGGTGACAACCCAGGAGAGGCTTGAGTTTCTAAAATTAGCAGGTATGTGAAGTAAAGTGAAGGTTTGTCTGTGAATTAATTGCATTGCTCAGGGACAGTGACATTAGGATGAAATTGAACACGAGCATACTAGTGATGGACAGTATTTACCTAATCAAAATATTAAAGTTATCCTCAAATTTCAGAGCCAAAATAGAGACACAGATTTAACTGTGTGATCAAGGATATAATATAATGTTAATTCCCTTGACAATGTAAACTTAGAAAAGAATAAAAATGGTATATGAAAAGGGGGAAGAAAAGAGAAAGAATTTTAGAGACACTATTATTATCATATTCAACATAAGGATGTCACTAAATACTTCAGTGATTAAAACAGTACATAGAAGTGCAATTATACTTTTTAAAGTACCTGGCAAACTCCAGGAGATGGTGAGGGCTAGGGAGGCCTGGTGTGCTGCAGTCCATGGGGCCACAAAGAGTTGGACATGACTGGGTGACTGAACAACAACAAAGCAATAAATACCAATAAAATAATAATATAACTATCAAACAGTGGGAAGATGAGAGAACAAGAAGAGAAGGAATAAAATGAGGTAAATTGTTAACTTTTAAGATGTAGTCAAGAAGTGCTGCCTGAAGTTGATGGAATAAAAAATTGACATAAAACAATGCTATCTACAAAGATGGGAGAAATCACGAAAAGAAACTAAAACACAGACTGTTAGAATGTTGCCTCAGGATAGGAACACTGGAGTTGGAAAAGCTGGTCTTAAAGGCATGATCTTGACTATAAACTCTTTTAGAATATTTGGTTGATATTTATTACATTTTTTATTGCAAACTAAAAATGTCAGACTTAACTCCGGATTTAGGTATAACTGTAACATGTCTTCTTCCTAAGCCACAGTTTCTCAGGTCAAAATGAGATAATGAAATAAACTGGTTAGCATTAGGCCTCTTACCTAAACATAAAACATTTGTCATTAATATGATTCTTCCCTTTATTCACATCATTTTCCTTTTAGGAATGGCAGGGTGGTTGGTAGAGAGGAAGAAATAAGTAATAAATGATGTGGTCATACATTCAGATGGTAATAACTAGTAAATTGGAACTGACTACTAGAAAGTAAATCCCAGATATTGGAAACCTGGGATCAGGAAAGTCTCATTCCTTCTATCTTGTGAAAACTTGTATAAAAATCTTACTAGTCTGTTCTTAAACTTCTCTGCCTGCCATTAACACCATTGTAGAGTTTTGGTTGCCCCAGGCAGAGATATGAGCTGGAAGTAAGCATTAACACAATAAGTCATAAAGGGTTATTGCACCTCCTTTTAATATCTAACCTGTGAAGCATGGAGAGGATTCAAGCCATTCTGATTCATTTCATATAATTTTTACACAGCCTACTAATAGGAGATGATATTTTCCATACTGCTTCAAATTTTAATTCGAAGTATTTTCTATTTATTAAAAAATAAACTTCTGTTGTTTTTTTTAAATGCATTGTTCTATTTAAGTGTAGCAGGTTTTGACTGGAGATGACATTAATTATAAGTAAGGCTAATTTAGCAGATGGATGGTGATGAGATACACGGAATCATCAATTGAGAGAAAAATACACACTTAGAGAAAAATGTGCCGAATGTTCACTGGACATTTGTAGGCTGTGTATCCAGTATCTTAAATAATCAGATTTAGAATACTATTATATTTATTAGGTAGTATCTCTTTATTAGGTAGTTTTATATATATATATATACACACACATACATATAAATATATGAGTTATGCTTATACATTTGTCCCCCCTTATCTGCTGTTTTGCTTTCATGGCTTCAGTTACCTATGGTTAATTAAGGTCTGAAAATATTATGAAAAGTTCCAGAAATAAACAATTCATAAGTTTTAAATTTCAGGCCAGGCCATTTTGAATAGCATAATAGAATCTCATGCTACCCTGCTCCTCCCACCTGCTGAATCATCCCTCTGTCCAATGTATCCTGCCCATTAGTTACTTAGCAGTCATCTCGGTTATCAGATCAGCTATTGTGCTATATCAGTGTGTTCAAGTAGCCCTTATTTTACTTAATAATGACCCCAAAGCACAAGAGTAATGATGCTGGCAATTTAGTCACACCAACAAAACAGTAAAGTGCTTCCTTTAAATGAAAAGCAGAAAGTTCTCTACTTAAAAAGGAAAACAAAAGCATATACTGAGGTAGCTAAGATCTGTGATAAGAACAAATCTGAACAAATCTGTGAATTTGTGAAGAAGAAAAAAGAAATTCATGCTGGAAGATGGTGGAGCAGGAAAATCCTAGGCTTGCCTCCTCCCACAGACACACCAAAATTACAACTGCATGTAAGCAACTATCTCTGAGAATAACCTGAAGACTAGAAGAAAAGATATTTTGAAACTAAGGATAAAAATAAAAAACCACACTGAGATGTTTAGGAGCAGTGGAAACCTGGTCTCGCTGGAACTCACACTCCTGGTACTGTGAAACACAGGCAGGAGGAATGCACAACCTCAGATGTCCTTCCTGAGGAGTGAGGGCTCTGCATTCCACATCAGGCTCCCCAGCTTGGGGACCTGCACTGGGAAGAGGAACCCCCATATGTCTGACTCTGAAAACCAGCAGGACTCGGGGAGCTGGCGGACTGTAGCAAATGCAGAATTTTTTCTGGAAGTTCACATGCAAAAACTCACTTGCTCCAATGACCAGTACAGAAGCAGCAGTTAACAAAGTGTCTGGGTCATGAATGAATGGAAATTTTTCAGCCTGAAAAAGAAGGAAATTTTGATACATGCTACAACATGAATGACATTAAGTACTAAGACATTATACTAAGTGATATAAGTCATTCACAAAAGGATATATACCATATGAATCTATTTAATAAAGTGCCTGAAATAACCAAATTCGTAGAGATGATTCAAGAAGAGTGGTGGTTAGGGGCTGGTGAAGGGAGAGGATCATTTTATTGTTTAATGGTTATGAAGTTTCAGTTTGGGAAGTTCAGGAACTGGATGGTGATGATGGTTGCACAATAATATAAATGTGCTTAATGTCACTGATTTATACACTCAAGTTTTGAGAATAGTACATTGTATGTTATGTATATGTATGTATGTTAGTGGCTCAGTTGTGTCCAACTCTTTGAGACCCTATGGACTGTAACCCACCAGGCTCCTCTGTCCTTGGAATTTTCCAGGCAAGAATACTGGTGTGAGTAGCCTTTCCCTTCTCCAGGGGATCTTCTCAACTCAGAGATCAAACCCTGGTCTCCTGCATTACAGGCAGATTCTTTACTGTCTGAGTCACCAGGCAAGCCCCATGTTATGTATAGTATATATAAGTATTTTATCGTAATTTTAAAAATTAAATTAAATTGAAAATAAAGCGTTTAGAGGGTATCTAAACATTATAAACATAAAATTAAAGGAATTTTTCTAAAAAGAGCATTTCTTTAAAATATAATATTTTAATTATTGAGGGGGGAGGATTTCCTAGGGGTCATGACAATCATCAATATTGTAGTTAGCACAAAATGGAAAATATGTTGCAAAACATATAAAAAGGAGCTAAAATGGACTTTTCGGAGGTGATTCTTGTTTTTAATGTTTTGCAATTATTGGTATAAAAATCATTAAAACTGAGGAAGTGATATTCCAAATGCACAGTCCCAAAAATAAATTGTAGATAGAAAGGCATAGCAAAAGCGCAATCTAGTCTAACATACATTTATAACTCTCAGAACTCCAAATTTTTAGAATGAATATTTATATATTTTCTCTCTGCTGGGACTCAGCCTGAGATGCTTGAGGACATTAAAATTTTTTTTCTTTCCTGAACATTCCTCTGTTTTATAATCAAAAAAATTGTTCTTCTATATAGCATGTAAAATTTTCTAACTTATATCAGGATACAATGAAGTTAGAACATAGTAATCTGCTACCTTTCTTTTCTAGTACATTACAATATCTCCTGAAACAAACAGTAAAACTTAATCTTGTACATCTAAACACTGGTGAGCCACAGTTTTGTGTAATCAACTTTATTGAGGTATAAGTTGCATTATACAAATTGAACCCATCTTGAGTGGATAGTTCAAGAGTTTTGTCAAATGTACACACCTTTTAACCACTAACAGAATCAAGATATAGGAGATTTCTATTCTCCCCAAATGTTTCCCCTACCCTGCCTGATTAATTCTAACCCTCTCTGTGGCCTGACAACCACCAAATCTCCTTTTTATAACCATAGATTTAGTTTTTAAAATACTTCAGGTGTGAGAGTATACAACATGTTCTGTTTAGTATCTGAGCTCCTAAGAGTAGAGAATTTTCAGGAAGAAGAACAGATGTGGTGGGAGGAAGTCAGGGATATTTGAAGGACCAGAAGGACTTGACTTGCTAGTCTGAAGATGGATGGGCTCCACAGGGCATCAGAGAAGATGGCTTTAAAAAGCTGAGAGACTCCAGTGCTGTCATACGACAAGGAAATGAGGGTGTCAGCCCAACAGCCTCAAGAAACTGAATGGTGTCAATGATACAAATGAGCTTAGAAGTAGACTCTCCATCAGGCAAAAGCCCAATGAGCCAACCAACACCTTGATTTTCTCCTTGTGTGGCCATGAGTAGAGGAATCAGTAACACTCACCTGAGCTTCTGACCTACACACCTCTAAGCTAATGTGTTTTTAAGCCCAAAAGCTTGTGGCAATTTGTTATAGCAACACGAGAAAACAAGTGTGATATGTAAAGCAAAAAGAAGAGAAATAATGATAATTGTAAGAGTATTTAAAATAGAAGAGGATAAAAAGAAATACTAAAAAATAGAAAAACAAGCCTCTTTGAAAGCACTCACAAAAGAGAAAAGACAGTGAGACTGATTTAGAAAACAAGAAGCCCACATGATTTTAGAAACATAGAATAACAATGCTAAAGACTTAGACTAATAAATATTAACATCTAGAGTTACTCAATATTATTATACTCAAGACAGGGTGATTTGGGCATAAGTCTAGAAAAAACAATCATTGGAACAAAATAGAGTCTGTAAATAGACACAAACATATACAAGGACATGTTTTATGATCAAAAAAAGTGCTGCGAGTTGGTGAAGAAACAATAGTCTTTACCAAAAAATGGTGCTCCGTCAGTTAAACATCTATTTAAAAAAAGAAAAAGTATAGCAAAACTTGGAGCATAACCTCAAAGCACGAATAAAAATGAATTAGAGACAGATCTTAGGTCTAAATGTTAAAGATTAAAAAAAGTAGCCACAAAAAGAAAATCCATGACCTTGGGTTAATAATCATTTTTCTTAAACAAGACACAGGAAGTATTAAACATAAAAGGAACAATTTTAAAGAATTTTTGTTCATCAAATGTTAAAATAAAAGAATAAGAAGAAAAATTGCAGACTTGAATAAAATATATCCAGACAATTGTCCAACATGCATGGGAAAGTATGCATAACATCATTAATCATCAAGGAAATGCAAAGTAAAACCAGGAGATAATTATACCCATCACAAAAGCTATAATTAAAAGAGCTAATGATACAAGGTGTATGCCAAGGAAAAACATCTAGAACTTTCATATGCTTTTGGCAGGAGTTTAAATTGATTTAACCACTTAGAAAATTGGGTGCATCTATATGTAAAAATTTAACAAGTCATACGGTTATGACTAGTGTATATGTTAGTCTTCAATAGAAAGTTAAAAAGTAATGCTAGAAATAAAAAAAGACAGTTAAAAGAAAATAATTATAAGTAAGTATTACAAACTACATTACAAAAATAAATTTGAAAAATAATTACTTCCTTAATCTAAATTGTGCATTTTTAAAACTGAATCAAGAGGATATTTTTGTCAATGCAATTAATTAGTGAAAGAAATGAGATTTAAGGATTGAAAGAAAAAAACAAATCTAATATTCATAGATGTTAGATGTTTAATCACAGAAAATCCAAAACCAAAACTAATTATAAAAATTCATGAGAAATTTCAGCAATGTCATCAGCTATAAAATGATATAAAAATTAATATATTTAATATGCCAGGAACAATTTTATAATAATTTTTAAAGTCTAACTATAACATAGCTATAAATAAGGAAATCAAATGTTGTCCATGTCCAACATCTAAAAGTATAATTAAAGTATTATTAGAGGACAAGAAAGATGAGAAATGTAACATTTTATGGAAAAAAATCAATATTTTGGAGTTGTTTCTTCCCAAGTTACTCATAAATTTAACATAGCTGCAAAAATGTTCCAGCAGAGTTTTTCATAAAACTTACCAAGCTATCTAAAAGGTATATAAAGAAATGCAAGAGTAGGCAAGACAATTTTTAAAAGTTATAAATAACACAAACTTGTCCATCGGATTTCAAATTTTATTGGCTAATTAGAACAATGTGGTTTCAGAGAACTGTTAGCCAAGTATATAGTTATGCTTCAAGATAGACTAGTAAAACACACACACACAAAAATTCATGGCATGTGGCATAAACACCCCTCTGAATATTCTGAAGGTGATTTTGGCAGAAGTGCTGTGCATCAGCAAGGAAAGGACACACTTTTCCAGTAAATGATGCTAGGACAACTGGTTCTCCATATGGAGAAGGATAAATTAGATACCTACCTCACACCATACTCAAAAATAAGTTCCAGATGGGTTAAATACCTGTATATAAAAAGCAAAACATTGCAACATTTATAAGAATATGTGTGAAAGCATCTTTGTGACATCAATGCAGAAAGATTACCAAAAAAAAAAGAGGGGGGGGGAATTATCCCATAAAATTAAGAGAAAATCAACAGTCTGAGAAAAATACTTGCAATGCATATAACCAATGCAATTTTGGTAGTCATTCTGCTTTAGAAATACAACATGTACACAAGGAGAGCTGTGAAGAATGTTAGATGCAGCATTGTTTGAAATAGTGTAAAGAAATGAAGCTTGGAAATAATATACACACATCCCTATACATACATGTGTATACACACATATGCACATGTAAGTATACATTTTATGATGCCAGATTTAAATTCAGTTTTACTTAAGACACTGTGTTTTCCACTTAGAATAGCGTGCTTAAGATGTGAACATCATTCAGTCATGTCTCTCTTTGTGACCCCATGGACTGTAGCCTGCCAGTCTCCTCTGTCCAAGGAATTCTCCAGGTCAGAATACTGGAGTGGGTAGCCATTCCCTTCTCCAGGGAATCTTCCCAACCAAGGGATTGAACCCAGTTCACCTACATTGCAGGTAGACTCTTTACCATCTGAGCCACCAGGGAAGATGTAATGCTATGTTATAAATTTGGATCTTTCAGTGCTTCATTGTATGGGAAAATGTTAAATCTATGCTAAGGTTGACTTAACTCATCAGTGGTGGGCCCAGAGAAGGCCTCCACGGATAGAAGAGCTCCACCACCAGGATGTCCTCTGGCATGCCTCCTGAACTCTGGAGTCTGGTAACAATGGAATTGCAGACTTTCTAGCTCTTTCTACAAGTGTTCAGATTCTTTCTCTGAAGTCTCATTCTTTTCAAGCCAGTTGATTTCATCAGACTTACTAAGAATTTTTGTTTGCCTTCTTTGTTGATCTTGCCTTGAAGTTTTTCATCATCAACGGCTTCTTTCATGCATAAGATTCAAGCAAATACTTGGAAAACACTTTTTTCCCCACTCTTTCTAAACTTTAGCTTTGTACTTCTCAGCTTTCTGGACCTTATGCTCCATAGCTTTCTTGCTCTTATAAGTATACGTATATGTACGTATGTGTATGTATTTCACTTCTTGGAGTACATATAGGATAAGCACACACATATCTATTTATATGCACATGTATACTCATTTGTATATATTTATGACAAAGCCATAAATTGTAATACTATATGAATTAACTAATCTGATTTCTATAATACTCACAATCTAAAAAGATACTTCTTAAATACATAGCAAAAGGGCAACAGACTTGTGGAGAGAAAGAAATAGATTTAAAATTTATGCATAATGTTCTACTTTCATGAAAAAATTGAAGGAAATTACATATTAACCTTTGACAAATATTAGTAGGGCATACTTGGATTCAGTTACACTTTATTCTGTATTTTATTATCATTGCTATTATTTTTAAAGTATCAAAATAAAAATGCTTTAAGTGTCAGGCTTCATCTCATAATTAATTTCCCTTGTGTATTAGATTTGGTAGTTTCTACTTCAATCAACAACTACATATAAAAGGTCTATCCTGAGCAACTTTATTTGCAAGGAGAAAACATTACATATAAAATATTATCTTCATTCTCAAGCGATACTACATCATTATAAGCAGTAAATGTCATGATCTGTGAAATACATATGACACGAAATGCAATGAAATGTGAATGTGAAATACAGATGCAATAGGGGAGAAGAAACTGACACAAATAAAGACAATTAAACATGCAAGAATTTGTAATCTCAAATAAGCCTCAAAAATCAAAGTATTTGATAAAAGCAAGCGAAGACATAACAAGATAAGGAAACAAGATAAGTTAGGGAAGTGAACATTACTAAGGTTTATTTAATGAGGAGCTTGATTTGGAAGGAGCAGATTTTGTATTCCGAAACAGTGAGAGATAACCAGGCATTTAGAAGACAGTATTAGAGACTAAATGGGCCTTGAAACTTGTCAGAGACATTATTAGTTGATGTGTATATATTTCTTACTTTGAACAAATTCAGTCTTTCTTTATTAGGCATTAAGTGTGTTAGTTGCTCAGTCATGTCGACTCTTTATGACCACATGGACTGTAGTCCACCAGTCTCCTCTGTCCTTGGGAATTCCCAGGCAAGTATACTGGAGTGGGTAGCCATTTCCTTCTACAAGACATATTCCTGACCTTGGGATTGAACCCAGGTCTCCTGCATTGCAGACAGATTCTTTACCATCTGAGCCACCAGGAAAGACCAGTCTTTCTTTATAATTGTACTGTATTTGATTGGTCCCACAATGGATGTGGCTCCAGAGAGGGTAAATTCTGGTATCGATTACTGTTGTCCAGGAGCTTCATCACTAGATATAGGATAGTGCAGAACGAGAACAAGGATGATATCATTAGGGCTTCTACTTGCTAATGATATAAATCTTGCCTAACTTTCTACTCCCCAAATCTCTTTCCCACTAGAAATACAGCTCTGTATCACAATGGAAGTTTTACACTTTCTTGATTAAGGAATTGAGATTATTCTAGAACACTACAATGTGCTTGAATTGGTCCGAGTATGTTTTTAGCCCCTCTGAGGCATGTGGGAACCTTCATTCGCTGACCAGGGATCAAATCTGCACGCCCTGCATTGAAGGCACAGAGACTTAACCATTGGATCACCAGGGAAGTCCCTGTCACAGAGTATGTTTATTACCTGATCTCTCCTTTTCCAGGGCATTTGTGGGTTTATATCTGATTTGGATATTCCCCAGGCCTTCAGAAGGTCTCCTACATGGTCTTCCTTAATTTCCTCACTCCCCACTCTCTGGTTTATACTTGATATGAATTTTTTTTTCATATACCTATGACTCTATATCTCCCAAAGAAGGTTGCAGATGCTTTTAATTGGAAACCAGACTGCCTGGATTGGAATATAAATTCTGTTAGTATCCATACAACCTGTGGCAAGTTGTTACATTCTTACATTCTTGGTTTCCTCCCCTTACAATAAAAGATGTCAGAGAATTTTTCTGAATATTAAAAAATTAATATTTGTTAAGCACATATAATAGAGCCTGGCGCAGAAAGTAATTAACTGTTTGCTGCTTTTCTATCTAATATTTCTTTTACATCTCTTCTGGTGACCTCCTACTGATTCTCTAGGAAGAACAGTCTATGTGTTTCTAGAGGGAAGACTCCACTTCTTTCCATAGGAGTGGGCAATGGACTGAGGCCTTACCTATTAGAGTAATTCAGTATTCTAGCCATAATATAGGTTTGGGGCTTGGCATCTGGTCCAATAAGGGGCAATGAGAGGGAAGGAGATTTTTGAGGGAGATATGGAGTGAAATGCTGAAAAATGGACAGGTGCCCCTTTTCTTTTTACATTCATGAAGTTGCGAAAGTGTAAAATGAAACTTACTGGTAGTTGTTTCACTATAACAGAAATAAAACTAGGACTGTATTTCTTATAACTTGTAAGAAATACTCTAATTCAAATACTTGGTCTAAAAGGCTGAAAAAGATAGCTGCCTTCCTACACTTAGTTAAATCACAAAATCCTTTCTCCTTAACATTTACAGGAAGAGTTTGGAGAAGAAATTGAGTAAATGTCTTATTCTTAATCTTTTATATATATATATATCTTATCAATCTAAAAAGCACTAATGAAAATAAATGTTCCTAGAAATACACATTTTCTCTCTCAATCCTTGCTAGTGATAACACCAAGCAGGGCTTTTGGCTAAAGAGCAAGGAATTTATCACAAAGAATAAATCTAATTATGAACAAGAAGTAGGTCATCTTCTCACCATTTGGTAATAGTTCATATATTAGGCATTATATTTGTTTAAAACTATAAGTAAGGTTTTATATCTCATTGCAGTTGATGAGACAAAAGCAATAAGTTCATAAGGTCTTCCATTACCATAGTCATAAATAACAAGGCACTGAGACTAATTGATGAATTTCATATTAGAAATAAAGGTAAAACCAGAAGAACGGAAAAGTTTGTAGTAAGTCTATCTAAATTACAGAGCATCCATAGATTGCAAAGTCTGATTCAGCATGAACATTAAAGAGATTCAACAAAAAGGTGATTTTAAGTATGTACTTGACTACACCTCAGTAAATAAACTGCTTTTGTTAGTGCTTGGATACAAGTTCTTCATCAGATAGGTTATTTTGTAACTGTTTTCTGCCATTCCACTGCTAATGTTTTAATTTTTACAGTGTTTTCTGAAGAGCATACATTTTAAATTTTGATAGCTTAATGTATTAGTTTTTCTTCTTTATGGTTCATGTTCTTTTGTTCTAACAAATATTTGCCTAAGGTACAAAAAGTTTTTATGTTTTGACTAAAATTGTTAGTTTGTTTTATATCTATTTATTCAAGTTAATTTGTATATAATGTGAAGTAAAAGTAAAAATGTACTTACTTTTGTGTATGAAAGTCCATTTATTAGAGTACCCTTTGTTCAAAAGACAATTATCTTTCCCTCTGAATTAATTTGACCCCATTGTCAAAAATCAATACACTTATATATGTGGGTATATTTCTGGACTTTGTTATATTTCATTGGTATATATGTCTTTTCTAAAACAATACTGTCTTGAATTCTCTTAGCTTTTTTTTTCTTGATATCTGATAGTTATCTAATTTATTTGTTAGTTTTTAAATTTGTTTGGTTGCTCTTGTGCTTTTCCATATGAATTTCATAATTGAGTGGTCAGTTTCTACAAAAACAATTTCAGGAAATAGGTTGATATTGCACTGATATTATAGATCATTTTGGAAGAAATTCAATATCTAAACATACTATTTTTTTCCAATCCCCAATCATGGTACATATTTGCATTTACTTGTTGTTCAGTCACTAAGTCATGTCTGACTCTTTGTGATCCCATGAACGGCAGCGCACCAGGCTTCTCTGTCCTTTATTATCTCCCAGAGTTTGCTCAAACTCATGTCCATCGCATCAGTGATTCCATCCAACCATCTCATCCTCTGTCGTCCCCTATTCCTCTTGCCCTCAATCTTTCCCAGCATTAGGGTCTTTTCCAAAGAATTGACTCTTCCCATCAGGTGGCCAAAGTATTATCTTCACAATGTTTTGTAGATTTTAATGGGTAGAAATCTCTAAATATTTCATCTTTTTGTTATTATTATAAAAAGTTTTGTTTAATTTAAATTCCCAATGACACATTATAGTTTTCAAATAAAAAATCTGTCTTCCTCTCCAGCTGTGATGTCTGTAAGTAGGTTGGGGATGGAGGTTAATGCACAATAGGAGGGACTGTAGCTAAATGCATAGAGAATTTATTTATAAATGCAGAACTAAAAAATAATAGTATATGAAGCTCATTATTATTTTCTATGATCTTTTATAAGTCTACTTTAAAAATGAACTCAAGAAAATATAACGATTTACATACTGATCTTAGGTATAATTCTGTGCCAAAAAATCAAAATGATCAGCAGTGATAGGTTAGTATATCAAAAAAAATTTAGAGTCTACATTATATCTCATTCAAATACAAGACTTTTAACATGTAAATAATACCACATTTATATTCTGCATTTTAGCGAGTAATAACATGTTTTAGAAGAATCAGCTTTCATATTTAGAAATTGATAATGAAACACCCTAAAATAAAATTAATGTAAAAATTATGCAATATTCTATCAGTACTTTGAGATAAAATTCTCATCAGTCTAGGTGTGAAATAAAGTTAAGTGGAATAAATATCATCTAACAGTTATAAGCTATTAATAATGTATCATAAAAGAGATTGAGTTCAGCAGAAATATCCCACAGAATAGTAGTGTCAATAATTATATATTTTATCTCTTGCAATGTAAATTTTAGTCCATCTAAGTATTTTTGGCTAATCTGAATTTCTTAGGTCTGGGTGTATTATAATTTTATTTTCTAGCCCATATGACTCCACACTATTTTTGCCTAAATAAGAAAATTACCTAAACTGTTCTAAAAACTAAGATTTGATTATGTCTGTATGAATATTATTATTTTGATTTAGGATGCTAGAGTTGTTGCTAGAGTTGTAAATCTAAATGTCATAAAGAAAATAGAACAAAATTATGAAAAAAATGAATAGATGTTTCACCGAAGGGAATACAAGATGAAACAAAGAACATCAAAAGAAGTTTGACACCATTAGCCATCAAGAAATGAAACTCTCAGTGAGCTATCACCACACACCTATCAGGATGACTAAAATTAAAATAAACAACAAATGCTGGCAAAGATAAATAGTGACAAAAACAAATGCCACTGGGAAATTCCAGAAAACTCACACTTTACTGGTAGTGACATAAAGGAATACAAATAGTCTGGAACATAGTTTAACAGTTTCTTTAAAAAGTAAACTTGCATCTACTGTAACTGTGTTTGCATTCACATAGGGAAAATTATTTAACAATTAAAAAAAACACTTTTGATTCATGTAATGACTTGAATGCATTTTCAAACAATTCTGGATAAAAAAACAATGCCTAAAGGTTACATATTCCATATTTCTATTACATTTTCATGATAGCAAAATTATACAACTGGACAACAGATTAATAGTCACCGAGAGTCAGAGATGGAGCAGACAAATAAGGAGGTGATGTAGTTCTGAAAAGGACTTCCCTGGTGGCTCAGATGGTAAAGCATCTGCCTATAGTGTGGGAGACCCAGCTTCAATCCCTGGGTAGTTCTAAAAGCTCAGCATGAGGGATTTTTGTGGTGATGAATATATTCTGCACCTTGACTATATAAATGAAATATATCTTATGCACTTAAAAATACACTTGTCACATCCATTTATTGAAGAAATATATGTATATTCAAGTATAAATTGAAAACTACATAAATTTTATTGATCTGAAGAGATAATTTGCCATATGGATTCTTTGCAATATTTTTGTAACACTGATGTTATGTTATGCTTAAAGTGGTAATTTGTATGTGGCATTGTTAGTTTTATTAATAGTATCATTCATATTAACAAAAACCATTCAGCTTTTAGTAAATATTTTTCCCAACTATTACAAATATCAATATTTCTTTGATGAATATCCATTCCATATTTATTCATGCTTTCTTCTGTATTTTTTGGGAGATGCATTTCCATAGGAAAATTGCTTAGGAAATAAGTATGTCCTAATTTTTAAAATATATTTGGAAATTGCCATTCAGTATAACTTGTCCTAGGACTTGTGCCATCAAAAATATGTGAATGTTTCCATTTATCCAATATTAGTTGACTTTGAGGAATGTCCACTAGCCAGGAAACTCACTTTGACATACACAGTGCTAACCATTATTGAGATAGAGACTAGGAGTATTCAAGTGGTGAAAACCTTTTTCAAGTTTGAATAACACAGAGTGAAGCAGAGAGATGTAAAGTGGGAATTTGCACTGTTTAAATACCTAAAGGGAAATTCAAGCCAAAATGGTGTAAAGTCAATGTAGTTTAAGGAAGGGTTGCTTTCTTCAAACAACAAATGCTTACATTGCTTCAGATAAGTTCATATAACAAAAAAATCATCTGTGTGTTATTGTTTCAAATTAGCAATGTGTTATATATTTTCAGCCTATATTTTCAGGAGCATAATTCTGATGAATTTAATTTTAGTGCCAAATGATTCAGCTGCCAGCTTACATTGGCCATGTCCCAATTCATCCCTCCTAGAGCTGTCTACATGTACCTGTAGGGCTAATGTCCTGCTTTGCTCCACATTAGACAGCAGGTATTTTCTGAAAGCCAAGAGATTTTGAAAGGGACAGACTTATTGTAGCTCAGCAAATCCCAGGGAAGACAGAAAGACACCAAACAAAACTCACTGGCTTCAAAAAATATCATCAAGACAACGTGTTTAATCCTTCAAATGTAGTAGACAATTTATTGATAAGAAGCTAGAGTTTGTCATTCTTTGTTTTGAACAGATACAGCAGTTTTGGCAGTTCAATCACATACAAATTACTTAGATAATCCAAGAAAATAAATTTTACACATACAAGTTGCCTTTACATTATTATGCTCTGAAATATAGTTTCAAGGAATAGAGAGTGACATGTAACTCATGAAGTTGTAAACACGGTCAGCTGGCCTTGGAATGTAATCTTGACTCAAAACATCCTTTTTGCAGCTATAACATTAACAAGCTATCACCTCTTTAATCTTCCTTTTCGTTATCTATAAAAGCCACAAGAAAACCAGCCTTACAGGGTTTTTGTTGTAATTAGAGATAATGTCATATATAGTGCCTGACCCAAAAGAAGTAAGGAGTGACTACTATTTAGTGTTTATCATAAAGTTGGCCTTGCAGATAACACCACCTAACAAGCTGAATTATAGTTAAACACTGCATTATCTATGTCTGCCCGCTAAACTGTGAGTTCCTGAGTGCAGAAATCATGTCTTATCTCTGAGCCCCATTATCTAATACACAGTTGTTACTCTGAAAATGTTTCCTGGGATCAAGGGGAAAATTCCTCAAGTTCCTAAAAACACCTTATATCAAGTGCATGTGAGTACGCTAAGCTACTTCAGTCGTGTCCGATTGCGACCCTATGGACTGTAGCCTGGACTCTGTCCATGGGATTCTCCAGGCAAGAGTACTGGAGTGGGTTGCCATGCCCTCCTCCAGGGAATCTTCCTGACCCAGGGATGGAACCAGCGTCTCTCACTACTCCAGCATTGGCAGGAGGGTTCTTTACCCCTAGAGCCACCTGGGAAGTCCATATCAAATTCAGGGATTACAATAATCAATTTAAGGATATGAATACAATGTTTATATGAGTAAGATAGACCACAGATTTTATGTAATTCAATTTACTTCTAGTGTAATATTTTATAAAGCCAATCAATGTATCAAAATAAAAGTTAATTTTTATCACTCATTCTTATATGTAATTATTAATATCTTGTAGTCTTACAAGTCAGAGCTTGAGAAATGTTTCTGAATTTAGTTGCATATGGGTAACTAAATTTCAACATTTTAATAATTTCGTGAACTACTTTTCATATATCATGAAGAAGCTAAGCTATATGTTAAAAAATCATAAAAGAAAAATATTTAAACTCTAAATATTACAAGAGAATGGAGAAAAATGATTGAGTATTGAGATTCACAGGTGAGAAATCAACCTTGACCTCCCTGTATTAATATTTCTCTTTAATGATGACCTAATGTAGATGCAATACTTTTGGCTAACAAACTGATACCAGTTGTAGTTAGTCCATATGAACATGTCTAAATACTATGTCTCTTTGTTTACTATTATATATTAATTATATTACATATGGCATAATTATAACATATTACTTGTTATACTAATATATAATATTTAACTATTTTACATGATGTCTATTGATTAGATACATTTTTCTTCTTACTATTATAAACTGTCTCCTATTCACTTGCCTAAATAATCAGCACAGACCTACCAAATGAAAGTCTGAGATCTTATTGACCCTCATTTACTTTTTTATGAGTTTTAATTTACTCATCACTTCCTCTATCACTTTATTCCTAACTGTTCATTGTATATGTGTCTGTCTATTGGTATTGTCTCTAGTTTATCTGCCTCCACTTTCCACCCTCAGTAAAGTCTGCTTCTTTTCCTGTGAGAGCTGAAGACAGCTCTCACAGTGCTGTCTTCCGTACCTAAATCCTAAATATGTCTTATGGTTTATATTTCCAAGGTTCAGTTATTAAGTTATATTTCAATGTGATGATTAATGTGATGAATTGTAGTAATGTATTCTTACATAGAAATGGCAGGTGACAATCATCCACATGAAGGTTATTCCTATGCATTTTCAAGTGACCTTGTAGAGTAAAGGTCATCCACATTGCTGAGTGTTTCAGGCTAGAGAAGAGAAGTTAGAACTTCATGTCAGTTTCACCATCTATTAAACATCATTTAGCTAGAAACACAGAAGTCATTCTTTCCTCATGTTTCTACATTCACACCATGTAGACAATCATGTAGGCTGTGACTTTTCTCCCACTTACATATTTCTTAAACCGCTTGTCTTCTCTCCCACTAGCTTCCCTTAATCAACAATCTCATCACCATACTTTGCCTGAATAGCCAACAGCTGCCTCTGTGGTTCCTGGTACCTGAGTCCTTCTGTCATCACATCTTGCAGGAAGACCCATCATGTAAACCACATCATTGTAGCATCCTTGTTCAAAATTCTGCAATGGTTCTTACCACCTGAAAGAGAAATTTTAATGTTTACTACATGGCTCTCACAGCCTTTATAATTCCACCTCCCCTTGTTCACCACCAGCATCCCCAAACTTTATGCTACAGGAATTTATAATTATTTGCAGTTTCCAAAGCACAATTCACATTTGCAGCAAAATCTTTGCATTGAGTATTTTTTCTCAGAAATACCCAAGCTGACTTATCAGAAAAATCTAACTCTTCTTTCAAATCTTAGATTAATGTTGCTTGTTCTGTGATGGTCTATGTTGTGCTTACAAATCAGCCTAATAGCTTCTTCGATTATTTTCCCACCTCTTCTCATATATTAGACTCATTATTATTAGTGTTTTTATAATTAGCTTGCCTATCTAATAAACTGCATACTTTCTTGTGGATGTGCTAAGTCGCTTCAGTTGTGTCCGACTCTTTGCGACCCTATTGACTGTGGCCCACAAGGATCCTTTGTCCATGGGATAATCCAGGCAAGAATACTGCAGTGGGTTGCCGTGCCCTCCTCCAGGGGACCTTCCTGACTCAGGGATCAAAGTCTCATCTCACACATCTCTTGCATTAGCAGAAGGGTTCTTTATCACCTGGGGATTAAATATTCTCATCACTGTGTTCCTACACACTAGCACAGTCATAGTACATATTGGATGGACATGCTCAGCATGTCTGACTTTGTGACCCCATGGACTGTAGCCTGCCAGGCTTCTCTATCCATAGAATTTTCTGGGTAAGAATGCTGCAGTGGGTTGCCATTTCCTCTTCCAGGAGATCTTCTCGACCCAGGGATTGAACCCACATTTCCTGCATCAGCAGGCAGATTCTTTACCACCTGAGCCACCTAGGAAGCTATTTAGTACATATTAGGAGCTTAATACGGAGAAGGCAATGGCACGCCACTCCAGTACTTTTGCCTAGAAAATCCCATGGATGGAGGAGCCTGGTAGGCTGCAGTCCATGGGGTCGCTAAAGTCGGACACGACTCAGTGACTTTACTTTCACTTTTCACTTTCATGCATTGGAGAAGGCAATGGCAACCCACTCCAGTGTTCTTGCCTGGAGAATCCCAGGGACGGGGAAGCCTGGTGGGCTGCTGTCTACGGGGTCGCACAGAGTTGGACACTACTGAAGTGACTTAGCAGCAGCAGGAGCTTAATAAATATTTATTGAGTGTATGAGTGCACTTCCCTGGTGACTCAGATGGTGGAGAATCCTCCTGCAATACAGGAGACCTGGGTTTAATCCCTGGGTCAGGAAGAGCCCCCTGGAGAAGGGAATGGCTACCTATTCAAGTATTCTTGCCTGGAGAATTAGTGACTAAATTATATTGCTATCTAGGGAAACAATAGTCTCTAATATTTGTCATTCAACATTATCTAATATATAATGTTTCTAATATTTAATATTATCTAATGCTTTCTATACTGGGAAATTTCCTAAAACAAAACAAGATAAAAAATACATTCATATATTCTCAGATGGCACTAGAGGTAAAGAACCCACCTGCCAATGCAGGAGACAGAAGAGACGCAGGTTTGATCCCTGGATCCGGAAAATCCCCTGATTTCCCAGGAAAAGGAAATGGAAACACTCTCCAGTATTCTTTCCTGAAACATCCCATGGACAGAGAGGAGCCTGGCAGGCTACAGTCCATAGGGTCACACAGAGTCAGACACCACTGAAGCAAGTTATCACTCACACAGGCAGGTTAACTCAGTTAATGTGTAGGTGCTACAATTACCTCTATTTTATAGATGAGGAAATTGAGGGAACATTTTGTGGTTTGCCTAAGAACCTACAGAAAGTAAATGGAAAAGCAAGTATTCAAACCCAGGCAATGTAGCTTTAGAAACCTCTCTCCCAACCACACCACTGTATCACTTTATAATTGGATATAATGTTACAAGATTTTGATTCTGCTTGTTTCTAGGCTTGTTTGATAAACATTTGGAGAGTCCACCAGGAGTTATTTGCAAGATGGATATTTTTAAAACCTAAAAATAAAATTAGGGAAAAATTTCTGTGTTTCAGATAGCATGGTGCCTGCCTTGGATAATAATTCCCCAGCATGGCCAATGAACTTGTGCTTGAGGGCCTAAGGAGAGAGAAACTCTAGGCTAAAAAATAAAAAGCTGTTTTTACACCAGGCACAAGGCATAAATAGTGCTCAGATGTCCAGATGAGAAATCATGGATTAGCATTTATCTCACTTCTGCATTGGGTACAGCATGGATTTGGACCGTCAGTAACGTAGGGTCGGGCTTCTAAAACTTTAACGCACTTGGTTACACCTGTGGCACTGTTTAGGTACAGGGAGCTTGTTCACAAAGTAACAAACAAACCCACATCATCTGCTTGAATCTTTGAGTTGATTTCAATTTCCAGTGTTATTCAGAAACAGCGAGAAGTTTTCCTTAAAACGTTAGCAAAATTTTGACAGTTAATATTTGCATGGCAGTTATAAGTTACCAATTCTGGACTCTGATAAACTAATTCTTTCCATGAGCACTTACTTTCTACCTTACAGCTTTAACCTAGACAGACAATGGAATCACTTTTGCTCATTTTTTCCCAAGCTATTGCATCCAAAGTTAGTAATGCATGGCAAATTTTAGTGAAGATTTTGCATGGTGAAAAACTTTTATATGTCAGAAATGCTTGCATGTCCTGTTATCCTTAAAAGTTCTTTGGCCTCCTCATAGACCATTATTTTTGTCCGGCCGCCCTTCTCCAGAGAGAGCCCAGCCTTATGTGCCTTGTTGCCTGCCTACTTCCCTTCCCCCACTCCAATTTCTCCCTTCTTACAGCAAATTACAAATTCCTTATCAGTGTTTTATGATAACAGTATGGCTATATTTCTTTGTTTTGTACAGAACAAATCATCCAAGTCCCAGACTTGCCCTCCCATCATAGTTGATCAAAGTATATCTCTCAAATTAGAATCAATAAGTAAATTTGTAAAAATTCCTTCTTCATAGATTCTCTTGTGGCAATAGTCCAAATAAATTTTTACCAAATCATCGATCTTAATTGTCAAATGAATGCATAGTACAAACCCATATGTCTCACTTTGCAAAGAAGAATTCCACTGGCTCTCACTCATTATTTACAGAGAAACTGTCTCTCATCTAGGCTTTAAAATTAATTTGTGTTTTTAATTGATTGATCTTAGCTTTTAAATAAAATATAAGCATTTTATTTTTATGTATATTATCATATATATTTAAATGTACCTGAATGAAAACTGTAACCACATACCAAATTGCTTTTATTTTTGGACAGTATTTTTCTTTTTTCTTCCTTTTTCCTTTAATCTTACTTACTCCTCTCTTTCTTCACGATATTTTTGAACCCATATTTTCACTCTACTTGTCTAAATACAAGTGACTGTCTTTCCGTATTATTCACTGGAATGGAATGGAAACGTAAACAGAACCATGTGTTTATGTACATACGCAGAAGAGGAGAGACCAGTCATCTTCTCATTCAGATACGTTCAGCACAGGACTCTACAATCTCATAGAGCTATAATTAAATAATTTTAGTGGTATCTATATTCAATATTAAAATTTATACATGAGCAGAAAGGTAAAGATCTACAAAATGACCCTTTTTCAAAAGCAATGAATTCATCCCCAAGTAATGCAAGCCGCAGTCCCCAACCTTTTTGGTACCAGGGACTGATTTTATGGAAGACGATTTTTCTACAGAGGAAGAAGGTGATGGTTCAGGCAGTAATGTGAGCATGGGGAGTGATGGGGAGCTACAGATAAAGATGAAGCTTTACTCATTCACTGGCCACTCCCCTCCTGCTCAGCAGCCCTGTTCTGATCAGGGGGTTGTGGACCCCTGTCTTAAAAGATTTCACTATACTTTGTGGTTTAACAACCAAAAATTAAAATTATTGGTTACTGTTAACTTTACTAGTAGAAGGCAATTATGTTTTCTCTTGGAAAGAAGCATTGTTTTAGAGATCAAGTTATTTACAACTATGTTGTGAAAAATGCATTTGGAAGACTCATTATGCCCTTCTTGTTCTTTTGTATTGACATTGCAAGGCAATGCAAAGATTTTTTCACTTCTTAATCAAAAATCATAAATAACTTTCTTAAAGTTAGAACATTATTATAAAGTCATAATGAGCCACAAGTATCATGAATTGAATGCAGTATGGTTTATTTAAAAAGTCCTCTGCAAGCAAGGTATCATTAATAACTCAGTAGGCACAGTGCCAACTAATCTCCGTGACCTAAATGGAAAAGGTATACAGGTTACAT
Organism: Bos mutus; assembly: GCF_027580195.1. NCBI lineage: Eukaryota > Metazoa > Chordata > Mammalia > Artiodactyla > Bovidae > Bos > Bos mutus. Next base: position 94,747,810 of record NC_091618.1, on the reverse strand, counting down.
TGGGCTGTTAGAACAATGCAAAGGACTATGCTAATATGTCCAGCTATAGGATGATTATAGTAGTAATAATAGTGTTAGTCACTCAGTCATGTCCAACGCTTTGTGACCCCTTAGACTATAGCCTGCCAGGCTTCTCTGTCCATGGAATTCTCCAAGCAAGAATACTGGAGTGAGTAGCCATTCCCTTCTCCAGGGGATCTTCCTGACCCAGGGATTGAACTGGGATCTTTTGCACTGTGGGCAGATTCTTCACGGTCTGAGCCACCAGGGAAGTCCAAAGATGATTATAGGAGGGTTAAAGGAAGATATTAAAAAACAAAAACAAAAAAAAAACACCAAAATTGCCAGAGTCAAATTACAACTAATACAGCATGTTATATGAAACTGTTTAAATAACAGCCACCTCAGGAACGGAAAATAAATGTTTCCTCCTTTCACAACAGTAATTCATTTTTAAGAGAATAATACAGATAATCACTGGGTTAGTAAAGAATGTCTGACTTTATATCTCAATGCCTATTTTCTAAAATCTCCTGATATTGAATTTTTGCACAGAGCATGTCAGTGCTCTGTGTGTTGGGATGCTGGAAAGTAAACGGAACTGCTATGGACGTCTTTATAGGAATCTCTTGTTCCAGGTCTCAGCTTAGCCCTTGGTCTTTCTTTTCACAGTAGGAAAAATATTAATACTAACTGTGCTATCTTTGCCTCAGGGGCCACAAGGACACACCCACTCATTTGCTATTTATCCCTCAGGCGTCTTGCCAATAAATGCTCTGTAGTGCTGAGATCCTAACCTATGGTAACATTTTTCATTTCAAAGATGGAGTCAACAATACTAATCTGGAGAAAATTAAAGAGATGGGGACAGAAAAAATGGCGAACAGGTGTAATGAAAGTGAAGTATAAATGAGAGTAAACTGGGAGGCAAAGAAATTAAGTGACACAAAGTGTAAGAAATGGAAGATTGAAAAATAATGAAAGCATTAAAAATGTAAGGGCCACTGTTGAGAAAATATTCTCCAGGACCTTGAGGCTCTCAATTCGTCTTCCTCGCTCAACAAATCTGACCTGTCACTGGAAATCCGTACTCCTTTCCCAAAACTTTTTCTGCAAATGCTGAGGTCAGTAAGTCTGTTCTCCAATAAGATAAGGACATATACTCTTTGTTATTTCCATTTTTCACATATTACTGTTGGTCATGACACATGTGCACATGCACACACGCACAAACACACACACATACTCACAGGAAAGGAGCGTTTTTCATGAAGTTACATTAGTATTTTATAATATGCATTTGTGTGTAATTTTGACCTTAGGCAATTATGCAGAAGAAATACATTGAATGTAAGACAAATTTACAAGACAAACATAAGGTTAGTGAAGCTATTTCAGTTCAGTTCAGGTCACTCAGTTGTGTCCGACTCTTTGCGGCACCATGGACTGCACTTTGCCAGGCTTCCCTGTCCATCACCAACTCCCAGAACTTACTCAAACTCATGTCCATTGAGTCGGTGATGCCATCCAACCATTTAATCCTCTGTGGTTCCCTTCTCCTCCCACCTTCACTCTTTGCCAGCATCAGGGTCTTTTCAAATGCGTCAGTTCTTCGCATGAGGTGGCCAAAGTATTGGAGTTCCAGCTTTAGCATCAGTTCTTCCAATGGATATCCAGGACTGAGTTCCTTTAGGATGGACTAGTTGGATCTCCTTGCAGTCCAGTGGACTCTCAAGAGTCTTCTCCAACACCACAGTTCAAAAGCATCAATTCTTTAGTGCTCAGCTTTCTTTATAGTCCAACTATCACATCCATACACAACTACTGGAAAAATATTAGCTTTGACTAGATGGACGTTTGTTGGCAAAGTAATGTCTCTGCTTTTTAATGCTGTCTAGGTTAGTCATAGCTTTTCCTCCAAGGAGCAAGCCTCTTCTAATTTCATGGCTGCAGTCACCATCTATAGCGATTTTAGAGCCCAAGAAAATAGAGTCTGTCACTGTTTCCACTTTCCCATCTATTTCACATGAAGTGATGGGACCAGATGCCATGATCTTAGTTTTCTGATTGTTGAGTTTTAAGCCAGCTTTTTCATTTTTCTGTTTCACTTTCATCAAGAGGCTCTTTAGTTCTTCTTTGCTTTCTGCTGTAAGGGTGGTATCATCTGCACATCTGTGGTGATTGATATTTCTCCCAGCAATCATGATTCCAGCTTGTGCATCATCCAGCCCAGTGTTTTGCATGATATACTCTGCATATAAGTTATTTAATCACACCAAATTACATCTGACCTTTATCATTTATCCAAAGCAATGAAGTAAAATGCTCTTGTCAATATTTCTGTTTTATTTTCAGTTTTGTTCATGCAACTTAGTGTATTTCTTATACAGGTCAGGAAGCAACAGTTAGAACTGGACATGGAACAACAGACTGGTTCCAAATAAGAAAAGGAGTTGGTCAAGGCTGTATATTATCACCCTGCTTATTTAAATTATATGCAGAGTACATCATGAGAAACGCTGGGCTGGAAGAAGCACAAGTTGGAGTCAAGATTGCCAGGAGAAATATCAATAACCTCAGATATGCAGATGACACCACCCTCATGGCAGAGAGTGAAGAGGAACTAAAAAGCCTCTTGATGAAAGTGAAAGAGGAAAGTGAAAAAGTTGGCTTAAAGCTCAACATTCAGAAAACGAAGATCATGGCATCTGGTCCCATCACTTTTTGGGAAATAGATGGGGAAGCAGTGGAAACAGTGTCAGACTTTATTTTTTGGGGCTCCAAAATCACTGCAGATGGTGATTGAAGCCATGAAATTAAAAGACGCTTACTCCTTGGAAGAAAAGTTATGACCAACCTAGATAGCATATTGAAAAGCAGAGACATTACTTTGCCAACAAAGGTCTGTCTAGTCAAGGCTATGGTTTTTCCAGTGGTCACGTATGGATGTGAGAGTTGGACTGTGAAGAAAGCTGAGTGCTGAAGAATTGATGCTTTTGAACTGTGGTGTTGGAGAAGACTCTTGAGAGTCCCTTGGACTGCAAGGAGATCCATCCAGTCCATCCTGAAGGAGATCAGTCCTGGGTGTTCTTTGGAAGGAATGCTGCTAAAGCTGAAACTCCAGTACTTTGGCCACCTTATGTGAAGAGTTGACTCATTGGAAAAGACTGATGCTGGGGGATTGGGGGCAGGAGGAAAAGGGGACGACAGAGGATGAGATGGCTGGATGGCATCACCAACTCGATGGACGTGAGTTTGAGTGAACTCCGGGAGTTGGTGATGGACAGGGAGGCCTGGCGTGCTGCGATTTATGGGGTCGCAAAGAGTCGGACATGACTGAGCGACTGAACTGACTGACTGATACTGTATTTTCATGTCTGACAGACTGCACATTCTTATGTTTATTGATATTATCATTTAAAATATGGCTTCTCCTCATTTTCTTGGTTGCTTGGGAGAGTATTTTTTTCTTACTTTTATGCAGTATACGGTACAGTGTTCCTTAGTAAAATATTTTTAAAAGCTTTTTCTTTCTTCATATATTTCCAGGGTGTAGACTCAAACATAAATTCACAGTCTGATATTTGGTTTTATAACTTGTTAATTCATTGTTCTAGTTTAATAAGAATTTATTTGAATCTTAACATTATTTTAATTTGCATTTCTTCCAGTAGTAGAAAAAATCATCTTGTGGTGATTTACCTAACTGTACACCTGTTTTAAGTTATTCATACACTTTGAAAACTTGCTCAATCTAAAGCTACACTAACATAGACCATCTGGGAATATCATGAGAATACACAAGTAGATCAATAGAACAGGTTTGATAATCCAAAAATAAATTCTTACATTTGTGGTACATTGATTTTTCACAAAGTCATCAAGACAGTTTGATAGGAAAAAGCCGGACTTTTCACCACAACATCCTGGGACAGTAAGATATAACAATGCAGATATTTATCCCTATCTCATATCACGCAAACATTAGCTTAAAAGGATAACAGATTTAAATGCAAGAGCTAAACTGTAAACATTTTATAAGAAAACATAAAGAAGATATTTTCATGACTTTGAATTAGTCAAAGATTTCTAAAATATGATTAAAAGCATGACCCATAAAATAAATACAAAAAATTGAACTTCATAAAAATTAATAGCTTTCTTTCTAAGGACGCCATTTAAAAAATGAAAAGGAATAGGGAAAATTATAATTCAGATATGATAAAATTACTTGTGTATGTTTTTTGCTATTTGGTCACCAAGTTGTGCCTAACTCTTTTTGCAACTCCAAGGGCTGTAGCCTGCCAGGCTCCTCTCTCCATTGGATTTCCTAGGCAAAAACACTGTCAATTCAGTTCAGTTCAGTTCAGTTGTTCAGTCGTGTCTGACTCTTTGTGACCCCGTGAATCGCAGCATGCCAGGCCTCCCTGTCCATCGCTAACTCCCAGAGTTCACTCAGACTCACGTCCATCGAGTCAGTCATGCCATCCAGCCATCTCATCCTCTGTTGTTCCTTCTCCTCCTTCCCCCAATCCCTCTCAGCATCAGTCTTCTCCAGTGAATCAACTCTTCTTATCAGGTGGCCAAAGTACTGGAGTTTCAGCTTTAACATCATTCCTTCCAATGAACACCCAGGACTGATCTCCTTTAGAATGGACTGGTTGGATCTCCTTGCAGTCCAAGGGACTCTCAAGAGCCTTCTCCGACACCACGGTTCAAAAGCATCAATTCTTCGGCGCTCAGCTTTCTTCACAGTCCAACTCTCACATTCATACATGACCACAGGGAAAACCATAGCCTTGACTAGATGGACCTTTGTTGGCAAAGTAATGTCTCTGCTTTTGAATATGCTGTCTAGTTTGGTCATAACTTTCCTTCCAAGGAGTAAGTGTCTTAATTTCATGGCTCCAATCACCATCTGCAATGATTTTGGAGCCCCCAAAAATAAAGTCTGACACAGTTTCCACTGTTACCCCATCTATTTCCCATGAAGTGATGGGACCAGATGTGATTATGGGTAGGATTATTTATAGTCCTCTTTTATTTTCTGTACTTTATTTAAAAGGGGGTGGTTCTTGGATGTTTTATCTTCCAGGTATCATCTTTACAACTTGATATGTTACATATAAATGGCAGTTATCTATAAACCCCATAAATACAAGGATCACATTTTTTTAAATTATCAAATCCATAAATATTTCAGACTTGTCGGAGTTGCTTATTGAGAGGTTTTTGCTACCAGTAAATTCTCTGACAGTGTAAAAATACTCCTTAGTTCATTTAGCCACTAGGACATTTTATCCTTTGTTTAGGAGGCTGAAAAAATCATGGCCCTCTTGTACATAGTGATCTTATGCACCGATATCAGTATGTTCTCTTGGAGTAAAAAAGATTTGGAATGACAGACTAATTATAGCTCAAGCAGGCAGATCTCTTGGCTTCTGTCTCATCCGAGCAAGGATTCAAACCAACAGATTGGTTACAGCTCAAACAGATAGAACTTGTACCAGTCACCAATCAGGAATGGAAATGTATACTGGGTGCATGATCAAGGTCAATCAGGAAAGACGGCATGTCTGGGTACATGAAAAATAAGGCTTTTACATATTCATCTAGGCATGGACTGAGAGTTTTGATTGACAGTTGCGAATTATATAACAACAGACTCTACTGCACATCTTTCCCATAATTCAGTCTGTTATAATCAGATGTATGTATATATAGAATATTGATGAATGCTTAATGGGGCTCCTGGGTGCCTAAGGTTACTTGAGGACACAGCTGTGCATCCAGGGTACATGTGCTTGAATTGGAGAAGCCCCTGTGGTTACTTTGTACCACTGCATGCCCAGGGCACATGCTCAGAAGTTGGAAAAGTCTTTGTGGTTATTTTTCTAGCATATCTGTGAGCTCTCCTGGGCATGTCTAAGTGGGGATTAGAGATTCAGGTTGCATCCTTTTCAGCTAGGCCACTTCTTGTGCTTGGGCATAACTTCCTACCCAATAGAACCATGGACAATTTGAAGTGCTTTCTTAATTTTCAAACATATAAAAACTTCTAGTTACTTTTGTTGTATTGATTAATAGCTAAATTTTGCTATGATCAGAGAGCAGATCCTTTGATTTTAGTAATTTGAAATTTGTTGACCTGTTTCATGACTCAGTATCTGATCAAATCTTGTGAATGATCCATGTACTTAAATAGCATGAAAGTGAAAATGAAAGTCGCTCAGTCATGTCCAACTCTTTGCGACCCCATGGACTGTACAGTCCATGGAATTCTCCAGACCAGAATACTTGAATGGATAACCTTTTCCTTCTCCAGGGGATCTTCCCAACCCAGGGATCGAACCCAGGTCTCCCATATTGCAGGCATGTTCTTTACCAACTGACCTATCAAATTATTTTTTGTTCCTTTTTTTTTCCTGCAGTGCAAGGCCTTATATAAAGTCAGTGCATTTATTATAAATCTTACTTTTCTAATATCCTTAATAATTTGTGTCTATTTTTCAATTGATTACTGAAAGAGCTACATCGAAGTTTTCCATAGTAATTGTGAATTTGCCTATATCTTCTTTAAATTTATTAACTTTTCTTTATATAACTTAGTTTATATTTTAGGTCATTGTGGCTGAAAGTGTATTTTCTCATGATTAATGCCTTTAATCATCTTTGGAAGAGTTATTTTCCTTTAAGTCTGTTTGCCTGTTATGAATACAGCTACCCCTGGTTTATTTGGGGAAGCATTACTATGTTTATGTTTAGATACAGTGTATCTACTTTTATCCTTGACTTGCATGTCTTAGAAAATGCCTAGAGTTAAATTTTGTCTACTGTATAAGCATGTAATAGCATTAATTGACAAATCCATTATTTTATTTTATTTTATTTTATTTTTTTGTCATGTTGATAAAGTCTCTTTTAATCTGGAACACTTTTACAGCCTTTCTTTGTTTTTTATGATATTGTCATTGTTAAAGAATACTGCCCCTACTTTGGTTTTTTTTTTTTTTTTGACAGCTTTAATTTTTCAGCACTTTTTTTTTTTTTTATTTGATAAATTTAACGCCTTTTATTGCCATACCTCATTTTACTGTGCTTTGCTTTAGTGAGCTTTATAGATACATGTTTTTTTTTTTTTTTCCCCTTGTTAATTTTCTGTTTAGTTGATCTATCCATAAGTGTGAGTGGGGTATTAAAGTCTCCCACTATTATTGTGTTATTGTTAATTTCTCCTTTCATACTTGTTAGGATTTGTCTTACATACTGCGGTGCTCCCATGTTGGGTGGATATATATTTATAATTGTTATATCTTCTTCTTGGATTGATCCTTTGATCATTATGTAGTGACCTTCTTTGTCTCTTTTCACAGCCTTTGTTTTAAAGTCTAATTTATCTGATACGAGTATTGTGACTCCTGCTTTCTTTTGGTCCCAATTTGCATGGAAAATCTTTTCCAGCCCTTCACTTTCAGTCTGTATGTGTCCCCTGTTTTGAGGTGGGTCTCTTGTAGACAACATATGTAGGGGTCTTGTTTTTGTATCCATTCAGCCAGTCTTTGTCTTTTGTTTGGGCATTCAACCCATTTACGTTTAAGGTAATTACTGATAAGTATGATCCTGTTGCCATTTACTTTATTGTTTTGGGTTCGAGTTTATACACCATTTTTGTGTTTCCTGTCTAGAGAATATCCTTTAGTATTTGTTTGAGAGCTGGTTTGGTGGTGCAGAATTCTCTCAGCTTTTGCTTGTCTGAAAAGCTTTTGATTTCTCCTTCATACTTGAATGAGATCCTTGCTGGGTACAATAATCTGGGCTGTAGGTTATTTTCTTTCATCATTTTAAGTATGTCTTGCCATTCCTCCTGGCTTGAAGAGTTTCTATTGAAAGATCAGCTGTTATCCTTATGGGAATTCTCTTGTGTGTTATTTGTTGTTTTTCCTTCCTGCTTTTAATATTTGCTCTTTGTGTTTGATCTTTGTTAATTTGATTAATATGTGTCTTGGGGTGTTTCTCCTTGGGTTTATCCTGTTTGGGACTCTCTGGGTTTCTTGGACTTGGGTGATTATTTCCTTCCCCATTTTAGGAAGTTTTCAACTATTATCTCCTCAAGTATTTTCTCATGGTCCTTCTTTTTGTCTTCTTCTTCTGGAACCCCCATGATTCGAATGTTGTAGCGTTTAATATTGTCCTGGAGGTCTCTGAGATTGTCCTCACTTCTTTTAATTCGTTTTTCTTTTATCCTCTCTGATTCATTTATTTCTACCATTCTATCTTCCAATTCACTAATCCTATCTTCTGCCTCTGCTATTCTACTATTTGTTGGCTCCAGAGTGTTTTTAATTTCATTTATTGCATTATTCATTATATACTGACTCTTTTTATTTCTTCTAGGTCCTTGTTAAACCTTTCTTGCATCTTCTCAATCCTTGTCTCCAGGCTATTTATCTGTGATTCCATTTTAATTTCAAGATTTTGGATCAATTTCACTATCATTATTTGGAATTCTTTATCAGGTAGATTCCCTATCTCTTCCTCTTTTGTTTGGTTTGGTGGGCATTTATCCTGTTCCTTTATCTGCTGGGTATTCCTCTGTCTCTTCATCTTGTTTAAATTGCTGAGTTTGGGAGTCCTTTCTGTATTCTGGCAGTTTGTGGAGTTCTCTTATATTGTGGCGTTTCCTCGCTGTGTGTGGGTATGTAGAGGTGGCTTGTCAAGGTTTCCTGGTTAGGGAAGCTTGTGTCGGTGTTCTGGTGGGTGGAGCTGTATTTCTTCTCTTTGTTCAGTCGCGCTATGGGGAGGGAGGGAGGGATGCTGCAAACAAATGACACTGGCGCGCGCGCCGCAGTGCCTCAGCCACACTGGGTCTGCCCGCGCCACGCCACGTGTAGCCTCCCTGCCCACACTGCTCAGGCTCTAGGTTGTTCCGCCGGGAACAATCCGAGGCTGGGCCTGGGTTGCATGCACCTCCCAGGTCCAAGCCGCTCAGGTTCAGGCACTCAGGTAGTCCTCAGAGGCGCAGACTCAGTTGGGCCTGCGTTTTGTGCTCTTCCCAGGTCCGAGCAGCTCAGGTGATGAGGTGTTTGGCGGCGCCAATGCTGCGACTTATCGCCTCCCGCCACTTGGTTATCTGGGTGTAAAACCGCGCACCTTCTCAGGCAGATGTTGACCGTCCAGACCCCAATAAGTTTTAGTTAGCAAAGAAGCCAGTTTTATAGATAATGTCGCTCTGGGGCTGCGATTGCCCCCTTCCGCTCTGGCTGCCTGTTACCGGAGGGGGAAGGTTTGCAGCCGGCTACCTCTGTTTAGTCCTTTGTTCCAAGGCGCTGGCTGGCGGTGTCTTAGGTTAGGGCTGGCTTTTCGTATGGTAGATATCCCACAGTCTGGTTTGCTAGCCCAAATTATTTCGCTCAGATAGTGCTCAGGGTATTCAGGCCAGATTCTTACTCTCAGTGATGCAGCCCGCGCCACGCCTCCCTGCCCAGCCCCCGCTTGCTAATGGCGGATGCAGGCGTCTGCGCTGCTTCTCTGCTGGAGGAGTTACCGTAGGGCTGCAATCTGCGCAGTTTTAATTGTTTATTTATTTTTCTCCCTGTTATGTTGTCCTCTGTGCTTCCAAAGCTCGGCACGGATTCGGCAGTGAGAAGGTTTCCTGGTGTTTGGAAACTTCTCTCTTTTTAAGACTCCCTTCCCGGGACGGAACTCCGTCCCTCCCTCTTTTGTCTCTTTTATTGTCTTTAATATTTTTTCCTACCTCCTTTCGAAGAGTTGGGTTGCTTTTCTGGGTGCCTGATGTCCTCTGCCGGCATTCAGAAGTTGTTTTGTGGAATTTACTCGACGTTTAAATGCTCTTTTGATGAATTTGTGGGGGAGAAAGTGTTTTCCCTGTCCTACTCCTCCGCCATCTTGGCGCCTTCCCCCCAGACAAATCCATTATTTTAGAGCTTGTAATTTTAATCACAATGAAGTTAGGAGACCTGCCAAACAATTCCTGAGCTATGGAAGTATTAATTACGCCAAAGTGTGTTTAAATTGTCCTTTGTAACAAAATATAATACATTATTCACCAAAGCTATTTTTAAGGCCTACCTTCAGAATTTAATTAATCAGTTTTACAGTCTTATTACCTCTTAGCTATGACATTCTATTACATTTTTATTTGCACTGTATGAAGTATTGATGGATAAGAATAATGATTTTTTATTTAATTAAAGGAAAAATTACAGTAAAAAATGGGTACATATAGAAATACTTTTGAAATCATTTCACTTTTTAATACTTTCTACAGCTGCTGCTTCTGCTAAGTTGCTTCAGTCGTGTCCAACTCTGTGCGACCCCATAGATGGCAGCCCACCAGGCTCCTCCGTCCATGGGATTTTCCAGGCAAGAGTACTGGAGTGGGATGCCATTGCCTTCTCTGCTAATACTTTCTAACCAACCATATATCTTTTCCAAAATTATTCTTGCTCTCATTTTGTATACTAAACACTAACCCCTTTCATTGACTACATATTGTGCTAATTCTTGAAATTGCTAAGCCTTTCCTTTTATGTAGTTGGTTCATACTCCCATCCAATTTACAGGCAATTTTTTGCTAAACTCCATTTGAATATGTTTTATTACAATACAGATACAAATAAATGTATCCAACAGGGTTAACCTCAGTTCCTAAGTGTCAAAGTAATTTTCTTTCACAGGTGACTACATCCAGCATTTGAACATTGAAGATACACACAGGCCTGGCATCTCGGGTCATTTTAGTCACAGAGCTTTTTATACAGTCAGCAAAACTGTCATGGAACCTACATCACTGCTTGGCTTTGCTGTTTCCATAGATGCCTGAAGCACTTAGTAAATATCTCACACTAAATACTTTCCAAAGAATCTAATCTGTGACAGCAGACAAACTTGTAACTGTGCTTGTGCAAAATGGAATAAGCTCAAATTGAAGTTTCATAGAAGAACTTGAAGTGGGAGACTTTACCATCCACACAATCAGATCTGTTTCCACAGGAGGATGCAAAAGCTTAGAGATAAGGGGAAAAACTCAACAGAAAAAGCCAAAGGTTATAAACTGGACATGCACAGAAAAACAAAATGGACTTTAAAATGTGAAAATATGCTTAATTCCTCTTATAATGAAAGAAATGATACCTAAGACTGAGCATGCACACATAAAACAAACTGGCAAGAGTCTCTGCCTCAGGAGATGGGAACAAAACTGCTTAGTGAGAAAAGTACAGGAGTCCCACTGTTTACTACTCGTGCATGTGTGCCAAGTTGCTTCAGTCGTGTCTGAATCTTTGTGACCCTATGGACTGTAGCCCGCCAGGCTGCTCTGTCACGGGATTCTCCAGGCAAAATACTCGAGTGGGTTGCCATGCCCTCCTCCAGGGGATCGTCCCAGCCCAGGGTCTCTTATGTCTGCTACTGTCATACTGCACAACCCTTTAAGATGTCACTGGAAATGGATATGTGATTTAAAATTCAATACGAAATTTTTGAGTGGTCGGATTTTCTGGAGTTCTCTGAACATTTCTAGGTGTCCTGGCAGCTAATAACAGTTGTCTCTCCTAACAGCTAAGGCATTGTTTCTCATTTTCTTTATTCTTTTCATCACTTTCTCTCTTCTGAACAGCAGTTCAGTAATAAACATGGACATTTATTTTATTGAAAAACATAACATTTGTCTCTACTTCAGATAAAGACTTTAGTCATCGACTTTAGTCATCATTTCCTAATTTTTTTTTTCAACCACAAGCCTCTATCTACACGAGGTTAATGAATAGGAATATTTGAAGAGGTGATATGATGTGGTATCTGAGTTTGCCATCCAGGAATCCTCTGATTATCCATTACCTGTTTTTGGTTAAATTCATAAACTGTGTAATTCTGTTAATATGAACTAAAATATATTAGGAAAGCCAATATTTCTGCTTCTTTTGTTTATTTTTTAGAGTATCACAAGTATAGCACTTGAACCTGACAATAAGGATTCTGTCCTCTGATCTAGGATTAGTCATACTGGTATGATACTACTCAGTGCTTTCAAAAGCTAAGTAAATCAGCTCTTCTGTGAAAATTAGAAAAAGGAACTCTCTGTTCAAAGACAAACTGGATAAAAAGTTCCTCTCTGAACTGAGCAATTAGGTAAAAAGTTTCCCTATCTGGTAAGGAGCTCAGGGTACAACTTGGTATGTGTGCAGAGGGATGTCAGCCCCTTGGCCAGAGTACAAGCCACCCAACTCTGAGCAACGGGGCTGCCTTGGCCAGCCCAGGGATGGAGACAAAGGTCGGGTGCAGCTCAGAACTGTTATTCCACCTAATATAAGCTAACACCAGTTATGCCAAAGAAAACTGACACCTTGCCTGCCTTCACTTCGAATGAGCAGAGCAACAGAACCTATGTTAGAGAGGAATGAAAAAGAATTTTGGTTTCTCTGATAAATCAGTATATTTAAATAAATATAAATAAATAACCTTCTCCTCAAAACAGAGTAGTAACCCTATCTCCACTTAGTTCCTGTCTGCTAAATAAAGTCATCTTGAGCTTTACCAGAAACTTCTCTCAAGAAGCACCATTTTTCCTCAATTTTGGAGAGCTGATCTCTGAAAATCTCTGACAAGGAAAATAGCAGTTTCTATCAACAACTGGTTCCCATCAATAATCTTGTTATTGTTGTGGATTATTTTTTCAACACCTGAGATATTTTTATTTGGTGAAATCAGTACCTGTCTTGTAGACTTCTTTGAAAGCAAACTTTTTTCTTTTATATCTGAGTCTTGATAATTTTCATTTAAAAAATGGTGGGACAGTAAGAGTTATGAAATAGGTATGAAGCTTGATTTGTCATGTAATTATAATTGGGTTTCCCAGGTGGTGCTAGTGGTAAAGAATGCACTTGCCGGTTCCTGAGACATAAGAGATACGGGTTTTATCCCTGGGTCAGGAAGATATCCTGGAGGAGGGCAGGACAACCCACACAAGTATGGACTCCCATGGACAGAGGAGCTTGGCGGGCTACAGCCCATGGGGTCCAAAGAGTCAGACAAGACTGAAGAGACTTAGCATGCATATTATAACTACAATGGCAATCACATGCTACCATGCCAGCACATTTTGTCAGCTATCTTCAAAAATACAGAGTGCAACTACTTCTCACTAAATCCACAGCTGAATCCCTACTTCTTCTGTCAACATCTCCTGTATGGATTATTACAAACATCTAAATGGTCTCCCTGAGTTGTCTGTGCTCCTTATCAGTCTACTTTCAACACAGCAGGTAGTGTGATAATATTAAAGTGTAAATGAAATCAATGTCACTTCTTTGCAGAAAGTTGTCTCAATAAATTCTCAGTTCACATCAGTAAAATTCATATATGTGTGTGTATATACATATATATATATCCTTTCATCTGTTAATAGTCACTTAGATTGTTTCCATATCTTCTAAATAATGCTGCTACGAATATTTGGGCATATTATCTTTTTGAATTTGTATTTTTGTTTTAGTATTTTTGGATGCCCAGGAGTGAAATTTTGGGGTCATATGATAGTTCTGTTTTTAGCTTTTTGAGAGACCTTCAGAATGTAAACCTGAAGCAATTTACATTCCCACGGAAAGTGTGCCAGGTTTTCCTTTTCTCCACACCACCACCATTTGCTATTTGTGTTCTTTTTGATGATAGCCATCATCAAAAGGTGACATCTCATTGTGATTTCAATTTGCATTTCTCTGACACTAATAATGTTGAGCATCTTTTCATGTGCCTGTTGACCATCTGTATGTCTTCTTTGGAAAAATGTCTATTCAGGTCCTCTCCTCATTTTTTAATGGGCTTTTTTTTTTTTAATTGAATTGTATGATCTATTTATACATTTTGGATATCAACACTTTATCAGTCATATCATTTGGAAATATTTTCTCCCATTCAATAGATGTTTTCATTTTGTTGGTTTTCTTTGCTGTGCAAAAACCTTCAAGTTTAATGAGGTCCCATCTGTTTATTTTTACTTTTGCTTTCTAGCTAAATTGTTCTTGCTGTCTCTTGAAATCAAATTGCTAACCATGTTCATGTCTTGAGAATATGCCTACTTTCTGGATGCTTTCTTCTCACAGAGCTTCTGGGACCTCCTCAGGTCTTTATTCCAATGTCATTGCCTTAGTAAGCACTTCCTCTAGTAAGTGCCCCCTCTAGTACTTCCTACCATCCCTCCGACATTTTTATGTCTAGCAATAATCAGTGTATACAGATCTTGTGTTTAGTTGTTCAGTTGTGTCCGACTCTGCGATCCCATGAACTGTAGCCCACCAGGCTCCTCTGTCCATGGGATTTCCCAGACAAGAATACTGGAGTGGGTTGCCAGTTCCTCCTCCAGAGGATATTCCCGACCCAGGGATTGAACCCACTTCTCCTGTGTCTCCTGAATTGGCAGGCAGATTCTTTACTTTACCTATTTTAAGTTATTGTTTATATTTACAACAAAACAATACATGATTCTATAAAACATATTTTTGTTTGTTTTGGGTATTCAGTCTTCTGAAATGTATATTTGTTTAGGAAAGATATTTATTTCATTCATTGAACATGTACTTTCCTGAATTAAAAGAGCTACTTAATGCTTCTGTGTGTAATATTATCATTTTTAATACGAAGATAACAATTCTTTTAACCCATTGAATGTTTGTGAAGGTTAAAAAGAATAAAATCCCATAAGAATTGTCACTATCAGGAACATAGTAAGGACTCCATAAATACAATGTTGTAAGTATGATAATAATGATGAATGATTGTTTGTTACCTGATTCAGGGAATACTTAGCTGGATTTGGTCTCTTGAAATACACAAAACAAAATAAAAAGCTCATTGCCTATCCCTTAAAAACAGCTGGAACAACTAGAATCTGATGAGCTAAAGACTCACCATCAGGAGTTTGTTAGTATTGGCTGGTTATCCTACATTCATCAGGGAAGTCCATTTCAAATGCATAATTTGTCTCCTTCTCTACCTTGCTGCTTCATTTTATCATAATTCTCCTTCCTATATACACTGTCAAATCAAACAAATCATCTTTTGAAACAAAAGATTCTCCTTTCACACGTTTCATTATTCAAGCTGTGCAGTCTAAAACATAGAGGCAAACATTTTATTTTCTCAAGGCTTTAATTCTCAGAGGCAATTACAGCCGCTGGTCCCTGTTACCAAATCATCTCACTAAATATAACTTCTTTTTATAAGTTTTCCGTTTCAGGTGAATAAAAAACCACTTTCCCTTCCACATTATTGGGCTCTTATATATCCACACTCATTCTTATTGTTATCATCAATTGCATGTGTCTATTCTTTGCTTCACTGCTTAAAACTTCATTCTCTAAATAATTGGATATGATTGTTTTAGCAATTTAGTGATACTATTATTACTTTATCAAATAGGTTTACAGATACACATGTCAAAATTATTACTACCATTCTGCAATCAGCTTTATCTAAAGATTTACTAATTTTGAGGTACATTATCAAACAGACTGTCTTAAATATATTCCATATGAATTTTTATTGAACTTTGCAAATTAACTTTTCAAAATTTGATTTTAAAAACTGATCTTAGAAGCTGAAATATGAATATGGCCTATTTTTTCAGTAATTTTAGTCAACACAGTTCTAATATGCAAGGTAACAAAAAAAAAGTTACCTTGTTAACCCAGAAAAATGACGATTTTCAAAGTTATAATCAAAGATGGTTTTGTTTTTTAAAAAAATATTCTAGTGAAATAAACATTGCTAATATTTGTACTGTTAAAATTTAGTTGTACTTGAACCTTAACGCAAAGAAATGTATTTGTAGTTAAGCCAGTTTTTAAAATGCTTGCTATTTGAAAATAGATGGTGAATTCAGTGACTGAGTGCACTTGTATGCTTTCACTTATACTCATACTACAGTTACTTTTGTAGGAAAAGATTTTAAGGAGAAACAGAAAGCCCAAATTATCAAAGGAATAACTCTTTGATAAATTGCTCCCTTTTAACAAAAGCAGTATAATCTAAATACTCAAGACCACCAAAAAAATTTAAAACAGACAATAAGTCACATTTTTTGAAAACAGGATAATATTTAGTCTATGAATGTGCACAAAAATGACTATTTTCTTGTTGACCATTTTCATGAGAAATGCAATATCACATTTCTTTCTGAGTTTTTTAAGTGGTTATCCAAACAACAGTGTTGACATTTTCAAATTTTAGCTTGTGAGGTTTCGTTGTCATGATAGTGGTAGCTGCTATGTCTTACTACTTACAGATGGAAGCTACAGGATAAAGCTACACAAGCCTGGCTATTACAAAATGTGGTTACTGATACAGTTTGATTGGTGACATCATATAAGGTATCCATTAGGTTTTCTTTTGCAAAAAATTAATATGAAGTTAAATTTTTTTTCTTTTTCCTATATTAATATTATGCTTGCAAGATTAATGCACACTGTTATCTGTAGTCTGGTTCTTTTATTTTTATTACTTTATAGGATTTGATTGTATACATTTACCACAATTTATTTTTCCTTTCTACTACTGAAGGGCATTTGGGTCTTTTTATTTTTCAACATTATGGAAAATAAGATTGTAAATATTCTTTTACATGTACCCTGGTGTAAAAATATTCCTGAGTTTCTCTAGTGCTTATACATAGAAGAGGAAATACTGATTCTAGATATAGATAGTTCCAACTTTAATACATACAGCCATATTTTTCAATGAGGTTTTCTATATAAAAATGAAATAAATGTTCCTCATATTACTTTGCCGCAAACTCAACCCAAATTCTCAGCCCAATTAAAATACAATGGTCTTTTAAGTCACATATTTCTGTTTAATTTTTTGTTCTTTTCAGTTTTGGCATACTTCTGTGTTTAGATTTTTAAAAAATAATTTTACACTTTTACTGTATTTTAAAAACTATCTTAGATTCTCTGTGGTTAAGGATTCTAAACACAGGGAAAAGAATATAATTTAGTTCAGTTCAGTCGCTCAGTTGTGTCCGACTCTTTGTGACCCCATGAATTGCAGCACGCCAGGCCTCCCTGTCCATCACCAACTCCCGGAGTTCACTCAGACTCACGTTCATTGAGTCAGTGATGCCATCCAGCCATCTCATCCTCTGTCATCCCCTTCTCCTCCTGCCCCCAATCCCTCCCAGCATCAGAGTCTTTTCCAATGAGTCAACTCTTCACATGAGGTGGCCAAGGTACTGGAGTTTCAGCTTTAGCATCATTCCTTCCAGAGAACACCCAGGGCTGATCTCCTTCAGGATGGACTGGTTGGATCTCCTTGCAGTCCAAGGGACTCTCAAGAGTCTTCTCCAACACCACAGTTCAAAAGCATCAATTCTTCTGCGCTCAGCCTTCTTCACAGTCCAACTCTCACATCCATACATGACCACAGGAAAAACCATAGCCTTGACTAGACGGACCTTTGTTGGTAAAGTAATGTTCCTGCTTTTGAATATGCTATCTAGGTTGGACATAACTTTTCTTCCAAGGAGTAAGCATCTTTTAATTTCATGGCTGCAGTCACCATCTGCAGTGATTTTGGAGCCCCCCAAAATAAAGTCTGACACTGTTTCCACTGTTTCCCCATCTATTTCCCATGAAGTGATGGGACCAGATGCCATGATCTTCATTTTTTGAATGTTGAGCTTTAAGCCAACTTTTTCAGTCTCCACTTTCACTTTCATCAAGAGGCTTTTGAGTTCCTCTTCACTTTCTGCCATAAGGGTGGTGTCATCTGCATATCTGAGGTTATTGATATTTCTCCTGGCAATCTTGATTCCAGCTTGTGTTTCTTCCAGTCCGGCGTTTCTCATGATGTACTCTGCATATAAGTTAAATAAACAGGGTGACAATATACAGCCTTGACGTACTCCTTTTCCTATTTGGAACCAGTCTGTTGTTCCATGTCCAGTTCTAACTGTTGCTTCCTGACCTGCATACAGATTTCTCAAGAGGCAGGTCAGGTGGTCATAAATGAGTAAATAAGCAAGTAAAAAGAAAGGTTCCCTATTTATAACTAATATTAGGAAGGAAAAATATTAATATAAGGATAAATAGAAAATTACCTTTTCTAGTTACTGCTACACAACTTTTCTTTCCCTATAAAATTCTCACTTAACATCATGGGTAAGATCTGACTCAGAGGTAGACACACTTTCTTCAGGTCATTTTGGAAATCTTGATACTTCTGTAGGACTAAATAAAAGTGAGCTACTTAGAGGTCTGTGTGCAGTCCTACACATTTGATACTTTTTAAGATGGAAAGAGCAGCAGAGGATGCATTCTGGAAATTTTCTGATGACTTATAATTTTGGGAATTTATTTGTTCAGATTGTTAAATTCTATTCAAAATTGTCATAGTCTTCAAGACAGACCAAATAAAGAAATAAATCCCTGAACCCTATCTCCTGATATTAATGCTTTTATGTAATCTCTACCCTTAGAGTGTGGGCAGCACCTGTGGCTTGCTTACATAGAAAAACTGGAGGAAAGACAAAGGGATTTAGATAGTTACATAGATGTGATAGCACCTGTCTCTCTTTCTATTGCTGGCTTTAAAGAAGCAAGCTTCTTCCCATTGCTGTATGGCAGAAACTAACAAATATTGTAAAAATTAAAAAAATAATAATAATAAAAAGAAGCAAGTTTCCATTAATCCTACAGCCACAAGGAAAGGAATGTTTCTCACTTACCTTTTTCATATTACTTCTGAATAGCAGGGTTATTATAGTACATAACTTAATTATTATTCAAAGATAAGACAGACCCATATACTTCTCATTCAAGGGCCAGAGATCAAAAGAGTCAATTTAATTAGACTTTATTATGAAAATAGCACTCATCAATTATATTACATATTTTATGTTAGAAGCTACCATTGTGTTGGATGTAAAAGGAATGCAGATTAAGTAAGCGTTCAGTGAGCATATATCTAAAATCTTCCATAGGATGGTTGAAACAGTAGTTGCACATTCAATTCCATAGTTCTGGAAGAAAATGGGATGTAATTCACTATCAAATATATCCTCACTGGCATGGGAGTAACATATCAGGAAGATATGTTGTTGTTCAGTCACTCAGTTGTGTCTGACTCTTTGCGACCCCATGGACTGCAGCATGCCAGGCGTCCCTGTCCTTCACTATCTCCCAGAATTTGCTCAAACTCATGTCCATTGAGTTGGTGATGCCATCCAACCATCTCATCCTCTGTCATCCCCTTATCCTTCTGCCCAGCATCAGGGTCTTTTACACTGAGTCGACTCTTCACATCAGGTGGCTAAAGTATTGGAGCTTCAGCTTCAGCATCAGTCCTTCCAGTGAATATTCAGGGTTGATTTCCCTTAGAATTGGGAAATTGGTCTGGTTTGATTTCCTCATAGTCCAAGGGACTCTTAAGAGTCTTCTCCAGAACTACAGTTTGAAAGCATCAATTCTTCAGCATTCAGCCTTTATTATGGTCCAGCTCTCATATCTGTACATGATTACTGGAAAATGATTATCTGGAAGATGAGTATGGGGAAAAAAATGGTTCTACAGTTGGGCAAATAAGGGGTCACCTGTTTCCTGAGAACAATGAATGACAATTAAGTCACAGAATGAAGCAATCTGTTCACGTCATTCAGATTGTTTACATGGAGGCCTAGTACAAACTAGTTGCCAAATTCTTTGCATTATAATTAGTTTCCTCTTCTAGACTCAACTAAAATTATTCTCTGACCTGACTCTCTCCTTTATAGGTAAATACAAAAATAGTTTTCCTAATATCTTAAAAATTATCTGAATATTCTATTTTACATATTCTCTTAAAACTTGCATACTGATTTTGAAATCATTTATATACATGAATGCAAACATCTAAAATAATTATTTCTTCCATCTCAAAGAATATAATGTATAGGTCTGTATAGTCAAAGCTATGGTTTTTCCAGTAGTCACTCATGGATATAAGAGCTGGACCATAAGAAAGGCTGAGTGCTGTGATGTTTCCAAGTTGTGGTGCTGGAAAAGACTCTTGAGAGTCCCTTGGACAGTAAAATCATCAAACCAGTCAATACTAAAGGATACCAACCATGAATATTCATTGGAAGGACTGTTGCGAAGCTCCAATACTTTGGCCATCTAATACAAAGAGCTGACTCATTGGGAAAGACCCTGATGCTGGGAAGGATCGAAAGCCAAAAGAGAAGGGAGCAGCAGAGGATGAGATGGTTATATAGCATCACTGACAGAATGGGCGTGAATATGAGCACACTCTGGGAGATAGTGGAGGACAGAGGATCCTGGCATGCTGCAGCCCATGGGGTCTCAAAGAGTCAGACAGTCTGACTTAGTGACTGAATAACAACAAAGACATGCAAATATCTAAAATAATTATTGTAGTCTCTTTCTTCCATCTCAAAGAATATCATTTCCACATTTCAAACTTTATGGGAATATGTATATAGATATATATGTGTATATATATCTATCAGAAAAAATCAGGTCATTTTATTATTTTGAAAATATGATTTAGTTATTTTTAATGCACTGAATAGGCATGAATTCTAACATTAATTAAAGCAAGTACTTGGAATAGTGATCTGGAAATTTAGATTTTTAAAAAATTACTTTGAGATGGAGTTTGGTTGACTTGTTTTCTTGTCATCAGGCTTCAGATTTCCCTTTCAGGTTTTGCCAAGTCAGCTGCCATTAAGCACACTGAATACTCAGATAGCTCAGGAATGAGTTTCTTTCGAGAGAGCACACTAAGTTGAGGACTTAGTCTGAAAGAAAGTTAAAGTTAAACCTTTAATTAAAATTACAATTGGGGCTGGTGCACTGGGATGACCCAAAGGGATGGTATGGGGAGGGAGGAGGGAGGGGGTTCAGGATGGGGAACACGTGTACACCTGTGGTGGATTCATGCTGATGTATGGCAAAACCAATACAATATTGTAAAGTAATTAACCTCCAATTAAAATAAATAAATTCATATTTAAAAAATAAAATAAAATTACAATTATCTTAGTATGGCAAAAAAATGTCTGCCATGTTTATTTAACTTTTCACTGGATATAAATTAGACCAATTTACATGGTGAAACTGGGTGGAGATTGGCATTTGTCAAATGGCATTTGCCTAACCCAACCAGGATACTCAAGAGAATACATTGTATCTGTGCCCATCATCCCAGATATTGCTTAGAGTGGTCTATTAAATTCAATTTCTATTGAAATTTCAAATGATCTATATGACCTGGGGGAGACCAAGACATATACCACTGATTCTCTTTCCCCAGATGTGGGAAATTAGCTATATTATAGCAAAGTGAAAGTGAAGTCGCTTGGTTGTGTCTGATTCTTTGCGACCCCATAGACTGTAGCCTACCAGGTTCCTCTGTCCATGAGATTTTCCAGGTAAGAGTACTGGAGTGTGTTGCCATTTCCTTCTCCAGGAGATCTTCCCAACCCAGGGATTGAACCCGGGTCTCCCGCATTGTAGGCAGACGCTTTACCATCTGAGTCACCAGGGAAGCCAAAGGTAAGGCCCTACAAGTTAGCTATAAATTAAAATTGTAAAGCAGAAATTCTGACTTGTACCTCATCAAAGCTCACACAGTTGCAGGGATTTAACTATATATGGTTTGTGTATGAATATCAATCTATATGTGGTCTACATTGGTGCATCACTATGTTGAATCCCAAGGCTGAATGAAAGGGCCAATATATGAACATTTATTCCCTTGAGTGATGTTGAATAAGAATCAAGTTTTTATTTTCCTACAAATAATTATTTGAAAAATACATTTTGTTGCATAAATTTTAAATTCAAGTGATTTAACCAGTGAATCATTCATTATTAAACTTTAAGTAGTGGAAAATCTAAAATATTATTCCAGATGATTCTAACTTAAGTGCTAACACTCAATATTGTTTTTTCTTAAATTCCATCTTGGATTAGAAATCAGGAATTATTCCTCTGAAACACATACCTGATCCAAAAATCACCTCTTGATTAGCAAACGGCCAATATCAAAACTATTTTATTGTTTCAATATTTGCTTGTTCATAGTTTGCATTTTACCATCTTTCTTTAAATCAAGTTAATGCTCTTAAACGAAGCAAGAAAAGTAAAGAGAGGAAATAAACTTTCAAATAACATCTTCCTTTGGGGAACAGTTCAGGTAATTTGGAGTGCTTGATTGCAATGTTTGAGGAAGGAGACAATGTTGTGAAAATATAATGAGAGTTAAAAAGATCTGAAATTGCTGGCTGTTCTTTGGGGAAATGTTAGTGTTTTCCTTTTCAGGTAAGGGGAACCACATAAAGTGGTTCTCTTTTTCCTCCCTACTTTTCAGGAGAGAAATGTTACATCAATTACAGTATCTATATTAACCATTGCAATAATAATGTTTTTTTTTTTTTTTCTCACCTCTTATGCATTCAATCTTATTTGTATTTTATATCATTTTGTAAGCCCTATAAATTCTGATGGATGCAAAACTGTAAATAAAGTTTAGTGAGCAACATATTGGTTCCACTGAAATAAAAATTGTGAAGTCCTTTTATCCCATGTACATATTGGAAGAGTAAACTTCCTAAATTAAGTATCTGATTCCTCCATCCTTTTAAAATCTTTAAAAGTTGGTTTTCAACATAAAAACCCAACTTTTTTTGAGGATTATAATATTCATGAATGGGTCCCTATTTACCTCTCTAATTATCACCTATATTAATGTACTTCTCATGACCCAACATCTAGTCTTTCTGAACTACTTATATTTGAACACATAATATGTTTTCCAAACTGTATTAATCTATAACAGTGCTTCTTTTACTTCTTCTTTTCATTATCTATGTAATTTCTCCAAATCTCAGAAAATACAGTCCCAGTGTCCCTTGCTACAAAATGCTTTTCAAGATCCTCCCACATTGTTTAAACCCACCCCAATCCCAAACCTGATGAGTTGGATCACTTTCTTCCTCATTGTGCCCATAGTATCATGTATAGCTATGCTTCAAAACATTCAGAACACTGAATGTTTGAGATGCTTTTGTATAACTCTAGTGTATATCTTAACACCTACAACATGATAGGCACACAAAATTGATCAAACAAGTATTTACTGATTTGACTTTTAAGTTGATGGGTCTCTGTGGATATATCAACACTGCAGAAAATTTCAAACTGGATGAGTACCCAGAAAATTCATGTCAATGGACAAAAGGTGGCATAGATTATACATATGGTAAAATTGATTACATCATCTTCAAATAAGATCTTCCATATATAAAAGGCATGCTTGAGAACTTGGAAAGTATTAGAAGGGGGCACTGGGAAAAGAATCAAAGTAAAATATATAACCAATGGCTAAAAAATAATTTATGGATTCAGAATAGATTATTGGTATAAATACTGGTCATTCACAGTAGTGCTCCATTCCAACTTTACCAACATTAGATTCTCAGTGGAGAGGGAGACTACCCTCTTCAAGACTAACTGTAATGCATACTTTCCCAAAGGCTTCCCAGATGGTGCTAGTGGTAAAGAATCTGCTTGCCAATGCAGGAGACCCGAGAGATGCGGGTTTGATCCCTGGGTTGCGAAGATCCCCTGGAGGAGGAAACGGCAACCAACTCCAGAATTCTTGCCTGGGCAATTCCATGGACAGAGGTGCCTGGTAGGCTACAGTCCAAAGAGTCAGACATGACTAATCATCTGTGCGCAAGTACACACTTTCCCAAGCAAATTTTTTGTCCTCCAACTTGATCATCAATCATTATTTTATCCTCTAATAAGCGTAAAACTTGTGATTAATCCTTACTTTCGTTAAGAAACTATATATCTTATCACAGCATGCTACTGCTAAGTCGCTTCAGTTGTGTCCAACTCTGTACGACCCCATAGACGGCAGCCCACCAGGCTCTGCCATCCCTGGGATTCTCCAGGCAAGAACATTGGAGTGGGTTGCCATTTCCTTCTCCAATGCATGAAAGTGAAAAGTGAAAGTGAAGTCACTCAGTCGTGTCCGACTCTTTGAGACCCCATAGACTGCAGCCCACCAGTCTCCTCCGTCCATGGGATTTTCCAGGCAAGAGTACTGGAGTGGAGTGCCATTGCCTTCTCTGAGTGTCACAGCATAGATCTCAATTTACCAAATATCTGCCACAATGTCTTCTTTACTGTTAAATATCAACTCAGTAAGTCATCCAGAATGGAAAGTGTCTTATATTAAACATGAGTCATCTTAGTCAAAATACCACAGTTGGATGAGAGGGTTCATTCACATGTGCAAATCTAAATATTTTATTAATAAGTAAAGTTCTGAATAATGTGGAATACAAATCTTAGAATATAGTATAATAATACAGTTTCACACTATAAATTGTACGTATGGGGAAGTGAGAGCCAGTGAAGTCAAACCTTTACAGGGGTACAAAAAAAGTAGTCTATGATATCATTAATTCTCTTATTCTGTGCACTTCCCTTTTAATACAAATAGCTTATGAAACCAAGAAGCTATATCATCAATGAATAAGGGGAAGAGATAAAAGTTAAAAAAAAAAAAAAAGCAGTCATTTATTTAGGAAGCTTTAATGAAAAAGGAAGCCATATATCTCATACTTTAAAAATTTATATTACTGTAAGTCCATATCATTATAACAGACTACTAGTAAAAGACATGCTGTTACCTTTCCTTTACAAAAATAAACCTTAATGTAAGTGATATTTTCTGATTTTCCCTTCTCATTTAGTCAGCCACTGAAATATAATCTTGATCTTAATACAAGTCTCATGAGCCCATCTACGTGTCTGCATACTGTTCATTGATCATTTGGTTAAAATATTACAGGATTTATTTCTAAAATTAACTTCTAGGTCACAAGCTTTCATACATTTTAAGTGTCTATACGGCAGATAGTTTTCTGCCAACAAATACTGACACCAGCTTTTAGGTTACATACTGAAATGTAAATCCATTTTTGATATTTTTTTTAAGACCAAAGGATAGGGTTCTTACCAAGAAAAGTGACCTTGATATATAAGCTCAGATTCAGGACACTGAAGTTTTGGATGTTATTTTCAATCTATTTAATGAAACACTGCTTTGTTTTGTTTTTATCCTCTCTAAAGAAGTGGAAAATAAAACCTCATAGACTATGAGGCTTGCTCATAGACTAGGACAAAAATAAATTCCTAAAGAATAATTAAATAATGTGTTGTTAAATATGTTTTTTTACAAAGAAGGATGTTATTAATGAAAATAAATACTGCCTCTATTTTTACATATCCTGATACACTGGGAAAAAATTTTTGTTGAGACAATATTTCATTTGATACAAAAGGAGGAAAGAAGAAAAATTAGTGAGATACAATAATCCTCAAAGAAATCCACATCATAATCTATGGAACCTGCGAATTAGGCTACTTTACTTGGCAAAAGTGACTGGCATATGTGACTATATTAGGGACAGATATGGGAAGATTATTTCAGATTATCTAGGTGAGGCCAGTGTAATCACAACGGTCCTTAAAATTGGAGGAAGAAGGTAGAAGAATCAGAAGATATGACTATGAACAAAAGCACAGAGAGATGCAAATTTTTTGGCTTTGATGATGGAAGGAGAGGGCAATGAGCCAAAGAATAGGGATGGCCTCTAGAAACTGAAGACATCAAGGAAATTAATTCTCTTCTAGAGCTTCCAGACAGAACTTAAGCCCTGGTAACATATTGATTTTAGCCCAACGAGGCCTATGTCAAACTTCTACCTATAGACCATAGTATTATACATTTGCGCTACTGAGGCTTCAAGTTTGTAGTGTATGTGGATGTGTGCCGAGTCACTTCAGCTGTGTCAGACTCTGCGACACAGTGGACTGTAGCCCACCAGGTCTCTTTGTCCATAGGATTCTCCAGGCAGGAATACTGGAGTGGGTTGCCATTATCTACTCCAGGGGATCTTCCCAACACAGGGATGGAATCTTAGTCTCTCACATCTCCCTCATTGTCAGGTGAGTTCTTTACCACTAGCACCACCTGGGAATTATAACAGTGATAGAAAACTAATACAGGAAAGCTGGCCTTCCTTCTCCAAATGGAAGATTAACCATCAGGAAAGCTGGCCTTCCTTCTCCAAATGGAAGATTAACCATAAGTATTTATTACTGCTATTTTCTGAAACAATAGTAGAGGGATTTTCAAAGCATAGGAGAGTAAAAAGATCAGGAAAGGAGAGTGTAAAAAGAACTCCTTGAAAGTATGTTTAAAAAGCACACTTACCTTTGTTTTAATCAACTCAACTGGTTTTCAGAACAATGACAGCAAGGCACCTCTCTGTAGGAAGGTGATTAAGTGTCTTACCTGGACAATGTCATTGACTTTAAAGAAGTCTAAAGATACCAACTTCTGGTGAAGAGTTGAACCACATCACTGAAAATGGAAGTCGACAGACTTACTGCATACAATTGTGCAGAGTCTCAATAATCTTAAATTCAAAATATTAATAGATATTAGAAATAGAATATGTGCAGAATAAACAGTTAAAACACAGTCAAAAATTTGAAAGCACTAAAATCCTTCACTTATGATACAAGAAAAAGACTCTTAAAAAAAAAAAGGAAACCTTTAGAAAACAACAATAAAATGTTCTTAAAAATTAAGACTACTATAGAAGAATATCTTGGAAGATAAATGAAATCAAATAGATGCATATAGATGAAAGTTATGGATGATAAAATTAAGAAAATCTCCAAGAAAGTGGAGAAAAAAATACAAAGAGTTACATAGAAGAGAAAATAGGAGAATATTAGAAAATCATTCCAAGAGTTCTGACATCCAAATAATGAAGATTCCAGAAAGAAGGCTAGAGGAAGATGGAAATGAGTAAATAAAGGAAAAAGAACTTAAGAAAATTTTCCTGAATTTCCAGATTGAAAGTGCACAGCAAAATAGATTAAAATGAATGCACACTTAGGTAGAAATTTTGACATTTTAGAACACTAGGGAGGATTAGAATATCCTATTAGCTTTAAGAAGAGAAATCAGTTTTACACAAGGGACTAAAACTTAATGGTGTTAGACATCTAATAGCAACATTAGAGTCTAGCAGTAAAAGGAACAATGTTGCTGAAATTCACAAGGGACATAATTTCTATACTAGACCAAACTCTTAATTATTAGGGACAAGTTATCTTTTTTAAAGATATCAAACTTTCAAAAAGTTTACTTCTAGTTCCCCTACCTTTTTCTCCTGAGAAACGCCTGGAAAATGTGATTCATCAAAACTGAAAGAGTAAAGACTTCCCAGGCAGTCCAACGGTTACGACTCTACCCTTTCGCTGAAGAGGAATGGTTCCAACCTTAGTAGGAAACTAAGAAAGATCCCATGTGTCATGTAGCACAGCCAGAAAAACAAAAACAAGGAGTAAACCAAGTAAGCTATGTATTGATATAGAAACTGGGTTTCTATACCAAGAAAGACATGAATGGAATTCCCATGATTATAAAGGGAGATCCAAAGACGATAGCTGTGCACTAAATGGAGAAAGATTTACACAACTGAGCAGATTAGGATGTTTTGATAGAGATCATCAAGAAGATAACACTGTTCCAATATTTTATGTTTGAGGAATTAACAGGGAAATATTTATAATTGGGAAAGACACTATGGCTAAATTCGTGAGGTATGCCTGCGTGTGTTCAGTTGTGTCTGACTCTTTGTGGTCTATGGTCTGTAGCCTGCCAGGCTTCTCTACCCATGGAATTTTCCAGGCAAGAATACTGGAGTGGGTTGCCCTTTTCTCCTCCAGGGGATTGTCTCAAATCAGGGATCAAACATGCAATATGCATCTCTTGTGTCTCCTTCATTGGCAGATGGATTCTTTTACCACTAGTCCCACAAGTATAAGTATAAATAAGCAAAGGAAAAACACTCTACCAACTTTAGGGGGGAAAAGCTGTGAAGGATGAGAAAAATGATCAAAATATATGAATTCAAATGTAGTAGAACTTAAAACACTGCTAATTAATCTAGTTAAAAATATGAAAATATATAACAATATTGTAACTCTAGGGCAGGGTGTACATAGTAGGGGCTTCCCAGGTGGCTCAGTGGTAAAGAGTTTGCCTGTCAATGCAGGAGCCATAAGAAACATGAGTTTGATTCCTGGGTTGGGAAGATCCCCTGCAGGAGGAAATGGCAACCCACTCCAGTATTCTTGCCTGGATAACGCCATGGACATAGGAGTCCATGGGGATGCAAAGAGTTGGACATGACTGAGCAACAGAACATGCACATGTGTACACAGTAGAGGTGTGGTGAACAGCAAGTATAGAAGTAGAAATATATCTCCATCTACCACAATGTAAACAGATAATGCCCCAAATGGAAAATCCAGAAGCAACAGCATAGCAATAGAACCACCCAAGAAGGTAGGGACTCCTCAGCTTTGTGGATTTCATTTAATTAAAAACCCTCTAAGCAACCTCACTGAGAATCATTTTTATCAAGTGTAAAACAGGGATAATCTCCACCACGTAAAGTTGATGTAAAGATTCAATTTGCACAAATATGTGCAAATTTGTACACAAGTGATTGACTAGCGAAGCTGGGAAAGGATAAAGAGTAGTTAAATTGAATGCTGAATTTAATAAGTAATGAGGAAAGATAATGGGCCCTCCTATATCTTTTGTCCATTGGTCACACACAGCCTGAATATTCAAAAACAGCCATGATTTTGAGAAAATTCTCAGGTACGAAAAACCATAATTTGGAAAAAAATTCTACTGGATGATGCAGATCATCCTTTTTGAACTCCACTATGGCAGAATCTGTAGGAACATGACTTTGTGGATTAATTCTGTGAGGCACCAGAGACTTGAATATATGACGTATCATCAAACTCATCTGATCTAAAATTAGGAAAACACTGTTTCCTTGAAACACTATCAGAAAAAGTAAATGACCATTTTTCCAAAATGTGATTTGATATTTAAACAAAATTAGGAAAACTGTGTATTTGTCTGCTTTACTTACTGTGGCTTTTGAGACTTGGGTTCAGCAAAGGGTAAGATAGTCATGAAGCTTCTTCCAAGAAATGCAGGTCTCAAATGATCTGTATTAGTAAGTTCAGGTCCCATATTGCTGAAGCATCTCATCAGTAAGGAGCCAAAATAAAAGTAACCTTTGAGGAAAGGCTTGTAATGGACTGAATTATTGATTTTCAGTAGTTAAGAGTCTTATGATAGACCAAATAAAGCAATGTGAGTAATCAACTTTTGGGAAATAGAAAAAGGATGAGCATGCTATAAAAATTTAACCCAATCATATTTTGAAAGTTTAAAACAGTTTTTATAAAACTGAACTTGCAGTATTGAATACATAAGTTACTACTTTTGTAACCTAAATGACCTCGCACATTTAAATAATAATAAACTGCTTGCCAGACAATGCAATTAGCTTGATGCTAATTTAAATATGTACAACATAACTCAAACACAAATTCTGAAGTAGAGCTCATGGATATGCTGTGTTGTCAAGCTGAACTCTCTTCAAGGTATGAAATAGTAGAAACCTTCATTCAAATGGAATGTAAACCACCTTCCCCATAATCTCACTTTTCCTCCAAAAGAAATCACACTTTATGGTTGCATCCTATTTCTACAAAGTGTCTCTTGAGTACTGACACAACTAAGTACTTTCCAAAGTATTTAATCCCATATATGGATGAATTTAAAACAGCATAAGAATTTTTTCAAAAATAGTTAATGATAAAATATTCTAATTTTTAATTGAATACATATTTACAAAAAGTATCCACATATTCCTGAGAAGGATATTTAAATTGAAGATAGGCATTATCAAAATAATTGTATTTTCATTTACATTTTAATAAATAGAATGAAATACTTTACCATGAAAGAACTATCCATGAAAATACCATTAAAAGGGACTAGTCTCTATTAAAGTTGAATTATTCAGTTCAATGAATACTATATTTTGCTTTACAATAGTTGCCATATTGGTGGGCTGAAAATTATCTTGACTTAAGTTAACTTTTACTCCCTTTGATTTGAGCTCTTACAAATTCCTGAAATGGAAACATCAGAGATTTACCTTTTATTCAGTCAATAAAATGCGTAACTTTTCACTGCTAGGAAGACCTGTCCTGTACAGATTAAACAAATGTTACAGGAAATAACTTTGTTAAGAAGTCCTCCAGGAAGAAATATATGAAACTGAGATGACTTTGCTTGGAATGCCAGTGTCAAAAAAATCAGCAAAATGAGAAGAAAAAGCAATTCTTTATTTTTATCCAAATATATCAGACTTCATAATATAGTCTCAACAAAAATGTAGAGTCACCATATATCATCCAAACCAAGACATTATAAGAGTGAAAGGGAGTACTATTAATAATTACACAGGTACAACAAGTAAAAACTGGAACTCTCCTGGGTAAACCGGGACCAATGATCAACTTAGTAACAGGAGTTTAACTGCAATTACATGCAGAAATCATACCTTTCCCATATGTATGTGGGAAAGATAAAGGAATAGCAGTCACTAAGAAAAATTAATTTGGCAACAATGCTTCTCTCTCAATCATTCAGGTCTCTGTTTAAATATCACCCTCTCCCCCTTCCAAAATAATCAATTATTTCACCCAATCATTTTCCACTGTGTTAGTCTGCTTTCCTTCCATTAACTGATATTTTGACTCTGAAATAGTGTTATTTTTATCTCCCCTCCCCCCTCTCCAACTGATATGTGGTATTTGAATGAGCAATGATCACCTCTGACTTAGTCATATCCAAATCTATAGGAGCTAAAAATGCCTAGAACTTAAAAGACATGCAGAATTTCATTGCATGAATGATTGAATGTATTTGGAGAGTTTATTTTTGGTCCCATTTTCCCCTTGGCACCAAAACCAAACTCAAATTGGCTCTCCAAATTAAATTATGGCTTTTTAGTTTTAAGTGGTTGGACTAAATGATCTGTGCAGTTTCTTCCACTGATAATAAATATACTGTGCCCCTCGGGCCCCTTCTCGCTGTGCTACTATTTCATTTCCTGTATCCAGCAAATAAGAAATTTGGGGGTAAAGGGTTAGGTCAACCAGGTCTATTCACAGTGGATGGATGCCCAAAGTTGATCATTTTGCCAGTAACAATTCCCTGGTATATGTTTGCACCTGCAGAATTTGATTGATACAGAGGTAGCCAGAAGGTATTAATATTATTGTAGTCAATGATAGAATTGTTGATGTAATAATTTTCCAATATGAAAATCATCAAAGGATTGCTAAAAAGGGGGGAAATGGTGGGAGCCCAAACCAGCTATTAAGGATTTACATATTTATAAGGAGAAATAGATTAATTCTGGACAGACTTTAAGTACAACACCCAAAGAAGTTTTATAGGAAAGTCCATGATATTCCAATAAGGAGCACTTATAAATTTTCATTAAAATCTCTACATTCCAAATCTTTATTTCACCTGTATTCTTTTGAGGAATAGTTTTAATTCCCATTAATGAGTCATAAATATCAGACCTTTGGGTTAAAAAAATAGTACTGCTACACTTATTTTGGTAGGCCAGAGATCCAAGACACCAATAAATTGATTGTTTACTGAAACAAAACAAAGCAAAAAACTCACATGGGTAAAATATCTTCAAGTTATCTGATTTTAAATTCTCTCAGGTATGTACAAAACATTCTGTCTGAATTGAGTGACAGGTATGGGATAAAATAGGTTGCCCAGGTGAGGAAAAAATCTGTCCTGTTATAACAAATGCCACAAACAAGAAAATGGCATAAAATGAGAGACACAATTAGACATACATAATTTATGCATAAATATCTATCATCTATTTCATTGTGTTGTTTTGTCTACTCAAGGATTAATTATTGGTTTTTAAAATGACAAAAGTTCGAGAAAAAGAGTGAAAAATATTACCAATTCACTCAGCTTGAAACAGGGACCATTCATTATGCAATTTCACACAGATTCCAATATATTCAATATTACTTGGCCACTGACTATTACAATGACTCAGCATTTGTTCAGAGCTCATATTTAAATTAGATCATATACCAAAGAGATTTACAGACTTTAGTCCAGGAAAGGACCAACTCTCAAAATAAGCAATGTTTATTTTTTTCCCCAGTACTGGCAACTTTTAAAAATCATTAGAAATTGTCAGTGTATTAGTATGCTTCAAAATTTACATGTCAAATATATAATGGTTACATTTTTGCAGGGCCATAAGTAGCACATACTTGTGAGACTCCCTCATATAAAGTACAATTGAAAACCTTCCAGGTCCTTAAACAGCAGAAAACATTAAATCAGATTTTAAAATGACAAATAATTTAAGGCTAAAATATTTGGTATTAATAATTAATGCCAGAAGCTTTCCTAGCCTAATAAAGTAAACATGCACAAGAACTACAACTTTGAACAAAACATCACAATTTTATCAGATATATGTCTGTGTGTGTGTGTGTGTGTATATATATATGTACATATATATGTGTGTGTATATATAAAACTATGTGTACACACACATATATATAGTTTTATCACCCTGAAAGCTATCAACTCATGTTTGGCTTAATACATATGTTAGAAATATTGTGGATAGTACCACCCCTTTAAATATATATATACATTTTCCATAATATACAATATAAATATACCATATATAAATCATGCCATAAAACTAAATGCAAAATTTGCACATTATTGCATGCTTGATGTGATAATACATGCCCATTATTAAGAACTTCCTTCTGATGTCCTCCCTTTACAACATTTTCTTTCTGCGCAGTAGCAATGCTTGAAAAGGTAGGGTTCTCAAATATGCATATATGACTGGGAGAAAAAAATGTACCTTTCAAACTCCTTAGAGAGGATTACCTTATCAGCCAAATATTGGACTATTACTAAATCAAACAATAAATAATGCCTGAAGGGGTGTTTTGTTATGTGAATCTATCAGAGTTCATTTTTCTTAATTTTGCTGGAAGATTCCCTTCCATCCTGGTTGCTCCTGCTGCCATCTTTTGAAGCTTTGGTGGCAAATCAGCCACTGATTGGCTCATGGGATCAGACAACATTTTGGTGGTTTTAGATACCAGTTTTTCTTCTGAGTTGCCAGGAACTGAACTTATTCGTTGAAGTTTCATGGGCAAATCGCCCAAGCTGTAGGCTTTTTCAGAAGTTGTAGAACTCATTCTCAAGAGTTTTTTGGGAAAGTCTTCTCTTCCAGTAATTTTTTGCAGCTTAGATGGAAGTTTGGTACTAATGTCATCAAGTCCATCTAAGCATTCCACAGAGTTATGTCTTTCTTTGCTGTTAGTTATGGCTGGTGCTATTAAAGGAGATGACATAAGGAGCATTTCCTCCTGTTCTTTCACACTGTAAGGTGGGGTGGGGACTTCAAATGTTGCATGGAACTGGGAGTAATCAACTTTAAAGAATCCTTCTTCTAAGGAAATTACAGGGAAAAAACGATGACCCCAGAGAACTTCATCTTCGGTGTATGATGTTCGAGCTTGACAAGTCATCCCTGAAAGCAAAAAGAAAGTCTTTGATAAATTAGGCATAGTAGAAGCACACGTTCAGGCATTTTTCACAAAGGAATTCATTTTGCTTTCTTATTTAAGCTCTGGACTGTTTATCTGAGTAGACTGAACATAGAATATGTTCAAAGCTGTGGTGTTAATAACTTTGATACATATACTTTCTTCCCATAAAAAATGAAGGGTACATTTAGTGTTTACATTTGAAGGATAGTACGCCAAAGCATTACTAATTGTTTATTATCATAAACCAAAAGTAAAAATGGCACAGAACAGTGTCATAACGTATGTCTCTTCTGTAAGGAGGTAAGTGGAAAAAAAAATCACATAGTCATTTTCCATCATTGAAGAAGCAATATGATATATGAAACAAACAAACCTGACTTTGAATCCAAACTTTATGTCTGTGGAAACTTAAGGATATTTAGCTGAGTACAGCTTCCTCTTCTGAAGAGTAAAGCATAAAAAGCAATACCTATCTCCCAGGAATGCTATGAGTACGAAATAAAATCACTCATGTTGTTGTTTAGTCGCTAAGTTGTGTCCAACTCTTTGTGACCCCACAGACTGCAGCATGCCAGGCTTCCTTGCCCTTCTCTATCTCCTGAGTTTTGCTTAAACTCATGTCCATTGAGTTGGTAATGCCATCTAACCATTTCATCCTCTGTCACTGCCCTTTCCTCCTGCCTTCAATCTTTCCCAGCATCAGTGCCTTTTCCAGTAAT
Organism: Bos mutus; assembly: GCF_027580195.1. Classification (NCBI taxonomy): domain Eukaryota; kingdom Metazoa; phylum Chordata; class Mammalia; order Artiodactyla; family Bovidae; genus Bos; species Bos mutus. The sequence continues at coordinate 94,713,468 of NC_091618.1, read as the reverse complement.
CTGGCTGTTCCCATCAGGCCAAAATATTGGACGTTCAGCTTCAGCATCAATCAGTCCTTCCAGTGAATATTCAGAGTTGATTTCCTCTAGGATTGACTGGTTTGATCTCCTCGCAGTCCAAGAGACTCTCAAGAGTCTTCTCGAGCACACTTTGAAAGCATTAATTCTTCAGTGCTCAGATTTTTTTATGGTCCAAATCTCACATCTGTACATGACTACTGGAAAAACCATAGCTTTGATTATATGGAACTTTGTTGGCAAAGTGAGGTCTCTGCTTTTTAATATGCTCTCTAGGTTTATCATAGCTTTCCTTCCATGGAGCAAGCATCTTTTAATTTCATGGCTGCGGTCACCATCCACTGTGATTTTGGAACCCAAGAAAATAAAATCTGTCACTGTTTCTACTTTTCCCCACTCTTTTGCCATGAAGTGATGCAACCGGATGCCATGATCCTAATATTGTGAATGTTGAATTTAAGTCAGCTTTCACTCACATTTTTTCACCAGGTGAGCCCCAAAGTACTCATGCTGCTGCTGCTAAGTCGCTTCAGTCGTGTCCGACTCTGTGCGACCCCATAGACGGCGGCCCACCAGGCTCCCCCGTCCCTGGGATTCTCCAGGCAAGAACACTGGAGTGGGTTGCCATTTCCTTCTCCAATGCATGAAAGGGAAAAGTGAAGGGGAAGTCGCTGAAATGTAAAACATATCTTATAATGTCTAAAAATGGTTGCCTTTTATAAATGAGAGCATGATAAGCATCACAAGTATTTGCTAAATGAATAAAAGTTGAAAACATTTCTGTTGCATAATGTAAAGTTACTGTAGTGATTCCCATCTTCTGGACCTTTAAGGCCAGAATGAACTTTTGCTCAAGTTTTAGAAACCTATAAAATCAGTACTCTAGGCCACTGTGATGTTACAAGTTCTATTCTTGGTATAAAAGCTTTGGAAACTTGATGCTGCATATAAGATGTGAAATGTTGCTATTTGTATATTAATATTATGTTGCTTGGATATCATTTACCTTATGCTACTCTGATTTACTCAGCTCTGTTCTCATAAATCATATGTTAAGACTGAGTTACTGTTAATTCAGTCAACTTCAATATTCCTTTGTGAAAATTGGAAATATATGAATAAATTAAAGCCATAGATTTCAGTTTTATATTTATCAAAAGGTACAATTTTCTGTATCATTTGCAAAAGTCATTACTGTCCTCTAGCTTTACTATCAGACTTCTATTAAAGGCTATTAAAGTGTAAAATAAAAGATGAATTTTAAAAATGCATCTCTTCAGTAGTTAAGTATAATTTAACAAGTAATGACAGTCTTTCTTCTTTCATTTCTATTCTTTCTTTGCCACTTTATAAATAATTTCTATTGTGTTTAAGCCTGGAATAGTTTGGATAAAGAGATATTCCTTTTTTCCCCTGACTAGTAATCACACATATAATACTAAGAATGAAGATAAAAGGCATAATTCAAAAATCATATTGAAGAGAAATTAAATCCTTCACTGAAATCCTTCCAAAATCTTATCTTATAATTATTATCAGTTCTATATGGCCAGGAAATCAGTTGTTATGACAAATATATTGGTTTTCTCCAGACAGCTTTTAAAGAAACTTATGTAGAAAATAAATGCCCATCTCAGGCACTATGTGAGGTGCTCTCTCTCCATATTATCTCTAATCATCAATATTATCTTGCTAAGAAAATCTTCTTATGTCCATTTTAAAGATAAGGAATGTAGTTCTCAGATTAAATTTCTTGCCCTCCTAGTACATAGATCTAGGCAGCTGAAAAGAAAAGATGTCAGTATTATTCTAACTGATGTTTTTGTTGTTGTTTTTACTTTGCCATGATGTCTCTGTTATTTTAGTTAGGAACCTGATTCTAAACAACTTATCAATCTCACCGTTATGGTGTATATCTAATAGTGATCCAATATTAGTTTTCATAATCTTTATCATATCAAGAATAGCCCCCAGAAATATTTATTTATTTAAGCTGTGCTGGGTCTTTGTTAATATGCAGGTATTCCTCTAGTTGCCATGAGTGGGGGCCCCTCTGTAGCTGTGGTGCATGAGTTTCTCATTGCGGTGGCTTCTCTTGTTGTGGAGGGCATGCTGTCTTCAGCGGCTGTGGTGTGTGGGCTCAGCGGCTGTGGTTCTCAGGCTCTTGAGCACAGGTTCAATAGTTGAGGTGCACAGGCTTAGTTGTTCCATGGCATGTGGGATCCTCTAAGACCAGGGATAGAACCCGTGTCTCCTGCACTGGTGGGTGGATTCTTAACCACTGAACCACCAGGGAAGCACTCCCACCTCCAGAAATATGTACAGTGAAAATAACAAAATAGTTTAAAAATGATTTGTACATTTTATAGACATGCACACAGTAAGTAGTATTCTGTATTTCAAACATTTCTAGCCTCTGACTAAATATTTCATGACAAAAAATTATAGATCATCACTTATTTAAAATGATAAAATATATATTTCCTGATATATCTACTTGGTTTAATTTCAAGATGTTTAAATATTGAACAAACGACTTAGAAAAACAAATACTGATGTTCTTATCCATTAGTATCAATATAGGAATATTAAAGTGAGTTGCTGCTGCTGCTAAGTCGCTTCGGTCCTGTCTGACTCTGTGCGACCCCATAGACGGCAGCCCACCAGGCTCCTCTGTCCCTGGGATTCTCCAGGCAAGAACAATGGAGTGGGTTGCCATTTCCTTCTCCAATGCATGAAAGTAAAAAGTGAAAGTGAAGTCGCTCAGTCATGTCCGACTCTTCGCGACCCCATGGACTGCAGCCTACCAGGTTCCTCTGTCCATGGGATTTTCCAGGCAATAGTACTGGAGTGAGTGAGTAAATACCTTTTATTTGTTTAGTTTAAAAGTACCCTTTAATTTCTCTTTAAGAGCAATCATTCTCATGAATTCTTTATGAAAAGTTTCCAGTCTGGGGTATTAATTTAAATTAAAGAAAAATTATTATAAAAATATACTTATTAAGTGACAGTACTTCCCTTACAACCTCATTTTAATTTTAAAAACACACCACTGAAAATTGATAGTGGATGGGATTATCTGACAAGAGGGCAGATATAACTAACTCGGTATTTACTTTTGTAACATAGACCTGTGTGCTTGTCCTTTGATCACTATAAATGCATGTATATATTAACAGCTGAAGTAAATTCATATCATGAACTTTGTTCGATTATTTCTAACAATAGAGTACATACTGAAACAAAATTTGATTCCTATCATCATCTAAGCCCATATTTAGTGACACTTTTTTAACATTAGGAAAGGTCTATGAAATTAAAAAAATCAAAATTCTGTCTCCATTACTTATTATAATATACAGCATTGCTGATCCTCAATGCCTACCCTGAGTTGTTTATTATGAAGTTATCAGAAATCAGAGAGAGAAACTTAAATGGAAGGAAAAAAATAGGGAAATAAAATCTTGTGAAGATTTCACTTTGAGGAAACAGGACTGATAAGGGTGATGTGACATCTACAATGGAAACAGGTATTTCAATTTCAGATATTTGTTTGCATAAAAATACCTGTAAGCTTTGTTACTAAAATGCCGGTGGTTAATTCTGACTGAAAAAAAAAAAACGGTGGTAATTTTATTCTACTACATGAAGTTGACTTTACTTCCTTCCATAGGGAACTAATACTTGTGAGGCAACATCTTTATATAATTGAAAAATATATAAATTTGGCTGCCTAATACACTACTAAACAGCTTGTAGAAATCAAAGCTCTCTGAGCTTCAGTTTACTCTTCTACGTATAAGGATAACAGTATCCTCTGAGCTATTGAGAGTTTGAGATAAGTGAAGTGTCTAAAACAGTGCTTGGTATTACACATTGCTCCATCATAACTATTTATTTTAAATCATTCTGTGGGTGATCCTTTGTATTTATGTTTTTCCTAGACATTAGTGATAAATCATTATTATAACTGGACAATTTTGACATATTAGTAATTTGTCCCATATTAGTAATATAGAACGGAGAAGGCAATGGCACCCCACTCCAGTACTCTTGCCTGGAAAATCCCATGGACAGAGGAGCCTGGTAGGCTGCAGTCCAGGGGGTCATGAAGAGTCAGACATGACTGAGCGAATTCACTTTCACTTTTCAGTTTCATGCACTGGAGAAGGAAATGGCAACCCACTCCAGTGTTCTTGCCTGGAGAATCCCAGGGACAAGGGAGCCTGGTGGGCTGCCGTCTATGGGGTCGCACAGAGTCGGACATGACTGAAGTGACTTAGCAGCAGCAGTAATATAGGAAATTTACTTAAAAATTGCTAGGCATCACACCGCAATTTTCTTTTGAAATGGTGAATTAAATATCTGAAATATTTAAAATGCAGAAAAAGATATATTACTCATCTTCCCAATTTTTAGGGTTTCTCAACATTTTCCACCTAATTATCTAGAATAGCAGAGGAGACTAAGAGTGAAAACTTGCAGTATACTAAAAAGGCCTTGACAAGGTAACTGACTACAATCCACTATAAACTTTGGTAATGAAGGACATTTGCCAGCACTTTAACCTTTGTCTGTTCTTCTTCTGTTCCTTGGCGGGTCATGGTGGAAAGGTCTGACAGAATGTTGTCCACTAGAGAATGGAATGGCAAACCACTTCAGTATTCTTGCCTTGAGAACCCATGAACAGTATGAAAAGGCAAAAAGATAGGTTACTAAAAGAGGAACTCCCCAGGTCAGTAGGTGCCCAATATGCTACTGGAGATCAGTGGAGAAATAACTCCAGAAAGAATGAAGGGATGGAGCCAAAGCAAAATCAATACCCTGTTGTGGATGTGACTGGTGATAGAATCAAGGTCCAATGCTGTAAAGAGCAATATTGCATAGGAACCTGGAATGTCAGGTCATTAAATCAAGGCAAATTGGAAGTGGTCAAAATAGGAGATGGCAAGAGTGAACGTTGACATTCTAGGAATCAGCGAACTAAAATGGACTGGAATGGGTGAATTTAACTCAGATGACCATTATATCTACTACTGTGGGCAGGAATCCCTTAGAAGAAATGGAGTAGCCATCATGGTTAACAAAAGAGTCTGAAATGCAGTACTTGGATGCAATCTCAAAAACGACAGAATGATCTCTGTTCGTTTCCAAGGCAAACCATTCAATATCACAGTAATCCAAGCCTATGCCCCAACCAGTAACACTGAAGAAGCTGAAGTTGAACAATTCTATGAAGACCTACAAGACCTTTTAGAACTAACACCCCAAAAAGATGTCCTTTTCATTATAGGGGACTGGAATGCAAAAGTAGGAAGTCAAGAAACACCTGGAGTAACAGGCAAATTTGGCCTTGGAATACGGAATGAAGCAGGGCAAAGACTAATAGAGTTTTGCCAAGAGAACACAGTGGTCATAGCAAACACCCTCTTCCAACAACACAAGAGAAGACTCTACACATGGACATCACCAGATGGTCAACACCAAAATCAGATTGATTATGTTCTTTGCAGCCAAAGATTGGAGAAGCTCTATATAGTCAGCAAAAACAAGACTGGGAGCTGACTGAGGCTCAGATCATGAACTCCTTATTGCCAAATCCAGACTTAAGTTGAAGAAAGTAGGGAAAACTACTAGACCATTCAGGTATGACCTAAATAAAATCCCTTATGATTATACAGTGGAAGTGAGAAATAGATTTAAGGGACTAGATCTGATAGATAGAGTGCCTGATGAACTATGGATGGAGGTTCATAACATTGTACAGGAGACAGGGATCAAGACCATCCTCATGGAAAAGAAATGCAAAAAAGCAAAACAGCTGTCTGGGGAGGCCTTACAAATAGCTGTGAAAAGAAGAGAAGCAAAAAACAAAGGAGAAAATGAAAGATATAAGCATCTGAATGCAGAGTTCCAAAGAATAGCAAGAAGAGATAAGAAAGCCTTCTTTAGCGATCAATGCAAAGAAATAGAGGAAAACAACAGAATGGGAAAGACTAGAGATCTCTTCAAGAAAATTAGAGATACCAAGGGAACATTTCATGCAAAGATGAGCTCTATAAAGGACAGAAATGGTATGGACCTAACAGAAGCAGAAGATATTAAGAAGAGGTGGCAAGAATACAAAGAAGACCTATACAAAAAAGACCTTCACAACCAAGATAATCATGATGGTGTGATCACTCACCTAGAGCCAGACATCCTGGAATGTGAAGTCAAATGGGCCTTAGAAAGCATCACTATGGGTTTTCAAACTAAGATGGCGGAGGAGTAGGACAGGGAGAACACTTTCTCCCCCACAAATTCATCAAAAGAACATTTAAACACCGAGAAAATTCCACAAAACAACTTCTGAATGCCGGCAGAGGACATCAGGCACCCAGAAAAGCAACCCAAGTCTTCGTAAGGAGGTAGGAAAAAATATAAAAGAAAAAAAAAGGGACAAAAGAGGGAGGGGACAGAGTTCCGTCTCGGGAAGGGAGTCTTAAAAATAGAGAAGTTTCCAAACACCAGGAAACCTTCTCACTGCCTAATCTGTGCCGAGCCTTGGAAGCACAGAGGGCAACATAACAGGAAGGAAAAATAAATAAACAATTAAAACCCACACATTGCGAGCCCTATGGTAACTCCCCCAGTGGAGAAGCAGTGCAGATGCCTGCATCCGCCATTAGCAAGCGGGGGCTGGGCAGGGAGGCGCGGCGCGGGCTGCATCACAAGAATCTGGCCTGAATACCCCTAGCGCTATCTGAGCGAAATAATTTGGGCTAGCAAACCAGACTGTGGGATATCTACCATGTGAAAAGCCGGCCCTAACCTATGACACCGCCAGGCCCGCGCACGGAACAAAGGACTGAACAGAGATAGCCGGCGGCAGACCATCCCCCTCCGGTGATACGCAGCCAGAGCCGGAAGGGGACAATCGCAGCCCCAGAGAGACATTATCTATAAAACTGTAAGCAGGCTTCTTTGCTAACTAAAACTTCTTGGGGGTCTGGACAGTCAACATCTGCCTGAGAAGGTGTGCCAGTGCACACCTAGATAACTGAGCGGCGGGGAGGCGATAAGTCGCAGCAATCGCGTGCGCCAAACACCTCATCACCTGAGCTGCTCGGATCTGGGAAGGGCACAAAACACAGGCCCAACCGAGAGTATGCGCCTCTGAGGACTACCCGAGTGCCTGAACCTGAGCGGCTTGGACCTGGGAAGTACAGGCAGCCCAGGGCGGGCCACGGATGGTTCCCGGCGGAGCAACCTAGAGCCTGAGCAGTGTGGGAAGAGAGGCTACACGCGCCGTGAACGGGGGGCAGACCCAGTGTGGCTGAGGTACTGCGAACACACGCCAGTGTTATTTGTTTGCAGCATCCCTCCCTACCTCCCCTCAGCGTGACTGAACAAGTGAGCCTAAAAAAAAAAAAAAAAAAGTGTCCTCCACCATCCCCTTTGTGTCAGGGCGGAAACCAGACACTGAAGAGACCAGCAAACAGAAGAAGCTATAACAGAGGAACTGCCTTGGAAGCTACAGGCAATAGATTAAAACCCTGTGGTTACTACCAACTACATAGGAAGGGCCTATAGATCTTGAGAAATATAAGTCGGACCAAGGAACTAGCCAAAAATGAACTGAACCCACAATACTCACAACAAAACCAGAGAAAGTCCTAGATATATTTTTACTATTTGTACGATCATTCTTTCTTTTTTTTTAATTAAAAAAAATTTAAGTCTTCTATTATTCCTTTAATTTCCACTTTTATAACCGATTACTTTGCAAAAAAAAAAGAAGACCCTATTTTTTTTAAAGTAAACTTCATATATATATATATTTTTTATAATTTTTTGACCTTTTTTTTTTTTTTTTTCCTTCTTTTCTTTAACATTGTATTTTTGAAATTCCAAACTCTACTCTAGATTTTTAATTTTAGCTTTTTGGTATTTATTATCAATTTTGTACCTATAGTTTTTTTTTTTTATAATTTCTGTGACCCTTTTTTCTTTTTTTTTTTTCTTGTTTCTTTCTCTTCTTCTTTTAAACAACACTGTATATCTGAAATTCCAAATCTACTCTAGATTTTTAATTTATGCTTTTTGGTATTTGTTATCAATTTTGTACTGTATTTTTTTTTTTTTTATAATTTACGTGACTTTGTTTGTTCTTTTTTTTTTTTTTTTTTTTTCTTTTTTTTCTTCTTTTTTTTAACATTGTATTTTTGAAATTCCAAACTCTACTCTAGATTTTTAACTTTTGCTTTTTGGTATTAGTTATCAATTTTGTACCTATATTTTCTTTATAATTTTCACAGCCTTGTTTGTTTTTGTTTGTTCGTTTTTTCTCTCTTTCTTTTCCTTCTTCTTTTCTTTAACATTGTATTTTTAAAATTCCAAACTCTACTCTAGATTTTTAATTTTTGCTTTTATGTATTTGTTACCAATTTTGTACCTTTAAGAATCCAATCTTCAGTACCCATTTTTTCACTAGGGGAGCGAGATTACTGGCTTAACTGCTCTCTCCCTTTGACTCTCCTTTTTCTCCACCAGGTCGCCTGTGTCTCCTCCCTAACCCCTCTCTACTCTACCCAACTCTGTGAATTTCTGTATGTTCCAGACGGTGGAGAACACTTAGGGAACTGATTACTGGCTGGATCTGTCTCCCTCCTTTTCATTCCCCCCATTTATCCTCCTGGCCACCTCTGCCACCTTCCTCCTTCTTCTCTTCTCTGTATAACTTTGTGAACAACTCTGAGCGGTCCAGTTGTGGAGTGCACATAAGGAAGAGATTACTGAATAGCCCACTCTCTCCTCTATTGATTCCACCTCATCTCATTTGGGTCACTTCTAACTCCCTCCTCACTCTTCTCCATATAACGCTGTAAACCTCTCTGGGTGAAACAAGTTTCAGGGCAAGACATACCAAGCAAATTCTCCAGCAGCAAGGAACACAGCCCTGAGCTCCAAGATACAGGCAGCCCAAAGTCACCCCAAAACCATAGACATCCCATAATTCATTACTGGACATTTCATTGCACTCCAGAGAGAAGAAATACAGCTCCACCCACCAGAACACCGACACAAGCTTCCCTAACCAGGAAACCTTGACAAGCCACCTGTACAAACCCACACAGAGCGAGGAAACGCCACAATAAAGAGAACTCCACAAACTGCCAGAATACAGAAAGGACACTCCAAACTCAGCAATTTAAACAAGATGAAGAGACAGAGGAATACCCAGCGGATAAAGGAACAGGATAAATGCCCACCAAACCAAACAAAAGAGGAAGAGATAGGGAATCTACCTGATAAAGAATTCCAAATAATGACAGTGAAATTGATCCAAAATCTTGAAAACAAAATGGAATCACAGATAAATAGCTTGGAGACAAAGATTGAGAAGATGCAAGAAAGGTTTAACAAGGACCTAGAAGAAATAAAAGAGAGTCAATATATAATGAATAATGCAATAAATGAAATTAAAAACACTCTGGAGGCAACAAATAGTAGAATAACAGAGGCAGAAGATAGGATTAGTGAATTAAAGATAGAAAGGTAGAAATAAATGAATCAGAGAGGATAAAAGAAAAACGAATTAAAAGAAATGAGGACAATCTCAGAGACCTCCAGGACAATATTAAATGCTACAACATTCGAATCATAGGGGTCCCAGAAGAAGAAGACAAAAAGAAAGACCATGAGAAAATACTTGAAGAGATAATAGTTGAAAACTTCCCTAAAATGGGGAAGGAAATAATCACCCAAGTCCAAGAAACCCAGAGAGTCCCAAACAGGATAAACCCAAGGTGAAACACCCCAAGACACATATTAATCAAATTAACAAAGATCAAACACAAAGAACAAATATTAAAAGCAGCAAGGGAAAAACAACAAATAACACACAAGGGAATTCCCATAAGGATAACAGCTGATCTTTCAATAGAAACTCTTCAAGCCAGGAGGGAATGGCAAGACATACTTAAAGTGATGAAAGAAAATAGCCTACAGCCCAGATTATTGTACCCAGCAAGGATCTCATTCAAATATGAAGGAGAAAGCATCATTGTGAACAAAGCTAGTGGAGGTGATGGAATTCCATTTGAGCTATTCCAAATCCTGAAAGATGCTGCTGTGAAAATGCTGCACTCAATATGCCAGCAAATTTGGATAACTCAGCAGTGGCCACAGGACTGGAAAAGGTCAGTTTTCATTCCAATCCCAAAGAAAGGCAATGCCAAAGAATGCTCAAACTACTGCACAATTGCACTCATCTCACACGCTAGTAAAGTAATGCTCAAAATTCTCCAAGCCAGGTTTCAGCAATATGTGAACCGTGAACTTCCTGATGTTCAAGCTGGTTTTAGAAAAGGCAGAAGAACCAGATATCAAATTGCCAACATCCACTGGATCGTTGAAAAAGTAAGAGAGTTCTAGAAAAACATCTATTTCTGCTTTATTGACTATGCCAAAGCCTTTGACTGTGTGGATCACAATAAATTGTGGAAAATTCTGAAAGAGATGGGAATACCAGACCACCTGACCTGCTGCTTGAGAAACCTATAGCAGGTCAGGAAGCAACGGTTAGAACTGGACATGGAACAACAGACTGGTTCCTATAGGAAAAGGAGGACGTCAAGGCTGTATATTGTCACCCTGCTTATTTAACTTCTATGCAGGGTACATCATGAGAAACACTGGGCTGGAAGAAGCACAAGCTGGAATCAAGATTGCCGGGAGAAATATCAGTAACCTCAGATATGCAGATAACACCACCCTTATGGCAGAAAGTGAAGAGGAACTAAAAAGCCTCTTGATCAAAGTGAAAGAGGAGAGTGAGAAAGTTGACTTAAAGCTCAACATTCAGAAAACAAAGATCATGCATCCAGTCCCATCACTTCATGGGAAATAGATGGGGAAACAGTGTCAGACTTCTTTATTTTGGGGGCTCCAAATTCACTGCAGATGGTGCTTGCAGCCATGAAATTGAAAGATGCTTACCCCTTTGAAAGAAAGTTATGACCAACCTAGATTGCATATTCAAAAGCAGAGACATTACTTTGCCAACAAAGGCCCATCTAGTCAAGGCCATGGTTTTTCCAGTGGTCATGTATGGATGTGAGAGTTGGCCAGTGAAGAAAGCTGAGCACCAAAGAATTGATGCTTTTGAACTGTGGTGTTGGAGAAGACTCTTGAGAGTCCCTTGGACTGCAAGGAGATCCAACCAGTCCATTCTAAAAGAGATTGGACCTGGGTATTCTTTGGAAGAAATGCTGCTAAAGCTCAAACTCCAGTACTTTGGCCACCTCATGCGAAGAGTTGACTCATTGGAAAAGACTCTGATGCTGGGAGGGATTGGGGGCAGGAGGAGAAGGGGATGACAGAGGATGAGATGGCTGGATGGCATCACTGACTCAATGGACATGAGTTTGGGTAAACTCTGGGAGTTGGTGATGACAGGGAGGCCTGGCGTGCTGCGATTCATGGTGTCACAAAGAGTCGGACACGACTGAGAGACTGAACTGACCGACACAAATATCAGAAATTTCCAATTCAACAACATCATTTTTTAAAAATCTGGTTTCACCTGAGAATATTAATGTACAATCAACATCTGGATAATGACATTATAAACTGAATAACAGGAAAATGTCTATGATGGTCAGTCTGCAGTTTAGACAATGTGCTAAGACATAATTGATAAACTACTTCTTTTTACAATTATCCCAAATAAGTAACATCCAAAACGATGTTGGAAAAAAAATAGAATACAGAATCCAAGAGATGATTTAATGTAAACATAACTATGTTTTCTAAGAACATTATATATCATAGTATTCTTCCTTCTTGAAGGCTTTAACTTATGATATTCCTTCCCAGCCAAATTATTTAAAAATAATCCATGCTTGGAATCGTAATTACAAATGTCATTTGAATCAAAATAAATGCAGGTGAAAAGATACTATCTGATTGCGCCTCTTAACTTGCAATGCAACTGTTTGCATGTTTTAACCAGATTCCAGACTTGAACAAATGTGATGAAAATCAACACGAGCTCATCTCTGTGGAAACTGGCAAAGCAACAGATGCTGCTTTAACTGGAAATAGCTGGGACTTTTGAATCCTGAGATGAAAAACATTTTGTGAAAAAATGACTTATCTGTTCATTGATTCATGGACAAAGAAACTATATATTATTTTAAAATTTATTCCAAAGTCAGTGTTTTAACTTAAAATGATAGAGGCAATGTAGTCTAATCTTTTTATTTTTGACTTTTCTTTTTCCTGATTCTGCCTTTATATCACTAAGTTCATTTCCTTAACTAAATTGAATGTTCATTCAGATAAGAAGTATGAAAGCTTTTAAAGTAAAAATGGTAAAGTGAGTTGTTACCTGATAAGTCTTTAATTAAACTATCAGAATATTTCTAAGTTAGCTGTCCTCTGTCGCTTCTTCTGGACAGAGGTGATGCATACGTCACCTACATGCAGTGAGTATGTGATAGTTAAATACAGTATTACCACAGTCTAAGGTGAGTGGGTGCTGTGATGCAAAATTATCAAATAATCAATAACTTCTGCACAGTGGAAGCTTAACCTAAACCTTACTCAATATAGAAGTTATTGAGAGAGAAAGAGGGGTGGAGGGTTAGAAATTCTTCAGTAATGGTGGTTGTGACTGTGTTTTATCATGTGTGAAATAAAAAGAAAGACAAAAGCAGAACTCCTTTAAATAAGCCATGACATAATAATAATAATAAATAACATTGCTATAAGGCTTACTGTGTGTCAAATATCATTCTAATCATTTTTCAGAATCTTCACAACTCCTTAAAGAAAGTATGTGAACCTCAGCTCTACCACTAATTAACGTATGATCTTAAAAAAATCTACTAAATCTCTTAAACTTCAATTTCATCATATGTAAAATTAAAGACACTTGCTCCTTGGAAGAAAAGCTCTGACCAACCTAGACAGTGTAATAAAACCAGAGACATTACCTTGTTGACAAAGGTCCATCTAGTCAAAACTATGGTTTTTCCAGTACTCGTGTATGGATGTGAGAGTTGGACAAAGGAAGGCTGAGTGCCAAAGAATTGATGCTTTTGAACTGTGGTATTGGAGAAGACTCTTGAGAGTCCTTTGGACTACAAGGAGATCAAACCAGTCAGTCCTAAAGGAAATCAACCCTGAATATTCATTGGAAGGACTGATGCTGAAGCTCCAACACTTTGGCCATCTGATGTGAAGAGCCAGCTCATTAGAAAAGACCATGATGCTGGGAAAGACTGAGGCCAAGAGGAGAAGGGGATGACAGAGGACGAGATGGTTGGACGGCATCACCAACTCAATGGACATGAGTTTGAGCGAGCTCTGGGAGATGATGAAGGACAGGGAAGCCTGGTGTTCTGCAGTCCATGGGGTTGCAACAACTGAGTGACTGAACAAATGATTGCACCTCAATATTCTGAGAATTAAATGAAATTAATTAATATATATAATTAAGTTATATTTATGTAACTTACATGTATAATTAAATTATATATATATATAATTATAATTATAAAATATATATATAGCTTGTGCAATAAAAATTCGTCACTTTCATCCACAAGACTTACAGGCTATACAACTCTACAAACTTCATTATACATTTATACACACAGCTGAAATATTTAGCCAAGTTACAACTTTTTGATTCTTAATTCTATCCTGTTTGTCTATTTTTTCTTTAAATTGGCAGTGGTTTTTATAACTGAGTTGACTAATAGCTTAGCATGTCATGTGCTATGAAAGTGAAGTGAAAGTTGCTCAGTCATGTCCGACTCTTTGTGATCCCATGGATTATACAGTCTGTGGAATTTTCCAGGCCAGAATACTGGAGTGGGGAGCCTTTCCTTTCTCCAAAGGATCTTCCCAACCCAGGGATCCAACCCAGGTCTCCCACATTAAAGGCGGATTCTTTACCAGCTGAGCCACCAGGGAAGCCCAAGAATACTGGAGTGGGTAGCCTATCCCTTCTCCAGCTGATTTTCCCAACCCAGGAATCAAACTGGGGTCTCCTGAACTGCAGGTGGATTCTTTACCAACTGAGCTATCAGGGAAGCCCATGTGCTATATCACAAAGTAATTTCCTAGTCTGCCCTATGCACTGCTCTGAGGATTATTGAACAAGGTCTGTAGCTGTGCCATTCCTAAAGTACTTCCAAAATTTCACCCATCACCCAAGATGTAACAACTGTAAAGCTCACTTGGCATTCTCTGCATTCTCCCTATTGTGTTGCACTGAGCTGAACTCTAAAGGATAAAGGTTCTGGGGAAGCATATGATGTTTGGGGCTTTATCTTGTTTACAAAACATAAAGACCCTGTGTACACTGCTACTCAATAAGACTAAAGTCATGGCATCAGTCTCTTCTATGATATATGTTGCAAAGGTCCTAAGAATACATCATTGGCTTCCAGAATCTGCAGTTTTCAAAAAGATGGATGTCTTTAAAGCTCAGCATATTTTGATCAGACAGACTTTGGTAAGATGTTGCTGGCATACATTCAACCAAATATTATCCTCTATTATTTACAAGCACTTGGTCTTACACTGTGCTCACAGACATCAAATTGCTATTATTGCCTAAGTTAGGTCAAAGTCCAATAATTAAATAAATAAAAACAAGAAGAAAAAAACAATTATACTTGTTAGAGAATGAAGTGTGAATAGGACATTTAGCAATAAATGTTTAAAATGAATTACTTTAGATTTCTGAGTTCCCAGAAGAACAAAAGAAAATAAAATATGTTTTTATCCAATTCCAACAGAACAAAATGTTAGCTTCCCAGAAAGGAATATAAGTGCAGGTCCTAAGGGTCAATGGCAGATGGAATATATGATGCAGAATGCATTACCATACTGATGAAAATATAGTTAAGAGAATCAGGGTGATATTAAGTAAAAGGACATGGGTCTTGAATATAAACAAGACTGTTGCTGTTTTAACCACTCATTAGTAAGGCCTTGCGGAGAAGGCAATGGGTTTCCCATTCCAGTACTCTTGCCTGGAAAATCCCATGGATGGAGAAGCCTGGAAGCCTGCAGTCAATGGGGTCGCTGAGGGTCGGACACGACTGAGCAACTTCATTTCCACTTTTCACTCTGATGCATTGGAGAAGGAAATGGAAACCCACTCCAGTGTTCTTGCCTGGAGAATCCCAGGGACAGGAAAGTCTGGTGGGCTGCTGTCTATGGGGTCGCACAGAGTCAGACACAACTGAAGTGACTTAGAAGCAGCAGTAGCAGTAAGGCCTTGGGCATACTATTTTAATGATCTGAATTTTGATTACTAAAAAGAAAACAACAGTAATAAGGGATAATAATATATCAAGGATAATAATATTTATAAGGCTATTATGATTATAAGATATTATCTAGCTGATGAGTTTACCATATATCTGATAAAAATAAAGGTTCAATAATTGGTAGCTATTATCAAGTATTATTATTATTAGTGTTCCAACTAGATAAAGGATCATTTTATTTCAATTCTTTAGTGAACATTTCCTTAGAATCAACTCAAGGTAAATGAAATAATTTTCATCTTGTTTCTATTAATCTGATATATTCCAGGTTGTTTATATTTATCTAGAGTATGAGGAAAGATCTATTAATGCATACATAATAAAGTGAGTCAAGTCTAGCACAGTTAACCTGGACTGCCCTGCACTAATGTGACTAACTTTACTGCAGCAATAATTCCCCTCAAAATACAATTAAATTCTCTACTTTGTTGACAAGGCACTATCTTCAGCTCTCCACACTCACTTCATATAGAAGCACTGCAGATTTTAAAGGATATATTTTCAAATGATTATCATTCCTTTAACTAACTGGAAATGTTCAATTCTTGCATATCTTTTTCTATTTTTCCTTTACAGCATCTATTAAACATTCTTTCTTGCATATAGAATCAAAGCTAACTAAATCCATTCATGCTATTGTTTTCACCTGTTAAGATATGATTTTTAGCTTCTGAAATATCTTAATAGTATAGGTATAATGCAACCTAATTACTGTTAGGAATATACCAATGTATAGGAAAATACCCTATTAGACTGAAATCATAAAAGATACTTTTCAAAGGGAAAAATGTAATAGATTTTTAGCTTAAAAGAAAACAGAATATCTTTCAGATAATTCTGGAAGAAATAGAGGGAAACAATAGAATGGGAAACACTAGATATTTCTTCAAGAAAATTAGAGATACCAAGAGAACATTTCATGCAAAGATGGGCACAATAAAGGACACAAATGGTATGGACCTAACAGAAGCATAATGTATTAATTAAACGTGGCAAGAATACACAGAAGAATTATACCAAAAAAGATCTTAGTGACCTAGATGACAACAATGGTATGGCCGTTCACCTAGAGCCAAACATCCTAGAATGTGAAGTCAAGTGGGTCTTAGAAACATCAGTAGTAACAAAGCTAATGGAGGTGATGGAATTCCAGTGGAACTATTTAAAATCCTACAAGATGATGCTGTGAAAGTGCTGCACTCAATAGGCCAGCAAATTTGGAAAACTCAGCAGTGGCTACAGGACTGGAAAAGGTCAGTGTTCATTCCAATCCCAAAGAAATACAATGCCAAAGAATGTTCAAACTACCACACAACTGTACACATCTCACAAGCTAGCAAAGTAATGCTCAAAATTCTCCAAGCTAGGCTTCAACAGTAGGTGAACTGTGAACTTCCAGATGTTCAAGCTGAATTTAGAAAAGGCAGAGGAACCAGAGATCAAATTGCCAACATCCGCTGGATCACAGAAAAAGAAAGAGAATTGTAGAAAAACATCTACTTCTGCTTTATTGACTATGCTAAAGCCTTTGACTCTGTGGATCATAAAGAAACTGGAAAATTCTGAAAGATATGGGAATACCAGACTACCTGACCTGCCTCTTGAGAAATCTGTATGCAGATCAAGGAGCAACAGTTAGAACTGGACATGGAATAAGGAACTGGTTCAAAATTAGGAAAGGAGTACATCAAGGCTGTATACTGTCACCCTGCTTATTTAACTTATATGCAGAGTACATCATGAGAAATACCAGGCTGGATGAAGCACAAGACGGAATGAAGACTACTGGGATTAATATCAATAAACTCAGATTTGCAGATGACACCACCCTTATGGGAGAAAGTGAAGAGGAACTAAAGAGCCTCTTGATGAAAGTGAAAGAGGAGAGTGAAAAGTTGGCTTAAAACTCTACATCCAAAAAACAAAGATCATGGCATCCAGTCCTATCAGTTCAGTTCAGTTCAGTCACTCAGTCATGTCCAGCTTTTTACGACTCCATGGACTGCAGGAAGCCAGGCCTCCCTGTCCATGGCCAACTCCCGGAATTTACACAAACTCATGTCCATTGAGTCAGTGATGCCATCCAACAATCTCGTCCTCTGTCATCCCCTTCTTCTCCTGCCCCTAATCCCTCCCAGCAACAGGGCCTTTTCCAATGAGTCAGTTGTTCATATCACGTGGCCAAAGTATTGGAGTTTCAGCTTCAGCATCAGTCCTTCCAATGAATATTCAAGACTGATTTCCTTCAGGATGGACTGGTTGGATCTCCTTGCAGTCCCATCACTTCATGGCAAATAGATGGGGAAACAATGGAAACAGTAAGAAACTTTCTATTGGGAGGCCCCAAAATCACTGCAGATGGTGACCGCAGCCTTGAAATTAAAAAAAAAACTCTTGATCCTTGGAAGAAAAGCTATCACCAACATAGACAGAATATTGTAAAGCAGAGACATTACTTGGCCAAAAAAAGTCCATCTAGTCAAAGCTATGGTTTTTCCAGTAGTCGTGTACGGATGTGAGAGTTGGACTATAAAGAAAGCTGAGCACCGAAGAATTGATGCTTTTGAACTGTGGTGTTGGAGAAGACTCTTGAGAGTCTCTTGGACTGCAAGGAGATCCAACCAGTCTATGCTAAAGGAAATCAGTCCTTGAATATTCATTGGAAGTACTGATGCTGAAGCTGAAACTCCAGTACTTTGGCCACCTGATGAGAAGATCTGATTCACTGCAAAAGACCCTGATGCTGGGAAAGATTGAAGGCAGGAGGAAAAGGGGACAACAGAGGATGACAAATGAGGATGTTGCATGCCATCACCAACTCAATGCACATGAGTTTGAGTAAGCTCTGGGAGTTGGTGATGGAGAGGGAAGCCTGGTGTACTGCAGTCCATGGCATCACAAAGAGTGATACATGACTAAGTGACTGAACTAAACTGAATTGAATGGTGGAATTTAATCAACAGCTTGTCCATTGTCACATGACAAAGTATGTTGCAGTCTAGATATAAACTCAAACCTCCAAATTCAGAACTAGTCTTTTTATCCTCTATGATACTCTGCTCTGGTTTTCTTAAATGGATGACTTTCCTATTAGTTAAGTACTGTTTTCCATACATACTGCTTGGTTTATGCTATTTTGACTGCTTGAATTGTCCTCTACCATCTCTCTACCTGTCCAAATATGACGTAATTTCTCATATTTAAAGAGGAGAGTGAAAAAGTTGGCTTATAGCTCGACATTCAGAAAACTAAGATCATAGCATCCAGTCCCATCACTTCATGGCAAAGAGATGGGAAAACAGTGGAAACAGTGCCTGACTATTTTGGGGGGCTTCAAAATCACTGCAGATGGTGATTGCAGCCATGAAATTAAAAGATGCTTACTCCTTGGAAGGAAAGTTATGATCAACCTAGACAGCATATTAAAAAGCAGAGACATTACTTTGCCAACAAAGGTCCATCCAGTCAAGGTTATGGTTTTTCCAGTAGTCATGTATGGATGTGAGAGTTGGACTATAAAGAATGCTGAGTGCCGAAGAACTGATGCTTTTGAACTGTGGTGTTGCAGAAGCCTCTTGAGAGTCCCTGGACTGCAAGGAGATCCAACCAGTCCATCCTAAAGGAGATCAGTCCTGGCTGTTCATTGGAAGGTCTGATGTTGAAGCTGAAACTCCAATACTCTGGCCACCTGATGTGAAGAGCTGACTCATTTGAGAAGACC
The DNA here is from genome assembly GCF_027580195.1 of Bos mutus. Lineage (NCBI taxonomy): Eukaryota > Metazoa > Chordata > Mammalia > Artiodactyla > Bovidae > Bos > Bos mutus. Next base: position 94,694,394 of record NC_091618.1, on the reverse strand, counting down.
CTGATGCTGGGAAAGATTGAGGGCAGGATGAGAAGGGGATGACAGAAGATGAGATGGCTGAATGGCATCACCAAACCAATGGACATGAATTTGGGTGGGCTCCAGGAGTTGGTGTTGGACAGCAAGGCCTGGCGTGCTGCAGCTCACGTGGTCACAAAGAATCGGATACAACTGAGCAACTGAACTGAATTGAACTTGAAGTTAAGATCAGATGTCATTAATTCTATGGAGTCTTTCCTAATAGGATTTTTCTACTTTAATTTACTGTGTTTTAAATGTGTCTTATTTTCATGTTCATATGCACATATACAAAGATTCACATTGACAAGTAAGTGTATTAAATATCTCAATGACACACACACACATATATACATATACATATTGATCAATGATAATGTTTAACATTTATTAATTTGTTAAACATCTCCTTTCTGCCAGGCACTCTTCTAGGTGCTGAATTACAAGGTGTTATGGCAATGGGATGAGAGATCAACACTCTTAACCTCCATGTTTAAACCCAAGTTTTTGGGTACTTCCCTGGCAGTCCAATGGTTATGACCCTGCTCATCCACTACAGAGGGCACAGGTTTGATTCCTCGATGGGGAACAGGGTCCCATATGCCACAGAGTACAGCCAGAAAAATTTAAAACATAAATAAAAATAAAAGCACTTGTCTCTTAGGATGCAGTGGAATACTACATTTACATTTTCAATTAAAAAAAAATAATAAACCTAGTCTGAAAAATGACTAGTAGTCTACCACACAGTTCACACCCACTATGTGAACAAAAAACACATTCTGGGGTGAGGACAGACTTGTGCACACATTCAGCTATGTAAGGGCACAACCAATTGTACCTGAATTTAGGATACAGTTCCTTTTTATGCAGTGATAAGTAATGGAGAAATCACATATTTGATCCATTTTTATTAGGTATCTTATACTGTATATGCTCCCCTGGTGGCTCAGAGGGTAAAGCGTCTGCCTGCAATGCAGGAGACCTGGGTTCGATCCCTGGGTCAGGAAGATCCCCTGGAGAAGGAAATGGCAACCCACTCCAGTATTCTTGCCTGGAGAATTCTGCAGACAGAGGAGCCTAGTAGGCTACAGTCCACAGGGTTGCAAAGAGCCGAACACAACTGAGTAACTTCACTTCTTCCTTTTTGTTCATTCATTATGGTTACAGATAAATATTAGAGTAAGCTTCTTAAGAGAACTCTTTTACAACATAACATTGCTAATATCCAACACTGTGCCTGTATTGGATGCTTAATGCTTTCTTGGGAAGAGACAGTGAAAGGAATAGAGGAAAGGGACAAATGCGAAGGCTAAAACAGCAGTGCAAAAAAGGTCAACTTTTTGAATGAACAGAGTTCCCAATACACAGGGGTAATTTATTCACCACCAGGAAAGACTGTAGTCAAGAAAATGGAAGGGATATAACTGCAATATAGATACATATGACAATATTGATTACTTTCTATGCTTTTAAGGTGATGATCTAGTAATTAGTTCAACACATGAACTCAAAAATTCACTTTGAAACAACTATATTAAGAGCTTCATATTTTGATTAGTAAAGTAGGAAGGGGAAAATCTTAAAATATATTATATATAATCACTATGTATAATATGAATGATTCTTGCACATAGAAGCAAGACATACTCGCTAATAAATCATATTCAATGATAAGCAGTCATTTTTGTGAAATTATACACTGATAGATGTACAACTAGATACCTCTACTAGAGGTTAGATTAATCTGCATTTAACCATTAAGTATTATGATAATTAAATTACTTGACTATGTGACCTCTAGTTATAGCTAAAGTCTTGAGGAAACTACCCCTTGTGCAAATATAATTGATCACCTTAGAAAATGGAGACAATCCATTTTTATTGGATATTTGAAAACTTATTTTCCCTTTAATTCATGAGATTGACTTTTTATATAGGTTGCTATATCTTTTTGCATCACAAACTATGGCTATTTTTTTAACATCTTCTTTGGCAGAAATTCAAATACATTTTGTTTGCTTGCAGGCTTAGAACAGAGCCTGAATAAATATTTGCAATTCAGCGGTTGTGCTGGTTCTATGCTTTGCAGTAAAAGGTCAGAGAATTTTGCTTCTAATTTTGTTGTGGTTATTTACAGAGCCTTTAAATTAAAAATAAGTCCCTAAAATTTTATGAGAACTATTACAGAAGAGCTTTCATTTTAGGAGTGAAAAACACCACATCACAGTAATAATCACAAATATATGATATTCTATAGGAAAATGATTGGTTTGAACACATACACACAAGTCTTCTGAAATAATCTATTTATCTTCCATGACATAAACAGGTATTTAAAAGTCAAACTATTAAAGGTTTCCTTAAACTACATTGTTTCTCATCTCTATGAATAACACTTTAAATTATTTGAATTAAAAAAATAAAATCACTTCAAGTAAAAAGTCATATATAAAAATGCTAAGGCAAATAACATATGAGATGCGAATAGTAACTTCCTTAAATTGGCATTTTCAGAAGAAGCCAAACTCTGTAGCTTTAAGCTAAAATACAGCTCAACTCCTAAGGCACCCTAAATTTTTTCCCATGTTTTAAGTAAAAAATGATCTCTCTACAGCATTTCATTAATGAAGGGAACCAAGATATAGAGGAAAAATTCTCAACTGGTGACCCCCCACAGTGGTCCCCACTGGTTTGATGACCTTGTGGGGAAATTTTATCATATATATCTTTGCAGAAAGTTTTGACATTTATAAACAGAATTATTTATATCATATAAATGATGCTCGGTATATAATATATAAAACTATCTAATATTCAAATACTTATTAATATTACAAAGGTCTAAATTATGACCTAATTACCAAGGTCTAACTAAAGAAGAGAAAGAGAAAGCAGAAACGGCAAGTAAATTAATCCACTTAGAATATTAGGACCCAAGCTCTCTGGATAGATGCCCACTTAATGAAACATAAGATAGAATTAATAACTGGTAAAGAAGAGGCTCATTTTCTGACCATACATACCTACAGGTATCAATTTTTATATAAATCATCATCAGAAACTACATTCTCAAATATTCTACCAATTTTAACAGACTTGCAGCTATTGATGTTTATACTTCGATACATGACTTTGTGAACAAGATTAAAACAAGGATTAGAAAATAACATCTTACAGTTATTTTATTTCAAGAAATATTTTACTCTTCCTGATAAATATTCCTGAAGATAAACAAGGTTATATTTCTTTTGACTGACCTGAAAAATACATGAAAGGTGTATTATTAAATCCTCTGAAATATACTGACACAAAAGTATCCAAAGTTATCCTGAGACTGTTTCATTTACTAACTTATACCTTTATTTATCAAGAATTACAAAAAAAGTGAAATAAATTTGTCTACATTTTGGGAATACTTTAATAAAGAATAATAGAAATCTTTTAAACTAAATCAAAAGGAAGAATATTGGCAGTATTGATTTTTAAAAGAGGAAAGGGAAGTTGGTTGATGGGATGAGGTGTGGGGAGTAATCTTTGTTGCAGACATGTTATTATGATGTAATATACACAGTTTATAGCAATATCACCTAAAATTTATTGTACATACATATTCTAGTCTATGCTAAGATTTGAAATGAATTATTTTATTTTCAAAATTCATGTAAAGTTGTTGCTATCTCATTTTTAGCTAATAAACCTGCACCTAAAAAAAGGGCAAAAGATCTGAACAAACCATTCATCAAAGAAGATATACAGATGGCAACCAATCATATGAAAAGATGCTCCACATTATATGTCATTAAAAAATTGAAGAGTAAAATAACAACGAGATACCACTATACCCTTATTAGAATGGCCAAAATCAGGAGCACTGACAATAGCAGATGCTGATGGGGTTGCGAAGCAACTGGAACTCCCAGGCACTGCTATGGGAACGCAAAATGGTACAGCCACCTTGGAAGACAGTTTGACAATTTCTTCCAAAACAAAATGTAGTCTTACTATATGATCCAGCAATAAGTCTGTTACTTATTCAAATGAATTGAAAATTTATGTCCACACAAAAATCTGCACACAAATATTTACAGTAACTTTATTCATAATTGCCCAAACTTGGAAGCAACTAAAATATTCTTCAATAGATAAACAGATAAACAAACTGGTGTGTATCTCCACAAAAGAATACTATTCAGTGATAAAAATAAATGAGCTATCATGCCACAAAAAGACATGGAGTAATTTCAAATGGATATTACTAAGTGAAAATAAGCAAATCTGAAAAGTCTACATACTGTATGATTCCAATTATATGGCATTCTGGTCTGGAAAAGGCAATGATGGAGAGAGTGAAAAGATTAATCAGTACAGGGTTTGGGGATGAACAGCTGGCACACCAAGGTTTTTAAGGCAGTAAAACTATTCAGTGCTTACATGCTACATTTCAACCATTTTAGTCTGCCTTAAAGGTGAACCTAGGTACCATGATGCACATGGTGGGAAAACAAAACAAAAAAACTATTGACAGATACACTATCAAATCTGTTTTCTTTAACAGCTTCTAAATCTTTAATATTATAATTCACAAAGGGGTCTGAAACACTTAAAAAAAACCAAAAACATTACTTTTAAGGGTGGAATGAAAGGTCACATAATTGAATACCCTATTTTGCTGTTCTTACATTTGTACACTCTAATTATCCTGCTCACAACAGGCCTAGCCTATTTATGTAAGTGTAAATGGGCACATCTCTCTTACTGTGAGAGATAGTATACTATATTGTATCTCCACAAAATGAATGGAAGTAAGAAATAGGTGTATTTTCTATGTAGTCTAAGTTAATTTTCAGAACCTAAGTTTAAAGTCAAAGTTTCCACAAACAAAGATATAATTATGCAGCCATTCTTTAAAAATATAAACAAAATTTTCCCTCTGTAATTTTAAACTATCATTACTGCTTATACCATCTACAGGAGCTCCATTCCCTCTGATACTGACAGTTCTTAGTTATTTATAGGCTGTTCTCATGCTCTTTTTAATCTACTTCTTCCTTAAGCAATACATACTCTTTTTTTAATCTTTCTTCAGACATGAATTCTTTAAGTGCATATAATATCTAATAAACTGTGGAAGAAGTAGACCTTACTGTAAAGTATTTAACAAATAAGATCTAAGTCTAGGCCTGTTATGAGAACATTCTAGGATCTTAATGAATAAATGTTCCTATCATAAGAGAAAGGGAAATGTACATAGACTATTCATCAAGAGAAGCAGAAAGTAAACATTCAAAACCTCAATCTGCCAGAGGTGATTTAAGATGATACTCATGAAGCTTATGCTTCAGGGACTTCCACTAGGACACGTCCTTTTCATTTTCACATACTTGATTTCATCATTTTGTATTCCTTTTTCCTTAAAAAGACCTCCTCCTCAAATTATAAGAGCATCCATTGCTGCCTAGATTTGTACCCACAAAGTGCTATAACATACAATCAAAGTGACATGCTCAGTGACACAGACTGCATGCACAATTAAAAAGATTTTCCATTATCTTGGTGCAATTATTTTATAATTTATCTGTTCTTAGTATTTTGTAACTTTGGAAGGAGATTATGCATTCTGCATACCTTTTAACGACATTCCCTATTTCACCTCAAGTACATAACTTCTCTGTACAAAGTGCCCAAACATGACGTCATGTTTCCCCACCTCAGATCTAACTCAGAAATCAGCACCTGGCAATTAGCCTGAGGACTCTTCCTCACCATTTCCATTCTTTGATTTCATAGAAAATTTAATAAATGTTGCCTGTTATTAGTACTACTACTATTATCAAATTTCAATGTTTACTTTCAGGGACCAAGATCATATTGTACACAACTATTTTTATAGTGAAAGGTTAAACTCTCATTTCCTTGGAATGCTGAAAAACCACTATCTGACAAGGAGTATCTGCTGTTTTATATTGAAGGAAATTTGTACTTATCACCTGGAAAAAAAATGTGCTGCTCCACTCAGTGGGGGGTAATTGATGTGTTTAATCAAAGGTTGTGACACTGTCTGATAGGCTTTGCAGAAATCACCTTGACTGTTTCCTGGAGAAAATATCTGATCAGGGCAAGACAAAAGCAAGTAGACCAGTTGAGAAGCTGTGTTAAAAGACAATGACTGTGAGATAGATTGAAAAGATATTTAAGAGGCAAATTTAACAAGACTTGAAAACTGATTATATTTAGAAGGTGAGAAAGACGGGAGACCAACAATTTCATATTGTTAGAAAGATGAAGATGGATGGACATGCCATGAAATTTTACTAGTATTTCTCATAAGAAAGAGAAGATAATAATATCAAATTAAATCATACCCTTTTATTTTCTGAACTTTTTGATTAAATGTTTGACAGTTTTGTACCATCCTGCCTGCCAACTAAGAGTCCTAGCAGCCAGTAGCATGAGAAAAATAACCATCCTTATCTAATCATGTGCCATTAAACCAAGAACAATTACTTTCAACTAAGCTGTCTGTCCATTCTGCTAAGCTCAAAGGAAATGTTATGACCAAAATGTCACCTCAAATCTCAAGTTTCCATATCTAGCATTTATTTAATTAACTATAGCTTCTTTGTTTCACTCCTGATATGCTGACAAAGCACTGACTAGGTCTCAGCCAAGTAAATCAGATTAAATACACTGAATTTGAAGTACATGATGCACATCAATGCAATTGTTTTTCCAAGGCTCCTTTCTGGACAAATAGCTATCAATAATATTACAGTGATTTGGTGATATTTTAAAATATAATTTTTATAGAAGCCATTAACTTTCCTAAAATCAATAGAAATCTGTTGGCAAACAGCCACAATTTACTGCTTCTTTTCCAAGAATACAAGAGCAAAATAAGCCAAAAAAAAAAAAAAAAAAAAGTACTTTATTAAGAACTGTGACAAAGAAATGTATCTAAGGTAAGCTGAGCAATCTTAGCCTGAATAGCATAATTAAAGAAACTCAGAATAACTTGAGTTCAGTTCAGTTCAGTTCAGTTGGTCAGTCGTGTCCGACTCTTTGTGACCCCATGAATCGCAGCATGCCAGGCCTCCCTGTCCATCACCAACTCCCGGAGTTCACTCAAACTCACGTCCATCGAGTTGGTGATGTCATCCAGCCATCTCATCCTCTGTCGTCCCCTTTTCCTCCTGCCCCCAATCCCTCCCAGCATCAGAGTCTTTTTGAATGAGTCAACTCTTTGCATGAGATGGCCAAAGTACTGGAGCTTCAGCTTTAGCATCATTCCCTCCAAAGAACACCCAGGACTGATCTCCTTCAGAATGGACTGGTTGGATCTCCTTGCAGTCCAAGGGACTCTCAGGAGTCTTCTCCAACACCACAGTTCAAAAGCATCAATTCTTCAGAGTTCAGCTTTTTTCACAGTCCAACTCTCTCATCCATACATGACCACTGGAAAAACCATAGCCTTGATTAGATGGACCTTTGTTGGCAAAGTAATGTCTCTGTTAGGAAACATAATCTAAAACATTAACTTGTTTCAAAGAGGGAAACTGAGATACAAGAACAACTTCCTATAAAGGTGCCAGGCTCATCTATTTTTCACTTATAACACGATTCAATGTATAAGATGATTTCAACACTAGGAAAGTGAACTGGGAATGTGAGTTCAATGACCAACTAATTTGAACACAACCTAAAGCCTTGCTTTAAAGTGAAGACAGCTGTGGTCTTGTCTCAGGAATTTCACTCTCAGTATAGGTTTAGTTATATTTTGAGCTATGTCTTATTTTAATTGACAGTACTGGTTGTTATTAAAATATGTAAAGGGAACAGCCATCTGCTTCTCTCTTTACTGTCATTTAAAAATAAAGTCTGTGTTTCAAACCTTTATATCTATTCCAAGGTCCTTTCAGATACTTTTCAACCTTTGCTTACCTAGGCGAGGAAGTAAGTAACAGAACCTGGATGGTACGGCGGGTGATATGGTACCATTAAGCAGAGGCTTTTTAAAGTTTATTACTTTAGATCTAACTATTATACAAAATCTATTATATACAAGAGAGCATAATGGCATAACACATTTTTGATACACTGCATTGGTTAACTGGAGGCAGTGATCAAGACTATCCACAAGAAAAAGAAATGCAAAAAGGTAAAATGGTTGTCTGAGGAGGCCTTATAGATATCTGAGAAAAGAGGAGAAGTGAAAAACAAAGAAGAAAAGGAAAGATATATGCATATGAATGCAGAGTTCCAAAGAATAGCAAGGAGAGATAAGAAAGCCTTCCTCAGTGATCAATGCAAAGGAATAGAGAAAAACAACAGAATGGGAAAGATTAAAGATCTCTTCAAGAAAATCAGAGATACCAAGGGAACATTTCATGCAAAGATGGGCTCAATAAAGGACAGTAATGGTATGGACCTAACAGAAGCAGAAGATGTTAACAAGAGGTGGCAAGAATACACAGAAGATTTGTACAAAAAGGATGTTCATGACCCAGATAATCACAAAGGTATGATCACCAAGAGCCAGACATCTTGAAATGTGAAGTCAACTGGGCCTTAGGAAGCATCAGTTAACAAAGCTAGTGGAGGTGATGGAATTCCAGTTGAGCTGTTTCAAATCCTGAAAGATGATGCTGTGAAAGTGCTGCAATCAATATGCCAGCAAATTTGGAAAACTCAGCAGTGGCCACAGGACTGGAAAAGGTCATTTTCACTCCAATCCCAAAGAAAGGCAACGCCAAAGAATGTGATTTTGAAAATGGAGTCGTTATTGTTCTGGCTATTTACTTAATCTTCTAGGCCTTAATTTTAGCACAACTAGAATTCAAATGTCAAACTCATGTCATCAGTTTAATATGAAAGTTAGCAGAGTACAGAAATGCACTCAAAAATGTGTTCTTGAATCTAATATATTGTTAGATTGTACTAACAGATTCCATATTAGTATGCCTATATATGCTCTCTTACATATATAAGATATTATATATAATATGAATGTTATGCATAACATACTAACATACTATTAATCTTCTGATAGTCTGCTTGTATTTTCTAAAATGTGAATTACAGGAAAAATTTTTCTCCAAAATCTGATTATTAGAATCATTACTAGTGATATCAGAAAATAAAATTCCTTATCATAATTATGTTGAACTATATGGCTTATAAAATATGCTTATACTCTATTAAACATATTAGATTGGAATATATTATACGTGAGATAGCATCTATCTTAAAAACCTATTTGCTCACGAAATCTCTTAAATGCACTTGTTTCAATAAATTTGCAATTTTTTGAACATTCACAGGAAGCACCTATACACTTCTGTCTTCAAATTGTTTACTATCTCTGATCCTTGTGTCCTCCAACAATCACTAGTTTGTGAGACTCCTAGAAGTTTAGAGCTGTGACGAATTGTATTTCAATTAGGGGTCATCACAGGAAAGAGGCAATGGTCTCTTCATACTTGACATGCAGAGAGAAACATCAACATGAATGAGGCAGTTAATTTAGTAGAACACCTGTTAATCTGACTTAGGAAAATATCACCTTTCAAAGTCTTAAAGGAAATTTCTGAGTTACTGAAATTTCTAAGTACTAAGCCACAGAAAAGTGATAGATTTTATCAACACACAAGTCAAAAGGAAGGAGAGATCATTTTGAGAACTTCTTTGATTGAAGTATAAAAGAAATATATACTGCTAACCAAAAAACTAAGAAGCCAAAAAGAAGCTTATGTCTAGAACACTTTGCTTGCAGGAGTTAGGTTTTCTCAGCAAATCAAGGAAGGTATAAATTAAAAGATATGTTTATGATCAGAATGCGAAATAAAGGAAGATTTATTAAGTTGGAAAGGAGTGAAGGATTTGATTTGGCGAAAGGTTGTCATGTTAGAGAACAGAATGTACCAATAATAAAGGGAAATGAGAATCCTGGAGGCTCAGAAACACAGACACATAAAAGGAATGGAGATTTACACATTCTAACCTGTTCTTAAAAATGAAACTGTGTGAGATGACGAGAGGTCCCTAATCCATGTATGCTGTTTTTGAACAGTAACTACAAATATATGCAAATTTAGCAAGTTAGTCTGTTACATCAAGTGTGTCTGCTTTACATTAAAATGTAATTGCAGAAAATATCCCCCAAAACAAACACACACTTATATATATAGAAATACAGGTACAAATCAGTCAGATCAGATCAGATCAGTCGCTCAGTCGTGTCCGACTCTTTGCAACACCATGAATCGAAGCACACCAGGCCTCCCTGTCCATCACCAACTCCCGGAGTTCACTGAGACTCACGTCCATCGAGTCAGTCATGCCATCCAGCCATCTCATCCTCTGTCGTCCCCTTCTCCTCCTGCCCCCAATCCCTCCCAGCATCAAAGTCTTTTCCAATGAGTCAACTCTTCACATGAGGTGGCCAAAGTACTGGAGTTTCAGCTTTAGCATCATTACTTCCAAAGAAATCCCAGGGCTGATGTCCTTCAGAATGGACTGGTTCGATCTTCTTGCAGTCCAATGGACTCTCAAGAGTCTTCTCCAACACCACAGTTCAAAAGCATCAATTCTGCGGCGCTCAGCCTCCCTCAAAGTCCAACTCTCACATCCATACATGATGACAGGAAAAACCATAGCCTTGACTAGACGGACCTTTGTTGACAAAGTAATGTCTCTGCTTTTGAATATGCTATCTAGGTTGGTCATAACTTTCCTTCCAAGGAGTAAGCGTCTTTTAATTTCATGGCTGCAGTCACCATCTGCAGTGATTTTGGAGCCCAGAAAAATAAAGTCTGACACTGTTTCCACTGTTTCCCCATCTATTTCCCATGAAGTGATGGGACTGGATGCCATGATCTTCGTTTTCTGAATGTTGACCTTTAAGCCAACTTTTTCACTCTCCTCTTTCACTTTCATCAAGAGGCTTTTGAGTTCCTCTTCACTTTCTGCCATAAGGGTGGTGTCATCTGCATATCTGAGATTATTGATATTTCTCCCGGCAATCTTCATTCAGGCTTGTGTTTCTTCCAGTCCAGCGTTTCTCATGATGTACTCTGCATATAAGTTAAATAAACAGAGTGACAATATACAGCCTTGACGAACTCCTTTTCCTATTTGGAACCAGTCTGTTGTTCCATGTCCAGTTCTAACTGTTGCTTCCTGACCTGCATACAGATTTCTCAAGAGGCAGGTCAGGTGGTCTGGTATTCCCATCTCTTTCAGAATTTTCCACAGTTTCTTGTGATCCACACAGTCAAAGGCTTTGGCATAGTTAATAAAGCAGAAATAGATGTTTTTCTGGAACTCTCTTGCTTTTTCCATGATCCAGCGGATATTGGCAATTTGATCTCTGGTTCCTCTGCCTTTTCTAAAACCAGCTTGAACATCAGGAAGTTCACGGTTCACATATTGCTGAAGCCTGGCTTGGAGAATTTTGAGCATTACTTTACTAGCATGTGAGATGAGTGCAATTGTGCAGTAGTTTGAGCATTCTTTGGCATTGCCTTTCTTTGGGATTGGAATGAAAACTGACCTTTTCCAGTCCTGTGGCCACTGCTGCGGTTTCCAAATATGCTGGCATTTTTAGTGCAGCACTTTCACAGCATCATCTTTCAGGATTTGGAATAGCTCAACTGGAATTCCATCACCTCCACTAGCTTTGTTCGTAGTGATGCTTTCCAAGGGCCACTTGACTTCACATTCCAGGATGTCTGGCTTTAGGTCAGTGATCACACCATTGTGATTATCTGGGTCATGAATATCTTTTTTGTACAGTTCTTCTGTGTATTCTTGCCATATCTTCTTAATATCTTCTGCTTCTGTTAGGTCCATACCATTTCTGTCCTTTATCAAGCTCATCTTTGCATGAAATGTTCCTTTGGAATCTCTGATTTTCTTGAAGAGATCCCTGGTCTTTCCCATTCTGTTGTTTTCCTCTATTTCTTTGCATTGACCGCTGAAGAAGGCTTTCTTATCTCTTCTTGCTATTCTTTGGAACTCTGCATTCAGATGTTTATATCTTTCCTTTTCTCCTTTGCTTTTCGCTTCTCTTCTTTTCACAGCTATTTGTAAGGCCTCCCCAGACAGCCATTTTGCTTTTTTGCATTTCTTTTTCATGGGGATGGTCTTGATCCCTGTCTCCTGTACAATGTCACGAACCTCATTCCATAGTTCATCAGGCACTCTATCTATCAGATCTAGGCCCTTAAATCTATTTCTCACTTCCACTGTATAATCATAAGGGATTTGATTTAGGTCATACCTGAATGGTCTAGTCGTTTTCCCTCCTTTCTTCAATTTAAGTCTGAATTTGGCAATAAGGACTTCATGGTCTGAGCCACATTCAGAGAATTGGTACTCTTTGGATTCATTTTGAAGCATTTTAGAACAAGCTGTGTTGCTGGAAACCCATACTATCTATAACCTAAATACCCTAATTATTGGCAAGCTCTCATCAAAGAGAAACCGCTGTTCAAAAGTATCCACATGTATTTATTTCTAGTTAAATACAAAATTAGCTTTAACATTATCTCTGAAAAGCAAATGTTAGTGACAATTCTCAAACTATATGTGTGGAAACAGTTTTGTATCTGTGTGGCAAAGTTGGCCCCACATTAAGTTAAATTAGTAAAACTCCATGAACTTATATTGTAAATTAATTTCTTAACCAAATTTTCTTTATATAAATAAAAAGAAAGTAACATGGAGCTAAAAACTCTAAATATTTTATAAGTTTTGGAAAATTTCCAGATTTCCAATAACATTTTAGAAAAAAAAAAATCTGTTGTTAGTCAAATGCTATGTCCTCTGAACTTTTCTTTATGGATATTTTCACATATCTCATTAGGCAAAAACTATTCCTTAATTTTCTGTGCCCTTTCTAATGATTAGCTGTGCTCAGCTGCATATTTGACCCTCACTAAACAATTCATGGATCCTGAATACTAAGTGACCAAGGATGTCATGGGGAAATGAATCAGAGCCTCAGTCAAACACTCTCTCTCTTACTCTCCCCTCTAAGTTAAATAGAGGGGAGAATGCCTCCTCTACAACGTCAAAAACTAGGAAAGAAGTATTACCTAGGATGTCTTCAACAAAACAAATGGTGAGTGATTTCATGTTAGGTAATTCTACCACTGATCTTTAACTCTTAAAATTTCTATCCCAGTCCTATGTTCTTGGTTGAGTATGAATGTACAATTAAGTTCATTTGTAATACTGATGTCTAATGAAAAATATCACATGGGTACTTGGGTCCTGAGTCTTCATTCCCACGACTAACTCCTCAAAGTTTCTTAACATTTCTCTAAATATTTCAGTTATGTCATTAATACACTCAAACATTTAGGTATTGAGCATTATATTAAATACTAGGCACTAAATGTAAATAGAACAATAAAAGCAGTTTGATCCCCATCTAGTTGACACAAGAGTGTAGGAAAGAATAGATTTCTAATCACATTTCAATAAAATGTGATAACTTCCCTCTAGGCACTTCTGGAACAAAAGGCTGATGTACCCACCCAGGTCAGGAAAAATAAGGTCTCCCACAGTAGATAGTACACAGAGAAATGATAATGAAAAAGCAAATTGGGAGGGAGATTGTTCCAGGCCAAGAGATAGGAAAACTTAAATGCTGAAAGTGGAGGCCAGAAAACACACTGAATATATTGAATAAAACCAGTTATGGACAAACACAGACTATTAAAAATAAGGTAAGCAATAATAACATAACAAATAAGTAGGTAGTGACCAGGCCACAGGCTTCCCTGGTGGCTCAGATGGTAAAGGTACTGCTTTCAATGAAGGAGACCCAGGTTGATCCCTGGGTTGGGAAGATCTCCTGGAGAAGGGAATGGCTACCCACTTCAGTATTCTTGCCTGGAGAATTTCATGGACAGAGAAGCCTGGTAGGTTACAGTCCATGCAGTTGCAAAGAGTCAGACATGACTGAGTCATAGAGAGGCATTTCATAGACAGCCAGGTCATAGAGAGCCATGAAGTCATACTAAGCAGAGTGAACTTGAGAGAAACACAGAAGCATTGAAGAATATTAAATGTGTCACATACCTAGCAAGTGATCAATTCCCTTACAGATTTGTTTGATTTCCCTTTCAAAGGTCTCCTTCACATACATTTCACAGGATGGCTAGCACCAAATAATCCACATGACTATTTTCCCTTAAAGGAGCATCACATGTGGTTTACTAAAGCCCTTTCAAGAAGACTTTATTACCATCATTAGTTTCCAGTAGTTACTTTGACCTGCATCCCCTGGAAGGTTACCTATAAATCTGTTTTTTATATAAGGCAGTTTCTAGTTCACAATTCCTCATCTGGGTTTCTTGTGACTAGATTCTGCTTTATGGCTTCTATACATGAAAATGTATATTTATGATTTGTGTCATATGATTTAAATAGTTTCCCCATTTTGTAGATTGATTTACATATTTCTAACTTAAGGAATATCGCTGCAGGCCAGAGGTATACATTGAGTTTTTTTAATAGACTGTCCACTGATTTTATTTCAGTGATATCGCACAATGAACTCTTGACTTTTGAATAACTTTGAAAGGACTGAAAACTGGTACAATGTGACTTTGATGTCTATTACATTAGGTATGCAAATCTTTGTTAAAAATGAAAGCCTGGTATTTAATATTTAAGGATACCAAGAAATAAATATTAATAAAATTACTAACACAGTGATTTATTCTCAAGTATGAAATAATTTAGGGCCAAATAAACTCTTCTCAAATTCTCACTCCTTTAAAACCTAAGCAAAGAAATCAAATACTGCACACCAAAAATGCACTCAATCATTCAAGTATGTGAATACTTGCTTTGTGCACAATACTAAATGGTCATCAGACCAGAGATGAAAAAATAAGACAAAACCTTTGATTTAGGAGATCACAGCCTTATACAGAAGCAAAATTATAAACAGATACCCCACTAAAAAGCAATAGAAACAAAGCAAGACATATATGTATATATAGAAAGATAACAAATAAGGAAGTAACTGATACTGGTCATTGTGGGTGAGATCAGAAATATCATTCAGAAAAAGAGACATATGAACTGAGCTTAAAATATGTGGAAAAGATACATGATTAAAAGAGGAAATATAAGAAAAGGAATGGATATAATATATTCAAAGTATAATGAAGGCAGTAAAATTAGAGACAGATTACATGAGACAGACAGAGGCATTAGGATTCATGAGATTATCATATGTTAGGTGCTGGAAAAATATTTGTTGATTGAGGGAAAAAAAGCCTGAATAAATAAAACCATGAATTATCACTGGACTTTGTTCACTGAGTAGGTAAGAGAAATCTCTATGGTATCTCAGAGAAGGAAATGGCAACCCACTCCAGTATTCTTGCCTGGAGAATCCCGTGGACAGAAGAGCCTGGTGGGCTGCTGTCCATGGGGTCGCACAGAGTTGGAGATGACTGAAGTGACTTAGCATGCATGTATGCACTGGAGAAGGAAATGGCAACTCACTCCAGTATTCTTGCCTGGAGAATCCCAGGGACATAGAAGCCTGGTGGGCTGCTGTCTATGGAGCTGCACAGAGTCAGACATGACTGAAGCAACTTAGCAGCAGCAGCTATGGTATCTCAGTCCTCAACTTTACCCTGGCCTCTTTTTTGTTATCCTTGTTTTACTCCTTCAATGTTCCTTTCTATATCAACATTGATTATCCCTCATTGTATCACTGTCTATCTTTCAATTATGATTCATAAAGCTACATTAGTGTACACTAGTAAAAATGGATAAAAGTCAACTCAATGTTGCATATGCATGATTTATATGTCATACTTTCTATCAGTCCTATATCAATATTATTATGCAATATAAATTATTAAGAATAATCTGCTAAAGTTCCAAGCTGTCAAAAAATAAATACATATGTATCATCCACTTCATTAAAATAATATCCTTCATGTTAGAAAACAGTCCCAAGCTTCAATATTTTCACAAAATATTCAATGCCAAATTTGAAGACCCAACAACTGCTTAGTCAAGCAAAAAGCATTTATAATAAAATACTACAAACTGTATTTCTATTGCATCAGATTTTTTTATCCTATTCTTTATTGGTATGCTGTACACACAAATGCTGATACTTTTAGAAAGGATATTTTTACTATAATAACTTGAGAAATTAAAATGTAGCTTTAATAATATCTAATTAGCATGTTAATTAAAATAATGATTCATTTACTTTTATAAAATAACAGGTATATTCTGTTCCCATGGAAACATAGTATCCATTATTACAGCAAAATATTTGGAAGCTGTGCTACATAAAGTTTCAACTGCACTGGTTACAGTTCACCCTTGTCAATGAAGCAAAAGCAAATGGAAAGAGACTGAGTTTCGGGTTTATAATGAATGGACGGATTGTCTTGGATCCAAGTCTTTTACTATAAGCCACACTCACTATTTCATTTTGTCAATAACAGAAATTGAATAAAACATATTTAAATGTTATATAACTAGGTCAGTTAGAGTTGCTGAAATGTCCCAGTGGTTCAAGAAAATTATGAGACATAGAGACTGGAGATGAAAGCAAGTGGATACCTTCTTTAGTGTTGTAGTTTTAAATTCACATATTAAAAAAAAATAACCAGTCACTCATGTATGACTTATTTCACCTCAGATATTTGAAATCCTGCTCAGTTTCACTTGTAAACATCTGTGGAGATCGTGCTCCAAACCTCATACTAGAGTCAGAAAAATATTACACTGCACCTGTGTAGGTTTTGAAGGTTTTTGTGAAGAACAGCATCATTAAGTTTGACAAGTGGACTGTAGGGTATGTAGTGAGCAGTAGCAATAGCATGCCAAGGTGATCTAAGTCCAAAAATAAAAAAGTAGCATATAGCATTTGGTATACTTCTGCTGCCAGACAGATGCACACTTATTTGAAAAAATTAGAGCCTTCTCTTTTCCTTTCTTGGAAAGGTTTTGGTGCGCGCATTTCCATCCAGTGACTATAAGCTTCTGTGGGTGGTTTTGCTTTCTTGAAATCAGAAAGCCATCTCTACAAGAGTACAAGATATAACCAATGGGATTCTGTTTAAAGTACTCTGTAGAAAAATGATTTGTAGATAATCTGATTTTGAAATGTTATAGGAAAAATTTTTTTTCAATATATGTTCAACCTTTTAATTTTTACAGGAGATTATTTTCCAATAGTCAATTGCTCAGTCATCTGCCCATGAAATAATGTACTTCAAGGAAATAGTGTCTATGTTTTTGAATCATGCTTCCAGCTTACGATTCTCAATCTCATTTTAACACACAAAGAGCTTGGGCACTTTGAAGAAATAACTCATTCCGGGTCTTAAACAAGAAATGCACAAGGTGAAACTCGGACTTTTTATACTGAAAAACAAGAAACCTGTCAAAATCTAAAGTCATGTAAAAAGGACACAGGAAACAAGTCAATTTGGTTAGTACTGATAAGAGATGGAGGATTTCAGCATGAAAAAGAATAACAAGTACTATTAATAGAAACACTGAATGTACAAAAACCCATGAGCTCATAATGACACTTCAAAACATATCTCTCTATAGAAACAGATACAGACAGACACAGCTACAAAGAGAGAGAAATGCTCAAACAGAATAAAAGAGAAAAAATAAAATTTCTGGTTGTGATTGGAGGTAGCTGGAACACCAACCCTTTAGACAAAAACTGGCAATTAAATAGAAAATTAATATTCAGGGTGTTATGGAACGAATTTGTGTCCACTCAAAATTCATAAACTGAAACTCTAAGCCCCCATACCTTAGAATGTGACTATATTTAGAGACAAGGCTTTTAAAGAGGTAATAATGATTAAATGAGGTCACTAGTGTGGGGTTTAAGCCAATATGACTAGTGTTAATATATGAGAAAGGGAATACGAAAAAGGGAAACCAGCAATGCTGGAGCACAAAGAAAAAGCCAGGTAAGGGCACAGTGAAAAGACTGCCATGTGCAAGCCAAGGAGACAGAGCTCAGGAGAAACCAAACCTGCTGACATCTAAGTTTTAGACTTGCAACTTTCAGAACTGTGGCAAACAAATTTTTTAAAGTGTTGTTAACCACTCGGTAGGTGGTAATTTGTTATGGTCACCCCAGCTAACCCAACTAATACATTAGGTAACTAAAAACCTCTAGTCATTCAGGGCAAGTTTGCCTTTACAGTATCATTCCTGATAACAAATTATACAAGAAATTACAAAATAAGAAAATCACCACCGTTTTTCAATCCCAGATGAAATAATGATTCAGGCAATGATCATCAATGGATACTAAAATCATGAAAAAAGTTGAATGGAAATTAACAACAAAACAACCTGTCTGGGACCACCTTCATCCCTCAACCTGTCTCCATCACTAAAGTGGAACAAGCAGATATTACCTGTACCCTATGTGATATGACATTAATTACACAGTATCAGCTTTGAAATATTTTTGTCAAAAAGATAAACCTAAATTCAATTACATGTTTGGCTTTCACTTCCAATTCTCATAAAATACAACTATAGATGCAGGTACATATTTAGTAAGACCGTGAGGAAGCAGACAAGGTTAGAAAGTAAGACATTCTGCCCACTAATTGTTTTGCGTTTTTAATTAGGTGACTGGAGATAAGGGAGTGGGAGACTGGATTGTATATACAAGAGACCCTTTGGATTCTGGGGGTAAAAAACATCAGTGAGAAACTGATGAAATTCAAACAAAGTGTATAGTTTAGTTAATAATACTGCACCAATACTAACTTCTTCCCTTGGATCATTGAACTATGGTTATACAAGATGGTAACATTAAAGGAAGGAGGGTAAATGCTATTCTGCAACTTACTGAAATCTGCAATGTTCAAATAACTAAAATTATTTCAAATTTGAAAGTTAAAAAGAAAGAGTGACATACAACAAATGCAAAGTGCACAGTGTCCTTGCTTCCCAATTTGGACATTTAATTACAAAGAGACATTTTTTAAGACAACTTGTGTGTGTGTGTGTGTGTGTGTGTCTGTATGCATTCACTCAAGTCGTGCAACACCATTGACTGTAGCCCTCCAGACTCCTCTGTCCATGGGATTTCCCAGGCAAGAATATTGGAGTGGGTTGCTAGTTCCTACTCCAGGAGATCTTCCTGACAAATTGGGAAATTCAAAGATGAATTCAATCTTAGATATACTTAATTTTGTAGGTACGATAACAGCATTACGAACGTAGAAGAACAAATTATTTTGAAAGAAACAAATACAGATGTAATTAGAGATGAATGTCATGGTGCCAAGGATTTGACTTTTAAAATTCTATACGAAGTGAGAAAAGGAAAATTCATGATGATTTTTCATTGATATGGGTTGAATCTGGGGATAAGTATATGGGAGTTCATTATAACATACTTTCCACATCTGTGTTAGCTTTTAAACGGTTTATGTTCTGTAACCTCTGCTTGGTCATGCAATAAGAACAGAGTTCTGGGCTCACTCAGCCCTGACCCACATCAGTCACTGGCTATATATATGCTATTGAATCCCACAACTGCCTTATGACCAATGAGGACTGCCTGGCAATGTCTGTGCCTACTATGAGCCTGCAAGAGAATCTCACAGATATTAATAATAAAGAAAAGTTTTAGTAACTAAAACACAAGTGCTACAGGATTTTTATTAACACTGCTGCTGCTGCTAAGTCGTTTCAGTCGTGTCCTACTCTTTGCAACCCCGTAGATGGCAGCCCACTAGGCTCCTCTGTCCCTGGGATTCTCCAAGCAAGAATACTGGAGTGGGTTGCCATTTCCTTCTCCAATGCATGAAAGTGAAAAGTGAAAGTGAAGTTGCTCAGTCGTGTCCGACTCCTAGCATACTACCAACTTCCAAAAAACAAAATGTCAGATGTATCAGTCACATCCGTTGGGTTGCCACAACAAAATACTTCAGATGGGGTGACTTAAACAACAGAAGTTTATTTTCTAAAAACTCTTGAAGGTGGAAGTCCTAGATCAAGATACCAGCCAATTCAAATCCTGGGGAAAGCTCTCGTCCTGGCTTGCACACAGTCACCTTCTTGATAAGACCTCACATAGCCTTTTCTCTGTACGGGTGAGTGGAGATGGGGAGAAAGAGAGAGACAGAGAGAGAGAAATGTCTCTTTTCCTCTTCTTATGAAGCCACCAATCCTATTGGATTAGGGTCCAACCCTTCAGGACCTCATTTTAACCTTAATTACCTCATAAAGATCCTCCAAATGTAGTCATCTTGGGGTTCAGGGCTTCAACAAATGAACTTAGAGGGTTAAAATTCAGTCCATGGGGCTTCCCAAGTGGCTAAGTGGTACAGAATTTGCCTGCCAATGCAGGAGAAACAGGAGACGTGGGTTCAATCCTTGGGATGGGAACATGCTCTGGAAGAGGGAATGGCAACCCACTCCAGTATTCTTGCCTGAAAAATCCCATGGACAGAGGAGCCTGGTGGACTACAGTCCAAGGGGTCACAAAGAGTAGGATATGACTGAGCAACTGAACAATCCAGACCACAGCACATATCAATGGAATATTTGTTCTGACTCTCCCACCACCACCAAGGGTGAGGGGACAAACATCTCTGAATGACCAAGTGTGGCTCAGTGTTTTAATCTAGGAACATGAAGGGAGAAACAATTACATAAAAATGATTAGCTCACTCTCCAACAGACATATTAAATAAGAGAATTTCTTAGTTGATGAATAAATATGACTGGTTAACTAGGTTTTACTTTTTGTGAGTTTTCTTATTGCCCATTTTCTGAACCCCAATAGGATAAATGTAAAACTTGTTTGAGATGTGGATTGAATATAAAGTACAGAAACAACCAGAGAGTAAAACAAAGGTTAAAAAAATAAGACAATAGCATGAAATTAAAGGGGGGAGATTTAGCAATTAAAAAGCACTTCCCAATAAGGAAATCTATTAGAGCAGGGAAAGTTCTCCTGGGGGAAGTATCGAAGTCTTAAGAACCAAATCACTTCAAATAGATTAGACAAAATCATCAAAAATGGCAGTAAGAGAACAGTCCCTCAGGAGGAAGATAGGGGTGGGAGGTTGATTAGATAATGTAATAGAACTGTCTCATCTTTAAATGTCCATGATTCTAAAATTCTGTAAGATTTTTAGACAGCTTGATCACCCTGTAGAGACTTTAATTTCATTTTTTATGACACAGTTAATAGGTGAACAGCAGTGATCATGCAAGCTTGGCCTGGCTTGCTCTCTGGGGCTTGGGTTACTGGCACTGCACTAACTATAGCTCTAATGTAAACCTCAATGAAACCAATAATTACTAAGTAATCTCTGTGCAGAATTTCCATCAGTCATCTAAGGCTCATATCAGCACTGCTAATGCAGAATTATTGAAATTTAAATCAGAAGTGTTTATCCAACACTGTGATGAGATAAAGTGATTTGAGACTGCTTATCATGATTAAGGCTGCAGATTGCAGGTTATTATTAGAATGAAAAAGGAATATGCAGTAAATGGGAAGAAATCCAAACATGAGTTCTTATTATCTGGGGGAAGAAAAAGATTGTATCTTGAATGCAATTAATGCACTAAAATGACTGTAATAGGTGTTCTGTTTTTTTCTCACATTAGTCACTTTTATAGCTGAGGACATGCATAGATATGACATAATGCCTCAGGGCTAAATGACTTGTCAGGAGAACAAAAACAAAGTCCTGAGTTGTTTAAAATCTCTCATAAGGCTTTATCTTTAAGATATGAAACTATTATTAGTGACTAAAGTAAAGGTCGATGAGAAACTGCAATACGTATAAAAGAACTAACTCTGAACTACACTTTAAAACCATATATCAGAATATATCTACAGAATAATTATTCACACATATGAAAATGTCACTTCATGGAAGTTTTTCAAAACTTCCATAAACTGCAAGTTTAATGGTAGGTTATTTACAAAAACATTTGCTGATGTATTCATACTTTTCTATCATCTTATAACCCAAAGTTATAAAGAATACTGTCAATCAATACATATCCATTTACATTTATTAAATAACAGATATAATTTTTTATAGTCAATTTTTAGTGCTTTTAGGTTTGTAACAGTTCACACATACTGAATGATATTTGTGAATGTGCTTTTCTTCCCCAACTCTAATCTGATCTCTTTTGGCTTAAGACTCTCATTTATCCAAACACCACATTGTGTGAGATAGATAGATGATAGATAGGTAAGTAGATAGAGGGATAGACATATGCATATGTTTGTATATATCTATATTTGTATCGACGGCACACAGAGCACAGGCAGCTGCGATGGCGCACAGAGCGCAGCCAAGAAGAACTACCCCACGTCCGAGATCGGGGGCAGAAACCAGGAGGACCCCATTCCCGAGGCGCGGCGGCCAAGAGGAGTTACCCCATGTCCGAGGTCAGAGGCAGTGGCCGAGAGTGCCAGGCTGCGACGGCGCAGGAATGGCCGAGAGGAGCTACCCCACATCCGAGGTCAGGGCAGGGGCGGGGAGGAGCTACCCCATGTCCGAGGTCAGGGGTGGCAGCCGAGAGGAGCTACCCAATGTCCGAAGTCAGGGGCAGCGGCCGAGAGTGCCAGGCTGCGACAGCACAGGAGCAGACAAGAGGAGTTACCCCATGTCTGAGGTCAGGGGCAGCGGCCGGGAGGAGCTACCCCATGCCCGAGGCCAGGGGCGGCGGCCAAGACGAGCAACCCCACATCCAAGGAGCCATGGCTGCGCGGGCACAGGAGGGCCTAGAGGAGCTATTCCACGTTCAGGTCAGGAGGGGCAGCAGTGAGGAGATACCCCTCGTCCAAGGTAAGGAACAATGACTGTGCTTTGCTGCAGCAGCCATGAAGAGATACCCCACATCCAAGGTAAGAGAAACGCAAGTAAGACGGTAGGTGTTGCAAGAGGGCATCAGAGGGCAGACACACTGAAACCATATCACAGAAAACTAGTCAATCTAATCACACTAGGACCACAGCCTTGTCTAACTCAATGAAACTAAGCCATATCCTGTGGGGTCACCCAAGATAAGCGGCTTAAGGTGGAGAAGTCTGACAGAATGTGGTCCACTGGAGAAGGGAATGGCAAACCACTTCAGTATTCTTGCCTTGAGAACCCCATGAACAGTATGAAAAGACAAAATGATAGGATGCTGAAAAAGGAACTCCCCAGGTCAGTAGGGGCCCAATATGCTACTGGAGATCAGTGAAGAAATAACTCCAGAAAGAATGAAGGGATGGAGCCAAAGCAAAAACAATACCCAGTTGTGGATGTGACTGGTGATAGAAGCAAGGGCCGATGCTGTAAAAAGCAATATTGCATAGGAACCTGGAATGTCAGGTCATTGAATCAAGGCAAATTGGAAGTGGTCAAACAGCAGATGGCAAGAGTGAACGTTGACATTCTAGGAATCAGAAAACTAAAATGGACTGGAATGGGTGAATTTAACTCAGATGACCATTGTATCTACTACTGTGGGCAGGAGTCCTTAGGAGAAATAGAGTAGCCATCATGGTCAACAAAAGAGTCCGAAATGCAGTACTTAGATGCAATCTCAAAAACGACAGAATGATTTCTACTCGTTTCCAAGGCAAACCATTCAATATCACAGTAATCCAAGCCAATGCCCCAACCAGTAACGCTGAAGAAGCTGTGAACGATTCTATGAAGACCTACAAACCTTTTAGAACTAACACCCAAAAAAGATGTCCTTTTCATTACAGGGGACTGGAATGCAAAAGTAGGAAGTCAAGAAACACCTGGAATAACAGGCAAATTTGGCCTTGGAATACGGAATGAAGCAGGGCAAAGGCTAATAGAGTTTTGCCAAGAAAATGCACTGGTCATAGCAAACACCCTCTGCCAACAACACAAGAGAAGACTCTACACATGGACATCACCAGATGGTCAACACCAAAATCAGATTTATTATATTCTTTGCAGCCAAATATGGATAAGCTCTATACAGTCAACAAAAAGAAGACCAGGAACTGACTGTGGCTCAGATCATTAACACCTAATTGACAAATTCAGACTGAAATTGAAAAAAGTAGGGAAAAACACTAGACCATTCGGGTATGACCTAAATAAAATCCCTTATGATTATACAGTGGAAGTGAGAAATAGATTTAAGGGCCTAGATCTGATAGATAGAGTGCTATGATGAACTATGGAATGAGGTTCGTGACATTGTACAGGAGACAGGGATCAAGACCATCCCCATGGAAAAGAAATGCAGAAAAGCAACATGGCTGTCTGAGGAGGCCTTACAAATAGCTGTGAAAAGAAGAGAAGCAAAAAGCAAAGGAGAAAAGGAAAGATATAAGCATCTGAATGCAGAGTTCCAAAGAATAGCAAGGAGAAATAAGAAAGCTTTCCCCAGTGACCAATGCAAAGAAATAGAGGAAAACAACAGAATGGGAAAGACTAGAGGTCTCTTCAAG
The DNA here is from genome assembly GCF_027580195.1 of Bos mutus. NCBI lineage: Eukaryota > Metazoa > Chordata > Mammalia > Artiodactyla > Bovidae > Bos > Bos mutus. The sequence continues at coordinate 94,669,877 of NC_091618.1, read as the reverse complement.
AAAATTAGAGATACCAAGGGGAACATTTCATGCAAAGATAGCCTCGATAAAGGACAGAAATGGTATGGACCTAACAGAAGCAGTAGATATTAAGAAGAGGTGACAGGAATACACAGAAGAACTGTACAAAAAAGATCTTCATGACCAAGATAATTACAATGGTGTGATCACTCACCTAGAGCCAGACATCCTGGAATGTGAAGTCAAGTGGGCCTTAGAAAGCATCACTACGAACAAAGCTAGTGGAGGTGATGGAATTCCAGTTGAGCTATTTCAAATCCTGAAAGATGATGCTGTGAAAGTGCTGCACTCAATATGCCACCGAATTTGGAAAACTCAGCAGTGGCCACAGGACTGGAAAAGGTCAGTTTTCATCCCAATCCCAAAGAAAGGCAATGCCAAAGAATGCTCAGACTACCGCACAGCTGCACTCATCTCACACGCTAGTAAAGTAACACTCAAAATTCTCCAAGCCAGGCTTCAGCAATATGTGAACCGTAAACTTCCAGATGTTCAAGCTGGTTCGAGAATAGGCAGAGGAACCAGAGATCAAATTGCCAACATCCGCTGGATCATGGAAACAGCAAGAGAGTTCCAGAAAAACATCTATTTCTGCTTTATTGACTATGCCAAAGCCTTTGACTGTGTGGATCACAATAAACTGTGGAAAATTCTGAAAGAGATAGGAATACCAGACCACCTGATCTGCCGCTTGAGAAACCTGTATGCAGGTCAGGAAGCAACAGTTAGAAGTGGATATGGAACAACAGACTGCCTCCAAATAGGAAAAGGAGTATGTCAAGGCTGTATATTGTCACCCTTCTTATTTAACTTATACACAGAGTACAGCATGAGAAACACTGGGCTGGAAGAAGCACAGGCTGGAATCAAGATTTCCGGGAGAAATATCAATAACCTCAAATATGCAGATGACACCACCCGTGTGGCAGAAAGTGAAGAGGAACTAAAAAGCCTCTTGATGAAAGTGAAAGAGGAGAGTGAAAAAGTTGGCTTAAAGCTCAACATTCAGAAAACGAAGATCATGGCATTCGGTCCCATCACTTCATGGGAAATAGTGGAAACAGTATCAGACTTTATTTTTCTGGGCTCCAAAATCACTGCACATGGTGACTGCAGCCATGAAATTAAAAGACGCTTACTCCTTGGAAGGAAAATTATGACCAACCTAGATAGCATATTCAAAAGCAGAGACATTACTTTGCCAACAAAGGTCCATCTAGTCAAGGCTATGGTTTTTCCAGTGGTCATGCATGATGTGAGAGTTGGGCCATAAAGAAAGCTGAGCGCTGAAGAATTGATGCTTTTGAACTGTGGTGTTGGAGAAGACTCTTGAGAGTCCCTTGGACTGCAAGGAGATCCAACCAGTCCATTCTAAAGGAGATCAGCCCTGGGATTTCTTTGGAAGGAATGCTGCTAAAGCTGAAACTCCAGTAATTTGGCCACCTCATGCGAAGAGTTGATTCACTGGAAAAGACTCTGATGCTGGGAGGGATTGGGGCAGGAGGAAAAGGGGACGACAGAGGATGAGATGGCTGGATGGCATCACTGACTCGATGGACGTGAGTCTGAATGAACTCCGGGAGTTGGCGATGGACAGGGAGGCCTGGCGTGCTGTGATTCATGGGGTCGCAAAGAGTCGGGGACACAACTGAGCGACTGAGCTGAACTCATACATAAAGATAGCAAGCTCCAAAATGCAACACAGATGAAGGGAAAAGTAAAAAACAAGTCAAAACTAAAAACAACTAATATATTTTCTTCTGAGCCAGTGATAATCATACTGTAGTTGAAAACTATTTTCTTACATGCACAACTTTTAAAAAATTCTGATCAATTCCCAACAATCAATATTCCCTTTTGCACAGTATGATGTACAGCAATTTTTACTCAGTGTAGCTTTTATATAGAATTTTTCTTTTTTTTCTTTTTTCTTTTTTTAAATTTTATTTTACTTTTAAACTTTACAATATTGTATTAGTTTTGCCAAATATCGAAATGAATCCGCCACAGGTATACCCACGTTCCCCATCGTGAACCCTCCTCCCACCTCCCTCCCCTACCCTCCCTCTGGGTCGTCCCAGTGCACCAGCCCCAAGCATCCAGTACCGTGCATCGAACCTGGACTGGTGACTCATTTCATACATGATATTATACATGTTTCAATGCTATTCTCCCAAATCTCCCCACCCTCTCCCTCTCCCACAGAGTCCATAAGACTGATCTATACATTGGTGTCTCTTTTGCTGTCTCGTACACAGGGTTATTGTTACCATCTTTCTAAATTCCATATATATGCATTAGTATACTGTATTGGTGTTTTTCTTTCTGGCTTACTTCACTCTGTATAATAGGTTCCAGTTTCATCCATCTCATTAGAACTGATTCAAATGTATTCTTTTTAATGACTGAGTAATACTCCATTGTGTGTATGTACCACAGCTTTCTTATCCATTCATCTGCTGATGGGCATCTAGGTTGCTTCCATGTCTTGGCTATTATAAACAGTGCTGCGATGAACATTGGGGTACACGTGTCTCTTTCCCTTCTGGTTTCCTCAGTGTGTATGCCCAGCAGTGGGATTGCTGGATCATAAGGCAGTTCTATTTCCAGTTTTTTAAGGAATCTCCACACTGTTCTCCATAGTGGCTGTACTAGTTTGCATTCCCACCAACAGTGTAAGAGGGTTCCCTTTTCTCCACACCCTCTCCAGCATTTATTATTTGTAGACTTTTGGATGGCAGCCATTCTGACTGGCGTGAAATGGTACCTCATAGTGGTTTTGATTTGCATTTCTCTGATAATGAGTGATGTTGAGCATCTTTTCATGTGTTTGTTAGCCATCTGTATGTCTTCTTTGGAGAAATGTCTATTTAGTTCTTTGGCCCATTTTTTGATTGGGTCATTTATTTTTTGGAAGTTTTGGCCACAGCAATCAGAGCAGAAAAAGAAATAAAAGGAATCCAAATTGGAAAAGAAGAAGTAAAACTCTCACTATTTGCAGATGACATGATCCTCTACATAGAAAACCCTAAAGACTCCACCAGAAAATTACTAGAACTAATCAATGATTATAGTAAAGTTGCAGGATATAAAATCAACATACAGAAATCCCTTGCATTCCCATACACTAATAATGAGAAAACTGAAAGAGAAATTAAGGAAACAATTCCATTCACCATTGCAACGGAAAGAATAAAATACTTAGGAATATATCTACCTAAAGAAACTAAAGACCTATATGTAGAAAACTATAAAACACTGGTGAAAGAAATCAAAGAGGACACTAATAGATGGCAAAATATACCATGTTCATGGATTGGAAGAATCAATATAGTGAAAATGAGTATACTACCCAAAGCAATTTATAGATTCAATGCAATCCCTATCAAGCTACCAACAGTATTCTTCACAGAGCTAGAACAAATAATGTCACAATTTGTATGGAAATACAAAAAACCTCGAATAGCCAAAGCGATCTTGAGAAAGAAGAATGGAACTGGAGGAATCAACCTACCTGACTTCAGGCTCTATTACAAAGCCACAGTTATCAAGACAGTATGGTACTGGCACAAAGACAGAAATATTGATCAATGGAACAAAATAGAAAGCCCAGAGATAAATCCACGCACATATGGACACCTTATCTTTGACAAAGGAGGCAAGAATATACAATGGATTAAAGACAATCTCTTTAACAAGTGGTGCTGGGAAAACTGGTCAACCACTTGTAAAAGAATGAAACTAGAACACTTTCTAACACCTTACACAAAAATAAACTCAAAATGGATTAAAGATCTAAATGTAAGACCAGAAACTATAAAACTCCTAGAGGAGAACATAGGCAAAACACTCTCCGACATACATCACAGCAGGATCCTCTATGACCCACCTCCCAGAATATTGGAAATAAAAGCAAAAATAAACAAATGGGACCTAATTAAACTTAAAAGCTTCTGCACAACAAAGGAAACTATTAGCAAGGTGAAAAGGCAGCCTTCAGAATGGGAGAAAATAATAGCAAATGAAGCAACGGACAAACAACTAATCTCAAAAATATACAAGCAACTCCTACAGCTCAACTCTAGAATTTTTATTTATTTGATTACATTAACTAGTTATTCCTTTTCATTAAAAATATTCTAAATTTATCATAAAAACATTTTTATTAATTATTAAATATTAATTCTTAATTATTTCTATTATAAATAATCTCAAGAAAGTACTATATACCAGGCAAAGGAACACCCTAATGAAATATATATTCTAATGGAAAGGGACACAAAAGATAAACAACTGAATGACATCATGCTAGAAAATAATAAGCTCTTTGAAGAACAATAGTGAAAGTGAAAGTCACTCAGTAGTGTCCAACTCTTTGTGACCCCATGGACTATACATTTAGTGGAATTCTTCAGGCCAGAATACTGGATTGGGTAGCCTTTCCCTTCTCTAGGGGATCTTCCCAAACCAGGGATCAAACTCAAGTCTCCTGAATTGCAGGGAGATTCTTTACCAGCTGAGCCACAAGGAAAGGAATAATAAAGCAGTGTGACTAATGGAGCAGGCATCCATATGTTAGGTGTCAAGAAATAACTCCCTGACGGACAGATGTGTAAATAAAGTAAGCAACGGAAACCATGAAAACATCTGGCAGAACCGGGGTTCATCAAAAGGACCATGAATGCAAAGGTCCTGGGTGGGTGTAAAGATGGCAATTATAAACAACTGTAGTTGCGGGGGCAGGGTGAGAGTCCACCATGACTGCAGGGCAAAATGCGAGGCAATGAATATTAAGAATAGAGTCAGGGAGACTGTCATGTGAACCTCATAAATTGGAGGAAGGATATATGGAAGACAGGAAGGGGATCTATAGCCAGTCAAATCCCAGGAGGGCTTCATATACACCTACGCTTAAGTACATAAGGTCAAAACTGGGTTGACTCACACATTTTCCATCTATTCAACTTTGATTCTTTCTGGTGAACAAGGTCATGTATAATAAATCTATAATTAAATTACAGAGAAGGACACTGTTGAAAGCTGACTCTACAATCAATATTAATGTCTAAGGCAGTTTTAGTAAACAAAAAGAGGTAAAGAATTGAATAAAATCCACAGAATCTATTTGTTAATACCGATTATTAATATAGTTCTTTGGGACAGAATTAGCTGTTGATACTTGTTAAATTCCTGAGAATTTTCTACAACAGAATTAATAACCATACATGTTCACCTCTTTAGGACTGAGTTATATTCAAAACATATATTTAAGAAGCTAAGGAGGACCTTTTCCTTAAGCAGAATGAAAACAAGAATATAGAAGAATAATTATATAGAAACATGGCTTCTATATAGGTGGCACAGTGGGAAAAAAAATCTGCCTGTCAATGCAGGAGATGCAAGAGATGAGGGTTCAATCTCTGGGTTGGGAAGATCTCCTGGGATAGCAAATGGCAACCCACTCCAGTATTCTTGCCTGGAAAATTTCATGGACAGAGGAACCTAGTGGGCTAAAAGACCATGGGGTTGCAAAGAGTTGAATACGACTGAGCAACTGAGCACACACACAGACATGACTCTAAAGGAAATGTTTATACTGAATAAAAGTCAAACAAATTAGGCAACTCTACTTTCCTATCTAACTACTGGGGCTACGGCAGCTATTCCTGCACATTCAACATGCCATAAATACACCAGCCTTGTCTCTGTGGAAGTCACGGTGCCTGCTTTTAACTGTCTTACCTATTTATGGCTGTGATCTTTTCCAGAATTGCTATCTGGCTCTAAAAGTATTTTGTTAAATTGCCTGGTTTACAATAAATCCTTTTGTTACCACTGTATTCCTAGGATTTGACAAAGATCTTAAAATGTTCCTGGGTGGTCACCTTTCACAATAATGCACATAACATTACTGATTATATATTTTTCACCCAAAGGCCCTGTAAAGCATTTCTACTGAGATTAAATTATAAAAGAAAAAGACCAAAAAGTGAGCAAAAATCATTTTATTAGCTTACTATATTGTGATCTCCTCCTTTAAAATACTTCATTTTTATATACAATTTCACCATGACCTGTACTATTATTGTACACCACGACTTGTACTATTATTGTTGTGTGTGTGTGTGTGTGTGTGTGAAGTTACTTGTCATGTCCAACTCTTTGCAACCCTATGGACTTTAGTTTGCCAGGCTCTTCTGTCCATGGGATTCTCCAGGCAAGTATACTGGAGTGGATTACCATTCCCTCCTCCAGACAGTCTTCCTGAGCCAGAAAATCGAGCCTGCATCTCTGGTGTCTCTTGCATTGGCATGCATGTTCTTTACCATTAGCACCACCTGGGAAGTCATACTATTGCTATACCTATATATTATATTAAGAATGATATATTTGAAAATGTTGCTAATAATTCATAAAATGATATTTGTCCCCTAGGAATGGAGATATGTCATCAATGCCAAAAGTTACTTAAGTACTGAAAACCAAGAGAAATCACCAAAATTAGTTTAAAAAGAAAAGTTATCTCTTTTAAAAAGAAAAGCTATCTCTTCTTAAAACATGTGTGTATCAGGTAATAATCTTGGCATAAATTTTGAGGAAGAAACAAGACAGGAGAAAATGTGTGCAGATTGGAATTGCTGACACCATTTAGAGAGAATAATAGTAAGTGTGCAGTGAGTGGCAACTCTGTAGACACCACAAGAAGTTGATTAATATATGCATTTTTATATATGCTGTGAGTTTTGACAATTTATCTGGGGCATGTAAACCCAATTTTGAAACATATTATTACATGGACAATGCATTTATCTCTGATGCAGTAGGGTATAATGTATAGTTCTTCATAGGTGAGGAAGGTGCCAGTTGACACCATTATCATTTGTAACTCAAAATCTCCCCCATTTCTAACATTTTGTTCTTAGGGTAAAAAGGTTGAATTGATAAGATCAATAACAATTTTTTTCATATTTCAGTTTCTACAGTGAAATCTGTTTCAATTTACTGGATGATGCCAACATTTAACATATTTTATTTCATATTTTGCCGAGATAGTCATAAAACTGACCCCAAATAATAAATTTACCTTGAACAGTGGCATATCATCATATCTATATAAAGCTATGCTCTTATTAGCAGTCACTGAAGTAGGCAAAACCAGGTAAGGAAAAGGGAAAACTGGAGTTAAATTTGGATCCTAATAGAAGAAAACTCTGTCAAATAGAATGTGGAATCAGAAAATGGAAACACAACTCCAATCTATGATTCTGAAAAAAAAGTAGAGCAGATCTCATAAGACATGGATATCCTGCTCTTCAAAAACAGACTTCATGGATGGTAGGTTCCTATCTAGTAATCTTCAAGAAGAGGCTTGAGGTTTGCATTTGGAAAAGACTGCTGTGCCAGGTAGAAAGAAAGTGGGGCACGGCTGCAAGCTGGTTACTAATGAAGGCATATAGGCTAGGAATAAAACAAAAAACACGGGACAGCAGCCCCTGCTGACACGAAATATATAAAAAAAAAAAAAAAACTCTTTAGCCATTCAAAATAATGCTTAGGGGTATATTCCAGATACTTACTCTCTATATATCCTGGGTTAATAAGTTAACTTCAATTGCTTACTAACATCAATTCCCGCATCTGAAAAAACAGAAATGACAATAATAATAATATCTAGCTTGTCTCTATTGCTGGGATTAACAGAGACACTGAATGAAAACCATATAGGAGACACATAGAATGTGCTCAATAAACTTTAGTTTTGATTATTATTAATATACATAATATCTATAAAATGAAGCTTTTATTGCCCTTTTTCCAGCTTCATTCACTGACTATGTCATATGTCAGGCAATCTGATTGCCATATGATATACCAAAATAATCTGTAGATAAACTATTTTAGTATCTCTTGATCTGGTTATGGGAGAACCAAATAAATCAAAACAAACTTTTGTAGAGCCCAAATCAACTGCCAGTGTTGTACTGTGCCTGTAAGAATGAGAAAACAGATCTGTCAATGTTTAAAAACAAAAAATTCTTTAGTCTGAAAAAAAGGGAGTACCATGGAGACAGAATCACTGACTTACCATGAAATCAATATCCTACAAAAAATGTGAAACAACTTCAGAAAGTTTCTCATTTCTAACAGAATTCAAAAGATTCTGTGGCTTTCACAACAGAATGGTTATAATACACTAGGAAAACTTAGACTGAATTTTTTTTAAACATTTATTTAAAATTAAAAATATATATATAGCTTATTCACTCTGTTGTATAGCAGAAACTAATACAACATTGTAAAGCAATTATACCCCAATAATAAAATTTAAAAATTTAAAAAACCATATATATACATATATAAATACACATATGTGTATATATATGTATATTACCTTTTGTCCTTACACTTCTTTTTCAATTAACAAATAGGACAAGTTCAGTATGCCCCACACTATGAAAAGGCAGTTTGTCAAAATTTCCTTGATTAAATAAGTGCCTGTTTGGTTGTACTGAGCTTTTGATCACCATTGCATTAAGAGATCAATTTGAGTAAAGTTTCACCCTTCTAATATTGATTCCTCTCATTGAGGGTGATGACATTCAAATTTTCTTTTGTATAATACTCAGTCAATAGGCATTTATATAAGGAATAAATAAATCCCACTCAGTGATATTTGTCATGCTCTTAGAATAGGTCCTAAAATTTCAAGTTGATTCAAGATATTTTTGGTAAATTAAATCTTTTTCCTCTTACAGAATTTTCTACTTAATTGTCACTAGTAAGAAAGGCTGCTGAGTGAGACTTCCTTTGCCCAACAATTGACACCTAGGGAACAAACAAAAACACCAAGAACGTTTTTAGTAGTTTTAAAATTTTTATTTTAAAGAGAACTTAAAGCAACAGGGACCACACCTTCCTTCCAGGCTTATTAAGTGTGGCAGCCACTGTACACGCTCCATCAATTGTGTTCGACTCTTGTGTGATCCGCATGGACTGTAGTTCGCCAGGCTCCTCTGTCCATGGGATTTTCCAGGCAAGAACACTGGAGTGGGTTGCCATTTCCTCCTCGAAGGGATCTTCCCAACCAAGGGATTGAACCCATGTCTCTTACATCTCCTGCACTCGTTAGTGGATTCTTTACCACTGCACCACCTGGGAACTGGATGAAATTCCACCAGTCTTTGTAGCACACCTGCAATTCTCCTTCTCATATCCTTTTTCACTAAGACAGCTCAAAGCACACTGAAAATTGCTTCTTTCCTGGACATACTGAAACGGGAGCATGGAGCAACTCATGGCAGTGGGACAAGAACGGACAAGACGTGGTAGAGCAAGGGCTCATGGTTAGTTGATGGAGGCCAAAGGGAGACAAAGCTGCTGCTCTCCAAGGAAGTGATGGAGGGGCTTGAAACAAACTTGAAAACTGTCCCCAAACATTCTTGTCTTCTTCATTAGCAGAGCTCCCAAAGAATAAAAGCATAGGAAATCACTTTAGAGGCATCACCCTCTGCTCCCTATAACACTTCATACACCTGTCTTATTTTTCAGATCCATTTTTATATTTTCTTGTTTTAATTTATTTTAAATTATAATTATAGTCATTTTATAATGTTATATTAGGGATCTAATTAAAAACTTCTGTGCAGCAAAGGAAACTATAAGCAAAATAAAAAGCCAGCTTACAGAATGGGAGAAAATATTTGCAAATGATGCAACTGGCAAGGGATTAATCTCCAAAATATAGTAATAGCTCATACAGCTCCATAAAAAAAAAAAATCAAAAAATGGACAGAAGACCTAATAGACATTTCTCCAAAGACATATAGATGACCAAAAGGCACATGGAAAGATGCTCAATATCACTAATTATGAGAGAAATGTAAATCAAAATAACAGTGAAATATCACCTCACACTGGTCAAAGGCCATCACTAAAAAATCTACAAACAATAAATGCTGGAGGGGCTGTGAAGCAAAGGGAATCCTCTTACACTGTTGGTAGGTATGTAATTTGATACAATCACTACAGAGAACAGTATGGAGGTTCCTTAAAAAACTAAATAGAACTACCATATGACCCAGCAATCCATTCCAGAGCATATACCCAGAAAAAAAACACAATTCAAAATGGTACATGTGCCCAGTGTTCACTGGAGCACTATTTACAATATCCAAGACTAGGAAGCAACTGAAATGTTAATCAACAGATGAATGGATAAAGATGTAGTACATATATATAATGGAATATTCAGTTCAGTTCAGTTCAGTTCAGTTGCTCCGCCGTGTCTGACTCTTTGTGACCCCAGGAATCACAGCACGCCAGGCCTCCCTGTCTATCACCATCTCCCGGAGTTCACTCAAACTCATGTCCATGGAGTCAGTGATGCCATCCAGCCATCTCATCCTCTGTCACCCCTTCTCCTCCTGCCCCCAATCTCTCCCAGCATCAGAGTCTTTTCCAATGAGTCAACTCTTCACATGAGGTGGCCAAAGTATTGGAGTTTCAGCTTTAGCAGCATTCCTTCCAATGAACACCCAGGACTGATCTCTTTCAGAATGGACTGGTTGGATCTCCTTGCAGTCCAAGGGACTCTCAAGAGTCTTCTCCAACACCACAGTTCAAAACCATCAATTCTTCGGCACTCAGCTTTCTTCACAGTCCAACTCTCACATCCATACATGACCAATGGAAAAACCATAGCCTTTACTAGATGGACCTTTGTTGGCAAAGTAACGTCTCTGCTTTTCAATATACTATCTAGGTTGGTCATAACTTTCCTTCAAAGGAGTAAGCGTCTTTTAATTTCATGGCTCCAATCACCATCTGCAGTGATTTTGGAGCCCCAAAAATAAAGTCTGACATTGTTTCCACTGTTTCTCTATCTATTTCCCATGAAGTGATGGGACCAGATGCCAATGGAATATTACTCAGTCATAAAAAAGAATGAAATAGTGCCATTTGCAGAGATATGGATGGAACTAGAGACTCCCATACAGAGAAAAGTAAGTCAGAAAAGAGAAAAATAAGTATCATACAATACCACTTTTATGTGGAATCTAGAAAAATGATACAGATGAACTTATTTGCAAAGCAGAAACAGAGACACAGAGGTAGAGAACAAATGTAGGGACACCAAGGTGGGAAAGAAAGCAGGGGGGAGATATCGAATGATAGGGAAATTAGTATGGACATATTTACACAACTATGTATAAAATAAATAATTAATAGTAACCCAGGCTTCCCTATAGCTCAGCTGGTAAAGAATCCACCTGCAATGTGGGAGACCTGAGTTTTAATCCCTGGGTTGGGAAGATCCCCTGCAGAAGGGAGCGGCTATCCACTCTAGTACTCTGGCCTGTAGAATTCACAGAGTCAGATACAACTGAGCGACTTTCACTTTCACTTCCAATGGCAACCTACCATATAGTATAGGGAACTCTATTAAGTGCTCTGTGGTGACCTAAATAGGAAGGAAATCCATAAAAAAAGGGGATATATGTATAACTGATTCACACTGATATACAGCAGAAACTAATATAACATTGTAAAGCAACTATATTCCAATAAAAATTATTTTTACAAAATAAATAAAAAGGTAAAAAATTCCACAGCTTGTCATTTAACACTTCCCTGTTCTACCTCTCTTTTGATCATGCCTTTCAGAAGATCTGGGTATCCCCAAAAGACTCTTCCCTGGTAGCTCAGTGGTAAAGAATCCTCCTGCCAATACAAAAGATGTGGGTACAATCCCTGGGTCGAAAAATCCCCTAGGAAAGGAAATGGCATCCCACACCAGTATTCTTGGCTGGAAAATCCCATGGACAGAAGAGCCTGGTAAGCTTCAGTCCATGTGTTTGCAAAGGGTCAGTCAGACACGACTTAGGGACTAAATAACATCAAAAAGGCACTTAATTCTTCCAGCATGGCCTTTCCCACTCACGTCCCTCACTTGAACTCAGGTGTCAATCAGCCTACAGCTGGGTTTAAGTGAGCTTTTAACACTTAGAGTACTGCTTGGAACATAGTAAGTATACAGCCAATGTAATAAATACATAAAGATGGAAAAAATGTTACCAAGGCTCTATCCCACACTGAAAGACACCTAATCATTCTATTTCCACCCTGGGCAAGAAAATGCAAGAGACATACATTCTAAATTTTTGGAATAGTGAAAGGACCACCTATAAGCAGTGGGAAATAAAATATTTTTATTCTGATAAAATTTTATTAAAGGGTGAGACCAAAGCCCTTTCCAGGAAAGTAAGTTTAATATATTTATCTATTATAGTTTCTTTTACTGATCTAATAAATAACTTAGTCACAATGAGCTCAAATAAATATTTAAATCACATTATTATCTAGTTAATTTTGGCTTGATTTTTATTTTTTAATTCATGGGAACTTTACATATTTTTGAATATTTTTCAAACAGTAAACCTACTTTTATAGTATCATTTAATAATTTTTTAAAAATAAAATGATTTGAAATGCCAAGTTTAAGATATGCTGAATCTATTTCTGGGTCCTTTGTTCCGATTAACTTTTCTGTATATTCTTATGCTCAGTTCAGTTCAGTCGCTCAGTCATGTCCGACTCTTTGCATCCCCATGGACTGCAGCATGCCAGGCTTCCCTGAATTATTATGCTAGTATTATTTTAAGTACATAATCTCTTAATTTCACAGACTGTTTTTACTGGCCCATATTTTAGCCTGTCTAGTAGGCTTCCCTGGTGATCCTATGGTAAAGAATCTGCCTTCAATGCAAGAAACCTGGGTTGGATCCCTGGGTTGGGAGGATCTCCTGGAGGAGGGCATGGCAACCCACTCCAGTATTCTTGCCTGGAGAACCCCCATGGACAGAGAAGCCTGGTGGGCTATACAGTCCATGGGGTCACAAAGAGTCAGATATGAGTGAGTGACTAAGCACACAGTAGGACATGCTTTTAAATATGCCCTTGTCTTATCTGTTTCTCTTATACTTTGACCCTTAATGTAGAGAGTCTCAATTACCTTTAAAATCATATTTATACACTACTATGTATAAAATAAATAACTAATGAGAACCTACTGTATAGCACAGGGAACTCTACTCAATGCTCTGGGTGACCTAAATGGAAAGGAAATCTAAAAAAGACAAGATATATGAATACATATAACTGATTCACATTACTATACAGCAGAAACTAATACAATATTGTAAAGTGACTGCTGCTGCTACTGCTGCTGCTAAGTCGCCTCAGTCATGTCCAACTCTGTGCGACCCCATGGACTGCAGCCTACGAGGCTCCTCCATCCATGGGATTTTCCAGGCAAGAGTACTGGAGTGGGGTGCCATTGCCTTCTCCATGTAAAGTGACTATCCACCAATAAAGATAAAAAAAAAAAAAAATCAGTGCCCTGCACATATAAATGTGGCACTTAATTTTGGAAAAATTATAATACAGAAAAGTAAAATAAATTTTATACATTATATACATGCACATGTACATATATATAGATATATTTTTCAATGATGTGGAATTTCATATTCACTTTGTGAAATAGCTGATGTTATCTCTTTATAAAACTTCATACAAAAGTATAAGAACTTGTAAAACTAGGTATGTAATGCCAGTTCCTTGAGTACCAGGTAAAAATAAAGTATCATTTTATTCTAGGAAATATGTTTAATATTGCTCTATATTAGTACATAGTCAAGAAGGTTTTGGGTTTCAGTTTAAAGTTTTATTTAAAAAAAAAAAAGATACCACTGACCCCACTGCTTCTGATGGAAACATGGTGAATAAAGAAAAATCCCAAGCCAAGACTTTCCGTGGTAGATCTTACTGAAACAAAAACCTGACAATTCTGCCCATCCAATGCTACTTATTTTCAGCCTTGTATGAGTGTTTCAGATAATTGCTTGTGTAGACAATTCACTTTGCCTCTTAATTTATTAACTTGATTTGCCAATGTAATTAGCTTACTCTCTAGTCTAGCACTGTTTAGGTGATATCATTCCCTCTTTTCAGTTTTCTGACTTTTGAAACGACATTCTCATCTCTCAGAGATAACAGGGAAACCCCTCTAACCCAATCTTACTTATTTGACCATGGAGACCAGGAAAAAGAACTGGGTGATTTTTCAGGAGTTGCAGGTTTTCTTCCTACTGCCTCTTTCTGCTATGTGGTCAGATGCCCACTCTGAAGAGAGTTATCTGCAATGCTTGGAGTTGCTCATAACTAGTGAAATAAGCTGATGGGAAACCATGAAATAGCCATTCCAATCGCTCAGTCCAACAACAGTCACATCACTGTGACCAAGGAAACGAAATAGTGTTGTGTTTTAGGCATTCCATACCATTTACCAATTTTAGTCACTTCACTTCAGTTCAGTCGCTCAGTCGTCCCGACTCCTTACGACCCCAAGGACTGCAGCAGCCAGACCTCCCTCTCCATCGCCAACTCTCGGAGTTTACCCAAACACATCTCCACTGAGTCGGTGATGCCATCCAACCAATTCATCCTCTGTTGTCCCTTCTCCTCCCACCTTCAATCTTTCCCAGCATCAGGGTCTTTTCAACTGAGTCAGCCCTTTGCATCAGGTGGCCAAAGTACTAGAGTTTCAGTTTCAGTCCTTTCAATGAACACCCAGGACAGATTGATCTCCTTTATGATGGACTGGGTGGACTTCTTACAGTCCAAGGGACTCTCAAGAGTCTTCTCCAACACCACAGTCCAAAAGCATCAATTCTTTGGCATTCAGATTTCTTCATAGTCCAACTCTCACATCCATACAAGACTACTGAAAAAACCATAGCCTTGACTAGACGGACCTTTGTTGGCAAAGTGATGTCTCTGCTTTTTAATATGCTGTCTAGGTTGGTCATAACTTTCCTGCCAAGGAGTAAGTGACTTTTAATTTCATGGCTGCAGTCAACATCTGCAGTGATTTTGGAGCCCCCCAAAATAAAGTCTGCCACTGTATCCACTGTTTCCCCATCTATTTCCCATGAAGTGATGGGACCGGATGCCATGATCTTCGTTTTCTGAAGGTTGACCTTTAAGCCAACTTTTTCAGTCTCCTCTTTCACTTTCAAGAGGTTCTTTAGTTTTCCTTCACTTTCTGCCATAAGGGTGGTTTCATCTACATATCTGAGGTTTTTGATATTTCTCCGGGCAATCTTGATTCCAGCTTCTGCTTCATCCAGCCCAGCATTTCTCATGATGTACTCTGCATATAAGTTAAATAAGAAGGGTGACAATATACAGCCTTGACGTACTCCTTTTCCTATTTGGAACCTGTCTGTTGCTCATGTCCAGTTCTAACTGTTGCTTCTTGATCTGCATACAGATTTCTCAAGAGGCAGATCAGGTGGTCTGGTATTCCCATCTCTTTCAGAATTTTCCACAGTTTACTGTGATCCACATCGTCAAATGCTTTGGCATAGTCATTAAAGCAGTAATAGATATTTTCCTGGAACTCTGCTGCTTTTTTGATGATCCAATGAATGTTGGCAATTTGATCTCTGGTTCCTCTGCCTTTTCTAAAACCAGCTTGAACATATGGAAGTCATGGTTCATGTATGCTTGAAGCCTGGCTTGGACAATTTTAAGCCTTACTTTGCTAGCATGTGAGATGAGTACAATTGTGTAGTAGTTTGAGCATTCTTTGGCATTGCCTTTCTTAGGGATTGGAATGAACACTGACCATTTCCAGTCCTGTGGCCACTGCTGAGTTTTCCAAATTTGCTGGCATATTGACTGCAGCACTTTCACAGCATCATCTTTTAGGATTTGAAATAGCTCAACTGGGATTCCATCACCTCCACTAGCTTTGTTCATAGTGATGCTTCCTAAAGCCCACTTGACTTCATATTCCAGGATGTATGGCTCTAGGTGAGTGATTACACCATCATTATTATATGCGTCATGAACATCTTTTTTGTACAGTTCTTCTGTGTATTCTTGCCATCTCTTCTTAATATCTTCTGCTTCTGTTAGGTCCATACCATTTCTGTCCTTTATTGAGCCCATCTTTGCATGAACTGTTCCCTTGGTATCTCTAATTTTTCTGAAGAGATCTCTAGTCTTTCTCATTCTATTGTTTTCATCTATTTTTTTGCACTGATCACTGAGGAAGGCTTTCTTATTTCTCCTTGCTATTCCTTGGAACTCTGCAATCAGATGGTTATATTTTTTCTTTTCTCTTTGCTTTTCATTTCTCTTCTTTTCGCAGTTATTTGTAAGGCCTCCTCAGACAGCCATTTGGCTTTTTTGCGTTTCTTTTCTTGGTGATGGTCTTGATCCTTGTCTCCTGTACAATGTTATGAACCTCCATCCATAGTTCATCAAGTACTCTATCAGATTTAGTGCCTTAAATCTATTTCTCACTTCCACTGTATAGTCATAAGGAATTTGATTTAGGTCATAGCTGAATGATCTAGTGGTTTTCCGTACTTTCTTCAATTTAAGTCTAAATTTGGCAATAAGGAGTTCATGATCTGAGCCACAGTCAGCTCCTGGTCTTGTTTCGCTGACTGTATAGAGGTTCTCCATCTTTGACTGCAAAGAATATAATCAATCTGATTTCAGTGTTGACCATCTGGTGATGTCCATGTGTAGAGTCTTCTCTTGTGTTGGAAGAGGGTGTTTGCTATCACCAATGCATTCTCTTGGCAAAACTCTATTAGCCTTTGCCCTGCTTAATATGTACTCAAAGGCCAAATTTGCCTGTTACTCCAGGTGTTTCTTGACTTCCTACTTTTGCACTCCAGTCCCCTGTAATGAAAAGGACATCTTTTTTCGGTGTTAGTTCTAAAAGGTCTTGTAGGTCTTCATAGAATCGTTCAACTTCAGCTTCTTCAGTGTTACTGGTTGGGGCATAGACTTGGATTACTGTGATATTGAATGGTTTGCCTTGGAAACGAACAGAAATCATTCTGTCGTTTTGAGATTGCATCTAAGTACTGCATTTTGGACTCTTTTGTTGACCATGATGGCTACCCCATTTCTCCTAAGGGATTCCTGCCCGCAGTAGTAGATATAATGGTCATCTGAGTTAAATTCACCCATTCCAGTCCATTTTAGTTTGGTGATTCCTAAAATGTCGACATTCACTCTTGCCATCTGCTCTTTGACCACTTCCAATTTGCCATGGACCTAACATTTCAATTTCCTGTGCAGTATTGCTCTTTACAGCATTGACCTTGCTTCCATCATCAGTCACATCCACAACTGGGTGGTGTTTTTGCTTTGGCTCCATCTCTTCATTCTTTCTCCAGTTATTTCTCCACTGATGCAGCAACATATTGGGCACCTATGTTCATGACCTGGGGAGTTCATCTTTTAGTATCCTATCTTTTTGCCTTTTCATTCGGTTTATGGGGTTCTCAAGGCAAGAATACTGAAATGGTTTGTCATTCCCTTCTCCAGTGGACCACATTCTGTCAGACCTCTCCACCATGACCTGTTCGTCTTGGGTAGCACTACACAGCATGGCTCATAGTTTCATTGAGTTAGACAAGGCTGTGGTCCATTTGATTAGATTGGTTAGTTCTCTATGACTGTGGTCTTCTGTCTGTCTTCCCACTTCTGGAGAAGGTTAAGAGGCTTATGATGGGAGAGACTGACTGAAGGGGCAACTGGATCTTGTTCTGATGTGTGGCTTCATGCTCAGTAAGCAGACTTTATTTTTTGGGCTCCAAAATGACTGCAGATGGTGACTGCAGCCATGAAATTAAAAGACGCTTACTCCTTGGAAGAAAAGTTATGACCAACCTAGACAGCATATTAAAAAGCAGAGACATTATTTTGCCAACAAAGGTCCATCTCATCAAGGCTATGGCTTTTCAGTAGTCATGTATGAATGTGAGAGTTGGACTATAAAGAAAGCTGAGTGCCGAAGAGTTGATGCTTTTAACTGTGGTGTTGGAGAAGACTCTTGAGAGTTCCTTGGACTGCAAGGAGATCCAACCAGTCCATCCTAAGGGAGATCAGCCCTGGGTGTTCATTGAAAGGACTGATGTTGAAGCTGAAACTCCAATACTTTGGCCACCTGATGCAAAGAGCTGACTCATTTGAAAAGACCCTGATGCTGGGAAAGATTGAAGGTGGGAGGAGAAGGGGACGACAGAGGATGAGATGGCTGGATGGCATCATTGACTCAACGGGCATGAGTTTGAGTAAACTCTGGGAGTTGGTGATGGACTGGGAGGGTTGGCATGCTGCAGTCCATGGGGTGGCAGAGTTGGCTGGACTGAGAAACTGAACTGAACTGATATTCAGTAAATCTTTAATCCAATTTTCTGTTGATGGGTGGAGCTGTGTTCCTTCCCTGCTATTTACCTGGGGCCAAAGCATGGTAGAGGTATGAAGATAATGGTGACCTCCTTCAAAAGATCCCATGCATGGACTGCTACATTGAGTTCCCCCAACCCTGCAGCAGGCCACCTCTAACCCCCGCCTCTACTGGAGACTCCTGGACAGTCACAGGCAAGTCTGAAATAGTCTCTTGTATGGTCACTGCTCCTTTCTCCTGGGTCCTGGTGCACAAGGTTCTGTTTGTGCCTTCCAAGGGTCTGTTTCCCAGTCCTGTGTAAGTTCTGGCAGCCTCTATGGTGGAGTTAATGGTAATTGCCTCCAAAAGGGCTTATGCCATACCCAAATCTGCTGCACCTAGAGCCCCTGTCCCTGTAGCAGTCCATTGCTGACCCATACCTCCACAGGAGATGTTCAAACACTGTTCTGTCTCCGTCTCTGTGGGGTCCCTGGATCCTGGTGCATATAAGGTTTGCTTAAGCCCTCTTAGCATCTCTGGCGGGAATGGGGTTTAATTGTAAATGCGAATTCACCCCTCCTACCACTTGCTGGGGCTTCTCCTTTGCCCTTGGACATGGGGGTATCTCCTCACATCTGCTCCAGTGCCTACCGTCTTACTGGGGTTTCTCTGACCTTGGACATGGGGTATCTCCTCACTGCCAGTCCAGTGAAGCAGTCTTATAATAAGTGTAAGCTTCCCATTTGAATTATGATCTTTGGTTCAGCTCTAAGAAGTACTAGTTTAACCACTGCTGCTTCTGCTTCCTGGTAAGAGCCACTATTTAAGGCCAGCTCCACTAGGACCGCTCGGTGATTTGCAATGCAGCTGTAGGTGATCATCATAATGGGTGAGCTAATGAAGGAAAAGCTCCCAGCACATCTAACTGCCCGGGACAGTCTTGGGGCGGTGACTGGGGTGGGTTTTACCCTTTGACAATGGTGTAATTTTTGTCACAAAGGTCAGTTCAGTCAGTCAGTTCAGTTCAGTTCAGTCGCTCAGTCATGTCCGACTCTTCGTGACCCCATGAATCACAGCCTGCCAGCCCTCACTGTCCATCACCAACTCCCGGAGTTCACTCAGACTCATGTCCATCGAGTCAGTGATGCCATCCAGCCATCTCATTCTCTGTCGTCCCCCTTCTCCTCCTGCCCCAATCCCTCCCAGCATCAGAGTCTTTTCCAATGAGTCAACTCTTCACATGAGGTGGCCAAAGTACTGGAGTTTCAGCTTCAGCATCATTCCCTCCAAAGAAATCCCAGGGCTGATCTCCTTCAGAATGGACTGGTTGGATCTCCTTGCAGTCCAAGGGACTCTCAAGAGTCTTCTCCAACACCACAGTTCAAAAGCATCAATTCTGCGGCACTCAGCTTTCTTCACAGTCCAACTCCCACATCTATACATGAACACAGGAAAAACCATAGCCTTGACTAGATGGACCTTTGTTGGTAAAGTAATGTCTCTGGTTTTGAATATGCTATCTAGGTTGGTCATAACTTTCCTTCCAAGGAGTAAGCGTCTTTTAATTTCATGGCTGCAGTCACCATCTGCAGTGATTTTGGAGCCCAGAAAAATAAAGTCTGACACTGTTTCCACTGTTTCCCCATCTATTTCCCATGAAGTGACGGGACCGGATGCCATGATCTTCGTTTTCTGAATGTTGAGCTTTTAAGCCAACTTTTTCACTCTCCACTTTCACCTTCATCAAGAGGCTTTTGAGTTCCTCTTCACTTTCTGCCATAAGGGTGGTGTCATATGCATATCTGAGGTTATTGATATTTCTCCCGGCAATCTTGATTCCAGCTTGTGTTTCTTCCAGTCCAGCATTTCTCATGATGTACTCTGCACATAAGTTAAATAAGAAGGGTGACAATATACAGCCTTGACGTCCTCCTTTTCCTATTTGGAACCAGTCTTTTGTTCCATGTCCAGTTCTAACTGTTGCTTCCTGACCTGCATACAGATTTCTCAAGAGGCAGGTCAGGTGGTCTGGTATTCCCATCTCTTTCAGAATTTTCCACAGTTTATTGTGATCCACACAGTCAAAGGCTTTGCCATAGTCAATAAAGCAGAAATAGATGTTTTTCTGGAACTCTCTTGCTTTTTCCATGATCCAGCGGATGTTGGCAATTTGATCTCTGGTTTCTCTGCCTTTTCTAGAACCAGCTTGAACATCTGGAAGTTCATGGTTCACGTATTGCTAAAGCCTGGCTTGGAGAATTTTGAGCATTACTTTACTAGCATGTGAGATGAGTGCAATTGTGCGGTAGTCTGAGCATTCTTTGGCATTGCCTTTCTTTGGGATTGGAATGCAAACTGACCTTTTCCAGTCCTGTGGCCACTGCTGAGTTTTCCAAATTTGCTGGCATATTGAGTGCAGCACTTTCACAGCATCATCTTTCAGGATTTGAAATAGCTCAACTGGAATTCCATCACCTCCACTAGCTTTGTTTGTAGTATTAAACCAATAGTCAGGGCAATTCATGCCTGTTCTCATCCTTAAACGTTGGTCTTGTTAAGAAGTGGAATGGTCTTTGAATAAATACTCTGAAAAAGGTTTATCTTTTTGATTGCAACTCCCTCACCTTTTTTCCAATCCAAATACCTTTGTAAAAAGCAGTCTGATTACTAGATAAGGAAATTTCCCCCAATAATTCTTTTCTTGGCCACCTCCTGGGTAGTGATTAGGACCACAGGATTGAGGAGTTATACAGACCTCTTCTTTGAAACTCTAGGATTCCATCCTATCATTCCTGCCCATGATGCTGCTTCTTTTTCCCCCTAACAACAGCCTCAGGCCAGAGTGGCAGGTAATTTCCAGGCAAGTGCGGGTACCTGGTCAAAAGGTAGCTGATGAGATCCACATGAAGCAAGGAAGGTATTAATGCATCTCAATAAATTTTATCAAAATGCCCTTATTCTTCTTGCATTGGACACTCTGTATGACAGGTCTGGATACATGGAGATGGTGATTAGAGAAAAGGTGGATTTACAGTTCGTGGAACAGGATACACTGATTTTGTCAGTGTACAGAGAGAGGAACAATTCCAGCCCTGGGAGGGGAATCACCTTAGAATTCAGGATGTACAGAGCAGGGAGAGACATTAATAATCTCTCATTGTTACAAAGCCACTCTGGAGTCTTCTTTACAAAAAAAATTAAAGAAAACATCTTGATACACTCTCTCAAAAGGTAGTAAGCTGGTTACATTTAAAAGACTCCTAGATCTGCCATTCCTCATTAAATGATGATAACCCTGACTTGATCTCCAGTCTCTACAACTTTATCGAAGGCAATAAGAAGCAAGAAGTGTGGCCCCTGCTCCTGCAGCTATCATGTAAAATGCCTTTCAGCACCTCTAAGTGTTTCCATTCCCATCTGTCTCGCTTGGTTTTTACACATGATTGATGAATGCCACCTGGCCAGGGGTGTAGTCAAGTATGATAGATCTGACTGACTTCCTTTAAGCAATCCTTCTAAAGGGGTTGAACTGGACTTGGGGAACCTAAGATTTACTAGCTGGCCAGGAAGCCACGTGGGAAGTATCTCTACCCTCTGTCCCCTGATTGATGTATATTACCCTTAGGTAGAAGAACCATCTCAATTAACACCCTCTTTCCAGGAGCACCATGTATGTCTCTAGGACTGCACTATTTCTGTGGAAGCCAGACATTAATTTATCTATAAATTACTTTGGTTTGATTTTACCTCAGGAGTGGTCAAAAGAGCCCTTCAAGTGTTTAAGGAAATACTACCAGTGAATCATAAATTCTCAGATAAATGTGGAGGTCTTTGGGGATTGGACAACCTTAGTTACTAATAAATGACTGACTTGTGGTATATGCAGTCATTGGGTGGTCATCCTTAAAATTGGAGCCATCCAATTAGAAAAGATGCTAACATACGTGTCCCTGACTTAGCTGAAGTTACAAGGGATACTATTTTGTACACAGAAGGTATTTGGGTCAGTTTCAACTCATTGGCCAGGACTGTTATGGAAGACTGTCCTAAGTATCCTTCTTTCAGATCAAGATAGAACAGATGAAATCCCTAATATATCTCTCCACCTACAGTAATTCCTCTGAAAAACAGAAAGGTTAATGAAGAGACTACCCTATTTTGAGTACAAAATAAGTCAACTTGACAAGACTTCTATTTCATCTTCAATGTTCTTCAGATCCTTCTAGGTTTTCACTCCTATCCAGCTACTGACACCATTTCAACAATAAAGCCACCCAGACTGCAGGTGCAACCTCCAGAACACAGGAGGAAATTATTTTGCCCCAGAGGTCCATTACTTCCTCTTGACCCCTCGAGTCTGTTAAGACACGGTTTGTACAAAATACTGCACATTCATACCTATTTTTAAAAGTCTTTTATCAGTTATTAAATCCACCTCTTTGGTACACATAAATATAGATTATGCTTTTCACATGCATGCATATTCCAACTGCTGAAGGGACTTCTTAGAAAATCATTTATTTTTTCTCAGGATTCCATTTTTTAGTCCTTCAAAGTATACAGAACCCCCCTTTGGAATTTTATATACCTCAATCTACCTATTTACTATCTTTGTCTATATTTGCTTTTTGTCAACTTAAAAAAAATCAATTTCTTATTTTCATGTTTTGAAATCTGATTTGGAAATGAACTTCAGGAAGAAAATCCACTTGCAACTTGGGAACTGCCTAGAAATTTCTATTAAAATATAGGAAAACTCAAATGATGTAATAATGGAAAATTGATCATGTATAATTATTTTATATTATAACTTATTTATGTTTTAATACTAAATAGGTATTTAATATTTAATACTAAATATTGGCAAGCATTCCTCCAGCTGGGAACACAGATTTGAGTGAAACTGATCCAGATCTGAACCTCAGCACCACTGTTGGTTAGTATGTGCACACAGATAAACTCCTCAATTTCCTCTACTTAGCATTATTCATCAATAAAGTGTAAATAATATCTACTTCACAGAGTTGGATGCTACCATACTTGCATGGTACCTGGATTTACTCATCACAATGGAGTTTATCTATTATTATCTCATGAAAAATTCAGCAGAAAATTTATCATGAGAATATGGTGCAATATGATTTCTCCTTCACTCTTATTTACTTGACCTGTTCTCTACATTACAATATTGTGAACTATCCACTAGACAATCTAGAAAGGCAGAATTTTTGCAAATAAGGACCACGGAGGAAAATAAAGAAAATTCTGTGTGACTGGCAAGCAATGCACAAGACATCATATCAGAAATAGCTCTGCAGGAAACCTACTGATTACATTTCAGCTAAAACTGGCACTTTTCAGTTAAGTCGAAACCCTAATAACTATTTCCTTAGAGATATTATATGTCTTTGAAGTAGGTATTATTTTCACTATTTTATAAACAAAGTGAATTTGTCTTGTCTGACTCTTTGTGATCCCATGGACTGCAGCCTACCAGGCTCCTCTGTCCATGGATTTTTCCAGGCAAGAGAACTAGAGTGGGTTGCCATTTCCTTGTTCAAAAAATAAAATGTCTTGAGGACAATCATGCCGAATAAAATTCTAGCCCCCTATATTTTTAAATAGCCTTCATAACCCTAAAATAAACATTTCTTAGAAATGCAAAAGCTTTAAAAAATATCTTAATATAGAATGCATTGAAATACTAAGACACTATGATAACTCTTAGATTTTGTAACCTTTCTGGTGTTTTTATTTCTTTCATGCAATTCAAAAATTATACTTAGAACAATTTTCTATAGCAACAGCAGCATTATTTATTCATCTACAAGGTAATCAGCATTATTAACTCATTTTGTGTTACACTTCAGTTCAAATTTCACTATTAATCTTGAATACACTGCCTTTCCATGCCACAAAATAGCTTTATTTCTATAGGCATCTTGTTAACAAGATGCTCTAATTAACTGTTTTCACTCTAATTTCAAATACATGACAGAAGAAAAAAGTCAGCATACCTTCATATAAAAGAATATAGTTAGTAGCCAGAATTTAAATCATAGGTTTTTTAAGTTAAGATTAAAGAGATACAATAATTTAGTTAAAGAATGAAGGATAAATTCATGATAAAGAACCTGTGATACAGATTTTCTTAGTTTTTCTCTGAAGCTTGCTGCTCAGAAACACTATGGAGATATGCAACTGCAGAACTGGCAAGAGAACTGAAAGGATATATAAGGATAACAGAACCAAGTCTCAGCAGGGACCAGAACACCAGTAGCAAAACTCAGCTCCCTCCCCCAGCCACACTGAATAACACCTCCCCACGTGGCCACTCCTCTTTTGCCCCCACCAGCACTTTCTATAGACAAGAGTCCTAGAGGCACAGTGCAGCTGAAGAGCTGTTGTCAAAAACAAGAACTCTTTTAAAACCCTGATGACATCACATAATGAGTAGCAGATTCTTTCATCAAAGACACATATAAACAGCACACTAACCCTGACTGAACTAGAGTCAGAACCAAATAGCCAGACCAGGAGAAAATCCCAAATCAGCGGGATACAGATCCAAACTGCATTCACACACACTAAGAGAACAGGGCTAAGACTAATTTTGGAGGTTCTGTTTTGAGTAAACATAAATAAAAGCTATGGGATCGACAAATAATCATAAAAATTAAGAATAAACTTGCTACACTTAGAGTTAGTTATTCTTAGTGCGACTCTTACTAGGCTCTTACTATTTGCCAATTATGCTTTTAAATATTTAACACATAGCCACTTATTTAATCCTAATGACAATCCTCTATAGTAAATGGGATTTTATATCTATCTTAGAAATAGGAAAAATGAAGCCACGTAACTTACCAAGTTAAGGTAAGTGATTTATGCTGGGTCAGGCAGTGAGCACAAGTAGGCAAAAGAGGGATTTAAAACTCAGGCATCTGACTCCAGAGTACACAGACTTAACATTAACTTTATTTGATACATCTAAGGATTTCAAGAAAGTGAGAACATCTACCACAGATTCTTAAAACACTACTGGGTGCCTACTCCAAATCAAGTGGAGTCAAATAGGCAGGAGGCTCTTAAGGACAGGAAGCTCAATGGAGCATGCTCCTCTGGTGGGGATGATACCAAAGGTCCTGATTTGCACAGCCATTTTTCAATTTGGCTTTTGTATATAATTTTCACTTAAAACATAATCTATACAATAACCCAAAGCTTCTTCCAAAGTCACCAGGGAAAAGCACAACAGTAAAACTAAAATAGCTTTTCTATAGGACTTAAATATATTTTTTAAAATAATTGGTTAGTGTAATAAAAGAGTATCAAGAAAAAATAAAAACATGCCAGAAGTAGAAAATAAGTGAGAATGAACAAGATATAAAAGAAGTTGGCAGAAATAGGAAGAAAATACAAAGTATTCTAAATACTGAAGCTCAATTAAAATCCATATTGAAGCCAATAGGCAATAAAAAGCAGAATTAAAAACTGAAAATAAGTGATCTAGAGGAAAAACATAAATACTTTAAACATAAACAAAAAGGTCACTGAAAGAAAAGCTATTCAATATAATAAATGATTGACGTGGGGGAAACAGAATGGCGGGAGGGAGGCAAACGAACACATCCATTTCTGTCCCTTCACTCAACAGATATTTTTCCCCCCTACGACTATTCAAAACCTAAAATTCTTTGCCTCTAAAATCATACCCATATTTTTATAGAACTCATAAATTGAAAGAAGCTGATCTTTTACCCTCACTTTGCTTGAATTTTAGTGAAGTTCCAAGGATTATTATAGAAAAAGCTAGAACAAACTAAGATGTGTTCAAAGTTTTGGACAGTAAATTTCCCAGAGCTGGGGGTGGGAAGTACCTGAACCTATAGATCAAAAAAAGTCTCTGAAGACTAGGCAAGCATAACACAAATGAAACAATATGTACACATTTTCTTGACCTTTTGGGGTTTCAGGGGCAACGAAAATAAGCCTTTTACTGTAGAGACCAGATATTTGCACTGCTAATCCCCTGTCACTTTCACGACTAGGTGACAAAAATGTCACCTCTTTGTTGACTCTGTCCTGACTATCCTATTTAAAATTACAGTCTACTCTCTACTCGAGCCCACTCTGCTCTGTTTTTATCGATGTTAAGTGCCTAGCACATAATAATGTATGATATAAATTCTTATATATTATCAGGATTCATGAAGGTGTCCAAGTTAAAAGAAGAGTGGGGTGTTTGAATCCAAAAAGGAGAGCCTTGGAAACATCTAGAACCTGATTATACTACTGGCTTCTCTATGCATCCCCTTCTTCTCCACCACCCTTCTACAAATTTGTAAAAACATACATACAATCCTCAAAGACTCCAGTCTTACATGTTGAGCCCTGCTTCTTTCCCACCCCAGCATACACTATGGAGTGCACACACACACCCCAACACACACAGTCTGTTCCTTAGCCACGTTTGGTGTGTGCACACCAAATGTTAAGAAACATGGTTAAACTTCGAAGACTCCTAGACAAATATTCAACACTTTAATCATGTGAACTCTTCCCAAACACATCTAAAATTCAAGGCAATCTCAATCAAAATTTCAACAAAGTTTGTGTGTGTGTGTGTGTGTGTGTGTGTGTGTAGACTTTTTCAGGTTGATTCTAATGTCCATCTGGAAGAAAAACTGAAAGAACAGCCAAGTGGGATAATAAGGAAGGCTAGCCTTTTAGATATAAAAAAGTACAAATGTACAAAAAGTTGTAGTCATTAATATAGTGTTTTCAGTGCAGGAATTAATAAAAAAAAAAAACAAAGAATAAAGCCCATGAATGTCTGTACTTAAGCATCAAGATAAACTATGACATTTGTTGCAACTTCGTTTAATGTTAAAATATAATAGAGACAATCTAAATGTTCAACCTAGGGAAGATTATTAATTATCATACACACTACAAAATATAGTGTGTAAGAAAGAATGCCTGTAATATTTTCTTTACGAGAGAAAAGCAAATTATACTATATGTATGTACATAAATATATGTACAAACACATATGTACATGCATATACATACATGCATATAAAATATGCTCCCATTTTTATAAAATATTAACACTCAAACAGAAACAATAACAAGATTAAATGTACTTGCATTGTATACGTGCACATGGCTAAAAACATCAGAGAACACACTAAACTGAACAGTAAGGTTTGGAAAAGCAGGACTTGACTTTTTATTTTAGGGTTCTGTGTTATTGGAAATTTTAAACAAAGAACATATTTCATGCTTTGCTTTTGTAATTAAACACATATCTATACACGTATCATGGCATCAAATTTCAGGATCTTTGAAGAATATCCATTATCTAACTGAAGTCTTACATCAACTTTGTGAAACACAATCATACATGTTAATATTCAATTTCACAAAATTAGTAATGAAATAAAAAATGCTCCATAGAAGACAATGGGAATGCTTAGGCACTGGAAAGGTGACAGCTGACTTTATATGTGAAGCCAGGTGATACATCTCAGTAGGTACTCAATGACACAAATAAAAGACATATTTCTAGGGACCAGGAACCTAAACATCTAATTTGAGGCTTTTTTGTAACCTATACCCGGGCAGGTGAGTCCTTTCTAGACACTCCTGAACAGGTTATATGACTTTTGATCAGAATGCTACAATAAAATAGGCTTGAGAATGGGTCTAGAATAGAAAAGACTCAGCAAGCTATCACCACAGATCCTAAAGCAAGTATTCTGATAAGAATTCTTTATCTTTAAAGGAATAGTTTACACAGTTGAATTTATTGTTCTTCCTAATAAATATATTTGATGACTCTTAAGTACTCTTATGAACTAAATTTTAAGTGATAACAGTAAAAAACACTAATAGGGTATTCAGTGGTTTACCCAGGTAACCTACTTTAAATGATGTCTGCATAAAGCCATTCTACTGTTATATATTAATAGTATCTTTTTCATAATTAAAATCATGAAGGAAACTTTAACACATTATTTGAACTCAGTGACTCAAAAGTTGGAGAGCAACACAGACTACCATATTAGCTTTTCAAGTATTAAATTCTTTGCCTTCACTTAATGGAAAAACATGGCCCAGGAGTATCAAGTGAGTAAGGACAAAAAGATGTCACTTCATTGAGCAAGGTGGTTAGCATTTAAAAGACACAAAACAAATAATTATGTCAACATTTCAGTGAAATCACTGAGACAAAATAACCAAGGCAGCTAAATGTGATACTTTAGTTCAGTTCAGTGGTTCAGTCCTGTCTGACTCTTTGCGACCCCATGGACTGCGGCACTCCAGGCCTCCTTGTCGATCACCAACTCCCAGAGTTTACTCAAACTCGTGTCCATTAGTCGGTGATGCCATCCAACCATCTCATCCTCCATCATCCCCTTTTCCTCCCGCCTTCAATCTTTCCCAGATCAGGGTTTTTTCCAATAAGTCAGTTCTTCGCATCAGGTGGCCAAAGTGTTGGAGTTTCAGCTCCAACAACAGTCCTTCCAATGAATATTCAGGACTGATTTCCTTTAGGATGGACTGGTGGGATATCCTTGCAGTCCAAGGGACTCTCAAAAGTCTTCTCCAACACCACAGTTCAAAAGCATCAATTCTTCAGCACTCAGCTTTCTTTCTAGTCCAACTCACATCCATACATGACTACTGGAAAATCCACAGCCTTAACTAGATGGACCTTTGTTGGCAAAGCAATGTCTCTGCTTTTAATATGCTGTCTGGGTTGTAACTTTTCTTCCAAGGAGCAAGTGTCTTTTAATTTCATGGCTGCAGTTATCATCTGCAGTGATTTTGGAGGCCCCCCCCCAGAAAAAGTCTGTCACTGTTTCCATTGTTTCCCCATCTATTTGCCATGAAGTGATAGGACCAGATGCCACAATCTTAGTTTTCTGAAGGTTGAGTTTTAAGCTAACTTTTCCACTCCTTTTTCACTTTCATCAAGAGGCTTCTTAGTTCTTCTTCGATTTCTGCCATAAGGGTGGTGTTATTTGCATATCTGAGGTTATTGATATTTCTCCTGGAAATTTTGATTTCAGCTGGTGCTTCATCCAGTCCAGCATTTCTCATGATATACTCTGCATAAAAGTTAAATAAGCAGGGTAACAATATACAGCCATGACGTACTCCTTTTCCAATTTGGAACCAGTCTGTTATTCCATGTCCAGTTCTAACTGTTGCTTCTTGACCTGCATACAGATTTCTCCGCAGGTCAGGTGGTCTGGTATTCCCATCTCTTTAAGAATTTTCCACTGTTTGTTGTGATCCACACAGTCAAAGGCTTTGGCATAGTCAATAATATGTGATACATAAATATTGTCTAAACAACATAACTGGAAAAAACTTCAGTTTTTCCCTTTTTCATGATGATACTCTGCAGGATTTTTTATATCCATGGAAATCCACAGTTCTATTCAGTATCTACCTGATTTGGCATCTTTTCTTTTTGTATTGTATATCCTGAGTGCCATTCCTAAAATGAGTCTTTTTTTGTAAATCTTCTACCTTAAAGATAAATTCAAGTCCTTCAGATAACCTCACATGATTATGTAATTCAGCACTATGTCACCATCTTCATTCAGACACTCAACATAATTTGCTGTTTAATCCATAATCTATGTTATGCAAGTGACAGTAAGAGAAATGGCAATGAAAAAAATCTGCAGTTTTGTAGAAAATAACATCAGTCCAGGGTTTGTGAATTAGTCTGCAAGGATATTCCAAAAGATGCCCTTCCTTTAGAATTTGTGTTACTGTCATTCACACTCCAATGGGGAAATCCAATTCCTCAAAATCCAATTTCCCAGGTAGAAATCCAATTACTTAAGTCATTCCTTACTCTGTAATGATGCTTTGGGCTCCACACTGATTTAACAGGGAGGATGAAAACAAAAGCACCTCACAGAGAAATGCAAAAGCAAAACACCAGGGTTTCTTTTATGACTCCAAAGGGTCTGCTTTTCAAGAGTCTACAGGACAAAAAGTATCAATCATAATCTATTTCATCTAGACAGGTGGCAAATCAGTATTATAAAGCATTTAAAAGACTTTAAGCCTATTAGATCAGCTCTGTAATACTAAATAAAAATATCCTTAAGAAGCTGAAAGACTTGAAAAATATGAAATAAAAAAAATATACATGTAGATAGGAAAAAAAAAAAACAACCTGAGTCTTAGCATTTAAAGTTTCTGAAACATTTATAAAAAGTATAATAAAAAGTATTACTACATTAGAATAGTGAAATAGCCATAGGAAATAATTTTAAGTGTTGGTTGTCCACTAAATGACTGTGTATAAAAACACACACTCATTATACACATATATATACACACACATATATAAATATATTAACATGTAGTATATAATATTCACACATATTGATAAAATAGGCAGCAAAATATAATTTCAGCTTCAAAGACACAGTTTGACTTGATTTTTGTTTTCCAAGGTAAAGATTATAGATTCATGATCTCCAATTTTCCTTTAAAAAAAGCACTAATTTTCCTCTAAAACTGTAGAAAACATATAATTGTACACACCAAGCCATTTAAAGGAGAAATGGGAAAGTCAACATAATAGGCCTTCTTAGGCACAGAACTTACAAAGAAAAAATGAACAAAATTAAAACAAGTTACACACAGATGAAACAAAACATATGTTTAATAAGTCTGAATATAATCTAGTATAGATATATGGTGTCGACCAAAGTTATCTACTGAATAGCACTGATTTGTGACAAGGTACGTGCATGTACTGTTCAACAAAGCAAATTCATTTGCTAAGCTTAAAATACAGGCTTCATAGAGAAAAGAAAATAATGATTGTTTAAAGAGCAGATTCTTCAAAAATGGTAGTTTCAATCAGATTATATAAAACTATTTGCAAATGTTACTAAAATGATGGCTTCCTTGATGAAGCATCCTGTGCAACATTTTCTACCTATAACAGCAAGCAAATTTGGAAAACTCAGCAGTGGCCACAGGACTGGAAAAGGTCAGTTTTCATTCCAGTCCCAAAGGGTTCAAACTCTGTACAATTGCATTCATCTCACATGCCAGCAAAGTAATGCTCAAAATTCTTCAAGCTAGGCTTCAAAGGTACATGAACCATGAACTTCCAGGTGTTCAAGCTGGATTTAGAAAAGGCAGAGGAAACAAAGATCAAATTACCACCATCCACTGGACACAGAGAAAGCAAGAGAATTCTAGGAAAACATCTATTACTGCTTTATTGATTATCCCAAATCCTTTGACTGTGTAGATCACAACAAACTGGAAAATTCTTAAAGAGATGGGAATACCAGACCACCTGACCTGCCTCTTGAGAAATCTGTATGCCTGTCAAGAAGCAACAGTCAGAAGCGGACGTGGAACACTGGACTGGTTCCAAACTGGGAAAGGAGTACGTCATGGCTGTATATTGTCACCCTACTTATTTAACTTATATGCATAGTACATCATGTGAAATGCCAGGCTGGATTAAGCACAAGCTGGAATCAAGATTGCCACTCAGATACACAGATTATACCACCCATATGGCAGAAAGTGAAGAGTAACTAAAGAGCCTCTTGATGAAAGTGAAAGAGGAGAGTAAAAAGCTGGCTTAAAACACAACATTCAAAAAACTAAGATCATACCATCTGGTCCCGTCACTTCATGGCATCCAGTCCCATAACTTCATGGCAAATATGTGGGGAAACAATGGAAATAGTGACAGACTTTATTTTGGGGGGCTACAAAAATCACTGCAGATGGTGACTGAAGCCATGAAATTAAAAGATGCTTGCTTCTTGGAAGAAAAGCTATGACCAACCTAGACAGCATATTAAAAACAGAGACATTCCTTTGCCAACAAAGGTCCATCTAGTCAAAGCTATGGTATTTCCACTAGTCATGCATGGATGTGAGAGTTGGCCTATAAAGAAAGCTGAGCACTGAAGAATTGGTACTTTTGAACTGTGGTACTGGAGAAGACTCTTGGGAGTCCCTTGGACTGCAATAAGGTCAAACCAGTCACTCCTAAAGGAAATCAGTCCTGAATATTCATTGGAAGGACTAATGTTTAAGCTGAAACTCCAATACTTTGGCCACCTGATGCAAAGAACTGACTCATTTGAAAAGACCCTGATGCTGGGAAAGATTGAAAGCAGGAGAAGGGGATGACAGAGGATGAGATG
Organism: Bos mutus; assembly: GCF_027580195.1. Classification (NCBI taxonomy): domain Eukaryota; kingdom Metazoa; phylum Chordata; class Mammalia; order Artiodactyla; family Bovidae; genus Bos; species Bos mutus. Next base: position 94,637,378 of record NC_091618.1, on the reverse strand, counting down.
GTTGGATGGCATCACCGATGCAATGGACATGGGTTTGAGCGAGCTCCGATAGCTGGTGATGGACAGGGAAGCCTGCAGTCCATGGGGTCACAGAGAGTCGGACACAATTGAGCAACTGAACTGAACTGACCGATTACAGACCTGTGTCCCTGGCTTACTGCGATTGCGAGTGTCATGATGGCTAAAATTGTTTTATACTCATTTTTATATCCCATTACACAGTGGCTGGCATAAAGTTTGGGTATTAGGAAAGAAAATGATATATTGCAAGTATTCTTTTATAGGAAAAGAACTAGGCTTTTTTTAATAGATATCAATATTTCATCATCCATTTATATTCATGGAATACCTACTACATTTTGAGTATTGTGCAATTATTTATTTCACTAGAACTGGGCACAAAACTACCTCTGATGGAAAACAATGAGAATTCAGATGATTTTCTTATTATTCAACAATACTGAGTGCTTCATATCAGTGAAAATTTTCATCAAAAATCATCACGTTATGGTAATTATCCTCTAATTTAAAAAATATTAAATGTTATATAAGTAATGATCACACTCATTCATGAATGAGACCCAGTGTGATTTTGAGGGCAAGCTGCCATTTGGCAGGTTAATCCCCTTTGCTTGGAAATGAAAAGAGAGAATGTAGCTCTGAGTGCTCTTCTCTTAGTTATATTTATTCCTGGATCTCTTTCTCTCCTCCACTCAGTCATACTGCAACATATTGCACACTGCTTTAACTTGGAACAAGTACCAACTTCAAAATATAATTTGGAGAACCTTAAAAATAGACTGAACATATCATGACAAATCAAACATTTTGAAATAACATTGTTGGCAAGGTGGTTTTAACTTAAAATGGAAAATGTTAACATTTTGCAAGAAGGTGAATTATTTTTCTTGGCAGATGTGTTTTTAAGAACATTGAAAGGAAATACTAAATAAGAACAAAAGTTTCTAAAGTCAGTTCCCTTAAAGGAAATAAAAACATCAATGAGAAATGACAATAAAATATATATTCTCTCCTATATGACAAAAACAATTCAATCTGAAGAATAGATTCCTATCAATAAAGCAACAGAAATTCTTACTCAAGGGCCCAGAATGTGAAATTACGTATTAATCTGATTTTTCCAGTCAGATGTGAACTGTCAGCTCCCAATTCAGCAAAACCAAACTTTCCTCATAGATTAGTTTGGAGGCATTTCCAGACACCTCCACGTTACATTGCTGGAAGTGAACATATACCAGTTCCTGAAAATAGCAAGGCATTTGCTTCAGGAAAAAAAAAAAAATTACCATAAAGTCTGGGCTCAGAATCTACAGTATGAATGCCTAGAGGCATTAAATCCAATTACCTATATTCAATTCATGACCATCTCTCATGCTGCTATTCACTCACATTTATTCATTCAATCAACAAATATTTGTTAAATGCCAGACTCCTTGCACTAGCTGGTGAACTTACAGACATATGTATTAAAGGTTAGTCATCAGTTTCTGGAAACTTAAAATTCCAGTGTAGCTGCCGTGGTGTGTGTGTGTGTGTGTATGTCTGTGTATCTGTGTCTGTATGTCTCTGTGTGTTTTTAAAGGAGCTATCCAATAGCCAATACTTGGCAAACCCCGAATTTGAAAAGTTTAAGGTGATAAATACTATATGTTGCAATACCCTCATTCAGAAGATTTCTGTTTATAGGTTTTAAACCACAGATATTGCATTCTGAAATCACTTTAGAAAACTTCATGCGGGTAAAAATGTTAAAGATTGAGGACTGTGTGATTATGGTAAAGTCACACAATCACATTTTTCTGAATTTTTATGGTAGAGTATAGTCTTAGAAATCATGATTTAAGAAAGACATGAAAAGGCAGAGCGCTAGAGCAACATTTTCATCTCCTCGTTTTCATCTGCTCAGATATATGCATGCAGTTTCCAGCTTTCACCATAAATTGATGAGCATGTGCCTGGAAGGCATAATCCTGATGGAGTTTATGCAGTTGCCTTTGATTACTTAAAACGACTCAATGTCATCAGTGGATGTTTTCCACAGAGCAAAATGAGGTGGTGGAAAGCAGACTGCAGGTATTGAACTGCCGCAAAGAGAGGGGGAAACAGTGGAAACTCACCAATATAATTCTTATGATGTGACTTGCATTTTTCATTAGCTCATTTATTTCCCCAAGTACTCGCAGTCTTATTTTCAAGGGCCATGGAATGAATCCTTAGAAACTATACTATTTTCTGAGGAAAGAAAAAATTAAGTCAGCCTGGTGCCTAAGTTTAAACTGACCATTTTAAGAAGTATTTCCTAAAGTTCTACTTAGTACAACCCTGGGTTTTCATTTTCAACAAAATTTCATTTTATTTTTAATGCCCCAGTGGTTCAGTTGGTAAAGAATCTGCAATGCAGGAGACCCGGGTTTGATCTCTGGGTTGGGAAGATCCCCTGAAGAAGGAAATGACAACCCACTCCAGTACTCTTGCCTGGAGAATTTCATAGACAGAGGAGCTTGGCAGGCTATAATCCATGGGATTATAAAGGGTCAGACACGACTGAGCAATAAACTTTTACTTTTCTGAAAATTTGTGCTATGAATTTGTAGTAGAGATTTCCTTTCTCTTTCCCCTACCTCTATGATTTTATTTATAATCATAAATGGCAACTTTCTTCAGAATGTTTTTTTAATATAAATTTATTTATTTTAATTGGAAGCTAATTACTTTACAATATTATATTGGTTTTGCCATACATCAACATGAATCTGCCACGGGTGTAGACATGTTCCCCATCCTGTACCCACCTCCCACCTCCCTCCCCATACCATCCCTCTGGGTTGTCCCAGTGCACCAGCCCCGAGCATCCGGTATCATGCATCGAACCTGGACTGGTGATTCGTTTCACATATGATATTATACATGTTTCAATGCCATTCTCCCAAATCATCCCACCCTCGCCCTCTCCCACAGAGTCCAAAAGACTGTTCTATACATCTGTGTCTCTTTTGCCATCTTGCATACAAGGTTATCATTACCATCTTTCTAAATTCCATATACATGCGTTAGTATACTGTATTGGTGTTTTTCTTTCTGGCTTATTTCACTCTGTATAATAGGCTCCAGAAGATGTTTTTCTGTTCAAGTTGGTTGAAGTGTGTCTGACAGCACAATACAGTTAATATTTTTCATGAGGGTAGTCATGTTTAAAAATACACGGATAACTGAAAGAGAAATAAATAAACAAGGCCAAACATTCTGTGAGGCCATTTTCTGCCTTTGCCCTTGGCTATGATCAAAATACAGAATGATTCTCCGGGTCAATACAATCACCCATCAGTTATGAACTGATTTAAACAAAATCTGCACTGCTCCAAATAGATTTTTTTTTTGAATTTTCACTACTAAAATAAGTGTGATTAAATGCTAGAAGCAGAATTCTCATTAAAATAACTATATGGGCTCATAATTAGTCTGTCACAGCCCCATGGATTCTCACAGAAGACAAGGAATCCTTGATCAAGGACAATTAACTTTATTACTCACAACAAAATCAGAGGTAAAAGTTTCAGCATAGCTGCTTTAGTTCTCGAAGCCCCAAAACCCACAAGGTAACCCAAAGGTCTATGTGGAGCTTGGACATGCAGTGGGACATGTTAGCAGAGAGGAACCCCAAGCTCAGGGAATCTGCTCTTACATGCAGTTCTGCCCAGAAGGAAACTAAGTCTAGTTTAGGACTAAAAGGTGCACCCCTGGGATGTGTTTCCCTACTTTGCAGAATCAGCAGCTGCATATCCTAAGAAGGAACATAGGGAAAGGATGGTTTGGCACACTGTGCAAGACATGGAAGATGTCAAGGGGACCATGGTGGACTGCCAGGCAACAGATCTGACAATTGATTTGCATGCACCTACAGTTGTAAAGTCCCATAAACTAAAAATTAAAAACAAACTCATAGAAAAAGAGATCGGATTTGTGGTTATATGAGGTAGATGATGGAGGGAGGGGAAGTGGAGGAAGGGAACCAAAAAGTACCAACTTCTAGTTATAAGATAAATAAGTAGCACAGATGTAATTTACACCATGGTAAATATTATTAGCATTACTATATGTTATATATGAAAGTTGTTATATATGAAAGTTGTTAAGAAGTTAAATTCTAAGAGTTCTCATCACAAGGAAAAATTGTTTTCTATTTCTTTAGTTTTGTATGTTTACAAGTTGATGGATGTTCTCTAGACTCGCTGCTGCTGCTGCTAAGTTGCTTCAGTCGTGTTCAACTCTGTGCGACCCCATAGATGGCAGCCCACCAGGCTCCCCCCGTCCCTGGGATTCTCCAGGCAAGAACAATGGAATGGGTTGCCATTTCCTTCTCCAATGACTTGCTGCTGCTGCTGCTGCTGCTGCTGCTAAGTCACTTCAGTCACGTCCGGCTCTGTGCGACCCCATAGACGGCAGCCCGCCAGGCTCCCCCCGTCCCTGGGATTCTCCAGGCAAGAACACTGGAGTGGGTTGCCATTTCCTTCTCCAATGCATGAGAGTGAAAAGTGAAAATGAAGTCACTCAGTCATGTCCGACTCTTTGCGATCCCATGGACTGCAGCCCACCAGGCTCCTCCATCCATGGGATTTTCCAAGCAAGAGTATTGGAGTGGGGTGCCATTTTCTTCTCCGAATGACTCACTACCATATGTAAAATAGATAGCCAGTGGGAATTTGCTCTATGACTCAGGGACCTCAACTGGAGCTCTGTAATAACCTAGAGGGGTGGGATGAGGTGGGAGGTAGGAGGTAGGAGGTAGGGTCAAGAGGTAGGGGACATATGTATAACTATGGCTGATGTATGACAGAAACCAACACAACAATGCAAAGAAATTATCATTCAATTAAAAACAAATTAATTAAAAAATAAAAACCATTTCATGACTTACGTAAGTCAAATCATGATGCTGCACACCTTAAATTTATATACTGCTATATGTCAATTTACATGTCAGTAAAATCTGACATGTCTGAGGAGGCTTTACAAATAGCTGAGAAAAGAAGAGAAGCTAAGGGCAAAGGAAAAAAAGGAAAGAATATACTCATTTGAATGCAGAGTTACAAAGAACAGCAAAGAGAGATAAGAAAGCCTTCCTAAGTGAACAATGTAAAGAAACAGAAGAAAAAATAGAATGGGTAAGACTAGAGATATCTTCAAGAAAATTAGAGACATCAAGGGAACACTTCATGCAAAGATGGGCACAATAACAGAGAGAAATGGTATGGACCAAACAGAAGCAGAAGATATTAAGAAGACGTGGCAAGAATATACAGAAGAACTATACAAAAAAGATCTTCATGACCCAAGTAACCATGATGGTGTGATCACTCACCTAGAGCCAGACATCGGGAGTGTGAAGTCAAGTGGGCCTTAGAAAGCATCACTACGAACAAAGCTACTGGAGGAGATGGAATTCCAGCTGAGCTATGTCAAATCCTAAAAGATGATGTTGTGAAAGTGCTGCCCTCAATATGCCAGAATTTGGAAAACTAGGCAGTGGCCATAGGACTGGAAAAGGTCAGTTTTCATTCAATCACAAAGAAGGGCAATGCCAAAGAATGTTCAAACTACTGCACAATTGCACTCATTTCACATACTAGCAAAGTAACGCTCAAAATTTTCCAAGTTAGGCTTCAATAGTACTTGAATGAAGAACTTCCAGATGTTGAAGCTGGATTTAGAAATGACAGAGGAACAAGAAATCAAATTGCCAACATCTGCTGGATCATAGAAAAAGCAAGAGAATTCCAGAAGAACATCTACTTCTGCTTCATTGACTATGCTAAAGCCTTTGACTGTGTGGATCACAACTAACTGTGGAAAATTCTTCAAGATATGGAAATACCAGACCACCTGAACTGCCTCCTGAAAAACATGCATTCAGGACAAGAAGAAATAGTTAGAATGGATCATGGAACATTGGACTGGTTCAAAATTGTGAAAGGAGTATGTCAAGGGAAGAGCCAACTCATTAAAAAGACCCTGATGCTGGGAAATATTGAAGGCAGGAGGAGAAGGGAATGGCAGAAGATGAGATGGTTGATGGTATCATCAACTCAATGGACATGAGTTTGAGCAAATTCTGGGAGAAGGTTAAGGACAGGGAAGCCTGGCATGCTGCAGTTCATGGGATCGCAAAGAGTCAGACATGACTGAGTGACTGAACAGCAACAACAGAATAACAAATATTTTAGATCTAGAAATCTAAAATATGTAACAATGTAATACCAAAAAAAAAAATAGTTCAAGAAAAAATTTTCCAATTCTATTATAGTTCCAGTTTACCTTCTGAAGAAGCTGTACAAGGATAGATTTTATTTGTTCCTTAGGTTAATTTAATCTTAGGGCAAAACATAGAATCTGGACTCTAATTGAGGGTTAAGGTTTTTTTAACTATTTATTTATTTATTTATTGGTTGCACTGGGTCTCTGTTGCTGCTCAGGAGCTTTTCTCTAGCTGTGGCAAACAAGGGCTACTCTTCGTCGTGGTGCTTGGACTTCTCACTTGGTGAGAAGTCTTCTACTCTTCTCACGTGGTGGTCTTGATGCAGAGCCCATGCTCTAGGATGCACGGGCTTCAGTAGTTGCAGCACGTTGGCTCAGCAGTTGCTGCTTGCGGGCTCTAGATGGTGGGCTTAATAGTTGTTCATGGGCTTAGCTGCTCAGTGGCATGTGAAATCTTCCTGGATCAGGGATCAACCCGTGTCCCCTGCATTGGCTGGCAGATTCCTGTCCATTGTGCTACCAGGAAGTCTAATGGGGTTAAGAAAAGTTCAATGTATTTTTTGTTGAATGATTAAATAAATTATGTCCGCCATTTGTTTCATTCTATTAGGCACCTTGCTGATTTAACCAGTTGCATCTGGGGTACTTTCTGCTTGAATCACCGTCCTTGGCTGTGATAAAATGTGACTTGTTACTGTCAACTAATACTGAAGACTTTCTGGTCTCTCCTTGGATGCCCTTGTTCCCAGACCCTTGCTTTAACTCTCACTTTTATCTCCCTCAGAGTTTTTAGATCACTACTTCATTTCTGTTCTCCACAGCTGTGGATCCTTACTTACTGTTCTAACCAGCTCTGAACACTTGTCCATATTGTTTAAAAGAGTGAATTTCTTGGTCAAAGTCCATTTTCAAAATGTGATTCAGTTAGCTACTAGCTGTATGAACTCAGACAGGCCTTGTAGTCTCGCTTTGACTTACATTTGTTAAAATGATAATAATAATATAATCTACCTCATGAAAATTAAATGAGGCAAACCATGTGCAAACAGTTCACAGAACAGGCTAGATCCAGAAAGTTCAATGAACAATAAGAAACTTTATTTTTTTTTCACATGCTAGCTTCCAAAACTAACTTTTCTGCACCCCTTCACCTCTTTCCTGGACAAAATGTGGGGTACATCCTTTAGATTTTTAACCATTTTCAGAAGTTAATGAACTAGCAGTTCTTACGTATTTTAAGATAATAAAATTTTAATATTTATTTTTAAATTATGAAAGCATGATAACACACAGGAGCCTTGGAAAAAACAGAACAAAGTGATATATAGTTCTACTATATATTACAATTATTTTTAAATAAATTAAGATATTTAGAGTTTCAATATCAAACTCTCAAAAATTCATAGAGTGAATAGACAGAAAAGTAGAAGGATATAGTAGATCTGAAAAGCACTATAAACCAATTCAACATAATGAAGATTTATATAACTTTCATACAACAGCAGGGTACATATTCTATTCAAGTTCCCATAGACTATAAACCAGATTACATTGGAATATTCCCCAGGGCATAAAACAAGGTACAAACCTTTAGACGATGAAATGTTTGCACCTTCTTTTATGCCCCTGGATATGTTCTAATGTCTCCTAAGACTTCAATCTTAACCAATTAAACCTGCAATACTTCCCTAAATCAGGCACAACTAATGATTTCCAAAGGCTGACAGTGCAGGTAGGACTTATCTTTTTTCCCTGTGTTTTCTCCTCCTCCTCAAAGTTTCACCTTCTCCTCTTAACCTCTTATCACTGGACATCTTCAGACTATCTAGACTGAAGAAGAAGAGGAGAAATAAGGATAAAATCAAGGTCTTACTTAACTATTGCTGTTGAAATCCAAGTACTAGTTATCTTTATTGGAGTATTTTCCTGACTTATTCAAAGATCACCCTCTAACCTTGCTGGAGTCCTCCCCCCTACCCCATTCCTTAGGCAACACGAGCAAAAACTCCCTGGCAGAACCCACCAGATTCTTATCCAACTCCTGATGTACACTCCATAGAGCTCTTCTCTGCTCGCGCCACCACTTTTGGAAGGATATACATTTGGAAACATGCCTTCTAACTGGAAATTCATAAAACCAAACCCCAGAATCTTAGTCATCAAAAATAAGGAAATACTCTTACATCTTATGGGGCTTCCTTAGTGGCTCAGGGGATAAAGCGTCTGCCTGCAAAGTGGGAGACCTGGGTTAGATCCCTGAAGACCCCTGGAGAAGGAAATGGCAACTCGCTCCAATACTCTTGCCTGGAAAATCCCATGGACAGAGAAGCCTGGTAGGCTACAGTCCATGTAGTCACAAAGAGACATGACTGAGAGACTTCACTTGCACTCTTTTCACTTGCATCTTATGATAACCCTTATAAAGTTGTTTGGTTTTTTTGAAGGGAGAGGAAACTTTCTACAAAGCACATAACCTCACAACAAAATGATGGTGAAAAATGAAGACAAATGAAATAGCTAAATGTTAATGTATCTATCATCTTACCTCACTAATCATTCATTTGGAAAGCCTCAGAGTCATTTAAGAGTGTCAGATTCAGGACAAGTATTAAGAAGAATAATGAAAGAAAGTGGAGGAGATAATTGAAGTTCATGCAACAATATAAGTAGGGAAGCATCCACAGTGTCAGAAGAAGGTACAACTGATATCTGGTGTCTCTTGCCCTATTCCCTAGTAATTTGGTTGTCAGAGTAAGATTCACCAAAATTAAGGTTTGTTCCACACATGACTATATTACCTGTGATGACAAAATATACATTCTAGGGTATCTTTTGGAGAAGGCAATGGCAACCCACTCCAGTACTCTTGCCTGGAAAATCCCATGGGCAGAAGAGCCTAGTAGGCTGCAGTCCACGGGGTTGCGAAGAGTTGGACATGACTGAGCAACTTTACTTTCACTGTTCACTTTCATGCATTGGAGAAGGAAATGGCAACCCACTCCAGTGTTCTTGCCTGGAGAATCCCAGGGACGGGGAAGCCTGGTGGGCTGCTGTCTATGGGGTCGCACAGAGTCGGACATGACTGAAGCAACTTAGCAGCAGTAGCATGGGCAGGGTATCTTTTTAGTTCTCTGTATTACTTTGAATAATTTGGTCACCCTGTCTTGAAAGCTGTACTATTTGCAGACTTTTATCAAAGTACTATCAGATATATGTCTGTTCAAGAAAAGGAGACAAGGTCATGCTTCATGATGACAGTCATATTTATGATGCCTTCCCCTTTTCTGTAATAAAACAGCTGCTTGTTACTAAACATACTGAACGGAATCTGATTCCTATGAATTTCTAAAATATTAGAATGTATTGTTAATAATATTCTTATTAGATAACTCTGATTACAGTAGTATTCATTTGTTCACTTAATTTTTGCTTCAAATGCTCTCTGTTGTAAATCTTTATTCTCTCCATCACATTGTCTTTAAATTTTCTTCTGCTATCTACCCATTTATTTTTGAATATCCAAAGCCTTTTCTATTTGGGCTCCTCAGTGTCAATACTGTACATTTTTCCACAGAATGTCAATGAAGATTTTATATTCAAGAGGACAATGTGGAATACCTGGGTAAATATACACATCTATAATATTGAGAAAAGATAAATAAAATTGTTTTCCCTATTATCTTGTGTGACTGTGTTTTGTCAAGAAGAGTTTACATTTTAATAAAATAATGATATCTATCATTTGAATGGTGTTTTGTATATTTCAAGGCAGTTTTGAGTGCATTATCTCAGTAAGCAGAGCAGACTTCTATTGTCTTCTGTTAAGTCTATTAAGATCATAATATTTAGAGTTAGTATTTTCCAAAGAAAGTAACTCGAGTTTCCAAGATCCCTTTGCTTCTCTAGTTTCTAATAAAGCCCTGTATAAAACAAACTACCACAATTAGGATTCCTTGATAACGTAAATATGTATCCTTAGTGTTCTCTTCATATAAAAGCCTCATGATATTCCAACAAACAAATTCAAAGCAATAGTGGGTTTAATTTCCCCTGGGGCCACTGTCTTCTTCATTTTAGGCTTAAGCTGCTTACTATTAGCCCCTAGGTACATGATAACTTCTGGACTTGCTGGTTAGAAAAACAAATCTAATATACAGAAATTCTTGTACTTTATCTCACTGCAATATTATACAGCTAAGAAAAATATCAACCACAAAATCCCTGAGTTTTCAGCAAATTAAGGGTTATGAAAACAATATAACACAGAACTACCAATAATAGCAAAAGTTAACATTTATATCAACACATTCTTGACCACGTGGCAAAGGTTTCTCAAACTCTAAAATTGAACTTCAGAGTGAGAATCACAAATAACTCTGAATCAAGAAAAGATAAGGTTTTTAAAAAACACTCACATCCACATCAAGGCAAATTTTGGATAACTTTTTTTTTTCTCCATGATATTCACATTTTTCAAGGAAAGAGCATGCTACCTTACTTTTTGAAAATTATCCCTTCGAATATATTTGACTAGCAATCTTCATATTTGAGTTGAAAAATACCTCAAACTCAGCCAGTGATATCTTTTCCTCTGTCTTAAAAATGATAGCAATACTAATGTCAAAAACATAAATATATTTCATTAATATTTTTAAAATAAGAACATGGGGCCATGCAAAACGCTTGTCTATTAGAAATGTCACTAGCCATCTCAAAATTTTCCATCAATATTTATATAAAAGACCATGTTTGCTAGCAGACAAGCTGTGATATCAAAGGAATGAGAGAAAATGACAAAATATCCAATTAGGTGCAAGAAAACGCTATACAGTAAATTGCTTCTTCTGCAAAATGAGAAGAGACTGCCATTTTCTCAGTTGTAGTGGTATGATACCACAATTCAAGTTCCAAAATACCAGTAGTCTGTGGTACACACCAGGACCACTCATGAATTCATATTCAGTCCCTGGGTCTGGAAGATCTCATGGAGAAGGGAACAGCTAACCACTCCAGTATTCTTGCCTGGAGAATTCCATGGACAGAGGAGTCTGGCAGGCTACAGTCCATGGGATTGCAAAGAGTCGAACATGACTGAGTGACTAACGCTATTCGACTAACACCAAAAAGCATCTGAATACAATACTCTGGGATAGTTTTGTAGTTTTCATTATATCTTCGCACTACTTCTATTTTGCATAGTACACATTATGGATGAAATATATGTAACTTTATTGATCTTACTTATCAATAAAGCATATAGATATGTGATATGTATGTTTCTTCTTAATCATTCTGATTGACCTTCTTTGCTCTATCTTAAATATTAGTTATCTCAAAGGCTCTTCTCATCTCATTTTTCATGCATATTTTCACAGCAATATCAGCTACTCTATTTGTTAAAATTCCAAACTGAAAAAATGAGTGTGGATGAATGCCTGAGTCTTTCCCTGAACATTCTTCCCTCCACTGAAGGAGGTTTGTTTTTTTGGTTTTTTTTTTGCCAACAACACAAGTGTATTTTGTAATACATTACAAGGAAGGGTAAGATTATCATCGTAATTGTCTAATATCATTTAGTTGGAAAGCATCAGGGAATGAGAGTTAGAGTACTTGAGATGACTGTCAAAGGATGTATGGCTTTTCAAAAGGCAGAGATGTAAGAAGCTATGTTCTACTTAAAGGGAAATTTGTGGAAAAATGAATGCAGAAGGACACAGGGTAAATTCAAGGAACTTGAGAAGTACAAGTGGGGGAAGTGTGAATAGTGGGGGAAGTGTGCCTCATTTATCTACATCTAAATCAACCCAGATATGGCTTTTGTGTTTATTAAGCTCCTTTCATGAGAATTGGACTTAGGGAAGTTTGAGAAAACAGAAAGAATAACAAGAGGTAAACAAATATCTCTGTAATGCGTGGAGCAGTCATATTCGTATCTTCTTCCTGGTTCCCTAGGGTTTCCAAGAGGCAGCCAATGGTTGCTGTGATGTGTTGGGGCATGGGAGGGAGGCAAAAGGAGAGAAGAACAAATAAGGTGACACAGTCCCTGGTGCAGGGCAGCTCCATAGAGATACGTTAATATTCTACTGAAGTTTAACACACACACACACAAAAAAAAAAACAGTGAAAAGAGTAAATAAGAGAAAAATACATAATGAAAATCAATTTTTTTTCAGAAAGATTGCTAGGAAATAGAGCCATTAGTGACTGCTGGAGCTGGAAAAATGAGAGGAATACAATACAATGTCAGCAATATTTTATATCATAGAAAATGCAAGGACAATGAGATGGAATCTTAATTCCAAAACAGAATACAAAGAAAAAAAATTTTTTTCCTCCATTTTCCAAGTATGGAAATCTTTTTCATCTTAATATATGGTTTATTGTCTTTAAATTGATATATATTCTTTAGAGTAGCAGAAAAATATTTATTGAAAGATTTATAAAAAGCCAAGTAATATCATTCACTGTTACCACTTGATATCTCAAGAGTCCTGTATGTTGTACAGTAAATGAAATTTGAAATTAACAAATTGATATTCTCTGGTTTATATTTGAAATATAACTATTAAATCTTCCGCTTCCCTTATAATGTGCATTATACTAATATATTATGGCTAATTCATTTTGGTTTGTTCTTCATCAAAAAAAAAAACATTTTATAATTTAGCTTTTAGAATACTGTACTAAACAAAAGAATATATGTATTTTTCTTGATCAAAATGAAACTCTTTTATGATAACACAGTTTTATTAATGATGCACAGCAATTTGGCCAGGGTAATAAATAAATAAATAAACAGAGGAATCCTGACTATATATCTGCATCTCAGTGGTATAAAATAAAATAGCACAGAGTACTAAGGAACAATTTGACTGACTTAAAATAACCTGAGGAATGACATTTCATTCCTCATATAAAATGGTGCCCAATAACCAATGGCTATAGTTTTGGTGGATGACATCATTGATCCTGAAAAACATTTCTCATGTCTACTGTCTCTGGCCCCATAAATGAGTGAAATATTTATGTTTGAATAACTTTTCTTTGGAAAGGACCTTTAGTATCCTTATGTTCCCAAGGGTCTATGAAGGAAAATTTAATAACTTTCTCACTTCAGTTCTTAAAATAAAGGAATAAAAAGTAAACACTGAATTTTCTAACTAGTAATCATTTCAGTTCTGAATATACAGAGTCAAAACTGTATTTCAAAAGTTTCCACCCGATTTCTAAAATAGGTTCAGTCTGAGTGAGAACAGTGATTCAAATACAGTCAATCTATTACTTTAGAAGATAATATTCATATCACAACAAGGGATCCCAAAGAATTGATAGCCATCAATTTCAAGATTGAGACCTTGAAAGGAGATGGTGACATTTCTAGGTTGGTCCAAAAAACTGTGGAAAATTCTTAAACAGATGGAAATACAAGACCACCTTACCTCCCTCCTGAGAAACCTGTATGCAGGTCAAGAAGCAACAGTTAGAGTCAGACATGGAACAAAGGACTGGTGCAAAATTGGGAAGAGAGTGTACCAAGCCTCTATATTGTCACCCTGTTATTTAACTTACATGCAGAATACATCATGTGAAATGCCAGGCTGGGTGGAGCACAAGCTGAAATCAAGATTACTGCAAGAAATATCAATAAATTCAGATATGCAGATGACAACAGCCTTTTGGCAGAAAATGAAGAGTAACTAAAGAGCATTTTAATGAAAGTGAAAGAGGAGAGTGAAAAAGCTGGCTTAAAACTCAACATTCAAAAAACTAAGATCATAGCATCTGGTCCCATTGCTTCATGGCAAATAGATGGGGAAACAATGGAAACAGTGACACACTTTATTTTCTTGGGCTGCAAAATCACTGTGGATGGTGACTGCAGTCATGGAATTAAAAGACACTTGCTCCTTGGAAGAAAAGCTACCACAAACCTAGACAACATATTAGAAAGCATAATAGCTGATTTTTCAATAGAAACTCTTCAGGTCAGACAGGAATGGCTGGACATACCTAAAGTCATGAAAGAGAAAAACCTACAACCCAGATTAATATACCCAGCAAGGATCTCATTCAAATTTGAAGGTGAAATCAAAAGCTTTACAGACAAGCAAAAGCTGAGACCAAATCAGCTCTTCAACAACTGCTAAAGGATCTTTTCGAGACAAGAAACACAGAAAAGGTTTATAAACTTGAACCCAAAACAACAAAGTAAATGGCAATGGGAACATACTTATCAATAATTACCTTAAACGTAAATGGGCTGAATGCCCCAACCAAAAGACAAAGACTGGCTGAATGGATACAAAAACAAGACCCCTATATATGCCGTCTACAAAAGACCCACCTCAAAACAAGGAACACATACAGACTGAAAGTGAAGGGCTGGAAAAAGATACTTCATGCAAATGGAGACCAAAAGAAAGCAGGAGTAGCAATACTCATATCAGATAAAATAGACTTTGAAATAAAGGTCGTGAAAAGAGACAAAGAAGGACACTACATAATGACCAAAGGATCAATCCAACAAGAAGATATAACAATTATAAATATAAATGCACCCAACATAAGAGCACCACGGTATGTAAGGCAAATACTAACAAGTATGAAAGGGGAAATTAACAATAACACAATAATAGTGGGAGACTTTAATACCCCACTAAGACCTATGGATGGATCAACTAAACAGAAAATTAGCAAGGAAACACAAACTTTAAATGATGCAATGGACCAGATAGACATAATTGATATCTATAGGACAATTCACCCCAAAACAATGAATTTCACCTTTTTCTCAAGTGCACACGAAACATTCTCCAGGATAGCTAACACCTTGGGCCATAAATCTAGCCTTGGTAACTTCAAAAAAATAATGAAATCATTTTAAGCCCCTTTTCTGATCACAATGCAGTAAGATTAGATGTCAACTACAGGAAAAAAACTAATAAAAATACAAATATATGGAAGCTAAACAATGTGCTTCTGAATAACCAACAAATCACAGAAGAAATCCAAAAGAAATCAAAACATGTATAGCAATGAATGAAAATGAAAAGACGACAACCCAAAACCTATGGGATTCAGTAAAAGCAGCGCTAAGGGGAAGGTTCACAGCAATACATGCTTACTTCAAGAAAGAAGAGTTCAGTTCAGTTCAGTTCAACCACTCAGTCATGTCTGACTCTTTGCAACCCCATGAACTGCAGCACGCCAGGCCTCCCTGTCCATCACCAAGTCCCAGAGTCCACCCAAACCCATGTACATCAAGTCGGTGATGCCATCCAACCATCTCATCCTCTGTCATCCCTTCTCCTCCTGCCCTCAATCTTTCCCAGCATCAGGGTCTTTTCAAATGAGTCAGCTCTTTGCATCAGGTGGCCAAAGTATTGGAGTTTCAAAGAAACAAGAGAAAAATCAAATAAATAACCTAACTTTACACCTAAAGCAACTAGAAAAAGAAGAAATGAAGAACACCAGGATTAGCAGAAGGAAAGAAATCATAAAAATTAGGGCAGAAATAAGTGAAAAAGAAACAAAGGAGACTATAGCAAAAATCAACAAATCTAAAAGCTGGTTCTTTGAGAAGATAAATAAAATAGAAAAACCATTAGTCAGACTCATCAAGAAAAAAAGGGAGAAGAATCAAATCAACAAAATTAGAAATGAAAATGGAGAAATCACAACAGACAACACAGAAATACAAAGGCTGATAAGAGACTACTATCAGAAACTATGTGCCAATAAAATGGACAACTTGGATGAAATGGACAAATTCTTAGAAAATTATAACCTTCCAAAACTGAACCAGGAAGAAATAGAAAATCTTAACAGAGCTATCACAAGCACAGAAATAGGAACTGGAATCAAAAATCTTCCAACAAACAAAAGCCTAGGATGAGATGACTTCACAGGGGAATTCTACCAAAAATTTAGAGAAGAACTAACACCTATCCAGTCAAACTCTTCCAAAAAATTGCAGAGGAAGGTAAACTCCCAAACTCATTCTATGAGACCACCATCACCCTAATACCAAAACCAGACAAAGATGCCACACAAAAAAAGAAAAATATAGGCCAATATCACTGATGAACATAGATGCAAAAATCCTCAACAAAATTCTAGCAAACAGAATCCAACAACATATTAAAAAGATCATACATCACGACCAAGTGGGCTTTATCCCAGGGATGCAAGGATTCTTTAAAATTCACAAAGCAATCAATGTCATACACCACATTAACAAACTGAAAGATAAAAACCATATGATTATCTCAAAAGATGCAGAGAAAGCCTTTGACAAAATTCAACATCCATTTATGACAAAAACCCTCCAGAAAGCAGGCACAGAAGGAACATACCTCAAGATAATAAAAGCCATATATGATAAACCCTCAGCAAACATTATCCTCATGGTGAAAAATTGAAAGTATTTCCCATAAAGTCAGAAACAAGACAAGGGTGCCCACTCTCATCACTACTATTCAACATAGTTATGGAAGTTTTTGCCACAGCAATCAGAGAAGAAAAAGAAATAAAAGGAATCCAGATTTGAAAAAAAGTAAAACTTTCACTGTTTGCAGATGACATGATCCTCTACATAGAAACCGTAAAGACACCAGAAAATTAGTAGAGCTAACCAATGAATACAGTAAAGTTGCAAGATATAAAATTAACACACAGAAATCCCTTACATTCCTATATACTAACAATGAAGAAACAGAGAAATTAAGGAAACAATTCCATTCACCACTGCAATGAAAAGAATAAAATACTTAGGAATAAATATATCTAAAGAAACAAAAGATCTACATATAGAAAACTATAAAACATTGATGAGAAATCAAAGATAACACAAAGAGATGGAGAAATATACCATGTTCGTGGATTGGAAGAAATAATATAGTGAAAATGACTATACTACCCAAACAAAGCTAGTGCAGGTGATGGAATTCCAGGTGAGCTATTTCACATCCTAAAAGATGATACTGTGAAAGTGCTGCACCCAATATGCCAGCAAATTTGAAAAACTGAGCAGTGGCCACAGGACTGGAAAAGGTCAGTTTTAATTCCAATCCCAAAGAAAGGCAAGGCCAAAAATTGATCAAACTACCACACAATTGCACCCATCTCACATGATAGTATAGTAATGCTCAAAATTCTCCAATCCAAGCTTCAGCATTACGTGAACTATGAACTTCCAGATGTTCAAGTTGGTTTTAGAAAATGCAGAGGAATGAGAGATCAAATTACCAACATCTGCTAGACCATCGAAAAAGCAAGAGAGTTCCAGAAAAAACATCTATTTCTGCTTTATTGACTATGCCAAAGTCTTTGACTGTGTGGATCACAATAAACTGTGGAAAATTCTGAAAGAGATGGGAATACCAGACCACCTGACCTGCCTCTTGAGAAGCCTGTATGCAGGTCAGGAAGCAACAGTTAGAACTGGACATGGAACAACAGACTGGTTCCAAATCGGGAAAGGAGTACGTCAAGGCTGTATATTGTCACCCTTCTTATTTAACTTATATGCAGAGTACATCATGAGAAACGCTGGGCTGGATGAAGCACAACTGGAATCGAGACTGCTGGGAGAAATATCAATAACCTCATATATGCAGATGACACCACCCTTATAGCAAAAAGTGAAGAAGAACTAAAGAGCCTCTTGATTAAAGTGAAAGAGGAGAGTGAAAAAGTTGGCTTTAAGTTCAACATTCAGAAAATTAAGATCATGGAATCCCTCCCATTAGTTCATGGCAAACAGATGGGGAAACAGTGGCTGACTTTATTTTGGGGGGCTCCAAAATCACTGCAGATGGTGACTGCAGCCATGAAATTAAAAGACACTTACTCCTTGGAAGGAAAGTTATGACCAACCTAGACAGTATATTAAAAAGCAAAGACATTGCCGACAAACGTCCATCTAGTCAAGGCTATGGTTTTTCCAGTAGTCTGTATGGATGTGAGAGTTGGACTATAAAGAAAGCTAAGCGCCAAAGAATTGATGCTTTTGAACTGTGGTATTGGAGAAGACTCTTGAGAGTCCCTTGGATTGCAAGGAGATCCAACCAGTCTATCCTAAGGGAGATCAGTCCTGGGTGTTCATTGGAAGGTCTGATGTTTAAGCTAAAACTCCAATACTTTGACCACCTGATGTGAAGAGCTGACTCATTAGAAAAGACCCTGATGCTGGGAAAGATTGAGGGCAGCAGGAGAAGGGGATGACAAAGGATAGATGTTTGGATGGCATCACCGATTCAATGGGCATGCTGCTGCTGCTGCTAAGTCACTTCAGTCATGTCTGACTCTAGTTTGGGTAAACTCCAGGAGTTGGTGATAGACCGAGGGCCTGAAGCATTGCAGTTCTTGGAATCGCAAAATGTTGGACACAACTGAGAGACTGAACTGAACCGAACCCAAAGCAATCTATAGATTCAATGCAATCCCTATCAAGCTACTAACAGTATTTTTCAGAGAACTAGAACAAATTATTTCACAATTTATATGGAAATACAAAAAACCTCGAATAGCCAAAGCAATCTGAGAAAGAAGAATGGATCTGGAGGAATCAACCTGCCTAACTTCAGACTATACTACAAAGCTACATTCATTAAGACAGTACGGTACTGGCACAAAGATAGAAATATAGATCAATGGAACAAAATAGGAAGCCCAGAGATAAATCCACACACCTATGGACACCTTATCTTTGACAAAGGCGGCAAGAATACACAATGGAGAAAAGACAATCTCTTTAACAAGTAATGCTGGGAAAACTGGTCAACCACTTGTAAAAGGATGAAACTAGAACACTTTCTAACACCATATACAAAAATAAACAAAATGGATTAAAGATCTAAATGTAAGACCAGAAACTATAAAACTCCTAGAGGAAAACATAGGCTAAACACTCTCTTACATAAATCAAAGCAGGATCCTGTATGACTCACCTCCCAGAGTAATGGAAATAAAAGCAAAAATAAACAAATTGGACCTAATTAAAATTAAAAGCTTTTGCACAATGAAGGAAAAGTGAAAAGCAAGGTGAAAAGGCAGCCTTCAGAATGGGAGAAAATAATAGCAAATGAAGCAACTGACAAAGAATTAATCTCAAAAATATACTAGCAACTCATGAAGCTCAATTACAGAAAAATAAACGACCCAATCAAAAAGTAGGCCAAAGAACTAAATAGACATTTCTCTAAAGAAGACATGCAGATGGCTAACAAACACAAGAAAAGATGCTCAGTATCACTCATTATCAGAGAAATCCAAATCAAAACCACAATGAGGTACCATCTCACGCCAATCAGAATGGCTGCTATCAAAAAATCTATGAACAATTAATGCTGAAGAGGGTGCAGAAAAAAGGGAACCCTCTTACACTGTTGGTGGGAATGCAAACTAGTACAGCCACTATGGAGAAGAGTGTGGAGACTCCTTACAAAACTGGAAATAGAACTGCCATATGACATAGCAATCCCACTGCTGGGCATACACACTGAAGAAACCAGAATTGAGAGAGACATGTGTACCCCAATGTTCATTGCAGCACTGTTTATGATAGCCAGGACACAGAAGCAACCTAGATGTCCATCAGCAGATGAATGGATAAGAAAGCTGTGGTACAAATACACAATGGAATATTACTCAGCTATTAAAAAGAATGCATTTGAATCAGTTCTAATGAGGTGGATGAATCTGAAGCCTGTTATACAGAGTGAAGTAAGTCAGAGAAAAACACCAATACAGTATATTAAGGCATATATATGGAATTTAGAAAGACGGTAATGATGACCCTATATGCGAGACAACAAAAGAGATACAGATGTAAAGAATAGACTTTTAGACTCTGTGGGAGAAGGTAAGGGTGAGATGATTTGAAAGGACAGCATTGAAACATGTATATTACCATATGTGAAATAGGTCGCCAGTGCAGGTTCGATGCATGAGCCAAGGCGCTCAGGGACAGTGCACTGGGATGATCCTAAGGGATGGCATGTGGAGGGAGGCAGGAGGGGGGTTCATGATAAAAATCACTACAATATTGTAAAGTAATTAGCCTCCAATTAAAATAAATTATTTTTTTAAAAAAGCAGAGATATTACTTTGCCAACAAATGTCCACATGGTCAAAGCTATGGTTTTTCCAGAAATCATATATGGATGTGAGACCTGGACAATAAAAAAGGTTGAGTGCCAAAAAACTGATGCCTTCAAACTGTAATGCTGGAGAAGACTCATGAGAGTCCCTTGAACTTCAAGGAGATCCAACCAGTCATTCCTAAAGGAAATCAGTCCTGAATATTCATTGGAAGGACTGATGTTGAAGCTGAAGTTCCATTACTTTGCTCACCTGATGCAAAAAGCCGACTCATTGGAAATGACTCTGATGCTGGAAAGAAGGAAGGCAGGAGGAGAAGGGGACAACAGAGGATGAGATGGTTGGATGGTATCACTGAATCAATGGATATGAGTTTGAGCAAACTCCAGGAGATGGTGAAGGACAGGGAAACCTGGTGTGTTGCAGCCCGTGGGATTGCAAAGATTCGGGCAGAACTGAGCAACTAAACAACAACAACAAGTTTGGTCCAGATACTTAGCGATTGGTCTTAATTTCATCTATCCTAAATATGACTCTTAATGGCTGAATTGCATTCTTTATAATTCATTTTTTGAATCGATTCCTAACCCTTAGTCCTTAGAATGTGACTACATATGGCAATAGGAACTTTAAGGTGGTATGAAGTAAAATGAGGCCATTCAGTTCAGTTCAGTTGTCACTCAGTAGTGTCCAACTCTTTGTGACCCCATGAATCGCAGCACGTCAGGCCTCCCTGTCCATCACCATCTCCCGGAGTTCACTCAGACTCATGTCCATTGAGTCAGTAATGCCATCCAGCCATCTCATCCTCTGTTGTCCCCTTCTCCTCCTGCCCCCAATCCCTCCCAGCATCAGAGTCTTTTCCAATGAGTCAACTCTTCACATGAGGTGGCCAAAGTACTGGAGTTTCAGCTTTAGCATCATTCCTTCCAAAGAAATCCCAGGGCTGATCTCCTTCAGAATGGACTGATTGGATCTCCTTGCAGTCCAAGGGACTCTCAAGAGTCTTCTCCAACACCACAGTTCAAAAGCATCATTTCTTCAGCGCTTAGCCTTCTTCATAGTCCAACTCTCACATCCATACATGACCACTGGAAAAACCATAGCCTTGACTAGATGGACCTTTGTTGGCAAAGTAATGTCTCTGCTTTTGAATATGCTATCTAGGTTGGTCATAACTTTCCTTCCAAGGAGTAAGCGTCTTTTAATTTCATGGCTGCAGTCACCATCTGCAGTGATTTTGGGGCCCAGAAAAATAAAGTCTGACGCTGCTTCCACTGTTTCCCCATCTATTTCCCATGAAGCGATGGGACTGGATGCCATGATCTTCATTTGAAGTAAAATGAGGCCATTAGGGCAGGCTTTAATTTAATCTGACTGATGTCCTTATATGAAGAGGAAATTTGCACACAGAGACCTGGGACGACTGCAGACAGATGAAACACTATGTGAGGACACAGTGAGAATGGCCGTTTGCAAATCAAGGACAGAGACCTCAGAAGAAACTAAACTTGCCACCTGGCTTTGGACGTCTAGTCTGCAATGCTGTTAAAAAATAAATTCTTGTTTTTTATTCTATCCAGTTTGGGATATTTTGTTACGGCATCCATAGTAAACTAATACTGATAATTTTACCATGCATCTTTACCATTTACACGAAATTTACCATTACACAGTTTATTTAATCATCATATATTCTCTATTAGAGAACAATTGACAACAACATTTGGAGGAATGTTTCACTTATACTATGCTGCGTTGTACTATCTGCACAGTAGATCACAATCCAGTAAAGCTCTCCCCTTCCTAGTCCTTCTCTTCTTCCTCCTATCCACCACCATTAATCACTCCAACAACAGCAAAATGTAACTAGCATGTTATAGGCACTATTCTAAATGCTTGACATACTGAATCACTCAATTCTCATGATTCCACAGTTACATTTATTTTTAGGATCATTTTATTAACTGAGAAATAGACACAGAGTGGTAGGTAACTTGGCCAAAAGTACAAACTTTGGCAGTCAACTGGGACTATATTTTACATTACAGGGTTTAAATAGTATTCTGCCTTTTAGAAAGTTTATTTGCTGTCCATTTTGGTTCAATTATTCTCCTTACACAACCTGAATTTTTATTACAGAAGTCATACCTGTTTTCCACTCAAAAGTTTTTTTTCTTTTATATAATACCAATACCTTTTTGGTTCAGATAGATAAGCTAAATAGAATTTTTTTCCAGTTTAGCTGATGCTGCTGCTGCTAAGTCACTTCAGTCGTGTCCAACTCTGTGCGACCCCATATTCGGCAGCCTACCAGGCTCCACCATCCCTAGGATTCCCCAGGCAAGAACACTGGAGTGGGTTGCCATTTCCTTCTCCAATTCATGAAAGTGAAAAGTGAAACTGAAGTCGCTCAGCTGTGTCCAACTCTTCATGACCCCATGGACTGCAGCCTACCAGGTTTCCAGTTTAGAAATGGTCATAAATAATATTTCTGTGGTAAATGAGAACTTTTAAATATTAAAAATTGTTTGAAAATCCTTGGTAACAGTACCAGTTGGAAAACCAAATTACCCTTGCCACAATTATTGATATATCATTAAAGTAATACCCTAAAATTTAATGACGTATATTATAAACTTCCAACTTCATCTCCCAGAAAGAAAAAAATAAAACTTAGATTTTAAAGTTTATAAATTGGAAAGAGTATCACACTCTTCCATCACTTGTTCATAAATCCAAGTTGAATTTCATTATGATATGTTTGAGAAATAGCTTTCTCCACTTAATTCAATAAAAGCATAGTAATCCAAATACATTTTAAGTCTGTAGCATGCACAGAATTTAAACTAGGCATTAAAAAAATAGAATAATTGAAATAATTATAAATGAGTTTCCTGTATGGGAGAAAAAAAAAACACAGCGTCTCCTGTAGTTGAGAAAAGTAGAGTAGAGGGTTACTGAGTGCAGATATGACTCCATCACTTTATAGCTGTGGGACATTGGGCAAGTTATTTAACCTCTCTGTGCCTCATTTTCTTCTGCTCTATGTGGAAAATCATAGTGTCTACTTGATAGAGTTTTTATGAGGATTTAATAAGTTTACATTTATATGGCACTTAAAACTGTGATTTAGTCACGGTATCGTCTATGTATTTTTTAAAGACATGGAAATATTATAATTTTGTGGTTAATCCAGGAAGTTAGTGTTGGCAGAAATATATGTACTAAGGAGTCATTCTCTTACTATGTCATGAAAAAACAACCTGTTTCCTCGTCTCCATCTGATTCCAAGTGAAACAAAAAGACCAAAAAACAAGGTATAGATCTGGGAACATTATTTAAGCTCATTTTTAAAAAACTCACTGGACTCATGCAAAATGCACCGGCAGATGAGATTAAAAACGTTAACATCCATGACTATCCCAATGCTACTGAAATCCAAGCCCGTTGCTTTACAGCCACCTGGGAGTGTTTCTTCACCAAAACATGCTAAATTCACTCTTCCATGATTTAAATGTGGAGCTCTTCATTCAAAAGACGTATGAAATTTTGGCTGAAGTAATTTTAAGCTTTATTCTCTTTTTGTATCTTCACACACCCTGGCCAACTAAGAAAGTAAACAAAATAAATAAGGATTCTTTGTAGATGATTGATCTGAGTAGAATACTGTAAAGAAACTATCTCTCTTCCCAATCTTTCACTGAGGCAGACTGCAAGGAAACATTTTATTAGTTCCCATGCATGGCACCAGACAGGCAGCTGGGGACACAGTTTTATTAGCAGATATTTTATCATGTCTTTTTGCCTCCAATTTTCTAATCTATAAAATATATGCTGGAGGTGAAAGAATCGTGTGTGTGTGTGTGTGTGTCTGCACAAGCTTTGTAGGAATATGAATATGCTATGTTTCATAACAGTTTAAAATGGATGTTTCACCCATTTGCAATCATGTGTAGAGTAAATAATTATGGCTAATGCTTATGACTAACCTAGACAGCATATTAAAAAGCAGAGACATTATTTTGACAAAGGTCTGTCTAGTCAAGGCTATAGTTTTTCCAGTAGTCATGTATGGATGTGAGAGTTGGACTATAAAGAAAGCTGAGTGTCAAAGAATTGATGCTTTTGAACTGTGGTATTGGTGAAGACTCTTGAGAGTCCCTTGGACTGTAAGGAGATCCAACCAGTCCATCCTAAAGGAAATCAGTCCTGAATATTCATTGTAAGGACTGATGCTGAAACTCCAACACTTTGGCCACCTGATGCAAAGAGTTGACTCATTTGAAAAGCCCCTGATGCTAGGAAAGATTGAAGGCATGAGGAGAAGGGGACGACAGAGGATGAGATGGTTGGATGGCATCACCAACTCAATGGACTAGGCTCCATTTTTGAGTTTGAGTTTGAGTAAACTCCAGGAGATGATGATCGACAGGGAGGCCTGGCATGCTGCAGTCCATGGGGTCGCAAAGAGTTGGACACGACCGAGCAACTGAACTGAACTGACTGAACATTTGTCTAGTACTTATCTTGTCCTGAGTATCTTAAATACACTAACTCATTTGATTCTTCCAATATCCTTCTAAGATAGGTATTATTATCATCATCATTTCACACATAAGGAAAGTGAGGGATATAAAGGATAAGGAATTTGACCAGAATTATATGGTAAGCAGATACCAGAACCACATTTAAGCTAGTATTCTGGCTCTATAATTATTCTTCTCAAGCACTACAGTGCTTCCTTAAACTACCTTATCAAGTAACACTTTCCAATAATCACAATGCACATGAGCAAGAAGAAGCTCCTAAAGTATCACAAATAAAACAGCAATATACTTAATTCAATTTCACTGACAGGGCAAATAATCACAATAACATCTTTAAAGGCACAAAGAATTATACACTCACTTGAGAAAACTTTGCAGAACTCAAAACCACTGAATGTTCTCCCCAGTGGTACACACCAGTTCACTGTTGTTAGTCTGACCCAATAAAACACTAAATAAAAATAACTGAATTCATTAAGTCTTTACTGAGCTCCCACTAGATATAAGGTAGGCAAAGTGGGAGAAATAAAAAATCACAGATGTGCTCCACACTTAGATCATTAACCTCTACCCATAGATATAGCAACAGTAAATAAATTACTAGATAGTTCAGAGGAATAAAAGTATCCAAATATTTATTTTTTTCCCTTTAAGATCTATTTTTGTCCTACCATATCATCAGTAGCCAAGAAGCAAGTCAATAAAAAGCCAAGACCTTGCATGCTGTTGAATTCTACCATTTCAGTAATTAAAATGCACATTAGTTAAGTATAAATTTCTAAACAGTCCTCATGGATAATCCATGTTTCTGTATTTCTGTTTTATTGTCATGCTACTTCTTTTTTTATCTCTAGACTGCTTTTACCATCAGCAAAAGACTAAAATTCAAAGGTAAGACTTCTTTGGAAAACTGTGAGTGATGTTTTAGTACTAATGTAGCACGTGTAATCTTCATGTAAATAATTGAACACAAGATTGTAAGGCAAAAGTTACAGTCATAAGGCTCAGTGTTGTACCAGGGTGAAATGATTTCTTAGTGCTGCTGTAACTATCACAAATTCAGTAGTCCAAAATAAATGTATTATCTTACAGTTATGTAAATCAGAAATCTGAAATGAGTGTCTCCAGGCTAAAATCAAGGTATCATCTAGGCTGCATTGCTTTCTGGAAGCTGTAGGGGAAAATTCATTTCCTTGATTTTTTTCATTTTATAAAAATGATTATACCTTAATTCCTCGGCTCATGACCCCTTTCCATCTTCAAAGCCAGCAAGGGTTGGTTGAGTCTCACAAATCATCAACTGACACTGACTCTTCTGCTTTTCTCCTCATTTTAGGACCCTGGTGATTATACTGGGCCCACCAGATAACTCAAAATACT
Organism: Bos mutus; assembly: GCF_027580195.1. NCBI lineage: Eukaryota > Metazoa > Chordata > Mammalia > Artiodactyla > Bovidae > Bos > Bos mutus. The sequence goes on along the minus strand of NC_091618.1, from coordinate 94,611,072 downwards.
TTCCCTAATTTATTAATTTGGGGTGGGGAATAAAAGGAGAGATAGCTTTATTAAGGAAGTTGGAAATCATGGAGACTCACCCAAATTTAAAATCAGCTTGTTAACAGCTTTCATTCCACCTTCCACCTTAATTCCCCCTTGCCTTGTAGTGTAACATTTAATTAGAGGCTCTGAGAGTCATATGTGAACATCTTCAGGGGGAAGGGCTATGAGTCTCTCTACCAAAAAAGGCCAGTTTTTCTCTGATATTGAGAAATTATTCACACTAATCTTTCTGTTCCAAAAAGAGGAAATCCTAAAGGAGAGCTTCTGAATAGACGTGCATAACATGTAATACATATGGATAAAACAAGAACATCATCACTACAAACCTCCTGTAGCCCACACCTGAGAGACTGTGCAAACCAGAACTCAGGTTCTCTTACTGGACCCATCCCCTCTCACTCCAGCTAACTCACTTCAGCAATAATCAGGTTCCTCTCCTCCCTCTTCAATTCTGTTGCCTGGGACTAAAGCCCATCTACTTTTGGCAGGTTGCAAAGAATCAGGTAAGTCAGTGGTAAAGAATCTGCCTGCCAATGCAGGAGATACTCCAGTATTGCACTCCAGTATTGCATGGAAAACTCCACTGACAAAGGAGTCTGGGTGGCTACAGTCCCTGAGGTCACAAAGAGTCCGACATGACTGAGCAACAAGGCATGAAAGAGTTAGACAAGACTGAGCACGCACACATTTACTATTACCAGGTTTTTCCTCTTCCAACATCTTTCCCACTGATGACAGTCAGTTTCTATGATGGTAATCCTGTTATAACCCCTTTGATTAAAATAGTTCTGTATCACTGTGGGATAAAACTAAATCATTTGTGAAAATAATCTGTCTCAGTATCCAGCAGTCAAATCACTTGACACATAATCCTATCGCAACATATACACACATACATGTGCACAAACACATACATTCCTCTCCCCAAACTGAAATAATTATGCCCAGCATGTGCCAGGCTGTCTCCTGCTTTTGTACCTTGTTTTCCCTTTTATAAAAATCCCTTCTTTGTGTGCCTCAAAAAGTCCTTTTAGTAATTCAGTTCAAATAATTCCTCATGAGTGAATTCCTCCCTGGCCTTCCCAAAGTAGGATATTTCCTTCTCTGTATTCCCTTATATAATAGGATATACTACTCTAGAGCTTCCCTGATGGCTCAGAGGTTAAAGCATCTTCCTGTAATGCGGAGACCAGGGTTTGATCCCTGGGTAGGGAAGATTCCCCTGGAGAAGGAAATGGCAACCCACTCCAGTATTCTTGCTTGGAGAATCACATGGACGGAGGAGCCTGGTGGGCTACAGTCCACGGGGTCGCAAAGAGTTGGACACGACTCAGTGACTTCACTTTCATTTTCACTACTCTATTAGTGATATTATCATGTTGCACTGAAATATGTGTTCCCACATCTCTCTCTCTCTCTCTCTGTCTCTCTCACATACTCACACACATATTGCTCTCCTCTTTCTGTCTCTTTTCCTCTCTTTCTGTCTCTCTCATTTCTGTTGCTCTCTGACTAGAATCTCATCCCTTCAAGAGAAAGAATGGTACAACCATCATTTTTAATCTATCCAACATGTAACTGAAGCATCTGATGGTTTTAAATAAATATTGCTGAAATAAAAGTTACTCTTTGATTACTGTATTATATATGTAATATCAGTTCAGTTCCAGAGAAGGCAATGGCACCCCACTCCAGTACTCCTGCCTGGAAAATCACATGGATGGAGGAGCCTGGAAGGCTGCAGTCCATGGGGTCACTGAGGGTCAGACACGACTGAGCCACTTCACTTTCACTTTTCACTTTCATGCATTGGAGAAGGAAATGGCAACCCACTCCAGTGTTCTTGCCTGGAGAATCCCAGGGATGGGGGAGCCTAGTGGGCTGCCATCTATGGGGTCGCACAGAGTCGGACATGACTGAAGTGACTTAGCAGCAGTTCAGTTCAGTCGCTCGTCATGTCCAAATCTTTGGGACCCCATGGACTGCAGCAGCCAGGCCTCCCTTGTCCATCACCAACTCCCAGAGTTTATTCAAACTCATGTCCATCGAGTCGGTGATGCCATTCAACCATCTCATCCTCTGTCATCCCCTTCTCCTCTTGCCCCCAATCCCTCCCAGCATCAGGATCTTTTCAAATTAGTCAGCTCTTCGCATAAGGTGGCCAAGGTATTGGAGTTTCAGCTTCAACATCAGAACTTCCAATGAACACTTAGGACTGATCTCCTTTAGGAGAGACTGGTTGGATCTCCTTGTAGTCCAAGGGACTCTCAAGAGTCTTTTCCAACACCACAGTTCAAAAGCATCAATTCTTCGGTGCTCAGCTTTCTTTATAGCCCAACTCTCACATCCATACATGACTACTGGGAAAATCATAGCCTTGACTAGATGGACCTTTGTTGGCAAAGTGATGTCTTTGCTTTTTAATATGCTGTCTAGGTTGGTCATAACTTTCCTGCCAAAGAGTAAGTGTCTTTTAATTTCATGGCTGCAATCACCATCTGCAGTCATTTTGGAGCTCCCCCCAAAATAAATTCAGCCACTGTTTCCACTTTTTCCCCATCTATTTGCCAATAAGTGATGGGACCAGATGCCATGATCTTCGTTTTCTGGATGTTGAGCTTTAAGCCAACTTTTTCACTCTCCATTTTCACTTTCATCAAGAGGCTCTTTAGTTCTTCTTCATTTTCTGCCATAAGGGTGGTGTCATCTGCATATCTGAGGTTATTGATATTTCTCCCAGAAATCTTGATTCCAGCTTGTGCTTCACCCAGCCCAGCATTTTGCATGATGTAATCTGCATGTAAGTTAAATAAGCAGGGTGACAATATACAGCCTTGACGTACTCCTTTTCTTATTTGGAACCAGTCTGTTGTTCCATGTCCAGTTCTAACTGTTGCTTCCTGACTGCATACAGGTTTCTCAAGAGGCAGGTCAGGTGGTCTGGTATTCCCATCTCTTTCAGCATTTTCCACAGTTAATTGTGATCCACACAGTCAAAGGCTTTGGCATAGTCAATAAAGCAGAAATAGATGTTTTTTCTGGAACTCTCTTGCTTTTTTGATGGTCCAGAGGATGTTGGCAATTTGATCTCTGGTTCCTCTGCCTTTTCTAAAACCAGCTTGAACATCTGGAATTTCATGCTTCATGTATTGCTGAGGCCTGGCTTGGAGAATTTTGAGCATTACTTTACTGTGTAAGATAAGTGCAATTGTGCCGTAGTTTGAGCATTCTTTGGCATTGCCTTATATATGTAATATATAATTATTTTATTATACTAACTTATTATTAGTATTTAGTTACCAGGTCACAAGTGCTGAGACACATTTTGAAACAATAGAAGAGAACAGTCTTATGGACTCTGTGGGAGAGGGAGAGGGTGGGAAGATTTGGGAGAATGGCATTGAAACATGTAAAATATCATGTATGAAATGAGTTGCCAGTCCAGGTTCGATGCACGATACTGGATGCTTGGGGCTAGTGCACTGGGACGACCCAGAGGGATGGTATGGGGAGGGAGGAGGGTTCATGATGGGGAACACATGTATACCTGTGGCAGATTCATTTTGATATTTGGCAAAACTAATACAATTATGTAAAGTTTAAAAATAAAATAAAATTTAAAATAAAAAAAGAAAAAAACTCAAACACCTCATTATAATCCTAAATTAGAAGAATACATGGAAGTGTCCAACTCCTTTGGGAGTCAGACTTTGGAAGCAATTTGAGAGATATGCTAATCAGTGCATTATTCTAACACTGACTCTGAGAACTAGCCTGATAAGTCATCAAGTATTTAAATTCATTGAGGTGCTAGTTATCTCATTGGAGATGCCATGTTAGAGAAGCAGACACCTTGAGCAACTTCAGGTCCCAAAGTATCATCCAGGATGGTATCCTTTTATCACTAATTCCTTTGCACAAAGTCTACAGAAACTACTTCCAGGCTAGAGGTAAGTAATCAATCTCCAACTACACAATGCAATGAATGATCAACATATTGTGATGTTCCTTGTGCTACATAAGAAAAAGTAAACCATCAATGAATTAGTATTGTTTTTCTTTTCATTTCAGAAGATAAGTAATACTATGCTTTACTAGGCATCTACTTTTTGCCAAGCAAGTATTGGATTTACATATATTTAATCCTTATGATGAGGCTTCCAGGGTGGCTCAGTGGTAAAGAATCTGCTTGCAAATGCAGAAGACATGAGTATGATCTCTGGGTCAGGAAGATCTCCTAGAGGAGGGCATGGCAACCCACTCCAGTATTCTTGCTTGGAAATCCCATGGACAGAGGAGCCTGGCAGGCTATGGTCCATGAGGTCGCCAAGAGTCGTACATGACTGAAGCCACTGAGCCAACACACATAATGGGATGGATCCAATCCTTATGACATCTCACTGAGAGGAATATTATCTTTCACATAGGAAGAAAGTAAAGATTAGGGCATTACACTAGCCCCTGTTGCTAAAGTCACAAAGCTTTGGTCCCCTCCAAAGACAAGCCCATGCTCTTAAACTGTAGGCTTTCCTACATTCCCTGAAACAAAGGAAAAAAGAAAATATAAACCTCTCTTAGACTACAGAGAAGGGAGAATATCTCCAGTCTCAAATACATAAGGAAATTACTGCTCACCAAAAGAGACCAATGTACGCATACATGTTATAATGATTAAATAATAATAATTAAATAAAGTTAATCTCAGCTACTAAAGCTGTTATATCATTTATATGTACTTAATTGTACTTAATTGTCTTAAGGGAAAACTACCAATTTTAACTCTTAAGTCTTTATAATAGGCTTTATATTTACTTAATAGTACTTAATTGTCTTAAGGGAAAACTACCAAGTTTAACTCTTAAGTCTTTATAATAGGCTAAAAGTTTGAAAGAGGTTTAGTATTTTAAATTGTCAAAAACATCACTCTCAAACTTCCCTGGTGGCCCAGTAGTTAAAATCTGCCTGCCAATGCAGGAGACACAAGTTCAATCCCTGGTCTAAGAAGATCCCACATGCTGCGGAGCAACTGAGCCCGTGCACTACAACTACTGAAGCCTGCATGCCTACAGTCCATGCTCTGCAACAAGAGGAACCACCACAACTAGAGAAAACCCACACACAGCAACACAGACCCAGAGCAGCCAAAAATAAACAGATAAATAAGTAAAATAAAAACCAATACCCTCTGAGTGATACTGCAGAAAGCACTTCCTACACTAGAGCTTTAGTCTACCAGATAAAAATTATAAAATAGAAATCTGTCATTTATTCTTGAAAGCAATATTTGTTGCTTTGCTTTGGCCTTAAGTATCTCAGTTCTACACAGTAATCTTGGTAACAGCATAGTAATATGGAAGCTGTAGCTGATCATTAACTATATTTTAACAAAAAAAGAATTACTCAGTTCAGTTCAGTTCAGTCGCTCAGTCGTGTCCGACTCTTTGCGACCCCATGAATTGCAGCACGCCAGGCCTCCCTGTCCATCACCAACTCCCAGAGTTCTCTCAAACTCTCGTCCATTGAGTCGGTGATGCCGTCCAGCCATCTCATCCTCTGTCGTCCCCTTCTCCTCCTGCCCCCAATCCCTCCCAGCATCAGAGTCTTTTCCAATGAGTCAACTCTTCGCATGAGGTGGCCAAAGTACTGGAGTTTCAGCTTTAACATCATTCCTTCCAAAGAACACCCAGGACTGATCTTCTTTAGAATGGACTGGTTGGATCTCCTTGCAATCCAAGGGACTTTTAAGAGTCTTGTCCAACACCACAGTTCAAAGGCATCAATTCTTCGGCACTCAGCTTTCTTCACAGTCCAACTCTCACATCCATACATGACCACTGGAAAAACCATAGCCTTGACTAGACGGATCTTTGTTGGCAAAGTAATGTCTCTGCTTTTGAATATGCTATCTAGGTTGGTCATAACTTTCCGTCCAAGGAGTAAGCGTCTTTTAATTTTTTTGAAATTTATTTTTTTTCAAAATGTGATCTCTATACTGAGACTATAAAATATAGTTGTAAAAATTTTTCAGAAACCTTTAGCTTTTAATTAATCATCTTGTATAAGAAGACATAAAGTTATTTCAAGAAAGATTTAGAAAATAACACATTTTACAGATTATCACATTTGGTGTCTTTCTTTTAAAATTTGTGATTATTCCTTTTCTTTATGAAGAATAATTAAGAACAAACCAATGAACAAAGTAAACTATATCCATGAGTTGGCATGCAGGGAACAGAGTTGGTGAAAGAAGCGGTCCACTGAGTTAGTTTTTGGTTCTCTGCCATTAAAGCTCCATATTCACACTGATTTTTATTGCCTATGATTAACAGAAAGGCAATCTCTTTTCTCTCTTTAGTTTCCTTTTGTCAACTTAGTCTGTTCATTAAATTTAACAACTGACTCAGAGCAGCTATGATTGAAATATTCAGCACATTTATACAAAAAACTTTTATTCTTTGAAAGAGCAGGACTAAAGGATATACTTCAAAAGAAAAAAATATTTAAGAAATGAAACACTCCTAAAGTCCAATATATTTAAACAGAATACACCAAACAATGGAAGTGGGAGTAGAGTGGTTACTGATTCAATTAATAAGGTTATCGCTTTTCAACATCCTTCATCATGCAGAGGAATAAAAAGTATCAGGTCACTGGCACAGAATGGGACAGGAGGGAAAAGTGAAATAGAAATGATAAAGAGGATTTGACAAAGTGACAGCAAAGAGGAAGGTAAGTAATGACTTTCACAGGACTGTTGATAGTTGTCTGGCATGTACTGGGTCAATAATATTTGACAGCAGATAAAATCAACCTGGATAAACTAAGAAATGCACATGATATTGAATAAAAAGGAAAAAAACAGAATATTTGCTTAAGTTTGACACATACATGCACATACTCATACTCACACAAAGTCCAGGAATACATAGTCAAAGGTTAATTACAAGGCTTGGACTGCAAGGAGATCCAACCAGTCCATTTTGAAGGAGATCAGCCCTGGGATTTCTTTGGAGGGAATGATGCTAAAGCTGAAACTCCAATACTTTGGCCACCTCATGCGAAGAGTTGACTCATTGGAAAAGACTCTGATGCTGGGAGGGATTGGGGGCAGGAGGAGAAGGGGATGACAGAGGATGAGATGGCTGGATGGCATCACTGACTCGATGGACATAAGTCTGAGTGAACTCTGGGAGTCGGTAATGGACAGGGAGGCCTGGCGTGCTGCGATTCGTGGGGTCACAAAGAGTCGGACACGACTGAGCGACTGAACTGAACTGAACTGATTGTGATTCAATCGATATATTCTCAGTGAAAACTTTGAAAAGATACTACTTGCACAAAAAATTTTTATTTATGTGCATTATGTATGAAGAGGTGTTTTCAAGCTGGATTTACCATTCTGATCATTCAGACAAATTTAGCTTATGCCTCAACTGCATCTTTCCAATTGGATCCTGTGTGTGTGTGTGTGTGTGTGAGAGAGAGAGAGAGAGAGAATTGGTTGAGGAGACTTCTGAAAATTTTTCTTTGGAATATTTAGAAACCGAGTGATTGGTATGTGTGATGTCATTTAAAAATAGAACACCAGAACATAATTCTGCTTTTCTGAAAACCTAATTTTTCTAAATGTGGAAGTTGTTGTTCAGTCGCTCAGTCGTGTCTGACTGCAACAGCAAGGACTGGAGCATTTATTACCAATACTACTGCTACTGCTAAGTCACTTCAGTCGTGTCTGACTCTGTGCGACCCCATAGACGGCAGCCCACCAGGCTCCCCTGTCCCTGGGATTCTCCAGGCAAGAACACTGGAGTGGGTTGCCATTTCCTTCTCCAATGTATGAAAGTGAAAAGTCAAAGTGAAGTCACTCAGTCGTGTCCGACTCTTAGCGACACCATGGACTGCAGCCTATCAGGCAACTCTGCCCATGGGATGCTACAAAACATGAATATATAGGACAAAAATAAATGTTTAATAATCTGCAGAACATCGCTAAACATTTAGTACTGCCATCTTTTTCTGGTATTATCAGCATTTAACTATAGTAATTTTTTAAAACTAATATTGTACATATTTCTATATTTGTCTCTCTATATTTTTTTCTTCAGTTAGACTAAGATATTTATTCAATATAATCAAGAATAATTTTGTAAAGTACTTATCTGTCCTTTCTGAATCATACTGTAGAGATACGATCACATAATTGAAAGAATGTTTCCTATATTAGGTATGGAAAAAACATGTTTTACCAAATATTAGGTATTACCAAATACCAAAACATGTTTACCAAAATTAGTAATTTACCAAAAATACTTAAAAATGTCTGAAATCTTCAGCTTCAAATATAATAAATTTAATTCAATCAGATCAGATCAGTCGCTCAGTCGTGTCCGACTCTTTGCGACCCCATGAATCGCAGCACACCAGGCCTCCCTTTCCATCACCAACTCCCGGAGTTCACTCAGACTCACGTCCATCGAGTCAGTGATGCCATCCAGCCATCTCATCCTCTGTCGTCCCCTTCTCCTCCTGCCCCCAATCCCTCCCAGCATCAGAGTCTTTTCCAACGAGTCAACTCTTCGCATGAGGTGGCCAAAGTACTGGAGTTTCAGCTTCAGCATCATTCCTTCCAAAGAAATCCCAGGGCTGATCTCCTTCAGAATGGACCGGCTGGATCTCCTTGCAGTCCAAGGGACTCTCAAGAGTCTTCTCCAACACCACAGTTCAAAAGCATCAATTCTTTGGTGCTCAGCATTAATTATATGTATATCAGTATGTTACATATGCTTCTTTATCATGACTGATAGTGAACAACTGCTTTTATTCAAGCTCCTTCCCAATCTACTCACTACACTTCCAGGCAGAGGGGGATGAGAAAGGAAATCTTGAGACAGTGAAACAGCAGAAACCCTAAGAATTCCTTTCTCCCAAATTCCAATTAAAAGTGCTCATAAAATGCTCAGTTTGAAATTTGTTATGGACTAATAAGAAAAAAGCAAGCTCAGCATTTTGAAGGGAATATCCTGCCTCATAGATAAGGCAAGTGTACCAAAATTCTATTATCTCCATACTTCCTTGTACTTTTTCCATTTCCCAAGATTGCCAGGATCTTCAGTCTTGTCCCCTCTATATTCTGTGTAATTACTTATTGTTCCCTCTATATTCTGTGTAATTACTTATGCACAGTCATTAACTAAAAAACTTCTATACACATTCAAAAAGACACATACTGAATTCCCTCGACTCTAAAATGAATACTGTGCCACAGTGTTGCTGTTGAGTTGCTCGGTCATGTCTGACTCTTTGTGACCCCATGGACTATAATCACCAGGCACCTCTGTCCAAGGTATTTCCCAGGCAAGAATACTGGAGTGGATTGCCATTTCCTTCTCTAGGGGATCTTCCAAACCATGAGATTCAATCTGAATATACTACCTTGCAGGTGGATTATTTACGACTGAGCCAACAGGGAAGACAGACAGACGGATAGACTGAGTGTCTGAAGATAGATAGATAGACACCAGACAGATAGACAGAGTCCCTGAAGAACTATAGACAGAGGTTTGTAATACTGTACAGGAGGCAGTGATGAAGACCATCCCCAAGAAAAAAAAAATGCAAAAAGGGAAAATGGTTGTCTAAGGAGGCCTTACAGATAGCTGACAAAAGAAGAGAAGCTAAAGGCAAAGCAGAAGAGGAAAGATATACCCATCTGAATGCAGAGTCCCAAAGAACAGCAAGGAGAGATAAGAAAGCCTTCCTCAGTGGTCAGTGCAAACAAATAGAGGAAAACAATAGAATGGGAAGGACTAGAGATATCTTCAAGAAAATTAGAGATACCAAAGGAATATTTCATGCAAAGATGGCCAAAATAAAGGATAGAAATGGTATTGACTGAAAAGAAGCAGAAGATACTAAGAGGTGACAAGAACACAGAAGAACTATAAAAAGAATATCTCAATGACCGAAATAACCATGATGGTGCAGTCACTGGCCTAGAGCCAGACATCCTGGAATGCGAACTTAAGTGGGCCTTAGGAAGTATCATTATGAACAAAGCTAGTGGAGGTGATGGAATTCCAAATTCTAAAAGATGATGCTGTGAAAGTGATGCACTCAAATGCCAGCAAATTTGGAAAACTGAGCAGTGGCCACAGGACTGGAAAAGGTCAGTTTTCAATCCAATCCCAAAGAAAGCCAATGCCAAAGAATGTTCAAACTACCACACAATTGCACTCATTTCACATGCCAACAGAGTAATGCTCAAAATTCTCCAAGCCAGGCTTCAACAGTATGTGAACCAAGAACTTCCAGATGTTCAAGCTTGATTTAGAAAAGGCAGAGGAACCAGAGATCAAATTGCCAAAATCCATTGGATCATTGAAAATGCACAAGAGTTCCAGAAAAACATTTATTCCTGCTTTATTGACTATGCCAAAGCCTTTGATTGTGTGGATCACAACAAACTGTTGAAAATTCTGAAAGAGATGGGAATACCAGACCACCTGACCTGCCTCCTGAGAAATCTGTATGCCTATCAAGAAGCAACAGTTAGAACTGGACATGATACAACAGATTGGCTCCACGTTGGGAAAGGAGTACGTCAAGGCAGTATTGTCACCCTGCTTATTTAACTTATATGCAGAGTGCATCGTGCAAAATGCAGGCTGGATAAAGCACAAACTGGAATCAAGACTGCCAGGTAAAATATCAATAACCTCAGTTATGCAGATGACACCACTATTATGGCAGAAAGCAAAGAAGAAGTAAGAGTCTCTTGATGAAAATGAAAGAGGAGAGTGAAAAAGTTGGCTTAAAACTCAATATTCAGAAAACGAAAATCATGGAATCCAGTCCCATCCCTTCATGGAAAATATAAGGGGAAACAATGGAAACAGTGACAGATTTTATTTTCTTGGGCTCCAAAATCACTGCAGGTGGTGACTTCAGCTATGAAATTAAAAGGCACTTGCTCCTTGGAAAAAAAACTATAACCAACCTAGATAGCCTATTAAAAAGCAGAGATATTACTTTGCCGACAAAGGTCCGTCTAGTCAAAACTACAATTTTTCCAGTAGGCAGGTATGGATGTGAAAGTTGGACCATAAAGAAAGCTGAGTGATGAAGAATTGATGCTTTTGAACTGTGGTGTTGAAGACTCTTGAGAGTCCCTTGAACTGCAAGGAGATCCAACCAGTCCATCCTTAAGCACATCCTGGCTATTCATTGTAAGGACTGATGTTGAAGCTGAAACTCCAATACTTTGGCCACCTGATGCGAAGGTGTCACTCACTGGAAAATACCCTGATGCTGGTAAAGACTGAAGGCAGAAGGAGAAGGGGACGACAGAGGATGAGATGGTTGGATGGCATAACTGACTCGATGGACATGAGTTTGAGCAAGCTTCAAGAGCTGGTGATGGACAGGTAAACCTGGTGTGCTGCAGTCCATGGGGTCACATGGGTTGGACATTCCTGAGCAACAGAACTGAATACCAGGACCAAGGAAGGCCTATTGTCTTACATAATGACATTAGTAAAAATGTATTTTAATTAAACTAGTATATTTTATAAAATCTATTTGATTATTTTTGATGTTTACTTATAAAATATGCTGTAACCTCAATCTTTTATTTTTTAGCAGTAGTAACTATTAGAAAGGAAAATAAAAAGAATTTATGTATTTAAGAAACTTTAATCTAGAAGGAGATAGATACCCAAATCTGTGAAGCAAACTGCCTTATAATAAAGGAATGTGATACAAATAACATAGATGAGTGGTTTAGCAAAAAACTTTTCTGCAAAATACTGGCTCTTGAATACCAAGATAAACTGACCAAGCTCCTTTGAATTTTTTTTTAATTCTATCCAACAGGAAGGACACTTTTCTGTGATATACAAAAGTATCATAGAGAAGACAATTCTTTTATCCTAAAAGAAATAAAAGTAGCAAAAAAAATTTAGTGTGAGGTTAAAAAAGAGGAATAGCCTCATGGGCTATTTATCTGAATTTAATAATTAAAAAGTGCCTAGTTATTACATTGTCATTATAAATGCTAAAAATAAGTGACATCCTTAAAAGCTAACCATGGTTTAGAAAAATTACTCTGCATTTGCTTTTGCTAATATGTTCAGAATTCTAAGTCTTTCCCATGTATTTCAGAATTTCTCCTACACATTATGTATAAAATTGGTAATTTTAAATCAAGTATATGTTTTCTGTCACCTGTTTATTATAGTGTCCCCACCTGATTTCACAATTTCATCAAAATATATGCCCCATTATTACTACATTAGTTTTTGAAACACTGAAAGCATCTGATGCTTCAAAAATAAATATTTCTCATTGCCATATTTAAAATGGATTACCAACAAGGACCTACTAGCACAGGGAACTCTGCTCAATGTTATATGGAAGCCTGGATGGAAAGGAGTTTGGGGGAGAATGGATACATGCATGTATATATGGCTGAGTCACCTTGCTGTTCACCTGAAATGATCACAACATTGTTTGTTAATCAGCTATACTCCAATACAAAATAGAAAGTCAAAAAAAGTAAATATTTCTCCAATAAAAATCAACCTAAATAATTAAATCCTAAAATAAATCAAAGATGTTGCAGGGAATTATATTACTTATTTCTCAATGTAAAACTGTGTGTGAACTCAGTAGTGTCTGACTCTTTGCATCCCCATGGACTGTAGCCCACCAGGATCCTCTCCCCGTGGGACTTTCCTGGCAAGAATACTTGGCAACCTAAAGAGTGGGTTGCCATTATCTTCTCCAGAGTATCTTCCCAACCCAGGAATTGAACCCATGGTCTCCTGCATCTCCTGCACTGGCAGGCAGATTCTTTACCACTAGCGCCACCCAAGAAGCCTCAAATATAAAACTAAACTGACCAAATTCTCTTATATTGGATATTTGTATTATTTGGGTATAATAAAGATTGGAATATATATAAATATTTGATAAAAGTCTTAAATTTACCTATCTGATCATAAATGACTTTGTTAAAACACTGAATCAATGCAAGTGGAAAAGTGTAACCTTATTTATTCAAGTGCTGTTCATCCAGTGTTGGAGAGGAAATGAAGCAGAGTTTATATACATGGAAATTAGTTTCAATCTGAGAGAACTAGTTCTACTCTGTAAGATTTACTTTGAAGCATTTGCCCTGGACCAGAATTTTTTTGTTTTTTTCATTTTGATTATATGTGTCATTTCAGACATGCTTGAAAGCAAATTATGCTTGGGAAATGTTGATCAATATACTTGTAAGTGATTAAAATATTAGTTTACTAACTTTTTAAAATTTAATAAAATAGAGGAAACCAATACCCATCCTTGGCCAACTTAATATGACAAAAAGTACATTTGATGAACTTTTTTTGCAGCTCATTGTGATGCTATAAATGAAAATATGAACCTTTAGGAAAGGACAGAGATAAAGAAAACCCTCTAGCAATTATGCACTGGTGGTATTAACAATCGCACAGTAAGTATAAAAACAGCTGAAAATTAATGAATTTTTATCTAAAAAAAAATCATTCTATGACAAAGTATTAAAGAAAAAAAGTAACATAATGACAACACAAATGTTTTTAGCAGGTATATTAAAACATGCTCTCAAGTATGAATAGCAGACATTCAATCACTTTAATAATGCTTTAAAACATTTAAAAGTATATAAAAGAAAAATGTGCAACCCAAAGGTAAAAGTCTGAATTATTAAAATGATATTAAAATACTAGAGATACCCACATTAGAAATTAAAGCTGTTAATTGAAACATGATTTCAAATAACTCAACTCAATGGTTCTTAACATGTGGGAGAGAAATGAATTTGACAGCACCATGGATCTGCTCAAAACTGAGAAGTATTCCAAAAAACCTCTATCATAAAATCTCTACCAAACTCTACATATCTACTCTCCAAATGCATCCCTTAAACTACACCAAATTCTTATTTTCAGAATCACATGTAAGTTAACTACCTAGTAAAGTGGCCCACAATCCAAAAAGCTGCCAGATTTAACAGCCATCCCTCAGACACACTCTTAAATATCATCTTTGATGCTATCTAATTATCAAAGAAGAAAGAAATCCCATGGTGCTACGTTTAAAAGAAATACAGTGAGTTCTTTAAGGAGGTGATTATATTTTAAAATCAAAGACTACATTAAAATAAATATAAACAAATTAATATAAATTAAAAGTTAATTTCAATTGCTGAAATACACCACTTACCCCTTAAAAATGTAGTAACTTTTAATCCAGAGCATATTCTTAGATCTCATGCTAACTTCACTGTCTCAATCTATTCACTGGAATTTGCCACCTGACATCCTAGAGGCTGATGAATCAGTTCAGTTCAGTCGCTCAGTCATATCCGACTCTGCGATCCCAGGGACTGCAGCACACCAGCCCTCCCTGTCCATCACCCTGGAACTTACTCCCAGAGCTTACTCAAACTTAAGTCCATCAAATTGGTGATGCCATACAACCATCTCATCCTCTGTCATCCCCTTCTCCTCATGCCTTCAATTTTCCCAGCATCAGGGTCTTTTCAAATGAGTCAATTCCTCTCATCAGGTGGCCAAAATATTGGAGTTTCAGCTTCAACATCAGTTCTCCCAATGAACACCCAGGACTGATCTCCTTTAGGATGGACTGGTTGGATCTTCTTGCAGTCCAAGGGACTCTCAAGAGTCTTCTCCAACACCACAGTTCAAAAGCATCAATTCTTCAGTGCTCAGCTTTCTTTATAGTCCAACTCTCACATCCATACATCACTACTGGAAAACCATGGCTTTGACTAGATGGACGTTTGTTGGCAAAGTGATGTCTCTGCTTTTTAATATGCTGTCTAGGTTGGTCATAGCTTTTTTTTCCAAGGAGCAAGCGTCTTTTAATTTCATGGCTGCAGTCAGCATCTTCAGTGATTTTGGAGTCCCCCAAAAATAAAGTCTGTCACTGTTTCTGCTGTTTCCCCATCTATTTGCCAAGAAGTGATGGGAACAGATGCCATGAATTTGTTTTCTGAATGTTGAGTTTTATGCCAACTTTTTCACTCTCCTCTTTCACTTTCATCAAGAGTCTCTTTAGTTCTTCAATTTCTGCCATAAGGGTGGTGTCATCTGCATATCTGAGGTTATTGATATTTCTCCCAGCAATCTTGATTCCAGCTTGTGCTTCACCCAGCCCGGCATTTTGCATGATGTAATCTGCATGTAAGTTAAATAAGCAGGGTGACAATATACAGCCTTGATGTACTCCTATCCCAATTTGCAACCAGTCTGCTTTCCATGTCTAGTTCTACCTGTTGCTTCCTGACCTGCATACAGAATTCTCAGGAAGCAGGTAAGGTTGTGTGGTAATCCCATCTCTTTCAGAATTTTCCTGAGTTTGTTGTGATCCACACAAACGCTTTGGCATAGTCAATAAAGCAGAAGTAGATGTTTCTCTGGAACTCTTATCCTTTTTCAATGATCCAACAGATGGTGGCAATTTGATCTCTGGTTCCTCTGCCTTTTCTAAATCCAGCTTGAAAATCTGGAGGTTCATAGTTCATGTACTGTTGAAGCTTAGCTTGGAGAACTTTGAGCATTACTCTGCTGGCATGTGAGATGAGTGCAATTGTGTAGTAGTTTAAACATTCTTTAGCATGGGCTTTCTTTGGGATTGGAATGAAATATGACCTTTTCCAGTCATGTGGTCACTACTGATTTTCCATTTTGCTGGCATTGAGTGCATCACTTTCACAGCATCATCTTTTAGTATTTGAAATAGCTCAACTGGGATTCCATCACCTCCACTAGCTTTGTTTGTAATGATGCTTCCCAAGGACAACTTGACTTCGCATTCCAGGATGTCTGGCTGTCTGGCTCTAGGCCAGTGATCACACCATCATGGTTATTTGGGTCATTGAGATCTTCTTTGTATAGTTCTTCTGTGTATTCTTATCACCTCTTAGTATCTTCTGCTTTTCAGTCCATACCATTTCTGTCCTTTATTGTGGCCATCTTTGCATGAAATGTTCCCTTGATATCTCTAAATTTCTTGAAGATATCTCTAGTCTTTCCCATTCTATTGTTTTCCTCTATTTATTTGCACTGATCACTGAGGAAGGCTTTCTTACCTCTCCTGCTGTTCTTTGGAACTCTACATTCAGATGGGTATATCTTTCCTCTTCTGCTTTGCCTTTAGCTTCTCTTCTTTTCTCAGCTATCTGTAAGGCTTCCTCAGACAACTATTTTCCCTTTTGCATTTTTTTTTTCCTTGGGGATGGTCTTGATCACTGCCTCCTGTACAGTACAGGAGGCTGATGAATGGTATATCAAAAACTACAAAATACTCCAATGATTTTCAAAGGAATTATAATAAAGCTGAGTGCTGAAGAATTGATGTTTTTGAACTGTGGTGTTGGAGAAGACTCTTGAGAGTCCCTTGGACTGCAAGGAGATCCAACCAGTCCATTCTGAAGGAAATCAGCCCTGGGATTTCTTTGGAGGGAATGATGCTAAAGCTGAAACTCCAGTACTTTGGCCACCTCATGGGAAGAGTTGACTAACTGGAAAAGACTCTGATGCTGGGAGAGATTGGGGGCAGGAGGAGAAGGGGACAATAGAGGATGAGATGGCTGGATGGCATCACTGACTCGATGGACATGAGTTTGAGTAAACTCTGGGAGTTAGCGATGGACAGGGAGGCCTGGCGTGTTGCGATTCATGGGGTCACAAACAGTCAGACACGACTGAGCGACTGAACTGAACTGAACTGAAATTTAAATTTGGAAATATCATTTAATACAGTTCTGAATTAATAAAACTATTTTTGAGAAAAAAACTTCAACACATTTGTTTAACTGTACAGGTCAAATAATTATAAACTTTCTGAGCTTTTTTAGACACTGAGATTGGTAAAGGGAATAAGGCTTTGAAAGATGCCACTACCATTTCTGATCTAGCTTATAAGAACTGGCCTTTCAAAATAGAATTTATGGATAATAATTCAGAATGATTCTCAGCTTTCACATTGCTCTGATTTTCTGAGGTAAAGCTTCAGTCAGTTCAGTCACTCAGTTGTATCCGACTCTTTGCGACCCCATGAATCACAGCACACCAGGCCTCCCTGTCCATCACCAACTCCCGGAGTTCACTCAGACTCACGTCCATCCAGTCAGTGATGCCATCCAGCCATCTCATCCTCTGTCGTCCCCTTCTCCTCCTGCCCCCAATCCCTCCCAGCATCAGAGTCTTTTCCAATGAGTCAACTCTTCACATGAGGTGGCCAAAGTACTGGAGTTTCAGCTTCAGCATCATTCCTTCCAAAGAAATCCCAGGGCTGATCTCCTTCAGAATGGACTGGTTGGATCTCCTTGCAGTCCAAGGGACTCTCAAGAGTCTTCTCCAACACCACAGTTCAAAAGCATCAATTGTACGGAACTCAGCCTTCTTCACAGTCCAACTTTCACATCCATACATGACCACAGGAAAAACCACAGCCTTGACTGGACGAACCTTTGTTGGCAAAGTAATGTCTCTGCTTTTGAATATGCTATCTAGGTTGGTCATAACTTTCCTTCCAAGGAATAAGCATCTTTTAATTTCATGGCTGCAGTCACCATCTGCAGTGATTTTGGAGCCCAGAAAAATAAAGTCTGACACTGTTTCCACTGTTTCCCCATCTATTTCCCATGAAGTGATGGGACTGGATGCCATGATCTTCGTTTTCTGAATGTTGACCTTTAAGCCAACTTTTTCACTCTCCACTTTCACTTTCATCAAGAGGCTTTTGAGTTCCTCTTCACTTTCTGCCATAAGGGTGGTGTCATCTGCATATGTGAGGCTATTGATATTTCTCCCAACAATCTTGATTCCAGCTTGGGCTTCTTCCAGTCCAGCGTTTCTCATGATGTACTCTGCATATAAGTTAAATAAACAGGGTGACAATATACAGCCTTGACGAACTCCTTTTCCTATTTGGAACCAGTCTGTTGTTCCATGTCCAGTTCTAACTGTTGCTTCCTGACCTGCATACAGATTTCTCAAGAGGCAGGTCAGGTGGTCTGGTATTCCCATCTCTTTCAGAATTTTCCACAATTTATTGTGATCCACACAGTCAAAGGCTTTGGCATAGTCAATAAAGCAGAAATAGATGTTTTTCTGGAACTCTCTTGCTTTTTCCATGATCCAGCGGATGTTGGCAATTTGATCTCTGGTTCCTCTGCCTTTTCTAAAACCAGCTTGAACATCAGGAAGTTCACGGTTCATGTATTGCTGAAGCCTGGCTTGGAGAATTTTGAGCATTACTTTACTAGTGTATGAGATGAGTGCAATCGTGCGGTAGTTCGAGCATTCTTTGGCATTGCCTTTCTTTGGGATTGGAATGAAAACTGACCTTTCCCAGTCCTGTGGCCACTGCTGAGTTTTCCAAATTTGCTGGCATATTAAGTGCAGCACTTTCACAGCATCATCTTTCAGGATTTGAAATAGCTCAACTGGAATTCCATCACCTCCACTAGCTTTGTTCATAGTGATGCTTTCTAAGGCCCACTTGACTTCACATTCCAGGATGTCTGGCTCTAGGTCAGTGATCACACCATCGTGATTATCTGGGTCGTGAAGATTACCTGGATCTTTTTTGTACAGTTCTTCTGTGTATTCTTGCCATCTCTTCTTAATATCTTCTGCTTCTGTTAGGTCCATACCATTTCTGTCCTTTATCGAGGCCATCTTTGCATGAAATGTTCCCTTGGTATCTCTCATTTTCTTGAAGAGATCTCTAGTCTTTCTCATTCTGTTGTTTTCCTCTATTTCTTTGCATTGATCGCTAAAGAAGGCTTTCTTATCTCTTCTTGCTCTTCTTTGGAACTCTGCATTCAGATGCTTATATCTTTCCTTTGCTCCTTTGCTTTTAGCTTCTCTTCTTTTCAGAGCTATTTGTAAGGCCTCCCCAGACAGACATTTTGCTTTTTTGCATTTCTTTTCCATGGGGATGGTCTTGATGCCTGTCTCCTGTACAATGTCACGAACCTCATTCCATAGTTCATCAGGCACTCTATCTATCAGATCTAGGCCCTTAAATCTATTTCTCACTTACACTGTATAAGTAAAGCTTAAAACCAATCAAATGCTTTATGTATGTTTTTTCTTGCTAAAGTACATTTTCTTTTCTACCAATTAAGGGAAAATAACAAGGAAAGTGAGGGTCTTCCCAGGTAGCGCTATTTGTAAAGAACCCACCTGCCAATGCAGGAGACATAAGAGACACAGGTTCAAGCCCCGAGTCAGGAAGATCCTCTGGAGGAGGGCATGGCAACCCACTCCAGTATTCTTGCCTGGTGAATCCCATGGACAGAGGAGCCTTGTGGGCTACAGTCTATGGGGTCACAGTCAGACACAACTGAAACGACATAGCACAGCTTATCACAAGGAAAGTAAAAAGTTAAGATTACCATTCATCATACTGTCAAAAACCATACTCAAGAACAAAAGCAACCGTTAGTGTAGATTTTATATTTCTGTGTTCCAACCAATCCAAATTCCATGATGTGTTTTTAATACCCATGAATTGCACATTAGAGTTTTCTTTATTCCAGGAGTATGCAACAAATTAAAAAACAACTGAGAAACTATTGCCTATTACTCTCAGCTTTTATTTCTTGTTCCCTCTCTTTACTCAGTGTCCTATCCCAGGGAGAATATAAATATAAGGATAGGGGATAGGGAATTAGACTGATCTGCTGAATATATTATTTGGCATGTGAAATACAAAAACACCCTTCATCTTTGCAAGCAGTTTTCAGAATCTTTTATTTCTGCTTAGATTTCTCCCTAAATCCAAATTTCCAATACAGATGATTAGTTTATGTCAATTTTGGTTTATGACCTCACTCAAAACCAGTCATCTTTCTCAGTATCAATATATGTATTTCCAGCATCTTGATAGATTTCCTTTCACTTCTACCTTGGCCTCTATTTCCCAGCACACATGGGACTAAATGTCTACAACCCATGTAGTTTCTCTGCTTATTTTCAAACATAAACAAGGGAAATTCAAACTAATATATCATTTCTGATACTTCTTAAAAAGTCACCCTTTGCATGAAGACACCACTAATTTTGTGCTCCAAGTTCTTTACATAGTAACTGGTATAGTCTACCTTGCTAGCACCAATTTCTCCTCTAAGGATTAGAGGAATCCAAATCCTGACCTCAGTGTAAGGCTATGGTCTTGCCATTGATGAATAACATTGTCGAGTACCTAGAGTCTACTATCCTCTTAAAAAGTGTTTGTTTCTTTTCTACTGGACTCTCAGAATACTGTGACCATGTTGGATGCAGCTGACACCAACACTAATGAGTAACAGTGGCTTGATAAATGGCCCAAGGTATGACAGGTTCTACTTTATGGAATACACCACCTCTCAATTCCCAGAGTTGGGTCTGTCCTGTTCTGCCTCCCTATCACTATCTTTTCAGCTATCTGACCCCATTAACTTTAAACTTTCCTACAGAAAGTTTTTACTGACAGTTAGCCTTATACAGCACCATTCCACATTCACAAAAATCCCTCAATATTATTATTATTACTTTCATTACTTCATTTCTTATATTTAAAACATTTGTAATTTATCTCACGTATGTGAGGTACAGATTCACATTTACTTTTTTCCAGATGACTGTGTACTTGTTCTAGTGTTATTCATCAAAAGTACTGCATCATTTATCAAAAAGGCCTGTTTTCTGTGTCTGTGTAGAAGAGACATCCTAGTTGGTCCTCCTTTTTCCATCTTCTGAACAAATTAATTTTAACAAACAACCTTTAAAATTTATCTTCTTGAGGCTTATTATCTATGAAAAGAAATGTAATATTTATTTTATCACAAATTTATTACATCAATCAAATTCTGCTAGCATCTTCAAAAGTTTGGCTTCAGTATTTTGCTCTGAGGAAGCTGTCATCCGAAGACTAGAATGGGGGAAAACAAAACTACTTCTAATAAGTTAGTTAATGAAAATTACAGGATCTTTATGGATCCTTATGATTCCTGACTTCCCCGGATTCACTGCCTCCTCAATACTTCAAAGCAATAACAAAAACAATATTGTAAGATTAATCAGTCACGGAATGAATAAAATCATAAAACACAAGCCCTTTAATTCAGAAAATCATCTAATTAGCAACGGTACAAAATAATTACTCTTAATAATAATCCTTAAAAATAATAAATAGTCCTTAAAACACTGCAGGCAAGAAAGACAAGGAAAAAAATTAAAAAACAGAGGCAAAAATTCCTGTTTCTCAGTTCCTTCAATCTGTCAAATATGCTGCTTCCAGTTTCCAAGAGCTGTGCTGGAGCAGAATTTAGGACTAGGAAGATTTCCACCAACATGAATTCTACCCATCCTTCCAAGAAATCTCAGTGACACAAATTTTTAACAAATTAGTTAGGCGCACAATATCTGGAATTTCAAAGAGAACTGTTGAGACAGCAATGAATTTCAAAGATATGAACTAATGGAGAAAGCGTAAGAAAGCAAAAAATGCTATATCCTTTAGAGAAAGATAAAATATTGTATTCTAACACACATATACGGAATCTAGAAAAATGGTCCTGAAGAATTTATTTACAGGGCAGCAATGAAGAAACAGACATAGAGAATAGACTTATGAACATGAGGACAGGGGAGAAGAGGGTGAGATGTATGGAAAGAGTAACATGGAAACTGACATTAAAAGAGAAAGCCAATGGGAATTTGCTGTATGGCTCAGGAAACTCAAACAGGGGCTCTGTACCAACCTAGAGGGGTGGGATGGGGAGGGAGATGGGAGGGAGGTTCAAAATGGAGGGGATTACATGTATACCTATGGCTGATTCATGTTGAGGTTTGACAGAAAAACAACAAAATTCTGTAAAGCAATTATTCTTCAATAATAAAATAATTTTTAAAAATGTTGTGGAGATTCCTTAAAAAACTGGAAACAGAACTGCCTTATGATCCAGCAATCCCACTGCTGGGCATACACACTGAAGAAACCAGAACTGAAAGAGACACGTGTACCCCAGTGTTCATTGCAGCACTGTTTATAATAGCCAGGACATGGAAGCAACCTAGATGTCCATCAGCAGATGAATGGATAAAAAGGCTATGGTACATATACACAATGGAGTATTACTCAGCCATTAAAAAGAATACATTTGAATCAGTTCTAATGAGGTGGATGAAACTGGAGCCTATTATACAGAGTGAAGTAAGCCAGAAAGAAAAACACCAATACAGTATACTTACTAACACATATATATGGAATTTAGAAAGATGGTAACAATAACCCGGTGTACGAGACAGCAAAAGAGACACTGATATATAGAACAGTCTTTTGGACTCTGTGGGAGAGGGAGAGGGTGGGATGATTTGGGAGAATGCCATTGGAGCATGTATAATATCATATATGAAACGAGTCGCCAGTCCAGGTTTGATGCACGATGCTGGATGCTTGGGGCTGGTGCACTGGGATGACCCAGAGGGATGGTATGGGGAGGGAGGAGGGAGGAGGGTTCAGGATGGGGAACACATGTATACCTGTGGCGGATTCATTTTGATATATGGCAAACCCAATACAATATTGCAAAGTTAAAAAATAAAATAAAATAAATTAAAAATAATAATAAATTTTTAAAAAATGTTGTATCTTTTGTAAATATGTTTAACACTGAGAATTGTAAATTATTGAATTTCCCCAGTATGGAACTCAGTTTAAAATTTCATCTCTTATTGTAGTACTTTTCCAGAGCCAGAGATAATAATAAGTCTGTAGATACAATCATAATTATAAATTTCTTTTAAAAGACCTGAATTTATTACTGAAAATTTCTGCATTAAACTACCAATAGAAGAATAATATGAGTATGCAAAATTTATTAATAGTTTCAGCATTCATAAAGCTTCCCTTCTACCCATGTCTGCAGTAATTCATATAACCACAGAATGTTGGTATCAGTATAAGGAGTCTATTACAAATGTAAAGAATATCAAAGCAATTAAACAGAATTTAGATTTTCAGCTAAAATAATTTTGCTTTAATTATAATGGCATTTATGCAATCTATGGTACAATTTACTGAAAGTTATTGAAAAGGCAAAGGCAAAGAGATCTGGAGTTTAATTAAAAGTGACAGTTTAGGCTTATTCCAAATAACTTCTTATAAGGAACTTATCTAGTTCAGCCAAGAATATTAATAACCTATGAGTAGCTTAGTAACCCTAGTAGATACAACGATAAGGTCAAACATATATTAAGCTCAGTTTCTGCATTAACAGACACTCCCTATAAAAATGAGAACATAAAAAAATAGATTATTTTAACTAAATATTTTTCTTTCTAATTTGAGTAACAGAAAACTCTCTAAAACCAATCTCATTTTCCTGGAGGACTGAATTTTCACATAAGGGCAAAAGAAAATTTGCAACTCATACCCATCTTAAGTTTCTTATCACATATTCTTTCATAAGAAATAATAATTTATCACATGAGAAATATAGTCAGATCTTTTAAAATATGTTACTGCTTATTTAAGAAGCTAGAAACTTCTTAAGGGTCAATTAAAAATAATGTTTAGAATGAAAATGGTTAAATTGGTGAATGCAGAGATTTCCACACTTTCTATCTTCACTGCTCCCTTCCTGCTTCAGTAATTTTTTTCTTTACCTTTTTATCCAAAAGAAATATCTGCTTGTTCTGTTCATTAAGTAGTTAAGTTCAAACAACTTACTAATTATTTATGCCCTTAACAACTTAGTAGTCATTTTAAAAACTAATTCAAAAGAAAAATAATATTTTATTTCATTCTTAAATAACCACAGTTACTACTGGCATGTGTACACCTGTTTGGCACCATATCATATCTCAAATCCTAGAATCACTTTGACTATCATCACCCCCATTTTCTGTTACACATTAATTTTCCTTCTCGTAATAGCTCTCGTAATATCACAGCACTGTCAAAAACCTATAGTTCACAAATATATGACATCATCAAAAGTAATGTAATGCAGTCTGGTGTTGAAACTGAACTAACTTGAGCATGTAGTTTGTAGGGTGTAAGGGAAATGTTACTGTATTTTCCTTGAAAATTTTAAATATTCCATAGCCCCTGTGAGTTCAATGGGAGTGCCTGTGGTTTAGAAACCACAGGGCTAAGGATGCTTTAGGATCACAAAAGCAAAACTCAATGCTGGGGCTTCAATGATCACATTCATTTCGAGAATTCCCTGTCAGTCCAGTGGTTAAGACTCAGGGTTTTCACTGCCCTGGGCCAGGGTTTGATCCCTGGTCCGGGAACTAAGATTCCACAGCTACGTGGCCAAAAACAAACAAAGAATCATTCATTTCAAAACTATTAATTTTATGTAGCAGGATATCAACTGAACTCAAGTCAAAGATCACAAAGGTGATCAATGTATACTGAGTGCCTACATACAGGCTGCAGCACACGAGACACAAGGAATACAATGAAGCACCAGGCAAAAAAAGTCACTTCCCTCCTGCACTTTACATTCTAGCAAAAACAACTAATGCCAAATATCTAAAGAAATGTTCATCATGTCATTTTATTTGTGGTAAGGGCTACAAGGAAACTGACAAAGAGCATAGGCTGGCTTGAGAATAAATATGGGTGGAGGGAATCAAGTTACTTTAAGGGATACAAGAAGTCCTCCTTAAAAGAGATAACATGTGCGCTAAACTCTGAAGCAGTGATTTTTAATGGAAGGTGAGTCTGCTTCCCATGGGACATCTGGAAAATTTGAAGACATTCTAGCTGTTGTGACTGGGAGGGATGCTACAGGCAATCTAGTAGGTAAAAGCCACAGATGCTGCAAACATCCTAGAATACACAGCATAGCCCACATGTACTACACCCTGACAAAGAATTATCTGACCCCAAATGTTCACAATGCTGAGAAGCCTTTACATAGGTATGGGTGTGTGTGTGTGTGTGTGTGTGTGTGTGTGTGTTTGGGGTTGGTGGGGACCAGTGAGCATTCCAGGAAAAAGGAACAGAACTTACAAACTCTTAAATAGTAAGAATACAGTACATCCAATGGCTTCCCTGGTGGCTCAGATGGTAAAGCATCTGCCTGTAGTGCAGAACACCCGAGTTCAATCCCTGGGTTGGGAAGATACCCTGGAGAAGGAAATGGCAATCTGCTACAGTTCCCTTGCCTGGAAAATCCCATGGATAGAGGGGTCTAGTAGGCTACAGTCCATGGGTTTGCAAGGAGCCGGACATGACTGAGCGACCACACTTCCACTTTCATAGTACATCCAAAGAACAAAGAGAGGGTTTGCACAGATGGAGGCCAGTGTAGACAACTGCAACAATTCTTAAAATTCACTCAAGAAAGTTAGAGGAAAATGTAATGAAAAAGGCTGTTCTGCCTAAATAATCCAGTAGCTGTTATTTTAATTATTCAAGGAAATATCAGGCAGTATATTATGGCAGGATTCAACTTTACCTTCTGCTGTAAAATGAGACACAGTAAGGAAAACACTGATCTACACAAAGGCCTACATGGTGACTAAATGGCTATGTCATGGCTTGTACTGGCCTCTGAGCAACTGTGAGATTCTATAGTTGATCAAGCATAACTTTGGTTTTTGTTCAAACCAAAGAACCTGAAGGGACAAAGAGAGGAGGGCATTTTATAATCAGAGACACTTTCACCCTTTAGCTTCCATTTAAAATAATTACTTTCATTACTTTTAACATTGATATTTCTTTTATCCCAGAACATAATTGATATAGTTACAGTAAACTGCTGCCATTTAGTTGCTAAGTTGGCCCAACTCTTTGTGACTCCATGGACTATAGCCCGGCAAGGTCCTCTGTCCATTGGATTTCCCAGGTAAAAATACTGGAGTGGGTTTCCATTTCCTTCTCCAGAGGATCTTCCCTACCCAGGGACTAAACCCAAGTCTCCTACATCTCCTGCATTGTAGGTGGATTTTCATACTTAACTCAATGACTTAGTAAACTGACAACAGAAACTGATGCCACAACTGAGTACAGAGAGACTAATTTATTTAAATGGCATTGAAGAATCCAGGTAGGATCCCCACCAGCAGGCCTCCAGGATTAGAGTCCCTCTAACCATAGCCCTTTGTGGTATCTCTTGACAGTTTATATACAAAATCCTATTTGTTTCTGCAAACAACTCTTGGATATAGGAAACAGTATACATCCTCCTGCACAAAAAATAGAAACCAAGTTCCCAGGAGGTGAACTGGTTTTGCTGGGGTACTTATGTAAACAAGTAACCATCATATCCTCAAACATTATTACATTACTTATTACAAATAACTGCCTCCTTCACCTTCAACCAGGCTTAAAATTCTGGCCTATTCTCTGAGACACATGTGGATACATCACCTATACACACTGGGTAAGACTGAATGAACCTCTTCTAAATGTTCGTTTCCAGATTAATCTCACCAAAATAACAACCTTTTAGAAACAGACACAGCATTTGATATTTGACACATAATATTAAAGGTATTTTCTTTCTCACACTAAATCAGATCAGAGCCTTGCAAAGCAATTTCTTCAGAAGGCCCATTTGTTTCCTATTTCTTCAGTAAAAATCACCAGCTAGTGGTTTAAGCACAAATTTGTTATCTTAGATGTCTGGAGGTCAGAAATATAAAACCAAGAAATGGTAGGACTGAGTTTCTTCTAGAGGCTCTAGGAGAGAATCCATTCTTTGCCTTTTGTAGCCTCTAAAGACTGCCTACATTACTTGGTTTGTGGCCCCATCAACCTAGTCTCTACTTCCATCAGTTACAAATCTTTTTTCTACCTCCTACCTTCCTCTTTAGCCTGTAAGAGCACTTGTTGTGATACTGGGTCCATCTGGATAATTCAGGATCATCTCACCATCTCAAAATACTCAAGTTACACATCTGCAAAGCTCCTTTCAATGTGTAAGGTAATATTAGTATATTCACAAGTTCTGTAATGCTGAGTATCCTAAGAAAGCATAATAAAACAATAAAAAATATTGAAAATATATAAGGATGGGAATACTATGGAGATTATGAGTTTTTCCAAATAAATATTATGATTATTTAAATATTATGAAAATTGCAAATTTCCCCACTTAAGTCTAAAATTAAGATTCTGATCAGCATTCTAGAGAGTCTTTTTTTAGAAACTGATAAGCTGATCTAAGTTTTCAACCCACACAGTGAAGTCAACAACAATAAAAAACAAGCAAGTAGTCACAAGTGATATAACTTACTTACATTTTAAATATGGGCAGAATAATCAATATTTATTTTAGAAATGCATACAAATATGATGAAAATAAAAAAACTGCATGGTATTGATACACATCATTTCAGAACAGTAATTTCCTTGGGGGAATAAGGAAGTGGAAAGAAGTGCAGTTAGATCTTAGCAACTTGTATTTTTAAAACAAAATTTCAAACATTTCAACTTGCAAACAAATGTTAAGACTGAGAAGTGGACACACAAATGTTTCTTCTAACCCATATGTTTGAAATATTTTATAAATAAAATTCAATTGAAATAGAACCAATATGAAGAAGATCCTTGAAGTATATTGCAAAAGGAACTGGCTCAAATGGAAAATTGCTTGGAACCACGTTAACATCAAAAGTACAACATCCTTCTGGTATATCTGAAATTCATCGTAGGCTAAACACTAGACTGGAGTGCAGTTCAACTGTACGAAGGACTAAGAATTGACATTAGTGTCCCAGAAATCTGAGTTTGTTCCAAAATTCATCCCAATTTCACACAAACCTAGACTTTATAGCCATGAGACTCATTCTCGGTTGGCTACAGACAGCAATTTTATAAAAGAGCATTTAATGGAAGGATTGGGAGCACCATCTGTTCATGAGTCAGCAAAACCAGGGAATTTCTGTCATCTGTTTTAATTCTTTGCTTATGAGCCTTGTTTTCTGTTGTCAGAGGCCTCCAGGGCCAACTCAAGAGTCCAATCTTCAGTGTAAGCTGCAAACTTACAATCACTAAGCATAATGCCCTGAAGAAAAAGCTAAAAAAAGAGCTCTCAAGACAATTTAGAGGTACTCTTTTACTTAAACCTGGGCTCTCAAGTAGTTAAATTGTCTCTTACATGTTCAGTTTATTATTTAATCCAATTAAAGAATTAGCATTTGTTTCATATGAAAAAAAGATCCTTTTTCCTTTATCACATTTCGCCTATTGTCCAAGATTACAGTCCCTCCAGGGACACCCAATAGTACTAAGCAAAGTTCTAAACTTGGCTAGAAGCAGCTTGGACATCACTACCTCTTGTTCTTTGCCTTTAATTTGTACTCAGTTGCATTTCAAATACTATGACTTCTCTGGAAGTCAAACTTGATATAAATTCTGAACACTGTTGCTGACCCAGTGCCATCCTCCCCACACTAAAATAATCCTTGTTCTGAAATTCTAAGGGATCCCCCGCCAACATCCCTGCAAAACCACTCAACTTAAATGTAGGGACTAATTGTCAAAAGATTCTCTATTGTCAAGAGATTTACAAAAATGCCTGAAATTAAGGAAACTTACTTAGTCAAGATTATGTTCAATAAGCTTGAAATGCTGAGCATTTCTCTAACTTTAAGCATATAATTTTTAAGGAGGCCATCAAAATCAGAGATTAAAACTAAGCTTGCAAAATATACTGAAGTATCCAAATCTTTCTTCTATTTGATACTACATAATAAGATCTCCCGTGAAGGGGGAAAAAGCCAAAATGTGCACATTTGTAAGTTGGGAGATACAGACATGAATATAAGAAGTGAAAAAGGGCAAAGTTTACTTGATTGAGTGAAAATTATATTTTAAGTTCCTATTCCTATTTTTGATAGTCTAGAGGCACTATTTCTGATAAAGGAACAGCCTGAACCAGGTGTCGCAATACTAAACCTTCTTCCCCCAAAATATTCACTTCACTTATTATACCGATCTGCTGCTCACAAATACAAAATCAGCAGCTTTCTTTAGTTGCTCATCCAGAAAGAGCCAAAAAAAAAAAAATGAGGAATGGAAAGAACATTCCGTTGCATTCAAATATGTTGATTTATATTCTTCATTTGTAATACTGTATCTATTAATACATTGTATTTCACTCTAAAAAACCCACATTTGTTCTGAAAATATTTATATAATGCCTACTTAAAAGTATCTCTTAAATTCATTATTAATGTATTTGTAGTAGCCTGTCAAGTTATCATTTTTTTTTTACTTATTTAATTTGAAAGGATAGGGAAGCCTAGATTTGTTAAGTTTTATAACTTCCCAAGATTACACAGTTTCCCACTAAATCTCAGAAAAAATCCTCTTACACACATCTTGGGTTCTTTCTACTATAAATTTCTTAGAATTTACAAATTTGAACCAATTCTTTTATCCTAAATATTAAATTAGACTTAAAAGAAAGGTATTTGCTCTCTTATACCACACAGCACATTTGATAAAAATGGCACTGTGAACATACAACCATCTATAGAAGCAATTTTATAGAAATCTAGTGTAAGGATTCCCAATATGTAAAATATGAATTCATTTATTATTCAATGAATTATCAAACATGAGTCACAATTACACTAGAGGATATCAGCCCTTGAGTACATAGTACAGTGTTAGTTTGAAATTTTAAATTACATACATATAAAGTGCTTAAGATAGAACTTTATATATAGGAGGTTATTAATATATATGATAATTGCTACAATCACTATCATTATTATCATTTATATTCATAGATAATAGTTAACTCCCTTTTTATTGAATTAAGTCCCATTGTTTGTGCACTAAATGAAGAATATAAAAAAGTATAGAATAGAGGCACTATCTATATATAAACATGAAATTTCTATCAACTTGAAGTAAGGAAGACAGATTGTATTCTAGGATTGATCAAATGGTGATAATAAGAAGGCATGTATCATATATGCTATTTACACAAAGACATAAACTGTCTGGAAATCCAGGAACCATAACAGAAAAATACTGAAGACCACTGGAATAAAAGTAAACAGTGAAGGTCCTTAAAGTGACATCTTTAAGGGGAGATGATGTGGAAGAACAGTAACACACTTAAAACAGAACTGGTGACAGAGTCTTCCAGATACCTATAGCTATATTAACTATCCCCAATTCACAGATGAAGAAACTCTGCCGCTGCTACTGCTAAGTTGCTTCAGTCGTGTCCGACTCTGTGCAACCCCATAGACAGCCTCCTACCAGGCTCCTCTGTCTCTGGGATTCTCCAGGCAAAAACACTGGAGTGGGTTGCCATTTCCTTCTCCAATGCATGAAAGTGAAAAGTTCTAGGAAGGTTTAATTAATTTATCTGATATCAAAAAGCTAGCAGAAACTAGAGGTAAACTCCAAACCCAAACTATCCAATCTATCTCACTAACCTTTAGATGAAATCATATTACATTCTTTATATTCCTTTTGTGTAACTTCATTTCTGTGTAAACTTTAAAGCAATAGAGAATATATTAGTCTTGATTCTACATCAAACTAAAAGGAAAAATGAGTTTGTGAGAAAAAACATGAATGAGAACCTTAGAATGAAATGTCTATCTTTGCGCTCAGGTTTTATGAACATAAAATGCTGACCATAGAGACAAACAACCTAGTAAACTCTAACAAAAATTAAAATAATTTGAATTGAGTAATTTTTCTGGCCACAAATATTCACAGGGAGTCTTAACATTTCTTAGCATGAATCTTAGGCAGAATAATATTTGTAAATGCCTGAAATACCAGATTAAATAAAATATTCAATAATTTAATGTTTAGCATAAAATTTCAAAAAAAATCCTATGTGACAGATTTTGTCACAATGAAAATTAGGTAATATTTTGAATTAAATGAAAAATCAAGAATCAATAATCTAAGCTTTCATCTCAAGATGCTAGGAAAATACTGTAACTCAACCTCAAGAAGAAATGGAAAAAAAGAAAAAATAATGTTAAGAAGAAATCAGTAACAAAATTGGCAGATACAGAACAGGGAACCTCAACAAAGTCAACAGTCTGTTTTTTGAAAAACTTTTTTAAGTGTTGAAAAATCTCATGCAAGACTGATGAATAAAATATAGAGAAAATACATATTTCCAGTTATAGGAAAGAAAAGGGAGCTATCATTATAGATTGAAAATATTACAAAGGTAAAACATAGATATTATAAGCAACTATGTACCAATAAATTTGACAACTTAGGATAAATAAACAAATTTCTTAAAAATATAACTGACAAAACTGATACAAGAAAAAGTAGAAAATCTGAATAATGATATTACTGATAAAAAAAAATTAGACTTGCAATTAAAACCTACTACAACCTAAAGTTTTCTTTAACAGATAAATGGATTAAGAAAATGCAGAAGATAGATGAAAATGATGTGACTGATGAGGGCTTAATTTCCAAAATATACGGACAGCTCATGCAACTCAACAACAGGAAAACAACCAAAAAATGGGCAGAAGAGTTAAACAGACATTTCTACAAAAAAGACATACCAATGGCTAAAAAGCACAAGCAGAAATGCTCAACATCACTAATTATTAGAAAAATACAAATCAAAGCTACAATGCGGTATCACCTCACACCAATCAGAATAGCCATGATTAAAAAGTCAGTAAGTAACAAATGCTAGAGAAGGTGTGGAGAAAAGGGAACCCTCCTAAACCGTTGGTGGAAATGTAAGTTGGTGCAGGTTCCTCAGAAAGCTAAAAATAATTTCTTGATGATCTAGCATATACCTACTCTTGGGCATATACCCAGACAAAACTGTAATTCCAAAAGATACCTGCATTCCTATGCCCACAGCAGCACTATTCACAATAGCCAACCATGAAAGCAGATGAATGGATAAAGAAGATGTGGTACATATATACAATGGAATACCACTCAGTCATAAAAGGAAAAAAATGCCATTTGTGGCAACATGGATGCAACTAGAGAGATTATCATAGTAGGTGAAGTAAGTCAGAAAGAGAAAAACAAATAGCATATGATATACTTACATGTGGAATCTAAAATATAGCTCAAATGAACTTACCTATGAAACAGAACAATCATACAGACACAGAGAACAGATTTGTGGTTGCCCAGGAGGAGGAGGATAGAGGAAGGATGGACTGGGAGTTTGGGGTTAGTAGATGCAAACTTGGAGAAGGCAATAGCACCCCACTCCAGTACTCTTGCCTGGAAAATCCCATGGACGGAGGAGCCTGGTAGGCTGCAGTCCATAGGGTCACTAAGAGTCAGACATGACTGAGCGACTTCACTTTCACTTTTCACTTTCATGCATTGAAGAAGGAAACGGCGACCCACTCCAGTGTTCTTGCCTGGAGAATCCCAGGGACGGGGGAGCCTGGTGGGCTGCCGTCTATGGGGTTGCACAGAGTCGGACACAACTGAAGTGACTTAGCAGCAGCAGATGCAAACTATTACATATAAAATGGTTCTCACAATTATATTACAGTTATAAAAGATATTCAACCCACTCTAGTATTCTTGCCTGGAGAATCCCATGGACGGAGGAGCCTGGTGGGCTACAGTCCACATAGTCGCAAAGAGCTGGACACGACTGAGCGACTTCACTCACTTATGAAAGATATTAACATCAAGAGAAGCTAGGTGATATATAAGTGGGAACTCTCTATATTATTTAAGTTTTCTGTAAATATAAAATTATCTCAAAATAATGCATCTTAAAAGAAAGCATATGACAAATTTCATGGGAAAAGGAGAAACTATGTATCATACTATTGAAGTAAATGTATTAAAAAATTTTGGAAATAACATCTGAATAATGTAATAAAATGTAATAAAATTTGTTATATATTAATATTAATGCCAATTTTTTTCCTTTCCCCATCCCATCCTTTCAGTAGTCTCAGGAAGCCTTTTCCACCTCTATTTTTTTTCCTTTTTCAGATACAGTTTTCAAAATGCCATTTTAAATTTGTGAGTCAAAGCCATTCATGCGGTTAAAACAAACCAAAGAGAAAAAAAGAAAAAACTCACTGGAAATTAAAATTTGGGTGAAGGACAAGGCATTTATACTACCGTTCTGAGTCCAGAACTAATACTAAAATGAACATGATTTCTTATCATCCTAAATTCAAGAAAGAACAACAATATATAAAGAAATAACATATGAAATAAAGGAGACATTTTCTCAAATGTTAGTGTCAACAAAAACTTAATAAGCCAATTTTGTCATGCTATTTCTAAGTGGTTTCACATCAATCAGAAAGGCTGCTATTAATAAACATTATATAAATAAACATTTATGGGGCAGTTTAATTGATATAACCTGCACTGAAAGCATGGGGAGCTGTCACATTATTGGCCTTTGACTTCATAATTACAGTTTTAACAATGCATTACAAAGAATATTTCAATAGCTCGAAAAGTCTTGCTACAAAAACTATAGTCATTATATTATAATTCACTAGACAAAATTTGTGTGCAATAAGAGAGGATTAAAGTCTTCATTGAGGTGAATAATAACACTAATCAAAATAGGATTGCTGTTTCAGGACAATATGTGGTACATAAAAACTGTTCAGTGTTACTTATATTAAGCTGTCTCATATACTGATTGGTTAGATCTATTAAATGTTTGGGCTTCCCAGGTGGCACAGCGGTAGAGACTCCACCTGCCAATGCAGGACACGTGAGTTCAATCCCTGAGTTGGGAAGACCCCCTGAAGTAGGAAAAAGCAACCTGCTCCAGTATTCTTCCCTGGAAAATTCACAAACAAAGGAGTCTAGTGGGCTCCATGAGGGCGCAGGAGTCAGATACGACTGAGCACACACACACACACACACACACAAGATGTTTTAGACACAATTTGTCATGTTTCACGTATGTTTTATTTCTGACTGCCATTCATCCATTAATGATGTTTTTGTTACAAAAATGTTAATCTTCATATAGTCATATTAACAATAGCTTTCTTACAGAGTTCTAACAGTTTCAATAGAATCCCAAACTTTCTAACACTTCATGTCTTACTAGAACAATTAGTATTTCAATTTTTCAGTTAAGGAAACCAATGTATTTAGTGATATGAAGGTTTACAGAGGATCTTATAGAGTAACTATTTGAGAAATATTTGGACCTAACAAGTAATACGTATTTGAGGAACCTGAGGAACTTACAAATGGTAAATATTCAGAAAAGGCTTCTGGTTAGCCATTACTATATGGATGGAGGAGCCTGGTAGGCTGCAGTCCATGGGGTTGCTAAGAGTCAGACACAACTGAGCGACTTCACTTTCACTTTTCACTTGCATGCATTGGAGAAGGAAATGGCAACCCACTACAGTGTTCTTGCCTGGAGAATCCTAGGGACGGGGGAGCCTGGTGGGCTGCCGTCTATGGGGTCGTACAGAGTCGGACACGACTGAAGCGACTTAGCAGCAGTAGCAGCAGCAGCATGATTACTATTATTAGCATCAAATGAAATTTCATATTTCCTCTTCCTCTAGTTAAGGATATACCAAATAGATAAATTTTAGTAAACTAATATTTTAAATCATAAAGTTTAAAAGCATTTCCATTTCAAGTTTTTCATATCCTCCTATTAAGCTTCATACTTTTTGTATAACTTCCATATTTCTTAAATTTATTCACACATATTTTGTAGTTTATGTGGTAGTTTATATTATTATTATGAATGGATTTAATTTTCTCATCACATTTCTCAATTTGTTATTGGTGTTGCAAAGGAAAACTGCTGATCTTTATTGGTATTACTCTTTTAATGATAATAGTCTATTTTAAAAGAAAATTAATCTCAATTTCAGTACACTAATCCATTGTTTCTGTATTCAAGATTATTAAAACAGAACCATTTTGCTTGCACAGTTGGTTTAAGAAAGAATTAACTGAAATGAAAATTAAAAAGCTGTATTTCCATAAATGTATTAGAAACAATTCTAGTAGATGTCACAGGCTGAATTGTGTCCCCTTCAAATTCATACACTGAAGTTCTAATTAACCCCCAACACTTCAGAATGTGTCTGTATTTGGAGATAGGGCTTTTAAATGAGTAATTACATTGAAAAGAGATCATAGGTGGGTCCTGCGTCAGTATGACTGATGTCATAGAAAGAAGAGATACAAGAGGCAGACACAGAAGGAAACCATGTGAAATCACAGAGAAAAGATGCCAATCTGCAAGCCAAGGAGAGAGAAGCCAGAAAAAACTGAGTTGAGACCTTGATCTTGGTCTTCTAGCCACTAAAACTGTGAGAAAATAAATTTCTATTGTTTCAACCAACCAGTCTGTGGTACTTTCTAAGGCAGCTCTAGCAAACTAATATAATAGAAGCAAAAAATTCAGAAGTAACTTGTTCTCATTTCAGAAGAGAGATATCAGTATCAGAGAAGTCAAGTTACTCTGCCAAGGTCAAAACACTAAGGGGAAAAAAAAAAAAAACCAACAGTATTCAAGCACAGTTTAAAATACAGAAAAGCAAATGATAAAATATCTTGGGTTACAACCTTCTGAGATGAGGGTTATAACTACATTCTTGTAGAGTTTAACAATTTGGGGTTATGCCTATGCAACATATGACAATCAGATGCAACCAAAGATTATTTTGCTTGTTTGCTCACACAGCATAGTCATAGAACATTGAGGATGACAGAAAACTGGGTACCATCTGAGGGGCTGGCAAGTTAACAACCTTTATGAACTATGATAAAGCAGATCTCCTAAAAATTTTGAACAAATTCAATTTTCCATGGACACACAGATGAGCTGGCTACAAATTTAGACATCTGAGAAAACTTTAAGTTTGGGTGGAGGTCATTTGGTGTCAACTAAGAGAAACCTATATGCAGGTCAGGAAGCAATGGTTAGAACTGGACATGGAACAACAGACTGGTTCCAAATAGGAAAAGGAGTACATCAAGGCTGTATATTATCACCCTGCTTAAGTAACTTATATGCAGAGTACATCATGAGAAACGCTGGGCTAGAAGAAACACAAGCTGGACTGGCGATTGTTATGAGAAATATCAATAACCTCAGATATGCAGATGACACCACCCTTATGGCAGAAAGTGAAGAGAAACTAAAAAGCCTCTTGATGAAAGTGAAAGAGGCAAGTGAAAAAGTTGGCTTATAGCTCAACATTCAGAAAACGATGATCGTGGCATCAGGTCCCATCATTTCTTGGCAAATAGATGTGGGAAACAGTGGCTGACTTTATTTTGGGGGGAGCTCCAAAATCACTGCAGATGGTGACTGCGGCCATGAAATTAAAACACACTAACTCTTTGGCAGGGAAGTCATGACCAACCTAGACAGCATATTAAAAAGCAGAGACATTACTTTGCCAACAAAGGTCCATCTAGTCAAGGCTATGGTTTTCACAGTAGTCATGTATGGATGTGAGAGTTGGGCTATAAAGAGAGCTGAGCACCGAAGAATTGATGCTTTTGAACTGTGGTGTTGGAGAAGACTCTTGAGAGTCCCTTGGACTGCAAGGAGATCCAACCAGTCTCTCCTAAAGGAGATCAGTCCTAAGTGTTCATTGGAAGTTCTGATGTTGAAGCTGAAACTCCAATACTTTGGCCACCTCATGCAAAGAGCTAACTGATATGAAAAGACCCTGATGCTGAGAAGATTGAAGGCAGGAGGTGAAGGGGATGACAGAGGATGAGATGGTTGGATGTGGATGGCATCACCAACTCAATGGACATGAGTTTGAGTAAACTCCGGGAGTTGGTGATGGACAGGGAGGCCTGGCATGCTGCAATTCATGGGGTCGCAAAGAGTCGGATACGACTGAGCAACTGAACTGAACTGAAGTGTATTTGAAAGGTCTTTTATTTATCAGTGAATCTGTTATTTAGTGGTCAGTGGCAAAATTCCTAATCAATAATTTATACAAAATTAATAGCTTCCATAAGAACAGACTGACATCTATGTTGACATGAATTTACCCTACCATTGCCCATTCCAACCAAAAACAAGAACAGTGATTCTCATTATGCAGTGCATCTGGTAATTTTTTAAAATGGAATGAGAACAATTCCTGCTACTGTTGAATAGTGAAAATATTAACAGTTTCTTTTTCAATGAGTCTGGTCAGTTAAAACCTGTATAGTGCTTTGCAAGCCAATTCATTTTCACCACCAAGTGAGGGAAAAGTCAAGCAGCTGACAGAGAACTGTCAATTTATTCATTTCTATAGTATATTTACCATGTAAAATCACATTAAACAACTTGTGTTTCCCAGAATATCAGTCTTCTCACTGAAAGTAAAATTTAAAAGAAAAATTTGAATTTTATCACTGCTTCCTGAGTAGTAAAGGAAGTATGTAGTAAAGTAGTAAAGAAGTAAAGTAAATATGTAAATCGTATTTATTCTATTTCCCTAATACATCTGAATAAAGGAGTATAGGTGTCTAAGAAATTTGTCAATCAGTGTATGACTGATAGTTTTTAATGCACTCATATTTCTTCTAAATTAGATCTTACAACTGGATGAATTTAGTTCTAAGATATAAGACACAGGGTACCAGGCATCCTAGAAATGTAACACAGTATTGCTTCCTTACTTGTTTTCACTGGATAATATCCTATACCTCAACAACTGGAAAAGAAAAACTAGCCTCTGCAGATAACCCACTTGTACTTTTCAACTTCTCAGTTCTTAAAGGTGATAATCAAGGTGAGCGATCACACCTCTAAGATGCCAATGCATTGGCTTCCCTGGTGGCTCAGATGGTAGACAGTCTTCCTGCAATGCAGGAAAGTGAAAGTGACGTCACTCAGTTGTGTCCGACTCTTTGTGACCCCATGGACTATAGCCTACCAGGTTTCTCTGTCCATGGGATTTTCCAGGCAAGAGTACTGGAGTGGGAGTGGGCAATGCAGGAAACAAGGCTTTAATCCCTGGGTTGGGAAGATCCCCTGGAGAAGGGAATGGCTACTCACTTCAGTATTCTTGCCTGGAGAATTCCATGGACAGAGGAGCCTGGTGGGCTACAGACAAGTGGTTGCAAAGAATTGGACACATCTGAGCAACTAATACTTTTATATTTTACAGAAGTTTTATTTGAAAGGCCACTGTACCTTTAGTGCATGAAAGAGAATAAAGAAAAAAAAAAAAAAAGGACAATCGATCTATCAATTTAAGCTGATTTTGAATTAGGAGTGACATTATCTTTTTAAGTATTGCTTAAAAAGATATCACATATAGGCATATATGCGATAGTTACGAATTTGGTTATGAATTCAAGTGGAAGAAAAGTCAAGATATAAATTTAAAACAATCAAAATAATATAATAGGCTTATTTCTTGTCATAAAAGGGTCACAGAAAATTCTAACTTATTCATGTATTATATTTTGAGGTGGTAGGTGGTAGAGGCAAGGAAGCTTAATGATCTCTAGGAATATACTCGGAGAAGGCAATGGCAAGCCACTCCAGTACTCTTGCCTAGAAAATCCCATGGATGGAGGAGCCTGGTAGGCTGCAGTCCATGGGGTCGCTAAGAGTTGACAGAACTGAGCGACTTCACTTTCACTTTTCACTTTCACACAATGGAGAAGGCAATGGCAACCCACTCCAGTGTTCTTGCCTGGAGAATCCCAGGGACGGCAGAGCCTGGTGGGCTCCCGTCTATGGGGTCGCACAGAGTCGGACACGACAGCAGCAGCAGCAGCAGCAGGGATATACTAGAGTCCCAGGGAGGCATATTTTGTCTAGAAAACTTGAAGAAAAACTGAGTTTAGTGAGAACTGGACACTAAGAAAATGCTCCCTGACCAAGCCCACGTGTTCATTGAAGATTAACTGTTTTCCTGCCTTGGGCACTGGAATCTTTTACTTTATTTTCCAAAGTCATGGTCCTTGGTATTTGGCTCTATCAAACATCTGGTCTTCCTCTGGGACTCTATAGTGTTTTCGGCTCAATCAAAGTCTTGCCATTTCAAAGATCTACAGCTCTAAACCCATTTCTCTTGAGAAATTACATTCACAGAGGGCTATTTGTCCTTTTCAAATTCAAGCAATAACCTCTTCTTTCACTTGTCTGGAAAGGGCATGAGATGGCAAGGCTGTTTACCTGTAGTGATGGGGGTAATGTAAGAAGAGTTCAGACTTTTAGAAATATTAATGCGGTGCCTTACCACCCCACTTTACCCCTCCACTCCACCCCCCATTTTCCCACAATAGGGATAGAAAACATATTATATTCATTCTTCCCTAACGGAACCACAGCAACAACAATTAAAAGAAAAACCTGGACACTAGTTTTCTTCTTAAAAATATACCTTGTTGCATTAATTTTATAAGAAAAAATAAAAAAATAAAGTAGAACACTAATTGAATTTTCTCAATTTCCTTTTCAGTAATTCTTTAGCCTTATGTTTTGTAACTCTTCTAGTTGGCAAACCATTCTAAAAGAACTAGAGAATATAGCTTTAATCACACTGATAAATGAGTACAAGGAATAACTGTTAACAGCTCAAAAGGTATACATTTTATAACAAATGTAATACTGACCTCTCAAGAGAAGCATTATTTTCAATTCACTTCTTAGTAGACTATAAAGTACAACTTTAAAGTGGATTTATGTAGTGAAAAAGTACTGTAAGCTTGGTATGTATCCCCTGCTGCACAAAAATAATGTTCTGGAGCTTCCCTCATATTCCAACAGCAACAGCAGGAAGTAGTTTGCTTGCTAGAAGTTCTTACTGCCATTGTACAATGGGCAGACTCAATTATATTGATATGATCTGAACAGCAAGCAATTATTGCTCATTTAGATAAAAACACTGTCCATATAACTATGATCTCATAAGACAGGCGATGTATTTCATGAATGATTTTCCAGGAAGTTATAGCAAGAAACATGTGAGAGAAGAATTTGGTGCTTATTAATTTTCTATGTAGCTTCAGCCATCTTTATGAACATTTTTGTGCTCACTGTCATTTCCTTTCAAAATACATACATTTCAAATACATATATATGTGTGTATGTACATCCTTACCACCAGTAATAATATAATAATATCATTACATGTCTTTATAATATTAGTACATGTCTATCTATGAATCAAAAATTTTTATAAATTTCTCTAGTAGAATACCAGTTAATATATTTTATGGTATACATTTTATAAATAAAATAAAGTTCAGAGGGACTTCCAATCCTGGGAAGACAGAGTAAAACTTATCCCTGTGTCTCCAGTTAAGTACAACTAAACTCCATAGATGTTATATTTAAAGCAAACATAAGAAAGAGAATAAGGCAAAATAGTGGTAGATCTCAGGGCCCAAGAAAAGACATAGTAATTAGTTCACTGGATTTCCTTTTTACTTCATATATATTCCAGACTTGGAACAAAAGAACTCACAACTAAGAAACACCAAAGGGCACAGACATAAAATGCCTCAACAAAAGTTTGCTCCCTCTAGCCAAAAGGAAAGAGAAAGGACAGCCCAACAAGATGGAAAGCTATTAGGCAAAAATCCTACTCCAGTCAAACACCACACAAAAACCTTCGACCCTTACCTCACCCACACCAGCAAGTGTCAAGTGGGGAATATAGATTTCCACCCTCCCCTGACTATAACAAAGTAGCCCACTTCTACTGGAGGGATCTCAGAGAAGACTGAGCAGGGAACTCCTGCCTTCTCTCTTGTGTTGGTGGAGACTGCAGGAGGAATCTGAATGTCTATAACCAACAGGCAGTAACAAGGTATCCCCCCAGTACCGTTATGGCAGTGTCAGAGGAGGCCTGGTAGAGAGACAGAAATTTCTCCATAACCATGTCACACCCCTCCACCTCTACAGTCAGTGGAGGCCACCTGTGGAGAAGTACGGTGGCTTTGCTATACCTCCCCAACAGAGAGATATCAGCAGAAGCTGAGTAGAGGGCCAGAATCCCCACTTCTGCTCAGCAGTAAAGAGGAGACTCCAGGGTCAATGGAGGCTGAGTGAGAACCTAAATTTCTGCCGCCATCTTGCCGTCTTCCATCCAAGCAGAGTCAGAGGAAACCAGCTAAACCAGAAAGGTTAAATGAATTTCAGAGACCCATAAAATGTCCACTAGTCATTCCAAGAACCAGGAAGGCCTCAAACCAAATGATAAAATGCAACCAATAGATGCCAAAACCAAGACGACAAAGATGCTGTTAATTATTTGAGAAAAAACTGAAAGCAGACTTTCTAAAAATGCTTTAATGAGCAAGTGTAAAGCCACTTGAAGTAAATGGAAAAGACAATCTCATCAAACAAATAGAAGATATAAAGATAAACAAAATGGAAATTTTAGAAGTATAAAACACAATAACTGAAATAATAATTACCAGGGACACAGAGGGACATTAAATAATGATAAAAAGCCAAACCACCAAGAAGATATAACAACCCTAAATGTGTTCATACCCAAACAGCAAAGATGAAAAACATGTGAAACAAAATCTGACAGAAATGAAAGGAAAAGTACACAAATTGACAACTATAGTTGGACACTCAAAACCCCCTTTTTGTACAGTTGATAGAACAGTTACACCAAAACTAGGAAGGATACAGAATAAGTTCAAACATCATCCACCAACAGAATCTAATCAACATTTATAAAATATTCCACTAACGAACATCAGAATGTACATTAGTTTCCAATACCCACAGAACCTAGAACAAGGTAGACCATAAAATAAATCTCATCAGGTTTAAGAGAGCTGAAATCATGCAGCATGAGTTCACTGACCACAATGGAACCAAATCAAGAATTAGTGACAAAAGATAAAAGGGAAATCTCCAAATACTTGACAATCCAACAACATACTTCTAAATAATTCATAGGTCAAGAGGAAATCTCAGAGGAAATCCAAAAAAGCACAATGAACCGCATGAAAATGAAAAAAAATAACATACCTGGTGGTGGGTTAGACTCTAAGTCATGTCTGACTCTTGTGACCCCCATGGACTGTAGCCCACCAGGCTCCTCTGTCCATGGGACTTCCCAGGCAAGAATACTGGAGTATGTTATCATTTCCTTCTCCAGGAGATTGTTTTACCCAGGTATCAAATCTGTGTCTTCTGCATGGCAGGCAGTCTACTGCACTACAGGCAGATTCTTTACCACTGAGCCATCAGGGAAGCCCCAAAACATATTGAAAAAAGCACAACACAGATAAAGCAACACTAGAGTGAAATGTATAGCACTAAATGCATATGTTTGCACAGAGGAGAGGCCTCAAATAAATACTCTAAAATCCTACTTCAAGAATTTAGAAAAAAAAAAGTAAAATAAGCCCAAGAAGCCAGAAGGAAGAAACAATGAAGTAAATTTAAAAAAATGAAATTAAAAACATGGACTTCCCTGGTGGTCCACTGGTTAAGAATCTGCCTGCTAATACAGGGAACACAGGTGTGATCCCTGTTCCAGAATAATTCCACATGCCACCGTGCAAAAAGACTGCACCACAGCTACTGAACCTACTCTCTAGAGCCTATGAGCCACAACTAGAGCAGCCCCTGCTCACCACAACTAGATAAAGCCTATGCACAGCAAGGAAGATGACAGACCTTGTAGACATTAGAAGGCTTATAAGAGAATGCTATGAACAATTTTACACAGAAATGTTTGACAACTCAGATAAAATGAATTAATTCCTTAAAAAAACATAAACTAGCAAAATAGAATATGAGATAGAAAATATGAACGGCCTTACAGATATAAAGAATTTAATTCCTACCTAAAAATCCCCCAAATAAAAAATTTTACTGGAAAATTCTACCAAACATTTAAATAGTAACTAATACCCATTTTACACAATCTCTTCCAAAAAAAAAAAATGGAAGAGGAAGGAAGTACTCACAAATTCATTTATAAAGCAAGGCTTATCCTGATACCAAAACAAAAACAGTACAAAAAATATCAATATCCAAGCTTCTCTGGTTGCTCGGTGGTAAAGAATCCACCTGCCAATGCAGGAGACACGGTTTTGATCCCTGATCTGGGAAGACGCCACATGCCTCAGGCAACTAAACCCATGTGCCACAACTACTGAACCTTTTCTCTAGAGCCCAAGAGCCACAACTGCTGAGCCACGTGCTGCAATTACTAAAGCTCGCACGCCCTA
This sequence comes from Bos mutus, assembly GCF_027580195.1. NCBI lineage: Eukaryota > Metazoa > Chordata > Mammalia > Artiodactyla > Bovidae > Bos > Bos mutus. The sequence continues at coordinate 94,567,842 of NC_091618.1, read as the reverse complement.
GGGCTTACACTTGGCAACAAGAGAAGCTATCCCAATGAGAAGCCCTCATACTGCAACTAGAGAGTAGTCCCTGCTCACTGCAACTAAAGAAAAGCCCAGACAGCAATAAAGACCTAGCACAGCCAAAAAAACATTGTTTAAATAAAGAAAGAAAAATACACTATTAACTGTCATGTTAATTTTAAAAAAATATTGATATCCCTCATGAATATAGATGCCAAAATTTCTAACAAATATAAACAAATAGAGTTCAGCAACATATAAAAAGTAATTATAAACCATGACCAAATGAGGTTTATTCCAAGGATGCATAGCTCTTTCAATATGAAAAAATCAATCAATATGATCTACCACACTAGCCCATTAAAAGAGAAAAATCACTGCATCATATTAATTGATGCAGAAAAATATTTGACAAAATTTATGGCACCATCAAATTTGTTGTCTGTTGAATTTCTACTTCTTGGCTCAAAGATGGCCATCTTTCTGCTGTGTCCTCACAAGGCAGAAGGGGCAAGGGAGTGCTCTAAGATCTCTTTTATACAAACACTTTTCCTGTTCATGAAGGTTCCACCTTAAAGGCCCTCCTTACTAATATCATTGCATTGGGGATTTAATTTCAATATATGAATTGGGGGTGAGGGGAGGAAACATAAATATTCAGTCTATATCAAGGTATAATATTTTAAAATCTATTTTTTTAATTTTTTAAAATCTATTTTATCCCTATATACTAGAAATGAACACACAGACACTCAAATTAAAAAAAAAAAAAAAAAACATAATACCATCACAATCAATAAAAAAGAAAATACTTGGGAGTAAATCTAACAAAACATACACAGGATTTGTGTCCTGAAAAATTATTAAGTGCTAAGTGTATATATCAAAGAATATCTCATAAATGGGGAGACATACATTGTTCCTGATTGGAAGATTCAAAATTGTAAAGAAGTCAATTCTCTCCAAAATTGATCTATAGGTTCAAATTAATATGTTTCAAAATCTCAGCAAGGTGTTTTATAGACATGATAAAATTACTCTAAAATTTATATGAAAAGGCAAAGGGACTAGAATTTCTAAACAACCTTGATAAAGAACAAGGCAGGAAGAATCTGTCTACCTGATTTGAGACTTACTATACAACTATATAAATAAGACTATTTGGTTTTGTCAAAGCAACAGATACATAGGTCAGTGGCACAGAGTAGAGAATCCAAAAATAGATCCACACAAATACGTCGGACTCACTTTTGACAAAGGTGCAAAAGCAATTTGATGGAGGAAAGATGGCACTTTCAACAGTGCTAGATAAACTCAACGTTCATTGGCATACATGGAAAAACGAACCTTGATTTAAATCTTACACTATTACATGTTAAATGTAAAACTAAAAACTATTAGAAAAAAACAAAAAACATTCTTTGGGATCTAGGGTCAGGGGAAGAGGTATTAACTTCACTCGGAAAACATAATTCATAAAGTGAAAAGTTGGTACATTGGACCTCATACAAATTAAAAAATTTTACTCTCTGAAAGACCCTGTGAAGATGATAAAAAGATAGGCTACAGACTGGTTGAGGATATTTGCAAACCACATAACCAACAAAAGACTTGTGTCTAAAATATACAAAGAACTTTCAAAAATCAACATAAGCAATCTATATAATAGTGATGGAAATATTCTGTATCTTGACTATTCCAATGTCATTATCTTAATTGTGATGTCATGTTTATAGTTTTGCAAGAGGTTACCATTAGGGGAAATGAGGTAAAGGGTACATGGGATCTGTATTACTTCTTAACAAATACATGTGAATTTGCAATTATCTCTCAAGAAGTTTAAAAAATTCAGGCTCAAAAATACTGATTCTGAAAGTAGCTAGAAAGATGCCCTAGCTTTTTCTTATGAGTCACTCTGCCTGAGTTAATCAAACTTAGAATATGGCTGTTCCTCAGTATCCACAGGGAATAGATTCCAGGACCTCTGAAGAGACCAAAATCTGAGAGGTTGCTTAAGTCTTTTATATAAAATGGGTAGTATTTGAATATAACCTACCTATATCCTCCCCTATACTTTAAATCATCTCTGAAGCACCTGTAATATATAATACAGTATAAATGTTATATAAATAGTTATAAATACCATGTACATGGTATGGAAATAGTTGCCAATGAGTGGCAACATTTTGCTTTTTGGAACTTTCTGGAATTTTTAAAAAATATTTTCAATCCCTGGTTGTTTGAATCTGTAGATGTGGAACCCGTGGATATAGAAGGCCAACTGTAGAACACAGAATCTGAACAAAAGCTTGAAATGAGAGAAGTAATCAGAAAGCAGGGTTGACTGGATCTAAAACAGGCAGATCAATCAGCAGAAAAAGTCAAGTCAGAAGCAAAACCAAGAATAGGAGATCTAAGTCAAAGAGTAAAAGCAAAATGTTAAGTTTTCTGTCTAGACTATGGGAAAGACAGAAAGCAGAACATTTAGAAACAGAAAATTGTCTGGGAGTTTCAAATATTAATACTTGGCTACACTGCACTTGATGGCACATGCTTCACTTTCACTGGTTCAAAGCTTGATTCCTACATAACAAAACTAACTCTCCTCCTCCAGCACCAATTTGGATCAGAAATCAATTAATAAATATTTATGCAGAGCTTACAAGAAATATTTAGTACTTGGGAAAGGTATTACATAAAATCTGTCCTGAAGGATTTAAAAATGTAATAAGAAAACAGTACAAAATTGTTTATTATAAGTAAACCATTATGAACATTAAGTTCAAGAGTAAATGGGTCTCTGGGCTAGCACATTGACTGTTTCACCACTTACAAGTTATGTTGTTGTGTTAAGGCACTAAATCATGTCTGACTCTTTGGTGACCTCATGGGCTAGACTGCAAGGTTCCTCTGTCCATGTTATGTTCCAGGCAAGAATACTGGAGTGCATTGCCATTTCCTTCTCTAGACGATCTTTCCAACCCAGGAATTGAACCTTGTCTCCTGCAATAGCAGGCAGATTCTTTACCACTGAATCAACAGAGAAGCATTAGTTATTCACCTTTGCACAAATTTCTGAACTTCTCCATTAATAAAATTAGAATATTTTGAATACACATGGTTTTATAGGGATCAAATGAGATATCAGATGCTGATTACTTATAAAAATTAAATAAAAACCAAGTCTAAATGTAAATCTTGTGTCTCAAGTCGATAATATAAAAGAAAAAAATCATCAGGTTAGAAGATATTTGACTAAAGCTCATCTTTTGTATTCTGTAATTTAAATTGCCTTACAATCTTAAAAAACAAATAATTACATCCCTTACATTTTCATCTTAATATATAATGGTGTGCTATTTGAAAACAAATGTGCTTTTTTTTTCTGTGCTTATGAAAGTTGTGACTTTGCCCAGATCCACATATTCCAGACTCATCCTAACCAAATTGGAAATATATACTGGAATTCCTAATGGAGATATCAAATAGAGTTCCATTATAAATTTGAATAGAAACTTATAGAGAAAATGGTCCTTATGAGGCACAGTCATAATCATAGGACAATTAACTGAGTCCTTGACTTTTCCTAATACTTCACTCAGTACTATAAAGAAGCAAAGAGGTATTCACATTAATTTCTAAGCCCTTTTATTGGCATACTTACTCTATTACATATTGATTTATGGCATTTAGATTCATTGTTAAAAAGTCAAGACACTTTTATTGTCATATGCCAAAGCCCATATTTGTAGATAAATGCTTTTTTAATAGATCACTTTAGCAAAAGTGAAACTATTCACTTAGCAAAAGTGAAACTCTCTCTCTCTATATATATATATGTGTGTGTGTGTGTGTGTGTGTGTATGTAAGGTATGCATTCATGCAAAGTCACTTCAGTTGTATCCAACTCCTGTGACGCTATGGACTATGGCCCACCAGGCTTCTCTGTCCATGGATTCTCCAGGCAAGAATACTGGAATGGATAACCACAAATAATTTAGTGCATACAGAAATTTTGTTTCATGACAAAATACAAATGAAATATTCCAATCTATAATGTTAATATAATCATATACTTTTGGCAAAGCATTATTTTCCAAATTTATTTTAGAAAATATAAGGCATCTGAAGACACTATCTTGCAATACAATCTTGCAATACATAGATGGCTTTATTTCTTCCTTAGGAACACACTTAACCTGAAATCAGTAATTCAAAGTCAGCCCTTTGTGACTTTAATTTCAAAAGACTGTAAAGTGAGTTAAATAGAATCCACAGGTGACATACATGCTTCACGTTTTATAAGAAGCAAATCTCAATTGTACAATAATATTGTACATTCTTCAACTTTATTGTTGATACCAAGACTACTGTTCACATTTACTCTCAAAGAGTCATTTGCATCACATCTTCTCCCCCAGCATCTCACTCTGATTTGCCAATTATTTGTCTTTTTTTTTTTTTTAACCCATTAAACAAATCAAGTTTAGGGTTCTGTGTTCTCTTCTACTTTGGGACTGGAGAGGTTTATTTAACTAATCTCGGTTTTACTCTGTTTTATTTACCTCTGTACCTTTATTTCATTGTTCTTTTCTAGTTTAAGTTCAGTTCGTGATGTCTTTTTATTTGCTAATAGATACCATTAAGACTACAAATTTAGACACCAAACAGGATTTAATTTGTGGAATTCTTGGTCATTTTGAATCAAACAGTCTGTAAATTTAGTGTGAATTATTTAAACTCAAAATGTCATAAAATAAATTGCTGCTTGTTTAATTTTTGCATTTTCTAAACTTTTTAAATTTCCAGAGCTATAGATTGGGGTTAGAGATGTAAAAAATATATCTTTTGCTTTGAATTTCTATTTTTATGTCATGGTTGCAAGAAATGTGGTCAAATGAGTATCAATTTTGGAAATACTGTAGATTTGTCAAGTTTTCCTTGTATTTTGTAACTTTTTTCTAATATTTCAACGTTTTTAAGTTTCTTCCACTTATTACCCAAGAGGTTTAAGCTTTATCTTCTGGTAGACTGGAACTTTTAACAATTGTTTTTCTATTTGATGCATTAGACTCTAAATTACACATTACTTGAGTTTTTAAAAAATCATTGAGTTCATTTTTCTTGGTGTATCTTTGCCTATTCATCTGCTGTAATAGCTCCATCTCCCTAATTGAGCTTTCTTTGTCATTTTAAGTATCACAGAGCTAGGATATACAAACTAATCCAAGAGTTCCTTTCAAACAGAAAACGCACCTCTGATTTATCACTTTGGAGTCTTGAGGGTTCGATGAGGTTTGTCTGTCTCTTCCCTCAGTCCATGCCAACATCATCTTTCTCTCGGTCTCAGAGGAGAAAATTCTCACTTAACCTAAACAACTGTTCTCCCAGATGTATCCAGGTTACAAGCACCGAAATCAAGCAGAAGGGCAGAGGCACCCACATGGACCACCCCTTAAGCAGACTGTCTTCAAGAATTCCTGTTTATCACCCTCCCTAAGGGGAAAAAAATTTTGTGAGGTCCATTGGGAGCAATTTGCTCTGAAGCAAATTTCAGTTTCGACTTCTGTGGTTTGAATTTCTCTCCTCTGATTTCTCCCTTATTCCATTTCGTTTGTTTTACATACTTTAGACATTCATCAAAGTGACTTATTTACTGACTGTATCCTTTCTGGCTTCTATGATTCTTAAATGGACTCATTTTTTGCATTTACTTTTTCTGCCATTTCAATGAAATTTGGGCTAAACTCACATGTTAAACCTGCCATCTGAAACGGCAAGTCAATACTCTAAGTTGTGTTTCCAGCTATACTTTTCCACACAAATAATTGGAAAAATTTTTGCTCAACTTTTCATCCTATTCTACCTACTTCCATAGAAGAAGATTTGAATGGAGAAATGAAGAATTAGAATTTTTAACACATTAATTAATTTTTAATTAATTCCTTGTCACCCATTTCAAGAAGACAGGAAAAAAAACTGCCTAAGGTGTGGGGGTATTGAGCAAAATGTTTCTTACAATATTGGAAAATAATATTGCAAAGCTAAACCAAATATATTTTTATTTCTATACAGGATAGTTTGAATTAAACTTATCAAACAAATGTGACATGAAAGAGGTTCATGGAGTAACCTAGAGATAATCAAGCAGTCCAGCATATTATTCATTAGCAAATGAACATGTGCTGGAGGCAGCCCACTAGGGCTCGTATCTCAAAGACATCACTGATCAGCTGTGTGACTGTAAGGAAGTTACTTAACCTCTCTGACAATTATTTTCATCAACTATGATAACAGTGTCTACCTAATTAGGAGGTTTAAATAATATATGAAGACACAAAATAAGAATTACTCTAAAATAGTTGCTCAATAAATATTTCTTAAAATTATTAAAAGGTAGAGACTTCCTTGGAGATCTACTAATTAAAAATCCATGTTCCCAATGTAGGGGGCAGGGGTTCAGTCCTGGTCAGGGAACTAAGATCCCACATGCCACACGATATGGCAAAAAACAAAAAGCTGTGTTTCTCAGAAAGCACAGAGATGGCAATGCCTGGAAATCCGGACCATATATCCTTTCAACCTGAATTATTTCGGTTACAGGATTCCCTGGAAAGCTATGTCATAGTGAGAAAATGTTGAGTTACTCTGTACTCAATCCTTCAAAAGCTCAAGAAAAATGACCAAAGCGCTTTGTCTTCAGCTTATTTGCAATTTGTTTTTACTTTCTGTCTGGTAGTAAATAAAGCCAGAACTGGTAGATTTGGCCAATTCAAAATATATGGTTTTAATTTCACGTTCTATGCCATAGTAAAATTTTATATTGATTTTATATGAGGAACTTCTCTTTTTTTTTTTGATTATATAAAATTTTCACACACACACACAAAAAAAGATAGGAAGGAGATTAGAGTCAGTACTAAAGCAGACTCAAGCAAAAACTACCATCTGTAGCAGGAGGACTTCTTAAAACCCAGGGGTGTCTTCTTACCCAACTGTCAACACCAGGAATTATGCCAAGGGGACAGATGCTAAAACTGGAAAGTCTCATCTAGGGCGTGACATCAGAATTCTATGATTTCTCTCTAAAAAAGCATCAGTAACAATGGCAACAAAGTATTAAGAAGAAAACAAAAGCACATTTCATAATGAAAAATGCCTTCCATTAGTTATACTACTAAAATTTTGTTAACAAAACTGAACATACTGGTTTGTGGGATGGGAAGTAAAATCTGGATTGAACTGGTTTCCAAGAGACCAGGAGGTATTTTTTTTTAATCATGGGTGACAACAGGGAACATATGATCAACCAGCAATATAATAACAGAAGCCATTACTAAAAATAGTTTCTAATGACAGCACAGAGCTGAAGAAAAACAATAAGGAAATCTCTCCTGCTGTTTTAACAACACAAAGATAGAGACCTGATAATGAAAATTGATAATTCAAAGACAGCTTTCAGCATGAAAAATGAAAAACAATCTATAATTAATACCATTACACTGGGGAATTTATGATCCAGAAGCACAGACAGCCTTTAGTAAAACCTATTTCATGCTCATTCAAGTATTTTGAACTTGATTTTTTACTCCCTTTAGATTTTCATTCTATCAGAGGAGGAACTTGGCTTTAAAGGTTTCATAGTCTTCAGCTGTTTGTCAATCGGGCTAAATCTGAAAGTATACTTGATGAGCAGGGCTTTATTTTCTAAAGCATAAGCTTGCAAACTTCAAGTGCCAAGCAGGTAACATGGATGAGTGAGGCCAACAGTATGAGAACTGTGGGAACCAGGAGAGAGAATGGCCCAAGGACAGAAGATGAGTGCTGTTCAGCTGGGTGTGATAAAGCAAGCCTGGTGTAGTTAAATCTCACTTTCCAAATAAAATTTTGAAATTCCATACTTCCAGGAGAAAGTGAAGGACAGAGAAGCCCAGCGTGCTGCAGTCCGTGGGGTCACAAAGAGTTGGATAGGACTTAGCAACTGAACAACAACACATCTCTTTGAATCTCCAAGTTACATAAGTGTTGTTGTTTTTTAAAAAAGAAATACCAAGAATTATTTTAAAACTATGGGCATCATATACATCAATGAACTAAATCCAACACAGGTTGCCAGATGGTGATCTCTTGAAAGGTCTCAAATTTAAGTAAACTCAAAAAGATAAAGAAGGCTGTTTTGTTTGGGAAGTATGATACGGCCATGCAATCCAAATATCATACGACTTTTTACATGAAGATAAAGCCTTATGATTTGTAAATTCTGTTCAGTTTTTGTAAATAAGAGATATAAACTAGCTAAGAAAAACTGGATTATAAAGCACCCCAATGTCAGAAGTAATTCTAGATTTCTCAAGAAATGAAAGGGAAAATGAGAGAAATCTGTTATTTCTTTATTTCTAAAAGGTAAGAGAACAGTATACATTTCGACTTGTGTTTTAGGTGGGAAGGAGCACTAATAATAATAATAATAATCCAGTATGGCTATTAACTTATTTAGTGTTTCAGAGGAAAATAAAATCATTAATAAAGCCTGTTGTAATGAGCTATGATGGGCTTCCCTGGTGGTTCAGACAGTAAAGGATCTGCCTGCAATGTGGGAGACCCAGGTTCAATCCTTGGATTGAGAAGATTCCCCGAAGAAGGGAATGGCCACCCACTCCAGTATTCTTGCCTGGACAATTCCATGGACAGAGGAGCCTGGTGGGCTACAATCCATGGCGTCTCAAAAGAGTCGGACATGACTAAGTGACTTAATATGACCCACTGAAGACAACTCTATAAAAGAGAATCAAATAAATAAATTTTCCTTTCTCTTTCAATGTATGAGAAAAAACAAACACCAATAAATAACCCAAAGAAAAGAATTAATAAAAGAAGTGCCATAGGTGAATATTTTAATTAAAGAAGTACCATAGGTGAATATTTTGTCAACTTCAAATTTTACTTCACCCCAGGAAACCCTAATTATCCACTTGTATTTCATTTCATTCTAAGGCAAATTGATAAGGAGGTTTTCTTCTCATCAGCCAGTGTTTTCTATTTCTACACCTCACTGCTTCTCATTTCTACTTAGAAAAAAACTCACATACATGCCTGTAAGACACAATACCACCTTAGTCAACTGCCAAACACAAATGAAAATACTGAATTCTTTCCCAAATATCAAAATAAAGGCAGAAGGAACATATCTGTCAAAGCATACACTGCAGCTTATATCTTGAAGTATTAGCCTAAGTAGGCCAGTATATTTTTGTGTGCATTCTCCCCAAGACTGAATTTTGAGGCCTTGTAAATTAAGAGGTTTTCCACTCTGGCAGGTGAAAATAAGAACACTCCCTGTCAGATCCCTCTAACCTTTTTCAGTGGTTCTTTCCCTCACCTGAGGTAGTTACCATGCACATGAGTCTGAAGACAGTAGACCTCAGCAGATCTCCTAAAGTCTGTCTCTGTGCAGCTCTCTCCTCTGGAATATTCCAGCACTTTCATCTCTCTGGGTTCCCAGCGCTTCCCTTTCACTCAGGGAAACCCCCAGGCTCCACCTGCTGCTCTCTCCCTGCAACCCTGTCAAGCAGGAGCAGTCCACAGGCTCACTTCACTTGTTTCTTGTCTCAAGAATCAGAGCCTCTCCATGTTTAATATCCAATGTCTTGAAAACTGTTGTCTAATACAGTGTGTTCTTTTTTAGATGTTTCAGGCAAGATAATATACTTTGTCTCTGTCAATCTATCTTTGCAGGATGATGATGATTTAGTAGCTAAGTCAGATATCTGTTTTTTTTTCTTTTAAATGTATAGTTTTAAGAGTAAGAGTCTGACCCAAAAAAACAGATATCTGACTTATATTGTAAAGTAATTAACCTCCAATTAAAATAAATAAATTTATATTTTTAAAAAAGGAGTAAGAGTCTGTTCTTTGCTCCCCACATTCATTATTCTTTACCATTTCTATTGCTTCAGTAAATATACACTGTAAATCCTCAGGCTTGGCACAAGCAGAATTTAATCTTTAGGTCTTTTCATTTTGTTTTGTTTCTTCATATTCAGTACCAGTGACCCTGTCACTTTCTCCCACTTCTTATGGCTTTGAGGATCTCTTACTTTTATGGGTTTTGTTGTTGTTGTTGTTGTTTTTCCTTTTTTGGCTATGCAGTGCAGCTTGCAAGATCTTAGTTCCCTGACTAGGAACTGAAGCCTGGCCTCCCACAGTAGAAGCTCAGAGTCCTAACCACTGGACAACCAGGGAAGTATCCAGCGCCTATTAGTTTTGAAACAGTCTCAAGTTCTAGACATTAAAGTGACCTGCACTGAGAGCTGCAATAACTAAGTTTATGACTTATTATACCAACCAGTGAAGTTCAGGAAAATCTTATATAGTTTATAGCAACAAGAGAGAAAGAAGCACAGGAAACAGAAACTCCAAGAATTATTCAGTAGACACTGTGAATTTTCAAAGAGCAATGCCATACACATGGTACACACTGGCGTAGGACATTCATAGAGACACAGTAGCCTTCTTCTAATAGTCAAAAATCATAACTTAAAAATCAGAATTGAGCTTATTTACTTCATTGTATCCAATTAGAAGGATAGAGCTAAAATTCTTAAGCCAAACTAGAATATCTTTCTATGAAACAGTCCAGGACCTGTCACTTAAAATCAAAATTTCACAGTTTTCTTTTGCTTCTCCTAAAAGATAATATGGGGGGGAAACTGAGTGATACACATTGACTTTACAAAATGTAACTTTGACTATTCTGAAGAAAATAAATATAAAAATGTTAAATAAATGAAGCCATCTATAATAATATACAAAGAAAAACAATTCTCAGAGCAATTGGCACTGTGTCTATATAAGCCAAGTTTCACTTTTGAAATGGATTTCTTAATATTCAAAGACATTTTGTACTTAAATCAATAATTCAAGCAAATTAAGTTAACTACATCCCAGATGAAAACAAAATAATGTAGGATTTTACTAAGCGTATTTCCAGGGTCTCCCTTCATGTTTGGAGAAAAACTGCCACAAAATTAGGCCTCTTCTTACCCTGGAAGGCTGATTGCCTTATAATCTCAGGTGGTTTGTGTCAACAACAACACAGATTAAGATACTCACTCCTGTGACCTGGAGACAGACAACAGCTGGGTGCAAAGTCCAGTAAGCTGAGGCCAGAGCTATTACTGACTGAACGTAAACAGAACCTGCTTAATGAACAACCTGAATGCCAGGTGAACAGGAAAAAAAAGCTTCCTTTTTCTCTACTTAATTCCTTTCAGTTCACTCTGTTGGCCCCTGATTCTTCAATGAATGACAACATCTCAATTTCCATGGAAAGAACTGTATGTTTGCTGATCATGACAATTCACTTTTACTATTAAATGGCTCAGTCTTGTCTAAAATCAAACATCAATGTCACTTTTTTTTTCTTTTACTCCAAACAAGCAGGCATGTGGTTTGATCCTTCCCTCTCTCCATCACCTCTCTCACCCTTTTCCTACCTGCTGGTTCTGCAAAACTGGAAAGGACAGTAGGAGGAGGGATTAGAGGCAGAGGAGCACAACACTGACAGCTCTTTAGTTTCACCTTGTTTAACACAAGTCGGTTGTCTCGGTAAGCTGGCTGGTTTAGTCTCTAAATCTGTATAAGGAAAGTAGATTTCAAGAAACGAAATGTCTAAAAATCAATACTAAAGCTTTTACTTGCTTGCTTTTTCCAATATCATGGTGGTGAAACTTAGCCTCTGTTTTCTAGAAATGCACTAAACATCTGATTTATTTTCCACTTTTAAAATGAATCACTCATAGAAGCTAAATGTGTTTTTGTACTTTCTATCCTTGATTAATCCCTGATACTTTCAAGTGATCTGTAAATAATACATGCTTTTGAATGATATCTTGCCAGATTGTTCTTAGCAGGCCTAGAGCTACACACTGAATTTTGATGGGCAGTTAGTGAAATAATGCAAAGAAGGCAGAAATGAACAGCTAATGAGCTACTTGGGATGCCAGCCTGGCACTGCATCCAAGAAAAACTTCAAACCAAGTGGTGATACAAAGGGAAAAAAAATTGATGAAAGCCACAAATCTTTTTGAATCCTGTTCCAGAATATGACCCTGTAAGATGTTTTTATGTTTCTAAAGAGTCCATTGAAGTCTACCATTGTCTTTCATTTATCTAAACACCAGTGGGTAAGAAAAGTATGGACTGATATGAAGAAAAGGAAGTAAGGGTTGAGAAAGAGAAAAGCCCATAAATACTATGCTAATTAGGAAACAATGACAAATTCCATAGCAACAAAATTGTCCTGGGATACCTAGGACATTTTGAAATTTAAAATACAAACATATGCAAAATTAGACACAGCAGAAAAACTCACTTTCTGTCAAGCTTTATCTCTACAAAGAGTTTTAGAATGGTAGGAAAAATAATAAAGTATACTGCCAGCACTTTTTAAACTATTAGGTAGGTATCTTGGCTTACCTTACAAGGTTTAAGTAGAAACTTTAACTTATAAAGAGCAAGATTTTCATTCTAATATTTTTAATGTATTTTTAAATTTATTTTTCATTATAGGATAATTTCTTTACAATGTTATGTTGGTTTCTGCCATACAACATGAATCAGCCATAAATATACATATATCCCCTCCCTCTTCACCCTCCCTCACAACACCCCCATCCAATCCCACCCCTCTAGGTCATTACAGAACACTGGGCTGAGCTCCCTGGGCCATACAGCAACTTCCCACTAGCTATTTTACACATGGAAATGTATATATATCAATGCTACTCCCTGAGTTTGTCTCACCCTCTCCTTCCTCACTGTGTCCACAAGTCTGTTTTCTACATTTGTGTCTCTATTCTTGCTTTGCTAATAGATTCATCTGTATCATTTTTCTAGATTCCATATAAATGTGTTAATGTACAATATTTTTTTCTTTCTGACTTGCTTCACTCTGTATAAGAGGCTCTAGGTTCATCTACCTCAGTTCAACTGACTACATTCGCTCCTTTTTACGGCTGAGTAATACTGCATTGTATTGTTTAATCTAGGGACTTCCCTGGCAGTCCAGTGAAGACTGTGTACTTCCAATGCAGGGGGCACAGGTTTGATCCCTGGTTGGGGATCCCACATGCCACAAGGCACAGCCAAAAAAACAAATAAAAGCTTAATATTAACTATTTGATTTAATCTAAGAAATTATGCACTGCTCAAAATATTCAATCTCTAAAACTCTTCCATGGGTGATAAGAGTCGGAGGAGGTTTTGGCCCATGCAATGGAGAGAGAATCTGCTAGGAAATTTCCTCTCTGAATATGATATATAAGTCTCACTAGGACAGAGCTAGGACAGAGCTCTGTTAGCCTTTCCTCCTTCCCCTTCTTTCTGCTTGTAACTTTAAATAATGTCTAAAAGTGAGGCAGCCATAATGGCCACTGGCAGGAAAGACATATGTTAAAGATGGCACAGCAAGAAGAAAGAAGGTATTTGAGTCTTCAAGCAGTCTTTGAGCAGCTGGACCAGCCTGTCTGCCAGCTTCTGAACATCTTGTTAGAAATGAAAAATAAAGCTCTAGCTGTTGAAATCACTGTTGACTGGATTTTCTACTATTTGCCATCAAATGCATGCCTAATTCATTCAGTATTATTTAGTACTGCAAATATACATCAAGATTTCTGAGTTAAGGTAATTCTGATTTTAAATTATTTCACTGTAGTTTATTTTATAATAAAACTTATTCTTATTCATTTGTGTTTTAAATGGATTTACATAGTCTCTAGGATTCCCAGGTAGCACATTGAAGGAAATGGCAACCAACTCCAGTATTCTTGTCTGGGAAATTCCAAGGACAGAAGAGACTGTGGGCCACAGTCCATGGAGTCACAAAAGAGTTGGACGTGACTAAACAACAACAAAAAAATATAGTCTCTATTGCTCTCTACATGTAGCGTTTTGGTCCCAAGTCCATGATTTTCACTGATGAGAGGTCAGAATAATTAACCTTTTTTTGTCAGTCATTTTATGCCAATATGATTTATTGGCAGTGGCTTATAAAATGATAAAGCTACTGAAAAACACTTTCAAAAACATAGCATTACAGAACAGGAAAAAAAAAGCCTAAGTCAATTAGGAGTTACACATAAAATATCTAAGAATGCTCTGAACACTGGATATTATATTCAAGTTCATGGACCAGTTCAAGAACTTAATTAAAGACCATGTCTGACTCAGTTAAAGGAAAGCTCCTTACTCTTGTTAGAACTTTATGACATTTTACAGCACTTGCAAATAAAAAATAGACGAAATTCCTCCATGTATAGTTACCAAAAGATGCTTGCTCCTTGAAAGGAAAGCTATGACAAACCTAGACAGTGTATTAAAAAGGAGAGACATCACTGTGCTGACTAAGGTCTGTATAGTCAAAGCTATGGTTTTTCCTGTATGGTTTTCCATCACATGTACAGATGTAAGAGTTAAATCATAAAGAAGGTTAAGCACCGAAGAATTGATGCTTTTGAATACTAGTGCTGGAGAAGACTCTTGAGAGTCCCTGGGACTGCAGGGAGATCAAACGAATCAATCCTAAAGGAAATCAACCCCGAATATTCATTGGAAGGACTGATGCTGAAGCTAAAGCTCCAATACTTTGGCTACCTGATGCCAAGAGCCAACTCATTGGAAAAGACCCTGAGGCTGAGAATGATTGAGGGCAGGAGGAAAAGGGGGCAACAGAGGATGAAATGGTTAGATAGCATCAATGTACATGAATTTGAGCTAACTCTGGGAGAGATTGAAGGACAGGGAAGCTTAGCATGCTGAAGTCCATGAGATCACAGAGTTGAACATGACTGAACAACAACTGAACAATGACAACAACAATAAATTTTGGATATAATTGTTCCAAACTGGAATAAATAAATACTATTTTCAATTCATTTTAATCATGCTAAACCTGCACTTGTCAATTAAAAACCTGCTGAAACTGAAGAAGGCTTCATTTCTGCCACTCATTAATAAAATTTCATTGTAATTTCACATAAAGGCTTATCGTCAGTCAATAGTTTTAGAGCATTAGTCTGAAGAAATTGGTATATATTACATATGTTAATAAGTTATTGAAAAATGAGTTCAACTAAGACCTAAGGATTTTGATGATAGCAACAGCAAGTAGTCATTTTACTGGGTGGCCCTTAAGTCCTAAATATACTAAGCACAATCACTACATTATCTTGTTTTAATATTGTTAGTTTAATACCCCCCATACACACACGAAGAAAAAGAGATGGGAAAATCTTTTACCTTCATTTTACCGATGAAGATATCCAGGCAGAGGAAAATTAATCAACTTTCCTAGAATCAATGTGAATAACAGACAGCATATAGTCTTTAAAGTCAGGCAATCTAACTAGATTTGTTATTTCCATTCATCAAAATCATTATATTTTATACATTATGGCACTTAATAATTTCAAAAATATTAATTATCCTTGGCCTTAGCAAAAACCAGAACAAGGAGTATTATTCATATATTGTAAATAATGAAAATTTTATTCAAGGATCTTATTTGACTTGGCGATGATAACATGGCCATTTAGGGGCAGAACTGGATTCTGACTCAGCATTCTAGCACAGTAACTGGCCACACTGGTAGAAGACTACTCTAAATGTCACTTGAAAAAGTTAATACCACACATAATGTCTGCACTCTAGATTTCAATATAATCAAACTGTTAGTGTGAGAAATCATGTAAAAGAATCTACAGTATTCTGTAAACACATAAACATTCAGCTTTTGAGTAAATTTGATTTATAATCTTTCCATAAATTAAAATAATCTTTGGGTTATTGGCAGATCTGTGTAGATCACACCAAACAGCTAAAAATGGAAAGTTTAAGAGTATTGTCAAGGGTTAATGAAACAAATAGATTGGAATATTGGGACAGACATAAACACATTACTATATATAAAACAGATAACTAAGGAGCTACTGTATAGCACAAGGAACTCTATTCAATACTCTGTAATGATCTCTATGTGGAGAAGGAAATGGAAACCCACTCCAGTGTTCTTGCCTGGAGAATCCCATGGACGGAGAAGCCTGGTAGGCTGCAGTCCATAGGGTCGCACAGAGTCGGACATGACTGAAGCTACTTAGCAGCAGCAATGATCTATATGGGAATAGAATCTCAAAAAGTGTAGGTATATATATGACTGAATCACTTTGCTCTACACCTGAAACTAACACAATATTGTAAATCAACTATACTGCAATAAAAATTTTAAAAAGAGGAGAAAAAGAGTTAATGAAATAAAGTTTGACAAAAGAAAATTAAGTCAAATATTACTAGGGAAAAATAAAGGAAGCAAAACCATATAAGTTTATGTTTTCAAACAAGTGGCACAGGTGTGGGGAGAAGTGAAAAATGGAAGACACAGTGAGTTTGAGGATGTTTTACTATACAGAACTTCAATTTTGCAAAGCATGGTCTAGGCATCATCCCTTTGAATTCTTAGAATAGGAACTGAGAGGTAAGTGGAGAAGGTATTATTACCAATTTTAAAAACAGGAATTGTTCAATGATATCTTCCCAAAACACACAGGTAGTTGGTGGAGGCTGCCAGATACAAAATGTAGAAAGTAGTAAAAGACAAGTTTCTAAAAGAGAATTTTGGAAGGAAAAAAAAAAGAAAATAAACATTTATTGTCTGACCTGACCAGTGAGTGATGGCGGGAATACAGTCAAAACCAGAAAAAAATTCAAAGATTTCATTTAAAAAGAAAAAAGTAAAAAGGCTCTAGTTAATATTATTATCAGTGAAGTTTTATTTCTTGAAGGAGATTTTGAATGTCTAAGAAAATTATTTTTGAAATATGAACCATTAAGCTGCAGAAGAATCTCCCAAATGAAACACTAAAAGTCCAGATGAGTCATAAAAACTCTTTCAGAGTTAAGTAATATTTCAAGTCTCAGCTCTGCATTAAAGGTACATGTGTAGGTTAAACATAAAATGTAACATTTTACTTTATAAATAATGTAAAGTGAAACATTACATTTATAATATAATACTGGAATAGAATTTACTTTAACCCATTACATCAGGTTTAATTTGTTCAGCCAGTTAAGCTTCTCATCATCCAATTTGAAATGATACTCTATTCAGTATCATTACATGATACACGTATTTCCTTATGTGTTCACGTAAAGGAAATAATCCATTCCTAGGACTGTGACTGCTAGCACAATTCCAAGAAATGAAAAATGTGAGGGAAGGCATTTTTCAACAGGTTATGTTCTAACCTCACTTTTGCTTGCAGAGTAAAAACCACTGCGTAGGCAGGAACTGTGAAAGTGAAAGTGAAATCACTCAGCCGTGTCCGACTCTGCGACCCCATGGACTGTAACCTACCACACTCCTCCATCCGTGGGATTTTGTATAACAACTTAAATTTCAATATGGCAACACACTGAAAGAAAATTCTTGACTCTAAGGAGAAATGAACTTTTCTATATCATTTTTCCTGAGATCATTTTGAATAGTATATTATTCAAAGAAACATGGCAGAATTTACCTATATTCAGCACTCACTGAACTTAATTATTCTTAATATAGCAAAGATCAAAATAATAATAGCATCATTTGGTTAATTTTAAGTGTATTCATCAGAAGACACATTTGTACAGACACACACATCAACATTTTGTAAGTTCAGACACTCACAGTATCGTCTTAGATGTTGTCACTTATAGACTAATTTCCATAACTATAAAATTACAATTTTTATCTTCACACAAAGCATTTATCTAATTTTAACACATTTAAAATTTCTGAGGTTTTAGTTTTCATCACAGAGTCATAATTTTATTTCTTAAAGAATTCTGAAAGATAAGGTGAAGGTGAAGCCGCTCAGTCATTCCAACTCTCTGTGACCCCGTGGACTGTAGCCTACAAGGCTTCCCCGTCCATGGGATTCTCAAGGCAAGAATACTGGAGTGGTTTACCATTTCCTTCTCTGAAAGATAAGTGGAGCACAATTCAACAGGGCTCTCTAGGACTTAATTTTAAGTTATACAGTACAAATAAACATTTCAGTGGTTCAGAGAGCAAATAATCTGCCTGCAATGCAGGAGACCCGGGTTTGATCCCTGGGTTGGGAAGATTCCCTGTAGAAATATTTTGCCTGGAGAATTCCACGGACAGAGGAGCCTGGTGAGCTACGGTCTATGGGATCACAAAGAATCGGACATGACTGAGCAACTAACACAGAGGATTTCTTTACACAGATCTAAAAAAGGTTTTTAAATTCCGATTCTAATTTGACATTTTTGTTTATATACCACACTATAGTAGGTCTTTAAAAAAAAAGATCACATTGAAGACAAACTCATTCTACATATCTAATTTAAACAATAAGTTTTTGCAGCAAATATTGATGGAAAATAATAATTTAGGACTACTTATTTTAACTAAAGTATTTAGCATCTCTCATTTGATTTCCAAAATTTACAAATCATATTGATGTAAAGCATTTTTCAAAAGGTAAAGGAATTCAAACCATATCCATTTTATTTATCTTTCCTCTCCCAGGAGGTTCAAAATGAACAAAGAAAACAATGAAATGAGAAAGACAATGTTAATTGATATATACACTACTATTATTTTATACATCATTATTCAGAGACCTTTAGGTACAAATCTGACCGTAGCACTCTCCTGCTCTAAATACCTGTTATACCTTCTGTTTTCCCTAACAAATTGAAGTTCCAGCCCTGAGATCTATCCACGACTTCCCAATACTTTCCCAGCTGTAATTTCTGGGCTTATTCCACTGCATACATCTCTCTCTTTAGTCCAAATATGAATTTAGAAAATCTCATGCTATATAGTCCCTGTATTTTACACCCCTAAGTCTGCAATTTCCTCATCTTAAGTGTCATCATCTTCAGACATCAAATTTCATCAGGGGCAATGTGAAATTTTACATACCTCAACAAGACTTTTCAACAAGTCTTTCCCAATATGTTGGCCAAAGTGAAAGTGAAAATTGCTCAATCATGTCCAACTCTTTGCGACCCCATGGAATTCTCTAGGCCAGAACGCTGGAGTGGGTAGCCATTCCCTTCTCCAGGGGATCTTCCCAATCCAGGCATCGAATCCAGCTCTTCCACACTGCAGGCAGATTCTTTACCAGCTGAGCCACCAGATGCATTTTCAAACTTCCCCTAGCAACAGATTATCACTTCTCATCCAAATTACTGCTCTAACACCCTAATTGATCAACCCATCTTTATTTTTTTCTCCTGCTTAATACTTTTGATAAATTCAGCCAGAGTGATTTTTTTCCTAAAATGTAATTATGATCACATCATTCTTCTACTTAAAAGCCATCTGTGGTTCCTCATTGCTCAAAATAATTAAGTGCAAACACATAAATGTCTTAAAAGTGCTACATTTTCCAGCCTTTATTTTTCCAATACCATCTCCTGAAACTTCTTTATTTCTCCATTACCCCATATATCATCTGCATATGATATTTTCCTAAAGGACATCAACCCTGAATATTCATTGGAAGGACTGATGCTGAAGTTGAAGCCCTAATACTTTGGCTACCTGATGAGAAGAGCCGATTCATTGGAAAAGACCTTGATGCTCAGGAAGACTGAAGACAAAAAGAAAAGAGGGTGGCAGAGGATGAGATGGCTAGATAGCATCATCAACTCAATGGACATGAAACTGAGCAAACTCTGGGAGACAGTGAAGGACAGGTAAGCCTGGTGTGCTGCAGTTCATGGGGTCGCTAAGAGTCAGACATGACTTAGCAGCTGAACTACAACAATAACCCCATATATACTCTATCTCTAACCATGTGAACATCACTCAATACCTTAAACAAAGCAAGTGTTCTCTGTCTGTTACACTTGAGGTCTTCCAAGTTTGTTCAGTCTTCCAGTAGTACTCTACTCCTTCTTAGCCTGGCTAACTCCCTTACCATTTCTAAGCATAGGTTGTAGCTTTGAGACATCTCCTACTAATTATACCACTAACGGTATATTTCCCAATTTACATTACTCTCACTGCCTCGGTAAGTGTTAGTTCTCACTGGATCATGAATTTTGCCAACTGGCATCCTCAGACTTTCTTATTCATCACATGTACTCACTGCCTGGAACAGTGCTTGAAATACACAGTTACTTAATACATAGTTATTGAAAACATGAATGAGCTGGATAACTATCAGTCATATTGTATTTATCCCCAAAAGGACTTTGCAGTCTGTTCAAGACCAGGCCTATTTATAAGGCATGCATCTCCTGACTGACCTTCCCCTCTCCTCAGCTGGGCAACTAGTTGACCTGATCAAAAACTAAAACTCTAGTAACAGGGAGAAAATCCTTGACATGTCTTAAAAGATACACAATCGCCATCATTATTAATTATTTTGAAGATGGTAAACAAGAATTACATTTAAGTAAGTGAATCATTGTTGGTAATGAGAAGAAAGCCTGAATAAGACTCAAAGTGCGAAGATATATTCCAGACTCTTCCATCAACTTGTTCTCAAAAGTCAGGCAAGTTATTTTACCTCATAGAATCAGAGTTTCCATTTTCATTTCAACTAAAATATCACTAAGGTGTACTTTATGATATTATCATTTCAATTCTATTAGTTTTTAAAAATAATATATGTGCCCTGTTTTCCTTCCTGTCAACTTTCTCTGGTTTTGGTAATATTATGGCTTCTAGTGTAAAGAAAAGAAAGAAATACACTTCTTCAAAGCTGAAATAGCATATTAGACTAACCAAGCATATCCAAGCCAAGGAACATATGATATTGGGCAGATATGATTAAATGACCAGTTCAACTAAGATACAATATTTTAACTGATATCCACACAACTGGTCTAGGAGAACCTGGAATATATAAAAGCACTCTATAAAGGTTAGGTCCCTTCTTTAGTAATGTTTTAGACATATTTAAAAGATAAGCAAAATTCAGTTTGTTAGACTGAATTTAAACACTAATAAATAATTGAACAAAAAACAACAAACCATCAATGTATTACATTAAAAGTTTAAGACCAAAGTCTGTCCTCAATTTTGGCAAACAGGCCTTAAAAACTCAAGACTCCTAAACTTTTTCATAAGGGATTATGGTGAGTCACTACCATTCTATAATTTACAGGCTATAAAATGTTAAAAGCTTAACTAAATGAAGAAAATAAGCCAAATAAGCTTAACAAACCTTTGCATTTAATGCATACAAATTAAAATGAAGGTAATGAAGCACATTTGAAAAAAAAAAGCCACTGGGAGAAATGTAGAGCAAAGCAAAACTAGAAAGAAACAGATAACACATGTTAAAACATTTTTGGAACCGATAATGCTAATCTGAATAAATACACACATACAAAGAGGCTACATCATTTTCTCTCTACATTCTCTAAGCAGTGCTGCCAAATACGGAAGGATCAGAGCCATTTCTGGGGAACTGCTGAATCAGGAGCATGAGTCAGAAAGTAAACCCTTCGCACTGAAAAAGTAATAAAAACGGTGCTGGAAGCTTATACATATACATTCTGTTCCGAAGGTCCAATCCTTCCCTAATTATCAAAGCTCTTCCCTTCCCAAAGTTACCCCTTCATATTGTACATTTGGAAGAAAGATTTCCTCTCATGGACTCAGATTTTTGTCTGTATCTAAATGTTGAGATATGCTACAGAGTTAATACTACATGTGCCTAAAAAGGGATCTGAAAACTAATGTCATTAAGTTTCCAACTTTTTTAAATGACAAGAAATCTACAGTAAAAACAAAATCAAACAAAATAAAATAAAAGGTATAAATTATAATAAAAATTATTTAGAGGTGTACAAAAAGGTTGCTTGACAGATATTTGGAAGACAAAGATGCATTTTTTTCAAAAGCCTTTAAGATCAAATCATCCAGACATCACTCTTTGAACTACACAGCAGGAATGATTGTAACAAGAGCTACTCTCAGGCTCGTGAGTTATTTTTGGCACAAGACATTCAGAAAATACACATCATCCATAATCAACACAATGAAGTTTAGGCTCCAAAGGTAAGTCATCTTCGGACAACAAAGAAGGAATTGTCCTCCTTTTTCTCCTGCCCCAGGATGATAGCTTCTTGGTTTTGTAATGGCACTCTGTTACCATCATTTATGACTAATAAAATACAAGCTTATGAAATAACTCCATATATTTTTATCTTATTCAACATTCATTATCAACTGCAACAGTAACAACAGCAGCCATGATTTTTCACTTGAACTGCAGTTCTGAGCTCTCCGCTATGAGCTGAATGGGTTAATGATCTCAGCTCTTCCAAACAGAGCCTAGGACAAAGAAAACTAATCAAAGTGAAGCAACAAAAATTGGGTCTAGAATCCTTATTTGTCAAGATAAACTCACTCCATCTGAATCTCAAATCTTACTCCCTCATTATCCATTTCCTATTTTAACTTTCTCTTTAATCTCTGCAATTTCCACAAAACTTACCCCAGAAAACAAAGCCCTCAAATCTTTAGCTTTAATGATTAACAGCCAGGGTTAGTATTAATGTAAAATTATGAAGGAAAAAAAAAAACAAGTCCTATTGAACTTTGCAGTAAACATAAAGATAATTCCTCTTGAAAGTGAAAGTGAAAGTGAAGTCGTGTCCGACTCTTTACAACCCCATGGACTGTAGCCTACCAGGTTTCTCCATCCATGGGATTTTCCAGGCAAGGGTACTGGAATGGGTTGACATTTCCTTCTCCAGGGGATCTTCCCAACCCAGGGATCGAACCCAGGTCTCCTGCATTGCAGGCAGACACTTTACCCTCTGAGCCACCAGGGAAGTCCAGTATTAGCTTTACACAATTTCCATTGTACCCAATGTTCTATTCCAGATTTTATAGAAATAATACAGTTAAGTAGATGGGGCAGAAACATAGGAGTACTTTCTCCTGTGATATTAAAGGAAAATAATTCTAATTTAAAAAAATGAGTTTTGTTCGCTGGTTCTTTATAGGTTCTTTAACTATATATAACCAACTCTGAAATCCTCTCTCAAGACAATGAGTCTCCGCTCCCGTACATATAGGTGTAAGACCTGTTCCCACAGTATAATTAACACTAACATTTGAAAGTTGTCGGCCCTCTTCTGGTTTTAAAGGAAGGTTGGGTCCAAAGGTCTGAGTAACAAAGAAGAGTCATTTATGAAAACTGGAACAGAAGAATCCTTCCATGTAATCGGGCTTAATAGGGGAGGACTGAGTACATATGCCCAATAAGTATGATTAGCACCTACCGTGGTAGTTATCACAGATAACATAGCCAAGAACAAGGCAGCCAAGGTCAAAGCTGTCCCTGCTCTTTGACCAATGTTTCCCCTTCAATGGTCAATTTCTTCAATTGACCCCAAGTGGGCCGTGTGGCTTTGTTGGTCCTTGGAGCCTGTTCCAAGTAGTTGCAGATTGTCAGTCTTCTTATCCCCATCACTGGCGGCTCTCCAGGAGGATCGATGTCAAACTATGTCCTCTTCCGTCCTTTCTTTGACATGCCTTCCTGGTACCCAGTGGTGTTGTCCATCATCAAGTACTGTCACTGTCCTCCAGTCTCTCGGCTGGAATTCCCTGAGTCTTTTGGCACCGTCAAGAAAGCCTTGAAAGCTCAGGTCCCTGTTTGGGCACCAAATGTTGGGACCAGCCCAACAACGAACCGACCTGAGGGAGCAGTGCCGCAGAAGAATAAAGAAAAATAAGACTCAGAAATAAGGTGGGGACCGGGGGCTGAAGACATTCACAGGCATAATTCCTCTTATGAAACAGTAAATACTGCATGCATTAAATACTTGCATGCAGTGTTCTGGTCAAGCCCATATGTAGTGATTTCAGTGATCGGAATACTCTCCAGCAGTGAGTGGCACTAACACTGCTGTTTGGCATTTATATTACATCTTCACACAATGTTCTACAATAGCTATCACATCTTGTTCTTCGTTAAGATGATGAATAGCAATGCATTTTAATTCATACTCCTGATTTTCACTGTTTTCCACCCACATTCATTTGCATTTGGCTACATTGATCAGCACAGTCTGAGTCGACACAAAGCTTCATCTCTGAAGACTTCAGAAATTTAAAGAGCTATGTTCTCTTTCATTAGTCCTTCGTATTTCAGTTGAGTAATTAATTCACTAAATATTTGTGGCTTTACTAGTTGCTGGATTGAGGAGTTCTCAAACTTTAATGTTCTTAATAAGAATCACGGGGGAGCCTATTACAAATGCAAATTACAAATGCAAACACCAGATATTTGAACACTGTAAGACTAAGTGAGGGCCCCAAAGTCAGTATTTTAATAAGTATCCCATGGGACTCCAATGCAGTCAGTCCCAGGACTCTACCTTGAAAATCTCTGAAAATTACCTGAAGTGTAAATCTTGATGTTCCTTGTCACTGGACTAAGCCACATCTTCATCAAAACTGTTTTCCCCAATTACAATCCCTCACGCTTACATTTTAACAATTAGCTATGTTATCTATAAGGTTTGCTGACTTCTTTATTGTGCTGGCTTCCCAGGTAGCGCAGTGGTAAAGAATCTGCCTGCCAACGCAGGAGACACAAGAGATGCGGGTTTGATCTCTGGGTCCAGAAGATCCCCTGGAGTAGGAAGTGGCAACCCACTCTGGAATTCTTGCCTGGAAAAGTCTCGTGGATAGAGGAGCCTGATGGGCTACAGTCCATGGGGTCACGAAGAGTCAGACACAACTGAGCGTGCACATATTACTACTACTACTTTACCATATCCCTCATATGCAAATTGTGACAAATATAGTGTCAACCCTTCCCAACTCACCTTAGCCTCAGTAACTTACCCATACCACCCTCCTGCACAACAAATGATAAACTTCATTCTAAAACACTGAGGATTGTATTAATTAAATATTCTATACAAGATAGGAAAATAATAGAGAAAGTAACATATGAAAATATTCTTCTTATGTATTTTTGAGGATTCAGCGTTGATAAAGGCAGAATATGGAAAACAGTGGAGTAACTCCAATAATGAGTTGAGAAGACCTATTCCACCACCAATGAAGCAAACTTCCACATTATATTGAAGCAGGCTTCTAGGAGGGCTTAATTAACATTCCTGACTGTGAATTTGGGTGACTAACCATCCCAGTTTGCTCAGAGCTCCTATAGCACTGAAAGCTACATGCCTCAGAAAACCTTTCAGTTTCAGATTAGTGGGGTTAGTTATCCTACTTCATGCCTCACTGTTTAGGCATTAATTTTTTAAAGTCCCTGGGAAAATGTTTATAATAGCCTATCAAAAGAAAAAAAAAGATTTTATTTAGAAATTATTCATAAAAATTCCCTTATATTTTAAAAAGAATCCATGCTGAATTCTATTTCGACTCAACAAATTATTCAAAAGCTATCTCTAAAAGAGAAAAAAAATCACAATTAAGAAACAATAAATGTCAAACAAATATATAACCATAGAAGTTACTTGGAGGGTACTTTGAGATTTCCAAAACATATACATCCATGGGTCTCATGTGGCAAGATAAGTCTTCTGAAATACCACTTACCTTAAAAGGCAACTGCAACCTGGGAAGGAATAGGGAAACCAGAAAATAAACAAGACATCCCTGATTTAGGTCCTGAATACAAAAGGGACAAGGAGCCCACAGGCTAATGATTCAGTACTTTCAATGAGGAAGGATGAATAAAATTTCCAGTAGTCAAGAGGGAGCTACATCATTTGCAGTAACACTAGGGGTTTGCTGAACACTATCTTTGGAAGGATCATTAAAGTGTAACTATTAATTACCACCAATAAAGCTAAATATTATAGACTCATTCACAGAGGAAAATTGTAGGCACATCTCAATTATTCACAAGTTGAGCTTCTGCTCTGTGATTTTTTTCATTAGAAAATTTCCAACTGTTTTTCACTAGTAAGGAGAAGTCAGTGGCTTCTTCATGCTGTTTGATTTATTTTTCTCAATTTATCTTATTGTTTCTCTGTCTCAGCTTCTTCTAAATAGCCAGAGGAACTTCAGTGGGAAAGATTCTGGAGCTGATTTTTCCCATTCGTGTTTAATCATAAGTAACAACTTTGGAACCAGAGGCCTTTTTCATTACTTTCAACAGTTATATAGTTGTCTGAGTCAGACAATTTCACGCAGGAACCAATTATCTCTGGTCTGGCCTATTGTAACAGCTAATGACTGGTCTGCCTCCGGTTTCAGCCCCACTCAATCCATCCTCCACCTGCAGCCAGAGGGATCTTTCGATCCCGCAAATGGGATTGTGGCATTCTCCTGCTTCAAATCCCTGGAGGGCTTTACTACTTGTAGAATGAGGTTCAAATCACGGATCAGGGATAGGCTCATCTCCAGGCAATCCCCCTCCACCTGTCCTGTATCCGGACCACATAAAACGATTTGATTCTAACAAAATGAATTCTCATTTGCTGTTCCTTGGGCTGGAATGTCCAGCTGTCCTTACCCTCCTTATGACCTTCTGCTTCACCTTCCTGTCTCAACCCATGCTGTGTCCCCTAGGGGGCTTTCTCAGACTGTTTAAGAACAAATCCATCAGGAACCACTACTCTTGGCCTATACTATAGCATGACATACATCTGTTTGAGCACACATTGCTAATAGTCAATTTCGTTCAACTTCTTTCTCCCTTTGGACTGTGGGCTTCCTCCTTTATCACCTTTGTAATATCTTACACCTACCATAGGGGATCCCCAGGTGGCTCAGTGGTAAAGAATCTGCCTGCCAATGCAGGAGGTACAGGAGACTCAGGTTCGATCTCGGGGTCAGGAAAATCCCCTGGGGGAGGAAATGGCAACTCGCTCCAGTATTCTTGCCTGGAGAACTCCAAGGACAGAGGAGCCTGGTGGACTACAGTCCATGGGGTCACAAAGAGCAGGCATGAACGTACACCTACCATAACATGAATCATCAACAAGGATTTGTTGATTAATTTCCTATAAGAAAATAATGTGTGACTCAGAAAGCAAGCTTATAAATAGAGAGCAACTCTATTAAAATCAGTTAAAAATAACAAAAAACAGATTAGAAGTGTTTATTGGTATCTACTACTTTTTGCAATCAATGATATACAATTTGTGATATAAAAAATATAGCCTCAAAACAAAGTCCTTAATCAATCTTGGCAGTTTACAGTTTATCTCGAGATATTAATAAAGCACATGGGAGATGAATGTGAAAAATACATACATGTATATATAATAAAGAAATTATTTTGATAATAGTATACAGACTACTAGGGATAGAGTTTTTCAAAATAATGTTCTAATTATATAAGCAATTTATACATACAATAAATTGCAAGCAAAATGAGCAACAGTATCTGAGAATTCCTGGAATAAAATTCATAGTCAATAAATACCATAATTTCAACCTTGCTAGTAATCAATTAGAATAAAATGATGTCAAATTGGCAAAAATAAAACTGATTATAATATCCATTATTGGCAAGGGTATGAAGAAATGGGAACCTTCATATCCAGATGTAAATTGGTGTCAACTTTCTATATAGCAACCCTGAAATAGATGTTAAAAACAAATAAATACATATGTTCCTTTACCCAGGAATTTCATCTCTAAGAATTAATATAAAATAGTAAAGTTGTAATAAATTAAATCTATGGCCTATAAGGGTCTTTATCTCAATAAAAAGGAAATGGCTAAAAATTCTAGAGTAGGAGACAGATAATAAAAATTCAAATACATACAACTGGCATACAATAAAGTCATTAAGATGAAGGGTGTAGAACCCTAATTTGACATGCTGCTGCTGCTGCTGCTGTCCAACTCTGTGCGACCCCATAGATGGCAGCCCACTAGGCCCTGCCTTCCCTGGGATTCTCCAAGTAAGAACACTAGAGTGGGTTGCCATTTCCTTCTCCAATGCATGAAAGTGAAAAGTGAAAGTGAAGTCGCTCAGCCGTGTACAACTTTTCACGACCCCATGGACTGCAGCCTACCAGGCTCTTCGTCCATGAGATGTTCCAGGCAAGAGTACTGGAGTGGGTTGCCATTGCCTTCTCCGTAATTTGACAGGAGAGATGTTAAACACATATTATACAATAAAGAACGTTATAAAACAGCACATGTTTAATAACAATATATCTGAATACAGACACTTGAAAGGTCAATGACCTATACATTAACTGTACAGTAGCTGAAAATAAGACTAAAGTCTTTATTTTGCATATTTGTATTTTTAATTTTTTTCCTATAATAAGAATGCATTTAACAGCCCTTTCATAGTAAAAAATAAAACAGCATTTTAAATGAGTTATTAAAGGAAAGCACATGGACTATAGAGTCCAGGGAAAACTAAACAAATATGGCAGTTCTCATACCATGTAAGAGAAGAGAGAAATGCTGTCCTAGGTAATGAAAACGGTATTATCCCAGACATAGGAGCAAAAGGGAGCATCAGTGTATGGACATTACAGGAAGCAGAGCAGCCTAATTTTCTCAGGAAGGAACACAGGCACTTTGATTGGCAGTCATTAGGGCTTTTTGAGGACAGGTTTATTATGATAGTGTTGAAGCAAATTCACCAAGCAACCATTCAATGCACAGTCTCCATGTAAGCAAATACTAAATCCATTCCTGAGACAACTACTGTGATTTAGAAGTGAACTTAAAGAGGAAGAGTTGAATTAAGAAACATCACTAACAGAGAGCAGAAGCCAGTTACCGGCTCTCTCGGAGCACTTACAACTGCTGAAGCTCTATCCAGAATCCCTTTCAAAGAAAAAGGATTTGCTTTACTCAAGGTACTGTGTTTGGGCTTAAAAGTCATCTTCTCATTGCAGCCTACCCTGACTTCCCTACAACTCTAATCCCTCTTGCCTTTTTTTTTTTTTTTTCCATAGCATTTATTTTCTAACATTCTAAATGAGGCACTTCTTCATTTTATTGTCTCATTTCCACATGTGATTATAACAGGAATTGTGTTTTGTTAACTAACATGTCCCCAAAGTCTAGAATACTGTTTAGCCTGTAACAGGTATTCAATAGATATTTGTGAAATGATTTAATTTGATAATTTTTAAAAAGGAAGAAAGGGGAAGAGATCTTGGATAAAACAGTCATGATTAAAAGGGACAAACTTTCCAGATGAGGATGTAATTTGAGGATAAGATGATTACTTGGTATTTAGACAAGTTGACTCTGAATCAAAAAAGTGACATCTGAGTAGAAGAATGTCCTGGAAACTGATGGCATATATAAGGCCAATGAGAGACTTCATGGGGCTTCCCTGGTGGCTCAGGGGTTAAAGCATCTGCCTGCAATATGGGAGACCTGGGTTTGATCCCTGGGTCGGGAAGATCCCCTGGAGAAGGAAATGGCAACCCACTCCAGTATTCTTGCCTGGAGAATCCCATGGACAGAGGAGCCTGGTGGGCTACAGTCCACAGGGTCACAAAGAGTCAGACACAACTGAATGAGAGACTTCATAGTAGAAGTTTAGTCGCTAAGTCGTGTCCGACTCTTGCGACCCTATGAACTGTAGCTTCCCAGGCTCCTCTGTCCATGGGATTCTCCAGGCAAGAATACTGGAGTGGGTTGCCATTTCCTTCTCATAGCTGGAGATAAGAGAAATAACAGACTTGAAAGTACTTTGTGGATTCATTAAAAAAAAAAATCAAGTAGTTTGATTCAAAAGGAAAGGAGGGAAGGGCAGCGATCCAGGAAAAAATTATAGGGAGAGGCAGTCATACAGGTTATAAGGAACAACTGGAAAATAAAAATTAGAAGAAACAAAAAAGAAGGAGAGAGAGAATGTGGTGTCTCTGAATTCCAGAAAGAACCTTGAGTATAAAGGAATAAATAATTGGATTATGTTTTTTCATGAAGAACACCCTGGAACACGTTTGAGAGAAATGAGAGTCAGTTATTTTAAGTATTAGGTATGATAAGTATTGGCATTTGAGTCACAGATAATAAACATAATGATAAAGGAGATGGTTTTGAAGAAGAATAAAGATATTTTACTCACAGACACCAGCAAAGAAAAAGAGAAGATAGTTATGAGAAACGGACAAAGAGGGCAAAAAAAAAAAAGTATCAAAATTGAAGCATCACATTCTTTTTGATAGACTAGGTGGAAAGATGGTACGCTAAGGCACAGGACAGCTGGGACTAGGGGCATGGAAAGAGAGAAAAGGGCTAAAATAGATCCCATGGGGACAGAGCCTGGGAGTGCAGAAAAGACAATTAAGAAGACTGCCAAATAGCAGCGGAGAGCAGATTGAAGTTTGAAAGCATCGAGTTCTAATGAGCCAAATCTGCAATGCTGTTTGCCGCTAGCAGTGCTCTCCCTCCTGGGAGAAGCAGCAAAGAGAGCAAGAGTTGGAGGTAACCTATGTTTAGAAATTTGCTGTGTGAGCCAAGAAGCAGAGGTTATTCATGAAGAGGTGGATGTTCTGTTCCTTGAAGTGAAAGACCAGCTCATTAGAAACAAGCAAGGCAGCATCCCTGAACCTGATCACTGAGGAGTATTTCCAAGGAGGTGGGGAAAGTAATTATTTGTGAGTCTTGAGCTGGAAGCTGAGACTCAAGGAAATGAGAAAGCTTCTAATTTTCCACCCCCCTCCTCATCACCACCACCACTCCCACTGTGACTACAGGAAAGAAAGAGGCAAAAACCAAATGACATCAGAAGATCCTCATCAGAGGATTGCAGCCAAGTGAGCAATGGTGTGCCTGTGCTGGGGGGTAAAGGCTGTAAGTTTAGTACTATTAATACAAAAACTGTCAAAAGTTTAATACATTCCCTAGGCATTGGGGTCACT
Organism: Bos mutus; assembly: GCF_027580195.1. Classification (NCBI taxonomy): domain Eukaryota; kingdom Metazoa; phylum Chordata; class Mammalia; order Artiodactyla; family Bovidae; genus Bos; species Bos mutus. Next base: position 94,536,972 of record NC_091618.1, on the reverse strand, counting down.
TGTTTTTAAGTAAACTGCATGCAATCCAGTTTATATGAAAAAAAGCTTTTTGTCAGTTATATAGAGTTTGAGATTACTAAATTACTACTCTTAGCATTTCAATGCAGGCTTTGCTTTTGAATCAAATCCCAGCACTTGCTGGAGCAATGCAATATAATCCTCTGTCATGTAGAGGTGCCCCCCCACCTCTCTGACTTCTCACCCCACACTCTACATTGCTCACTCTATCCTAACCATCCACCTCCTTCTTTTAGTTCCTGGAATCAGTTAGGTTGGTTCCCAACTCAGGATCCTTGTACCAGTTGCTTCTCAGCTCTGCTGTGCTCTCCTCCAGACAGACCTAGAAGGTCCTTCTTGACAGGCAAGTCTCCACTTTGGTATCTCCTTCTCAGAGAGACCTTTCCTGACTGTCAACCTAAGCCTGGGAAGCATGCTTTATATTGCCAGAATTTCAAATATTTTCCAAGTACAGAGCATGTATTCATATATTTATCTAGTGAATGAATGAGTGATTTAAAAAAATCTTAGTGGTTTAACGTTAAGTATGATGAAAAGTTACATTGAGTAAACAGTCACAAGCCTGTGAAACAAACAAACAAACAAAAAAAACACTGGAGCTAAAATGGTATTACTGATGTTCAAAACATCCCCAAAGATCATATTTGCCTTATTCTAAGCAAATAACTATTATGAGAAAGTATTATGAATGAAAGGATAAAGGAGGAAACATCCTGAAAAATGAATCTAAATAAGCCTCAGTATAATTTTAAATGATCATATGGACATAAGAATGTTTATGATATTTTTACCAGACTCAGGAAGGTCTGAGAATATAGACAGATTTTACAGAGTTTGAACAGTACATGATTTAATTAGTTAGAGCATATACACAAACAAAATATCAAAGTTTCCATGAAATAACATGTATAAATTATGAGTAATGTTTTGCTGTTTTTCTTGCTATACTGGATCTAGAAAACAGGCTTAGTTAAGAGGTTAAGAGGAGGTAGACTTTATTCTTTTCTCCATGAAAGGCGATCTCTAAATAAGAAATTCAGTTTCCAGTCAAGTTTCCACATTTTCTGTGGAAAGTACTCTCTGCCAGTTCATTATTTTTTAAAAAAAAAGGAGAAGAGAGAAATTGTTTAAATGAAATCTACAGTCCTCATGAATAATTTAATGTTACAAAACTCCAAATTACTTTATGTTGAATATCATTTACTAACCATGATCCTCTGAAATCTGATGGAGACACTTCAGTCAAGAACACATACGAGTATTTTAAAAACAGTCCGCTTCAGTATTCCCTTAAGATGCCCATGTAGAAGGCAAAATTTGAAAGAACTAATGAATAAGGAAGGCTTGGACAAATCCAAGTTGAGAGACATTAAATACCTGGCCTTTACACTTCAAGTACATCAAGGTCAAGAACACAAAGTAAGGTTGAGGAACTATTCCATCTTGAGACTGAGAAGACAAGTAAACAAAGAAGGGCGTAATCCTTAAATTGATGTTGAACCAGGAAAAAATAGCCATGATGGAAATTACGAGAACAACTGAAGGTAGCGTATGAGCTAAGTAATAGTACTGTATCATTGTCTAATATTCTGATTTTTTTCTTAATTATATTGTGATTTTGTAGAAGAATTTTCTCATTCCTAAGAGATACACACTAACTAGAGATAAGTAGGGAAAAATGGATGAATGGATAGATAGGTAGACAGAAATCACTAGTGAAATGTTTCTGAGACCGTCAAGTGAAACAGAAACTTCACTGTGGCAGTGATTAGAATAATAAGCAATTAATAAATAAAAACCAGCTGTGTCAAAAGTAGAACCATATGCTATAAAAACAAATCAATAAAAACCATCTGCTGTTTAAGCGCTAACAATATATTATTACTTCAATAAATGAGGAGAATAAAACTTAAATTTAAAGATTTCTTGAACTAGAAGCTTTTACAGATTGGTTTCATCATTTATCAATATATTTTTTAAAATATACTATCACATGATTTCAATTGTAAGTTAAAAATCTAGAGAATTTAAACCATAAAATTGTCCACAGAAATCAAATTCCAGATAAAGATTGATGAATTAAGTCTTTACTCATTGTCCTCCAAACCTTAAATTTTAAAGTGAAGCACTAATGTTAACAAAATAATAGTAATACAACAAGTAGCTTCAAGGTGATTATTATATCTTTCTCCTTTCAGAGAGAAAAAAAGAAGTTTATAGAGATTAAGTATCTTGCCGACATTTCAAATATGTATTATCTAGCAGATGTATAATATTACAATGGCTTGCCTCCCCCTACTCCTTAGACAAAGCTTTATGTCAAGGTGGGAGATTCTTTCCTTTTGTAACATCTACCTTGACATAAGGCTTGAATGCATCTATATTATTGCCAATGTTATTAAAACTTTCAGTGCTATAGTTTATACATAATAACTAGCACTTTAAAATGACTAGAATGATATTGCCAGAAAAAAAGGAAAGTGAAAATATTTCTGCTTTCTCACTATTTGTAGCAAGGATAAAACTCAAGATAGACTGATAGATATAACTATGTAGATATTCCATTGTTAGTCTCAAGCATCCAGCAGATTGCGAACCAACTGGCAATGCTTAGGTCCCAAATAATACACTCTGATTTACTGTTATTTTTCTTTTGCCAACCTTGTTCTCCTCAGAGAGTAGCAAATTGTGAGTATTCGCAGCATTACCAACATTGCATCTTAAAGAATAACATACAGCACACAGCTAGCTATAGCAAAGCAGAAAAGGAAGAAATTTTCTTTTTAAATATTTTTTTGTCAAGGTTCAGCTGGGGAAATCTACTGACCTACTTTGAAATTAAAATGCTGCTTTAGCACACGCGCACACACACATATACATGTACACACAGGGAATTTTCCACTGAGGTTGCACTTAGTAGCATATCAAAGCTCTATCAGTGACACCCAAATCACCATCTCTAAGGCAAGAATATGCCTGCTGAGTTCAGGCTGCTCACTAATTGCCCTGAATTTATTTTAACCTTAAACCTTTTAAAAAATATGATTATAGGAAATCCAACTCCACAATTAAACTAGAACATCATAATCATTTCCAGGAGTCATCTCAGTTCCCTTTTTTGTCTTGCAGTAAGTATTTCTGAGTTAACATTACACATGCAATCATCACAACAATAAATCTTCATTTTCAAAGCAGTATCAACTGAATGTTACAAAGAATAACAGACAAATCATTACTTCCATTATTGCAAGCTGAGACATTTAGCCCAATCTATGAGAGGTATTATGCATGTAATATAAAGTTATTATGGAATAAAGAAATTTGATGGCATAGCTATGTTTTTACTCACCAGTTGTTTCCACAATGCCTTCTAGGATGACGACAATCTCGAACTGTTCACTTTGCATGCTTCGCTGAGATAGGTCATAAAAGGGGCTTTTGGCATCGATCACGTGGCAAATCGTGAGGGGGGAAACAAGAAAAAGTTGATCTGCCCCTGTACTAAAACCTACATCCAGTTCAAGTTGATCAAGGGGAAGGAACTCACCCTCAGGTGTCTGCCGAGACTAGACAAGCACACAGAAAAAGAGAAGAAATCACCACTTGTACTGAAATTTGCAAGGAAGCCCAACAGTAATTTACATTATTGCCAACATTCTGCACTATCAATCATCTGCAACAAAATCCAAACAAATCATTATGCGGCTATGTTCTAGCAAATGGGCCGAAATCCCACATAACTCATGTGGAACATACATGCATTATTTATAATATACGACTTACTATAATTACCAGTCCCTAACTCATGAGCTTTGGAGAAACGCCTGGTCCAACAATGGCTGTTAACACAAACTGTGGAACTAACTGTACATGTGCTATGGCTTGACATAAATCACTAAATGATAACACACTGCATGCCAGATGTTTCTTCCTCTCAAAGCATATAAGTAGGCAATTCTTATGGAGTTAGTTAAAGATAAAAGGTTGATCATAATTTAAAAACAGATTTACTGCATTATTACAAAACAAGCATAATAATTTATTTTTCCAGGACATTTGAAAAGTAATAAATAGATATAAACTAGAATAGTGAAGATGTTATCATATTAAATAATGTTATGTACACAACAGCTCACATAATAAAAATAAAAGCAGATGCTGTTAACTAGTGGTTTTCGAACTACTACTAAATAACTGCATTAAAGTTGTTCATTTCTCTACCTATTTAACGAATTGTAAAAATAGTGAAAATTTATGCTCAAATGAATCTAAGTCAAAATGTAGTTTAAAATATCTATATTAGACAAACTTGTAGCTTACTAAAATTTTTATAAGACAGTGGCATTCAATAAAAATCACTGAAAAGGTTAATTCAACAAACTGCTTACATGGTGAAAAAAAAGTATACACATGATTATAAACAATTAGCAAGCCATGAAAATAAACTTAATTCCCTTTTCTATTCATTTTCCATATCTGGTCTTTGCATATTCGTATTCCTTATCTTACTTACAAGGACCACAAAAGCAAATATTTAGGTTTACATGCTGATGCTGGTAAAATAAAAGCTGGGTTAAGCAGTTGCATACAGAAAAATCAGGGTGGAGGGAGGCTTGCTGCTGGTCAAATGGGGTTTGGAAGAATCCAATATATTTTAAGAGACTCTTTGCAAAGCTAATTTAATAAACAAAACAGACTCCATAACACTGATCTGTCCAATGAATCAGTAGATTGAAGACAGAGTCTTTACTCTTAGAGTTCCAGAAAAGACAGAGGTTTTGTAAATGAGCTTGAAAACACTGAGAACTATGGTATATAGTGAGCTGCCCTCCACAGCAAAATAGAACCAAGACTTTAAAGTTGGTGACAAATTGTTACAGCAGCAATTGCAGATTCTTAAAAACAAAGCTACTCATTTAATGAAGCTACTTTGTAATTAGTGATACTCAGGAGTTTTGAGTAGGAAAAACATCCAATGAAAAGACAGAGACTATTTTTCTTCTCTGCCCTAGGAGTAGTTGATTAAATTTTTAAAAAGAAGAAGAAAATGACTACTGACAAGGGAAAAAAAAACAAACAAACAGAAAAACCTGATGGTGCAAAAATAAAAACAGCAGCTCTAACAACCAATGTTGGAGAAAACTAATCATTTCTAAGCCAGCAGAACTTTCCAAGTATACAGTTGTATAGTTATATTGATTATGTAGCAAAATAAAAGCTAAATACAAAGCAAAAATAAAAGCAAAAATCCTGGGTCATTGTTCTCCCACCTACTAAGAAACAGGTGCTATATAAACACAAGGTGGTATTCTGACATTTCTAGTTAATATCAGAATTTAGGTCATTTTACCAACTATTCTAAGCTCTGCTTTTCCTGCAGGAAATAAAAATATTCACAAATATAATTTTAAGCTCACTTTCCTATTCATTTTAAAATAATTTCCCCCAAAGAACATATATTTTTCTTACTTTTATATAATACACCAAGACTGAAATTCATCTCCCTCATTCTTATATTTGTTATTTATACATGTGCCTCATTCTCAGAGTAAGCTATTAGCTTCATATTCTCTGCTCATTCTACAACCCATGAAAAGAAGTGGCCTACAAACAGACTGGCTATCAGGAAAATGCCAACCTAGAACAAGAAATAGCTTATTTTTAGCAAGGCAGTTAATTCATATATAGGTAATTTACACTTAAATATGCATGAATCTATTTCATTCAGACTCCACATTATCTTCTGATTTTAAAAATGTGTTCCATATACTCGAAATTATGCCTATACCCTCCTCCAAATGCTTTATATCCTAAGTCTTGGCAGAAACAAAATTAACAACTGCATTTATTTTGTGATACTATAGGGAAAATAATACTTCATTTCACTGAATAAAGTTTTTCACAATTACATCTTTTTTAGATAAGTGAAATTCTCTACACATTCATTGGAAATTATTTCCCAGTGGGTAAACCTAAACCTTTATTTAAATGACTCTGCAGTACTACATATATCCACAATTTTATCTTTCAAGTCTTCTTCCATTTTGTTTGGTTAAGAGATATTTCAACTATCAATATGCTTACCTCACTAATTTCTGTTTGCTTCTGTGACTCTGTAGTAGACTGGGAAGCCTATTAATCACTGTGAATTAAAAGGAAAGCTTTTCTATTTAAAGATTGGGAAGAGATTGGCAGGTGCTTGTAGAACTGGAATTGTTTGAAGTCAGAGCTCCTGGCAAGAGCAAGGTTATCTTATCAACGCTCAGCCAAATACAATATTCCAGAAACTAATATATGCCTACCAAATATATCTTTAGAAGCAGGCACATTCTATTCTAGGCTTACAAGGAATTATAATCCAGGATTTTCTAATTCTGGTGCAATTCTAGAGATTTTCTGGAGCAAGGGGGGAAAAAAGCCTATGATAGTTTTAAGTTTCTCAACTTGTATAACTGGAGTTTGAGAACTATTCCTCAAGGAATTGTAATACATACATGACAAACACAAAGAAAAAAGAGGATTTATGTATATGCCTTTATAAAATTAAACTGTGATCTGTACCTTGAGTATGTAATAAATCAGTAGCAATAATATTTCATCTATTTCTAATAATCTTATTTATATAACAATTACTGCATTTCACTCAGAAATGTTGATAATAGGCAGAAAAAATTTAGAGAAAAACCTATTTAACCTTAATTTATTATGTTATCTTAAGAATTTTGATAAAAGAAGAATCTTTCATTAGTAAAGCAGTTTGCACCTAGTCTATGTTGTATCTTTTAGCTCTATAAATTATACCTCCTAATTCCAAAGGGAACACAGAATCATGATCATTTTTACATAAAAATATGTAAAGAGATACAGTCAAAATCAAAAAATTAATTCAAAATACCTGCTAAAGGTTAAGATTAATGTGGTAAATTATTAAAATTTCTGAGGTTGACTTTACTTGATGAAATAATCACTTAAGAGTCTTGAAACTATTGGATGAATAAGTGGGGGAAAGGTGGAATGAAAAACAGCTCATGGAAAATTAGTTAATTCTTTAAAATTTAGAACATAATTTGAAAACACTAGGACCTCAGAATGACTTCCATGTAACTTTTATTTTCAGTTGTATAGAATAACTTTTCGAAAGGAAATAAAGATCTCTTTGAAATTTTAAAGCTTTTCTGGCTGGTTGCATATAGAAAATTCTGGGAATTAAGAGAAAAATCAAGGAAATCTAAGGCATAAAGTTTGTTTAAATTTATTGTCCAAATAAATTATAAGTAGAATATCATAGATATTTGAAATTATTTTATACAATTTAGATTTCAGCAATAAAGTTATTATTTGTAATAAAATATTATTATTGAAATATACTATTTCTGTTATATATCCTTCAGTTAGAAGTCACATGGATTTACGTCTAGAACTTAGGGTTTGTGACTCATTTTATAGTCACAAGTACTAATTTCAAAGAAGCAGCTAATGTCAAATGACTTTGAACTCCCTTAGAGTCCAAAAAGGCCTGCAAGATAATCAATTACAAATTCTATAGGTGAAAAAAGAATCAAAAGTCATAGATGCTTGGAAGGGATTATCGTGGTCACGTACTTTACAAATATCTTTCTTATTATAGTGAAAGACTGCTGAGTACATATCCAAAGACACACACACATACACACACAGTGCTCTGGGATACAGTTACAACTACCCTTGGCATAACCAGATCCACGTTTGTTCATTCCCCTTCTGGGAAATTTGTGGTCAGTTGACCACATTCATTCAACATGGACAAACTTCACCAACACAATCAATCTCTTTGCTCTCTTTCTCCCATCTCTCTAACCCATAACTGTGCTATAATTTTAACTGTTGTGACCTTTCCTAGCTCAGAATCAAGCAAGGGGAATCTGGGGAAAAAAGAAAAAAAACATTTAATCACTAACATCTGACATGTGAAATGCACCTTTATCATATTCTAAGACTTGATCTACGCCTCTACCACCTTTCACACGTCTCCATTGGAAAAGGCAATGAGGGCCAGTGGTTCAGAAAGGAAAAGAAAACAAAGCAGGTGAAGATGGAGAGGGTGGCTCTTCTTGCCTACCATCTCTCCCCTATTCTATCTGAAATTTCACTTCTCTTTAAATGGGCAATGTGTGTGTCTATGTGTATGTTGAATATATGCTGAAGTTAGAAAATTACACGCAATGACATCAGGGTACCATGTGGAATCTAAAATTAGGAAATGAGCCAAAAGCAGGTACAAAGATAAAGAACAACAACGTCTTGTGACTCAAAGCTGTTCTGGCAATGGTTTTGGGATCAGACCAAAATTAGAGTCAGGCAGAGGAAAGTATGGACCTAGAATTTCATCTGGATAAACTACAATTGTACATTTTTTACTCCTTAAGTTTGAAATCCCATCAATATTCAGGTGGAAAAAATATGACCAACATCAAACCTAAAATAAAGATTTTTTAATGCTAAGCCAATTATCCCATAAAAATATGTTCATTTTTGTGAAAAGAAAGTTAACTTAAAGAATGGAATGTAATTTATCTTGTAATAAATTTTTGTGAGGCTTTTACTCCATTCAAATGAAAGAACAGCTTTATAATTCCTTGGGGACTTTTTATGGAATTTATAATAATAACTGTGGATGGGATTTGTAACCCTACTTACACATTGTCCTCCTACTCACCAAACACCCTCAAATCCATCAAGTGTTTTTCCCTGCTTCTCTTCATTTGTTCTTACCTACTGCTGTGTATTTGTGGGTCTTTGTGCCCTTATTTCTGTTCATGCTGTATTCCCCTAAGCACAAGCCACCCTGTACTTTGCAGGAACCATATTAAAAATAAAAAACAAACAAAACAACATATTACTATTATTTAAAAGAAGAATAATTATAGTCTTTAAAAGGAACCCAAGTTCTATACCTATTACAGAATTATTGTACTTGTGTCAGAGAAAGCAAAGCTAGGCTAAATACGAACTTTACTTTTTTAATAAGACATAATAAACCCACCTAAAAAAACCTCACTGACATTAAGATCTAGCCCAAGAGTTCTGGGGTACTCAGTCCTAGACTCCTTGAATCTTTTTACTAGCCACATGTATAATGTTCAGGATAAGAGTGTTTTTTTTAATAGATATTCATTTGTGAATTATTTTATTTAAAAGAGATGACTAATAATCTCAAGATTAAAACTAAAGTGCAAACTGGCCAAGATCAACTGGGGAAAAGAGTCAGTCATATAAAATAGGGTCATATAGAGTCAAAAATCATAATGACATTTAAGTGCAAGGTATAGAATGAAGACAAACTAATAAATATATGGAAAAAAATCAGGAATTATATGGTCCAGGAATCACTGTGGCTAAAAGATTAAGACATATGAAGAGAATGAAGAGCTTATTAGTTTTGCAGGTTCAATTTTGTTTCTTATAGCATCTTCACTGGATCACAATCATATGAGGAAACCAGATAACATCCAATTTTGAGTATCCATATAAATGGAGAATAGAAAACATGACTATAAAAATAATATAAGTGATATATTAAAAGATAACTGGGAACCATTACTTTTCACCAACTGAGAGTTTAAGGGTTACATAGCTGACATCCTAGGAAAGAAAGATGATGACTATTTTCCATGAATAAAAATATGAAAAAATAAAATTATATTTCCATGAGAAAAAAATATCTTTACCACTTAATTTTAAATTATGTATCTAACAATAGTTGATTTTATGCTTACTTTATGTAAACAAGGTTTGACCGAGTATCTATACATACACACACATATACAAATGCATACATGTAAGTATAATGGCTTCTTGACAGTAAGTGTGCAAGCTCTTACATGATGCATCAAAAAGTTTAAATCTTTCCCTATTAAGATGGAAGTCTAGGGCAGTCGACCATTAGTATTAGATTTGTGGGAAGGAGTGAGATTTCCAAATCCTTTTAATCCAACACTAAATTACAAGGTCCAAAGTATCAACCATTAGTCTCAACTCCCTAACTCAGGCATTTTTATTAAAATTTTAAACTGGATGTTATGTTAACTTAACACAACTGTGCCATTCATTAGTTCCTATATTTTAGATTTCTTAAAAAAGACAGCTAAAATAAACTGAAAATTCAAAAAAAAAAAAAATATGGGGATGAAAAGAGAAAGACCACTCATCTTAAAAGAGCTTCCTATAGCTGTATTTATAATAATATTATAAATTTTAAAGAATAATTTCCAATTATATTCTAAAATTTTTATTTAATCTACTTTCATTTTTTCCTAAGTAGAAAAGGACTGATCACTCCAAGCACACAGTTGGAAGATCTATATTTAAATATCAAAATAAATTTCAGTATTTGCAAGCTCAGAAGATAGGAATAGAGTTGAAATAAAATTTGCTTTCATGTAAGTTAACAACAGTTAATAATTAAGCAGAAAAACTATAAAAAAAACTTCCATCAAGAAAGAGAACCCCCAAAAATGCATGAAAAACCTCACAGTGGTGAGGATTAGAAAGCCACATGAATGTTCTTACTGTCTTTGCAAGAATAGAAAGCGCTTTACAATCATCAAATAGAATTCTTACATTAATGTTTACAATAGGCTTTACTCAGCAAATAAGAAAACAGCAATAGAAAAAAATACAAATGAAATTAAATTAGGTAATAGGAAGAACTCATACAGACTATAATAACTATTGTTAAATATTAAGCTTTTGTTGCCTTAAAAATCTATGTATTTCTTTGTATTAAAGATACATAAATTTTACATTTAAAATCTCAAACATGGGTTAAGAAAAGAAACTGAAATGTGTAACAATATTTAATAAGATGTATAAGACTAACATCAAAATATTATTGCTTTAAGCTTTTGGTATAGCTTCACTTTAAAAATATAGTTGGCTGCTTTGGGTCACTTCATCTCAGTCCCTAAGAGAAAATAAGAGTCATTTACTAAAAGCAAATCTTCCCTCTAATTTTGCTGAATGTTATCATTTTCCCAATAAAACATGGCTCCTTTTTAATGAAGTCTAAGGAAATGACAAGAACTCTGAGAATTCATTTTAGTCACCATGGCTACTGGACAAATCAACTTCAAGCAAACTACAGTAAGCGACTGGATGAAGAGTTGCCACTCATCAACCCTCTCCCTTCACAAAAAAATCAGGACAGAATTTCATCATAATTTTGTTTAGATATAAACTGATGCCACATGCCAATCAATTTTACTTTTAACCCTGACATGTTCCCAACATATCAAAAGTAAAGAATTTTAATAGTATACATATTGTTTTAATTAGATGTTTTTAATCACCTTGTGTTAATATAGCACCTTGCTCCAAATTTTCCAACACTAGAAAACTATTTTTTTAATAAAGACACTTCTTACAGTACATGCGCTACATGGTCTCATGCAGAAAAATCACTATCAGCGTCCTGAATCACTAGAGACCCAGGGCTTTAGATTCACTATAACTTTGTAAAAAGCAAAAACATAACCAAAACATGCTATGTATATTAATTCTATTTATTTCTGACTTCTGATCAATCTACAAACATCTAAATATGTTTCCTTAAAAAGATATGATTTAATAAATTATTTATATGTTTGAAACACTAGAGAATAGCAATAACTGACCTTTAAGGTCTAATTTTTAATTTCTAGTAGATCAATCAATATGGTAAACTATTCTTCAGTAAGAATCTCAAAGTGACACACAAACATGGCTTCCACGAGAGACTTTTGCAATATATTTACAAAATGTGCCCAGTACACCTAACCTAAAAAAGAGGCTATGTATCTTGTTCTATACATAGAAACAGGCACATACAACAAACATGTCTACAGCATGTTTAGCCTGATCCAAATATCTCAGTTCAAACAGTGGTCCATAGCAGGATACACTAAGTTAAAATGTTTTAAAAATTACATGCAGCTCGTTGGAGTTTTATAAAGAATATGATCCACTCAAATTACACAATTATCTTAATTAACATATACATTGGAACTAGATTAAAAATTTTCCAGAAAGCTACACACAATTTGTTTATTTACTGTCTATAGCATAGGAAGTATATGCATATGATGTGAAGTGACAGGACAACTGAGCTACTTTAATTTAACACAATCCTGAGCAAGATAGTCAAAATTGATTAGGGCAAGACCTTATAAATGAATGATAAAAATAACACAAGAGCCAAACTTTTTAAAAGCACGCAGTTCTACTTTAACTGCCATGTAAACTGAAGCTGTATAAAACCATATAGACCTGGGACATAGAATTGAAATTTCAAAGGTAAAATGTCAACCTAAAATTTTTATTAGTGCTAAAATTGTGAATGTGGCTATGGCTTTCTATGCAATGTCAGATAAATTGTTGAGATTGTATTGCAGTCATCTTTCTCAGTTTATGAACATTTGAAAACTAAGGAGAATCCTTCAAAAAGATGAACTATAAATAACACACAGAGAACTGGGCTTGTATCCCTCACTCTAATTGGGTTAGTGTGCAGAGTGGGCTTCTCTCCTTGTTTGTAGTGGTGCCCTCTAACGACTAGATGGACCTTGCTTTAAAAATCACTCCAGAAGCGATTTCTTTTTGCATTTACACGGCTGTTGGTAGGAAGTAATCTTCTTTAATAGGTACTAGGAAGTTTCAGGTGAAATCTGTAATCGACAAAGGCTTCATAGAAACAAGCAATTAAGAATAAAATTAAAGAGACTGCAGGAAAAGCACTCAGCTTGCACAGAGTACTTCTCTAGGATAATACTTAGTAAAAATAAAAATTGATAACAACCAGGTGTTACTTTTTTCACTTTATAAACTGCTTCTCCCATCTGTGTACTTGTTAAAAAGATAACCACAGAGTTATTGGGCCTGAAGCAATAATCCACTTGCTGGTACTACTAGGGAGGGGGAGGAGGAGGAAGAGAGAGAACTACAAATAAATAAATAAAGCCTTAGGTGAAAATTGAGGTAAGTTCAGCACCTTTTGTCTTCAGACTAAAAGCCTGTTCAGTTTTACTACTTCAAGTTTACTGGAATCGTGTACTGACAACAAATTCAAAGCTCTCTAAATAGGAAAAGAGCCAGGGTAGGAAGAACAGGGCATTCCTGTACCTCAGAAGTCCAGGAGCCAACACCACTCGGTAAGTGTTATTAGTCCTTCAGAAAGCGATACAAGTATGTCCGATGAATATAAATAAGAATAAAACAAACAACTGCAAGAGAATGGGTGGGAAAAGAACAGAACTGTCGATTGTACTCTGCCCCATCCTCCACCCCGAAAAAACAAGTTTGCCTGTAGCGTAAGACAGACTAGGAGCCTGAAGGTAGCTCTCTAGTGGGTTAATTCCCCCGAGCGTGGGGAATGGCGGCCGCCAGGTGGGGAGGGGGAGGACAGCACTTACTTTGAGCAGCTTACAGCGGATCTGCGCGGAGACCATGTGGCTGTTGCGCAGGTTGCCCACTCGGAACATGAGCGTGAGTTTCCCGTCCCTCATAGAGATCACCGCGTGCTCGCTAAACATCAGGGTCTCCGCGCGCTTCTTGGGCTGGGACATCTTGATGAACATACAGCCGATGAGGAAGGCGTCCACGATGGAGCCGAGAATGGACTGGAAGAGGAAGAGGATGATGCCCTCGGGGCACTTGTCGGTTATGTAGCGGTAGCCATAGCCGATGGTGGCCTCGGTCTCGATGAAGAAGAGGAAGGCCGAAGGGAAGTTATAGACATTGGCCACGCAGGGCGTGTAGTTGCCGACGTGGGCTTTGTTCAGGTCGCCCCGAGTGTAGGCGATCACCCACCACATGGACGCCATGAAGAGCCAGGCCACTGTATAGGTGAGGATGAAGATGAAGAGGTTCCAGCGCCACTTGAGGTCCACCAGGGTGGTAAAAGGTCCGAGAGGTAGCGGCTCGTCTCACTGCCCAGGTTGCCGTGTTGGACATTGCACCGGCCGTTCTTGTCCACGAACCGCTGTCGCTTCTTCTTGGGCACAAGCTGCTGCTGCGGGCCCTGGCCCGGCCCCTGAGGCTGCAAGCCCGAGCCGCTGGACGAGGTGGTCACTACCTGGTAATCGTCCCCAAATTTCCTTCGGAGTGCAGACATAATACGGAGGGGCGAGCCAGATTCAAACGCGAAGCGAAGGCGCAGGAGCCGAGCGCTGCAAACCAGCACCAATAAGGAGGTGGGGGCGGGAGAGAAAGGGGGGACCAAAACCGGCGCGCCTGGGGTGGGGGGCGCACCCGGCGGTAGCTGCGGTCTCTGCCCCCCGCAGACGTCTCTCCTCCCCTGGGACGGAGGCTTTCTCTCCACGCTGAGTCTTAAAACCGAAAAAAGTGTTCTCCCACACTCAAGGCAGGAGGGCTGCGAGGACCACGAACCCAAGCGCGAATTCGCCTCCAAGCTTTTCCAGGCTTCTCCTCTCTGCCCCCACCACCGGCATCCCGGGGGCCACCTCTCGCCTTCTCACAGCCCCCTGACTATCCTGCCGCACTCCCAAACTGACTGCTTTAAAATTAACGAGTTGACCAGCGAGTTCCTCCCCACCGGCCAACTCACCGGGTTGCCCAAGCAGCACTACCTGCTCCGACCAGACCCTCCCCCCCCACCCCGCCGCTCCCAGCTCGCCCGTCCCCCCCACCCCCCGGGACGGCTGCCGGCTCCCTCCGGCGCTCCCGCCTCCTATCTTTTGGCCCAAATCCCGCCCAAAGGCATCTCTGCCCGGGCACGGGTGCAGCAGCCCCTACCCACGTCCTCCCGGCTCAGAGTCCCCTCTCCGGACTCCAGAGACGCGTCCGCCTGCCGTCCGCTGGCCGCGGAGTTTCCACGGGCGCCACCAGGGCCCCCCCGGCCGCCCCCGCGCCCGGTAGAGGTGGCGGTGCGCTACAGCCCGGCACTCACCCTGGGGGAGAGGGCAGGAGGCGGCGCCGCGGGCGGCAGCGGCCGCAGGGCCTCGCACTCTGCCCTCAAGGCTCTTCTCGCCTCCACTTTTCCCGGCGCACCACGATGGGCGCCAACGCCGGTCCCCCAAGCTCCGCGCCTTCCTGGGGGCACCGCGCGGCCCCCACCGGGAGGATCCTGGTGCACCGGGCACAGGAAGACTTGGGAGCGGGACTCGAGGGTTCCTGGGCACCGCCGCGCTCTCCTAGCTGCCGACAAAGGTGCTGCTGAAGGGGGTCTGAGCTTCGGGATTCGGGTCAGACTCTCAGGTGAAATACCAGCGCCGCTCCAGCTTTTCCTCGGCTTCACGGCGCCTGCCTTTTTCCTCTTCCCTCCCTGGCCCCCCACTCCCGGTCCGCGTCTCTGCGGCCCGGGTGGGAAGGAGCGAGGCGCGAGCCGGGGGCGGCGGGAGAGTGGTGTGTGTGCGGGTGCTTGTGATCCGCTGCAGAGCCGCGCTAGCCCCGCCTGTCCTGCTTCCCCCGCTGTTTCACCAGCCTGAATTGCACCTCCGCGCCTCAGTTGAGCCTGCAGTGTCTGGCAGCTCAGGAAAAAGCTAGCCCCTCCAATGAGATGCGACTCTAAATCTGCTCCCCAAAGCTAGCCAACTCTTCTTCCTCGTCCCTCTGCATCAGGCAGAAACCCCCCAACAAGCAGGAAAGGCTTCTCTTTGAAAGGGGAGAAGTATAATGTGTCTGTATAACTAGGGCTCTCCTTTACACGGATGCCTGGGTTTAAGGATGCACCATAAAGAGAGACCGCAACTGGCTTCGTGATAAACCTGTTCAGAACTCAGAGCTGCCAGTAGCAGAGGGGGCTCAAGATGGGAACAGAAGAGACGGGAGACACTCTTAGGAGAGCTCACAGTCCTGCCTGAGAATGGCTCTATCAGAAAGGCTCAGAATGTCCGGAGTTAATGTGTGGCTGTAATTGAAGGATGAAGGCTGGATTGTAACAGCCCAGGCCTGGCAGTTAACTTAATGGAAGGGCAAAGTGCAGAAATAGCTAATATAGCGCCCATGTGGAAACATCAGTTTGTTTACCACATTTCATGTTTGTTCTAAGATGCCATGGTCTCTTATGGCATATTCCATTCATTCCAGATCCATAAAATTGAGTTGTTGGAAAATCATCAAATCATGGGATTATGAAAACAAGGGGCTGCTGTAAGACTCCCAGGCAAAGGAAAATGAATCTTTCTACTAATTCTCCTCTAATAGGTGCTCTCTTCTAATTCTCTCTCAACCTTAGTGCAGGTCAGCCATAAGTAGAGGACTCTCGCCCTGTGGTTTGGTTAAAATCCCTACGCCAGGTTACAGACTTCTCCTGCAGGCTGTCTGATAAGAGGTCAGTGACTGTGATTCTTTAGGATTACGTAAGAAGGGAAAGTGACCCTGTGGGAAGCGGAAATTTCTCTGGGCCTGGATCATAGACCTGATTTGAGTTTTGGCCCTGCTATTTACAAACTGTGTGACCCTGAACAAGTTGCACACAACGTCTTTGACCCTCAGCTTTCTATTCTGGAAAATTAGGAGTTTGAACATTTTCCCAAAGTTGATACCTGAAAAGGAGAATGAATGTGGTTTTATTAACTCTTCTAGCTGCAAAGGATGTCATAGACTGGGCTGTAAAGTTGCAATGAGGCCAAGAGATGAGGAATGAGTGTTTGGAGTTGGTCTCAAGCTGTGAACTAGCACATATTCTCCTCTCATCTCTGACTGCTCTCCTCCTAAGTCATGATGCCCTTGCCAGGCTGGCTTCTTTCAAATCCTGAAACCCACTGAGGCATAATCCTCATCATTGGACCTTTGTTTATCTGTGTTCTCTTTCTGAAATGTTCTTGCCATGGCATTCCATATTGCTGATTTCTTCAATCATTCACCTCAGCTTGAATGTGTCCTCCTTAAGGAGCTCTTTCACTAGCCTCTCATCTACCCCCTATCACATCAACTTAGTTCATCTTCATGATACTTCTTTTTCCAGCTACTATTTTCTTCATTTGTTTCCTGTTTCTCTCTCATTCTGTCAGAGTCCTGGAATGGAAAAGCACACATCTTGTCCCTAACACCTCGAACACTATCTGTCATGTACTGGGTCCATAATAAATACTTATTCAATCAGTAGCATATACCAACATACATATATCACTA
Source organism: Bos mutus (assembly GCF_027580195.1). Taxonomy (NCBI): domain Eukaryota; kingdom Metazoa; phylum Chordata; class Mammalia; order Artiodactyla; family Bovidae; genus Bos; species Bos mutus. Next base: position 94,519,848 of record NC_091618.1, on the reverse strand, counting down.
GAAACTCCACCTGTACTGAGTAATGCAAAATTAAAAGTTATCCCTAAATCAGGTCACTTAAATAATTTAATATAAAAAAGCACGTAAATTAAAGCAATCCTTCCTGTGCTTGTTAGTTTTCAAACTGATATTCAGTCAGTTGCCAAATCCTTTGATTGTCCCTCTGATCTCTCTTTTTTAAATGCTACTTTCTTCAAATCGTCATTTCGTTTTAGACCCAAAGTCAAGTGATGTTCTTACCTTTAGCCTTTTACTCCTTCAGGCTGTCCTAGGTAATATTACTAGGTCTGTCTCCTTAGAATCGTATCCATTTATCAGTGGCATGGAAACCAAAGAGTTATTTGATTATTTCATTTAATTATATCATTTCCAAGCTTTTAAACATTCCCTTAAAAAAAAAAGTTTTTCTATGAAAAACCTTTGCCATTTTCCAACACCCAATCTTTTTTCCCAAACTTTAAACTTTTATTTTGTATTGGGATATAGCCAATTAACAATGTTGTGGTAGTTTCAGGTGAACAGCGAAGGTACTCAACCATACATATACATACATCTATTCCCTCCAAACACCTCTCTCATCCAGGCTGGTATATAACATTGATCGAAGTTCCATATGCTATACAATAGGCTCTTGTTGGTTATCCAGTTTAAATATAGCAATGTGTACATGACCTTCCCAAAGTCCCTAACCAACAACCAAATTTATAAACAAGTTTATATGTTAAGAAGCATAGTCTAGTCTAGAGGCTAGAAGGGGGAAATCACTTGGGTCAATGTCACAGACTTAATACGTAGAAACTTTGAGATTTGAACACAAAGCAATGACTCTTTAGAACCTGGTTGCTCTGCCATCATTTCCCAGATGCATAGAAAGGAATCTGGGATTCCTGCTCCACAGCCAGGGTCTCCCTCCACTCCACCACACTGCTCATACAGGTTGAGATCTAAGGTCCACCAGAATATAGCCTAACCTATCTTTCCAAAATTATCTCCTCTGTTCCCTTTAATGTGGTCTCTGATTCAGACAACTTTGGTTCTGCAATTTCCTGAACATTAACTGCATTTGCTCAATGTCTGTCCTGTCACTTTAAGTTTTCTTTTTCTATTCCTGAAAAGTCCAAATTACCATCTCTAGTGTATACATGGAGAAGGCAATGGCACCCCACTCCAGTACTCTTGCCTGGAAAATGTCATGGACAGAGGAGTCTGGTAGGCTGCAGTCCATGGGGTCACTAAGAGTCAGACATGACTGAGCGACTTCACTTTCACTTTTCACTTTCATGCATTGGAGAAGGAAATGGCAACCCACTCCAGTGTTCTTGCCTGGAGAATTCCAGGGACGGGAAGCCTGGTGGGCTGCTGTCTATGGGGTCGCACAGAGTCGGACACGACTGAAGCAACTTAGCAGCAGCAGTGTATACATAAGCGAAGGGGGAAATTTCTTAGTTTTTATTTCAAGTGCCATCTCCCCCAGCTTTACCTTATGCTCCCCCTAGCCACAATCATCCCTTCTCTGAATTCTAATTCCCCTAGATTTGCAATATGGCTTTTACTTTCTGGCCTGTGCCTGAGTTCAGAATTTACCAAGATTTCCCTTGTAAAATGGTAAACACCCTGAACATCCACCTCTTGATATTTAGATACCATCTAGCACTCCAGCTACCCAACCCTGCCTTGCAAAGTTAAATATTTAATACATTTTAAAAAAGAACATAAACTACTGAGCCTACTGTAACATGCCAGGAAACTTGCTTGAAACTTTACAGTTACTATTCCTGTTTCAGAGCCTGCAAGATGGTAGAGACGAGATCCCAAAGCATGTCTCCCCATTTTCAAGGTATCTCTTGGAGAGAAACAGTACTGCCTGATAAGTTAAAGATTTTTCAGGATGCCATCATTGTCACACTTTACATGTGACTGAGCTTTTGACCTCTTTGTGACATCCAGTCCCACTCCTTGAAAATGTTTAAAGATGAATCAAGCACATCTTCCCCTGTCAGGGCAGCTGCTTCCATGATGAGGTTCTGGAGAGCAGCCAGCCCCGCGGTGCTGAGGTCAGGCAAGACGTGTAGAGAATGGATGACAGAAGGCCACCTAATCAGGTGCTGTCTGATGAACTGAAGTGAAACACTGTGGACAGAATGGGTCAAAGACAGGAGAGGCACACAGTTTCAGCCAAGGCCACAAAGCCAGAACAATGTGGAAAATAGAACTGGAGAATACACAAGCTACCATTTAAAGACAGGGTGGTAGATTATCAACAAAACTACCATGCAGTTCTTAGCTGGAGGAGGGGAAGGAATCAAAGCTATATTTAACAACCAACTCAGTTCTAAACAAGCTACACATTTATTCTTCCCAGAAAGTGATTCTGGCAATGTCTTATTTGCTGTGTCCAAAATTAGTAATAACACGAATAACTGTAACTTTAAAAATGAAGGATATGATTCTGTGTTTTAATACTGAAAAAGCATGACTTTGCACTTGCACTCACCCTATTATATAACAGAACAGTGTGGAGAAAAGAGTATATTTAATGTAAAAGAAAAAACCCTCTGCCCCCGAGAAGTCCAAATTCTAAAAATGACTTAGTCTGCCAACTGTGAAAAAAGCAAGGCTTTGAACATTTCAGCATACCTGGGGTTCATCTCCTCGTCATTCACTTATTGTTACTGTGACTCCCACCACGCGACAGTCTGCATGGCCAGAAATATTAATTACTCCCAGGTGAAAATGGTATTATATTTAATACTCCTTTACTCCTAGTCCTACCATTCTCCAAAGTCTGGTGAAGGGATGGGCAGGCTTGGGATCTGAAGCTCTTATGCTTCAAAAGCTAACATATCCCATTACCACCATAAGCTCTGCTATATTTGGGAAGAGGTCACTCTTTGAAATTCTGTATGCAATTTTGGGCAATAGAATGGTTTTTTTTTTTTTCCAATCCTCCTAAAAAAAGAAATACTGAAGTTATTTTCTCTCTTGCCAAAAAAAGAAGGAAAAAAAAATGAAAGGGAGAAATCAGTTTGAGATCTGATTGCACAGACTTGAGAACAGAGGCATTGCCATACCATAGCAGATGACTCATCCAGTCCTTCATCTTGGCTCCGAATCCTGGCCTCTGCCAGAGGATTCAGAGAAAGGCAAGATGCCATTGTCACTTGGAGACCGTTTATTTAGTGAGAATTTTTCTGACATAAACCTGCTCTTTACACCAGTCCCATACATGGGAATACTCTGGTTTATGAAAGACTAAAGACTTTTAAAAAGTCTTTCAAAACTAAGGTCTGTTAGAAAAGAAATAATTATCAGACTCAAGGGTTTATTAAGGATATGAAAGAAAAAATAATTTCCTATTGGAATTATGTCAGTTGAAGTTATATGTCTGAGAATTTCTCCCCTGAGAACACTGATAAAGTCCCAGATGTCAAAATATGTACAAAAATGCTGCTTAGTTCAATACAACACACACTTAATGTGCATAAACCATGTGCCCAGCGCTATGCCAAGGGTTGTGCACGTCAGAAATGATAACGATGTAACATAAATAAAATATGTAACAACAGCAATAATAATACAATGTAGTGAGCATCTAAAGGAAAAAGATTGCTTTAGTTAAGGTTCACAAGAACGAGTCTCTTTAGGAAATGCTTCTGAAGGTGAGTTTTCCAAACCTATGAATCACATACATTTTTAGGCATTAAATTATCTCTATCCAAATGACTTTATTTTAGATATCCAAAGACAGAGTTTTAATGTCCAGAATTCTAAGAGGTAACATTTCTACATAATGGAATAAGAAGTCACTTATACTCATAAAAAGTTAAACACTAAAATACTGGAAGAAAAAATACGAAGAGTAGCATTTTGGAACAATAGAGTACATTTTTCATGCTAATTTTTGTGCTAGTATACACAGAAAAGATTGTAATTAGTTTCCACTATGGGAAAGTAAAAATGCAACTTTCGCCATTTTCATTAAAATGTTAGAAGATTGACAGATTGTGTCAGTACAATTTATCTGGAAGCAGATACACAGACAAAGCTAGGAGGGCAAAAGTTTTCTTAGGGGTGACACTTGGAAGAGGAAGAGACAGAATGAAGCAGAAAGAGCCTTTAGGCTGTGATGTTGATCTGATGCTAATGAAAAGAAAGGTGAGAGGAAGTAGAATAGAGAGACACTCAGACTGTGATGCAAATTGGCCAACCCCATGGGGAGCAAAATTTGACCCCTGGAATAGTGTCCATACAAAGTCAGGCACAGATAGCCCTGTCCCATGGGCTCACTGAGCTGTCATTGGCTAGGGGATGCCCTCAGAAGAACATGACTGGCTGAATGCTGCAGCAGACCAGGAAGATGCTGTCACCAGAAGCCAGACCATCCCTTGCGCTCCTTCCAGCTGAAGGCATTCTCCAGGGCAGATCATATGGCAAACCTCCATGGCTGCTAATCAGAGAAGTGTAATCTATCAGAGTCTTTTCAGAAGTTTTGTTACAAATATCCAGAAATACTAGTATAGTCTAAACAACTGTTTATGACTGTGTTCATAAATCTTCAGTTTTGTCCTGGTACAATGACATGAATGTCTCTCTCTCTCTCTTTTTTTTTTTTTTTCCCGGGCAGGAGTGAAGGGAGTAATAGCCTATGGCCATGTTGATCTTGTCTTCAGTTTTAGTATTCTAGAGGGTAGGACTATATATATATATATATAACTTCTTTTAGCATCTTCCAAGACTGAGGCAGCTTGACAGAGGGAGAGACAAGAGTCATGAAACAGTTAGGCATAGGACAGGAGAAGAGAGAAAAAGATAAATTATGGCAGAAAATACACGAGATGATAAAGAGATGGAGGATGGAAATCAAGCAACATTTCATAGCAGGAAACCCAGATTAGAAAGGAAAGTGCTGCTATGTGTGCTCAGTCGTGTCTGATTCTTTGAGACCCTATGTTCTGTAGCCTACCAGTCTCCTCTATCTGTGGAATTTTTCAGGCAAGAGTGAGCTGGAATTTCCTTCTTCAGGGGATCTTCCCAACTCAGGAATTGAACCCGTGTCTCTCACATCTCTTGCATTAACAGGTGGATTCTTTACCACTGTGCCACCTGGGAAGCCCCAGAAAGGAAAGCGGAACAACATGTAGAATTTTCTGAAATCTAATTATCCTGTTATCATTTCTATCAATAACTGTGCATTAGCATCGCCTTGTGACCTCACCCCAGCTCATTATATCAGATTCTCTCTGCATAAGGCCCAGGCATCAGTGTTTTTCAAAAGCCCCCTTGGTGGTTCTGACAGCACAGCTAGGACTGGGAAACATTGGTTGTAGGAACTGCTTGCTTATGGTGGATGAGCTTCCCTGGGAAATGTCACATGTAGAAGTATCATCACTCTTTCTTCCCCATTCCTCAAAGGCCCCGTCCTTTGATTAACTGGAGAAAGACAGTTGGGATTAGTAACCCCTTGTTCTATGAACTGTCACAAATCACCAGAGTCCAACACCTGCAGATCTGAATGCAACGTAACAGGAAGATCTTTCCCTCCTTGAAAAGCACCTGGGCTAAGCAGGACGCAGTGCAGGTTGCTTGCAGTTTCATCCAGTCCTACCACCCACACTCATAAATAATGCAACTGAATAGAAGGATCTGGGGCCACTAAATTCTTAAGCCTATTAATGTTTTAAGTTTTGTCATTAATAATGTTTCTACAACTTTCCCTGAATGCAGATGTAAATTTAGAAATTCTGCCTTTATAATCTCTCTTCACCACTATTTATCATACTTTCCTGAATTAAAAACACTGAAACTAGGAAAGGGAGGGAGAGCGGAAGGAAGAAAAGGAGGGAAGAAGAAAGAGCACAAAAATTAAAACTCTCACAAAGATCACTGATCAACCTGTGGCAGAGCACGTTACCCGTGAAACTAGGTGGCCGCGTCGGCCGACAGCCAAGCTGAGATTAGCAGATCTCAGCTAATACATGCTTTGTATTACATGATTAGCTGGAGAAGACTGGGTAAAGAACAATTACAGAAATAAAGACAATAACAACTAGAAACCGGAATGTCCTTTTTTTATACACACTTACTTCTAAAATTCCTCCCAGTTTTTTACTCAGAGAAAACTCTCAATATTTTTTTTCATTTAGCTTTGCTTTCATTTAGTAAAATGACATCGTAAACTCACCCGTGTTAGTGATGATCCAGCCATCCAGCGATCATCTTCATGTTCCTTATGAGATAACAGAAGAGGCGCTGTGGGTTGGTAAACTCCAGGGGTAGAGTGGAGGAAGTGCACTAAAACTCTGCGTTTCCCTCTTACATGGTTCCTCCTCCAACTTTCAAAGTGGGTACTTCAGCAATTCAAATTTCTGGTTGGCTAGACTAAGCAATTATTGTCAAAACTGCTCTGAAAGTAAAGATTATATCTAGTTTATTCATAAAGAGCTTCTACCTATTTATTATGACACCATAGATTATACTGAGGCTCTGAAAGCATCTTGGCATTGAAGTAATAATTAAATGTAATGATTCTCCAAAGCTAGTCTTTTTTTCCCTCTCTCATCTCTACTAATTGAAAAGTCTCTCCTCCAAACAGAGCTTAGGTGATTGACACTTTTTTTTTTTTTTTTAAATTAGTGAATTTCTCTGGAGAGAGAGGATAGGTGTTAGGAATCTATTATGCAGGTAAGATAAAGAAGATGCCTGCTGTTCAATAGTTACCTTTCTATACTGTTTTTGTTTTGCATCAAGATGAACAACCAAAGAAAGAAATTAAACATACTGTGAAATGACCAAATAATGGACCAAATAATTCCATGTATGTAGAAATAAAATTTTTCCAGCAAGTAGTTTTTAGCAAAATCAAAGAACAAGGATGCAACAATTAGAGAAGGGGAGAAAGAGAGGATGGAATAGCGAGGTCATAGCCCAGTTCTAGCCATCAGTAAAGTGCTTATCTTTTTTTGTATTCTGTGAGGCTAAAGTTGCTGCTGATGAAATGTCCTCACATATTCTGTCAATGTCAGAATGCAAACATCACTAAATAAACCCTTGTGTCAAAATGTCACATAGTGATTATTTATGCTTCTTGACAATACCAATGAATGACAAGGCTGCCTCTATAGCTGCGAGAGGTTGCATATCAATTGTTAGAGGTAACACAGATGAAGGACAGCGTAGTCAGCAGAAATTCATTTAAACTGTGCCATTAAATTAGGTATGTTACCAGCAGCCTACACAGTAGACACAACTGTGATTCTCCTGATTGAAAAAATATTGACTAAACAACTTAATGCAAAGCATTTAATGATTAAATGCCTTTCTGAATCCCTGCTATCAAGTGGATAGTCATACTGAAGGAGAAGTGTCATTTATTTTTCTCCTTTATTTGCATGTTGTTTCAGATGTTCTTTCTTCTGGTATTGAATTTGAAGTCCATGTACTTACAGGAGATTGCTATCACCAATAAAGTTTGGATAACACAAAATAAACCCAAATGACACAGTGATAAAATCTTTGCAATATATACACAAAGGGACTAAGATATCCAGCCCCTTTGTTCCTGAATCCCTTGTCTCCTCTCCCAGCTAAATGAGATAAGTGAAGTTGCTCAGTCGTGTCTGACTCTTTGTGACCCTATGCACTGTAGCCTACCAGGCTTCTCCATCCATGGGATTTTCCAGGCAAGGGCACTGGAGTGGGTTGCCATTTCCTTCTCTCTAAGGTAGGTCAATGGGATAAAACTAAGTATTGTGAAAATATTTTATCAAATCAATCAGTAAAATCTGAAAGGTGATTATAAATCTGTCACCATACATTTTCAAATATTAAAAATAATTTTAAAACATTGTTTTATTAGGGATAACACTCTACTAACATTTTCCTCTGTTCATCATCCTGACAGGTACTAATAAATTAGATGTTCGAAACACAATTCTATGTTAACTGAATCTCGAGGCTTTTGGTGTGTGTGTGGGGGGGGGTCTTCACTGTGACCTCTGATACTGTCCCCAGTTGTTGGAATATGAACCCTTGCTTTGAAATTTCTGGCTTTGTGATCTTAGGTAAGTTACTGATGTCTCTGTTTCTCACTTTTCTTACTGTTAAAATGAGATAAAAGTAACTTTTTTGAGGTAGTATGATGTGAGAATTAACTGACAATCTAAATAAATCATAGTGTCTAATATTTGGCACAAAATATTTTCAAATTCACTGAAAAGCAAATAAAAATTATCTTTAAATGAATAAAATATGCACAGGGAGAACGTCTCACCTGCTATTAGCCTACAGATGATTTTACGGCCACAGAAATATAATGAAATTAAAGCAACAACTAAAGATTTTAGTATATTCACCTTCTTAGGTAACATTGTAAGTTACAAGTTATAAACTCTGTTTTCTCAAGTCAACAGAAATGAATGTGCCTGTTTTCATTCCCTGTTGTTGTTCCTTAGTCACTAATTCGGGTACGACTCTTTTGCAAGCTGCATGGACTGTAGCCCTCCAGGCTTTTCTGTCCAGAGAATTTCCCAGGCAAGGGTTGCCACTTGGGAATGGGTTGCCACTTCCTTCTCCTGTGGATCTTCCCAACCTAGGAACTGAACCTCAGCCTCCTGCATTGGCAGGTGGGTTGTTTACAGCTGAGCCACCAGGAAAGCCCTTTCTTTCCCTCCGCTCTCCCATTTCCCTGTTTCTCACTCAATGCTGGCTGTATCTGAAGTTTCGCCACCTGGGTCTACTATTTCTGGTCTAATGGGCACTTGCATTCACTCATTCAGGATACCTTTGCTTATTGATGGAAGAAGTCCACAGGTCAACTCATTCCACCCCCACCCCTACCCAAGTCCTTGCATCAGTATAAGAAAAGAATGGGCTTCTTAGCAGTCCAACAAAAAGACAGCCCTCATCCATTATCCACAATAACAAAACTCCTGCTAGAAGCAAAACAGAATAAAACTTTCCTTAACTTTCTCCTGTAATGAAACAGTGAAAGAAGTATTCACCAGAGCACTTTTTGTGATGTGTAAGTGTTTGAGCAGAGTCTGAGACATGTGAAAGTGGATGGAACTATTTCAAAGTCAGACTTCAAGAGGTGCTTGTTAGTCTTGAGAGAGAGCAAGAAGGACAAAAGGAAGAGAGGAAGAATTGAGAGTAGTCTCAGTGCTGATGGGAGACCTCCCAATGACAGTCTTTGAAATTCACAAAGTTCATTGGTCTGATGATTGTTTTTGAACCCAGTGAAGTGCTTGGGACACACATTCCTCTTGATATAACATAAAGGAAAGCCAAGATGGTCCTTGCAGCTGCAAGATCTGAACGATAAAAAGATGCAGGAAGAAATAAGCCCTGAAAACAGAGACATCTTGGGAGGGCTTTGGATTGGGTGAGGCCATAAGGGTCAAATCAAGTTGGAATAGTTCTGTGATGAGTAAGGAGCCTCCAACATGACCCATGGTTTACAATCCTGATTTGTTTTTTGGATTTATTTAAAAACATTTTCCTTATTAAGTCAAAGAGACCAGTGGCTGCACCAGATCAGCTTTATCACCATTAACCTTTCATTGTGTTCTGTGTGGGTTACAAAGTGACACAAGTGAGAAAAGGGCATTTGGAAATTAAGAGATAGCGATGGGCTAAGTTATTAAAATAACTGTGCAAATAACAATCTGGAAATGCTATCAGAGTATTTCAAATAAGGACTTTAGAAAGTAAACCCACCTAACATAATAGTGCATGTTTAAACTGGTGCTATTTAAAGGCAAAATAGGTGTACTATAAAAAGTGATACTGATACTTCAATTCTACATGCCTTTCAAACAGTATGAAAAGCTATAACTTTAGGGTTTACTTCAAATAAAAGTAAAGACTTGTAGCAGTATATATATTTATATATATACACATATGTATATATACATATTTATATAAATACATATGTGATATATATACTTTTCTAAGAAACATCTTAATACACACATTTCTAAAGCAAGAGTATTTTATTTTCAAAAGTCAAAACACCTATAAGTAATCAATTAGTTTCATGAAATTGTCACAATGAGTATGTGGAAATAAGAAATATTTATATTGTTTTTTAGAATTTGATAGCATTCATCATCTGTTTGCTGCAAGTTTTAATTGGCTCCAGTAATACCAGGGTTACTTTGAAGAGTTTCCAGTGCTAAATAACTCATGACCCTATGTACCATCTAGAACTGTAATTGAAGGTAAGGAAGAATAATATTCTTAGAACTCCTTCTTAAAAGAGAACTTACAAGGAAGGAAAAATAAAGCAGATAAAAGCAGAGCTATTCCTGTTGAGGCTGGGTTGTGGCAGAGAATCTCCTCAACACAAATAGAAACTATAGCACTCAGAAGGGCATATCCTCCATGTCTCTGGAATTTAATTGATAGAATGGAATGGAGATAGGATGAGGGAGAGATGCCAAATTCATCCCAAACCAGGTCCACTTCCAGGATGCTCTGACATTTGAGGAATGAAGAGGCTGAACTGATGAAAGTGAATTCCTTGAAGGACTTAAAAGTCTCATGAAAGGAAGTCCATTCCTTCTGAGAGAAGAAGGAGTGAGGTTGAGAAGCTAGTAACAAAGCCTTAGTCATAGAGGGATGAGCAATTGTGCCATAGGTTACCTAGCACACCAAATGTCCTCATCCAGGCACTAATGGTCTGATATAATGTATGAGTCTTACAGATGTGCAGGTGTGGGGAAGGATTGATGGGAGCCTAAATTCAAAAAGAATACACTGTTTCATTAAGAATTCTGTGAGGAAAAAAATGTTGAGTATAAACAGCACACTTTGGTGCCCTTGTGGAATGGTATTAACACTGCATGAGAGCTATTTTGAAAAAGCTTGGTTTCTGAGCATTGGGATATGCAAAAGTTGCCTAGCCTACCTGCTATGAGATGGAGTAATCTTGATCCTAGCTTCAGAACAGGGGCTGTCACAGAGGGAGAGCAAAATGCCCAGAAGAGTCAGCTCCATGTGTGATTCCTCAAGGGGAGAACAGTGTCAGAAGTGACAGAGCTGACAGTACGCACAGGTTCCTCCCCTGAGTGGAAACTTCCATTCCCTGAGAGGCAGCAGAGCAGGAAAAAATAGGAAAAAAAAAAAAGCCTCTGTTACTTGACCAGACCTAGACTTATACCTCAACAATAGTGAGTGACCACCAAAAGATTCCCCCCAAAATATGATGGATGGTGGAAGTTGCATTAGTTGAAAAAGAAAGTGCTAGGATCAAGTGGCAACAACAGAATAAGAGGTTAACTATAGAGAAGGAGGGGCTTCCCTGGTGCCTCAGTGGCCTGCAATGCAGGAGAACATGGGTTTGGTCCCTGGGTCAGGAAGATCCTCTGGAGAAGGAAATAGCAACTCATCCCAGTATTCCTGCCTGGAGAATCCCAGGGAGAGAGGAGTCTGGTGAGCTACAGTCCATGGAGTCTCAAAAAGACTTAGCAACTAGACAGCAAGGAGACTGCATAACCTTTACTCTTTCAAGTATTAAGAAAGTAATTGGTCAAATTATTTCTGTACTTACTTATACACTCTGTCTTTGCACCTCCAGAATATTCCAACCATACTTCTCTGTGCTGAGTAGAGCTCAGTGGCCCTCTAGAGCTCACATGTCATAGGTACTTTTCATTCTGTTCACCTTACATGAAATTAGATGTGTGGACTTCCCTTCTTTTTTCTTTAATGTGAAAAGCTGATGCTACATTACAAGACAGATAAGACAAAGTTACTGTGGAATCACTGAGGCTAGCATTGCTAAGAAAGGTAATCCATCTTGGAATCACGGGAAATTGCTTTACTTATGCACAGAGGAGGCCATAGCCTTAGGATGGTAAAGACTGTGGCCCCATGTGGTTGAGAGAGAATGCAAAAGAAGCCATGTATTCTGTGTCCATGAGATGGTAGGAAGCTGGCTTCTACCCAGATTTGCCTTTCTGAGAGGTAGCCTTATATATGATGAGAAAATTTTATTCACCAGAACTGGAACCTTGGCTAGAGAAAACAGTCTCCTAGATGTGCTCCAAAGGGGCTGGTTCAGACAGTGCCTCAACTTGAGCCACCCTAGTGCCCCTCAGCAGCTATAAAGCTCCCTGCTACTAGCATCCACCTTAGTCCAAGCCTCACTGTCTCAAGTTCATGAAGTGACAGAGAACTAAAAGGACTCGATCCTCTAGGCATCTGCCTTATTGCTTGAACATTTTCTTTTTAAAGGCTTTTTGAGGGTTCTGTTTGAGAACCCTCAGAATTTCTCTGGTGCCCTCTGATTGCAGATGGACAGTGCTGGCTGCCTAGAGTTCCGTCTTTAGCTTCCTGTCTTGGGAGTGCATCTCTTTTCTCTTTTGCTTTCCAAGCAGGAACACCCTTGGGGGCTTTTCCAAAATGGTCCTCAGCCAGTTCCACTCCCCACAGATACTTTACAGCTTGTTCGCAGGGATACGCCTCTTATTTCGCCGCTTCAGATGTTCTATCAAAGCAAAGCTTTGTTCCACTTTCCTGGTGTGACTCAGGTTCTTGTTCCAGGGTCCCCCAAGCTCCAGGGAATCTATGTCAAGCCTTCCAAAATATTTTCTTGAAAATCCTTCCATCTGGAGTTGTCTTTCATTTTTCCCCTCTTGGGAGATTGTGAAGAGGACACACAATAATCTGTCAATTCTTTGAAAAGCTGTCTCACTACAGCCTTTTAAACAGCAGGTGACATAATTTTGACTGAACCAATTTTATGATCTCTGAGCATGTCTCAAGGTTGTCTGTGACACTTTATTTCAGAAATGTAGGGACTTCATAACTACTGCATTGTTCATGACTTTCCAGACTCCTGGTGAATGAAGCACAGCTGTAACTCGATAACATTACCCATGGATCACATGGGCCAGTGATCACATTATACATTGATAGCATTATGCATCAACCAAAAGAAATAAGAACATTGGAAAATAAATGATTCTCTAAAGATAATTGGTAAATATCATACTAAAATATGTTATATAGCTATAATAAACAGGCTAAAGAGATACTAACTAAACAGATTACATACCCAGAACCCACATAAAAACCTAAAAGAATTCCAAACTCGTGATGCAGAGTAGGTTCGTAATAAATGTTGTTGTTGTTATTGTTAAGGAATGTCTTTTATTAAAGTCTTTATTGAATTTGTTACAATATTGACTTCTGCTGTTTATGTTCTTATATTTTTGGCTACAAGGCATGTAGGATCCTAACTTCATGATGAGGGATCGAACCCACACCTCTTGCACTGGAAGACAAAGTCCCAACCACTAGACTGCCAAGAACTTCCCAGGAATGTCTTAACCGGGGATCCCTGAAAAGCAGATTCTGTGGCAAAGATTCATGAGATACCCCTGTATCAGGGAATATAATCCTAGATAGTGAGAGTGAAGAAAAGGAGAATGAGTTTAGGAAGGGGGGAAAAGGCAATAGAAGATGCAAGGATTGAGTTGACTGACTGCTCCATCTCAAAAGACCATTTTCTAAGAGGCATTATGGACAACAGCTTCTCATAAGGCAAAAAAAAAAGTGATCCCTAGTTGTCCCCCCACCTGTTATTGGTTAGTCAAGGATGTGCCGCCAAAAGATTAATTACTCCAGTTCCTACAACACTCATGTATACGCCACACACATACGTCCCCACTTGTATATATTTTGACATCAGATACAAATGCCTCTACATCACTACTCTTCCGTAAGAAGGCCTCAGGGCAGGAGGTCTGTGTTGTGAAGTTGGTCATAGTCTACCCCGTTAGTTCTGGCTACAGTTATTGGGGTTGGAGCAGGTAAAACGGTGAGATGGAAGGGCTGAGGGAGAACCATTTTGAAGTAGTGTGTATCTGAAACCAAAAAAAATAATAATAAATTAACTATTGTGTGGAAGTCAGGTATCAACTTAAACCCGTATGCCAATGCTTACCCCAAAATAAATGCCAGTAGACAGAAGAAAATAGAAAATGAAACAATTAAATGAAAGGTGATATTGATGTATATTCATCTCTAAAAGCTTATAAAAACATTGGAGATAGAGGAGACTGCAAAGCAAAAGAAAATGATAAGGGAAGTCCCAATTCTTTGAAGCACTGAGGGATGCACTGATGCGTTTCTTGAAGCTGTTTCCTTCTGTGTAGTCCAGAACCCTGCCCTCTCCTTGTTATCCTTCAGTGTCACTGAATTGCATGTCTTTGGTCTCCTCAAGGACTCTCACCCAGGTCTGTACTGTGCATGTGAGATTTGCCACATCCTTGCCTTGTTTGTCCTCACTCCATGCCCTCTGAATGATCTTGTTGACACTCTCAAATACAATTATCCATAGGCTGATGATTTTCAAATCTATTTTGTCAACCCTGATTTCTTTGGAGTTCCATATCAATATTTCTCCCATGTTGCTGCTATACACCCATATCAAATTTTGTGGGCTCAAATCTGAAATCAGTACTTCTTTCCCAGGACACATCAGTAGTCCTTCTTCTGTCTTGAGGCGCTATTGAAATTGTTATCCCTGCCATGCCCTGAGATGGAAATCTTAGAGTCATCATTGGCTCCTTTCTTCCCCATATTCAACACATCAGCCTCTCTTGTTAATTCTTTCTCAAGTCTGGCTTGTCTTGTCTAATTCCATTGCAACTGCCTTAATTCAGGAACTCGGGATCACTCATCTGAAATATTGCAATAGCTTCCCATCTGTTCCTTCTCTCACCAGGCTCTCTTACTATAGTCCCTCCATCAAATTCCTGCCAAATGATCTTCCTGAAAGCATTTTTAATTGATCATGTCCCTCTCCTGTTTTAAAACCTCCCTTGTTCCCACTTTTCACAGAAGGATTATTTTTTAAACAATATTTTTTAACCTCAAGTTTGCCTGGAAGACAAATATATATAACCCTCAACTCCTGGTACTCCACTGTTCAAGCATCTATTAAACATCTCAATCTTAGTTTTGAAGTATATGTCAACCATTTATGTTTCTGGAAATTCTAAATTAAGCCTTCCATCATAATAAGAACTCTATACTATTCATATTTGTATGCCCCAGAGTATAATCTATCAGTTAGAACAGAGTATGATCTCAAAAATGGTTATTATTGAGTGAATAGAGACAGGAATTGCTAAAGTAGGATCTTTCAAAAATATGTTTCAGAAGTATATTAAAATACTGTCATATATAAATATGGTTTTGTAGATAAACCAATTGGGGACATATTAGAAAAAAAATGAAATAATTTTAACTGGACTACTCAGAATCTCTTTTTAATGCATATCATGAATCTTAAAAAAGCAATGTAGTATAAAAATATTCACTGAACATTTTGCTACCAAACCAATATTTGAAATGAGTTACACTTTAAGGAAATTATTTTGAAAATGTTTTTATGAGCAGGTTCACTAATTCACTATTAGACAGTAATAAAGACAGGTTCCTCTCATATATATCTTTATTCATCAGAAGAATATATAATATAACCCAAAGGTTATATAGTTTTCTTATAATTAAATTTAAACTATTCTTCGAGGCAGATGAAAGGAACACAGGGCAAGGTTAATTCTTCAATGCCATTCTAAGCAAATATTGTGGATGATTTCATATTCCTGACAATAACAATAATAAATAAATTATCATGTATTTTTTTCTGGATTGTATTCATATCCTTCACTAAATTGTTGGCTCGAGACCTCGAGAACTCAGGGCAAAGCTGACAATGGAAAATAAGCACATTGATCATTATTATGTAAGTACCAAAACAAACAATCCAAGGAAATAGTGAAAAATACTTTTTGATTAGGGTATTTAAGAAGAAACACAAATTATTCTCATATTTTACTAGGTAGAAAATGACTTGCCAAATTTTATTAAAAGAGGCAAGTTCTGACTACATCAACCTGTATTGGGACTCAGGAATCTGTCCTTTAACAAGTTTTTCTTGTAATTCTTATGCAAAAAGTCCAGAGCTAACAGATAACACATGTACATACCCTGCCTTCACTTATAACAATCCATTGAAAGGCTACACAAAAGAAAGTGAATGAATAGGGTATGATGGCTAATTTTATGTGTCAACCTGGCTTGGCCATGGTGCCCAGATAGATGGTCCAACATTATTCTAATATTTCTGGGAAGATTAGAAGATAAGAACTTCTGTGAAGTTTTTGATGAAATTCACACTTAAATCAGTGGACTTAAAGTAAAGCCAATTGCCTGTTATAATGTGGGCAACATTATCCAATCAGTTGATGACTTGCCTAGATCAAAAGGCTGACCTCCCCACTCCCAACTGAGAAAGAGGAAATTCTCCAGCACACTGCCTTCAGACTTCATCTGCAACAGCACCTCTTCCTGCTTCACCAGAAGACTGCCTTTGGATTTGAACTGCAAGTCTCCTTAGTCTCTCACCTGCTTACTTATTTACTTTGAAGTCGCTCAGTTGTGTCCGACTGCTTATGACCCCATGGGCTGTAGCTTACTATTCTCCTCCTGGGATTTCCCAGGCAGGAGTACTGGAGTGAGTTGCCATTTCCTTCTCCAGAGGATCTTCCCGACCCAGGGATCGATCTCAGGTCTCCTGCATTATAGGCAGAAGCTTTACCATCTGAGCCACCAAGGAAGGTTCTCACCTGCTAGCCTATCCCCATCAAATTTTGGACTTAAGTCTTCCAAAATCACGAGAGGTTATTCTGACAGATAGACAGACAGATCAATCTATCCTATTGGTTTTGTTTCTCATGAGAACTCTAACTAATACACAGGGAAAACAATGTCAGCAGTTGCCCAATTAATCAACTTCTAACGTTTCTCAAGCTGGGTTCTGGAATTTGTATTGATTGGTTTGCAGGACTCTATAAACTGCTGAGAATGCCCATTTCACCACTCCACCCTGCATGTCTGGATAAACCAACCAGACTCTGTCCCTTGAACATCAGAAATAAAACTGAAATAGTAAAATCAATCTGCCTTGGGGTACTTGAAATATTGAAGCCAGGACTGAGAACCACTGATATCAGTGTTTATGTTCAATGTCAAAGCCAGTGGTTTTGTTTATTTTTAATTCTAGGAGTCATGGAAACCACTCAAAGCTTTTGAATAAAAAGGTGTCCTTATCAGGCTTAAGGATTTTTTTTATATGCTCATGCTGACAGCTGGGACAGAATGAATTGGGTAGGGAGGGTAAAGTGTGAACATCAGAAGATTAAGTGACTTGGGTGAGGGAAATAGCAGTGAAGAATAAAAAGTTGATGGATTCAAGGTACATTAAGAGATGAAACTGATGGGAAATTGTCAATTGATTGTCTGGATGTGGGCAGAGAGTGAGGGAGTGAGCCATGACTCCTGGGTTTCTACAAGCAATAGATCACAAGATTCTACCATTTTACTAAATAGGATCAATGCAATACAATCAAAGTTTTAATTCTATCTTGGACATTTAAGTTTTAAATGCACAAAGTTGAATATGTATGTCTAGAATACAGAAATAAATTTTGGACTAATTGTCATACTGACAAGCTCAGTACTCTCTCTTCTTTGAGAACACATTGGTTCTAGGGACTATGAATTATTACAGAAATGAGAAACGAGCTGAATTAAAAAGTGTAAAATGGTTGCACTAAGAATTTTTTTAACTTATTTAAAGTATGGTCAAGATGTGCTTCTTTTATCCATGCTTAAGATACTGCATTGCTGTTCTGAGAAGAAGGGAAAAAAAGAGATCAATAGTTTCCAAATGATCCTTCAAAGCAGTTTTTTTTCTTTTCTCTTTGGCTTAGAATGTAAGTGAAGATGCAATTAAAAGCAGTTTCTATAGCAGTTACAGTCAGTGGAAATCCAGTTCTAATCACTTCACTAAAAGTTTCTTTGATTTTTATTTTATTTATTAATAGACCCACATATGCCAATATGAGTTATTCCCGATGTTATACAAATATGTCTAAATGTTGTCTAATCTACTAAGGGAATTGATTTTCTTGACTCTAGGGTTATACTTCCACTGTGAGTCTGAACAATGACTATGGCATCAAGAAACTATAGGTGACTAATGAAAAGTAGTTACTAAAATTTTTCCAGAAGTTACCAGCAGCCTCTCTGAGAAAAATTCAGTTTTCTAACAAAACGATCCTTCTTTATGGCTTGGCTGATCTCAAGAGTGGGCCCTGTACATTGGCAGAGCTGTGAATGCAGACAATTAGTGGACAGTAGTCAAAGACAAGGTGGTTTCATTTCAGCACATATTCTCCCAGAAGATAAAGTAAGAAATAATTGGCAGATCATTGATGCAGGAGCAACAGATGAAAAACAAGATAAAACAATAAACTGGTTATAACTATAGGAGACATAATTTATAATTAGGAGGTGCATTTATTCTTATTTATCATAAAGCTTAAGTGTGTTTGATAAATTATCTATTTATAAAACAGCATTTTATACCAAAGAGCACATCATGAGAAACGCTGGACTGGAAGAAGCATAAGCTGGAATCAAGATTGCCAAGAGAAATATCAATAACCTCAGATATGCAGATAACACCACCCTTATGGCAGAAAGTGAAGAGGAACTAAAAAGCCTCTTGATGAAAGTGAAAGAGGAGAGTGAAAAAGTTGGCTTAAAGCTCAACATTCAGAAAATGAAGATCATGGCATCTGGTCCATCACTTCATGGGAAATAGATGGGGCAACAGTGGAAACAGTGTCAGACTTTATTTTGGGGGGCTCCAAAATGACTGCAGATGGTGACTGCAGCCATGAAATTAAAAGACACTTACTGCTTGGAAGAAAAGTTATGACCAACCTAGATAGCATATTGAAAAGCAGAGACATTACTTGTCAACAAAGGTCTGTCTAGTCAAGGCTATGGTTTTTCCAGTGGTCACGTATGGATGTGAGAGTTGGACTGTGAAGAAAGCTGAGCGCCGAAGAATTGATGCTTTTGAACTGTGGTGTTGGAGAAGACTCTTGAGAGTCCCTTGGACTGCAAGGAGATCCAACCAGTCCATTCTAAAGGAGATCAGTCCTTGGTATTCTTTGGAAGGAATGATGCTAAAACTGAAACTCCAGTACTTTGGCCACCTCATGCGAAGAGTTGACTTACTGGAAAAGACTCTGATGCTGGGAGAGATTGGGGGCAGGAGGAAAAGGGGACGATAGAGGATGAGATGGCTGGATGGCATCACCGACTCAATGGACGTGAGTTTGAGTGAACTCGGGGAAATGGTGATGGACATGGAGGCCTGGCGTGCTGCGATTCATGGGGTCGCAAAGAGTCGGACACGACTGAGCAACTGAACTGACTGACAGACTGACTGTAGTAGAAAAGTGTAGGCCAAATAGTGAAAGACCAAGAGTGAAAGAAATGGAAGAGACCCCATACTCACAAATATAAAGTCATTTGGCGTCCATTTTTACCTCTAGAGTTGCATTCTTTAAATAATAAATCTTTCTTAAATCTTAAAAATTTGCTATTAATATAACTATGCAAGGATTCCTTGTGGAAGGATCTAAGCAGGCTGTCATTTTACCTGGACTCATAAGTTAGGAACATTAGCTGACAACCCATCTTCTTGGCTGGGGGTGCTGCAATTGGCAGAAGCCCATAACATACATAGGTCTACCGAAGCCATTGCTGCCTAAAACCCGGAGGAATAGTTACACCTGATCAGAGAGATATGGTTAATCCAAAATGATACATGGTGTGAAAAGCAGTCATATTTGGCTTTGAAAGGTATTTTTGTACTAACATTTGAATGTGTGTCTGATGTTCTGAGAAATTACTTCAAAGAGATTAATGAAGCCATACTGTGAAGACCTGACTCAGGAGAGCTGGGAAATGGTCCAGCTTTCTTTGCATTCTGCTTCCCCGCCGAATTTCTCTTTGACTCCCACTCTCTAACACCACAAGGAATGGCTCAATGTCTTTTAGAATCATGTCAGTCCATACAGAAAAGCAAAATAAGCATGTGAGTACCACAGACTATTTTTGCAGTAGGCAATGCAGATTTAAAAAAAAACAACAACTTATTTGTGGATTTTATTTTCAGTATGCATTTTTCCTTTTATCCTATCCCTTTTTAACAGTCCCTGATTTTTATTTAGACATCCCAGTGTTTCCAGGAAAACTGGCTCCCCTCCTACCTTCTGGTACAGGTAATGGGAGCTGAGCATCCTGCAAGCTTCAGGCGCAGGAATGTGATCTTGACTCAGTACATCCTATTCTCTTCAGCACAGTCATGGGGTTCAGACCTGAATATTCATTCTAAACTGACCTGAGAATGGTAAACCTCAGGGTTGTTGATGTGCTGTGACTGGGCTCTCTTCCCTAGACAATTTTTTGCATAGATGTGAGGCCTAAGTCTGCTGCAACCAGTTTAATAAAGTCATCAGGAGGAAAAACCAATAAATGAAGATGGACAGAGCTGAGAGACCCAGAGCTAGATCCCTCATGATATTATAAATCTCAGGATAAATCCCTGCCTGAGCCTGTCCTTCCCTTTCCACCAATAAATCTACTCAACCAGAATGTTCCTTTATTTTTTAAGCCAATTAAAGTGGAGCTTTCTGCTATTTGCAATTCAAGACCTTCTAATTAAAACAGTAAGTCAACAAACAGGTAATTAAGCTGATTAGGAACTGTCAATTATGTTAAAATATAAATGTTGCCAATGAATGTAAAGCACAGTTTCACCACAGATAATCACAAGTTGATATACACATTCACTTCTCTCTTCACACACACACACACACCCCACCACCACCACCAATCTATGTTGCCTGCTATATTTTAATTCAGTTGGGCTGTATATTTTCACAGAATATATGACAAGAACGCAAAAATAATGTCTATGTTATGAGTTAAGATTCACTTGATCCTGAGAGAGTAGCCTGCACAAAAACTAAAATATCCCAAGTATTAGTATATTTGGCCTCAAAAGTTCTAGTAAATTAAGCTTTTATGCTTTAATTGGAGGTAAATTTAGTTTTTATCTACAAAGACACACACAGATTTTATTGAGA
Source organism: Bos mutus (assembly GCF_027580195.1). Lineage (NCBI taxonomy): Eukaryota > Metazoa > Chordata > Mammalia > Artiodactyla > Bovidae > Bos > Bos mutus. The sequence continues at coordinate 94,498,825 of NC_091618.1, read as the reverse complement.
AGATGCATAATCAGAAGTGGCATTATTAATGAATGAAAATAACAAATGAAAAGCAGTAAATTAGGCTAATCTGTATATAATCATAATATTCATATTGGCACGATATCATTGTCAATACTTTGAAATATTCAGAAGTCTTATATCTTTTATAGATATTTTTTGTTATATTACTTAAGTAATATACATTTTCTTGTCTATGTTACAACCAAGGGCAAAAAGAACTCAGCAGTCAGCAAAGTTAATGAAGTAAAAAAAAAAAAAAAAGGCTTTGTTATTTTTGGGGAATATGATGATAAGTATAAATATATAATGACTCTTTCCTCCCAAATTTTGCTACAACAGTTTCTTTGACCTATGATCCAGGGGTTGCAGAAAAACAAAATTATCAGATAAAACGTGGCCAATATTACTGGGTATCTGCATAGAAGTAATTAAAATATTAATAAAGAGAGTGTCATGATGGAAGGTCATGTTGTTGTTGTTCAAGCCCAATATCTGGGTAATTGCTTTTACTATGAAGAATTCTTGGAGTTGCTTCATTAGCCTCACCCTGTAGTCAAAATAACTGCAGTGAGGCTGTTCCTAAAAGTGCTCACACACACGCCTGGGGTAATTGCTTGAGTCTGGCACTCTGCTTTCTGCTACAGAGATCTGTGGGTCCGATTGACAGGCACAGCATTGGCAACAACTGGGAAACAGGAATTATGACACGATAAAAAGATAAATCCATTGCAGCCACAGCATCCAGAAAGAAAATGTTCAGTGATGGTTCAGTTGATTTGAGTGACTTCAATGGCAGATGTATAAGATTGAGTTAGCAACTGAATTTTGAAATTCAGCAGAATCTGAGAGATTTTAAAGAAAGTCACAAGCAAATCCAAAACTGGTGTTGGGTCATAGTTGGTGTTGGGTATGAAAGACTTCTAAAGAGAAAAGCTGTGCTTCCTTTATAACTAGGCAAAGGAATAAATCACAAGAGACATGGGTTCAATCCCTGAGTCAGGAAGATTCCCTGGAGAAGAAAATGGCAACCCACTCCAGTATTCTTCTTGTAAAATTGTAAAATTGGAGCTGTAGTCCATGGGGTCGCAAAGAGTTGGACACAACTGAGTGCACACACACACACAAAAGGGGATAAGTGGTCTTACCTGTATGGTCCTGACTTCCTATAATGTAAAAGAAAGAGAAATTCATTTCACCATTATTCAGTTCAGTTCAGTTCAATTCAGTCGCTCAGTCATGTCCGACTCTTTGCGACCCCATGAATCACAGCACCCCAGGCCCCCTTTCCATCATTGTATATTGACAATCAAAGAAATTGGATAATATTCATGGTGCATTTGTGTGTGTGTGTGTGTAGATGGAGGAGCCTAGTGGACTACAGTCCATGGGGTCACAAAAGAGTTGGACATGACTTAAAGACTAAGCAACAACAAATAGCAACAACAAAGAGCTAAAGCAGAAAAGCAGAAAGCAATTTTAGGCCCAATATCATCATCAGTATAATGACCATCATTGTCTTCATCATTAGGCAAAATGACTGTCAGACCGCTAAACTAGGCTCTGTAAACTATGAACATTAGCATACCTAATGTAAGACTGTTAATGAGAGGCCAATTTCTCTGTTGTGAAGGTAGAGGAAAAATAAGCCAAATGGGAAGTTGCTGACATGCCAACAGTGCTCCATAAATAAGATCACGGGTTCTGTGTAACATACATCCAACAGAAGTGAAGGCTGTATTCTATTCCTGACTTGACAACACCAGCCATAGATATATTGCAACTAGTTCTCCATTTTCTAACTGCATGGTCACCCAGTGATTTTTTAATAATAATTCGGTTTCTCATGTAAGATTTCTTGAGCAGTAAATATAATTATTATTCTCACTGTTTATTAGTCATTTGACATTCAGGTTTTTATGCATCAGCTCCCTTAGTATATTTAACAGAAAACTTTCTTCCACAATCCTGTGGCCTCTAATTTAATTTCTAATCCTAAGAAAAGGAGGGACAGACCTTGAAATGAGACTCATCTAGCAGCAAGACATCCTTCCTGGTTAGCCCTATTCTCTTCTTCCATGCCTTTGGTTTCTCTTTCTTTGCTCATCCATCCCATTTACCAAAGAAAAAGAGATCATTAAGAATGGTTTTGTTATGTTTGCTAATTCTCACTACCTGTCCTAAGAAGGCTTAGGATATAAGGAAATTATTAATCATTTTCTAGCAAGATGTGAGTAAACAGCAAAGGAGACTAGGAAAGTACAGATAATAATTCAAAGGAAGGTATTTATTTGATAAGCAAACATTTCCATAGTTATAATAGTAATTTGAAATACTAGAAAAATTCACAAAATATATGTTAATATAAATCTTTTGCAAGCCAATTTATGAGTAGATTTGAAGTGTCTTAATGGTGTCCACAAACTTTGAACTGGAAATTGAATTACTCACATGGCATTCCAAGGAATAATTCTATATGCAGAAACAAGGTTCATACAAAAAGATGTTTATTGTTTACACTGTTTATGGCCTAATAAGATTGGTCAAACCCATGACCTACAATAAAAAATATTTTAGTAAACAATGATACATCTATTGTGTGGTTTATGTTTATGAAGATATTGGAATAATGTAGAAAATATGTACATTCTTTTTTAAAGAGTAAAAAGACAAAAATATATTAAAATGTTGACAACATCTATCTTTGGATGATTTTATTATGGATTTTTCATATTTATTTTTCCTGTTCATATTTTCAAACATTTAAGTAACTATTAATTTTATTAATAAACTTGTATTGGTTTCATAATGAAAAATTTCTTCCTAGTGATTCAATATTTAAAAACACTAGTTGGTAGAAGCAATGAAAATTGTTATTCTAGATGAATTGATTTATGTATAAGAACAACATCTCTCTCAAGTATTTATTTTAAGCCTTTTTAATCTTTGAATCGAACACTGCTCCTCCACTGTTTTGTTCACTTATCCAATGAATATTTATAAAGGTTTTCTATATATCTGGTCCAGTGATATGCTCTGGGAATGCAATGAAAATAAGACCATATTCTTCTTTTCAAGATGCTCTAGTTGTATCACAGATACTATTGTATTTGTCAATTAAAATAAAGTGTAATATGGACTTGATAACATTGGAAAAACTTGGAGGGTAGCTACTCTATTCATGGACAGTTCCCCGGAGGAGGAGACCCTTATCCTAAATCTTAATACCTAAAGGAAGTCAATCCTGAATATTCACTGGAAAGACTGAGGCTGAAGCTGAAGATCTAACATTTTGGCCACCTGATACAAAGAGCCGACTCATTGGAAAAGACCCTGCCTCTGGGAAAGATTGAGAGCAAGAGGAAAAGAGGGTGACAGAGGGTAAGATGGTTGGATGTCATCACTGACTCAACAGACATGAGTTTGGGAAACTCCAGGAGACAGTGAAGGACAGGGAAGCCTGGCGTGCTACAGTTCCTGGAGTGGAGAAGCATTGGACACAACTTAGAGACTGAACAACAACATTTGCTGAATGTTTATAATGAGTCAAATAATATTTTTTTCTTCATGAATTAACTTATTAAGTGTAACTATCCTGAGATGTTAATTTTGATATGAATTTAATCTTGTAGATACATACAGATGAGAAAACTAAAGCAGACAGATCATACAGCTAATTAATGACAGAACTGGGATTTGTCTAACATCAGAGTTCTTAATCTTAGCCACTACACTCATTTGTCAAGCATGGTGTGTTTGAGAAAGGCTAACCAAGCAAAGAGAGAGGCAGGTGAAATGTCAAAAAGGAAAACCCAGGGACACAGTAGGTTGGGGAGCTGGACTACAGAGTAGGGTAGGGCCTGGGAGGAAAGTTGACAAGACAGAAGTCATCAAGTTACCATAGACTTTTTGTGCTATGCTCCAGAGATTGAGATTTATCTTGAATTAATGAGGGAACAATTCAAAAGTGTTTTCCCAAAAGTTCCATGGTCAAAGGCATTTCAGAATGGTTACTCTTTTGAGTGAGAAGAATGGATTTGAGGAAATATAGAAGCAACTAGAGAATAAGAGAAGACTTTGTGATCCAAACTATTTAGATTGACTCATTATCAGGTAATTGTTTTCTAATGTTTGATGATTTGACATGATTAGAATTTGGAATCTAATCTAATGCCACATCCTTTAGATGATCAGTAATTGAGTATAATGATTATGATGATTACCCTCTCTAAAATTGGACAGGAAAATAATGATAAAACGTTCATCCCATAGATTTAGGCACTTATAAATTGGCTGTCTTTCCATAGTTCTTAAATATTTGTCTTGTAAGTCACTGCGTGAGCAAAAGATGAAAGGTAAGCTGTCAATTTGTTCTGTCCAAATGAGTTCTGTTCTTCTATGTCCACACATATTTACACAACCAAGAAACTTAATAAGCCCTATATTCATTCCTAGGGTTGCCATAATAAATTACCATAGATTGGGTGGCTTAAACAATTTTTTCCTCACACTTCTGGATGCTGGAAGTCCAAGATCAAAATGTCAGCAGGTTTGGTTTCTCTCGAGGGTTTGCTCCTTGGTTTGTAGGTGGCTGCTTTCTTCCTGTGACTTACATAAACTTTCCTCTGTGCCAGAACACATCCATGGCATCTCCAAAACAGTCATATGATAAGATGCTAATGGTCAGGGCTTCAACATATGGACTTTGGGGGTTTAGAATTCAGTCTTTAACAGTAACCATTCTAATAAATTATATGAATAACAAGTTGTAAGAGATGTTGATTATTTGTTTCAGTTTCCTGAAATCAAGGCAAATGACTTGCAAAGAAGTACCACTTGCAATTCATTTCATATATGATATTATACATGTTTCAATGCCATTCTCCCAAATCATCCCACAATATTGTAAAGTTAAAAAATAAAATAAAAATTTTAAAAAATAGAAAAAAAAAAGAAGTATCACTTGGCCAAGAGAACATACATAATTACAGAAATCAAACATAGTATTTTAATTTTTATTTTTTCTAGGCTGTACTGAGATAGAATTGACATACAACATTATGTAATTTTAAGGTGTACAACACAGTCATTTGATACACATATATATTGCAACCTGATTGCCACTATAATGTTAACTAATACATCTATTATATAATTACAGTTTTTTCTGTAATGAGAACATTTAAGAGCTGTTCTCTTTTTTCTTCATCTGACTTATTTCACTTAGCTGAATATCCTCAAGGTCTATTCCTATTATTACATGGCAAGATTTCATCTGTTGTGTGACTGAGTAGTATTCTTTTGTATGTAATACACATCTTCTGTATCCATTCAATCGTTGATGGACGCTTAGGTTATTTCCATATCTTGGCTATTGTAAATAATGCTGAGATGAACATAGGGGTGGATGTATCTTTTCAAATTAGTGTTTTCATATTCTTTCGATAAATATCCGGAAGTAGAATAGCTGGATAATACAATAGCTTTATTTTTAATTTTTTTTTTTTTTTGAGGAATCTGTACTGTTTTCCACAGGAGCTGCACTGACTTACATCCCCAGCAACAGTGTAGGAGGGTTGCCTTTTCTCCTACATTTCTTATTACCATATGATTTCACTCCTATGTGAAATATAAAAAAGAAAGAAAATAAGTAAATGAACAAACCAAACTAAGCAAAAATAAACACAGAGTTAACATATAGATACTAAGAATAGACTAGTGGTTACCAGAAGGGAAGTGGTGGGGGGAGAACAACCGGGGTAAAGGAGATCAACTGTATGGCGATGGAGGAAAAGGAAATTTTTGGTGGTGAGCATGTTTCAGTGTTTACAGAAGTAGAAATATAAAGTGTACACATGAACTTTGTATAATGTTATAAACCAATGTTATCTCCAAAGTTAATTCATTAAAAAAATGTATACTGTCTTAAGCAACTCACATGATTTTTTGACAACCAAGTACAAAATATCAGATGAAATATGTTAAAATAATTTTTTGTCAGGTAGAAAAATCACTTTAAAATAGCATCTTAAATAAATGTATCAGATTTAGGACTAAAAAAAAAATTGTTGTAAAGTACCAAATGATGCTCTTATGAAAGCAAAGTAAAAAAATTTTTTCTAAAGAAATAGAGCCAATCATTTTTAAAAATTTATTTTTAGTTGAAGGATAATTGTTTTGCAGTATTATGTTGGTTTTGAACCAGTCATTTTTATTTCTCATAAACTAGTTGAGAGATTAGAAAATAAGTTAATAGCAATGCATACATTCAAATTCATAATAACCTAAGCACCATCTATTACACCAAAATAAATAATGTAGTGTCTACTTTGGGGGAAAATAATCATTGACTCCTAAGTTGAAAACATTTTTCTTAATCATATTTTTGTACTTAAGTAAGAGGTAATTAAATTTTGAGTTTACTGAAATACACATTATTTATTCTTGCTTCTGTTCACATACCCAAGAAAAATATGAATTGAAGAGCAAATAGGGCCAGTTTACTTACACAGTGACACACTCTGAATTCTCTCAAAGTATTACTTCCTTGAAGAGGTAACAAAAAGGAAGGGACTTTGGAACCAAGGGTGATGTAGATCACAGATTTTTAAGGATCTGGTTGTCCAGGCCAAGTTTCTCTGTTGTTTCACCTGTTGATGTCAAGTGTTGACCTGGCTTTTTACAATAAAATATTTCAAACCTTGCTTTTTGTTAGCCCACTGCATTACTAAAACAAGCACTAATGTCATTTGAAACATGAAAATAAAACCAGAGCTCCTCTTGTTGAAGCAGACTCAGGAAGCCAGGAGCCTGGAACACTAAGTTAAATAACAAATTGAGAAAACCATTATCTTATAGAATGTAATGTTTTTCAGTGAATAAGCTTAGCAATTCATTTTTTGCAAAGGCCACAAAAATGGTAAGTGTAACTGAATTAGAAAGGCAACAGAAAATGCAATGTCTTTGGAACTGAGGCTAGTCCTAGTTGGCCCTCTCTGAATCTTTTTTCCTGAGAGTGCTTTTTTCCCCCTATGGCTCAGCTATAGTTATAGTAAATATATTAACAGGGCTTATATATTTTCCCACTTGTCTGCTTTTCCTAGAATCATTTTATCTGTGTTACCAGTTGTTCACCCAACTGTGTGGTGGTTTATCTCCAATCAATTCATTTTCATATACAGACTTGTTTAAAAGTATATATTATAACTTGCATAAAGAAATGTTTCAAATGGGTCTGCATGAATGCTAAGTCACCTCAGTCATGTCCTGCTCTGTGCGACCCTATAGGCTGCAGCCTGCCAGGCTCCTCTGTCCATGGGGTTCTCCAGGCAAGAATAATGGGGTGAGCTGCCATGCCCTCCTCCAGGGAATCTTCCCAACCAAAGGATTGAACCCGCATCTCTAACATCTCCTGCATTGACAGGCGGGTTCTTTACCACTAGCACCGTCTGGGAAGTCCTTTCAAATGAGTCTAGCTAGATGGCACTGGAGTATGTACTTATACTAAGAAATTAACAGCCACCACTTCATTGACTGATTTGGAAATTATCTACTCAATTATATGTCATGCAGCCATTCCCAGATGTTCATTAGTTATTGCTTATTCAGAGGATTGGCTATATTGGTCTTCATATATTTTTAGGTTTATTAGAGTGTGAACATATACTGTAATTACACGATGCAGATGAACCACCATCTGCAGATATTTCTCCTCCTCTCAAGGACTTTCAGATCAAACTGAGTCATACTCCACTGATGAGCTCCCCTGGATTAAAGCTTTACAGCACTGCAAATGACAATAATTATGGAGCTGAAAATATAATGTTTCTTTGGACTAGAAACTTCTTTTTCTGTGCTTTCATGCTTTTAAAATAACTTCTAAAATAAACCATGTCTTGTGTGATATATTAATAAGCCTTTTAGGGCAACATTATTAATTATGTTTTAAATGGACTATTATTGATAAATGAGCAACTTATTTTCAGGTCACAATTTAGAGACCCAAACAGCAACTTAAATATTCGATGATAACTATTAAAGATGTATCTTCATCCAATTAGTCACTTGGATGTACACGTGTACACACGTGGTGTGTACTTTTATGAATATTTTGAGAAAATACTTATTGGAAGTGTCTACAGTAGAGAGGTTCTCCGGAAGCTGCCTAGATATTCCTTCCATAGTTTAACATCAAAAATGGGACATTCAAACTTGATCAACAAATTTCATTCATAAAAATGAGTTTATAATATTATTTGAAATGGGTATTTTTAAAAAATATGTTTTCCTTTGTCTGATTACCCACTCATAAATATATTATTTTAATGTTATATAGAGTGGAAGATTATGACTTTGTATGCTCTCTTGGAGGACACTAGCTTTTATTTTAAAATATAACAGACGAATAGGCTTTGGGAAGCTCATTCTCAGACCTGGAAAACTATTATATCCAGCTTAAGAGGTTTCTTCTCAATTTCAATGTTACATTATTCAACACACATTAACTGCATTTATAAAATGGCTCTATTGCCTATTTGGTGGATCCAGATAAAAACAACAACATGGCTTTTAATATCTTGCTTATTAACTAAAGGGAGCAGAAGGACATAAAACTGTCCAACTCTAGTAACAAGAATTAAATGAATGCCAAAATATAGGCTCAAGCCATGTTCTGGAAGAGAAAAGATGAATAGAAAGGATTAATTCTGGTTGGAATTTCTCAGCTCTCTGTCTGCCAAGCATTTCTCTTCTTGTAGTCTAGCTCAGCAATTTAAGTATTTATATTCTTTTTTATAATTTTGATGGATTAGATGTATGTTATAGAAGATCCCCATTTAGATTCAGTCTTGAAATCAGAAGGCCAACAAACAAATGGCAAGTTACTTAGCATGAACATGGGGATGCAAATTAAAGCAAAATTAATATGCCAAAAAGAAAACAGAATGGTTGATAAGTGTTGATGAAGATATGGAGACTGGTACTGCAAACATTGCTGGTATGAGAAATGAGTCAAAATTTATACTTCTCATGTGCATATCCAATGATTGAGCACATCAAGAACACTGCTGCTGCTGCTAAGTCGCTTCAGTTGTGTCCGACTCTGTGCGACTCCATAGACTGCAGGCCACCAGGCTCCCCTGTCCCTGGGATTCTCCAGGCAAGAATACTGGAGTGGGTTGCCATTTCCTTCTCCAATGCATGAAAGTGAAAAGTAAAAGGGAAGTCATTCAGTCGTGTCCAACTCTTAGCAACCTCATGGACTGCAGCCTACCAGGCTCCTCCGTCCATGGGATTTTCCAGGCAAGAGTACTGGAGTGGGATGCCATTGCCTTCTCCAGACAACACTGCATTTTCATAAATCAGGTAGTTGAACATGAAGGTGTCTTTCTAGATTCTAGTTTGTTCTATTGGCCATTTGTCCTGCCCACACCCCCACACACACACTTGCTCCAAAACTACATTTACTTAATTACTGTAACTATACAATATGTCTTCCATCTTGAAGGTTTGTTCTACTGCATAATTGCTTTATCTATTTTTGACCTTTGAATTTCCATATGAATTTTAGAATTTCCATCCAAATCTAGATGAAGCCAGCACTGAGTTTCTAATGGTCCCCTGAGTGGAATTTTGTACAAAGTCCCTGCAAGGAATTTGGAAATAGGAAAGTGTTTTGATGGGGAAAATGGACAAGGAAGATCATGGACAGAATGAGAGTTCCCCAAGAGAGCAGAGATACAAATGAAATGGCTGAAGGCCCATGGGGCTCATCAGCAAGGAGGGCTGCTGTTAGGGGAATTTCTAAGCTTTCTAAAAAGACGTGTCCAAGAAAAAACGATAGACTACAGGGCTGAATTTCAGCATGAAGAAGCAGAGGAGTGACTATAGCTAAAAAGCAAATGAGTAGGAACCTAGCCAACATCTTTGATTTCTGCTTCACAGATGCTCAGAAGTCCTGGATGACTATAGAAGAATGGAAACAGATATAAGATGTGATGATGAAGTTGATTTTCCAGCCTCTCCACTGATGAACAGAGGAAATTTGTCTCACAGGAAAAAAAAAAAAAAAACCATGGGATGTTGTAAATATTAATTAATTAATTAGTTTAATTGCAATGAAAATAAAATCCCTGTGTGTCAGGTGTGGGATTAAGTTGAATATCAAAATATGCCTGTGATGTACTTTCCAGAACAATTTAGGATTAGATGTAAATGACTCTATTCTACCAGAAAGGGAGAAAAGAATGAGGTAGCTAGAAAAAAACATGAAAAGTGTTTCAGAGTTCAAGATATTGAGAATTAGTTTCTTCAATTTTTCAGTCACATATTTAGTCTAATTCTGAATCACTTCAAACATCATCTCATGTAATAGGCTGACCTCATATGTGAATGTAGTTCCTGCTAAATGTCCCTAAATATATGCACACATACATACCTGTAATAATTTATTCCATTCTGTAGAACTTCCCAATTACCTGTCAAATCAAATCAAATCCTACCTGCTGCCTTCAAGACATCATTTTTTAGTTTTATTCCGAAAAGTGTTAGATCTTCCACAATGATCCATTTCATCCATTTCTGGGAATGATGGAATATTCAGAGATATTACTGAGTTACATACATGATCACTTTTAGGAGGAGGGCATAAAGGTAGAAGAGGGAGGGGATAGGTTGCTGAGGTTGGGGAGAGCAGTAGGTCGCTGAGAATGACAAACAAGTAGGATTTGACACAAGAGTGGCTTTCTATCCCCCAGTTTATGTCACATGGGACTGTCTGAAAAAAATGCAATGAGATCAGATGAATTATCATAGATGCAGTTCATCTATGATAATGTTCCATAGATTAAAAGAAGAAAGTGTACCTAAGGTGAACACGGCAAAGAATAAAGGATAGGAGTCAAAGTTTCAGGTTCAGCATTCAGTTACACAGCAAAATAGAGCAAAGGCAGAAATGAAGTGAAGGGCCAGAAATAAACATATCTGCAACCCCCAGAACTTGGTTTTAGTGGGCGTGGTACCGTGTTGTGTAGTTGTGCTTTTCACTTATAAACATTAAAATGCATCGTCAGTGTCTTCATCTTATGTTTGCCCTATACTACTTCTTCCTGACGGTGTAAACCTTCAGAGAAGATGGAGCCAAATTCAGAGGTGTATCTAGCCTGAAATCCCTGCTTCATTCACACAACTGATATCTCTATAGTCTGCTTAAGACATTGCTGTTCTTTTTCTCTCAATGAGACTATTAGATCTTTGAAATTACAGGTCCCAATAAAACTTCTAAAGTATCGTTGCACTGTAAAATATCCTAAACTATTTCCCTACCTTTTTCCATTGGTTAATGAGCTTGAAATCTTGAAATCCTACACCACAAATCAGTCTGACTTCTGCTCCTTGATTTGATTCACTCTGTTAATAAACCTAAGGATTTATTCAAGCCAGTAATTTTTTCCTTTTTTCCTACTCTTGCCCATCTTGGCAATTTCTTAGCAATATTTATATTAATATTCATGAGAAGGTGCAAAGAATTTGAAATTCAGATCAAATATATGTATTGCATTACAGCAAAACTAGTAAAAGTTTACATGTAAAAGGAGGTTTTTACACAACTAAAGACATTGTTTTTTCCAGAGTTTATTTTCTCATTTGTTATAATTTTGCCCCATTTTGCCAAAGATATTCAAATATAAAACTCATGAGATTCACATTTGTTAAGTTTTTCTCTTAAACTCATTAGTCTTCGTATTTGCAATATCATCATGATTAAATCAAATGTATTGAGAGTATTAGTAGAAGTCTAGTAATCTAACGGAGAAGGCAATGGCAACCCACTCCAGTGGTCTTGCCTGGAGAATCCCAGGGACGGGGGAGCCTGGTGGGCTGCCGTCTATGGGGTCACACAGAGTCGGACACAACTGAAGCAACTTAGCAGCAGCAGCAGCAGCAGTAATCTAACGAAGTCTTGTCAATCTAATGAGTGACAGGTGAATATGGATTCAAATGGAATCTGCTCAAAACAAGTCAACCAACATTCAAAAATATAAACCGGTTAATTTACTTAGGATGAATTAAACTGCAATGAAAATAGCTGCATCTGATTTAATATCTGCTTCATCCCTCTGACAAACTTCATAGCTGCAATTTTATCCAAGACCACTGTCTCAGTCCATTTGGGTGGCTATCATAAAATACGATAAACTGAATACAGTATACACAAAATTAACTGTATTTTTTGCAGTTCTAGAGGCTGGAAAGTCCAATATCAAGGCATGTGCTGATTCAGTGTCTGGTGACAGCCTGCTTCCTGCTTCCTAGAAGTTGTCTTACTGTGTCCTGACATAGTAGAAAGGATGAAGGAGCTCTCTTTTTAAAAGGCCAATCATGAGAACTAATTCCAATCATGAGAACTCTGCTCTCAGGACCTGATCACCTCCCAAAGACTCTGAGCTCTCACTTTCTCAGTCATGTTGGACTCTGCAACTCTGTAGACTGTAGCCTGTCAGGCTCCTCTGTCCATGGGATTTCCCAGGCAAGAATACTGGAATGGGTTGCCATTTCCTTCTCCAGGGAATCTTTGCAAACCAGGGATCAAACCTGTGTCTTCTGCACTGGCAGGCAGATTCTTTACCACTGAGCCACAGAACTACCCCTTTGCAAAGACTCTACTTCATAATATTATCATCTTGAGGGTTAAGTTTTAAACATAGTATTTTTGGTAGAGGTACATAAATAGTCTACCTGTACCAACAACCGTGTTATACTCATTTAAATTTAATATGTAAAAATGGGGAATACTACACATTCCTAGCAACAAATAATTTATATCTTAAAAATTAATGGTCTAGTGAAACCTTAATTCTAAGGCAGCCAGAAGTAAAGCCTTAGGACTGTCAAAAATCTCTGAAGTAAATATAAAAGTTCCTGACCTAGGAATAGAACCAGGTCTCGACCCAGGAATCGAACCCAGGAAGTGAAAAGTTCCCAACCCAGGAATCAAAGCCAGGAATCGAAGCCAGGAATAGAACCTGGAAGATTCCTTCCTGACCCAGGAATCAAATTGGGGCCTCCTGTACTGCAGGCAGATTCTTTACCAGCCGAGCCACCAGGGGAGCCCAAATATAAAAGTAGCAAATGCTTAAGTATCTTCTAGGAATGATCCAGAAATTTATTGAACAGGTTCTCTCATTCATCCTGTTCACTCTTTTCTTTATCTTGGGAATTGGAATGAAACCATGTTAGCCAGAGTGGTAGGAAGATAAAACACTGTTCATCCAAGTTTATATTTTAATGGTTAACTGCGTGTTCTCTGGAATATGGCAGAGAGTAATTTTGAGCCCTAGATCTACAACTTACTAGCATGTAAACTTATTTTACCTCTAACAAGATAACACAACTATTCAATAACAGAGTTATATTTCTCACGTTCTGGAAACTCAAAGTCTGAAAACAAGGGGCCAGGAGACTTGGTGTCAGATGGGGGCCCTTCCCCTGGATTGTGATGGCTGCCTTCTCACCGTGTCCTCATGTAGCTTTTCCTCAGGGTGTACTCCTGGAGAGAGAGCTTTTATGTCTCTTCCTCTTCCTAGAAGGGCACTAATCCCATCATGATCCTACCCTTATCACCTCACTGAAACCTAACTACTCCCTAAAGGCCCTGCCTCCAGTACCATCACTTTGAGGATTAGAGATTTAATATACTGATTTCAGGGGACACAAACATTGAGTTCATAATAAAACTTAAGAAGTGTAGTTAACCTTTCTAAGTTTTAGTTGTCTTATCTGAAAATCAGGACAATGGTAGTAACTACCATATGATTTCTATATTAAATAAGGTAATATATATAGAGTATGAATCATGTCCAATACTTTGGCTCAATCTTTATATTAGTTATCAAAATTATTATTTATTAATCATTTATGTGATTGTCTTTTTCCTTCTATGAGGCCACTGTTCAGTTGGTATTCTTTTAATCTTAATTGCAGCTAGACGGTTTTATCTGTCTGTAAAATAGGAAAATGTCTCTCTGTACCTATGCCCAATCATTTCTCTAGATAGGTAGATGATACATGAATAGATAAATAGAATTTCTCTATTGAAAGATCTATGGTTAATATGTCATTTAAGATCTACATGTAAAATGTCATTTATTTACTCCAACAGCCAAAAAGTACCAGTACTAAGAAAAATTTATGAGCATCATTGTGGTTGAACACCTTTTAGACAATCATTTACTTACATTTCTTGACACCAAAAAATAGCTTTTGTCTCAATTTTTAATCTCAAAAGAATTTTCTGCTCCCAGAATGTTAAGAATGGGTAAGGGAGCAGTGATGTTTGTGTCCAATTTTAAAAGTTAACAGGGCAATTTGAAACTTTTATGTCTGTTAAAATTAAATGGTGGGTTCAGTAAGTTCCATACATTCCTGACTGAAAACTTGAGATTCACTAGCCCAGAATCAGTTACACAAAACTTACATTTGGAATATAAAGGCATTTTAGGGAATTACTGAACCAAGTAAAATGTTGGATTGCTCAAACATGTCTATAAGGGCATGATATTTGGTAAGAAAACATATTCAGAAAAATAGTCCTTAGAGGAAGAAAGACAAATTTCAAAAATTATGCCTAAGGCACAGTTGTCATTTTGCATTCCGGTTTTCCTAGGAAGGTGAAAGAAACCTTTTCAAGTGTTACCTGGTTTTGTTTCAGGGCTCTTGGATCTGTTGACGTAAATGTCCTTCACTGCATATTATGTCAGCATCACATTGGAGCAGAAGTAGCCAAATGCAGAACTATATTGAACAAAAAGAACAAATAATATTATAACTAAAGCCAAAATAGCTCTGAACACTTTTTTTTTAATTTTTATACAAAATTAATCACTTATGCAGAGTACATCATGAGAAACGCTGGACTGGAAGAAACACAAGCTGGAATCAAGATTGCTGGGAGAAATATCAATAATCTCAGATATGCAGATGACACCACCCTTATGGCAGAAAGTGAAGAGGAACTAAAAAGCCTGTTGATGAAAGTGAAAGAGGAGAGTGAAAAAGTAGGCTTAAAGCCCAACATTCAGAAAACGAAGATCATAGCATCTGGTCCCACCACTTCATGGGAAATAGATGGGGAAACAGTGGAAACAGTGTCAGACTTTATTTTTCTGGGCTCCAAAATCACTACAGATGGTGACTGCAGCCATGAAATTAAAAGACGCTTACTCCTTGGAAGGAAAGTTATGACCAACCTAGATAGCATATTCAAACACAGAGATACTACTTTGCCAACAAAGGTCCGTCTAGTCAAGGCTATGGTTTTTCCTGTGGTCATGTATGGATGTGAGAGTTGGACTGTGAAGCAGGCTGAGCACCAAAGAATTGATGCTTTTGAACTTTGGTGTTGGAGAAGACTCTTGAGAGTCCCTTGGACTGCAAGGAGATCCAACCAATCCATTCTGAAGGAGATCAGCCCTGGGATTTCTTTGGAAGGAATGATGCTAAAGCTGAAACTCCAGTACTTTGGCCACCTCATGCGAAGAGTTGACTCATTGGAAAAGACTCTGATGCTGGGAGGGATTGGGGGCAGGAGGAGAAGGGGACGACAGAGGATGAGATGGCTGGATGGCATTACTGACTCAATGGACGTGAGTCTGAGTGAACTCCAGGAGTTGGTGATGGACAGGGAGTCCTGGCGTGCTGCGATTCATGGGGTCGCAAAGAGTCAGACACGACTGAGCGACTGATCTGATCTGAATCAATTGTGAATTACTTCTTCTTTAAGTTAATGTTTTATAAAAATTATGATGAATTTTTCAAAGTTATACAAGTAGAGGATTGAAATATCAACTTAAAAAAAAAAACACAGTATATTTACTTCTAATCACTTCTAGTTTAAATTACTTCTGAAGAAGAAATTCTATAAATCTCTTCTATATCCTTGCCACAAAACTTATCAAGTACCAATTCTGATACCATATTCAAATTCAAATTACAAAGTAAGAAAAAACACGTGTGTGTGTGTGTGTGTGTGTGTGTGTGTAAATCTCGATCGGCATTTGTGAGGGTGAATGGTGGTTATGCAGAAGGGTCTAGCGTCTTTACACAGGGAAAAGGGACAGGGTAGAGAAGTTCTGAGAGTTTCTTAAAACTCTGACACTTTTCTATCTGTACCTATAACACTAAGACTTCTTTGTATGTATTTCCTTATCTATTAATTATGTGGTCAATATATCATCATCCCACCTAATTCACAGTTATTATAGTAATCAATTTTAATTCTATGTGCAAACCTATTTTGTATCAATATAATACATTCAATATTATATCATACTATAATTGTTTAAAAGAATGTTTGACATGTTAAATATATAGAGTTTCCAAAGGTTTTACATCAGGAATGTCTCATATGAACTTGGGTTATGTATGCAACTAATTTGATCATCCGGTATCTTGTTATTGTAGCAGCATCAGTGGAAACTGGGAAATTCCACAACTATAGAATTAACACTTTCTTATGTTAAAGTTGAAACTTCAATGTATTGCATGACTCCAGGCAAATTGGTGTAATTTTTTAGCATTAGTTTCTCTATCCAAATAATTGAAATAACAGCATTCACCTATAGGGTTAAATATACTTACGGAAATGCCTAGTTTACTGCACAGTTGATGCTTAATAAATATTGGTTTTATCCAATAGTCTGTTGAATAAAGCATTAATTGCTTTGTGAAAATATATAAAAGTCCCTCTTGGCTAATTTGCTCATTCTTTTTCCAACTTCTAAATAGGGGAACAAATTAGAAAAGGAAAAGTTCAGAGAAAATAAACACTTCACAGTCAATCATTCTAACAGGGGGTTGACAATAATGGCCTTTATTCTGTCACCTCAACTGTGAAATAATGCCTTTTACCTTCAAATACTAACTGTTAAAGAATATAGTTTTAGAACTCTACCTTTTCTCCACTGTTTTGTCTTTATATGTTTGAGGAGGGAAAATAATATTACATCTCTAAATATGACGTAAGAATCACAGAATCTTGGCAATAAGTGAAATCACCATGCTGAGTACCATTTTGTATGTATTGAAGTTAATTAACTTTAAATTATAAAAGTTATAAAAATGGGTAACTAAATAAAAGGCCATCTTTTAAAATAATCTATGCACTATACCTCTAAACACTGTATTTATAGAATAAGTATTTTAAGTTCAAATAGTGTTGTATTTTAAGTTCAAATAGTGTTGGATTTAGAGAACTCCAAAATAAAAATCAGGTTAAAGATAAGCTACCAAAAATTGAAAAGAAATACTTCAGATTCACATTTATGATCACTTTTTGCAATGTAGTGATCTTTGAAATTCTATATAACAGAGTTTGCGAAAGAAAACACTACCAGAAAGATAACTATGATTACTAAGCTGTGCTTTCTGTTACTCAGAGTTCTCTAAAAGTTCTCCTGATGGAATATTTACATGGTTACTGTACCCAAAAACATTTCTCCTTTCAAAAGCTAAAAATAAATGTAAATACATTTCATATAGATCCAAAAGTGAAGATAATGAAAAACTTCTTTGCTTAAATATTATAAGCTTGTAACACATATCCTAATAGGAACATCATACATAATAAAAGGAAATGCTTTTAAAAAAATTTTAATTGCACATATAATTTTGAATTATATATTTTGAATTTATACATTTTACAAATATATAAAAAATTATATATTGTCAAAATTATATATTTTGAATTTATATTTTGAATTTAAACTGCTTATATAATTTTGAATTACAATTCAATTTTAAAACAATGCAATGTATTTTACCAATAGCAATGGCTGAAATATCTTATTTATGTAACTAATATTATAAATCACATTAAAATTGGAATCATAAAATAAATAAAAAATAGTCACAAAATTTCTTTATATATATGTTCCGTTATTTACTCAAGATTAAGCTCAGAATAAATCAGATGTGTACATTCATAAACATGTTGTTTGATTACGTTTATTTTAAATCCTCTCTCAGAAGAGTGAAGGAATATTCTCCTGAAAATATGCTAGAATTACAGGTTTTGAGCTTCAGAAGGCAGAAATGGAGTAAACTGATATCTGTAATTAAGAGACAGATTTAAGCTCAGTATAAGGAGATAGCTTCTAACAATTAGAGAACTCTCTGCTCTAGGATGTGAAGAGGAACTCAAAGGCCTCTTGATGAAAGTGAAAGTGGAGAGTGAAAAAGTTGGCTTAAAGCTCAACATTCAGAAAACGAAGATCATGGCATCTGGTCCCACCACTTCATGGGAAATAGATGGGGAAACAGTGGAAACAGTGTCAGACTTTATTTTTCTGGGCTCCAAAATCACTACAGATGGTGACTGCAGCCATGAAATTAAAAGACGTTTACTCCTTAGAAGGAAAGTTATGACCAACCTAGATAGCATATTCAAAAGCAGAGACATTACTTTGCCAACAAAGGTCCGTCTAGTCAAGGCTATGGTTTTTCCTGTGGTCATGTATGGATGTGAGAGTTGGACTGTGAAGCAGGCTGAGCACCGAAGAATTGATGCTTTTGAGCTGTGGTGTTGGAGAAGACTCTTGAGAGTCCCTTGGACTGCAAGGAGATCCAACCAGTCCATTCTGAAGGAGATCAGCCCTGGGATTTCTTTGGAAGGAATGATGCTAAAGCTGAAACTCCAGAACTTTGGCCACCTCATGTGAAGAGTTGACTCATTGGAAAAGACTCTGATGCTGGGAGGGATTGGGGGCAGGAGGAGAAGGGGACGACAGAGGATGAGATGGCTGGATGGCATCACTGACTCAATGGACGTGAGTTTGAGTGAACTCCGGGAGTTGGTGATGGACAGGGAGGCCTGGCGTGCTGCGATTCATGGGGTCGCAAAGAGTCGGACAAGACTGAGCAACTGATCTGATCTGATCTGAACTGCCCTAGGATGTAGTGACTCAGAAAAATTCAGCAGGAGACTAAATTACCTTTTAAGGATGATCAATAGAGAACAGTGAAGGTAACACTGCCAGTCCTGTAAGAAGATTTTCTATGCACATTTTCACTGACCAATTAAAAATAAATTTGAGCTAGATAATTGTCAGAAGAAGATTAACTTAAATCTTCCTACTTCCTACTCTTCCTGATCCAGGGATTGAACCCACGTGTCTTGTGTCTCCTGCACTGGGAGGCAGATTCTTTACCACTTCCCAATTGGGAAGCCCCAATTGTCAGGAGAAGAGGATCATTTGAAAAGCAACAAAATACTCATTTTTATTAAATTAATAATATATCAAAATAATATTTGAAAAAAATTCATGAAAATGTAACTATTTTGGCAATTACAAATAGTTGTATAAGCCTTTCTGACCTGCTATCATTTTATAGAGTTGCTTTAGGTATAGCATATTTTTATTTTCTTGGTTAATATTTAATGAATATTTTTGTAAGATTTTATATACTCTTTACAAAAGCTGATAAACAATGATAATAAAAAGTTATCATAAAGATAGAAGGATGAGTGAATTCATCAGTTGAGTGCTTCTTATATGTCAGGCACTATTGAAGTAGTTATTTTATTGAATCCTCACAACCCACTTACAGATAAGGTTATTTAGGGAAAGAGAGTTTAAATATTTTCTCAAACGTAGAAGTATTATGTGGTGTAACCAGGTCTTTATACCACATTGGCTGTTATATCATACTTTTCTAAAAAATGATACCTTACTATAGAGACCTATTAGAGGCAATTACGCATTAGACGGAGAAGGCGATGGCACCCCACTCCAGTACTCTTGCCTGGAAAATCCCATGGACTGAGGAGCCTGATGGGCTGCAGTCTACAGGGTCGCGAAGAGTCGGACACGACTGGGTGACTTCACTTTCACTTTTCACTTTCATGCATTGGAGAAGGAAATGGCAACCCACTCCAGCGTTCTTGCCTGGAGAATCCCAGGGATGGCGAAGCCTGGTGGGCTGCCGTCTATGGGGTCACACAGAGTTGGACACGACTAAAGCGACTTAGCAGCAGCAGCAAAGAGTAGGAAAGCAAAAGGAAATTTGTTTGCAAACAATTAGAACTACTTTAATTTTACTTAAAAGTCTATTCATGATCTTTCTAATGCATTTAAACTATTCATATCCTGGAATCATGCCTGGAAGATTTCAGTAATTTGCTTCCACTGAAAGAGAAAGTATCTAGAAAGCTTTCTTTCTGAGGCCAGAATTCCACCCGTTTCAAGGCTTCTTTTCTTTACTATCTCCTTTCTAATATTTGGCCTCACAACTGGCCTTGTATAAAATCCACAACTCCAAAATTAATTCCCAGCTTCTGGGTTGTGGACAATTTCCTCAGCTTGTTCTGACCCACCCTCCTTTGCATTCCTGCCTTGCCTTGAGAAGAAACCACAAGACTGGAAGAGGTCCTGAAGATAGTGAGTGGCTACTGAGCTCTGATACAATAAAGTCTTTGGTCTGGGAGATGAGGAAGGAGCAAAGCAGACTTTTAGAACTCAAGGTGGAGTTCTAGAGGCAATAAACAAGAAACAAAGAAGACACTGATCTCAAGTTGAAACATGTATTAATTATGACAACACCTAGATGATATTTAGCAGTGGAGGATTCATTCATAGTGGAGGGCATGATTACTGTTAGAAACAAGATGAAAGGTCTGGGAGGTCCATGTAATGGAAGAATCATGTATATGAATTTTTAAGTACAAGAATCAATGACTTGTACACACTTCTATATTTACAATGGATAACCAACAAGGACCTACTGCAGAGCACAGGTAACTCTGATCAATATTATGTGGCAGCCTGGATGGGAGGGGAGTTTGGGGGAGAATGGATACTTGTGCATATATGGCTGAGTCCCCTTGCTGTCCACTTGACGCTATCAAAACATTTTTAATCAGCTATATTCCAATTAAAAAAAGTTTTTTTTTAAAAAAATACTTAAATGTCAATAAATTAGGAAATTTTCAAATGAGAGGAACTAACCACAGATAACTACAAGTAAAGTATAGGAGTTCCAGTCTCAGTAATAGAAGACTAGGTAATGTGGACAAACTCTCCCACTGAGATCTAGAAAAGCTGTTCAATATATTTTGTGGAAAGTATTTAGAAATACTAGAGAACTACCAAAGAAGTGGAGATTTTTGAGGCATGAGCACAATTAGGCAGGAAAACCAAAAAGGAATTGGGTTGCACGTTTCTATAGACTGGAGGTCATAAAACTATAGCCGATGGGTCAGATCTGGCATGCTACTTGTTTTTGTAAATTAACTAAAATTATTTTGTTGGAAAAATCTGCATTCATTTATTTTTATACTGTCCATGATGTTTTCTTTTTTTTTTAATTTTATTTTATTTTTAAACTTTACATAATTGTATTAGTTTTGCCAAATATCAAAATGAATCCGCCATAGGTATACATGTGTTCCCCATCCTGAACCCTCCTCCCTCCTCCCTCCCCATACCATCCCTCTGGGTCATCCCAGTGCACTAGCCCCAAGCGTCCAGTATCGCGCATCGAACCATGATGTTTTCTTGCCCATTGACAGAACTTAGTAGTTGTGACAGAAGTCATGTGGCCCTCAAAGCCTGAAACATTTGTTCTCTGAATCTGTACAGGAAAAAAGTTTGCCAATCCCTGCTCTGGACACAGGTTTCATGATGCAAATAACTGAAATCATCTTTAGAGGAATAAAAAAAATCATTCTTACTTTTAATTTTTTTCTATAATTTTTAAAACACAACTCTCAATCAAAATGAACAAAACACAAAGGGATTAAAAAAGCTGTGTAAAATAGGTTCTTCCTAGGAGAAGTAAAAGTCATAGAAGTAAAGTAAAAGAAGTAAAAATATTCTTGAAGTGATTTGACTCCAAAAAAACTTTTTCAGAGGAGTGGAGATATAAGAAAAGGAAAAGAAAAAACTAATAAAGGATGGATTATTGACAGAATTACCTCTGCAGATAACTGAAATTCAATCTCCTTAGAGAACTTTAGGAGATATTGTAAGACGTATCTTAGAGTTATCCCAACCAAAGGATGAGGAAGCTGGAGTTTTTATCCATCAACTTCTAAGCAGTCACTATATGAATGCTATTTCTGCAGATTTTATCTTCTCAACTTTTCCACTAAGTGGTAGACATCCAGGGGGCCACAGGGTGCTCTAGAGCATATGGATAAACATTACTTTGCACGTGTGAAAACTCTCAAGGCAGAGTAGAAAAAACTTTAAAAGAAAGAGAAATTATCAGGTTACTATAAATCAAATAATTTCAAGAGATCGTATAGTCAGGTGTCATCGAGTCCCCACAAGTCAGAGAGACACATGTTGAATACGAGGGACATTCAGTAGAGATCCAATGTGGGTCACACCTCGATTGCGGATTGAAACCACCCTTAGAGTAGGACCCAGTTTTAAAAGCTTAAAAACAAGCCTTAAATGCATAAGAAGGAATCGAGTCAGAAAGGTCACATATATAACCTGACTCAGATCCTTCCAGGGCCTCTGATGGCTCCAGCATCTTAAAGTTTACTTGGGTAATAATAATGACATATTGATTTTTCTCTCAGCATGTTTGCTTCATTTTAAATAATTAACTAGCATTAACTACTGTGATCTGCTGGAAATTGGTACTTAGTTGAAGAGTACACCATTGGGATGAGAGTACGAAAATAGGAGTGATACAAGCAAGGCTCAAGAAATCACTTAATAAATGTAGATGATTCTGCTAAGCATGAGGAAAATGAATTGCTTCAGTGTGCTCCAAATGAATTAAAAAGGACATTAACATCATCAAATTGTCTTTCTTCTACTACAACAAATTTGCCATATTATTTTACCTTTTCTTTCTCATTCCTTGTTCTCCATTGCAAACACAAAGTTCTACCAGATACTTCTTTAAAATAAAAGTTAAAAATGGAAGTTGAGGAAGTGACAAAAATTCAGGGGGAAAATGTAGTGAGACATCATAATTTAGCAATGAAATATTAAAGCCACAGAGAATTCTCTGGATTTAAGTAATTCAATTATCATTATAAGAGGGAAATTTCAGAAATATATATGTGTGTGACATTATTCTTTATATTGATTATCTCTGATACTATTAACTGTATATCTTCACGTGTTCCAAAATAAATTTTTGAGAGTTCAGAAACACACTGAATGCATATACCCATTGACCCATCAATACCATACCTGGAATTTACAGAAATATATTATATATATTCACATAATATATACATATATTCTCACATACATGTGAAATGATATTGCTGTATTTTCTATAATAGCAAAATATTGGAAATAATCTAAGCTTCCTAAGTAAGCTATGTGCAGTTATTCGTGGGATAGTATGAAGAAACAAAGCAAAATAATATTTGAAAATTATATAGTAATTTTAGGAAACTTCTACACAACAACCCAAAATGCAACTATTGTTCCTGTTACACTGGGAAGGAAACAGGCATACAGAAACTAATCACCATATTCAGAAAGTTTATAGCACTGGTAAGGGTTGGAGTAAATTTTTGGTGGAGGCATTCTTTGAAAATATCTTTGCCATTTGTGAATACACGTCCCAGTTTGCCTGTAGTAATGACTAATAGCACCATTATTCATGCTCAAATGTCTCCTGATTTGCATGATAATTTCATGATAACCTGTATATGACTTGAAATCTATCCCTACAACAGAAGTGACAAAGATGCACATTTTGCAATCATGCTTTACTGGTTTCCATTTCAATAACTCTAATTTTTCTCATTATTATCCTTCTGCCATACAAAAATTATATGTTCATTTTACACCTTTATACTTCAGTAACCATTCATTTATTCTGATCTTCCAGAGAACACTTTTGATTTTTTATATTTGCCATGTTTGTTTGCTTTGGCTCATAACAATTACCTCCTGTGTGTTTGCAATTCATTTTTAGGTATTAGTGTACCCCTTCCTTTTGGCTGATAGCCACACTGAATTTCTTAACTCTAGAAAAGAACATTTAGAAATGTGCATTTTTCATGAAACATGACAAGAAGCTTAATTCATTCAATTGGCCTTTAGATACCATTCTGACATCTAGAGTTAGCCTCTTCTAATGTATGCATTTTGATTTTAAAAAATTATCTTATTGGGGATACTATATTATCATATTAAACTTATATCAATCATATACTGTACTACATTTCTGTTATTACATGAATATAAAAATTAGATAAAATAATTTCAAAATATTCAATGCTAAGTCACTGAGTCATTCACTAAAGCTAGTTTTATTTTAAGGAAACCATTAAAGAATAAAGCATATATGATAATTAGAGTTATCTTATAATGCTGAAGTTGACTCAAGGACATCTTCTCTCTTGGCTCTGATACTATTTTCATGTGTTTTTAACTACTATACCAAAACACTGATTTCTGAAATCCAAGTGCATCATTTAGTTATATGAAGTTACTTATATCAAAAGTAGTAATTTTGAGACATCTCTATTAATCAAACCTTCCTTATAAATCATGGTACATTGTGTCCACATCTCTTCTGCATTTTAATAACAGACTTGATTTTCCTTGGTTATCTTTGCGTTGCTCACTTTTAATGTTTTTTCATCTATTTAGTACATTATGTCTGTGAGTGACAAACTAATGATCTACATGATACAAAATAATGCAATTTTCTCACTTTCTATTATTTAAATCCATATTAATATGCACGTTTTGGATCAGAACTTTTATTGAGAAATGTTGTATTCAAGACTTCCTATATTTATGTAGGATTAAAAAGTGCTAATTTTTTAGAGTACTTCAAAAAGTATTATTTTTGTAGATTCCCTCTTTTCTTTATTTTTGGCATTTGTAACATATCCAAAATTAGAATAAAAAACACTGCAATTAACCTACCCTCTACGTCAAATTAGAAAAATAAACATTTAATATCTTTTAACAGTGGTCAAGAAGTATAACAATTTCTGCTTTTATTTTAACATGATATAATCCTTGATAATAAATAAATAATATATCTGAAAAGCAATATAATATATATATATATATACATATGCTATTGTTCAGTCACTAAGTTGTGTTTACTCTTTTGTGACCCCATATGCAGAGTACATCATGAGAAACGCTGGACTGGAAGAAACACAAGCTGGAAACAAGATTGCTGGGAGAAATATCAATAACCTCAGATATGCAGATGATATCACCCTTATGGCAGAAAGTGAAGAGGAACTAAAAAGCCTCTTGATGAAGGTGAAAGTGGAGAGTGAAAAAGTTGGCTTAAAGCTCAACATTCAGAAAATGAAGATCATGGCATCTGGTCCCATCACTTCATGGGAAATAGATGGGGAAACAGTGGAAACAGTGTCAGACTTTATTTTGGGGGGCCCAAAAATCACTGCAGATGGTGACTGCAGCCATGAAATTAAAAGACGCTTACTCCTTGGAAGGAAAGTTATGACCAACCTAGATAGCATAATCAAAAGCAGAGACATTACTTTGCCAACAAAGGTTCGTCTGGTCAAGGCTATGGTTTTTCCTGTGGTCATGTATGGATGTGAGAGTTGGACTGTGAAGAAGGCTGAGCACCGAAGAATTGATGCTTTTGAACTGTGGTGTTGGAGAAGTCTCTTGAGAGTCCCTTGGACTGCAAGGAGATCCAACCAGTCCATTCTGAAGGAGATCAGCCCTGGGATTTCTTTGGAAGGAATGATGCTAAAGCTGAAACTCTAGTACTTTGGCCACCTCATGTGAAGAGTTGACTCATTGGAAAAGACTCTGATGCTGGGAAAGATTGAGGGCAGGAGGAGAAGGGGACGACAGAGGATGAGATGGCCGGATGGCATCACTGACTCGATGGACATGAGTCTGAGTGAACTCCAGGAGTTGGTGATGGACAGGGAGGCCTGGTGTGCTGCGATTCATGGGGTCGCAAAGAGTCGGACACGACTGAGCAACTGATCTGATCTGGACTGTAGACCCATCAGGCTCCTCTGTCCATGGGATTTCCCAGTCAAGAATACTGGAGTGGGTTGCCATTTCCTTCTGCAGGGAATCTTCCTGACCCAGGGATCAAACCCACATCTTTTGCCTTGCAGGCAGATTCTTTACCACTGAGTCACCAGGGAAGTTGTATGTACACACTCCATATATACAATGAATAATTGAAGAGTAGATGCCCAAATCCCCAGATCCCTGGATAGCGAATTATAAGACTCTGAGAGAGATAAATTAATAACCTTGAGGTTGTAAGACGTTTTTCTCACATCTATAAAAGAAAGAAGAAACACATGGTAAAAATCTTATTCAATCATGGAAGACAACATGCAAAAGAGGGATCTTGAAAGAATTAGATCACAAAATTGATGTGTGCCTGGTGAAATGGAGATGTGTTGAACATGTTCAATGATATTCATGTTCCTTCTTTTCAATTTGGCTTGATGACATAATCTTATATACCTAACTTACTGAAAAATATATTTTTAAAGTGTTTGATTTCTTTTTCAATCACCTTATACATAACAGGGAACTGTGAGGGGAAAAGCATTAAAAGGATTCAGTTGCAGACATTTACCTGATTTAAAAGACAGAAACATAAATCAAGAATAATCAATTGCATGAACAATGTCCCCATTTTATATAAATACTATTTCTCTAAAATGTTTCACAAAATTGGCCTCCTGACAGTATCAGAATCCCAAAAGAGCTGGATATTGCAGCCTGAACTCCTGTCAAGCCAGAAGTAATACAGATGAATTTGTAATCAAATTAGTGACATCAATTCAGGTTGACAGATTGAAAATATAAAAGTGGTTTGAGGAAATATATTTTTTTCTTTATGTCCCATAGAGGAGGTCTACAGTTTATAGTCTGCCTTGATTTTAAGATTTCTTAAAGTCATGATTTTTCAATAGTACAAGCTAGGCTGAATTTGTGTTGACTTTGCAAATTGCATAAGTACTTCATTTTTCAATCACATAAATTATATAGGCTGAGTGCAAGGTCTGAATTCCTTTCCAAAATTATCATAGTATATTTTCTGGGTATGACTGAAAAATCAACTACGTTCCCTTCCAATAAATAAATAAGATACTTCTTTAAAATATGTGATATATATGTGATTTATAAATATATCTTATTTCTTTAAAATCAGTGATATATAAACTTTATGGATAATAGAAATATTTGAGAATCCACTAAAAGTTACAGAGGCAATGGAGTTGACAATGACAAGTGTTCTCAGTGTCCATCTGTGAAGCAGGACGGTTTATTTATTGTAAGATATCTCAGGGTCAATTGCCCCCTGGTGTAGTGTGGCTACCTGAAATATTCATCACAGCAGGTGAGCTGCTTGGAAACTCCATTCACTATTCAGACCCAGGGCAAGTTGAACTAGTACGAGTCAGCATTCAAGTTCCTAAGGAGACTAATTAATGAGACCAGGAAGAAGTCTGCTCTAAAAGGCAGATTTAGGAACACTGCATGTTTTTGAAACAGAATCTCAGAATAGGGTCTGAGCTAGAAGATACAGTAAAATTCAGGCTAGGTAACATGGAGCGGGGCAGGCAAAATATCAGAAGAGCCTCTCTCTGAAGACGGTGGAGCTGCAACTCAGGAAATGATGTGGGATTTCATAGAGGGTACTAGGATATGAAATTCTAAGTCAGACTTCACCAAAATGAAACCTGCTTCCACTATGGGATCCAAATACGCAGGCTTCCCTCATTGCAGGCAGATTCTTTACCATCTGAGCCACTGGGGAAGCCCAGTGCTAGTAGATGAAATACTAAAGTCTTATGAAAAACAAGAGTGTGTAAAGGCTAAGAAATCATAAACAGTGCCTTAAAAGTTTTAGTTTGGGAACTGGGATGAGTTTAAGCCTTTTTGGTGAGGTTTTAGCAAACTCCCTTTGTAGGAGAGTGGATGCTGTTGGCTGTCAATCAGTGTTGGAGAGGCTAAGCAGCTAGTGACTGAGCAGTGCTGCTGCTGCTGCTGCTGCTGCTAAGTTGCTTCAGTCATGTCCGACTCTGTGCAACCCCATAGACAGCAGCCCACCAGGCTCCCCCTGTCCCTGGGATTCTCCAGGCAAGAACACTGGAGTAGGTTGCCATTTCCTTCTCCAATGCATCAAAGTGAAAAGTGAAAGTGAAGTCACTCAGTCATGTCTGAGCCTCAGTGACCCCATGGACTGCAGCCTACCAGGCTCCTCCATCCATGGGATTCTCCAGGCAAGAGTACTGGAGTGGGTTGCCATTGCCTTCTCTGAGTGACTAAGCAGTATTACCACACAAACCACCTTCTCTACACCTTGTCAACCACAGGCATTTACATTCTTTATACAAAAATTCTGTATAAATTGTTGAGCCAATTCAACTCAGATAGGAACTTTTATTTCTCAATAAAAGATTTAGCATTGGTCAGCAGCCACTGGCCTCAAATGAGGAGCTAAGCCATGGGAAGCTCTGTACCTAAAGATATGTAAAAATCTTTGTACCTAAAGATACAGAAAACAAAGAAATAGCCTTCTCCTAACCCTAGTCTGCTTGACTACTTCCTGTTTCATCAGCTAGAGTTAAGTTCAAACAATCTTGAACTTTAGCTCAATTGTTAGAGTACCTGACAACTCATGGAGATTTCTTTTTTTTTTTAATGTAAATTCATTTATTTTAATTGGAGGCTAATTACTTTACAATATTGTATTGGTTTTGCCATACATCAGCATGAATCCACCATGGCTGTACATGTGTTCCCTGTCCTTTACCCCCCTCCCACCTCCCTCCCTATACCATCCCTCTCGGTCATCCCAGTGCACCAGCCCCAAGATTTTAAACCCTGTATCATTTGCCTTTAAAAAACTTTGTTTCTTTGCATTTTTGTCCCCAAGAATAACATTCTTCCCATCATGGTTTCATTTGCCTTTGATGAACGGGGGTGATGTGTGATGACCAGAGTGATGACTCTGACTTTCTGGTCTGGGGGATTTTAGGGACTGAGTTTGAACACTGGTTCTACCTTAAACTACTGATATGATCCTGTGCAAAGTTGACTGTCTGTTTCTTTGGTGTGTTGTAGGACAGAGGAGCCTAGTGGGCTACCGTCTATGGGGTTGCACAGAGTCGAACACGACTGAAGCGACTTAGCAGCAGCAGCAGTAGGGTTGAGGCAACCAACCCTCAATAAGAAAATCCAGCAAAATACTTAGAATTAAATGGTAACTGAATGACTTTGATGTATAGTGGAAATTGACACAACATTATAGATCAACTATATTTTGATAAAATTTTTAAAAATTAGCAAATGTTAGATATCAAATGCTGCCTGAGATGACACTCTCAGAAAACTAACCCAGTGCTATGATGGAGTTGTTCAGCAGATTATCCTATTTCCTTTCAACCCTAAATTGGCAACAAAAAAATCATTCCTTAGGAAAAATATCTGATCATGTATGTAAAGTAAACATCAACTTGCCTGAAGTTTAGGAATTGTCAGTTTGTCATTGTATACTAGTGTGGTAGAGACTGTTTGCTTATCTAGAAACCATTCTGTTTATTTCTCTTACCTAATATAACTGTCATTTTGTTCAAATATCTACTCCCAATTCAGCCCATGTCACTCAAGGGAAGCATTTTCAGCTCCAGAGTGGTTTGCATTCTGTAAGTCATAATTATTCCCAGTCTATAC
The DNA here is from genome assembly GCF_027580195.1 of Bos mutus. Classification (NCBI taxonomy): domain Eukaryota; kingdom Metazoa; phylum Chordata; class Mammalia; order Artiodactyla; family Bovidae; genus Bos; species Bos mutus. Next base: position 94,469,138 of record NC_091618.1, on the reverse strand, counting down.
CTCTTGTAGATGAGCCAGATGGCCTTCTCCAAGTGACTGGTATTTGACCAGAGATGGGCACAGGCTTTGTGAAGAGGAACTAAGAAGCCTCTTAATGAAAGTGAAAGAGGAGAGTGAAAAAGTTGGCTTAAAGCTCAACATTCAGAAAACTAAGATCATGGCATCTAGTCCCATCACTTCATGGGAAATAGATGGGGAAACAGTGGAAACATGTCAGACTTTATTTTGGGGGGCTCCAAAATCACTGCAGATGGTGATTGCAGCCATGAAATTGAAAGACGCTTACTCCTTGGAAGGAAAGTTATGACCAACCTAGATGGCATATTGAAAAGCAGAGACATTACTTTGCCAACAAAGGTCCATCTAGTCCAGGCTATGGTTTTTCCAGTAGTCATGTATGGATGTAAGAGTTGGACCGTGAAGAAGGCTGAGCGCTGAAGAATTGATGCTTTTGAACTGTGGTGTTGGAGAAGACTCTTGAGAGTCCCTTGGACTGCAAGGAGATCCAACCAGTCCTGGGTGTTCTTTGGAAGGAATGATGCTAACGCTGAAACTCCAGTACTTTGGCCACCTCACGCGAAGAGTTGACGCATTGGAAAAGACTCTGATGCTGGGAGGGATTGGGGGCAGGAGGAGAAGGGGACGACAGAGGATGAGATGGCTGGATGGCATCACCGACTCGATGGACATGAGTTTGATAGAACTCTGGGAGTTGGTGATGGACAGGGAGGCCTGCCGTGCTGCAATTCATGGGGTCACAAAGAGTCGGACACGACTGAGCGACTGAACTGAACTGACCTGACCAGTCTGAAGGAAGCAGCTTTTATTTCCATGGTTAAAAGTATTTTTTCTTTCTCTCTGTCTCTTCTCAAGCTACTGCTGCTGCTGCTAAGTCGCTTCAGTCGTATTGGACTCTGTGCGACCCCAAAGATGGCAGCCCACCAGGCTCCCCCGTCCCTGAGATTCTCCAGGCAAGAACACAGGAGTGGGTTCCCATTTCTTTCTCCAATGCATAAAAGTGAAAAGTGAAAGTGAAGTCACTCAGTCGTGTCCAACTCTTAGCGACCCCACAGACTGCAGCCTACCAGACTCCTCCTTCCATGGGATTTACCAGGCAGGAGTCCTGGAATTGGGTGCCATTGCCTTCTCCACTCTTCTCAAGCATATAGCCTCAACTGCTTCTAGCAACCATTTGGTGTTGATGAGTGAAACCAGACTGAGGAAGAGCTTAAGGTTGAAAAATCATGTGACCATACTTGTAAAGTCCAGGGAATGGACTTCTGCCATGTGAGATAATTCTCCTTATTAAGCCAGCCCAAATAAGATCATTGCATCCAAAAGCATCTCAACTGACAAAAACCATTCTCTGCACTTCTGCTACTTTTTCTTTCTAATCATTAGAGCAGATGTGATCAGATAAGCTCATTCTTATCACAGTCTTTTCTTTTCTTGATCTCCATGTTTCCTTGATTGTTTTCCTCCTTTGTCGTGGTTCTAATGACCCTCTACGTATTGACATATCCAAGTCGGTACTCACTACTGAGCACCAAACTCATATTTTCAAATGTCATTAGTTATCTCCTCCTGAATTACCTGCAAGTTTCTTCAAATTAGAATTCTAATCTTACAATTTTCACCTATATTAATATGTGGAATAATATGACCTCTTGCACTACTTATATTCTCATTATCTGGTGTACTATTATCCACTTAACTTGAAACTTCAAGATATTATTATCATCTTCTCTTTCTAGCATTTATCCCATCAGTAACACATATTTGTCTTCTCTACTTCCTAAAACAGCCATGAATTTGTTTACTCTTTTTCCTCAATGTGTAACCCTATAGGCCAAATTCTTCCTTATCTCTCACAAGGGATGTTGCAGTCTCCTTTTGTTCGAACTCCTGGCCATGAATTTCTCCTCCTTCCACCTGTCCTCCAGATGCAAAGTATTATCTTTCTAAATAAAAAAGTTATTTTCCCTACAGGAAAATCAAACTGCTCAGCATATCTTTAACAGCTCTTCATGACCAGACCCCATTCCACCTCTCTGGGTTGGTTTTCTTCTAGTATCTTTCTTCTACAAATTTCCAGGCTCCAATCTAGAAATCTGATGAGACTGTCTCACTTTTCTGCAAACATACCATGCTTCCTCTTGATACTGTGTAGTTATATGTGTTTCTTCCTCAGCTTCAAATGTCCTGACCTCATTTCTCTGCCTGGAAAACCATTATTTATCTCTGAACATTCAGCTCAGTAATATTCTAAAATTTACCCTTAGCAGCAACCTCAGCTCTCAGCCAGAACTAATCTCTCCTTGCCATGTAGTCAAAGCCTGGTATACATAAGTTCTCATATAGCATTCTCCACAGCATCCTATTATTTGCAGCTCATGAGTCTAGATCTGCTCTTAAATCCTTAATGCTTTAACAAAGGAAGAATGCATGGTTCACCTGGGAATCTCTCAGACCAATTAACACAGTGTCTGGCATATCCTAATGTTTTAATAAAAGCCTTTGGAAGGAAAAGCTGCAGGATTTCTCAGGGCACCACTCAATGGAATAGGCATACTTTCTCAGTCAAAGTTTAGATTTTATATCAATTGTGGTTTGTGCTAACTACACAAATACTCTGTTATTTCTCTATCACCTGGTAACTCCACTTCCCTTTCCAAGTTATCCTCAAGTACAAACAACTTGGAAACTCTGCTTTTAGCCAAAAGCTGAAAAATACAGAGCTCATGTCCTAGATCTAAATGGAAGAATAAAGATAATCATGAATTGATTTCTAATAAACAACCTGTCACATCCTAAAGTTCTTAGAGGTGAAAAATTCATGACATCCACATCCACAAAATGCAGTGAAGTTTGGATAAAATCAACAGAGAGGCATAAATTGATATGATTATTTTTATGCCCTCCTGTTACAGCTGTATTGGGATTTTCTTTTTCCCAGAGTAAAATCCTTTTAAGGTAAAGGGGATGTTTTCCAGAGCAGGGCAGAGAATGTGGAGCAGAATTTATTTTGACCCAAACACCAATCATCTCTCAAGAGTCTTAATAAAGAGCTGCTCACCATTATGTACTATAACACCTTGTGGGACACAGTGATATTCTGTCTCCAAGCTTCCTAACAGAGATGATGGTCTGCAGCCAAATATTATGTGCTATATTTCTAAGTAGCTTTGCAATGGTGCTAAATTCTTTCAAAGTGTTGCTTTGCCCTTTCTTGCGTGAAGGTCTTGGCTCATGAATCAGGAAGCTTTGTAGGGTTTATGAGAATGTAATTTCTGAGTTTCATGAAGGTCTGGCACATTCTTGAGAATGATAAAATTAATTAGATTGAAATGGAATCCAAACTGTCATCATGAGACAAATCTGAATAAAACACATGTTCCCTGATGAATCTATGCTGGAATAAAGCTGTAAAACAACAAATTATCTGTGGCATATTTCTATATTGTAACCACATTCTAAACTTGTTTAGTGAGAAAAACAATTCAGATAATCCAGAATAAAAAGTTATGGGTTCATAATCCATCATCACTTATCAAGTGCTTCCTATGTGTTTGAGAAGGGATCTTCTCTGGTGGGTCAGCAGTAAAGAATCTGCCTGCAATGCAAGAGACATGGGTTCAATTCCTGAGTCAGGAGATTCCCTGGAGAAGGAAATGGCAACCCACTCCATTATTCTTGCCTAGGAAATCCCATGGACAGAGGAGCCTGGCAGGCTATAGTCCACGGGGTCGCAAAAGGTCAGGTATAACTTAACAACTTGAAACAACAAGGAAGAAGGAACAGAACCTATGTGTTTGAAGGTATTATTGCATTTAAATATTCCAAGAATCTTGTGAAGTCAGGCACTACATTACACTCATTTAGAGAAACTGAATTATGGGATCTTGGTGCACGAGTTGGCTCCCATACACAGAGAGCCAGGAGACACCAAAGAAAGAGGTAGACCACTACAGTTGGGTAGCTGGCAGGTTTAGTAAGCAAAGGGACATGCATTCAAGGATTGTCTTGGGCAGTCATAAGACAAGTAGATCTCTGCATCTCTGCACCTGCCTACCAGAATTTTGAAAGTTTATATAGCAGCCTTAAGTATTTTTAGTCATGTGTATTGTCCAGACAATCTCACCAACATCTTATCTCCCAAGGTTGCATCCTTGAGAATGGCTCCCACTGTGGACATGATGGGCAGAGCATACATTTCAAAGACAGGGGGCAGGGATGAGCAGATGCCAACTGCCCTGCCCAGGTACAGCTCGAGGGTCAACTGGTGTCACATCTTCCTGATTTTCTCCTCCAACAGGTGTAAAAGTAACTTGTTGAAGGGCACATGGTTAGGAAATGGCAAAACTAGAAATGGAATCCAGATTGGCTTCACAGACTATATATTTTATCACTATGCAAATTGCCACTCTGTTTAGTATTATCCTTCTGAAAAAGTTGAAGATCAGCCTTGCACATCACTGAGGTCAAGTTCTAGTGCCGATTATAGGATTTACTTTGTTTTAGCCTTTAATCATGCCCTTTGCACTTGTGCATGACCAAGTCTTGAATATCCAGGAGTTATTTAAATGTAAATTACATAACTTTTGTTAATTTAACATGACTTAATCTTTGAATTGTGTATTTGAAAGCAATCCGGAAAATACACTGGAGCAAACATAGCCTGGAAGTTTCAAATAGCTAATTTGAATACTACCAAAAAGTAATAAGCAAGATATTCAAGGTTATTTTGAAGTCCAACAGAAACCCAACTTAATCAGTAGGTCATGGTCAGGTGGACAATATTTCAAGGTACAAATGAAACTGTAAGAAGCATGGGAGAGGATGGTAGGCTATACAGTCACCCCAAAATCAAGTCTGCAATCCCTTGTGTGCAATAAGATCATTTAATTAAAATTACACATAATGAATTTCAATGATCAATCTGCCCCTATTATTATAAGCAGTGAAAAAGAACTCTGAAAAATATATTTTCTGTTAGAAGATATGAATTAAAACACTGCTAGAATATCTTCATATCAAGTTGAGAGACCCTTGCCAACTCACTATAAGAGGAAATGCTATCCAATTTTCAACTTCCTAAAGGAGCTGAAAAGTAAAATATGTTCAGAAAGCAAAATGAAATCGATCTCATGGCAACCAAATTAATCTTTCGTTAGCAAATAAAAAGCACATATCCTCATCCAATCTCAAAGCTAAATAGTAAAAATCCCAGGAGCTTAAGAGAAAACATACCATCAAAGCTTGAAAATCCCATTTATCAGTAAAAACAAGCTTAGAAATCCAACCTTTAATTCTATCCTTTTATAATTTATCAAGTACAATTTCCACCTACAGTTAACACATTGGGTAGGGGAAAACTCTTTATATGAGTCATGCTGAGGAATAAAATGAAATGTTTATAGATTGAAGCCTCAGTGCAAGGAGGAGAGGTTAGAAATGGAATTTCCATGTCAACACTGCATAGAAGGGGAGATGGCACTCTACTACAAAAACTCAACTAGTGACAGTTAAGATTGAAGGAAATAGAGACAAATTTCAGACTTGTTCGATGCATTGTAATCCGCCCACTTTGATTTAGCTTAACCACCAAAGGAAGCAAACTGGGCTTTTTTCAAAGAAGAGAAAAAAAGAAAAAAAAAAAAATATATATATATATATAAGTGACCTAGCATACATGCATGTGTCTATATTATATGTATATTATATGTATATATTATATATTATAATATATAATGTTATATATTATATTATATGTATATTTATATAATATGTATACCTATGCGTGTGTGCTAGGTCACTCCAGTCATGTCCAACTCTTGGTGACCCTCTGGACTACAGCCCACCAGACTCCTCTGTCCATGGAATTCTCCAAGCAAGAATACTGGAGTCTATTCTTGGTATGTATGCCATGCCCTCTTCCAGGGGATTGTCCCCACCCGGGGATCAAATCCACTTCTTCTGCAGCACCTGCATTGCAGGCAGATTTTTTACCTCTAAGCTAAGTTGGAAAACCCCATATATACCTATACAGTGTGTGTGTATATATATACACACACACACATAAACACAAACACATGTATGGAATCTTAAACAGCATTTTGGATGTCATGTAAGGACTGCCAAATTGTTTAGCAATCATTTTCAAATTTTACAGGTCCATCATCACAAATGCAAAATTCAAGATTAAATTGGTTTATACAATAAGAGAAGACAGTAGGAGTCTCCCTGCTTTGATGGCTTGCAGAGGATAGGAGTCAAGTTTGATATACTAAACAGAAGTTCTGCGCCCTAACACTTAGAGCTTTGCTTATTTCAATGATTGACTTCTCTATGGTATTGCTCTTTGGAAGGAATAATGCTAAAGCTGAAATTCTAGTACTTTGGCCACCTCATGCGAAGAGTTGACTCATTGGAAAAGACTCCGATGCTGGGAGGGATTGGGGGCAGGAGGAGAAGGGGACGACAGAGGATGAGATGGCTGGATGGCATCACTGACCCAATGGACCTGAGTCTGGGTGAATTCCGGGAGCTGGTGATGGACAGGGAGTCCTGGCGTGCTGCGATTCATGGGGTCGCAAAGAATCGGACACGACTGAGCGACTGAACTGAACTGATGGTATTGCTCATCCAGTCTTCTCACGCACTACCTGTTTTGAAGTTGAGGGAACACCAGAATTAGAATCCTGGGCTGAAGGTTGGCCTTGCCATGTGCTATCATTTAGCAACAGTAATTTGACTTCTAAAATGGGGAGAATAAAACCAAAATAGCCTGTTTGTAATGAGGGTTAAGCGAGATTGCATGTGTGAAACCAACTTGTAACCATAATTATTACTATATTGTAAAGTATATAGATGCTAGGCAAATAATAATAGGAAGAGAAGAAACAATATATGACACAATGTGGAAAAGATATCTGGCAATGAGAGAAGAACTGAGTATAATGGCACCCCACTCCAGTACTGTTGCCCGGAAAATCCCATGGATGGAGGAACCTGGTAGGCTGCAGTCCACGGGGTTGCTGAGAGTCATACACAACTGACCCTTGCATTCATGCATTGGAGAAGGAAATGGTAACCCACTCCAGTGTTCTTGCCTGGAGAATCCCATGGACGGAGAAGCCTGGTAGGCTGCAGTCCATGGGGTCGCACAGAGTCGGACACGACTGAAGCGACTTAGCAGCAGCAGTACTTATTAATAGTAATTACAGGATTCCACACAAAACTAACTATTAAAACCAAATTACAACTGGACTATTATAATTTTATATTATTTTAATTTCAAAAGTAGAAACAAAAACCCACAAAGTATTAAGGTTCAAAAACATGTCACTTTGGGACTTTCCTGGTGGTCGAGTGGTTAAGAATCTGCCTGCCAATGCAAGGACATAGGTTTAATTCCTGGTCTGGGAAGATTCCACATGCGCCGGGGCAATTCAGCCTGTGCGCCACAATTATTGCCCACACATAGCTGTGAAGACCCAGGACACCACCCCTCCCCGCCCCTGCAGAATGTCACTTTGGAAATAAAGATTACCAAAATAAGAACAAATAGAGGCTATTTATTTACAGCTTACTGTAGCAAGGGAGTCAGCCACTATCACTTGCATTTGCCAGAGACCTAAAGGCAGGCAGCAAAGTAGGAAAGCTTTACAGTGAAAAAATTTTAAAGAATATGAAGAAGAAACTTCAGGCATACATTGATTGAAAGTTGTTGGCATAAGAAGGTGGACTGATTACAAGTGAGGTATTTTATGTGTTTGATCATGGGAATATATTTGGCTTCATCTGAGTTGGAAGCAAAGGCAAAAATTAGAGCAGCTGGAAGTCACTGACCAATTCTTGACCATTCTAAGCTAAGGTCTACAGAGGTTATGCTTTGGCTTCGCAGGCCCGTGGCTATTGAAGTTCAGAGTTGTATTGTCATTTATAGGCTTATCATTCATACATTGAATTAAATCACTCAGTTCTCTTAATTCTAAGTGTAACAGCTTGCAGGCAATAAAAATTCATTTGCTCATAGCCACTTCTTTTATTAGATTTGTATAGATTAAATGCATTAAAAGATGTTTTAGGGAGTAATGTTAGTACCATGGTAGAATAAGACATTCCCTTTGTCTCTCCCCTTCAATCTGCAACCAATGAAACATGCATGACCCAACAAAGCTGTCTCTACTGAATACAACAGGACGCTGGAGTAGTCCACACATCTGTACTTGGAAGGGTAGGTGGACATGAGCACAGGGAAGGTAGAACCAGGGGACAGGGGAACCAGGGATGCTTCAGTCCCAGAGCCTTAGCTGCGGTGGCTCAGCCTACTGCCCCAGAGAACACCATAGCATCAGGGGAGGTAGCACACGCAGTTTCAGCCTCTGGGCCACAGTGATTCCTGTGACCACAGGGAACAAAGCAGCAGTGGGAGTGGGGCCAGTGACCTTGTCCCTCGTCTTGGAGGTACTTTTACCCCCCACTTTTGTCTACAGCAATGGCTCCCACAAACCCAACAGCCCCAGACATAACAGAGGCTCCCTTTACCCTGGCTTCTCCATCCCCTTCACCCTCTTGCCACAGTAGCAGAGCCTGGAACACAGGAGACCCCAGATATGGCAGAGGGGCCTCCAATCCTGGTGCCCCAGGCAGTGATGCCAATGACACAAGTAGCACCAATGACCCCCACAAGCAAGAACAACAAGGGCACCAGGCAACACCTCTGAGAGATGATGGAGGGTGGAAAAGTGCCAACTCTCAAATACAACCAGAGATAGCACAGGTAGGAGAAATCAACAACTTGTGCTATATCGCCACCTACTGGACACAAAAGGAAGTGCCTTTAATTCTAAACTATTAAATAGAATCAAGGGGGAGGGTGGGGCATTTACCTAAGAAGGTGTTTGTTACTTCAAATGCATTGGCTGAGTAACTCATCGAGCACTATGAAGAATCACTATAGCACAGTATCACAGGAATAAAATGACAATTTCTAGAAACTAAAGTCAATCTAACAGAATTCAAAATCACTATTATGAAGAAACTCAATGAGCTACAAGGAAACAAAAAGGCAGTTCAATGGTCTTTGAAATAAAATTTATGAACAGGAGGAATACTTGGCCAGAGATTTAAACTCTAAAAATGAACCAAACAGAAATTCTGGAGCTAAAGAATTCAACAAATGGAATAAATGATGCATTGGAGTGGAGTGTGTGTGCTCAGTCATGTCAGACTCTTTGTGATTCCGTGGACTTTGTGATTCCGAGCCTGCCAGGCTCCTCTGTCCATAGAATTTTCCAATCAAGAATACTGGAGTGGGTTGTCATTTCCTCCCAGGGGATGTTCCCGACTCAGGAATCAAACCCATGTCTCTTTCCCTTCCTGCATTGGCAGGTGGATTCTTTACCACTGTGCCACCTGGGAAGCCCAAAGAATGCATTCAGTTCAGTTCTGTTCAGTTCAGTCGCTCAGTCGTGTCCAGCTCTTTGTGACCCCATGAATCACAGCACACCAGGCCTCCCTGTCCATCACCAACTCCCGGAGTTCACTCAGACGAACGTCCATTGAGTCAGTGATGCCATCCAGTCATCTCGTCCTCTGTCGTCCCCTTTTCCTCCTGCCCCCAATCCCTCCCAACATCAGAGTCTTTTCCAATGAGTCAACTCTTTGCATGAGGTGGCCAAAGTACTGGAGCTTCAGCTTTAGCATCATTCCTTCCAAAGAACACCCAGGGCTGATCTCCTTCAGAATGGACTGTTTAAAAAGCCTTTAAAATAGAGCAGACCATATGGAAGAGAGAATTAGCAAACTTGAGGATAAAAATCTAGAAATGATATAGGTAGGAGAAGAGAGAAAATTAAGATCTAAAGAAAAATGACAAAAATCTTATAAGAACTATTAAACTTCTTTAGGTAGGGAAATTTTAGGAAAATGGATATCCCAGAAGGAGAAGGGGACAGGGAGAAGAGAGCAGACAATTTATCTAAAGCTACATGAACATCTGCTTCACAGGTGAATTCTATCAAACATTCAAAAAAGATTTAATACTTCCCCTTTTCAACCTCTCTCAAAAAAATTAAAGGGAATGCTTCTTAACACATTCCCAGGCAATTATTAGGATCCTGATTTGATGTGGGAGCATTCATTTTTTCTTGACATCAAAAAAGTAACAGTTCTATGAGCACAGACTAATGAATCTGGAACTTTCATATTAGTGTATCCTATAAAAGGCAGTCAGTACAAACTGGGCTAATGGGCAGTCTGGCTCCTTGAGCAATTATGCTGGATTGTGTGATTAGTCAGTGGGTCCTAAGAGTTAGCTGAAATTCATATTTTTACATGTCTTGGAATTTATAACTTTTTCTCTATATTTTGATTCACCCTCCAAGAAGTAGATATTCTAATAAATCAGCTAAACTTCATGCGGATGCTACAATTAATTATACTAACATTTCTCTCAGTTACTTATTCAATGCGAAGATTAAAAAATGGGAAACTAGTAATTTTAATATCAATTTATATGTCATTTTAAAAGCATAATTTTAATTGAGAATGTAGAATTATAGATAAAAACAGAAATTTGATGCTAAGATAAAATTCTGATGGAATAGATAGGTAGAAAAATGCAGTACATAAAATTTTGAGTCTTAAGTTTTCAATTGCCATTATATTGACCTGAGGCTTCTAATAATGAACATGACCTCAAATATCTATGCGAGTGATTGTTCTCATCAAAACCTTTATGTGCCAGAGTCCATTTTACTATTATTCATCAAATGCATGTTGCATCAAAGATTTTGTTTCTCTTGATTTTTTATTACTTCTGATCAATGCAATTAACTTTAAGAAAAAAATAAATGGCTTGAAAATTAATATTAAGTATTTAATAAAACGGAGAGAACTTTTAAGAACTAGTTCTTTTGGGGGAATATATGGCCATTTAGTGAGAAAGAATGTTCTGACTTTTTGAACTCTGTTACACTGGTAATTTTTATTATGGAAGAAAATAGAGAACATAAAAACAGAGAAAATATCTAGTTAAGGTAAATGAACTTTTTAAATCAAAATTACAATAAATTATAATTATTAAGTCAATTTATTTCACAGATTTATTTGGAAATATTTTGCTAAAATTCTGAATGCTAAAAGTGAGAAATGAGTGGCTGTTTTTACTACATGTGACAAAACGCATGAAAGCAAGTTTGAATATTTGGTGAAAAGTGTTGTTGATCAGTCTCATGAATTAATTAGTGACTTGATTCATTTGCAAATGATGAAAATCACAGTGACTCTGATAAAGTATGTTATCAGTCATCTTTTTGCCCAGAAAGAAGAGGTGAATAGGGCCTTGAAACAGTGAAATAGATTAACAAGTAGATTTGAGATTCTTTCAGTTTAACATAAGAACCAAGTAAGTCCACATCTAACCAATATGAGGCTCATCAACATTTCCATAAAGTAGATCAAAAGGATTGCATGTTCTCCAACATTTCTCTTCATGAACTGTCATAAAGAAGTAATGAAATGTTACTATTTGCACCTACATATATATGTGGGTTTAATTCTTTGAAATACAATACCATAAGTTCAGTTCAGTTAAGTTCAGTCAGAATTTATCACAAGGTCATTTTTTTATTTAATCATTTAGGGGTAATACAGAATGACATCACAAGGAAAATGTAATAATCAGTTCAGTTCAGTCCCTCAGCTGTGTCCGACACTTTGCGACCTTGTGGACTGCAGCACGCCAGGCCTCCCTGTTCATCACCAACTCCGGGAGCTTGCTCAAACTTATATCCATCGAGTCAATGATGCCATCCAACCATCTCATCCTCTGTTGTTCCTTCTCCTCCCATCTTCAATCTTTCCCAGCATCAGGGTCTTTTCAAATGAGTCAGCTCTTCACATCAGGTGGCCAAAATATTGGAGTTTCAACTTCAACAACAGTCCTTCCAATGAACACTCAGGACCGATTTCCTTTAGGATGGACTGGTTGGATCTCTTTGGAGTACCACAAAGGAGATAAGAAAATAGCAGAATTTATACAAAATATTCTGGAAGAGCCACTTCATTCTTGATTCACATTCTTCCATTCCTCTCTGTTTTAGAATGGAACTTGAAGAACTCTGTGCTTAGAAATGATTGTGGTAGTGAATAGAGTTTTATGAATGATTATGGAATTATTTTTTAGTAAAAACAAAGCAAACGAACTGGTAAAACAATGTAAGAGTCTTGAAATATACTTCATTGCAGTTTATAACAATTGTTGCAGGGTGAGGGGACAGGACAGTTGTTGTTTAACTCTACTATTAATAACTTAAAAGGGAAAGTGGAAGTTGCTTGGTCGTGTCTGACTCTGTGACTACATGGACTGTAGCCTGCCAGGCTCCTCTGTCCATGGAATTGCTCAGGCAAGAACACTGGTGTGGGTAGCTGTTCTCTTTTCCAGTGCTTCTTCCAAACCCAAGAATTGAACCCAGGTCTCACACTTTGCAGGCGGATTCTTTACTGTCTGAGCCACCAGGGAAGTCCAAATTAATAACTTGCCCAATTAATAACTTCAGTTCAGTTCAGTCGCTCAGTCATGTTCGACTCTTTGCGACCCCATGAATCCCAGCATGCCAGGCCTCCCTCTCCATCACCAACTCCCAGAGTTCACTCAAACCCACGTCCATCGAGTTGGTGATGCCATTCAACCATCTATCCTCTGTCGTCCCCTTCTCCTCCTGCCCTCCGGAGTTCACTCAAACCCACGTCCATCGAGTTGGTGATGCCATCCAACCATCTATCCTCTGTCGTCCCCTTCTCCTCCTGCCTTCAATCTTTCCCAGCATCAGGGTCTTTTCCAATGAGTCAGCCCTTCACATGAGGTGGCCAAAGTACTGGAATTTCAGCTTTAGCATCAGTCCTTCCAAAGAAATCCCAGGGCTGATCTCCTTCAGAATGGACTGGTTGGATCTCCTTGCAGTCCAAGGGACTCTCAAGAGTCTTCTCCAACACCACAGTTCAAAAGCACCAATTCTTCGGCACTCAGCTTTCTTCACAGTCCAACTCTCACATCCATACATGACCACTGGAAAAACCAAAGCCTTGACTAGACAGACCTTTGTTGGCAAAGTAATGTCTCTGCTTTTTAATGTGTTATCTAGGTTGGTCATAACTTTCCTTCCAAGGAGTTAGCGTCTCTTAATTTCATGGCTACAATCACCATTTGTAGTGATTTTGGAGCCCAAAAAAATAAAGTCTGACACTGTTTCCACTGTTTCCCAATCTATTTCCCATGAAGTGATGGGACTAGATGCCATGATCTTCGTTTTCTGAATGTTGAGCTTTAAGCCAACTTTTTCACTCTCCTCTTTCACTTTCATCAAGAGGCTTTTGAGTTCCTCTTTACTTTCTGCCATAAGGGTGGTGTCATCTGCATATCTGAGGTTATTGATATTTCTCTTGGCAATCTTGATTCCAGCTTGTGCTTCTTTTAGCCCAGCGTTTTTCATGATGTACTCTGCATATAAGTTAAATAAGCAGGGTGATAATATACAGCCTTGACATACTCCTTTTCCTTTGGAACCAGTCTGTTGTTCCATGTCCAATTCTAACTGTTGCTTCCTGACCTGATACAGGTTTCTCAAGAGGCAGGTCAGGTGGTCTGGTATTCCCATCTCTTTCAGAATTTTCCACAGTTTATTGTGATCCACACAGTCAAAGGCTTTGGCATAGTCAATAAAGCAGAAATAGATGTTTTTCTGGAACTCTCTTGCTTTTTCCATGATCCAGCGGATGTTGGCAATTTGATCTCTGGTTCCTCTGCCTTTTCTAAAACCAGCTTGAACATCTGGAAGTTCACGGTTCACGTATTGCTGAAGCCTGGCTTGGAGAATTTTGAGCATTACTTTACTGGTGTGTGAGATGAGTGCAATTGTGCGGTAGTTTGAGCATTCTTTGGCATTGCCTTTCTTTGGGATTGGAATGAAAACTGACCTTTTCCAGTCCTGTGGCCACTGCTGAGTTTTCCAAATTTGCTGGCATATTGAGTGCAGCACTTTCACAGCATCATCTTTCAGGATTTGAAATAGCTCAACTGGAATTCCATCACCTCCACTAGCTTTGTTCATAGTGATGCTTTCTAAGGCCCACTTGACTTCACATTCCAGGATGTCTGGCTCTAGGTCAGTGATCACACCATCGTGATTGTCTGGGTCGTGAAGATCTTTTTTGTACAGTTCTTCTGTGTATTCTTGCCACCTCTTCTTGATAATTAATAACTTACAGAGTAGTAAATAAGGCCTAGAGATCTAATGTACAGTATAGTGAATATAAACAATAATATTGTATTATAATCATCAAACTTTCAAAGAGACTGAAACTAATGATTCCAAGCACTAAAGAGAAAAGATAGTTATGAAAGAAGATAGAGGTGCTAATTATTGCTAAAATGGCAATCATATTACAATATATTAATGTATCAAATTAGCATGTTGTATACCTTAACTTTGCATAGTTATGTCAAAGTGAAGTGAAAGTTGCTCAGTTGTGTCCAGCTATTTGCAGCCCCATGGACTGTAGCCCTCCAGGCTACACTGACTCGATGGACATGAGTTTGAGCAAGCTCCTGGAGTTGGTGATGAACAGGGAAACCTGGCATGCTGCAGTCCATGCGGTCACAAAGAGTTGGACATGACTGAGCAACTGAACTGAACTGAACTGAAGGAAAGATTTAGGGACATCCCTTAGGAGACAATTGCAATTGTCCAAGCAAAATTTGATCATAATTATATTATTATTGAAAATACATATAAATCATTTGTAATAAATTGAGGAAAGAAATTCAAATGGGGTTGAAAGAGACAGAGATCTCAAAGAATACTCTGTGCCCAATTTGTGAAATAGTATGAATGATGGAGACAATTGCTATAATTCAGAATGATGGAAGAAGGTAAAATGTCAAACTGGGCAATGGTCGTGAGTTTCCTCTTAATATACACTTAGCTTCAGAAAAGGAAATTGCAAGAACAGATTGAGAAATAATTTCATTACATCTTTCATTTTTGCAGGTGAGCAAACCAAAGGCAAAAGGGGTTGCTGCTGCTGCTGCTAAGTTGCTTCAGTCGTGTCCGACTCTGTGCAACCCAATGGACGGCAGCCTACCAGGCTCACCCGTCCCTGGGCAAAAGAGGTTAAGAGTACAAAAATTTTTAAGCATTATACAAAAGATACATAAATGTCTAAATATATTTGCAAAAATTTTGCACTATGTTGGGCTAAATTGTCTACTCTTCAATGATTATGTAAATGTAATGTGTCATTCTGAAATATTTGAAAATTTACATTCAAAGAAGCACCATGTGATTTTGTATAATTTTCCAGAAAAAAAAATGTAATTGAGAAGCAAACAATCATCATATCCCAGAATTGGATGATTAATTATTGAAAAATGAATGAAGGGGAAATAATTTGACACAAAAAATTCATTTTTCTAGTGGCTACATATTGCTAGCCCATCTGGCAATCCTGCTGATAAGATGTCCAGCACATCAAGAATATTACAATGAAAGATATTTCTGAACGTGTACTAAATCTTTACATGAAGGTTAATTTCTTATGCTAACTTGACTGGGCCAAGAGATGCCCGGGTGGCTGGTTAAACATTATTCCTGTGAGTGTCTGTGTTTCCAAAAGAGACTAGCATTGGGAATGGTGGACTGTGTAAAGCAGATGGCCTTATCCCATGTGGATGGGCATCAGCCAATTCATTTAGTTCCTGAATAGAACAAAAAGGCAGAGGAAAGTTAAATTCACTCTCAGACTTGTAAGCTGGGATATCAGTCGTCTCTGGCCCTTGATATATCTGATCCTCAGATCTTCAGCTCAGGATTAAAATCTATTAATATACCATCTACTCTCCACCTCCCAAGCCTTCAAACTATTTGCAAATAGTAGATCATAAGACTTCTCAACTCCCATAATCATGTGGGTTAATACCTTATAATAAATCTCTTTATACATATATAAACCACCAGCCTGGGACATGGATTTTCTCCTGCCTATCACACTCCTAGTTCTCAGGACTTTAGTCTCAAGACTGGAATCCACACCATTAATATTGTATAATATTAATATATATTATATCAGATTATGTATCCTATTAATATGTTAATATATAAAAACATGTGTATGTATTATTTCCTGGTTATGTAATATATAAACTGCCTTGGTTTAGTATAGCGGAGTGGATTCAAAGGCTTAGGGAGATTGGAATGTCAGAGTGTATTTGTCTTAAGGCTTTCTCACTCACACTGGGCTGTGCTCAGTTGTGTCCAACTCTTTGTGGCCCCATGGACCACCAGTCTCCTCTGTCCATGGGATTTTCCAGGCAAGAATACTGGAGTGAGTTGCCATTTCCTTCTCCAGGGGATCTTCCTGACCCAGGAATGGGGCCCGCATTTCCTTTGACTTTTGCATTGCAGTTAGATTCTTTATTGCTGAGCCACTGAGGAAGCCTGCAGAGAGAGTCCAGAAGACATATTTTTTAACAGTACTGTAAGGAATAAATTCATGAGGGAGCCCCGGCATCTTTGAATAGCTCTGTACTTGTTCTCTGTAAGCCAGACTAAATATAGTGGGAACCGCAGACATTCAATTGGGAAACCTAAATGCAAAAGAAGTAATTGCTTCCATGGGTCACGAGGCCAAGTGGTGGCATTCAACTGCCAAAGGCAGAGTAGGCATGGTTTCTCTAAGGAGCAGCAGAGTCACAGCTGGAATCAGAATACTTTTTCTCACACAGACGTATGGCATTGGCTTGATGATCATGGTATTTCTATAAGAAAAATAGATATGAAGACTACTAAATTCTTACTTAATCTATAGAAGCAGAAACATTCTACATTGAGTGAACAAAAATCTAAAGTGAATCTTATAAACAGACATAGTTTCTCAATTAAATCTCAAATTTGAGCCAGTTTATAGACCCAGAACTCCTTGAACAAAGGGGAGATCAAATCTCCTTGAAGAAAGACCCAGGAACGCTATCAATACTTTATATTGTTATTCTTTCCTCCAACCTTTCCGAATGTCCTATAGCCTTTTACTCAGGTAATTGTTCACTGGGAAAATGGAACTCATTATACCTTTGGGGAATTACTGGACACTAGTTTTGAACTGACACTAACTGCTGCTGCTGCTAAATCGCTTCAGTCGTGTCCGACTCTGTGCGACCCCAGAGACGGCAGCCCACCAGGCTCCCCCGTCCCTGGGAGTCTCCAGGCGAGAACACTGGAGTGGGTTGCCATTTCCTTCTCCAATGCATGAAAGTGGAAAGTGAAAGTGAAGTCGCTCAGTCATGTCCGACTCTTTGCGACCCCATGGACTGCAGCCTACCAGGCTCCTCCGCCCATGGAATTTTCCAGGCAAGAGTACTGGAGTGGGGTGCCATTGCCTTCTCCAGACACTAACTCTAGGAGACCTAAAACATCACCTTGGACTACTAGTCAGAGCAGGGGTTTATGGTGGTCATGTGATCAATAGCGTTTTAGCCCAGGTCCCTCTGACAGTGGGATCAGTGAATCCCTGAATAGAACCTGTGGTTATTTCCTCAGTTTTAGAACACATAATTGGCATTGGTATACTCAGCAGCAGGCAGCATCTCCACATTGTTCCCCAGATCAATCATTCAATCCTTTGAGGGCCTGCTGCTAAGTCGCTTCAGTCGTGTCTGACTCTGTGCGACCCCATAGATGGCAGCCCACCAGGCTCCCCCGTCCCTGGGATTCTCCAGGCAAGAACACTGGAGTGGGTTGCCATTGCCTTCTCCAATGCAAGAAAGTGAAAAGTGAAAGTGAAGTCGCTGATTCTTGTCCGACTCTTAGCAACCCCATGGACTGTGGCCCACCAGGCTCCTCCAGCCATGGGATTTTCCAGGCAAGAGTACTGGAGTGGGGTGCCATTGCCTTCTCCGTTTGAGGGCCTGGATAGAATAAAAAAGGCAGAGGAAATTTGAATTGGTTCTCTGCTTAACCACTAGGCTGGGTCATGGATTTTATTGCCCCCCTGCACTCCTTATTCTCAGGCCTTTAGTTCCAAGACTGGAATCCACACCATCAGCTCCTTGCTTTCAAGCTTTCAAATTACATAACTTGCTTTCCTGGGTCTTCAACTTGCAGACAGCAAACTGTGGCACTTCTCAGTGTCCATAATCATATAAACCAATGCTTCATAATAAATCCGTCAGTTCTCTTTTTCTGGAGAATTACCTTCTCTGTTTTGGAGTCATATTTTACATCAAACTCAAGTAATTCAAGTAAATACCTTCCCAGGTGGCGCTAGTGGTAAAGAACCCACCTAAACCAGTGCAGGAGACCCAAGAGGCTGGGCTTCTATGCCTGAGTCAGGAAGATCCCCTGGAGAATATTGTAACCCCACTGCAATATTCTTGCCTGGAGAATCCCCTGAACAGAGGAGCCTGGTGGGCTACAGTCCATAGGGTCGCAAAGAGTCAAATACAACTGAGCAACTAACATTTTAGATGGTGCACGGGTGGTTCAGTGGTAGAATTCTCGCTTGCCACGTGGGAGGCCTGGGTTTGTCTCCAGGCCCATGTAGCCACAGACTCCCCTTTTTGGCTTCCCTGGTGGCTCAGATGGTAAAGTGTCTGCCTGCAATGCAGGAGACCTGGGTTTGATCCCTGGGTCAAGAAGATGCCCTGGAGAAGGAAATGGCAAACCACTCCAGTTCTCTTGCCTGGAAAATTCCATGGACAGAGGAGCTTGGTAGACTACAGTCCATGGGGTCACAAAGAGTTGGACACCACTGAACGACTTCACTCGTTCACTCACTCATGTAATTCAGTAAATACAGTTTCTAAATTAACTATCAGATGAGATCAGATCAGTCGCTCAGTCGTGTCCAACTCTTCGCGACCCCATGAATCTCAGCACACCAGGCCTCCCTGTCCATCACCAACTCCCGGAGTTCACTCAGACTCACATCCGTCGACTCGGTGGTGCCATCCAGCCATCTCATCCTCTGTCGTCCCCTTCTCCTCCTGCCCCCAATCCCTCCCAGCATCAGAATCTTTTGCAATGAGTCAACTCTTCGCGTGAGGTGGCCAAAGTACTGGAGTTTCAGCTTTAGCATCATTCCTTCCAAAGAAATCCCAGGGCTGATCTCCTTCAGAATGGACTGGTTGGATCTCCTTGCAGTCCAAGGGACTCTCAAGAGTCTTCTCCAACACCACAGTTCAAAACCATCAATTCTTCAGCACTCAGCCTTCTTCACAGTCCAACTCTCACATCCATACATGACCAGAGGAAAAACCATAGCCTTGACTAGACGAACTTTTGTTGGCGAAGTAATGTCTCTGCTTTTGAATATGCTATCTAGGTTGGTCATAACTTTCCTTCCAAGGAGTAAGCGTCTTTTAATTTCATGGCTACAATCACCATTTGTAGTGATTTTGGAGCCCAGAAAGATAAAGTCTGACACTGTTTCCACTGTTTCCCCATCTATTTCCCATGAAGTGATGGGACCGGATGCCATGATCTTCATTTTCTGAATGTTGAGCTTTAAGCCAACTTTTTCACTCTCCACTTTCACTTTCATCAAGAGGCTTTTGAGTTCCTCTTCACTTTCTGCTATAAGGGTGGTGTCATCTGCATATCTGAGGTTATTGATATTTCTCCCGGCAATCTTGATTCCAGTTTGTGTTTCTTCCAGTCCAGCGTTTCTCATGATGTACTCTGCATATAAGTTAAATAAACAGGGTGACAATATACAGCCTTGATGAACTCCTTTTCCTATTTGGAACCAGTCTGTTGTTCCATGTCCAGTTCTAACTTTTGCTTCCTCACCTGCATACAAATTTCTCAAGAGGCAGATCAGGTGGTCTGGTATTCCCATCTCTTTCAGAATTTTCCACATTTGATTGTGATCCACACAGTCAAAGGCTTTGGCATAGTCAATAAAGCAGAAATAGATGTTTTTCTGGAACTCTCTTGTTTTTTCCATGATCCAGTGGATGTTGGCAATTTGATCTCTGGTTCCTCTGCCTTTTCTAAAACCAGCTTGAACACCAGAAAGTTCATATATTGCTGAAGCCTGGCTTGGAGAATTTTGAGCATTACTTTACTGGCGTGTGAGATGAGTGCAATTGTGCGGTAGTTTGAGTATTCTTTGGCATTGCCTTTCTTTGGGATTGGAATGAAAACTGACCTTTTCCAGTCCTGTGGCCACTGCTGAGTTTTCCAAATTTGCTGGCATATTGAGTGCAGCACTTTCACAGCATCATCTTTCAGGATTTGAAATAGCTCAACTGGAATTCCATCACCTCCACTAGCTTTGTTCATAGTGATGCTTCCTAAGGCCCACTTGACTTCACATTCCAGGATGTCTGGCTCTAGGTCAGTGATCACAGCATCGTGATTATCTGGGTTGTGAAGATCTTTTTTGTACAGTTCTTCTGTGTATTCTTGCCATCTCTTCTTAATATCTTCTCCTTCTGTTAGATCCATACCATTTCTGTCCTTTATCGAGCTCATCTTTGCATGAAGTGTTTCTTTGGTATCTCTGATTTTCTTGAAGAGATCCCTAGTGTTTCCCATTCTGTTGTTTTCCTCTATTTCTTTGCATTGATCACTGAGGAAGGCTTTCTTATCTCTTCTTGCTCTTCTTTGGAACTCTGCATTCAGATGCTTATATCTTTCCTTTTCTCCTTTGCTTTTCACTTCTCTTCTTTTCACAGCTATTTTTAAGACCTCCCCAGACAGCCATTTTGTTTTTTTGCATTTCTTTTCCATGGGAATGGTCTTGATCCCTGTCTCCTGTACAATGTCACGAACCTCATTCCATAGTTCATCAGGCATATATTAAAATTAAAATATTACAAGTTTAATTCTTTGAAGATTAAAAATTATTTTATATCAAAAATGTTAAAGAGAGTAATAGCCTTACTCCTTAGAATTTGCAAAATATTCGTTGAAAATCCAAACTGCTTTACCACATTTCAAGTAGTGGCAGGCATCTATGTACAAAGGCTATATAAATAAATATATGAATAAAAAATTGATACAAAAACAAATGATTTAATATATTCAATTAATCAATCCCAAAACATGGAACAAGTATTAAGACAAATTAAATTAATTTCTGTATATTTGATAACAACTCATATGTATGCTGATACTGAAACTCCAGTACTTTGGCCACCTGATGTGAAGGGTTGACTCATTGGAAAAGACCCTGATGTTGTGGAAAATTGAGGATAGGTGAAGGGAGTAACAGAGGATAAGATGGATGGATAACATCATCAACTCTATGGACATGAGTTTGAGCAAACTCTGGGAGATAGTGAAGGACAGGGAAGCCTGGCATACTGAGCTCCATGGAGTTGCAAAGAATCAGACACAACTGAGCGGCTGAACAACAACAACATATGTAGAGTACACTGCATTGTACACTGTTAAATTCTTTACGATGGTCCCGAGAAGGAACATGTTAATGTAAATTTTAGTATGAATAAATAAAAAGGGATAACTACATAGGAAGAAAATTCTAGGGAGGAGGTAAATGATGGGTATTGAATTTCAAAGACTGCCCAGCATGTCCACTGCAATTAGGCCCCTGAGAACTGAGGTATGAAGAGAGGAAAAGACACAGCAGAAGGCTAGACTTTGCTTCCAATATTTCTTATGTCTTGATACTCACCTGAGAGCCACATTTAGAAATCACAACTTTTCCATAATGTGCTAAGTTCATGACTGTCTTGGACATGACAGGTTCATCAAACAGAGAAGCCAATGTTTCACAAAGGGGAATTCAGAGGAGAAAAAGGAAATTATGAGTTAATATTTATTGAAAACCAAAGAGACTAAAGAGAGGAACACTTACCATAGCACACATCGAGGAATACACTTGAGAACAATTGTACCAGATGCCAATTTGCAGTGTGCTCAAGGGTAAAAAGGGGGGAATGGAAATGTTTTTCCAAACCCCAAAGTAAAAATGAGTACAAAGAGTAACAACACTAATAATATTTGTAAATGAGGAACTCAATTACAGAATATTTTTACAACCTGAGTCCTGGTGCTTCTTAATTTTGGGATATAAATTTGGCTAAATTTCTTCTATTTTAAAAATGACTCCCTCTGCTATAATCTTCTTTAATATGTAGTAATAGAACAGCTCCAAGCTTCCTCACAGAAGGTTGCCACAGCAACATCTCTTCAATATACGTGAATGGTAGCGGGGTCGGGGAGCGGGAGGGAGAAATACAGGTGAAACACGTGGACTATGGAATGTGATATTATTGATTTTCAAAGGGCAAATAAGAAATTCAAGAGGAATGGAGAAAAGGGAAAGCATCAGAGCGTGGAATGTGCAGATTATTGGTCATCTCTGGTCTCATAGAACTCAGGATACGCCTCCAAAAAATCTAAGACAAGAGACAGATGTTGCTCCTGAAAGACTGGCAAGGAGAATGGACACAAAGCTCATCCTTAAGGCATCGGGACAGGAACAAACAGAGCTCAAGTGAGACTGCCACTCCAAAAAGGACGCTCAGCACCTCTATTTGCAGCTGCCTTCGATGCCAAGTGTTCACATGTCTTTGCCTGTATTTTTGTGCTTTGTACACTAAAGGAAAACTGACTTGAACATAGCTCAGTAGTGAGTTTAGCTATCTAATTTTTGTCTTTAACATTTTGATCATCGTGAATGAAAAACATGCCCGGCAGAGTCAAGCCAGTTAAGTATACAAAACTGACAGTGTTTGAGTTAAATATCACCTCCCTGCCTCTTTTGGTGAACTCTCCTTCCTTCCCTCTCTTCATGCCTCAGTTTTCAGATGCCTAATGCCAGTGGACATGCTGGACAGCCTTCAAAATTTGATACCCATCATTTATCTCCTCCCTAGAGTTTCCTTCTAACGTAATTTTCCTTTTTCTTTATTAACACTAAAATTCACAATAACGTGTTCCTTTTCCTCAGGCCATGGTAAAGAATTTTAATCAATTTAATAAAGGGCTAACGTTCACTAAAATACTATTGGCCTAGTTATATTAAGCCCTCCACAGGCATTTACTCATCCGATACTCCCAACTGTACTATGAAGTAGATACTATTATTTTTGTTTTTAAGGTGAGGAATTTGAAAGTTAAAAGTGTTCCATCCCTTAAACAAAGTCGCACAAATAATATGTGAGAGAGCCAGAAATTGCATCTGCTTCAGTTGGAGTGTGATCTCAAGGTTCATTCTCTGAATCATCTCACCCACTGCTCCTAGCAAACTAAATCTGGTAAAGACATCTATGACCTGTAAGGCTCTAGAGTGTCTTTCTATTCTCTGAAAATTGTTGTCTTTTTCAGGGGATCTTTAATGCATCAGTAAAAGAAACAGATTTAAGATTAAGAAATGTCTGGTGCGATCTCTTGGATTTTACCAAAGTGACTCTCCTTTCCTTCTTCACTAGCGGTTTTGTTTGAGCTCTGCTCTGTTTCTTTCAGAGATAACCTCATACAGGTTATCTGTATGGGAGAGTAAATGGGAGAATGTGTCTTACCTCACAGAGTCCAGTACTCAGGTATGTAGGTGGCTGAGGCTTTTCTGGGTGACACACTGCTCCCTCTGCTGGACTGTGGGAGAAAGAGAGAAAAGCATCTTCAAATCCTCTATCTATATATTTTTTTTGGGGGTGGAATTTTTTTCATTGACATGGTACATAATTTTATTACATTTATGTTGAAACTAGGAGAACCAAATAATGATCACAAAAAATTCAGGGGCATGATAGTCCAACAGAGCTGAGAAATAAGAAGGGAGTCCAATGAAGCTTGTCTTTAGCACAGCTGTACCTGCTATGACTAGGTTTTATTTTTCATTTAAGAGACACAGCAAAGATGTATTTTCACACCAATAGGCGAACCCTTTAATTGTCATTGTGATCTGTTCTAGAGATAGAGCTGGCATTATTATCTTAAATTTCTGCTATTTGCAAACCATTCATAGTATGTAGACTGCACACACTTTTATCCTTCTGGAAACATTTTACAATCTAGAAAATATCAACGTGGAAGAATATTCACTGACAAGGTGAAATAATTTTAGTAAAGACAATCTAAGTTTATGACAATCTAGACACAGTTCTGAATTCAATGTCATGCAAAAAAATATGTACCGAACAGTAATTATTTCAAACCTTAAAAGACAAGTGAAGTTCATATAAATCTAATAATATGGCAAAATTCATGGTTCATCAACCTTATTTATTCATCCATTCATTCAACAGTCACTTATAACATTCTGACTGTGTGGTAGACTCAGAGTCAGATGCAAGGAAATTTTTTTTCCCTCCAAAAAAAAAGCAAATTCTAAGACAAAGATTTAGTTTTAAATTATTTCTCTGGGAAGCAACCTCAGGAAGCACCTGGGTGCAGCAGAGATGAAGTGAGACAGACACAATAGCAGCAGATAAAGGTTTTATAACTGAGTCAGTTACAACTCCAGATCACTGGAATTTAATCCTGCTGATAAACTTTGGAAGACAGTACAGAGTATGCGCCTAATAGTTTTCCCATCTTGGGGGCAAGAGGGCTGGACTGTTTATATACTAGCTTTCTTAAATCATCAGTTGAGGACTGAAACTTGGTCAGGGAAGTGAAGTGAAGTCGCTCAGTTATGTCCAACTCTTTGTGACCCCATGGATGATAGATCGCCAGGCTCCTCTGTCCATGGAATTCTCCAGGCCCGAATACTGGCGTGCATATCCATTCTCTTTTCCAGGGGATCTTCCTAACTGACCCAGGGATCAAACCGGGGTCTCCCGCATTTCAGGCAAACTTCTTTACCCATCTGAGCCACCACGGGAAAACCTGACCTGGTTTCAGCCCTTCTTATCAGTTGAGGGCTGAATACAGGTCTGGGAATGGG
This sequence comes from Bos mutus, assembly GCF_027580195.1. NCBI lineage: Eukaryota > Metazoa > Chordata > Mammalia > Artiodactyla > Bovidae > Bos > Bos mutus. Next base: position 94,444,217 of record NC_091618.1, on the reverse strand, counting down.
ATGATTAATTCTCTAGAACCTCCACATGAGGTGCATGTAAGCGGAGCAGCACTGCCACTAGAGAAAGCCCAGGCAAAGAGATGTAGGGGTTAGGGCATTAAAGTAGTAAGGCCCAGAGAACATAGGCAGGCCACCTACACGCTTGCCACAGAACAGCAAAGTGGTATGAAGTGGAGTGCAGAGCTCACAGTGAGACATGGAGGTCAGGCACACGTGGGGTTGATCTGGGTAAATGTTTGGACTGATCTAAGAAAAAAGCAATGCCTAGTATCATTTGTGATTAGAGGCAAGGAGGTAAAGTTGAGAAATAGATAAATTTGTCTTTAGAAGTGAAAGCTGTTAATGAACTAAAAATACAGGCCTCATTTGATGAAGTAGGACATAGACAATCCCTGAGAGTTGAAGAAGACAAAGTTAAGTAAGGGATGGTCAGGGAACTGGAAAAGGAAACAGGCAAGGACATTATTTTTTAATCATGCAAAAGATTGAAAGAAGAGAACAGAAAAATAATTTATAAATATTTTCATCATCAAACATAAGTTTTGGTCTCAGACCACATATGTGGAAGTAGGGAGATGCTTAGTGAAGGAAAAATCATGAATGTACTTTACTCTTTTCCTAATAGCCTATCAATTTTGTTGCATGCTCAGCTCATCTCCAAAGAATCTGATTTTGCTATCAGCCAGTGAGAACATCAGTGTTACTAACCCATATCAAATTACCCACTCTTAAAAACTCAATTTATGGGAATAATAATCATGAGAATTTGTTTAAGCAAAATGCTTTCCATCCTTTATCTACTTCTGTAAGTGTTATTTATTAGTTGTTTGTTATTTAAACAACTAGAAAAATGTATGCATGGATCACATTTTCTTAGTGCTTCTTAAAATGACTTTCACTGAATTATAAATCCTTGTTTCTTAAGACTGTTAAAGATTTGAATAGTCATATAAAATTTGCTTCTATTTTTATCAAGAATTTATCAGTGATATTTCCCTTTTATCATCAAATATCTGTTTTGAAGGCCCATATGAAAATTTTTCTTATTTCTGCTAAAGAAATGATATGCATTTTCTCCTATGATTACAAAATGCTGTAACTTATTTAACAAATATTACCCTGGCTAAAAGGAACTTGGAAACAAATATAAGGTCTGATTTTTTTTTTTTTTTTTGCTTTTGCCAGATTAGCCATTTGTTGTATTATTCAGTTATGATTTTCTCACTCTATATTTATTATCATTTTCATTAGGAGTTTTGTGTATGTGGCTGAAATTCTCACTATAGAAAAGTAAATATAAATAAATTCTAAAATGAAAATAATGTGGGGAGCTATGTAACTTTTTAAAACCCCACAAAGTATGATTACCCAAAGGGCATAAGACTATATATAGAATAAAGCCACTAATCTCGTGTATGTTAACTCCAGGACACCAAAATCACTGCTCTGTTTTTGCCACCACATGTCTTTTTATGCCCATGTGATTTACCATCTACTGGAAGTCTACAACATAAACATACCTGCTCGAGAGCATCATAAAGTAACACATTTTCCACATCTATACACCTAGAAAGACCCAGGTTTAGTGAGATTCAATTTTTACCTTTAAGATTATTTATGTATAACAGTTTCAGAAAACTCCTATGAGGGAGAACCCCAATTCAAATAGGCTAAGTAAACTTGCCATTAACGGGGTCAAAATCCAAACATACAACAAACAAAATCGAAACAAACATGTTTGAATTCAAAACATCCTTTCTACTGAAACACTTTATTATGACTTATACTGTCCAACTATACAGATAATAATATGTAAAGAAGAAAATAAATGCATTTTTTTAATATCTACTCAATGCCTGATGGCTATAAAAGTATGAAAAGCTTCCCTATGGCAATTCTAGCACAGACCATTAATTGCATCATATCACTGACAAGTTTTGTCATGTAATATGACATTTTATTCTTGTGTGTTTTTAAGGAATAGTTTAGATATTTCTAAAGGGCTTTTTAAAAAGCCATGTTTTGGCAAATTATTAAAATTGTACATGCCTATTTTTTTTCATAAACAGGTGATGTCTGCAATAGCAAAACTGGGGCACCTGAGGAGGATGGTAACTGAACTGATTATGCTGGCAGAACTCAAGGTGGAAAATGAAAGACAGTAGAACACACACAATATTAGTATGAAATGGCCAAAGCAAATTAGCCGTGTAAGAGATAGAGTTAGTGTACCTCTCCTCTGAATCCTGAGTGTTAAAGGATGTGAGCTTTTCGTCTTCTCTAATTTGCGCATCTGATGTGAGTAAATCAGTGCATTGTCATTTACGCTGAGATAACAAGTACAGCCACTGACAGATTATCTCATCATAAGAAAATGCTAGTGGCTAAAAGCAAGGGATTTCTCCTTTCCATGTTCACTTGATTTCCTCCATCCTTTCACTGACAGTAATAGCAGTTTCACAGGTCATGGGTAGTGCAAAAAAACATCACTTAAAGTACTTGCTGTCATTGTTTGAGCCAGGATGCCTGAGGAGAGTGCTACCTGCTATTACAGTCAAAACTCTGTTAACAAGATGGATTTTTGCCAAGAGTGAGGCTGAAGTGAGAGCTACACCTCAGGTAATGAGTTCCCCACCCAATTATAATTACCAATGGAGTTGTAAAAAAAAAAAAAATCAAGAAAAATGTCGGATATAGGCACTGTTCTCCAATTTGGTGCTTGAGTTTTGGCACCAGAATGTCCTAATGTTTGTTTGTTTAGTTTAACAAGTCAGAATCTCTGGAAATGGCATCCAGAAATCTGCATTTTTAACAAAGAGATCAACTATATGAAAACAGAAGTTGACCACTTATTCCTCTAGTTATGTATCAATATGCCTACTCCAGCTTGATGGGGAAAAATGACTTTTCCCTTATTCTTCATCATCAAGTAAATTTGTCACAGTGATAAGGATTGTGTATAATGAATGCTCCATTTTCATTTTAGGCAGTCAAAAACTTGAAAAATTCTGAAGTCCAGATCTCGAACAATAAACTAATTCTCTTTTATTTTCATATTTAAAATATAAGAATTAAAGTAGTTCAAATCAAAGTGATAATTATTGAATGATTTTTTAAATTATCATGAACATTTCAGAAAACATAATGACTAAGCCCCTACATTAGTCAAACTGGGGCTGACATTTTAACAAATTAGCCTTGCCTCTCTTTATATCAAAGAGGGTTTTGGTTATTTTTGTGACTGGTTTATCAGAATGCTGACAGGAAATTTCTGCCAACTGATTAACAGTTATGAATAAACCATATCCTTTAATTGTGGCTTCCTGGATGGCTAATCTTGTCACTTCTTATTTGTAAAGCTCATATAAAAGGAAAAAGGGCATATACTAAACAACCTAATTTTCTTATGAGATTCTGAGTAAATGTATATATCCAAAACTAAGACAACTATAGGTAGAATAGGTATAATTAAAGATCTATAAATAACTAAGGGGGAAACATTAAACAAAGAAACAATTTTTTAAAGCTGATGAAGTCTTAGTTTCTTTCAACCATTTTAATAGTGAGATCATTTTATTATAAACTTGCTTTAACATATACATGCCTTGAATGAGATGTGATTCAACAATGCTACACAAAGATTTCAATATTGTTTTCTCACCTGAGAGCTATATGTTATGGATTGGAGAAGGAAATGGCAGCCCACTCCAGTATCGTTGCCTGGAAAATCCCATGGACAGAAGAGCCTAGTAGGCTACAGTCCATGGGGTCGCAAAAAGCTGGACATGACTGAGTGACTTCACTTTCACTTTCATCTTTTAGAAGTGCAATACAAGATTGAATGAACAGATCCTGATAGGATTTCTAGTCTATCACTACCTAGTGATCGATTTAAGTCTCCGTGAAATAGCTTTTTAACAGTGTACTAGTAGTAGAAGTCAAAAGACATTAGTATTGATAAAACAACATCAGCTTCAAAAATTATATGATATTTACAACACATTGCTTCTATCCTAAGCAATCACAATGGAAAGTAACATGATGAATAAAATTTAGAAATTAGTTTTTCATGTGATTTTTTTATGATTTTTCATATTTATGAAGTTTTCATGTATATTTATTGCTTCCTGTATATTTATTAAGCATCTAATAATGTGGAGTTTTACATAGACACTCAGTGAATTGAGAAAGAAACAATTCTTTGATATCTATGAGTATACATTTGGCAAAATGATTTCAGGTCTGTTTTAATTTTATATTTGCATAGTACTTATGAACACTAATTCACGTTTTCATCATGACTCTTCTATGAGGTATGCATAACTTTTGTTCTCTCTGTTTTTGATGTAAGCAAAACTATGGCCTACAAAAGTTAAGGAGCTTGCCCAGAATCACAAAGATAGTAAGTCAGTATGTAGCAAGATTCAGATTCAGTCTAAAGTCCATGTTCTTAATGGCTACATGAACCATATGGTTGACTCTGACTCTTATCTGTATTAAAGAGGTAAGAATCCAATCATATTGTAAAATACTTTCTTGTTATGCTTTTTAGTCTATATCTATTTTTTAATCTGGAAAAATTATAGATCTTTTGGGACACCTTCCTACCTACTATGTGATGTTAAGACATTTGTATAAACCATCAGAAAAAATTCTCCTTTTTTTTAAAGCTTCTAGAAAATGAAAGTTTTTATTTAATAATTTATATTTTGTTTTTTCTATAGAATATCCTCATTGGTAAGTACAGATAGTAATAGCTATATTTATAGTACTCATGATTTATAGAAATCACAGTAGAATTTATAGCACTGTAGAGCTAAATAAGATACTGGGATGATTTTTCTGAATAACTTAATTTTGAAGACAAAGATCAAAGAAAATAAATGTTTTGTATCTGTTTATTTTCTAGGCAATGGACTTTAGTTAATTCCTGTCTGCTGAGGATCCTTGTCTCCTTACTTGTGGCACCTAAATTCCCTACTGAGGCATTAATCCTCCCTTGTTTTGGTCCTCTTGGAGGCAGTAAGCAATTGACATTGTGGCTGTCAAAGGTGCCGCATCTTCCCCTATGTTGGCCAACTACACCTGGGCCCCAGGTATAACACAATCCTGGTCTCTCTTCAAAGGCATTGAATCTAGAGCCTCTGAGGCAAGAGTGGAAGGATATTTAGAGGTGACTTATCCAAGTGGGACATGGGGGCAGTGACTGATTGTGTCTTTTGTCTTATACCTTTAGCTCTCCTAGATTTGAAATCATTTTTGTTTTTCTTGCTTTCTAGCCCTTTAGAATAGATAAAGTTTAGTTTCAGCCTATTCTTTTCAGTCCCTCAAGCCTTATCCTGATCCTTTCAATAAATCAAATTTCATTTAATTAGCTAGAGTTGCTACTTTCTGTTACTTACAGCTGTGAATTTTTTTTTTTTTTTTTTTTTAATAAAATTCTAAATTAAAAAAAAAAATCACATGCTCCCCATCCTGAACCCTCCTCCCTCCCAACCTCCCCATACCATCCCCTGGGCCTTCCCAGCGCACCAGCCCCAAGCATCCAGCATCGTGCACTGAACCTGGACTGGCATCTCGTTTCATACATGACATTTCACATGTTTCAATGACATTCTCCCAAATCTTCCCACCCTCTCCCACAGAGTCCATAAGACTGTTCTATACATCAGTGTCTCTTTTGCTGTCTCGTACACAGGATTATCGTTACCATCTTTCTAAATTCCATATACATGCGTTAGTATACTGTATTTATGTTTTCCTTCTGGCTTACTTCACTCTGTATAATAGTCTCCAGTTTCATCCACCTCATTAGAACTGATTCAAATGTATTCTTTTTAATGGCTGAGTAATACTCCATTGTGTATATGTACCACAGCTTTCTTATCCATTCATCTGCTGATGGACATCTAGGTTGCTTCCATGTCCTGGCTATTATAAACAGTGCTGCGATGAACATTGGGATACACGTGTCTCTTTCCCTTCTGGTTTCCTCAGTGTGTATGCCCAGCAGTGGGATTGCTGGATCATAAGGCAGTTCTATTTCCAGTTTTTAAGGAATCTCCACACTGTTCTCCATAGTGGCTGTACTAATTTGCATTCCCACCAACAGTGTAAGAGGGTTCCTGTTCTCCACACCCTCTCCAGCATTTATTATTTGTAGACTTTTGGATCGCAGCCATTCTGACTGGTGTGAAATGGTACCTCATAGTGGTTTTGATTTGCATTTCAGGTCACCCAAATAGTTAGCAGTCGCAAAAAGACAAGAGAACCCGTCTTGCTTGAATTCTTATACTCTTTTCAATAAGAAAATCTACTTCTCCAAGTATTCATGGTACGTTCCCCATCCTTCACATTCAAATCTTACTGTCTGAATTCTTGATATCCAAAATCCCAGAACCAAATAGAGTTAATAATATTCCTTTCTATCCAAATTGTTTATCTAACTGGTCATCATTTAAAATAAAAAGATACATTGACTTGGATAAGAAGGGATACATTACAGACAATGAACCTATTCTGCAGCATTAATCAGACTGGGTAGCAAATGGACAGTTATCAAATACATTTTCTGTATAAATAACAAAAATCATATATTAAGACTCAGATTGAAATCATGGAATTAAAGACTGAAAAAATGGAGTGGAAAGATAGGGCAATATCCTTTCAAATAGTTTTCATTTCTTTAAAATGTAACCAGTATTCTCTAGTACACATTATATTCAGCTGCCCTGTCCTATACTCTCCTGGGAAATTTTCTGACTCATTATGGAAAATCACCTAAAATATCTATACCCTCTGATAAGACTCGACTGAACTATAATTACAAATTGTGCTTTAGAAGTCATTTTCAGGGAAGAAAAACATTAAAATCTTATTTCCTACAGATGAAAAAAAAGTAATACAACCTAAGTGTTAGTCACTCAATTGTGTCCAACCTTTTGTGATCCCATAGACTGTAGCCTGCCAGGTTCCTCTGTCCATGGAATTCTCCAGGGTGGAGAACACTTGGAATGGATAGAATACTGGGAATGGATAGTATCCACCCCAACTGGGGTGGATTGGGGTGGATAGCCATTCCCTTCTCCAGGAGATCTTCCTGGCCCAGGGGATCAAACCCTAGTCCCCCGCAGTGCTGGCAGATTCTTTATTGTATGAGCCACCAGGGAAGTTCAATGTCGCCTAAAGGAGATACCTATCGATCGTATTAACTATCAGAGATTAGTTGACCTGAAAGAGATAGCAATGAGTATCTAGCTCAAAATTCATATATTTATAAATGTGGAAACAGAGGGTCAGGATGATAAAGTGACTTGTATAGGATGATAGAGGTTTTTTGACCTTTTCAGACACCCATGCTAACGTTTGTCCTATCACACTCTACCTATGGTTGACAAATGAATAAACTTTGATTTTGGTCTTGGTCATTATAGGTACTTCTCAAATTACACATATTAAATTTCACACTATATAATTCATGATCTTATTTTATTAAGTCCTCTATCATTAAATCATCATGTTTCCAGATGCTTAGAGCTTTGGAATGTCCTATTTCACTGGATAACAAGGCCAAGTTACAAAGAAATCGTGTGGGCACATAGAATCAGGGAGCAAAGAAGCCTGATGCAAGAAACAATGTAGAAGCAAACTCATCTCTCTAAGTCTAAGAGAGAATAATATGGGTTTCTATTTGACAGCAAGAGGAAATACTCAATGGGAAACGTTAAAAAGTAAATGATTCATAGCACTTCACTTGAATCTTTATACATAAAAGATGTCGTCTGTGTTCAGACAAGTGCAGAAGGCCACAAAATACAGAGAAGGGCAGGAAGTCACTCTGAAATAGGGAAGAATAGAATGCCTACATGAACTTTTTATACCTACAGAAACTATATTTTAATAATTTAAATCATTTTCTAAGACCTTATCAAGTTAACACAAATTATTTTTGATATTCAGAGAAGAAAGATAGATAGGAAATCTGGAAAAAATGAAGGAAGAAAAAAAGTTTGAAGAAATGGAAACTAATTCCCTTCTTCTATCATCAAAATCTTTCAAATTGTTTTCTGGTTGTTCTACTCAGGGCATTGAAGACATACTTTCTGCTGAATTTCAGAAAATACATGGATTGTAAAGCCATACATTCATTACACCAATGTGAGATTTCATCAACATTTTCTTATTCTTCTTCATGTATACAAAGCTGATAATCTCTAGTTGTTTTAATGCTATGCTTCGCTGTATGAAGAGAGGAATTTGGCATAATCATTACAATATTTACTTTCTAACTAGTGTCATTATATTATAACTGCTCATCAATTATAGAAATTAAATATATTATTCTTAGGTAGATGGACATTAAACATTAATAGTTTGTAAAATAGTTATTCCTTGGCTTCCCAGAGATTTCTGATACCATTATCTATCAGAATTTCCACAGTTTGGTTCTGTTGAAAATTGAAACTACAACTTGCCGGAGCACCATTCAGCATGGTTCTGGGCTCTTAAACTGGATATTTTGCTTCCAGTGCCAAGAAGAACTTCTTAGTGGTAAATCAGGCAACACCTCACAATGACAGCATCCTCTCAAATACATTGTTTCACCTGGTCCTTAAAGAGAAGGAGGTAGGAAGACTTAATTTTGAGAAGTGATATAACCAGTGCATGGTCAAAGTCAGATGCCAAGTGGGCAACAGACTAGAGGATTCTTTCCAGATGAGTGTACTCTTCAGAGTAATCTTTAGAACTTCTACATCTTTGTCAAAATACACTTACATTTCTTGAGAGATGCCTTTTTAAAAAAATCTACTAGTTCCAGTGACTATAAAGATAAAGTTTAGTTTCTTAGATTAACCAGACTTGGTTCAGAAGATATAAGACAGGTACACTTTGATGAAAGAGAAGCTTGAAAATTAAATCTACTAATTGGATAAAATAGACAAGGGGAAAAAGATATCTGAGCAGTCACAGAGCAGCATGAATTCAACAAATTTTAATACAAAAATGATTGGCACTGAAAAAGGGATTGAGCAAGGACCAATGTTAAGTTTCCAATGTTCCATTCAAATTCCTGAGACTATGTTCCTGTGGTAGCAACCTTGATATCTGGTCCTCTCCACTTTCTCCAAATGAGTAATCAATAGATTCTGGAAGCTCCAAAGTTCAGGCAGGTGTTGAGGGAGTGTTATCTATCCAGATATTATTCTATGTAATTAAAAAATGTCAAAATACTTCAGAAAAAACATTCTTCAATAATATTTCAGTGGTGAATATTATTGATTTCCCATCTGCCTATACTCCTCCATCCTTGCAGAAAGAACCCTGATTTTCTTCAAGTATTAGATGACCGTGTGTTTGAGAGGAAGCTGAGTCTAAACAATCATCATGGTCCCATTGCTTCTGCTGCTGTTCAGTCGCTAAGTCGTGTCGGACTCTTTGTGACCCCATGGATTATAGCCAGCTAGGCTGCTCGGTCCATGGGATTTCCCAGGCATGAATATTGGAGTGGGTTGCCATCTCCTTCTCCAGAGGATCTTCTTAACCCAGGAATCGAACCTGGGTCTCCTTCTTGGCAGGCATCTCTTGCTTGGCAGGTGGATTCTTTACCACTGAGCCACCTGGGAAGCCCAGTGACCTCATTAGTTTTGCCATTATACTTGATTGGCTTAGACAGAGTAAGTGTTTCAATTCTGGCCAATGAGATGTGATAAGAAATCTGGTTGATATAACCTACTAAAGTTTCTTAGCTCTTATAAAGGGATATAATACAAGGACCATCAGTTTTTCTGGATGTCTGAAACTGACAGTCTTCTTGGAGACATGAGTGTAGCCAATCTAAAACAACAACTCAGTATGATGAGAATGGCAGTGCAAAAAGATCTAAAGAAGCTATATTCTCAATATTCATCCTCTGAATCAACCTAGTAGTTGCTCTATATTTGGATTTATGAGATAAAAAAATCTCTCCTTTTAAAAAAGAGTTGTATTGGGTTTTCATGTAGCCAAGTACAACTTAATTTTATGTAGTAGCCAATTCACAGTACTGATATAGAATTTCAACTCCATGCCTTCTTTAGATTGGAATAGTTGAGGTGGATGGAAGATAACTAAATTCATGAGTATAAAATATGAATCAGCAGTAAGTAAAATCTACAGTGGCTTTATGAAGCAGAACCCCAAACAATATGTGAATCTATTGCCTGTTAAGAACAATGACTCTGTCAAAATGAGTTCACCTATGAAGGAGATAAAAACATTAAATACACTGACAAAACTAATATGAAGGAGACATATTTCCAACTCAAAAAGTAAGGCATACTACACCCTGGTTAAAGAGAGTCCACATTCATGATGCAAATGGAAAACCCCATGGGAGGAAAAAACTTCAAGTCAGGATGATTATGAGAGAATTTGGAGGAATTTCTGGTTTACTAAGTAACTGTCTTAGTGACTGTCCAGTCACTTCGTTGGAGTGAAGTCACATTGTGATTTCATGAGGAGATATCCCAGTCACTTCGTGAGGAGATACCCCACGTCCAAGGTCAGAGAAACCCCAGCAAGATGGTAGGCACTGGAGCGGCATACCCCATGTCCAAGGGCAAAGGACAAGCCGCAGCAAGACGGTAGGAGATGGCAATCTGTGTACAGAATCAAACCCCGTTCCCTCCAGAGATGCTCAGAGGGCTCAAACAAACCCTTGGGTGCACCAGGACCCAGAGACCCCACAGAGACTGAGACAGAACTTTTTGAGCATGTCCTATGGAAGTATGGGTCAGTAGTGGACTGCCACAGGGCCAGGGGCTCTGGGTGCAGCAGACTTGGGGATGGCATAAACCTTCTTGGAGGACATCACCATTAATCCCACCACAGAGCTGCCAGAACTTACACAGGACTGGAAAATAGACACTTGGAGGGCACAAACAGAACGTTGTGTGCACCAGGAACCAAGAGAAAGGAGCAGTCATCCCACAAGAGACTAACCCAGACTTGCCTGGGAGTGTCCAGGAGTCTCCAGTGGAGGTGTGTGTTGGTGGTGGCCTGCTGCAGGGTTGGGGGCACTGAGTGTAGCCGTATGTGCATGGGATCTTTTGAAGGAGGTCACCATTACCTTCATTACCTCCATCATAGTCTGGCCCCAGGGAAATAGCAGGAAGGGAACACAGCCCCACCCTTCAACAGAAAATTGGATTAAAGATTTACTGAGCATGGCCCCGCCCATCAGAACAAGACCCAGTTTCCCCCTCAGTCAGTCTCTCCCATCAGGAAGCTTCCATAAGCCTCTTATCCTTCTCCTTCAGAGGGCAGATAGACTGAAAACCACAATCACAGAAAACTAGCCAATCTGATCACATGGACCACAGCCTTGTCTAACTCAGTGAAACTATGAGCCATGCCCTGTAAGGCCACCCAAGATGGACGGGTCATGGTGGAGAGTTCTGACAAAATGTGGTCCACTTGAGAAGGGAGTGGCAAACCACTTCAGTATTCTGGCCTTGAGAACTCATGAACAATATGAAATGGAAAAAAGATAGGACACTGAAACATGAAATCCTCAGGCCAGTAGGTGCCCGATATGCTATGGAGATCAGTGGAGAAATAACTCCAGAAAGAATGAAGAGATGGAGCCAAAACAAAACAAACAAAAAAAAACAACACTCAGTTCTGGATGTAACTGGTGATATATGCAAGGTCCGATGCTGTAAAGAGCAATATTGCATAGGAACCTGGAATGTTAGGTCCATGAATCAAGGCATATTGAAAGTGGTCAAACAGGAGACAGTAAGAGTGAACATCAACATTTTAGGAATCAGGGAACTAAAACAGACTGGAATGGGTGAATTTAACACAGATGACCATTATATCCACTACTGTGGGTAAGAATCCATTAGAAGAAATGGAGTAGCCATCATGGTCAACAAAAGAGTCTGAAATGCAGTATTGGATGCAATCTAAAAAATGATAGAATTGATCTCTGTTCGTTTCCAAGGCAAACCATTCAATATCACAGTAATTCAAGTCTATGCCCCAACGAGTAATGCTGAAGAAGCTGAAGTTGAAAAGGTCTATGAAAACCTACAAGACCTTTTAGAACTAACACCCAAAAAAGATGTCCTTTTCATTATAGGGGACTGGAATGCAAAAGTAGGAAGTCAAGAAACACCTGGAGTAACAGGAAATTTGGCCTTGGTGTACAGAATGAAGCAGGGCAAAGGCTAATAGAGTTCTGCCAAAAGAACTCTTGGCAGAGTTCTCATAGCACACACCCTCTTCCAACAACACAAGAGAAGACTCTACACATGGACATCACCAGATGGTCAATACTGAAATCAGATTGATTATATTCTTTGCAGCCAAAGATGGAGACTCTCTGTACAGTCAGTGAAAACAAAACTGGAAGTGGACTGTGGCTCAGATCATGACTCCTTATTGCCAAATTCAGATTTAAATTGAAGAAAATGGGGGAAACCACTAGACCATTCAGATATGACCTAAATCAAATCCCTTACGATTATATAGTGGAAGTGACAAATAGACTCAAGGGATTAGATCCGATAGAGTACCTGATGAACTATGGATGAAGGTTCATGACATTGTATAGGAGACAGGGATCAAGACCATCCCCAAGAAAAAGAAATGCAAAAAGGCAAAATGGCTGTCTGAAGAGGCCTTACAAACAGCAGTGAAAAGAAGAGAAGCGAAACGCAAAGGAGAAAAGGAAAGATATACCCATTTGAATGCACAGTTCTAAAGAGGAGGTAAGAAAGCCTTCTTCAGTGATCAATGCAAAGAAATAGAGGAAAACAATAGAATGAGAAGGACTAGAGATCTCGTCAAGAAAATCAGAGATACCAAGGGACCATTTCATGCAAAGAGGGGCACAATAAAGGACAGAAATGGTATGAACCTAACAGAAGCAGAGGATATTAAGAAGAAGTAATGAGAATACACAGAAAAACTATACAAAGAAGATCTTCATGACCCAGATAGTCACAATGGTGTCTTCACTTACCTAGAGCCAGACATCCTGGAATGTGAAGTCAAGTAGACCTTAGGAAGCATCACTATGAATAAAGCTAGTGGAGGTGATGGAAGTCCAGTTGAGCTATTTCAAATCCTAAAAGATGATGCTATTAAAATGTTGCACTCAATATGCCAGCAAATTTATAAAACTCATCACTGGCCACAGGACTGGAAAAAGGTGAGTTTTCACTCCAATCCCAAAGAAAGGCAATGCCAAAGAATGCTCAAACTACCACACAATTGCACTCATCTAACACACGAGTAAAGTAATGCTCAAAATTCTCCAAGCCAGGCTTCAACAGTATGTGAACTGTCAACTTCCAGATGTTCAATCTGGATTTAGAAAAGGCAGAGGAAGCAGAGATCAAATGGCCAACATCTGTTGGATCATTGAAAAAGCTAAAGAATTCCGGAAAAACATCTACTTCTGCTTTATTTACGATGCCAAAGGTTTTGTGTGGATCACAACAAATTGTGGAAAATTCTGAAAGAGATGGGAATACCGGACCACTTGACCTGCCTCCTGAGAAATCTGTATGCAGGTCAGGAAGCAACAGTTAGAACTGGACATGGAACAACAGACTGGTTCCAAATCAGGAAAGGAGTACGTCAAAGCTGTATATCGTCACCCTGCTTATTTAACTTATATGCAGAGTACATCATGAGAAGTGCTGGGCTGGATGAAACATGAGCTGAAATCCAGATTGCTGGAAATATCAATAACCTCAGATATGCAGGTGGCACCACCCTTATGGCAGAAAGTGAAGAAGTAAAGAACTTGATTAAAGTGAAAGAAGAGAGTGAAAAAGTTGGCTTAAAGCTCAACCTTCAGAAAACTAAGATCATGGCATCCGGTCCCATCACTTCATGGCAAATAGATGGGGAAGCAGCGGAAACAGTGACATACTATGTTTTTGGAGGCTCAAAATCCCTGCAGATGGTGACTGCAGCCATGAAATTAAAAGACGCTTACTCCTTGAAAGAAAAGTTATGACCAACCTGCTGCTGCTGCTGTTTAGTCGCTTCAGTAGTGTCCGATTCTGTGCAACCCCATGGACTGCCGCCACCAGGCTCCTCCATCCATGGGATTTTCCAGGCAAGAGTACTGGAGTGGGGTGCCATTGCCTTCTCTGATGACCAACCTAGACAGCATATTGAAAAGCAGAGACATTACTTTGCCAACAAAGGTCTGTTTAGCCAAGACTATGGTTTTTCTGGTAGTCATGTATGAATGTGAGAGTTTGTCTATAAAGAAAGCTGAGTACCAAAGAATTCATGCTTTTGAACTGTGGTATTGGAGAAAGCTCTTGAGAGTCCCTTGGACTGCAAGGAGATCCAACCACACCATCCTAAAGGAAATCAGTCCTGAATATTCATTGAAAGGATTGATGCTAAAGTAGAAACTTCAATTCTTTGGCCACCTGATATGAAGATCTGACTCATTTGAAAAGACCCTGATGCTGGGAAAAATTGAAGTCATCAGGAGAATGGGATGACAGAGGATGAGATTGTTGGATGGCATCACTGACTCAATGGACATGAGTTTGAGTAAATTCCAGGAGTTGTTGATGGACAGGGAAGCCTGGCATGCTATGGTTCATGGGGTCCCAAAGAGCTGTGCACGACTGGGCAACTGAACTGAACTGAACTGAAGTGACTGTCCTCCTTCAAAGAGCTCTCGTGGGTGCATCCTAAACTAGGTTACTTGATTTCTAGATCCCAGTCTAGCAAGCAATGTAAGGTTGAAGCTTTATACCTCCTTTTTGTTTAGTTACTAAGTCATGTCTGACTCTTTTGTGACCCCATGGACTGTAGCTCGCCAGATTTCTCTGTCCATGGGATTTCCCAGACAAGAATACTGGAGTGGGCTGGCACCTCCTTTTCCATGTACCTCCTTAGCCTCCCCAAAGATAGACCTGAATGAATCATTGACCCTGCTGCTTATACACCAACATGAATCTTGAATTTATCCCTCTTCCCTGTTCTTACTTCCACAGTCCAGACCATTAACATATCTGACCTAGATATGTTTCAAGATTTCTAACAGGTCTTGCTGGTACAAATCTACCACACTTTTTCTTAGCATGATCTTTTTAAAACACAGAATTTGTAAAGTTAACCCCAGGTTCAAAAATGTTCACTGACTCTCCAATAAGGTTAAAAATTAGTGTTCAAATTCTACTTCAAATACTTGAAGTATCAAGATTTTTAATTTCATTTCCTACTATTGCCAGGGACATAGCAATATTCACATTTTCCAGTGAAATAACGTGTTTTTCCTTTTATTCTTAAAATCAAGTATATTTATATTTGTACTCTTATAATTTAAGGATTATTTTCTATTCAAGTTTTCTCAGTCTAGAACTTCAAGTCTTCTTCAGGCCTTGCTCAAATGCCACATCCTCCCTCACATCCCCAAGTCAGATACCTTCTCTTCCTTCTTCTTGTCCTTGTTGTAATGTGTCTACACACTATGGTACAACTCTTTTCAGAGTATCTCTTGCAATGTTTTTGGTTATGATTGTGACTGTCAACTCTTCGAGGTCATGAATCACACATCTTTAAATTTGTACCTGTCATCTGGGATTGGTCTTGGAGGAAGAGATGAATTTACTAGACACATGGACCAATGGGTCTCTGTGTCATAAAATGGAAGCTCCTCCCTGTTCAGACCAGAAAGGCCAGAGAACAATGAAAGGTCACCTCAGTTAAGTGCAGGTATATTCAGTTCAGTTCATTTCAGTTGCTCAGTCATGTCTGACTCTGCGACCATGGACTGCAGCACACCAGGCTTCCCTGTCCATCACCAACTCCCAGAGCTTGCTCAAACTCATGTCCATCAAGTCAGTGATGCCATCTAACCATCTCATCCTCTGTCGTCCCCTTCTCCTCATGCCTTCAATCTTTCCCAGCATCATTTCCCAGTGTGGGTATAAGGAACCAACTTGTGGGCTTCTGACTGAAACTTGTTTTAACCTTTTATATGAAAGATTCTGCAAAGAATCATGTGACACACGGTGCGACACACGGTGTTTTAAACAGAAGCAAGTAGGATGGATACTCCTGTGTGAGAGCCTGTCCCTCTCCATATGCTTTCATTAGAGCCCATTCTTCATTCACGATCTTTTAAAAGAATCAGCTCTTCTATTTCCCATAATAAAAATCCTCACTATAATATTATTAGAAAAACAAAACAAACAACAAAAACCCTCATCCTTCTTTAGCCTAAGTGATTCTTTTTAATCTGGCTGCTGCTGTAGCAACTTCATTACCTCCACTTCTTATATCACACTTTATTCATCAGTCTTCAAAATTCAGTCTTTTTGCAGTTCCTCATTAAACTCATGCAAACCTCAAGGGTTTAGTTCTTATAGTTTCCTCTGTCTAGAGTCTTCTTACACCAGCCATTTGTATAGCTGTCTCATTTTCTCACTCATGCCTCTGCTTAAATGTGTCCTTGATGTGGTTTTACCAAGTCATCATGGCTAATATAGCACACAGGATTTTATTTTACTAAAATCATTTAAATTATTAATTTGTTTTTATGCTTGCTGTGGATTTTCCTAGTTAAAAGTAAACTTCTTGAGGGCAGTGCTGACTTTGTCTTTTTGTTTACTGCTATATCCCTAGCACAGAGCATAGACCACAGTTGGAGTTCAATACATATTTGTCAAAAAATGAAAGAATGAATTAATAGATGATCTCTTCAGAAAGATTTTCGGAAAATGGCTAGAAGAAGTGGACTTCAACACTCTAGCACAAGTGCAGGTTAGAATATGTACATGAGAGTTGTGATGTGTTGGCCTTTCCAAGCAACCTCCTGAATTAGGAAAAGGCTAATTGAGGGCAGCTTAGATACAAAAGGGTATATATGGTGAATAGGTTTTTCCTTTTGGTTTTAGATAGAAACAAGTACACTCTTTACAAATATTATTTATTTATTCTGGCATCTTATTACAAACTATCTGAGGATAAGACCATTAAAATTCTCTTATAAACCCAGTTTTTGTTTCTTATCTGCAACAAGTATCTTTAAGATAAATTATAGCTTGCTTTGTCTTAAAAGACTTTCTTTAGTCTTTAACATGGAAATAATGTAAGTAGAACAAAAACAAGAGATAAAAATGCTAGAATTTTCACAGAGAATGGCAATCACATTTAACATGAAATAATAATCCTTTATTCTTAGAAATAAAGCTGATATTTTATAATCATGAGTTTTACTTATTGCTAAGCTGCTGGAGGGGTTTCCATATTTTTTTGGTTCTTCCAGCTGTTCTCACAAATATTCAACTAACGAGTTTCCAAACAAACCTGATTTGATCAGTAACCAGCTTTTTAAATTATGTTTTTATGGGAAGGAAGATTTCTGGCAGGAAGTTATGCAAGTGACGAGACAAAGGTTTGGCTCTCCAAGTCCTTCAGTCTTAAAACAGCTACATGGAGCTCATTAAGACATGCTGAATTAGAACAGGCAAAGCAGATCCTGGCTTCACTGAAAAACATAATAGGCCCACATCAAAGCTCAAAGGTTAAAAAAGTAAAATAAAACCCTAGTTTTCATATTATTATATTCAACACTACTCCCCTTTCCCTATTTAAATATTGTTGACTCAGATGACACAAGAACATAACTGAGTTTCTGAATTACTTGAATAGTTACAGCAATCATTACTATGTTTTGTTTAAAGCCAGATTTACCTACATTCTTTTTTTTACATAAAGCAACTAGACTTTATTTTTATTTTATTTTTTCAGTTGTGAAAATTTTCAAACATAAACATTGAGACTAGTGTAATGAACCTCCAAAATCAATATACTCTTAAAAAAATCTATGTATTTAAAATCTGATTTTTTCTTTCCTTTAGAAAAAGGAAGAAAACCATCATTTTAGGTGAGTCAAATCACAGCACAATTTAGAGCTGTACCTTATGGCAGCAGTTAAGAGACGACTTGAAGTCACAGTGCCGAGACTGAGCAAATATATAAATTCAAAGGAAAAAAAGTGAAATGCTAAAGAATTAAATATTTAATTGTCTGGCCACTGAAACCAAGTAATTTATTGATATATTTTTCAAGAATCATTTGGATCGACCAGGTGCCTATTTCAACATCATGTTGCTTAAGGACAAAGAATAAAGATCGGTGGTCACACAAGCATTTATGGTTGAGGGCTGGAGGTGCTAAAATGGTCACAAAGAAAAGACATTGGTGATTCCATCAATCACATTTGTCTATCACAACTCATGTATATAGCACAAGATACAATTCCCTTGGAAAAGCTGGAGAAATAAATCACTTGTAAATTAAACAAGCAAACTTTAGAGGTTTCTAGTATCCCTTAGGTAGATAAGGATAAGGGGCAAAATAAAGAAAATGTACTGAGTTATCAAACTTTTATTTCCTTCACTCTGAAAAATAAAGATAGAATTTGATTGAATTTATTTCATTACAACCAGAATGTATTGGAAGGAATAAAAAACTATTGATGACTATAGAAGCTTTTCAATGCAGTAAAAATCAAATATCAAGTAGACAACTGACATAGATTTATGGCTTAGAAAATAAAGTAGGAAATCCATAGAAAGTCTCTGCCCTTCCTAAATTTATATTGTCTAATGAGTTCTAATTTTCCTAGAGCTGTCAGTGGGACAATTTTTGAGAACAGAGTGCTCCTTTTCTTAATGATTTATACTAACTTACTAACAGGTAAGGTGACAGTGAAGTCTTTAATGAGAGCTACTTATTTATATTTGCTAGACTCAGGAGAATTGGGGCAGCAGGGCTGTCTACTTATGCATCTGAATGTGGAGTGAGTTGATTAGATTGGGGGAATCTGGCATGAATTTGGGAAAACTGAAGTAGAAGTAGAAATTAAGAAATACTGAAATGCTTTAAAAATGTTATTATGGTGGGAGTTCCCCAGTTGCCCAGTGGTCAGGATTCCTGGCTTTCACTGTCATGGACTGAGAACTGAGATCCTACAAACCATGCAGCATGACCAAAAACTTAATAAATAGCTAAATAAATAAAAATATTATTGTGGTAAAGATGAAATGAACGATGAAGAGATTTTGAAGAGGCACACATACATGGTCTACTGAAAATAATGCCGTTCAATTCCAAAACATCTTAGGGTACCCATGGCATCAGGAAAAGAAAAAGATGAGTTCAAAGTATGTCACTGCTTAGTTTCTGTCGACATTTCTGGAGGCCTGGACAAGGATAATGGTATTTAGTGCTGAAAGTGTTCTCAGTAGACACTGTATTAGAAGCAATCTCTTTCTAAATGAAACAAACTTTTCAAACTTGACAGAATGAATCATGTCCTGTTAAATCTCTATTTATAGTGATATCAATGTGTATTTACAAACAGATTCGATGGAAAGCAATTCATAGATCTTGGCAAATTAAAAAAAAATTATCCTCTATTATGTGAGTCCCACCAATTTAAGTACTAACAACCTGATACAATTTGTTGCCAGTAATCTGTTTTACTTTTTATATCTGGCCCCAGGGATTGCTGCTTAGTACTTGTCTATTCATGAACAGAAGAGAAAAGAATGAATGTGTAAGTGAATACCAAATAAATACTAAACCCTTCATTTTTGCCATAGAAACAGTATTATTTTAGTTTCCAGAATTCTCTAAAAATTGTCTAAGAAAGCCTAGTAATTTGTTTAGCCTGATCTCAATATACTTTCATACTTTCATTAAGTCAATATTCAGTTTTCTAGTTGCTGCTATTGTTATTGTTATTTTTGGAACAAATATTCTATGTCTGCAGTTATCAAGCCCAAGATTTATTCTTTTCTCATAGACTCTTTCTGTTTTTAATTAATTTATTTTTTATTGAAGGATAATTGCTTTACAGAATTTTACAGTTTTCTCTCAAACCTCAACATGAATCAGCCATAAGTGTGTATATATATACATATATATCCCCTCCCTTTCATAGTCTCTCTTTTTAAGTGACAATTGGTTAAGAAATCAGTCTCCTCCTTTGGTATGTAATATCAGATGTACCATAGCCTACTGAATTTTAAAATTGCAAGTTGCTCAAGCTCACAAAGGAAATTGTGCGATTGAAATTCATTTCAGTTTAAGCTAGTTTATTTAAATATCAGATTGCCAGGCAATCAGGAAATAATGGAGGCATCTATGGATAATTATCATTTACTTCTTTAGGGAAGATTCCAAATCACCATTTCGCACATACTAACAAGTGTCATCATATTGACGTCTACACGATGAAATAAATATATAGCTTGCGGTTTAACGTTTATCATTTGCAAGTTTTACTTGATTATATGTACTATAGCCTGGTAAAGCACTTCCACTCTGCTAAATTCTTAATGTATTCTGGTATCATGTCTTTTCATTAATAACTATATAACTTGTTTTATCTTCTGAGGCTTAATTTACAACCTCTGCAAGCATCTGTGGGGTTGAAGGAGACATTTAGTCCACTGAAAAAATGGAAATGCACTTTCATTAGACTGACACCAGGTTTACTAGAAATGCCCTGGTTATAAAAAGGCAGGATGTAAGTCTGAAGGCAAGTTGTAACCCTGAGCTTGAGAGAAATAAATAGTGAGACAGAACATGAGTGAACACATTGCCTAGGTTGATTTGTTTGAAAATCTGTACCTACTCTGACAACTGTAATATAAACAGATAAAGTGCAGAAAAAAAATTATTGATTAAAGTATACACAGATTATTTTCTATTCTTATCAATAATTTTGATACTAACAAAAGTTTTGCCTTCTGCTAGTCAGTCTTTTCTCTCAATTAAAATCTCTATGAATTTTACTCTATATAATGGAAGTATCTCTTTCCCTTCCTCCCACCTCTTTTAACGCAGATGTCACTCAGAAGGTAGACCCTAGAAATAGATATCTCACTTGACTGCTGACAGGTTTCCTCCTCATTACATAGAATGCAGTGGCTACTCCAGATATTTTATT
Organism: Bos mutus; assembly: GCF_027580195.1. Classification (NCBI taxonomy): domain Eukaryota; kingdom Metazoa; phylum Chordata; class Mammalia; order Artiodactyla; family Bovidae; genus Bos; species Bos mutus. Next base: position 94,423,228 of record NC_091618.1, on the reverse strand, counting down.
TGCTTTGGAATTTTCCCATTTAAAATATGAAGTGCTAAGCTTAGCAGTGGTAAAAATAAATAGTATAAGAGAAAGCTTTCACTCTCCCTGACGCAGATGGTAATCAATACTGAGATTTGCCTCTCAAACTCTGCAAGTGTCATGGCTGCCCCAAGCTATGCCTGCGGTTCACATACAACCAATACGGGAGAATAATTTTGTAGGAGAGGAAAATATCTTTTTATTCTCCCCTTCTAAATTCTTGACTGGTGAACACATTGGCTGGGTTTATTTGTTAAAAAACCTGCATCTACTCTGACAGCTGTAATATAAGCAGAGTGAAGAAAGAAAATTGTTGAATAAACATACACAGACTATTCTCTATTCTCATCAATAATTTTGTTACTAAGAAAAGTTTTGCCTTCTGCTATTTAGTTTTGTAACAAAAGACAGATAAACAAGAGAAAATATACAGATTTATTTAATATAAGTTTTAAGCAATATAGGACCTTCTTAAAGGAATGAAGACTCAATGAAACAGTTAAGCCTGGGTGTTTTTATGCTAGTTTAATGAAGAATGAAGAGTGGTGGAATGATGTGATAGGACAAAAGTGAGGCAAGGTCTGTGCAGATTCTTCTCTGTGTCTTTTGTTTTCAGAAATAAGGATACACCTTACTTTGGGTATACAGAGGACATTACTCACATGGGAGTTTTATGACCTGCTTCAAGGGATATTCAGAAAGTTCTTCCTGCACACACCATTTTTCAAATTCCTTCAGCTTGAAATTTACAATATGTCAAGTTTCCATCTTTGGAGAAAGTGTATCCTGAGCTGCATAGACTTTCATCAAACTATTTTTGAATTAAGAACAAAGCTAAACAGCATAAATAATATACTGTAAAATCTCAAAATGGACATTCTCAGGTACAAGGTTCATGGGATGGCATGAAGAGATAAACACTGGCCAGTCAAAGCTCAACTTACTATGGGTTTGCTTATCTCACCCCCTGCTGTCTCAGGTTTGCAAGGATTTGAGTGGAGACAGAGAGAACTAATCAAGTAAGAAGACCAGTAGAGCTTTGTAGTCAAGGTTTTGATACCTTAAGAATTCTGCTGTTCTGAGACATGGGTCTGGGAATTCGCTCATCAGTGAGTTAGCAACCTTTCCTGCTAACCTGGCTTGCCGACCTAAGGGGGAAACTACCTAGAAATTCAGCCCACAAATACATTTGTTTCTTGGTTATAAGATTTCGAGTTCTCCTCAGTGGCTGATAGCTCTTCAGGCTTTAACTTGTATCAATGTTTTCACAGTTATTTACCCTAGATGGTTTTCCCCTCTCTCACTTCAGTATCTTATACAAGGCAAGAAAAGTTGAGGGATGAAGAGCTTAGGAGTACCCAAAGAGAAATGTGTTTTATCTCCAAGCAAGGGTGCAGAGTAAGACTCTTAGAAGGCACTAGGTAAGGAGGCAAAAATGATCTCAAGTAAAATAGCCCTCTGGAATTCTTTTTTAAAAAATTTTGTGTAGTTGTATTCTGGCTGTAGGGTATAAGGCATCTTAGTTCCCCTACCAGGGACAAACTTAGGCCTCCTGCAGTGGAAGCCCAGAGTCTTAACTGCTAGACTGCCAGCAAAGTCCCTCCATTGGAATTCTTATCTCTGCATTCCTCTCTCTGTAACTCTAGAAGACCACTGGCTGTGCAATAGGGAAAATAATGTCTAATTTACAAGGCTCTTAGGAAAACTCAATAAAATACTGTACATGGAGTATCTAGTCCAAAGCTGGGCAAGTACTATGGACTAAATATACATAAGTTTTTCCATCAACTCTAAATGCCCAAAGCTCCCTCCACATTTTAACTAACTTCAGCAAATCCAAATTCTACTTAAGTAAATCTTTGTGTTTAAGAGAACAAATGAATCTCCATGACTCTCCTTTAAATTGTTCAGTTAGCCAGGATCAAATCTTCAGGTAGTATCTAAACCACACCATTTATCATGGCTCCCTCTGAAAGAACACAAGTAATATCTAATATCTCTGTATGTGATTGGAAAGAATGTTATTTTACTTAAGAGAACAGATGCAGTTTGAACTTGAATGGCAATCTAGGAGTTTTTAGTCTCAGTTTAGCAATTTGCTAAGGTATTTTGGGAAAGGAATATGTCAAGGCTGTATATTGTCACCCTGTTTATTTAACTTATATGCAGAGTACATCATGAGAAATGCTGGACTGGAAGAAGCACAAACTAGAATCAAGATTGCCAGGAGAAATATCAATAGTCTCAGATACTTAGATGAAACCACCTTTATGGCAGAAAGCGAGGAAGTAAAGAGCCTCCTGATGAAAGTGAAAGAGGAGAGTGAAAAAGTTGGCTTAAAGCTCAACATTCAGAAAACTAAGATCATGGCATCTAGGCCCATCATTTCATAGAAAATAGATGGGGAAACAGTGGAAACAGTGACAGACTTTAATTTTGGGCTCCAAAATCACTGCAGATGGTGACTGCAGCCATGAAATTAAAAGATGCTTACTCCTTGGAAGAAAAGTTATGACCAACCTCCGTTCAGTTCAGTTCAGTCGCTCAGTCGTGTCCAACTCTTTGCGACCCCATGAATCGCAGCACACCAGGCCTCCCTGCCCATCACCAACTCCCAGAGTTCATTCAAACTCATTTCCATCGAGTTGGTGATGCCATCAAGCCATCTCATCCTCTGTCATCCCCTTTTCCTCCCAGACAGCATATTAAAAAGCAGAGACATTACTTTGCCAACAAAGGTCCATCTAGTTAAAGCTATGGTTTTTCCAGTAGTCATGTTTGGATGTGAGAGCTGCTCTATAAAGAAAGCTGAGCACTGAAGAATGATGCTTTTGAACTGTGGTGTTGGAGAAGACCCCTGAGAGTCCATTGGACTGCAGGGAAATCCAACCAGTCCATCCTAAAGGAAATCAGTCCTGAATATTCATTGGAAGGACTGATGCTGAAGCTGAAACTCCAATACTTTGGCCACTTTTTAGAACTGACTCATTTGAAAAGCTCCTGATGCTGGGAAAGATTGAAGGTGGGAGGAAAAGGGACGACACAGGATGAGATGGTTGGATGACATCACTGACTCAATGGACTTGAGTTTGAGTAGGCTCTGGTAGTGGTGACGGACAGGAAGGGCTGGTGTGATGCAGTCCATGGGGTCACAAAGAGTCAGCCACGACTGAGCAACTGAACTGAACTGACTCTGTGGGGCCCCATTTACCAATGGAATGAATAATAATTATAGGTAAATTTCTGTTTTATTTTACACAATCTCAAATAATGATGTCAAACACTTTCACCTTCAACCCTGTATCTAATTGTGTTTTTAGATATCTAGAAAAATATACAGATTAATCACACATAGTTTACTGGCATGAGCAATAAAGAAAGCCAATTACTACTTTTCAAGGCAAAAAAGAAAAAAACATTATTTAGATCTTTAGCAGTATCCATTGAAGGAAGAATTATTATAACAGCCTTTGAAGAAATAGTTCAAATCACACATATCTAAATATGGGATATAAACTTAAACACATTTAGAATTATATGTTTCTTCTAACATGGCTTTAACTATATAGGTGCTTAATAAATATTTATTGCTAGGTATACATGCTTTGACCTTTGAAAATAAAACATACATTTAATTTCCTGAGTTTCAAAAATAATGCTTGAGCATAATTATGAACCCAATTTTGTTCCTGGGAGATAGTAGCCTGGAAAGGAAGGAAAGACTGAGATAAATTATTCCTCAAATAATATTCTTTTTGAAAGCACAATGGCCCAGGTAATAGCACCACATCTTTTATCATGTTAGATATAATCTCTCTCTCCTCCCAAAAAAACAACAGTTTTGTAAGCATGGCTTACAAGAAATAAAATATCTTAAAGACAATGTCATTACAAATTCATCTAAGTTCTGAATCTGTTTTGAGAAAGGATTGCTCCTGGCTTCAGTCTACGATGAGAACTTCTGATATTGTTTCACCCTCCACCATGGATGAACTCTTTCATTTCCACCATTCAGACACAGCAGGACGTTTATTCACAAACAACACATGTATTCCTAGGATATAAAGAAAAAGAAACTGAACCTAGAACTTCACTTTGTTTTCCCTTTCCCAAAGACTGTCTGAATTATATCTGCTCTTCATTGATGATAATCTCCCCAGTAAACCAAGCTCTTGTGATAATGGATGTTATTGAGTTACTAATCAATCTTCCTATTTTTCACAGGAAGAAAATTCCTATGAAACTTTACCTTCTTGAAAATTATTTGCTTTGGAAGAATATCAGAAACATAAAATATTACATCTGAGTATACATGCTTCCTTTAACCATTCCAGTAAAATGTCACCTCAGTAACTGATGAGTTTACTATAATCACATTTGTAGCTGAAAGAATAGATATTTTTTGATTATCCCTGATAAGTTGTTTTGAAGCTTGGCTATGTGAGCTCAGAGTAGAAAAGTAAATGGATCCAATACCAATTGTGGCCTAGGTTCATTTTCTGTTATAACAATTTTTACAAAAAAAAAATAAGGAAACTCAAAGTAAATTTAAAAAAAGAACTTTTGGGGAAATTTTACAACTGCCATCAAAACTCTTAAAACCCATAAAATGTTCCCATTCTACATTTTCTAAAATTACTCCTTATTTTCTTCATCTTCAATAATTATATTAAGGACAGGGTAGAATATGCAAAGTTAAAGATTTAGCTTCAAGTTATTAAGCAATGCTATTTACTATCTTAAAGATAAATAAAAGTTTGTTTCTAACAACAGCAAACTAGAAAGGATTTTAATATTGTTTTGTTGTCATACACAAATATGTTTAACAATTTTTATAATCCATATATTGCTGAAAATGTGTAATTTGGTATGCATGTTAAGTAAGCTAACACTGTATTATGCAAACCCTGAAATCTCTACCACTTTGTATTTTTGAAGCCTATTCCTTGCTTATTTAAAATTCAGCTAAAGGCAAGGGAGGGGTATGCGCTCTTAGTGATTCAGGAATTCAGATTGATGGAAGGTCTGCATCTAGAATGCATGTCCCATGAGGCCACTTTAGACATTGACATCCAACCAGCACACACAGAGTAATAAAACCTGAAGGACTGAATGAGGGATTTTTATAGGCCAGTATTGGTAGTCATTTACATCACTATGCATGTCCTATTGGTCATAACTCAGTCACAATAAAGATAGGCTTGGAAATAGTCTAAGAAGAAAAGAAAAAGCAGGGAAATTATTATGGCAAACAGTTAACCAGTGTCTTTTGTAGTCCCTTCATTCTATTAATATCTCCTTAATGCACAATATAATTTCCATGTTTGTTCCTTTGAAAATGTTTGATTCCCAGATATAATTTTTAAGCCCACATAAGAAGTCAGAGACCATTATTCTAAAATTATGTGTACCTGCGGAATCTTATGATTCATTCTAAACAATAAAATATTATATAATCTAAGAAATTATGATTAACAATGAGATAGATATTTGTGATAAGCATTAGTTCATGTAAAAGAGAGCTCTCAAGGGAATAAAGATGTGACATATGATGATGGCCCCTAACTACATCCATAGGAATCCTTTGCACCTGTTCAATACTCCCATCCCTCAACAGTCACAAGTGTTGCTCAAAGCTCACACTTGTAAATTCTCCAGTAACTTCTGAGTTTTGCCCCTGGGTAATTAAAATCACTTCAGGGAGCTGCCTTGAAGGTATACAATATATTCAAAGAAAGACTGGTGGGGATTACAGGTTTTGCTCTCTTGACCAGTATTGGGAGAGAATCTGTATTGTAGTGAAAGCTCCAGAGTTCATTGAGAAATAGGTGGAGGCTGGACTTCAGTTCAGTTCAGTTGTTCAGTCCTGTCCAACTCTTTGCACCCCATGGACTGCAGCAGGCCAGGCTTTCCTGTCCATCGCCAACTTCCTGAGCTTGCTGAAACTCATGGCTGGACTTTACCTGACACCAAAAACTTGTTTTGTTACTTCTGTCCTATCTAGTGCTACTAATTCCCATAGCTGCTGCTGCTGCTAAGTTGCTTCAGTCATGTCTGACTCTCTGTGACCCCACAGACGGCAGCCCACCAGGCTCCCCCATCCCTGGGATTTTCCAGGCAAGAACACTGGAGTGGGTTGCCATTTCCTTCTCCAATGCATGAAAGTGAAAAGTGAAAGTGAAGTCACTCAGTCGTGTCTGACTCCTAGCGACCCCATGGACTGCAGCCCACCAGGCCCCTCCTTCCATGGGATATTCCAGCCAAGAGTACCGGAGTGGGGTGCCATTGCCTTCTCCGATAGAGGTGTTGCTGAATATCGCTCCTGAGCAAATCTCTTTCAGGCACACAAATACTCATTTCAATCTGCTTCTAGGGAACCCAACTCAATATAGAAGATAAATCATTTAAAATATGTTTAAAAGTCCCTGGCTTCTGTATACATGTTTAGTGCAGGTAGTGAAGCTGCAGCCTCTAAATTAACATTTTACATTCTGAAAAATATGTCTGCATGGCTTCTTTACAAATAAGGCTTTTCTTGTTTTACAACTATGCTGAGAGTCTTTGGTTTCCTTTATACTTATCAGAAATGAAACACATATAAATGAAAAGGATAAAGCTAGGGACCAAGATCTAAGAAAGAAGGTTGGTCTCAGCAAGTTAGTGAATAGTAAAGATGGTAGCACAAGTAAACTGATTACCACTAGGAAGTATTTCAAGTTAACAGTCCATCAGTAAGTTCATGTGTAACTGGAATCAAGTATATTTGATGTTCTAAAACAAAGTGTGCATACATTGAGTGACCTCGACCTATAGAAGCTTAGCTAAGTTTCACACTAGGACCACAGCCTTGTCTAACTCAATGAAACTAAGCCATGCCCGTGGGGCAACCCAAGACAGCTGGTCATGGTGGAGAGATCTGACAGAATGTGGTCCACTGGAGAAGGGAATGGCAAACCACTTCAGTATTCTTGCCTTGAGACCCCATGAACAGTATGAAAAGGCAAAATGATAGGATACTGAAAGAGGAACTCCCCAGGTCAGTAGGTGCCCAAAATGTTACTGGAGATCAGCGGAGATATAACTCCAGAAATAATGAAGAGATGGAGCCAAAGCAAAAACATTACCCAGCTGTGGATGTGACTGGTGAAAGAGCAAGATGCAATGCTGTAAAGAGCATATTGCATAAGAACCTGGAATGTCAAGTCCATGAATCAAGGCAAATTGGAAGTGGTCAAACAAGAGATGGCAAGAGCAAATATCAACATTCTAGAAATCAGCGAACTCAAATGGATGGGAATGGGTAAATTTAACTCAGATGACCATTATATCTACTACTGTGGACAGGAATCCCTCAAAAGAAATGGAGTAGCCATCATGGTCAACAAAACAGTCCATTATGCAGTACTTGGATGCAATCTCAAAAACGACAGAATGATCTCTGTTCGTTTCCAAGGCAAACCATTCAATATCACAGTAATCCAAGTCTACGCCCCAACTAGTAATGCTGAAGAAGCTGAAGTGGAACAGTTCTATGAAGACCTGCAAGACCTTTTAGAACTAACACCCAAAAAAGATTTCCTTTTCATTATAGGGGACTGGAATGCAAAAGTAGGAAGTCAAGAAACACCTGGAGTAACAGGCAAATTTGGCCTTGGAATATGGAATGAAGCAGGGAAAAGACTAATACAGTTTTGCCAAGAAAATGCACTGGTCATAGCAAACACCCTCTTCCAACAACACAAGAGAAGACTCTACATATGGATATCACCAGATGGTCAACACCGAAATCAGATGGATTATGTTCTTTGCAGCCAAAGATGGAGAAGCTCTATACAGTCAACAAAAACAAGATCAAGATCTGACTGTGGCTCAGATCATGAACTCCTTATTACCAAATTCAGTTTGAAATTGAAGAAAGTAGGGAAAACCACTAGATCATACAGGTATGACCTAAATCAAATCCCTTATGATTATACAGTGGAAATGACAAATAGATTTAAGGGACTAGATCTGATAGATAGAGTGCCTGATGAACTATGGAATGAGGTTCGTGACATTGTACAGGAGACAGGGATCAAGACCATCCCCACGGAAAAGAAATGCAAAAAAGCAAAATGGCTGTCTGGGGAGGCCTTACAAATAGCTGTGAAAAGAAGAAAAGCAAAAAGCAAAGGAGAAAAGGAAAGATATAAGCATCTGAATGCAGAGTTCCAAAGAATAGCAAGAAGATACAAGAAAGCCTTCCTCATTGATCAATGCAAAGAAATAGAGGAAAACAACAGAATGGGAAAGACTAGAGATCTCTTCAAGGAAATTAGAGATACCAAGGGAACATTTCATGCAAAGATGGGCTCAATAAAGGACAGAAATGGTATGGACTAACAGAAGCAGAAGATATTAAGAGGAGGTGGCAAGAATACACAGAAGAACTGTACAAAAGAGATCTTCACGACCCAGATAATCCTGATGATGTGATCACTGACCTAGAGCCAGACATCCTGTAACGTGAAGTCAAGGGAGCCTTAGAAAGCATCACTACAAACAAAGCTAGTGGAGGTGATGGAATTCCAGTTGAGCTATTTCAAATCCTGAAAGATGATGCTGTGAAAGTGCTGCACATAAATCAGATCAGATCAGATCAGTCGCTCAGTTGTGTCCGACTCTTTGCAACCCCATGAACTGCAGCATGACAGGCCTTCCTGTCCATCACCAACTCCCGGAGTTTACCCAGACTCACGTCCATCGAGTCAGTGATGCCATCCAGCCATCTCATCCTCTGTCGTCCCCTTCTCCCCTTGCCCCCAATACCTCCCAGCATCAGAGTCTTTTCCAATGAGTCAACTCTTCGCATGAGGTGGCCAAAGTGCTGGAGTTTCAGCTTTAGCATCATTCCTTCCAAAGAAATCCCAGGGCTGATCTCCTTCAGAATGGACTGGTTGGATCTCCTTGCAGTCCAAGGGATTCTCAAGAGTCTTCTCCAATACCACAGTTCAAAACCATCAATTCTTCGGCACTCAGCCTTCTTCACAGTCCAACTCTCACATCCATACATGACCACTGGAAAAACCAGAGGCTTGACTAGACGGAACTTTGTTGGCAAAGTAATGTCTCTGCTTTTGAATATGCTATCTAGGTTGGTCATAACTTTCCTTCCAAGGAGTAAGCGTCTTTTAATTTCATGGCTGCAGTCACCATCTGCAGTGATTTTGGAGACCAGAAAAATAAAGTCTGACACTGTTTCCACTGTTTCCCCATCTATTTCCCATGAAGTGATGGGACCGGATGCCATGAACTTCATTTTCTGAATGTTGAGCTTTAAGCCAACCTTTTCACTCTCCTCTTTCACTTTCATCAAGAGGCTTTTTAGTTCCTCTTCACTTTCTGCCATAAGGGTGGTGTCATCTGCATATCTGAGGTTATTGATATATCTCCCAGCAATCTTGATTCCAGCTTGTGTTTCTTCCAGTCCAGCGTTTCTCATGATGTACTCTGCATATAAATTAAAGAAACAGGGTGACAATATACAGCCTTGACGTACTCCTTTTCCTATTTGGAATCAGTCTGTTGTTCCATTTCTAGTTCTAACTGTTGCTTCCTGACCTGCATAAAAATTTTTCAAGAGGCAGATCAGGTGGTCTGGTATTCCCATCTCTTTCAGAATTTTCCACAGTTTATTGTGATCCACACAGTCAAAGCCTTTGGCATAGTCAATAAAGCAGAAATAGATGTTTTTCTGAAACTCTCTTGCTTTTTCCATGATCCAGCCGATGTTGGCAATTTGCTCTCTGGTTCCTCTGCCTTTTCTAAAACCAGCTTGAACATCAGGAAGTTCACGGTCCACATATTGCTGAAGCCTGGCTTGGAGAATTTTAAGCATTACTTTACTAGCGTGTGAGATGAGTGCAATTGTGCGGTAGTTTGAGCATTCTTTGGCATTGCCATTCTTTGGGATTGGAATGAAAACTGACCTTTTCCAGTCCTGTGGCCACTGCTGAGTTTTCCAAATTTGCTGGCATATTGAGTAAAGCACTTTCACAGCATCATCTTTCAGGATTTGATATAGCTCAACTGGAATTCCATCACCTCCACTAGCTTTGTTCATAGTGATGCTTTCTAAGGCCCACTTGACTTCACATTCCAGGATGTCTGGCTCTAGGTCAGTGATCACACCATCGTGATTATCTGGGTCATGAAGATCTTTTTTGTACAGTTCTTCTGTGTATTCTTGCCATCTCTTCTTGACATCTTCTGCTTCTGTTAGGTCCATTCCATTTCTGTCCTTTATTGAGCCCATCTTTGCATGAAATGTTCCTTTGGTATCTCTGATTTTCTTGAAGAGATCCCTAGTGTTTCCCATTCTGTTGTTTTCCTCTATTTCTTTGCATTGATCAATGAGGAAGGTTTTCTTATCTCTTCTTGCTATTCTTTGGAACTCTGCATTCAGATGCTTATATCTTTCCTTTTCTCCTTTGCTTTTTGCTTCTCTTCTTTTCACAGCTATTTGTAAGGCCTCCCCAGACAGCCATTTTGCTTTTTTGCATTTCTTTTCCATGGGGATAGTCTTGATCCCTGTCTCCTGTACAATGTCATGAACCTCATTCCATAGTTTATCACTCTATCTATCAGATCTAGGCCCTTAAATCTATTTGTCACTTCCACTGTATAATCATAAGGGATTTGATTTAGGTCATACCTGAATGGTCTAGTGATTTTCCCTACTTTCTTCAATTTCAGACTGAATTTGGCAATAAGGAGTTCATGGTCTGAGCCACAGTCATGGTCAACAAAAAAGTCCTAAATGCAGTACTTGGATGCAATCTCAAAAACGACAGAATGATCTCTGTTCATTTCCAAGGCAAACCATTCAATATCATAGTAATCCAAGTCTATGCCCCAATCAGTAATGCTGAAGAAGCTGAAGTTGAATGGTTCTATGAAGACCTACAAGACCTTTTAGAACTAACACCCAAAAAACATGTCCTTTTCATTACAGGGGACTGGAATGCAAAAGTAGGAAGTCAAGAAACACCTGGAGTTACAGGCAAATTTAGCCTTGGAATACGGAATGAAGCAGGGCAAAGACTAATAGAGTTTTGCCAAGAAAATGACTGGTCATAACAAACACCCTCTTCCAATAACACAAGAGAAGACTCTATACATGGACATCACCAGATGGTCAACACTGAAATCAGATTGATTATATTCTTTGCAGCTAAAGATGGAGAAGGTCTATACAGTCAACAAAAACAAGACCAGGGGCTGCACTCAATATGCCAGCAAATTTGGAAAACTCAGCAGTGGCCACAGGACTGGAAAAGGTCAGTTTTCATTCCAATGCCAAAGAAAGGCAATGCCAAAGAATGCTCAAACTACTGCACAATTGCACTCATCTCACACGCTAGTAAAGTAATGTTCAAAATTCTCCAAGCCAGGCTTCAGCAATACGTGAACCGTGAACTTCCTGATGTTCAAGCTGGTTTTAGAAAAGGCAAAGGAACCAGAGATCAAACTGCCAACATCTGTTGGATCATCGAAAAAGCAAGAGAGTTCCTGAAAAACGTCTATTTCTGCTTTATTGACTATGCCAAAGGCTTTGACTGTGTGGATCACAATAAACTGTGAAAAATTCTGAAAGAGATGGGAATACCAGACCATCTGATCTGCCTCTTGAGAAACCTATATGCAGGTCAGGAAGCAACAGTTAGAACTAGAAATGGAACAACAGACTGGTTCCAAATAGGAAAAGGAGTATGTCAAGGCTGTATATTGTCACCCTGTTTCTTTAACTTATATGCAGAGTACATCATGAGAAACGCTGGGCTGAAAGAAGCACAAGCTGGAATCAAGATTGCCGGGAGAAATATCAGTAACCTCAGATATGCAGATGACACCACCCTTATGGCAGAAAGTGAAGAGGAACTAAAAAGTCTCTTGATGAAAGTGAAAGAGGAGAGTGAAAAGGTTGGCTTAAAGCTCAACATTCAGAAAATGAAGATCATGGCATCTGGTCCCATCACTTCATGGAAAATAGATTGGGAAACAGTGGAAACAGTGTCAGACTTTATTTTTCTGGGCTCCAAAATCACTGCAGATGGTGACTGCAGCCATGAAATTAAAAGACGCTTACTCCTTGGAAGGAAAGTTATGACCAACCTAGATAGCATATTCAAAAGCAGAGATACGACTTTGCCAACAAAGTTCCGTCTAGTCAAGGCTATGGTTTTTCCTGTGGTCATGTATGGATGTGAGAGTTGGACTGTGAAGAAGGCTGAGTGCCGAAGAATTGATGGTTTTGAACTGTGGTATTGGAGAAGACTCTTGAGAATCCCTTGGACTGCAAGGAGATCCAACCAGTCCATTCTGAAGGAGATCAGCCCTGGGATTTCTTTGGAAGGAATGATGCTAAAGCTGAAACTCCAGCACTTTGGCTACCTCATGCGAAGTGTTGACTCATTGGAAAAGACTCTAATACTGGGAGGGATTGGGGGCAAGAGGAGAAGGGGACGACAGAGGATGAGATGGCTGGATGGCATCACTGACTCGATGGACGTGAGGCTGGGTGAACTCCGGGAGTTGGTGATGGACAGGAAGGCCTGTCATTCTACGATTCATGGGGTCGCAAAGAGTCGAACACGACTGAGCGACTGTACTGAATTGAATTTTTATAGAGAAAATCTAATTGTACCTTGTAAATCTATGCAATAATTGGAGACAAAAATATAAAGGTGCTACATTTTGCCAAATTCATTTATAGCTGTTTTGAAATCAAAAAAAATTTCATTAGGTATATATACCTGTGAAAATTGACAAGTCAATAATCATAAAAATAAATGTAAAGGGCAAAGAATAACAGACTCTTTTGAAGAACAATTCTCATACTCATTCTACTAAATAACAAGATCTATTTTATACAGTAAATAAGATAGTACCTTAGAGGAATAGATGAATGAAACAAAGTAGACTTTAAAAGTGAAGGTCACTCAGTCATGTCCAACTCTTTGTGACCCCATCCAGTATACAGTCTATGGAATTCTTAAGGCCAGAATAATATAGTGCCTTCTCCAGGAGATCTTCCCAAGCAGGGATCAAACCCAGGTCTCCTGCACTGCAGGCGGATTCTTTACCAGCTGAGCCACAAGGGAAACCCAAGAATACTGGGTGGGTAGCCTATCCCTTCTCCAGGGAATATTCCCGACCCAGGAATTGAACCAGGGTCTCTTGCATTGCAGGTGGATTCTTTACCAACTGAGCTATGAGGGAAGCCCCCAAAATGGGCTTAATGCACCAAGTAATATCTCCACCCCAAATATGTCCACATCGTAATCCCTGTGGATGTTACCTTAAGTGACAAAGGAGACTTCACAGATGTGATTTAGGCACAAACCATCAAAGAGATAAATATGTAAAGGTTTCTTTTTAATAAGAATAGGGGGTTAAGAATCAAGAAAGTAAGAATGGGTGTATAAGAAAATTTACCACTTAGATATATTAGAAATGAAAAAAAAATTTAATTAACAAAGGAGAAAAACAATCTCCATGAACTCTCTAAACAAATAGACCAGATCCCAAGTTTCAGTTAACCAGAAGATAAAACTAGGTTAAATTTATATGTACCTAATAAAACAGATTTAAAATAAATGAAGAAAATGTTTAGAGTAATATAAAGCTAAATGAATATCATGCTAATGCTAAGTTGCTTCAGTCGTGTCGGACTCTGTGCGACCCCATAGACGGCAGCCCACCAGGCTCCGCTGTCCCTGGGATTCTCCAGGCAAGAACACTGGAGTGGGGTGCCATTTCCAGTTAACTGGCTGCCAATGCAGGAGATATAAAAGGGGCGGGTTTGATCCCTGGCTCTGGAAGATCCCCTGGGGGAGGAAATGTCAACCCACTCTAGTATTCTTGCCTGGAGAATCCCAAGGACAGAGGAGCCTGGGAGGCTACAGTCCATGAGATTGCAAAGGGTTGGACACAACTGAAGTGACAGAGCATGCACGTGGCATGAATGTCACGTGCATTTAAAAACAGATTTAAAATAAATGAAGAAATGTTTATAGTAAAATAAAGCTAAATGAATATCGTATGTTATATATGCTATGCACAAAATTATGTAAATTATCAAAGTTTATAAGATTACAGTTATACAAGTTTAAAGATAAATCCACAAATCTGGAGAATAAAACACACACACACACAAATCTGTGAGTATCCAGGTGTGAACCACAGAAAGAGTAAATAGATTTGTACGGTTATACAGTAGAATCCTATTCATTAAAAGTTCTTTGAACATAATGAAATTAAGCTACAAAATATGAAGAAAATATGACTAGAGCTAAGTTCACTTCATGAGAAATAGATGGAGAAACAGTGGAAACAGTGTCAGACTTTATTTTTTGGGGCTCCAAAATCACCTCAGATGGTGACTGCAGCCATGAAATTAAAAGACGCTTACTCCTTGGAAGGAAAGTTATGACCAACCTAGATAGCATATTCAAAAGCAGAGACACTACTTTGCCAACAAAGGTCCGTCTAGTCAAGCCTATGGTTTTTCCAGTGGTCATGTTTGGATGTAAGAGTTTGACTGTGAAGAAAGCTGAGTCCCGAAGAATTGATGCTTTTGAACTGTGGTATTGGAGAAGACTCTTGAGAGTCCCTTGGACTGCAAGGAGATCGAACGAGTCCATCCTTAAGGAGATCAATCCTGGGTGTTCATTGGAAGGACTGATGCTAAAGCTGAAACTCCAATACTTTGGCCACCTCGTATGAAGAGTTAACTCGTTGGAAAAGACTCTGATGCTGGGAGGGATTGGGGGCAGGAGGAGAAGGGAACGACAGAGGATGAGATGGCTGGATGGCATCACTGACTCGATGGACATGAGTTTGAGTCAACTCCAGCAATTGGTGGTGGACAGGGAGGCCTGGCGTGCTGCGATTCATGGGGTCACAAAGAGTCGAACACGACTGAGTGACTGAACTGAACTGAAGTGTACAATACCAATGCAAATACTGTTGTGTGTTCTGTATCCTCAGATTCAACTGTAGATCAAAACTATCCCCCCCAAATTTCCAGGAAGTTCCAAAAAATAAATTTGTATTTGCTGCACACTGGCAACTATTCCCATAGCATTCACAATAGTATTTGCAACTATTTACACAGCATTTACATTGTATTAGGTGAAAAAAAATAACAAAATGGAAACAAATATATAATAAAAGATTCACAAAGCTATAAATTAATTTTTTTGATGATATAAATAAAATGTACACACCTGTGGCAAAACTGATTAAGAAACAAGGTCACCATGAAACAATTTCAGGAATAGAAAAAGTACAGTACTACAGAACTTTAAACATTACAAATATATCAAAATACTACTATGCACAACATTACAACAAGAAATTTGAAAATGTATATTGATGAACTGACAAATTCCTGGGAAATTTTGACTTATAAAAACTAAGTCCACAAGAAACAGAAACACCGATGAAATCCAGAAGTTATAGAACCATAGCTAGTCACAATTCCAGTTATTAGACACATGTAGACTGCAGCACCAGTGAAAGTTTGTTTCTCTTGATTAAATATGATTCTTATTAGTCTGATTTGACAAGTTAATCCTTTATGTGAGCACAGTTTTATTTCTTCTAAAAATACTGGATTTTAATTTCACCAAATATTAATAATACTATCTTTTCAGGGGAGAGCTATATTTGTTATATTGTTTGGGAGATTTTGTTTAGTATTTTAGTTTACAAAATAAAAAAACAAATTGGTCAAGCCATGTGGCATGCAAAATTTTAGTTCTCCAACCAAAGATTGAAACTGTGTCCCCTGCAATGGAAGCCTGGCGTCCTAATCATTGGACCACCATGGAATTCTCATACAGAATAAAATTTTAAAACAAAGTTTGTGAAATGTAACATACTTGATACACTCCATTTGTAGCTCAAACATATTTCATTTAAAACTTATTTGATGAAACTAATACTACATAAAATTATTTAGCAACTTTATGTAATATTTACCCACTTGCAAGTGTGACAACTTTTTATGCAGCAAGTTGTTATGGATAACTCTAAAATCCTGAAAGTAAGGGTATTATAGAAACATTTATTCATAGCTGGTGCTTCTAAAATGTAAAGTGGTTTTCAAGAGAAATTAGTGACATATTTGGAAACCACTATAACATGTATTCCTATACTGTCTTAACTGGTCTTTAGTGTTTATATTATTAATCAAGTACCAAAGGTAGAAAATATTTTTTTGCACAAATTACTCAATTTTCTAAGGCCAGGAGCTATTCTAGCTTTTAAAAATCATTTTAGTTTCTGAAAACCTCTTTCTCGTCTCTCCTTTTATGTAACTTCTATTTTATCTTTTACTTCTTGGAAACTGGAAAGCAAGTTTTTCTTTATTAAATAATAGATGTTCATGAATATATAAATATATAAATAAGGACAATTTTAAAATTTCTATTTTAATGAATAGCAGTAGATATATTTTGCTGTGTCTGGATAATAAATGTGAGCACTATCCATGGTTTGCTCAATATAAGTTGATTTTTATTCTCTTTTTCCTGAGGGACAAATCAAAGTGCAGTACTAAAAAGTGATTTAAATACAATCCTACAGTCTTCATACTCTTTAATCATCAGAGAAATGCAAATCAAAACCCCAATAAGATATCACCTCAAATCTGTCAGATGACTACCATCAAAAAGACAACATATAACAAATGTTGATGATGATGTGGAAAAATAGGAACCCTCCTTCACTATTTGAGGGATTAGAACTGGACATGGAATAACTTACTGGTTCCAAATAGGAAAAGGAGTACGTGAAGGCAAAGCTGTATATTGTCATCCTGCTTATTTAACTTATATGCAGAGTACATCATGAGAAACGCGGGGCTGGAAGAAGCACAAGCTGGAATCAAGATTGCCAGGAGAAGTATCAATAACCTCAGATATGCAGATGATACCACCCTTACGGCAGAGAGTGAAGAGGAACTCAAAGGCCTCTTGATGAAAGAGGAGAGTGAAAAAGTTGGCTTAAAGCTCAACATTCAGAAAACGAAGATCATGGCATCCGGTCCCACCACTTCATGGGAAATAGATGGGGAAACAGTGGAAACAGTGTCAGACTTTCTTTTTTGGGGCTCCAAAATCACTGCAGATGGTGACTGCAGCCATGAAATTAAAAGACGCTTACTCCTTGGAAGGAAAGTTATGACCAACCTAGATAGCATATTCAAAAGCAGAGATACTACTTTGCCAACAAAGGTCCATCTAGTCAAGGCTATGTTTTTTCCAGTGGTCATGTATGGATGTGAGAGCTGGACTGTGAGCACCGAAGAATTGATGTTTTTGAACTGTGGTGTTGGAGAAGACTCTTGAGAGTCCCTTGGACTGCAAGGAGATCCAACCAGTCCATTCTAAAGGAGATCAGTCCTGGGTGTTCTTTGGAAGGAATGATGCTAAAGCTGAAACTCCAGTACTTTGGCCACCTCATGCGAGGAGTTGACTCATTGGAAAAGACTCTGATGCTGGGGGGAATTGGGGGCAGGAGGAGAAGGGGACGATAGAGGATGAGGTGGCTGGATGGTATGACTGACTCGATGGACATGAGTTTGAGTGAACTCCAGGAGTTGGTGATGAACAGAGAGGCCTGGCGTGCTGTGATTCATGGGGTCTCAGAGAGTTGGACATGACTGAGTGACTGAACTGAACTGAAATTGACACAGCCACTATGAAAAGCAGTATGGAGATTCTTAAAAAATTAAAAATATAACTAATATATGATCCAGCAATGCTACTTATCAGTATTTTTCCAGAAAAAACAAAAATACAAATTTGAAAAGAATTATGTGTCCCTGTGTTTACTGCAGCATTGTTCTGAATAGGTAAGATATGGAAGCAACCTAAGTGTCCGTAGATAAATGAATGGATAAAAAAAGACATGGTATGTGTGTGTATATATATATATACATGTGTGTGTATATATATATGTATATATATATACATGCAATTGAATATCACTCAGCCCTAAAAAAGAATGAAACATTCCCATTTGTGACAACATAAACAGACCCAGAAAGTATTATGCTAAGCAAAATAAGTTAGAAACAGAAAGATGAATAACATATGATTTCACTTATTTTTGGAATTTTAAAAATGAAACTTACAAACAAAAATGACAAAAACAGAAAGAAACTCATCTGCAAAAGGGGAGAGGGTTGGGAGGATGAGGGAAATAGGTGAGGGAGAGTAAGAGGTACAGACTCTCAGTTATAAAATAAATAAGTCACAGGATTCAATACAGCACAGGAAAAGCTGTAAATAATATCATAGGAATTTTGTATGGTAAAAGATAAAATTATTGTGGTGATCATTTTGTACTGTAAAAATATCTAACCACTATGTTGTGTTCCTGAAACTAATGCTGTAAATCACTTACACCTAAATAAATAAGGAGTGTGGAGAAAGAAATACAACCACATTCTTCAAAATTTTCTTGAAATAGGCTGAGAATCTTGGCAGGATGGGGAGAAATCCTCTTCCTTCACTTGCTTATGTTTATATATATATTGGCATAAGTTTTTGGTGAGAAGGTTAGCAGTATCTGTTATATTTAACATGGGCATTGGTTTTATCCCAGAAACTTCATTATTTAAGATTGTATGCAAACAGTCACATGTTCACAAAAATACAAACATGCTTATCGTCACATTACTTCTAATAGAAAAATTATAGTAATAGCCTAGAAGTTTATTAATAGGAGAATGGCATTTGATCATGTTACTGTGAAATATTACATGGTCATTCAATTAAAAAGGCAGATATCTTTCTATAGGAATGAAAATACAGCTTAGATACATTGTTATGCTTAAAAACTTCATTTAGTTTTTACAGTCATGCATATTGGGGAAATAGTTTCACACATAGTAATATAAAGAGTAGTAAAAATTGTAAGAAAATGCTAACAAAAGAACAGAGAAGTACATTAAGTTTTCAGTTTAAATGAAGAAACTTCTCCCCTTGAAGAAACTGTTTCAGACAAAACACTTCTTATTTTTAACTATTTCACTCTAATGAGTCATTTAGAAAAAGGACTATGCCCTGGTGAGCTGCCTGATTTACCATTACTGTAAAGTATATAAAAGAGGACTTTCATACCTATTCTATAAACTGCTATTGTTTATATTCATAATTGCTTGCATCATAATCAAGGCGTTTTATCAGTTTTCTGATGGGGGCCTTGCAGCTAAACACTATTATAATTGACCTTCGATCCCTGGATTGGGAAGATCCCCTGGAGAAGGAAATGGCAACCCACTTCAGGATTCTTGCCTAGAGAATCCCATGGACAGAGCCTGGCAGTCTGCGGTCCATGGGATAGCAAGAGAGTTGGAGACAACTTAGCGACAAAGCAGCAGTAGCAATGTCTGTATAGGTACTTCATATCATGGAGAGTTGAAGGGACTGGAATTAGAAGTTTATGCAGATACTTATAATATATCCATATCTATGTTTGGCCCCCAAATTTCAAACATGAACAGTACAATTTCTAATCTCTTCCATTTACAGGTGCCACTTTTGTCAATTTTCAACTCCCTTCAATATCCAAACCCTCAATCATGTAAAATAATTCAATGTTTTGTAAATCATTCATATAATCAAGATCAATTGATGCGTGATTAGTCATTGTTATAATGAAAGGGGAAGACGTAAGTAAATATTTATAAATGATAGTCAGGATGGGATCACTCTGATGAAATTCAATTTTTTCACAAAAGCTGATGAAATTATCATCTCAATGTTGACAATCTCTTTTGGAAGAAAATCCAAAGTAAACATTAAGCTATCAAGATTTCAATTTATTCATTTTATGAGCTTAAATTGTTGCCTATAGTACAAAAATCTGTCATGTAAAAACCTTCATTTGAAGGTGCTATAGTTTAAAAAAAAAACCTTTCATCTGTATGATGTTATTAAATCCTCTCACAAAAATCTCTTAAAGTACATTAATCTTCATATTAGAGATAAGGAAGCTAACATTCAGGCAGAATAGTATGCTTGAACAAGTTCTATAGCACAGATTAATAAAGTATGGACTTGAGAACTAGACAGTCTGGGTTCAAATTTTTCTCTACTTTGCATTTACTGAATGACTCATGAAAGTTACTCAAACTCTCTATTCTTTAGTTTTCTCATTCATAAAATGGAGTGATGAAAATGCTAGTACATTTTTCACACCTTTATTATGGTAAAGAGATGAGTCAAATGCTCCTAAATAGTAACTGGCACATAGAAAGTATGAGTATTGGATATTGGTAACTGATGGAGTCTAGACTTGAACTTACATCTGTTGTCAGATTTAAATTCTGGAGCAAGACAAACCTGGATTTCATTCTTACTCAACTATGCAGAAGCTGTGTTATTTCAGTTCAGTTCAGTTGCTCAGTCGTGTCCTACTCTGCAACCCCATGAATCGCAGCACGCCAGGCCTCCCTGTCCATCACCAACTCCCAGAGTTCACTCAGACTCATGTCCATCGAGTCAGTGATGCCATCCAGCCATCTCATCCTCTGTCGTCCCCTTCTCCTCCTGCCCCCAATCCCTCCCAGCATCAGAATCTTTTGCAATGAGTCAACTCTTCGCGTGAGGTGGCAAAAGTACTGGAGTTTCAGCTTTAGCATCATTCCTTCCAAAGAAATCCCAGGGCTGATCTCCTTCAGAATGGACTGGTTGGATCTCCTTGCAGTCCAAGGAACTCTCAAGAGTCTTCTCCAACACCACAGTTCAAAAGCATCAATTCTTTGGGGCTCAGCCTTCTTCACAGTCCAACTCTCACATCCATACATGACCACAGGAAAAACCATAGCCTTGACGAGACGGACCTTTGTCGGCAAAGTAATGTCTCTGTTTTTGAATATGCTATCTAGGTTGGTCATAACTTTCCTTCCAAGGAGTAAGCGTCTTTTAATTTCATGGCTGCAGTCACCATCTGCAGTGATTTTAGAGCCCCAAAAATAAATTCTGACAGTTTCCACTGTTTCCCCATCTATTTCCCATGAAGTGATGGGACTGGATACATGATCTTCGTTTTCTGAATGTTGAGCTTTAAGCCAACTTTTTCACTCTCCACTTTCACTTTCGTCAAGAGGCTTTTTAGTTCCTCTTCACTCTCTGCCGTAAGGGTGGTGTCATCTGCATATCTGAGGTTATTGATATTTCTCCCGGCAGTCTTGATTCCAGCTTGTGTGAATTAGGGGTGAGCAATTTTCTTCACAGGTATAATAGGAATAAAATATACATGCATACATAATAGACTTGTGAGAATTATGTTTGTCACCATAGTAGAGAAGATACATAGTGCCTCATTCAGACCAGCTGTACAATAGATGATAATTTCATTTTCAACTCCTATGCAAGTATTTTAGTGATTCTACTTACAAAAGATGTGCTGATTAAGTAATATTTATTTAAAACTTAATGCACACATAAACAATGCTGGTCTTACTGACTCACTTCTCAGTGTAATCCATAAGTCATCATCCTCATTTTACAGATGAGGAGATCAAGGCAGAGAAAGGCTAGGCAATGTATCAAAGATCATAAACTAAGTGATAAGATCAGAGTGAGGATCCAAGCAGTTAGTACCTAACATTACATTCTGTTGCTTCTGAACACTTCCATATTTAGATACACTTCCTGGTATGATTAGACATCCCAGGTGGTGTTGGTGGTAAAGAATCTGCCTGCTGAGGGAGGAGATGCAAGAGATGTGGGTTCAGTCTCTGAGTGGGGAAGATCCCCTGGAGTAGGAAATAACAACCCACTCTAGTATTCTTGCCTGGGAATTCTATAAACAGAGGAGCCTGGTGGACTACAGTCCATGGGGCCACAAAGAGTCAGACTGAGCAACTGAGCACATGTGTGTGCACACACACACACACACACACACCCCAAATGTGATTACTTTTTTAAATGGAACACATAAGACTGGTATCTATTCTGATAACTTAGGAATCAGGATTGATTAAAAATTCTTCCAACTATAAGATATCTAGAAATACTAGACAGATACAACAAACATTCTCCCAGATTAAGTGATATGCCCAGGGGTCAAAAATAACAAGGGAGTGGAAACAAGAATTTTAATCTGTTTTCAAAGATACACCAGTATCCATAGTTGAGAAATTTCTGATTTAACAGTCACACTATGAACAGGAAACTAGACTTTGAAATCAAGCAAGATTGGGTAGATGGTATGCCCCATAAAAATCAGATCCTTAAAATAGAAGCTAAAGACCATTTCCAATCCCAAAGACAGGCAATGCCAAAGAATGCTCAAACTACCACACAATTGCACTCATCTCACATGCTAGTAAAATAATGCTCAAAATTCTCCAAGCCAGGCTTCAGCAGTACATGAACTGTGAACTTCCAGGTGTTCAAGCTGGCTTTAGAAAAGGCAGAAGAACCAGAGATCAAATTGCCAACATCCGCTGGATCATCGTAAAAGCAAGGGAGTTCCAGAAAAACATCTATTTCTGCTTTATTGACTATGCCAAAGCCTTTGACTGTGTGGATCACAATAAACTGTGGAAAATTCTGAAAGAGATGGGAATACCAGACCACCTGGCATCTGGTCCCATCACTTCATGGGAAATAGATGGGGAAATAGTGGAAACAGTGTCAGGCTTCTTTATTTTGGGGGCTCCAAATTCACTGCAGATGGTGATTACAGCCATGAAATTGAAAGACACTTACTCCTTGGAAGAAAAGTTATGACCAACCTAGGTAGCATATTGAAAAGCAGAGACATTACTTTGCCAACAAAGATCCGTCTAGTCAAGGCTATGGTTTTTCCTGTGGTCATGTAAGGATGTGAGAGTTGGACTGTGAAGAAGGCTGAGCGCCGAAGAATTGATGCTTTTGAACTGTGGTGTTGGAGAAGACTCTTGAGAGTCCCTTGGACTGCAAGGAGATCCAACCAGTCCATTTTAAAGGAGATCAGCCCTGGGTGTTCTTTGGAAGGAATGATGCTAAAGCTGAAACTCCGGTACTTTGACCACCTCATGAGAAGAGTTGACTCATTGGAAAAACTCTGATGCTGAGAGGGATTGGAGGCAGGAGGAAAAGGGGACGATAGAGTATGAGATGGCTGGATGGTATGACTGACTCGATGGACATGAGTCTGAGTGAACTCCTGGAGTTGGTGATGGACAGGGAGGCCTGTCATGCTGTGGTTCATGGGGTTGCAAAGAGTCAGACACGACTGAGTGACTGAACTGAACTGAACTGAAAACTGAACTGAACTGAATAACAGCAGAAGACAAAAGATAGAGAAAAGTATTTTTAAGATGCTACAAAAAAGTCAAGTGAAAATATATTCATTTAAATTCTTATTGAAAAACATGGATGAACTAAAGACTTTCATTGTGATACAGGGGTAAATTAAGACATTTTCAGACAAATGAAGCTAAGTTTAGCATCAATAGACTTTCACTAAAGAAATTTCTAAACAATGTACTTCAAGAATAAGGAAAATGTGGCGATAATCTTTTAGAAATATTTAACATTTGACACAGCAATGTGAACAAAGAATGAGAAAGTAATCACTAAGATGTAATCAAAGAGGAATTGAATTAAATAGCAAATAACATCTATTTGGGGATTAAAAGTTGGGAAGAACTGAAACACTGGACAATGATAACATTTAAGTTAGGACTGACAGGATAGATATAAGACATTTTCAAGGTTTTTTATTATTCAGAAAAATATTTATATTATTGGTTTGCTTTAAACTTCATAAATATAGAAAAAATTTTAAGTAACCATTAGAGGAATACAAATACAGTATTTAACATCCAAACACAAAATAGACAAAAGACATGAATGGACATCACAGAAGGTGAAATCAGGAAAACTGAAAATGAAATAACCATAAAAGATCCTCAACCTCACTATTAAATGGAAAAATGCAAAATAAAACCATATGTTTTATAATTTCATACCTATCCTATTGGCAAAACTCTAAATGTCTGATGATGTTAACTGTTGGCTAGAAAGTGGAGCAACAGAAACTCTTACATGGCTTGTGTGTGTGGATTAAGGCAACCACTTTAGCAAACATTTTGGTAATATTTTGAGAAGTCGAAAGTGTTCTAAAAAACTTATGCTAAAATGCTAGGACTTCTGTCATCTTTTCCCTGACTCTTAAACAGCCTGAGGCAAATCTCATATTTGTACTAAATTACATGAACCATTGTTAAAGTTATAGCAGATATTAGTTAACTCACAGAGAAGGCAATGGCAACCCACTCCAGTACTCTTGCCTGGAAAATACCATGGACAGAGGAGCCTGGTAGGCTGTAGTCCATGGGGTCGCTAGGAGTCGGACACAGCTGAGCGACTTCACTTTCATTTTTCACTATCATGCATTGGAGAAGGAAATGGCAACCCAATCCAGTATTCTTGCCTGGAGAATCCCAGGGACGGCGGAGCCTGGTGGGCTGCTGTCTGTGGGGTCACACAGAGTCGGACACGACTGAAGCAACTTAGCAGCACCAGCAGCAGCAGTTAACTTGGGGCTCCCAGGATTCATACACACTTTTTTTTTTTAAAACATATTTTCCTTCTCTGGGGAAATGCAAGAAGTTAAACAGAGGTTTTGTTATTTGTAAGCAACAGCCTTGATTCCTTACTAACTTACTTAGGTTAAAGCAATGATCTTTTCATACCTGTTCTCAGTGTCTAGTAGTAGACCCGGCTCATAGTAAGGTTTCAAAACAGACTGTTCAATTTCAAATTACTGGGTAACACCCAGGTATAAATTAGGTTTTTCACAGTGTGGTTTTTTAAGACATTATCTGTAATATCAGAATAGAAGCTTAATAAACACCATTCAGCAAAAATTCTTCAAAGATAAATTCATTCAGTGTGTAAGATTTGGCCTCTTTTACATAACTTTCATTTCTTCTTAATTTACATGTTATTTTCAAGGTACTGTGTTTCCCCTCCAGGAACAAATTATTTGAAGAACCCAGATCACCTGACCTGCCTCTTGAGAAATCTGTATGCAGGTCAGGAAGCAACAGTTAGAACTGGACACAGAACAACAGACTGGTTCCAAATAGGAAAAGGAGTACAAGGTTGTATATTATCACCCTGCTTATTTAACTTCTATGCAGAGTACATCATGAGAAACGCTGGACTGGAAGAAACACAAGCTGGAATCAAGATTGCTGGGAGAAATATCAATAACCTCAAATATGCAGATGACACCACCCTTATGGCAGAAAGTGAAGAGGAACTAAAAAGCCTCTTGATGAAAGTGAAAGAGGAGAGTGAAAAAGTTGTCTTAAAGCTCAATATTCAGAAAATGAAGATCATGGCATCCGGTCCCATCACTTCATGGGAAATAGATGGGGAAACAGTGGAAACAGTGTCAGACTTTATTTTTCTGGTCTCCAAAATCACTGCAGATGGTGACTGCAGCCATGAAATTAAAAGACGCTTACTCCTTGGAAGGAAAGTTATGACCAACCTAGATAGCATATTCAAAAGCAGAGACATTACTTGGCCAACAAAGGTCTGTCTAGTCAAGGCTATGGTTTTTCCTGTGGTCATGTATGGATGTGAGAGTTGGACTGTGAAGAAGGCTGAGCGCCAAAGAATTGATGCTTTTGAACTGTGGTGTTGGAGAAGACTATTGAGAGTCCCTTGGACTGCAAGGAGATCCAACCAGTCTATTCTGAATGAAATCAGTCCTGGGATTTCTTTGGGGGGAATGATGCTGAAGCTGAAAAGCCAGTAGTTTGGCCACGTCATGTGAAGAGTTGACTCATTGGAAAAGACTCTGATGCTGGGGGAATTGGGGGCAGGAGGAGAAGGGGACGACAGAGGATGAGATGGCTGGATGGCATCACTGACTCGATGGAGGTGAGTCTGGGTGAACTTCGGGAGTTGGTGATGGACAGGGAGGCCTGGCGTGCTGCGATTCATGGGGTCTCGAAGAGTCGGACACAACTGAGCAACTGAACTGAACTGAACTGAAGTAACTTCTATGGTGTTGTACTTCAGATGCGATAAAAATCTTTTTATTTTAGAAATGGAACTAGAAAAACTGCAATACACATGTATGAAATGTTTTTCATTTTACAGACATATGAAGAGGCCCTTTCCCTCTTATAAGCTTCCTGTCTTCAAAAGTCCAGGAAACATATGAGCCTAATGAGACCTGATAGCTTCCTGAACTGAAAAACACAATGGTTTTGTTAAACCAGGGGCATTTAGCTTTTTTTTTCCTTTTTTGTTATTCTTGTAGTTGTTAACCCATGGCATATTCAGGGAGACCAATCCATGTTTAGCTTTGTTTTCTATTGCTGGGCAGGCCTGATGGTAACTGAAAGTTCATCTGGAGTTTTAATTGAATGTGTTTCTAGAGATGCAGCAAAACAGATCAGAATGATTTGCTTTTAATTCCCTTCGGGGCAAGTTGCCGGCATGGGCTATGCTGAATTACCATTTTGCCTTTTTTGCCTTTTTTTCTCCGTTTTTGAGTGTGCCCTTTGAGCAACACTGTCATAGCTGCTAGCTATGCAATTAGGCATCTCTGTCTGCCTCCCTTTCAATCTTTTTCTCCTTATTAAGCTAGTAGGAAAATGTTAAGCCCCTAGGCATCTGTATCTATTAATAGGAAAAGGAGATTAACTGTCCCCTGTCCCCGTTGCATAGATTTATGATGAGTAGACTTCTAGCAGAGTTCTCTTTTGTTTCCTCCTTTTTAGTAACAAGAAAGCTCCAGGTATCCTTGCAACATCATAAAGTGGCTCAGCAGTAGGGCCTCTAATCTGATCTCTGATGGGAGATTGTTGACCCTCCATCTTGTGTCCATACACAGGATTAGGACAAAGGAAACAGACTTAGTTCAACACTCTTCTTTTACAGACGAAAAATAGAGGTCATGTGAGGTAGGTGATTAATGACAAAGCAGAAACAACTGCAGTTTCTAGGTGAACCTGAGCAATGGACTCCTGTGCCCACAGTAGAGAAAGCAAAGCTCTGACAGCAGGTGTTTGCAGCAAAGGGCTTTTTGCAGGACACCAAGCTAAGAGGGAGACAAGTTTCAAATCTACTCCAACCTGATCTTTGACTTAGGGGGTTTTTTAAGGGAAGAATGAAGAAGCTGGGTTAGTCATGGTCTTGTGACATTTCTTGATCATAGTTTTAGGAGTCAGCATGTCTATGTCTGGTCTGGTTGTCCCTGACCCAGGCATCTGTAAGCTCATCTTGCCTTAGAGAAACAACCTGAATTTGTATGTTAACAATGTTACAGACAACAGTGATTTTAGACATCTGACTCTGGTTGCTAATGGCTCAGTTAGCACAGGACTGAGGTCAGAGGGGAACAAGAAAGGGAACAACACAAAAGAATAAAGATTTGAATTGGGACAAGTCAATCATAAACTTGGCTGCTACTGCTGCTGCTAAGTCGCTTCAGTAGTGTCTGACTCTTAGCGACCCCATGGACTGCAGCCTACCAGGCTCCTCTGTCCATGTGATTTTCCAGGCAAGAGTACTGGAGTGGGGTGCCATTGCCTTCTCCGATAAACTTGGCAGGGGAACTCTTTGAGAGGAACTCAGTTTCATAGGTTTCCTACCACTTTTATGAAAGTTCTGAAATCTTTTATATCCCTTATTTTGGGAACAAAACTTAACATTTTTCATACGTGAAATATTTGGAAAATTATTCCTTCTGGGATAATAAAAAAATTAGAACAAGAGAGATAGTAGAACAGAGTTGCCTGGACAGAATTTTGAAAAAGGATTAGTTGAAAAGAAAGACAGCAAGTATGCGTCTGGTATGAGACATTACAGAAGAGCTCTTATTTAATTCAAAAATGCTATTTTCAAAGTATCTGAGAATTCTCAGTTTACATCACTCATGTAAATCTAGGTTTTTTTTTCCCTACAAAAAGACAATTTTAAAACAATTATATAAGCTAAAAACTAGAAAACACAAAGGGATAGTTTGTTACATAATGAAGTGATTCTTCAAGTGTGATACTAGTAAAATAAAGAAGACTACACTAATACTAGTTATATCATAGTGTTCTTGTGAAGATTTAATGAGTTGATATAGGTAAAGTGCTTAGAACAATGCCTGGCATATTATAAACATTACATGTATTATGTACTCTTATGTTGCCTGCATGTGTGTTCAGTCATGTCTGACTCTTTTCAAACCTATGGACTGTAGCCCACCAGGCTCCTTTGTCCATGAGTTTTCCCAGGCAAGAATCCTGGAGAGGGTTGCCATTTCCTTCTCCAGGGGATCTTCCTGACCCAAGGATTGAATCCATGTCTCCTTCATTACAGGCAGATTCTTTACCACTGAGCCACCTGGGAAGGCCATTGTATACTCTTATGATTAACTGATTGGAATTTAGCTTCAAGAAAGGCCTGGAAGAGCAAGACTAATAGATTTTTTAAAGTTTCTATGGGGAAGATAAATGAGTTGCAAGCCTCATTGAGATACCTGAGAATTAAGGCTGCTTATGGATCTTGTATCCTCTATGTATAGTTAAGAAGCATTTGCCACAAAAATGCAATAGAAAACCAACCTTATTGCTTCATGTTTCATTATGAGTTTTCTAAAGGTGTGTATGCCTTCTGTAGATAACAGGGCTTTATTTCCACAAAAAATTCTCAATTGTTTCCCTGGATCTTTGAGACAACTAATGTTTTACCTGTTCCTGGCTGAATATCACTTCATACGAATCTATAAAGAAATCTATAATAAAAGAAATTGCTGAGACATCCTTTGACTAGAAAACAAAGGAAACGTGCCTTTCTTCTTCTTTGACCAATGCTTTTCAGACTTGAACGTGCATACAAATCTCCTAGGAAATTTGTTCAAATGCAGATGTTGATTCTCTAGGTCTCCTCTGGGGCCTGAGAGTACATTTCCAATAAGCTTCCAAGATGCCAATATCACAATTTACACAATTTCTATCACTTATGATTACAAACAAATTATCTTGATTCTTCATGGACTCTCAGATGGCAGTTCTTCTGTAGTCTTCCTGATTCAGGCTCTTAACCTTGAACCACATTTCTAATTTTCAAGTCTTCTTCACTCCAATTCACGTCTCTCCACTGCCAAAGTCATCTTTTCCGAGTAGCGTTTTGATCTCACTCACCCTGTGCTAAAAATCTTTCAGTAGATCTCCTGCCTAAAACTCATTTACTGGGCATCAACTTGAGAAGAGTGCTCTACTATAAACCTACTATATCCTCAGAATACAAAGATGAAAAAAACATAATAATTTTAAAATAAAAAAGGGCAATTGTCTAGATAAAAAGTGAGATCAGAAAGTTAGAAAAGATATGTTGTTATGCTTAAGGTTTCTCATTATCAACAGTCTTTTATGCCAGATTAGCCCCACATTTGGAATGTATGACTCTAGAGTTTCAGGGATTCAAGATTTATTATTTTAGGCCATAAATGATCTTTAGAACTCTTGGATGTCCATGTCAGTTATTCAAACCACATCTCTGCTATACTGAGAGTGAGTCTTTTGAGGGCTAAGGGATGAGCAAGATGACTATCCCTGAATCTCCTGAAGATTCTGTAAGGTCTGGTATAAGACCTTTGTATCAGGATTTCTGTGTACAGAATCATCTTTCTGAGAAAATCTGTCTGAGTCTGAGAAAAATCTTAGACTTCTCATATTTGAAGCCTCTTATTTCATGCTACATACTGAAGTCTGATCAGAAGATGAACCCTTGATAATGATTTGAGCATGCCTTCTCCCCTACTAAAAATAACTTTATTCCTCTGAAAATATATATTTCTATGTCCTTCAATGTCCAGCTTTAAACCACCTCTCCCTAAAGCCTTCTCTATTTATATCAAGTTCTCTAGTTCTTCTTCTTCTAGTTCTAGTTCTTCTTCTCCCAAGAATCTTCATGGCTAGATACTTGGTGGGGATTTATCACAGACTTCATATTTTCTAATTGTTTTATAAAATGCTTAGACCTTAAAAGGCAGTGACACTCTGTGGTGTTCCTATGTACTGTACTTCACGAACCACTCTAATATGCTAGTCATTTAGTATTTTCATTAGCACTTAATAGTGAAGATGGTGCTATTTGGGTTCAGCATTAGGATAATGGTCCTGTCTTTGGGGGCCAATCCAAATAGAAGATGCCTTTCTGAAAGGACAATCAAGGTGTTGGAGGATCCAGAAGTGTGTTTACTTCCTCTGGAAAATGTATATATTCATCAGGACACCTCTGGGTGACTTAAAAATTGTTCTCAAACATCGAATGGGAGACTGGGATTGGATTATTGCTTGTGACAGAATATTCTGCACTGTATTAGTATTATAACTTCTACTTCAGGCTAAGCCTGAAGCCATTATGGCACTTGGGTTACCTGGGCCAGTTTGGAAAGAAGAGGAAGTCAGTGTGTGTAGGACTTGACTTGCTGTCTAGCTATGCCCAAGGGTTAATAACCTTCACCATCTCCAGACCCAACAACTAATAAATAACGGTCAGCTCAGAAAGAAGGAAGGTAGGTCTGAATCTGGCAATTCACAACCTCAGTGCCTTTGCCTAAAAAGGACTAGAATAGGCAAGTCGTAATATGGGAGACAGGGACAGAAAGTAACATTTCATTTAAATATTTTTGAAAATGTGCTTTGCTTTTTCATTATTAGAAAAAAATTTCTTTGTGTTTTGAGAAGGGATAGAGAATTTTATTATGAAATGATTTTTCTGATAAAATAAGATATGCTTTCAACAGGAAACAAGTACTAAGAGAGTTTTCCAAATTACTCA
Organism: Bos mutus; assembly: GCF_027580195.1. Classification (NCBI taxonomy): domain Eukaryota; kingdom Metazoa; phylum Chordata; class Mammalia; order Artiodactyla; family Bovidae; genus Bos; species Bos mutus. The sequence goes on along the minus strand of NC_091618.1, from coordinate 94,392,353 downwards.
ATCCTCTATCCAAGTGACAAACAAGGAAACACAAAACAATAAATGCAGAGACAACCTCTGAGTACAGAGCAAATTTTTTATACAATTTAATTGTAAGCTAAGGCATAGTCTGTAAAAAGACTTATAAACATCACTGTTTGGAAAATGTTGAAATTGACATGGGATATGTGAAATGAAATGCTTTATCCTTTACACTCTATCAGTAAATAAGCCTTTTCCAAATGTAAATTCCTGAGCCCAGGTGAAACAAAGTCAGCTTTTTGGAAGCCATCAGCTACTTCCTCCCTGGAGCTGGGGCATGTGAGAAGCAGCTACTTGCCATATTCACCATCTCTAATGGTAAACAAGGAATTAGTATGTAAACAATAAAGAAAGAAGGATTGGCTCCAGATAGCTAGATGCATATGAAAGAAATTATTTCAGCAAGCCCAGACACTTGGATCTTTCCAAGCACAGATCACTAAATCTCTTCATTTGTGAGATTTGTGCTTGTGTACTAAGTCGCTTTAGTCCTGTCCAACTCTTTGTGACCCTATGGACTGTAGCTGGCCAGGCTCCTTTATCCATGGGATTCTTCAGGAAAGAATACTAGAGTGGGTTGCCATGCCCTCCTCCAGGGAATCTTCCTGACCCAAGGATCCAACCCGGGTCTCTTATGTCTCTTGCATTAGCAGGTGGGTTCTTTACCACTAGCGCCACCTGGGAAGCCTGTGAGATTTAGTTTTCTCTTAATTAATAGTAATCTTTTCATATTCAGACTACATGCCCTTTGCTGCAAATTTGTATATAACCTGGCTCCTCTCTCACCTTTTCAGAAATCAGCTCTCTAGGGGTCACCTGAGATACTGTCTCCCACGCTTGAGTCCTAACATGCCCACCTAATTAAGCCTAACTCTCAACTTTTAGGTTGTATGTATTTTTTTTAGCGGATCAGTTCAGTTCAGTCACTCAGTCGTGTCCAACTCTTTGTGACCCCATGAATTGCAACACGCCAGGCCTCCATGTCCATCACCAATTCCTGGAGTTCATTCAAACTCATGTCCATCGAGTTGGTGATGCCATCCAACGACTTCATCCTCTGTTGTCCCCTTCTCCTCCTGCCCCCAATCCCTCCCAGCATCAGGGTCTTTTCCAATGTGTCAACTCTTCACATGAGTTGGCTAAAGTATGGAGTTTCAGCTTTAGCATCATTCCCTCCAAAGAAATCCCAGGACTGATCTCCTTTAGAATGGACTGGTTGGATCTCCTTGCAGTCCAAGGGACTCTCAAGAGTCTTCTCCAACACCACAGTTCAAAAGCATCAATTCTTCGGTGCTCAGCTTTCTTCACAGTCCAACTCTCACATCCATACATGACCATTGGATTTTTAGTGGATAAGTAACTTTAAAAAACAAACAAACAAACAAAAAAACTCTTTATTTTAAGAGTAGTTTTTTATTTACAGAAATATTTAAAGGAGTAATACAGAGAGTCCCAATAAACCTATAGTTTCCCTATCCTTAACATCTTATCTTAGCATATGTATTTATTATAAGTAAAGAACAAAATATTGATGTGTTGGGGGAGTGTGTAATTTTCTTGGCTCTGTCTTGCTGCAGCAAAAATTTGAAACAGTGGACTAGTGTTACAACTTGGTTACAGCTCAGTTTAAACAGCGGACCAGTGTTACAGCTCAGTTACAGCTCAGTTTTATTTGGCAAGCAAAGGAAAATACATCCTCAAGGCATGAGGACAGGCCAACCCAAAAGAAGAGCAGGGCTCAATTTTGGCTTCTCTTTTCATTTGTTTTTTTCTTCTCCCACTGAGCCTGCCCTATGGAAATTGGGCTAGCCAGGAGGGCTATTTGTTTCACCTGAGGTTCTCACTCCTGTCCTCGGACCTTCCTTTGCTCTATTTTCACAGGATTTTTCCTTTCTTTGTCTTTTAGTCACCACCATTTTGGACTCTTTTTTCCTATTCTAAAGACCTAACAGACAGATATTAACTAAAGCCCACACTTTATACAGCTTTCCTTAATTTTTACCTAATGTCCTTTTTCAGTTCCAAAATCCCTTCTAGGGCAAAACATGACATTTAGTCATCGTGTCTCCTTAGGCTCCTTAAGGCTGTTAGAGTTTCTCAAACTTTCTGTGTTTTTAATGACCTTACAATTTTGAGGAATATCGATCAGATAGTTTGTAGAATGTCCTTCAATGGAGATTTGTCCAGTGTTTTACCCATGATTACTCTGAGGTTATAAGTTTTGAAATGAAAAACACAGAGGTAAAAGGTCTGTCTAGTCAAGGCTATGGTTTTTCCTGTGGTCATGTATGGATGTGAGAGTTGGACTATGAAGCAGGCTGAGCACAAAGAATTGATGCTTTTGAGCTGTGGTGTTGGAGAAGACTCTTGAGAGTCCCTTGGACTACAGGGAGATACAACCAGTCCATTCTGAAGGAGATCAGCCCTGGGATTTCTTTGGAAGGAATGATGCTAAAGCTGAAACTCCAGTACTTTGGCCACCTCACACGAAGAGTTGACTCATTGGAAAAGACCCTGATGCTGGGAGGGACTGGGGAAAGGAGGAGAAGGGGATGACAGAGGATGAGATGGCTGGATGCATCACTGACTCGATGGACGTGAGTCTGAGTGAACTCCAGGAGTTGGTGATGGACAGGGAGGCCTGGCGTGCTGCAATTCATGGGGTCACAAAGAGTCGGACATGACTGAGCAACTGAACTGAACTGAACTGAAACTTCCATTTACATCACAACTTTTCAAGGATTAGTTCGGTTCAGTCACTCAGTCGTGTCCAACTCTTTGTGACCCCATGGACTGCAGCATGCCAGGCCTCCATGTCAATCACTAATTCCCAGAGTTTACCCAAACTCATGTCCATTGAGTCGGTGATGCCATCCAACCATCTCATCCTCTGTTGTCCCCTTCTCCTCCTGCCTTCAAACTTTCCCAGCATCAGGGTCCTTTCAAATGAGTCAGCGCTTTGCATCAGGTGGCCAAAGTATTGGGGCTTCAGCTTCAGCATCAGTCCTTCCAATGAATATTCAGGACTGATTTCCTTTAGGATGGACTGGTTGGATCTCCTTGAAGTCCAAGGGATTCTCAAGAGTCTACTCCAACACCACAGTTCAAAAGCATCAGTTCTTTGGCGCTCAGCTGACTACTGGAAGAACTATAGCCTTGACTAGACGGACCTTTGTTGAAAAACTAATGTCTCTGCTTTTTAAGATACATACCATCAAAATGACTATAGAAATTTTTCTAGGTTTTCTTTTCAACTTAGGAAAATTTCTCTCTATTCCTAGCTTGCTCTGTGCTTTTTTAAAATTCATAAATAGCTATTGGATTCTGTCAAATATTTTTCTGCCTCAACTGATATGCTCATTTTCCTTTTTAACCTGTTGATAATAATATAGTAGATTATATTGAATGATTTGTTTTCAAATCTTTAATCAGTCTTGCACACCTGAAAAAAATCCCACTTGGTCATCATGTATATAATTTACTTTATACATTATTAGATTTGACTTGCTAATATTTTGAAGATTTTTGCATCTGAGTTAGAGATATAGATCTGAGGTTTTCTTTTCTAGTGGTGTTTTTATTTGGTTTTAGTATTAGGTCATAAAACAAATTAGAATAGGTTTTCTCTACTTCTATTTTCTGGAAGAGATTATAGAGAATTGACATCACTTATTCCTTAAATGTATGGTAAAATTCCCCCAGAAAAAAGTCTGAGCCTCTTGCTTTCTTTTTTGCAACACAGTTAGTTGATCCTTGAACAGCATGAATTTGAACTGTTCAGGCCCACTTATACAGGGAATCTTTTCAATAAATACGTTCTACAACACCACCTGATCATAGTTGGTGGAATCCAAGGATGTGAAATCATGGATATGGAGGACCGACGATAAAGTTATAAGTGAATTTTTTTCTGCATGGGAGTCACACCCTTAACCCCCATGTTGTTCAGGTGTTAACTATTTAGTAATATTTATTTCCATTTCTTTAATAGATGTAAGAGCCTAGTAAAGTAGGTTGTTATGTGTGGGTTCTGAATTGTTTGGTTTGCATTTGAAAAGCTTAGTTTCTGGCAAGTGGCTCACTATCTCTAGGAATCAGCTTACCTTGATAGGGGCAGTCCCTCCAGAGTCAGCAAGGCCCGAGATGTCAAGACATCAGAATATAGAAAATAGAAGGTGTGGTGGATACATGGCTCTAGAGACTTTTGCACCAGGTAAGTAAATCTCAGCTGTAGCTCCATTGATTTACTTGTCTCTCCAGATTTCAGGGTGGTAATTTTCCCTGCAACCTTAGTTTGCTGATGGATCTAAGGAAAGTTATTGATTTTCAATTTGCTCAGCTTTTTCTTGTTGTAAGGAAGGAAGTGATGACTTCTAACCTCATTACATGTCAGGATTGAAACCAGATGTTTCCAACCAATTTTTAATTGTTCTGCTGATTTAGTTTCATGCCAAGCCTAACATATTTGCAGTAGCTTCCAGATTCAATGGAAATACACTGAGAAATTTCTTTTTATAGAAAATTATGCTCAGTCTAGGAGTGAGATGACAGGCAATTCATTCATACAGTACCATGTGCTTTTATTTTGCTTTAAATATAAGATAAAAAGATATAAAAATACTATCTCAGTTTTTTTTAGGAAACTGCCAAGAAATTAACTAGTTATTCAAACATGATTTAAAGCAGCTAAGAAACAAATGACATGAAACTATGATAAATTCTTCTGTTATCTGCTGAAAAAAGGAGTGGATTAGAAATCCTGACTCAGGTTTGAGTATTGATTGTTAATTGCCAGCTCGGTATCCTTAGAGAGAGTTCACTCCTAAATTTTTCAGTTTGTGAATTTGGATAATATTACCTACCTTTCTGACCTACCTTTCTAACTTCAAGTATAGTTAGGAGCATAACAGGCATGTGAAAGCTTTAAATTTGCATTACAAAGCACTACAGAAATGTAGGGAAGTAATATCCTTGTTAATAACTCTCATGCACATTCTCCTAAGTGTAGATTTTAAAGAGGGCAGAGAGCTGCTAATTCTGCTTTAAAGAAACCACAGCCTCAGGACATATACATGTTAAGAATGAGCAAACTGAGTATCCAAATAGAAGACCCATGGAAGGGAGACTTGGGTTCTGTGTTCTTATATCTCTTACCTTCACTTTGTGACAGAGTCTAAAAGACTGAGGTGAGAATGAGTGAGCATAAGAAAATGAAGGGTAACATGTAAGACTCATCAAAACAAACAACCAAGTACATGACTTTTTCAAAAAAGTTAACTAGTTAGGAAATTTAAATCACTTCTGAGACAGAGAATACACCTGTGAGTGGCTGATGAAGTCAAGTGGGGATCCCAGCACATATTAACATGTCTGTTGGAAAGACTAACAGAGGACTTTATGTTCCTGGCTTGACAATATGTCTTTTTCTTTAGCAGTAAATTCAACCCAAATGACAAACTACAGACAGAAAATGATCATAGACTGTGCCATAGGTAATAACACTGAGCAGAGAATTTTATTGCCCTATAAACTTTTGTCCCATATGTATCATAAAGCATAGAGGTGAGGGCAAAAATTGCCTTTATATTGTCTGTTTTCCACAATTGTGTTCCTATTTTTTAATATTGATAGTGAGGTTTTATATCACTCACTGTTTGTTTGTATCTCAGTTTCATAGCAAATGCAACACATCTGTCAAAAGTCTAAATGAATCTACTTCCTCAGGATATTTAATGTTAGAAAAGAGTGAGGAAGAAAGTCAGCATTTCTTGAGCACCCACTGTATATTTAGCTCTGCAGACACTGATGTGTGTTAAAGGATGAAAGTGACAAGCCAAGCTAATTTGTATTTGGGTTCTTGTTTATACAAGCTGGGTGACTTTAGGCCTTTTGTTTACTCCCACGGAACCTCAGTCTTTTCTTTTTTCCATTCTCTGTAAATTTGGAATAATAATACAATCTGCCTTAAAAGATTTTGGAAATTTGATATATGGAAAGTACTTACTGATATCCTAGCAGAAAGATGTCAAGCATTTTTCATTTGCATATATTAACTCAGACCAGACTTCCCTGGTAGCTCAGTAGTAAAGAACTAGCTGGCCAATGCAGCTAGTTCTACCCTGGGTGAGGAAGATCCACTGGAGAAGGAAATGGCAACCCACTCTAGTATTGTTGCCTGGGAAATCTCATGGACAGAGGAGCCTGGTGGGCTGCAGTCCATGGGGTCACAAAAGAGTTGTTCATGATTTAATGACTAAACAACATTATCTCAGACTGTCCTAAAAAGCTCTATAAATTAGGTATCTTTCTCCCCCATTTTGCAGAAAAGAAAGTAACACTGAAGAAAGTTAAGAAATATGCCCAAGTGAGGAATATGGTAGGATTTGAGGCAGAGTTTTTCTGACTTTAATATCTTCCTTATCTTTCTAGTCTGTTACAGAATTTTAGAATAATACATTTTTAATAAGTAATATGAACATATTATAGATGTTATATGTCATAAGTATTACATATTCCAGCCCTTTCTTTCTTGTCTTTAACCTAAAATATTATCTTTGCTTATATCTTTCTTAGAACTCAAAGTTTTGAATTTTGAAGTAAAGTGATAATATTATCTCTCAGTCACGTTTCCTCAAAAGAAGAATTCAGGCCATTCTCACACTGTGAGGAAGGGTAAAAAGTTTAGAAACTCCCAATTTGGTTTCTATGTGCAAATGCTGTATGGATTATTATGTTATATGAACTGAAATGTGAATATTTGAAACAGAACTGCAAAATAAATTACCAAATAATAAGAAACTTACATATTGCAAATACTATTTGAAAAAATTTTTGCAAAATTGATAATTATTTCTATAAAATTTCATTTCTAAATTCACATTTTATAATTAAACTTATGATTGTTTTATCTGATTTTCTATATGACAAAAATATTTGATTTATGATTGTGCTGTCTATATTTCCTGTGTGGCAAAATTGTAACTAGTTTTGAATATCAATTTTCAAATACAGGAAAAATATGGGTTGGGCAAATTAAATTCATTATAGAAATAAATGCATTCAATATTTTATAAAATGGAAAAAATATAGAGGATATATAGAAATATTGAGGATATATCCATTATGCCTTGCTTTCTTAACTGATAAAAGTATTGTGATTTCTTTAAAGATATAATTTTTGAAAATGGAAACAAACTGTGTTTTTTTAATTTTTAAAATTTGACTCAGATAAAGTAGACTATAATCATATCAATTTTACTTAATTCCCATGATGTGTTTGAGAGGGAAAAATGTAAATGAATTGTGCATGGAATGCTGCCATATTTTGATTATGATAATTAAAATTTCAATGTAGCTTTATTAAGCAATTTTATCCATGCTAATGTTTAACAGAGTAAGGCAAATTTACTTTTTCCTTTTTTGACTAATCAATGCTACTTTTATAGAATTTTTTAAAGACTCTTGCTCAAGTTTTAAAGAAGTCAGTTAGTCCCTGAAGAGACTAATAAGACATGAGTTGCTGAAAGGTAAATAGGTGACTAATTATTTAAAACAGGCCATTCTCTAACACATGCACTGAATAATGGAAAACCATATTTTTAGAGTAGAGAGGCAAGACAACTTAAAGTGTAAAAACCATTTTGAAGGTAGTGATAAAAAAGTCAGAACTATACATATTGTAAATTTACCTACTCTGGGTTAATAAAATAAAAATAAGATCAATAATTAATACATTCTGTTAAGTAGTAGAATAGGAAAAATAAGTCCAAAATGGTGGTGGCTAAAAGATGAAGAACTATACAAAAAAGATCTTCATGACCCAGATAACCAAGATGGTGTGATCATTCACCTAGAGCCAGACATCCTGGAATGAGAAGTCAACTGGGCCTTAGGAAGCATCACTATGAATAAAGCTAGAGGAGGTGATAGAATTCCAGTTGAGCTATTTCACATCCTAAAAGATGATGCTGTGAAAGTGCTGCACTCTATATGCCAGCAAATTTGGAAAACTCAGCAGTGGCCGCAGGACTGGAAAAGGTCAGTTTTCATTCCAATCCCAAAGAAAGGCAATGCCAAAGAATGCTCAAACTACCACACAATTGCACTCATCTTACACGCCAAAATTCTCCAAGCCAGGCTTCAACAGTATGTGAACCATGAACTTCCAGCTGTTCAAGCTGGATTTAGAAAAGGCTGAGGAACCAGAGATCAAATTGCCAAGATCTGTTGGATTATCGGAAAAGCAAGAGGATTCCAGAAAAACATCTACTTCTGCTTTATTGACTATGCCAAAGCCTTTGGCTGTGTGGATCACAACAGACTGTGGAAAATTCTTCAAGAGATGGGAACACCAGGCCACCTTGCCTGCCTCCTGAGAAATGTGTATGCAGGTCAGGAAGCAACAGTTAGAACTGGGCATGGAACAACAGATTGGTTCCAAATCAGGAAAGTGTATGCCAAGGCTGTATATTGTCACCCTGTTTATTTAACTTATATGCAGAGTACATCATGAGAAATGCTGGGCTGGATGAACACAAGCTGGAATCAAGATTTCCAGGAGAAATATCAATAACCTCATATATGCAGATGACACCACCCTTATGGCAGAAAGCAAAGAAGAACAGAAGAGCCTCTTAATGAAAGTGAAAGAGGAGAGTGAAAAAGTTGGCTTAACGCTCAACATTTGGAAAACTAAGATCATGGCATCTGGTCCCATCACTTCATGGCAAACAGATGGAGAAACAGTGGAAACAGTGACAGACTTTATTTTTGAGGGCTCCAAAATTACTACAGATGGTGATTGTAGCCATGAAATTAAAAGACACTTACTCCATGGAAGAAAAGCTATAACCATCCTAGACAGCTTGTTAAAAAGCAGAAACATTACTTTGCCAAAAAAGGTCCATCTAGTCAAAGTTATGGTTTTTCCTGTAGTCATGTATGGATGGGAGAGTTGGACTATAACCAAAGCTGAGCACTGAAAAATTGATGCTTTTGAACTGTGGTGTTGCAGAAGACTCTTGAGAGTCCATTGGGCAGCAAAGAGATCCTACCAGTCCATCCTAAAGAAATCAGTCCTGAATATTCATTGGAAGGACTGATGCTGTAGCTGAAACTCCAATACTTTGCCCACCTGATGTGAAGAACTGACTCATTTGAAAAGACCTTGATGTTGGGAAAGATTGAAGCAGGAGAAGGGGATTACAAAGGATGAGATGGTTGGATGGTGTCACTGACTCAATGGACATGAGTTTGAGTAAACTCTAGAAGTTGGTGATCGACAGGGGGGCCTGGTGTGCTGCAGTTCATGGGGTTGCAAAGACTCGGACACAACTGAGCGACAGAACTGAACTGAACTGAGGTCAATACAAAGTGACAATGGGACATCATTTACTTCTAAGGTCACCCAAGGGGTCTCTAACGCATTGGGCATTACTTATTATCTCCATTGTGCCTAGAGGTCTCAGTCTTCAGAAAAAGTAGAAAGAGCCAACCAATTCTCAAAATCAGCGATAAAAAAGATAACCCAGGAGACCTCCCTGGGTTGGAAGGAGGCTTTACCAATAGCTCTCCTTGGCACCCATATTGCCCCAAGGGTCTTTGTCCTTATGAGATGCTATATGGGACAACTTTGTTTATCTCAATGACCTCTTCCTAGTATCCAGATGCTCAGACCCTCCAATCTTATACCATGGCCATTGGGCAATTCCAACAAGATATATACTTGGGGGGTATCAACCAGGACCCAAAAGATTCTAAAGAGCCACCACTCTAAGCTCCAAGGACTCAAGTCCTAATTAAAGCCTGGAAAGTTGGGTCCCCAAAGGCTCAACTCCAGCCCACATGGAAGGGTCCCTACCCTGTAATACTTTCTACCCCCATAGCAGTCAATGTACCAGGACATGATTCCTGTATTCACTACTCACGAGTCAAGCCAAGGAAGGAAACAGAAGAGGAGGACATTCAATACACCTGTGGGCCCCTGGGAGATCTTAGGATATTCAGGACTACAAATGAGTGCCATTCTAAGGAACACCCCCGAAATTAAGTTTCTGGGGAAAAGATTTCTCAGGACAGCTCTAAAGAGCCAACACAGCTTGGCAAGAGTTGTACTCCAAAATAGACAAGAGATAGATCTCCTGATCCCTGAACAAGGAGGGACTTGACCCATCTTGAATGAGATGTGTTGTTTCTGGGTAAATATTTCCAGCTAAATTAAAGAAAGTCTCACAGTCCTCAAGAAAAACATTCTATGTCTCAAAGAATGAGCTGGAGAGTTCTTGGATGGCTACAATCTCTCTTTGGAGGATCCTTCTCCTGGTGAGGGGGAATTTGGAGTTGGCGAATGCCCCTATTAATCCTTGTTATCATCATATTGATGCTGCTTTTGATTGCTCCATGTATTATCAACTGTCTAACCCATTTTGTTACTGCCCAGATCAACAAGCTACAACATGCAGAGCCAGTTCAGCAAGGATATATAAAACTGCAGCTGACCACGGAAAATATCACTCACCCTTAGATGGACTCACCACTATAAGGACTCTGAGACTTGAGACTAGCAAGTGGGGGAGACCCAATGACCCTTACTGTCCCAGTTCAGCAAGAATTAGCCAGAGAGACCTCAACGCACCTATTCCCAAAGAATTGGGCCTCCCATCTCTTGAGGGGGGAATGTTAGGTAGTTAGAATAGGAAAAAGGAGTCCAAAGTGGCAGTGGCTAAAGGACAAGAAGGGAAAAGCCCGCAAAAATAGAACAAAGGAAAATCGAAGGACTGGATTGAGGACCTCAGGTAAAACAAACAGCCCAGTTTACATAGGGCAGACTCAGGGGGAGGAGAAAAAAACATAAAAAGAGGAGCCAAAATTGAGCCAGGGGCTTCTCTTCTCTTCAGTCTTTAGGGTTGACCCACCCTCACACCTTGAGGATGTATTTTCCTTTCCTTTCTGAATAAAACTGAGCTGTAACATGGAACTGTAGCACTGGTCCATCCGTCACTTCAAACTTTTGCTGTGACTGAAGAAATTTACACGGGACTGTAACACTGGTCCATCTGTCACTTCAATTTTTTGCTGTGGTGAGACAGAACCGAACTCCCCCAACAATTCCTTTATAATTGTTTTTAGGAAACAGCTTCTAGTAAAGTCCAAGATTTCAGAAATAATTAACTCAAACTACAATGTTGTTTGAAAAAGGAAATTAGAGGATAACTTATAAGAATCTAGCCTTGATCCTGAGATTACTTATTATTAATAAAATAATCTCCTGAAATAAGCAACATACCTAAAGATATTTTTTGGATACTATCACTGAATTTTGTTCTATATCCTACTTTATTTGAGCAATGTGAAGAGAAAAACTTATATGACATTCATTACTAGAGTCATAATTTTATTGCACCACAATCTAACATGACTGATTGATTAGCAAAGTACATTTAGTATATAAGATAAAAGGTTTTCACCATGTAAACACTTGGGACATTTAGTATATATTCATAGAATATGAAGGTACTCTTTTGAAAGGTATATTTATGTTTTTAAAAGTAATTATATCTTTATCTTACTTTGCTGTTGTTTAGTCACTAAGTCATATTTAACTCTTTTGTGACCCCATGGACTAGCCCGCCAGGCATCTCTATCCATGGGATTTCCCAAGCAAGAATACTGGAGTGAGTTGTCATTTCCTTCTCCAGGGATCTTCGCAAACCAGAGATCAAACCCACATCTCCTCAATTGGCAGAGGGATTCTTTACCACTGAGCCACCAGGGAAGCCCTTTCTTACTTTATTTTTTTATAAACCATGAAAATTCTCAAAAAAGTAGTCTGCCCAGACACAGTATTCTAAAATTGAAAATTAAAGATAAAAATAAATCATTTACCCTGCATTTTTATGTAAGGCACTGGAATTCACCATAGTGGATGATTAAAGACTTATCATTAGGTAATGAGTGCTAAGTAGCTTTAACTGTGTCCAACTCTTTGAGACCCTTTGGACTTGCCCACCATGTTTCTCTGTCCATGGGATCCTCCAGGAAAAAATACTGGAGTGGGTTCCTGTGCCCTCCTCAACCTTAGGTAATAATATCAGCTAAAAACAAGTATCATATGGTATTGCTTATAGGTGGAATCTAGAAAAATAGTACAGATGAACTTACTGACAAAGCATAAATAGAGTCAGAGGTGAACAAAATAAATGCGGGATGAATTGGGAGATTGGGATTGACATATGTACACAACTGTTGCTGCTGCTGCTAAGTTCCTTCAGTCGTGTCCAACTCTGTGCGACCCCATAGATGGCAGCGCACCAGGCTTCCCCATCCCTGGGATTCTCCAGGCAAGAACACCGGAGTGGGTTGCTATTGCCTTCTCCATATATACACTACTATGCATAAAATAGATAACTAATGAGAACCTTCTGTACAGCACAGAGAACTCTACTCAGTGCTCTGTGGTGACTGCAATGAGACAATGACATTGAAGTCACTCAGTCATGTCCAACTCTTTGCAACCCATGGACTGTAGCCTACCAGGCAGCTCCTCCATCCATGGAATTTTCCAGGCAAGAGTACTGGAGTGGGTTGCCATTTCCTTCTCCAGGAGATCTTCCCAACTCAGGGATCGAACCTGGGTCTCCCGCATTGTAGACAGATGCTCTACCGTCTGAGCCACCAGGGAAGACTGCAATGAGAAGAAAATCTAAAAAAGAATGGATATATGTTTATGTATAACTGATTCACTTTGCTGCACAGCAGACACTAACACAACACTGTAAAGCAACTATACTGTAATAAAAATTAATAAAAATAAGAATGCCAGCTAATAAAGAAAAAGTGAAAGAATTAGAAAATAACAATTTTGCAACCCACAATGAAATAATTGATTCATACAAGTGTCATTAATAGATGATAAGTCATGAAATGGAAGGCTTATGAGAAGCAAATGCTTGCACATTACCTCTTAGATTACTTTCTAAATGCAACAGTGAAGCTTTTGGAAAGAAAATATCTGGCTGTAACTTACATAGCCAAAAGATCAAACCTAAAACTGGTACCACCTAAAATCATATGCTTTCTGCTATGATCTAATATTAAAAAAATACTGCATTATCAATAAAATATTCTTGCCAAAATTCATTAAAAAACTATTCAAGCCTTTAGTCCTAACTCAAAACATTCTTCAGTAATTTTATTCCACATTAGCAATCTAAAAACATTTCCATTATTTCTCTACATCCTAACATTTAAAGTTCTTTATGAATATCTGAATATGAAATAATTTTCAACAATGTTTTAATTTTCATTTCTCTGATTACTGCTGCTGCTGCTGCTAAGTCACTTCAGTCCTGTCCAACTCTGTGCGACCCTATAGATGGCAGCCCACCAGGCTTCCCAGTCCCTGGGATTCTCCAGGCAAGAACACTGGAGTGGGTTGCCATTTCCTTCTCCAATGCATGAAAGTGAAAAGTGAAAGTGAAGTCACTCAGTTGTGTCTGACTCTATCGACCCCATGGACTGCAGCCTACCAGACTCCTCCATCCATGGGATTTTCCAGGCAAAAGTACTGGAGTGGGGTGCCATTGCCTTCTCTGATTCCTACTTAACTGGAATACATTTTTACATGGTTTCACTTTATGGCTATTTATGGCCAAAATTTCTTATTCTCTGAATTACACACATGGAGTGTCCATTTTTATATTTGTAACAGATATTTTTACAGAGATTGTACATGCTTTGTTAGGTACAAGCAAACCTCAAAGATACTCTGGGTTGGGTTTCAAACAACTGCCATAAAGAAAATCACACAAGTTTCTTGGTTTTCCAGTACACATAAAAATTATGCTTATACTATACTGTAGTGTATTAAATGTGCAAAGGCATTATATCTAAAAAATGCATATCAATTCAGTTCAGTTTAGTCGCTCAGTCATGTCTGAGTCTTTGCGACCCCATGAACTGCAGCACGCCAGGCCTCCCTGTCCATCACCAACTCCCAGAGTTTACTCAAACTCATGTCCATTGAGTCAGTGATGCCATCCAACCATCTCATCCTCTGTTGTCCCCTTCTCCTCCTGCCTTCAATCTTTCCCAGCATCAGGGTCTTTTCAAATGAGTTAGCTCACATCAGGTGACCAAAGTTTTGGAGTTTCCACTTCAGCATCAGTCCTTCCAATGGATATTCAGAACTGATTTCTTTAAGATGGACTGTTTGGATCTCTTCGCAGTCCAAGGGACTCTCAAGAGTCTTCTCCAACACCACAGTTCAATTTTTTAGTGCTCAGCTTTCTTTATAGTCCAACTCTCACATCCATACATGACTACAGGAAAAACCATAGCCTTGACTAGATGGCAAGTAATGTCATCTAGTCAATTGTTGGCAAAGTAATGTCTCTGCTTTTTAATATGCTGTCTAGGTTGGTCATAGCTTTTCATCCAAGGAGCTAGCCTCTTCTAATTTCATGGTTGCAGTCACCATCTGCAGTGACTTTGGAGTCCCCCCAAAATATAGGCTGTCACTGTTTCCATTTTCCCATCTATTTCCCATGAAGTGATGGCACCAGATGCCATGATCTTAGTTTTCTGAATGTTGAGCTTTAAGCCAACTTTTTCACTCTTCTCTTTTACTTTCATCAAGAGGCAAAAATGCATATACCCAAATTTAAAATGCTTTATTGCTAAAATAGTAACCATCATGAGCCTTCAGCAAGTCTTAACCTTTTGCAGTATGACATCAAAAATTGTCATACTGGATGAAGCAAGTCAGACAGAGAAGGACAAATATGTGATATCACTTATATGCGGAATCTAAAAACAGATACAGATGAACTTATCTACAAACAGAAATAGAGTTACAGATGTGGAAAACTTATGGTTACCAGGGGACAAGGGAAATGAGTAAATTGGGAGATTGAGACTGATGTATACATACTAGTATATATAAAATAGATAACTAATAAGGACTTACTATATAGCACAGGAAACTCTACTTTATACTCTGTAATAGCCTATATGGGAAAGGAATCTAAAAAAAGAGTGGATTTTTGTATATGTATAACAGATTCACTTTGCTGTATAGCAGAAACTAACACAATATTGTATCAACTATACCCCAATAAAAATTTCTTTTTAAAAAATCAGTGATCACAGAGCACTATAATAAATACAGTAATAATAATGAAAAAGTTTGAAATGTGTGAGAATTACTAAAATATGACACAAAGTGAGGAAATGTTGGAAGAAATGGCACCAAGAGCCTTGTTGGTTGGAGGTTGACACTAACCTTACATTTGTAGACAATGCATTCTCTTCAAAGCACAGTAAAGCAAAGTATGTCTATATGTGAAAATAACTTGTCTTAGTCAGTGGTTCTTAAACTTGATTACACAATAGAATCACTTGGGAAGCTTTAAAAATGTCTATACCTAGGCTACTGATCTCATATGATGATGGAAATCTTTATATTTGTCTTACACTGGCCATTACTTCCCTATTTTCATATTTCCCACCTTAGTTTTGGACCTTGTAACCTGTGTGGTGCTTTTTCTCCATTATCCACCCACATCCATCATTTTTTCAGCTTTCAGTGAAGCATATGCCCAACTCACTGATTATGTTTTTTTTTTTTTTCCCATTTTTGTTATTCAGATGTGTTTAACATTTTTTTGAGTTATTGGTTTTATTTAGCACAGCTAATCCTTTTAAAATATTGTTTATATGCTCTATGTTTCACTGGTATTTTTTTCTGATGTTTTGAGAGAAGATAATAGAATTAACTACATAAGGCTATGTTGATTTGATCCTCTTCAATTTTCACCTTGACAACTACTTAGTTCATTAAAATCAGTAATGATTTTCAATTCTTATCTTATTTATTATTCAGTCAATGAGGTAAAAACATTTCATTGGCCTTTCATTTGCTATGCTACTATTCACTAGTTGTAGAATGATGAAACCACCATCTTACTGCTCCCAAAAAGAAAGAAAATAAAACCAAGGTACAAAATTCCTGTTATGTACCTCACAATCTAGTGAGAGAGTAGCCATCAAACCTGATAAAATGTAAAATTGCAGCTGTGATAAATATCAAGAAGTGGATATCAATGTAGCTACAATAATGTAAAATTTAGATAGTGAAATGATCACTGAGTTTACTAAATCTTCTCTGAGTTATTGATGGCTGAGTTGCGACCTACGTTTCCTGCTTCCTTGAAAAAGAAAATGTACAAATCATGGAAGAATTATTCAATAGTAAATATTTGATTGATGTAATTTCTTATGATAAAATCACCAATGATGAAGATAGACTGTTACCATTGATTTTAAAATGTTTAGCAGAATCCAAACATCCGAGGATAGATTCTGTCTTGTTTATAAATCATTATGTTACAGGGACGAATCATAATTTTCAAGAGTATCTCAGATCTACTGCTCTAACACTTGCATCTTTCCATCTATGAGTACTTGTTACCTATGCTTTTGAAGAAATGCTACCTTGTTTATACCTCTGACTCTGCCTCAGCTTTTTCATGAAAAAATCACCTCATCCATTCTCACTTACCAGGAATGATAGACCCTTTTTGATGGTTTTTGATGCTTGATGTTATAAGCACCTTGTTGTGAAAGCTGAACGACTGAACTCTAAATAGGAAAAAATGAATGCTTAGAATTTTCTAGTGATACTCTCAATGAAAGTTCTCTTAAAACAATACTAGAGTTAGAGATACAATTTGCTGGAAAAGTTTAAGAAAATCATATCAAAAATAAATATAAGAAACAAGAAATAATTAGAAAAATAAAGAGCCCTCCATAAGGCAATAAAGATGATACTGCTTTTCTGTGATAAAATTTGGACTCTAAAACAAGCGGTATTTAGTGTTGGGTTACTTCTTTTTAGTTACAGTCACTTAATTCACCCATAAAATGTTAAGAAAATTCTAAAGTGTGCTCTTCTGGCTTTATAAGAATGTTCATTCCCCAAAGTTAAGTGTGAAAAATGTAAAATATCCAATTGCACAAATACATTATCTTTCTACAGTTACATTACAAAGCATTTATAAGAAATGTTTGAAGAGTGCAACACTCACATTTATCACTCAGATGCTGGCAAATTGCCAATATTTTGCCTAGCTGACTCTACATAAACTTTGTGGGGAAGCTTCTTTATTTGTACAAGAAACTAAAAGAACTGGATAGTTAACTTGATGTTTAATTAAATAAATGGAAGAATAAAAATTAATCCACGGGAAAGATACAGCAAAAATATGAGAAAACACAAAAATTATAAACGTAACTCAGTAGTCAAAAATTCTAGATCTTTACTCCTTAAACTGTAAGAGATTTTATTTCAGTGCAAGAGACCCAGTTTATAGTGAATACAAGGTACATTGATCTTTTTTAAAAAAGTCAATTTCTTCTTACATGTATATATCTATCAGTTCAGTTCAGTTCAGTTCAGTTCAGTCGCTCAGTCGTGTCCGACTCTTTGAGACCCCATGAATCGCAGCACGCCAGGCCTCCCTGTCCATCACCAACTTCCGGAGTTCACTCAGATTCACGTCCATCGAGTCAGTGATGCCATCCAGCCATCTCATCCTCTGTCATCCCCTTCTCCTCCTGCCCCCCAATCCCTCCCAGCATCAGAATATATCTATAGTTATCTAGTTTTCATAAATACATGAATGCCAATACATGTATTTTAATATCATAGTCTGTTAGTTTTCTTCCTTTTTCCCTCATTGCCCAAAAGAGGAAGTTTGACCCAGTCAATATCCTGGAATATTCCAAAGCATTCATCTTATTGATATTGGATGAGTGATATTTTTAAAAAAATCTAATCAATGAAATATATCTTAAGTATTCATCCAAAATGCATGCACAAAGCAGGAATTTCTTAGTTTATTTATAATGGATTCATTATTTCTATTATTTTCCTCGTCTACAATTACAGATAATGGTGTTAATATTTCTCTAAAGTCTTCTTTTTTTTATAAACTTTGGTGAAAATTGAGAAGCTCTGAATGCTCATTGACCTACCAAAAGCTTAATTTGCATAGTTGTTCTAACATGTATACACATATGTATACACATAAGAAAGGATATCTTTACCCTATATTAATATGCCCTTTATACTCATCGATAACATAATAAAATACAGAAAATCAATCATTTCATTAAAATAAAACCATGTATTACTATGTTAAGTAAGATTTTCTTCCCTAGCAGCAGTTGCATAATTATTTTTAGTGAGTCCTAGATGATTACACTAAACATATAGAACATTGTACCTACTATTATTCCCTTTCACTCTTAAAAAATTCTGGGTTGGAAATTCTTCCAAAATATTTTACATTTCTAACAAAATAATAAATGCATCTGCTAGAGAATACTTCTCTCAAAGACACAGCAAGAGTACCATTAAACTGTAAACTATAATTGCCATCTGAGCACTTAAGCTCCTGTGTCAAGGGACTAGCAGACAAGAAGAGGAGGTGGGCTGTGCTATACAATGGGAATATTTGAGCATATGGGTAGTGCTGAAATCACCAATTTCAGTGCCACCTTTTGCTCCCTTTGTCAATTTTAACATAAATGGGTTGAGAAAGATATGATGACCAAAGTCTAGAACCTTCATAATTGAAGATCAAGACATCAGGAAGACAGGTCCACTAGAATTCTATAAAGATGTCTCAGTCCTTATTTGAGCTGGGAAAACTGGACAGCTACATGAAAAAGAATTAAATTAGGGCACTTCCTAACACCATACACAAAAATAAAATCAAAATAATTTAAGACTTAAACTTAAGGCCAGAAACTATAAAGCTCTTAGAGGAAAGAGGAAAACATAGGCAGTACACTCTTTGACATAAATCACAGCAAGATTCTCTCTGACCCACTTCCTATATTAATAGAAATAAAAAAAAAAATAAAGAAATGGGACCTAATAGAACTTAAACACTTTGCACAGCAAAGAAACTATAAACAAGATAAAAAGACAACCCTCAGAATGGGAGAAAATAATTACAAATGGAGCAACTGACTAAGAGTTAATCTCCAAAATACATAAGCAGCTCATATAGCTCAATATCAGAAAAATAAACAACCCAATCAAAAAATGGGTAGAAGACCTAAACAGATATTTCTCCAAAGAAGACATACAGATGGCCAGTCAGTTCAGTTAGTTCAGTCGCTCAGTCATGTCCAACTATTTGTGACCCCATGAATCGCAGCACACCAGGCCTCCCTGTCTATCACCAACTCCCGGAGTTTACCCAAACTCATGTCCATTGAGTTGGTGATGCCATCCAGCCATCTCATCCTCTGTCGTCCCTTTCTCTTCATGCCCCCAATCCCTTCCAGCCTCAGGGTCTTTTCCAATGAGTCAACTTTTCATATGAGGTGGCCAAAGTATTGGAGTTTCAGCTTCAATATCAGTCCTTCCAATGAACACTCAGGGCTGATCTCCTTTAGGATGGACTGGTTGGATCTCCTTGCAGTCCAAGGGACTCTCAAGAGTCTTCTCCAACACCATACTTCAAAAGCATCAATTCTTCAGGACTCAGCTTTCTTCATAGTCCAACTCTCACATCCATACATGACCACAGGAAAAACCATAGCCTTGACTAGATGGACCTTTGATGGCAAAGTAACATCTCTGCTTTTCAATATGCTATCTAGGTTGGTCATAACTTTCCTTCCAAGGAGTAAGCGTCTTTTAATTTCATGGCTGCAGTCACCATCTGCAGTGATTTTGGAGCCCAAAAAAAGAAAGTCTGACACTGTTTCCACTGTTTCCCCATCTATTTCCCACAAAGTGATGGGAACAGCTTCCATGATCTTCGTTTTCTGAATGTTGAGCCTTAAGCCAACTTTTTCACTCTCCTCTTTCACTTTCATCAAGAGGCTTTTTAGTTCCTCTTCACTTTCTGCCATAAGGGTGGTGCCATCTCCATATCTGAGGTTATTGATATCTCTCCCGGCAATCTTGATTCCAGCTTGTGCTTTTTCCAGCCCAGTGTTTCTCATGATGTACTCTGCATATAAGTTAAATAAGCAGGGTGACAATATACAGCCTTGACGTACTCCTTTTCCTATTTGGAACCGGTCTGTTGTTCCATGTCCAGTTCTAACTGTTGCTTCCTGACAGAGAAATACAAATCGAAACTGTAATGAGGTGATAACCTCACACTGGTGAGAATGGCCATCATCATCAAAATATCTGCAAATAATAAATGTTGGAGAGGACGTGGAGAAAAGAGCACCCTCTTACATTGATGGGAATGTAAACTAATGTAACCATTATGGAAAACAGTATGTAGATTCCTTAAAGAAAAAAAAAAAACAAAAAACAACTAGGAGTAAAACTACCATATGATCCAGTAACCCCACTACTGAGCATATACCCTGAGAAAACCACATTCTAAAAGACATATCACCCTAATGTTCATAATAGCAATATTTACAATATCCAGAACATAGAAGCAACATACATGTCTATCAACAGATCAATGAATAAAGAAGTTGTAGTACATTCATATAATGGGAATATTACTCAGTCATTAAAAGGAATGAATTTGAGTCAGTTGTAGTTAGGTGGATGAACCTAGAGCCTCTTATACAGAGTGAAGTGAGTCCAAAAGAGAAAAGCAAGTATAATATACTAATGCATATATATGGAATCTAGAAAACCAGTACTGAGGAAAATGGTAGAGAACAGACTTGTGGACACAGTGGGGGAAAAGGTGAGGGTGGGATGAACTGAGAAGTAGAGTTGACATACATATGGTGTCGTGTATAAAATAGATAACTAGTGGGGAGCTGATATGTAACATAGGAAGCCCAGCCTGGTACTTGTGATGACCTAGAAGGGTGGAACGGGGGGAGGGAGGGGAGGGAGGAAAGGGATGTGTGTGTGTGTACATATATATATATATAATTATGACATTCATGTTGCTATATGGCAGAAATCAGCACAAAATTGTAGAGCAATTTTCACCAATTAAAAATTAAAATTTTTAAAATGGATCTGAGCCACACAGAGAGTGGTCTGTAGGGAAGTCGGGCTTTATCACTTAGACTGTCTTCAGCATTAAAGGCCTTGTTATCTCAATTACCGGAAATGTTGCCAGCAGGCATCCCTCACCTAGGAGTCCACTTTGAGGACTGCCTTAGGTAAGATCTGCCTTACCTAAATGGCAACCCACTCCAGTATTCTTCCCTAGAAAATCCTGTGGATGGAGGACCCCGGTGGGCTGCCGTCTATGGGGTCTCACAGAGTCGGACACAACTGAAGCGACTTAGCATGCATGCATGCACGCCTTACCTAACATCATTCTTCCTTCTCAAGGCAGAAAATAAGCAGTGCTTAGTTGGCATGGGATAAAGACCTGACATTTTTGACCCTGCTTTTAGGATAACTCTGAAGGTTATGCCATTTTGAGATTCCCAGTAAAGTCAGGTGATAGCTTTCTTAAGGTAGTTTCCCTTTGCCCAATCTTGCTCCCTTTCCTTACCTCCCACAAGTGTTTTCTCCAAGAGCACTCCATAACAAATCTCCTATTGGTTAAAAAGGCAAGTAAACAAACAAATCAACTATGGGAAATGGCTGAGGATATATACTATATATTTCAACTTCTTATGATTAAACATGGAGAAGGCAATGGCAACCCACTCCAGTACTCTTGCCTGGAACATCCCATGGACAAAGGAGCCTGGTAGGCTGCAGTCCATGGGGTCTCGAAGAGTGGGACATGACTGAGTGACTTCACTTTCACTTTTCACTTTCACTTTTCACTTTCACTCTTCACTTTCACTCATTGGAGAAGGAAATGGCAACCCACTCCAGTGTTCTTGCTTGGAGAATCCCAGGGACGGGGGAGCCTGGTGGGCTGCCGTCTATGGGGTTGCACAGAGTCAGACACGACTGAAGCAACTTAGCAACAGCAGCAAGCAGCAGCATGATTAAACAAAACTTACATTGCTCTTATTCTATACATGTGCTGTACGTGATTATTCACTATCTTCATTCTCACTCCTTTTATTTACTTCTACTTCCAGTATGCATTTTAGCTGGAGTTCTGTATATTGTTTCAGTTCAGTTCAGTCACTCAGTCATGTCTGACTTTTTGTGACCTCATGGACTGCAGGATATCAGGCTTCCCTGTCCATCACCAACTCCCAGAGCTTGCTCAAACTCATGTCCATTTAGTTGGTGATACCACCCAACCATCTCATGCTCTGTCATCCCCTTCTCCTCTGGCCTTCAATCTTTCCCAGCATGAGGGTCTTTTCAAATGAGTTAGTTTGGCATCAGGTGGCCAAAGTATTGGAGTTTCAGCTTTAGCATCAATCCTTCCAGTGAATATTCAGGACTGATTTCCTTTAGGATTGACTGATTTGATCTCCTTGCAGTCCAATGGACTCTCAAGAGTCTTCTCCAACACTGTAGTTCAAAAGTATAATGTTTAGGTTTCACTAGTGGTTGAAAAACCTAGGGAGAGGTAGTTCTCCCCATGAGAAAGAGGCCATTTGCCACTGGCTCTTTCTGCTTTTGGACAAGACCAGAGATGTTTTACGAAGGCCATGAAAACTTCTGCAGATTTTACCTGCTTGTAAACAGAGTAGGGATACCCTATTAACAAGCTTCCTCAGTGGCTCAGACATTAGCGAATCTGTCTGCAATGCAGGAGTTCATGGTTTGATCCCTGGGTTGGGAAGATCCCCTGTAGAAAGCCATGGCAACCCCCTCCAGTATTCTTGCCTGGAGAATCCCATGGACAGAGGAGCCAGGTGGGCTACAGTCCATGGGGTCACAAAGAGTTAGATACAACTGAAGCAATTTAGCACAAAAGCACACACCCTAATAACAGAGGTTTCTTACTGCCTGGGTCTCATATAATCCAGTATAAAAACCCTGAATGGGTTAAGATAGTACCCCCAATTATGAGTTGTTTGAGGACTATAAATTTAGATGTCTCAAAATTCAATTTTGAAAGTTTTATAGTTTTATTTACATATATTTTTAACAATTTAAAAATTGAGACATTAAACATTAATAAGAGAATTTGTTTTAGCTTTCAAATCTGCATCCAGAAAATAGAAGGCTGATTTTTTTTCCCCTCACCACAATTCATTTGGTCTATATGAAAGGATGCAAGACATCTTTAGAATATAAATTCTCAAGTTTTGTGCCAAGTTTTCAACACCAAACTCCACAAAAATTTCCAGCAAACTTGTCATATGAAATTTTAAGAACTGAAATTAACTCGTTTCTATTTTCTGTATTAGATATTCTATTTAGAGGAACAGCACACACATTTTTAGCTTTAGGTTTCAAAGTATATATTTCTTGAAAAGCTTTGTGACACATCCATCCACTTTAAAAATAGTTCATATAACATTATTTCCACTGCCAGGAACCATTTGCTCAGTAGGACAGTTCTTACACTTTAGGCTGAAGTATACAGTTCTTTGGGTAATGTGTATGGTATTCTAGTTCTGTACTTATCTTACAAATACTAGGGATCCGAAATAGATCTGTATATACAAAGAACATACTTTAAAAAAATAATACACAATTTCAAATAATAGGTAAGCTTTTTACTTCCAAAAACTATGCATTTTATAACTTTTATGACACTCATTTCACATAAAACTCCACTCTATTTAACCTCTTGTTAAAAAACCTTCCTCACCTCACTCCACACTCATTCCCAACCTCCTTCCCTCGTGGCATCTTTTGGTTTCTGGTGTAATCTACAAACGGTAAAGACAAAGCTAGAGAATATTCATTTTTGGCAAAAGTTAAAAACCTCTTCAGAATTAATGGACTCCCTGGCAGTGAATAAGGTGATGTCTGACGCTCTCCAAGGAGTATGTTTTGGTACAGGTTGGTATGATTACAAAAATAACATCACTGAGATGAATATTTATCTTCAGTCATGTATTCTTGGTAAATATATTTCCAAGAATATTTTTCTTTCAAGGCTAATCTTAGGAAGGTGTTCTTAAAACCCTAACTAGCAAAAATTTTACATGCCCAAGGAAACCTAGTTTCCTAATAGATTCAAAGGGCTATGAACAAAAAGAATGTTGTAGATTACCAGAGTTGTCCTAATCCAATTAGTTAGATAATGAAAGAAATGCAAGAGCCCATATATAGTTAGACATTCCAACTTTTGTTTCTCCTAAAACTAACAAACCCTTGTAGTTAAATACTAGTTGAGAGTAATTTTTAAATGTTCCAATTGTTCAGTAAACAGAATAAATAATAGTTACTACTATTGCCCAAGCTCTTAACTATAACACTTCATAGTATATTCAGATTCCATATCTGTATAAGCGGGACCCATAAGATGGCTGCTGTCTTATTCTCTGTACAATCCCTGCTTGACCTGGCCCTGCCTCACCCTTATCTTAAGGGCATGATTGCCTTGCCCTCAAAAGTCCAAGAAAGTTTAATCAGTAACCATCTGCATGATCAGACAGACCCTCCCACCTCCCACACCCCTCCCAGCTAATGATTGTTCTAGCCCAGAACCAGGACTCCAGTATGTTTGATCATCAACAGGAAACAATAGCTGTGGAAAAGAGCTTCTGAGAAGCATGTGGGCCAGCAGTCACCTTGGCAACCAAGGAACCTTTCTGACACCATGCCCTCTATAACTGCTAGCCTCCTCCTCCCTTGTGTAGCCATATTGCAGCTGAGTCTTGCCTGCGGCAGACCAGGCATGGTGGGGTGTTGCTACAGGACCTTTGCCTTTAACTTTAAGATTTCCCATTCAATAAATTGGTGATGTCTCTGTGGCTAACTCCTGGCTCTTTCTTTGGTTGAACAGCTGGGCAATGACATGGATTGCAGCATTATGGGATTCAGACCAAGAGTATCTACATTCTATAACCTTTTCAAGTCCTCGAATTCCTCTGTATCTCATACTGTATCCATTCAGGCTGAGAAACTGAAACCACTCTAATTATTTGAAACAGAGAGCACTAAATAGAGAAACTGGTTCTCAAAGTGTTAGAAGGGTCAAGGAGTGAAAAGGAAAGGAGTTTATTCAGAGTCCATCTCTAGGATGGCTGCCGTGTCCACAGGGAGTGTGGTACAAATACCACTAAGTCAGACAAGCAGGCGGCTAGGAGGCCACAGGGCAATAGAGCAAGACCTTGGAGCCCCCATTGGTCTGAAGTTGCTGGCCTTCCCCCAGTACCACCAGAGCATCTCCAGTAGCCTGCTATGCAGAAGCCACAGAAGAAATAATAATGACATCTTCTCTTTAAATTTCAGTCTAGCACAAGTGCCTCACTTTGGCAGAACCTAACCCGTGAACAGCTGGCAAAGGAGTCTAGGAAATATAATTTTAAGTTTTCAGCCCATAGCACAAGGCAGAGTAAGTGCAAGACTGAACTCTGATAAATATTTGGCACATTTATTTATGCAACACTACTAGAGAGACGTTGAGCAATTATTAAAATAAAATAGAGTTATTAAGGAAGGAACAGCATATCATACAGGAAGTGTATGATATGTTGGACTGGTCCTCAGAAACAGAGTTCTGAGTATCTACAGGATCGGGTTACTATTGATAGACCTTTAGTCCCTTTCAACAGCTTTTATTCTGTACCAGAATAATTTACTTATTAAAAACAGAAAATGATTATATAAGCAAATATGTATTCAATAATTAGCATTCAACTCATTTTTAAGTATCTCACCACTATTAGGTATGAAGCCGCTACAGGCACAAATAGAACCTATACTACAAACTATGGTTGGTCAAATGGTTATTCCAATTAAGGTCTTCTTCTAGAACATGATATTAGTTGGAAATAGTTGCTTTTTCTTTGGATCCCAGCCATGATTTATTCAGTAACGAGATAGTTTATAAAGCATATAGGCATCCATTTATCTGTGTTGTTTTTGCTCTCCATCCATTTCTAATAGATGTAATTTCACTAGTAATTTTATTTTGAGTTAGTTATAAGGGGTATAGTTACATAGAGATAGATTATATAAACTTCATTTTTTGCTCTCTTTTTGTGACAAATTTCTAGAGTATTACATTGCTTTCAAAGAACATGTATTATTTCTAAGGAAATAAATTTTTCCTTGTAGCTAAAACTATGGCTTATTTTTAAATGTTCCATAGGTACTTATCTAATTCACTCATTCATTAAACATACTTTTGTTGAGCAACTTATTTGTTTTGCCAGGCTCTGAAAAAGGCAGCGAACAGCACCATCAACCAGAAACAGGGTCAGAGGGATGCTGCTTACATTTGAATTGAAAGAGAAATAGAAGTAAGAAGTCTAATAAAATAATTACAAGTCATGTGAAAAAGTATTAAAAGTGTTAGTTGCTCAGTCGTGTCCAGTTCTTTGTGACCCCACAGACTGTAGCCCCCGAGGATCCTCTGTCCATGGAATTCTCCAGGCAAGAATACTGGAAAGAGTATCCATTTCCTTCTCCAAGGGATCTTCCTGAACCAGGGATCAAACCCAGGTCTCCTGCTTTGCTGGCAGATTCTTTACCATTTGAGCCACCAGGAAGCCCAATTCCATTTAATAAGTGCTCTGATTTAAAAAAGGGCTAAGATAGAAACTAACAAATGAAGGGTGTCTACTCTAGGTCCGTTGGTCATGGAAGTCTTCCCTGAAGAGATGACTCCATCTGGGACATGAAATTAGAGAGGAGTTCATCATGAGAAGAGCTAGTTGCATGTGGAGGTACATGGAGCCTCACAGGAAGCTCAAAGCTAGGAGCTACACAAAGGAGACTGAGGGCTGCCCCTTGGGGGGGTTTTAGTGTTGAAGGTAATGTGTCATTTATTCTAGCAAGGATGCTTGACCTTCTGTTGCTTCAGCAGCTGTAGTACTGTTCTGCCAATCTGGCCCCAACATCAAGTCCACAAGGCTCCTTGGTAATAACATCCTCCTTTTTTTGAGAATTATGTGCACAGATTTAATCTGAGAATGATGTAACACACAGATAAGTTCTTACACATGGCCACTTCTTTTGCTTGCACCACCACATCACCACATCTGATGATGGGACTGTTGTGGTTGTGCCAAAGAAATTCAGCTTTTGGAGAGACTTCCACTTTGAGATTGCAGAATCCTTAATTCTCTTGGGTTTCTTTCTCAAATTGATAGCATTTGCTTTATAAGTTAGCAAATTCCTATCTATTCTGGCTTGTGGGTGGCACCTTTCCAGTTTTCTGGTACTGTTTTGAATTTATTCTTATAGTCATATTTTTTCTGTCTTTTCAACAAGATTTGGGAAGTGACTGGAAGTAACTACACAGGATCCTCCAACTTTGTTTACACTGGAGTCTCAGAATTTATTTCAAAAGTATGCTTTTATTTATCTAAAAATGTTTTATGTAATTCACAAACAATTATGAATATGTATGTTAGTTTATGAAACCCTTTATGAATGCATGCAGCCTGCTTTTAGAATTTGATCTTTATTTCATGTTTTCTCTCAGTTTTCTATATTTTTGTGATATTACTACTAATTTTGTCTGCAGGTGTGATAATTGGTATTAACAGTAAATTATTAAATAAGCAATGAGTAAAGTAGAATGACTTGTACATCATATACTCACAGAAATGGGATAAAAGGTAATTGACATTTTTGTGCCTTTACCAAAACCAAAGCCCTTTACATATATATTGTGTAACTGTCCATTAAAACCACTCAGTCTTATTATAGCTCCAGTCAGTCAATTCAGTAGCTCAGTTGTGTCTGACTCTTTCTGACCCCATGAACCGCAGCATACCAGGCCTGCCCATCACCAACTCCCAGAGTTTAACCTAACTCATGTCCATTGAGTCCGTGATGCCATCTAATCATTTCATCATCTGTCATCCCCTTCTCCTCCTGCCTTCAATCTTTCCCAACATCATGGTCTTTTCAAATGAGTCAGCTCTTCACATCAGGTGGCCAAAGGATTGGAGTTTCAGCTTCAACATCAGTACTTCCAATGAACACCCAGGACTGATTTCCTTTAGGATGACTGGTTGGATCTCCTTGCAGTCCAAGGGACTCTCAAGAGTCTTCTCCAACACCACAGTTCAAAAGCATCAATTATTCAGTGCTCAGCTTTCTTCACAGTCCAACTCTCACATCCATACGTGACTACTGGAAAAACATAGCCTTGACTAGATGGACCTTTGTTGACAAAGTAATATCTCTGCTTTTGAATATGCTATCTAGGTTGGTCACAACTTTCCTTCCAAGGAGTAAGCGTCTTTTAATTTCATGGCTGCAATCACCATCTGCAGTGATTTTGGAGCCCTCCAAAGTAAAGTCAGCCACTGTTTCCACTGTTTCCCCATCTATTTCCCATGAAGTGATGGGACCGGATGCCATGATTCAGTTTTCTGAATGTTGAGCTTTAAGCCAACTTTTTCACTTTCCTCTTTCACTTTCATCAAGAAACATAGCTCCAGTGTGTTCATTTATTTTCCTAAGACCCCCCAGAGTTAATAACTGGTTTAGCCAAGACTGAAACATTCATTTATTGATTCCAAATTCTTGCTCCTCTCTGTTAGTCGCTCAGTCATGTTCAACTCTTTGCAATCCTATGGACTGTAGCCTATCAGGCTCCAATGTCCATGAAATTCTCCAGACAAGAATACTGAAGTGGGTAGCCATCCACTTCCCCTGGAGGACTTCAGGACCCAGGGATTGAACACTGGTCTCCTAAATTGCAGGCAGGCTCTTTGTCATCTGAGCCACCAGGAAAGCCCTTGTTCCTCTCAATACCCCTCCCCGCAAATCCGTAGCAAATGAAAATGAATTTATTGAATAGAATTTTCAGGTTTTAGAAATTATCTTGAAAACTTTAAAATACACTGACATGGAAAGGATATATTATATTTGGACAAGGCTAAAGACAGAGAAAATGGTTAGCTACAGAAGAAAATGTCTAACAAAACAAGGGTAGTCACCACTTACTGCCACTTGTATTACCCTAGCATCTCAATACCACTGTGACAGTTCATGGGAAAGCACAATGGTTCTAGCATTTGTTGCTATGAGAACACTGATTACATTTGTTTCTTTTCTATTTCAAGCTGCAGATTTCTCACTTTAGTACTTTTAATAGTCACAGAAGAATAATCTGTCCTGCTAATCACACGTCATTTCCCTGGCACACTGTAAAAAAAAAAAAAAAAAAGGTCAAGATAAATTTTGTTCAAAATATTAAGTAGCATAAGCAGAACTAAATATTTCTATATATTTAATATTTACATATAGTGAAAAGCACAGATTTTAAATAAACATTTGATAACCCTTGATTGATGTAATCAATCATATAACTACCAATCAATCAAGATATAGAACATTTCTATCACCACACCAAGTTTCTCCATGCCCCCTTTCAAACACTACCACGGAAAAGGCAGCCACTGTTTTGACTTCTTTTTTGCTTTTTCTTTATCATATAAACAGAATTATGATTATAATTCTCTCCTGTATTGGTCTTTTACTCAACATATGATTTAGAGGTTTCTGCATGCTGTTTTTATGTCTAAGCAATGCATTCTTTGTTTTTACATTCCCCTGTTGATCAACATATGAACTGCTCTTACTTTTGGATTGTTATGAATGAAGACACTATAAATATTCTTGTGCATGCCTTTTTGTGGGTATATATTTTCAGATCTCTTAGGTAAATATCCAGGAGAGTTGCAGGATGGTAAAGTAGATGCATGTTTAATTTTATCAGAAAGTGCCAAAAAGTTTTCCAAAGGGGTTGTACAATTTTCTAATCCCTTCAACAACATAAGGGTTCAGCTGTACGCATGCTCACCAAATTTTGATGTTTTCAGTATTTTTAGATTTAGTCATTCTAATCTAAATGGGTACATGGCAATATTTCATTTTGGTTTTAATTTGCAATCCCTGATCACTGATAATATGCAGAAATTTTTCTTATGACAATTGGTTATTCCTACATCTTTTTTGTAAAGTATCCACACAAGTCTCTTGCCCATTAAAAAGTTTAGTTGTCTTTATTTTTGAAATTGATTTGAATGAGCTTATTATATATTCTGGATAAAAGCTACTTTGTCTGATATATGGTAATGAGAATAATTTCCCCCAAGGTGCTGCATATCTATTTACTTTCTTAATAATGCTTCTTGATGAGGAATATGTATGTTTAACTGAGGTATTTACATATATTCAGATCAAAATATAAAACATTTCTATCTCCCCAGAAAGTTTTCTTATGACCAAATGTCTCTTTCCTAGTCAACCTCACACAGAAGCAACCACTCAACTGGTTTCTATCATCATGAGTTTGTTTTGCATATTTAA
This sequence comes from Bos mutus, assembly GCF_027580195.1. Classification (NCBI taxonomy): domain Eukaryota; kingdom Metazoa; phylum Chordata; class Mammalia; order Artiodactyla; family Bovidae; genus Bos; species Bos mutus. Next base: position 94,362,007 of record NC_091618.1, on the reverse strand, counting down.
AAATTTCATATGAATGGACTCATTCATTTTCTTTCAATTAGCTTAATATTTCTAAAATTATTTATGGTCTTGAATGTAGCAATATTTCTTTCCTTTTTACTGAATGTATTGGTTGTTCATTATATTACTTCTTAGCTTCCACTTTTGTCTATCCATTGATATAAATCTGGATCTTGTATTTGTCTATTACATTGCTATGATAATAATGTTACTATGAACATTTTAGTGAAAGGCTTTTTGTAGATACATAACAATGATAAATATCTATGAGTGGCATTGATAAGTTGTATTTAACATTTTAAGAAACTGTTGAACAGTTTTTTAAAGTGGTCGTACAATTTGACACTCACACCAATGGGTGAGACTTTTGGTTGTTCCACTCCCTCTCTAATATTTTAATTTTGTCAATCATTTTTGTTTTATGACTTCCTATGGGTGTGTTATAGTATCTCCTGGAAGATTTCATTTATATTACCTGGTATCCGATCATTTATAGTTTTTCATGTACTTATTGGCCACTCATATGTTTTAGTTTATATGTTAATTTTGAGCAAGTGTCTGTGTATGTGTTTTGCCCATTTTGTCTAAGTGACTTATTTTTTTGGGGGGGTGACATTTTATTATTGAGTTGCTGGAGTTTTTTATTTTTTAATATGTAGTCCATCTAGAAATCCTTCTGAATCTGTAGCTCTACTTTCATATTGCTAATGGGACTACCTTAGTAGTTATTTTTATAATTTTGATGGAATCAAATTTGTAAATATGATGTTATGTATTTTGTGATGCCTTGCTTAAGAAAAATAAGAAATGAAAGAACCTGAGAATAAAAGAAAGAAGAAAGAGAGAAGGAGGGAGGGAAGAAGGAAGGAAGGGGAAAATCTTAGCCAAGATTATGAAAATATTCTATTTTTTCCTGTATTTGAGACTTTACGTTTAGGTCCATGGTCTTTTTCAAATTGATTTTTCTAAATTGTCTGAGATAAAAATCAAAGTTCTTTCTTTTTCCCACAAAAATATCAGTATCATTTATTACAGGAAAAAAATTAATTGAAAGAAGTTGCTTTTGACTCTTGGTAAAAGTTGTTTCACCAAATAGACTCTGTGTCTATTTCTGGTTTCTCTAGAAACCTGCTAGAGTTTCTACTGACATTGCTTTAGATCTTTAGATTTTGTGAAAAATAGACATTGTATTAGGTATTCCATTTTATAAACATGGTATATATATGTGTGTGTGTGGTTCTTTATTTTCTCTGAAATATTTTTTAATTTTCAGTGTATAGATTTTTCACATCTTGCATTAAATTTTCCAGAAGTATTTGATACACTTTGTAAAGTTTACATAATTCAATACTTAATACCAAACAAGTTTTTCTAAGCTTGTTTTTAACTTGCTTTTAACAAGTTTTTAAAAGCAACCAACTTAACCTGATAAGTGTATCATCTAGAAACTTACAGTACCATTTATTTAAGTGGTGAAATATGAGAAACATTCTCATTAAAGAATACCTTGTAAAGTACAGGGCTTCCCTCATAGCTCAGTTGGTAAAGAATCCACCTGCAATGCAGAAGACACTGGTTCAATTTCTGGGTCAGGAAGATCCCCCAGAGAAGGGATGGGCTACCCACTCCAATATTCCTGGGCTTCCCTTGTGGCTCAGCTGGTAAAGAAACCTCCTGCAATGAGGGAGACCTGGGTTCGATCCCTAGGTTGGGAAGATCCCCTGGAGAAGGGAAAGGCTACCCACTCCAGTATCCTAGCCTGGAGAATTCCATGGACTGTATAGTCCATGAGGTCACAAAGAGTCGGACATGACTGAGCAACTTTCACTTGTAAAGTACAAGTAGAGCTGCTGCTGCTGCTGCTAAGTCATTTCAGTCGTGTCCGACTCTGTGTGACCCCATAGACGGCAGCCCACCAGGCTCCCCCGTCCCTGGGATTCTCCAGGCAAGAAAACTGGAGTGGGTTGCCATTTCCTTCTCCAATGCATGAAAGTGAAAAGTGAAAGTGAAGTTGCTCAGTCATATCCGACTCGTAGCAACCCCATGAACTGCAGCCTACCAGACTCCTCCATCCATGGGATTTTCCAGGCAGGAGTACTGGAGTGGGGTGCCATTGCTTTCTACGCAAGTAGAGCTAACATGGTAATTTAAAAAGCTATTTGGATAGAGGATCAACCAATAAAAACCTAAAGTTTTCAACACACAGGTAAGAAAAATTGGGACATATTTTTAAAACTATCCCTCTCATAGTAGCAACAAAAATCTAGAACCTGCTTAAAGTTAATGTAGTCCAAAATATACTAGGCTTGCCTAATTGAATATGTGTGTGTGTGTTAGCTGCTCAGTCGTATCTGACCCTTTGCGACCACGTGAACTGTAGCCCACCAGGCTCGTCTCGCCATGGAATTCTCTAGGCAAGAATACTGGAGTGGGTTGCCATTTCCTTCTCCAGGGATCTTCCTGACCCGGGGATTGAAGCCAGGTCTCCTGCATTGCAGGTGAATGCTTTACCATCTGAACTACGAGGGAAGCCCACCTAATAGAATATATGTTATTTTATTTAAGAACATAAGAGATGTTCTGTAAAAGTAGAGAAAACATTTCTACATGGGAAGACACAATATTGTAAAGATATACCATATTACCCTATAAAGTGTGTGTGTATGTGTATGTTATTAATGGTACCATTACAGGAATTAAATCAATCAATGAAAGTGAAGTTTAAAACTAGATCACTATATATGTAGAAATTAGTAAATGGTTAAGTGATTCTCTTGCCATTTGGAAAGGATGAATTATTCAATAAATGTTGATAAATTTAGCTTTCTATTTGGGAAGAGAAATTATATGCATGTGTCATATTATATGTGAAAATTTAATCAAGTTCTATCAAAGATCTAAAGTTTAAAATGATACAACAAAATAAAATACTGGAATTAAAACATATAAAAACAGAGAAGCTCCCAAGTAAAGATCAAACAGATCTGACTGTCAAAAATGTAAAATTTTGTGTTATGAAGGATATTGTAAAAAAATTGCAAGAAAAGTAACATTGGAAAAAAATCCTGAATGTGTGTGTGTGTGTGTGTGTCTGTGTATGTGTATCTGTATATATATACATATGTGTGTATACATATGTGTCAATATGATAAACCCGTTCAAGGGTTGACATCCATATTTATAATTATAAAGAAGTCTTTACTCCCCTATTTCCTCCAAAATAAAGACAACCATGTAATATGATTTTTGTCCATCAGACTGGCAACACATTTTTGAAAGAGAAATAATATCTATCATTGATGAGGATGTAAATAAATTGGCACATTTATAGCTCATTCATAGAATTGTAAATGGTTACATCCTTTGGATAGCAATTTAGCAATATTTATAAAATGGGACATGCTCCTATTGCATGATGCAGCAATTTCTCTTCCGACAGTGCTTAGTTTGCAGATGAGAATACCCATTACAACATGGTTACTCAGGGAAGTAAGTTTGCAGACACCTAACAGCTCATTAATAGGCAAACAGACTATGCAATCTTTTATTTTAATACATTATCATGTATTAACTTGGGAAGTATTCCATAGTATGTTAAGTGAATAAAAGTAACTCCAATGCTCTATGATAAAATGTGTTTTTAAACCTCATATACATATATGGACATGATTTAAGCAGGAGTATGCATATTGATGGGGCTTCCCTTGTAGCTCAGCTGGTGAAGAATCTGCCTGCAATGCAGGAGACCCCGGTTCAGTTCCTGGGTTAGGTGGATCCCCTAGAGAAGGGATAGGCTACCCAATTCGGTATTCATGGGTTTTCCTGGTGGCTCAGAAGGTGAATAATCCTCCTGCAATGTAGGAGATCTGGATTCCATCTCTGGGTTGGGAAGATCCCCTGGAGGAAGGCATGAAAACCCACTCCAGTATTTTTGCCTGGAGAATTCCCCGGTGACAAATGAGCCTGGCAGGCTACAGTCTGTAGGGTTGCAAAGAGTCAGACATGACTGAACAAGTAAGCACAGCATTTCAAACCAACAGATGAATCTTCTGAAATAAAAAATAACTAATACAAATGAGCTAAATCAAACCAAGAAGCAAGAAGGAAGAGCCCACTGAGAATGTCATTGTCCTTTGCAAATTGCCTGCTGTGAGTGGCCATGTCATATAAAACTAATTTTGCAGCTTTATGTGATTTGCTCATTTTTCCTGGTAACTTGGGCACTTTTGCCTACATCTCTGGACATGCATTAGATGAATAACTACATAAGCAAAACTATCCAATGGAGACAATTTATCCAGGTTAATTCAAAGAAGTGGGAAGATAGCACTTGCATCTACTTTATCCTTTATTAAAAATAGAGACTTTATTTCACAGATGAGAATGTCTAGGAACTGAAGCATTAAGTTCACATGTCCACAGTTACCCAGCTGGGAAGTGTCAGAGATGAGGTTAGTTCTCAGACACTCTGGTTCATAACTGGAGCTGTCAGCCACCCCCCTATACTCTGGCCTTCAGAGCTTGTTAGAACCTCAGTTCCCTCACCTCTGAGTGTGATGCCTGTCTTAGAGGGTAGCCATAAAGGAGTTAAATAGGATAAGCTAGGAGAGAGTGTGGAGTTTGCATGGCAGTCTGTGCTTTTGTGAGTTGAGTTCCCCGTGAGTGTTAGTCATAACACCCACGTAAGAGCACAGAAGTGTTTATATGTTCCTGCTTCCTCTCTAAGGCCTCTCCAAGCCAATGACATGACACAGATCTCTGAGATCCAGTGGCTCTCCTTTTAACACAAAAGCACTTGTCCCTTTGTGGCTCAACACTGTGGCAGAGGAAGCCAAGGGCTGCCCTCCTATGTCTGTATCCTCAGCATCTCCTTTTGCTTTTTCCACAATCTTGGGCTTCCCTGGCTGTCTACGTGATTCACATTAATGTGTAAACTTAAGACACATATGCACGGAGAGGCCAGACAGCCTGAAACACACATAGGCACAGGACAGAGCAGTCTTGAGCACAAAGCCAGGGTTCCAGCCAGTGAGGACCAGGATCCAAGGCAGGGCTCCCAGGAGGTACCCACAGGTGTGTGGAACCCTCACAGGGAGGCACAGGGCAGCCCTATTCAAATGCTTGCACAGGTCTGAGATCTTTTCCCTCTGGAATAACTCCCATATTATTCCTCCATTCTTCCGGTTCTTCATGAGTAGCTGTTATATGCTGGGCAGGAGTGAAAAGTCAGTGGTAAATCATATCCCCTCCATGTCAGAGGCCAGGCCAGACAACACACAGCATTATTGTTGTTAATACATCCACTAAGATGATCCAGAAACACAGCAAGAACTCTATATTTCTCCTAAAATAAATAATCCCTTGAAAACAAAGTTACGGTTACCAAAGGGAAAATGTAGGGGGAAGGGATAAATCGGAACTTGATATTAACATATACACATTACTACATAGGATAGACAACAAACAAGGACTTACTGTATTCTGACAACCTATATGAGAAAAGAATAAGTATATATGTATATATATCTGATATATATATATATATATATCAGAATCATTTTGCTATACAACTGAAACTACCACAACATTTTAAATTAACTATACCCCAATACAATTTTTTAAAAAAGAGAGACTTTAAAAGACAGCAGTTGTCCTGGAATCATCTCATAATGAACTATGAAATCTAGGAACGTCATCTCCTTCTATTAAATTTTAAGCATTGTCAAATGCCCATGTTCCTTCCTCTGCTGAGGAGAACTGGTTACTATAACAACCACTGCGGCAGTATTACTAACCACACACTCAAAAACAAAACCCACAACCTCAAACTGGTGAATATGTCTGTATTCACAGTGTTATCAGGTAATTTAAAAATGGGCAGAAATGAAATAAAAAAAGAGTGAAAATGAAGGGGTTTTGAAATTGGATGTTAACCCAGAAAGTATGTATAAACAAAATAGAGGACAGAAGAAACTGACAAAACAGCATATGGCAGCTTCCACCTCCTGCTCAGGCCACACAGTTCTCTTGGCTGGAGTTGGCGAGATGACAGTGTTACAGTTGTGCAGAGAAGTAAGGTCACAGCCTCACTCTCCAGCTCATTTTGGGTCTACAAGTGAAACAGGAAGAACTAAGTATGATGCCAGACCGAGCAATGATTATATGTCCCCAGATATGCACCCTGATCTCACAATTAAGACTACAGGGAGAGGTAAGAGAGATTGAATCAAAAGAACTACAAATTCTGAAGCTTTTATTTCTACTTGCTGTAAAATGGAGATAACATTTCTTCTCCTTTCCTTATCACTATGAGTATAAAATTACATAATCTTGTTAGAAAGTGACTTAAAAGCTATTAAGCTTTATAAAATATAAGTAACATTTCTTACTACTAAAATTTAAATGACTAAATATCTGCAATTTATTGATAAAATATTTTGTCATTTTTTTAAATACTGTCATTTTTCCTTTAATAACAAAAAAGTTTACCCTGTATCTGAAACTCAAACAATATCCTCCTTATACTTTTAATAAATTTAAGACTCTGTGAGTAAAAAAATTAGAAATGAATTAAAAAGTGTATTCAAGCATGGGTGGCTGTAGCAAATTTTGAAAAAGAATAAAGTCTGAGACTGTCAAAAATATATTCTCTAAATCTCAAAAGAAATACTAACTTTTGTTTAAATACTTCTATTACATGTATAATTGGCAGTCAACCAGCAACTTAATACTTTTTAGAATTTGACTATATTTAAAATGTCAAATTCTTGTTATGCTAAGTATATTTCCCTTCACATAAGAGTGTAATGACCTAAAATGGTTTTACTCATTTAATGAAGCCATTTTTATAGCTGTGAGAGAGTAAGTATAAAAATTTCAATCTCATTTTAGCCCAGCTATTCTGAAACTAAGAAGTAGTCAAAATAGCTTGTTTTAAAGAGAAAAAGAAAAGATGTCAAACCATCTTGTTTTGACAGAGTTCATGTACACCTGGTTATAAACCATAACAGAATTTTTAAAGCTAACTGGTAAACCTCTAAAAAGTAGAGATTTATAAAAAGAAAAGTTGGTAAGCATTAACTACAGAGCTGGATTATGTTCCTACAAACACCAGACTTTAAAATTCATAGATGACTGTCCTATTTGTTAAAATAGAGAACACTTGAATGATAGAACATGGCAGAGGGTGTGACTGTGTAGGTTTAGAAATAGTATCTGGGTTCTCTTTATCAAGTAATATCTGTAATTAGCTTTATGAATCACCTATCAGGTTAACAAAGACAGAGTCTATAGAAGACTAGGAGAAGAAAACTATACAGCCCATAGTTCCATCCCATAGCCTACACAATGTCAATTTCTACATCAATGATATAGCATTCTTGAGACTTCCTCAGTGGCCAGTAACTAAGACTCTGAGTTACCAATGCAGGGGACCCAGGTTCCATGCCTGCTTAGCGAACTAGATCCCGAATGCCACCACTAAGACCCAGAGCAGTCAAATAAGTAAATATCTTTAAATAATAATATAGCATCCCTTGTGGCCATAAAATAATAGAGGGTTTCCAGGCTTTAGATTTGATGTGGTCTTATGTTCATGACAGTAAAAATAATTTTGACATAGATTATTTTTGAATTATTCTATAATTATTCATTCTGTTTCTTCCTACGGAAAAATTTTGTCAGGAATTTTTTTTTGTTTATAAGTTTTAATATTCCTAAGGAGATTCATATCTGCATTTTGTTTCTTTCACTGTAAAAAATACGGAAAAACAAATTTTACTAAACCGAGAAAAATGGAAATTCTTATCTAACACTTGAAATTTGGGCCAATACGAGCCAAAAACGTGGCACAATTTCAGACAGCATTTTAAAAGCAAATATGAATGTAATATAAAATATTTTGTCAAAAGTACTAAGCCCTTTTGTCAATTCACCATTATTCACAAACTCTAGTTTGGTATTTGAAGTGCTCTCCCATTCATTACCGTCACTCTATTTCAACATATTTCCTATTATTTACCTACATAAATCACTCCAGCAGCCAGATACGCTAATTACCCCCCATTCATGCCAGCTTCTATGTCTTTGTTCATTTAATTTCTCCTTGGAATACACTTTCTTATTATTCTTATTCACATTTGATTAATCCCCCACAGTTTAGGCAAATCCCTTCTTCTTAAAGTTTGGCTGTTTATATCAGCTTTAAGAAACTTCTCCCTCTACCCAAATTTTAATATACCCAACACTTATTGCTCATTTGGCACATATTATGGGCTACTGAATAGTATTCGTCACTTGTGTGAAGGTCCTTTCCCTTTAACTGTGCTGCTCTAAAGCTGGAAATTCCACAAGAACTAACAAATTTTCTTGAGAACAAAAGCTATAATGATGATAACCAAATACATTTATGGGCCCAGCATTATATTTACTGTAGAGGAAAGATATAAAATCCAGTTCAAATCCAAACTCCATCATTTATTAGCTTTCACCAAAGTACTTAGTATTTATAAGACAGTATATTAGTGATTTCACAAATGCTGTCTCATTTAATGTTCAACATAACTAAGCATGGCAGCTTGTATCATTAGCTCAATTTTAAGACTAAAGGAAGTAAAGCCTGGATATCCCACCTAAGGACAGAAGCTGGTAAATAGAGGGGCCAGGATATCCCTTATGGAGAACCAGGGCTCTGGTTTTACCTAGAGAGAGGTGTATTAAACATACAGAAAGACAAAGATTGGGTATACACTCACCTAGCCTTTTACCTTGGAGAAGGCACTGGCACCCCACTCCAGTATTCTTGGCTGGAAAATCCCATGGATGGAGGAGCCTGGTAGGCTGCTGTCCATGGGGTCACTAAGAGTCGGACACGACTGACCAACTTCACTTTCACTTTTCACTTTCATGCATTGGAGAAGGAAATGGCAACCCACTCCAGTGTTCTTGCCTGGAGAATCCCAGGGACAGGGGAACCTGATGGGCTGCCGTCTATGGGGTTGCACAGAGTCAGACATGACTGAAGCGACTTAGCAGTAGCAGCAGCAGCCTTTTACCTGCTAGCAAAATGGATTTCAAAGTTATTTGGGGACTGACAAAGAAGAAGTGAGCCTTTCTAATTACAAGAAGAACCAGGCACATGAGATCAAAGGAATTTCTAACACTATCAACAACCAGTTGTTAAAGGATGGCTTCCTACTTGCTCTGCTGACACCAAAGCTAAAAACCAGGCTATTCTCCCTTACACTGGGCACAGTTGGTTAAATCAGCTCTCAAGTTTTCCCAAATCAATAAGGACAGGTCCTAATAGAGAAGGTCTGACAGTCAGCTAGAACCAGTTACAAGGGTAACTGTCTCCAACTACAACTGGGCTTTTGAAGTTGAAGCTGGTTTCCAATTAACCATTCAAAATTAAGGCAGAATGTATAAAAGGAGAACAAGAAAATAGCTCAAGCACTTTTGCTTTTTAATAGATTTGACCTTTTAAAAATTGAATTTAGTGACAGGCTATGCCAGAAGAAAGTCTGGAAGAAATAAAATTGCACAGTTCTAAAAATATGAAGTACACATTGTAATTTTAAAAAAAGCTTAAGCCACAATTCACCTCACATGCCCTAAGTACCAATACCTCTTAATTTCATCATTAATACTCTCTAAATTGTGCAAATAGTCTTCATCTGCTGCCTCTTTCTCTTTTAACAAGTTCCATTTCTACTGGCTGCACTATTAGATCCATTTTGTTATTACTTCACTGTGAGTACTAGATTGATGCTGGTTAATTTCCTCTAGGTTAAAGTTAACACTAAATGCTTATTTGTGTTGATATCTCATTTGCATTAAAGGCCAACGGTTAGACAGTGTATTATGGAGGTCAAACAAAGAAGACCTATATTCTATATATTATATTCTATATCTTGGCAGGAAAATACTTGTAAGGCATTGGGTAAGTTCCAACCTTTTTGGATCTCAGTTCTCTCATCTTAAGAACAAATAAAACTTGTTCTAGATTATAGCCAAGCATTAAAGTCTTTAATTTTATGTCTGTAAATCTACTCATCATGCACAGCTTCATAATAGTAATCTTATCTTCTTTACCTTTCTTTATCTTTATCTTCTTTTATCTATTTGTGTTTCTTTATTAAGGGGCTTCCCAGGTGGCTCAGTGGTAAAGAACCTGCCTAACAATGTAGGAGATGTGGGTCCAATCCCTGGGTTGGTAAGATCTCCTGGAGAAGGAAATGGCAACCCACTCTAGTATTTTTGCCTGGGAAATCCCATGGACAGAGGAGTCTGGTGGGCTACAGTCCATGGGGTCACAAGAGAGTCGGACATGACTTAGCGACTTATCATCCCTTGAGATAATTTTCAAGCTTTCTCTTTTACTATTTTCACCCCTAAACACTTTCCTCTTTCATGAGATTTCAACTTAATTGTCAACACTTAATGATCAATCTCAGTTTTTTTCTAACAGTAAGTCTGACCCATCTATGACAGCTCATATTTGCTCAGCTGAATGTTTGCCACTTGCCTCAATGTTCCTATTTTCCAAGTAGACTTGTAGCCATAATAATTGATTGACTATTTTAAATCACTCCTTTCCTCTGAATCTTCCCAGAATTTATTTTATTTTTTATTTATTTACAGTTGCCATAATGTGTTTTGTTAAAGTGTCTTCCAGGTCTTAAAGTTTATTCCTTCTTTGTGGCAGAGTGAGTGGTCTTCATGAAACATTCAATTTTTTCCCTCACATTTTCCAGCCTCTTTGTAGTTAGGTAAGAGCATGTGAATATTTCAGGCTAACTGTCTGAAGAATAAGTGATGTGTCACTTCTGAGAAAAAGCATAAGAGAGTTCAACCTTCCAACTGTGTCTTCCACTAGAAGAATGCATATGTCAAATTATGACGTCTCCATTGACCTGAGTTCCCTAGGAATGCTATAGGCAAATCTCCCTAGTGGCCTAAGCCAGACATAGAATGAAAGCAAAAACAAGCCTCTGTGTTTCAAGCCACTGAAAATCTACTGCTGGTACCTAAATAATACAGTCTTCAAATTTAGTCAAATGACTTTCAGTAAGGGACCATTTCTTTCATTGATTTTATGCTTCGTTCCATACTATACAGTATAGACTTCTACAGAAATGTCAATAAATACTTTTGACTACATACCTTTTATTTTGTGTGTACATTTTCATAAACATAATTGGTCCCAGAAAATGTAATGTAGTAAAAATAAAATCAATGGTAATGATTTAAAATGCTTCCTCATACCATTTTAAGTATTTCATTTCAGAGATTTAAAAGATAAATTAAAAAGTTTTTAAAGAAAGACAGCTATCTTGTATATCTGTCAGAAATTAATCAAAGAAGCAGGACTCTTAGGAGTTATGTGATAAAGGATTTATGAAAATCAGATCTTACACAGTTTTTCCTTTATTTTCCTTCTAATTCCTAGCTGAGGGGAAGTGAAAAATTCTTTAAATTCTCCAGCCAGAACTCTGAGCCACTTTTGAAAGAGAAAGGGCTATTAAACAAGGCAAACAAGCCCAGTGAGGTATTATATTTTAATAATAGTGGCATCACTTACTGAGTGGTGTTATGCTCAGAAATGCTTTCGAAGTACTATCTCATGCTGTTACTTCAATCATGTCTGACTCTGTGCTACCCTACCAGGCTCTTCTGTCTATGGGATTCTTCAGGCAAGAATACTGGAGCAGGTTGTCATTTTCTACTCTAGAGGATTTTTCCTATCCAGGAATGAACCCATGTCTCTTATATCTACCTGCATTGGCAGGTGGGTTCTTTACCACTAGTACCACCCGGGAAGGCCCTCCCCTTCCCAAAAAATGTGGAGTAAGCATTAGTTTAGTCCCATTATCCAGACTCTGATCCACAAAGTGAAACTACTCAAGTTCACTTATCCTACAAGTAGTGGATCCAACCTCCAAACCCAGGGGATAGTCTGGTGTCCATATTCTTTATAATGAAACTAATGATTTTTAAAACTGTATTTGCTGATTTTTTAAGAAGTTTTATAATTCCACTGTTCAGTTTCTAAATATTAGTAATCAATTTTAGCAGATTCAGATGTCTCCTAAAAGAAAATCTGTTGGGGGCCAGAGTGAGGTACTCCGCCCGGATGGCAAAGGTCATGAGGAAGGAGGCTCAACATATGCAAAAGCGGGATTGAGCCTCAGGAGTCCCTCTGGAAATCCTCGAGCATCTACCCCCATAACCAGAGCCTGCCTACTTTACTACTTTGTGCTCTCACCTACACCTCTGACTTTACGGGGGGCTGTCCCCCATCACCTCTTTCGGAGAAGGAGTTAACCTAGAGCTCCAGTTAATAAAAACTCCTGGGCGTGACAAGAGTGTTTTAACCTACAAATTCCTCTGAAGGTTCTCTAGCCTGCCTGACAGGCTTGTCTGGCCACATGTGATTGCTCACAGCCTCCCAACTGTGAGAGGCACGAGATGCTTTAAATCTTCTAAAAACAGGTTCCTTAGAAAAGTTAGAAAACTATTAGTATAAGTATAATGGGCTGATTAGAAATTGTATTGGTGAAGGGTTTTTCATTTTTTGAGCCAATGTTTGTTGCTAAGACTCCACATCCCCTGCCCTTACACACATTAATGAATATATAGAAGAAATAAGTATTAACCTTTGATATTAATCACATTAGACCTTAGGCTAAATAAATTCTTTCCTTAACTAAAACCTACTATACCCTCACCCTATAGGAATGTAAATTTATTTGGGTGGCGTCTGTTTTAAGAATAATCACCCCTGAAGAAATAAGTGTCCTGGTTGACTGACCGCTGTCACAAGGAGAGGGTCATAAATTGTCAGCAGGCCCCCCTGGCCAGAAGATGATGTAACACCCCTAAGACCTCTGTATACATTTGTACGAAGCACCTGACTTTGATAAAAGTCAGGACTGCTGACCCCGCGTGACTTTTGCATAACATCTCAATGTATAAAAAAAGACCATGGAAAATAAAGAATTGGGATCAGTTTCTCGAAATACTGGTCTCCCCATGTTGCTCTCTCTCTCACCGTGGCTGAGTCTCCATCTGGAGCGCGGAACCCACCATGCTTATTAATTATGCCTGGGCTTCTAAGATCCAACCGGGGAGGCCTCAGTGTCTCCTTTCCTTTGGGAGAATGGAAGGACACCTGCGGCCTACATAAGTGGTGCAAGCTTCTTGTCTTGAAGTTTTATTGGTCTCCCACGTAAACCAAGCTACTCAGCCTCTTTTCTTCAATGAATTTTCCTACTGAGCTATCCTCATTCTATTACTCTTTACATCTTTAATTAATATCTAATTGAAGCTATTGTATCCTGATCCTCGCTGACGCCGTCCCCGCTTCGAATACCCTGGATCAGCCAGGGCTGGACCCCGGCAAAAATCTGTAAGCATTAATAAGCAAAAAGGTATAAATGTGCATATAAAATTGCTCCTTTTAAAACACAAACTGTCGTGAAATATACCTTCCCCTACAACCTGCTTTTAAAAAAGAGTTACTAATGTTCAATATCAGGTTAGAAAAAAATTATGTTTTTTTATTATGGGTACCTAGACCTTTACATCGGAGACGGAAATGGCACCCCACTCCAGCACTCTTGCCTGGAAAATCCCATGGATGGAGGAGCCTGGTGGGCTGCAGTCCATGGGGTCGCTAAGAGTCAGACAAGACTCAGTGACTTCACTTTCACTTTTCACTTTCATGCATTGGAGAAGGAAATGGCAAGCCACTCCAGTGTTCTTGCCTGGAGAATCCCAGGGACGGGGGAGCCTCGTGGGCTGCTGTCTATGGGGTTGCACAGAGTCAGACAGGACTGAAGCGACTTAGCAGACTTATACATTGATGTATCATAATCTGTTAACGAGCCCACTCTTATTAAGCATTTAGTTGTTTGCAGTCATTGCTGTTTAAGCCATTGCTATAATAAACAACCTTGTACTTACTTCATCTTGCATTCCTCCCAAGCCCCTCAGTTTTATTCGTATATCATGCTACCTCTCTGAGGACCCACATAAATCTTCTTGGCAATTATAATTCTGAGATTTTAAAAATTTTTTAAGTAAGAGCATTTTGAAATATGCCAATCTCTCACTGATGCATTTCCTACTAGACAAAGAGGTTAAACTTGAATGCTCCATTCAGAGCATTTGTTAAACCAACAGAATAAATGGGGATGATGTTTAAAAAAAAAAAAAAAAAGATGAACAGAGTTTTAGGAAACTAAAGGGTGATAATCAAGAACATATATAAAGAGATTTTTTTTCCCCCAAAGAATGAATCTCCTGGTGCTTTAGGAAAAACTACAGTGCTATTCTTTGAAACTGCTGCTGCTAAGTCGCTTCAGTCGTGTCCGACTCTGTGCTACTCCATAGACGACAGCCTACCAGGCTCCCCTGTTCCTGGGATTCTCAAGGCAAGAACACTGGAGTGGGTTGCCATTTCCTTCTCCAATGCATAAAAGCGAAAAGTGAAAGTGAAGTCACTGAGTCTTGTCTGACTCTTAGCGACCCCATGGACTGCAGCCCACCAGGCTCCTCCATCCATGGGATTTTCCAGGCAAGAGTACTGGAGTGGGTGCCATTGCCTTCTCCAATTCTTTGAAATTGCTGCTGCTGCTGCCGCTGCTAAGTCACTTCAGTCGTGTCCGACTCTGTGCGACCCCATAGACCGCAGCCCACCAGGCTCCCCCATCCCTGGGATTCTCCAGGCAAGAACACTGGAGTGGGTTGCTATTTCCTTCTCCAATGCTTGAAAGTGAAAAGTGAAAGTGAAGTCGCTCAGTCGTGTTCACGACCCCATGAACTGCAGCCTACCAGGCTCCTCCATTCGTGGGATTTTCCAGGCAAGAAGAGTACTGGAGTGGGGTGCCACTGCCTTCTTCGTCTTTGAAACTAACCTCCCATAAATGAATAACCAGATAATACACTGCTAATATACTGATAGCTGTGGTGTTGGAGAAGGCTCTTGAGAGTCCCTTGGACTGCAGGAGATCCAGCCAGTCCATTCTAAAGGAGATCAGCCCTGGGATTTCTTTGGAGGGAATGATGCTGAAGCTGAAACTCCAGTACTTTGGCCACCCCATGCGAAGAGTTGACTCATTGGAAAAGACTCTGATGCTGGGAGGGATTGTGGGCAAGAGGAGAAGGGGACGACAGAGGATGAGATGGCTGGATGGCATCACTGACTCAATAGACGTGAGTCTGAGTGAACTCCGGAAGTTGGTGATGGACAGGGAGGCCTGGCGTGCTGCCATTCATGAGGGTCCCAAAAAGTCAGACACAACTGAATGACTGAACTGAACTGAATTCTCTCACCAAACGTTTACTTGATGCCTAGGCATACTTTAAAGAGCTCTGGAATTTAGACTAATTAGGCCTATAGGTTATTTTTTCTCACCTGTATTAATAAATTATTTGGAGAGTCAATTCACAAAACTGAACATTAATTTTAAGTATTTGGGTGATACTTGTTTATATAAAGCCACAGTAATGTTATGAATGATAGCATTCTTGTTAATAACAAGGACTTTAAAAACATAATGTTTCTATTTTGTAGATTTTTATTAGTTGTATCTAGTCTGCACTGTAGATTTGTTCATCCTGGTTCCTTCTTTCTGATTATGTCAATTTCATTCTAGTGCAATCATCTCACTCTATTAAGAATAAGCTTTCTTAAATCTGTTTAAGGGCAGGTCAGCAGACTGAAATTCTTGTATATTAAAGTCAGAAGCTTAGAGGATATCCAATAAATGGTATTGCTATGATGAGGATGAAATGACATTTGCCCAAGAATTGAGACAGAGGAGAATTTAGCCTTGGATTTTTCATTGCCTATTAACTCTTTATGATCAGATGTAGAGCAATATTCAATTCTTTCCTGAAAATATCAGTAAGAAAAGATTCATTGTTATAAACCTTGGTTTAGGGATCTTCATGACATACAGATGATATAATTAAAACATTTCTCAGACAGACTAAGCTATATCTAGCTTTTACTCTCAATTCAATGACTATAAATACCTTACTGGGAATTCCTTAGCTGTTCAGTGGTTAGGGGTCTGAGCTCTCACTGCCATGGGCTAGATTTCAGTCCACAGTCCGGGAACTAAAATGTCACAAGCCATGCAAATAGACCAAAATAAAAAACGGAAAAGACTTCACTGAGTGAAGCTATAATCTTAAGGATAAAAGAGCAGAGCTAAAAGAGAGTGAACACAGAAAATCTTTATCTTCCTCAAGAAAACAGTACCATTCAATTATGAACTCATTATTCAAATATTTATTGTGGGCCTACTTCATGCCAGGTACTAGGACAGGAGTTGATGGTACATAAAGATAAAGCATGATCCATGTTTCTGTCTAGTAAGAAACATGTATATAAAAAATTAATATTATGGAATAGTACAGATATAATAATAATAATTTTCAAAACTGATAGCCAGAATGGCCAACGTGTTTCTTTTTATCCTCCAAACCTCACAGGTAAGTGATAGCTTTGAGAGCACGGTTTAGAAGGGTTTGGAACTGAGTCAAAAATGTGATCAATTGGTGATGATTGCCATAGATATGGGATGGAGAAGGTCCACCGCATGTTGTCTATTTTCTCTCTTTACTCTGTGGTGTAGATTAGGTTTACACAGAGAAGGGTGGTGCTCTGATGTTTTAGAAAAGAGTTGACATCTATAAAAGCCTTGAAAATTGGACCTCAATATGGCAAAGGTGGTTAAGGTCAGTCAAAGAAGAAGAAAATTGTGAAGAAAGTCAAACAGCTTCAGTGTTAAAGTTAGAACTCTCCAGGACTAGAAAGTAGATTGGAAAGGAAGCAGGGTGAGTGACAGACTAGAGAGTCCAATAGGAGTCAAGCACAGGTTCCATTTTGTGTATGCTGAGGAGTTGGAACATAATCCCATAGGACAGTGTGCCTGGAAGATGTAGTCCATAGAATACTGACGAGTATCAGAATTATCTGAGATGTTTGTTGAAGCAACCAAATCAGAGCTGAGAATCATCATTTTGCACAAGCTTTCTAGGTTATTAATAGTTGGAAGCCCACAGTAGGAAACTATTACAGCATGAGACCAATACTCTTCAGGAAATGTTCATGCTGAGCAGCTAACTCATGTGTTCACAAATACTTCCCACCTAGAGATGGGCCAGGCTGCTGTTCACTATGAGCACCTGTGTTCATACCCCCTTAGCATGCCCTTTACAAGCGAAGCTGCAGCAGCATTTCCAGCTCATTAATTTTATTGTAGTTAGTAAGAACCATTAGTCTAGCAGGCAAATTATAACACTAGAATTTAATTGTAATTGGAAATATGTACCCAGTATAATTTGAACATTTTTGGGGAAATTGGAGCAAAAGGAGATATTTCATCCTAGTCAGAAACATATTTTCAGCAGTGGTGATAAAACGCTTTAGCAAGAGAATAATTCGCTGCCATCAGGATGGTCCAGATTACAGCTGGGTTTGCAAGAGTCACCTACTTTGACTTGCAGATATTTTCTGGTTAATTATAGAAAGCATAGGGAAAAAACTCTATGTAATGAACTCCCCTAGTTCAGTAAAAGCACATTTGTAGTAAATAGCCCACAACTAATGGAGATTAATTTCCTGTTTACATATACATATAGCATTTTCCCCAATTTTTCTTTTTCTTTTTCATTTTCCTTTTTTTTTTTTTTTATTTTATGCAGGTTTGTAAAATGCAACTTGACATCTTGAGTAGAAAAGAAAAGAAAATGATGAGAGTTGGGATTTAACTCTATAAAAATATTATTTTTCTTATTGTTTTAGCTTAAATATTTATTCTCTTCATAACATCTATCAACACTGATTCACCTATTCACTCATTTATTCTAAGAATAGTTATTGCCTCCTTGAAAGGTATTGAGGACAATATTGTGGGCAAGAAAAAACTGGATTTCTGTCCTTGTAGAACTCTGTATTCAAAAGAGGGGACAGCTATTAATCAAATAACCAAACACCTATGTGTCTAATTTTAACTATAATAAATGCTTTGCAGGGAATTCACATAATGTCATGGGAATATCAAACAGGGGAAACAAAACACATTTTTAAGGTTATGGAAAAAAGTCCCTAGAGAGTGACAGTTGATTTTGAGTTGTGAACTATGTGTAAATAGTTATAAATTTGGGGCACAGGAGTGGATTCTAAGTAAGTTCAGTTCAGTTCAGTCGCTCAGTCGTGTCCGACTCTTTGCGACCCCATGAATCGCAGCACACCAGGCCTCCCTATCCATCACCAACTCCCGGAGTTCACTCAAACTCACGTCCATCGAGTCAGTCATGCCATCCAGCCATCTCATCCTCTGTCATCCCCTTCTCCTCCTGCCCCCAATCCCTCCCAGCATCCGAGTCTTTTCCAGTGAGTCAACTCTTCGCATGAGGTGGCCAAAGTACTGGAGTTTCAGCTTCAGCATCATTCCTTCCAAAGAAATCCCAGGGCTGATCTCCTTCAGAATGGACTGGTTGGATCTCCTTGCAGTCCAAGGGACTCTCAAGAGTCTTCTCCAACACCACAGTTCAAAAGCATCAATTCTTCGGGGCTCAGCTTTCTTCACAGTCCAACTCTCACATCCATACATGACCACTGGAAAAAAAGGGCAGTTTATATTTGCAGGCTAGGAAGACAATAATTTTAAGGAACAATAAATGTGAGTGAGGGAGAAGAGCTTGTATAAATTGAGGATGTAGAGCCATGTAGAGACTGGGCAGTCCAAAGTCTTTATAGCCATATAAAATATTTAACTGTTTTATTCACACACACTAAATTACTTAGAAGAAAAGTACATTTGCTTTCACATAGTTTTACATAAAATTTCCTCAATCCTTTACTGAGCTTGTCTTAAAAATTCCTGATATGATCAATTATTAATTTCCCAAAAGCTTGGTGAGGTGAGGTTTCAATGTTACATGAAGAAGAATTTCAGTAGTATTGTATATTTTAGTAGAGGATTGAACCAAAAGACAAATGATTGATAATAATAAGTAATAGAATAATAGGTAAATTAAAAATTAGTTTTATTTAAAAAGTTAGTTTTATTGATGCAGTGTGCCAAAGATTTTCATTATCACATTAAGTTTCATGTCCATATGCTCATAGTCCCAGAAAGGAATGTGTTTGAAATACATACATATATGATAATTGCATATAGATCTATAGCTACAGGAACAAAAGTGAAAATAAAAAATACAGCTATTCATATTCAATTTAAAAAATACAGATGGTTGAGTCATTTATGTGTTAATTTTAAAAATATACTTATCTGGACTTCCAGTTTTATTTCTCCCTCTTGCATTTCAGAATTTAGAACATACATACACAGAGGGAAAAAACATAACCATGCTTTGGCATTACTCAAAGTGTTTAATTAGTTAAAGGATAAACATTGTCATTTACTTTTTCAGCCCTGTAGGCAAAGTTTGCATTATTTAAAGAAAAGAGAATGAATTGCTGAGCAATAAGTGGGTGATTCAGAGCTGTATAAATACACCTCCCGGAGTATTCAAATTCTTATCTTTCATCAAACTCAAGATTGAGAGTCAGAATTATATGGACCATTTCCCCATCTTGCCACTTTGCCATCTGTCCTAAAATAATGATTATTTTCTACAACAATTGCATTGTGGAATCTTCATTAAGAAACAAACCACTACTTGGAACAATTAGGATGGCATTGAGGCTGTTGGCCCAACAAAGTGCATTATTCACAAATCCCACATGCTCCACATATGTTGGTTCCTCTGCAGAAAGAAGGAGTCTGTAGTTTTACCCTAGACTTGAGAGCTTAGAATTAAGACCAGTAATTTAAGTAAAGCAAGCCAAACATCAATTTTCATTAAGAAGCAAAAGTCAAGGTCTTAAAATCTCCTTAATTGTGGCAGCAACTGGAGAATTAGATACTTTCACTTTACTGATGTGTTCATCGACCATCAGTTCAGTTCAGTTCAGTCAGTTAGTCCTGTCTGACTCTGCAACCCTATGGACTGCAGTACACCAGGCTTCCCCATCCATCACCAACTCCCAGAGCTTGCTCAAACTCATGTCCATCAAGTCGGTGATGACATCCAACCATCGCATCCTCTATCATCCCCTTTTCCTCCTGCCTTCAAACTGTCCCAGAATCAGGGTCTTTTCAAGTGAGTCACTTTGCATATGTCGGCCAAAGTATTGGAGCTTCAGCTTCAGCGTCAGTCCTTCCAATGAATATTCAGGACTGGTTTCCTTTAGGATTGACTGATTTGATCTCCTTGCAGTCCAAAGGACTCTCAAGAGTCTTCTCCAACACCACAGTTCAAAAACATCAATTCTTAAGTGCTCAGCTTTCTTTATGGCCCAATTTTCACATCCATACATGACTACTGGAAAAACCATAGCTTTGAATATACAGACCTTTGTCGGCAAAGTGGTGTCTAGATTTGTCACAACTTTTCTTCCAAGGAACAAGTGTTTTTAATTTCATGGCTGCAGCCGCCATCTGCAATGATTTTGGAGCACCCCCCAAAATAAACTCTCTCACTGTTTCCATTGTTTTTAAATTTATACGTCATGAAGTAATGGGACCAGAAGCCATGATCTTAGTTTTCTGAATGTTGAGGTTTAAGCCAGCTTTTCACTCTCCTCTTTCACTTTCATCAAGAGGCTCTTTAGTTCTTCTTTGCTTTCTGCCATAAGGGTGGTGTCATCTGCATATCTGAGGTTATTGATATTTCTCCTGGCAATCTCAATTCCAGCCCGTGTTTCATCCAGCCCAGCATTTTGCATGATATATTCTGCATATAAGTTAAATAAGAAAGGTGAAAACATACAGCCTTGACTTACTCCTCTCTCAATTTGGAAACAGTTTGTTGTTCGATATCCAGTTCCAACTGTTGCTTCTTGACCGGCATACAGATTTCTCAGGAGGCAGGCAAGGTGAAATAGTATTCCCATCTCTTTAAGAATTTACCACAGTTTGTTGTGATCCACACAGTCAATATCTACATTGATGGTAGACCATTATATCTACTACTGTGGGCAAGAATCCCTTAGAAGAAATGGAGTAGCCATCATGGTCAACAAGAGTCCGAAATGCAGTACTTGGATGCAATCTCAAAAACAACAGAATAAACTCTGCTTGTTTCCAAGGCAAACCATTCAATATCATCGTAATCCAAGTCCATGCCCTGACCAGTAATGCTGAAGAAGCTGAAGTTGAATGGTTCTATGAAGACCTACAAGACCTTTTAGAACTAACAGCCAAAAGAAATGTCCTTTTCATTATAGTGGCGGGGAATGCAAAAGTAGGAATCAAGAAACACCTGGAGTGACAGGCAAATTTGGCCTTGAAGAACAGAATGAAGCAGGGCAAAGTCTAATAGAGTTTTGTCAAGAGAATTCACTGGTATAGCAAACACCCTCCTCCAACAACACAAGAGAATACTGTACACATGGACATCACCAGATGGTCAACACAGAAATCAGATTGATTATATTCATTGTAGCCAAAGATGGAGAAGCTCTATACAGTCAGCAAAAACAAGACTGGGAGCTTACTGTGGCTCAGATCATGAACTCCTTATTACCAAATTCAGACTTAAATTGAAGAAAGTGGGGAAAACCACTAGACCCTTCAGGTATGACCTAAATCAAATCCCTTACAATTATACAGTGGAAGTGAGAAATAGATTTAATGGACTAGATGTGATAGACAGAGTGCCTGATGAACTATGGATGAAAGTTCATGACATTGTACAGGAGACATGGATCAAGACCATCTGCAAGAAAAAGAAATGCAAAAAAGCAAAATGGCTGTCTGAGTGAAAAACAGCAGTGAAAAGAGAAGTGAAAAGCAAAGGAGAAAAGGAAAGATATACCAATTTGAATGCAGAGTTCCAAAGAATAGCAAGAAGAGATAAGAAAGCCTTCTTCAGCAATCAATGTAAAGAAATAGAGGAAAACAGTAGAATGGAAAATACTAGAGATCTCTTCAAGAAAATGAGTGATACCGAGGGAACATTTCATGCAAAGATGGGCTCAGTAAAGGACAGAAATGGTATGAACCTAAAAGAAGCAGAAGATATTAAGAAGACGTGGCAAGAAAACACAGAAGAACTGTACAAAAAAGATCTTCACGACCCATATAATCATGATGGTGTGATCACTCACCTAGAGCCTGACATCCAGGAATGTGAAGTCAAGTGGGCATTAGGAAGCATCACTACAAACCAAGCTAGTGGAGGTGATGGAATTCCAGTTGAGCTATTTCAATTCCTGAAAGATGACACTGTGAAAGTGTTGCTCTCAATATGTCAACAAATTTGGAAAACTCAGCAGTGGACACAGGACTGGAAAAAGGTGAGTTTTCACTCCAACCCAAAGAAAGGCAATGCCAAAGAATGCTCAAACTACTGCACAATTGCACTCATCTCACATGCTAGTAAAGTAATGCTCAAAATTCTCCAAGCCAGGCTTCAGCTATACATGAACCATGAACTTCCAGATATTTAAGCTGGTTTTAGAAAAGGCAGAGGAACCAGAGATCAAGTTGCCAACATCTGATGGATCATGGAAAAAGCAAGAGAGTTCCAGAAAAACATCTATTTCTGCTTTATTGACTATGCCAAAGCCTTTGACTGTGTGGATCACAAGAAACTGTGGAAAATTCTGAAAGAGATGGGAATACCAGACCACCTGATCTGCCTCTTGAGAAATCTGTATGCAGGTCAGGAAGCAACAGTTAGAACTGGACATGGAACAACAGACTGGTTCCAAATAGGAAAAGGAGTACGTCAAGGCTGTATATTGTCACCCTGCTTATGTAAGTTATATGCAGAATACATCATGAGAAACACTGGGCTGGATGAACCCCAAGCTGGAATTAAGATTGCCAAGAGAAATATCAATAACCACAGATATGCAGATGACACCACCCTTATGGCAGAAATTGAAGAGGAACTAAAAAGCCTCTTGATGAAAGTGAAAGAGGAGAGTGAAAAGGTTGGCTTAAAGCTCAACATTCAGAAAACGAAGATCATGGCATCCAGTCCCATCACTTCATGGCAAATAGATGGGGAAATAGTGGAAACAGTAGTTGACTTCATATTTCTGGGCTCCAAAATCACTGCAGATGGTGATTGCAGCCGTGAAATTAAAAGACGCTTACTCCTTGGAAGGAAAGTTATGACCAACCTAGATAGCATATTAAAAAGCAGAGACATTACTTTGTCAAAAAATGTCCATCTAGTCAAGGCCATGGTTTTTCCAGTAGTCATGTATGGGTGTGAAAGTTGGACTATAAAGAAAGCTGAGCACATAATTGGTGCTTTTCAAATATTGAGAGTCCCTTAGACTGCAAGGAGATCCAACCAATCCATCCTAAAGGAGATCAGTCTCGGGTGTTCATTGGAAGGACTGATGTTGAAGCTGAAACTCCAATACTTTGGCCACCTGATGTGAAGAGCTACTCATTTGAAAAGACCCTGATGCTGGAAAAGATTGAAGGCAGGAGTAGAAGGGGATGACAGAGGATGAGGTGGTTGGATGGCATCACCAACTCAATGGACATGAGTTTGGGTAAACCCCAGGAGCTGGTGATGGACAGGGAGGCCTGGCGTGCTGTGGTTCATGGGGTCACAAAGAGTCGGACATGACTGAGCGACTGAACTGAACTGAACTGAACACAGTCAAAAGCTTTGGAGTTTTTAATAAAGCAAAAGTAAATGTTTTTCTTGAATTGTTTTGCTTTTTTCATTATCCCATGGATATTGGCAATTTGATCTCTGGTTCTTCTGCCTTTTTAAAAATCCTGCCTGAACATCTGGAAGTTCTTGGTTCATGTGAAGCCTTGCTTGGAGAATTTTCAGCATTTACTTTGCTAGCATGTGAGATGAGTGCAAGTGTGCAATTGTTTGAACTTTTTGGCATTGCCTTTCTTTGGTATTGGGATGAAAACTGACCATTTCCAGTCCTGTGGCCACTGCTGAGATTTACAAATTTTCTGGCATATTGAGTGCACTACTTTAACAGCATCATCTTTTAGGATTTGAAATAGCTCAACTGTTATTCCTCGGAGAAGGCAATGGCACCCCACTCCAGTACCCTTGCCTGGAAAATCCCATGGGCAGAGGAGCCTGGTAGGCTGCGGTCCATGGGGTCGCTAAGAGTCGGACAGGCCTAGGCAACTTCACTTTCACTTTTCACTTTCATTCATTGGAGAAGGAAATGGCAACCCACTCCAGTGTTCTTGCCTGGAGAATCCCAGGGACAGCAGAGCCTGGTGGGCTGCCGTTTATGGGGTCGCACAGAGTCAGACACGACTGAAGCGGCTTAGAAGCAGCACCAGCAGCAACTGTTATTCTATCACCTCCACTAGCTTTGTTCACTGTGATGCTTCCTAAGGCCCCCATGACTTCGCATTCCAGGATATCTGGCTCTACGTGAGTGATCACCACCACGTGATTACCTGTGTCATGATGAACTTTTTTGTATAGTTCTTCTGTGTATTCTTGCCACCTCTTCTTAGTGGCACCTCTTCTTCTGCTTCTGTTAGGTCCATATCATTTCTGTCCTTAATTGTGCCCATCTTTACATGAAATATTCCCTTGGAGTCTGTAATTTTCTTGAAGAGATCTCTAATCTTTCCCATTCTATTGTTTTCCTCTATTTCTTTGCACTGATCCCTGAGAAAGGCTTTCTTGTCTCTTCTTGCTATTCTTTGGAACTCTGCATTAAAATAGGTATATCTTTCCTTTTCTCCTTTGCCTTTCTGTTCTCTTCTTTTCACAGCTATTTGTAAGGCCTCCTCAGACAGCCATTTTGCCTTTTTGCATTTCTTTTTCTTGGGGAAGATCTTGATCACTGCCTCCTGTACAATGTCACAAACCTCCATCCATAGTTCTTCAGGCACTCTCTATCAGATTTAATCCCTTCAATCTGTTTGTCACTTCCACTGTATAATCATAAGGGATTTGCTTTAGGTCATATCTGAATGGTCTAGTGGTTTTCCCTATTTTCTTCAATGAATCTGAATTTTACAACAGGGAGTTTATGATCTGACCTTGGTCAGCTCCAGTCTTGTTTTTGCTGAGTGTATAGAGTTTCTCTATCTTGGGCTGCAGAGAATGTAATGAGTCTGATTTCAGTATTGACCATTGGTGATGTCCATGTTTAGAGTCTTCTCTTGTGTTGTTGGAGGAGGGTCTTTGCTATGACCAGTGTGTTCTCTTGGCAAAACTCTATTAGCCTTTACCCTGCTTCATTTTGTTCTCCAAGGCCAAGCTTGCATGTTACTCCAGGTATCTCTTGACTTCCTACTTTTGCATTCCAGTCCCCTGTGATTAAAATTACATCTCTTTCTGGTGTTAGTTCTAGAAAGTCTTGTAGGTCATCATAGAACCATCAACCTCAGCTTTTTCAGCATTAGTGTTGGGGCATAGACTTGGATTACTGTGATGTTGAATGGTTTTCCTTGGAAATGAACAGAGATCATTCTGTCGCTTATGAGATTGCACCCAAGTACTGCATTTCAGACTCTTTTGTTGACTATGAGGGCTATTCCATTTCTTCTCAGGGATTCTTGCCCACAGTAGTAGATATAATGGTCATCTGAGTTAAATTCACCCATTCCAGTCCTTTTTAGTTCACTGATGCCTAAAATGTCGATGTTCACTCTTGCCATCTTCTGTGTGACCACTTCCATCTTACGTTAATTCGTGGACATAACATTCAAGATTCTCATGCAATATTGTTCTTTACAACATCAAAATTTACTTCCATCACCAGTCACACCCAAAACTGGGCATTGTTTTCACTTTGGGTCCATCTCTTCATTCTTTCTGGCGTTATTTCTCCACTCTTCTGCAGTAACATATTGGGCATGTACCGACCTGGGGAATACATCTTTGAGTGTCATATCTTTTTGCCTTTTCATTTTGTTCATGGGGTTCTCAAGGCAAGAATACTGAAGTGGTTTGCCATTTCCTTCTTCAGTAGACCACGTTTTGTCAGAACTCTCCACCATGACCTATCTGTCTTGGGTGGCCCTGCACGGCATGACTCATAGTCTCATTGAGTTAGACAAGGCTCTGATCCATGTGATCAGTTTGGTTAGTTTTCTGTGACTGTGGTTTTCTTTTTATTGCCGTCTGATGGATAAGGATAGTTCTATTTAAAGCTTCCTATTTGACTCTTACTCTTTTTCTTTGTACTCTGCTGTCAGCAATTACAGGTGTCTTTTGGAGTGGCTTACAATCACTGAAATAAGTGAGAGATTTTATGTGTTTGACAATCTAATAATGTCACACTGTACTACTTCTCCCTAAGAATTGATATACATCTAGATGATATAAATATTAGCTAAGTGTATTAGATTAGTGTTCTCTTTACTCCTTTGTTCAGGAGTATGCAGTCAATACCTGCATAGCATACAGGCTTATCATGACGGGCCTTGAAAAGAAAGGGTTGCTTAAGTAACTGGGAGATGATTGTGCTTCTGTATTGTTAAGTAATAATAGAGAGAAACAAAATAGATTTCATCAAGCTTATTGTTTTATTTTCTGGTGTATTATTTATTTTTTTTTTGCTTACATTCTGTTTGCTGCTGTTTGGCAGTGAATAAAAGTAGGACGTGTAATAAACAAAACATTTCCTGTACCTAAATTCTTCTGTGAATTCTTTTTGTTTAAAGACTTAAATTATTTAATTATAAAATTTCATGTTTCTAATCACTAAAAGAAGTATCTGTGATGTTTTTGGTCAATTCGAGTACAGAACACAAGGTCAGTATGGAAACAATGGTGGGTTGACATATTTTATCCTTTGCAAATTTTTTTTGCCTTCGCAAAAATTTAGTGTTCTTCTAAATCCAATATAATATTCTAATGGAGAGTATAAAGAATTAAGAAGAATTCTTAATTCTTTTCATAATATGGGCTTCCCTGGTGGCTCGGATGGTAAAGAATATGCCTGCAATGAGGGAGACCCAGGTTCAATCCTTGGGGTGGGAAGTTCCCTTGGAGTAGGGTATGGCAACCCACTCCAGTATTCTTGCCTGGAGAATCTCCATGGACATATGAATCTGATGGGCTGCAGTCCATGGGGTTATAAAGAGTCAGGCACGACTGAGCAACACATACACACAGGGAAATGCAAATCTACTTCTCTCTTGCAATGGATAGTAATTAGGAATTTCATTTTCCAAAAATAATCTACAAAATTATTATTTTATAAATAGCAGTTGTTCTTTCTTAAAATGGAAACAAAAACTAACATATCTAATAATCATGCTTTTTCAACTTTAAATTAAAAATGCCATCAAGAAAATTCTAAGATGGTGGCATAGGAAGACCCTGAGCTTATCTCTCCCACAGACACACTGAATGTATACCTACATATAGGGCAATTTCTGTTAAAGACTTGAAGGATGATAAAACATCATCTAAAGGGTATTATGTTAACTGAAATAAGTTAGACAGAGAAAAGCAAGTACTATATGACTTCATTTATATGTGGTATCTAAACAGCAAAGGAGACACAGATATATAGAACAGTCTCTTGGACTCTGTGGAAGAAGGTGGTGGTGGGATGATTTGAGAAAATAGTATTGAAACATGCATATTATCATATGTGAAACAGATCCCCAGTCCAGGTTCAATGTATGAGACAAGGTGCTCAGGGCTGGAGCACTGGGATGACCCTGAGGGATGGAATGAGGAGGGAGGTGGAAGGGGGTTTCAGGATGGGGAACACATGTATACCCATGGCTGATTCATGTCAATGTATCGCAAAACCCACTACAATATTGTAAAGTAATTAGCCTCCAATTAAAATAAATAAATAAATAAAACACACAACAAAGGAACAAACAAAAGAGAAACAGACTCATAGATAGAATCATAGAAACAGAAACTGGTGGTTGTCAGACAAAAGGTGATGGAGGAATGGACAAAATAAGCAAAGTGAATTAAGAGTTTCAAACTTCCAACCCTAAAATATGTAAGTCGGGGATGTAATGTAAACATAGAGAATGTAGTCAATAGTATTACAACAGCTTTGTATGGTGATGGTAACTTTTTATTGCATTGGTCATTTCATAATATACAAATACATCAAATTGCTATGTTGTACATCTACATCTAATGTAGTTAGTATGTATGCTAATTATAACTCAATGAAAATACAGTCAAATGTAAGTGAAATAAAGTTTCACCCATTAAGATAGTTATTATAAAAATAGAAAATAAGTGTTGGAAGAAAATTGGAACTCTTGAGCACTGGTAGCATGAATGTAAAATGGTACATATACTTTGAAAAATGGTATAGCCACCCAACAAAAATTAAAAACAGAATTATCATGTTATCCAGCAATTCCACTTCTGGGTATATATATTCAAAAGAACTGAAAGCATGGACTAGACCCAGGTTCTCAGCAGCATTAGTCACAATAGCTGAAAGGTGAAAGCAACTTAAATGCCCATGAATGGATGAATGGATAAACAAAATGTGGCCTATACATACAAAGGAACGTAATTCAGCCTCCAAAATGAAGGATATTCTGAAAAATGCTACAACATGGATGAAACTTGAAAACATGCTGATAGGTGAAACAAGCTAGTCACAAAAGTCAAGTAATGTATATTCCACTTACATGAGGTACCTAAAGGAGTCAAATTCATAGTGACAGGAAATGAAACAGTGGTGGCCAAGGATAGGAGGGAAGATGGATGGAGAGGTACTGAAAAGTATTTTATATTTGCAGGATAAATTGAGTTTCAGGGATGGATGGTGGTGATGGATGCACAGCAGTGTAAATGTACTGAAAAGCACTGAGCTGTACACTTGAAAATGGTCGAAATGGTAAAAATGTTTATATATATTTTACCACAGTTTTAAATTAAAAATGAAAAATTTTTAAATGGTGAAATAAGATGAAAATCCTTGTTCTTTCTTATAAAGTACATGAATGAACTCACATGTGATTGAGTTTTCTGGCTATGTTAATACGTAATATGTATCTTGGGCTTCCCAGGTGACACTAGTGGTAAATAACCTACTTGCCAAAGCAGGGTTGATCCCTGGGAAGATCCCTCAGAGGAAGAAATAGCAGCCCCCTCCAGTATTCTTGCCTGGAGAATCCCCATGGACAGAGAAGCTGGGCAGGCTATAGTCCATGGGGTTACAAAGAGTTGGACACATCTGAAGCGACTTAGCAGGCACATTTACAGATAAAATAACAGAATTGAATATGAAATCACCTTGCTTCTACTGGTTAGAAATTCCTTTGTGCTCTCTCTGATCCACCTGCCTGACTTTTTTTAGAGCTCATCCAGCTACTGAGAACTGTATAGACATAACCTGAACAAGAAATTTTGAGCTTCCATGAGTGGTTTCCTTGTAAGAGCCTGTGCTTGATCAGGTGAAGCAGCAGGAAGCCACAGACTACTGAAAGTGGAGAAATAGAATGCTATTAAAAATTAAAAATTAGAGAAACCAATCCATTTGCAAACATGATAGTGACTGTGTTAAATACATCTGGAAACACAGAACAAAATGTTAATAAGAGCTATTCATTTTTGTTCTTTTAAATTATGTATATTTTCAATTTTGTACATAATGAGCATTCCGTAATGAAAAATTGAGAGGAGGAAAAAGCAGCAGAAGAATAAAAAAATAAAACGTAGTTGGTTTTAACATTGTGTGATGCTAATAGCCTGATAAATATGGATTCTTTGGGAGTCATATCTCAGGCATTTTATGACCTTATTTCTAACTGAAAGAGTCCTTTTTACACGAACGTTGTCCTCTATCAAAGTTAACAGTGAGCTATATTTAGTACCATCTGCAGATTTCATGAATGTGTGTTTTCTTTCTTTTTTGGATGATTAACATAAGATGTGGTAAATATGCTACTGCTGCTGCTGGTAAGTCACTTCAGTCGTGTTTGACTCTGTGTGACCCCACAGACGGCAGCCCACCAGGCTCCCCCATCCCTGGGATTCTCCAGGCAAGAACACTGGAGTGGGTTGCCATTTCCTTCTCCAATGCATGAAAGTGAAAAGTGAAAGTGAAGTCGCTCAGTTGTGTCTGACTCCTAGCGACTCCATGGACTGTAGCCCACCAGGCTCCTCCGTCCATGGGATTTTCCAGGCAAGAGTATTGGAGTGGGGTGTGATTGCCTTCTCTGGTGATAAATATGAGGTCTCACCAATCTCTATAGCATCCTACTTGATAGTTCCCCTTTATCCATTAAGAATGGTCATTACATCTAATATTCTCTTTATCACTTCAGTCAGTCAGTTCAGTCGCGTGCTACTCTTTGCGACCCCATGAATCGCAGCATGCCAGGCCTCCCTGTCCATCACCAAATCCCAGAGTTCAGGCAAACTCATGTCCATCGAGTCGG
Organism: Bos mutus; assembly: GCF_027580195.1. Taxonomy (NCBI): domain Eukaryota; kingdom Metazoa; phylum Chordata; class Mammalia; order Artiodactyla; family Bovidae; genus Bos; species Bos mutus. The sequence goes on along the minus strand of NC_091618.1, from coordinate 94,331,582 downwards.
TGATGCCATCCAGCCATCTCATCCTCTGTTGTCCCCTGTTCCTCCTGCCCCCAATCCCTCCCAGCATCAGAGTCTTTTTCAATGAGTCAACTCTTCGCATGAGGTGGCCAAAGTACTGGAGTTTCAGCTTTAGCATCAGTCCTTCCAATGAACGCCCAGGACTGATCTCCTTTAGGACTGGTTGGATCTCCTTGCACTCCAAAGAACTCTCAAGAGTCTTCTCCAACACCACAGTTCAAAAGCATCAATTCTTGGGGGTTCAGCTTTCTTCACAGTCCAACTCTCACGTCCATACATGACCACTGAAAAACAATAGCCTTGTCTAGTGGGACCTTTGTTGGCAAAGTAATGTCTCTACTTTTGAATATGCTATCTAGGTTGGTTATAACTTTCCTTCCAAGGAGTAAGCGTCTTTTAATTTCATGGCTGCAGTCACCATCTGCAGTGATTTTGGAGCCCCAGAAAATAAAGTCTGACACTGTTTCCACTGTTTCCCTATCTATTTCCCATGAAGTGATGGGACCAGATGCCATGATCTTCATTTTCTGAATGTTGAGCTTTAAGCCAACTTTTTCACTTTCCTCTTTCACTTTCATCAAGAGACTTTTTAGGTCCTCTTCACTTTCTGCCATAAGGGTGGTGTCATCTGCACATCTGAGGTTATTGATATTTCTCCCGGCAATCTTGATTTCAGCATGTGCTTCTTCCCGCCCAGCGTTTCTCATGATGTACTCTGCATATAAGTTAAATAAGCAGGGTGACAATATACAGCCTCAACATACTCCTTTTCCTATTTGGAACCAGTCTGTTGTTCCATGTCCAGTTCTAACTGTTGCTTCCTGACCTGCATATAGGTTTCTCAATAGGCAGTTCAAGTGGTCTGGTATTCCCATCTCTTTCAGAATTTTCCAGTTTATTGTGATCCACACAGCTTTTAATTCAGAGCTCTGTTTCTTTTCTTTTCTTTTTTTAGCTGCACAGTGTGGCATAGCTCTGTTTCAGAAGAAGATTGATAGGCCTTCTCTGAGAAATTATGAGATTATTAATTTACATTGGAAGGACTGATGCTGAAGCTGAAGCTCCAATACTTTGTCCACCTGATGCAAAGAGCCAACTCATTGGAAAACACCCTGATGCTGGGAAAAATTGAAGGCAGGAGGAGAAGGGAATGACAGAGGATGAGATGGTTCGATGGCATCACTGATTCAATGGGCATGAGTACAGGAGATGGTGAAGGACAGGGAAGCCTGGTGTGCTGCAGTTTATGGGTCACAAGGAGTCTGGCACAATGTAGTGACTGAACAACAACAGTACCTTCCTTAATGTGAAGCATGTAACACTGACAAAAACCAGGAAACGGACATTGCTCTGTTCCTCTAAATTACCTTGGAATACCACACCTGCCATAGTAGAACTCCCCTTGATTGAGGCTGATGCTGAATATTCCAGAGAATCACAGTATCTACTAAAATGGATTTTTGAGGGTGACCATACATGATGGATTTAAATTTGGTTTTCAAAAACTGAATTGAAGCTGCCTGTAGACATAAGGCTTTTGAGAAATAAAACAGTATTAACAATTTGAATAGTGTTTCTCATTACTTATATTGCTTATATTTCATTAATGTAGGCTATAAGATATGCTATTTTTTAGCATGGAAATAATCGACAATTGATCCCCTAGAGGAGGAAATGGCAACCCACTCCAGTATTCTTGCCTGGAGAATCCCCATGAACAGGGGAGTCCAGTGGGCTACAGTCCACGGGGCTGCAAAGAGTCAGACACGACTGAGTGACTAAGCACAGTACATCACTGTATATAAACAATAAGACCCAATAGTTTGAGTGTTTCTTTGTGCAGGTACTATGCTAACCATTTGCATGTGTTATTTAATCATTAAAATAACTCTATGAGGTAGGTACTACTATTATTAAATTAATAATATTATTAAAATACAGATTGAATGCAGAAACTGAATGCTTCATAGTTTGTCTCAATTCACAGAGCTGTTACGTGGAAGAGCTGGGAATTAAACTCAAACCTGTTGGATGTCTGACCATAATCATCTTCTATAAAGGCAGAGGGATTATGGGATTTTGTTTGCTTTGGTAAGCATACGATCCTCAGTTCAGTTGATCAGTTATGTCTGACTTTTTGTGACCCAATGGATGGCAGCACACCAAGCTTCCCTGTCTATCACCAACTCCTGGAGTTTACTCAAACTCATGTTCATCAAATCGGTCATGACATCAACCATCTCATCCTCTGTCGTCCCCTCTCCTCCTGCCTTCAACTTTCCCAGCATCAGGGTCTTTTCAAATGAGTCAGTTCTTCACATCATGTGGCCAAAGTATTGGAGTTTCAGCTTCAGTATCCATTTTTCCACTGAATATTCAGGACTGATTTCCTTTAGGATGGACTGGTTGGATCTCCTTGCAGTCCAAGGGACTCTCAAGAATCTTCTCCACACCATAGGTCAAAAGCATCAATTCTTTGGAACTCAGCTTTCTTTATAGTCCAACTCTCACATCCATACATGACTACAGGAAAAACCATAGCTTTGACTAGACAGACCTTTGTTGACAAAGTAATGTCTCTGCTTTTCAATATGCTGTCTCAGTTGGTCATAACTTTCCTTCCAAGGAGCAACCATCTTTTAATTTGTTGGCTGCAGTCACCATCTGCAGTGATTTTGGAGCCCCAGAAAATAAAGTCTGTCACTGTTTCCATTGTTTCCCCATCTATTTGCCACGAAGTGGTGGGACCTATGCCATGATGTTAGTTTTCTGAAGGTTGAGCTTTAAGACAACTTTTTCACTCTCCTCTTTCACTTTCATTATGAGGCTCTTTAGTTCTTCCTTGCTTTCTGCCATAGGGTGGTGTCATCTGCATATCTGAGGTTATTGATATTTCTCTTGGCAATCTTGATTCCAGCCTGTGCTTCATCCAGCCGGGCATTTTGCATGATGTACTCTGCATATAAGTTAAATGAACAGGCTGACACTATACAGCCTTGACATACTCCTTTCTGATTTGGAACCAGTCTGTTGTTTCATGTCCAGTTCTAACTGTTGTTTCTTGACCGGCACACAGATTTCTCAGGAGGCAGGCAAGGTGGTCTGGTATTCCTATCTCTTTAAGAATTTTCCACAGTTTGCTGCGATCCAGTCAAATGCTTTGGCATATTCAATAAAGCAAAAGTAGATGTTTTTCTGGAACTCCCTTTCTTTTTTGATGATCCAACAGATGCTGGCGATTTGATCTCTGGTTCCTCTGCCTTTTCTAAATCTAGGTTGGACATCTGGAAGTTCAAGTTCATGTATTGTTGAAGCATTTTCAGCATTACCTTCTAGTGTGTGAGATGAGTGCAGTTGTGCAGTTGTTTGAACATTCTTTGACATTGTCTTTCTTTGGAACTGGAAAGAAAACGGACCATTTCCAGTCCTGTGGCCACTGCTGAGTTTTACAAATTTTCTGGCATATTGAGTGCACCACTTTAACAGCATTATCTTTTAGGATTTGAAATAGGTCAATTGTTATTCCATCACCTCCACTAGCTTCATTCATTGTGATGCTTCCTAAGGCCCACTTGACTTCTCATTCCAGGATGTCTGGCTCTAGGTGAGTGATCACCACCTCGTGGTTATCTGGGTCATGAAGATCTTTTTTGTATAGTTCTGTGTATTCTTACCATCTCTTCTTAATATCTTCTGCTTCTGTTAGGTCCATATCATTTCTGTCCTTAATTGTGCCCATCTTTGCATGAAAATTTTCTTTGATTTCTCTAATTTTCTTGAAGAGATCTCTAGTCTTTCCCATTCTACTGTTTTCCTCTATTTCTTTGCATTGTTCACTGAGGAAGGCTTTCTTATCTCTCCTTGCTATTCTTTGTTACTCTGCATTCAGATGGGTATATCTTTCTTTTTCTCCTTTGCCTTTTGCTTCTCTTCTTTTCTCAGCTATTTGCAAAGCCTCCCCAGACAACCATTTTGCCTTTTTGCATTTCTTTTCCTTGGGGATGGTCTTGATTACTGCCCTTTGTACAATATCACGAACCTTTGTCCATCTTTCTTCAGGTACTCTATCAGGTCTAATCCCTTGAATCTATTTGTCACTTCCACTGTATAATCGTAAGGGATTTGATTTAGGTCATATCTGAATGGTCTAGTGGTTTTCCTTACTTTCTTCAATTTCAGCCTGAATTTGGCAATAAGTTCATGATCTGAGTCATAGTCAGATCCCGGTCTTGTTTGTGCTGACTGTATACAGTGTCTCCATCTTTGGCTACAAAGAATATAATCAATCTGATTTCCGCATTGACCATATGGTGATGTCCATGTGTAGTCTTCTCTTGTGTTGTTGGAAGAGGGTGTTTGCTATGACTAGTGCATTCTCCTAGCAAAACTCTGTTAGCCTTTAACCTGCTTCTTTTTGTAATCCAAGGCCAAATTTGCTTGTTTCTGCACGTATCTCTTGACTTCCTACTTTTGCATTACACACCCCTATAATGAAAAGGACATCTTTTTTTGGGTGTTAGTTCTAGAAGGTCTTATAGGTCTTCATAGAACCATTCAACTTCAGCTTCTTCAGCATTACTGTTCAGGGCATAGACTTGGATTACTGTAATATTGAATGGTTTGCCTTGGAAATGAGCAAAGTTCATTCTGTCTTTTTTGAGATTGCATCCAAGTACTGTATTTCAGACCCTTTTGTTGACTATGATGGCTACTCCATTTCTTCAAAGGGATTCTTGTCCACAGTAGTAGATATAACGGTAATCTGAGTTAAATTCACCCATTCCAATATAATGATCCTGTTGGGTCATTATTCCGAGTACTGGTGGTATTTGCTTCATCAGGTGGACATTTTCAAGAGCAGCATTTAACCACCCTAAGTGGGTGAACAAAACTCAAAGTCTCATAAATCAAAGAAGGAATGATAAGCACCCATGAACTTCTCTGATATACAACACTGTTTTATATATAATATTTATATATAGTATTTTATAAAGACTTTTTCTCCAGGATCAATTCAGCACTATTGTTAACTCTGAAAAATAGATATTTAGAGAGTTAATTTTGCCCTTTTCCTACTTTCTACATTATCTTCTTGGTGGATTCAGGAGCAAAGATTCAGATACTAGGAATCTCCAAACAAAATGGTAAGTAATCCTACTGCCCTTTTCAAAGAAGTAGTACTAGAGAAACATTTGAATACCTGAGATAAGTAGGAATGACAATTTTTGGACAAAGAATAACTGGCAAATATATAGAAGTGACAGTATGAAATGGATAATTGCCAGAGAGAGATTTCAAAATGTTTATTCTTAATATGGAAATTTCTCTTTTTTATATAAAAGCAATAAAATAGGCTTATTTAAATAATAAAGAAGTGTTTAAAACAGAAAATGAACCCTTCCACCTTGTTCTTACAATTTCACTTTCCAGAAACTACCATTGTTAAACTAGATCCTTATCTCTTTATACTATTAATTTTGTCTAACTGAGATTATATTAAGCACTGTGCTTTATAGCATGCAGTCTTCTATTTACAATAAATTGTGAACATATCTTAGTGTCAGTATATGTAGATTTATGCCATTATTTTAATGGCTGCAGGTAATCCATTGTATGGAAGATCCATTTTAAAAAAAAATCAAATTTCGTGCCACTTTGTCATGCAATGACTGTGGCTCAAAAAGTATCCTAGTTCTATATCATTGTGTACTTATGTGTTAGTGTGAATATCTTTAAGAATAGTTTACTTGATGTATACTTAAGGATACTTTAAGGATACTTGAACAATACCAAATTGTTCATTTTTATCAAGTGGCATCAGTTGACACTTCCATCCTCAGTGTATGAACATTCATATTGGCTACTATCAGACTTTTAAAAGATTTTACAAATGTGACAGCTGAAAAGTTGTATCCAATTGATATTTTAATTATTTATTTGTTAACAGAATAGAATAATTTCATATCATTATTGACCATTTATATTTCAATTTATATGTTTCTAATGTAATTATTTTGCCTATTTAACATTTGAATGTTCATACCACTTTTTGTAGGATTTATTATACATTGTGGGTGTTAATCATTTTCTCTAAAATAAGTTATACATGCTCACCAAGCTTATAATTTAATCAGTTTTTATTAAATATTTAAGTATTATATAAATATCTCTTATACAAATAATTTAACATTTTAGAAAATAAAATATATAAATATTTTACTCATACTATCTTAAAACCCAACTTATCACATGCTACAATCCATTTTCATTTCTGAAAAATATACATGTGTTTATCAATCAAAAATCAGAACTTACTACATTAAAGCCTTTCAAGAAATTTTTGGTCATCCTGAGTGAGTGCAGCTGACAAAGTTTTTATTTATTTAAGTCTGTCCATTCTTTACTGGTTTTTAGGTCGTATTAATCACAATAACTTTCTAAATTATTTTTATTGGAAGTCATTTGGAATGGAAAGTCTCCTTATCATAATCTTATTAAGACCTCAGAGTGTAAAGTAAATGAAATGCATTGCATTCAGAGATTGCTAATCTGGAGTTCAGAGAAGGCAATGGCAACTCACTCTGGTCCTCTTGCCTGGAAAATCCCATGGATGGAGGAGCCTGGTACACTGCAGTCCATGGGGTCGCTAAGAGTCGGACAGGACTGAGCGACTTCACTTTCACTTTTCACTTTCACGCATTGGAGAAGGAAATGGCAACCCACTCCAGTGTTCTTGCCTGGAGAATCCCAGGGACGGCAGAGCCTGGTGGGCTGCTGTCTTTGGAGTCACACAGAGTCGGACATGACTGAAGTGATTTAGCAGCAGCAGCAATCTGGAGTTCACACCTTACTGTTCTGGTCTTTGAACTCTAATAATTGTGATAGATCACTACTAAAGAAGTTCATTCTTTTATTTATTTTTTATTTTTTTTTTTTTTTTTTTTTTTATTTTTGTAAAACAAAATAGTTTTATTGTGACAGGCATTACACATCATAAGGAGTTTTATCATGTTAAATTTGGCAAATTTTATTTTATTTTTTTTTTTTCTTTCCACTTTTTTTTTTTTTTCTCTAATTTTATTTTATTTTTAAACTTTACATAATTGTATTAGTTTTGCCAAATATCAAAATGAATCCACCACAGGTATACATGTATTCCCCATCCCGAACCCTCCTCCCTCCTCCCTCCCCATACCATCCCTCTGGGCCGTCCCAGTGCACCAGCCCCAAGCATCCAGCATCATGCATCAAACCTGGACTGGCAACTCGTTTCCTACATGATATTTTACATGTTTCATTGCCATTCTCCCAAATCTTCCCACCCTCTCCCTCTCCCACAGAGTCCATAAGACTGTTCTATACATCAGTGTCTCTTTTGCTGTCTCGTATACCGGGTTATTGTTACCATCTTTCTAAATTCCATATATATGCGTTAGTATACTGTATTTATGTTTTTCCTTCTGGCTTACTTCACTCTGTATAATATTTCAAAATTCTCTGACTCTAGCTTATCCTTGGAATGTGTTCTCTAAAAATAGGCAAGGCAATAGGACTACAATATCTGCCATTCCACTAATTATCATGGTTGATTTAGCAGATTTGCCTGGCACAAGATTTTTCTCATAAGAGCTACATGTAATTTTATATCTGAATCTCAGAATCTCTTTCAACTAAAGAAGTTCATTCTTTTAAATAAACACTGAGATTCAGATATAAAATTACATGTAGCTCTTATGAGAAAAATCTTGTGCCAGGCAAATCTGCTAAATCAACCATGATAATTAGTGGAATGGCAGATATTGTAGTCCTATTGCCTTGCCTATTTTTAGAGAACACATTCCAAGGATAAGCTAGAGTCAGAGAATTTTGAAATATTTGCATTCAAAGATACCTCAGTTGTTATCTATTCCCAAAGTCTCACATTAAAATTAATTAAATTACCTAAAATTAGACAATTCTATTAGAAATGTAGTTTCTAGAAGTAGTAATCAGAGATAAGAAAGTGTTGCAAGATAGTAGGAATCACAGTTTCTGGTCAGGATATGTTAATAAAAATTAAATCTTGCAGAGTCTTCAGATCAGATTAGATCAGATCAGTTGCTCAGTCATGTCTGACTCTTTGCAACCCCATGAACTGCAGCATGCCAGGCCTCCGTGTCCATCACCAACTCCCGGAGTTCACCCAGACTCACATCTATCAAGTCAGTGATGCCATCCAGCCATCTCATCCTCTGTCATCCCCTTCTCCTCGTGCCCACAATCCCTCCCAGCATCAGAGTCTTTTCCAGTGAGTCAACTCTTCGCATGAGGTGGCCAAAGTACTGGAGTTTCAGCTTTAGCATCATTCCTTCCAAAGAAATCCCAGGGCTGATCTCCTTCAGAATGGACTGGTTGGATCTCCTTGCAGTCCAAGGGACTCTCAAGAGTCTTCACCAACACAATAGTTCAAAAGCGTCAATTCTTTGGCACAGTCTTAGAAATAGAGTATTTCCTCAGTGGTACTAGAGCATAGAAGAGACCCACAACGTCTCTCTGAAGATAGGGAGGATGGCAGAGGGTGGACAGTGGATATTGAATGCATCACCTGTGCAGGCCAGGTCAATGTAGAACCAAATAACAATCCCCTCCAGAAGCAGAACTTAAGAATTTCCAACTGCCTGCTGCCTTGAAAAGACCATCAGGATAACATTTTGATCAAGCAAAGCAAAGCTTATTACAGTTACTTCAAAAAAAGGTGAACAACATGTTGACAGTCTTAATAAGATCTCAGAAGTGGGAGATCAGATAAAGGTATTTATAGGGCTGTGGGTTTCATCCCAGTAGTTTAATTCAGACTTAATTAAATTTTTATTTGATAAGTTAGCTGTTTGTTCAGGTGAAACAATTTGTCCGAACAAATTGATTTTGGGGAATTTTCTGAAGTTATTTATAATTTAACAGCATTATTTTCCTGGGTAAGAATTTCCTGGAAAAAGTGCTTAAGTTGACACAGGTGATCTCATGTCCAAATCCTGAAAATTAAACTCTGGATGCAGTTGGTCTCAGTTTTGACTTCTAAAAAGATGATCTGGAAACAAGTCCTTTCTACCTTGTATCTCCTTGACAATCCTTATATTACAGTCATTCTAATCTTATTAATTAGGATGATTAATTAATAAGATTCTTATTAATTGCTGTAGGATGATTCCAACCCCCTAATTATTCTTGATGTCAACATTTCCAATTAGAAAGGCTTGAAATGGCAACCCACTCCAGTACTCGCGCCTGGAAAATCCTATGGACGGAGGAGCTTGGTGCAGGCTACTGTCCATGGGGTCGCAAAGAGTCCAGGACGACTGAGCGACTTCACTTTTAAAAGACAAAGGGCTCATTGAGATAAGGCATTGGCTGAAACTCCTTAAAATGAATGGGTGATCAGCTTGTAAATTGGCAAGTTTAAAAAGATTTCCCAAATGCCAACTTGGTTTTCAAAGAATAAAGAGATAAGAAAGAAAGCAAAAGCACTTTAGCATCTAAAATGTGAAATGGAAGAGAAGATGGACAATAAGAGTAAAAGATGGAGATACAACAAATGAAGACTAGAGGGTTAAGTATTTTGGTTTAGCTACTGTGAAGGTGAGAAAGTATTAGTTCCTCAGTCCTGCCTGACTCTGCGACCCCATGGACTATAGACCACCAAGTTCCTTTGTCTATGGAATTTTTCAGACAAGAATACTGCTTCATGGGGAATTTGACAAATTACATCCATACAGGAACAATCTAATTATTTTAAAACACAGGTTTAATTACTGTTTACAAACTTCCAAAAATAAACTAAATCCCCAAGCTTCTGATTTTCAAGTGTTTAAAGAAAGCATTTTACATGATTGAGTCAAATTTTACCTAACTGTTCATTGGCCAAGTGATTAAAAATACTACATTTTTAGGGTATTTGACCCAATTCTGAAACCAGATATAAAATATTTATCACCGTATGTAACATCATTTGCAATGCCTTGCCTGATTTTTTTTGTTTGCTTGTTTTACATATGAAGAAATTAAAACACTCCTTTTATGGAGTCAGAGCTACCAGGTGTTAATATCATGTAACTTTATTTGTCAAGAATATAATAAAAGAAATACGCTGTTTGGGTATAGTTTATTCAGCATATGTTTTATCCTCCTAGCATTACTTCTCTGACAACAAGTGGCCTCCTAAGAATACAGACTGGGCTCCAAAATCACAGCAGATGGTGACTGCAACCATGAAATTAAAAGACGCTTACTCCTTGGAAGGAAAGTTGTAACCAACCTAGATAGCATATTGAAAAGCAGAGACATTACTTTGCCAACAAAGGTCCGTCTAGTCAAGGCTATGGTTTTTCCTGTGGTCATGTATGGCTGTGAGAGTTGGACTGTGAAGAAAGCTGAGCACCGAAGAATTGATGCTTTTGAACTGTGGTGTTGGAGAAGACTCTTGAGAGTCCCTTGGACTGCAAGGAGATCTAACCAGTCCATTCTGAAGGAGATCAGCCCTGGGATTTCTTTGGAAGGAATGATGCTAAAGCTGAAACTCCAGTACTTTGGCCACCTCATGCGAAGAGTTGACTCATTGGAAAAGACTCTGATGCTGGGAGGGATTGTGGGCAAGAGGAGAACGGGACGACAGAGGATGAGATGGCTGGATGGCATCACTGACTCGATGGACATGAGTCTGAGTGAACTCCGGGAGTTGGTGATGGACAGGGAGGCCTGGCGTGCTGCGATTCATGGGGTCACAAAGAGTTGGACACGACTGAGCGACTGAACTGAACTGAAGAATACAGAATGACAGTTTCTCAGTAACTAAGCTATAAACATTTCTTTCAGGACTAGCAATGAAAGTAAACAAGTCACAGTTTTTACACTAAAAGATCTGAAGAATATCAGACAGAATTTTAACTAGTATATAAAAGTGATCTTAAGTATTTTTTTCTATGTATAATAGATTTAAGGGCCTACATCTGATAGATAGAGTGTCTGATGAGCTATGGAATGAGGTTCATGACATTGTACAGGAGACAGGGATTAAGACCATCCCCATGGAAAATAAATGCAAAAAAGAAAAATGGCTGTCTGGGGAGGCCTTACAAATAGCTGTGAAAAGAAGAGAAGTGAAAAGCAAAGGAGAAAAGGAAAGATATAAACATCTGAATGCAGAGTTCCAAAGAATAGCAAGAAGAGATAAGAAAGTCTTCTTCAGCCATCATTGCAAAGAAATAGAGGAGAACAACAGAATGGGAAAGACTAGAGATCTCTTCAAGAAAATCAGAGATACCAAAGGAACATTTCATGCAAAGATGGGCTCAATAAAGGACAGAAATGGCATGGACCTAACAGAAGCAGAAGATATTAAGAAGAGATGGCAAGAATACACAGAACTGTACAAAAAAGATCTTCACGACCCAGATAATCACGATAGTGTGATCACTGACCTAGAGCCAGACACCCTGGAATGTGAAGTCAAGTGGGCCTTAGAAAGCATCACCACGAACAAAGCTAGTGGAGGTGATAGAATTCCAGTTGAGCTATTTCAAATCCCGAAAGATGATGCTGTGAAAGTGCTGCACTCAATATGCCAGCAAATTTGGAAAATTCAGCAGTGGCCACAGGACTGGAAAAGGTCAGTTTTCATTCCAATCCCAAAGAAAGACAATGCCAAACAATGCTCAAACTACTGCACAATTGCACTCATCTCACACGCTAGTAAAGTAATGCTTAAAATTCTCCAAGCCAGGCTTCAACAATATGTGAACCGTGAACTTTCTGATGTTCAAGCTGGTTTTAGAAAAGGCAGAGAAACCAGAGATCAAATTGCCAACATCTGCTGGATCATGGAAAAAGCAAGAGAGTTCCAGAAAAACATCTATTTCTGCTTTATTGACTATGCCAAAGCCTTTGACTGTGTGGATCACAAGAAACTGTGGAAAATTCTGAAAGAGATGGGAATACCAGACCACCTGATCTGCCTCTTGAGAAATTTGTATGCAGGTCAGGAAGCAACAGTTAGAACTGGACATGGAACAACAGGCTGGTTCCAAATAGGAAAAGCAGTACGTCAAGGCTGTATATTGTCACCCTGTTTATTTAATTTATATGCAGAGTACATCATGAGAAATGCTGGACTGGAAGAAACACAAGCTGGAATCAAGATTGCTGGGAGAAATATCAATAACCTCAGATATGCAGATGACACCACCCTTATGGCAGAAAGTGAAGGAAACTAAAAATTCTCTTGATGAAGGTGAAAATGGAGAGTGAAAAAGTTGGCTTAAAGCTCAAAATTCAGAAGACGAAGATCATGGCATCTGGTCCCATCACTTAATGGGAAATAGATGGGGAAACAGTGGAAACAGTGTCAGACTTTATTTTTCTGGGCTCCAAAATCACTGCAGATGGTGACTGCAGCCATGAAATTAAAAGATGCTTACTCCTTGGAAGGAAAGTTATGACCAGCCTAGATAGCATATTAAAAAGCAGAGACATTACTTTGCCAACAAAGATCCGTCTAGTCAAGGCTATGGTTTTTCCTCTGGTCATGTATGGATGTGAGAGTTGGACTGTGAAGAAGGCTGAGCGCCGAAGAATTGATGCTTTTGAACTGTGGTGTTGGAGAAGACTCTTGAGAGTCCCTTGGACTGCAAGGAGATCTAACCAGTCCATTCTGAAGGAGATCAGCCCTGGGATTTCTTTGGAGGGAATGATGCTAAAGCTGAAACTCCAGTACTTTGGCCACCTCATGCAAAGAGTTGACTCATTGGAAAAGACTCTGATGCTGGGAGGGATTGGGGGCACGAGGAGAAGGGGACAACAGAGGATGAGATGGCTGGATGGCATCACTGACTCGATGGACATGAGTCTGAGTGAACTCCGGGAGTTGGTGATGGACAGGGAGGCCTGGCGTGCTGCGATTCATGGGGTCGCAAAGAGTCGGACATGACTGAGTGACTGATCTGATCTGATCTGATGTATAATTAAGGCAGGAACACTCTTATATTATGATGTATTTACAAATATTTTAAAATGAGCATTCTATTTTTGTTAATTCAATTGATTAAATATGTATATACATTAATCATTTTTCCAATCATATATACACCCCTCTGTTGTATTAAATTCACATGGAACTTTCTGGTCATAGCACATGAAAAGGATAGGAAAGTGCATATTCTTCTTTACAATAATGGTTATCATCTTGATATCAACTCCCATTATTTCATGGTTTTTGGAAAGCCATACCCAGGGTAAGTAAAATTATAATAATAGTTTTAACTTTGAAGATAATAACTCCACAATCTGGGATTATTCTGAAAATTAAACCAATGGATTTATTCTGTTTTTTTTTTTTTTTAAAGATACACGTACTAGCCAAATTAGGAATTATTACAGTACATCTCTTCCCATAATCATTACTTTCCTTTCATCTTATATTCTTGACAAGAAAAGCCATCACCTATTTAATAAGCTTTACATTATATTCTGGCTACAAACGATTATAGTATGCTAAGACATTATTTCTTTTTCAAAAAATGAAATAATAAAAATCATAAAAGAGGTACAGTTGCATCCCTTCATGACCAGGACCTAAAAGTTACACGGATGCATACTTTCAACAGATCATTCCTTGTTTTTTTTTCCTACTACATTCTTTTTTCCTGCTAAGTTCTTTAACCAAACTTTAGTCTTTTTAATAGGAGCTTTAAAACGAGACTTTCTGTTTGGAATTTCTGGATAAATAAACTAAGGACAAGCTATACCAAAGGGCCCTCGCTTTCTAAAGCATTGAGAGACACCAGCCCTCTCTCCACCTCGAGACAACGGGAAGGAAGGTTGAGGAACATCAGGAGGAAGAATGCCGCCTGAAACTTCCTTGTGAATATGGTCATAGAGTTACCTTTCCCTCCCTGCCCACCTGTTCAGAGAAAGGACAGATTTTCCTTTTCTGCAATCAAGTTGTCAGTGCTCAAGGGACGCCCCCTTGGAAGCCCTGCCCCTTCGGTTTCCTCTTCTCAGAAGCTCGCACTGCGCTGCGGGGAGCAAGATGGCGGCGCCACTGCAGGGCCGAGGTCAGAGCGAAGCCAACCTCCTGGGTCATTTCGAGTGCTCGGTGTGCTTAGAGATGTCCGAGAAGCCAGTGCAGTTGCCCTGCGAACGCATCTTTTGCCCTGAATTCCTACAGGAATGTCTGAAGCCAAAGAAACCTCTCTGCCCTGTGTTGCAACGCCCTGGCACCGGAGTCCCAGCGTGGGGATGGGAGGACGGCCACGCAGCCAATGGAGAGCACGAAGACTTGCTGCCATGGCTTCTGTAAACATTTCAAGAAGCCCTTGGGGAACTTGACATGTGTCCCTTGAAGTTGGGTGGCCACACAACTTATGTATGTCTCATATGTAAACAACTAGTTCGAAGCCTAGCTGGGACTGCTCCTATAAAAAGACAAACAACAACTCTGCAGTAAGAATGAGTCACTCGTCTACCAGGGGCGGCCAGAGGTGCTTGTTTTTCGAAAGTCCACTGTGGCCCCTGCAGAACAGAACTAGAACTGAGTTCTCTTAAAAGGAATCCCACATGCGAGGCCGAAATGGATGGTCAACATCAACTCTAGAGAAGCCAGGAGCTGAGGGACGAGCCAGCCCGAAGGAAGTTGTCGCCTAGGAGGAGAAAGTCGACTGTGGGAGGGCACGGGTGAGTGGATCTTCTAGAAAGTCACAGCCACTCCACAAGAAAAGTGGCATTTGGTCATGTTACAGAGAACTCCAAAGACAAATTAGAACCATTAAAGTTAGAATTGGTCAACACCGTGCTTGCAGCTGTGGAGTTACAGGACAGGGAATTGGCAGGTGGAAAAGATGATTCAGATTAACAGTGAGGCAACCTTTCATTACCCTTATGTAGCTAAGGTTTGGTCTCTTTATTCCGGTACCAAATTGAATCTTGGAGGCAGACTTTTGGGTGAAGTAGAAAAGATTTGCTTGATAGCTTTGCCTTGCAAAGGGGGGCTGCTGTAGGCTAATCGTCTGGAAACTGTGTGTCCTGATCTGGAGAAGGTAGTGAGGAGTTCTATAGCAGTGGTTCAAAGAAGGCAGAGATCAGCTGGTGCGCTTTCTTCTATTTGGTTGGGGTGAGTTAAATGGGAGTCAGCATCATTAACCTTCTAGTTCCAACCAGTCTGGGGCCTGTGTGCTTGTGGACCGCACACAGTTAACTTCTCTCACCTGACAGGGGTTTCAGTAACTGCATGTGTGTTAAGTAGCTTCAGTTGTGTCTGACTCCTTGCCACCCTGTGAACCTTAACCCACCAGGCTCCTCTGACCTTTGGCTTCCTTAGGCAAGAATACTGGCGTGGGTTGCCATTTCCTTCTCCAGGGAATCTTCTGGACCCAGGGAACAAACCAGCATCTCTTAAGTCTCCTACATTGAGGCAGCTTTTTTTTTTTTTTTCCTAACCACTAGCACCACCTGAGAAACAGTAAGTGCAAAACAGCTCAGATATTCTTACATATATTCCTTGAGGGGGAGCCTGTACCCTGCCCTAGGGCTGCACTATTGTTTCCCGACTGTTCCTCCCTTGTCTCCCTGTCCCCTCTCTACCCTGATTAGCAACTGTTTGAATCTCCTTCTTGTAATTTTGGGGTTTCCCTTGTGGCTCAGCTGGTAAAGAATCTGCCTGCAATGAGGGAGACCTGGGTTCGATTCCTGGGTTGGGAAGATCCCCCGGAGAAGGGAAAGGCTACCCACTCCGATATTCTGGCCTAGAGAATTCTATGGTCTGTATAGTCCATGGGGTCTCAAAGAGTCAGACAGGACTGAACGACGTACACTTGCACTTTCACTTTTATAATTTAGGGAAGATCCTGAAGGCTTAATTAAGCCTATTTCCTGCTAACAAGAAAATGGGGGACAAGGAAAACTTTTGTGCCCAGGAACCCCACAGGGTCCTGCACTGTTTCACTTGCCTTGCTGGCTTCCATGCCCTCCAGGCCTGAAGTGTGAGGGGGAGGAGCAGGGTTTCAGTCAAATAACAATAGAAATTTTACTTTAATAGTTTTACACCTTGAAAAATTAATTCCTGAGACTGAAATATTTAACGCATCTAAGAGATAACATTCAGAAAAGAGAAAAAGAATTTGATAAATGCTTTTGAAAATAGTAATGGAAGAAAATAAATCCATTTTCTAATGTGCTCATACTGCATTTCCTTACATTGGTACAGTGATAAATTGGTTTTTCAGTTTACACTATTTATGTTTATGCGTATTTCGGTTTCTGTTTTATGGAGTTACCACTTTCGATCATCACCAAAAACCTGCAGATGCCAGAATAGATATCGTTGCTGTCCTGAGGTAAAGAAACTAGGTTTAAAAAATGTCAGTTGTCTTTCTCAAAGCTGAATAAGTGGTACTGGTAAAGGCAAGACTTTACATAGCACTTTCCTCTCAAATGGAATCCACCACGAAGGAGTATATTTGGGATTCATTCCATTTATTCAGTCCGTGGACTTCGCCAGGTGGCTCAGTGGTAAAGAATCCTCCTGCCAATGCAGGAGATGTGGGTTCAATCCCTGGGTTGAGAAGATCTCCTGGAGAAGAAAATGGAAACCTGTTCCAATATTCTTGCCTGGGAAATCCAATGGATAGAGGAGTCTGAGGGCTACAGTTTGTGGGGTTGCAAAAAATTGGACATGACTGAGTGAGCATGCCCATGCATTTATTCACTTACACACTGCCAACTAGCCTATTCCTCTTCATGTTTCAGTTAAAAAAAATTTTTTTAAGGTAAGTGCATTGCTGCTGGCTCAGATATCTGAGTGGAAACTTAGTTAATTGCACATATAGAACTTGTGACAAGATCTAACTGATTTTTAAAAATAGTTACGTTTTTAATTTACATAGAATAAATGGTACACATTCACGTATGCAATTTGGTATTTTGACATATGTATGCTGCTGCTGCTGCTGGTCGCTTCAGTCGTGTCCGACTCTGTGCTACCCCAGAGACAGCAGCCCACCAGGCTCTGCCGTCTCTGGGATTCTCCAGGCAAGAACACTGGAGTGGGTTGCTATTTCCTTCTCTAATGCATGAAAGTGAAAGGGAAGTCTCTCAGTCGTGTCCGACTCTTAGCAGTCCCATGGACTGCAGCCTACCAGACTTCTCCGTCCATGGGATTTTCCAGGCAAGAGTACTGGAGTGGGGTGCCATTATTCGAATGAAGATAAATTAACATATCAATGAATCCCAAAATTTTCTCAGCGACTGAAGCCTCCCTCCTGCCTATCCTGACCTTCTCTCCTGCCTAGTTGGGTCCTGCTAAGTTGTACCCTACTTCGGTCATGTCTGACTCTGTGCGACCCTATGGACTGTAGCCTACAAGGCTCCTCTGTCCATGGGACTCTCCAGGTAAGAATACTGGAGTGGGTTGCCATGCCCTTCTCCAGGGGATCTTCTTGACCCAGGGATAGAACTTGTGTCTCTTACTTCTACTGCATTGGCAGGCAGGTTCTTTAGCACTAGCGCCACCTTGGAAGCCCCAAACCTTCTCCCCAGGCAGCCGCTAATCTGGTTTCAGTCTTTGTAAGTTAATTTGTATTTTATATGAAAGAATTCATATGGTATATAATCTTATTTTATGCTTCCTTCTGCATGACATAATTGGGATATTCATTCACAATTATGTATTTATCAATATGTGGTGCTGAGTAATATTTCATTGTATAGATATACAGAAAATTGTTCTCCAGTTCTTCTGTTGAATGTTTGGATTTTATCTAGTTTAGGTTTTTACAAATAATGGTTCTCTGAACATTTTGCACAAATCTTTGTATAAGTATATACTTAAATTTTTCTTTAAGTACTTAGGAATGGAATGGCTAGATAAATATGGTGGGTATATTTTTTTCTAGAAACTTGCAAACTGTTTTCCAAAGTGGTTGTACTACCTTACATTGCCAATAGCAGTACATAAGAGTTTTAGTTCCTCCATCAGTTCAATTCAGTCACATTGTCGTGTCCGACCCTGCAAACCCATGAACTGCACCACCCAAGGTTTCCCTATCCATCACCAACTCCCAGAATTGTCTCAAACTCATGTCAGTTGAGTCAGTGATGCCATCCAGCCATCTCATCCTGTGTCGTCCCCTTCTCCTGCCTTCAATCTTCCCCAGCATCAGGGTCTTTTCTAATGAGTCAGTTCTTCACATCAGGTGGCCAAAGTATTGGAGCTTCAGCATCAGTCCTTCCAGTGAATATTCAGGACTTGTTTCCTTTAGGATAGACTGGTTGGATCTCCTTGCAGTCCAAGGGACTCTCAAGAGTATTCTCCAACACCACAGTTCAAAAGCATCAATTCTTTGGGACTCAGCTTTCTTTATAGTCCAACTCTCACATCCATACATGACCACTGGAAAACCATAGCTTTGACCAGACTGACCTTTGTTGGGAGAGTAATGTTTCTGCTTTTTAATATGCTGTCTAGGTTTGTCATAGCTTTTCTTCCAAGGAGCAAGTGTCTTTTAATTTCATGGCTGCAGTCACCATCTGTAGTGATTTTGGAGCCCCCCCCAAAATAGTCTGTCCCTGTTTCCATTGTTTCTCCATCTATTTGCCATGAAGTGGTCGAACTGGATGCCATGATCTGAGTTTTCTGAATGTTGAGTTTTAAGCCTACTTTTTCACTCTCTTTCACTTTCATCAAGAGGCTCTTTAGTTCCTCCTCGCTTTCTGCCTTAAGGGTGGTGTCATCTACATTTCTGAGGTTAAGTTAAATAAACAGGCTGATGATATACAGCCTTGACATATTCCTTTCCCAATTTGGAACCAGTCTGTTTTTCCATATCCAATTCTAACTGTTGCTTCTTGACCTGCATACAGATTTCTTAGGAGGCAAGCAAGGTGTCTGGTATTCTGATCTCTCTAAGAATTTTCCACAGTTTATTGTGATGCATACAGTCAGAGACTTTGGCATAGTCAATAAAGCAGAAGTAGATGTTTTTCTGGAACTCTCTTGCTTTTTTTGATGATCCAACAGATGTTGGCAATTTGATCTCTGGTTCCTCTGCCTTTTCTAAAACCAACTTGAACATCTGGTAGCTCATATCCTGTTGAAGCCTGGCTTGGAGAATTTTGAGCATTACTTTACTAGTGTGTGAGATGAGTGCAATTGTGCAGTTGTTTGAACGTTCTTTGGCATTGCCTTTCTTTGGGATTGGAATGAAAACTGACCTTTTTCAGTCCTGTGGCCACTGCTGAGTTTTCCAGATTTGCTGGCATATTGAGTATAGCACTTTCACAGCATCATCATTTAGTATTTGAAATAGCTCAACTGGAATTCCATCACCTCCACTAGCTTTGTTTGTAGTGATGTTTCCTAAGGCCTGCTTGACTTCACATCCAGGATGTCTGGCTCAAGGTGAGTTCCTCCATGTCCTTTCCAAAACTTGGTAAGGCCAATCTTCTTCATTTTAATCATTCTAGTAGGTTCCTAGGGGGTATTACAGAGTGGCTTTAAAATGAATTTCTTTAATAATTGAGCTTTGCTCTCCATATATCGTCTCTGGTGAAGTATCCAAATTTTTTTGCCTATTTTGTTAGGGTTTTTGTTTTCTTATAGTGAGTTTAACAGTTCTGTATTCTGGATATAATTCCTTTATTAGATTTATAACTTGAAAATATTTTCTTCTAGTTTCTTGCTTGTCTCTTGCTTCTGTGTTTGCCATAGACCAGAGTCTTTAATTTTGGTTGAAGTAGGATTATCTTTTCTTATATGGATTTTTTTTCAGTGTCATCTAAGTACCATCTTTTTTTTTTTTAAGCTACACTTGCTTTATTTCAAAGATTTCTGAATGGTAAAGGTGTATTAATGGGATATACAGCACTGTAAACATTTCACAGTCCCTTGAGTTTATCACTGAGGTGAGATTCCAGATGTAGCCAGAGTCACAGTGGGAGGTGGGGAGAGGATCACCCCTGAGGACAAGCACAATATTCAAACTGCATTAAACTCTGTTGTTGTTTAATGGCTAAGTCGTGTCTGACTCTACAACCCCACGGACTGCAGCATGTCAGGCTTCCCTGTCCTTCGCTATCTCCCAGAGCTTGCTCAAACTCATGTCCATTGAGTTGATGATGCCATGCAACTGTCTCATCCTCTTATGTCCCTTTCCCCTGCCTTCAGTCTTTCCCAGCATCAGGGTCTTTTCCAGTGATTTGGTTCTTTTCATCAGGTGGCCAAAGTATTGACATTAACCTCTACTTGATACTTTGTTACTAATTTTAGATTCCAAGTCATGGGGTGCATATTTCTTTGAATTTTTTTTTGAACAAAAGAAGAAAAACTCAAATAATTATAATTATTTGTAGAAAAATATAAATAATTACAATTTTAAAGGAGCCTTATTGGAAAGAAAAAAAAAAAACACACTGAAAAAGACATTTTTTTTTTTTCCCATTTTGAAGTTACCATTTATAACTCTTAGAGCAAGTACAATGCTTATTAATTCTGGGTAGGTAAAAAGTTTGCATGTTATCTTAAAGGTGTTTTTTAACATCTTTAAATGGTAAAAAAAAAAAAATGGGAAAAGGTAAAAAAGGTAAAAAAATGGGGGGAAAAAGTTCTCCTTTTTTAGACTTCAGAGGGTTAACGAGGATACGACATTAAAGTCAAACTGAAGGTAACAGCCATTAGAAGATGGAGGAAGTGTGAATGGGTTACCTTATAAACACCTGTGGATAGAACACAGGGCTTTTCTCTCTGATCCAGGACAAATGTAATGCTGATGGTTAAACTGTTTCTTGTTTCTAAATATAACTAAAAGATGTCTAAGCTAGACCTAAATTAGAAATCTCTTTTATTAAGTTAAAAAAAAAAACAAAAACTTAAAAATAACCACCTTAAAAACCAGTAAAGTTAAACAGCTGGATTTGGAGCAGATGTGCTTAATAACTACTTGGTAGCCCCCATCAGAATTAAAAACAGCATCGGGGGAAAAATTATATATAGGTGGGGGCATGTCACTAGGGGCACTAATTAGTATTCTTCCAGTAAAAATGGTGTGCCAACAGAGTGCTGCCACAACCAGGACTTTCTGAAAGAGTCTGCATGGTAAGTCCAGCTCACAGCAAAACCTGCGTCCTTCATAGGGTAGAAGTCATGTGTATGTGTGTTCAGTTGTGTCCCGCTCTTTGCATCCGCATGGACTATAACCTGCCAGGCTCCTCTGTCCATGGGATTCTCCAGGTAAGAATACTGGAGTGGGTTGCTGTTTCCTTTTCCAAGGAATCTTCCAGACCTAGAGATCGAACCCACGTCTCCTGCATCGCAGGTGGATTCTTTATCACTGAGACATAAGGGAAGCCGTGGGGTGGAAGTCATTGTTCAGTAAAAATGTGATGTAATTAATGAGAAGGTATTCTTGCCAAGAATACACAAAGCAAGAAACAGCATTTTAGACTGGTTCACGGTAGGAATAAGTGGACAGGTTTGCTTAAGACCTAAAGGCTTTTTTAATTGCCCCATATTTTCTGCTGCTCTGACTCGCATTCCCATTATGATTAAAAAAGAAAAGTAGTTGCAGGACTCCAGTGGAGTAGAAGCAATGCCCACAGGTTTCTTTGCCTCAGAAGGAGCTGGTGCTTTTGGTTTGCTAGATTTTCCATTGCCTCAAATGGCTGTTTGCCTAAAAATTACTATTGGTCAAAAGTGGGTTTCAATTTTACTAATGGAAGAAGTCTGGAACTAAGAGATCTCTCACTGTCATAAAAAAGGGCTCCACTTTGGTTTTAAGAATAAAATTTGTCAAAGCTGTAAGAATAGAATAATATAAGTTAAACCATGGGGCCTATTCTGCAAGCATGTTATTATTGCTGTTTTAATGGCAGAAATTAGACACCCAGGCATGTATAGAAAATACAGTGACCTTACTTTTTTGCGGCAGATTTTAAATATTTCAACTAAGACGCAACTGCAAAAGAGAGTTTCTGATGTCAGTACCAGAACATTCTGCTATGCTTTCCTTTAAAAAGGTAGTGGCTTGATAAATACTGTTTTTAATGCAAAAAAGCAACACCTGACAACAGGCTGTAAAGAAACTAGCAGTAAGCAGGCAGAATTATGCAGAAACAAAGAACTAAACTGTATGAATTCCTAGCTTGAAAAATTCAAATTAAGGTTTCTGAGTGGAGAGCCAGTGGTTGCTCTTTGTGTCTCATCTAGGTTTTATTTTCCTAGGTTTATTTTCCTCATGACCCAGGTGGTCTTCTGACATCTAGCTCAGTGCAAGACTAGATGCAAAGATTTTATGAACAATGAGGGGCTTCCTATCAGAATTTTGTTCAGCTTAAAGACAAAGTGTTTCTCTTTTTTGGTATTAAGGCAGAATGCAAGGTTTTGAGTGGCATAGACAGGAATGTGGGGACAGTGCCAAGAGGAGTTAAGAGGAAGGGCCTTCACCTCCATGGTTAAGTGCCAGCACTTGATCTGGCCGGTGCATAGGAGTCCCAAATCTGCCTCTTGTCTGGGAGTTGTTGGGAGGTATGATTGGGCCTTTAACACAGTCTTGTGTGTACCATGTCTGCTAACAGCCTGATGATTGTTTACTAATATTCTGGCTTGTATTACTTCACAGTGATTGCTCCCTGCTAGTGTTGAAATTACATTCAGAGATGTAAAAAAAAAAAAAAAACACTATGTATATAGCAATATTTTCCCACTAAATTAAGGGAAAATATTTGTAACAAATAACAATAGTAGTTAGAAATATTTGACATAGTTGTGCAAAAATACATCTCAGTTTACAGAGGCTTAAAACATTTCCAAAATGTCCCTAAGCTTTTACAGTGAACCTTAGAATCTTACTCATTTTTCTTTGTCACTTAAACGTGGCTGTTTGTCTAAAAAATGGTAACATGCAAGTCTGATGACCTCCAGTCCATCAAATATTCTCTCCTGCAGCACAGAGGTGATGATTATAAAATATCACTGGACAAACTGTACAAATAGATGAGCAGGTAATTGCAGGACTGAGCAGGGTCCAGTACAGTAAGAGAACAATGTGACCACAAGGACCCTGGGCTCGGACTTGCAAGCTGGAATGGCAACCTGTCTCATAAAGCTAAATGTCTTTTCTCCTCAATAGAAGGAGCACAGCTTCTCTTCTTCTCCTCCCACCATTTTTGGCACCAGAGCTGGAGGTCCTCCTTGGATGCGGGGAGGATATCCATTGGGTATCAGTGGACGTGGAAGTGGATTTCCTTGAGAAAGTCCCTGAGAAGGAGGTGCCTCTCTGAGGAATGTTGTGAGAGTATGTCACCTTGATGTCATGGGCAGCATGCAGGTTCTTAGATGGTCTACTACAAAAGTTAAAGCTGTAGTTTTTGGATATAAGACATATTCATATTTCTGAAGTCCATTCTTTTCAACAAATTTATTATTTCAAGCCATGCTATTTTCTATGAGATCAGTCCCTTCTGGGAATATGAGGAGCTGAAGTGGTTCACCGATATCACAAAAATAATCATGTCTTAAAATAACTCTTGTCATCCTCCATTTCCTCTGAATGAAGATATAGGCACCAGCCTACATGGCCCAACCAAATCCAGGGGCGCATTTGAGACTGGCTTTGAGGTAAATTTTCTCTAGTCTGAAATAGCTATATCTCATCAGATAATTCCACAGGAATATCCCACCCACTCTTGCCCAGTGATTCATGATGATAAAACATCTTTCTCCAGGAACAAATGCATTACCTATTATAAAAGTGATTATAACAGGTGATGCATTTAACAAATGCATTACCTCCAGCAATGCTACAGGTAGTGTGAGCCAAGTTGCCACAAGGCAGATCCAGCAATACCACGATGGGTTTATAAACATCAAAGGTGAAAAAGGATCCAGCATGAAAATGCTTCCAAAAAACCTTCCCCCAAATAGAGTGACTATAAAATAAATCTCTCTCTATGACACCATGATTATTCTAAAGTGAGTCCTTGATCAGACAGATGAATTGTAAACTTCTTCCAGTCTGTGTTTTGCCCTTCAGGCTCTCTGTGGTGCCATAGGTGATTCTTCCCTTGAAGTGGCTTTCCTCCACTGGGCTTCCTTTACACTAGACTTTGTTGACTTTGATATAATTAAGTTTTCTGTAGTAGCAGAAATCAGAAAACTAGAGGCTTCTGTTAAGGCTGGTGCTGTTATACCTTATTTGACACAACAATTCTCAAAGGGTTTAAAATTCTCCCCAAACTCAGTAACCAAGTACTCCCTACTCTATTATTTTTCCTAAATTAATAAACAATACCCCTGGGTCTGGAAGATCCCCTGGAGAAGGGCATGGCAACCCACTCCTTATTCTTGCCTGGAGAATCATGTGGACAGAGGAGCCTGGCAGGCTATAGTCCATAGGGTTGCAAAGAGTCAGACATGACTGAAGCGACTTAGCACACATGCACATCTCCATTCATATAGTTACCAAAAAACCAAAACACACAAAACACCTTCGTATTCTCTTTACTTGCTCAGCAGGTGCTGCCCTCCCCTAACCCATTATTCTTCACATCCAGTCAATCTTCCATTGTGCCTTCAACATGTGTGATGGACTGTAAACTCTACTTCATCACAATTAATAACCTGGCTTACTCCGTCGCCATCTCTCATGCCATCTCTTGTCTGGAGCATGGAAACTGACCTTAATTGGTCCTTCTTTACATTCTGTCTTTGACCCTGTCACCGACAAAGTCCCCTCTTCAGGATATGAAGTTGATCATGTTACTCACCTGATTAAGATCCTTCTGTAGGTCCCATTGCCTACAGGATAGAGACACTCTTTTAGCTGAGAATTCACAATCTGGCTCTAACCTTTCCTGTCTTCTCTCTCAGCAACATCTGCAAAACTCTGGTCTGACCCCGATGAGTGCTCTCTCACTCATCCTAACTTTGCAATGCTTTCTTTTTTGGCTCGAAGCCCTTTCTCCCTTTATCCCACAGACAGTTCCCTTCCTTTCTTTCACAGACCACCCCAGCAGAAGCAG
This sequence comes from Bos mutus, assembly GCF_027580195.1. NCBI lineage: Eukaryota > Metazoa > Chordata > Mammalia > Artiodactyla > Bovidae > Bos > Bos mutus. The sequence continues at coordinate 94,306,526 of NC_091618.1, read as the reverse complement.
CTGTTCCCTTGTATGTGTTCACCTAAGTGTCATGTTCATGTCATAAAAGAAGTCTTTGCCAAACTCAGGTAACAAATATTTTTCTTCTTTGTTTCCCTCTAGAAATTTCATTTTTTTAGTTTCCACACTTATTAAATATTTGATTAATTTTTTGGTAAACAATGTGAACTATGGATTGAAGCTCTTTCTTTTTTTTCTTCTTTGTCTTCATCTTCTTTATCATCTTCGTACAGAACTATATTTGTTGCCTCATTATTTTAAAAAATCCTTTGTCTACCGAGTTGTCTCTAAACCTTGTCAAAAATCAGTTGTCTAAATATGTATGGATTTATTTCTGGATTCCCTGCTGTCTGATACCAATACCACACTCCCCAAATTACTGTCATTTAAGAATTTAAGTTTTAATTTTAAAATTTAAGTTTTAACATCCAGTAATATTAATCCTCCAACTTTTTATTCTTTTTCAAAGATGTTTTGCCCTTTGATTTTCCTTAGAAGTATTAGAATCCACACTTCAATTTCTAAAACAATTTTTTTTCTTGGATTTTGACTAAGATGGCATTGAATCTGTATATCTATTTGGAGGGAACCGTTAATAACATCTTAATAGTATTGAGGCTTTCAACTAGTTAAAATAAAGATCATTTTTAAAAGCTCATTTAAATTTCTCCCAGCAATATTTTGTAGATTTCAGTGTGTACACAGATCTTGCCTGTTTTTTTCAGATTTATCCTTATCTGGTTAAAAGACAACGTAAAAGTGAAAACTAGTTTTCTGAGACATGAGAACTATAGGCTTTACCTTATAGTAAAAGCAAGGAGCCACACTTCAGCACACTACAGACAGTGGTATATAAAATAAGACAGTAGAGTTTTCTGAAAAATGACTGTGGTTCATGTTGATAGAATTGCAAGAGTAGGCTGGATGGGTGGTGGCAGGCTTATGATTGGAATCAGTCTTCTTAAGAATTTACAATAAAACTGTTCAAAAGCGAATAAAGTCGAGGAATCTGTTGTGCATGGACTGTTAATTTTTTTTTTTTTTTAGTGATAACGTTAAAACTTTTAGGCTGGTCTGAAATGACTCCTTATGTCTCCTTGACACTTTCAGATAGATACACTGTTTATTTCAGTATCATAGAGTTTAACAGATGAGATGAGATAGCTACTTTATTCTATTGCTAATTAACACCAGGTCAGGTTCTGTTCAATGATAGTGAAATCCCCATGTCTGGCAACCTTTAAAAATTGAATAGCTAATAATCTGTGATGGATGGTGCAGATACTGACCTCCTGAGAGTCAAAGGCTACATGACTATACAACCTGCAGAGTCACCTTAGAGCTCTGTGTACAATTAAATAATAATAATGTTAAATGAGAGTTATTTAACTTTAACAAAGGACACCCCTTGAGTTTATGTCACTATAAGTGGATTTCCTTCTATCCTTGAATCCTTCTAGACAGGGAAAATATTTGCTATTGAAATGCTTTGCAGCTAAGTCATTTGAGTGGCAGTTGACAGTTCTGAAAGGCTGTGGTCTTGGAAGCTGATGCGTCCCCTACCCATCCTGAATTCCAAATAGGGAGAGTTATTTTTAACTCCATTATCAGTGCACATGACTGTCCTTGCTGGGAAAGTGAGCCAAACTGATGTGATGTTTCTGTTGCTGAGGTGAGAGAGAGGGACAGCCAGTTGTTCACATGGTCCTTTAAGGTAGTAGACAACACTGAGAAAAGAATCGCAATCCAAATAAATAATCATTTTAGTGAACTAATGAGGAATACCAAATGTTTATCACTGAAGCAAATGAAAAGTTTCAAGGATTTTCTAGTGTGATTATTCTACCTCAACTTAATAATTCAAGTGTTGATGGGATCATGGTGATGGTATGAAGACCAATTCCAGATGTCTTGACATTCATTTCATAGAGTGCTTTTGAAGACATGTTTAATCCTCCTGACATTTTTATCTCTCTGGAGAACCTCATTCAACTCACACCTTATCCCATTCTTCATAAACCACTCAGCTACAGACTTCAAACTTCAGTTCACTCAATTCAACACTTACTGAGTTAGCACGTGCAAAGCATTACATTAGAGCTGGAGGGGATTCCAAGAGAGAGATAACATAGTCTTTACCTTCTAGGGGATCACAGTCTAATAGGGAAGAGAGATACACACATCAGTAATTTTAAAGCAAGGGAATCTCTGATATGTGTTTCTGCTATGTTGTGGAAAGAGAGAGGAATCATGGTTGTGTGCAAAGATGTAGAAATAGTACTTTTCTTGTACCGATGACTTCTTCAACCTCTTCCTAAGTCTGTTTTTGCTCATCATGTTAAAACGAATCATCATGTCGAATACTTGCAGATGCAAGTACAATAATAATTAACTAGCACTGGCTAAGTAAGAAAAAGAAATCTTATACAAAGTAATCTGGAAGTAGGTGCTTACTTCCAGTACAGTCACACAGTATCATTAAGAACTTGGACTCTTTATTTACCTCTCCACTCTACCATCTTCAGTAGTGAGTACAGTCACACAGTATCATTAAGAACTTGGACTCTCTATTTACCTCTCTGCTCTACCATCTTCAGTAGTGAGTACAGTCACACAATATCATTAAGAACTTGGACTCTCTATTTACCTCTCTGCTCTACCATCTTCAGTAGTGAGTACAGTCACACAGTATCATTAAGAACTTGGACTCTCTATTTACCTCTCTGCTCTACCATCTTCAGTAGTGAGTACAGTCACACAGTATCATTAAGAACTTGGACTCTCTATTTACCTCTCTGCTCTACCATCTTCAGTAGTGAGTTTTCATCATTTAGCTTGATGCTTCCTGGTTGCAGGAGGGCTGCTTCAGCTCTAAGTGTCACTTGCTGTGCAATTCACCTAAAGTGAGAAGAAAAGATTTCTCTTATATCAGGGAGAAAAGTCCTGCTCAGGAGAAACCCTGGACAATTTCTCTTATTGAAATTGTCTTAACATATAACTCTTATGTTATTTGCGAGCACTAGGTCATGTTTACTCCTTAGCAAAGGGGTAACTCTTAGCTTACTTATCTTTGATCAGTCATATTGCATTTCCTGAATCTGTGGTTGGGTGAGAGAGTTTTGCTTTCCCTGAGAATGTTAATGGTTGGGTGAGAGTTCTGCTTTCCCTGAGAATGTTACTGCACAAACACAGCTGAGAATATAGAAACCAAAAAGAGGAGGGAAGGAGAGTTAGTTACCAACAGCATCTGCAAGAACACATCCATTTATCTGAGCACTCAGAGCTTATATTACTGGAAGGGAGATCCCTTCTAGGACCCAAGAGTGAGCTCTTGTCTAACACTCAGCAATGTCTGAGGAGACACACTTACTGACAAAGCAAAAGACTTTATTGGGAAGGGATGCCCAGATGGAGAACAGTGGGGTAAGGGAACCCAGGAGGACTGCTCTGCCGTGTGGCATTTAGTCTCAGGTTTTATGGTGATGGATTAGTTTCCAGGTTGTCTCTGGCTACTCATCTTACTTTTGCCATATTTGGGTCCTTCCTGGTGTTATGAGCATGACTTAGCCAAGATGGAAAGGTTTCTGGGAGGTTGTCAGGATATATTATGAGCTAGTGTCTCTTCCATTTTTTTGGCCCTTCCTTAATGCTTTTGGAAAAGACCCTGATGCTGGGAGGGATTGGGGGCAGGAGGAGAAGGGGACGACAGAGGATGAGATGGCTGGATGGCATCACGGACTCGATGCACATGAGTTTGGGTGAACTCTGGGAGTTGGTGATGGACAGGGAGGCCTGGCGTGCTGTGATTCATGGGGTTGCGAAGAGTCGGACATGACTGAGCGACTGAACTGAACTAATGCTTTTGACTGGTGGTGGTTTGTCATTTCCATGTTCCTTATAGGGACCTCCCATAAGGAGGTCTCTTCTGTAACTACTTCTTGTTTAGAGTGGGCATTATCCTGGCTAGTAGAGTAGAAGTCTCTCTCTGCCTGATCTAAATCAAGATATTCTATTGGCTTCCACTCTTGTTTAGTGACTAAGTCGTGTCTGACGCTCTTGGGACCCCATGGACTGTAACCCACCAGCTTCCTCTAACCATGGAATTTTCCAGACAAGAATACTGGAGTGGATTTCCATTTCCCTCTCCAAGGAATCTTTCCAACCCAGGGATTGAACCCACATGTCCTGCATTAGCAGGGAGATTCTTTACTTCCAAGCTACCAGGGAAGCCACACTTTAGTAATATCACTTTAGTCTGAAGCTGTTGGAGCCTGCTAAACTTTGTGAGCAGTTGAAACAGACAGGGCCCAAACCAGAGGCCTAACAAGATACCCAGAAATGGCAGGAGCCAAGGGAGGAAGGAGAGAAAGTGCCAAGTACCTGCCGTGCACTTGTGGTTATTTTGTGGCCCTTAATACCTTCTTGGACCTGGCCAGACTGGTTATAATAAAAAAAACAATATTCTTCCTTCAGATAGACAGGTGCTCCCCTGTCCTAAGGTCAGTATAGGGCCTGGTGATTTTGTAGGATCATAGTGGCTAAGTAATCTTCTTGGGATTGTAGACATCCGAGGGTCCTTACAGTCTTTTTGTGGTTACAGCAGTGTCACTAGAAAGCTGCTGAAACTTACGTAGAGAGGTCCCTTTGGTGGCAGCTCCTGCCAAACCTTGAGGTTAATCCCAGGGCCAGAAACAAGAGGGTAAGCACCACTACGCAGTATATCCTCTGGTGGTGATACACTGATTGAGGCAAGGAGGCATTACTCCAGGCCAGAACTGTGTGAAGTGTGACTTACCCTAGAGAGCAGGTCCCTGACCAAAAAAGGGGAAGAGGTAAGTAAGCTCTATTCCTGCATATAATGCAGAGACCATGACTGGGTTCAAGCTGGGTGACAAAATGGTTTTGCCAAATGGGGATAGAACTTCTCTCTTACAAGTGGAACACAGCATAACAGACGGGGTAGAGACTTCAGTATCTGGGTGAAAATTGTCACCCTGCTTGCCCCCAAAGCCAGGAGCAATAAGAGTGTTTGGAAAGGGACTCAAGTGCTGAGCGGCATCTTGGTATGTGTCCTCAAGGTAGAGAGCGTTATATGTGGATTGCCACCATAGGGCTCGGTTCTCAGGGATGAGGACCCCTACAAGGGAATAATAACCGTCAAAGGTGCCCATCTGATTTAGAGATCAGGGTGATTTAGAAATCGGGACATGTTGGTTATACCGAACAGAGCATGGATTTTCAAGACTGGATGATGGCATCTAAGGAGGGCCTCAAACCTAGGGATAGGTGTAGTGTGTCTTTTTCTTTTTTTTTTACTTCTAATTTCTAGGCTTTGGGCTAAATCATATTACTGCAGAGCAATTGCTGGATCCTGGTTTTTCCTGTCAGTTCAAATGCTGAAGGTTACTGTACATTGTGAACTGTCCAGGTCTTCCACAGACTCTCCTGTTGGAGACACTCCTGTTTTTTTTTTTTTTTTTGAAGAAAATAGGGAACACCACTCAGGGGATGTTGATCAAGAGAGAAATTAAGGATTCAAGTGACATTACAGATGTCACTGTGGGGGTAAATATAGCCAAGTGTTGCTGGTTCCAGGGCATAAAGCTATTTTCCCCTTTTATCTGAAAGGCTATGCCGTGACCAAGATGGGTGCATGGTGTGATAGCATACATCTGGAAGAGTAGCTCTAGACATAGTTTACCTAGGGCTCTTTTAAGAATCTGGTTGGCATGCTCTACCTTCCCTAAAGTTTGGGGCCACCAGGATGTTGTTACTGTTCAATCATTCAGTCATGTTCGCTGACTCGTTGCCACCCCATGAACTTCCCTGCCCTTCCCTATTTCCCAGAGTTTGCTCAAATTCATGTCCATTGAGTCGATGGTGCCATCCAACCATCTTATCCTGTGTTGCCCCTTTTTCCCTGTGCCCTCAATCATTCCCGGCATCAGGTCTTTTCCGGTGAGTCAGCTCTTTGCATCAGGTAGCCAGAGTATTGAAGCTTCAGCATCAGTCCTTCCAATGAATATTCAAAGTTGATTTCCTTTAGGATTGACTGTTTGACCTACTTTCAGTCCAAAGGACTCTCAAGAGTCTTCTTCAGCACCACAGTTCAAAAGCATTAATTCTTCGGTGCTCAGCCTTCTTTATGGTCCAACTCTCACATCCATACGTGACCACTGGAAAAACCGTAGCTTTGACTATATGGACATTTGTTGGCAAAGACATGTCTTTGCTTTTAATACACTGTCTAGGTTTGTCATAGTTTTTCTTCCAAGGAGCAAGCGTCTTTTAATTTCATGGCTGCAGTCACTATCCACAGTGATTTTGGAGCCCAAGAAAATAGTCTGCCGCTGTTTCCATTTTATCCCCATCTATTTGCCATGAAGTGATGGGACCAAATGCCATGATCTTAGTTTTTTGACTGTTGAGTTTAAGCCAGGTTTTTCACTCACCTCTTTCACCTTCATCAGAGGCTCTTTAGTTCCTTTTGGCTTTCTGCCACTAAACTGGTATCATCTGCATATCAGAGATTATTGATATTTCTTCCAGCAGTCTTAATTCCAGTTTATGAGTCATCCAGCCTGGCCTTTCGCATGATGTAGTCTGCATGTAAGTTAAATAAGCAGGGTGACAATATACAGCCTTGATGCATTCCTTTCCCAAGTTTGAACCAGTCCATTGTTTCATGTCCAGTTCTAAATGTTGCTTCTTGACCTGCATACAGGTTTCTCAGGAGACAGGCATAATGGTCTGGTATTCCTGTCTCTAAGAATTTTCCACAGTTTGTTGTGATCTACACAGTCAGAGGGTTTAGCACAGTCAATGAAGCTGATGCTTCTTTGGAATTCCCTTGCTTTTTCTGTGTTGCAGTGTAGGTTGGCAATTGGATCTCTGGTTCCTCTGCCTTTTCTAAATCCAGCTTGTACAACTGGAAGTTCTGAGTTCACATACTGTTGAAGCCTAGCTTGAAGGATTTAGAGCGTACTCTTGCTAGCATTTGAAATGAGTGCAATTGTATGGTAATTTGAACATTCTTTGGCATTGCTTTTCTTTGGGATTGGAATGAAAATGACCTTTTCCGGTCTTGTGGCTACTGTGTTTTTCAAATTTGCTGGCTCATTGTGTGCAGCACTTCAATAGAATCATCTTTTATTTATTTATTTAAAAAAAAAAAACAAATTTAATTTTACTATTGATTAAGAAGGCAAGTTCAAGCAAAGATACTGTCCATTTATTAAAAGGATTTTCAAACTGGGCTGCATATCACAATCCTTTGTGGAGTTCTTAAAAAACACAACTGTCCAGGCTCCATCTCTCAAAGGTTCTGATTCAGGAGATCAGAAGCGAGAGTAAGAACCTATTAAAATGATTTCCAAAACATGGACTCATACTGAGAGCACTTGTTCCCCTTAAAGTGTTTAAGTGGTTTCAATGCCCAGCACTATTATTTCGTATTCTAGGATTTGAAATAGCTCAGCTGGAATTCCCTCATCTCCACTAGCTTTGTTCGTAGTAATACTTCCTAACACCCACTTGACTTCACACCCCAGGATGTTTGACTCTAGGTGAGTGACCACATCATCATGGTTATCTGGGTCATTAAAACCTTTTTTGTACAGTTCGTCTGTGTATTCTAGCCACCTCTTCTTAATCCTTTCTGCTTCTGTCAGGTCTTTACCATTCTGATGTTTATTTTGCCCATCTTTGCATGAAATGTTCATTTGGTATCTCCAATCTCTTTGAAGAGATCTTTAGTCTTTCCCATTCTATTTTTTCCTCTATTTCTTTGCATTGTTCACTTAAGAAGGCTATTAATAGCTCCATATCTTTCTCTGTTTTCTTTACCTTTTGCTTCTCTTCTTTTGTCAGCTATTTGTAAGGCCTCCTCAGACACCACTTTGCTTTCTTGCATTTCTTTTTTTGGGGGATAGTTTTGGTCACCACTTCCTGTACAGTGTTTTGAATATCTGTCCATAGTTCTTCAGGCACTCTGTCTCCCAGATCTAATACCTTGAATCTACTTGTTGTCTCCTCTGTATAATCATAAGGTATTTGATTTCAATTATACCTAAATGGCCTAGTTGTTTTCCCTGCTCTCTTCAATTTGTGCATGAATTTTGCAATAAGGAGGTGATGATCTGAGACATTGTCAGCTCAAGGTCTTGTTTTTGCCTACTGTGTAGAGTTTTGCCATATTTGACTGCAAAAATTTAATCAGTCTGATTTCTATATTGACCATTTGGTGATGTCCATGTGTAGAGTTGTCTCTTGTGTTGTTGGAAGAGGGTGTTTGCTATGACCAGTGCATTCTCTTTGGAAAACTCTGTTAGCCTTTGCCCTGCTTCATTTTGTACTCCAAGATCAAACTTTGCTCCAGATACCTGGATTATCTTTTCAATTCCTACTTTTGCATTCATGCCCCTTTTGATGAAAAGGGCATCTTCTGTTGATGATAGTTCTAGAAGGTCTTGTAGGTCTTCATAGCACCATTCAACTTCAGCTTCTTCAGCTTTAGTGGTTGAGGCACAAACTTGGATTGCTGTGATGTTGAGCAGTTTACATTGGAAATGAACCAAAATTATTCTGTTGTGTTTGAGATTGCATCCAAGTTTGCATTTTGGACTCTCTTGTTGATTATGAGCGTTGGTTGACATGAGGGCTACTCCATTTTCTGAGGGAATCTTGTCCACAGTACTAGGTAAAATGGTCATCTGAATTAAATTCACCCATTCCTGTCCATGTTAGTTCACTGATTCCTGAGGTGTTGATGTTCACTCTTGCCATCTCCTGCTTGACCATGTCCTGTTTACCTTGCTTCATGACTCTAATATTCCAGGTTCCTATGCAGTATTGTTCTTTACTTTACAGCATCGGACTTTACTTTCATGTTTGACACATTCACCACTGAATGACATTTCTCCTTTAGCCCAGCCTCTTCATTCTTTCTGGAGCTGTTTATCCCCAGTAGCATATTGAATACCAACCAACCTGGGGTCTCATGTTCTGAAGAGTGAAGGTGATATTTGATTCATAAACATGAGGCCAAGTTTTGGGTTATCATGACTGTAAATATGGTGCCTTTGTCACTCTGGAGTGACTGGGGCAGCCCAAACCTAGGCAGTCTCTCTTTAATAAAGCTTTACAGACTTTTGTAACTCTGTTCTACTAGGGAATGCTTCAATCCACCTTGTAAACATCAACAAAAACTAGTAAATAATACCCTTGCCATTCCAGCATAGCTGTAAAACCCACCTGCCAGTCTTCTCCTGAGTGACCCCTGGTATTAGACAGGTTTCATTAGGGGAGGTGGCTGGGTTTTGGATTATTTCTTGGATGGGTATCACAACTCTGTGTTATTTGCCTAGTAACCATAGCCAAATATGGGGATGGTAGAGAAATGGGCTTAAGTAAAGTTTCCAGGTTATCTTTTCCAAAATGGGTGTTTCATGTAAGGAGTTAAAAATTTTCTAGACTTTGGAGTGGGAAGGAATAGTATTATTTGAACCTGGTCAGTCTGCAACCACTTATGTGACCTGATCTCCCAAGTCTGCTTAGCATATTGGAAATGTTCTTCTGGGGAAAAAAGGGGGAAGATAGCAGTGTTGGGCGGGAGATCTGCCCTGGCAGGTCTTTTGGCCTCCTGATCCACTTCCCTATTCCCCTGGGTCTCCTTTTCTTCTCCCTTTTGTTAACCCTTGCAGTAGATGACAGCTAATTTAGCAAGAAAATTGACTACCTCAAGAAGCCTGAGAATGAGCTTTTCTGTGTGTTTAATAGGAGAACTTTGGGCTCTGAGCATCCCTCTTTAGCTCCAGACTGCTGCATGGGTATGCAGGATGAGGAAAGTATACTTAGATCTATACAGATGTTAATCCTTCTTCCCTCCTCTAGTTCTGGAGCCCTTGTCAGGGGGAAAAGTTCAGCCTGCTGGGCTGAGGTCCCTGAGGCAAGAGACCCACTCTCCCTGGTTTCTTCTGGGCTCCCTGTGGATATCCCAGTTTCCTCTCTCCTTTTCCCTGAAGCTACTGGCATCCTTGTGCCATACTTCTGAGTCAGTTACAGGTGTCACAGGTAGGTCAGGATAAGAAGAGTAAAATTCATCTATAACGTGCATGCATGCATTGCACATTGGGGGAAATATGGGGATCTCATATTAAGGAGGCTGGATTTAAAGTCTGACAGACCTTTAGTTTTATTGCTGGGGTGTTAAGGAGAGGGGTATGTATTGGGTAATTCCCCTCCACCATGTCGTCTATCTAACCCCTTTAGTCTCTGATACTGCTTTTACCTGGTGGGGCATGTACATTGTAGTGGGTTAACCCACCACAGTGGGTCCACTGTGGACCATTTAGAGGTTTTTTTAACCATGAAAGTGTGGCTACTTCTCCCAGAGGCAAGTGGGCCAGCCTTTGGTTACCTCATTTAATTGTTTTGAGGGATAGGCCACAGGCTGTAATATAGCCCTCTCCATTTGTCCCAACATCCTAAGTGGGCCCACCTGTTCAGAGACCTACAACCTAAAAGGCTTTTCTGGATTTGGGAGGTCTAAAGCAGGGCCCAAGTGACCGCCTCTTTCAGAGTGTTAAAGGCCACCTTACAGGTCTCATCCCAATCAAGTGGCCCGTCTTCTTGTTTAGTTTTTCATATAGGAGTTGGGCTAGATTCCCATAAATTTCCCAGATCTGGCAAACTCCAGTTATCCCCCAAAACTGTTTCCTAGTTTGGGGACAGTGGTTATTCAAGATAAAGGATTTCCTCTGTGGGTCAACATTCTTTTTCCTTCTGTAACATCCTTTTTCCTTATAAACCCAAGGTATTTTACTTAGATTAAGCTTATATGAGCTTTCTTAGGGGGACAGTTGCTATCCCCTTTCATAAAGAAAATTTAAGGTTTTATTAGTATCCATTTAAGAGCTAGTAAAGTCTGGGCTTGCTATGAGCAAATCACCTACATATTGTATTAGGCTACTGTTTGTTATGGTTAATTCTCTTAGTTCTCTCTCCAGGGAAGTCCCAAAAACATGGGGGCTGTCTCTGAAACCCTGGTATATGGCTTACCTTGTTTATGGATCTCGCCACTCAAAAGCAAAACCTTTTGGGACTCAGGATGGAGGGGAACACAAAAGAAAGCATCCTTAAATCCAGGACTGAAAAGTACTTAGTGGTTCCCAAGACTTGTGTTAGGAGGGCATATGGGTTTGAGACTGGCGGGTAGGTTGGAACCACAGTCTCACTGACCACTCTTGGATCCTGGATGACTCGATAAGATCTGTTTGGTTTAACAGGATTGAGGTGTTTCAGGGAGACTCATAGGTGATTAGGATTTTGACATCCCAGTATTTGTTAATTAGTGGTCTAAGGCCCTCAAGAACTTCTGATTTCAAGGGGTCTTTTCTAGGCGCAGGGAGCATTTGGCTTCAGGAGGATCTTTACTGGTAAGACATTTATAGCTAGTGCCAGGCTGGAGACATATCATACCTGGGGATTGACTTTATTTGGGAAATGGAAGGCGTTCTCCTTTCCTGTGTTTGACTGCAAATGTTCATACAGGTACTAGACAAAGTTATTGGTTTCTAGCTTTCCCCAAGTCACTCTGGTCTACAGGTGGCAAAGATCTCTCCCTAGTAGAGGAACAGAGCAACTGAGAATATATAAGGGTCCCTTGCCAATTGCCCACCTTAGGTGGAGGGGCTTAGTCAAAGTTCAGTTTGGGGGTTTTCCATCTACCCCCATCACTGTTTTAGTCAGGGAGTTTAAAGGTCCAGGCTGGAAAGGAAAAATAGAGAAGGTAGCCCCTGTATCCAAACTGGGCTTTCCTCCTGCTCTCATGTCCTCTTTCTCCTGGTCCCTAATTAGAAACACCTTTTTTTTTTTTTTTTTTGGCCTTCTCTGCTAGCTCAGAGATGGGGTCTCTGGTTTTCTAGTTTTTATAATTTTCTCCATATGTCAGGGTTGCCTGGGGTTAGGAAGGGATGGACCAGCAGGACTCTACCTTCAATAACTTTCTAGATTCAAGTGGATAAAATTTTTGAGCACCTCCACGAGCCTTCCCCAAACCAGGGCCAGATTTCCTTTCTCTCCCTGAGTAACCTCTTTTTATTATAATTAATGGTGTTCTGGACCCACTGGGTCATTCCTGCAGTAGGCAAATAGTGACGTATCTTAGGGATTCCATCTCTGCATTTGTGTTGGGGTCCCAATTGGGCTTTGCAGAGGAGATTGCCTCTTCTGCAGGGGCTATCTCAGTGTCCACCCACAGCAGTTCATCAACCTGATCTAGGATTTTAGATCCTTTTCTGGCCTGATCTAGGATTATAGCTTTTTCTTTATCCTTGCAATACCAATTGAGGATGACCATCACATCCCTCCAAGTGAGGGCTTAAGGCATCCAAATTCACCTAAATTTGGGAGGTTTTCATAATATGAAACCCATTTTTTCCCCAGCATCTCATTGAATGATGTTTTGCATGGAAAAGGAACATGACTCTACATGGTTCTCCCTTCCCCATCTGGTACCTCTCTTTGGGGACAAATTTTGCCTGAGGGAGACCTTTCTTCATGTGGAAGGTAAAGCTTATTTCCTGATCAAAATTGCATGGGAGAAGGGGCATTAGGAGGCAGACCTGAGGCAGTGGTAAGGACTTTCTCCCAGGTCTTGTAGTCTGGAGGGCAGCCACAACTTCCCTTGCCCTCCCTGCCTGCTTTGGAAGAATCAGGAGAACACTGAGGGCATCTTCCATCCCAACCTTTGCCAAAAGAACTTTGAAGGAGCATTTATCAGAGTGTCTGAGCTTACATTTTCTCATTTTGTGGGGATCTTGGTAGAGGTACATAAAGACTTGGACATAGGTTAACTCATTGCTTTTACCCTTGTGTTAAATGGTGCTAAATCCATTTCCCAGCGAGTAGAGAAGCCAATCCTGGGTGCAGTATCTGGTAAGATTTTTCATTTTTAGTTCATCCAGCTAGTAGTTCTCCTAGACAATTCAGTGGTGTGTCTGAAGGGAATCTGAGCTTGTTTCCTGTTTTGATGGCAATATAGTTTGTACCAGTGCTAGGGTAGGTGTCCCTATTTCTGATTCTAAAGAGGTTGTAAATTCTCTCTTGGTCCCAGAGCACCTGATTGTATATGCACCAAAAGAAATGCTTAGTGGTAAGTGCAGTCACAGGGTCTGTAGGGCTGGTCTCAATAAATTTAAGTTAACCTGTAATACATGTCTAAGGTGTTAACTTTCATCCAAGACCAGGTGTGACTGTAAAGAACCATGTCAACCACTTCCACCTGGAAGCACTCAGTCCATTGGACAACCAAATGACTGAATTTATAGAAACAGGATGTCTGACTGAGGTCTTCTATCTTCTAGTTAACCCCCCAGGAACAGAGAGCACAGCTGACAGGGAGGAAAGACTGTAGGGTCTCACACATCTCTTTCAAAGACTCAAAACTTCAGATCCAAGTACTGCAAACAGAGTGAACAGAAATACCTTGGGTCTTCAAAGATTCCAAAGGGAGGAAAGGGGGCCAGGTTGAAGGAAGAGAGGAAGGAGGAGGGGCAGTATTTGTCCTTCGGTGGCTAGCTTATTTACTTAAACTCATATACTCAAGCTTCATCCATGTTGCAGCATGTTACATGTCATTCTCTTTTAAGCCAAAATAATGTATTATGTATAAACCACATTTTCTAATGTGTTACAGTTTCAATCATGCAAGATGTAAAAATTGTAGGAATCTGTTCAATAACTTGCATAGAGTTAACAATTCTGTATTGTACACTTCAGAGTTTTTAAGAAGGTAGATTTCATACTGTGGGTTCTTTACCAAAATGCAGTTTACTTTTGATGCCCAAGTCACTAAAGATACAGATTTTCAGATTTAATTGGTCTGGGACGGGATCTAGGGATTTCTTGGTTTGGATTTTGTTGGTTGGTTGGTTTTACATTTCCTGTGGCAGTTCTGAGTTGTAGCTGACCAAGATGGTTTTAACATTCTCCTCAGCTTGATTAAACAAGTTTTTTCTTGATCACAGGTCCCTGCCCTCTCTTTTCATAGAGCATTTGTTGTTGCTCAGGTGCTCTGTAGTATCTGACTCTTTGTGCTTCTGTGAATGGCAGCATGCCAGGCTTCCCTTCATTATCTCCAAGAGTTTGCTCAAAACTCTGTTGCCCCCTTTTCCTCCTGCCCTCAATCTATCCCACCATCAGGGTCTTTTCCAGTGAGTTGGCTCTTCACATCAGGTAGCTGAAGTATTGGAGCTTTAGCATCAGTCCTTCCAATGAATATTCAGAGTTTATTTCCTTTAGGATTGACTGGTTTGATCTCCTTGCAGTCCAAGGGACACACAAAAGTCTTCTCCAACACCACAGTTGTAAGCATCAATTCTTCAGCGCTCAGCCTTCTTTATGGTCCAGTTCTCACATCCGTACATGACCACTGGAAAAATCATAGCTTTGGCTATACAGACCTTTGTTGGCAAACAGATGTCTCTGGTTTTTAATACACTGTCTATGTTTGTCATAGCTTTTTTTCCAAGGAGCAAGTGTTTTTCATGGCTGCAGTCAGCATCCACAGTGATTTTTGGATCCCAAGAAAATAGTCTGCCACTTTTTCGATTTTTTCCCCATCTGTTTGCCATGAAGTGGTGGGACCGGATGCTATGATCTTTGTTTTTTGAATGCTGAGTTTTAAGCAACAGGCTTTTTAGTTCCTCTTTGTTTTCTGCCATTAGGGTGGTGTCATCTGCATAGCTGAGGTTATTGATATTTCTCCCGGCAATCTTGATTCCAGCTTGTGAGTCATCTAGCCCAGCATTTTGCATGATGTTCTATGCATATAAGCTAAATAAGCAGGGTGACAATATATAGCCTAGATGTAGTCCTTTCCCAAATTTTGAACCAGTTTGTTATTTCTTCTTTGGTTCTAACTGCTGCTTCTTGACCAGCAGTTCTCAGGAGGCAGGTAAGGTGGTTCAGTATTCCCATCTCTTTAAGAATTCTCCACAGTTTATTGTGATATTTACAGCCAAAGCCTTAGTATAGTCAATGAAGCAGAATAGATGTTTTTCTGGAATTCCCTTGCTTTTTCTATGATCTATTGGATGTTGGCAATTGATCTGTGGTTTCTCTGCCTTTTCTAAATCCAGCTTGCACATTTGGAAGTTCTTGGTTCGTGTATTGTTGAAGCCTAGCTTGAAGGATTTTGAGCATTACCATGCTAGCCTGTGAAATGAGTGCAATTGTGTGGTAGTTTGAACATTTCTTGGCATTACCTTTCTTTGGGATTGGAATGAAAACTGACCTTTTCTAGTCCTGTGGCCACTGCTGAGTTTTCCAAATTTGATGGCCTATTGAGTGCAGCACTTTCACAACATTATCTTTTAGGATTTGAAATAGCTCAACTGGAATTCTGTCACCTCCAGTAGCTTTGTTTGTAGTGATGCTTCCTAAGGCCCACTTGACTTCACATTCCAGGATGTCTGGCTCTAGGTGACTGATTACACCATCATGGTTATCTAGGTCATGAAAATCTTTTTTGTATAGTTCTTGTGTGTATTCTTGCCACTTCTTCTGAATATCTTCTCCTTCTGTTAGATCCATACCATTTCTGTCCTTTATTGTGCCCATCTTTGAGTGAAACTTTCCCTTGGTATCTGTAATTTTCTTGAAGAGATCTGTAGTCTTTCCCATTCTGTTGTTTTCTTCTGTTTCTTTGCATTGTTCACTTAAGAAGGCTTTCTTATCTCTCCTTGCTCTTCTTTGGAACTCTGCATATAGATGGATATATCTTTCCTTTTCTCCTTTGCCTTTCACTTCTCTTCTTTTCTTGGATATTTTCTAAACTAAATGTTTAGAAAAACCGTGGTTGTACATTTTTTCTCTGTTCCTTTGAAATGTATGTAATTCTTTCCCAGCCTCTTTCTTTGGAAGGGTAAGAGATGACATGAAACTGTTGGATTGGCCAAAAAGTTTGTTTGGGTTTTTCTATAAAATTATAAAAAAACCTGAATGAACTTTTTGGCCAACTCAATATTAGGGTGGCCAGAAAAACAGGGCGCCAATGTGTATGTATTGATCTGCTTTTCATTTCCAGAGAAAAAGTTGGGATAAGAGACAGAGAAGAGAGGGTGACAAAGATAATATTAATTTTCAGATTGCCCCTGAAAACTCTTCTTATCTGTACTACTGCCTAGGTAATCGTGTCCAACTCTTGTCCATGGAATTCTCCAGGCCAGAATACTGGAGTGGATAGCCTTTCCCTTCTTCAGGGGATTCAAACCCAGGGATTGAAACCAGGGCTCCCGCATTGCAGGCAGATTCATTATCAGCTGAGCCACAAGGGAAGCCCAAGAAAACATTAAGACTAGATAAATCACCCTTAGCTAAGTCCTAGTTTTCTACATTCAAGTTCTGCCCTCTTTGTAGCAGGAATTTTGGGGAGTAGGAAAGCAACTGATAGGAACCTGCATCAATCTTCCTCCTCAGTGTCAGTTTAGGTCGGTGTATTTAGCATGTAATTGTCATAGAATTGGTTATATTTGGATGGGGATTATGGCCAGATCTGTGGGAACAATTCTGTGGAGAGTTTGTGAAAGTTCAATTCCCAGATCAGAAGTTAGGTCTGTTACCAAATTAGATGTGAGACCCTACTCTTCGGGCCCTAGCTGAACCAAAACCCCACCCCTGCCCAGTCAGGGAATTCTTTCTTTCTCTGGTCCACCCTGCCAATGAGGAAACTGAGTTTGGTGCAAGCCAAACAGGCTTTCATTCAATCCCACAGAATGGAGAAAGGGAACTCAGGTTCTAAAGATAACTTCTCTCTGAAGGGTGAGAAGGGTGGCGGGGGTGCGGGGGGCAGTCATGGAGAGGGGCTTTTAAAGGGTAAGAGGCAAGTGCAGAATCAGAAATTGGGAAAAAAGGGCGGAGATTTCCAGGAATAGCTTGTGCATTGCTTAATCCCTCAGCATATGGCATGTCTTGCCTCAGATCCGATCAGATCAGTCTCTCAGTCATGTCTGACTCTTTGCGACCCCATGAATCACAGCACGCCAGGCCTCCCTGTCCATCACCAACTCCCGGAGTTCACTCAGACTCACGTCCATCGAGTCAGTGATGCCATCCAGCCATCTCATCTTCTGTTGTCCCCTTAGCCTCCTGCCCCCAATCCCTCCCAGCATCAGAGTCTTTTCCAATGAGTCAACTCTTTACGTGAGGTGCCCAAGGTCCTGGAGTTTCAGCTTTAGCATCATTCCTTCCAAAGAAATCCCAGGGCTGATCACCTTCAGAATGGACTGGTTGGATCTCCTTGTAGTCCAAGAGACTCTCAAGAGTCTTCTCCAACACCACAGTTCAAGAGCATCAATTCTTTGGCGCTCAGCCTGCTTCACAGTCCAACTCTCACATCTATACATGACCACAGGAAAAACCGTAGTCTTGACTAGACAGACCTTTGTTGGCAAAGTAATGTCTCTGCTTTTCAATATGCTGTCTAGGTTGCTCATAACTTTCCTTCCAAGGAGTAAGCGTCTTTTAATTTCATGGCTGCAGTCACCATCTGTAGTGATTTTGGAGCCCAGAAAAATAAAGTCTGACACTGTTTCACCATCTATTTCCCATGAAGTGGTGGGACCGGATGCCATGATCTTCGTTTTCTGAATGTTGAACTTTAAGCCAACTTTTTCACTCTCCTCTTTCACTTTCATCAAGAGGCTTTTGAGTTCCTCTCATTTTCTGCCATAAGGGTGGTATCATCTGCATATCTGAGGTTATTGATATTTCTCCCGGCAATCTTGATTCCAGCTTGTGTTTCTTCCAGTCCAGCGTTTCTTATGATGTACTCTGCATATAAGTTAAATAAACAGGGTGACGATATACAGCCTTGATGAACTCCTTTTCCTATTTGGAACCAGTCTGTTGTTCCATGTCCAGTTCTAACTGTTGCTTCCTGACCTGCATACAGCTTTCTCAACAGGCAGATCAGGTGGTCTGGTATTCCCATCTCTTTCAGAATTTTCCACAGTTTATTGTGATCCACACAGTCAAAGGCTTTGGCATAGTCAATAAAGCAGAAATAGATGTTTTTCTGGAACTCTCTTGCTTTTTCTGTGATCCAGCAGATGTTGGCAATTTGATCTCTGGTTCCTCTGCCTTTTCTAAAACCAGCTTGAACATCAGGAAGTTCATGGTTCACATATTGTTGAAGCCTGGCTTGGAGAATTTTGAGCATTACTTTACTAGCGTATGAGATGAGTGCAACTGTGCGGTAGTTTGAGCATTCTTTGGCATTGCCTTTCTTTGGGATTGGAATGAACACTGACCTTTTCCAGTCCTGTGGCCACTGCTGAGTTTTCCAAATTTGCTGGCATATTGAGTGCAGCACTTTCACAGCATCATCTTTCAGGATTTGGAATAGCTCAACTGGAATTCCATCACTTCCACTAGTTGTTTGTAGTGATGCTTTCTAAGGCCCGCTTGACTTCACATTCCAGGATGTCTGGCTCTAGGTCAGTGATCACACCATCATGATTATCTCGGTTGTGAAGATCTTTTTTGTACAGTTCTTCTGTGTATTCTTGCCATCTCTTCTTAATATCTTCTGCTTCTGTTAGGTCCATACCATCCATTTCTGTCCTTTATCGAGCTCATCTTTGCATGAAATGTTCCCTTGGTATCTCTAATTTTCTTGAAGAGATCCCTAGTCTTTCCCATTCTGTTGTTTTCCTCTATTTCTTTGCATTAATCGCTAAAGAAGGCTTTCTTGTCTCTTCTTGCTATTCTTTGGAACTCTGCATTCAGATGCTTATATCTTTCCTTTTCTCCTTTGCTTTTCTCTTCTCTATTTGTAAGGCCTCTGCAGACAGCCATTTTGCTTTTTGCTTTTCTTTTATATGGGAATGGTTTTGATTCCTGTCTCCTGTACAGTGTCACGAACCTCATTCCATAGCTCATCAGGCACTCTATCTATCAGATCTAGGCCCTTAAATCTATTTCTCATTTCCACTGTATAATCATAAGGGGTTTGATTTAGGTCATACCTGAATGGTCTAGTGGTTTTCCCTACTTTCTTCAATTTAAGTCTGAATTTGGCAATAAGGAGTTCATGGTCTGAGCCACAGTCAGCTCCTGGTCTTGTTTTTGCTGACTGTATAGAGCTTCTCCATCTTTGGCTGCAAAGAATATAATCAATCTGATTTCGGTGTTGACCATCTGGTGATGTCCATATATAGAGTCTTCTCTTGTGTTGTTGGAAGAGGGTGTTTGCTGTGACCAGTGCATTTTCTTAGCAAAACTCGATCAGTCTTTGCCCTGCTTCATTCCGTATTCCAAGGCCAAATTTGCCTGTTACTCAATGGCACCCCACTCCAGTACTTTTGCTTAGAAAATCCCATGGACGGAGGAGCCTGGTAGGCTGCGGTCCATGGGGTCGCTAAGAGTCGGACACGACTGAGCGACTTGACTTTCACTTTTCACTTTCATGCATTGGAGAAGGAAATGGCAACCCACTCCAGTGTTCTTGCCTGGAGAATCCCAGGGATGGGATGCCGGGTTGGCTGCCATCTATGGGGTCGCACAGAGTCAGACACAACTGAAGCGACCCAGCAGCAGCAGCAGCCAGGTGTTTCTTGACTTCCTACTTTTGCATTCCAGTCCCCTATAATGAAAAGGACATCTTTTTTGGGTGTTAGTTCTAAAAGATCTTGTAGGTCTTCATAGAACCGTTCAACTTCAGCTTCTTCAGTGTTACTGGTTGGGTCATAGACTTGGATTACTGTGATATTGAATGGTTTGCCTTGGAAACAAACAGAGATCATTCTGTCATTTTTGAGATTGCATCCAAGTACTGCATTTCGGTATCTTTTGTTGATCATGATGGCCACTCCATTTCTTCTGAGGGATTCCTGCCCGCAGTAGTAGATACAATGGTCATCTGAGTTAAATTCACCCATTCCAGTCCATTTCAGTTTGCTGATTCCTAGAATGTCGACATTCACTCTTGCTATCTCTTGTTTGACCACTTCCAATTTGCCCTGATTCATGGACCTGACATTCCAGGTTCCTATGCAGTATTGCTCTTTACAGCATTGGACCTTGTTTCTATCACCAGTCACATCCACAGCTGGGTATTGTTTTTGCTTTGGCTCCATCCCTTCATTCTTTCTGGAGTCATTTCTCCACTGATCTCCAGTAGCATATTGGGTACCTACTGACCTGAGGAGTTTCTCTTTCAGTATCCTATCATTTTGCCTTTTCATACTGTTCGTGGGGTTCTCAAGGCAAGAATACTGAAGTGGTTTGCCATTCCCTTCTCCAGTGGACCACATTCTGTCAAATCTCTCCACCATGACCCGCCCATCTTGGTTTGCCCCACCGGCATGGCTTAGTTTCATTGAGTTAGACAAGGCTGTGGTCCTAGTGTGATTAGATTGACTAGTTTTCTGTGAGTATGGTTTCAGTGTGTTTGCCCTCTGATGCCCTCTTGAAACACCTACCATTTTACTTGGGTTTCTCTTGGGCGTGGGGTATCTCTTCACGGCTGCTCCAGCAAAGTGCAGCCATTGCTCCTTATCTTGGACGAGGGGTACCTCCTCACCGCCGCCCTTCCTGACCTTCAGTGTGGGATAGCTCCTCTAGGCCCTCCTGCGCCTGTGCAGCCACAGCTCCTCACACGTTGGGGCCTGGCTCCCAGGGGGCTGCGGCGCTGGCTGGGGTTGGCCGCAGGTCCCTCAGGTAAACCGAGCCAGCAAGGACCACCAGCATGCGCCTTGGAGCGACCGCCTAGCAGGGGACAAGTCCCCCCCATTGGGCAAAGATCTTAGTGTGGTAATGAAGCAAAGGCAACGTTCTGACACCTCCAGGTCTCATCTGCACACACACTTTCCTCGGGTCAAGTCAGATCCAGTTAAGGCCGTTGACCACTGAATATTTCTCAAAGTATAGCTGCAAAGTATCTTTGCCCAATACCAGGTAATTTGGAAACAGGGCTAAATCAGGGCAAGGAAAGTTGTGACCTTTAGCCTACTTTGCCTTATATCTTAAATCTAGGAGGTTCATTCTGGAGGTTTTGTTGGGGGCCTTTGTGTCATCCTATTGAGAAAGCACAAACAATCTGTATGGTTAAAAACAGTTTCTGCAACTAGAGTCCAGTGACATGGAGCATTAGTGACATGTCTAGAAGTTGGAGAGAACCTTCTTCCTGCATGGAACTCAGCACCTTTTCCACAGTTAAACTTCTGGTACATAGAAAGGGAGAGACAGTGTCTCTTGGCATTGGGTATAGGCATTTCCATGTATGCCATGGAAATTACAGAATTTTTCCAACTGTATTAGACAAGACTCAAGGGGGAGTCAAAGCAGGATGGGAGGAAGCCACACTGGTACTGAAGCTAACAAAAAGGTTTGAAGGTCCAGGGGAGGCATCTCTTTGTAATAGTAGCCTAGAGAATACTGGGGAGTTCCTGGTGTGCTCTCTAAGTCCTGAGTGAGGGGTTATAAATTAGCAAACTTTTGGGTTAAAGCTGTATTTAAATTACCAAAATTAACTAACAAAAACGAAAACATTCAAGAGCTAGTTTTTCTTAGGAAAGGCATAGGCCAGTAGATCCTATGCCAGCTGCTATTGCCTCTCATATATCCGTGCCTGTATCAGTCAGCAAGTTTGCTGTGAAGCTGACCTCAGAGTGATAAGGACCAGCCTGTCTATGCTGGTCTTACATACAGAACTCCTGAGACAACTCCAGATATGACAGAAAGGTTTCACCAAAACTTCAGAACCAATCACCAACCTGACACTTGAATTTATCTGCTTATCCACCATAAATGCGAACTCAGTGACTCCTTCTAAACCCAAATGAAAACTCTATTTTTGGATAAAAGCCTAAAAGTGTCATTGATTAGCAGTTTCATGAAAACTAAAATTTAGAACTGTTGATACTACTCTCAGATAAATCTTTTATGCAGAAATGAGCAGGGGGTAAAGTTTTTATGACAAGCCAAGAAACCAAAGTGTTCAGTCACCACATATCTGTTGGATGTCACTTGGTGCCTAGCACTATAATCGACTGGGGAGTTTCTGTTGAGTAAAGGAAACATGGTCTCTGCTCTGATTGAAACTGCAATTTAGTCCAGGAAGTTGAGCATTAATGAAATAAACTCAGTAACAAACACGAATTATTAAGAGAAAAGTGCCCTGTGTGGGAAAAAAAAAAAAAAAAAAGAGCCTAGCTTGCACTTAAACAACTTAGTTACCTGCTTTTGACTGAAGCTCAGGCAAGAACACCCTGAGGAAGTGACAGGATGAGAGAGAGTGAAAGAAGTTAACCAGGTAAGAGTAACTCAGGTATATTTAAAACCGAAGTGACTAGACAACACACCAGAACCTCTGCAGTTTGAATAAAGTATCCCTAGAGAGAGATGGTGGAGAAGGCAATGGTACCACACTCCAGTACTCTTACCTGGAAAATCCCATGGATGGAGGAGCCTGGTAGGCTGCAGTCCATGGGGTCACTTTCACTTTTCACTTTCGTGCATCGGAGGGGGAAATGGCAACCCACTCCAGTGTTCTAGCCTGGAGAATCCCAGGGATGGGGGAGCCTGGTGAGCTGCCGTCTATGGGGTTGCACAGAGTCGAACACGACTGAAGCGACTTAGCAGCAGCAGAGAGAGATGGGGAAGGAAATGGCAACCCACTCCAGTACTCTTGCCTGGAAAATCCCATGGACAGAGGAGCCTGGTAGGCTGCAGTCCGTGACGTCGCTAGGAGTCGGACATGACTGAGCGACTTCACTTTCACTTTTCACTTTCATGCATTGGAGAGGGAAATGGCAACCCACTCCAGTGTTCTTGCCAGGAGAATCCCAGGGACGGGGGAGCCTGGTGGGCTTCCATCTGTGGGGTCGCACAGAGTCGGACATGACTGAAGCAACTTAGCAGCAGCAGAGAGAGATGGGGGAAGGCAATGGCAACCCACTCCAGTACTCTTGCCTGGAAAATCCCATGGATGGAGGAGCCTGGTAGGCTGCAGTCCATGGGGTCACTTTCACTTTTCACTTTCATGCATTGCAGAAGGAAATGGCAACCCACTCCAGTGTTCTTGCCTGGAGAATCCCAGGGACGGGGGAGCCTGGTGGGCTTCTTTCTATGGGGTCGCACAGAGTTGGACATGACTGAAGCAACTTAGCAGCAGCAGAGAGAGATGATCTTCACGAGCACATGCAGTGTGAAAGATCACCTTTACAAGGATAAGAAGTAAAATGCACCTTAAGTGGTAGACACAATCTTGGAATGTAGCTTATAGTCAAACTTTTTATATTAAATATGCTTGTTTCCCTCAGTTGAGGTCTGTCAGGCATACTGGCTAAGCCTGGGCTCTGTGCATTCAACCCTGGTCTGGCTCACATCCTTGTGGTTTCTGAAGAGCAGTAACTACCATTATGTCATTTGTGTTGTCATTACTTTGTGATGACAGATACTACTTACTAAGCATGTAGTAGATTTTAAAATATTAATATTATTGGCCACACTGTACAACTTGTGGGATCTTAGTTCCTCAACCAGGAATTGAACCCAGGGCCTCACTAGTGAAAGTGCAGAGTCCTAACCACTGGACCACAAGGGAGTTCCCTAAAATAGTCTCAAAATTTCTTAGTATTTTTAATGTGCTACTGTCAAGTAGTAGAAAGAACAATGTGAAAACAGAAAAGCCTGAAAAAGACCCAGACTTGACGTCAGGTATATAGCACTCATGAGGCTTTGATTTATATCTGCAACTAAACCATTCTGTGATCCTGAGAAAGTCACTTACTCTAGTCAACTAAATATCCCCATTGATAGTAACAGGAGGGGTTATTATTTTACTTTCCCTATACTTTTTAAGGGTAGAATAACTCAACCTTGAATGTACTGAGGCAAGAAAACCTTCCTTCTATACTCTGTTCTTCCTAATTTTTATTATTTTTAAAAAATTAATTAATGAAGCGTTTGTGTCCTTTGTTGGTTTCATGAAGTCTTACTCTCCAGAACTTTGAGGCTACTACTTATTTTGTAGCTATCTGAAAAAATTTAAGATCATAAATGTAAAATAATTTTTGAGTACTTCTGTACCAGATCTTCTCTTATTAATAAATATAGATGATCTCATTCAGCTATCAAGACAACTGTATGAAGTAGATATTATTACTTCCTCCATTTTACACGTTAAAAAAAAATGAAGGATTGAAGAGACTAACTTCCCAAGGTGGTAATTTTAGAAAGTGTTACAGTTGGTATTTTATCTTGAGTCTGGATTCTGAATTGTCTCCTTGCTAGCACAAATTATGTAACTCTTTATAGCTGCAATAAAAAAAAAAAAAAATTAGCAGATAAATTCTCAGTGTACTTGATTTTTTTTACTTCTATTTATAAACTCAAATGTTTACATCAGGAAACTTCCCAGGTAGCATCCTCCTTCCAGGTATCATGGGGTAATTCGTGTAACAAATCCATGTACCTGCTGCATAGGTTTTTTGTGCAGGCCCACTGTATTAGAATCTCCAGGTGGGTATTCACATAATACTTGAGGACTGTGACGTGTTTCACATTTTCCCAAGAAATTCAATCCAGTAGCCTCTTAAGTATGAAAACATAAATAAACCACAGAGAGATTAATTAATAGTGCCATCCTTTCCACCACTTCTTTGTTGTGAAAACCAAAGAGAATTTCCAGGGAGGAATAAAAATAGACCAAAGTTCACACTCACCTCCATGGCTATGTAATAAATTTCCTCAAGGGCATTTGAAATCATAGTTTCAGCTTGTTGAGGGAAACAGTAAGAAACCCATGAGAATGTTCTGAAGATTAAAATGCAGTTTATTCTCTTCTTTTTTAAAGACTGTGTTCCATGTTCTTGTGTAACTTTGGAACTTGCAGAATTTGGTTTCTGAGTCTGAAGATGCAAACCGCCAGTTATTTAAAGGGCAGAGCATGAGAAAACACTTTTCTAATTTGATCTTTAATAAGTCACTCCTCTGTGGCTAGACTTGCAGATCCTGTTCACCAAATCTCTTCAGTTGACAAGAAAATAGTGACTAGAAGCAACCGTTCTGCTAATTTAGGCAAAAGGGCAGTAAGTGCTGAAAGGATATTCTAGTGGTACTAGGTCAGTGATACAAATCAATCAAAATATTTTAAAGATCAGTATGTTAAATGTGTTACTCATTCACTAACAAATTTCTAAGGCATAAGTTAGGTGAGCTCTTGTGGGCTAGGCACACTACTAATATAATTTCTTTGTGCTCTGATTTCTACAATTATACATTTTTTTCCCTGCCATGAGTTTTCAGAGTAGAATAAAAAAAAGTAAATGGTTTTCTAGTTTACTTTCTAGTTTAGTTTCTTGACAGAAAACAAAGTAGTTAACCAGAGCTTCATTTACCCATCTGTTACAACAGAAAATAACATCCACTTTAGTGCATCATACAGAGTGGGCGCCTTCTCCCTGTTAGCTCTAATCTTGTTTTGATAGGGTTCTTCTGAAATTTGGGCCAAAAGGGGTTCATATATTCATTCAGGAAATATTTGCAGTGCCTGCCATATATTGTTACTAAATGTGAAAGTATTATGCATGACCCCATGGACAGAGGAGACTGGTAGGCTGCAGTCCACGGGGTCGCTAGGAGTTGGACATGACTGAGCGACTTCACTTTCACTTTTCACTTTCATTCATTGGAGAAGGAAATGGCAACCCACTCCAGTGTTCTTGCCTGGAGAATCCCAGGGGCGGGGGAGCCTGGTGGGCTGCCGTCTATGAGGTCGCACAGAGTCGGACACGACTAAAGCGACTTAGCAGCAGCAGCAGGCTGTTTTTTTTTTTTTTTTTTTTTTTTTGGTATTAAAGCCCTCCCAGAGTCAAATAAATTATGGCAAATAATTCCACTACCCTTAAGAATGGCTCAGTCCAAAACGATTGTAAGGAAGAGGAAACATTTAAGTTTCTCAATTATTTAGATGCTGAGATTTTCTTTCTTTTCAGATTTTCATTTAATATTGGAATATAGTTCTTTTCCAGTATTGTGTTAATTTCAGGTGCATAGCAAAATGATTCCATGTTGTTCAGTTGCTGAGTCGTGTCTGACTCTGTGCAGCCCTATAGACTGCAGCATGATGGACTCGCCTGTCCTTCACTGTCTCCGGGAGTTGGCTCAAATTCATGTCCATTGAGTCCGTGATGCTGTCTAACCGTTGTATCCTCTGCTGCCCCCTTCTCCTTTTCAATCTTCCCCAGCATCAGGGTCTTATACAATGAGTTGGCTCTTCACATCAGGTGACCCAAAATACTGGAGCTTTAGGATTCAGTCCTTTCACTGAATATCCATGGTTGATTTCCTTTAGGATTGACTGGTTTGATCTCCTTGCAGTCCAAAGGACTCTCAGGAGTCTTTTCCATCACGACAATTCAAAAGCATCAATTCTTTGGTGCTCAGCTTGTTTTATGGTCCAACTCTCACATCTGTATGTGACTACTTAAAAACCATAGCTTTCACTATATGGACCTTTGTCAGTAAAGTGATGTCTCTGCTTTTTAATATACTGTCTAGATTTGTCATAGCTTTACTTCCAAGGAGCAAGCATCACACACACACACACACACACACACGTCCCCAAACTTTGAACATTTTTATTTTGTATCAGGGTATAGCCAGTTAACAATGTCATGGTAGTTTCAGGTGAACAGTGAAGGGACTCAGCCATGCGTATTCATGTATCTATTCTCCCCCAAACCCCTCTCAAGCATCCAGGCTGGCATATAACATTGAGCAGAGATCCATGTGCTACACAATTGATCCTTGCTGGTTATCCGTTTTAAATATAGCAGTGTGTACATGACATACATGACCTTCCCAAAGTCCCTAATTATCCTTTCCCCCTGGCAACCATAAGTTTATTTTCTAAGTCTATGAGTCTCTTTTGTAAGTAAGTTCATTTGTATCATTTCTTTTAAGATCTCACATATAAGGGGTGTCTGCTGGAGTCCAGCTCCAGCAGCCAGGGAATCAGCCTGAAGGGGTGAGTGGTGTCGACGGACGATGATGTAGCCTCTGACTCATAGTACAGAACTACGTGTTTATTTCAAGCTTCAGGTTTTCTTTTATGCTTTGACAAAAGCATTAGGTCAGAGGTTTGACATTTTTAGTTTCCCTCACCGAGATTTATTGTCTCCAGAAATCATTGTTGTCCCACAGAGTTCCTGTTTCAGCGATTCTCTCAGAATGTGCTTTACTATCTATTATCTACTTTCTCTTATGTGTCCTATACTTGTGATTACATTGTAACTCATGCCACATTCCTCAGTTTATTTCTTATCTTTCTATATCCTGTTTTCCCCTAGCATCTTAAGAACACTATCTCCTAAAAAGGCTTCTAGCTATTCTTAATTATTCCTAAACCCTAAGCTCAGCAAACTTCTTTTGCCATAAACATTCCCCTCACAAACAGGTCTCAGACAACAATCCATTCCATGGCCTCAAGCTGCAGCCTATGTGCTCATCCTGGGATATTCTTTGTAAAGATCCTTGAACAAATGTCAGTGGTTACTTTATAGACTGTTTTCTGGGCACAACTGCAGAAGACTTTGTGCTTTCTCATGCTTCTCTCAAGCACCTTAACATTCTTTCCAGCTAACTCAACCAAAGAAAGGAAAGAACAAGTCAGAATCACAAGGCCTAACTCCTTCATCCCGGGACCGTGCCTGCGAGATGAGGAGATGGGGTTGGGGCCGTGCCTCCATTTTGTCAGTAATGCCTAACGCGGCTCCTGACAGATGTCATACAATATTTCTCCTTCTCTGTATGACTTACTTCACTTAGTATGACACTCTATAGGTCTATCCGTGTTGCTACAAATGACATTATTTCATTCTTTTTAAAATGGCTGAGTAATAGTCCATTGTGTATTATACATAACGTCTTTATCCATTCCTCTGTCAGAGGACATTTAGGTTGCTTCCATGTTTTGGCTGTTGTAAACAGTACTGCAATGAACATTGGGGTGCATGTATCCTTTTGAATCATGTTTTTCTCTGGATATATGCCCAGGAGTGGGATTGCAGGGTCATATAGTAGCTCTATTTTTTTTTTTTTTTTTTAAGGAACTTACATAGTGTTCTCCATACTGGCTGTACTGATTTAAATTCCCACTATCAGTGTATGGGGGGTTCCCTACCCTACATCCTCTCTAGCACTTATTGCTTGTGGATTTTTTGATGATAGCCATTCTGGCTAGTGTGATGTGATATGCTGTTATAGTTTTGATTTCCATTTTTCTAATAATTATGATTTCATGTACCTCTTGGCAATCTGTATGTCTTCTTTGGAGAAATGTCTATTTAGGTCTTCTGCCCGTTTGTTGATTTGGTTGTTTGTGTTGATGCTTTAAGCATCACGAGCTATTTGTAAATTTTTGAGACTAATCGCTTTCGGTCACATCATTTGCAAATATTTTCTCCCATTCTATGGGTTGTCTTTTCATTTTGTTTGTTTCCTTTGCTGTGCAAACAAAAGCTTTTGAGTTTAAGCAAGTCCCATTTTTTTCTTTTTGTTTTTATTTCCATTATTCTGGGAGAGGAATAGAAAAAGATATTGCTGCAATTTATGAGTGTTCTGCCTAAGTTTTCCTCTAGGTGTAAATTCATTGGTGATCCCTAGTAGTTTTCTGGTAGTATTTTTAGGATGTCCTATGTGTAATATCATGTAACCTGCAAACAGTGATGGTTTTCTTTCTTTTCCAATTTGAATTCCTTTTATTTCTTTTTCTTTTCTGATGGCCATGCTAAGACTTCCAAACTGTGTTGAATGAAAGTGGCGAGAGTGGACATCCTTCTTGTTCCTGATTTTGGTGGAAATGCTTTCAGTTTTTCATCATTGAGAATGATGTTTCCTGTGGGTTTGTCACATACAGCACTTATAATGTTGAGGTAGATTTCCTCTTTGCCAACATTCTGAGGAATTTTTATCATAAATGGGTGTTGAATTTTGTCAATAGCTTTTTCTGCATCTGTTGAGAAGAATATATGATTTTCATTCTTCAATTGGTAGTATGATATATCATGTTGATTTTGCATATATCAATGTGATGTATCATACATGCATCCCTATGATAAATCCCATTTGATCATGGTATAAGATCCTTTTAATATGTTGTTGGATTCAGTCGTCTATTATTTTGTTGAGTATTTTTGCCTCTATTTTTGCTCAATGATATTGGCCTGTAATTTTCTTTTTCCTTTTTGTTTTTTGGTATCTCTGTCTAGTTTTTGGTATCAGGGTGATACCTCATAGAATGAGTTTGGGAATGTTGCTTCCTCAGCAGTTTTTTGGGAAGAATTGCAGAAGGAAGTTGTTAACTCTTCTCTAAACGACTGATATAATTGGCCTGTGAAGCTGATTGCTTGAGGACTTTTGTTTGGAATATTTTTAATCAGGTTCAGTTTCAGTACTTGTGATTGTTCTGTTTATATTTTCTCTTGCTTCCTAATTCAACCTTTGTAAGGTGTTTGTCCATTTGTAAGGTTGTACCTTTGTAAGTATTTGTGCATTTCTTCTAGTTTACCCATTTTGTTGGCATATAGTTGCTTGTGATGGTCTCTTGAAGTGAAGTCACTTAGCCATGTCCGACTCTTTGCGACCCCATGAACTATAGCCTACCAGGCTCCTCCATCCATGGGATTTTCTAGGCAAGAGTACTAGAGTGGGTTGCCATTTCCTTCTCCAGAGGATCTTCCTCACCCAGGGATCGAACCCAGGTCTCCTGCATTGTAGGCAGACGCTTTACCATCTGAGCCACCAGGGAAGTCTTATGATCCTTCATATTTCTATGGCATCATGTTTAACTTCCTTTTCATTTCCAATTTTACTGATTTGAGTCCTCATCATTTTTTTCTTGGTGAGTCTGGTTAAAAAGTTTTTAACAATTTTGTTTATCTCTTCAAAGAATCAACTTTTACTCTTTTGATCTTTGCTATTGTTGTTTTTATGTCTATTTGATTTAGTTTTGCTCTGATATTTTAAATTTCTTTCTACTAACTTTGGGTTTTGTTTTTTGTTTTTTTTCTTTCTCTAGTTGTTTTAGGTGTAAAGTTAGGTTCTTTATTTGATATTTTTCTTATTTACTGAGTTAAGATTGTATTCCTATAAGCTTCCCTCTTAGATCTTGTTTTGCTGTGTCCCATATATGGGTTTTGGATTGTTGTTTTCATTTATTTCTTAGTATTTTTTAAATTTCTTCTTTGATTTTTTTTTAGTGATCCATTGGTTATTTAGTAACATATGCTTTAGCTTCTATGTATCTGTGTTTTTTTGTAGTTTTCCCCCCATAATTGATTTCTAATCTTACAGCATTGTACTCAAAAATATGCTTGATATAATTTCAATTTTTAAAAATTTACTGAGGTTTAGTTTGTGATCCAAGATGTGATCTATCCTGGAGAATGTTCCATGTGCACTTCAGAAGAAAGTACATTCTGTTGCTTTTAGATGGAATATCCTGTAAATATCAATTAAGACTGTCCAGGATAACATATCATTTAATTTTCTATCTGGTTTATCTGTTCATTGATGAAATTGGTGTGTTAAAGTCCCTCACTATTACTGTGTTAATATCAGTTTCCCCTTTTATTGATGTTAGCATTTGCTTTGTATGTTGACATGCTCATATATTGGGTGCATACATACCATCATTATATCTTCTTGGATTGATCCTTTGATTGTTGCATGCATGTGTACTGACTCGCTTCAGTTGTGTCCAACTCTGTGTGACCCAATGGACTGTAGGCTGCCAGACTCCTCTGTCCAAGGGATTCTTCAGGCAAGAATACCGGAGTGGGTAGCCATACCCTCCTCCAGGATCTTCCTGACCCAGGGTTTGAACCTGCATCTCTTTTGTCTGCTGCATTGGCAGGCAGGTTCCTTAACACTAGTGCCACCTGTTCTTTACTTGTCTTTTGTTAATGGTCTATTTTAGCATCTGTTTTGTCTTATATGAGTATTACTTCAGTGTTCTTTTGATGTCAGTTTTCATGGAATATCTTTTTGGATCCTGTCATCTTCAGTGTGTTGTTCAATCATGTCCAACTACTTGTGACCCCATGGACTGCAGCATGCCACGCTTCCCTGTCCTTCACTATCTCCCAGAGTTTGCTCAAACTCATGTCCATTGAGTTGGTATTGCCATCCAACCATCTTGTCTTCTGTTGCCCCCTTTTCCTGCCTTCAGTCTTTCCCAGCATCAGAGTCTTTTCCAGTGAGTCGGCTCTTCATGCAGGTGGCCTGTACACAGCTGGCTAGCTCTCCTTTGCTATTAGCTCAATCCTTTGTTCTGTGAGCAGGCCAGGTTGTGTGTTAGAGCCTTTTGCAGGCAAGTTTTTTTTTTTTTTTCCCTTTGGTGATCCCACAGTTTGGATTGCTATCTCACGTTAGCTCCTCAGATTGTCCTAAGGGTATTCAGGCCCGGTCCTTAGCCTAAGCACCGATTATGCAGCCTGCGCCTCCCTGTCCAACCTCCACTGGCTGGTGGGGACTGCGAGCGTCTGGGCTACTTCTCCCCTGGCAGTTGTGCTGGCAGTTGCAGTTTGTATTCTGTGGGTTTTTTTTTTTTTTTTTCCTCCTGGTTATTTTGCACTCTGAGATTCTAAAACTCCCCACAGACTGGCCTGTGAGGGGGTTTCCTACTGTTTGGAAACTTCTCCTCCTTCACGACTCCCTCCTCAGGACGGGTCTGCCTCCCTAACTCATTTGTCTCTCGTTTTGTCTTTTATAGTTTTCTTACCTCTTTTCGAAGAGAATGGGCTGCCTTTCTGGGTGCCTGGTGCTCCTCTGCCAGCATTTAGAAGTTGTTTTGTGGAAGTTGTTCAGCATTCAAATGATCTTTTGATAAATTTGTGGGAGAGAAATTGGTCTCCCCATCCTATTCCTCTGCCAACTTGGAACCATGTCCTGCCCCCGCCCCAACCCTCTGACACACACACACACACACACACACACACACACACACACTTCTTTTTCTTGGGGATGGTTTTGGTCACTGCCTCCTGTACAGTGTTATGAATCTCTGTCCATAGTTATTCACATACTTTATCAGGTCTAATCCCTTGAATCTATTTGTCACTTCCACTGCATAATCATAAGTGATTTGATTTAGGTCGTACCTGAATGGCCTACTTTCTTATATTTAAGTCTGAATTTTGAAATAAGCTCACGATCTGAGCCACAGTCAGCTCTTGGTCTTGTTTTTGCGTACTGTATAGAGCTGCTCAATCTTCAGCTGCAAAGAATATAATCAGTCTGATTTCATTATTGATCCTCTGGTGATGTCCATGTATACAGTCATCTCTTGTGTTGTTGGAAGAGCATTTTTTTATGACCAGTGGGTTCTCTTGGCAAAACTCTGTTAGCCTTTGTCCTGCTTCATTTTGTACTCCAAGGCAAAACTTGCCTGTTACTCCTGGTATCTCTTGATTTCCTACTTTTGCATGCCAGTCTCCTGTGATGCAAAGAGATCTTTTTTGGGGTGTTAGTTCTAAAAGATCTTATAAATCTTCATAGAACCATTCAAGTTCAACTTCTTTGGCATTAGTGGTTGGGGGATACACCCTTTGAGACCCTATGGACAGTAGCTCGCCAGGCTCCTCTGTCTGTGGAACTCTTTAGACAAGAAGACTGGAGTGGATTGCCATTGCCTTTTCCAGGGGATCTTCCCAACCCAAGCTCTTGTATTGCAGGCTAATTCTTTACCAGTTGAGCTGCTGACTTGCTGCATTTTCATTTCAGCATGTATGTGTCAGTTGATCTGATGTGGGTCTCTTGGGGACAGCAGTATTTTGGGGGTATTCTTTTTGTATCCATTAGGCATCCTATGTCTTTTGGTTGGAACATTTAACCCATTTACCTTTAATTCATCAATGCATGTCATTATGGACATTTTGTTGATTGTTTTAGTTTCTTTAGGTCTTTTTTCTTCCCTTCTGCTTTTGTTTTCTTGTGATTGATTCTTTTTGTGTGTGTGTGTGTATCTAATACAGATTTTTAATTTGCAGTTACCATGAGGTTTTGAAATAGCAGTCCAATATATGTACATATTATATATATAATAAATTGTCTTCAGTTGCTGTTCTCTTAATTTTAAATTCATGTCCAATATCCTGCATTTATAATGTCCTTTTCCCATGATTGCTGGTTTTGATACAACACTTTATGTGGATGGTTTCCTACCTTTACTGCATTTTGCTTTTACCAGTGTTCAGTTCAGTCACTCAGTCGTGTCCAACTCTTTGTGACCCATGAACCACACCACACCAGGCCTCCCTGTCCATCACCAACTCCTAGAGTCCACCCAAACCCATGTCCATTGAGTCAGTGATGCCATCCAACCATCTCATCCTCTGTTGTCCCCTTCTCCTCTTGTGAGCTTTCTTATTTATAAATTTTTTGGTTGTAGTTATGGCCTTTTCTTTTTTGCTTAGAGAATTTCCTTTAGTACCAGTTGTAAAGCTAGTTTGATGGTGCTGAATTCTTAGTTTTTACTTGTGTATAACACTTTGGTTTTCTCTATCAAATCCGAACAAGAACTTTGCAGGGTAGAGTATTCTTGGTTGTAGATCTTCACTTTGATCACTTTAATTATATCGTGGCTCTCCCTGCTGGTCTGCAGAGTTTCTGCTGAAAAATCAACAGGTTGTTTTCATGTCTCAGCTATTGTAAACAGTGCTACAGTGAATATTGGGGTGCCTGTATCCTTTTGAACCAGGTGTTTCTCCAGGTGTTTGCTAGGAGTGAGATTGGTATGTGATATGGTAGCTCCATTTTTAGTTTTTAGGGAATTTCCTGACTGTTTCAGTAAAGAACAGTAACATATACCTGTGGCGGATTCATTTCGATATTTGGCAAAACTAATACAATTATGTAAAGTTTAAAAAATAAAATAAAATTAAAAAAAAGAGGATAAAAAAATAAAGAATTTTCTGGGAATAATGAAAAAAAAAAAAAGAAGAACAGTAACAATTTACTTTCCCACAAACAGTAGAGGAATATTCCCTTTTCTCCCCAACTTCTCCAGCATCTATTGTTTATAGATTTTTAGATGAGGATCTTTCTGACTGCTGTCAGGTGATATCTCATTGTAGTTTAGATTTGCTTTTCTCTAGTCGTTAGTGATGTCCAGCATCTTTTCAGAGCTTCCCTGATGGCTCAGGGAATCTGCCTGTAGTGCAAGAGACCCCAGTTTGATTTCTGGGTTAGGAAGATTTGCTGGAGAAGGGATAGGCTACCCAATCCAGTATTCTTGGGTTTCCCTTGTGTCTCAGCTGGTAAAGAATCTGCCTGCAATGTGGGAGATCTGGGTTCAATCCCTGGGTCGGGAAGATCTGCTGGAGAAGGGAAGGATACCCACTTCAGTATTCTGGCCTGGAGAATTCATGGACTGTATAGTCCATGGGGTTGCAAAGAGTCGGACACGACTGAGCTACTTTCAGTTTCGCTTTCAGCATCTTTTCATGTAACTCTTGCTCATCTGTATATCTTCTTTGGAGAAATGACTCCTCTGGTCTTCTGCCTGTTTTTGTTTTTGTTTTTTTATATTGAGCCACATAAGCCATTTGTAAATTTTGGAGACTAATCCCTTGTCAGTTGCATTATTTGTAAATGTCTTCTTCAATTCTGTGTGTTGTCGTTTTGTCTAAGGTCTTTCTGTCTAAGCTCCGGGGAAAGCTTTTGAATTTAATTAAGTAACATTTATCTATTTTTATTTCCATTACTATGGAAATGGCTCAAAAAAGGTCTTGCTGTGATTTATATCAAAAAGTATTCTATGTTTTTTTCTTAGAGTTTTATAGTGTCTGGTCTTACATTTAGGTCTTAATCCTTTTTAAATTTATTTTGTGTATTGTGTTAAAGAATGTTTTAATTTCATCTTTTACAATTACCTGTCTAGTTTTCCCAGCACCATTTATTGAAGAAACTATCTGTCCTCCATTGTATAGTCTTGTCTCCTTGGTTGTAGATTAATTGACTGTAGGTGTATTAGTTTATTTCTGGGCATTCTGTACTGTTACATTTGGAGAAGGCAATGGCACCCCACTCCAGTACTCTTGCCTGGAAAATCTCACGGATGGAGGAGACTGGTAGGCTGTAGTCCATGGGGTCGCTTTTCATTGTTGAGTATGATGTTAGCTCTAGGTTTGTCATTTTTTAGTTGTTGCTGTTCAGTTGCTAAATTGTGTTGACCCTTTGCAACCCTATGGACTGTAGCCCACTGGGCTTCTCTGTCCATGGGATTCTCCAGACAGGAATACTGGAGTGTGTTGCCATTTCCATCTCCAGGGGATCTTCCTGGACCAGGGATTGGACCCACATCTCCTACATGGGCCGCCATATTCTTTACCACTGAGCCTCCAGGGAAGCCCAGGTTTATCCTATGTGACTTTTATTATGTTGAGGTGAACATGAGTGAGCAAACTCCAGGAGATAGTGGAGGATTGGATATACTGGTGTGCTACAGTCAATGGGGTCATAAGGAGCAGGATATGACTGAGTGACTGAACAACAAGAGATGTCCCCTATATGCCAACTTTCTGGAGTTTTTTTCATAAATGGATATTGAATTTTATTAAAATGTGTTTCTTCATCTATTGAGATGATCATATAGTTTTATTCTTCAATTTGTTGGTGTGGTGTATGACACTGATTCATTTGTAGATATTGAAGAATCCTTGCATCCCTGGGATAAATAATCCCACTAAATATCAGTGTATAGTCTTTTTAATGTGTTGTTGGATTCAGATTGCTAGTTTGTGTTGAGAACTTTTGTATCTGTGTGGTGTGTCACACTGACTGACTTGCAGATACTGAAAAATTTTTGCACCTGTGGGATACTACTACTTGACCATGGTGTGTATGATCCTTTTTAACATGCTTTTAGGTTCTCTATCCTGGTGTTTTGTTGAGAATTTTTCATCTATGTTCATCAGTGAAATTGACCTTTATTTTCGATGTTTGTAAGAATTTGTCCATTTCTTTTTGTCCATTTTATTGGCATGTACTATAGTTTCTTGGAGTACTGTCCTGTGATCCTTTTTTCCCCCCCCGCTGTGGGGTCCATTGTAATTTCTTTTCGTTTCTGTTTCCATTGTAATTTCTCCTTTTTCATTTCTAATTTTATTGATTTGAGCTCTCTCCTTTTTTTCTAATGAGTCTTAAAGTTTATTTACCTTTTTTATCTTTTCAGAGAACCACCTTTTAGTTTAACTGATCTTTTCTCTTGTTTTGTTCACTTACATTTCATTTACTTCTGCTCTGATCTTTATTTCTTTCCTTTTACTAACTTTAGGTTTTGTTTGTTCTTCTTTCTCTGGTTGGTTAGGTAAAGGTTAGGAAGTTTATTTGTGATTATTTTTGTTTCTTAAGATAGTATTGCTAAAAACTGCCCTCTGAAAATTGATTTTGCTATGTCCCATAGATTTTGGATTGTCGTAGTTTGATTTTCATTTATTTCAGGTAATTTTTACTTTCTCTTTGATTTCTTTGATTCCTTGGTTATTTAATATGGTATTGTTTATCTTCTACATGTTTGTGTTTTTTACAGTTTTTTTTTTTTTTTTTTTCTTGTAGGCTATTGCTCTTCTCTTAGTATGTGGTCAGAAAAGGTTCTTACTA
The DNA here is from genome assembly GCF_027580195.1 of Bos mutus. NCBI lineage: Eukaryota > Metazoa > Chordata > Mammalia > Artiodactyla > Bovidae > Bos > Bos mutus. Next base: position 94,269,857 of record NC_091618.1, on the reverse strand, counting down.
TGATTTCAGTTTTTTAAATTTTATCAAAACTTGCTTCTTGGCCCAGTATGTGGTCAATCCTGGAGAATATTCAGTATACACTTGAAAAGGATGTGTATTCTGCTGCCTTTGTTTTTTTCTTTTTTCTTTTTAAACTTTACATAATTATATTAGTTTTGCCAAATATCAAAATGAATCTGCCACAGGTATGGAATTTTCTATAGATATTGATTAAGTCTATCAGGTTTAATGTGTCATTTAATGTATGATTTTCCTTACTGATTTTTCTGTCTTGGATGACGTGTCCGATGATGAAAATTGGATGTTAAAGTGACCCACCATTACTGTGTTACTGTTTATTTCTCCTTTATGGCTATTAGTGTTTGCCTTTTATATTTGAGTACTCCTATGTTGGGTGCATATATATTTACAACTTTTATATCTTCTTTTGGATTGATCCTTTGATTCTCATGTGGTATCCTTCTTTGTCTCTGGTAGTATTCTTTATTTTACAGTTTATTTGTCTTGTATGAGTATTGATGCTTTCTTTCTATTTCTATTTGCATCAAATACCTTTTTCCATTTTCTCACTTTCAGTCTGTATGTGTCCCTAGATCTGATGTGGGTTTTTTGTAGACAGCATATTCATGGGTCTTGTTTTTGAGTCCATTCAGCCAGTCTGTGTCCTTTTGTTGGTGCATTTAGTCCATTTATAGTTAAAGTAATTATCAGTATGTAAATGGCAATCCACTCCAGTGTTCTTGCCTGGAGAATCCTGCGGACTGAGGAGCTGGACAGGCTATAGTCCATGCGGTTGAGTCAGACAGGACTGAGTGACTAACACCTTTACTTACTTTCATGCTCATGTTGCCATTTTTAAAATTAATTTTGATTTCTTTTTATAGTTTTTTTTTTCCCTTTCTTCCTCTTTTGATCTCTTATTGTTGTTGTTGTTCAGTTGCTCAGTTGCATCCAGCACTTTGCAATCCCATGGACTGCAGCATGCCAGGTTTCCCTGTCCTTCACCATGTCCTGAATTTGCTCAAACTCATGAGTTGTGATGCCATCCAACCATCTCTTCCTCTGTCCCCCCTGTCTCCTCCTGCCCCTAATCTTACCCAGCATCAGTGTCTTTTCCAATGAGTTGGCTCTTCACATCAGGTGACCAAAGGATTGGAGCTTCAGCATTAGTCCTTCCAATGAATATCCAGGGTTGATTTCCTTTAGAATTGATTGGTTTGATCTTCTTTCTGTCCAAGAAACTCTCAAGAGTCTTCTCCAGTACTATAGTTTGGAAGCATCTCTTTTCATGGGATATAATTAATAACTTTATTGCTGTGTTTGGATTCCTTTGTGTGTGTGTGTGTATTGTAGATTTTTAATTTTTGGTTAGTATGAAGATTTGATATGACATTCTATATATAAGCAAGATTGTTTTAAGTTGCTGGTTTTTTAATTTCAAATGTATTTCTTATATTCTGTTTTGTGCTGTCCTCACAATTGCTGGTTTTGATATATTTTCGTGCAGATGATTTCCTTCCTTTATGTTTGGATATATTAGTGAGATTTTTTATTTGGAATTGTGTTGTTTCTAGTAGTGTCTTTTCTGCTTAGAGTAGTTACTTTAGCATTTGATGCAAAGCTGGTTAGGTGCTACTGCATTCTCTTAGCTTCAGCTTGTCTGTAAAGCTTTTGAATTACTTTATAATCTGAATGAGAGCCTTGTTGGGTAGACTATCCTTGGTTGTAGGTCTTGCCTTTCATCACTTTAAGTATATTGTGCCACTCCCTTTTGGCCTGCAGAGTTTCTGCTAAGGAGTCAGCTTATAAACTTAAGCAAGTTCCCTTGTACATTATTTGTTGCTTTTCCCATATTGCTTTTAGTATTTTTTCCTTTACCGTTTGTCAATTTTATTACTGTATGTTTTGCTGTGTTACCCCTTTGGTTTATCCTGCCTGGGATTCTCTGCCCTTTTTGGGCTTGGGCGACTGTTTCCTTTCCCATGTTAAGAAAGTTTTCAGCAATTATATCTTAAAATATTTTCTTACACACCTTTTATATTCTTTTTTGATACCCCTATAATACAAATGTTAGTACTTTTAATGTTGTCCCAGAGGTCTCTTATCTGTTCTCATTTCTTTTCAGTATTTTTTAAAATTTTGTTTGATGGCAATGATTGTTTGATGGCAATGATTACACCTTTCTTCTTTCCAGCCTGCTTACCTATTCATCTGCCTCACTTGTTCTGCTATTGATTCTTTATAGTGTATTTTTCATTTCAGTTATTTTGTTTTTTAAAGATTTTCTTAATGTGGGGCATTTTTTAAAAGTCTTTGTTGAATTTTTTATTGCTTCTGTTGATTGTGTTCTGGTATTTTGGTCATGAGGCATGTTGGATCTTAGCTCCCTGACCAGGGATTGACCCCATACCTCCTGCAATGGAAGGTGAAGTCTTAACCACTGGATTTCCAGGGAAGTCCCATTTTCAGTTATTTTGTTGTTCTTATCTCATTGTTTGTTCTTTGGATCTTACAGCTCTTTGTTAAACATTTTTTGTATCTTCTCATTCTGTGCCTTCATTCTTTTTCTGAGATTTTGGTTCATCTTTACTGTCATTATTCTGAATTCTCTTTTGGGTAGATTGCAATTCTTTTTTGGTTAGATTGCCTATCACCACTTAGTTTTTCTTTTGGTGTTTTATCTTGTTCCTTCATTTGGAACATACTTCTTTGCTGTCTCATTTTGTCTAATTTTCTACGTTTGCCATCTCTGTTCTGTAGGCTTCAGGATTGTCATTCCTTTTGTTTCTGATGTCCACCCCCAATCCTGTGGAATTTCTGTCATCAAGCACCACTGGCTTTCAAAGCCAAATGCTCTGGGGGCTCGTCCTTCCAATGCCAGGTCTCCAGGATAGGGAGCCTGACATGGGATTCAGAACTCCCACTCCTGTGGGATAACCTCTGTGATATAATTATTTTTCACTTTGTTGGCCCCCCACCTGACAGGTATGAGAATTGTATTGCATTTTTGACTCTCCCGCTATCTTGTGTTGTCTTCTTTATCTGTGTAGTAGAACATCATTTTTGGTAGGTTCCAGTGGTGTTTTTTTTTTTTTTTTTAATGATTGTTCAACACTTAATTGATGATTTTGGTATTTTCATGAGAGGAGGTGAGCTCATGTCTTCTACTCCTGTAATTCTATGATTGCATTGTCAACTACTCACGTACAATCTGTATTTCTCTGAATTTTCACTTACAAAAATTCAAGCCCTGAGGAAGTAGAGAGTAAAGCTTGTGGGAACGTCAAAATAGGAAAGCTCTGCTGTTATTTATGAAACCAATGTCCTGGATAAGAGTTGGCATAGCCCCTTCTCAGATACTGGAGCCCAGACAGAAGCTCCCTTTTCCCACAGATGTGGCCACACACAAGCCCTTGTCCTGAAGCCACAATGGTGCCTCCTCAACCAGTTATGAGGGAAAAAAGATCTCTTGACCTCAGGAAAGAATGACCATCATATCTTGGTGCTGAGATTTAAAGCAGTTGGCAGAGACTAGAGAGGATGGCTTTTTCTCCTGCTTCATACTGGAGCAAAGACATATTTGCATATGAGTCACCCTCTTTCGCAAGCTTTAGTTTCAGAACTAATTATATGTGTGGTCTAGAATAGCATGGAGAGAATTAACCTGGGGATTTTTTTTATCTAAGACTAATGTGTAAATGTAGACAGACACAAACATTTTGTTAGAAAATAGCTCAGAAATGCTCAGTCAAATTTATATGAATATTACATGGAACATGTTTACTTCTAATTTTGATGAAGGGGAAGTACACTGTGTTAGAAGAATGTGATAAATAAGTCAGTGCCAAGTTGATGGCTGTTTCCCATTGTAAGGTTAATTAGATGTTTCATTTTCCCCTTCCAATACTGTTATTTATCTTGGGAGGGGGAAAGATTAAATTACAGTCCATGTTGTATGTTCTGGATGGTCTTACTATCTGTTAATTTTGTTGTCATTCCTGAACAAACATGAAATAAACTTCTCTTATGGAATATAAAGCTGAGGTTTAAAAGTTTTTTTCCCTCATATTTTCACTCTTTGTTCAGGGAAGAATAAAAAATAAAAAAGGATGAGAATTTTTCTTGAGAGCTAAAGAAAAAGATATTCTTTTTTTCTTCACTGTTGCAGTGAAATATCTTTCAGGAAGGTTATACCTTCAAAAGAGAGTTTGGTCTTTCATCTACTGTAATTAATATGGAACGAAAATTGACCTTTTCCAGTCCTATGGCCACTGCTGAGTTTCCCAAATTTGCTGGCATATGGAGTGCAGCACTTTCACAGCATCATCCTTTAGGATTTGAAATAGCTCAACTGGAATTCCATCACCTCCACTAGCTTTATTTGTTGTGATTCTTCCTAGGGCCCACTTGACTTCACATACCAGGATGTCTGGCTCTAGGTGAGTGATCACACCATCGTGGTTATCTGAGTCATTGAGACCTTCTTTGTATAGTTCTGTGTATTCTTGCCACCTCTTCTTAATATCTTCTGCTGCTGTTAGGTCCATACCATTTCTGTCCTTTATTGTGCCCATCTTTGCATGAAAGTTACCTTGGCATCTCTAATTTTCTTGAAGAGATCTCTAGTCTTTCCAATTTTATTGTTTTCCTCTATTTCTTTGGATTGATCATTGAGGAAGGCTTTCTTATCTCTCCTTGCTATTTTTTGTAATTATGAATTCAAATGGTTATATTACTTTTTCTCATTTGCCTTTAGCTTCTCTTCTTTTTCCAGCTATTTTAAGGCCTCTTCAGACAACTATTTTGCCTTTTTGCATTACTTTTTCTTGGGGATGGTCTTGATCCCTGCTTCCTGTATGATGTCATGAACCTCCATCCATAATTCTTGAGGCACTTTGTCTATCAGATCTAATCCTTTGAACCTGTTTGTCACTTCCACTGTATAATCATAAGGGATTTGATTTAGATCATACCTGATTGGTCTAGTGGTTTTCCCTACTTTCTTCAGTTTCATTCTGAATTTGGCAATAAGGAGTTCATGATGTGAGCCACAGTTAGCTCCCAGTCTTGTTTTTGCTGACTGTACAGAGCGTCTCTCCATCTTTGGTTGCCAAGAATATAATCAATCTGATTTCAGCATTGACCATCTGGTGATATCCATGTGTAGAGTCTTTTGTGTTGTTGGAAGAGGGTGTTTGCTATGACCAGTGTGTTCTCTTGGCAAAACTCTATTAGCCTTTGCCCTGCTCTGTTTTGTACTCCAAGGCCAAATTTGCCTGTTACTCCAGGTATCTCTTGACTTCTTACTTTGCATTCCAGTCCCCTGTAATGAAAATGACATCTTTTTTGGGTGTTAGTTCTAGAAGGTCTTGTAGGTCTTCAGAGAACCATTCAACATTACCTTCTTTAGCATTAGTGGTTGGGGCATAGACTTGGATTACTGTGATATTGAATGGTTTGCCTTGGAAATGAACAGAGATCTGTTGTTTTTGAGATTGCATCCAAGATTGTAGCCTGGTGTGCTACAGTCCATGGGTTGACAAAGAGTCGGACATGACTGACTGAACTGAAACAATATTGGAGGAAAGAGTTCTTTGATGTCAACTGTTTTCAGCACTCAATATTTCTTAAAAAAAAAAAAAAAAGTATTCATATTTCTTTTTCTGGGTGTTGTCTAGTTTTTTTCTTTCTAATCATCAAGTTACAATCTCTTCTACTTTCTAAACAGAGTTCATAAAGCATTTTAAAGTCTAACACAGATAGGCAATATATTCTTGTATTCTTATTTCTCATTGTTTCTTTATCAAAAAAATTATCTTCCTTACATCACTCTTCAGTTTAGTTCAGTTTATTCACTCAGTCATGTCCAATTCTTTGCGACCCCATGGACTGCAGCACATCAGGCCTCCCTGTCCATCACCAGTTCCTGGAGTTCACTCGAACTCATGTCCATTGAGTTGGTGATGCCACCCAACCATCTCATCCTCTGTAGTCCCCTTCTCCACCTGCCCTCAATCTCTCCCAGCATCAGGGTATTTTCAAATGAGTCAGTTCTTTGCATCAGGTGGCCAAAGTGTTGGAGTTTCAGCTTCAGCATCAGTCCTTCCAATGAACACCCAGGACTCATCTCCTTTAGGATGGACGGGTTGGATCTCCTTGCAGTCCAAGGGACTCTCAAGAGTCTTCTCCAACACCACAGTTCAAAAGCATCAATTCTTCACTGCTCAGCTTTCTTTACAGCCCAACTCTTACATCCATACATGACTACTGGAAAAACCATAGCCTTGACAAGATGGACCTTTGTTGGCAAAGTAATGTCTCTGCTTTTGAATATGCTGTCTAGGTTGGTCATAACTTCCTTGCCAAGGAGTAAATGTCTTTTAATTTCATGGCTGCAGTCACCACCTGCAGTGATTTTGGAGCCCCCAAAAATAAAGTCTGAGACTGTTTCCACTGTTTCCCCATCTATTTGCCATTAAGTCATGGGACTGGATGCCATGATTTTAGCTTTCTGAATGTTGAGCTTTAAGCCTACTTTTTTACTCTCTTCTTTCACTTTCATCAAGAGGCTCTTTAGTTCTTCTTCACTTTCTGCCATAAGGGTGGTGTCATCTGCATATCTGAGGTTATTTATTGATATTTCTCCTGGAAATCTTAATTCCACCTTGTGCTTCCTCCAGCCCAGCGTTTCTTACAATGTACTCTGCATATAAGTTAAATAAGCAGGGTAACAATATACAGCCTTAACATACTCCTTTTCCTATTTGGAACCAGTCTGTTGTTCTAACTGTTGCTTCCTGACCTGCATACAGATTTCTCACGAGGCAAGCCACGTGGTCTAGTATTCCCATCTCTTTCAAAATTTTCCATAGTTTATTGTGATCCACACAGTCAAAGGTTTTGCATAGTCAATAAAGCAAAAATAGATGTTTTTCTGGACCTCTCTTGTTGTTTCGATGATCCAGCAGATGTTGGCAATTTGATCTCTTGTTCCTCTGCCTTTTCTAAAACCAGCTTGAACATCTCTCCTGCTTCCTATTATATCTCCATACCTGATGCCTGATATGCAAAACAGACACTATTTTTTTGTATAGATTGATGTATTCAGTTACTATAGGAATCACATCCTGTCCCCAAGACAAAGGAACTAAAAATCCTATCAAGTATTAGTCACTCCTTATGAGTTGTGATAAAACCCATGCTTATTAAAGTTGAGCTTATTAACCAAAATGAAACTTAAATTAATTGAATATATTCTTTAATTGTAAACTTGGTATCATTTTCATATCAAATATAGAATAGTTTTAGGAATAGTGTCTAGATTCATATGGTTTGGACTGAAATTCTGGCCTCACTATTGCTTATGATTTGGGTTAATCACTTGAAATGTTTTGTGCTTTGCTTTTGTCATGTGTGATAACCAACTCTGGAAGGCAGGCAGCTTAAATGAGATTATTCATATGTAGGGTTTTGAATCAGTGTCTGATCCTTAGGAAGCTACTATCTGTATTATATCTGTTTCATCTTATCCTGATAGGGAGTGGCCTCTGTTGTCCAGGAACCTCCTAGGTGGATATAGAGGAATCAGAGTTTATTGTGAGTTCGCAAAGAATGGGTCCACCCTAAATTAATTAGTCACCGCAGATCTAAATGCTACTTTCCCTGACTTGTTTTTACCATATACTTGGAAATGGCATAAAGAATAAATATACAGAAGAAAGACTGCAAATCAGAGAGGGGAGGACTGGACACCAAGAAGGTAGTGATGCCTGTTGATCTTATTGCTTTCCTGCTTCCCTGATTTGTAGATAAGCATGGTTTAAGTTCTGATCCCAGTACTGGCACTAGAATACGTTGACATTATTTTAATGAATGTCAAAATTAGGCAAATTTTTTATTTTTGCTAATAACTACAGTATTATACAGTAAACATTTTCCACTAATTTATAAGCAGTAAATACTAACTTGTTTGCAAGTAAACATACTTCTCAAATAGAAGCATATTAATTCTGACCATTATGATTATTTTAATCAATATTGTCATTTCTAATGCCATTAGAACTGAAAAGTGTTGGTTGCAAAGGATTTTATATTAAATGGTAATTCTGTTTTCTGGGGAAAAATGAGACTTGTGTTTAAGAATCTTAACACTGGGTAAATCACCTTTACATTTGTGAGGATTCTGATTTTCTGAGTTTTAGTAAATCTTTTCTAATTATGGCACTGAAACATGTAAAATATCATGTATGAAACGAGATGCCAGTCCAGGTTCGATGCACGATACTGGATGCTTGGGGCTAGTGCACTGGGATGACCCAGAGGGATGGTATGGGGAGGGAGGAGGGAGGAGGGTTCAGGATGGGGAACACATGTATACCTGTGGCGGATTCATTTTGATATTTGGCAAAACTAATACAATTATGTAAAGTTTAAAAATAAAATAAAACTAAAAAAAAAGAAAATTACTTGTGGCTGGCTTGAAGTTATGTTTTTGTAAATATGTAAACTGTTTTGGGAGAAGGAAATGGCAACCCACTCCAGTGTTCTTGCCTGGAGAATCCCATGGACAGAGGAGCATGGCAGGCTACAGTCTTTGGGGTCGCTAGAGTCAGACACAACTTAGCGACTAAACTACTACTACTAAAATTCACATTGGAGAAGGAAATGGCAACCCACTCCAATATTCTTGCCTGGAGAATTCCATGGACACAGGAGCCTGGTGGACTGCAGTCCATGGGGTCACAGAGAGTTGGACACTACTGAGTGACTCACACACACACAAACTGTTTTGGGGATAGGTGTCTAGCAACATATGTCCTAAGAGCTTCAGCGCTGATAATACTGAAGGAAGGTATGTTCTTACCTTTGGAAGAGAGCATCTCTGTGGGAAATGAAGGCTTTCTTGATAATGACATAAACATAGGCTTGTTACAGTTTCACCTAACAATTTGAAAGGAATATTTTAGTATTTCCAGCTGTCTCATTATTTTCTTAGTTTCAAGAAGGTTCCAAATGACCTTTAGAAATATTTTGTGAAATATTCCCTGATGCAAACTTTAGAGGAAAAAAGTGCCATGAGCAATTGGACACAGCATGCTCCTATTTGTCTGCCATTAATATACCATACAGATCTACAGCAGGAGGCAGAAGCCTAGAGGATATATTTTCCAAACATTTGCAGGGTGAAAGCTGCCCTACTCGGATGGATATATTTGTTCAGCTGCAGCTGCCTTGGAAAACATCCCCTGATGGGGCTGTGGTGAGCAGCTCTTTCCTTTTTCAGCACCTCTTTAACTCTTAGTTGGTTAACCTCTCAGATCTTGTCTGGGTGTTCTGATCTCTAATTTCTCCTACTTGGCTCATTGATTAATTAATTGCCCACCTGTTAACCATAATGTTTCTGGGTGTACTGGAGAACAGAGCGCAAGCCACAAAGGCACAATTACTGTCCCTTTAAGGAGAGAGTCATCAAGGTACATTTTCTTTAGAGAAAAATGGGTTTGCAAATACCCTTGACTAATTACTGCTTGATTTGAAAGCTTGCTCCTGGCCACTCATTACCTGTTACAAGGAAACTGGGAACTTGAAATTCTAGGGTAGATTTCCCCAAACTTATTTAACCTTATAATTATGCAGTGTTATATCATATCCCTATGAGTCTGAGCTCATGAGATAAAACTCACTAATTGATTTAAAATGACACATACTTTAACAAATTGACCGCTAGAAAAAAATATTAAAAGGAGGAAATAAAAATCTGAACTTTGGAACCAAACAAAATTAATAGCAGCGACACACCTATTAAGTATTTTTTTAACCAGTAAGATTTTTTTAAGGTTTAAAAAAGCAGAAGTCTATCAGTTTAATAGTTTTGTTACAAAACACGAATTTGAAAACATTTTAAAACCAGAAGTTTTTTTTTCTTTTTAATAAATCACACATTGAATAAATATTAGAAATATTGCCAAATTTCTCACTTCAAGTGCAACACTGACTTATATTTTGTTTTCATTATAGAGTTATATGTATATATATACACACACACCATTCTTTATAAAATATATACACATCATTCTTTGTAAAATGATAGAGAAGGAAGAAAAGTATGAATCATACAATTTGCAGATTTTCAAAGGGTTTTAAATTAAGCTGCTCCTTAAAACATTTCTTCACCAATAAAACACATAGAAATAAAGAGAATAATAAGGTAAACTTCCATGTTCCTATAACCAGGCTTCAACAATAATAAGTTTTCTGCTCTATTTCATCAATAATTTCCTTTATTTTCTGTGAATCGATAGCTAGATCTAGTTGTTTAGCATCCTCTTGTATGCCATCAAGAGGCACATTGTATGTGTTTGTCTAAATTTATTATAGAGATTTATCAATAAGTTCCAATAATGCCATCTCTCTCATATATATCAAATTTTTACCCGAGGTTTTTAGCATATATTAATGGTATTGCCTAGACACATTATTTCATTAGATGTTGCAAAATAGTATCTTTGTAGTTTTAGCATGATCCTTATATTTATTAGCTTTGATTCTTACATAAAGATCTTTATATTCAATTTTATGACTTTGAAAGTCCACTGAAGACAGTTAGACAGATGTTCAGTTCTTCTTCCTTGCCAGTTCTCAAAATTACGATGTCGTGCCATTGTAAACTCTAAAGGACACCAATAATTTGTGCTCTGTTTTGTCATTTTTATTTTTGTTTTGTTTTGAGAACTCATGGATTTTAACATATTGATATTTTATGATTTCAGTCCATCACAGACATTATTCTTTTTGATGCTCAAACTATCTGTCAGTGCCAGAGGCATTAGGCTCCTCTTTATTTGATTGATTTCTTGCTTTTCTAGGTAAAAATGTATATTTCAGGTTCATCATTTCAGGTTTTTACATTTCATTCCCTTGACTCTGAATCAGCCATTTGTCCAAGGAGTCCTGGTTCCTGTCATTAGAAAGTTGCAGTAAGAGATGACAGCATGAGCATTAGGGATGCTTTTTGCTTCTAGGACTTTTTTTTTTTTTTTTAAACTTTACATAATTGTATTAGTTTTGCCAAATATCAAAATGAATCCGCCACAGGTATACATGTGTTCCCCATCCTGAACCCTCCTCCCTCCTCCCTCCCCCCTCCCCATACCATCCCTCTGGGTTGTCCCAGTGCACTAGCCCCAAGCATCCAGTATCGTGCATCGAACCTGGACTGGCAACTCGTTTCTTACATGATATTTTACATGTTTCAATGTCATTCTCCCAAATCTTCCCACCCTCTCCCTCTCCCACAGAGTCCATAAGACTGTTCTATACATCAGTGTCTCTTTTGCTGTCTCGTACACCGGGTTATTGTTACCATCTTTCTAAATTCCATATATATGTGTTAGTATACTGTATTGGTGTTTTTCCTTCTGGCTTACTTCACTCTGTATCATAGGCTCCAGTTCCATCCACCTCATTAGAACTGATTCAAATGTATTCTTTTTAATGGCTGAGTAATACTCCATTGTGTATATGTACCACTGCTTTCTTATCCATTCATCGGCTGATGGACATCTAGGTTGCTTCCATGTCCTGGCTATTATAAACAGTGCTGCGATGAACATTGGGGTACACGTGTCTCTTTCCCTTCTGGTTTCCTCAGTGTGTATGCCCAGCAGTGGGATTGCTGGATCATAAGGCAGTTCTGTTTCCAGTTTTTTAAGGAATCTCCACATTGTTCTCCATAGTGGCTGTACTAGTTTGCATTCCCACCAACAGTGTAAGAGGGTTCCCTTTTCTCCTAGAGCTAAAAAATATACAAACTTTAGGAAAATAATAAATCTTGAATTCATACTGATATTTGGAATTTGTGTTACAGAGTTTTACTTAATGTGTAAAATGATTTTAAAAATATGCATATCTTTCCCCTTTCTAAAAATTTTAGAGACTAATATAACAATATTTGTTTTATGATATGTATGTATATAAAATATTTTGTATGTACACAAAGTTATAGTTACCTCAATTATCAGTAAAAATTGCCCACTGAAACCATTTTAAAATCTGTGTGATTCTTTTCAGGCCTTAGAGTATGTAAGTTTACACTTTTTATTCAAAGCATTGTGTTTTGGGAGAATTCTCTGGTGGCTCAGTGGTGAGGATTCGGTACTTTCTCTGTCATGGCCGTGGTTCAGTTCTTGGTCAGGGGCACTAAAATCCCTTAAACCATGCAGTTCAGCCAAGAAAAAAAAAAGTATTTGAAAATATCATTTGAAATAACCCTTACATTATCTGTTTATTCTACTAAATTTAAATACTTTTCACTTTATTTTTATCTGTTTAATTTTAAAGGATTGCTTTGGTTTCAGTTTTACTTACTTTTAGCTTTTAAATCAAGAAAAAATATTGACACAATTCCAAAGTCAAAACTATGAACCAAAATAGTTTAGGTTCCCAGCTTCACCCTCTCCCCTTCTTACTCTTTATTTCTGACAAAGTAACCATTTTGATTGCTTTGCAGATTATCTTTCCACTTTTAAAAATTGAAATAAGTTCACATACAGTATGTTAGTGTCAGATAAAAGCATAGTATATTTACATACATTACAAAATAACCACAATGAGTCTAGTAACAATCTGTCCCCATACCAAGTTATTACAATATTATTGACTATATCCATTATGCTTTATATCTCTGTAACATTTAATTTATTGAAAAAGGAAATGGCAACCCACTCCAGTATTTTTGCCTGGAAAATTCCCATGGTTACAGGAGCCTGGTGGGAGACAGCCACAGGGTCACAAAGAGTCAGATATGAATTTGTTGTTGTTCAGTCAGTCATGTCCCACTATTTGTGACGCCATGGACTGTAGCCAGTAACCGAAGCACTCCAGGATTCCCTGTCCTTCACTATCTCCCAGAGTTTTCTCAGACTCATGTCCACTGAGTTGATGATGCCATCCAACCATCTTAACCTGTGTTGCCCCCTTCTCCTCATGCCCTCAATCAGTCCCAGCATCAGGCTATTTTCCACTGAGTTGGCTCTTCACATCAGGTGGCCAGAGTATCTAAGCTTCAGCTTCAGTCCTTCCAATGAATATTCAGGACTAATTTCCTTTAGGATGGACAGGTTTGATCTCCTTGCAGTCCAACGGACTCTCAAGAGTCTTCTCCAGGATCATAGTTCAAAAGCACCAATTCTTTGGCTCTCAGTCTTCTTTATGGTCCAACTCTCACATGTGTACTTGATTATTGGAAAAACCATTGTTTTGACTATGTGGACCTTTGTTGGCAAACTGATGTCTCTGCTTTTTAACACGCTGTCTAGGTTTGTCATAGGTTTTCTTCCAAGGAGCATGAGTCTTTGGCTGCAGTCATTGTCCACAGTGATTTTGGAGGCCAAGAAAATAAAGTCTGTCACTGTTCCATTGTTTCCCCATCTATTTGCCATGAAGTGATGGGACCGGATGCCATGATCTTCATTTTTTAAATGTTGAATTTTAAGCCAGCTTTTTCATTGTCCTCTTTCACCTTCATCAAGAGGCTCTTTAGTGCCTCTTCCCTTTCTGACATTAGGTTGATGTCATCTGCATGTCTGAGGTTATTGATATTTCTCCCAGCAATCTTGATTCCAGCTTGAGTATCATGCAGTCCAGCATTTCATATGTTGTACTCTGCATATAAGTTAAATAAGTAGGCTGAGAGTATACAGCCTTGATGTATTCCTTTCCCAATTCTGAACCAGTTCGTTGTTCTATATCCAGTTCTAACTGTTGCTTCTTGATCTACATGTAGGTTTCTCAGGAAACAAGTAAAATGGTCTGGTATTCTCATCTCTTTAAAATTTTTCCACACTTTATTGTGATCCACACAGTCAAAGGCTTTAAGTGTAGTCAATGAAGCAGAAGTAGATGTTTTTCTAGAATTTTCTTGCTTTTTTTTAATGATCCAACAGATGTTGGCAATTTGATCTCTTGTTCCTCTGTTTTTTATAAATCTAGCTTATACATCTAGAAGTTCTCAGTTCACATATTATTGAAGCTCAGTTTGAAGGACTTTGAGCATTACATTGCTAGCATGTGAAATAAGTGCAGTTATACAGTAGTTTGAGCATTCTTGGCTTTGCCCTTCTTTTGGAGTGAAAAGTGAACTTTTCCAGTCCTATAGCCACTGCTGAGTTTTCCAAATTTGCTGGTATATTGAGTGCAGTATTTTAACAGCTTCATTTGTTAGGATTTGAAATAGCTCAGCTGGAATTTCATCACCTCCATTAACTTTGTTTGCGATAATTCTTCCTAAGGTCTCCTTGACTTCACACCCAGGGTGTCTGGCTCTAGGTGAGTGACCACACCATCATGGTTACCTGGGTCATTGAGACCTTTTTTCTTCGGTGTATCCTTGCCACATTTTCTTAATATCTTCAGCTTCTGTTAGATCTGTATCATTTCTGTCCTTTATTGTGCCCATCTTTGCTTGGAATGTTCCCTTGGTATCTCTGATTTTGTTGAAGAGGTCTCTAGTCTTTCTCAATCTATTGTTTTCCTGTATTTCTTTGCATTGTTCACTTTAAAAGGCTTTCTTATCTCTTCTTTGGAACTCTGCATTCACTTGGGTATATCTTTCCTTTTCCCCTTTGCCTTTCTCTTCTCTTCTTTTCTCAACTATTTGTAAGACCTTTTCAGACAACCATTTTACCTTCTTGCATTTTTTTTTCTTGGGGATGGTTTTGATCACTCTCTTTTGTACAGTATTTGAATCTCCGTCCCTAGTTCTTTAGGCACTTTGTCTATCAGATCTACTGCCTTGAATCTGTTTGTCACTTCCATTGTATAATCTTAAGGGATTTGATTTAGATCATACATGAATTGCCTAGTTGTTTCTCCTGCTGCTGCTACTGCTGCTAAGTCACTTCTACTGCTTGCTTCAATTTGTCTGAATTTTTCAATAAGGAGTTCATGATTTGAGCCACAGTCAGCTCCCATTCTTGTTTCCTGACTGTATAGAGATTCTCCACCACCTTTGCCTGCAAAGAATATAATCAATCTAATTTTGGTATTGACCATCATGAATATGAAAGTGTCAGTCGCTCAGTCATGTCTGACTCTTTGTGGTCAAATGAACTGTAGCCTGCCAGGCTCCTCTGTCCATGGGATTCTCCAAGCAAGAATACTCGATTGGTTGCCATTCCCTTCTCCAGCAGATCTTTCCAACCCAGGGATCGAACCTGGGTCTTCCAAATTACAGGCAGATTCTTTACCATTTGAGCCACCAGAGAAGCAAGTATTGACTTTCATACGTTTTTTTCAAATTCATGTTCTTATTTGCTTTAAGTAAGTACTCAGAAGTGAAGCTGTTGGTTCATATGGTGCTTCCATTTTATTTTTTTTGAAGAACCTCCATAGTGGTGCAGTGATTTACAATCTCATCAACAGTTTATGAGGGTTTGTTTTCCTAAACATGCTCACCAATAAATAACTTATTTGTTGTCTTTTTTGCTGATAGCCATTTTGACATGTTTCAATTGATTTCTGTATTTCATTATAGTTTTGATTTACATTTCCCTCATAATTAGTGCCTATTGGGAATCTGTCTACTTTTGGAAAAATTCTATTTAGGTCTTCTGCCCATTTTTAAACTGAATTTTCTTAAGTATTTAATTGTATGAATTCTTTATATATTTTAGATATTAACTCCTTCTCAGACATATTATTTGTAAATATCTTCTGTTTAGTAAGCTGCTTTTTTGTTTTACTGATAGTTTCCCTCACTGGGTTCTTTTACTTTTTCTCTCTAGAAAAAAGAAAAACATGATATTTGAGCTCTTCCTGAATCTGTTAGGGTTTGGTTAATGAAGAAGAACCACTCTGGGTGATATAAAGGTTTTATTGTAAGGATTAGACAAATTATAGAATCTGATTTAGCTGTCTGTGTAAACCTAGTACCCCTGGATCTAGTCTGGACTTGAAGTCAACAGAAGTAGCAGTCAGGAAGGAATGGTTCATGTAAAGTTAAGAGAACAGGGACAGGTAGGTGGGGAATGCAAATCAGAACCTATTAAGATGCAGTACTAAGATTCACATCGATCTCATATCTGAATCAGCAGTGGTTCAGATCTCAAGATCACAGAATCTTTTCCATGCCCTCAACTTTGATGATGTGGGCAACTTGCAACAGACTGGAATACTTTGCTACAACATTAGCACCCACATGTGTTCAGAAAGTTGAAATAGGAGAGCTAAGGAAAGTTGGAGAAGCCGCCACAGTGTCATAAACTTAGTCACAGCAGTTCCTGACCTCACACAGACGTGAGTGAACCTAGCAGCTGATTCTGACCAGTCTTCGATACTTTGCCAGTTTTGCTTGTGGCCAACCCTAAACTAGAACTTTGCATAGGAGAGAACACTGGGAAACTTGCTTCCAGCTAAACTGAGTTGAAACAAAACAAAGCCATTACAGTCCATCTTTTGTCAACTTTTCATCCAATATATATCTCTCTTCCATTAATCTACCATTCCCTCTTGTCCTTGGCTAACACCTTGATGAATGATGCTGCTTTGCCTGGGCCTAAATCATTATTCATGAAAGCATGGGCTGTTAGAATCAGTGCCTTATTAGAGACATGGGCATTCTCAGCATTATCCTAGCGGATCTGCTGAATTAAGTTATCCTCTTCCTTAGCCTCATTGTGTAGTAGCAACCCAACTTTCTCTTGATATTCTGAATCAGTCTCTCCAGCAAGCACAATAAATCAGTCTCTTTCTTGCCTACTAATTCTAATTTAATTATTCATTGCTGTATGCATGGAAGGTGGAAGTCCCCTTTGGTAATCATAAATTTGTTTAAGTCTGTGAGTCTGTTACTGTTTGAAGTTCAATTGTATCATTTTTGGGGGTTCCACATACAAGCAATATCATGTGATATTTGTCATTCTCTGCCTGACTAACTTCACTCAGTATGATAATCTCTAGGTCCATCCATGTTGCTACAAATGGCATTATTTCATTCTTCTTATGGCTCAGTAATATTCCATTGTATGCATACACCATATCTTCTTTATCCAGTTCTCTGTCAGTGGACATTTAGGTTGCTTCCATGTCCTGGCTATTATAAATATTGTTGCTATGAACATTAGGTACATGTATCTTTTTTAATTAGGGTGTTGTCTGGATATATGCCTAGGTGTGGGATTGCTGAATCATATTTTTAGTTTTGTAAGGAATGTCTACACTGTTCTCCATAGAGACTGTACCAGTTTATATTCCCACCAACATTGTGGGAGGGCTCCCTTTTCTCCACACCCTCTGCAGGAGTTATTGTGTGTAGACTTTTTGATGATGTCCTTTCTGAGTGGTGTGAAGTGATACCTCATTGTGGTTTTGATTTTCATTTCTCTGATTAGTGATGTTGAGCATCTTTTTATGAGCCTCTTGGCCATCTGTATGCCTTCTTTGGAGAAACATCTACTTAGATTGTATGCCCATTTTTCAATTGGGTTTGTTTTTTTGTTGTTGAATTCTACAAGCTATTTGTACATTTTGGAGGTAAATCCCTGTAGGTCAGTTTGTTTCCCAATGTTTTCTTCCATTCTATATGTTGTCTTTTTGTTTACAGTTTCTTTGCTGTGCAAAAGCTTTGAAGGTTAATTAGGTTGCATTAGTTTATTTTTTTATTTTCATTACTCTAGAAGGTAGTTCAAAAAAGGTACTGGTGAGAATTATGTCAAAAAGTGTTCTGCTTATGTTTTCCTCTGGATGTTTCATAGTATCAAGTCTTATCTTTAGGTTTTCAATTCATTTTGAGTTTATTTTTCTATATGGTGTTAAAGAATATTCTAATTTCATTCTTTTACATGTAGCTGTCCAGTTTTCCAAGTACCACTTGTTGAAGATGCTTTTCTCCATTGTGTATTCTTGCCTCCTTTTTTGTAGATTAATTGACCGTAGGTGCGTTGGTTATTTCTGGACTTTCTGTCCTGTTCTGTTGATCTGCGTATATCAGTGTGTGTGTGTATAATGCCAGTACCATACTGTTTTGTTGTCTCTCTATTTGTTAGAGTACAAATTGGTAATTTGATAGGGATTGCATTGTATCTGTAGATTACCTTAGGCAATATAGTCATTTTGACAATATTGAGTCTTCCAGTCCAAGAACATGGTTTAGCTTTCCATCTCTCTGTGTCATCTTTGATTTCTTTCATTAGTATCTTATAGTTTTCAGAGTACAGGTCTTTTGTCTCCTTAGGTAGGCTAGGTATTTTCTTCTTTCTGAGGCAATGATAAATGGGATTGTTTCTTTAATTTCACTTTCTGATCCTTTGTTGTTAGTGTATAGAAATGCAACAGATTTCTGTGTATTAATTTTGTAATCTGCAACTTTACCAAATTCATTGAGGTCTAGTAGTTTGCTGGTAGCAACTTTAGGATTTTCTATGTATAGCACCATCTCATCTGCAAACAGTGACACTAAGGTCTTTTCCAACTTGGATTCCTTACTTTTTTCTTCTCTGATTGGCAAGGCTAGGTCTTCCAAAACTATGTTGAACAGAAGATGTGAGAGTGGATATCCTTGTCTTGTTCTGATCTTAGAGGCAATGTTTTCAGCTTCTCACCATTGAGTACATTGTTAGCTGTAGTTTGTCATATATTACCTTCATTATGTTGAGGAATGTTTCCACTATGCCTACTTTATGGAAAGTTTTTTTGAAAGTCATAAATGGGTGCTGAATTTTGTTGAAAGTTTTTTCTGCATCTTGAGATTATCATACCGTTTTTATTCAATTTGTTGATTTGGTGTTTCACACTGATTGATCTGCAGATATTGAAAAATCCTTGTATCCCTGGGATAAATACCAATCGATTATGGTGTATGATCCTTTTTATGTATTGTTGGATTCAGATTACTAGTATTTTGTTGAGAATTTCTGTGTCTGTATTTGTCAGTGTTATTGGCCTAACAATGATGGAGTCCTTAAAGAATGAGTTCAGGAGTATTCCTTCCTCTACACTTTCTTGGAGGTATTTCAGAAGGATAAATGTTATATCTTTTCAAAATATTTGATAGAATTTTCCTGTGAAGCCGTCTGGTCCTGGACTTTAATTTTTGGGAGTTTTTCTTTTTCTAAATAGAAGTTTCAATTTTAGTACTTGTGGTTGTTCTGTTCATATATTCCTATTTCTTCCTGGTTAGGTTGAGGGAGCTTGTACGTTTCTAAGAATTTTTTCCTTTCTTCCAAGTTGTCCATTGTTGGTATACAGTTGGTTGTAGTAGTCTCTTATGATCCTTTGTAATTCTTTGGTGTCCTGTTGTAACTTGTCCTTTTTCTAATTTTACTCACTTGTGTTCTTGTCCCCTTTTTTTTCTTTTTGAGTCTGACTAAAGGCTTATCAATTTTATCATCTTAGAGAATCAACTTTTACTTTCATTGATCTTTGCTACTGTTTTCTTTGTCTCTATTTCCTTTATTTTAGCACTGATCTTTATGATTCCTCTCCTTCTATAAACTTAGGATTTTGCTTGTTCTTCTTTCTCTGGTTGCTTTATGTGTAAGGTTAGGTTGTTTATTTGGAATTTTTCTTGTTTTCTGAGGTAAAATTGTATTGATCTAAATTTCCCTTTTAGAACTTTTTTTGCTGCATCACATATGTTTTGTATTATTGTGCTTTTGTTTTCATTTGCCTCTAGGTAGTTTTGATTTTGATTTTGTTCACGATTTCCTCCTTGTTTAATAGCATATGTTTAGCCTCCACCTGTTTGTGTGTGTGTGTGTTTTCTTTTAACAGTTTCTTTTCTTTTTCTTATTGATTTCTAACCACATAGTACTGTGTTCAGCAAAGATGCTTGATATGAGTTCAGTTTACTTAAATTTACTGAGGCTTGCTTCATGGCCCAAGATGTGGTCAATCCTTGAGAATATGTCATATGTACTGACAAGGTATATTTTGCTGCTTTTAGATGGAATACTCCATAAATATCTGTTAAGCCCATCTCATCTGCTGTATTATTTAAGACTTGTGTTTCCTTATTAATTTTCTTTCTGAATGATCTATTGATATAAGTGGGGTGTCACAGTCCTCTAATATTGTTGTGTTACTGTTGATTTCTTGCTTTATGGCTTTTAGTATTTGCCTTATATATTGAGGTGCTCCTGTGTTAGATGTGTTGTTCATTGTTGCTGTTCAGTCACTAAGTTGTGTCTGTCTCTTTGTAACCCCATGGACTGCAGAACGATAGGCTTCCATGTCATTCACTATCTCCTGGAGTTTGCTCAAACTTATGTCCATTGAGTCATTAATGCCATCCAGCCATCTCATCCTCTGTCATCCCCTTCTCCTCCTGCCCTCAATCTTTCCCAGAATCACGGTCTTTTCCAACGAGTCAGCTCTTTGCATCAGGTGGCCAGAGTATTGGAGCTTCAGCTTCCGCATCAGTCCTTCCAATGAATATTCAGACAGATTTTCTTTAATATTGACTAGTTTGATCTCCTTGCTGTTCCATGGACTCTCAAGGGTCTTCTCCAGTACCACAGTTTGAAAGAATCAATTCTTTAGTGCTCAGCATTCTTTATGGTCCAACTGTCATATCCAAATATTACTGGAAAAACAATAGCTTTGGCTGTACAAACCTTTGTCGGTAAAATGATGTCTCTGCTTTTTAATACACTATCTAGATTTGTCATAGCTTTTCTTCCAAGTAGCAAGCATCTTTTAATTTCAAGGCTGCAGTCACCATCTGCACTGATTTTGGAACCCAAGAAAATAGTCTGTCACTATTTCCATTTTTTTCCCCATCTATTTGCCATGATGGGACATGATGCCATGATCTTTGTTTTTTGAACATTGAGTTGTAAGCCAGCTTTTCACTGTCCTCTTCCACTTTCATCAAGAGGCTCTTTAGTTCCTCTTTGTTTTCTACCTTTAGGCAGTATCATCTACATAGCTGAGGTTACTGATATTTCTCCCAGCAATCTTAATTCTAGCTTGTGATTCATCCAGCCTTGTATTTCACATGATGTACTCTGCATAGAAGCTAAATAAGCAAAGTAACAATATACAGCCTTGATGTACTCCTCTCCCAATTTTGAACCCATCCATTGTTTGTGTTCAGTTCTAAATATTGGTTTTTGACTGGCATACAAGTTTCTCAGGAGGAATGTAAGGTTGTCTGGTATTCCCATCTCTTCAAGAATTTTCCACAGTTTGTTGTAATCTGCACAGTAGTAATCTTCAAGGTTTTGTAGTGTGCTTAGTTGCTCAGTCATGTCTGACTCTCTGTGACTCCGTGGACTGCATAGCCTGCCAGATCCCTCTCTCCATGGGGATTCTCCAGGCAAGAATGCTGAAGTGGGCTGCCATGCTTTAGTCAAAGGCTTTAGAAGTAGAGATTTTTCTGGAATTCTCTTGCTTTCTCTGTCATCCAGTGGATGTTGGCAACTTGATCTCTGGTTCCTCTACCTTTTCTAAATCCAGCTTGTACAACTGAAGTTCTTAGTTCACATACTGTTGAAGCCTAGCTTGAAGGATTTTGAGCTTTAACTTGCTAGCATGTGAAATGTTGCAATTGTGCAGTAGTTTGAACATTCTTTGGCATTGCCCTTCTTTCGGATTGGAATGAAAACTGACCTTTCCCAGTCTTGTGGCCACTGCTGAATTTTCCAAATTTGCTGGCATATTACTGCAGCACTTTAATAGCATTGTCTTTTAGGATTTGAAATAGCTGCAGCTGGAATTTCATCACCTCCACTAGCTTAGTTCCTAGTAATGCTTCCTAAGGCCCACTTGACTTCACCCTCCAAGATGTCTGGCTCTAGGTGAGTGATCACACCATCGTGGTTTTCCAGGTCATTGAGTCCTTTTTTGTATAGTGCTTCTGTGTATTCTTGTCACCTCTTCTTAATATCTTCTGTAGGGTCCTTGCAATTTCTGTCCTTTATTGTGCCCACCTTTGCATGAAATGTTTCCTTGGTGTTTCCAATTTTCTTGAAGTGACCTATAAAGTCATTCAAGAAATGACCTTTTTTCCATTCTATTGTTTTCCGGTATTTCTTTGTATTGTTCACTTAGCAAGGCTTTCTTAAGTCTCCTTGCTATTCTTTGAAACTCCACATTCAGTTGGATCTATCTTTCCCTTTCTGCTTTTTATATTTACAATTGTTACATCTTCTTGGATTTATCCTTTGATCATTATTTGGTGTCCTTCTTTGAGTATTACAGCATTATTTTAAAGTTTATTTTGTCTAATATGAGCATTGCTATTCCATATTTCTTTTGATTTTCCTTTCCATGGAATACCTTTTCCCAGCCTCTCATTTTCAGTCTGCATATGTCCGTAGATCGAAAGTTGATTTGTAGGCATCGTATGTATGGTCTGGTTTTTGTATCCATTCAGCTAGTCTGTGTCTTTTGGTTTGAGCATTTTATCTGTTTATGTTTAAGTAATTATTGATTTGTATGTTCTAACTATTGCCATTTTCTTAATTGCCTTGGATTTGTTTTTGTAGGCCCTTTTTTCTTCCCTTCCTCTTTTGGTTCTCATCTGTGACACTAATTTTAGTGTTATTTGGTTTCCTTTTTCATTGTTGTGTGTATAGACTTTTAGTTTGTGGTTACTATGAGGTTTTGATACAGCAGTCTGTGTATAAACATGATTATTTTCACTTGCTGGTCTTTTAATTTCAAATGCATTTTCAATATCCTGTATTTGTTCTCTCCTCACAAATTCTAGTTTTGATAAAATATCTGTATGTGGATAATTTTGTACCCCTACTGTATCTTAGCCTTTACTGCTGAGCTTTTCCATTCATAATTTTTTGTTTCTAGTTGTAGTCTTTTCTTTTCCTCTTAGAGAATTTGCTTTAGCTTGTTGCAAAGCTGATCTGGTGGTGCTGAATTCTCTTCGCTTTTGCTTGTCTGTAAAGCTTTCAATTTCTTTCTTAAATTTGAATGAGAGCCTTATTGGGTAGAGTATTCTTGGTTATTCTCTTTCATTACTTTAACTGTATCATGCCACTCCCTTCTGGTCTGCATAATTTCTGCTGAGAAATCAACTGATAAGCTTTGGGAGTTCCCTTGTATGTTTGTCACTTTTCCCTCATTGCCTTTATTCATGTTTTTGTCTTTAATTTTTGTCCATTTAATTACTGTGTGTCTTGTTGCATTCCTCCTTGGGTTTATCTTGCCTGGTACTCTGTGTGCTTTCCAAACTTGTGTCACTGTTTCCTTTTCCATGTTAGGCGAGTTTTCAGCTATTATCTCTTCAAATATTATCTAAGAGCTTTCCGCTTTTCCCTCTCCTTTTTGTTGTTGTTGTTCAATTGCTCAATTCTGTCGGACTCTTTGTGATCTCATGGACTGCAGTATGCCAGGCTTCCCTGTTTGTCGCCTTCTCCCAGAGTTTTCTCAAACTCATGTCCTTTGAGTCGGTGATACCTTCCAACCATCTTGTCCTCTGTTGCCCCCTTCTCCTACCTTCAGTCTTTCCCAGCATCAGGGTCTTTTCTAATGAGTTGGCTCTTTGCATCAGGTGGCCAAACTTTGGAGCTTCAGTTTCAGTCCTTTCCTTTTGGGACCTCTGTACTGTGAATTTTGGTATGTTTCATGTTGTACCAGAGGTCTCTTAGATTGTCTTTGTTTACTTTATTATTTTTTCTTTCTTCTGTTCCATGAAAATGATTTCCAGTATTTTGTTATCCAGGTCACTTATCCATTCTTTCATTCCTTGAAATCAATATTCTGCTATTGATTTCTTCTAATGTATTTTCCATTTCAGTTGTATTCCTCTGCCACCTTAGTTTCTTCAGCTTTCTGCGATTGTAGTTTCCTTTTAGCAGATTGCAGGATTGTAGCTCTTCTTGCTTTTACTGTCTGCTTTCTGGTGGTTGAGGATGTCTATGAGGTTTGTTCAGGCTTCTTGATGAGAGTGGCTGGTGCCTGCTCACTGATGTGTGGAGGTGGGTCTGTCCTCACTCTGCTAGGTAGGGCCATGGTAAGGGAGACCTTGAACCACTTGTCTGCTGATGGGTTGGGCTGTTGGTTGCTTGGCCCTAAGCATCCCAGTGGTGGAGCCTACAGACTATTGTGTGAGACTTGGTCTTAAGAGGGAAATAGTGGCCTCTTGGAGGCTCACACTAAGGAGTACTACCCAAGACTGCTGTTGCCAGTGTCTTTGTCCTCACAGTGAGCCACAGCTGCCTGTGCCCCCACAGGAGACCCTCCAATACTAGCAGATAGGTCTGGCCCAGTATCTTACGGAGTTGCTGCTTTTTAACCCCTGGGTCATGGTGCACACAAAACTTTTGTACCCTCCAAAATGGGAATTTCTGTTTCCCTTGGTCCATTGGAAGTCTTGTGATTAAATCCCACTGGTATTCAAAGCCAGTTTCTCTGGGGACTCCTCCTCTTCCTGTGGGCATCCCAGCTGGGAAGTCTAATGCGGAACTCGGAACCTTTACTCCTATGAGGTAACTTCTGTGTTATAATTGTTTTCCAGTTATTATTATAAGTATTACATATGCATATTAATATATTACAATATATGTAATTGTGGGTTGCCCACCTGGCAGGCTTGGATTTCATTTTATTTCCATTGCACCCCTCCTGTCATATTGTTTAGCTTCTTCTTTGTCTTTGGATGTAGGGTATGGATCCAGCGTTTTTACTAGGATCGAGTGTTTTTTGATCAGTTGTTGTTTAGCAGTTAGTTGCTGCTCTGGTTATTTTGCAGAGAAGAAGGTAAGCTCACATCCTTCTATTTTGCCATCTTAAGCTAATCTCTCCATAAAAAAAAAAAAAAGATTGTTTTAGTTCTATGAAAAATGCCATAATTTGAAAGTGATTGCAATGAATCTGTAGATTGCCTTGGGTCCTGTCATCATTTTGACTATATTAATTCTTCCAGTTCAAGAACATGGTATATATTTTTCCATCTCTTTGTGTCATCTTCAATTTCTTTTGTCAGCATCTTACAGGTTTTGGGCTACAGATGTTTTGTCCCCTTAGGTTTATTCCTAGGTGTTTTATTCTCTTTTGATGCAATGGCATTTTTTATTTACTTTTTCTTTGTGATCTTTCATTGCTAGTGTATAGAAATACAAGAGATTTCTATGTACTAATTTCTTAGATTTATTTATTGATTATTGAAGGATAACTGCTTTACAGAATTTTGCTGTTTTCTGTCAAACCTCAATATGAATCAGCCATAGGGATACATATATTGCCTCCCTTTTGAACCATCCTCCCATCTCCCCCCCACCATCCCACCCTTCTCGGTTGATACAGAGCCCCTGTTTGAGTTTCCTGAGCCATACAGCAAATTCCCGTTGGCTATCTATTTTACGTATGGTAATGTAAGTTTCCATGTTACTCTTTCCATATATCTCACCCTGTCCTCCCCTCTCCCAATGTCTGTAAGTCTATTTTCTATGTCTGTTTCTCCATTGTTGCCCTGTAAATAAAATTCTTCAGTACCATTTTTCTAGATTCCGTATATATGCATTAGAATATGGTATTTATCTTTCTCTTTTTGAGTCACTTCACTCTGTATAACAGGTTGTATGTTCATCCACCTCATTAGAAATGACTCAAATGCATTCCTTTTTATGGCTGAGTAATATTCCATTGTGTATATGTACCACAATTCTTTATCCATTCATCTGTTGATGGACATCTAGGTTGCTTCCATGTTCTAGCTATTGTAAATAGTGTTGCAATGAACAATGGGAAACATGTGTCTCTTTCAATTTTGACTTCCTCAGGGTATATGCCTAGGAGTGAGATTGCTGGGTCATATGTTGGTTTTATTCCTATATTTTGAAGGAATCGCCATACTGTCTTCCATAGTGACTGTATCAGTTTACATTCCTACCAACAGTGCAGGAGTGTTCCCTTTTCTCCACACCCTCTCCAATATTTAATGTTTGTAGACTTTTGATAATGGACATTCTGACAGGAGTGAGGTGATATCTCATTGTAGTTTTAATTTGCATTTCTCTAATAATGAGCTATGTTGAGCATCTTTTCATACGTTTGTTAGCCATCTGTATGTCTTCTTTGGAGAAATGTCTGTTTATGTCTTTTTCCTACTTTTTGATTGGGTTGTTTGTTTTTCTGGTATTGAGTTATATGAGCTGCTTCTATGTTTTGGAAATTAATCCTTTGTCAGTTGTTTCATTTGCTATTATTTTCTCCCATTCTGAGGGTTATCTTTTCACCTTGCTTATACTTTCCTTTGCTATGCCAAAGCTTTTGAGTTTAATCAGGTCCCTCTTGTTTACTTTTGTTTTTATTTCCACTACTTTAAGAGGTGGGTCATAAAGGATCTTGATTTGATTTATGTCATCGAGTGTTCTGCATATGTTTTACTCTAAGAGTTTTATAGTTCCTGGTCTTACATTTAGGTCTTTAATCAATTTTGAGTTTATCTTTGTGTATGGTGTTGGGAAGTGTTCTAATTTCATTCTTGTACATGTAGCTGTCCAGTTTTCCCAGAACCATTTATTGAAGAGTCTGTCTTTGCCCCATTGTATATTCTTGCCTCCTTTGTCAAAAATAAGGTACCCGTAGGTGTATGGGTTTATTTCTGGGCTTTTGATCTTGTTCCATTGGTTTATATTTCTGTTTTTGTGCCAGTACTATACTGTTTGATGACTGTAGCTTTGAAGTAAAATCTGAAGTCAGTAAGGTTGATTTCTCAGCTCCATTCTTCTTTCTCAAGACTGCTTTGGCTATTGGGGTCTTTTGTGTTTCCATAGGAACTGTGAAATTTTTTGTTCTAGTTCTATGAAAAGTGCCATTGGTAATTTGATAGGGATTTCATTGAATCTGTAGATTGTGTTTGGTAGTATTGTCATTTTCACAGTCTTGATTCTCCAGGAACATGGAATATCTCTCCATCTGTTTATGTCATCTTTGATTTCTTTCATCACTGTCTTATAATTTTCTGTGCACAGTTCTTTTGTCTCCTTAGGTAAGTTTATTCCTAGATATTTAATTCTTTTTGTTGCAGTGGTGAATGGGATTGATTCCCTAATTTCTTTTTCTGATTTATCATTGTTAGTATATAGAAATGCAAGTGATTTCTGTGTATTGATTTTGTATCTTGCAACCTTGCTAAATTCACTGATTAGCTCTAGTAATTTTCTGATACTGTCTTTAGGGTTTTCTGTGTACACGATCATGTCATCTGCAATCAGTGAGAGCTTTACTTCTTTTCCGATCTGGATTTCTTTTATTTCTTTTTCTTCTCAGATTGCTGTAGCCAGGACTTCCAGAACTATGTGGAATAATAGTGGTGAAATTGGACACCTTTGTCTTGTTCCTGATCTTAGGAGGAATGCTTTCAGTGTTTCACCATTGAGAATAATGTTTGCTGTATGCTTATCATATATGGCCTTTACTAGGTTGGATAGGTCCCTTCTATGCCCATTTTTTGAAGAGTTTTCATCATAAATGGGTGCTGAATTTTGTCAAAGGCTTTTCCTGCATCTATTGAGATTATAATTTTTATCTTTCAGTTTGTTAATATGGTGTATCACATTGATTTGCATATATTGAAGAACCTTGCATTCCTAGAATAAACCCAACTTGATCATGGTGTATGATCTTTTTGATGTGTCACAGAATTCTGTTTGCTAAAATTTTGTTGAGGGTTTTTGCATCTATGTTCATCAGTGATATTGGCCTGTAGTTTTCTTTTTTTGTGTTGTCTTTGTCTGGTTTTGGTATCAGGGTGATGATGGCCTTGTAGAATGAGTTTGGAAGTGTTCCTACCTCCGGAATTTTTTGAAAGAGTTTTAGAAGGGTAGTCATTAGTTCTTCTCTAAATGTTTGACAGAATTCTCCTGTGAAGCCATCTGGTCCTGGGATTTTGTTTTTTGGGAGATTTTTGATCATAGCTTTAATTTCAGTGCTTGCAATTGGGTTGTTCATAATTTCTGTTTCTTCCTGGTTCAGTCTTAGAGGATTGAGCTTTTATAAGAATCTGTCTGTTTCTTCCAGGTTATCCATTTTATTGCAATATAGTTGTTCAATATAGTCTTTTATAATCCTTTGTATTTCTGCATTGTCTGTTGTAATCTCTCCTTTTTCATTTCTAATTTTGTTGATATGATTCTTCCCTCTTTTTCCTGATGAGTCTGGCTAAATGTTTGTCAATTTTATCTTCTCAAAGAACCATCTTTTAGTTTTATGAATCTTTAGTATTGTTTCTTTCATTTCTTTTTCATATATTTCTGCTCAGATCTTTATGATTTCTTTCCTCCTACTAATTTTGGAGTTTTTTGGTTCTTTTTCAAATTGTTTTAGTTGTAAAGTTAGGTTGTCTATTTGATGCTTTTCTTGTTCCTTGAGGTAGGGTTGTATTGCTATAAACTTTCCTCTTAGAACTGCTTTTGCTGAATCCCATGGGTTTTGAGTTGTTATGTTTTGTCATTTATTTCTAGAAATTATTTGATTTCCCTTTTGATTTCTTCAGTAACCTGTTGGTTACTTATAAACGTGTTGTTTAATCTCCATGTGTTTGTGTTTCTTACAGTTTTTTTCTTGTAATTGATATCTAGTCTCATGGCATTGTGGTTGGAGAAGATGCTTGATATGATTTTAATTTTCTTAAATTTGCTGGGGTTTGATGTGTGACCCAAGATGTGGTCTATCCTAGAGAATGTTCCATGTGCACTTGAGAAGAAGGTGTATTCTTCTGCATTTGGATGGAATGTCCTAAAGATATCAATAAGATCCATCTCATCTAATGTATATTTAAGACTTGTGCTTCCTTATTACTTTTCTGTTTTGATGATCCATCCACTGGTGTGAGTGGGGTGTTAAAGTCTCCTACTGTTATTGTGTTACTGTCAATTTCTCCTTTTATGTCTGTTAGTGCTTGTCTTATGTATAGAGGTGCTTCTATGTTGGGTGCATCAGTTCAGTTCAATTCAGCCACTCAGTCGTGTCCGACTCTTTGCAACCCCATGAATCACAGCACACCAGGCCTCCCTGTCCATCACCAACTCCCAGAGTTCACTAAGCCTCACGTCCATTGAGTCGGTGATGCCATCGAGCTGTCTCATCCTCTGTCGTCCCCTTCTCCTCCTGCCCCCAATCCCTCCCAGCATCAGTCTTTTCCAGTGAGTCAACTCTTTGCATGAGGTGGCCAAAGTACTGGAGTTTCAGCTTTAGCAGCATTCCTTCCAAAGAAATCCCAGGGCTGATGTCCTTCAGAATGGACTGGTTGGATCTCCTTGCAGTCCAAGGGACTCTCAAGAGTCTTCTCCAACACCGCAGTTCAAAAGCATCAATTCTTCAGGGCTCAGCCTTCTTCACAGTCCAACTCTCACATCCATACATGACCACAGGAAAAACCATAGCCTTGACAAGACGGACCTTTGTTGGCAAAGTAATGTCTCTGCTTTTGAATATGCTATCTAGGTTGGTCATAACTTTCCTTCCAAGGAGTAAGCGTCTTTTAATTTCATGCCTGCAGTCACCATCTGCAGTGATTTTGGAGCCCCCCCAAAAAAGTCTGACACTGTTTCCACTGTTTCTCCATAGATGCTTACAATTGTTATGTCTTCCTCTTGGATTGTCTCCTTGATCATTGTTTAGTGTCCTTCCTTATTTCTTGTAATCTTCTTTATTTTAAGGCCTATTTTTTTCTCATATGAGGATGGCTACTCCAACTTTCTTTTCCTTCCCATTTGCATGGAATATATTTTTCCACCCTCTCACTTTCAGTCTATATGTGTCTTGAGGTTTGAGGTAGGTTTCTTGTAGACAGCATATTTATGGGTCTCGTTATTATATTCATTCAGCCAGTCTGTGTCTTTTGGTTGGAGCATTTAATCCATTTATATTTAAAGTTATTATTGATATATATGTTCCTATTGCCATTTTCTTAATTGTTTGGGGTTGATTTTGTAGATTTTTTTCTTCTCTTGTATTTTTTGACTATATAAATCCCTTTAACATTTGTTGTAAAGCTTGTTTGTTGGTATTGAATTCTTTTAACTTTTGCTTGTCTGAAAAGCTTTTTATTCCTCCATCAATTTTGAATGACTTCCTTTCCAGGTACAGTAAACTTGTAGATTTTTCCCTTTCAGTACTTTAAATATATCCTGCATTTCCCTTCTGGCCTGCAGAGTTTCTGCTGAAAGATCAGCTGTTCAGTGTATGGGGTTACCCTTGTATATTACTTGTTGCTTCTCCCTTGCTGATTTAATATTCTTTCTTTGTGTTTAGTCTTTGTTAGTTTGATTAGTATATGTCTTGGTGTGTTTCTTCTTGGGTTTATCTTGTATGGAGCTCTTGTGCCTCTTAGACTTGGTTGTGTATTTCTTTTTCCACGTTGGGGAAATTTTGAACTATAATCTCTTCAAAATTTTTCTCATGCCCTTTTTTTTTCTCTTCTTTTACTGGGACCCCAATAATTTGAATGTTGGTGTGTTTGATATGGTCCCAGACGTCTTAGAGACTTTTCTCAGTTCTTTTCATTCTTTTTACTTTATTCTGCTCTTCAGAAATTATTTCCACCATTTTAACTTCCAGCTCACTGATTCATTCCTCTGCTTCAGATATTCTGCTATTGATTCCTTCTAGAGTATTTTTAATTTCAGTAATTGTGTTGTTTGTCTCTGTATGTTCATTCTTTAATCTTTCTAGATCTTTGTTAATTGATTCTTGCATTTTCTTCATTTTGTCTTCAAGGATTTTGGTCATCTTTACTGTCATTACTCTGAATTCTTTTTCAGGTAGTTTGCCTATTTCCTCTTCGTTTATTTGGACTTCTATGTTTCTAGTTTATTTCTTCATTTGCACAGTATTTCTCTGCCTTTTCATTATTATTTTTAAACTTACTGTGTTTGAAGTCTCCTTTTCCTAGGCTTCAAGGAAAGTTGAATTCTTTCCTTGAAAAAGGTTGAATTCTTTCTTCCTTTTGATTTCCACCCTCCTAAGGTTGGTCCAGTCCTTTGTGTGACCTTTGTATAGGGTGAGATTTGTGCTGAGTTTTTGTTTGTTTTTCCTCTGATGGGCAAGGCTGAGTGAGGTGGTAATCCTGTCTGCTGATGATTGAGTTTGTATTTTTGTCTTGTTTGTTTAGATGAGGCATTCTGCATAGAGTGCTACTGGCGGTTGGGTGATGCTGGGTCTTGTATTCAAGTGGTTTCCTTTGTGTGAGTTCTCACTATTTGATACTCCCTAGGGTTAGTTCTCTGATAGTCTAAGGTCTTGGAGTCAGTGCTCCCACTCCAAAGGCTCTGGGCTTGATCTTTGAGTCAGGTGTTATATCCAATTGAAGATGTGAAGTGTTGGGGTCTCCTGAGGACCACTGCCCTTGAACCTGGAGTAGAAGCTCCATCAGTCATCAGGACATTGATCCTCAGAACCTCTCTGCAGACACCTGACATGAGCAAGGCCACTGGCATGAGGGCTGCGAGACGACGGGGCACCGAGACTCAAAGCAGCAAAGTGGCAACTTGAGTGTGGATCCCTTTGTCTCCCCACACCCCAGGGCAGACCAGCACCCACTGCAGGAACTCACTCTCCCAACTCAGTTCCAAACACCTAAAGGTGAAACCTGATCTCCTCTATGTATTAATTTGGTACCTGCAACTTTTACTGAATTCTTTGAGCTCTAGTAGTTTTCTGGTAGCATCATTAGAATTTTCTATGTATAGTATCATGTCACCTATAAACAGTGACAGGTTTACTTCTTTTTCGATTTGTATTCCTTTTATTTTTTTCTTCTTCTCTGATTGCTATGGCTAGGACTTCCAAAACTATGTTGAATAACAACGACAAGAATGGACATCCTTTTCTTGTTTCTAGTCTTATAGTTAATGCTTTCAGATTATCACAGTTTAGAATGATGTTAGCTGTAGGTTTATCATGTGTGTGTGCTAAGTTGTTTCAGTTGTGTTTGACTCTGCGATGCTATGGACTGTAGCCTGCCAGGCTCCTCTGTCCTTGAGACTTTCCATGCAAGAATACTGGACTGGATATTCATGCCCCTTCCAGGGATCTTCCCAACCTAGAGATCGAACCTGCATCTCTTATGTCTGCTATGTTGGCAGACAGGTTCTTTATCTCTAGTGCCACCTTCATGGCCTTTATTTTGTTGGGGTAGATTCCCTTTGGGCTTCTCTGGTGTCTCAGTTGGTAAAGAATCTGCCCTTAATGCAAGGGATCAGGATTCAAGTGGTGGGTGCTTGATGGGACTGGAGGGTGGAGAGGAGGAGGCAATAAGGACATGAATATTACAGGCAATAAATAAGTAAATTTTACTTATTCTTTTTAAAGAATAAGTAAATTTTATATTTTTCTAAAAAAATTCATTGGAGTACAGTAGATTTATAATGTTGTGTTCGTTTCCAGTACACAGCAAAGTAAATCAGTTATTATATGTGTGTGTGTGTGTATATATATGAGAAGGCAATGGCACCCCACTCCAGTACTCTTGCCTGGCAAATCCCATGGACGGAGGAGCTTGGTGGGCTGCAGTCCATGGGGTCTCTGAGGGTCGGACACAACTGAGCGACTTCACTCTCACTTTTCACTTCCATGCATTGGAGAAGGAAATGGCAACCCACTCCAGTGTTCTTGCCTGGGGAATCCCAGGGACAGGGGAGCCTGGTGGGCTGCCGTCTATGGGGTTGCACAGAGTCGGACACGACTGAAGCGACTTAGCAGTAGTGGCAGCAGTGTGTATATATATATATATATATTTTTTTTTTTAACACTATTTTGTAGATTCTTTTCCTGTGTGTGTGTGTGCTTAATTGCTTCAGTCGTGTCTGTTTTTTTTTTTTTTTCGTGACCCTATGAATCATAGCCTCCCAGGCTATCTGCCCATGGGATTCTGCAGGCAAGAATACTGGAGTGGGTTGCCATGCCTCCTCCAGGGGATCTTCTGAACCCACGGATCGAACTCATGTCTCTTACATCTCCTGCTTTACCACTAGTGCCACCTGGGGATCCCATATAGGACTTTTAAAGAGTATTGAGTAGCGTTCCCTTTGCTATACAGTAGATTCTTACTAATTGTCTCTTTTATATATGGTAGTGTGTATATCTCAATCTTCCAATTTATCCCTACCCTCCCTAACCCTCTGGTAACCGTAAATTTGTTTTCTGCATCTGTAGCTCTGTTTCTGTTTTGTAGATAAGTTCATTTGTTCTCTCCCCCCATTTTTTAGAGTTCACATATAAGCACTATCATATGATATTTTTCCATCTGCCTTCACTTAGTATGATGATCTCTAGGTCCATCTGTTTTCCTGCAAATGGCATTATTCTATTCTTATTTATGGCTGAGTAATATTCACTGTGTGCGTGTGTGTGTATGTTTCTGTGTGTGTGCATGCACGCATGTTCAGTCATGTCTGACTCTTTGTGACCCTGTGGAATGTAGCCCTCCAGGTTTCTCTCTCCAAGGAATTTTCCAGGCAAGAATACTTGAGTGGGTTGCCATTTCCTCCTTCAAGGGGGGATTTTGTGTATGTGTGTGTGTGTGTGTTGCCATTTCCTCCTCCAAAGGGTGTGTGTGTGCATGTGTGCTATATCTCTTTATCCATTCCTCTATTGATAGACATTTTTGTTGCTTCCGTGTCTTGGCTATTGTGAGTGGTGCTTCAGTGAACATTGGGGTGCATGTATCTTTTCAAAGTATGGTTTTCTCCAGATACACACACGGGAGTGGGATTGCTAGATCGTATGGTAGTTGTGTTTTTAGTTTTTAAATGAACTTTCATATTGTTCTCCATAGTGGCTGTACCTGTTTACATTCCCACCAACACTTCAAGAGGGTTCCCTTTCCTTCACATCTTCTTCAGCATTTATTGTTTGCAGAGTTTTTGATTATGGCCATTCTGATTGATGTGAGGTGATAACCCATTGTAGTTTTAGTATTCATTTCTCTAATAATTAGTGATGAGCATCTTTTCATGTACTTTTTGGCTATTTGCATATTTTCATTGGAGAAATGTCTGTTAGAATCTTCTGCCCATTTTTTGATTGGGTTGATTTTTTAAATTGAGTTGCATGAGCTGTTTGTGTATTTTGGTGATGAATATGTTGGTTGCTTTGTTTGCAACTGACAACATTTTCTCCCTTTCTGAGAGTTGTCTTTTAATTTTTCTTATGGTTTCCTTTTGATGCATAGTGTTTTTAAGTTTAATTAGGTCACAAATCTCTTGTATTCCTATACACTAACAATAAAAGATCAGAATGAGAAATCAAGGAAACAGTCTCATTTACCATCATATCAAAAATTATAAAACACCTTGGAATAAACCTTCCTAAGGAGGCAAAATACCTGTACTCAGAAAACTCTAAAATAGGAAAGAAATTAAAGATGATACAGATGGAGAGATATATCGTGTTCTTGGATTGGAAGAATCAATATAATCAAGATAACTGTACTACTCAATGCAGTCTACAGATTCAATGCAAGCTCTATCAGATTACCAATGGCATTTTTTTTTCACAGAATTAGAACAAAAATTTTACAATGTGTGTGGGAACACAAAAGACCACAGATAGCCAAAGCAATCTTGAAAAATAAAAATGGAGCTGGAGGAATCAGGCTCCTTGCCTTCAGGCTTGACTACAAAGCTACAGTCATCCAAACTGTATGGGACTGCCACAAAAACAGAAATATAGATGAATAGAACAGGGTAAAAGTCCAGAGATAATGACACTACTTATGGTCATCTCATGTATGACAAAATATTCAAGAATATATGTTGGAGGAAAGATAGTTTGTTTAATAAGTGGTGCTGGGAAAACTACACAGCTACATGTAAAAGAATGAATTAGAGTACTCCCTTACACCATGCACAAAAATAAGCTCAAAAATGGATTGGAGACCTAAATTTAAGGCTAGATATTATAAAACTCTTGGAGGAAAATAAAGGCAGAACACTCTGACATAAATTGCAGCAAGATTTTTTTAAGTCCTCCTCCTGGAGTAATGAAAATAAAAACAAAAATAAACAAACGGGACCTGATTAAACTTAAATGCATTTGCACAGTAAAGGAAACCATAAATAAATAAATTTTATAATACATTAACAGGTGATAAAGGCTATGGGATGAAGAAACTGAAGCAGGGTTATGGATTGGCATATCTTGACAAGAGATGAAAGGTAGGCTGTCGTGTTTAAAATGGTGCCTGGGAAATCCAATTGAGAATATAAGCTATGGCTCAGCTGATAAAAAATCTGCCTGCAGTGCGGGAGACCTGGGTTCAATCCCTGGTTGGGAGTCTCCCCTGTAGAAAGGGAATGGCTACCCACTCCAGTATTCTGGCCTGGAGAATTCCTTTGACTGTATAGTCTATGGAGTCACGAAGAGTTGGACACAACTGAGTGACTTTCACTTCACTTCAAGGTGAGGGAGTTGGCATGTGGATATCTAGAAACAAGTATTCCAGGCAGAGATTTTAAATCAAGAGCACACCTAACTTGTTCAAAGAAATGGCAAGGAGAGTGATTAAGATGAACTGAACAAGGGGAAATGTTATATGAAAGGAGGTTAGGGATTTAACAGAGAGTAGATCATGAAGGGAGAAGGCAATGGCACCCCACTCCAGTACTCTTGCCTGGAAAATCTCATGGACAGAGGAGCCTGGTAGGCTGCAGTCCCTGGGGTCGCTAAAAGTCGGACACGACTGAGCGACTTCACTTTCATGCATCAGAGAAGGAAATGGCAACCCACTCCAGTATTCTTGCCTGGAGAATCCCAGGGACGGGGGAGCCTGGTGGGCTTCCATCTATGGGGTCACACAGAGTCGGACACGACTGAAGCGACTTAGCAGCAGCAGCAGATCATGCAGATCCTTTTAGGCTTCTACTCTGTACAAAATAAGAAGCCACTGGAGGGTTTTGAGCAGAGGACAGACATGTCTAGGTTATATTTTATATCCTTATTATGGTTCCTTGAGAGAATAGATGTGGAAGAGGCAAGGTTGTAACCAATTAGAAGACTACTGCAATAATTCAGGTGATGACTTGTACCAGGGTGGTAGCAGTGGGGGTGTTAAGAAGTGATTGGACTCAGGAAATATTGTGAAGTTGGAATCAACATGATTTTCTAATAAAGAAAGGATTCGAGGACACCAAGATTTTTAGATATTGAGCAACTGGAAGAATAGAGTTGTCATCCATTGAGACGGGAAAATCTCTTTGGATTGAACAAATTTGTAGGATGAAGTTAGGAGATCAGACTTGGATATCCTAAGTTTGAGATATCTGTTAGTCATCCAGTTGGAGATGCTGAAGCAGGTTATCACCTGGGAAGAGACACTTCATTGTGAGTAGCATAAAAGTGAAGTGAAGTCATTCAGTCCTGTCTGACTCTTTGTGACCCCATGGAATATACAGTCCTTGGAATTCTCCAGGCCAAAAAACTGGAGTGGGTAGCCTTTCCCTTACCCAGGGGATCTTCCCAACCCAGGGATCAAACCCAGGTCTCCCCTATTGCAAGCAGATTATTTACCAGCTGAGCCACAAGGGAAGCCCAAGCAGCATAAAGGAGGTATCCAAATTCATGTTTCTGCATGAGATCACCAAGGGAGTTAAGGTAAATAGAGATGACCAAGATTGCACCTTGAAGCATTCCAGGATTAAGATATGGGAGAAAGGAGCAAGTCTAGAAGGGACACTGAAATCAGTTGACCAGTGAATAGGAGTAAAACCAAGAAATGAAGAAAATATATATTTAAAGGGAGAGATGGTGATGTGCTGAGTCAAATGTTTCCAGTTCTGCTAATGGAAACCAGAGTTTTCAAAAGCTCAGTGCGTGAGAAAAATGGATTCACCCACCATTCAGTTTGGTTCATATAGTTAGAGGGAAGAACTTTGAAGTGTTTTTACATATGTTGTATAACTCCATGTCATCCTTTGAAGGCCTCAAGTATACACAAAGAAATCAAGCTGAGAGCTCAGGAGCTAAAAAGCACAGGTGTCATTCATCTTTGTGAGGGCTATTTTCAGTTCTGACCTCAGTCATCTAGGTGGTGTTGGTACCTGCTGCTGCTGCTGCTAAGTCGCTTCAGTTGTGTCCAACTCTGTGCAACCCCATAGACGGCAGCCCACCAGGCTCCCCTGTCCCTGGGATTCTCCAGGCAAGAACACTGGAGTGGGTTGCCATTTCCTTCTCCAGTGCATGAAAGTGAAAAGTGAAGTCACTCAGTCGCTCAGTCGTTCAGTCGTGTCCGACTCTTAGCAACCACATGAACTGCAGCCTACCAGGCTCCCCCATCCCTGGGATTCTCCAGGCAAGAACACTGGAGTGGGTTGCCATTTCCTTCTCCAGTGTATAAAAGTGAAAAGTGAAAGTGAAGTCACTCAGCTGTGTCCGACTCTTAGCGACCCCAGGGACTGCAGCCCGCAGGCTCCTCCGTCCATGGGATTTTCCAGGCAAGAGTACTGGAATTGTATTGCCATTGCCTTCTCCGTTGATACCTGAGATTCTATTTATGTAAGTTATGACATGGTAGATGAGTATGGCTTGCTGCACTAAGTTCATGTGTCTTAGTGACAGAAAACTGTGAAACAGATTCTTGCATGTTTATCAAGGTTTTCACTGCTGTTGAGATTTGTCAGCAGAAATTCAGTCAACTATCTGCCAACTGCTGACTTTCTGAGAGTCGAAACTGAGATTGGTAATTAATATCCTCTGACATGTAGAAAAAAATCACCATTGTGTTAGAAAGCATGAAATATTAGAGATATGAATAGTGTCTGAGGAGTAGTTACTGAGGAGGAGGCAGGAGAGTGCCATTGTTGAGCTTGCAGTTTCATTCTGTTTCTGCCAGGTGCTAAAGAAAAGCAAAACATGGTGAGTTATACAACTACTGAAACCTAAGGTTAACATGGTTTGTACTTGAAAGACGAGGTTTTTCTCTTAGACAAGAGTAGCAGCAAGTAATGTAGCAGATAGAACATAGATATAACGTGGAATACCATCAGATTACAGAAAGCCAAGAAGGGCCTTTTTGGATTTAATATATAAAATCTAGGCTATATTTACACTTATTGACAGTTGTAGAAAAAGTACTGAACTTCGGAATTCATGGAAATACAGTATTTTAGGTGGGTTTTTTTTTTTCAGAATAAAGTTATAAAAATAGATAATATTAGAGTCCTTCCTCTCTCCTTTCCTCGCTTCTTTCTTTTACCTTAGCAAATGGTACTTTGTTATTTCTCCCTTGATTCTGTGTATGGCTAGGAATATAGGGTTGGTCCTGGGAAATCACACTTCACTGTAGTGTGGGTAGCCTCAATCCTCCCCTATAAACTCTGACAGACTGTCTTTCAGGACTCCAGCACAGGAGTCAAGGAATTGGGTATGATGTATCAGTTCAGTTCAGTCGCTGAGTCATGTCCAATTCTTTGCGACCCCATGAACTGCAGCACTCCAGGCCTCCCTGTCCACCACCAACTCCCGGAACCTACCCGAATTCATGTCCATTGAGTTGGTGATGCCATCCAACCATCTATCCTCTGTTGTCCCCTTCTCCTACCCTCAATCTTTCCCAGCATCAGGGTCTTTTCAAATGAGTCAGTTCTTTGCCTCAGGTGGCCAAAGTATTGGAGTTTCAGCTTCAGCATCATTCCTTCCAATGAACAACCAGGACTGATCTCCTTTAGGATGGACTAGTTGGATCTCCTTGCAGTCCAAGGGACTCTTAAGAGTCTTCTCCAACACCACAGTTCAAAAGCATCAATTCTGTGCTCAGCTTTCTTTATAGTCCAACTCTCAAATCCATACATGACTACTGGAAAAACCATAGCCTTGACTAGATGGACCTCTGTTGGTAAAATAATGTCTCTACTTTTTAATATGCTGTCTAGATTGGTCATAACTTTCCTTCCAAGGAGTAAGTGTCTTTTAATTTCCTGGCTGTAATCACCATCTGCAGTGATTTTGGAGCAAAAAAAAAAAAAAAGTCAGCCACTGTTTCCACTGTTTCCCCATCTATTTGTCATTAAGTAATGGGACCAGATGCTATGATCTTCGTTTTCTGAATGTTGAGCTTTAAGCCAACTTTTTCACTCTCCTCTTTCACTTTCATCAAGAGGCTCTTTAGTTCTTCTTCACTTTCTGCCAAAAAGGTGGTGTCATCTGCATATCTGAGGTTATTGATATTTCTCTTGGCAATCTTGATTCCAGCTTGTGCTTCCTCCAGCCCAGCATTTTTCATGATGTACACTGCATATAAGTTAAATAAGCAGGGTGACAGTATACAGCCTTGATATACTCCTTTTCCTATTTGGAACCAGTCTGTTGTTCCATGTCCAGTTCTGACTGTTTCTTCCTGACCTTCATACAGCTTTCTCAAGAGGCAGGTCATGTGGTCTGGTATTCCCATCTCTTTCAGAATTTTCCACAGTTTATTGTGATCCACACAGTCAAAGGCTTTGGCATAGTCAATAAAGCAGAAATAGATGTTTTTCTGGAACTCATACTGAAAAAATAATTTTCATAATAGCAAACATTTTAACTTTTCTGCTTCAAATCATTTTTATAAAACAGAAAGAACTAGTTTTAAATAAAATTATAAATTAAAAAATCATGCATATTTTACTGTTTCTATTTTATATATTTTTGGTATCAGAATTGTTTCGGGACCACAATATTTTCTTACTGCCAAGAGATATCCATATTAAGCATGTGCTATTTATTTAAATAATCTACAAAATGGAACATAAGCTTAAAATACTGAGATTATTTGTCTAGTTTAAATGCTAACAAAAGTTTTTTTAAAAAAGACAATATATAGCAAAGGAAAACTAAATTGGTATATTTTAATTCTACAAAAATATATGAATGTTGAAAGTTATAGAAAAGGAACAAGTATACCTTTTATTAATGGTTACAGTATTTGAAATGTGTATTTCTTTTGTGTATTATTGAAATTTACAATTCTTGATGCACAGCCTACTTTTATAAATGTTAAAGAACTGTGTGGTAACCATATATCTAAAACAGTTTTGAAATTATTTCTCCTTAGCTCTGGCTACACCTACTGAAAAAGCAAAAGCTCCAAAAAAATCATCGAGTCCTTTTTTCCCACTTGTGCTATTTTTAGCTGAAAGTACAACTGAAACAAAGCTTACATTCATTTTTACCCCAAATTAAAAGCATGAGGAACATCTCATTTTTTAACCATTATAGATATAGCCTTAGTCATCTAATTTCCCATCCTTTTTCATACTCATTAAAAACCTAATATTAAGTGATTCATTCTACCTAGCCAAAAACAAAAGCAAAATGGTAACTTTATATAATGATGAAATAAATATCGTGGAAGTTGTCTTTATCTTAAAAGATAGTTAACAGAGAAGCTGTCCTGCATAACTAGTATTTCAGAAGGATTTTTTATAAAACAAATACAATTAAAATTGCCTTTAGAATTTATTGAATAATATAAAGGAAAAGTTGGACGCAAATTTAGACAAACTATTTAAAACACATTGCTGGTGTTCATTCAGTAGCTTAAATTCATACCTTATACCTAGTAGTAGCTTGAACATAGTGTGTGTCACACCAGATGTGTTTGTGTGCTTTACAGAATCAGTTCAGTTCAGTCAGTTCAGTCGCTCAGTCGTGTCCGACTCTTTGCAGTCCCATGAATCGTAGCACGCCAGGCCTCCCTGTCCATCACCAACTACCGGAGTTCACTCATGTCCATCGAGTCAGTGATGCCATGCAGCCATCTCATCCTCTGCCGTCCCCTTAGCAGCTGACTTTATCGATTCCATATTTTGACATATTGAGGAAAAATGGGAAAAAATGGTGGGGAGTGGCTGAATCCTGAAACATAGTTTTAACTGAATTTCTGCTGACCAACTGATTGGAAATTTATTCAAGATTTGTAGATATCAGCTATGCATAACGATAGATTGCAGATGATGATCCATCCATTAAGATCTTGAATTTCCTGAATTCCTCATATTTATTAAGTCAGTATGCTTTATATCTTAGGAATGCATACAAATTTTGCCTCCTCTGAGACTAGATTTAGCATTTGTAAGTAAGTTGCAAATAAAATGGTTGTGATCAGATCATCATTTCACAAGTCATGAAAACAGTGTAGGGGATAGCCAAAATTTTTAGTTTTTTGGAACCAATCTGTACTATGTTCTTAGCCTCCCACCTAAAGATTAAAAAAAAAAAAGGTGAAAAAAGGTGTTGTTTTTTTGTTGTATTCTTTTCTCTCTTACTTTTCCCCTTTATTTAGTATTAGGTTATTTCTAAGCACCATGGCAAAATTAAATTGTGGGTTGTGTTTACTACAGTCCATAGAGCTCCTACTGGGATGCTTACAAGTTTCTGGTGATTACACTGCAGTCTTTCAAGCTGTGTAACCTACAACTTACTCCAATGGTCCCTCTAATAGATGAAAGCTGTAGGCCAGTCTTACTTTCTACTTCTTACAATTCTATATAAGCTGTAGGCCAATCTTACTTTCACCTTGAATATAATTATAAGGAAAATAGAAGTGAGGGGGGAGGATTCTTTTTTGAGGTGTTATTGTCCAATAATACTAGAATGTTCTGTAATAATGCTGTTTCCTGCTAATCTCTTTATTTTTCCTGCAGGCCTATATGTGGCCTTTATTTATTTTTTGCAGTAGTATTTTATAGAACTAATCTTATTTATGTATGAAAGGTAGTATTTATATATCTAAAGAATCAGTGTACTTATCACAAAATGTTTAAGAAAGACATTTTTCTCATTATTGTGCCTTCTTTTTTTGAGTGCTTTTAAATTGAAGACAGTATTCTAGGTTATGTTAACAATGATGAGGCCTGCAACGCTGCTTATAGCTATATAATCTTCAGACAAACCACATTTCACATCTGTGTTTCAGGCTTATTATCTGTCAGTGGTAAACTAAGAATAGGTAATCTATAGAGTCCTTTCAAAGTTTCTGTAACTGTGTTTTGTTCATAGACTTGCCCATAGAAAATAATTGCTCCTGTGAAATCATGAAAATACATATTTCTTAAGAGAATTATGAGAATTATGATAGGTTCTTATGAGAATTATGTCTTCCCTCTTCCCTCTGTAAATAAAAGCCTATGCTTTCAAATGTCCATTGAACACAGTTAAAAAATAAAAATTATTTTATCTTAATAGAGCAACTTATAGCAGTATTTTTATAAAATGTGATATTTCATTTCCATAAGGCAGGGCATTTGTTCATAGAG
Source organism: Bos mutus (assembly GCF_027580195.1). Lineage (NCBI taxonomy): Eukaryota > Metazoa > Chordata > Mammalia > Artiodactyla > Bovidae > Bos > Bos mutus. The sequence continues at coordinate 94,227,666 of NC_091618.1, read as the reverse complement.
AACAGAATATAGTCCATACATGAATATGAAGAATGTTAGGATGAAAATTATATTTAGATACAGTTATAGAAATCCTGTCTAAATATATTACTAGACTTTAATGCTTAAAATCATATGCAAAATATATGATACAGTAGCACTTAGCAACCTTAACACACATTCTTCAATTCATTAATTCAGTAAATGTTTAAAGAATATTTACTATGTACCAAGAACTCTACCCAGGATATCACAGTGAAGAGGGATATCATCCATGAAGGACCCTAAGGGCCACTGTAAGAAGTTTGGTTGAAGAAACATGAAGTCATAGTGGGGTTGTGAGCAGAGAAGTGAAACAATCAAATTTATGTTTAACAGAATGACTATGGCTGTCGTGGACTTCCCTGGTGGCTCAGCTGGTAAAGAATCCACCTGCAGTGCAGTTCAATCCCTGAGTTCTATCCCTGGGATCTCTGGGTTGTGAAGATCCCCTCAAGGAGGGAAGGACTACCCAGTCCAGTATTCTGGCCTGGAGAATTCCATGAACTGTATAGTCCATGGGGTCGGAAAGAGTCAGGCACGACTGAGCGACTTTCACTTCACTATGACTGTTGTATTGAAAAAAGACTATTGGGACAAGGACTGGGAAATTCAGGAACAAAATTATATGCATACTGCAATTTTGAAGGTTAGAGTTAGTGATACAGTGGATATGGTAGCAATTCATTGGTTATGTTTCAAGTACAAAATCAAGGAAATTTGCTGAATCAAAGTTGAGAGAGAAATAGAGGAGTCGAAAGTGACTCTAGGTTTTTGATCTGAATATCTGGAAGCCTGAAAAGTGAAGTGAAAATGTTAGTTGTTTAGTCGTGACTGACTCTGTACGACTCCATGGACAGTAGCCTGCCAGGCTTCTCTGTCCACTGGAATCCTGGAGTTGACATTATCTTCAATGCACAAGACCTCAGATGAGGAAAATTAAAATAATTAAAATAAAATTATTAAAATAATTTTCTCAGATGAGGAAAATAATATATTAAAATATATATTAGTCTAGTTCCATAACCCCACTCCAGTGCTCTTGCTTGGAAAATCCCATGGATGGAGGAGCCTGGTAGGCTGCAGTCCAGGGGGTCGCTAGGAGTTGGGCACAACTGAGCGACTTCTTTCACTTTTCACTTTCATGCATTGGAGAAGGAAATGGCAACCCACTCCAGTATTCTTGCCTGGAGAATCCCAGGGACGGGGGAGCCTGGTGGGCTGCCGTCTCTGGGGTCGCACAGAGTCAGACACGACTGAAGCGACTTAGCAGCAGCAGCAGCAGCATAGACAAAGAGTATATTAGATTAATGCACTGTGAATCCACTCCTGATTTTTCTGTATTTAATACAATAAATATTTTTGAAATGAAAATTTAATTAGTCATTGGTTTTTGGTGGTTTGTGATATTTTGTATTATTTTTTTGTTTGTTTGTTGGATACTCCAGTAGCATGTGCTGAAACCATCTGAGAATTCTTTGAAATTTCTTCTTTGGCATTCAAGCTCAGGCAGTTTTCGTATTTCCTGTATTTTTGCTAAGACCATAACAACTTTCAAATACTTCAAATGCTTCTGAAGTATGTCAAATTCAGTTTTAGTGACATAGCTGTATTTTTGAAAACTTGTCATTGACTCTTTGATAGATAACATATGCTTTTTGATTGACAAATCCATAATAAGGGAAACAAATTGTATAAGAGTCCTTGAGTGTTTAAGCTTTTTAGGTTTAAGTAGGAATGCTGTGCAGGGACATTTTATCATATTTTAGTCAGGGCAAGAGGAAAACAAGAGAAGTTAAAATGGAAAATGTGATTGTTAAGTCAAATCTCAGTTGACTTGTGAGGTCACTATCATATCAATTTAATTCAGTGTTTAGCTAGCTCTTAGGAGTCCCAACTTCCTTAGAAGTTTGCTGTAAGCAGTCGATTCACTCACCAGAAAAAAATGCCCCAACATTAAAATTTTACTTATAATTTATAATTAAATAAATTTAAAGTTTGGTAGAACCAATACTGTAAAGCAATTGTCCTTCAATTAAAAATAAATAAATTTAAAAAATAAATGGAAAACTTAGCACAAATTTCATGGATTTTTCTTTTAGTATATTCTTCTTATGTATTTTGAACACAAAGGGTCTTAAAGATGGGAAAAAAATTTAGATATTCCCAGAGACTTCCAGATAAGGGGTGTCTCTACTTTAAAGAGTAAACCTGAAGTGCTCTTGGTAAAATTCTTAGAATTTTAGCAGTTTAAAGCCAAAAGATTAGAAATGTTGGCTAAGAAAATCATACATGATTTTACTAGCCTTTAGAAACTGTACTCCTTGTCATTATAAAGCAGTGCTTGTTTGTGTGTTTGTGTGTTTGTGTGTGGGGCGGTGGGCGGGGGGAGTCAACCTGTAGTCAACCTGATCAAACTGATTAATATTTTCTATTAGAGCCTTTTAAGAAGTGATGAGAGTCAAAGACGTGACATCCTCTACTCTGGAGGTCACTTCTTCCATTTCCCCTACAAACCCCTACCCCAAATTTCTCTTAGCTGCTGAGTACATTTACAGTAAATAAAATACATATGTAGAGCAACTTTATAGGTGTTTCAAATTGTATCAAATGGTGTCACAGATTTTTCTACTTTTTCTTATCTTCTACTTATGTATTTTGAACACAAAGTGTTTTAAGATGGAAAAATAACATGTGAAGGTAGCTTAATTATGATTGTGTTCCTTGAGACATAATTTATGGCATTTCAATTAAAAGTTTAATTGGTATATATTGAGTTCATTCTCCCAGTGATTAAAACTTTAGATATTCTGGCACAGCAATGAAATTCTGATATTAATGCATTATTTTTTAATATAAAATAAATTGATTTTAGTAACTTAACCAAAATCCTAAATGCCTAAGAATCAAATATTAAGGCTAATATTTTACCCTTCACCTACAATTCTGTGTAGCCTAGGTGACAAGTCACAGTGTCTGAAGAGAAGAAGAACTATACAGTTTATGAAATAGAGTGGTTAAAGATTGAGTTTCCCACATCAGTTCTGGGACCAAGCTGATTATTACACTTAGCCTGCCTTAGAAATGATTGCAACCCAACAGAGTATCTTTTCAAATGTTTAAGCTATTGCCTTTTAACTTCATTTTGCTCCCCTCAATGCCTAGCTGGTTTCTTCTGATTTCATGTAGTTTAAATTGAATTTTCATATTCTCCTTCTCTTTTTTGTTTAAATGTGATGTTGTAATAAGACCTTATGAGATGTCAATATCTAATTTTTTTTCCTGGTACAAAATTTAGAACTGATTTTTGTACAGTGAATTTTCATTGCTCAGAAATAATTCAGTGTATGTACTTGATGTTGACAGAAATTCAGCATGTTTTCGTGAAGGTCCAGTAGAAACAGAGTTTATGAAATTTCATAATGAATTTACCTTATAAGGCATTTACATTGTCTCTCTCGCCACATTATGACAAGAAAAGTAACCCCACCCCCAAACTAATTCTGTGACATCATGGCAATTTTTTTTTAAAGCAAACACAATTTGTTTTTCACACTGTTCTGATGTTTAATAACAGTTTGCTGTTATTTATTCTTTTTATGTGCTTTTTAATCAGATACAAATTTTAGTAGGGAAGTAAGCAAACATTCCTAAAAATGAATTATAAACAACTGTTTTAGAATACTAAAAGGATTTTAAAACTTTCAATTCAACAAAGTTAATATTTTTCCCTAATTGAAATAATGGAAAAACATAAGTGTAGACACTTTGATGGCTTAGGGGAGATGGTCTTCAGGCCCCCAGAGTCATGTTCCTTAGCAGCCATTGTTGAGATCTGGTTCCACTACAGTCCTGCATGGTAGGCACCATTTTGTCTTCTTCAGAAGGTTCATCTAGACATTGATTACTGTTAACATGTCTCAAGGTGAGTCTCTGTAAAAGATAACCAATAATCAGTGCAACATGTTTTATGTTAAACTGCACTAGCTCATCAGATTAAATCTACTCTCTAAAATATCTTTTATGATCTTTTGGTATAAGCATTGTGCTGATGTTTGTAAAAGGAGCTGTGCACAGGTGGCTCTGAGTTAATTATTATACAACTTTCATTGTTACGATTTCATCATTGTCTAATACACCTTTATTTGCAGATGGTTAAAGAAATTGGCTGATATTTATCCTGCACTGCCAAGAATTCAGACTCCTTTGCAAAGAACCTATTTGTGAGTTCAGAGTCCAGTTGAAGAGTGCAAATATTAACAGTCTTTTACAGAATCTTAGTTTTCTTAGGCATGTGTTATTTAGTAACCATTTGGCAAACATGCAAAGAGATGTAACTGCTGGGACTCAAAACTTCAAGAAATGTTCCCATTTCAAAATACTGTATAAGCCATAGTGTGTCTGATTGTGAGACATTCATTATAGGTGAGTAATTATCATGGCAACAAAGATCTGTCTTACTTGATAGTGTGATCATCATATTTAGTTTGCCTTTTTAGGGATCTTAAATACCAACATCAAATAAAAATGTGATGGACATATATTTTAAAATATTATATCTATATATTTTCATAATAATATCTATTAATAAGCATCTTCTCAGTACCCAAATGCTAAAATGTAATTCCAATAATTTCATCATGTTAACCAGTCATTACATCTCTTTTGAGTTCATATTTACATTTTTACGTCATAGTTTTGAACTTTTAAGATAAACATTTTAAGTACACAAGGCTTTACATACATAATAATTTATGCACTAATTATATACAATATCATATACTGTTCTGCTCAGTTGGTCTAGAACCATACTATATGAAAAATTCCCCAGCCAGAAGAGGTATGTTTGAATATGGAAGGTGATTTGCAAATGTATCTTGAAAAAAACATGCCAAATACTTTTGTTGCAAATTACCGAAATTAAAGGCAGACAAACACTTTTTTTTGGGGGGGTGGACTCTTGATGGGCTTCCCAATGGTGCTAGTGGTAAACTGGTAGACTGTCAATGCAGGAGACATGAGAGCTGTGGGTTCAATCCCTGGGTCAGGAAGATCCCCTTTCTTTTCGTGAAGAGGGCATGGCAGCCCACTCCAGTATTCTTGCACCGAGAATCCCATGGACAGAGGAGCCTGGTAGGCTACAGTCCATAGGGTCACATAGTCAGACATGACTGAAGCAACTTAGTACGGGCTCTTGATATTATATTGAAAGTTGGAAGATAAAAAATGCAGGGGGCATGCACACACACACACACACACAAAAGTGGGAGAGAAACACTGCCCAGACATTTACTGTTTGTTTTGGATTAGGACTACAAACACCCTGGACTGCACTGTCCTGAGAAAAGATAGAATGGAAAATAAGCTTGTGGTAAAGGATGCTATAGACAACAAGCAGGAAATTAAAAGAGCAAGGCTATTAGATGTGAAGAAGATTTGAAAACTTTGGCCTTTGTTGTTGCTCTTTTCAATACATGAAGGCCATTTATATTGAAAAACAGACAAAAGAAGAAATGGCCAAAGATAGGCAAGAAGATAGCTGATTTATGCTTATAATATCAGAAATTATGTTGTTGGTTTATGAACCAATAGCCAGATTGAAAAAAGATACAAAACAAAAGCATTGTTTTTAGAAAATTCCAGTTAAAAATCAACAAAATACTTTTCATTTTTGTTACATACCTGAGGTCCTTTGTGTATGTATGTCCTTTTCCAAAAAAGCCACTTACCCTTGTATGCTTCTATTAGATCTTTTAAAAAACATGTATATGACTTTAAGGATTAGATTGAATATGTATTGTCAACTACACATATAATGATAATTTTTAAAACAGTATTCTTTAAAAAATTTTTTTGAAGGAATTCGTTAGTAGTCAGAAGCCACTGCTGTTAAGATAACAACCAACCAAGGAAAGTATTCTCCTTTTCGGTGTAGTGGGGTAGAAAGATCAGTCATTTTAGGGGTAGATAGCCATAAATGTGAATTTCTGCTCCCCAAGTTACTAGCTATGAAGATTTGGGCAAGCTACTAAATCATTCTGAAGACTTAGATTCCTTCAGATGCTTAGTTATACTTACTATATATAGTAAGTATATAAAATTATACTTACTATATATATATATATGTAAATGCTGTTTTCCCTACTGCTTAAAAAATCTGACCTTTAGTCAACTATCTGTGATCTCCTGCCAACCCGATAAGGGTAAAATTGTTAACTATAATATGTTTAAAGGCATAGTTATGGTAAACATGACCTTTGATTGATTTACTGCATCTTCATCTGATAAACTGCATTATAATACCTGACAGGAAGCCAAGCAGTGGGCTTTTCTAAGTGCAAAGTGTACTTTTGCATATTCCCTTGCGTTTTGGGCAGCTGTTAGAGATATTGTCTCTTTTGAGGCATAGGCTATTACACCAGGGTAGTTTTCCACAGCTGCTTGATGTGACTCTCATGCCCTTGCTCAGGACTATCACCTGTGGAGAAGCTTGCTCTCATAGGAGTATATAAACTGCTATGGAACTTTTGCAGAGTCTGAGAACCAATGTGTGGTTTCTGCCCTTGCATTCTGTAAGTTGACTTGTGAGACTAAATAGTTAAATCTGAGAAGACCACTTGATGGGCATTATTGCACTTTCCATTGTTCCTTTGAAAACAAATGAAGATAATCAATGCAAATTGCCTTGTATAAAAGTTCTCTTTGTGCAAAAAGTCCAGACTTTTCCAGCTTTCCAATATATGTTTGGAATGCCCTTGTCTCAAGTGTAAGCCTAATCTAAACAACACCCCTTCTTTCTTCTCCTTTCCTCTCCATGCTTCATTTCCAATCTTGTCACAAATATTCCAAGCTCAATTGTGTCTTCTACTATCAACCTTTTATTATTAATCTGAACCAGACCAACTCCCTGACTTCCTATATGTTCTCATAGGGAAGAATTGGACATTATGATAGGTTTTTTTTACAGTACAGTAATCCCCTTAAAATCAAGAACCAGGACAGGTACATATTTGTACTCTTTACAAGAATGCCATACCAGTTTTTTGACTTAAACTGAATAATGGTTTATATTATTGCCTACTGTGAAGATATTCACAATCACACAAGTCAGAAATGGAAGTACAGTTCTTAAAAGCTTTTATTATTACATCACTTAAGTAACCACAGAAAGTGCTTAGAAATAATTTACTTCATAAAGGTTTTGAAAATTAGTCTTCAACAATGCATTTAAGTTTCCAGTTAAAATAGTAAACTTTAGAAAAGATATGTTATATTTTCACACAATGTATCTGAATAAAGATTAACAAAATTTAATAATTGTAGCCTTCTAAAAACAATGTTTGGCTATGTTAGTTTTTTTATTGTTTTTTTTTTCCCCCAGCTGTAATACAAAATCTCTTGTCATATAGACATGGGTATAGTTAGCCTAAAAAGAACTTATATGCTACAATGTAATTCCATCACTTATGCTTATATATATTTGAAATATGGAAAAAACTGGAAAATACCTATTGATAATAAGCAAATACCACTTAATATATGCAGCCACCAAAGTAATGAGCACCTAAAGATGAAGAATAGCTCCATGGAGAAATACCACATAAAAATTTTTAAAACACATTTTAAAGAAGTAAGTTTAGATTCAATACAGAGCATAACACAAACACTAAAATTTTATAAAGTCTGCAATACAAACCTCCAAAATTATTTGAGAAAGTAATCAGTAGAATTCTTAAAAATATTTCTAAAAATTTCCATTCTTGTATAGTTTCTTAGAAGCCATTTTTGCAAAGGGCTATCATTACATATTTCCACAGCGGGCTGTTGGGAGCCATCAGCTACTTTGCTTACTGAGAGACAGGACTGGGTGATTATGTGAAGAAGAGTGTGGGTCTGTTTGACAAAGAAAATAATGAATAATGACAAAAATCAAGTACAAAGGCAGTAATAAATCAGTCATTCTCAGCAATATATAATTTCTACTGGGTAAACACGGAAAGCACACATCACACTAATTGCATTCATGGAACTTTGAGCTACATCCCTTCAGTAGGAGTAACTGGAGATAAGACTGAGAATATGGAGAAAAGCCTGAGATCAAATGGTGAAACATTTGAGAAAAAAGTTTATTTTGGATAGAAAATATTATATGCTTAGCGTTCATCCCAGCAATAAAATGCTCTTAGCATTAAGTGAATTATTTTTCTCTAGGTACTTCAGACAAAACGTTAACCAGAGGAAATTTGAAATCTGAAATAATCCCTTTGAGATAAGTTATTTTTCATTAAAAAAAAATACATAAAACATTTAGTGCCTTCATTTGTTTGGAAAAACAAGTATTTTTTTCCTTAGTATTCTGTATAGAAGAGGTACCAATTGTTAATATTTTTTTCTAGTAATTTTAATCACTTTTATGTAATTGAGCTCATCTAGTTAAATAGGCCTCACTTTATATTCTGGGCATCATTTTTAAAATTAAATATTCTAAAAACCTAAAAAATAATTTCTACAAAGGATCTTGCCAAAAATCATTTAACTGTCCATTGGGGATATGCACTTTGGAGCTACTAGGAGGAATGCCGGGATAGACATCTCTGAACATCTCTCTCCACGTGTATCTCATTTCTTGAAATCCCAAGATCAAAAGATATGAACATTTTAATATGTATTAGCAAAATAAAAATTCTATTAAACATCTATAATAATTATTTTGTAATAATAGCAGCAGCTTTATTGTGCTTACTGTATGTCAGAATACTGTATTTGTATTGGTTTAACTGCATCTGCATCAGTACTGTGTTGCCACTATAAACATTTCTTGACATATGGCCAGGATAAAGAATGATATGGATAAAAGAACACATATGAAATGACTTTATATAGTTATTTAATGGTTTTTCATATTTATTTAAAATAACTTCTTTTTCATTTTCATTGGTTAATTTTTATTTTGCCTATGCTCTTTATACAGGACTGTGGATATTTTTATATTGGGTGTACATATTTTCTTTTAAATACTCCTTTTAAGCGTACCAGCCCTTGTCATATTTATTACAAATGCCTCTGACAACTTTAGGAAACTGTCATATTAACTCAGTTTTGAAGGCAATATGACATACAGGCTGACAAGCAGCATACTGCCAAATATCATTTTGCATGGCATTATTTAAAATATTCACTAGAACAGGGAAATATGAACCCTAAGAATATTGTTTTTTGTTTATAATATAGTATTACTTATTCTTTACTGAAGTATGGAAAATTATTTCCTAAAATTTACAAAATTTCAGTCATACTATTTTAAGATACATAAGAAAAGTATTAATTCCTGTCTTTAAACATTATTTTGCTATTTACTACAAGCTGTGTCATGGAGTATTTTCAACTTTACCCCTTTAAAGATTGTAAAGATACAATTAGAGCTGAAAGTCAACTGGACTCAGGCAAGGGAAACAATTTTGGTGACAAAATATGAATCATAAAATTAGGTAATACCTTTGTACCTTTGGATTAAAAAGCACCTAGTAAAAAATTTGATATTTTAATGCACAAATAGAAGTGACTGCATGGTTGATTGAAAACCAGCCATACAGGTGTCAGTTTAAAAGATGCCATACTAAAAGTTTGAAATGAAAATAATTATTGCTATATATAATGATAAAATAAGAATAAACTTGGACTATTATAGATATTTAATTTAATAGCAAAAGCAATAGGATTTCCCCTATTGATCAAGTACAGAATAAAGATTATTTAAATATTAATATAGTAAAGTTCTTATTCAGAATATTAAGTATGATCTCCCAATAAGGTGATCTGTGCACTTGTTAGAATAGAATATGAGTATTAAACAAGTCTGTAAGAGTATTTAACAAGCAAGAACTAAATACTAAACTACTGAAATTCCTATTCACTAATTGTTTCTAATAATATGTAAATCACAGCTATGGGTCAGTAGAACTATGGAAATATAATACATGTCTGATACACACAGCTTTCAAAAAGTAAATCAAGCCACTATTTTTATTAGGAATGCTACTCAGGGAATTGGCTGGGTTGGCAACTATAGATGACTTACCTTGAAATTATATTCCCATTTACCTGCTTTCTGATAAAGGTAAATAAAAGAGGAGTGTTAAAAATCTAAATATAAGCTTCTGTAATTTCAGTAATTATAATCCCACATATTTAACCTACTAAAGAAAATTCCTGATATTGTGACTCTGAGAAACATTTGATACAGATGGATATCAAATTCATAACAAATATTTTCTCAGTCAATTTGCTCAGTCACATGAGACACGAGACTTATTTTTAGCTTCATATTTTGTTTCCTTTTTTTCTTTGTTGCACAGTGTTTGTGGAACATAAGTGTTCTGTTCTAAAATTAGATTCTCACACTGTATGTAGCAGCCTGGATGTTCAAAAAGAAATGTTACTATGTGCACTTATTGCAGTAAAATGTAAATTTCAAATGGATTGGAACACAGTTGCAACAAAATAGGATAATATAAGAAAACCTGAATAAGAGAATGGATGGATGACAGACCTTTATAACAGTAATCTTTAAAATATTTCAAGGAGATGAAATTTAGTCTTTTTTCTTTTAACTTTGTGGCAGTGGGCTTTTGTTACACCAAAGTGTTCAAGTAATTTATTCAAGAGTTCTGGACCAGGTGGGGATCTTTCAGTTGTGCTGATGATGCTTTGGTTGCCCCCAAAATGAACACATCTGGCCAGGTATAAAGTGGTACTGAATTAATTTCATGGTTGTGCTGTTTAAGAAATATTTAATTAAGAAAGTGGGAAACTCTGTATTTCAAATCAAAGTTGGCCAAAGATATGTATTTATTACCAACATGTGCTTTAGTTTAACTCAAATAAAAGGTGAAACAATTAGATATTAATTATATTATGAGTATGTATGGCTAAAATTTGTAAACAGTCAGACCACATTGACAAAATAGTCTTACGACTTACCATTTATCTAAACAGACCATATTTAACTGCAGTACATCTTTCTCATTATTTAGGAAATAAGGAATTCTGTGTGAATACAATTTGGTACCAAAATAATTGATAATATTTAACCATTTCTTTCATTTGTAATACTGTACAGATAGCTTATCAGATCCAGACATGCTGGGACCTGGGACCCTTTGCTGTAGTGCTTGCACCTGGACAGACATTTCCTTGAGCTACAGATTGCTTCTGCTCCTGCTAAGTCATGTCAGTCATGCCCAACTCTGTGCGACCCCATAGACGGCAGCCCACCAGGCTCCGCCATCCCTGGGATTCTCCAGGCAAGAACACTGGAGTGGGTTGCCATTTCTTTCTCCAATGCATGCAAATGAAAAGTGAAAGTGAAGTCGCTCAGTCGTGTCCGACTCAGCGACCCCGTGGACTGAAGCCTACCAGGCTCCTCCGTCCATGGGATTTTCCAGAGCTACAGATTAAGGAACTAAAAATAGAACTGCATACAGGCACAGTTGGGGTAAATAATGAACAAAAAGATACAAAAAGACCAAAAAACAGGGAGCAAAAGCAGGGTACTACCAATGCCCCCTGCATAATACCACCAAAGGGATGGGCAAAACACCTAAGCCACCCCTCTAGCCTGACCCTTGGACACATCCCTATCTTCATCTCATACAAAGATCCCCCCACCAGAGAGCAAGAAAGGAAAACAGTTACTTGTTTTCACTCTCTTCTGTGACCTCCTGGGGGATAGGGGTGAGATTTTTCCTTACATGGGATAAGGGTAAGGGTGTGCTTTTGTTCCAGGCTGTACAGAGGTGGCCGTTGCGTTTGTGGTCCATAATTTGCCCCAGCTATGAATGCGTGCAGTTGTTTCTAGTCCCTTACAGTTTCTTTGTAATTTGTAGCTGGAGGAGACATTTGTCTAGGTGCAATCATTATTACACCACTGCAGCAAAGGGTCTCGGGTCCCGGCCTGTGTCAAGAACATCAGTCAGGAAGCAGTGGAGTGTAGTGGAAAGATGGCTAAATTTAGTGCCAGAAACTTGTGCTGTACACATTTAGGTAAGGAATTTAAACCACATTAAGCTTTGTTTTATTGATGTGAAAAATACAAATAATAATAATATTATCTTTTACGACTATTGTAAGAATTGCATGAGACAATAGATAAAATTCAGTTCAGTTCGGTTCAGTCACTCAAAACGTGTCTGACTCTTTGAGACCCCATGAATCGCAGCACAGGCCTCCCTGTCCATCACCAACTGCCAGAGTTCACTCAGATTCACGTCCATCAAGTCGGTGATGCAATCCAGCCATCTCATCCTCTGTCGTCCCCTTCTCCTCCTGCCCCCAATCCCTCCCAGCATCAGAGTCTTTTCCAATGAGTCAACTCTTTGCATGAGGTGGCCAAAGTGCTGGAGTTTCAGCTTTAGCATCATTCCTTCAAAGAACACCCAGGGCTGATCTCCTTTAGCATGGACTGGTTGGATCTCCTTGCAGTCCGAGGGACTCTCAAAAGTCTTCTCCAACACCACAGTTCAAAAGCATCAATTCTTCGGCGCTCAGCTTTCTTCACAGTCCAACTCTCGCATCCATACATGACCACTGGAAAAACCATAGCCTTGACTAGATGGACCTTTGTTGGCAAAGTAATGTCTCTGCTTTTGAATATGCTATCTAGGTTGGTCATAACTTTTCTTCCAAGGAGTAAGCGTCTTTTGATTTCATGGCTGCAGTCACCATCTTCAGTGATTTTGGAGACCAGAAAAATAAAGTCTGACACTGTTTCCACTGTTTCCCCATCTGTTTGCCATGAAGTGATGGGACAAGATGCCATGATCTTCATTTTCTGAATGTTGAGCTGTAAGCCAACTTTTTCACTCTCCTCTTTCACCTTCATCAAGAGGCTTTTTAGTTCCTCTTCACTTTCTGCCATAAGGGTGGTGTCATCTGCATATCTGAGGGTATTGATATTTCTCCCGGCAATCTTGATTCCAGCTTGGGCTTCTTCCAGCCCAGCATTTCTCATGATGTACTCTGCATATAAGTTAAATAAGCAGGGTGACAATATACAGCCTTGACATACTCCTTTTCCTATTTAAAAACAATCTGTTGTTCCATGTCCAGTTCTAACTGTTGCTTCCTGCCCTGCATACAGGTTTCTCAAGAGGCAGGTCCAGTGGTCTGGTATTCCCATCTCTTTCAGAATTTTCCACAGTTTATTGTGATCCACACAGTGAAAGGCTTTGGCATAGTCAATAAAGCAGATGTTTTTCTGGAACTCTCATGCTTTTTCGATGATCCAGCGGATGTTGGCAGTTTGATCTCTGGTTCCTTTGCCTTTTCTAAAACCAGCTTGAACATCTGGAATTCATGGTTCACATATTGCTCAAGCCTGGCTTGGAGAATTTTGAGCATTACTTTACTAGCATGTGAGATGAGTGCAATTGTGCAGTAGTTTGAGCATTTTTTGTCATTGCCTTTCTTTGGGATTGGAATGAAAACTGACCTTTTCCAGTCCTATGGCCACTGCTGAGTTTTCCAAATTTGCTGGCATATTGAGTGCAGCATTTTCACAGCATCATCTTTCAGGATTTGAGATAGCTCAACTGTATTTCCATCACCGCCACCAGCTTTGTTTGTAGTGATGCTTTTTAAGGCCCACTTGACTTCACATTCCAGGATGTCTGGCCCTAGGTGAGTGTGAGTGATCACACCATCGTGATTTTCTGGGTCATGAAGATCTTTTTTGTACAGTTCTTCTGTGTATTCTTGCCACCTCTTCTTAATATCTTCTGCTTCTGTTAGGTCCATACCATTTCTGTCCTTTATTTAGCCCATCTTTGTATGAAATGTTCCCTTGTTCTAGTCTTTCCCATTCTATTGTTTTCCTCTCTTTCTTTGCATTGATAGCTGAGGAAGGCTTTCTTATCTCTCCTTGCTATTCTTTGGACCTCTGGTTTCAAATGGGTATATCTTTCCTTTTTTCCTTTGCTTTTTGCTTTTCTTCTTTTCACAGCTATTTGTAAGGCCTCCTCAGACAGCCATTTTGCTTTTTTTGCATTTCTTTTTCTTGGGGATGATCTTTATTCCTGTCTCCTGTACAATGTCACGAACCTCTGTCAATAGTTCATCAGGCACTCTATCAGATCTAGTCCCTTAAATCTATTTCTCACTTCCACTGTATAATCATAGGGGATTTGATTTATGTCATACCTGAATGGTCTAGTGGTTTTCCTCACTTTCTTCAATTTAAGTCTGAATTTGGCAATAAGGAGTTCATGATCTGAGCCACAGTCAACTCCCAGTCTTGTTTTTGCTGACTATATAGAGCATCTCCATCTTTTGCTGCAAAGAATATAATCATTCTGATTTTGGTGTTGACCATCTGGTGATGTCCATGTGTAGAGTCTTCTCTTGTGCTGTTGGAAGAGGGTATTTGGTATGACCAGTGCATTCTCTTGGCAGAAGTCTATTAGCCTTTGCCCTGCTTCATTCCATACTCCAAGGCCAAATTTGCCTGTTACTCCAGGTGTTTCTTGACTTCCTACTTTTGCACTCCAGTCCCCTATAATGAAATGGATATCTCTTTGGGGTGTTAGTTCTAGAAGGTCTTGGGGGTCTTCATAGAACCATTCAACTTCAGCTTCTTCAGCATTACTGGTTGAGGCATAGGCTTGGATTACTGTGATATTGAATGGTTTGCCTTGGAAACAAAGAGAGATCATTCTGTCGTTCTTGGGATTGCATCCAAGTACTGCATTTTGGACTCTCTTGTTGACCATGTTGGCTATTCCATTTCTTCTAAGGGATTCCTGCCCACAGTAGTAGATATAATGGTCATCTGATTTAAATTCACCCATTCCAGTCCATTTTGGTTCCCTGATACCTAGAATGTCTATGTTCACTCTTGCCATCTCCTGTTTGACCACTTCCAATTTGCCTTGACTCATGGACCTGCCATTCCAGGTTCCTAGGCAATATTGGTCTTTATAGCATCAGACCTTGCTTCTTTCACCAGTCCCATTCACAGCTGGGTGTTGTTTGTGCTTTGGCTCCATCCCTTCATTCTTTCTGGAGTTATTTCTCCACTGATTTCCAGTAGCATATTGGGCACTGACCGACCTGGGGTATTCATCTTTCAGTGTCCTATCTTTCTGCCTTTTCATACTGTTCATGGGGTTCTCTAGGCAAGAATACTGAAGTGGTTTGCCATTCCCTTCTCCAGTGGACCACATTGTTTGTATAATTATTCTATTTTCATGTGTCTCCTCTACATTATGTTTTCTACATTTTTTAATTTGGCAAAAGAATTTGTATTATTTAAAATTTTACAGTTAGAGAAGTTGAACATCATAATTTTGAAAACTAACAGTAAATTAAGCTATGAATATAATTATTAAGATGAGTGAATTACATTTCACAATACTTATGGCATATTATAAGCTTTATCATGTGTCTTTCATATTACAGTGCTCTAAAAATACTACAGTAGAATAACTACTAGGTATTCAAAATAGTAAATTTCTAAGAAAACTATATCTTAGCTGAAGCTACCTAATTTTTTTTAACCTTTCCTTCAAAATCCCTAAATGCCTCAATAATCTTGCTACTGGCTGATAAATATATAAACAAGCCTGCTGCTGCTGCTGCTGCTAAGTCGCTTCAGTCGTGTCTGACTCTGTGCAACCCCATAGACGTCTGGCAGCCCACCAGGCCCCGCCGTCCCTGGGATTCTCCAGGCAAGAACACTGGAGTGGGTTGCCATTTCCTCCTCCAATGCATGAAAGTGGAAAGTGAAAGTGAAGTCGCTCAGTCATGTCTGACTCTTAGCGACCCATGGACTGCAGCCCACCAGGCTCCTCCGCCCATGGGTTTTTCCAGGCAAGAGTACTGGAGTGGGGTGCCATTGCCTTCTCCGATAAACAAGTATACACAATTGTAAACAATAGTTATTTTAGATATGAAGGAATTTGAATTATGACTTTAGAAGCCTTGTTACTCAAAAATTACAGAAAGTTTGAAGATTTAATGTGGTATTGTGAAATTCTATACTCATTCATCTCACAAAAAAATATATATATTCATTTCCCCCTTAATATATGCTAGAAGTTGGTTTTTTAGCACAAACCCCATAAAATCCTAGTTTCCTAGTAAAAACTAAGGAACAACAAAAGCTTTTATTTTAAAACTTGCAGCGTCTCTCCTTTATTTGTACTTTTAATCTGTATTTTTTCTTGTTGAAGAGGTTAGAGGCTCAGGGTCCAGAATTATCCACGTCCATTATTGGAGTACATACCATCAATCCCCACCCAATCTTGAAGGTTGGTGATGGATGGTAACAGTTGAAGAGAAAAACTTGGTGGTCAGACAGAGAAGATGAATAACATATTAGGAAGACAAAAGAATCCAAGTGGAACACACTGGTGAAATATAAGAAGGATTCAAGGTGTCTGTCTTTAATAATGTTCCAGAAGAAAAATATTTGATGTGTAAGGAGCTTGATAATTTTGTATAAATTTTAGAGCCTAATATCAAATCTACATAACTAGTTTCAAATCACATCAGAATTCATTGTTTTCCTGATATTCCACTTAAGAAACTACAACATCTTACAAATTAAATTGTCATTCAAAAAGTGTTTAAAAAGAAGACCTTGTTAAAATATCAACAATACCAACAATCTGTAGTTTGCTTTTTAAAATGTTACTCCTGCAGAGCAGTACAGGCTTGCATAGAACACTGCATTTGTGAAATTCATTCACCTCTCTTGTATTATTTATCTTGTAAGAATAAAATTTACTTATCTTTAAATAAGTCACCAACCATTTAATGATGTGGGAAATGTAGCAGAGGTAACCAGTTAATTTTGCTAAGCAAAGAGAACTGAAGGAAATGCAGCTGTTTCCATTCCAGCTTCCTTATGCAGAGGAAAATATTTCTTTTTTATTAGCTCCATCTGATGGTTGATCTGGTTTTTACACACTGCCTGGCTATAAATTCCCAACAGTAATTTTATTGTTTTCTGTCCCTCTCTTCTATTATGAAAATGTGCTATCTTGTAAATTGCTCCTTAGCTGAGAATGTACATAATTTATTGAATTCTGCAAATATTTACTAATATAAAGAATATTCATGCTAATCTTGTAGCTTTTTTCTTTTTCCTTTAAGTTGAGAAGCATAAATATCACAGATTACATTAGTGTAAAAGCTAACATTTGAAAATATTATTGATATTGTCCTGTATGCACATCTTCGTAGAGGACACGCAAACCTCTTAGAGGGGCATGGCCCATCCATTACCTAATTTATGTTGAGCATGTTTGTGGTGATAACAAATTTTAAGCACATAAAAATGGCTATTTTCCTCATTCATATTTTATACTAATGGCGTAGTTCTGTAAAAACCTGTTTGTGTGATATACCATCCTAATGTTTTCAGCTGTGAACATGAGTGCTTGCAAGTGCAGTTCTTTCAATGCCGAGAAAGTTAGCTTGAAGGATCACTATTTGAAATACATGACTGAGTCTAGCATTAAATAAGAAGTTAAGAAAATACTGTACCTCAGCATCATACTCCCATAACTGATTTCCTCTCATATGGTGGCATTTTAACATGATGACAGGTCCATTGAGTCTAGAAACATCTAAGCACAAGTCATCGGTTCGGATTTCTTTGTCAGCAGTATAAGAAAATACCTGCAAATATAAAAGGCAGCTAATAAAATAATACCTCTTTTAAAAAATGTTGCAGTATAGCAAGATTTATCTGTGGAAGCTTTCATATCATATAAACTTGTGTTTTCAAATGATCTCTGCTATGTGATCTTGAGAAAGCTAGTTCATCTCTCTGTGTTCTTTTCCTCAAATACAAAATAGGTACCATGTCATGTGTTTTTTAAGGTTTTTATGAACTCTCAGTTTAACAAACTAAATTATTGTTATTTTTGTAATTCTGACTTGTTTTATTTTTTCCCTTTTATTTTTGTAAAATTGAATAGTTGATTTACAATGTTGTGTTAGTTTCAGGTGTACAGCACAGTGGTGTGTGTGTGTGTGTATTCTTTCCCATTATAGGTTATGACATATTGAGTATTATTCCTAGTAGGTCTGTCTTGATTATCTCTTTTGTATATAGTAGTGTATATGTTAACCCAGACTCCTAATTTATCCCTCTTTCCCACCCCATCTCTTTCGTCTTTGTTAACAGAAGTTTGTTTTCTATGTCTGTGAGTCTGTTTTTGTTTTGGTCATTTGTATCATGTTTTAGATTCCACGTTATAAGTGATGTACATGTTAATTGTTTGTCTGGCTTCCTTTGTGGCTCAGCTGGTAAGAATCTGCCTGCAATGCAGGAGACCTGGATTTGATTCCTGTGTTGGGAAGATCCCCTGGAGGAAGGAAAGGCTACTCACTCCTGTATTCTGGCCTGGAGAATCCCATGGACTGTGTATAGTCCATGGGGTCACAAAGAGTCAGACACGACCGAGCGACTTTCATTTTTGTCTGACTTACTTCACTTAGTATGATGATCTCTGGGTCCATTCATGTTGCTGCAGATGACATTATTTCATTCTTTTTTTATGACCGAGTAATATTCCCCTGTATATATTCATATACTGCATCCTCTTTATCCATTCCTCTGTCAGTGGACATTTAGGCTGCTTCCAAGTCTTGGCTGTTGTAAATAGTGCTGCAGTGAACACTGGGGTGCATGTGTCTTTTCCAGTAGAGTTTTCATCTTTTCTGGATATGTGTCCAGGAGTGGGACTGCTGGATCATGTGATAGCTCTACTTTTAGGTTTTAAAGGAGCTTCCATACTGTTCTCCATAGTGGTAGTATCCATTTACATTCCCATCAGCAGTGTATGAGGGTTCCTTTTTCTCCACCGTCTGTCCAGCACGCACTTTTCAAAAACTTTTCAAGTTTTTGATGATGGCCATTCTGACTAGTGTAAGGTGATATACCTCATTGTAGTTTTGATTTGCATTTGTCTCATGATTATGCATCTTTGCATGTGCCCTTTCGGAGAAGGTAATGGCACCCCACTCCAGTACTCTTGCCTGGAAAATCCCATGGATGGAGGAGCCTGGTAGGCTGCAGTCCATGGGGTCGCTAAGAGTCGGACACGACTGAGTGACTTCTTTCACTTTTCACTTTCATGCATTGGAGAAGGACGTGGCAACCTACTCCAGCGTTCTTGCCTGGAGAATCCCAGGGACGGGGGAGCCTGGTGGGCTGCCGTCTATGGGGTGGCACAGAGGCGGACACGACTTAAGTGACTTAGCAGCAGCAGCATGTGCCCTTTGGCCATGTGAATGTCTTCTTTGGAGAAATATCTATTTAGATCTTCTACCCATTTTTTGATTGGACTGTTTCTTTTTTTGATATTGAGCTATAAGAACTGTTTACATATTTTAGGAATTAATCTCTTGTTGGTCTCATCGTATGCAAATATTTTCTCCCATTCTATAGGTTGTCTTTTTGTTTTATGATTTCCTTTGATGTGCAAAAGTTTTTTAAGTTTAACTAGGTCCCATTTGTTTATGGATTCAAAAAGGTATTGCTGTGATTTATGTGCTCTGCCTATGTTTTCCTCTAAAGTTTTATAGTACCCAGTTTTAACATTTCCGTGTTTAATCCATTTTGAGTTTAATTTTGTGTGTGGTGTTAGATAATGTTAACTATACCTTATTATTTGTTTGCATTTGTTTTCCTGCACTGTATTTGCCTTATAAAGCTTATACAACAGGCTCAATAAAGTTTGTAAACTACATGGAGCTCCATAAAGGGCAGTCCTTGTTCCACTACCATATGACCAATTCCCGAAGTCTAGGGACAATGATGTTTTTTCATCAATTTCCTTTCCATAACGCAAGTACATCACATATATGTATGTGTTTAGTCACCAAGTCGTGTCCAACTCTACGTGACCCCATGGACTTCATGTCACATACATTTCCCTGTATATCACAAACATTTTATTAAGTATTGTCAGTGGATTTCTGAAGGTTGTAGAATTAGCTCTAGAGATTTCTGTAAAGGCAGGGTCTGTGTTTATGTTTTTAATGTGGTTTTGGCTGGGCTTGACTATAATTCTTCTCAAAATATCTAAGAAATGTCAAGGCAGATGGTAGACTCATTGTTAACTAATTGAAAATGATATTATAATAATGCATATTATTTTGTTCCTAGTGTGAACTATTATAACATTGATTATTAAAGTTTCATGAGGGTTATTAAGTACATAATTATAAAAGTTTTCTTCTGTTATGATAAGCATGCTTCAGTATTCTGTGGGTATTTATTTATTTATTTTTTTGCAAAGAGGGAGTATGAGGAGAAAGTTCATTTCAAGGTCTTTTCATTTCCCAAAGCAATGTGATGAAATGTAAGGAAGTCAGCTCTACAGATCACTTATAAACTGAGTCCTAGTCTGTAAATTGACTAAGTTAGTCTTGAAATGGTTACCTCTACAGAACTGCTACTCAGGGCTTCGAGGAAAGTCACAAGTACTGATAAGAGGAAGATGTAAAGTCAGTGATGGAATCCAAGTACCCTCTTAAATAAGCCAACATCTTAAAAGGAAAAATTTCACAAAGGTTGTACATTCTGTTTAATAATATAAAAACTTGGGCCATATATACAGTTCATTTACTTGAACAATATGTTATATTATAGATTTTATGTGTTAAATTCAGAAAAAAATTTCCTTTCTTTGAAGTGTCATGTATATGTGTATACTTTTTAAAGTTTATCCTTTTCATTGGAAAATAAGCAACTAAAAGAACAAATGAAACACACATGGGAGAAGTATTTTCCCAAATATGATTAGTATTTTTACTATAGTTACAAACATATTAAATAAATGAGTCTGGTAGTAGACATTTCTAGAGGGTAATTTCTAGAGAAATATCTTTCGCCCACTACAGGATTGTTTCAATGCAAAGGGTAATTTTCCACTTTGAAGCTGCTTTATTTTAGTTGTATACAGATGGTAATGTAAATGGAAACACCAAAGCATCCATATTCACCATGAATTTTGCATAATGAGCATAATCACAGCCTGAGGAACAATTCTCCTTGGGTCTCTCATGATAGTTTGGAAATTTTATTGAAAGTTCTAGAGAGAAATCTGCAAAACTCTCTTTGTTCCTCAATTCTAATTTTGATTCATTTTGGTCAATTAATAGATATGTAATTTACATTGCAATTAAGAAATATATCTATAGAATACTATCTGACCCTGTATGATAAATTTATCTTTCTTTGGATTTGCAATTGAAAAAAAAAATAATTAACTGATTCATGTACAAGCCAATGCAATTGCTGGCAAACACTGCAAGTTAGAAACAGCAAGCAGTGACTCTCCCTTGAAGGTTTCTGAAAGAATATGCCCCTTCTGACACCTTGATTTCAGATTCCCAGCCTCAAACACTGTGAATCAATGAATTTTTGTTGTTTAAGCCATCTAAGTTTGTGATGGTTTGCTATAGCAGTTTGAGGAAACTGGTACACTTCCTAATTCCTAATGCTGGTGGAAGTCTTTAAAAGTAATGTGATTAGTTTTCCAAATTGTCATTGCAAATTTTGGGTATGAAAGTTAGACTTTAGGTTTCACATCTATTGTATCTTGATTTCTAGGCTTAAAATTGTAATATCCAGTTATACTTTCAAAAAGCATGAGCGTATTTTCATAATCATTTTTCTACTTAAATATTAATTTTGTAAAATGGTTCTTTACTGTGACTAGATGATTTTCTTTTATGTATACTTTATTGAGATTAGATTAATTTCTGTCTTTGAATTGATGCACTCAAATGAGTTTAGAAATAACTCACAACATATAAAAGATGATAGCAAAGTCCATTCTCAGTTCCTTTTAATCTTAATATTTTTCCAGAAAAGGTAAACTTTTTCATTATATCACACATGCATGCAGTTTGTTTTGGATTGTTCTTTTTGGAAAGTATGATCAAAGGCATTTTATGATTCATCAAATATCTAAAATTATAACAACATGTAAACATTTTTTTAAGGATTGTGTAATAATTGCCTAAAATAGTCTACAGTAAATTAGTTTTAGTTCACACAATGGAAAGAATGTCTATATATATATATATATATTTTAAATTATATCTTGCCTAAAACCCTAATATTGTATAGCTACTTCCTACAAACAACTCATTTATTTATCCCTTTGAAAGACTGTAAATAGTATAAGTAGCCTTTCACAAAACGTTGTGGAACAGTCCAAGTTTGCAAACCAAGGACACTGTGTTCTGTGTTACTGGGACCTGGACCACTTCTTTGGCAAGAGATTTGGGGACTAAACGCCCTCTGCTGGCTTTATCTTGGGATAGGATTTCTTTCCCTTAATCCTTAAAGAAACAGTTGGCCAAAAAATATGTGTTTATCAAAAGGCTCACATGTGTATTTGATTCAGATTTATTAAATATATTGGTTGTTATTTTCCTAGATTTAGTTTTGAATTTATAAAATACTTTTCCAGATGAGTTCCTCAGGACAACATTTACTGTAAAAGTTCACAGTTTAAAGACACTCTGTCACATTATGGTAACTGCTTCACTTTCTATATGAAGAAACTGAGGTCCAATAAGGAGCTTCCCTGGTAGCTCAGCTGGTAAAGAATCCATCTGCAATGCAGGAGATCATGGCTCGATTCCTGGGTCGGGAAGATCACCTGGAGAAAGCATAGGCTACAGATTCCTGTATTCTTGGACTTCCCTGGTGGCTCAGTCAGTAAAGAATCTGCCTGCAATGCAGGAGACCTAAGTTTGATCCCTGGGTTGGGAAGATCCCCTGGAGGAGGGCATGGCAACCGACTCGAGTATTCTTGCCTGGAGAATCCCCATGGACAGAGGAGCCTGGCAGGCTACAGTTCATGGGGTCGCAAAGAGTTGAACACAACTGAGTGACTGGACACACACACACACACACACACACACACACACACAGAGGAAGTCAATAAAGTTACAGGGTTTGCACAATTTGCCAAAGCTTCTTAGTGACAGAGGTCTCTCTGGACCCCAGGCTTATTGCTGCTATTCTTTTACTTGACTATACTGCCCTTTATATACCAATT
The DNA here is from genome assembly GCF_027580195.1 of Bos mutus. NCBI lineage: Eukaryota > Metazoa > Chordata > Mammalia > Artiodactyla > Bovidae > Bos > Bos mutus. The sequence goes on along the minus strand of NC_091618.1, from coordinate 94,204,561 downwards.
TTAGAGCTTTGGGGCCTCTGGGAATCTATTTAGGTATTTGAAATACAGACAATTCAAGGAATCTGTTAACAGCCATCCAGAAGGGCAAATTATGAGAAAGTAAACATAGTTTTTTTCCCCTCTCATTCTGTAAAAATGTAGCCCGGGAAATAACAAAAGAAAATTGTTTAGCAATAAAAATTCAACATATAACAATGTGTGTGTGTGTTTTGATGTGATCCATTTTAAAGTCTTTATTGAATTTGCTACATTATTGGTTCTGTTGTTTTATGTGGTTTTTTTTTTTTTTTTTTTTTTGGCTGTGAGGCATGTGGGATCTTAGCTTGCCAACCAGGATCGAATCACATCCCCTGCAGTGTAAGGCAAAGCGCTGGACTACCCGGGAAGTCCCTAGCAGCGTGGTTTATTTTTTAACATGTTCTCTCTTACTGTATGTCACATCTTCCTGATCCTAGCATGGAGAATGCATGGGTGGAATTGAATTTATCAATGGAGATGCCAAGCAAAGAGGCTTTTGCTTTCAGATGAAAGATTTTTTCTGTCTTAATTTCAGACTCTATTTATAGCCTGTTAGCTCAGTGATTTGTGCAGAGGAGGTTAAGGAGATGTAGGTAGCTCCTAGCTGCGTACTCTTATCTTACATGCCTACATGATATCTATGGTCTTTTACAGTTTTAATGCTCTAAAAGACTGCTGTTAAAAACATGAGCTGGGTGTGTATCTCAAGTTCGGTATTACCAGTCTCTCCTCAATATCACTTCTGAAGGCTTAACTCTTTCCTCTTTGACTTCAATATAACTGTATATAACAATTTGGTAGTTGCTTATTTGTGCTCAGCAAGTCACCTCATTCTTGCATTCCTGACCTGGTATATGCTGATTGTATTATTAGACTATCCATTCCACTTTTCCAGGAAAAGACCACTCCCTTAAAATCTTAGTACATTCTTCACTTTCTTAATATAGCAGGACAGCATAACACCGTGGTCTTTAGAAAATGACAAAGACCTGAGTCTGACCTTCCTCCATATTCTTCAAGAAAATTAGACATACCAAGGGAATATTTCATGCAAAGATGGACACAATAAAGGACAGAGACAGTATGAACTGAACAGAGGCAGATGATACTAAGAAGAGGTGGCAAGAATGGACAGAAGAATTATACAAAAAAATATCTTAATGACCCAGATAACTAAAATGGTGTGGTCACTCATGTAGAGCTAGACATCCAGGAGTGCAAAGTCAAGTGGGTTTAGAAAGCATTACTACAGACAAAGCTAGTGGAGGTGAGGGAATTCCAGCTGAGCTATTTCAGACCCTAAAAGATGGTGCTATTAAAGTGCTGCACTCAGTGTACCAGCAAATTTGCAAAACTCAGCAGTGGCCACAGGACTAGAAAAGGTCAGTTTTCATTCCAGTGCAAAGAAGGGCAATGCCAAAGAATGTTCAAACTACCGCACAGTTGTACTCATTTCACATGCCAGAAAAATAATGCTCAAAATCCTTCAAGCTACATATCAACAGTATGTGAACCAAAAACTTTCAGATTTATAAGATGGATTTAGATAAGGCAGAGGAACCAGAGATCAAATTGCCAGTATCCGTTGGGTCATAGAAAAAGCAAGAGAATTACAGAAAAATACCTACATCTGTTTCACTGACTACTCTATTGACTTTGAGTGGATCACAACAAACTGTGGAAAATTCTTAAAGAGATGGGAATACCAGACCACCTTAGCTGCCTCCTGAGAAACCTGTATGCTGGCCAAGAAGCAACAGTTAGAACCGGACATGGAACAACAGACTGGTTCCAAATTGAGAAAGGAGTACATCAAGGCTGTATATTGTCAACTGGCTTATTTAACTTACATGCAGTGTACATCATGCAAAATGCTGAGCTGGATGAATCACAAACTGGATTCAAGATTGCCGGGAGACGTATCAATAACCTCAGATATGCAGATGACACCACCCTTATGGCAGAAAGTGAAGAGGAACTTTTCACATCAAGTGAAAGAGTCTCTTGATGAAGGTGAAAGAGGAGAGTGATAAATCTGGCTCAAAACTCAACATTCAAAAAACTTAGATCATGGCATCTGGTCCCATCACTTTATGGCAAATAGATGAGGAAAATATGGAAACAGTGACAGACTTTATTTTCTTGGGCTTCAAAATCACTGTGGATGGTGACTGCAGCCATGAAATTAAAAAAATGCTTGCTCCTTGGAAGAAGAGCTATGACAAAACTAGACAGCATATTAAGAAGCAGAAACATTGTTGCTTTGCTGACAAAGGCCCATAGAGGCAAAGCTATGGTCTTTCCAGTAGTCACAAATGTGAGTTGGACCATTAAGAAACCTGAGCACTGAAGAATTGATGCTTTTGAATTGTGGTGTTGGAGAAGACTCTTGAGAATCCCTTGGACTGCAAGATCAAATCAGTCAGTCCTAGAGAAATCAACCCTGAATATTTATTGGAAGGACCAATGCTGAAGCTGAAGCTCCAACACTTTGGCCACCTGATGCGAAGAACTGACTCATCAGCAAAGACCCTGATGCTGGGAAAGATTGAAGGCAAGAGGAGAAGGGGACGACAGAGTACAAGATGGTTGGATGGCACCATCAACTAAATGGACATGATTTTGAGCAAACTCCAGGATATGGTGAACAGCAGGGAGGCTTGGTGTTCTGCAGACCATGGGGTAGCAAAGAATTGGACAGGACTGAGCAGCTGAACAACAACAACAAAGAATTACTGTGAATCTTTGACAAAATCTTAGCTTCCTTATCTGGAAAAAGGGATAAAAAAGGGATATTTCTTGGGCTTTTTCAAAGGTTGAGTGAAGTAATTCATCTAAACTCTAAATACAGTACTAAATCCAGGTGATATCTCAGTATTAGTTATTATCTGTGCAAAATCCAGGCATATTATTTACATTTGATTACATTTGTCTCATCTTTATTTTTTAAACCTTGCTTTCCCAATAGTAATACTAGAGATATATTTTGAATACCTGTGGAAACAATTCTAAGAGAAGAGTATGTGTCCAGTAATTACTTGCTGAATAAATGAAAGCAGTTTGTCTTTAGAGTTCTCTAGTCCACTCTGTGGAAAACAGAGCAAGAGATTAAGGTAATATAATAAGCAGAATGCACTAATACAATAAGAAAATGTGACTGATGTTTCTGTTTTCTTTCTACTTCATAGTTTCCTGGTGTTAAAGTTTATGTATGTTTAATACTTTACTCTGCCTTGAAGGCTTTTAAAGGACATCTACAATCAGGATTCTATACTCAAATATTATCCAAATATATACTCATATTCTATTATTGTAATATTGAATATAAATTGCAAATTTAAGCCTAAGAGGAATCCTTCCAAAAGATACAATAGATAATACTTGAAGTGCAGAGACTGTGTTCTATGTGATTATGGTAGATTCTTGTCCCATGGTATACATGCCCTGTATAACACCCTTTATATATTTACCTTTATAACACTGACTTAAATGTCAGTGAGACTGTGTTTATGATAAGAAAGTCACTTCATAATTACATTAGACTTTGTCTTTGCAGTCTGACAAAGATGAGATCTCAGACCTCTAACTTCAAGGAACTGAAATCTGCCAGTTATCAGGAATCTTGGAAGAGGAACTGGAGCCTTCAGTAAGATCACTGCTCTGGCCAACACCTTTAGTTCAGTCCTGTGAGGCTCTCAGCAGAGAACCCAGCCATGCTGCACCTGAATTTCTGTCCTGTGGCACTGTGAGGTAATACTTTTGTGTTGTTGTAATCCACTTAATTTGTAGTAATTTGTTATGCAACAGTAGAATATGAAGAGAGTGACCATCAAGGTAAAGGAAATACATGAAAAAACTAAATTCCTATCACCATGAGGAACTCTTTTCTCCTGTGCTATGTCTGTATTATTTATTCATTCAGTAATTAATCCATCTATTTATTCAACTAATACTTTTGAGAATGTTAAAGGTTTCAGGCTTTATCCGAATTATACAGGCCCTTCATGAAACTTTGAATTTGATACACAGACATACAAGTGAGAGCCAAGATTTCTTGAAGAGTTTCCTTCACTCTTCCTACCTACTTGAGCTCTGTTCTTGGTTTTTTCATTGTATTTTCTGTAACAAATTAGCTGTGTGAATTCTTGGATGGGATTATCTTCAGTTATGGGCTGCTGCTGCTGCTAAGTCACTTCAGTCGTGTCCGACTCTGTGCGACCCCATAGACGTCTGGCAGCCCACCAGGCTCCCCTGTCCCTGGGATTCTCCAGGCAAGAACACTGGAGTGGGTTGCCATTTCCTTCTCCAGTGCATGAAAGTGGAAAGTGAAAGTGAAGTCGCTCAGTCATGTCTGACTCTCAGCGACCCCATGGACTTCAGCCTACCAGGCTCCTCCATCCATGGGATTTTCCAGGCAAGAGTACTGGAGTGGCTTAATACATACTTCGCCTTTGTGAGGGCTTCCCTGATAGCTCAGATGGTGAAAGAATCCACCCGCAATGCAGGAGACCCCAGTTTGATTCCTGGGTTGGGAAGATCTGCTGGAGAAGGGATAGGCTACCCAGTCCAGTATTCTTGGGGTTCCCTTGTGGCTCAGCTGGTAAAGAATCTGCCTGCAATGTGGGAGACCTGGGTTCGATCCATGGGTTGGAAAGATCCTCTGGAGAAGGGAAAGGCTACCCACTCCAGTACTCTGGCCTAGAGAATTCCATGGACTGTTTAGTCCATGGGGTCACAAAGAGTCAGACACAACTGAGCAACTTTCACTTCACTTTGCCTTTATGACTGTATCACTAGTTGGAATGGTGAAGCATCAAGATAACTAGTCTTTAAGGTTCTTACTCATTTATGCCTGTGAATGTAAATAAACATAGCAGCAATAATGTCATTCACATGACACACACACATATGTATATATAGATTATATATTCATTTTAGTATTTGTTTTATTAGCCCCAAATTAATGATAAGGGATTTTGTGATATCATCTATGAATACATTTTTACTGATATTTAATATAATTTCAAGGCCTTTTCACATACATTGTGTTACTTAGATACTTGCTGTAACTCTGGTATGTGGCACATAATTAGAGAAAAATTATTAAGTATATTAAAATGTCTCAAAAGGCAAATTGTAATATCCTTAAGATAGCACAAAGATAGTTTTATTGGGTATCTGCTATAACTGCTTCTTAAAACTACCTTTAGTTTAAATTAGACATAATTAAAAAAAAATTCACCTTCATATTATTACCAAAACATTTGCACTGAATCAAATAATACTGAATTTTTCTAGGTGATTTTAAGCTTAAAGAAATCCTACTTATGACAGTTCATCATTGCTACCAACTAAGATCAGTTTGGCTAAATTAAGATGTAGTTTGGCTTCCTCCAGAAGCTGATGTTGAACAAGGATTCAAGTGCAAGTAATTTACTACGTAGATGATCCCAAGAAATATGGGTTGGAATGCAGGGAAGGCATAGCAGCCAATAAAGGGTACATTACAAATTATTTACACTATAGGTAGCTGGAACTTAATCCTGTTGGGAAACTCTGGCAACCAGATAAAACAAGCCTCAGATTCAGTTCCCTGGAAGAGTGAAGAAGCTGAGATAATTATACCACCTGCCCTCCACTTTTGCCTGAGGTGTACTTCCAGGGAGTAGAGTTGATTAATTCCCCAGGTGTGACAAGGTGGGCAGAGCAGCCTCTGGCAGAGAAAACTATCAGGCAAGGGGACAGATTCTGGCCTTTTGAATGTCAGCCTAGAAGCAGGTGGAAGGAGAGAAAGCAGACATTTCAGGATAACCTGCCATGTATGTGGCAAGATAGCAGTCATATTAAATATTAGGATATTAAGTATGATATGGGCTTCTACCTGGCGCACTGGTAAAGAATCTGCCTTCCAGTGCGGAAGACGCAGACTCGATCACTGGTCAGGAAGATCCTGTGGAGTAGGAAATGGCAACCCACTCCAGTATTTTTGCCTGGAAAATTCCATGAACAGAGGAGCCTGGTGGGCTACAGTCCATGGGATAGCAAAGAGTCTGACATGACTGAGCGACTAAGCATAAAGACACATAAATATGATACAGCACATATTATAAATTATATGTTTCTTTAATAACTTTTCAGGGTTAGTATTATAATTTTACTTTTTCAAATAAGGAATATGAGGTTTGAAAAGGTTAGGTAAATTCCAAGTCATTCATTTTGCAAGTGGGAGAATGTGTCTTTGAACTGTGGTCTGTCAGACCTCATATATCCCATGTTCTTTCCACATAGTTAATATTTTGCTTCTGGGATATTTTAAAAATTAAACTCCAATCTTTATTCAGCTTTCACAGGGTTTTCCTTAAAGTTCCCATATGATCCTATGCTCGCTTTTTCAGCACCCAATCCAGGATACCACATTACACGTTGCCATCATATCTCCTTAGCCAGCTCTGACGGCTGCTGAGACTTTAACCTATTTGATGACTGACAGTTATGAGGAGCACTAGTTAGCTATTTTGTGGAGTGCACCTCAGTTTGGGTTTGTCTAATGTTCACCTCATGATTTGAGTGGGGTTATAGGTTTTTTGGGGAAGATCACAAAAGTGAAATGCCATTCTCCTCAGATTTTATCAAGGGTTCTTGGTATTAACATGACTCACAGCATAGAACCTTGAATACTAACCCAAGATAGCATTTGGCAGGTTTCTCCACTGGAAAGTCAGTACCAAGCCCTTCTGTATTCTACTCTTTAAAAGCAAGTCATTAAGCACAATGCACACACAACTGGGGAGGAGAGATAAATCCCATATTCTAGAGCAGGGATTGTCTCCATAAACTATTTGGAACTCTTTATAGGAGACCTTAGAGATCAATATTAACATGTCTCTAAAAACCTCAGTCTAAAACCAGGGCCATGTCTTTAAATTAGATTTATATGTAATGCATTAAGATTCTTATAGTAAAAAATATATCCAGCTTATAGGCTCCTTGTTTCACTCACTGAATGAACAGAAGATCTCTGTAGTGGTAAATTGTAATGTGATAATTTCCACCACTTAGAAATGGCACTTGGTGTCATCAGCATGTAAGATGTGAATTGAACATTGGTCCTTGTGACCTCCAGATACCACTTTAATCTTTCTTTGGTGTTACAACAGCCAGGCAATGCACCTCTGAATTGGCAGGCTGCTCTGTTTTTGGAGGAGGCAGAGGGAAGTGTCTTTCAAACAATTTCTGCATAGCTCAGCCAGATAATGGAGAAGGCAATGGCATCCCACTCCAGTACTCTTGCCTGGAAAATCCCATGGACCGAGGAGCCTGGTGGGCTGCAGTCCATGGGGTCGCTAAGAGTCGGACACGACTGCGCAACTTCACTTTCACTTTTCACTTTCATGCATTGGAGAAGGAAATGGCAACCCACTCCAGTGTTCTTGCCTGGAGAATCCCAAGGACAGGGGAGCCTGGTGGGCTGCCATCTATGGGGTCGCACAGAGTCGGACACGACTGAAGCGACTTAGCAGCAGCAGCAGCAGCAGCCAGATAAACACATTTTACTTCTTTTAAATAGTAATTAAAAAAACAACTCAAAATCTATTTAGAAAGTTAGCAACTAGAGAGAGAGTAGAAATATATCTGGTAGGTTTTCATTAGAAGACTAGGATTCTTTACTAGAAATTGGAGTAGACTCTAGGTTGTTTCCATGGTAACCTACCAAAGCCTTTTATCCTTTAATGAAAAGGTATCATTTCTCTGCATACCACATGTAGCTTCCTGCTCAGTATTGGATCAAGTCCTTTTACAACAGAATAAAATAAATGAACTGACAAAAAGTTCTACAGTGTGGCTCTGCTTGTGGTGAAATTATTCTTGGTACTAAATAACAAGAAAAAAAGCCCTTTTCATTTTGGCCACATTCACCATGCCATTTTTAATAACAAAAGTACATGTGCAAGTATTTCATGAGGTTGTATTAGAAATAGGTTACAAGCTATCCTTTGGCAACCTTTGCAGTCTGAAAGATTATTGCTCTTTTTGTCCCCTAGAGGCAAAATTTCCTTGCTTGACATTTACATTCTCTTAGGAGCTTAGCTCTACTACTTATAAAGCTTAATTTTCCACTCTGCCTTGTCCAGGCCTTCGACTCCATTAAGGCCAGTATCCTTGCTGTCCTTGCACACACTCCATTTTCTGTGCTCCCTGACAGCTTTGTGAAGCCTTTTAGACTCACCCCTGTCCTTATCAGATCTTTTTTTCTCTGAATGCCTTCTGTATAACAGTACAAATCTTCTTTGTTTCAAGAATCATTTTTTTGTATTCCCATTGGTATTGAGGGTTGGGATTCTGTGCCTATTTACTTATTTATATTTAATCTCATTGAAAAGTGGAAGTAGATTTAAACAGAATTTTACATACATATATATACACACACATATTAATATATAGAGAGAGATAAGAGACAACAGTCCACCTACATAAAAATATAAATATAATTTAAAAGGGGATGACAGAGGATGAGATGGCTGGATGGCATCACCGACTCGATGGACGTGAGTTTGAGTGAACTCTGGGAGTTGGTGATGGACAGGGAGGCCTGGCGTGCTGCGATTCATGGGGTCGCAAAGAGACATGACTGAGTGACTGAACTGAACTGAATGACTTACATAAATTCAAACAGCTAGTAAGTGTCAGAACTCAAATTTATCTCATTCCAGAGCTCATGTTCTTATCACAATCCAAATAAAGCTGAAATAGCTAAAATAACAAAAAAAATAAATAAAAATACAGATACCACATTTTTTCTAAAAAAGTTTAAAGTCCAGCTTCTGCTTTGAAAGTACAGGTGGCACTGCCAAACAGAGGACAATTATTACCTAGTTATATATTGAATAGCTATTGTTATGAAGCCTTGATGTAGTCACATTATTTTCCATCGATTCTCGAACATTTTCTTGTAAATCAGATTAAACAAAGAAACCAAATACAGTATAACTACATAGTATTTTAATTGGTGTAATTGTTACCTCTTTAACAGTTTATTTTTCTCTCTTTTATTAGACTGCATTCCTCAGATTTTACTACTATGAAAAAGCACAAATTTCAGATGCTTTTAACAATGAAAGTTCTTGCTCAAGTTCCATCCTGCATGCGTGCATGCTAAATTGCTTCAGTCATGTCTGACTCCGTGCGACCCTAGGGACTGTAGCCTGCCAGTCTCCTCTGTCCATGGAATTCTCCAGGCAAGAATACTGGAGTGGGTTGCCATGTTCTCCTCCTGGGGATATTCCCAACCCAAGGATTGAACCCAAGTCTCAAATCTCCTGCATTGGCAGGCAAGTTCTTTACCACTAGCACCACCTGGGAATCCTCATGAAGAGCTTAAATAATACTAATAACTAAACCAACTTGTACTGATGATATATACTTCAATTTAGTGTAGGATGCAGTTCATCCTAGAAAAATAAAGAAAATTATTTCATGCAAAGGTATACTTCCATAGATGTAAAACCAATAGTTTCTAAAGATGAGATTAGATTGTTAACTAGGAGAAATACCTATTAAAAATTAGAAATATTTGTTCTTCATAATTTATACAGAAAAGTGATGACAATGCCATGATACCTCAGATGTAACTGCTTTTTATTTAAACAAAGAATATATATTGGGACCATTATATTATTTAGGCCAATAATTAGTGCCATTAAAATGTGGAAGATATTTTGTTGCTATCCTGTCACTATTGTTATATCTGCATTTCTAACAACAAGGCAAAATATATATGGGATATATAGTTAATCATGAACAAATGAAATATTTAAAACATTTTCTTTTCAGCCCTCTAAGTTTATAAGCTTGCATTTGATTAGCCTCTTTGAGTTGTATGCAATAAAATCTTATATATGATGACTTCTTTTAAAAATTCATGAATATTCAGCAAAAAATGCCTTTAAATATTGGTGAGTATTAAGCAAAGAATGCCTTAAAAATCTTGGTGCTATTATACTTGATAATATATTACTGGATATTTTATTTGACTTGCACATTTGTCTACTTTTTTCCCTTTTCCTGAACTTTCTCTTCCTTGCATTGATTAGTCAGATATTTGAACATAAATTTCTCATCCAGTTTTATGTTATCTAAGCTTACTTGTGTTATCTTTTCTTTCCCCAAAAAACAAGTTTTCATATTTGAAAGAAAAAAAATAACCCTGGGAATACCCTTACCCATTACTTTGTTCAAATACTATAAGATTTTATTAACTAGGATATAATTGGGAAATACAGTAAGATAAAGAATGTCTTAGGTATAAGAAAGCAAATAATCTTGAGTATAGATTCTTCTGGTGAGTATGAAACTGGCCAACACTGTTAATTTAGAAACTACAAACATTATTTACCTTACTTAGAAACTAATAAAGTGGCCTTTTCTACTAGAGTAAGCCAAGATAAAATTATTTTAGCTATTACAGATTGCTTCAAGTGGTAATTTAAAATAATTACTTTTATCTTCAGTAAAATTTATGCATGTACACTCTTTGAGGGAGAAGAGGGGATCATTCAAAGAACCTTAATATTCTTCATATATAGTAGATTCGTGCATTTAATCCATTACATTTTTTAATAAACAAACTAAAATTTTGGCAGGAAAATGACTTGAACAAGAAAATTCAGGTTAATGATTAAGACAAGGGTGCTAAATCAAGAATTAGGCATAAGACAGGATAAAAAAACACTTGAAGACAAAATAGAGAAAGGGGTGATGTTCAGAAGATTGGAAAAAAGTACAGAGGAGAAAGGTTCTGCTGGAACTAAATTGTTTAACGGAGACAGACCTAGCAGAAAGTCTGTAGTCTTGTGAAGTTAGCAGAAAGTCTGTAGTCCATCTCTAAGTAACAGGAGCTTCAGAAGAAATGCATAGTGGACTGAGGAAGCAGACTGATACTGCTAGTAGCAAAATATTTTTCTTTCAGTAGGTATTTCAACTAACAGTATACCCTTGTCAGTAAGAAAAGCCTATTGGTGATATGCAATAAGAGAAGTATATAGGCGTGTGTGTGTGTGTGTGTATTTTTTTTGTATGTGTGCATTTTGTAAGATTATAGTAGTATTAAATTTTTTACTTTATGAAAATGTGTGATAGTTCACATTTTGAAGGACACTTTTCAAAATATTCTGTAAATGTCATTAATAAAATAGATACAAATTTATGTGAATTCTCCCAAAGATCTTAAAGCACTTTAATATTTAAATTTTATAGAAATTTAATTTTAAGCACCTTAAAGCATGAGCTGATATTGATACACTTGTCCTTCTGTGTGCACAGACATACTTTGACATCCATCGTCATTTGCTTATATGCCTTCCTAAAGATCGTTGTCTCCTCCAAGTTTAGTCCACTTTCTCTCCAGAATCAGGGTAGACAGTTTTATCGTCTCAACACCAGAAATAATTGAATCTTTTGGATGCTGATTTGTTTTTATATTATTGACCCAATGACTCATATAACCAGTGTTGTACTTACAGCTAGAAAGCTTGGAGCCAAAGTTGTTGCTTATTTAAAGGAATGAAAGATTTCAGGTATTAATTTTAAGCACATTACAGTAAGACAGTAAAAATGCTTTCTACATTGACTTGCATTGCCAATTTTTAGATAGCTTTTAAAAAAGTGTCATATGTGATAGATGTTATTATCTACCATTAAGTAGAAATACATAAAATTACACTGTACAACACTTAGAGGAAAAGCTTTATCTAAGAAATAGATAATATTAGTGCTCATTTTTTTGAGAATATTAAGAAAACAGTCTCACAATCTTTGAGTAACTCCTACCGGGGAAGAAAAGGATTGAACACAACAGATTTGACATTTATTTCTATGCCAGGAAACACTCTGGATAGGCAGAACTAGGTAAAAGAAGATGATAAGTTTAAGTTCCTCTAAGTTTTAATTAACTCCAAGCTTACTAGATGTTTCTTTAATATTAATACAAAAATAAATATAAATAAATATTTCTTTTGGATTAAGAAATTGTTACTTTTTGATTGCTCAGTTCTTGAATTAAGATTTGAAAAAAAAAAAGCAGTTTTAAGACTTATGCATAATTTATTAACTGTTAATGGAAAAGGATATAATTCAATATGTATTCACTTTTTTATATTTGAAAAACTTTATTAATATAGAGCTATTGACAATTTTATTTATTACTACAATTGCACTAAAATAGAACAGATATAAACTCAGGTTAAAATGGAATATCCAAAACCAAATTTTGTATATTTAAAATATTCCAAAAGTGTAATTTAGAGCCATTCTTTGTACCTACTACTTGATTTCTTGAAGCAGCAATATAGAGTAGTATATGTCTATAACTTTGAGGAAGGTTTCTTATCTTAAATCTCTTCTCTGAAGGAATGGATTGCTTAAGAACACTGAGCTTGAGAGTTCTTGAAGTTTTGTTTGTGAGGACCCACGTTATTTCCCCAGGTCAGTAGGGGCCCAATATGCTACTGGAGATCGGTGGAGAAACAACTCCAGAAAAAATGAAGGGATGGAGCCAAAGCAAAAACAATACCCAGTTGTGGATGTGACTGGTGATAGAAGCAAGATCCAATGCTGTAAAGAGCAATACTGCATAGGAACCTGGAATATTAGGTCCACAAATCAAGGCAAATTGGAAGTGGTCAAACAGGAGATGGCAAGAGTGAACGTTGACATTCTAGGAATCAGTGAACTAAAATAGACTGGAATGGGTGAATTTAACACAGATGACCATTATATCTACTACTGTGGGCAAGAATCCCTTAGAAGAAATGGAGCAGCCATCATAGTCAAAAAAGAGTAAGAAATGCAGTACTTGGATGCAATCTCAAAAACAACAGAATGATCTCTGTTCGTTTCCAAGGCAAATTCAATATCACAGTAATCCAAGCCTATGCCCCAACCAGTAACACTGAAGAAGCTGAAGTTGAATGATTCTATGAAGACCTACAAGACCTTTTAGAACTAACAGCCAAAAAAGATGTCATTTTCGTTATAGGAGACTGGAATGCAAAAGTAGGAATTCAAGAAACACCTGGAATAACAGGCAAATTTGGCCTTGGAGTATGGAATGAAGCAGGGCAAAGGCTAATAGAATTTTGCCAAGAGAATGTACTGGTCATAGCAAACACCCTCTTCCAAAACACAAGAGAAGACTACACATGGACATCACCAGATGGTCAATACCAAAATCAGATTGATAATATTCTTTGCAGCCAAAGATGGAGAAGCTCTATACGGTTAGCAAAAACAAGACTGGGAGCTGACTGTGGCTCAGACCATGAACTCCTTATTGCCAAATTCAGACCGAAATTGAAGAAAGTGGTGAAAACCACTAGACCATTCAGGTATGACCTAAATCAAATGCCTTATGATTATACAGTGGAAGTGACAAATAGATTTAAGGGACTAGATCTGATAGACAGAGTGCCTGATGAACTATGGATGGAGGTTCATGACATTGTACAGGAGACAGGGATCAAGATCATCCCCATGGAAAATAAATGCAAAAAAGCAAAATGGTTGTCTGAGGAGGCCTTACAAATAGCTGTGAAAAGAAGAGAAGCAAAAAGCGAAGGAGAAAAGGAAAGATATTCCCATTTGAAGGCAGAGTTCTAAAGAATAGCAAGGAGAGATAAGAAAGCCTTCCTCAGTGATCTATGCAAAGAAACAGAGGAAAAGAACAGAATGGGAAAGACTAGAGGTCTCTTCAAGAAAATTAGAGATACCAAGGGAACATTTCATGCAAAGATGGGCTCGATAAAGGACAGAAATGGACCTAACAGAAGCAGAAGGCATTAAGAAGAGGTGGCAAGAATACACAGAAGAACTATACAAAAAAGATCTTCATGACCCAGATAATCACGATGGTGTGATTACTCACCTAGAGCCAGACATCCTGGAATGTGAAGTCAAGTGGGCCTTAGAAAGCATCACTATTAACAAAGCTAGTGGAGGTGATGGAATTCCAGGTGAGCTCTTTTAAATCCTAAAGAATGATGCTGTGAAAGTGCTGCACTCAATATGACAGCAAATTTGGAAAACTCAGCAGTGGCCACAGGACTGGAAAAGGTCAGTTTTCATTCCAATCCCAAAGAAAGGCAATGCCAAAGAATGTTCAAACTACCACACAATTGCACTCATCTCACAGCATAGTAAAGTGATGCTCAAAATTCTCCAAGCCTACATGAACTGTGAACTTCCAGATGTTCAAGCTGGTTTTAGAAAAGGCAGAGGAACCAGAGATCAAATTGCCAACATCCGCTGGATCATTGAAAAAGCGAGAATTCCAGAAAAACATGTATTTCTGCTTTATTGACTATGCCAAAGCCTTTCACTGTGTGGATCACAATAAACTGTGGAAAATTCTGAAAGAGATGGGAATACCAGACCACCTGACCTGCCTCTTGAGAAACCTATATGCAGGTCAAGAAGCAATAGTTAGAACTGGACATTGAACAACAGACTGGTTCCAAATAGGAAAAGGAGTACGTCGAGGCTGTATATTGTCACCCTGCTTATTTAACTTATATGCAGAGTACATCTATAAGAAACGCTGGGCTGGAAGAAGCCCAAGCTGGAATCAAGATTGCCGGGAGAAATATCAATAACCTCAGATATGCAGATGACACCACCCTTATGGCAGAAAGTGAAGAGGAACTAAAAAGCCTCTTGATGAAAGTGAAAGAGGAGAGTGAAAAAGTTGGCTTAAAGCTCAACATTCAGAAAACAAAGATCCTGGCATCTGGTCCCATCACTTCATGGCAAATAGATGGGGAAACAGTGGAAACAGTGTCAGACTTTATTTTTTCGGCTCCAAAATCACTCCAGATGGTGACTGCAGGCATGAAATTAAAAGAAGCTTACTCCTTGGAAGGAAAGTTGTGACCAACCTAGATAGCATATGAAAAAGCAGAGATGTTATTTTATCAACAAAGGTCTGTCTGGTCAAGGCTGTGGTTTTTCCAGTGGTCATGTATGGATGTGAGAGTTGGACTGTGAAGAAAGGTGAGCACTGAAGAATTGATGCTTTTGAACTGTGGTGTTGGAGAAGACTCTTGAGAGTCCCTTGGACTGCAAGGAGATCCAACCAGTCCATTCTAAAGGAGATCAGTCCTGGGTGTTCACTGGAAGGACTGATATTAAAGCTGAAACTCCAATACTTGGGCCACCTCATGCGAAGAGTTGACTCATTGGAAAAGATCCTAATGCTGCGAGATATTGGGGGCAGGAGGAGAAGGTGACAACAGAGGATGAGATGGTTGGATGGCACCACTGACTCAATGGACATGAGTTTGAGTAAACTCTGGGAGTTGGTGATGGACAGGGAGGCCTGGCGTGCTGTGATTCATGGGGTCGCAAAGAATCGGACACGACTGAGCGACTGAACTGAACTGAACGTTATTTTCCTGTGGCTACTGAAACAAATTACCACAAACATGATGACTTAAAACAGTGGTAATTTATTCCCTCACAATTCTGGAGGTCAGGCATTTGAAATCAATTTCACTACGTTGTGTTATGGTACCAGCAAGGCAGTGCTTTCTCTGGTGGCGCTAGGGGAGCGTCTGTACTTTGCCTCTTGTAGTTTCTGGCAACAGCCTAGCTTTTCTTTGCTTGTAGCTATATCACTCCTATCTCTGCCTCTTTGGTCACATTTCCTTCCCTCCTCTGTGTGTCAAATTCCCCTCTGCTTCCTCTCATATGCATACATGTGGTTGCACTGAGTGCCAACCACATAATTGAGACAATCTCCCTATATCATGATGCTTAACTTAATCACATCTGCAGGGTCTTCTGCCATATAACATTCACAGGCCAAGGCTTAGGATGTGGATCCCTTTGGAAGTCATTTTTCAGCCTACTACAGCCTCAGATCTAGGCATTTTCATAAGAACAGTTTCATTTGCCAGGAAGACTTTCCTTTATGTGGTTCTTCCAAGTTTTGAAGTTATTTCTATGTTAATAGCAGGTCTTTGAGTAACTTTTAAATTTTTGTATGAATTTGTTTACCCATTCATTCTTTCAGTAAGCACTTATTACTATAGAAGGATTAAGAAAAGGAAATCAACTAATACTTGCTTCAAGAAGAATTTACCATTTGCTTTTGAAGGTAAGAACAAACATACATAATTGAATGAAAATATAAGAGCTCAAAGTAAGAGAAACATTGAGATATGATATATGAATAATTAAAACGGAGAAAAAGTTTAAAATATTGTGAGTTCAGAGAAAGGAAATACCGGTGTGTATTGAAAATCAGAAAAAAATGAATTACTACATGGAGGATGGTGAAGTGGAACTAGATGAATGATATAAACTAGGAAATTATGTAAACTAGAATTTAGTTAGAAAAAATGGAGAAAGGTGATGTCAGGTGGGTAAAAGAAAAGGCAAAGATATGATTTTAAAAAATGGATAATGGTAACAATTTTTAAAATGTCTGTTCTGGCTATACTCAATAGAGATGATAAAGTTAAGAGTCTATATGGGTGAGCAACAGGAGATAAAAATTTCAAAGGTAAGAAGGGATCAGACTATAGAGCTTTGACTGGTAAAGAATGTTAATTTTATCTTGTAATAACTGGTGATATTAAAGATTTTTGTTTTTCCATTTGGCAATGATATTTTGCCAGTCCATCCTCAGTATCTTTTAGTCCCCCGATAGGAGACTGAGCCTACCAGACACAAGACAAGTTCTCCCAGCCAAGCATTAATGAGATTGAAAGGCTCTTGGAATAATCCCTAGTTCTACAGAAATTATAATAACTCTGCCCTCTTCTGGCTCACATGTGTCCAACTCACTTTAACATTGAATGGCCATTGTGGGATTTTACTTTGTGAAATCCCTGGCGAGTTTTAATTCTGGTATTCAGGTTATTAAAAGGGGACCAAATTATTATAGAAATGGCTTATAAGTAATTATAAGATGTAAACTTTACTTATAGAAATCTAATATTTAAAATGAATATGTATCTCTTGAATGACTATATCTATTACAATCCATGAGTACATTAGAAAGCATTACTAAAATAATTAAGTTTCTCTAGGAGAGGGTCTGTAATAAGAGAATGATGTATTTGTTTACTATCAAAATTTGTAATGCACCTGTCATAATGTTGGATTCTTCTTAAGTATAAATAACAGAATTTTAGAGGAAGAGGAGACATTTGTATGAAAGTATGGATAATACCTAATGATCTCTTTATCTCGGCAGACAATATGGTTTTAATAAATGGCTAGCATAAGCTTCTCTAGACTTGCTACCTTGAAAAATGACTGAATCAAGTACTGCAATAAATTACACAGACTGTTTCCATGTGCTTTCTAGCTTTCTCCAAATGAGTGGCTCTAGGGAGAAAGAGAAACATTATATATGCATTTGCTAAAATGTGAGTGTTTTTCCATCACTTTATGTTCTTTGTCTTTAAAAGGAATAAGTACAGTGTTTACAAAGGCTGCTTTTCTCCCTATCTTTGATTAAAGATATATTTTCAAAATTTTTATATTGATATTTTAACAAAGTAAAATGGCTGTTTTATAAATATTATATTAATCTACTTTGACTCATTTATATAAGTTTATATAAATTTTACTTAAAATTGTCACTAAAAATTAGTGTCGATCTTTGAGTATATATCTAGTATACTAGATACATATCCAGTGAGGCTAAGACCTATTTACTGTTGGCTCCTGTAAGATGATCTTAAATGTCATGTAAAAGCACCTCAGTAAAAAAGCATGGTATTTTGACATCAAAAAGAGAAAACATAAAGGCAAATATTGATTGGGATAAACTATATAAAAGTCTGTATATGAAAACGCAATGTAAACAAACTGTCAAGTCAGAAATATATATTTAATGTGTATAACAGAAGATAATAAAGTGTTTTTATAAGTCGTGAAACAAAGAGCCATCTCAAACTCCAATGAAAACATAAGCAAAAGCATGGTTATGAAATTCATAAAGTACTAATGCTAACTTTAAAAATGCTTACATGCATTGATTTTGTTAGATATATGATTTAAAATAAGATAAAATGTTTCTCCCAAACTATATTGGCAAATGTGAAAAACAAGAAAAATACAACACCCATTAGAGTTGGCCACTGTAATCACAGTGCTGGGAGAGTGTGGTTGGGAATCAGTGCAGATGCAGTGAATATAAAACTGGTGTGGAGTCAGCCAGATTTTGGTTCAAACTGGCTTTACCACCTCAATCACATTATTAATCTCAAGGTTTCCATTAAACTCGTGAGGAGTTTAAAAATTAGAATAACACTAGGCACTTCATAGATTATTGTAAAAATCAAAAAGAATAATGTATGTTAAGTATCTATCACAGTGCCTCTTCCTATTTTAGCTGTTTGTCCTATTAAATTGGTGAAATATTAAAGAGGGCAATTTGTCACTATATATTAAAAGCCTTATAATGATGTATAACTTTCGATCTAGCAAACTTAACTTCTAGACATTTCTAAAGAAATAAATATGGATGGAAGCTCACCAGGTTTTAGCTACAAGAGTACCAATGAGCCTGGACTGTAACAGTGAAAAGTTATAAATAACATTGTGTCTTAAACAGTAAAGGATTGATTGAATCTAAATTATAGTTTATCCATTAAAATATGTCCTGAAGGAAATGGCAACCCACTCCAGTGTTCTTGCTTGGAGAATCCCAGGGATGGGGGAGCCTGGTGGGCTGCCATCTATGGGGTTGCACGGAGTCGGACACGACTAAAGCGACTTAGCAGCAGCAGAAAAGAAGCTAAATTATTTGGCTTTTAAACAGTGAGTATGTCTTAAGCTTATGAGTGGAGCCATATTTGGCCAATAGGGCAATTAGAACAGTGCAGAGACATAAGAATACACAGTATGCAGGGAATAAAGACATACCAAACACGTCTAGAGCACAAGGACCTATTAGAACATCAAGGGACACTGCTGAAAAGCCATATGGGGATGAAATTATGAGGTGCTTTGAATGTCATAACTAGGGAATTTTTACTTTATTTTTGGACAGTGAAGAACTGCTGGAGTGTTTAATCTGATTTAATTCTAATGTAACATGTATGGGATGTATTTATGGAATTCCCTATGATATATGGAAATAATGAGTTGTTGTTTTTGACCACACAGGTGAAAGAAGATGTAGGCCAGGACAAAGATAGAAATCCTGGTTTTAAAAGGACTTACAGGTAGGAGTCAAGGGGTATTATTTTCATAGAAATAGGGGTTTTGGGGACCGATGGAATTTCAGGAGTGTCTATGTCAGATTTTGATTTTGTATGATTGTATGAAGGGGAAGGGAGAAGGCAATGGCACCCCACTCCAGTACTCTTGCTTGGAAAATCCCATGGACAGAGGAGCCTGGTAGGCTGCAATCCATGGGGTCGCTAAGAGTTGGACACGACTGAGCGACTTCACTTTCACTTTTCATTTTCGTGCATTGGAGAAGGAAATGGCAACCCACTCCAGTGTTCTTGCCTGGAGAATCCCAGGGACTGGGGAGCCTGGTGGGCTGCCGTCTGTGGGGTCGCACAGAGTCAGACACGACTGAAGTGACTTAGCATAGCATAGCATGAAGGGGAAGAGCATGAGTACAGTTTGGAAAGCTTCAATTTTGAGATGCCTGTAAAGAATTCCAGTTATTAATTAGCAACAGATTCCAGAGCTCAGGAGAGAGTCTGAGGGTGAAGATATAAATCTGAGTCATCAGTAACATGAAACTACTTCTAGGAATCCACGTCATCTTTTCAAAAGCACAAAGAAGATAATTCCGTAACTTCTAGTAACATATTTTCTACCAGTAAATTGTAAGTTCTTTCTTTCACTTGTAAAATGTTATATTCAAGTTTTAATCATATTCTTATTTATTTTCATTCTTTTGAAGTAATGATCATTTTGATATGGTTTGCTAATGTAAAGAAAGCATTTCAAGAACAGAAAGGAATTAATAGAGTATCAAATTTTGTTATTAGAGCTAGAAGACTTGGATTACTAAATTTTTAAAGAGAACACCTCAAGATGATCAACTGTTGATTTTAATAATAATTCTTCACTTGCTACCCTGTTTCACAGTATTCCTGATACAAAAACATCCATGCATTATTTCATCTATTTACTTGACTAATTTTTATTAGGTGCCTACAATATCCCAAGCACTGTGCCCAGTGCTAGGAATGATGAGAGAAAGAGTATGCTGGATACTTCCAAGAACTACTGAAAAGTAAGTTTCTTTGTGATATCTCCAAAATTTAACAAAAACCAAACTACCAAAACATCCATGCAAGGAGAAATGGTGAAAGGTATAACTGTCCTGAAATATAAAGTCCCTTGATTTAGAAAAGTAAATGAGCAAAAAAAAAAAAAAAAAAACCTAAAAAAAGAAAAAACAACATTTGTTTTGACTTTTATGTAAAAAGCAGGAGAAATAAATTTGAATATTTTTAGGGGTTGGGGCTACTTTTAAAAATTCAAAGCTAAATAACCATAAAAATAAATGCTGTTTCCATGGTAACACAAAAGAATAGCAGTAAAAACAGGGAGGTAGCTCTCAGAATAAAATCCTGAGATCTGTTCTTTTTAAAAGTCAGTCAAAATTTTAAATCATGCTAGTATTAATACTGCTAGAAACTGTGAATTCCATAAAAAAGGATACCAGAATAGCATTTATCTGATGCTTTAATATTTTTCATAATACTTGTTAGAATAACAGGAGAGGCAGTTCTTTTTATTGACTTTAACAATACCATAAAGTGTCTTGTGCTTTTAACTTACCTCTGGCATTAGGCACTGAATAAATATTTTTACTTTTAGAAGTAAAGACTGAGATAATGGAGAACACAAATGGAAATAATAAGGAGAATAATTAATAGCAGTGGAGCAAAATGTGCTGTCTAGTATATGCTATGCTAGTTATTTGTTTTATAAAGTTTACTAATCTTTAGAGAAATTGAGGGAAAATTTGTATGCATTTTATAGGTAAAACACTGAAGCTCCAAAACATTAAGTAATGTACAAGGTATGCAATTTATCAGATCAGAATAGTGTTATAAAATGATGTTCCTTTATTTCAGCAGTTCAATTTCTCCATTTTTATTTGTTTAATTATGATATACACACACACACACACACGTATATACACACACAGGAAAATGTGGGATAAAAAGAAAAATTTCCTATTCCAGCTTATTCTATCCTATTCCTCTCCTATTCCTCTCTCCAGTGGTAATTTATATTCCAAATAGATATCTATATATTTCTAATAAGTTGCATAGCATTTATATATGGCTATTACAGATACTGTTAATAGAGAAAAATGTTCACAGACATTTTCCACAAATGAGGTCATTCAAATTCAAAGTAAGTTGTACTCTGTTATTTTTCCCTCTTTTCAGTTTTTGATGACAATACATTTAGACCTCTCAGTCATTTTGGTGGCTAAGTAGTAATCTCTACTGTGGATACAGTATGATTTATTTAAACATTCTCCTCTTGGTAAATATTTGTTTCCATTATTTGTGTTATGACAAAATGGGCATTCTCATATTTGTAGACATGAATAGCTTTATATAGATGAAAAATATTGGTTTTAAAGTTTATCTTGTAATTAGATAATGTAGAGACATTGGAAAATGTGTAGGTATGGGTTTTTTTTTTTTATTGTTTATTTGTCCCCTTTATTTCTGAATCCCTGAGATTAGTATCTTTCTATAATTTTGGTTACTATGACAATAACATTTTTGGCAGTGTCTATATAGTACTAGGATATAAATCCATTATTCTGACCATGAATTCTTTCATCTATTTACTTGACTAGTATTTATTAAGTGCATTAAGTGCCTACCATATCCTAAGTACCAGGTACTGGGGATGAAGAGTGGAATAGGATATCAGTTCAGTTCAGTTCAGTCGCTCAGTCGTGTTCGACTCTTTGCCACCCCATGAATTGCAGCATGCCAGGCCTCCCTGTCCATCACCAACTCCTGGAGTTCACTCAAACTCATGTCCATCGAGTCGGTGATGCCATCCAGCCATCTCATCCTCTGTCATCCCCTTTTCCTCCTGCCCCAATCCCTCCCAGCATCAGGGTCTTTTCCAATGAGTCAACTCTTCGTATGAGGTGGCCAAAGTATTGGAGTTTCAGCTTTAGCATCAGTACTTCCAAAGAACACCCAGGACTGATCTCCTTTAGAATGGACTGGCCCTGCCAATAGGAAGTCTACAGTAGAGTGGCATAGTTTACTTCTGGACATATGAAAACATTTAAATATTTTTTAAAATATTTTAAGCATTTATGATCTAGTGTTTTGTGTCATTAGACAAATTTAAGCATATGACTGGATATCCTTTTGAACAGTAACCATAGCAACAGTTAGAACTGGACAAGGAACAGCAGACTGGTTCCAGTTAGGAAAAGGAGTATGTCAAGGCTGTATATTGACACCCAGCTTATTCAACTTATATGCAGAGTACATCATGAGAATGCTGGGCTAGAGGAAGCACAAGCTGGAATCAAGATTGCTGGGAGAAATATCAATAACCTCAGATATGCAGATGACACCACCCTTAAGGCAGAAAAAGGACTAAAGAGCCCCTTGATGAAAGTGAAAGAGGAGAGTGAAAAAGTTGGCTTAAAGCTCAACATTTAGAAAATTAAGATCATGGCATCTGGTCCCATCACTTCATGTCAAATAGATGAGGAAACAATGGAAACAGTGGCTGACTTTATTTTTGGGGCTCCAGAATCACTGCAGATGTTGATTGCAGCCATGAAATTAAAAGACGCTTACTCCTTGGAAGGAAAGTTATGACCAACTTAGACAGCATATTAAAAAGCAGAGACATTACTTTGTCAACAAAGGTCCGTCTAGTCAAGGCTATGGTTTTTCCAGTGGTCATGTATGATGTGAGAGTTGGGCCATAAAGAAAGCTGAGCGCCAAAGAATTGATGCTTTTGAACTGTGGTGTTGGAGAAGACTCTTGAGAGTCCCTTGGACTGCAGGGAGATCCAACCAGTCCATCCTAAAGGAGATCAGTCCTGGTTGTTCATTGGAAGGAAAATGCTAAAGCTGAAACTCCAGTATGTTGGCCACTCATGCTAAGAGTCGACTCATTGGAAAAGACTCTGATGTTGGGAAAGACTGAAGGCACGAGGAGAAGGGGATGGCAGAGCATGAGATGGTTGGATGGCATCACCGACTCAATGGACATGAGTTTGGGTAAACTCTGGGAGTTCGTGATGGACAGGGAGGGCTGGCATGCTGCAGTCATGGGGTTGCAAAGAGTTGGACATTACTGAGCGACTGAAGCTATGAAATTAAAAGACGCTTATTCCTTGGAAGAAAAGTTATGACCAACCTAGATAGCGTATTGAAAAGCAGAGACATTACTTGGCCAACAAAGGTCCGTCTAGTCAAGGCTATGGTTTTTCCTGTGGTCATGTATGGATGCAAGAGTTGGACTGTAAAGAAAGCTGAGCACCGAAGAATTGATGCTTTTGAACTGTGGTGTTGGAGAAGACTCTTGAGAGTCCCTTGGACTGCAAGGAGATCCAACCAGTCTGTTCTACAGGAGATGAGCCCTGGGTATTCTTTGGAAGGAATGATGCTAAAGCTGAAACTCCAGTACTTTGGCCACCTCATGCAAAGAGTTGACTCATTGGAAAAGACTCTGATGCTGGGAGGGATTGGGGGCAGGAGGAGAAGGGGACGACAGAGGATGAGATGGCTGGATGACATCACCAACTTGATGGACGTGAGTTTGAGTGAACTCCGGGAGTTGGTGATGGACAGGGAGGCCTGGCGTGCTGCGATTCATGGGATCGCAAAGAGTCGGACACGACTGAGTGACTGATCTGATCTGATCTGATCTGATGGCATCTTAATGAATCCATGAGAGTAATTCACCTGACGGGTCTTCCTCCCTCATTTTCATCTATATTTGAATCAGAGTGATCTCATAAATAACGTTTTCTTTTAGAATTCTGCATGTCATCATGGTGCAAATGATGAGTAGCTTTTTTCATAAGCTGTTGAAACTCATTATGGGAGACACTTTTAAATGTCTACTCAATACCATGGTAAATAAACTACGAGGAAAAGCTATGTGTGAGTGTGAGATGATGTATTTAGTGTATTTGTGCCATTAGGTGTCAAAATCACACACTTGTGGCCAAAGAGTCATACACAGAGGTGTTTTGAGTCTCTAGAAAGGCATCTGCTTTGCTTAATAGAAGGACAGGTATGGCTGTTTCAACTCTTTTCTATTCCCACTTCTTCCTGCTTTGAATGTAGACATGATGTCTGGAGTTTTAGCAGACCTCTTGTGACCAGCTGATGCTAAGACTTAACTATAAGAATGGAAAGATAGAAAGTATCTGGTTTCTTGGTGAAATTACTGAGGACCTGAACAAATGAACAACTGATTGCTTGGCAGATTTCATACTATGTGAAAAAAGTAAACCCTTGTGTATTTAGTCCCGTGGTAGCTTTTGCCACTTGGGGCTGAATTCATCGTGACTTTGGTAATAGAAACCTCTGACACTCACCGTGAATCAGTATAATAAGATGGACCCTTTTTGAATGCTCTGTTGTTGTTCTGACTATGTCATTGTTTCCATCATCTTTCATATAGTCATTTCCCCATGCTGTAATTTAGAAAGTTTGACTCATATACTTTCTTGTTTAAATTTAAACTGTGAGGTACTAATTAGGATTTTAATAATTAAGTTGTCTTTAGTTGTAGGGAGAAGCATTATTTTAGTGTCTTCCATTGAATTGTACAAAAGTCTGATTTGAAGTATGGTGCCAGAACTCAACAGGGCCATTTCATTCTGGCTTTTTCTCTATGGACCCTTTTTTTCCTTTAAATCTTACGTTATAGTTGAGTTACATGTTGTGTTAGTTTCAGGTATACATCAGTGATTTACTTATACATATATTTATTCTCTTTCAGATTCTTCTCCCATATAGGTTATTGTGGAATATTGCGTAGAGTACTCTGTGCTATACAGTATGTCTCTGTTGATTATTTGTTTTATGTATAGTAGTGTGTTTATGTTAGTCCCAAACTCCTAATTTATCCCTCTACCCCACATTTTCCCTTTGGTAACTAGAAGTTTGTTATGAGTCTGTTTCTGTATTATATATAAGTTCATTTGTATCATCTTTTATATTCCACATTAAGCAATAGTATATGATATTTGTCTTTCTCTGACTTTCTTCATTTATGATAATCTCTAGGTCCATCCACATTGCTGGAAATGACATTAGTTCATTCTCTTTTATGGCTTCATTGTATATGTGTACAAATTCTTCTTTATCCACTCCTCTATCGATGGACATTCTGGTTGCTTCCATGTTTTGGCTTCTGTAAATAGTGCTGCAGTGAACACGGGGTGCATGCATCGTTTGAATAAGATTTTCTCCAGATACATGCCCAAGAGTGGGATTGCTGGATCATGTAAGTGGGTACAGTCACTATGGTGAACAATATGGGGTTTTCTTAACTAAAATAGAACTATTTTTAGTTTTTAAAGAAACCCCCATATTGTTTGCCATAGTGGCTGTAGCCACTTACATTCCTACCAACAGTGTAGGAGGGTTCCCTTTTCTCCACACCTTCTCCAGCATTTAGTGATTATAGACTTTGATGATGGGTGTTCTGCCAGTTGCCCAGTATGAGGTTAAACCTCTTTGTAGTTCTGATTTGCATTTCTCTCTTAATTTGTGATGTTGATCATCTTCCAAAACTATGTTGAATAAGAGTGGACACCCTTGTCTTGTTCCTGATCTTAGGGAAATGCTTTCAGTTTTTCACAGTTGAGAGTGATGGTAGCTCTGGGTTTGTCATATACAGCCTTTATTTTGCTGAGGAAGCATCCCTCTATGATGACTTTGTGGGGAATTTTCATCATAAATTGGTGTTGATTTTTGTTAAAACCTCTTTCTGTGTCTATTGAGATGGTCATTTAGTTTTTATTCTTCAGTTTGTTGATGTGGTATATCATACTGTTTGATTGGCAGATATTGAAGAATGCTCGCACCTGCTCCTGGGTTTCCTAGCAGCAGTGGCAGCCAGAGCACTCCCAGGGCAGCAGGGGAGTCACTGGTGACTGCTTGTGGGTGGCCTAGTGGCAGTGGTCGCTTGTGCCCATCACCGGAGCTCTTATAGGTGGTGTCTTGTTACCTACGAGTGTGCACAGGGAAAGAAGCTCCTATGGCGGTCCCATCCCTCTCCTCCTGTATTTCCCAAACATTGGCACCTTGCCTCTCTTGCACCCCCAGGCTTCCTCCAAGTACGTCCTTGGTTGCCACTCTGGCAGGGTGTCTCTGCACAGCCGATTCCTGTCTCTACCTGAGTCTGACCTCTGTAGCCCAAGCTTCAGCACCCAGCCCCTGTCCATACTGACAGACAAGCATCTCAGGCTGGGGAGTACAAGGCAGTCTTACTGATATGTCTGTGCAGGTTACTCTTCATCTTGCCTTACTCAGGCTGGTTGCTGCCCTCTCCTCCCTGGCTCCAAAGCTTCCTCTCCACCCCAGCTGATCTTCCTACTGTAGAAGGGACTTTCCTGGGTACAGAAGTTTTCCTCCTTCATAGCTTCCTCCCTGGGGTGCAGTTCCCATTTTGACTACTTTATTTTTCCTTTATTCTTTTGTCCTATCCAGTTATGGGAGGGGTTCTTGCCCTTTCAGAAGTCTGAGGTCTTTTGCCAGTGTTCAGTAGATATTCTGTGTGAATTGTTACAGTTATAGATGTATTTCTGATGTATTTGTGGGAGTAGGTGAGCAGACATCTTGATCCTGAAGATCTTTCTATGGATTCTTGAAACATTCAGCTATTACAAATAATCACCATCATGTTGTGCTGAACAGAATCATTTTTGCTTCCTCAGTTCACTCTAAAACACTAGATAAACAGCTCACTCATATGCTTCACCTTGACCCTTTTAGACAACTTGTCTACCAAGGAGCAGCTGTCTCTTAACTGTGCTTTGTTATAAGTTCCCATGAACTTCAAATTAAACCTCTGAAAGTGGCTGTGGCACCAAGACTCAAGCCAAGCAGCCTTTACTTTTTCTACCTTGCAGTGCTGCTTTTCATTGCTTACAGAAAACACAAGAATCCTTGTTATAGTCTGGTAAGTTTCTGATAATTAATTGGACCATCACAAAACAGGTGTCCTAAAATTTTAATTAAGTATAAATCTTGTTTAAATAATACATTTTTACCTGATCTGAAGGGCATCTTCAGATAGCCAAAGCAAAGTTGTTAACAAACATGCTTATCTGTGTGCTTAAAATTTTATTAAACCACCAAAAGTCATAGAAAACATGATAGACAAGAAACATTTGAAGAAGAAATTCAGGGTAAGCACCATTAGGAACCATAATTGCTGAGTGATTATTTTATATGATTGAGTTAACAATAAAATGCAGTCCTCATTTTCTCATACATGGTAATAGGAAGTAGGTCTGAAACATCTGGCTGCCCTCATTCACTCTAGGCTAATTAAAGATGTTGCCCTACTTATTAAATTCTTCAGTGTTTTCTTATAATACTTAGAATAATAACATAGTTATTATATGTTAAAGACATAAATTAAGTCTTTATTAGAATGCCTGTCAATTTACTAAGACATTGTTATTGGCAGTGAGCCATAATCTACCTGGATAGTTTACACAATATCTTCCCCCCCAAATATGAAGCTGATAAAAAACGGAGTTTACCTGATTTCCTCCCATACCGTGACAGTTGAATATACCCACTTTTTCATTTTCCTTGCGGCCCATGTTGTCTAAACATTGATTTGTTTCAACATTTCTTATCTAAAGGAAACACAAAAATGTAAGTCAGAAAATCTTTGGTATTTTCAAATTCCTTGTTGATAGCAAAATAATATTTTTGTAAGGAAATTTCTCCAAGGAAAAGACAAAGCTTTAAATATTTATTTTTCTATGTCTATTCTGATATCTGTATAACAGTCTAAACTCCCATTCAAGTAAACTTGCATAGCACTGGCGTTGTCATTAGCATCCAGTCAAGAGGCACTCTTTGTTTATAGTGTAGTGTCAGAGAAGAAGAAAACAACCACGTATTACAAATTAGGAGTTCTTCCGCAAATCTTCTGAAAATTAGGACAGTCTCGAAATTGCACCCAAATAATCATAGTGTATTTGTGAAGTCCTTAAGTCCTACAGTGCCCTATGCAAAGTAATAGAAACAAATTGGTCCGATATGCAAATTTATGTATTTTTCGTTGCTTCATTACTAGATGCTCCATTCTGAACATTTATAAAGATTAATTACACTGATAATTTTTTAACTAAAACATGCATCTTTTTGCATTCCTAATACCAAACAGTGGAAAGCAGTTGACCCTAAGAAAAACTATTACAAGGCTAAATGGTGATTTCACAGGAAAAATTTTTCAAAACCAAGATTAAATTGCCAACTGCAAACATCAGATTCATGGTTTATACTCAGACACTGCATTAATCCCATAATTAACATGTTAATATACATTTGTGCCAAATGTAATTTTATGAAAGCCATTTATTGAGTTTAAAGATGCCCAAATTACTAAGTCAAGCACAAGTGAACGTAAAAAAGAAGAAAACCTTTTCTAATAGATGAAATGTTTTAGATTTTTTTTCCTTTAGTCTCAACCCAAAGTAGTAATGTTTTACACTTGTCCACTCTGCTTCCAAAAAGTTCTTTTCTCTCTTATTAGGACACATATTTTACTGTTTACTCACTCATTACTTGGATATATTTAGTTATCTATGCTTCAGGTGCCTGTTTCTCCCTCTTGGCAAATGAGTATGATTAGAAACTTCTGCAGAGGCTGGATTAGGTTTCTACAAATCAACTTTTTTGTATGGTACAGAACCCCATGGTCAGGTAATGGTTGCCTGAGTTGGGAAAAATGGTGTGATTTGCAGTAAAGCCCCAGTCAGCAATTGAAATTCACACTTGGTAAGGGGTTGGGCAGAGCTGGGCAGTGAGATCAAGCCCTGTCCCAGTGATTAGAGGGAGGCAAGGGTGGAAACAGAAATAAATAAGGGGACTGTTGAGTCATGCCAATTAGATATGGTTATTTGGCATAAAAGGACAACAGTGGATGTGGGGCGGTCAAGTTTAGGATGTTTTTAAGATAGAGCCAGTAGGACTTACAATTGAAGTGGAAATGAGCCAGGAGAGGAAAACAAAGGCATCAAGAAGCATTACAAGATTTTGGTTTGAGCAGATCAGTAGATGATGTTTCCATTTATTGCGAGCAATATTCTGAGTTCTTACATGTTGATAACTGTATCTGTGGCTTTTATACTTCAAAATCAATTTGCTCCATCTGAAATCCTTGACTAACAATGTATTTCCTTGAGTATATTTAAGATGTTACTCTGTTCACTTCTAGTATAAACAGTTGCTTTTGAAAAGGCTGAAGAAAATCTGTTTTCTTTCCCTTATTCTTACAAATATATTTTTGCCTGAATGCCAAAATAAGTCCAGTAGATTGCCCAGATAGGTGGTGGTCTGTTTCAATATGTAGTTCCAAATTTATTTTCAAGGAGTAAATATTGAATAATATTGTATTATAGATAATTGAATTATTAGTGTTCATTTTTTGTTACTTTGTTTTCTATCAGGAAAGTCTATTCTGTATTTTGTATCTTTTATATATCTCTTATATATGTCATTTTCTATTCGATAGAAAAGAAAGACAAAACTATCTTTAAAAAATTTCCTCCTTCCCTCACTTTAAAACTCTTATGGCATTTTCTTCAGAATCCTCTGCTTTTTCAAATTTATCCATTTCTGAAATGATTCATTCCTTAATTTCTAATTCTTTCCTCCAGTTCAGGCCCTATTTTCAGATATTTTTTTTTAATTTATGTTTTTATTTTACTTATTTTATAATAAAATTTATCTGTTTTCCTGTCTTATGAGCCTAAGGTTTTGATTTAGTTTCATTTTTCATAGAGATATAACTTTACTCTTGATTATCTTTATTCTTATGGTAGTGATCCTTTTCCTTTCTTTTCAGAAAAAAATTCTCTTGATTTGTTAAGAGGAAGAATTTGATCAGGAAATAATTTTTCTCCCTCCGTCCCTCTCTCTTCCTTTCATTTTTTCTTTTCATTGCTTCCTGATGGGGGTAATGATTTGTCATCTTTAAACTATTCTGATGCCCAGACTATTCTTGTTTAATTGGATTAGGGGACATAGTGTCCATCGGGTTCTTTAAAATCTCCCCAGATGATTCTAATATGCAAAGTTTGGCAACCACCATTCTGTGTGGATCACAATAAACTGTGGAAAATTCTGAAAGAGATGGGAATACCAGACCACCTGACCGGCCTCTTGAGAAACCAATATGCAGGTCACGAAGCAACAGTTAGAACTGGACATGGAGCAATAGACTGGTTCCAAATAGGAAGAGGAGTACATCAAGGCTGTATATTGTCACCCTGCTTATTTAACTTCTATGCAGAGTACATCATGAGAAACGCTGGGCTGGAAGAAGCCCAAGCTGGAATCAAGATTGCCAGGAGAAATATCAATAACCTCAGATACGCAGATGACACCACCCTTATGGCAGAAAGTGAAGAGGAACTGAAGAGCTTCTTGATGAAAGTGAAAGAGGAGAGTGAAAAAGTTGGCTTAAAGCTCAACATTCAGAAAATGAAGATCATGGCATCTGGTCCCATCACTTCATGGGAAATAGATGGGGAAACAGTGGAAACAGTGTCAGACTTTATTTTTTTGGGCTCCAAAATCACTGCAGATGGTGATTGCAGCCATGAAATTAAAAGAAGCTTACTCCTTGGAAGAAGAATTATGACCAACCTCGATAGCATATTGAAAAGCAGAGACATTACTTTGCCAACAAAGGTCCGTCTAGTCAAGGCTATGATTTTTCCAGTGGTCATGTATGGATTTGAGAGTTGGACTGTAAAGAAAGCTGAGTGCCGAAGAATTGATGCTTTTGAACTGTGATGTTGGAGAAGACTCTTGAGAGTCTCTTGGACTGCAAGGATATCCAACCAGTCCATTCTAAAGGAGATCGGTCCTGGGTGTTCTTTGGAAGGACTGATGCTAAAGCTGAAACTCCAGTACTTTGGCCACCTCATGCGAAGAGTTGACTCATTGGAAAAGACTGTGATGCTGGGAGGGATTGGGGGCAGGAGGAGAAGGGGATGACAGAGGATGAGATGGCTGGATGGCATCACCGACTTGATGGATGTGAGTTTGAGTGAACTCCGGGAGTTGGTGATGGACAGGGAGGCCTGGCGTGCTGTGATTCATGAGGTTGCTAAGAGTCGGACATGACTGAGCAACTGAACTGAACTGAACTGGATACTCGAGGAAGGTATGACATATTTTGATATTTGATGGTGACAGTACAGTTACTCTTCCTTTTTTGAGTAACTTCTTTTTCAGTGGTTTCCACCTGGACATAGACTCACCTGGAAAGCTTTTAGAATATACTTCTATTTTGCTTCTGCTTCACAGATTCTGATTCAAATGGTCTGGAGTAGGACCAGAATACGGTTAAAAGATCCCCCAGATAATTCAATATAATCAGGACTGAAACTCCTTGTATCAGGAGAACACAATGAAGTAGTTCCTAGCTGGAATCCTGATTATTTTGTGAATCATTTTGAGAACTCTGGGTGCTGGTGGAAAGTAAAGGACATTTTCATAGCAAAGCTGATTTTGCCACTACCAAGTGAAATGTTTAAGAATAAATACTTCCAGCTGTACCTGACAGGACGTGTTTACACTGGAGACCATTTCTAACTTCACAAGGATAGATCTGTTCCTGTAAGTTTTTGGACAGTTGGAAAAAAATCCTTTGGTTTTTTTTGAGAATTCCTGGTTCTGTTTAGCTCTCCACATTTTTTTTTTCCTTCCAATTTTTTATTGGTGTAGAGTTGATTTACAATGTTGTGGTTAAAGTATGCAGAAAAATAATACAGAATTTTTCAGATTATTTTCCCATATAAGATATTACAGAGAATTGACTGTGTAGGTCTTTGTTGATTATCTATTTTATATATAGCAGTGTATATGTTTGAGCAAACTCATAATTTATGCCCCCCACTTTTCCACTTTGGTAACCATAAGCTTGTTTTCAAAGCCTGAGATACTGTTTCTGTTTTGTAAGTTTGTTTATATAATTAGATTCTACATGTAAGTGATATCATACAATATTTATCTTTGAAAGTATGAAAATATTTTTCTTTTATGGATGAGTAATATTCCACTGGGTGTATGTGTATGTATATATATGTCACATCTTTTTATTCTGTGGGAGAACCTCTGCAATATAATCATTTTCCAGTTTGTGGGTCACCCACCAAATCGGTATGGGATTTGATTGTTTCATGAACGCACTCCTCCTCCTGCCTCGTTGTGGCTTTGTCTTTGGATGTAGAATCTGTTTTGGTACATTCCAGTCTTGTCAAGTATTGTTCAGCACTTAGTTGTGATTTTGGTGATTTGTGAGAGGAGGTCAGTTCAAGTCCTTGTACTCTGCCTTTTGTCTCCACCTTGCCCCGTAACCCGTCCCTCCTATTTCCCTCTCCTGCTTTTATCTGGACTTTGTTTCCGTTGTTGTTGTACCTGCCTGCTTAAGTAGGGCTTCATTCCTTGAATTTTCTCCTGAAAAAGAGCCTCAGCTATTGAGCTATAAAAGTTCACAGGTTGTAGAATTCTCAGATCCTTCAGACATTAAAAGAGGAGACTCCACTAACTTGCAAACTGGATTTTATGAAAACACTTTTCCCAGTTTCAACTACTAAGTTAGCATGAAACAATTTCTCATGAGTATCTATTGGTAACTGAGGTGTTAGTGTGGCCTCATTTCCATCAGACACCCCGTTTCTTCCCTTTTTTTCTACTGTAATGATTGTATTATCATATGGTCATGAAGTTTACAAGTCATATTTTAGGATTGGTGAGAATACCTTGTCTAATTTTATTGTTAAATTTGTCCATCAGTTTTTGTTTTTGCTAACTTGGATGCTCTTTCTGCTTCAACTGAGGAATTCAGAAAGATTGAAACTATGTCACTGCTGCTGCTATTTTTTCAGAATTACAGAATACATTCATTTTGGGGAGTGCATGGAAAGGAGTTTGTTCTATTCATGACATGTTCTAACCTTCCTGAAAATTGGTTTGACAGTTTCTAGACATGTAATATTAATTGTCCCTTAGAAGACGATATAGTATAGGAACTCAAGTCAAATCTGGTGAGGCTAACTGGACATAAGTTCTGGGAGACTGGAAACAGATAGGAGTCAGTGGCTTAGGAAAGCTGTCAGAATGAGACAGGGAAGACAACCACCACAATAAAATTGAAGTTGTATGTTCCAAGCAGTTATGTGTAATAACTAATTTAAAACCAACCTATTACCCTAATTTTATATATGAAAACATTAAGATACAAAGAGGCTAAGTAGTTTGCTCAAATAAGTAGTTGAAAGTTACAGTGAGGTTGGAAATTGCCTAGTTTTGACATCTAGACAGGTAGGCAGTATTTTTCAGAAAGGGGGTGAAAAGAGCAAGGGAGGATTAAGTTCCAGTTGAATAAAGGTGAAGGTAAATGGACAGGTCATCCAGACAGTGGCAAAGACACATGGAACATGGAAGTGGTCTAGGATCAGACCTGAGAACCAGGTCAAAAAGTCTAGAAGCAAAGTGGTTTCCATGCTGAGTGCCAAACTGTTGGGTCCAGGTCATGAAAATTATTTCTGGCTATTGTCAAGATGACACTGGATACAAATATGATAGAGGATGAAGTATCAGGGAACAGGGCTCTCAATATCCACTTTAAAAAATTGAGAAGAGCATACCATCTGGATAGAGACAATGTCTGAGAGGTTTTTGCAGTAGTCCTATGATATCTAGATTTTTTTTTTTTTTAATGTATGAACACCTAGAAGGCAGCATGGTGTGCATCAGGGTATTCTCAAGTAAATGAATCTAACATTGGAAATCTAATATTTTCTTCAAACATAAAAATGGTTACTAGTGTCTTCTGACAGTCCTCAACGATCTAATCTTAATGTATAATAGAAGATACTGGCATACAGGAAAAAATATATATGTTCCCAAAGAATGCTATGCAAGCAACAAAATGAAATATCAGGAAAGATCCTGAGCTTGTCACTGGTATTACATTACCTGACAACACCAATTGCTTGATCATGCCATTCATTAATCCTAAGAAAAATCTAGGCAGGCAAACATGGAGGAACTTCATCTACAGAAACTCCTTACAGAATCCAACCTGAATCAACATAAGTAGAGCATATGGGTAGTTCTGCATTCTGGGAAAGTCTTGTGACTCATCCCTTATGTTATTTTATAGCTTTGAGTATGTGGTGTAGGACCAACAGAGTTTTAACTTTGTTGTCTATTTTGACATTTCTTTGTTTACACATAATCTTTTATTGCCTGAGGAACAATGACATAAACTTGGAAGTATTTTTTCCCACTTGTGTCTTGATATTAGAAATCAGCAAGTTTTTTCCTAAAAGTTTGTACTCCTTGGCAGGATCATGGGTAATGTTACCACTTACTCGGTTTATTCATTAGCTTTTGCTCCCTCTGCTGGATTGTAACAGCAAGCAAAAGTGGGAACTCCAATTCTAAAAAAGAGGCATAAACTCTCACCCCCACCACCTTTGAATTTCAAAACTAATACGTAAAATGAATTCTAAAATTAGACTAAACTTAGCTTTTTTTTTTGTTTTTGGCTTTAGTTACTCCAATAATGCTTATCCTTCAACTGTACATTATGTTACTCATTATCATTGTTTTAAATATGTCAACCTCATTTGGTTTCTCTTTACTTTGTAAAGGAAATAACATTTGCAGTGAATTCAAGATTAATGTTAATATTTCCATATTATAATTGCTATGGTGAATATGCATTTCTCTTTACCAAATTGTGAATAAATCAGAAGGATGGTTTTATATAGATTTGCAAA
This sequence comes from Bos mutus, assembly GCF_027580195.1. NCBI lineage: Eukaryota > Metazoa > Chordata > Mammalia > Artiodactyla > Bovidae > Bos > Bos mutus. Next base: position 94,169,502 of record NC_091618.1, on the reverse strand, counting down.
GTCTATATAATTAACAAATCCAAGCTGACTTCTCTTATGTAAACCTGGGTTTCCAATGACCTGACTGTGAGATTTAACAACACTGAGTATGTGATATCTTAACCTCCTTCAACAAAACAGTAAATACAGAATACTGGACAATTTCACATATTTTGGTGGATAACAAAATCAATCCTAGGAGACTTCATAAATGCTCTAACTGGAATATAGTTGGTTGTAGTTGCTTATGCCAATACATATTTAAATAATAAAATCAGAATTTGTTCTAATGTATTTATCAGTAGGGTAAAGCCAGAAGAAAAAAAAAAACTTTCCAGTAGTAAACTCACTCATTTCGTCCATAGGTGGGATACCCAGGTCAACATTCTTTAGGGTTAACATGTGATGGAGACTAATATATTTTGCCTGTGTATTAGTTACACTGGGATAAAAATCAGTTACTGGGTCCCAAAGAGTTTTGTGAATATGATCATGGGCAGAGAGAATGCCCCATTTGTGCATGTTTTAAAATATGAGGCTTTTTTTTTTTTTTTTTTTTACTGGTTATCCTATTAAAAGATCAAGAAGATGGTGAATTTATAAATAGATCTGATTACCAACAGACATGTAACACTCTGAGGGTTTTAGCCTCTGGATTTGGCAGTAACTGATTTTATCCTTAATCCCTGCAGCCTAGCAGCTTCAATAGATGTCTATTTTTAGTTACTGAAATTTGTTCTTTAACAGTGTTTAAGGAATACAGTGTCAATGTGTGCAAGGATCTTAACTAGTTGATAACGTTAAAGAATACAAGAGAAAAAGGAAGTGCTAAGGAGTCAAGTAGGCAGTAAAAAATTCAGAGACTGCTGTCAAAATGTCTTCCAAGTAGCATGCAAATGCAGATATTAAGCCCTTAGAGTTAAGTCAATTGGCTCCAGAATTCCTCTTCTCTTCCCTCTTGCCCTCTGCTTTCTTGTGTTCCACATTAACAAAACATTTTTTCCCCAAGATGCTGGCCTGTCCAAGGTCAAAAATTTAGGGTAAAGCATTACTACTTTAGAAAGCCAATTTTCAATCTTATAGTTGAATTAGCTTTTATATTTATAAGATCAGGAGCTGATAAGCTAAATATACATAAGCTAGTGTTAGTTAAGAGAGAATTTCATGCTGCAGGAAGCTCCTCTTCCTTATTCCATTATGATCTGCTTACTAAGTCTAAAAGGCATATGCTTCATTAAGCTACTTAAAGGTTTTAGTTCAAAGCAATTCAGCTTTTAACTTCCCATTGGAAATTGCATGTAATTCATGAGCTGGGTGAAGTAATATTTCAATTATCTGCATAAAATTCAAATGTAAGAAATTACAACAGTTGTCTGATATCAATACTGATGATTATTTTGGTGACAATATATAATGATAGAAACTGAATATCATGTTTACTTCTATCTTGTAATATAATAAGGAAAGCTATAAAGAGAAACTGATGTGAAGATATTTATATTCACCAGTGCACTGCAATATTAAATATCTGGGCTTTGAAAAACATTGAAACTTACAAAACTTGTAAATTGTTAGATCCTAACAATTTCATTTGAAATTGAGTACATATGAATTACTTCAAAGAAATAACTTTGTGCCCTAGATAAGTAGCTTTGGACACCTGGTTCCACTTTGAGACTATCTGAGAGATAGTGCCTTCATACATAATGACAGTAAGAAAGAAAAAATTTAAATGACTGTCATCCAATATAGTCCATTAATAGTTTATCTCAAACTCATATCAAAGTGTCTCTGACTACACATGACTATGCAAAATTGAATTGGAATGCAGTGCTTGGTGAATTTGTCCTTGTTTTCAAGGAAACTGTTGCAGGACTGCATCTCTTGAAGGGTGGTTTTAAAATGGAAAACTGTAGTACATTACTATCCCAGAAAGTTCAAAACCAGATATAGCTCATAGATTTTTAAATTTATTTAGTTTTTTAAATACCTCATAGGACAGTTTTAATTCAACTGAATTTCTTAGCTGTTTGATTATCTCTTGCCTTTTCCCTCACCCCCATTTCAGTAGAATGGCTCAAGAGTACAGGTCTTTCTTGTTGACTTTTCATCCTTAGCATATAGCACAGGTTACAGCTTAAGCTCTTAATTAATAAAAGTATTTTGAATGAATAACATATAGTGATATCCATTTTCTCCTTCTAGTTATAAGGAAAAGTGAACATTATTGTCAGACTAAAATATATTTGAATCCTGACTTCAGTATTTAACTAGCTCTATGACCATTAGGTCAATTGTGTGAATTTTCTGCATATAGGTTTCCATATTTAATTGGGGATAATAACAAAACCTGCCAAGAAATTTTGATTTTTTAAAGTACAATTTTTAAGCAAATCTAGCATAATGTTTGACATAGGAAGAAAACAATAGTAGCTCTAATAATTACAATAACTGTAACTAATGGTGCTGCTGCTACTCTGCTAGGTGGTGTTATCAATGCTCTGTATCCTCAGTCATCACTGTAACCTGTATGATTACCTTCCTTCTACTGCTAGGTACCAGAGACAGACCCAGTGCTACTTGAGTCCTAAAATGGGAGGTCAGGATTTAAACCCTTCTCTGCTTGATTCCAAAGTCTGGGATTCTTTCAGTACACCACGTTGCCTCTCCCGGATATGTTTCAAAAACCCTAAAGGTATATTTCTGTCTTCAAAAGTTTTTCAAATTATTTCTATAAATTAAAATATAGCCATCTGATCCATTAAAGAAGATAGCTCCTTTAAAATCAGTAGGCTGTATAAAGGAATTTTCTCACACTTAATTTTAATTTTTTCAGAAAGTCAATTAATTAGATTTCTCAATGTGTAGTGCAGGAGAGTATGCAACTGAATTTTTAAAATGGAAGTAGACATCTAGGTTCTATTTCAGAGTCCTGAGTCTCTCTCAGGAGTCACCCTGATGGCCTTAGATGATTTCCAAAAACTCTGCTTGACTCATATCTGTCTTGTTAACAGGTCTTGGTCATACCTTCTTTTAGAAAAAGTGATCAGCATTTACTTACTACCTGGGTCCATTGATTACCATGGGAGGAATACCCTACTACAAGAATAGGAAAACTCCCTCTTCTAAAGGTACGAATTCACAATTGGCCCAACAAAATTTTCCATAAAGGAAATGAGTGTTAGATACTTAATTGGAGATCTTTAGTAGAACTAGATTATAATAACTAGCATGCACATAGAGCTCTAGTTTAAAAAACACTCTATTTTATGTATTAAATATAAATAAATCGTGTGACTTAGTGCTAACATGGGAATACTGAATATTTAAAAACAATAGCAATGACACTCCCATCCCAATGAAAACAAATAATTAAAAAAAAAAAAAAGCCAGAGGCACAGGACTAAAGTTATACCTAGAAAGTGGTAATATTCAGTGTTATTACACATGAACCTTTGCACTACAGAATTCAGATTAGTGTTCAATAGATATAAACTGAAAATTCTATAGAGAGATATTTACCTGGCTGATGAGTGAGTGGAAATTTGACAGTGTATGGATAAGACACACACACACAAAAACAGTCTTTAAAAACAATTCAGCTGGAAATGAATTGTATGTTTTTCTTTTAGTGAATCACAAGGAATGTTTATAGTTATGGAGTGGATAAATTCATAGATTTCTTGGCAAATGAACCAAAAAATACTAGACTGAATTTTCAGATATTCTGCTGTTATGACCTATAAAAATAGCAGATTCAAATAATAATTTCCAAATGCATTGTATTATTGCTGTTAAAATGTTTTAAATATAACAAATACTAAATCAGTTTTCTCAAATGTAATTCCTAGTAAGTGGGAAATTACCAATATGAAGCATATAATTCATAAAGGGATATCTCTTATTTTGATCAATTAAATATGTATTATGACCATATGCTTGTACAGTTATGATGAAGCCAACTTTTTAATCTCTAAATATATGGTACCCAAAGCAATCTACAGATTCAAGCAATTGCTATGAAATTACCAATGGTAATTTTTAACAGAGCAAATACTTTTATAATTTGTATGGAAACACAAAAGCCCCTGAATAGCTGAAGCAATCTTGAGAAAGCAAAAATGGAGCTGGATGAATCGAACTTCCTGATTTCAGACTAGAGTAGAAAGCTGCAGTCATCAAGACAGTACGGTATTGGTACAAAAACAGAAATATAGACCAATGGAACAAGATAGAAATCCCTGAGACAAACCCACACACCTGTGGTCCCCTAATGTACAACAAAGGAGGCAGGAATATACAATAGATAAAACGGAATAAGTGGTGCTGGGAAAACTGGACAGCTAAGTGTAAACAACAACAACAAAATGGAAGTAGAACACTCCCTAACAAGATACACAAAAATAAACTCCACTTCCTAGAGTAATGAAAATTAAAACAAAACACCAAATGGGGTCTAATTAAATTTAAAAGCTTTTGCACAGCAAAGGAAACCATAAACAAAATGAAAAGACAACCCAGAGCATGGGAGAAAATATTTACAAATGAAGTGACTGAAATCTCTAAAATATACAGTTTATGCAGCTCAATATCCAAAAACCAAACAACACAATCAAAAAATGGGCAGATCTAAATGTACGTTTCTCTAAAGAAGACATACAAATGGCCAAAAAGCACATGAAAAGATGCTCAACATCACTAATTATTGGAGAAATGCAAATGCAAATCAAACGTATAATGAGACACATCTTATACCGGTCAGAATGGTCATCATAAAAAAATCTACAAGCAATAAATGCTGGAGAAAAGGGAATCCTCCTACACAGTTGGTGGGAATATAAATTGGTGCAGCCACTATGGACAACAGTATGGAGATTCCCTAAGAAAAACTACAAATAGAGCTTTCATATTATCCAGCAATCCTATGGAGAAGGCAATGGCACCCCACTCCAGTACTCTTGCCTGGAAAATCCCATGAAAGGAGGAGCCTGGAGGGCTGCAGTCCATGGGGTCGCTAAGAGTCGGACACGACTGAGTGACTTCACTTTCACTTTTCACTTTCATGCATTGGAGGAGGAAATGGCAACCCACTCCAGTGTTCTTGCCTGGAGAATCCCAGGGACGGCGGGGCCTGGTGGGCTGCCGTCTATGGGGTCGCACAGAGTCGGACACAACTGAAGTGACTTAGCAGCAGCAATCCTACTCCTGGGCATGTTATCTAGAGAAAACTCTTGATATAAAAAGATACATGCACCCCAGTGCTTAACGAAGCAATCCTTACAGTAGCCAGGACATGGAAGTAACTTAAATGTTCATCTACAGAGTAATGGATAAAGAAGATGTGGTACATATGTATAATGAAATATGACTCAGCCATAAAAGAGAATGAAATAATTCCATTTGCAGCAACATGAATGGACCTAGAAATTGTGTTGAGTGAAGCAAGAAAGAAAAATAGTGCTTTTATGTGGAATCCAAAAAATAAAGTACAAATGAACTTATTTACAAAACAGAAGTATATTTGATGTAAAAACAAACTTGTGGTTACCAGGGTGGTGGGAAGGGGAGTATAAATTGGCAGATTGTGATTGATATATACACAATATAAAATAGATAACTAAAAAGGACCTGCTGTATATAGCACAGGGAACTCTACTCAATGCTCTGTAGTAGCCTATATGGGAAAAGAATCTAAGAAATAGAGATATGTATATGTATAAATGAATCACTTTGTAGTACATCTGACACTAACATATTATAAATGAGCTATACTCCAATAAAAATTTAAAAACTCACAGAGGAGAAAATAAAAACAAAAATGCATTGTTTTCTGAATACAATAAAGTTAGGGCAGGTTTGTCCTCTGAGTTGTACATGGTTATTAGAAAAAGTAGATTTCTGGATGAGTGAGAGTGAAAAGTATGGAACAGATCAGGGGTTCTCCATGTGTGTACAAAGTCAGTATGATTTTGATAATAGTACTATGATAATATCTTTCACCCTTACTTCTCATGAATGTATAGGGAATCTTCAATTGGTTACCTGGTGTGCTGTATTATAATTGAATGAATATCAAAGCAGATACAAGAATCCAGCTACCTCTTTTTGGCCAGTTCTTAATGCAATTTATAAAAAAATGTAGATAACCTAATCTTCATACTATTTTGCTTTATAAAGTTTACTTTTCCAAAAATATGTTACTTATATTAGTAAATTAATAAAGTTTCCAGTTTCTTTTCCCACAGCAAATATTAACACTTATAACCCACATAAAGAAAAACTCAAAATTTGCTGTAAACTTCAAAGACTTTAAATTCCATATGATTAAAAAGTTTTAGAGCTATTTATAAAGAAACAAGAAAATACTATTTATTCCACCTTAAACTGTGTTTTTATTTTTTATAAATCCCAGTGATATAGACCTTTATGGTCCTTGTAATTTACGAGAACTCTTTTATAATAGGTCTGTTTAAAAACCCTTAAAGCATTGTATTCATAATATAAAAAATATTGATCTCCTTAGAAATTGCTCCTTTTGCAAAATATATTTAAAACTTAACCAAAATAAATAATTCATACCTCTCCAAGTGAGTAATAACGTCTTGGGATCTGGGAGTCCGGATAGATGTTTTCAAGGTACCAAGAAAAGGGCTTACACTTCAGATTTTCTCTTAGTGTTTTTCTGACTGACACATCTCCGTAATCCACTTTGACAACACCTGGAATTTTTCAGAGAAACATTGAAATCTGTTTATGCTATTTTCATTTTAGCACTGTTTCACTCTGCTTTGCTATCAGTTTTTTTCTCTATAATTAAAATTTCATCAAATTGAATTGCATGTGCAGCTGCTACTACACTGAATTCTTGCTAACATCCAATTAGTACATTAAATGGATATAAAAAGTTTTTCCATTGGTTATGACTTAAAATGTAAATATTTATCACCAAGTACATGTACTTCTTAAATTGAATAATTAATCAAGTCAGTATAAGTTGGTATTAATTTAGCATCTCATAATGAAAGCCTAATTGAGCTGTGTGATAATGTGGTTTCTTTTTAATGAAAGTTTCAGTGGCTTCACTATTTTTATTCCTCATATTTTTCCTTTAGTGTCATTAATTCACTACTTGTGCATTTCATGAGAAATATACATAAATATGACCCTCACAATGGATGACACATTTGTGTTCTAAGTTTTCCTTCTTGAATTTTTATTTATCTAGGTTTAGGACCTAACTTTTTATTTACTAATTTTTCCCTGTTTTATAAGTTAGTGTAAACCACTTCAAATCCTTGAGTAAGTTAGTAAATAAATAAGCATAAAGAAACCACAAGCAAATGAAATATACTCACATGTGTATTATTAAAATTGCTTAACTGTATTTAATAGCAGAATAGATGAATTTAAAATGAATTTTCCATTGAGGATCATAATAGAATGATTTTTAGTTGAGAAATAAAAATAACACCACTAATTTTAGTGACATGAATTGCTCATTACTAATATTAAAATAACATTTAATTGAAGTGGCTAAATAACTGTTATAAGATGACAATTAATTCTTAGATTTTGAAAAGATCTCTGTTTAACGTGTTTAAGAGCAGTAAGCAACCACACTTTGGCACAGGAAAAAAGTGGCCCAGTCTTGATATGCTATCCCAACCAAGCAGCAAAGTCTATTAGTCATGTGTAATAAAGGAACAATTGTTTAGACAGTCTAAATGTCTATAACTAATACCATTATTTAGGTTACTATTTTCAAATGAGGCCGCACTCTTGAGGCTTATCACCTGCCAGTCCTTCCCACTCCTCACCACCCGTTTGGTTTTTTTTTCAGAATTTTGTTTTTTCCCCAAATGCTTAAGCAGCCAAACCATTTCCTTCTACAATAAAATATTGATTTTTCTAGCTAGTGTTTGGATGAAAATAAAAAGATATTTGGGCTTTGTAGACAAATACTTCCTTTCAAAGTAATTGTATCCAGAACCTCCAATCTGGATGTAGCCTTCAAAAGAGGTTCAATAACACTTAAAAAATAGATTACTAAAAGAATTTCTTTTTGTTTAGTGGTACACAAATAGGTGGCTTTGAAAATTTTTTAATTCTATTGGACCCGGAAAAAAAGGCAATGCGGCTTCAAAGGATTTAATTCAGCAGTTCTGCATCTTAAATTTGACATTCCAAAAAGGTCCTCTTGATTTTCCACATGACCCATCTTCAAGATTCTCCAGTAACTAGCAATAGTGTCCATCCATTTTCTCAAGGCAAAAACATAGGAGTATTTCTTTTATCTCACACACATATTCAATTCATTAACAATCCACAATATGGGTCTTTCTACATACAGAGGGGTTACATCCTGAGAAACCCATCTTAAGTTAAAAAAAAATGCATTCAATAGAGCTAACCTACCAAACGTTGCAGCTGAGCCAAGCCTACATCAAATGTGCTCAGCACACTTGCATTAGCCTACAACTAGGAAAAATCATCTAATGTTAATCCAATTTTATAAAAATTGAATATCTCACATACTTTATTGAATAGTATACTGAAAGTGGAAAACAGGGTGACCGAATGTATAGAGAATGGTTTTAAGTGTATCTGTTGTTTTCACCCTCCTGATCACATGGCTGACTGGGTGCTGGGGCAGCCCATCTTCTAAAGAGAGTATTATGCTGTATGTTGCTAGCCTGGAAAAATATCAAATTCTAAAGTTTCACAAGTACAGTTTTTATTGAATACCTATTGCTTTCACACCATAATAAAGTTGAAAACTTTAGTCAAATCATCATGAGTCAAGGCCTGTCTATAGATTCCGAGCTCCTCTATCATCCCCATTACCATCCTGGTCTCTCCCATCTCTTGCCTAAGACTAAGCATGCCATCACCTCCTAACTAGTCTCCCTGACATCTTGTATTTCTCCATTTATCCTTTATTTACTATTTCCTGCTCTCTAGACAGTATATTTGAAATATAAAATCATGTGTTCGCTTGCTGCAAAGCTTCCAACAATTTCCCATTGTTCTAGAAATAATTGACAATATCAATAATCATTGCCAGAGTTTCTTTATGAAATGACCCTTGGTTATCTCTCTGAATTAATCACCTGTATTCACTTCATTGTAGCAAAACTGGCTTCCCCACCCTTTCTTGCTTTCTTTCTCTTTCTCCAAATCTCTAATCAAAATTTATTTCCTCATGCTCACCCTGACTTTCCTCTCTAAAATGATCGCCCTTCCCATCATCTTGGTAATGCTCTATCCCTCCATTATTCTTCATTCTCCAGCATACTTGTTAGTACTTGATATCCTATACAGGTTAATTCTCTTTGCCTCCCCAGGAAAAGCTTTGGACAGATAATTTAATCTCTTGATTCCTAAGGTATCTTGTGTGTGGTATATAATAATTCAGTTCAGTTCAGTTGCTCAGTCGTGTCCGACTCTTTGTGACCCCATGAATCGCAGCACACCATGCCTCCCTGTCCATCACCAACTCCCAGAGTTTACCCAAACTCATGTCCATCGAGTTGATGATGCCATCCAACCATCTCATCCTCTGTAGTCCCCTTCTCCTCCTGCCCCCAATCCCTCCCAGCATCAGAGTCTTTTCCAATGAGTCAACTCTTCTCATGATGTGGCCAAAGTATTGGAGTTTCAGCTTCAGCATCAGTCCTTCCAACGAACACCCAGGACTGATCTCTTTTAGGATGGACTGCTGAATACATATTGCATATTGTAATGGATACCTGCTGCTTTTGACTGCCTGGCATCCATTTTGCATATTGGTAACAGCGTTCAAGTTTTCCTTGGGCAACCGTCACACCTTCACTTTGTGTGACTTGCTGATCTCATACCCCTTCCTGTCTTTCCAGCTCCAACTAGCATCACAAAATAAAGGCATTTCACTAGTGAATCCTGTTAAAAATTCACATTCTGATTCAGGTGGTCTATACTGAGGCCTGAGAGTCTACATACTTACCAAGCTCCCAGGGGATGCTGCTGTTCCTCAGGTCAAATTCTGAGTAACCCCCAAGACAATCAAAGCAACCCATTTCTCGTTGTTACTTACAACCTATCATAATGACTGGCTTAGGAGTAGGCATGTGATAAAAGTATAAATAAATAAAAGTATACTCAGACAACTTTCTAGGACTATTAGAAAGTAGAAATTCTCTTTCCTTTGGAATTGCTAGCTGTAAAGATGACTAAAGCCTGGAGCTTCTGAGGCTACCATATAGAGAATGCCTTCTAAGATAGTGAAGCAAACACAGGAATTAGATAAACAAATGGAAAGAGACAAAGATAGCATAAGCCAAGCCAACATTTAAATCAGCAGATATTTATCGTGTTCCAGCCTTTACACAAAGCATGTTTTCTAAGCACTTGGGATATGTCAATGAACAAAAAAATGTATCTTTCTCAAAGGGGAAGGAGAGGTAAGTAAACAGTAATACATTAGAAGGTGATACATGCTATGACAAAAATAGAGTGAGGGAAGAAGTTTGCAATAGAAGGAATCTTAATGCATTATGTTTTTTTTTTTTTCCAAAAGCAGCTTACAGGAGTTACAGGTTTTTAATGTAAATCTTTCAATGGAAGTTGAACAAATGCTAGAGAAGCTCTGACATTTAGAGTTTCATGATGAATTAGAATAAAAAAGTACTCTAACTCTAAATTTGCAGGATTGATTAATAGGTAAATTATAACATTTATGGGCAGTTACTTTATTTAATAACCTTTTATTCATGTTAAAATCTATTTCATGGTAGTATTAATCTAGATAATCTAGATATGTAGAAGAATTGTGTTTTAATTCTTTAAATAGAAGATCATCATAATCTCAAATAAATTCTTTCCAAGTAAATACCTAATAAGCCTAACAGTTTTGATTACCTATAATCAAGGTACCTGATGAGAGAATACCTGCTTTTAGACTAAAGCTCTTGAGTTTTGTGCATAAAAATACATATTGTAGCATAGCTTAAAGTGGTAAAAAGAGGAAATAATTTCCTTCAATAAGGGAATTTTTAAGTAAATCAGTGGTATACCTAATTGACAAAATATGATTGCTGTATTGAAATGTCTATAAAATATGGGAAACGGAAATAAAATACAAATAATTTTTTACACTATCATTGTAAATGAGTAAATGTGTGGAACAAAAATAACTGAACTATAAAAGCAGTGCATTCCCTTTGCTACTAAAAGAAGAGAAAAAAAAAAACCTTTAAAAATCTATTTTATCCTTAAGTATAAAAATTAAAACTGTGAAACTAATCAGTTTTCCATATACAATTATATATTAACAATATGCTTGCATATTAAATGAATATAGTTTTAGCTAAACATTTTTTATATTTTCAAAATTCCTCTTAAAGAGAAAATTATCTTTGTTGTTTACTTTAAAAATTGTCATCAAGGGTTATTTGAATAAGAATCTGCATTTCTTCTCAAGTATAATAAAAAGATCATTTTTAGGCTAACCAGGGGTTACTGCATTCTAGAGTATCTAAGTACTATATGTGTAAGAAGTTTAACAGATTAGTTGGATTTTTTTTAAATTTAAAACTACTCTTATCCTGCCATTTTAATTTTTAGTCATTCTTAATATGCACAGAAATTACCCAGGCTCATAACTGCTCATTAGGAAGTCAATGGTTAGAACTATATTAAGCGGCTGATGACCCATGCCAGCTAATAATACACAGTGATTATCTGTTGAACTTATCATTTACTATTATCACTTCAGTTTTATTTTAATGGAATAAAAATGATATAATGAATTGTACAAAGATCATAGCTTCTGTTGAGAACAGTATCACATAGAAGAAGTGAATATCAGAAAACTTCTCTATTTATATCAATCTGATCTTTATCATCAAAAATCTGGGCAGGTCAGAAGGTGACATAGATGGTGGAGTAAGAGGACCCTAAACTCACCTCCCAGAGACAAACCAAAATTACAACTATTTGCATAACAACTCTATGGGAAGGACCAGAAGACTAGCAAAAAATATTTATTCCAACTAAAGACATAAAGAAGGAACTAAATACTATGACTCACAGACTTAGAGGAAAAAAATTATAGTTAACTGAGTGGGGAAGAGGAATAGGTTGGGAGTTTGGGGTTAACATGTACACACAGTTATATTAATAATTAAAATGGATAAGCAACAAGGACCTACTGTATAGCACAGGGAACTCTCTACTCAATATCCTGTAATAACCTAGATAGGAAAATAATTTGAAAAAGAATAGATACAGCTGGAGAGGGTGTGGAGAAAAGGGAACCCTCTTACACTGTTGGTGGGAATGCAAACTAGTACAGCCACTATGGAGAACAGTGTGGAGATTCCTTCAAAAACTGGAAATAGAACTGCCTTATGATCCAGCAATCCCACTGCTGGGCATACACACTGAGGAAACCAGAAGGGAAAGAGAGACGTGTACCCCAATGTTCATCGCAGCACTGTTTATAATAGCCAGGACATGGAAGCAACCTAGATGTCCATCAGCAGATGAATGGATAAGAAAGCTTGGTACATATACACAATGGAGTATTACTCAGCCATTAAAAAGAATACATTTGAATCAGTTCTAATGAGGTGGATGAAACTGGAGCCGATTATACAGAGTGAAGTAAGCCAGAGGGAAAAACACCAATACAGTATACTAACGCATATATATGGAATTTAGAAAGATGGTAACAATAACCCTGTGTACGAGACAGCAAAAGAGACACTGATGTATAGAACAGACTTATGGACTCTGTGGGAGAGGGAGAGGGTGGGAAGATTTGGGAGAATGGCATTGAAACATGTAAAATATCATGTATGAAATGAGATGCCAGTCCAGGTTCGATGCACGATACTGGATGCTTGGGGCTAGTGCACTGGGACGACCCAGAGGGATGGTATGGGGAGGGAGGAGGGAGGATGGTTCAGGATGGGGAACACATGTATACCTGTGGTGGATTCATTTTGATATTTGGCAAAACTAATACAATTATGTAAAATTTAAAAATAAAAAAAAATAGATACATGTATATGTATACCTCATCACTTTACTGTACACCTGAAGCACAATATTGTTAATCAGCTGTGCTCCAATATACAATAAAAATTTAAAAATAAGAAACCACAATAAGATTAGTAGGAATGGTGGAGACAGTATAGTTAGGACCCAAATTTTCAGGGTTGGTAACCCACAAATGGGAGAGACATCACAATGATAGAAGTTTTCTGCAAGGAGTGAGGGGTCTGAGCCTCATGTTGAGCTACCTTGCCCAGGGATCTTGCACCAGGAACATGAGCCCCTAGAATGTCTGGCTTTGAAAACCAGCAGGGCTTATGTTCAGGAAGTGGGAGGTCTATAGGAAACAGACTTTTCTGTTAAAGGGTTTGTGCAGTATCTCACACAATCTGAATCAGCATAGAAGCAGTAGTTTGAAGGGAGCCTGGGTCAGACCGATTTGCTAATCCTGGAGAGCTTTCTGGGGATGAAGGAGGACACAGCCACTGGAGGCAGCTATTTTGGAGAGCTCATTTTACTGCTGTATTACTATTGCTGGCAAGTGACATTTTGAAATCCTACCTCCACCCTTAAAGTGCCAGGGACTGACCTGCCCACCAGTGGGCCAGCACCAGCCCTGATTTCCCATGGCATGCAGATATCTGAGCGGGAACTCGGCCATGCAAACCAGCAGGCCAGCACTAGTCCCATGACCCGCCAGGCCCCACAGTCAGCCATGTTGGCACCTGGCCTGGACCATCACTGGGCTAGCTCCAAACCTAGCATCCTTGGGCATCAGCCAGTCACTTCAACACCTGGCACTGCCCACCAGCAGGCAGGAACCAGCCCTGCACCCCACTGGGCTCTGTAGCTTTCCACCCCCCATCCACTAGTGGGCCAATAGCCACCACACCAAGCAAGGCCTGGCAGTTAACGTGGCCAGGGACCAGCGCTGCCTAAGAGCAAGCAAACAGCCGTTGGCTGTCAAAACAGAAGGAAACATGCTAGGGCATAAAGAGCACAAAGCTCTAGTGAACAGAGGAGTGTGTGCTCTGGGCCCCAGGGGAATTCACCTAAATGAGGCCACATTTCAAAGACTGTAAGACATAACCTCTTTAATACCTAGAAATAAACACAGAAAATTAAGTAAGATGAGGCAAGAGAGGAATATGGTCCAAATGAAGGAATGAGACAAAATCATAGAAAAGTGAAGATAAGTAACCTGACAGAGATGTCAAGGTAATAATCATAAAGATGTTCAACAAACTTGGGAAAATAATGATTGAATATAGTGCAAATTTTAATAAAGAGTTAGAAAATATAAAGATTCAAAATGAGCTGAGATTGCACTCACTGAAATAAAATATATACTTGAAGGAATCAAGGGTAGATCAGATGATACAGAGGATAATATCAGTGGACAGAGTAGTAGAAATCAATGAAGCTGAACAGAAAAAAGAAAATATGCTGATGGTTTGTGACACTTTTGTGAAAACAGCAAGCATACTAATATTTGCATACTAGGAGTCCTAAGAGGAGAAAAGGTAAGGGAACTTACCTGAAGAAATAATAGATGAAAACTTCCCAAACCTGGGAAACACACATCTAGTTGTAGTAAGCACAGAGTGTGCCAAACAAGATGAACTCAAAAAGGTCCACACCAAAACAATTTATAATTAAAATGGCAAAAAAATAAAAGAGCAGACCTTAACAGCAAGAGAAAAACAGGTATTTACATTTTTAAAGGAAACTCCCATAAAGGCTATCAGCTGACTTTAGCAGAAACATTGCAGGGCAGAAGGGTCTGGCATGCTGTACCCAAAGTGATGAAAGGAAAACAACTATAATAAAGAATATTCTACTTAGAAAGGCTACCATTCAGACTTGAAGGAGAGAGAAAGAGTTTTACAGAGAAAAAAAAGCTAAAATAGTTCAGCACCATTATAGTGGCTTTGTAAGAAATGGTGAAGAATCTTCTATAAGCAGAAAAGACCAGAACTAGAAACATAAAAATTACAAAAGGAAAAATCTCATTGGTGAAGGCAACCACAGAGGAAATCAACCACTTCTAAATGTAGTAAGGTAAGGTAAGGTAAGTCACTTCAGACGTGTCCAACTCTGTGCGACCCCATAGACGGCAGCCCACCAGGCTCCCCCGTCCCTGGGATTCTCCAGGCAAGAACACTGGAATGGGTTGCCATTTCCTTCTCCAGTGCATGAAAGTGAAAAGTGAAAGTGAAATCGCTCAGTCGTGTCTGACTCTTCGCGACCCCATGGACTGCAGCCCACCAGGCTCCTCCGTCCATGGGATTTTCCAGGCAAGAGTATTAGAGTGGGGTGCCATTGCCTTCTCCGTCTAAATGTAGTAGGAAGGTTAAAGTAGTAAAGATAAATGTAGTAAAACACCTATGTATACAATAAGTAAGGGATATTTAAAACAAAAAAGTGTAAAATATGTTACTAACATTAAACAGGAAGGGGGAGTAAAAATATAGCATTGTTAAAATGCATTAAAACTTAAGAAATCATTAACTTAAAATATTTATATATATATATATATAGCCTATTGTATATGAACTTCATACTAGCCACAAACCAAAAACCTAGAATACATGCACACCCAAAACAAAGGAATTCAAACATTACACTAGACATAGTCATCAAATCACAAAAGAAGAAAGGAAGCAAAAAGAACTACAAAAACAACTACCAGAAATCAATGAACAAAATGTCAGTATGTACATACCTATCAGTAATTACTTTAAATGTTAAATGGACTAAATATTCCAATGAAAAGACTGTAGCAGAGGACTAAAAACAAAAACAAAAAAAGATCTATATATGCTGCCTATAAGAGACTAACTTCAAATTTAGAGACACATAGTAAAAATCTTTTCCTTTATATTTTCTACCCTTCATATTATGCTTAGAGATACCAAGATATCAATAAGTCCAGGTGTATTTTATTTCATGCTTAAATATATTCACTTCATGTTTTTCTTTTAAAATTATACTATGCATGCGTGTATGCTAAGTCATGTCTGACTCTTTGTGACCCTTATGGACTGCAGCCTGTCAGGCTCCTCTATCTGTAGATTCTTCAGGCAAGAATACTGGAATGGGTTGCCATGCCCTCTTCCAGGGGATCTTCCCAACCCATGGATCGAACCCATGTATCCTGCAGCTCCTGCATTGCAGGGCAGATTCTCTACTGCTGAGCCACCAGGGAAGCCCAAAGTCGACTATAGACACTCATTCACATTTTCTCATTAAATCTCTGTCATACCCCTATCTATTATTGTTTTTGTTTGTTTGTTTAAGGATGAAAGAATTGGAGCTTTAAAAGATTAAATATGCTCAAGCTTGCTTAGAAAATATCAGGAGAGGATTAGAAGTCATTCACATCCATCTAATATCATAGTCCAAGCCCTTGCCCATTCTACTAGATTAAAAAAAAAAAAAAGAAGAAGAAAACTGGAGAAATTTTGAAACCTGTATAGAGATATCTTTCCGTGGATGGTGGAACACAACATGGTAATTATCATTCCTTGAAGGGTAGATTCCACTTGGCAAACTTTTCCAGTCCTAACAGATCAACATGATCCAAGATGCAGGATGAACTTGAATTCATAGAAATAAATGATCCGTAATGACATAATTGAGAGTTATTTTATTGACTTGACAATTAAATACAAGCCAGAAGGTTTCAGTGTGCAATTGAATGATCAACTAAAATATTTCCATAAAAAGCTACCCAAATTTTATACTGTCAGTCCCTCATTCTGCAGGATGCTGGATATAATTATTTCTTCAGCTTTGTGACACATATAATATTAGTATTATACCTTCTCTGAAGTAGTGAGGTTTTTTTATATATATATATATAGTAAATGGGATCTTACAATTGCTTGAGGGGAGAAGCCATTGTATCAGTGTCAGTGCAGCTGACACTACTTGAACATGTACACACTTGTATTTCTCATTGTAGCCAATTACAGATTTAGTAATTAATGTAAATTTTAAATCAATAAGCATTTAAATACATCCTGATTATTGTCTAAAAACTTTAGTACTTCTGGTAAGATCAAGAAAGTACTAAGATGAAAATTTAGTGAATGATTTTAGGGACTTCAAGGAAAATCCCAGGAATAATAATGTTTTAAGAAACTCACATTATCAGTCATCTTCATGGTACTGAGAATGATAGTGGATGACAAGCATTGGAAAGTGATTCTAAAGAGTCAGATTCCAAATGTGAGAAACTTGCTTGACCAATTTTGCTTATTTAAAACAAATTCTGTGTAGTACAAGAATGACATGATCAAAAAGCTATCTGAACAGTTTATGTCTGAAAGAATTCCTGTAATAGGGACAAAATAATTTTAAGTGAAAAGGAAGTAATACATTATAAAGTGGAGACTTTATCTTAGTGGCATGTAAGAAAATGATCTTTAAATGATGAGAGCTTAAATTAGATGAAGTATATTAAACATTTGGAGGAGAAAGGCCTGGCGTGCTGCGATTCATGGGGTCGCAAAGAATCGGACATGACTGAGCGACTGATCTGATCCAGTATTCTTGCCTGGAGAATCCCATGGACAGAGGAGCCTGGAGGGCTACAGTGCATAGGGTTGCACAGAGTTGGACACGACTGAAGTGACGTAGCACATATTAAACATTTGTTAGCTTGTCACGTTTTAATAGAAACAATGAGTTAAAAGTCAAACAAGTATCTACTACAAGACTTCTCATAACCTTTACTGTGTTACAGTGCATTTTGGAAATCTAAAGTGATATTTCCCAAATTTAACTGTCCTTTCCCCCAGATTTTGTGATAAGAATACTCCGTGGAGAACATTTTGAGAAATATGACTATATTGTATTTCCTATAAACAAAAATACTAGTCATTCACAGGACATAGATTGATCCTCTTAGAAAAAAACTTTCATGGAGGGAAATACTATATGCTTTTCAATTTTTTTCATTAGCAAGTTTCCATTGCAGTCAGTACAATACATATATTTGTTGATGGGTGTATTTATGTTCAGTTCCTAGAGCAGTACCTAGTGCCAATAGTCAATCTTTAAATATCAAGTATACTGATCTCTGACATATGCTGTCTCTTCCCTCATGTTCATTCCCTATTATTCTCTCTCACTTTCTCCTGTGTAGGAAGTGCATCTTGGGAACTCTCCTACACTGCTGGTGGGAATGTAAATTGATACAGACATTATGGAGAACAGTACGGAGTTTCCTTAAACTAAAAATAGAAGCCCCGCATGACCCAGCAATCCCACTTCTGGGCATATTACCAGAGAAAACCATGATTTGAAGAGATACAGGCATCCTAATGTTCATTGAGCACTATTTACAATAGCCAGGACATGAAAGCAACCTAAATGTCCATTAACAGAGGAATGGACAAAGAAGATGTGGTACATATGTACAATGGAATATTACTCAGCCATAAAAAGAACAAAATATTGTCATTTGCAGCAACATGGATGGACCTAGAGGTTGTCATAGTGACCTAAGTCCAACAGCAAAAGACAAAGCTACAAATGAACTTATTTACAGAAGAGAAGTCGAGTCATGGATGTAGAAAACAAACTTACGGTTACCAGGGGGTAAGGGGTGGAGGGATAAATTGGGAGATTCAGACTGACATAGACACACTACTATATATAAAACAGATAACTAATAGGAACCTGCTTTATAATACTAGAAACTCTGCTGCTAAGTCACTTCAGTCATGTCCGACTCTGTACGACCCCACAGACGGCAGCCCACCAGGCTCCACCGTCCCTGGGACTCTCCAGGCAATAACACTAGAGTGGGTTGCCATTTCCCTCTCCAGTGCATGAAAGTGGAAAGTGAAAGTGAAGTCGCTCAGTCAGGTCCGACCCTCAGCAACCCCATGGGCTGCAGCCTTCCAGACTCCTCTGTCCATGGGATTTTCCAGGCAGGAGTACTGGAGTGGGGTGCCATTGACTTTTTAATGGCCTATTGGGAAAATAACCAAAAAAAAAAAAAAAAAAACAGAGTGGATACATGCATATCTTTAACTGATTCACTTTGCTATACACCTGAAACTAACACAACATTGTAAATTAACTATACCCCAATAAAAATTTTAAAAAGAAGTACTTCTCTATTTAAGAAATAAATAGTAAGTAGTACATCTCTATTTACTTTCATGACTTAAAATGACTGCTTTACAGAGGCTTCCCTGATGGCTCAGTGGTAAAGAATCTGACAGTGCCGGAAACACAGGTTCCATCTCTGGTCCGGGAAGATCCCACATGCTGTGGAGCGGCTAAGCCCGTGCACCACAACTGTTGAGCCAGTGCTCTAGATCATGAGAGGTATTTAAGAAATAGAAACTTAAAGCGGTCCATTTTCAAGGACAACTAGCCTAGAGTGATGGCCTGCTGATGTTACAGCTCTTAAGATACTTGTGCCGGAAAATCCAGACAAAGGGAGAGTAATAAATCCAGGTGACTTCCTCTGGAAGATTGTTAACCTCATAGTACTCAGCCAGTGAGGAACTGGGAGGGACTTGCATGCCGATAGGCTAAGAACCCCATTTCAACAACTCTGGTGTGCCTTCCCACCAGACACCCAATTTTGCAAAACTGTCATTAGAGCTTTGCTTCTTGATGCACCTCATGTCTCCAAGTCCACTCCTTGAGTTTGGGCTGGTGAGCTTTATCTCCCACAGCTGCAACTACTGAGCCTATGTACCACAACTCCTGAAGCCTGCATGCCCTAGAGCCTGTGCTCTGCAGCAAGAGAAGCCTCCAAAGCCACTGCAATGAGAAGCCCATACACCACTAGGAACAGTAGCCCCTGCTCACTGCAACTAGAAAAAAGCCTGTGAAGCACCAAAGACCTAGCACAGCCAAAAATAAATAAATAAAAGTTTTTAAAAATTACTACTTAACACTTACTAAAAGAATTGAGACAGAAAGAGACAGAAAAAGAAATAATTGTATGTAATATTTGGCTCCAGAATGTTTCATTAACAAAGAATGTCATTAACAATTTAAAATATTTAGGTGCATTTTCCTAGTCTGTATTTTTGTCAGCCTTGTCTGCAAAGCCAACTGGAAATGTAATTATGTTTTTGGATTGTGAGTTATTGGGGGAAAAACAGCAAAATTTTACTAACATGGCTCAGGAGGACTAGAGTGAATTGCTTAGTACATTTTACAAACTAAAGCAATACCTGAGATTACATTGTTAAGCACATTTCAAACAAATATTAAGTATTCATAGTCAATTCTTGATTATTTAGCCTAACAAAATGTAACCCTACTATGTATATATATTTGTATATATATGGCAGTCAGTCAGTTCAGTTGCTCAGTCATGTCCGACTCTTCGCGACCCATGAATCACAGCATGCCAGGCCTCCCTGTCCATCACCAACTCCCGGAGTTCACTCAGACTCACGTCCATCAAGTCAGTGATGCCATCCAGCCATCTCGTCCTCTGTTGTCCCCTTCTCCTCCTGCCCTCAATCCCTCCCAGCATCAGAGTCTTTTCCAATGAGTCAACTCTTCGCATGAGGTGGCCAAAGTACTGGATTTTCAGCTTTAGCATCATTCCTTCCAAAGAAATCCCAGGGCTGATCTCCTTCAGAATGAACTGGTTGGATCTCCTTGCAGTCCAAGGGACTCTCAAGAGTCTTCTCCAACACCGCAGTTCAAAAGCATCAATTCTTCTGCGCTCAGCTTTCTTCACAGTCCAACTCTCACATCCATACTTGACCACAGGAAAAACCATAGCCTTGACTAGATGGACCTTTGTTGACAAAGTAATGTCTCTGCTTTTGAATATGCTATCTAGGTTGGTCATAACTTTCCTTCCAAGGAGTAAGCGTCTTTTAATTTCACGGCTGCAGTCACAATCTGCAGTGATTTTGGAGCCCAGAAAAATAAAGTCTGACACTGTTTCCACTGTTTCCCCATCTATTTGCCATGAAGTGATGGGACCAGATGCCATGATCTTCATTTTCTGAACGTTGAGCTTTAAGGCAATTCTCTCTCTCTCCTCTTTCACTTTCATCAAGAGGCTTTTGAGTTCCTCTTCACTTTCTGCCATAAGGGTGGGTATATATTTGTATGTGTGTGTATATATATATATATATATATATATATGACTTCTATACCTTTTAAATATTTATTCAGCAAAGGAATATAATTCTGACTATATAGAAATATGATTAAAGGAGATTAAGAGCACAGTGGTTTACTTAGAGACTGATTCTCACTTCCTGGGTTTGAATTCTGTTCTGCAGTATACTAGATATGTGATATTGACCTATATATGTAACCTCTTAGGCCTAGTTTTTTCCTTTATTCCATGGGCATTATGCCCATCTTCCTCAGAGTGTTAATGTGATTATTAAATGAGCTAACATGTAAAACACTTAAACAGTTCATGATACATAGTGTTTCACAAGTGTTACCTATTATGTTTGCGGTTGTTTTACTGTGGATCTGACCTCAAGTGGTACATCACCCCCACATAGAAGACCAGGCTAGTTATTTTCTGAGCCTGTGCACTTCTATTGTATATTAGATGAATGGTGTGGGAAATCAACAACTTAACTATGACCCTCATGGTGGAGAGATCTGACAAAATGTGGTCCACTGGAAAAGGGAATGGCAAACCCCTTCAGTATTCTTGCCTTGAGAACCCCATGAACAGTATGAAAAGGCAAAATAATAGGATACTGAAAGACAAACTCCCCAGGTCAGTAGGTGCCCAATATGCTACTGGAGATCAGTGGAGAAATAACTCCAGAAAGAATGAAGGGATGGAGCCAAAGCAAAAAGAATACCAGCTGTGGATGTGACTGGTGATAGAAGCAAGGTCCGATGCTGTAAAGAGCAATATTGCATAAGAACCTGGAATGTCAGGTCCATGAATCAAGGCAAATTAGAAGTGGTCAAACAAGAGATGGCAAGAGTGAATGTCGACATTCTAGGAATCAGCGAACTAAAATGGACTGGAGTGGGTGAATTTAACTCAGATGACCATTATATCTACTGCTGCGGGCAGGAATCTCTCAGAAGAAATGGAGGAGCCATCATGGTCAACAAAAGAGTCTGAAATGCAGTACTTGGATGCAATCTCAAAAATGACAGAATGATCTCTGTTCGTTTCCAAGGTGAACCATTCAATATGACAGTAATCCAAGTCAATGCCCCAACCAGTAACGCTGAAGAAGCTGAAGTTGAACGGTTCTATGAAGACCTACAAGACCTTTTAGAGCTAACACCCAAAAAAGATGTCCTTTTCCTTATAGGGGACTGGAATGCAAAAGTAGGAAGTCAAGAAACACCTGGAGTAACAGGCAAATTTGGCCTTGGAATATGGAATGAAGCAGGGCAAAGACTAATAGTTTTGCCAAGAAAATGCACTGGTCATAACAAACACCCTCTTCCAACAACACAAGAGAAGACTCTATACGTGGACATCACCAGATGGTCAACACCGAAATCAGATTGATTATATTCTTTGCAGCCAAAGATGGAGAAGCTCTATACAGTCAGCAAAAAAAAGACCAGGAGCTGACTGTGGCTCAGACCATGAACTCCTTATTGCCAAATTCAGAATTAAATTGAAGAAAGTAGGGAAAACCACTAGACTATTCAGGTATGACCTAAATGAATCCCTTATGATTATACAGTGGAAGTGAGAAATAGATTTAAGGGCCTAGATCTGATAGGTAGAGTACCTGATGAACTGTGGAATGAGATTCGTGACGTTGTACAGGAGACAGGGATAAAGACCATCCCCATGGAAAAGAAATGTAAAAAAGCAAAATGGCTGTCTGAGGAGGCCTTACAAATAGCTGTGAAAGGAAGAGAAGCGAAAAGCAAAGGAGAAAAGGAAAGATATAAACATCTGAATGCAGAGTTCCAAAGAATAGCAAGAAGAGATAAGAAAGCCTTCTTCAACGATCAATGCAAAGAAATAGAAGAAAACAACAGAATGGGAAGGACTAGAGATCTCTTCAAGAAAATCAGGGATACCAAAGGAACATTTCATGCAAAGATGGGCTCAATAAAGGACAGAAATGGTGTGGACCTAACAAAAGCATAAGATATTAAGAAGAGATGGCAAGAATACACAGAAGAACTGTACAAAAAAAGATCTTCACGACCCAGATAATCACGATGGTGTGCTCACTCACCTAGAGCCAGACATCCTGGAACGTGAAGTCAAGTGGGCCTTAGAAAGCATCACTACGAACAAAGCTAGTGGAGGTGATGGCATTCCAATTGATCTATTCCAAATCCTGAAAGATGATGCTGTGAAAGTGCTGCACTCAATATGCCAGCAAATTTGGAAAATTCAGCAGTGGCCACAGGACTGGAAAAGGTCAGTTTTCATTCCAATCCCAAAGAAAGGCAATGCCAAAGAATGCTCAAACTACCGCACAATTGCACTCATCTCACATGCTAGTAAAGTAATGCTCAAAATTCTCCAAGTCAGGCTTCAGTAATATGTGAACCGTGAACTTCCTGATGTTCAAGGTGGTTTTAGAAAAGGCAGAGGAACCAGAGATCAAATTGCCAACATCCGCTGGATCATCGAAAAAGCAAGAGAGTTCCAGAAAAACATCTATTTCTGCTTTATTGACTATGCCAAAGCCTTTGACTGTGTGGATCACAATAAATTGTGAAAATTCTGAAAGACATGGGCATACCAGACCACCTGACCTGCCTCTTGAGAAACCGGTATGCAGGTCAGGAAGCAACAGTTAGAACTGGCCATGGAACAACAGACTGGTTCCAAAAAGGAAAAGGAGTACGTCAAGGCTGTGTATTGTCACCCTGTTTATTTAACTTATATGCAGAGCATATCATGATAAATGCTGGACTGGAAGAAACACAAGCTGGAATCAAGATTGCTGGGAGAAATATCAATAACCTCAGATATGCAGATGACACCACCCTTAGGGCAGAAAGTGAAGAGGAACTAAAAAGCCTCTTGATGAAAGTGAAAAGAGGAGAGTGAAAAAGTTGGCTTACAGCTCAACATTCAGAAAATGAAGATCATGGCATCTGGTCCCATCACTTCATGGCAAATAGATGGGGAAACAGTGGAAACAGTGTCAGACTTTATTTTTCTGGGCTCCAAAATCACTACAGATGGTGACTGCAGCCATGAAATTAAAAGACGCTTACTCCTTGAAAGGAAAGTTATGACCAACCTAGATAGCATATTCAAAAGCAGAGACATTACTTTGCCAACAAAGGTTCGTCTAGTCAAGGCTATGGTTTTTCCTGTGGTCAAGTATGGATGTGAGAATTGGACTGTGAAGAAAGCTGAGCACCGAAGAATTGATGGTTTTGAACTGTGGTGTTGGAGAAGACTCTTGAGAGTCCCTTGGACTGCAAGGACATCCAACCAGTCCATTCTGAAGGAGAATAGCCCTGGGATTTCTTTGGAAGGAATGATGCTAAAGCTGAAAATCCAGTACTTTGGCCACCTCATGCGAAGAGTTGACTCATTGGAAAAGACTCTGATGCTGGGAGGGATTGGGGGCAGGAGGAGAAGGGGACAACAGAGGATGAGATGGCTGGATGGCATCACTGAGTTGATGGACGTGAGTCTGAGTGAACTCCGGGAGTTGGTGATGGACAGGAGGCCTGGCGTGCTGGGATTCATGACGTCACAATGAGTCAAACACGACTGAGTGACTGATCTGATCTGATGCCCTTTCAGTGAGAAGCATAGCATACATCACTTCTAAGTCTTCTCAGAATAGTAATCCTGCAGGTATCATTTAAGACCTCTATCCAACATTTTTCTAACCCCAAATTACTAGGAAAATGAAGTTGAAGCTCCACACATCTCTGCACTTTACATTTTCCTCTCAGGTTTGTGCATTATGGTGATTTTGACACATGTCACACAAGAAAAACCACAAATTCCATAATTACGGTTTTTCACTTAAGAAGATACAGTAATAATAACAGTGGAAATTCAGATTAAAAGAAGAAAAATTGTTCTAAAAGAAGATGTCTATTTTTGTTTTGAAATTAAAATTATAAAAATATTCTCAACTTCCACTGTCAATAAATTTCCCTCTTCTGTTTTGAACTACTATAAATGAGTGAGCTGAAAAGGCTACAGGAGAATCATTAGTTACCTCTGGGACACTGTGCACTCTTACTGTGGAGCAACCCAAGACAAAAATTTCAATAAGCATGAGTTTGACTTATGATTTGGGTGAAAGGTAGAGTAACATATTGCTCTTGGATTTCCTACGCAGTATTTATCTTCTTCTAGCACCAGCCGTGTCAAAGACTTGACAGTGAAAGCAAACCAAAGTTTATTGCATACATAGGATACAGTTCACAAACCAGACAACACTGCTTAATAGGAGAATTTCTCAGCAGTTACTGAGGAAGGGCAACATTCAGTAATGATGAAAACAGGCCGTGTGTGTCAGCTGTACTATTGTGATTTTAAAATATTCTTCTACATTATAGTCTAGTACTCTATAACACAGAGAATTCTAACATGCCTCTCTTTTTCAGAGTTTTGTATTTTTCTTAGGATGTCATCGATCTGAGTCTATATTACCATTTAATTCAACAAACCCTCTGGGACCATAATGGGACCAAATGGGCAGCTCCAGGAGAAGGAAGAATGCCAACATTTTGAAAGGAATAGCATGTGTTTAATGTAGTTATTTCCTGGTGAGGGTTTGATTTTTCTAGGGGAAAGAAAAGCATTTTGAATCATATCATAGCTATGGTATTCAAATATACAAACTGAAGAATATCAGGAGTGTTTCTTAAGTTATAAATAAACTTGCAAATGTTGATTTAAGTATCTCACATTATTTCTCCTGTCTTCTGCCTTTGATTGTTGCGAAAAGGTTAAAACGTCAAAAATCACTGATCAAAAAATAAAAGTGGTAGTTCCTGAAAACTCTGGGGGGAAAAAAATGCAGCAAAAACTTACTGATTTACGATTGTATAAAACCACAAACCATGACTGAAAGTCGCTCAGTCGTGTCCAACTCTTTGCAACCCCATGGTCTATACAATCCATGGAATTCTCCAGGCCAGAATCCTGGACTGGGTAGCCTTTTCCTTCTCCAGGGGATCTTCCCAACCCAGGGATCGAACCTAGGTCTCCCGCATTGCAGGCAGATTCTTTGCCAGCTGAGCCAGAAGGGAAGCCCATAAAACCACAAGTTTGCATCAAAATTATAACTGAGGTAGAACTGACCTTCCATTGACCTTTCCAGAAAGCTAACTGGACTCACATGAAGTAGCACAGCTGATAAATGAAAGAGCTCTCATTGGAACCTATGTCTCTTCCACTTCAGTGGTTTTTTTTTTTTTTCCTTCATCCAGTGTGTTTTCATTGTTTCTCTCTCTATGTTATATACTGTGCTCTGTGATGGAAATAAAGTGTTGAACAAAAACTATATCACAGTTTCTTCCTTCATAACTTAATCAGTAGTTAATCAGGTAACCTACACAAATGAAAATTACCAAATGTAAACTACAAATTGTTTCTCAGAGATGGTCAAGGTATAAAAACACAGAATAGGCAGCTGATCCACTGGCGTAAAGAAGAGAGGAGAGGTAAGGAGGCTTCTCCAAGGAAGAAAGCATTGAGCTAAAATGGTAATGAATTATGGATGAGATGAGACAGTGAATTGGGTTGGTGTTACACAAAATACCATCTGGTTTTATTTTTTAGGAACACTTGGGGGGGGAAATTGTTTTTCTTTGGCTACTACCAAGGGTGAGTCATTTCTTTATTTCATAATTATTTTCTGGGACAAACATCCTCTGAGATGGCCCTGACTGTCCATACTTCCTATAATTCAGGCCACTGTGTGGTCCCTCTTCCTTGAGCATGGGAAGAATCTGTGACTTGCTTCTAACCAAGAGAATAGACAAAGGTGAAGGGATTTCACTAAGGTGACAGTGTTGCATTAAGACTGTAACTTAATATCTTGCTAGCATATTTCCCATTGTCTCTCTCCCTATTGGCTTTGGTAAATTAAGCTGCCTTGTAAGCTACAACATGCACTCTCTAGATGGAGAAGACCACATGGCATGAAACTGCTGGCAAAACCAGCAAGGAACTGCACCTCTCTCTCTGACCACCTGCCAGGAATTAAATTCTGACAATCGTGTGAACTTGGAGGCAGATCCTTCCCTGCTTGGGCCTTGAGATGAGACAGAACCCTGATTTGTTGACTGTAGCCATGAGTAGGGCACCCCATTAGGCCTTACCCAGACTGTTGACCCACAGGACATGTGAGATAATAAAATATGTATGGTTTTAAGCCACTAGGTTTGTGGTAATTTTTTACACATCAATAGATAACTAGTCTATTGCCCTTTTGAGTTGTTTCAGACTGTTTGAAGTATCTTCTTTTTGACATGGCATTAAGTCCTCTAACATTTTATAAAAATTTCCTAGAAGATTAAATATTGTGAAATTATTTAGATCATCATTTACTTCTTAATATATACTGTCAAAAAGTCTTTTAAAGTTGAAAATTTGGAAGTATCAATACATGATCCATTTAGGAAATATATAAAGGAAGATATTCTATCATTATTTTTCTGTAATGTCATACTGTAGTCTAAAAAGTATTAGGTTGAAAACTAGACCAAGAGAGATTTAAATTACTAATTTCAGTACTGAATGTGTTAATGATCCACCTGAGTATGAATTCCAGTCCATCACATACTAGCCATATGAACTTGAATAAACTACTTTACTTGTGTAAGGTTCAGTGGAAATAATAATTGTAACCACCAAATTATTGTGAAAAAAATGAGGTATTGTATGCAAAGTACACTGGCACAATTGTCAAAAAATTATAAATGCCTTTTGTTCATTTATATAAACTATGCAGTCAAGTATTTTATAATCTAATAACACATTACAGTCTCATTTCACTTTTTGAAATTTTAGATAAGAGTGAGAAATATTTTAAAATATAATTAAATCTTTCTGCTGGCTCGAAAAAAATTTAGAGCAATTTTTAGTGATTTGAGTCATGGATTAAGATTTTTGCTACTTCAGATAACAGTCATTAGGACTGTTTTATTAATAGTTTCACAGGGCTCACCAGTCTTAATCCATTTAATCTTTTTTATGTAGTCCTCAATCTTGTATTTTTTCCTTCTTACCTAGTGTTTTTACTGAGTTAAGAAGTACTCTGCAAGGCCGTATTACCAAATTCACAAATTTTTAAGAATATTAAAAGTGTATGGTTATTAAATGGTAAAATTATAGACTTCTGTTTGACAATAAACCAAGCTGTTTCCAACATTTACAGAATAAAGACACTACAGGACTTGAGTAATAGTAGGTAATTAAATACTATTTAGTAGTTATTAACACATCAGTATGCTTTTACATTTAATATCTATTTCAAGTTTCTTTCAGAAATATGAGAATCCAACAGTCTTCTAAGAAACTGAAAAGTGGGAGAATATTGGCAATGTTAATAGACCAAAGATGAATTACTTTAAAATTATTTGCACTAAAGCAGTGTTTTAACTTCACTCACAGCTTCATAACTCATGTTTCTACCCTTAAAGATGGTTAATAGTAACATCAACAAAAAATTAAGAACATGTTCTCAAACCTTGTTAATAAAAATCCAATTTAAAGCTTTTTTAAAAAGGAGGAAAAGCTACATGGAATTTTGGATGGTGGGTTTATTTTATTAGGACATTCTGTTAGTCCTTAGCCAATACAACATATGTTTTATTATCATGCATAAATACAGATTTTTTCAACTGTCCTACCAAGATGGGCAAATGACTAAAATTTAGGTGGTTTTCAAAAGAAAAATGTTGCTGATTTAGTTTTGTTTTCTGCTTTAAAAGAGCTAGGTATCATCTATTAAATATACATTATATATTTCCAGCCACATATTACATGCTCTGTGAAATTACTGCTGCTATTATAGTCCCATTTTACATAGCATAATAAATCTTCATAAAACTGGGCATTTATCATTCTTTTAAAAATCAAAATTTATCAAATTTTAAGTGCAGAGAGAAGATTCTTAATTATGTAAGACAATGTAAAGATATGAAAGAATGGTATATATCAATGGTTAATCAAAGAAAAATTCTGATTTTGTAATACAGAACTTTAAATAATACCTTTCTAATACAAGAAATCATTGCAACCAACCTGCCCCTTGCACTGTTTAACATAAAAAAGGAAATACAATTTTCATGCATGTGTAAACTATATTAGATTAGGAATCTACAAAAGAGAAGCTGAATGATAGTTTTGAAGTACTGAATATGTTAATGGTCCACCTGAGTATGAATTCCAGTCCTTCACATACTAGCCATATGAGCTTGAATAAACTACTTGTGTAAGTTTTAGTGCAAATAATAATTGTAACTAATTCATAGAATTATTGTGAAAAAATAAGATATTGTCTACAAAGTAGAGGTTTGAGTTAGTGTCAGGCCCTCTTATTAGAAGGAAGTTCATGAAGAAGCCATTCTCTGTAACATAAAATATTAGTTATATACACACTTCTAGATTATCTCAAGAGAATACATATCTCAGATCATTCATAATATAGCCCCAGAAGAGTACAGTATCATTTGGAACAAATAATTTTAATCTGAACATTGATCAGGTTAGCAGAGAAACCTGTTTTGATCTCTGTCAGCCTTTTGGATAACAAAGAATAGGATTCTCTTACAGAGAATTGGTACTCCCTGTCAGTTCCCTGGACAGGAAACTGGAGGTGAGATGGTCCTTGGATCTGAAATTTGAGTAGTCTACTTGGCTTCAAGGGTACTCCCAGATTATGGGGTTCATGTGCACCTGGTCACAAGGAGGTAGGTCAGCTAAAAAGGGATGTTGAAAGGCTGACGTGTCCTCAGAGACCCCTGAGCTTTGTTCCAGCAAGAGGCCACTGTGCCAGGATGCTCATATCACTACAGTTTCTCTGTGAGGCCTGTCTTGACTACCCTATCTAAAATAGCATGACCATTCCACCTAGTTCCCTTTCATTATCTACTGATACCTTTAGCTGCTATCATAATCACACATACTACTTATGTATCTCATTTATTGTTTGTCTTCAGGCTACAAGGTAAGCTCATAAAGATAAGATTTTTGTCTGTTTCATGTGCATCGACATCCCCAGGACCTAGAAGAAAGCCTGGTGTATATTAAATAATGAATGTTATGTGAATGCGTGAATGAACTATTACTTTTAAGTCAGATGAACTATTTCTATATGACTCTTTATTTTCTTTATAAGATTTCCTTTAAATAATTTAAGGTTAATGTACAGACTAAGGTTGTAAAGTGATTCTTCCTTTATTGTTAAATTTAGAGGGTCTGGACTTGATTTTTTAGTGGACTAACTGCAAAGAAATGACCTCTCAATCAAATGCCAAGAAATCTTCTACTTTAAAAAATAAAAAATTCCCAAAATCAATCAACATTTGAGTGACAGATATATGAAAAGGTTGGTCACAGAAAGAGATAATGAACAGAACCCAGAAAACTCAAAATGAGGAAAATACACAAAGGTAAAACAGATCCTTACTAAAGAGAAACTATTATCACATCATTTTATAATTTAATATCTGTTACATATACTTAAGCTAACATGTATGTAAACATAAACTGTTTACATCACCTGTTATTCCCAGCAAATCATTGCACTGTCATCAAAAGTCCTACTTTAGGAAATCTTGCAGGTACACTTAACAACTTCATATCTTGATTGGTTAGGTCCTCACATTCTAGTATAGTCCAGATTGTGGTGCTAAGAGTTTTCAAAATGAAGTCTATCACAACCCTAACAGAATTCTACTTTACCAAAATATATTCTTTTCTAGGTGTGAAATTATATTCACTAATTTAGACAGGAAGGAGTTAGTTAAAACCATAGAGAATCCATCTGGGAATTCTTAGACATTTGTTGTAGCTTAGGAGACACAACTTAAGATTTTTCTGCTTTATTTCTTCAATCTAGCCTCATGCAATCATAAAAAACCCACAGATCTGTCTTAGATATCTATGAGTTTGAAGTAAAAAAATTATCATTTTAAAATTTTATTTTACATGTAATGGCCATAGTTATATACAGATATTCACCTCCTGATTCTTGCACTTTCATTCATTGTAAAAGATCTTCAGTATGATTGTGACATAAGACCAGACACCCCAAAGTTATGCTGCACCCACATCTGCATTCTATTAATTTGTTTTAAATAAAAGCTTTAAACACTTACATTCTTTTTAAGAATCCAACTCTACTGAGGAAAAAAATGACCTCTTTGTACTGACTTAGTGAAAGACTACAGAAAAGAAGTAGTAAATAAATTATCTTAAACTGTATATATATCCTCTAGTGTGCTTCAAAATAGGTCCCCAAAAGAACCCTGCTATTGTCTAACTGGGTAATGCAACATATGAGCAAGATGATGTCATTAAGTAGCATTAACTGAACTCAGAGTGAAAGTGAAGTCACTCAGTCATGTCTGACTCTTTGCGACCCCGTGGACTGTAGCCTACCAAGCTCCTCTGTCCATGGGGTTCTTCAGGCAAGAATACTGGAGTGGGTTGCCATTTCCTTTTCAGAGTAGGGGCACTTTAATGAAGACGAGATTTGCTCATGAAAAGATGATTTTTAGAAATGAAAAAAAGTGAAGTGACCATCTGTATAAAAACACACCTCATTTTTTATAATCATCTTGACATTGCAGGAAAAGTTATTTTATAATGTATTTTCTCAGTAAATAAAACTTTGTTGAATACACTACTGCTCTATATCACTTTTTCCAAATGAAAAGCAAGGCAAGTTATATATTCCTTTTGATTGCTTTGTGGGACATAAAAGTGGGGTTTATGTTTTGTAAATCTGAATGTGTTCATTAACCAATCGATTCTTGAAATAAAATGCCATTTAAAAGAATTATGAAGCCTCTAAGTAGACATGTCAGGTTATGCATTACCAACAACAAAAGAAAATCTACTGTGAACTCTCAAACTGTTACTCAAAGAATCCAGTAGATGGAAGCCTTTCCCTTTTAAAACTCAAACTGCTTCCAGAGCATGCAGTTTGGATTTGCCATTCCTGCTGAAAGAGTAGCTGGAAATAGCTGGGGAAAAAAACACTTGCTCTCCTGAGAGCATATCAGAAAGACCACAATTTACCTGTTTTGTAAGTGGTTTGAAAATTGCATTATCAAAGTCAAGTTGTTTTGACCCCTATGAGGTGAACGAGAAAGGAAAGAATAAATAAATTGTTGACCCCTGAAGCCAGGCTCTCGGTGGTTGCAATTTTGTCTGTCTTCCTGCATTACTGTCCACATTCTTGTTGCCCTTTCTCAGTGACACATTCCTTAGGCTAGTGGTTACATCTGTTTCCTTACATTAGAGTTCTTTGGAGCAATCATCAGATAAGCAGAAAAAGACATTCTGAATTAGGCTTTGAGGAATGAGCAAAGGATTCTCCTGAAGGGTGAGGCTCACTTGCATGGCCGCCCTCTTTATGGCCTCTTTCTTTCCCTTGTGTTTCAGATGGTAAAGAATCTGCTTGCTGTGCAGGAGACCTGGGTTCAATTCCTGGGTTGGGAAGATCCCATGAAGAGAATGGCTACCCACTCCAGTATTCCTGCCTGGAAAATCCCATGGACAGAGGAACCTGGTGGGCTACAGTTCATGGGGTCTCAAAGAATCGGACATGACTGAGTGACTAACACTTTCACTTTTCTGCCTCTTAAACGGTCACCTCTGCCTTCTTTCCAGATTCCTGAGCATTATCTCTGAGAACATCCATAGATTATCCTTACACTTGACTGTCCAGGGAATGAATGATTGTATTCTAAAGAACTGATCAGATTTAATCATTAAGTGAATTAAATCAAGATTAGTCTATTAGATTGGTTATTTAGTTCTCTGTCTCTTTGAAAGATGGGCTTCACAGGTGACTTAGTGGTAAAAGAATCTGCCTGCCTCTGCAGGAGCCACAGGAGATGGGGGTTTGATCCCTGGGTAGGTAAGTCCCCTGGAGGAGGAAATGGCAACCCACTCCAGTATTCTTGCCAATAATCCCATGGACAGGAGACCCTGGCAGGCTACAGTCCATGGGGTTTCAAAGACTCAGATGTGACTGAGCATGCACATCTGCTCTTTGAAAGAGAATAAAAGCTAGGGCAGTTTAAAAAATATGGGTTTAGGGCATTCCCATTTATAGTCTGAGTATTTTTTTACAGTTCAAATCTCAATATGGAATTTGGCATAAAAGAACACAATTTTCTTTAATTCTAAAAGATGCAATGGGATGGTGTTCTCATTTTTATAAATTGAAGCAATGAAACTGTGGCAGTCTGTGCAAGGGCAGGGCAGCCAGGATATTGACATCAACAGCACCCTCTGTTCACTGAATTGCATTACAATTAAGTACTGGGTCCTCCACTTGTGTTTGTTAACTCAGTTTTGACATTTACAGTTAAGCTTTAATTTAGTGCCTTATCTTTGGTAATGGCTTCTAACAGCTTTAACTGCTCATCACTTTTCCTTGTACTAATAAGCAAGTCATCAGTTCATGTCTCACTGAAAACTGATTTAACCATCTCCTATATACATTTAAGGACAGAAAGGCAATAAATATACTGAATTAAGACTTGAAAAGCAACAACTATAACAACTTCCCTGTGTTAATAGTATGTAAGTGTTCTTTCTTTAGCAGGAAGACATCTGGGTAAACTATTTGGTTGTTGTTTGCCCAATACTGGGGCTTCACCATGTATCTAGATGGTTCATGACAATACAGTTAAATATTATTCCAATTTGCAAAATGGAGGATTTCATCTAGCAGAGCCTAAATTTCTGTCCTGCACAAGTACTAAGGAAGAAGGAAAGAGGAAAAGTGGGGAGGAGGCCAGAAATGAAGATAATACTCTGATATAATTGGTGAACTGTCTCAGCCGACAAGTTGGGAGGAGCAACTCACAAAAAGTTTCGAGGAGCTGGAAATGGCAACCCACTCCAGTGTTCTTGCCTGGAGAATCCCAGGGATGGCAGAGCCTGGTGAGCTGCCGTCTCTGGGGTCGCACAGAGTCGGACACGACTGAAGCGACTTAGCAGCAGCAGCAGCAGCTTAAGTGGACACTGCTATAACCCCACTACTTAAGAGACCAAAAATGGCACTCGGGTGTATGAAATCTGACTTAAACAAAACAACTGATACATAAATCACACAGGGCTCTGAATATCTTTGTTCTTACTCACACTCCATTTATAAATCCTTAAAAGTCATCAAAGCAATGCTCCTACCACACTTGTAAACCACTACTACAAGGCCAAAGTGAGATTTATACCGAAGATGGAAAAGCATTTGATGTTACCACTCTTGTGTTCAAAACTAATTTTGTGTCTTTGACTCAGCTCTTTTGTAAGAAAAAGCAAGCTTTAAAAAATTAAATTGAAAAATTTAAACACAGGATGCTTGTTTATTTTAAAAGCAGGTATTTCTTGTTTTTTTGATGGCAGTCTTTCCGACAGGTGTGAGACATTATCTCATTGTGATTTTGATTTGTATTTCCCTGATGATTAGTTGAATCTTTTCATGTGCCTGTTGGCCATATCTGGTATGCTTCTCTGGGGAAATGTCTATCTAGGTTTTCTGCTCATATTTTGATAGGGTTATTTACTTTTTGATATTAAGCTGTATGAGCTACTTGTATGTTTTAGAAGTTAAGCTTTTGTTGGTCACACTATTTGTAAATATTTTCTCCCAGTCTGTAGACTGTATTTTTGTGTACCGTTTCCATTGCTGTGCAAAAACTTCTAAGTTTAATTAGGTCCTGTTTATTTATTTTTCCTTTTGCTGCCCCTCCTTGAGGATACAGACTATAAAATTATTGCTAAGACAGATGTCAAAAAGCATACTGCTTATGTTTTCTTCTAGGTGTTTTACGGTTTCTTACACTTAAGTCTTTCATCCATTTTGATTTTATGCATGTATACAGTATAAGAAAATGTTCTAGTTTCATTCTTTTACAGGTAGCTGTCCAGTTTCCGCAACACTAATCATTGAAGAGACTGTCTTTCCCCCAGTATGTATTATTGAATCCTTTGTCATAGACTAATCAACCACATATGTAGGTTTATTTCTGGACTCCCTGTTTTGTTCCATCGATCTATGTGTCTGCTTTCATCCCTATATAACACTTCTTTGATTACTGTAACTTGAACCGTAGTACACTGTTGCTGGGAATGTAAATTGTGCAGACACTATGGAAATCAGTATGAAGGACCCTCAAAAAATTAAAACTAGAACTATCACATGATCCAGGAATTCTACCTCTGGGTATTTATCTGAAGAAAATGAAAACACTTATACGAAAAAATATGTACCCCTGTGTTCACTGCAGCATTATTTACAACAGCCATAATATGGAAGAAACCTAAGTGCCCACTGACAGATGAATATATAAAGAAGATGTGGTGTGTGTACACACACACACACACACATATATATACAACAGAATACTGCTCAGCCATAAAAAAGAATGAAATCTTGCCATTTGTGACAACATGGAAAGAACTGAAGGATATCATGCCTAGTGAAATAAGTCAGACATAGAAAGGAAAATACCATGTATTTTCACTTACATATGGAAAATAAAAACAAAACAAAAAATATAATAAAACAGAAAGAGACTCAGATACAGAGAACAAACTAATAGTTATCAGAGGAAAAAGAGGTGGGAAGAAGCACAAAATAAATGAAAAGGATTAAGAGGTACAGAATACCAGTTATGAATAAGCAATAGGATGTAATATACCATACAGGGGATACAGTCAATATTTTATAATAACTTTGTATGGTATGTTTTCTATAAAAATATCAAATCACTACATTGTATACCTGAAACTAACATAATATTGTAAGTCAACTGTACTTCAATAAATAAAATACAAAATAGGTATTGTTTTTATATAAGATTTTGAAGAAAAATAAATCTAATGAGGAAGCTCTGTTCTATCTCTTATTATCTTTGTGATCTTCAACAAGGAATATGACTTTTGGGACATTATTTTTTAGTAAATTGGGAGGAAGTAACTGGATTAAATGATTTTTATAATACCATTTAGGCTTTGAATTATACAGATGTAGATAGAATCAAAGAAAGGGGCAGAAATATTCTGGTGTTATTCAGATTCAAGTCTCAATTTAAATTGTGAGGACTTACATATAATACAACTTCAATTTTGTCATGTCATTCCTGTGTTTAGTTTGACTACTAAAATAGCTAATTCAATGATTTTTTCCCTTTTTAATTAGTATGTTTTCTCATGTATTATGCCAGATGTCTTAGTCTCAGCACTAGCATCTGGTAATAAATTATAATTGGTGAAGCTCTATCATAAACTGAGGAATTCTTTTTGCACAGTATTCATTTTTCATAATGTTTTCATGGCGCTAATTGATTTTGGCATTAAAATACTTTTTAAAACTAAATGTTTTGACTTTTTAAAACTAAAATTCAATTTTAGTTTATCTTAGTTCCTAGAAATAGTATTCTTTAAAAAAGCTCTAAGATATTTTTAGACATATATTAATGTTTATATGAACGATAGACTCTTTTATTTTAACATTGAAAAGGAATAAAACGTGTGACTCTTTATAACATTTTTATGATTTGATTCCACTTATAAAAGTCATTACCTTTTTTTAACATGGAGAAATGTATATTCATTGTGCCAAGTTTTAGTGGAATCTATGGAAAGAAAGGATATAAAGAAAATATACAGAAAAGAAAGAATGAAGTCATAATAATCAAGAATCCCACTACCCAAAGTGAACAAAATGAGAAATATTTTATCATATTTCTTTTTAGTATTTATCATCTATATGCTTTTCATCTAGCTGAAAATCTATGGTATTTTGCATTTTTGGTTTTATTTTATTTTGTTTCCAAGGAAATTTCCTAATAAAATACACTGTAAATATTTCAATGTCTGCATGATAATCTATCAAATATAACATCATTTAGATACTCAGATCCCTACTGTTGTCAGATCTTATCTTGAACATTATTACAAATGACACTGTGAAAAATACATTTGTGAATAGATATTTGCATGAATTTTGCAATAACCTCTTCTTAATAGGGCTTCAGAGGAGATGGTGAATTCTTCCATACCCCAAGATCTTGAGATGAAATTTCAAGATTATTAGTTTGAGCAAATTCTATTCTCCTCCCTAAACAAACCAAGTTATTGTGACAATAAAGCCTCACTCAATCTGATGACTCTTGGAAATTTTGAATCAAACCATCCAGTTTATATAAATCCAAGTAATTTTTTTATAAACTGAAAAAAGGCTTATTTGTTTTTTATAAAGCCATTAATCTTCAGAATCTTTACAAAGATGTCTGGACCAAAAAGTAGCCTATTGTATCTGCCAATTTTGATGAAAGCACCTCTTCTTTCCTAATTTATCAAATTTGATTTTAGCAAATGGATTTTCATTCTTGTTTTATGTGTTTGTCTGGGTGAAGTAGAAGCTCAAGCATATGCTCTTAAACTCTGAAAAACTTTGTACTGAATAAATTGTTCAGTCCTTTTTAACTAAGTATGGGATAGATGAATGTTTATGTTTTATACCCAGGCTCTTGATCATAAAGACCCCAAAAGATTAATGTTTCTATGGTAAATTAATATTTATCCAAAGAACTAATATGTATGAAAGCTATCTTTTAAAATTATTTTTTAAAAGATATTAAAATTTCAGACAGCTTTTAAAATTGCTTTTGAGAAAGCATTTTGTTTTTTAAATTAAGGACTTGTTTCATGCCTTTTCCCCACTCGGGATCAGACTAGAGCTACAAATCGAGTAAATGCATTCCTCCAGTGATAGGAATGAAAATATCTACTCCTGCTAAGAGAAGATAAGATACTTGAAATTATACAATTCCTGTCCCCTCTGGCCTCCTCAAGGACTTTGCTCTTGCTATTATTTATCTTTACCCTGAATCATCAATTTGTCCCTCTTTACTAGATCTTCTCATGAATACTTAAATATCCTCCAGTATTTCTGATTAAAAAATAGTCAAAACTAAAATAATAACAAAAACAAATACTTTCTTGCCACACTGTCAACTTTCTGCTCTCTCACACACACAAAAGAACAACTCCAAAAACATTTTTTGATAAAGGTAATTCACAGTGCTGGCAGCATATTAGAATTATCTGGGAATTCTTTAAAAATACTCACAGCTCCTAAAAATACTTCCAAGGTCCTCCATCTCCCTCCCAGAGGCTCTTTTATGATTGATTTGAGATTAGTCTGGTCTGAGATCAGGTACTGGAAATTTCTGGAGTTCAACAGGTGATTCTAAGGTGACTCGGTTTGAAAAATGGGTCTAGATTCTGTTTGCAATCCCACACTTCCCATTCCATCTTCAGTCTTCTCAGAAGATTTCCTACAATAGCACTGCACTGAAAGTAAGCAAGGTTAGTTGCCCACTAGCCCACTACCAAATATAATAGTCACTATTTGCCCTCACTTTATGTTCTCAGCAGCATTCCAGGCAAGTGATTATTCTCTTTCTGCCAGCTAATCTTTTCTTAGAGTCTACAAACCACACTTTTCTGGCCTTG
Source organism: Bos mutus (assembly GCF_027580195.1). NCBI lineage: Eukaryota > Metazoa > Chordata > Mammalia > Artiodactyla > Bovidae > Bos > Bos mutus. Next base: position 94,130,834 of record NC_091618.1, on the reverse strand, counting down.
TTTCTATCTTAACAACAGCCCTAGATTCTCTTTGGTGCCTCCTCTTAGGCTTGCCTTCAATGCATTGCTATGTCCTGAGATTAAATTCTGAGACTCTGTTTTAATCTAAACTTTCTCATAAGTAATCTCATTGAGTGCAATGGATTTAAACGCTATACATATGCAGGTGACACTCAAAGTGTTAACATTAATCTTAATAATGCAAGAATTGAGTCCAACTGTCTATTTGACACTTACACTTGAATACCTAGGAGGGACCTCAACATATCCAAGACAAAACTCCAGATTCAGCCCTCCCGAACCTGAAACTGATCTTTGTCCAATCTCTCCTTCTTAGCAAATGGCACCTCCAACCACCCAGTAGATCATAACTAAATTAATATAGAAAACTTTACTTTTGTTTTTCCTACTGCTCCTCTCCATCCAGTTACCAAACCCTGTTGACTACCCCTGTGACATATATTAATTCAGATCACTTACACCCTCCTTCTTACTGTGCCAGTTGAAGCTACCATCAGTTCTTTATGAAAGTAGCCTTCACACTGATTTTCTCGGTTATTCTCTTTCCTCTGTACTTTCAATATTCTACAGAGCCACCACAGTAATTTTTCAAAAATGTCAGTCAGACTTTAATATGCTTAACAAATCCTCCAATGAGTTCCCATCACTTAGGATAAAAGCAAACTTCTTAGAATAATCTAGAAGGCCCTACATGACCAAGTCCCTTTCTACCTCTCCACCTATGTTATATCAATCCCTCCCTCACTAATTATGCCTCACTAGCTGCTACAGGCTGATGACTCCCCCAATTCATAAGTTCACATTCTAACCTCAAATATGACTATCCTAAAGATGTCTGTGTTAGTCACTCAGTCATATCTGACTCATTGCGACCTCATGGACTGTAGCTTGCCAGGTTACTCTGTCCATGGGATTCTCCAGGCCAGACTACTGGAGTGGGCTGCCATTCCCTTCTCCAGGGGATATTTCTGACCCAGGGATCAAACCTGGGTCTTTTGCATTGCAAGCAGATTCTTTACGGACTGAGGTACCAGGGAAGCCTGTTCTGAAGATACAGCCTTTAGAATATCATTAATGTTAGGCAGGTCATTAATGTGTAGTCCTAATCCAATAGGGATTATAATCTTACAGATTTTATAAGAAGAGGAAGAGAGAGACAGAGGGGGAGAGCTCACCACGCACCCACAAAGAGGTTTAGAGCACACGGCAAGATGGCCGCTGCCACCAGCCGAGAGAAAAGGCCTCAGCATGGAAGCTATCTTGCTGACACCTTTATCTTAGAGCACTCAGCCTCTCGAACTGTGAGAAAATAAATTTCTGGTGTTTAAGCCACCCAGTCTATAGTTTTCTTTTATGGCAGACTGAGAAAACTAAGACAAATTCTATTATTTTTCCTCAGAAATATCAAACTCATCCTTATCTAAGGGTTTTGCACTTTGTCTCCTGCCATAAACATTCTCTCCCAGATTGCTGTATGGTGGCACCTATTCATTAGTTAAACACCACTTTCACTGAGAAGTCTTCTTGAACCATTCAACCAAAAGCAGCTATCTCCTCTAATTGCTCTTAACATTATTTTCTCAACAGCACTTTGTCTTTGAAACTGTCCTATTTATTTTCTTACTTGTAAATTATTCATCTACTCCAGTAAATTTGAACTCTATGAAAGCTGAAACTGTGTCTAGCCTGTTCACTAAATGCATCACTAGCATTTAAAACAATGTCTAGTATATAGTAGTAGCTTAATAGATAATTGTTGAATGAGTAAATATCTGGAGCACAAACCAAAAATTAATAAAGCCAAAAGGCCTTATTAAAAAGGAGACAAATTCCATGATCTGGAAAATATTCAAGTGATCTGAAAGAGCTATCTGAGGTATTGATACAGTGTTGGCAAAGGTGTAATAATTACACAGAGGTCATTGACTTTCTTTCCTGAGAGCTGGCACTGACTGGATACAAATTTTGTATAGTCCTTATATACTTGCTTTTTAAATAGTTTTCACAAATTGCAGGCATATATGTATTATGAATTCCTTTCACTTAAGGAAACTGAAACTCTTATCAGTGAACCTTAACCTAAGTTACTAGTAAGGAAGCAGGATTTAGCGTGGTCTGTTTAATAAGTGTGTGCTCTCTGAACAGTGCCAGGTCACCTCTCTCAAAGTCCCTTTTCGATACAACTAGACACAATATTATCTGAAAGAAACTCAGTCTCAAGCATTTAGGGTTCCCCAAGGAAACATTGGCCTTGGATAAATTAAATACAACTCTCAAGAAAGTAAACTTGGTGGCCTTTTAAAGTCTTCACCAGATATTCTACAATTCTAGAACACAATGGAACATTCACCTGATCAATTGAGTACTGATTCCAAACAGCAAGATCTGCCCTTAAATGGAAGTGAAAGAAAATGGTAGCCCTGTAGCATCTTGTTGTCCTCATCTCTTACTAGCTTCCAGAAAGTTGTGGGGAATTTCCTGGATGTTACACTGAAGTTATAATGAAAATAGGCGACGTTTATTGAGCATTTCTTCTGTCCCAAGCCCTGTTCCTATAATTGCATCATGTGTTACCTCTATTTTAGTAATGAGAAAACTGAGGTTCAGAGAAATCAACTAACTGTGAACCATCCAACAACAAAGGAATGAGGGAAACATGAGTCAAGATGACAAATCTGACTTCAGAGTTCTGGCTCCTGTAGCCTCCACTTTAGGCCAACTCAATCCATCTCCTTGACTCTGATTAGCAAAATACTGCAAAGTTAAAACTCAGTAAGTTTTTACTCCACAATGAAAACATGAAGTATTGTAATGTCAGGGAAATATCTGACTGAATGTCCTTCACAGAAGAATTTTTTTCACTCCACATGAGCAGGACCCATGATTCCTTAAGAAAAAGATAGGTCTGCACTGGTTAACCACTCACCCAGGGAGGGCTGTGCTAGTTTCTCAGTATTGGCAGGGATTTCTATGTTGTGACCGGCTTTTCTGAGCAAACTGGCTTTTTTTATCATCTAATCTCCTATGGAAACAAGCTCTTATTAAAAATATCAGACAAAAAATTCATGTAGGCTTCTTATCAAGAAGTAATAATATGCTGTGGTAGCAAATGTGTGAGATTTTTCATCAGAGCCAGAAATATTTTGTCACACATGTTATACAACTTATTACCCATTGAATTTTCTTGTAATCAAAATGAATTCATAAGAGACAGACACAAATAGTTCATTCTAGGAGGAAAAAAACCCAAACATCCACATTTCAAAATTCATTCTTTCCCCAAACTCAGTCTTCCCTATCTGTATTACTGGCCTTTTGACTACTACAAGCTACTATTTCTCATTTTTTATTCAACCACATTTCAGAAAATATTATGAGAAACTCTATTATCATACATTTTCATGCTTTACTATTGAACTTTCTTTTTATCCCCCAGTATTTCCATTTCCCATGACAGATGTTTTCATCCTTAAATGCTTTTGTTCCATAATTATTCTACTTTGAGCAATTTTTTATCCACACTTGTCATTTAAAAATGTTTCTGGATCATCTCTACCCTTTCTGCTCTTGCTTTATCAATAGAGAAAATGACAAGGTCCTAAAAACTCAGGCTTATTTTTTCATTAAAATAGAAGTTATAGCCTCTAGATTGTTTTGCAGTCAGGACTGACATTATTCATATTTGCAATAGAAATCAGAAAACTTTATTTTTCAAACTATGCAGGTTGGAAAAACAGTCAATTTCATTGTTATTTTTTACTCTTAAAATTATAAATAATGGAATTGCATATCAGGTTAAAAAAAAACAATGCTGACCTTTGGGTTCAAAGAGTAAACCTTCTTCACAATCTGCTGGTAACCAGCTAGTGTTATCAGGAAAGCTTACTAACTACTTGGTTGAGGACACAAGGAACCAGCTGTGTGTAACTAGTGGCTAACAGATTCATGCTTTCTGTTGGATGACTCATTTCTGGACCTTTTATCTACATTATCCGTTCCTTTCCTTAACTTTCTTTTAACTTCTTAAGATTTTTTTTTTTTTTTTTTTTTTTTTGGTGTGCAGCTTGTGGGATATTAGTTCCTCAGCCAGATATTGAACCTGAGCCTTTAGCAGTGAGCAGAGTCCTAACTACTGGACCACCAGGGAATTTCTGCTATTTTTCTATTTCTCTATTTCCAGGAACCACATTCAGATTCTGGGTGGAGAGGTTTGATATGGTTAATTTCCGTTTCTTTGCATCTATGAAGGTTCTTAAAGTCTTGAACTCCTTTGTTGCCTGCCAGTAAGCAGAATGCTCTTGCTTAGATTTGCATCACTGGTGTTTTATCTCTTCATTCATTTAAACCTCCCTTGTTTCAAAACCAGGAACTTTCCAAACTATTTAAAGCAAATTCTATTTCTACCCCATTGTGGAAATTTCAATTAAAAAACAAAGCTCATTTCTTCATTTTAATTGCCTTCAAACACTTTCTTTAATTGATTGATATGTTTCTCTTTGAATTGCAACATGTTGCCTTCCATTCTTTTAGGATTCTTTCTGTCTTTAATTTTCTTAATGTGTATTTTTAATGGTAACCTCTAAAAGTAGAGGTTACACCACTAATAAATAACAACAACAGCAATCGTTTATTAAGATTTCACTATGTTCCAACCTTTGTGGTGAAATCACCTTACTGGTTCATTTAATCTTTTCAAATCTTTGTGATAAAATTTTCTTAATTTTATATATAAAAAAGCTGAATATGAAAAGGCAATATTTCCTTCTGAAAGTAATATAACTAATAACTGATTGGAGTCTGATTCTAAAGGTGGATGTTCCGACCTGTACTCTTCACTACTTTATTATGAGTCCTCCAAAAATATAGTCATAAATTCTATTTGCAGACCAAATCAACTTTGGATTCTATTATGTAATTTGGTTATGGATACCCAGGATTTAAGAAAGATACCACAGTACCTATGGTACCTCGATAATTGAAGCTAAAAGATAGCAGCAATGAAATTCATTCTTCTCAGTTTCCAACAAGACATCAGGGAAAGAGTACTCCACACAATTTCTTTATTTACATCACCCATAATCCAAACTAATCAGTCCCCACATGCTTGCTTTCAATATTTGACCCAGTTTAGGGTTCCTGCACCTTTAGTGACATCTAGGAAGTGACTCACGTATGACTGTTTGACCTCAGTTTGGCCTTCCTTTTCTTGGGTAACTATTCTCTCCTCCTTTCCTCCCTGGTAACTTCCTTTCACACGTTGGTCACTGTTCACCCCAGTCTCTTTCCATCTGCCCTTGTTTGCTATGTCCTATGTTTCCATCTCCCTATGTCCTTTACAGATCACCGTGATTTGCCCCTGATAATTTTCACTTGATTAACCCTGCTCAGAAGTCTTGATATAACAAATTTTGAAAATTAGTATTGATTTGGAGCAGATTTGAATTTAACAGCTTAATTCATTGTACTTGTCATCCTGTTAGCCAAAAAGAAGAGATGTCAGTTCGTTTACCCAGTCTTCCTACAAGGTTCTGGTAGTCAGAATCATATTCCTGTTTTTAGTATATGAACCTAGAATGACTTTTGTCTGAAGCTATGCATGTATGACAGGCATGGGGTTCATGATTGAATTCTGTTATATATATATATATATATAATTTGTATATATATTTCTATAGAGAGAGACAGGCACACACACATATATACAAATTATTATGCAGTACTTTCTAAACTATATATTTAGATAAACACACAATTTTTGAAATCTTTTTTTTTTTTTTTTTTTAAGAAGGCAGGAGCCATACTTTCAAAAAATAAATATAATTAGTTCATTCTTGGTAACTGGGACACTTTTTGATGGGTAGGGAAGAAAAAAAATAAAGAAAAGACTAACCTTGGCTGTGATATGCTGCAAAATTCTTCCTAATGGCTTTGGCATAAATTAATGTTAAATGATGTATGTGCACACAATCAGGAAATATTTCATGTATTATTAATTAAGATTAATCACAGGAACACATCAACAGACTTTAGTTCTTGTTGATGTTATTTCTTAAGTACTCTAGTAGAAAGGATAAAAGCATTTGATGACTGTCTGTAGCACTGACTTTACAGTAATGGACATGGGTCTAGATCTCTTCACCAAGACTATACTAGATCAGTTTTCTCTAGAGAAAAATACTCATTCTTTCCATTGAAGACTTCCTTCAGAAGATTTGGGTACAAAAGGGGTTCCTTTTTATAGCGATAGTTCCCTCAGTGTAGTAAATAAGACTGTTTTGCCAGCCGATCAATCTAATTACACATATTGAGTGTCTAACAGGAAAGAACATGGGGATGGAATCCTAGGTCTATGGCTATTCCTACCTGTTCTGAGTAAAACCAGTGAGAATGTCAAGTCTTGGTCCATTTACAGGATGATCTTGTCACAGTAGTCCACATCACTTTATGAAACTGATTTTTGTACCCTCAACCTTAACTTTATTAGGAAAACTTATCCTTTCAAATTATTTGGTATGAGAGTCTTTATAGAGCACAAATGAGCCTGAAGGGACTTGGTGTGATACACATAGTGCTTTCTAACATAAGTTCAACATTTTTTGTTCTCTTTTCTAAATATTTTAAGCTTATACAGAGAACAATTTTTTTTTCTATTTTTAAATAATGTATAGTTGTGTTTTTGGGTTTGTTTAAATTGAAGGTTATAGAGGAAATGATTATATGAAAACTATTTGTTTATATCCAACAATTGATCGGATTATGTAAAGAACATGCCCATTCTTGTATTTCCAGAACCTAATATAATAACAAACTTGACAAAGGCATTTAGTGAATGGAGTAAATAGATAAATAGAGCTTCGATTAATTTACTGATTTTACCCACTCAAGAAGAAAAAAGCAGTAGACTAGGAAAATCACCCCAGCTGAATGGGATTCTATTTCTTATATGTAAAATAAGGGGCATTGAATTAAATAATCTAGGAGCTACAAAATTTCCACTTATATTTTTGCAGAAAATATAAAAATGAAAATGTACATAAAAAAGGTAAGATAATAATCCTTAATAGTCAGAAGAAAATGGATTAAAAGTTAATTTCTAAAACACATCATGAGAAAACATTTTAGGTGAGATCTGATTTCATTGGGCCCAAGGTAGTCTTTTCTAGGATATTACTTTGCTGTACTTTCTAATTGCTATCACACTATTCACATAGCCTTAGTGGAATTACTGGAAATGTTATGTTATCCCTTGAACCTTTAAGGCCACTCCTCCATAATCATCACATTTTGCTGATTTCCCACAGGAGAAGTGATATTGAAAAATATGTTAATGAATTATACAGTCAGGTTAAATGTCTTCTTGCTAACAAAGAGATTGTATTATTAATGCTCTCAGAACTGAGGTTAATTGAAAATTTATATTTTACTCAATGAGATAAAAAATTTAAATTACCTTTCTATAATTATGAGTTACAAATTATTTCTTTGTCTCTCAATGGAATATTGCTTGCTTACAAATAAGTATTCTGTTATCATTTGAATTCTGTAAAGATAGGAAACAGTTTCACACCTCTGTTTGCTCAATGTACTTTTCATTGTACTCCATTCAATACATAACCTGTGTGATTTTTAGCTTATGCTATTTGCAGCTCAAGGATAGTGAATTTTAAACGCTTTTCACATCAAAAAATAATTATTGAAAGGTAAATGATTGAGAGTATTTCACTTTTTAGACCCCCAGTTAGTTTTCTCTGATGGTTATAAAGGGATTGAAACTTTTATAGCAACCCACTGAGCAGTGCTCAAATGTGAATCCTTTGTAGATGGGATAAAGCATCTGGGTGATATTTTCAGATGAATAAAGACATTGACTTAAAAACACAATTGCATAAACATGATGTGTAAGGCACAGGTCTGCAGAGTCAATTCAACACTTCTATTTAACTGTAGTCTTTATCTTTTATATTTATTCTATAAGAGTTTCACATAAAAACTCCCTACAGACAAAGAATTTGCCCAACATTTAAATTTCAGGCTATAGACATAACCATTTCATTTCATCATGCTGCTCTTAGGTTTTTTTTTTCATATTTCAGAGTGCAGCTTAATTTTCTTTCATTATTATAATGGGTCAGAGTGTGCAGAACAGTGATGGCAGTGAAATTGCATTTTTAAGAAAAGGTTGTACAATTAGCTGATGGATGGATAGAACTATGGCTGGCAGAATCCTCACTAGGTCCATCACAGAAATCCATAAAATAAATGATCATTTACCCCCCACAAAAGATAAAACAAATGCCATAGACATAATTCAGAGTGCCGCTCCAAAGAAGCTGGAGGCAAGGCAACGTTTGAGAACATCTAAAGCATAACGGGAAGACAGGGATGAGGAAATAGTAATGATTCAAAATGGGCTGAACAGGTTGGACAAGCACACATCTGGCTTAGTAAGACTACTGGGTTTTTGACACAAAAGGATGACACAGCTAGAGAGTGTCAGAAAAAGAAAAACTGGATTCAGAAAACAGATCCATAATACTTGGCGAGAAAGCAAACAAATACAACAGAGAAACAAGCTTTGAATTCAGTTAAGCCTAAAAAATAGGGTTAAAGTGAAGTCAGACATCAAAATGAATACTGGACAATGACACTTTAAAAGCTGCATAATGGAATTTGGTACCCCATAAAACACACACAAATTTTGTGATTTACATATGTTACTGTGCTTCTACCACCCAACCCCACAGTACAAGGCGGTACAAGGAAGGACAATAAAGTTCTTATTTAGAGGTTGGAGATGGAATACAACAGGGGTGGAGGGAGGAGACCGTCAGGAAAATAGCACAAAACCCACAGCGGGCAGTGGAGTTAAATCCTGCTAGCTCAGTGATCTCCCAGCTTGATATTCCCAAACTGGGCCAAAACACAACTGTTGCCATCTAGCCAGCAATCTCCTATGGGGAAAAATCTGTTATAGGGAAACCTCAATTAATGCATTTAACATTTTTTAAGGACTTTAAAGGTTGACCAAAGCTAATTATTGAGCCAATAAAGTCTCCTCAGTCATGAAAATGAATATGGGGACAGGAATGGAATCTCTTTTTGAATGCAAAAGCTAGTTGGCTGCTGGTGGAGGATGTCTGAGAGGTGATTCATGCATTGCTAAGTGTAGCAGTTTTTGCTCCAGCACAAATCATCCTGGAATTAGTGCCTAAACCAGTAACCGATTGCTTGGCTCACAACTGTGAGACAGTAAGTAATCTCGCTGGGTTTAGCTGGGCTTTTCCCCTTCCTTTCTTTTCAGGTTCAAGTTCCCTCTTGTATTTGTGAGGAGCTGCTAGGTTGGTGGGGGCTGCTGGCTGATGATGATTTTGACTGTGGAGGCAGGGGGATAATAAGGCATCTCTCCATGTGTCTTTCAGAGAATCCAGTGGGCTAGAACTGGCTTCTCCTTGCATGGCAAGCCATCTCTTTTTCTGGAGGGAGAGAGGAAGTATTCAGTTCTCCTTAATTCTAAGTTCACAACTTACTCTATGTCACTTATGCCACAAAGGCAAAGTTATAAGACCAGTCTAGATTCAAGAGGTGGAAAATTAGATTGACTTTTGATGGGAAGGGAAGAATTTATGGTCATTTTTTTTTTTCCATCTCTCACAATGTATGTCAGAGTAGAAACTTCTAAGGACCACGCCAATCTTTTGTTTCTGTGAAAATCATGTGTCAGGTTTCTCTGTGGTCCCCCAGTTGTTTACCCATCCTCACTGCCTACTTTACTGCTTCTTTCCCGTTTCTGAAGTGATAGCCTAGTCAGTGTCAATTCCACGTGACTGGGCTTTTACCTTGAACCGCAAATAACTACATGGAATTTGGCAGTTAAGGAAATGTAACCATAAGAAATGGATCTAATTAGTTTTCCAAAAATAAATGGAGCCTTAGGGGGAGTACCAAAAGCTAAACTGTGAAGTCTTAGTAAAGTGAGAACTAAACTCAGGCCTGAGGTGTCACTACCCAAGGCTGAGGTGAGTAATGTTGATAAAGAGTCAGGTTTCAGGCTAAGAAATTAAGTGGATGTTGTTATTCTACTAATCAATACAGTATCATAATAATAATAAAGTGAATTTGTTAAGCAGTCACTCTGTGGCAAAAAGTAATCCAATCACTTTATATTCATTCTGAAGGCAATCTTGTAAGGAGGCACTTTAAAAAAATTTTTTTTTTAATTAGTCAATTTATTTTATTTTATTTATTTTTTTTTGGCATTTTATTTTATTTTATTTTGAATTTTATTTTTTTTTTTTTATTTATTTTTTTAAATTTTATTTTATTTTTAAACTTTACATAATTGTATTAGTTTTGCCAAATATCAAAATGAATCCACCACAGGTATACATGTGTTCCCCATCCTGAACCCTCCTCCCTCCTCCCTCCCATACCATCCCTCTGGGTCATCCCAGTGCACTAGCCCCAAGCATCCAGCATCGCATCGAACATGGACTGGCAACTCGTTTCATACATGATATTTTACATGTTTCAATGCCATTCTCCCAAATCTTCCCACCTCTCCCTCTCCCGCAGAGTCCATAAGTCTGTTCTATACATCAGTGTCTCTTTTGCTGTCTCGCACACAGGGTTATTGTTACCATCTTTCTAAATTCCATATATATGCGTTAGTATACTGTATTGGTGTTTTTTTCTTTCTGGCTTACTTCACTCTGTATAATAGGCTCCAGTTTCATCCACCTCATTAGAACTGATTCAAATGTATTCTTTTTAATGGCTGAGTAATACTCCATTGTGTATATGTACCACGGCTTTCTTATCCATTCATCTGCTGATGGACATCTAGGTTGCTTCTATGTCCTGGCTATTATAAACAGTGTTGCGATGAACATTGGGGTACACGTGTCTCTTTCCCTTCTGGTTTCCTCAGTGTGTATGCCCAGCAGTGGGATTGCTGGATCATAAGGCAGTTCTATTTCCAGTTTTTGAAGGAATCTCCACACTGTTCTCCATAGTGGCTGTACTAGTTTGCATTCCCACCAACAGTGTAAGAGGGTTCCCTTTTTCCACACCCTCTCCAGCATTTATTATTTGTAGACTTTTGGATCACAGCCATTCTGACTGGTGTGAAATGGTACCTCATAGTAGTTTTGATTTGCATTTCTCTGATAATGAGTGATGTTGAGCATCTTTTCATGTGTTTGTTATAATTTCTTTACAATATTGTGGTGGTTTTTGCCATACATCTACATGAATCACCCTCAGGTGCACATATGTCTCCCCATATTGAACTCCCCTCCCACCTCCCTTCCCATTCCCTCCCCCTAGTTGTTCCAGAGGACCAGCTTTGAGTGCCCTGCTTCATGCATCAAACTTGCACTGGGTGACCTATTTTACATATGGTAATATACATGTTCCAATGCTATTCTCTCAAATCATCCCACCCTCCCCTTCTCCCACATAGTCCAAAAGGCTTCTCTTTACATCTGTGTCTCTTTTGCTGCCTTGCATTTAGGATCACGGTTACCATTTTTCTAAATTCAACATGTAGGCACTTTTCAAATCCTATTTTATACAAGAGAAATTTGAGAATTAGAGTGCCTGATACTGTAGCAAAATAAAAACATTAACATAGCTGGTAAGCATCAGAGCTAGGATTTGAACCCAAGACAGTCTGACTTCAAGTATTCTGTTCTGAGCCAAATTTTCAAAATAAATATTAGAGACCATCTAATTACATTGCAACTGGACAACTCACAAGCTGGAATCAAGATTGCTGGGATAAATATCAATAACCTCAGATATGCAGATGACACCACCCTTATGGCAGAGCAAAGAGGAACTAAAGAGCTTATTGATGAAGGTGAAAGAGGAGAGTGAAAAAGCTGACTTAAAAGACAGCATTCAAAAACGAAGATCATGGCATCTGGACCCATCGCTTCATGGCAAATAGATGGGGAAACAATGGAAACAGTGTCAGACTTTATTTTTCTGGGCTCCAAAATCACTGCAGATGGTGACTGCAGCCATGAAATTAAAAGACGCTTGCTCCTTGAAAGAAAAGCTATGATGAATCTAGCCAAGTAAGCCTAGTGGCTTAGTGGTAAAGAATCCACATATAATGCAGGAGACAATGGTTTGATCCCAAGGAGAAAGAAATGGGTACCAACTTCAGTATTCTTGCCTGGGAAATTCCACGGACAGAGGAGTCTGGAGGGCTGCAGTCCATGGTGTCACAGACAGTTGGACTCAACTGAGTGAGTATGCAGTACCATGCTCCTTGGAAGAAAGGCTATGACAAACCTAGACAGTGAATTAAAAGCAGAGACATTACTTTGCCAACAAAGGTCCATATAGTCAAAGCTATGGTTTTTCCAATAGTTGTGTACAGATGTGAGAATTGGACCATAAAAAAAGCTGAGCACTGAAGAATTTATGCTTTCAAACTGTGGTGCTAGAGAAAACTCTTGAGAGTCCCCTGGACAACAAGGAGATCAAGCCAGTCAATCCTAAAGGAAATCAACCCTGAATATTTATTGGAAGGACTGGTATGGAAGCTGAAGCTCCAATACTTTGGCCACCTGATACAAAGACCTGATCACTGGAAAAGACCCTGATGCTGGGAAAGATTGAAGGCAGGACGAGAAGAGGGCAACAGAGGATGAGATGGTTGGACAGCATCATCGCCTCAATGGACATGAGTTTGAGCAAACTCCAGGAGATAGGAAAGGACAGGGAAGCCTGGCAAGCTGCAGTCCGTGGGGTTGCAAAGAGTCAAACATGACTGAACAACTGAACAACAACAGTTACATTTCAAAGGGGTAAACAACTTAAGCAAAAATTACTTACTTGACCAGTGTCAGATATGGAAGTATATCTAATTAAGCTTATACACACATCAACCTGGGAAGGAACATTTATACCATAAATATATGTAAACTGTATATAAATATATTAAGTCTATGGATCTACAAATATGCTTACTCTTTGTCATACCTGGAAGTGTTGATCATATTCTGCTCAATAAAATATTCCTCAAAATTAACTAATCAGAGATATATAAATAACTTTAAGTCTGAAAAATACACAGGGAAACAGGTTATCTATTCAGGAATCCTCTAGCCTTCTTTTCCCATGAATCATTCCACATTCTAATTACTTATATAACCCACCCTTCCAAATTTTGCATTATATACTTTTTAAATTCCCTAGCTTTTCACCAATCTCATCTTCACCCTGCTATACCAGTCCTCCAAAGTATGATTCATCTTTATGACCCAACTTAAATGCTGTGACCCTCCTTGGCTGGATTAATATCACACCTTCTCTGAGTTCTTGGGAAATTGTATTCATACATCTTACAAAGAGTTTATATGGCCTAATCGTTATGACCCCACACTAAAGTGTGGGTTCCTTGAAAGCAGGAGCTCTGCTTATTGTTTCTTTAAATCCTGGATGTGCAGCACACTACATGTCTTTTTTAAGTATATATTTTGTACCAAGTAGTGTGTTTTATTGAGCATACAAACTATATACTTATTGAGTAGTCTCATTTATGAAAATGGACTTTGGCAGGAGACATCTTTCCACACATAGGTACACTGTTCCAAATCATTTTCAAATGGACATGGGCTCATAAGCACAGCTCATCTGATGAGCACATCAGAAAACCAAAAGCTCACAATCATTTTAGAATGTATTTCGCTTTTGTGTCAAAGCAGTCCACTATACTGGGCTATAAACCCTGTTACTGCATACCATTTAACACCTTCCTCCCCTGCATATCTTTTCCAAACCTCCAAATCAAATCCCTTATGATTATACAGTGGAAGTGAGAAATAGATTTAAGGGCCTGGATCTGATAGATAGAGTGCCTGATGAACTATGGAGTGAGGTTCATGACATTGTACAGGAGACAGGGATCAAGACCATCCCCATGGAAAAGAAATGCAAAAAAGCAACATGGCTGTCTGGGGAGGCCTTACAAATAGCTGTGAAAAGAAGAGAAGCGAAAAGCAAAGGAGAAAAGGAAAGATATCAGCATCTGAATGTAGAGTTCCAAAGAATAGCAAGAAGAGATAAGAAAGCCTTCTTCAGCAATCAATGCAAAGAAATAGGGAAAACAACAGAATGGGGAAGACTAGAGATCTCTTCAAGAAAATTAGAGATACCAAGGGAACATTTCATGCAAACATGGGCTCGATAAAGGACAGAAATGGTATGGACCTAACAAAAGCATAAGATATTAAGAAGAGATGGCAAGAATACACTGAAGAAGTGTACAAAAAAGATATTCACCACTCAGATAACCACGATGGTGTGATCACTGACCTAGAGCCAGACATCCTGGAATGTGAAGTCAAGTGGGCCTTAGAAAGCATCACTATGAACAAAGCTAGTGGAGGTGATGAAATTCCAGGTGAGCTATTTCAAATCCTGAAAGATGATGCTGTGAAAGTGCTACACTCAATATGCCAGCAAATTTGGAAAACTCAGCAGTGGCCACAGGACTGTAAAAGGTCAGTTTCATTCCAATCCCAAAGAAAGGCAATGCCAAAGAATGCTCAAACTACCGCACAATTGCATTCATCTCACATGCTAGTAAAGTAATGCTCAAAATTCTCCAAGCCAGGCTTCAGCAATATGTGAACCATGAACTTCCTGATGTTCAAGCTGGTTTTAGAAAATGCAGGGGAACCAGAGATCAAATTGCCAACATCTGCTGGATCATGGAAAAAGCAAGAGAGTTCCAGAAAAACATCTATTTCTGCTTTATTGTCTATGCCAAAGCCTTTGACTGTGTGGATCACAAAAACTGTGGAAAATTCTGAAAGAGATGGGAATACCAGACCACCTGACCTGCCTCTTGAGAAACCTGTATGCAGGTCAGGAAGCAACAGTTAGAACTGGACATGCAACAACAGACTGGTTCCAAATAGGAAAAGGAGTACGTCAAGGCTGTATATTGTCACCCTACTTATTTAACTTATATGCAGTGTACATAATGAGAAATGCTGGACTGGAAGAAGCCCAAGCTGGAATCAAGATTGCTGGGAGAAATACCAATAACCTCAAATATGCAGATGACACCACCCTTATGGCAGAAAGTGAAGAGGAACTCAAAAGCCTCTTGATGAAAGTGAAAGAGGAGAGTGAAAAAGTTGGCTTACAGCTCAACATTCAGAAAACGAAGATCATGGCATCTGGTCCCATCACTTCATGGGAAATAGATGGGGAAACAGTGGAAACAGTGTTAGACTTTATTTTTTGGGGCTCCAAAATCACCTCAGATGGTTACTGCAGCCATGAAATTAAAAGATGCTTACTCCTTGGAAGGAAAGCTATGACCAACCTAGATAGCGTATTCAAAAGCAGAGACATTACTTTGCCAACAAAGGTTCGTCTAGTCAAGGCTTTGGTTTTTCCTGTGGTCATGTATGGATGTGAGAGTTGGACTGTGAAGAAGGCTGAGCACCGAAGAATTGATGGTTTTGAACTGTGTTGTTGGATAAGACTCTTGAGAGTCCCTTGGACTGCAAGGAGATCCAACCAGTCCATTCTGAAGGAGATCAGCCCCGGGATTTCTTTGGAAGGAATGATGCTAAAGCTGAAACTCCAGTACTTTGGCCACCTCATGCGAAGAGTTGACTCATTGGAAAAGACTCTGATGCTGGGAGGGATTGGGGGCAAGAGGCGAAGGGGACGACAGAGGATGAAATAGCTGGATGGCATCACTGACTCGATGGACGTGAGGCTGGGTGAACTCCGGTAGTTGGTGATGGACAGGGAGGCCTGGCGTGCTGCAATTCATGGGTTCTCAAAGAGTCGAACACGACTGAGCGACTGAACTGAACTGAAGATTTATTTCGAAAAAGACTTGGACAAAGAATAGTCTATTCCCTTAATATCAATAGCTAGACCTTTTTCATGTGATAGCAAAGAAGTCGCCTGAATAGGGAGCCAATGGACTGTACACGGATTATTATTTTCTTTACATTGTAAGCAATAGCAGTAAACAAGGATATAAACGTTAATGGTTTTCCTTAACTAAAGCCATCCAGTCAGCACTTCTGCATTCAGAACAGTACAATGATTAAACTACTGTAACATATGTATATGTGAATATTTGCAAATACCCAATCTAGGAAGAAAACAGTTGATATAATACCATACAATATAATAAAATATGATCATCTTTCTTTTGTACAAGATTTATTGCCAAGCATTTTTTTTTTCCTGAGATCTGCTGAAATTCATTAACTACACTTTCAGAGACACAATATGGTCCTTTCATCAGATATGTATATCTCTGCTCATTAAATCACATGTTTCTTCTGCAATGCTGACTCTTAAGATCAAGGGCTACATTTTGAGTCAGTCCACCTTAACAGATTGCCTTAGACAGCATTCTATCACATTATGTTTAAGAAAATAGCCATCCTAACTTATAATCTATTTTACTGGGGAGCAGCAATCTAATTCACATTGATTTTGAGTAAACCTTTACATACCCACCTGCTCTATTTTAAGTTGGGCTTGTACAAATCAATTCATCTGTGCCATCAACATGCACTCAGTAATCAATGGGTAGGGAAAATCATTATTCACTGCTCAGTAATTGTGTTTACATTCAAATAAAATATAATAAAATGTGCAAGGCCAATTTGGAGAAAGAACAAGTGACCCATGAATCACAAGCAGATTGTCTTCCTTTAGTCTGTCAAATGAAGCAGAATAGCTGAAGAATTTTATCAGAAAAGTCAGGGGAAAGTCCTGTCTCACTTTCACCTAGTTTTAGTCCTCAAGTACTGAGGCAGTTGTCAACAGTTTCATGACAACATGATCTTTTAATCCTAGGAACCCTCCAGTTGGAAAATAGTAGTTCTAGCTACCATGGATCCAGGCAGCAATCCTCTTTGCTGCATTATGACCAGCTTCGGGGCTGATCTGGTCTCTGCCCACCTGCTCACTCTTGGCTCTCAACCCTCATTTGGAATATATAGTTGGTTTCTCTAGTGTTTGAATCTCAATTGTCCCTAGTGGATTAGAGTTGGATCCATCCCACTAATGATCTTTCGTCAGGACCATCTTGAACAGGATACCTGGTTTAGTTCCACTCCATTTGAACTCTCATCTCCAGTATCACCAGCAACCTGCCTTAGTGCTGCTGTGAAGGGAGGGGAAGGGGAGTCAACCAACAGCGATAGGAGTGGAAATAAATGAACTATGTTGTTGTTCTGATTCTCTGCACTTTAGTAAGGCAGTCCTACAAGCAGCAGAACAGATAAGCCCAGGTTTCTGCCTCACAGCATAACCGAACAGATGGGCTGAGATGAAATTGCCCATCAAAATTTGTTTTGTCCTATTTTGTTACAGTTATTCAGGCAAGGAATGCAGATTGAAATAAGGAATGGCTAAAAATAGGTTCTGTTTTTAGTGAATTTCATTGAGCTAAAAAAAAAAATTCATAGTACCATGAATGCAGCCCATGAATTTTTTTCATTGTAGCTTCTCATAGACTTAAAAATGCTGAAGACTGCACTTGGCAAGTATCTAAGTACTATAGTTAGATGTATAAAAATTGGAACAATGTAAAGAAAATGAGCAGGTCCTTTGTGAAAAGATCATACACATTTGTGAATCAAATCAGCAAATGAGGAACTATTTTGAAAAACGGTTAGATTCATTTTTTTTAATTCTAAAAAGAAATAAAAAGGAAATAAGTAACAAATCAAAACAGCACCAATTAAGGTTCTTACTCTTTTAGTTTTGTGTAACCTTTTCCCAATTTTTACAATAAGTTCTTATATTGCATGGAAATACCAAATTAAGTGATTTTGAACGTAGACATTTTTAATGTAAAATTTTACATAATAATGAAGATAGTCCTATGGATGCTTACAGAAACATCTTAGTATTGTAAGTGATCTCTCAGTTTGCTGATCTGTAACTGAGGCATTTTGTAAAAGAAACAATTCTCAGTGGTAGGAGAGGGAGGGATGATTTGAAAAGATAGCATTGAAATGTACATTACCATATGTAAAATAGATATCCAGTGGGAATTTGCTGTATGACACAGAGAACCCAAAGCCAGTGCTCTGCAACAACCTGGAGGGAGGGGTGGAGTGGGGAAGGAGGTGGAGGGGGGTTTGGGAATGAGGGGGCACATGTTTGCATATGGCTGATTCATGGTGATGTATGACAAAAACCATCACATTATCGTAAATATCCTCCAATTAAAATTAATTAATTAATTAAGGAGAGGGTGGGGTGTACGGAGAGAGAAACATGGAAACTCACATTACCATATGTAAAGTAGACAGCCAATGGGAATTTGCTGTATGCCTCAGGGAACTCAAACCAGGAATCTATAACAACCTGGGGTGAGGATGGGGAGGAGGGTGGGAGGGAGAGTCAAGAGGCAGGGGATATATGTATACCTATGGCTGATTGATGTTGGTGTTTGACAGAAATCAACAGAATTCTGTAAAGAATTATCCTTCAATTTAAAAAAATTAAAATTAATTTAAAAAAGAAACAGCTCTGAGTTCATATAATGAAAAGTAGAAAAAACAACTTTTTTGAAATACCACAATTCACCTGTAATAAATCACCTTATGAAAACAATGACAGATTTTTCTGAAATATTTTTCAAATAAATAAGAGGGAAGAAAAATAATATCAAAGATAACTGGATCACTCTTCTATGGTAAAAAAAACTTGCTGTTTGGAAAAGCAGCATTCTTGCTTTTAATATGTATATTTAGAGCACCAAAGCAAATCAGAGGATGATTTTCAAAAGTCAGGTATTCCTTAAGCAATATGTAAAAATAGTCACACTCTACAGAAATGTTTACAGTTTGCAAGGGCATAGTCTACTTAAAACTCAGATATACTAAAAATTTACTGATGTGACTAAGCTGGAACCTTACTACAGAGGGCCAAAGAAAAATGAGTAAATTTAAATAAAAAGAGAAGTTAAAATATAAAATATTTTTAACTTATCTTAGTCATTTAATTAGCAGTCTCCTTTATAAGGCCCATTTGAACACAACAGAGGTGCACATTGTCATTCTTTGTCATTTATATGGCACACACCTAAAGACCAATGATGTCTACCTACCACAGCCATCACTCCCCTTGAACGTCAAATATAAGTGACATTGTGGTGTTAAGAGAGTGTCCTGATCACCCCTACTGAACCGCTATTCCTTGACTGACACTCTCATGGCAGTTTTAATAAATGAAGCTTTGTTACATGTGAGAATATGGAAGACTGGAGTACTTGAGTAGCGTACCCAATGTTACAAAGAATATCTAAGTCAAGTCTTTCTCCAACTGTTTTCTGCCAAAGCACAGTGCCTCATCAATGCCTCCTGGAGTGACTCAAATCAGCTAACTAAAGAGTTTGCATTCTTTAAATATCAGAAGCACCCTATGATCTACACCAAACATGTAGCCAAATGAGAAACCAAGAATAGACTTGTGATCCCAAGGTAGACAGTGAACTCTAATGAGGTTATAAGAACTCAGATGGATTATTAAAGAGTACTACTTTTTTTTTGTAGTACTCTTATCAGTACTATAAAAAAATAGTAATAGTAATGCAACTTAAAAAATGCATTGCCAAAAAAAAAGCACTCATTTTTCAAGAGTGCCATAAAGCATTTTTGACTCTCCTAGAAGGTTAAAAGCTAGAAAGGATCTTAAAGAGTCTCTTAGTTAATCTCTACTTTTAATGTGGAGATGCAACAACTGATCTGGCCTCAGAAAAAATATGTACTCAAAATCATACTACAAAAAAGAGATACAGAGGCAATTAGAAGGTAGATCTAATTTATCTAATTTCCAATATAATATTATGTTCAACATACTGCCTGAGTATCCACATCTTTATTTTCAATCAATCATCAGGTTAATACAACCACGTACTGTCAAATATATGAATTTATATAGAGCACATAAGGCAACTATAAGCTCTTCTTAAATAGAGATACCTGCACCACAAGTGGAAAAAAGGATGACTTTTATGTAGTATATGGATATCATTTTATATCCTGATAGTTAAGTATTTACTTAATATGTATCAACCTACATTTTCATAGTTTAAGGCTCAGTTAAATGGTGAGGATATTTAAAATCAATTTGTGTTAAAAGCAAATATATATTAGGATATGTCAAAAATTCTTAAAGAGATGGGGAATACCACACCACCTTACCTGTCTCTTGAGAAAACTGTATGTGTGTCAAGAAGTACGTGTATACCTGTGGCGGATTCATTTCTATATTTGGCAAAACCAATACAATATTGTAAAGTTTAAAAATAAAATAAAATTAAAAAAATAAAGTTTAGTGATTAAAATAAAAAAAAAACATTACATGGAACAGCTGACTGGTTCAAAATTGGGAAAGGAGTACAATGAGGCTATATGTTGTCACCCTGCTTATTTAACTGATATGCAGGGTATATCATGCGAAATGCCAGGCTGGATGAATCACAAGATGGAATCAAGACTGCCAGGAGAAATAGCAACGATCTCAGATATGCAGATGATACCACTCCAATGGCAGAAAGTGAAGAGGAACTAAAAAGCATCTTGATAAGGGTGAAAGAGGAGAATGAAAAAGCTGGCTTAAAACTTAACATTCAAAAAACTAAGATCATGGCATCCTTGAAGTCCCAACACTTCAAGGCAAATAGAGGGGGAGAAAGTAGAAACAGTGACAGATTTTATTTTCTTGGCCTCCAAAATCACTGCAGATGGTGACTGCAGCCATGAAATTAAAAGATGCTTGCTCCTTGAAGGAAAGCTATGGCAAACCTAGACAGCATATTAAAAAGCAAAGACATCACTTTACTAACAAAGCTAGTTAACTAGCTTTACTAGTCAAAGCTATGGTTTTTCCAGTGAAAGTGAAAGTGAAGTTGCTCAGTCGTGTCTGACTCTTTGCGACCCCATGGACACCAGGCTCCTCCGTCCATGGGATTTTCTAGGCAAGAGTACTGGAGTGGGTTGCCATTTCTTTCTCCAGGGATTCTTCCCGACACAGGGATTGAACCCACGTCTCCTGCATTGCAGACAGACGCTTTACCATCTGAGCCACCAGGGAACTCCATGGTTTTTCCAGTAGTAATGTACAAACGTGAGAACTGAACCATAAAGAAGACTGAACACTAAAAAATTGATGGTTTCAAATTATTGTGCTGGAGAAGACTGAGAATTCCTTGGATTGCAAAGAGATCAAGCTAGTCAATCCTAAAGGAAATTGGCACTGAATATTTATTGGAAGGACTGATGCTGAAGCTCCAATAATTTGGCCCCCTGATGTGAAGAGCTGACTAATTGGAAAAGACCCAGATGATGGGAAAGATTGAAGGCAAAAAGAGAAGAGGGCGGTAGAGGATGAGATGGTTAGATAGCATCACTGGCTCAGTGGGCATAAATCTGAGCAAACTGTGGGAGAAAGTAAAGAACAGGGAAGCTAGGCATGCTGCAGCCCATAGGGTCGCAAAGAGTTGGACACGACTTCCTGAATGAACAGTAAGTGGCAAAAGTAATGACATAAAGACATAATTTGAGGG
Organism: Bos mutus; assembly: GCF_027580195.1. Taxonomy (NCBI): domain Eukaryota; kingdom Metazoa; phylum Chordata; class Mammalia; order Artiodactyla; family Bovidae; genus Bos; species Bos mutus. Next base: position 94,109,233 of record NC_091618.1, on the reverse strand, counting down.
AATACTGATCTAAAATAGAATATATTGGGCATATATAATTGAGAAGAGTATTTAGCAGAAGTTGTACTGCTTATCAGTTTCCTAAATAAAATAATTTAGCATAAGTAACAAAATAACTTACTTAAATATGAAATGAGCTAGGATACTGCATGATATCTACCCTATATATTTTCTTCAAAATGGTTTATATCTCATATATTGCTTTTTCCTTGGGTCTAGATTTCTTACAACTAAAATCTAATCTGAACACACTGAAAACTGGCAATTCGCAGGCTCTTAAATGAAAACAGGATTTTAGGATCAAGTTTAGAAAATCAGAATAATACGCCAGAGTCACACTTCTTCAAATTTTTTTTTCAGGGAGTGTTAAGAAAAATCTACTTAATAGCAGTTAGATTTAAATTTACTCGCTTAACAGCAGAAAGCTAGTAGGAAAATCTGTATATAACTTTGTCAAAAATAAAGCAAACTGGTTTTAAACCAACACTCAGAGACTTCGCTCAAAAATAATAATAGAGTGGTGATCAAAGAGAAATCATTAGAAATTGTGTTTAGTAGAGATTTAGTGAACAATATCAGGCCTAAGTGAAGTCCAATAGAGATGCTTGGAACCATTTTATTTATTTATTTATTTATTTTTTCATGGTTTACAGTTTTATGTGAACAAAGACAATTCTCTAGGGCTAACATTGTAAAAAATGTAGTTTCCTATAACAAGAATTTATATTCTCAACATTTTACAAATCAACAATCCTTGAAATTATTAAAAACAAACTTTTGAATATTATAGGAAAACTGTCTTATTTAAACTGTCTTATGTAAACTTAGGCAGAAATTCCTTAATTTCAAGGGGAATGTGGTGACAAACAAGAAATTCTGTTCAACTGGAGACTAAACAAACTGGCCAGCAGAAAGGCAGAATGCTGAGACTCTAACCAGCAAAATTTTAAATCCTCTCCTTGATCTGCTGGTAGCAAAAAGAAAATGTGACCTCACAGCCCATTATCAAAAACAATTTAGCCTCAGAACATAGTGTCTAACATACTAGAACATTATGAAGTAGATAATTTTGCTTGAGGAAAGTACTCTTTTCATGCAGTCTCTCAAAATAAAGCTGTCCTGTGGATGCTGTGAAATTTTATCATTATATTTATAAATAAACTCTGGGATTATCAGAGTTTATTTATAATGAAGCATATCAGCAATTATGAAAATGAACAACTTATGTTTCACTGTTCTATAATAAACTTTTATGATATTGTACATATGTTTTATGTTTATGTTTCATATACATGATTTCAGAGATGATTTTTAAAGGCAGACTGCACTGTAATATGTAACATGTATTCTGAGCTTTCATCCGTCAAAATCTGAAATATATTTTCTAAAGACAAATTTAAAACAGTGCCAACCAGAGTTGCAATTTATCTCACATGCCTTAAGGAAAACTACACTTGCCTAAAGAGACAATAACCACATTATCTAAAATAGTGAGAAGTAAATCTGGAAATATCTGCAGTAGTGATGAAGGTTCAAGGAATTTGATGCTTTCATCAGTAGTACCTTGAACACATCCCAAATACCTGTTAGGTTCCTAGAAAGAATATGTCTCATGCAAAACTTTGGGTTTTCCCATCAATTTCATTAAGAATACATGGCATCTTCTTTTAGACTCAATAGTGAAAATAATCGATAAGGCCAATAAATTAGGTCCATGAACAACTGCTAGTTATCTTAGGAGTTGCAGTAGTACAGAGATGAATAAGAAATAGCCAAAATACATGAACATTTCAAGAACTGACATTATATTTACATAATCAGAAGTCTCTTGTGTTCATTCCTATACCAAAAATCATGTTACTTTTCAAACTTTGAGAAGCTTTTCATGTTTTATTACTTTAAATTGTGTTTAAAAAATTGAACGGTATCTTATTAGAGGCTTTAAAAAAATCCCTACTTTCTAGGGAAATATTTGAAACATTACATTTTTCTAAGACGACTAATCCATTAATGCTGCTGCTGCTGCTAAGTCACTTCAGTCGTGTCCGACTCTGTGTGACCCCATAGACGGCAGCCCATCAGGCTCCCCCATCCCTGGGATTCTCCGGGCAAGAACACTGGAGTGGGTTGCCATTTCCTTCTCCAATGCTTAAAAGTGAAAACTGAAAGTTGCTCAGTTGTGTCCAACTCTTCGAGACCCCTTGGACTGCAGCCTACCAGGCTCCTCCGTCCATGGGATTTTCCAGTCAAGAGTATTGGTGTGGGGTGCCATCGCCTTCTCTGAATCCATTAATGAGAAAACTCTAAGTTTTTAGATATATGTGCATGGGTGCTAAGTTGCTTCAGTAGTGTCCAACTTATTGAGACCCCATGGACTGTAGCCCGACAGGCTCCTCAGTCCATGGGATTCTCCAGGCAAGAATACTGGAGTGGGCTGCCATTGCCCTCCTCCAGGGGATCTTCCCAACCCAGGGACAAAACTGAGTCTGTCTCCTGCATTGGCAGGAGGGTTCTTTACCATTAGTGCCACCTGGGAAGCCCTTTAGATATACAGACACTTAAAAACAAAAATCAAAAAGTATTCATATAAAGTGAATATTCTTTGTCAGTACCTGCTATACCTCCAAACAGTGTAAAAGGCTAATTATTATTTTTGTGCATGCTAAGTCACTTCAGTCATGTTCAACTCTTTGTGACCCCATGGACTATAGCCCATCAGACACTTGTGTCCATGGGATTCTCCAGGCAAGAATACTGGAGTGGGTTGCCATTTCCTTCTCCAAATTATTATTTTTAAATGGACTATTAAAATGACAGGACATACTCTACCCAACACAATCTTAAAAAAGAAGCAGTTTTGAAGATTTTTAACTACCTGATTTAAGACTTGTAAAGCTATAGTAATCAAAGTAGTGTGGTATAAGCAAAATCAAAGACACACAGGTGTGTGAAACACTGAGGAGTCTAGAAATAGTCATGTATTTAAACAGCTGTTCAGTTTTCAACAAACGTGCCAGACCAACAAGGTGAAAACATAAATTTTCAAAAATGGTGCTTAAATAACTAACTGTACAGACAAAATGAAGCAAAATACTCAAATATTACCTTACACTACAGTTTAAAAAAATAAGATTGGTTACAAATTTAAATATAAAAGCTAGGCCCAAACAGTTTTTAGAAGCACTGGAAAATAACTTTGTGACATGGTTATAGGGAAAAAGTTTCTTACATATCACCAGATAACTTTGATAAATTAGGTTTTGCCAACATTTAAAAAACTCTGCTCATCAAAAGACACTTAAAAAATAGGTTAAAAAACCCAAACAGAAAATACTTCTGAAACATATCTGATAAAGGATTGATATACAAGATAAGGCCCACCTATAAATCAGTAATATAAAAAGACAGCTCTATTAAAACTAGAAAATATCTAAACAGATATTTCAAATAAAGGCACTCAAATGGCCAATAAATACACAAATACTCAACATCATTAGGTACCAGGCAATTAAAATTAAAATCACAAAGAGATACCACCATACATACCCCAGAATGGTTAAACAGAAATAACTTAAGTGTCATCAGCTACCTGATTGCTGCCTTGGCACTGCTTGTTCATAAATATTCATAGCATTTTGATTCATAATGGCAAAACAAAACAGAATGGGAAACTGCTCAGACATTCATTAAAAAGAGAATGGGTAAACAAACTCTAGTAATGGCATTTGACTCAGCAATAGAAAGAGACCACTGAAACATGCAGTATCATAGATGTGTCTAAAAAAATGCACAATAAAAGAAGCTTTCAGGGACTTCCTGGTTGTCCAGTGATTAAGACTCTGTGCTTGCAATGCAGGGGTTATGAGTTCAATTTCTGGTTGGGGAACTATGATCCCACATGCCTTATGGCATGGCCAAAATTTTTCTTAAAGAGGCTTTACTATATGATTTCATTTATATGACATTCTAGACCAGGTAAAACTAATCCATGGCACAAAAACATCAGAGTCGTGGCTGACTGGGAAGATGGACTGAAAAGTAAAGGGTCCAGGAGAATTTTCTGCGTGATGTTAATGTACTATAATATGAATAGAGTTTTGGTTTATACAATTGTATATTTTCAAGACTCAGATATATGCACTTAAGATATTTATATTCACTGTATATAAATTTCACCTCAAAAAAACCTCTAGACAAATATTGACTTTAGTAGATGCTATTTAAGTATTTAGTGATTTTAAAGTATTTAAATATTTAATCTTAAATATTTAGTATCTACATAAAGTATTAAATTTAAGTATTTAGGGCAGTGTATTGATGTCTTCAGTTTACTTTTAAGTTGATTAAAAACAGTAGAGATTATTAAAGAAACCTAGGTAGATAGCTGGAGAAGGCAATGGCAACCCACTCCAGTACTCTTGCCTGGAAAATCCCATGAACGGAGGGGCCTGGTGGGCTGTAGTCCATGGGGTCGCTAGGAGTCAGACATGACTGAGCGACTTCACTTTATTTTATCACTTTCACGCACTGGAGAAGGAAATGGCAACACACTCCAGGGTTCTTCCCTGGAGAATCCCAGGGACGGGGGAGCCTGGTGGGCTGCCGTCTAAGGGGTCGCACAGAGTCAGACATGACTTCAAGTGACTTAGCAGCAATAGCAGGTAGATGGCTATGTGATAAAGGAAGTAATCAGTAAAATGTTAATAGCAGATTATCACTGGTTGAATATACCATTGTTCTCTGCAAAGCTCTGTCAACTTAGCTATGTGTTTGAAAATTTTCAAAAAATTTTGAGGAAAAAATATACTGTTTTATCTACAATAGAATAGTAAACAGGTAAAAGCACTGCTAGGCCACTTAAAAATATACTGGATAATATATGACCACAAAACACAATTTATGGTGCTCTACTTCAATATGGTGACTGCAGCCATGAAATTAAAAGATGCTTACTCCTTGGAAGGAAAGTTATGACCAACCTAGGTAGCATATTGAAAAGCAGAGGCATTGCTTTGCCAACAAAGGTCCATCTAGTCAAGGCTATGGTTTTTCCAGTAGTCATGTATGGATGTGAGAGTTGGACTATGAAGAAAGCTGAGGGCCAAAGAATTGATGCTTTTGAACTGTGGTGTTGGAGAAGACTCTTGAGAGTCCCTTGGACTGCAAGGAGATCCAACCAGTCCATTCTAAAGGAGATCAGCCCTGGGTGTTCTTTGGAAGCAATGATGCTAAAACTGAAACTCCAGTACTTTGGCCACCTCATGCGAAGAGTTGACTCATTGGAAAAGACTCTGATGCTGGGAGGGATTGGGGTCAGGAAGAGAAGGGGACGACAGAGGATGAGATGGCTGGATGGCATCACCAACTTGATGGATGTGAGTTTGAGTGAACACCGGGATGGTGATGGACAGGGAGGCCTGGTGTGCTGCAATTCAAGGGGTCGTAAAGAGTCGGACACGACTGAGTGACTGAACTGAACTAAACTTCAATATGGAGAATATACGGACAGTGATATTATTCATTAAATTTGGCTTGATAATAACATACTGAAAACTTCTGTTTTCCTCATTAAACATCACACTCACCAAAAAGATTTTACTTCTTTTTCTTTCTTTCTTTTTTAAATTATAGAAATCATTTAAATTCTGTAATAACATCCTCAAGGGAAGGTAGGAGGCACTCAGTTTCATTTATAAACTAAAGCATGAACAGTATTTTTTTATTACTTGTCTATGCATCTTTCATCACAACTTCAGTGAAAGGGTGTTCATATGAAAACTACCTTTGCTTTTGATTTTAAATGCAAGCTTTGAATTTAATTAGAATATAATCATAATTATTGATTTAGGTCATACCTGGATGGTCTAGCGGTTTTCCCTACTTTATTCAATTTAAGTCTGAATTTGACAATAAGGAGTTCATGGTCTGAGCCACAGTCAGCCCCCGGACTTGTTTCTGTTTCTGCTGACTGTATAGAGCTTCTCCATCTTTGGCTGCAAAGAATGTAATCAATATGATTTCGGTATTGACCATCTGGTGATATCCATTAGTAGAGTTGTCTCGTGTTGTTGGAAGAGGGTGTTTGCTATGACCAGTGTGTTCTCTTAGCAAAACTCTATTAGCCTTTGCCCTGCTTCATTCCATATTCCAAGGCCAAATTTGCCTGTTACTCCAGGTGTTTCTTGACTTCCTACTTTTGCATTCCAGTCCCCTATAATGAAAGGGACATCTTTTGGGGGTGTTAGTTCTAAAAGGTCTTGTAGGTCTTCATAGAACTGTTCAACTTCAGCTTCAACAGCATTACTGGTTGGGGCATAGACTTGGATTACTGCGATATTGAATGGTTTGCCTTGGAAACAAACAGAGATCATTCTGTCATTTTTGAAATTGCATCCAAGTACTGCATTTTGGACTCTTTTGTTGACCATGATGGCAAGATAATCACGATGGTGTCATCACTCAACTAGAGCCAGACATGCTGGAATGTGAAGTCAAGTGAGCCTTAGAAAGCATCACTGCGAACAAAGCTAGTGGAGGTGATGGAATTCCAGTTGAGCTATTTCAAATCCTGAAAGATAATGCTGTGAAAGTGCTGCACTCAATATGCCAGCAAGTTTGGAAAACTCAGCAGTGGCCACAGGACTGGAAAAGGTCAGTTTTCATTCCAATCCCAAAGAAAGGCAATGCCAAAGAATGCTCAAACTATGGAACAATTGCACTCATCTCACACGCTAGTAAAGTAATGCTCAAAATTCTCCAAGCCAGGCTTGAGCAATACGTGAACCATGAACTTCCAGATGTTCAAGCTGGTTTTAGAAAAGGCAGAGGAACCAGAGATCAAATTGCCAACGTCTGTTGGATCATCAACAAAGCAAGAGATTTCCAGAAAAACATCTATTTCTGCTTTATTGACTATGCCAAAGCCTTTGACTGTGTGGATCACAATAAACTGTGGAAAATTCTGAAAGAGATGTGAATACCAGATCACCTGACCTGCCTCTTGAGAAACCTGTATACAGGTCAGGAAGCAACAGTTAGAATTGGACATGAAACAACAGACTGGTTCCAAATAGGAAAAGGAGTACGTCAAGGCTGTATATTGTCACCCTGCTTATTTAACTTATATGCAGAGCACATCATGAGAAATGCTGGGCTGGAAGAAGCCCAAGCTGGAATCAAGATAGTTGGGAGAAATATCGATAACCTCAGATATGCAGATGACACCACCCTTATGGCAGAAAGTGAAGAGGAACTCAAAAGCCTCTTGATAAAAGTGAAAGAGGAGAGTGAAAAAGTTGGCTTAAAGCTCAACATTCAGAAAACGAAGATCATGGCATCCGGTCCCATCACTTCATGGGAATAGATGGGGAAACAGTGGAAACAGTGTCAGACTTTATTTTTCTGAGCTCCACAATCACTACAGATGGTGACTGCAGCCATGAAATTAAAAGACACTTACTCCTTGGAAGGAAAGTTATGACCAACCTAGACAGCATACTCAAAAGCAGAGACATTACTTTGCCAACAAAGGTTTGTCTAGTCAAGGCTTTGATTTTTCCTGTGGTCATGTATGGATATAAGAGTTGGACTGTGAAGAAAGCTGAGCGCCAAAAATTGATGGTTTTGAACTGTGGTGTTGGAGAAGACTCTTGGGAGTCCCTTGGACTGCAAGGAGATCCAACCAGTCCATTCTAAAGGAGATCAGTCCTGGGTGTTCTTTGGAAGGTATGATGCTAAAGCTGAAACTCCAGTACCTTAGCCACCTCATGAGAAGAGTTGACTCACTGGAAAAGACTCTGATGCTGGAAGGTATTGGGAGCATGAGGTGAAGTGGATGACAGAGGATGAGATAGCTGGATGGCATCACTGACTCGATGGACATGAGTTTGAGTGAACTCTGGGAGTTGGTGATGGACAGGGAATCCTGGCATGCTCCAATTCATGGGGTCGCAAAGAGTCAGACATTACTGAGCGACTGAAGTGAACTGAACTGAAACATAATTATTTTTGCATTTAGAAAAAAAACCTATGAGACCCTCAAGAATATTGTTCAATAGTGCTAAGAAGTACTTATAAAATAAATAAATAAAAACACAAATGCTTTTAAATAAAGTGCTTAAGGCACAGTGTTGAATTGATGTATGTTATCATCATACATACATGATGTATGTTTCTCTACCTTGAGAAAATTAATGTTTTGGTAACATGATTTAGCTAATATATATAAGAGGATATCTCAGAACAAATATATTTCAGAAATCATTTACTTTGAAGTTCTATTTTTAACCACAGAATAGATATGAAACTATTTTACATAATAAAAATTTAATGTACTTACAGTACTCATTAAGTTTACCTGATTAAGTTATTTTATGTAATCTGTTTATCAATTCATTCACAAAGATTTATTTAGCAGTTTCAACATGTCAGTTAACTGTGTAAGAAGGATATATTTATTAATACTATGTTTTATAGGTTTACACAAAGGTTACCCATTCTTCTCATATTAAACACTTAACAGAGAACCATTAAAGGATATAAGTCTAGTAAAGAACATCTAGACAACCTTTGAAGTATGACCAGGAATTTAGCTTCCTGAATTCTACAAGAGAAGTGAGAAGCTGAAGAGGGTTTCATATTATGCCAATGGAAGACATTAACATGGTTCTGTCCCTTGGAATCTCATGTTTTGTGCCAAAGAAAATTAACAATGGCTTCTCTCATTTCAGTGTGGCAAATACCGTAAGAATGGAGTGTGACATTTACAGGTACCTATGCTGATGCACTTCCGCATCTAGAAAAAGAACTCACATTCTGCATGTTTAGGAAGGTATTAGACTGAAACATCCCCTCCATGGATCACAATCTTCTCATGGGAAAGGGACTTGCATAACTCAATGATGCTATGAGCCAGGCTGTGCAGAGCCACCCAAGATGGACAGGTCACAGTGAAGAGTTCTGACAAAATGTGGTCTACTGGAGGAGGAAACGGCAACCCACTCCAGCATTCTTGCCTCAAGAATCCCATGAACAGTATGAAAAGGCAAAATGATATGACACCAGAAGATGAGCACTTCCCCTTACAGTTGGAAGGTGTCCAATATCCTACTGGGGAAGAGTAGAGGGCAATTACTAATAACTTGAGAAAGAATGAAGCAGTTGGACCAAAGCAGAAATGATGCTCAGTTGTGGATGTGTCTGGTGGGGAAAGTAAAGTCTCATGCTGTGAAGAACAATATTGCATAGGAATATGGAATATTAGGCCCACGAGTCAAGGTAAACAGGACATGGTCAATCAGGAGATGGCAAGAGTGAACACTGACATCTGAGGAATCAGTGAAATAAGATGGATGGGAATGGACAAATTTAATTCAGATGACCATTATATCTACTACTGTGAGCAAGAATCCCTTCAAAGAAATGGAGTAGCCCTCATAGTCAACAAGAGTTGAAAATGCAGTACTTGGGTGCAGTCTCAAAAATGACAGAATTATCTCAGTTTGTTTCTAAGGCAAACGATTCAACATCATAGTAATCCAAGTCTATGCCCCAATCACTGATGCCAAAGAAGCTGAAGCTGACTGGTTCAGTGAAGATCTATAACACCTTTTAGAACTAATGCCAAAAAAAAAAAAAAAAGCCTTTCTCATCATAGGAGATTGGAAAGTAAAAGTAGTTAAGTCATGAGATATCTGGAATAACAGGCAAGTTTGGCCAGGGAGTACAAAATGAAGCAGGGCAAAGGTGACCAGAATTTTGTCAAGAGAACACACTGGTTATAGCAAACACACTTTTCTGAAAACACAAAAGATGACTCTACATATAGACATCACCATATGGTCAATACAAAATTCAGATTGTTTATGTTCTTTGCAGCCAAAAATGGAGAAGCTCTATATGGTCAGTAAAAATAAGACCTGGAGCTGACTGTGGCTCAGATCATGAGTTCCTTACTGCAAAATTTAGGCTTGAATTGAAGACAGTAGGGAAAACCACTAGGCCATTCAGATATGACCTAATCAAATCCTATACAAAAAGGGAAAGTGGTTGTCTGAGGAGGCTTTACAAATGGCTGAGGAAAGAAGTGAAGTGAAACGCAAAGGAAAAAGGGAAAGGGAAAGATAAACCCAACTCAATTAAAGTTTCAGAGAATAGCCAGGAGAGATAAGAAGGCCTCGTTAAATGAACAATGCAAAGAAATAAAACAATAAAAAGCTTAAGACTAGAGATCTCATCAAGAAAATTAGAGGTATCAAGGGAATATTTCATGAAAGGGTAGGCATAATAAAGGACAGAATCAGTAAGGATCTAATAGAAGAGATTAAGAAGAGGTGGCAGAGAACAAGACGGCAGAGGAGTAGATAGATGTTGAGAACATCTCTATCCATGGATATATCAGGAATATGTCTTCAGACACACAAGTGCATGCAGAACACCAGCTGAGAGCAGACAGGAGTACCTGACCAGTGGGAAAGAATATATAGAACCATGCAAAACTCGGTAGGACAAAGGAACTAGGGGGAAAAACAGGAATCTTAGTAGGACTGGACCTGCCCTCAGCCGATGGGGGAACTGAGGCAGGGGTCCGATCCCTGTGGAGCACTTGTCTGAGTCAGAGGAGAAACATTTAAGGCTGAGAGTGAAATAGCTGATCTGTGGCAGCCTAAATGGAATGAGAATCAGACAGTCCTTGCCGCAGCCATACATACCTCAGACAGGGATGCAGGTCCCCTGGAAGGCACAGTGGCTGGGAGCTGGAGTTTAGGGATTGTGGAGCAATCCCAGGGCAAGGGCTGCTGTTGACTGTGGAGAGACGGATGGAGGGGATGTGAGGGAGGAGATTGTGGTGGGAAATGCCTGTGGAGGAAAGCTGGGCAGCCATGGAAACAAGGCGATACTGCTGAGTCATGCATAGCGGGTAGAGCCATCACCATAGCCTCTCTTTCCCCACACGCCAGCATCAGCAGCTGAACGACAGAGAGGCTGGCCCACTGAACTACAGAGTTGGGCCACACTCAGGGTGCCCTTTAAGTACCTGATGCACAGATCTACAGAATAGGACACCAGCCAGGGGAGCCCCTCTATGTACCTGACACATGGAGCAGAGAAAGACCCTGGGCAAGGGAGCCCTCTAAGCACCTGAATGGGGGTGGAACTACAGAGAAAGACTGGTCAAAGAAGCCTTCTGATCACCAGCTAAAAGAGGCTTGAAAAAAGACTCTGATAGGGCCATAACTCCTGCAGCAGAGAGGGTCTGTGTCCCTATACACTTGGCATTGCCAGGGTCCCTGCAAACCAAGCAGCTGCGCCACCTTCATGTTCAACTCTCACTGGGGCAGAGCTGCCACAGGCAAAAAAAAAAAAAAAGTCTTGTGTCTATGTATGCAGGGTCACTTAAGTCGTGTCCAACTCTTTGCGACTCTGTAGACTGTGGCCTGTCAGGTTTCTCTGTCAGGGAGGGGGGTTCTCCAGGCAAGAATACTGGAGTGTATTGCCCAATACTGATTGCCATACCCTTCTGCTGCTGCTAAGTCACGTCAGTCGTGTTCAACTCTGTGTGACCCCATAGACGGCAGGCTCCCCCGTCCCTGGGATTCTCCAGGCAAGAACACTGGAGTGGGTTGCCATTTCCTTCTCCAATGCATGAAAGTGAAGAGAGAAAGTGAAGTCGCTCAGTCATGTCCGACTCAGCGACCCCATGGACTAAAGCCTACCAGGCTCCTCCATTCATGGGATTTTCCAGGCAAGAGTACTGGAGTGGGGTGCCATTGCCTTCTCCTTCTAGAGCACTATATTTCCTGCTGCCCTATCCGCCAGCCCCACTGAGTACCTGGTGCTGCCAGAACCTCTGTGACCCAATCAGCTATACTACCTCCACACCTGGCCCTCACAGGGCAAACCCAAGCCCTCTAGGGCAGCCTCAGGAGCAAACCCCAGTGGATGACCCACATACAGAGGTGGAAATAAAACCACAATTGAAACCCAGGGGCAGTGTGGCTAAGGAAGAAGAACCAAAACCTTCCCACCAGCTGTATAAGCTGCAGATTAAATCTACATGATCAACTAGGCAGACTCTGTGTTTATAGAATATATAAAAGGTCATTGAGAGCTCCCACAAAAGAAAACTCAATAGTTCTGATAGCTGTGGAATTGGAGGCAAGAACATACAGGAGTAGGACCAGATTAGAATCTGAGCTGCCCCCACATCAGGTCCAGAGATCAGACAAGTGTTGGAGGGCATCCTAGGGAGGTGAGGTGGACTGTGTCTCCCAGCAAGGGAAAGGACAGCAATGACTCAAGAAAAACATTTATTATTCTTATGTTTTGACTTGTTCTGTAGATACTTCTGGATTTTTTTTTCCTTTTATCCCCCCACCATTGTAGTTGTCAATTTTATTGGCACTATGAAATCTAATTAAGCTTTTGAGCTTTTTTTTCCCTCAGTCACATTTTTTATTGTTGTTATAAACCTCTGCCTCTACATTTGGCTTTTGCAGTTCTGTGGAGCTTTCCTTTTAATTATTTTTTCTCTTTTTGTAATTTTTAATTTTTTAAATCTATTATTTTTTCTACGTTTATTCCTTGGTTTGCTTTTCCTACTGTTCTTTTCCACTTGCAATTAATCTTTAATGTATATAAATCTTCATCTACCTCTGTTTAACTTTGCGTATCTATTATTTCTTTCTTTCCTTTCTTCTCAACATATTTGTTAGTTTTATTTTCATTGTTTTATTCACCAATTGGCACCTTTGTTTTCCAGTTTGTGCTTTAGTTAGTTTTGTTTTGGTAGGTATAATTTTTGGGTTCCTTTGTTAGCTGGGTCAATTTATTGTTTTTTGTTGTTGTTGTTGGACTGTTTTGATTTTGTTTATGGGTGTATATGTATATGTGTATATTCAGTCACACTTTTTGTTGTTATTATAAACCTCTGCCTCTACATTGGGCTTTTGCAGTCTATGGAGTTTTCTTTTTTTTCTTTCTTGTTTCGTTTTTTTTTCTTCTTTTCTTTTTTTATAATTTTAATTTTTTAAACCTATTATATTTTATCTACATTTATTCCTTTGTTTGCCTTTCCTACTGTTCTTTTGCCCTTGCAGTTAATCTTTAATGTATATAAATCTTCTTCATCTACCTCTGTTTAACTTTGCATGTCTATTCTTTCTCTCTTTTCTTTCTTTCCTTTCCTCTCAACATATTTCTTAGTTTTGTTTTCATTGCTTTATTTCTCATTTGGCACCTTGTTTTGTTTTTTAATTTAAATTTATTTATTTTAATTGGAGGCTAAGTACTTTACAATATTGTATTGGTTTTGCCATACATCAACATGAATCTGCCACGGGTGTACACGTGTTCCCCATCCTGAACCCCCCTCCCTCCTCCCTCCCCATACCATCCCTCTGGGTCATCCCAGTGCACCAGCCCCAAGCATCCTGTATCCTGCATCGAATCTGGACTGGTGATTAGTTTCTTATATGATATTATACATGTTTCAGTGCCATTCTCCCAAATCATCCCACCCTCTCCCTCTCCCACAGAGTCCAAAAGACTGTTCTATACATCTGTGTCTCTTTTGCTGTCTCGCATACAGGATTATCATTACCATCCTTCTAAATTCCATATATATGCATTAGTATACTGTATTGGTGTTTTTCTTTCTGGCTTACTTCACTCTGTATAATCGGCTTCAGTTTCATCCACCTCATTAGAACTGATTCAAATGTATTCTTTTTAATGGCTAAGTAATCCTCCATTGTGTGTATGTACCACAGCTTTCTTATCCATTCATCTGATGATGGATGTCTAGGTTGCTTCCATGTCTTGGCTATTATAAACAGTGATGCGATGAACTTTGGGGTACACGTGTCTCTTTCAATTCTGATTTCCTCAGTGTGTATTTTTGTTTTCCAGTTTGTGCTTTAGTTAGTTTTGTTCTTGACTGGTAAATATAATTTTTTATTTCCTTTGTTCACTGGGTCAGTCTACTGTACCTTATTTTTGTTGGATTGTTTTCAGTTTGCACGTGGGTATTGTGTATATTCCATTATTTTAATTATTACTTGCCTGATTTTGTTACTGCCATTTGTCTGGTGTTCATCTTTGGTTTCTCGTTTTTGGATATTTGTTTTAATTTCCCTTAATGCCATAATAAACCATTGTAGAATCTTCGTTCCTGACTACAGATCAAGCCCTGAGCCTTTGGAGTGTGAGCACTGACTCCAAGACCATAGACTACCAGAGAACTAACACTCAGTTCAGTTCAGTGAGAACTCACACAAAGGAAACCACTTGAATACAAGACCTGGCATCACCCAACCACCAGTAGCACCCTGTGCAGGATGCCTCATCTAAACAGAGGCAGGATGCCTCATCTAAACAATAAACAAAACATAAATCATCAGCAGATAGGATTACCAACTCACTCAACATTGCCCATCAGAGGAAAAACAAACAAAAACACACAAATCTCACCCTATATGAAGCTTATACAAATGGATGGACAAACCTTAGGAGGGCAGAAACCAAAAGGAAGAAAGAATTAGACCTTGAAACCTGGGCAAAGATGACTTCAAACACAGTAAGTTAAAAAAAAAAAATAATGCAATGGCAGGGAAATACTACATAAATGAAGGAAAGAATAGAAACACAGAAGTCCAAATAAATGAAGAGGAAAGAGACACACTATCTGAAAAATAATTCAGAATAATGATAGTGAAGATGATCAAAAACCTTGAAAACAAAATGGAGACAATGCAAGAATTAATTAACAAAGACCTAGAAGAATAAAAGAATAAACATACAGAGAAAAACAACACAATTACTGAAATTAAAAATACTCTTGAAGGAATCAATAGCAGAATATCTGAAGCAGAACGAATCAGTGAGTGCAACACAAAATGGTGAAACTAAGTTCTGAAGAGCAGAATAAAGTAAAAAAGAATGAAAAGAGCTGAGGATACTCTCAGAGACCTCTGGAACCATATCAAACGCACCAACATTTAAGTTATTGGGATTTCCCTGGTGGCTCAGAAGGTAAAGTATCTGTCTGCAGTGTAGGAGACCCAGGTTGGATCCCTGGGTTTGGAAGATCCCCTGGAGAAAGAAATGACAGCTCATTCCAGTATTCTTGCCTTGAAAATCCCATGGATGGAGGAGCCATGGTGTTGCAAAGAGTCGGACATGACTGTTCGACTTCACTTTCACTTTCAGAAGAAGAGAAAAAGAAAGGGTATGAGAAAATATTTGAAGACATTATAGTTGAAAATTCCCCGAACATGGAAAAGGAAATAGTCAATCAAGTCCAAGAGGCACAAAGAGTCCCATACAAGAAAAACTCAAGGTGAAACAAGCCAAGACACACACTAATCAAACTAACAAAGACTAAATAAAAAGAAAGAATATGAAAAGCAGCAAGGGAGAAGCAACAAGGAAGTAACATACAAGGGAAACTCCATATGCTTAACAGCTGATCTTTCAGCAGGAATTCTGCAGGCGAGAAGGGAATGACAGGATATATTTAAAGTATGTAAAGAGACAAATCTACAACCAAGATTGCCGTACTCTGCAAGGATCTTATTCAAAATTGATGGAGAAATAAAAAGCTTTTCAGATAAGCAAAAGTTAAGAGGATTCAGTACCACCAAACCAGCTTTACAACAAATGTTAAAGGGACTTATATAGTCAAGAAATACAAGAGAAGAAAAAAAAATCTACAAAATCAACCCCAAACAATTAAGAAAATGGAAATAGGAACATATATATTGATAATTACTTTAAATGTTAATGTATTAAATGCTGCAACCAAAAGACAGAGACTGGCTGAATGGATACAAAAATAAGACCCATACATATGCTGTCTACAAGAAACCCACTTCAGACCTCAAGACACATATAGTCTGAAAGTGAGAGGATAGAAAAATATATTCCATGCAAATAGGAAGCAAAAGAAAGATGGAGTAGCAATCCTCATATCAGACAAAATAGACCTTAAAGAAGATTATAGGAGATAAGGAAGGACACTACATAATGATCAAGGAATCAATCCAAGAGGAAGAGATAACAATTTTATCTATGCACTCAACATGGGAGCACCTCAATAATAGGACAAACACTAACAGATAAAAGGAGAAATTGACAGTAACAAAATAATAGTAGGAGACTTTAACATCCCACTCACACCAATGGATAGATCATCAAAACAGAAAATTAATAAGGAAACACAAGCCTTAAATGATACATTAGATGAGATGGATCTCATTGATATCTTCAGGACATTCCATCCAAATGCAGGAGAATATACCTTCTTCTCAACTGCACATGGAATATTCTCAAGGACAGACCACATCTTGGGTCAAATCAAATCAAACCTCAGTAAATTTAAGAAAATTGAAATTGTATTAAGCATCTTCTCTGAGCACAATGGTATGAGACTAGATATCAATTACAAGAAAAAAACTGTAAGAAACACAAACACATGGAGCTTAAACAACACATTTCTAAATAACCAACAGATTATTGAAGAAATCAAGAGGGAAATCAAAAGATTTCTAGACACAAATGTCAAAACACAACAACTCAAAACCTATGGGATGCAGCAAAAGCAGTTGTAAGAGGGAAGTTTATAGAAATACAATCCTACCTAAAGAAGCATGAGAAACATCGAATACACTACCTAACTTCACACCTAAAACAACTGGAAAAACAAAAACACCCCAAAATTAGAAGACGGAAAGAAGTCCAAAAGGTCTGAGCAAAAATAAGTGAAAAAGAAATGAAAGAAACAATAGTAAAGATTAATGAAACTAAAGCTGTTTCTTTGAAAAGATAAACAAAATTGACAAACCTTTAGTGAGACTCATAAAGAAAAAAAGAGAAGAATCAAATTAACAAAACTAGAACTGAAAAAGGACAGGTTACAAAAGACAATGCAGAAATACAAATAATTATAAGATACTATTATGAACAACTATATGGCAATAAAATAGGTAATCTGGAAGAAATGGACAGATTCTTAGAAAAGTTCAATCTTCCAAAACTGAACCAGGAAGAAATAGAAATTATGACCATCCCAATTACAAGCACTGAAATTGAAGCTGTGATCAAAAATCTCCCAAAAAACAAAAGCCCAGGACCACATGGCTTCACAGAAGAATTCTATCAAACATTTAGAGGCGAGCTAATACCTATCCTTCTAAAACTCTTTCAAAAAACTGCAGAAGAAGTAATACTTTCAAACTCATTCTAGGAGGCCACCATCACCCTGATACCAAAACCAGACAAAGATAACACACAAAAAGAAAACGATAGGCCATTATCACTGATGAACATAGATGCAAAAATCCTCAATAAAATTTTAGCAAACAGAATTCAGCAATATATCAAAAAGCTCACACACCATGATCAAGTTGGGTTTATTCTAGGAATGCAAGGATTCCTCAACATATGCAAATCAATCAATGTGATCAGATCAGATCACTCAGTTGTGTCCGACTCTTTGTGACCCCCATGAATCACAGAACACCAGGCCTCCCTATCCATCACCAACTTCCAGAGTTCACTGAGACTCACATCCATCGAGTCAGTGATGCCATCCAGCCATCTCATCCTCTGTCATCCCCTTCTCCTCCTGCCCCCAATCCCTCCCAGCATCAGAGTCTTTTCCAATGAGTCAACTCTTCGCATGAGGTGGCCAAAGTACTGGAGTTTCAGCTTTAGCATCATTCCTTCCAAAGAAATCCCAGGGCTGATCTCCTTCAGAATGGACTGGTTGGATCTCCTTGCAGTCCAAGGGACTCTCAAGAGTCTTCTCCAACACCGCAGTTCAAAAGCATCAATTCTTCAGCGCTCAGCCTTCTTCACAGTCCAACTCTCACATCCAAACATGACCACAGGAAAAGCCATAGCCTTGACTAGCCGGACCTTTGTTGGCAAAGTAATGTCTCTGCTTTTGAATACGCTATCTAGGTTGGTCATAACTTTCCATCCAAGGAGTAAGCGTCTTTTAATTTCATGGCTGCAGTCACCATCTGTAGTGATTTTGGAGCCCAGAAAAATAAAGTCTGACACTGTTTCCACTGTTTCCCCATCTATTTCCCATGAAGTGGTTAACAAATTGAAAAATAAAAACCATATGATAATAATAGATGCAGAAAAGGCCCACTTATGATGAAAACCCTTCAAAAACTGGGCACAGAATAACCTATATCAACATAGTAAAGGCTGTATATGATAAGCTTACAGTAAACTTTACTTTTAATGGTGAAAAACTGAAAGCACTCCCCCTAAGATGAGGAACAAGAAAAAGGTGTCCTCTTTCACCACTGCTAATCAACATAATTTTGGAAGTCCCAGCTATAGCCATCAGAGAAGAAAAAGTAATAAAGGGAATCCGGATCAGAAAAGAAGAAGCAAAGCTCTCACTTTTTGCAGATTACATGATAGTGTACATAGAAAACCCTAAAGATAGTATCAGAAAATTACTAGAGCTAAGCAGTGAATTTAGCAAAGTTGCAGGATACAAAATCAATACACACAAATTACTTGCATTTCTATATACTAACAATGAAAAATCAGAAAGAGAAAAGAAGGAATCAATCCCATTCACCATTGCAACAAAAAGAATTAAATATCTTGGAATCAACTTACCTAAGGAGACAAAAGAACTGTACACAGAAAATTATAAGACACTAATGAAAGAAATCAAAGATGACATAAACAGATGGAGAGATATTCCACATTCCTGGATAGGAAGAATCAATATTGTGAAAATGACTATACCATTAAAAGCAATCTACAGATTCAGTGCAATCCTTATCAAATTACCAATGACATTTTTCACAGAATTAGAACAAAAAATTTCACAATTCATATGGAAACACAAAAGACCCTGAATAGCAAAAGCAGTCTTAAGAAAGAAGAATGGGGCTAGAGGAATCAACCTTCCTGACTTTAGATTATACTACAAAGCTACAGTCATCAAGACAGTATGGTACAGGCACAAAAACAGAAATACAGACCAATGAGATAAGATAAAAAGCCCAGGAAAAAGCCCATGCACCTATGGGTACATTATTTTTGACAAATAAGGCAAGAACATACAATAGGGCAAAGATAGCTTCTTTCAATAAATGGTGCCAGGGAAAATGGACAGCTACATTTAAAAGGATGAAATTAGAGCACTTCCCAACACCGTACACAAAGATAAACTCAAAATGGATTAAATACCTAAATATAAGACCAGAAACTATAAAACTCTTAGAGGAAAACATAGGCAGAACACTTGATAGCATAAATCAAAACAAGATCCTCTATGACCCACCTCCTAGAGTAATCCAAATAAAAACAAAAGTAAACAAGTAGGATCTGATTAAACTTAAAAGCCTTGGCACAGCAAAGGAAACTATAAGCAAGTGGAAAGGACAGACCTCAGAATGGGAGACAATAATAGCAAATGAACAACTGACAAAGGATTAATTTCCAAAACACAGAAGGAGCTCATACAACTCAATACAAGAAAAACAACAGACAAACAAAACAATCAAAAAGTAAAAAAAGACCTAAACAGACTTTTCTCCAAAGAAGACATACAGATGGCTAGCAAACACTGAAAAGATGCACAACATCACTCATTATTAGAGAAATGCAAATGAAAACTACCATGAGATGTCACCTCACAGTGGTCAGAATGGCCATCATCAAAATCTACAAACAATAAATGCTGGAGAGGGTGTGGAGAAAAGGGAACACTCTTGCAGTATTGCTGAGAATGTAAATTGATACAGCCACTACAGAAGATGGTATGCAGATTCCTTAAAAATAGGAATAAAACCACCATATGACGCAGCAATCCCTCTCCTAGACATACACCCTGAGAAAACCAAAATTGAAAAAGATACACATACCCCATTGTGATCATTGCAAAGAAATAGAGGAAAGCAATAGAATGGGAAAAACTAGAGATTGCTTTAAGAAAATTAGAGATACCAAGGGAACATTTCATGTCAAGATGGGCTCAATAAAGGACAGAAATGGTATGGACCTAATAGAAGCATAATATATTAATTAAATGTGGCAAGAATATACAGAAGAATTATACAAAAAAGATCTTAGTGACCCAGATAACAACAATGGTGTGGCCATTCATCTAGAGCCAGACATCCTGGAATGTGAAGTCAAGTGGGCCTTAGGAAGCATCACTACGAACAAAGCTAATGGAGGTGATGGAACGCCAGTTGAGCTATTTCAAATCCTAAAAGATGATGCTGTGAAACTGCTGCACTCAATATGCCAGCAAATTTGAAAACTCAGCAGTGGCCACAGGACTGGAAAAGGTCAGTGTTCATTCTAAACCCAAAGAAAGGCAATGCCAGAGTGTTCAAACTACCACACAATTACACTCATCTCACATACTAGTAAAGTAATGCTCAAAATTCTCCAAGCCAGGCTTCAGCAATATGTGAACTGTGAACTTCCAGATGTTCAAATTGGTTTTAGAAAAGGCAGAGGAAATCAAATTGCCAATGTCTGCTGGATCATCAAAAAAGCAAGAGAGTTCCAGAAAAACATCTACTTCTGCTTTATTGAAGATTCCATAGCCTTTGACTGTGTAGATCACAATAAACTGAGGAAAATTCTTCCAAGAGATGGGAATACTAGGCCACCTGACCTGCCTCTTGTGAAATCTGTATGCAGGTCAGGAAGCAACAGTTAGAACTGGGCATGGAACAACAGACTGGTTCCAAATAGGAAAAGGAGTACGTCAAGGCTGTATATTGTCACCCTGCTTATTTAACTTCTATGCAGAGTACATCATGAGAAACGCTGGGCTGGATGAAGCACAAGCTGGAATCAAGATTGCTGGGAGAAATATCAATAACCTCAGATATGCAGATGACACCACCCTTATGGTAGAAAGTGAAGAAGAACTAAAGAGCCTCTTGATGAAAGTGAAAGAGGAGAGTAAAAAAGTTGGCTTAAAGCTCAACATTCAGAAAACAAAGATCATGGCATCCGGTCCCATCACTTCATGCAAATAGATGGGGAAACAGTGGAAAACCTGGCTGACTTTATTTCTGGGGGCTCCAAAATCACCTCAGATGGTGATTGCTTTCATGAAATTAAAAGATGCTTATTGTTTAGAAGGAAAGTTACAACCAACCTAGGCAGCATATTAAAAAGCAGAAATATTACATTGCCAACAAAAGTCCATCTAGTCAAAACTATGATTTTTCCAGTAATCATGTATGGAGGTGAGAGTTGGACTATAAAGAAAGCTGAGTGCTGAAGAGTTGATTCTTTTAACTGTGGTGTTAGAGAAGACTCTTGAGAGTCCCTTGGACAGCAAGGATATCCAACCAGTCCATCCTAATGTAGATGAGTCCTGATTGTTCATTGGAAGGACTTATGTTGAAGCTGAAACTCCAGTACTTTGGCCACCTATGCGAAGAGCTGACTTATTTGAAAAGACTGTGATGCTGGGAAAGATTGGAGGTAGGAGGAGAAGGGGACGACAGAGGATGAGATGGTTGGATGGCATCACTGACTCAGTGGATATGAATTTGGCTGAACTCTGGGAGTTGGTGATGGACAGGGAGGCCTAGCATGCTGTGGTCCATGGAGTCGCAAAGAGTCGGACATGACTGAGCAACTGAATTGAACTGATCCCACTGTTCATTGCAAAACTATTTACAATTGCTAGAACATGGAAGCAACCTATATGTCCATCAACAGATGATTGGGTAAAGAAGTAGTGTACATATACACAATGGAATATTACTGAGCCATAAAAAGTGAATGAATCTAGAACCTATTGTATACAGTGAAGTGAGTCAGAAAGAGAAAGAGAAATATCATATTCTAACGCATATATATGGAATCTAGAAGAAATGTAATGAAGAACCTATTTACAGGACAGCACTGGAGAAACAGAAATAGAGAATGAACTTCTGGACATAGGGAGTGGGCAGGAGAGGTTGTGATGTATGGAAACAGTAACATGGAAACTTATATTACCATATGTAAAATAGATAGTCAACGGGAATTTGATGAATGGCTCAGGAAACTCAAACAGGGGCTCTGTATCAGCCTAGAGGGGTGGGATGGGGAGCGAGATGGGAGGGAGTTTCAAAAGGGAGGGGATATATGTATCCCTGTGGCTGATTCACATTGAGGTTTTATAGAAAACAACAAAATTCTGCAAAGCAATTATCCTTCAATAAAAAAATTAAAAGATAAAAAAATAAGAAGAGGTGGCAAAAATACACAGAACTATACACAAAAGGTCTTATTGACCTGAATAATCACATTGGCATGGTCACTCACCTAGAGCCAGACATACAGGGATGTGAAGTCAAGTGGGCCTTAGGAAGCATTATTATGAACAAAGCTAGTGGAGTTGACAGAATTCTAGTGGAGCTACTTAAAATCCTAAAAGAGGCTGCTGCTAAAGTGCTGCCCTCATTACATCAGCAAATTTGGAAACCTCAGCAATGGCTACAGGACTGGAAAAGTCAGATTTCATTTCAATCCCAAAGAAGGGCAATGTTCAAATTACTGTACCATTGTGCTCATTTTACATGCTAGCAAGGTTATGCTCAACATCCTTCAGCTAGGCTTCAGCAGTATGTGAACCAAGAACTTCCAGATGTAAAAATTGGGTTGTGAAGACACACAGAAACCAGAGATCAAAATGCCAACATTTGTTGGATCATGGACAAAGCAGGGAGATCCATTAAAACATCTACTTCTGCTTCATTGACTATAAGAAAGTCTTTGACTGTGCATCACAACAAAGTGCAGAAAATTCTTCAAGTTATGGGAATACCAGACCCCCTTACCTGTCTTCTGAGAAAACTGTATGTGAGTCAAGAAGCCACAATTAGAACTGGACATGGACAAATGACTGGCTCAAAATTAGGAAAGGAGTATGTCAAGTATTGTCACTCTGCTTATTTAACTTATATTAAGAGTTACTGTTGTTGTTCAGTTGCTCAGTTGTGTCTGACTCTTTGTGACCCCATCGACTGCAGCACAACAGGTATCACTGTCATTCACCATCTCCTGGAGTTGGCTCAAACTCATGTCCATTGAGTCAGTGATGTCATCCAACCATCTCATCCTCTGTTGTCCCCTTCTTCTCCTACCTTCAATCTTTCCCAGCATCAGGGTCTTTTCTAATGAATCAGTGCTGTGCATCAGGTGACCAAAGTATTAAAGCTTCAGCTTCAGCGTCAGTCCTCCCAATAAATATTTACAGTTGATTTCTTTTAGGATTGACAAATTGGATCTCCTTACTGACCAAGGGACTCTCAAGACTCTTCTCCAACACCACATTTTAAAAACATCAGTTATTCAGTGCTCAGCCTTCTTTATGGTCCAAGTCTCACATCCACACATGACAACTGCAAAAACCATAGCTTTGACTATATGGATCTCTGTCAGCAAAATATTGTCTCTGCTTTTTGTATACAGAGTACATCATGTGAAATGCAGACTGGATAAATCACAAGCTGGAATTAAGTTTGCTGGGAGAAATATCAACAACCTCAGATATGCAAATGATACCGCCTTAATGGCAGAAAGTGAAGAATATCTAAAGAGTCTCTTGACCCTTGCTGCTTGGAAGGAAAGCTATGACAAACCTAGACAGTGTATTAAAAAGTATAGACATTACTTTGCTGAGAAACATCTGTCTAGACAAAGCTATTGTTTTAGCAGTAGTCATGTATAGATATGAGATTTGGACCTTACAGAAGACTGATAGGTGAATAATTGATTCTTCCTAAATTGTGGTTCTGGAGAAGACTCTTGAGAGTCCCTTGGACTGCATGAAGATCAAACCAGTCAATCCTAAAGGAAATCAACCTTGAATATTAATTGTAAGGACTTATGCTAAAGCTCCAGAACTTTGACCATTTGATGTAAAGAGCCGATTCACTGGAAAAGACCCTGATGCTAGAAAAGATTTGATGGCAAAAGGATAAGGGGTTTGCAGAGGATGAGATGGTTAGATAGCATCACCAACTCAATGGACATGAATGTGAGCAAACTCCCGGAGATATTGAAGGACAGAGGAGCTTGGCATGCTCCAGTCCATGGGGTCGCAAAGAGTTGGACACGACTTAGCAACTGAGAAACAAGATTGAGTCATAAGAAATTGTTTGTGTAGGTCAAAAATGTCCACATATCAGCAATTTCATATGGTTTTATGAAATATTGTTTTAAAAATGCAAGTCTCTATTTCTTCCTTTGACCCACTACACATCCTCAAGTGACTTACTGAAAGAATCAAATGACATGGTGAATCCAAAAGGACTCAGTACAGTATAAATGTATCTATAGGCAATATAGCCTCAGCTTGGAAGAGGCAAGACATGGGGCTCAGTATGGGTGCAAGCCTGGGGTACATTATTTTATTGGCAGGTGAGTAGGGACTAAAGATTAAAAGTTGTTTGTAAATTCAAATCAGTTCCCAGACATTAGGAATTATATGATTATTATTAGATTCCAACTATAATTTTAGTCTGGGAAGGATTATAGCAGAGATCCAAACAGATTATAGCAGAGATCCAATTGGTAACACAGAAACAAAGGTAATGTCCCAGGCATAGAAACACTATTATTCAAGTAGAGGAACCCAGGCATGACAGAGCTCAAGTAGAAAGGAGAGAACTGGTAAGGATCTAGGGTTAAGAAATTTGATAACAAGAAGGGCTTATTGAAGGCTAACTATATAGGAGGGACTTTGCTAATGTCATTTATATCCATTATTTAATTTGAATTGACAGTAAGCCTGATATCATATGTATTACAATATCTATTATACAGCTGGTAAAATTAAGCTCAGGAGTTTAAATTCTTGATGAAAGTTGCACAACTACTAAAAGGCTGAGTTGATGTTTGAAACTGGGTCTTTGTAATTCAAAACTCATGGTCTTTCCATAATACAAGAAATTTACCTGTTCACCAGAGATAAAGGCCAGCACTCACTCCTAAGTAGCTGTCATTAAAAGTTAGTATCTAGTTGCTAGAAAACCACAGCAACAGATAAGTAAAGATACCACCAGTAAGACTAACTGGGTGCCACCCAGGAATGATGTACCCAGTTAGATTCTGTACTGCACTTTTAAGTCCTCAAAGTGCCTGAGGAGGCTAAATAAATAGCTTATATCCTAACCTAGATAGCATATTGAAAAGCAGAGACATTACTTTGCCAACAAAGGTCCGTCTAGTCAAGGCTATGGTTTTTCCAGTGGTCATGTATGGAAGTGAGAGTTGGACTGAAGAAAGCTGAATGCCGAAGAATTGATGCTTTTGAACTGTGGTGTTGGCAAAGACTCTTGAGAGTCCCTTGGACTGCAAGGAGATACAACCAGTCCATTCTGAAGAAGATCAGCCCTGCGATTTCTTTGGAAGGAATGATGCTAAAGCTGAAACTCCAGTACTTTGGCCACCTCATGTGAAGAGTTGACTCATTGGAAAAGACTCTGATGCTGGGAGGGATTGGGGGCAGGAGGAGAAGGGGACGACAGAGGAAAAGATGGCTGGATGGCATCACTGACTCGATGGACATGAGTCTGAGTGAACTCTGGGAGTTGGTGATGGACAGGGAGGCCTGGCGTGCTGGGATTCACTGGGTCACAAAGAGTCGGACACAACTGAACGACTGAACTGAACTGATCCTAAATGTACAGACAGTGATAACAGGTGGCCATTCAGGCCCAAAATGCAACATAAAATGGATCCAGCATTAAGTTAACTTTGACTTGTACACATGATTGTAGAGAACAGTGAGGCTGCATGAAAAGTAGAAGGAGGATTGTGTCAGTTGAAGAGACTGTAGAAGAGCAAATGGAGACATTGAGAAGGAGGGATACTGAAAATTACTACACTAGTGGCTGCAAGAAGGCACATAAGGAGGGGGGCTGAGGATTATTTCTTGTATTGGTGGCCATGTACAAGAACCTGGGAGTCAGACTGATTTGGGGGGCTTCCCTTGTGGCTCAGATGGTAAAGCGTCTGCCTACAATTCAATCTCAGGGTCGGGAAGTTCCCCTGGAGAAGGAAATGGCAACCCACTCCAGTATTCTTGCCTGGAAAATCCCATGGATGGAGGAGCCTTGTAGGCTATAGTCCATGGGGTCGCAAAAAGTCAGACACGACTGAGCGACTTCACTTCACTTCACTTGACTTCACTTCAGGCTTTACACTACAAAGTCCTAAGTGGCAGATGGCTAGAAGTCTTCCACCTCTTTTGATACTCCAATTTCTCATTTGTAAAGTGAGAAAAATAAGAGGGTCTACCTCATGGGTTATCACCCTTAAATGAAATAACACATGGACAGTGCTTAGAACTATGTCCAACAGTGTTAACAAGCACTTAATAAATAGCAGCATTTGTTGATTAAAGGCGCCAGTTTACTTTTCAATGTGCAAAGGTAAACACCTGCTTCATTTACCTGACAATCAGAGCCAAGTTTTAGGGAAACCAAAGTTAGCAATGAGTTAGCTAGCTAGTGGCCCAAAAGAGGAGCAGGTTGGGTAAAGCTGCAGCTGGGCAGTTACAATGATACATCCACGGTTCACATTATTGGCTATTAGAGCACAGGGGGTGTCAACTGAGTTGAGATGGGCATAGCAAGTGATAGAGTGAGTCTCTGTTCCTGCAGCAGCCTCAGTTCACTCCTTTATTAAAACAGGTAGTGATATTTATTTCATAGCATAAGACTTAAAACCAAATAAAATTGTATAAATGTACTTAAAAATGTGATCTAGCTTTGTTTATTATTGCCAGACACCACAGAAAAAAGTATTAAATTAGCCTCATGGAACTAGAATGTAGAAAAATTTCACATGAAATAGACTTCTTGAAAGAGGGTACACTTAGTTTGTTTCAAGGAAAAATAAACATGATAGTTTTTATGGTTTCTATGGTTGACTAATACATGTATTTTATTTTCCTTTTTATATGCTTATATAAAACTACTTGTTTTATTGATCAAAGTGTTTAGAATCTATATTTTCCTTGTGATAGAGATGCATGGATCAATACGATCTTATAAGAGATTTATTTGTATACTAAGGACTGAGTGATCTCATAAGGTAGAACTCTGGTCTTTATTGGATTTGGATTTTTTTTCCAACTCAGCTCTAAAGCTCATAATTGCCAACTTCTACAAGATGCAAAAAATATTACAATGCTAACTCATGTTTCCAAGTGAAACTTGTTCAGCTTTATTAAATCTGAGATCTTTCCAAAAAAATAATGTCATGTTTACATCATTTCCAAAAGATATCGCATGACTTTGCCTTTAATGCTTAGACTGAATCAGGATGAAAACTGTGCTAAGGCATTCCTGCACTTAAAAGTCCTTCAGTGCCTCCCTATGTTCTTCATGATAGAAACCAGAGCTCTCCACGTGGCATACATGGATCTTCACAAAACTGTAAGCTTCCTTTCTCTTCAGCTTCAAATTTTGCATCCCCAACTGCAGTCTGAACCCCATTTCACATACACACATCTTAATCTTTAGTAATAGCAAAGTATTTACTATAAAGCAAGCTTCCCTGGTGGCTTAGACAGTAAAGATTCTACCTGCAACGTGGTAGACCCAGGTTCAATCCCCGGGTCAGGAAGATTCCCTGAAGATGGGAATGGCAACCCACTCCAGTATTCTTGCCTTGGAAATTCCATGGACAGAGGAGCCTCATGGGCTATAGTCCATGAGATCCCAAAGAGTCAGACATGACTGAGAGACTAACACTTTTTACTTTTATTTCAAGCTTTTACACACACACACACACACACACACACACACACACACACTTCCTCTTTCTTGAAACATGATGCAAGTGTGACATTCTCTGTGATGCCATTGCCTCAATCCCACATGCTCTGTGCTGCCTGCCACACAATGCTCCTTCTGGCCTGTTTGCCCATATGCCTCCTAATTAGAATATGAGCATATAAGAACTAGTGAGCCTTTTATTTCTACATTCCTGAAACCAGTATTTTCATTTGTCCATAGTAGGGAATTCATGAATATTGTTGAATGAACAAATGAATAAATAAATCTCATCTTTCAGTTCAGTTCAGTTCAGTCGCTCAGTCGTGTCTGACTCTTTGCGACCCCATGAATCGCAGCACGCCAGGCCTCCCTGTCCATCACCATCTCCCGGAGTTCACTCAAACTCACGTCCAACGAGTCGGTGATGCCATCCAGCCGTCTCATCCTCTGTCGTCCTCTTTTCCTCCTGTCCCCAATCCCTCCCAGCATCAGTCTTTTCCAGTGAGTCAACCCTTCGCATGAGGTGGCCAAAGTACTGGAGTTTCAGCTTTAGCATCATTCCTTCCAAAGAAATCCCAGGGCTGATCTCCTTTAGAATGGATTGGTTGGATCTCCTTGCAGTCCAAGGGACTCTCAAGAGTCTTCTCCTTACTGCTATTCTAACTTTGAATTAATTGTCTATTTTTAATAGAGTTGTTTTTGTTCTTTTGTCATTGAATCTCCTATGCTTGAGGTTATTGAGTAGAGACTCAATAACCCTTGCTCTTAGTAACAACAAAGAGTATTGTCATTTCTTTCTGAAATGCACACAGTCTAATGAGCAGAGCTCTGATGCTTCAAGCAGACTCGAGTGGCATGGTCCTCCTTCTACTTTTCATCCAGCCTCATTATGTTCTGCAATCATGTGGAAGACTTAAAGTTGACTTAACACTGGATCCATTTTATGTTGCCTTTGGGCCTGGATGGCCACCTATTGGGGTTTCCCAGGCAGCTCAGTGGTAAAGAATATGCCTGCCAATGCAGGATACTCAGGAGATGTACCTTCAGTCTCTCAGTTGGGAACATCCCCCAAAGGAGGAAATGGCAACCCACTCCAGTATTATTGCCTAGATAGTCCCATGGACAGAGGAGTCTGATGGGCTATAGTCCATGGGGTTGAAGGAAGTTGGACATAACTTTATGACTGAGCATGCACGCATGCATGGCCACTTATTATTAGTGTCCACAGATTTAGGACATTAAATCTGTTTGCTAGATTGGACACCTCGAGCATTAGTTTCTGGGTATGTCCATCTCCTCCCCTCCTGGCTTCTTTTTCTGCACCTGTGTCATCCTAGGGTTTGGACTGATATCAGTTCTCAGGTCCTTACCAATCTGAATGATTTCACAGTAAATTGAGCCATGATCAGCTACACCCTAAAATGTGACTTGTAACAGTTTTAATGTTGGATCTAACACAGTGTTGTGAATAATTCTACTTTATGCAAAGACCATTTTGATTTCTTCCATCTTTTAAGGGAAATATTTACAGTTAAAAACTTTTTATCATGTTCATCTGTGTTTTGTCCAAGGAGGAGAAAAACCTAGAAGTGAGTCCCTTTTGTTAAAAGTGCTTTAAATTATTTTACATGGTACTTTACATGATCCTTGCAATGTTTCTGTAAGCAAGAGAAGATGTTTTTATTTTGTCCACATTTTATAGATAGGAAATTACAACAGTATAAACCAGTGACATGTTCCCTCATTTATGTGTTTAATTTTGATGATAATTAAGTGGAGATACTTTGATTCCTGCTTTATGGCTCTTTCCTTGGATTATACAAATCATTTTATTGATAATTGTTCACATGAACATTCTTTGGGACATTCTTGGTATTTTCCAGAATGGCATTTGATAGAGCAAGTTTAATTTGTTATGATATTTTAAAATATTATGATACTTTTAAATAATTTGGTATCTAAAGTATTTTAGTGAATGCCCAACAGTGGTCAACTTTGAAATTGCAGTATTTATTTCTAGAAATTTAGTGGAAGATAGAGAAAAGCAGAATTATTAGAATGAATCCACTAGTCTTTTCATTTCCATGACCCCTTAAAAAGTTCTAGAAAGGCTCTGTTTGATTCCGACTATGCTCTTTCATCCTTAATGCTCACCTCTGAATAACGTGCAGACTCCCGAGAGCCAGATATTTAAGTACATTTCCAAGACCTTGCAGAATAAAGGTGTCAGGGATTGTTTTGTGAATGTTTTGCTACTGTCTAGTATAAAATAGTATTGGGACTTCCTCAAATAGATTCCCCTACAGAGACACACAGTTGGGGGGCAACTCATAGCACATTAGAGACAGGCCAGGACCAAACATGAAACAGATGCCACGGCTTTGTTATGAATATGACAGGCTTCAGGGTCAGCACCCCTGTGAGGAGGGAATGCATACTGGTTTTCAAAGGAGCTCCAGGACATGCTAGGAAACCTAACACTTGTGTGGGTGTTTTTCCCTTCTGACTGACAATTCCACTGGTAAAAAATGCTTTAAAAAAAAAAAAAAGCAAAGAAAGCACATTTTAACACTGTGAAACTATTAAGCACTACTTACACAATTAATCTGGCAGTGAATATATATATTCAGAGTGCCTAATCAAACAAATGTGCTAAAAAAAATTATTTGGGCAACTGTTCATAAGAGTAGGTATTTCTACTCTCAAAGTTATTTAAAGTATGAGATAAGAATCAAGTACAGAATTGGTACAAAGCAAGAATGTTCAATGGTTAAGGGCCAGAAGTTAGGAACAAGACCATGATAATAAGCCTCTAATATTTCATAACTCTATAACCTTCAGTATTCCATTTCCTAATTTTAAAAATAAACATATAATAGCACTCTATATTACTGTGGTCAATATCAAATAAGATAAAGCATGCCAAAGCTGGAGCAGAGTACCTGCTTCCAAGGAAGGTCAATAATTATTAGCTACTTCTTAATCATTATTATTAACATGCAGGTATTAGATAAAGAGAAAGTCCTGGCAAAGTAAGAGTTACCTTAGAAACAAATGCCAGCGTGGTGAAGATAATACTGACTTTGGGCCAACTGGATCTGGATTAGGGAACCAGGTCCACTGATTTCTGGCTCTATGATTTCACCACTATGGTTGGCCTCTCATAGCCTCAGTTGTTTCCTCTGTAAAAAATAATAATACCTACTTTTGAGAGCTGTGGTGAATATGAAATGAGGTCACACATGCCAAGCACGTGGTACCTGGCTGGTCCCTTTTGCCTTCATTGAAAATCTGTTGCTATAATCTTTGTCCTTCATTTCAGTTGGGCAGAACTGATAAGACTGGGTATTCTTCCGTGACTCTTGTCTGACAGTAACAGCTCTTAATTCTACTAGCTTTAATATTAGTGGCAAAAACAAAGTTAAGAACAAACAAAATATGTGGTGACTGATTTGGAGAGACTAGGATTTAATAATAAATGGTTAAACCACTGAAGGATGAATGATTTATAAAATTGAGAAGAACAAAAAAAAAATACAGAGAAGAATAATTACAGGTTTGAGTACATACAAATTTTAAAAATCAGGTGTTCAAAATATCTGTTACCAAAGTAAGAACAAAAAAGGCATTTTGAGTAAAAAAAAGAAAATTTACAACAAACATGGTAGATCAAAGAGATCTTTTATATATTATGTGCTCATATGAATGATAATACACTAAGACCCTGATAAATAGGCAAAAGGAGAGACTACAAAAGAGGAAATATAACTATTAAAAACATAAAGCAAAATATTCAAAATTTTTATTAATCAAAGGATACAAACTAAAATATTGAGATAGGATTAATCACCTGTTATTTAAAATTTAATAATGACTACTGGTGATGATGCCTAATAAAACTTTCTAACACTGAATTTCCCCTTTCAAATTTTCTGAATGAGGTTATACTATTCTTAACTTTAACTTTTATAATAAATAATTGGATAATAGATAAACAGATTTGGAAAAGTGGACAATTACCATGCCAAAATGAGACCATGGAATGCACAGCTGGGTGCTGTGTACAGTGATTACGTATCATTTTGAGAATATTTCTGAAAACTACATTGCACAGATATTTGATCAGAGTCTAAGAGAGAATCTATGCATTAAGCAGTAAATGCATGGTATTATATTTTAAAATACATTAAAAAATAACATGTGCTGTGAATATAAGATATAAGGGATCCAAAGAAGGGGGAAGTCTGTGAGAAAGTAGATTACTGACAAAGTAATTGTAATGTTTGAGATTTTCCTAGTATTCTGTTTATTTTTTGGAAAACACTACCATATATATTTCTCTCATTTAATCTCTTTACTGTTTCTCTCTCTCTCTCTCTCACACACACACACACAGTTTCAGTGATACAGACAAGGGTTTTGAGTATGAAAGAGGTTAAATAATTCCCTACCCCAAGCTCAGAAGTTGTAGGACTACAGCTAGCTAGGGCTTCCACCTAAGTCTCCCAGCTGAAGGTCTTCTGCTTCCCACTCTGTTGACTTGGATATAAAAAGTATTGATATATGAATTTCAGTGATAAAGAACAAAGTGTTACTACAGACTACCATAGAGATTTTGGAAAGAGGATGGGGATAAATCAAGGGAAAGTGAACATCTATAAATTAAGTTTTCTTAAGCTTTTGCTGTTTTGACAACATTAGAAGTGCTATGCTTGGAGCCCATAAAATATCCCCTCATGGTCCTAAAGTCCATCACTGATCCAAGTGAACCTTCCCAAACTTAAAACTTATCCTGCTTCTTCTATGCCTCCACTGGCCAACAAAATATATTTTTCTAGATTTCTGTTCTCTCCAGCTAATTGCATTAACTACTTCTTGTCTGTATTCAGTTCAGTTTAGGTCAGTCGCTCAGTTGTGTCTGACTCTTTGCGACCCCATGAACCGCAGCACGCCAGGCCACCCTGTCCATCTCCAACTGCTGAAGTCCATCCAAACCTATGTCCATTGTGTTGGTGATGCCATCCAACCATCTCATCCTCTGTCATCCCCTTCTTCTCCTGCCTTCAATCCTTTCCCAGCATTAGGGTCTTTTCAAATGAGTCAGCTCTTCACATCCGGTGGCCAAAGTACTGGAGTTTCAGCTTCAACATCAGTCCCTCCAATGAACACTCAGGACTGATTTCCTTTAGGATGGACTGGTTGGATCTCCTTGCAGTCCAAGGGACTCTCAAGAGTCTTCTCCAACACCACAGTTCAAAAGCATCAATTCTTCAGCATTCAGCTTTCTTTATAGTCCAATCCCAAAGAAAGGCAATGCCAAAGAATGCTCAAATTACCGCACAATTGCACTCATCTCACACACTGGTAAAGTAATGCTCAAAATTCTCCAAGCCAGGCTTCAGCAATATGTGAACCGTGAACTTCCTGATGTTCAAGCTGGTTTTAGAAAAGGCAGAGGAACCAGAGATCAAATTGCCAACATCCGCTGGATCATGGAAAAAGCAAGAGAGTTCCAGAAAAACATCTATTTCTGCTTTATTGACTATGCCAAAGCCTTTGACTGTGTGGATCACAATAAACTATGGAAAATTCTGAAAGAGATGGGAATACCAGACCACCTGATCTGCCTCTTGAGAAATCTGTATGCAGGTCAGGAAGCAACAGTTAGAACTGGACATGGAACAACAGACTGGTTCCAAATAGGAAAAGGAGTTCGTCAAGGCTGTATATTGTCACCCTGTTTATTTAACTTATATGCAGAGTACATCATGAGAAATGCTGGACTGGAAGAAACACAAACTGGAATCAAGATTGCCAGGAAATATCAATAACCTCAGATATGCAGATGACACCACCCTTATGGCAGAAAGTGAAGAGGAACTCAAAAGCCTCTTGATGAAAGTGAAAGAGGAGAGTGAAAAAGTTGGCTTAAAGCTCAACATTCAGAAAACGAAGATCATGGCATCCGGTCCCATCACTTCATGGGAAATAGATGGGGAAACAGTGGAAACAGTATCAGACTTTATTTTTCTGGGCTCCAAAATCACTACAGATGGTGACTGCAGCCATGAAATTAAAAGACACTTACTCCTTGGAAGGAAAGTTATGACCAACCTAGATAGCATATTCAAAAGCAGAAACATTACTTTGCCAACAAAGGTTTGTCTAGTCAAGGCTTTGGTTTTTCCTGTGGTCATGTATGGATGTGAGAGTTGGGCTGTGAAGAAGGCTGAGCACCAAAGAATTGATGCTTTTGAACTGTGTTGTTGGATAAGACTCTTGAGAGTCCCTTGGACTGCAAGGAGATCCAACCAGTCCATTCTGAAGGAGATCAGCCCTGGGATTTCTTCGGAAGAAATGATGCTAAAGCTGAAAGTCCAGTACTTTGGCCACCTCATGTGAAGAGTTGACTCATTGGAAAAGACTCTGATGCTGGGAGGGATTCGGGGCAGGAGGAGAAGGAGACGACAGAGGATGAGATGGCTGTATGGCATCACTGACTCTATGGACTTGAGTCTGATTGAACTCCGGGAGTTGGTGATGGACAGGGAGGCCTGGCGTACTGCGATTCACGGGGTTGCAAAGAGTTGGACACGACTCAGCGACTGATCTGATCTGATCTGACTTAAAGATTAATGGCAATGGGATAATGATAACATTCTAGAAACAAAAGTACTTGGATTTTCTGGTGTGGGGAGTAGTATTCCAAGACTCTATAATTTTTCTTTTTAGTTTCCCAAGCAGGGATCAAATTTGGGCCCCCTTTGGTGAAAGCATGACGCCTTAGACTGCCAAGAAATTCCCCAAGACTATACTATGGCAAAAAAGGAGTAAGAAAATCTGAGTTTGGTTGTCCCTCCACGATCTTTTAATTACAGAGCCACAGGCATAGTATTTAACTATCTTGAGTTGCATTCTTCGTGTGAAAAATGGAAATGATAATACTATAAGACATGATTTTTGTGAAGATTAAATGGGATAATGGACTTGGATATAATCCATTCTAACAATCTTTCCCCATGATGTCAAGCTAATATCTTTGCCAGTTTTTCTTTTATGCTTTTGTGAAAGCATTGATGTCAGCTCAGGGTTGTTTTTTGCAGAAAAAATTCAGATGTCCTTTAACACTGTCTGAATACTATTTGTTAGCTTGAAGATGAAAGGATGACAACAACAGCAACATAATGGCATGTTAAAAGTGTTTGTCAGGCCAGTCAACAAGCAAGAACCTCTTCTATTTGCAGCTGTGTAGTATGAGCTAATTTATTTAAATTGTATATATTAACACCATGTAATTACACAGTTCAGAAACAAAGTCTTTGTATCTTAAAAGCAGACAATTTTAGATGTGAGGTTAATGTCACTGCCTAGTAAAGAATTTGTAAAGATCATAGAGACAGGATGCATAAAACCTCTTCTTTAGAAACATATTCTATCACATAAAGGGTCATCAGGCTCTCAAAAGGAAGATGAAATAGTGGATATTTGGAGCAGTATTCATATTTCCAAGCCACCAAGGTGCCACTCAAAATGCTGAAATGTATTCTTCCTATAAACAGACAAGTGGCAGAATCACATGTCTTCTCAAAATGAAATATGTTCTTCTCAGGGGTTCAATTAGGTGCAGTAACATCAGTAAGTACAGCCACCTTCCTGAGCTTCAATAGCTCATAAAATATTTTTTTTTAATATTTTCATAATCTACTATCTCATTTCAACCGGAGAAGGCAATGAAAACCTGTAGGAGGACTCCTGTCTCTTTCTAATTATACCAATAAAAATAAGTGCATTTCTACTGAGCATGATGTTGTAGCCACAATTTAGAATAGCACATTCAAAATTACCTGGGACTTCAGGACACTATCATATTTAAGGTTCATTCAAGACAGAATGCCATTTCATAGATGCCACAAAAGGCATGCTGGAAAGGGTACAGCTATAGTTTGTTGATTGAATTCTTGTACATTTCAAGGGTTAGGGATGAATATCTAAATATACTTAAAAAACCCTGAAATGTCTCACATTTTAATGCATCAGGCCTATGAGATCACTAATTATTTGTTCCTTATTCATAATAAAGTTGCCTGCTTCTCAGTTCACTGGTTTGAAAATTTCTTGGAGTCAAGGAACATATCACTTACCTTTTTATCTTTAGATTCCAGGAAACTGACTAGTACAATATATTAAAACCCCTTTCTTAAAATGAATGAACTTTGTCATTGTTGTTCAGCCGCTCAGTCATGTCCAACTCTTTGTGACCACTTGGACTGAAGCACATCAGGATTCCCTGTTCTTCGCTATCTCCCAGAGTTTGCTCAAACTCATGTTCATTGAGTCAATGATGCCATTCAACCGTCTTATCTTCTGTGGCCCCTTTCTCCTCCTGCCCTCAATCTTTCCCAGCATCAGGGTCTTTTCCAGTGAGTCAACTATGCATAAGGTGGCCAAAGTACTGGAGGTTCAGCTTCAGCAACAGTTCTTCCAATGAGTATTCAGGGTTGATTTCCTTTAGGATTAACTGGTTTGATCTCGTTGCTGCCCATGGGAATCTCAAGTCTTCTCCAACACCACAATTTGAAAGCATCAATTCTTTGTCACTCAGCCTTCTTTATGGTCCAACTCTCACATCCATACATGACTACATGGCTTTGACTAGAGAGACATTTGTCAGCAAAGTGATGTCTCTGCTTTTTAATACGTTGTCTAGGAATGAACTTAAGAATGAGTAAATGTATGTATTTACTATATCACTCAAAACACATAGTTCTCAATCATCTTCTGAGTCAGGTAACAACTTGTTAATATCGACATGTTAAAAACATGTCTCTCACTTTTCTCCAAGTTTCTGAATATTCTCCAAATCTCTGGATTTCCTTTTGAGGACCTGGACCTGCATACAGTATATCAGGTGCTGACACCCCATGTACTTAGCTCCACATGGCAGTGGAGCTTTCCCCGTGGCTCAGAGGTGAAGAATCTGCTTGCAGTGTAGGAGATACAGGAGACCTGGGTTTGATCCCTGGGTCAGGAAGCCCCTGGAGGAGGGCATGGCAACACACTCCAGTATTCTCATGTGGAGAATCTCATGTATAAAGAACCCTGGTGGGCTACAGTCCATGGGGTCTCAAAGAGTCAGACATGACTGAAGCAACTTAGCAGGCCACATGGCAGGGTTGTGGTAGGGCAAAAGAGATCCTAGCCTTAAAGCCCATATAAGCCTGGATTTGTATTCTGATAACTTATTCAACCTCTCCAATCCTCAACTTTCTTGTCTGTGAAATATATAGTAAATTCATGCTAAAGGAGATAACTTAAAGGAGTACTTGGCATATACCAGATGCTCAAGACATGACCATAAGGGCAGATAGCTTCTGAATTACATGTATATTCATCATAAAGAAAAATATTTTAATGTCTTTAAAAACATTGAAGACATATTTTGCATATAATATATAAGTATATAATTTTAATTATATAATGAATTTTACTGAACATACATACTTACAAATGTATAGAATTGTATAAGTCAGGTCTTATTCTGTAAAGAGTCAAAAGCAAATATTTCAGATTTTGTGAGACATATAGTCTCTGTTGCAGCTATTCAGCTCTGCTCTTGAGGTATTAAAGCAGGCCTAAATAATGCATAAAAATGAGCATAGCTGTACTATGACAAAATGCTATTTATGGACACTGAAATATGAATTGTATAGAATTTTCATGTGTCATAAAATTTTATTTTGATTTTTCCCATTTAGAAATGTAAAAAACATTCTTCAGTTCAGCCACTCAGTCATGTACGACTCTTTGCTTTCAT
Organism: Bos mutus; assembly: GCF_027580195.1. Classification (NCBI taxonomy): domain Eukaryota; kingdom Metazoa; phylum Chordata; class Mammalia; order Artiodactyla; family Bovidae; genus Bos; species Bos mutus. The sequence goes on along the minus strand of NC_091618.1, from coordinate 94,071,637 downwards.
TAAAAAAAGAAAAAAGACTGAGTGTGTCCCATGGCCATAGTTTGCCAATCTCTGGCATAAACCAAGCCATGTACACTGAAATTGGTGGGTGATAAAGGGAATTTTTAAGATTAATGTTTACTATACACTTTTTCTTCCTTATATGATGACTTAATAACTCAATCACCTTTTGAGACATGAATTAACTCTTTTATAATTAGTGTCTTTGAATTGCCTTAGTACTCATCTCTTACTAGATATTATTTTCTCTACACCTACTCTTGGTGAACTCATCCAGGGTTCTAACCTGAAAATCATCTACAAGTTGATGGTGCCCTAATTTATATATACCTGAACTTTTCTTTCTAAAACCTATACTCATAGTTTGAAAACCCTACTTAACATCTCCAAAGAGAAATCTTAAGTTCATCTCAAACTTAACATGGCCAAGGCTAACCTCATCATCTTTCCTCTAAACTTGTTTCTCTCACAGTTGTATTATGCCAATTTTTGGCAAGCCTTCTATTTCTTCAGGCCAAAACCTGAGTCTATCCTTGATTCTTTTATTTTATTGTTTTATAGCACACATCCTTCCACCTGCAAATACTCTTGGTTATAACTTCAAAGTATATCTGGAATATAATCATTTCATGTCATCTCTACTGTTACTATTATCACCATTTCCAACTTGAATTATTGCAATAGGCTCCTAATTGGAGCCACTATATCCCCACCCCCACCCCCACCCCTCAGCCAGCTACAATCTATTCTCAATATAAGATTCAGAATGATCTGTTATAATCTAAGCTAGATTGTGTCACTCATGTATTCAAAATGTCCCAATGGATGTATTTCATTCAGGAAAATGCCAGAATCCTTGCTGTGTCCTATATAATTTACCTACAATCCTCATGACCTCTGCTCCCCCTCCTCCAACCTGTCTGACTTCATCTTCCTCAGTTCCTGCTGCTGCTCACTGTGCTACAGCATGACAGCCACACATTTATCTGGAATACTGTATCTAATGTTTGAAACAGGTTTCTGCTCAAATGCTAATTTATCAATGAGGCATTTCTTGATTAGTGATTGATTTCACACAACACACTGTATCTCCAATGCCAACACCTTCCTGCTTTCCTATTTATCTCCACGACATTCTCATCATTTGAAAAGTACTCCATCTTTTACCTACTTAAATCACCCTACTAGCATGTAACCTTCCTAACAGCACAAATCTTTATCTGCTTCTTTTACTGTAGTTCTCCTAGTAGAGCAGAACAGTGCCTAGCATAGTAAGAATTCAAAATGTATTTGCTGAATAATTGAGCATTTTTTCATGATGGGATTGTGGGCAATCTTGGTATCTTTTCTTTCTGCATACCTATATATCTTACTAAAAAGAAAAAAGTAGGGTGGATTTTTAGATCAAGAGACACATGTATTGGGCTCTAGTCTTGAATATGTCACTTTACATCTGTGTGCATTTCAGTAAGTTCAAAAGTCTATAGCTTAAGGTTTTATTTGTATGACTAAAAGTTATCTGTTATAATTACAGATATATACTTATATATACACACATATGTATACATACATACACATATATACATTTATACAATAAAATTAAAAGATATTCTTTAACTGCCTAACATATTACTTTCATGATAAAATACAATTTCACCATCAACATCACAGTACATCAGGTGACACAGGGCACAGGTGTATGAAATAAATCAATATTTAAAAAAACAAACAACCCAATCAAAAATGGGTAGAAGACCTAAATAGACATCCTCCAAAGAAGATATACAAATGATTGGAAAGCACATAAAAAGATGCTCAACGTCAATAATTACTTTGCAAATCAAAACTACAATAAGATATCACCTCACGCTACTCAGAATGGCCACCATCAAAAAATCTAGAAACAATAAATGTTGAAGTGGGTGTGAAGAAAAGGGAACCCTTATGTACTGTTGGTGGGAATGTAAACTGGTACAGCCACTATAGAGAACAGGAAGAAAGTAGGGAAAACCACTAGACCATTCAGGTATGACCTAAATCAAATCCCTTATGATTATACAGTGGAAGTGAGAAATAGATTTAAGGGCCTAGATCTGATAGAGTGCCTGATGAACTATGGAATGAGGTTTGTGACATTGTACAGGAGACAGGGATCAAGACCATTCCCATAGAAAAGAAATGCAAAAAAGCAAAATGGCTGTCTGGGGAGGCCTTACAAATAGCTGTGAAAAGAAGAAAAGCGAAAAGCAAAGGAGAAAAGGAAAGATATAAGCATCTGAATGCAGAGTTCCAAAGAATAGCAAGAAGAGATAAGAAAGCCTTCTTCAGCGATCAATGCAAAGAAATAGAGGAAAACAATAGAATGGGAAAGACTAGGGATCTCTTCAAGAAAATCAGAGATACCAAAGGAACATTTCATGCAAAGATGAGCTCGATAAAGGACAGAAATGGTATGGACCTAACAGAAGCATAAGATATTAAGAAGAGATGGCAAGAATACACAGAAGAACGGGACAAAAAAGATCTTCACGACCCAGATAATCACGATGGTGTGATCACTGACCTAGAGCCAGACATCCTGGAATGTGAAGTCAAGAGGGCCTTATAAAGCATCACTACGAACAAAGCTAGTGGAGGGATAGAATTCCAGTTGAGCTATTCCAAATCCTGAAAGATGATGCTGTGAAAGTGCTGCACTCAATATGCCACCAAATTTGGAAAACTCAGCAGTGGCCACAGGACTGGAAAAGGTCAGTTTCATTCCAATCCCAAAGAAAGGCAATGCCAAAGAATGCTCAAATTACCGCACAATTGCACTCATCTCACACACTGGTAAAGTAATGCTCAAAATTCTCCAAGCCAGGCTTCAGCAATATGTGAACCGTGAACTTCCTGATGTTCAAGCTGGTTTTAGAAAAGGCAGAGGAACCAGAGATCAAATTGCCAACATCTGCTGGATCATGGAAAAAGCAAGAGAGTTCCAGAAAAACATCTATTTCTGCTTTATTGACTATGCCAAAGCCTTTGACTGTGTGGATCACAATAAACTATGGAAAATTCTGAAAGAGATGGGAATACCAGACCACCTGATCTGCCTCTTGAGAAATTTGTATGCAGGTCAGGAAGCAACAGTTAGAACTGGACATGGAACAACAGACTGGTTCCAAATAGAAAAGGAGTTCGTCAAGGCTGTTTATTGTCACCCTGTTTATTTAACTTATATGCAGAGTACATCATGAGAAACTCTGGACTGGAAGAAACACAAGCTGGAATCAAGATTGCTGGGAGAAATATCAATAACCTCAGATATGCAGATGACACCACTCTTATGGCAGAAAGTGGAGAGGAACTCAAAAGCCTCTTGATGAAAGTGAAAGAGGAGAGTGAAAAAGTTGGCTTAAAGCTCAACATTCAGAAAACAAAGATCATGGCATCTGGTCCCACCACCTCATGGGAAATAAATAGGGAAACAGTGGAAACAGTGTCAGACTTTATTTTTCTGGGCTCCAAAATCACTACAGGTGGTGACTGCAGCCATGAAATTAAAAGATGCTTACTCCTTGGAAGGAAAGTTATGACCAACCTAGATAGCATATTCAAAAGCAGAGACATTACTTTGCCAACAAAGGTTCATCTAGTCAAGGCTTTGGTTTTCCTGTGGTCATGTATGGATGTGAGAGTTGGGCTGTGAAGAAGGCTGAGCACCAAAGAATTGATGCTTTTGAACTGTGTTGTTGGATAAGACTCTTGAGAGTCCCTTTGACTGCAAGGAGATCCAACCAGTCCATTCTGAAGGAGATCAGCCCTGGGATTTCTTGGAAGGAATCTATGGACTTGAGTCTGATTGAACTCCGGGAGTTGGTGATGGACAGGGAGGCCTGGCGTACTGCGATTCACGGGTTGCAAAAGAGTTGGACACGACTCAGCGACTGATCTGATCTGATCTGACTTAAGATTAATGGCAATGGGATAATGATAACATTCTAGAAACAAAAGTACTTGGATTTTCTGGTGTGGGGAGTAGTATTCCAAGACTCTATAATTTTTCTTTTTAGTTTCCCAAGCAGGGATCAAATTTGGGCCCCCTTTGGTGAAAGCATGACGCCTTAGACTGCCAAGAAATTCCCCAAGACTATACTATGGCAAAAAAGGAGTAAGAAAATCTGAGTTTGGTTGTCCCTCCACGATCTTTTAATTACAGAGCCACAGGCATAGTATTTAACTATCTTGAGTTGCATTCTTCGTGTGAAAAATGGAAATGATAATACTATAAGACATGATTTTTGTGAAGATTAAATGGGATAATGGACTTGGATATAATCCATTCTAACAATCTTTCCCCATGATGTCAAGCTAATATCTTTGCCAGTTTTTCTTTTATGCTTTTGTGAAAGCATTGATGTCAGCTCAGGGTTGTTTTTTGCAGAAAAAATTCAGATGTCCTTTAACACTGTCTGAATACTATTTGTTAGCTTGAAGATGAAAGGATGACAACAACAGCAACATAATGGCATGTTAAAAGTGTTTGTCAGGCCAGTCAACAAGCAAGAACCTCTTCTATTTGCAGCTGTGTAGTATGAGCTAATTTATTTAAATTGTATATATTAACACCATGTAATTACACAGTTCAGAAACAAAGTCTTTGTATCTTAAAAGCAGACAATTTTAGATGTGAGGTTAATGTCACTGCCTAGTAAAGAATTTGTAAAGATCATAGAGACAGGATGCATAAAACCTCTTCTTTAGAAACATATTCTATCACATAAAGGGTCATCAGGCTCTCAAAAGGAAGATGAAATAGTGGATATTTGGAGCAGTATTCATATTTCCAAGCCACCAAGGTGCCACTCAAAATGCTGAAATGTATTCTTCCTATAAACAGACAAGTGGCAGAATCACATGTCTTCTCAAAATGAAATATGTTCTTCTCAGGGGTTCAATTAGGTGCAGTAACATCAGTAAGTACAGCCACCTTCCTGAGCTTCAATAGCTCATAAAATATTTTTTTTTAATATTTTCATAATCTACTATCTCATTTCAACCGGAGAAGGCAATGAAAACCTGTAGGAGGACTCCTGTCTCTTTCTAATTATACCAATAAAAATAAGTGCATTTCTACTGAGCATGATGTTGTAGCCACAATTTAGAATAGCACATTCAAAATTACCTGGGACTTCAGGACACTATCATATTTAAGGTTCATTCAAGACAGAATGCCATTTCATAGATGCCACAAAAGGCATGCTGGAAAGGGTACAGCTATAGTTTGTTGATTGAATTCTTGTACATTTCAAGGGTTAGGGATGAATATCTAAATATACTTAAAAAACCCTGAAATGTCTCACATTTTAATGCATCAGGCCTATGAGATCACTAATTATTTGTTCCTTATTCATAATAAAGTTGCCTGCTTCTCAGTTCACTGGTTTGAAAATTTCTTGGAGTCAAGGAACATATCACTTACCTTTTTATCTTTAGATTCCAGAAACTGACTAGTACAATATATTAAAACCCCTTTCTTAAAATGAATGAACTTTGTCATTGTTGTTCAGCCGCTCAGTCATGTCCAACTCTTTGTGACCACTTGGACTGAAGCACATCAGGATTCCCTGTTCTTCGCTATCTCCCAGAGTTTGCTCAAACTCATGTTCATTGAGTCAATGATGCCATTCAACCGTCTTATCTTCTGTGGCCCCTTTCTCCTCCTGCCCTCAATCTTTCCCAGCATCAGGGTCTTTTCCAGTGAGTCAACTATGCATAAGGTGGCCAAAGTACTGGAGGTTCAGCTTCAGCAACAGTTCTTCCAATGAGTATTCAGGGTTGATTTCCTTTAGGATTAACTGGTTTGATCTCGTTGCTGCCCATGGGAATCTCAAGTCTTCTCCAACACCACAATTTGAAAGCATCAATTCTTTGTCACTCAGCCTTCTTTATGGTCCAACTCTCACATCCATACATGACTACATGGCTTTGACTAGAGAGACATTTGTCAGCAAAGTGATGTCTCTGCTTTTTAATACGTTGTCTAGGAATGAACTTAAGAATGAGTAAATGTATGTATTTACTATATCACTCAAAACACATAGTTCTCAATCATCTTCTGAGTCAGGTAACAACTTGTTAATATCGACATGTTAAAAACATGTCTCTCACTTTTCTCCAAGTTTCTGAATATTCTCCAAATCTCTGGATTTCCTTTGCGAGGACCTGGACCTGCATACAGTATATCAGGTGCTGACACCCCATGTACTTAGCTCCACATGGCAGTGGAGCTTTCCCCGTGGCTCAGAGGTGAAGAATCTGCTTGCAGTGTAGGAGATACAGGAGACCTGGGTTTGATCCCTGGGTCAGGAAGAGCCCCTGGAGGAGGGCATGGCAACACACTCCAGTATTCTCATGTGGAGAATCTCATGTATAAAGAACCCTGGTGGGCTACAGTCCATGGGGTCTCAAAGAGTCAGACATGACTGAAGCAACTTAGCAGGCCACATGGCAGGGTTGTGGTAGGGCAAAAGAGATCCTAGCCTTAAAGCCCATATAAGCCTGGATTTGTATTCTGATAACTTATTCAACCTCTCCAATCCTCAACTTTCTTGTCTGTGAAATATATAGTAAATTCATGCTAAAGGAGATAACTTAAAGGAGTACTTGGCATATACCAGATGCTCAAGACATGACCATAAGGGCAGATAGCTTCTGAATTACATGTATATTCATCATAAAGAAAAAATATTTTAATGTCTTTAAAAACATTGAAGACATATTTTGCATATAATATATAAGTATATAATTTTAATTATATAATGAATTTTACTGAACATACATACTTACAAATGTATAGAATTGTATAAGTCAGGTCTTATTCTGTAAAGAGTCAAAAGCAAATATTTCAGATTTTGTGAGACATATAGTCTCTGTTGCAGCTATTCAGCTCTGCTCTTGAGGTATTAAAGCAGGCCTAAATAATGCATAAAAATGAGCATAGCTGTACTATGACAAAATGCTATTTATGGACACTGAAATATGAATTGTATAGAATTTTCATGTGTCATAAAATTTTATTTTGATTTTTCCCATTTAGAAATGTAAAAAACATTCTTCAGTTCAGCCACTCAGTCATGTACGACTCTTTGCTTTCATTAAAAAAAGAAAAAAGACTGAGTGTGTCCCATGGCCATAGTTTGCCAATCTCTGGCATAAACCAAGCCATGTACACTGAAATTGGTGGGTGATAAAGGGAATTTTTAAGATTAATGTTTACTATACACTTTTTCTTCCTTATATGATGACTTAATAACTCAATCACCTTTTGAGACATGAATTAACTCTTTTATAATTAGTGTCTTTGAATTGCCTTAGTACTCATCTCTTACTAGATATTATTTTCTCTACACCTACTCTTGGTGAACTCATCCAGGGTTCTAACCTGAAAATCATCTACAAGTTGATGGTGCCCTAATTTATATATACCTGAACTTTTCTTTCTAAAACCTATACTCATAGTTTGAAAACCCTACTTAACATCTCCAAAGAGAAATCTTAAGTTCATCTCAAACTTAACATGGCCAAGGCTAACCTCATCATCTTTCCTCTAAACTTGTTTCTCTCACAGTTGTATTATGCCAATTTTTGGCAAGCCTTCTATTTCTTCAGGCCAAAACCTGAGTCTATCCTTGATTCTTTTATTTTATTGTTTTATAGCACACATCCTTCCACCTGCAAATACTCTTGGTTATAACTTCAAAGTATATCTGGAATATAATCATTTCATGTCATCTCTACTGTTACTATTATCACCATTTCCAACTTGAATTATTGCAATAGGCTCCTAATTGGAGCCACTATATCCCCACCCCCACCCCCACCCCTCAGCCAGCTACAATCTATTCTCAATATAAGATTCAGAATGATCTGTTATAATCTAAGCTAGATTGTGTCACTCATGTATTCAAAATGTCCCAATGGATGTATTTCATTCAGGAAAATGCCAGAATCCTTGCTGTGTCCTATATAATTTACCTACAATCCTCATGACCTCTGCTCCCCCTCCTCCAACCTGTCTGACTTCATCTTCCTCAGTTCCTGCTGCTGCTCACTGTGCTACAGCATGACAGCCACACATTTATCTGGAATACTGTATCTAATGTTTGGAAACAGGTTTCTGCTCAAATGCTAATTTATCAATGAGGCATTTCTTGATTAGTGATTGATTTCACACAACACACTGTATCTCCAATGCCAACACCTTCCTGCTTTCCTATTTATCTCCACGACATTCTCATCATTTGAAAAGTACTCCATCTTTTACCTACTTAAATCACCCTACTAGCATGTAACCTTCCTAACAGCACAAATCTTTATCTGCTTCTTTTACTGTAGTTCTCCCTAGTAGAGCAGAACAGTGCCTAGCATAGTAAGAATTCAAAATGTATTTGCTGAATAATTGAGCATTTTTTCATGATGGGATTGTGGGCAATCTTGGTATCTTTTCTTTCTGCATACCTATATATCTTACTAAAAAGAAAAAAAGTAGGGTGGATTTTTAGATCAAGAGACACATGTATTGGGCTCTAGTCTTGAATATGTCACTTTACATCTGTGTGCATTTCAGTAAGTTCAAAAGTCTATAGCTTAAGGTTTTATTTGTATGACTAAAAGTTATCTGTTATAATTACAGATATATACTTATATATACACATATGTATACATACATACACATATATACATTTATACAATAAAATTAAAAGATATTCTTTAACTGCCTAACATATTACTTTCATGATAAAATACAATTTCACCATCAACATCACAGTACATCAGGTGACACAGGGCACAGGTGTATGAAATAAATCAATATTTAAAAAAACAAACAACCCAATCAAAAATGGGTAGAAGACCTAAATAGACATCCTCCAAAGAAGATATACAAATGATTGGAAAGCACATAAAAAGATGCTCAACGTCAATAATTACTTTGCAAATCAAAACTACAATAAGATATCACCTCACGCTACTCAGAATGGCCACCATCAAAAAATCTAGAAACAATAAATGTTGAAGTGGGTGTGAAGAAAAGGGAACCCTTATGTACTGTTGGTGGGAATGTAAACTGGTACAGCCACTATAGAGAACAGGAAGAAAGTAGGGAAAACCACTAGACCATTCAGGTATGACCTAAATCAAATCCCTTATGATTATACAGTGGAAGTGAGAAATAGATTTAAGGGCCTAGATCTGATAGAGTGCCTGATGAACTATGGAATGAGGTTTGTGACATTGTACAGGAGACAGGGATCAAGACCATTCCCATAGAAAAGAAATGCAAAAAAGCAAAATGGCTGTCTGGGGAGGCCTTACAAATAGCTGTGAAAAGAAGAAAAGCGAAAAGCAAAGGAGAAAAGGAAAGATATAAGCATCTGAATGCAGAGTTCCAAAGAATAGCAAGAAGAGATAAGAAAGCCTTCTTCAGCGATCAATGCAAAGAAATAGAGGAAAACAATAGAATGGGAAAGACTAGGGATCTCTTCAAGAAAATCAGAGATACCAAAGGAACATTTCATGCAAAGATGAGCTCGATAAAGGACAGAAATGGTATGGACCTAACAGAAGCATAAGATATTAAGAAGAGATGGCAAGAATACACAGAAGAACGGGACAAAAAAGATCTTCACGACCCAGATAATCACGATGGTGTGATCACTGACCTAGAGCCAGACATCCTGGAATGTGAAGTCAAGAGGGCCTTATAAAGCATCACTACGAACAAAGCTAGTGGAGGGGATAGAATTCCAGTTGAGCTATTCCAAATCCTGAAAGATGATGCTGTGAAAGTGCTGCACTCAATATGCCACCAAATTTGGAAAACTCAGCAGTGGCCACAGGACTGGAAAAGGTCAGTTTCATTCCAATCCCAAAGAAAGGCAATGCCAAAGAATGCTCAAATTACCGCACAATTGCACTCATCTCACACACTGGTAAAGTAATGCTCAAAATTCTCCAAGCCAGGCTTCAGCAATATGTGAACCGTGAACTTCCTGATGTTCAAGCTGGTTTTAGAAAAGGCAGAGGAACCAGAGATCAAATTGCCAACATCTGCTGGATCATCGAAAAAGCAAGAGAGTTCCAGAAAAACATCTATTTCTGCTTTATTGACTATGCCAAAGCCTTTGACTGTGTGGATCACAATAAACTATGGAAAATTCTGAAAGAGATGGGAATACCAGACCACCTGATCTGCCTCTTGAGAAATTTGTATGCAGGTCAGGAAGCAACAGTTAGAACCGGACATGGAACAACAGACTGGTTCCAAATAGAAAAGGAGTTCGTCAAGGCTGTTTATTGTCACCCTGTTTATTTAACTTATATGCAGAGTACATCATGAGAAACTCTGGACTGGAAGAAACACAAGCTGGAATCAAGATTGCTGGGAGAAATATCAATAACCTCAGATATGCAGATGACACCACTCTTATGGCAGAAAGTGGAGAGGAACTCAAAAGCCTCTTGATGAAAGTGAAAGAGGAGAGTGAAAAAGTTGGCTTAAAGCTCAACATTCAGAAAACAAAGATCATGGCATCTGGTCCCACCACCTCATGGGAAATAAATAGGGAAACAGTGGAAACAGTGTCAGACTTTATTTTTCTGGGCTCCAAAATCACTACAGGTGGTGACTGCAGCCATGAAATTAAAAGATGCTTACTCCTTGGAAGGAAAGTTATGACCAACCTAGATAGCATATTCAAAAGCAGAGACATTACTTTGCCAACAAAGGTTCATCTAGTCAAGGCTATGGTTTTTCCTGTGGTCATGTATGGATGTGAGAGTTGGACTGTGAAGAAGGCTGAGCGCCGAAGAATTGATGCTTTTGAACTGTGGTGTTGGAGAAGACTCTTGAGAGTCCCTTGGACTGCAAGGAGATCCAACCAGTCCATTCTGAAGGAGATCAGCCCTGGGATTTCTTTGGAAGGAATGATGTTAAAGCTGAAACTCCAGTACTTTGGCTACCTCATGCGAAGAGTTGACTCACTGGAAAAGACTGATGCTGGGAGGGATTGGGGGCAGGAGGAGAAGGGGATGACAGAGGATGAGATGGCTGGATGGCATCACTGACTCGATGGATGTGAATCTGAGTGAACTCCGGGAGTTGGTGATGGACAGGGAGGCCTGGCGTGCTGCGATTCATGGGGTCGCAAAGAGTCGGACACGACTGATCGACTGATCTGATCTGATCTGATCTGATAGAGGTTTCTTAAAAAACTAAAAGTAGAGCTACCTTATGATCCAGTAACCCCACTTCTGGACATACATTAAGAGAAAATGATAATTCAAAAAGGTACATGCACCACATTGTTCACTGAAGTACTATTTACAATAACCGGGACATGGAAACAGTTTAAACGCCCATCAACAAAGGAGTGGATGATGAAGATGTGGCATATATATACAATGGATATTACTTAGCCATTAAAAAAAGAACAAAATAACGTTGTAGCAACACAAATGGATTAGAGATTGTCATACTGAGTGAAGTCAGTCAGAGAAAGACAAGTATCCTATGACATTGATTATATATGGAATCTTTAAAAAAGTACAAGTGAACTTATCTACAAAACAGAAATAGAATTACAGATGTAGAAAACAAATTCATGACTGCCAAGGGTTAAGGGTGGGGATCGGGATAAATTGTAAGACTGAGACTGACATACATACACCATTATATATAAAGTAGAAAACTCATAAAGACTTGCTGTAGAGCACAGGGAACTCAACTCAATATTCTGTAATGGCCTATTTGGGGAAAGAATCTAAAAAGAAGAGTGGCTATATATGTATATGTATAACTGATTCACTCTGCTGTTCACCTGAAAGTAACATGACATTTTAAACCAACTATACTCCAATAAAATTAATAAAAAATTAAATGAAATCATTAAGGAAACAGTTGAGAAAAGAAGAGAAGCAAAAGGCAAAGGAGAAAAAGAAAAATATACTCATCTAAATGCAGAGTTCCAAAGAAAAGCAAGGAGAAATAAGAAAGCCTTTCTAAGAGAACAATGCAAAGAAATAGAGGGAATCAATAGAATGGGGAAAACTAGAGATCTCTTCAAGAAAATTAGAGATACCAAGGGACTATTTCATGCAAAGATGGGCACAATAAAGGACAGAAATGGTATGGACCTAACAGAAGCAGAAGATATTAAGAAGAGGTGGCAAGAATACACAGAAGAACTATACACAAAAGGTCTTCATGACCCAGATAACCACGATGGTGATGGTGTGATCACTCACCTATAACCAGATATCTTGGAGTGCAAAATCAAGTGGTCCTCACTATGAACAAAGCTAGTGGAGGTGAAGGAATTCCAGCTGAGCTATTTCAAATCCTAAAAGTGATGGTGTTAAAGTGCTGCACTCAATATGCCAGCAAATATGGAAAACTCAGCAGTGGCCACAGGACTGGAAAAGGTCAGTTTTCATTCCAATCCCAAAGAAAGGCAATGCCGAAGAATGTTCAAACTACCATACAATTTGCCCTCATTTTACATGTTAGCAAAGTAATGCTCAAAATTCTCCAAGCTAGGCTTCAACTGTATGTGAACTGAGAACTTCCATATATACAAGCTGGATTTAGAAAAGGCAGAGGAACCAGAGATCAAATTCCCAACATCCATTACAATATAACAAAAAAAAAAAAAAAGCAAGAGAATTCCAGAAAAACATCTACGTTTGCTTTATTGACTATGTTAAAATTTTGACTCTGTGAATTACATAATTTGTGGAAAATTCTTAAAGAGATAGGAATAACAGACCATCTTACCTGCTCCTGAGAAAACTGTATGTAGGTCAAGAAGCAATGGTTAGAACCAGACATGGAACAACAGACTGGTTCCAAATGGGAAAGGAGTATGTCAAGGCTGTATATGATCATGGCTTCTGGTTCCATCACTTCATGACAAATAGATGAGGAAACAATGGAAACAGTGACAGATTTCATTTTCTTGAGCTCCAAAATCACTGCAGATGATGACTGTAGCCACACATTAAAAGACATTTGCTCCTTGGAAGAAAAGCCATGACTAACCTAGACAATATATTAAAAAGCAGAGACATTACTTTGCCAACAAAGGTCCATCTAGTCAAAGCTATGGTTTTTCCAGTAGTCATGTATGGATGTGAGAGTTGGACTATAAAGAAAGCTGAGTGCCCAAGAGTTGATGCTTTTGAACTGTGGTGTTGGAGAAGACTGTTGAGAGTCCCTTGGACTGCAAGGAGATCCAACCAGTCCATCCTAAAGGAGATCAGTCCTGGGTGTTCATTGGAAGGACTGATGTTGAAGCTGAAATTCCAATACTTTGGCCACCTGATGCAAAGAACTGACTCATTTGAAAAGACCCTGATGCTGGGAAAGATTGAGGGCAGGAGAAGGGGATAACAGAGGATGAGATGGTTGGATGGCATCACAAACTCAATGGACATGAATTTAAGCAAGCTCAGGGAGAATGTGAAGGACAGGGAATCCTGGTGCACTGCAGTTCATGGGTTTGCAGAGAGTTGGACGTGACTGAGTGACTAAACAACAACAAAGAAAATGGTGTCCAGTGGCATTAAGTCAAATTCTTTTCATGTACTACATTGAAGAATATATGTGTACTATTCAGATGGGGCAGGATGAGATGGGATGAAACAGTTCAAGGACATTAGGTTCAAGGACAATGGGTCAAGGACATTAGGAGGCCATGGTTCCTTCATTCCCCACCTTCTGCTTAGAAGGAACCATGGCCTCCTAATCAAGTTAGAAAGTTGGGGCAATAGAGATCTGCTATTAGCCAGGCGATGGGAATAAGACAATTCTATGCTGGCTGGCTTGGATAGTGTCAACATGTTCTACTATTTTCAAAGTCACATATAACATTCAATTCTTTTACTGTCTATTATTTAAAAACAGAAATAGTATTACTCAGCCATTAAAAAGAATACATTTGAATCAGTTCTAATGAGGTAGATGAAACTGGAGCCTATTACACAGGGTGAAGTAAGCCAGAAAGAAAAACACCAATACAGTATACTAATGCATATATATGGAATTTAGAAAGATGGTAACGATAACCCTGTATGAGAGACAGCAAAAGAGACACAGATGTATAGAACAGTCTTTTGGACTCTGTGGGAGAGGGTGAGGGTGGGATGATTTGGGAGAATGGCATTGAAACATGTATAATAACATATGTGAAATGAATCGCCAGTCCAGGCTGATGCATGATACAGGATGCTCAGGGCTGGTGCCCTGGGATGACCCAGAGGGGTGGTGCGGGGAGGGAGGTGGGAGAGGGGGTTCAGGATGGGGAACACGTGTACAACCGTGGCGGATTCATGTTGATGTATGGCAAAACCAATACAATATTGTAAAGTAATTAGCCTCCAATTAAAATAAATAAATTTATATTAAAAATAAAATAAATTTAAATAAAAGCTATATATGACAAACCCACAGCAAACATTATCCTCAATGGTGGAAAAATTGAAAGCATTTCCTCTAAAGTCAGGAACAAGACAAGGGTGCCCACTTTCACCATTACTATTCAACATAGTTTTGGAAGTTTTGGCCACAGCAGTCAGAGCAGAAAAAGAAATAAAGGGAATCCAAATTGGAAAAGAAGAAGTAAAACTCTCACTATTTGCAGATGACATGATCCTCTACATAGAAAACCCTAAAGACTCCACCAGAAAATTACTAGAACTAACCAATGATTATAGTAAAGTTGCAGGATATAAAATCAACACACAGAAATCCCTTGCATTCCTATACACTAATAATGAGAAAACAGAAAGAGAAATTAAAGAAACAATTCCATTCACCATTGCAACGAAAAGAATAAAATACTTAGGAATATATCTACCTAAAGAAACTAAAGACCTATATATAGAAAACTATAAAACACTGGTGAAAGAAATCAAAGAGGACACTAATAGATGGAGAAATATACCATGTTCATGGATTGGAAGAATCAATATAGTGAAAATGAGTATACTACCCAAAGCAATTTATAGATTCAATGCAATCCCTATCAAGCTACCAACAGTATTCTTCACAGAGCTAGAACAAATAATTTCACAATTTGTATGGAAATACAAAAAACCTCGAATAGCCAAAGCGATCTTGAGAAAGAAAAATGGAACTGGAGGAATCAACCTACCTGACTTCAGGCTCTACTACAAAGCCACAGTTATCAAGACAGTATGGTACTGGCACAAAGACAGAAATATAGATCAATGGAACAAAATAGAAAGCCCAGAGATAAATCCATGCACATATGGACACCTTATCTTTGACAAAGGAGGCAAGAATATACAATGGATTAAAGACAATCTCTTTAACAAGTGGTGCTGGGAAATCTGGTCAACCACTTGTAAAAGAATGAAACTAGAACACTTTCTAACACCATACACAAAAATAAACTCAAAATGGATTAAAGATCTCAATGTAAGACCAGAAACTATAAAACTCCTAGAGGAGAACATAGGCAAAACACTCTCTGACATACATCACAGCAGGATCCTCTATGACCCACCTCCCAGAATATTGGAAATAAAAGCAAAAATAAACAAATGGGACCTAATTAAACTTAAAAGCTTCTGCACATCAAAGGAAACTATTAGCAAGGTGAAAAGACAGCCTTCAGAATGGGAGAAAATAATAGCAAATGAAGCAACCGACAAACAACTAATCTCAAAAATATACAAGCAACTCCTACAGCTCAACTCCAGAAAAATTAATGCCCAATCAAAAAATGGGCCAAAGATCTAAATAGACATTTCTCCAAAGAAGACATACAGATGGCTAACAAACACATGAAAAGATGCTCAACATCACTCATTATCAGAGAAATGCAAATCAAAACCACTATGAGATACCATTTCACACCAGTCAGAATGGCTTCGATCCAAAAGTCTACAAATAATAAATGCTGGAGAGGGTGTGGAGAAAAGGGAACCCTCTTACACTGTTGGTGGGAATGCAAACTAGTACAGCCACTATGCAGAACAGTGTGGAGATACCTTAAAAAACTGGAAATAGAACTGCCTTATGATCCAGCAATCCCACTGCTGGGCATACACACTGAGGAAACCAGAAGGGAAAGAGACACGTGTACCCCAATGTTCATCACAGCACTGTTTATAATAGCCAGGACATGGAAGCAACCTAGATGTCCATCAGCAGATGAATGGATAAGAAAGCCGTGGTACATATACACAATGGAGTATTACTCAGCCATTAAAAATAATACATTTGCATCAGTTCTAATGAGGTGGATGAAACTGGAGCCTATTATACAGAGTGAAGTAAGCCAGAAGGAAAAACACCAATACAGTATACTAACGCATATATATGGAATTTAGAAAGATGGTAACGATAACCCTGTATACGAGACAGCAAAAGAGACACTGATGTATAGAACAGGCTTATGGACTCTGTGGGAGAGGGAGAGGGTGGGAAGATTTGGGAGAATGGCATTGAAACATGTGAACTGTCATGTATGAAACGAGATGCCAGTCCAGGTTCAATGCACGATGCTGGATGCTTGGGGCTGGTGCACTGGGACGACCCAGAGGGATGGTATGGGGA
Source organism: Bos mutus (assembly GCF_027580195.1). NCBI lineage: Eukaryota > Metazoa > Chordata > Mammalia > Artiodactyla > Bovidae > Bos > Bos mutus. The sequence continues at coordinate 94,055,013 of NC_091618.1, read as the reverse complement.
AGGAGGTGGGAGGAGGGTTAAAAAGAAAAAAAAAAGAGAAATAAAAAAAGATAAAAAAAAAAAAAAGAAAACATATTAATATTTGATTTCTCCTTGATAAAAAAAGACATCATGTCTAATTTTAATCAGGACTTCTGTTCTATTTTGAAGTTTAAATAGTTTGTATTTTAGGAATATATAGCTATGGGATGTGAGACTGTGTATTCGTATGTGTACATGATTGCTAGGAGTGATTATTGTTAAAAAAATAAAAAAATAAAATAAAAATAAAATAAATTTAATTAAAAAAAGAAATAGGGCTGCTTTTAAAATCAGTTCATATAATATCACCTAATTTACATGCAAAATATTCCTGTGGTAAACAAACATGAAATATGTTTATAAAACACATATTATAACTGAAAGGGTATTTTATCTAACAATAAACTTCTAGTAGATTAAACATAAAAATCCCTTCTAGTAATTGGGAAATAAGCCATCAATCCAAAAAACTGTTGTATACACAGAGAGAGAAGGCTTGGGTAAGAAAACTAATAATCAAAATAGAATTTTCACTACCAAATAGGGTTCAAATCATTCCTAGGGAAATAGAATTTAAATCAGTAATTGGCAAAACCTAATCATTTAATACCCAACATCATTAAAATGGATATCAATTTCTGCATGTGAATTGAATACAATTCAAAACTAAAACTCTCCCTAAAAGTGCAAAGCACATGTTAACCCTTATGTTCATTATTTCCAGTCAAATATGTCTGTATAACATCTATATTAGGAGGAAAATATCTGTAGTTTCATTCCAAGTATAATGGAATACTAGCCTAAAATATATTTAGTAGTGTATGGAGTCACTGCAAAATAAGCTTGAAATTATCTACAATTCCTCCAAATTTTAATCAATAGATTATAAACAGCATTATCTCCATTAAAGAGTAAGCAAGCCTGAAAAAAACTGTCATATACAGAGAATATAGAAGACAACAGTAGATGTACTAACTGCATGTTACTTACTCTTGGTTTTGAAACATCCTCTATTAGTATAATCTATGAAAAAACTACTCCAGTACAATGTATTTAAAAATGAAGTTTAGAGTATAAGTTGAATGAAAGGAGAGCCTGCTTCTGGTTTTGCCCATGACTGAATGCTCAATATGTAAAATAACTGCTTAATACATGAATAAATATTTTTCACAACCATCTTATCTCTGGTCTTGTTCTCTTATTTCCCAATGCATTATGCATGACTGCTCATTCTTTAAAAGCACTGCATTTAATACTAATTTGTATTAACCATGCTTTCTTACATTCTGTATTTGATACATTGACATCTGAGACCTTGCTGATCCTAGATGGACTGTCCTTTCCAGGTTTAGTCAATTTCTATAGACACACAACCTTGCAGGCTCAGGCAGTGTGTCTGTCCAATGCAAACCAACCAGTACAGAATCCACACCCCAACCGCCGCCTCTACAGGGCTCTCACACTCCAGGGTCACCATCGCTTGCTTCAGTCATTCCACAGCCAGGTACCAGACAACAAGGGGAAGTCCATATATATTGATTTTCTTGTCATGTTGTTTAGTCACTAAGTTGTGTCCAACTCTTTTGGGACCCCATAAACTGTAGCCTACCAGGCTTCTCTGTCCATGTGTTTCCCAGGCAAGGATACTGGAGTGGGTTGCTGTTTCCTTATTCAGGGCATCTTCCAACCCAGAGATTGAATCAGTATATTTCTGCATTACAGGTGGATTCTTAACCCTTCAGTCACCAGGGAAGCCCTTATAATATTAGAGCCTAATGAGAACATTCATTCAGTTCAGTTCAGTTCAGTTGCTCAGTCATGTCCGACTCTTTGCTACTGCTAAGTCACTTCAGTCGTGTCTGACTCTGTGCAACCCCATGAATCGCAGCACGCCAGGCCTCCCTGTCCATCACCAACTGCTGGAGTTTACCCAAACTCATGTCCATTAAGTTTGTGATGCCATCCAACCATCTTGTCCTCTTCTCCTGCCCTCAATCTTTCCCAGCATCAGGGTCTTTTCAAATGAGTCAGTTCTTTGCATCAGGTGGCCAAAGTATTGGAATTTCAGCTTCAACATCAGTCCTTCCAATGAACACCCAGGACTGATCTCCTTTAGGATGGACTGGTTGGATCTCCTTGCAGTCCAAGGGACTCCCAAGAGTCTTCTCCAACACCACAGTTCAAAACCATCAACTCTTGGGCACTCAGCTTTCTTTCTAGTCCAGCTCTCACATCCATACATGACCACTGGAAAAACCATAGCCTTGATTAGATGGACCTTTGTTGGCAAAGTAATGTCTCTGCTTTTTAATATGCTGTCTAGGTTGGTCATAACTTTCCTTCCAAGGAGTAAGCATCTTTTAATTTCATGGTTGCAATCACCATCTGCAATGATTTTGGAGCCCCAAAAAATAAAGTCTGACACTGTTTCCCCATCTATTTGCCATCAAGTGACAGGACCGGATGCCATGATCTTAGTTTTCTGAATGTTGAGCTTTAAGCCAACTTTTTCACTCTCCTCTTTCACTTTCATCAAGAGGCTTTTGAGTTCCTCTTCACTTTCTGCCATAAGGGTGGTGTCATCTGCATATCTGAGGTTATTGATATTTCTCCCAGCAATCTTGATTCCAGCTTGTGCTTCTTCCAGCCCAGTGTTTCTCATAATGTACTTTGCATATAAGTTAAATAAACAGGGTGACAGTATACAGCCTTGACGAACTCCTCTTCCTATTTGGAACTAGTCTGTTGTTCCATGTCCAGTTCTAACTGTTGCTTCCTGACCTGCATATAGGTTTCTCAAGAAGCAGGTCAGGTGGTCTGGTATTCCCATCTCTTTCAGAATATTCATTAGCCAATCCTAAACCAGCTCACCCTGCCTTCCTGTAGAAATCACAGGTGAGGCTCCTGTCCACGTTTTTCTCGCTTCCTCTGCCTCCTGAGTAATTCTGACTGATTCCGTCACTTTTCCAAGTTGCTCCTTGTATGGCATGCCAGGTGTCCTGTTTCTAGGGATCTGTGAGTATAACAGACTTCTCTCATGAGTCGTTTCCATGTCCACATGTTTTATCATACCTGATTGAAATAAACACTGGTACCCTTAAAATAGAGTTTCTGTGGGACAATATTTTCATTGAAACTTTGGGCAAATGAAGCAAACTCCACATTTGGGGAAAAAATTGATTTCATATGAAAGCAATGAGAGATTTTTCACATATGAAATTGGCAAAAGTTTTTTAACTTATCATTCTGAGTATTGTTGTTGTTGAGTTGTTCAGTCGTGTCTGACTCTTTTGCGACCCCATGGACTGTAGCCCGCCAGTCTTCTCTGTCCATGAGATTTTCCAGGCAAGAATACTAGAGTGGGTTGCCATTTCCTCCTCCAGGGGATCTTCTGTACCCAGGGATCAAACCTGCGTTTGCTACATTGGCAAGCTGATTCTTTACCACTGAGCCACAAGGGAAGCTCCATTCTGAGGACAGTTTTGTGCAAATGTCCTAAGACCCAGGGATTGAACCCAGGTATCTAGCATTATAGGTGGATTCTTTACTATCTGAGCCATCAGCGAAGCCCAAAAGACATTTTGGAAGTACTTAAATCAATACTGCAACAATTAACTCAATTTGTGATAGGAAAAAAAAAAAAAAACAAACACCTAAAATACCTAATGGAATAAAGTGATATAAATTTTATCTATTTAGATATATGTCCATATATGATATGTAATATCTTACATAGAAGCATTAATATAATACAATGTTCAAACAAAGATATTAAAAACTACAGTCCACATTTACGACAAAATGTGTATTTGGTTATTCTTACATCAAAGGCTGGAAAGCTAAACACTAAAACACTGAGTGAATATCACTATGTGGTGAGTTTTCGGGTGTTTTAAAATGTCATCTTTTAGGATTTTAATTTTAATATTAAAAATAGATAAACTATTTACCCACAATCTAGGTTCACCATGTTAGCTTCAGATATCTTTTTAAAAAATAAAACATTGCAAATACAGCTAAAAGCCCCCTTGTTTCTTTTCTTTCCTCCCTATAATTTACCTATAATGCCATTATCATCCATTTATATTAAAAAATGTCTGGTGTATATTACTTTGTAATTAAGAAAACCATATTGAATATACCTGGTGTGGCATTTTAATGAATTGATGTTCATCATACTGAATTGATGCTAATTTGCCTCATTACTTTATATTTTAAATGGTAGCATTTCCACTTAAACCTTAGCCCTAATGTGGAATGCTTAACATATGGGACATGAAATTCCACCAGAGGCTACCAGGCATATCAAGGATTCTTTGATGGAAATGTGTACATAAGCCATTATAATGAAATATTTAACCATTTAAGATTTATGTTCATTTATTAATAATTAGAGATAGTATATTTGCAAAGTTACTGATTACAACTATTTTTGGTTACATAATGTTTAGAGCATGAAAGCAGAAAAGAACATTGATTTATTTATTTACCAAAATATAGTGGACATACAATATTATGTTAGTCTCAGGTGTACTATATAATGATTTGACATTTGCACATATTGTGAAATGAGCACAAGTCTAATAACCATATGTTCGCATACAAAGTATTATAATATAGATCATATTCATAATGCTGTATATTATATCCCAGTGACTTATTTAGAATATAATTGGAATTTTAAATTCTTAATCCTCTTCATCCATTTCATCCACCTCTCCACCTGCTCCATTCTGGCAATCACTCTTTTGTTTTCTATATCAATGAGTCTGCTTTCACTTTGTTTTACTTTTTTAGATTCCACATGTAAATGAGATAATGTGGTATTCCAATTATCTCCAATTTATTTTAATTACCATAATATTCTCTGGATCTATCCAAAGAATATTATGGCAATGACAAGATTGTAACAAATGACAAGAGTTCATTTTCAACAGCTGAGTAATATTCTATTGTTTATATACCACATTATCTGTATCCATTTATGTATTGATAAACTCTCCAGTTGTTTCAGTAACTTTGGAGAGAACCTTAGAAATTGTGATTATCCTCTTATTTGTGGGTCATCTACCTGGGGGTGTGAGTCTTAGCCATCTTATAACTCTGCCCCTCCTACCTTTTATCTTTAGATGTGGAAAATCTTTTCTTTTAGTCTCTAGATTGTTCTTATAAATTGTTGTCTATAAATAGTTGTAATTTGGGTGTGCCCTTGGGAGGAGGTGAGCTCAGGGTCTTCCTACTCTGCCATTGTGGTCATATTCCCATAAAAGAACTTTAATATCCTGAATTAATTAGAACTCTTGCACCACGGATTTACACAGTAAGGTAGATCAAAAGTTTCTTGTAGTAGGAAATCCCACTGCAGAGAAATAGTTAATTTCACCATAGCATTCCTTATTAATAAATATTGGGACATTAAAATTCTAAACTAGATGCCAAGTTATAATTAAAACCAAGGGCTTTTAATCAGAAAAAGAATCTGACCATTTTCAAACTAATGTTATAATTATATTTAAAAGATTGTGGTTTTATTAGTTTGCTTAGACAAAAGAAATTGTCCATGATTTCTGCATTCTAAATTGAATTCTAAAAGCACCATTTAAATATAATCATACTTCAAATCAAATGTTCTGGCTAAAGAATGACTTTGTACTCCTTTAGTGCTTAACAGGAAAGGTTCTACAAATGAAACAACCTCAACTGAAGATCTGAAATTTAAATTGACCCCTGTGGTCTCACAAATGAGCTGGGAGCCAAGAATATCCTTGATTAGATTGCAGGAGTTATCCATGTGCACACTGTCTAATTGCCTAAGTTGGCAAAGCTTTCTGGTATCCCTGATGGTCTTTGGAAGGTGAAGGCCACTTTCGAAAGAAAATCAAAAGTCTATGACTATTGACTATGCAAACTGTACCTCTAATTTAAAATAATCCTACCACTAACCATCCCAGTTTTGCCTCACAGTCTGTTCTTTTAATCCTAAACATAGCAGGAGCTCACTGAATCAGAATTCTAGGTGTGCTTTTTCACTTTGGTAGTTCTATATGCAGGTGGCACTCAACTCTTTCTCTGACCCACTATTCACGCTATTCTGCCCTTTGGTTTTATTGTGTGTTTGTCATTCATCCTGATAGACATATCCTTCTTTATAACCATTGTTGTTGTTGTTCAGTGGCTAAGCTGTGTCCAACTCTTTGTGACCTCATGGACTACAGCATACCAGGCTTCCTTGCCTTTATAGCCATTATCTATACATTACTCATCTTAGAATTCCTAAGGTTTCCTATCAAAGTATCAAGTGGATACTTAATGAATAGATACAAAAAGACATAAATATAGACTTACAGCAGATGAGACAGACAAAGCTATCAGATCATGAGGAAATTTGAATATTTTACTAATTATCCCAAAATTTTAATTTCTAATAATTTATACTAAGGTTAGGTAAAGATTTAAATCTAAAAAATGTTGACTGCTATATGGTTTATAACTTATTTTAAATGACCATGAGTCCTGGTAATTAGGGTTTAAGTGAATAATTTTGATTAAGCCATATAATTTAAAATAATACAGTCATGATGAAGTGTAAATATAATTTCTGAATGGGAAGATGTTCAAGATATGTAAATTACTTGATTTTGTTTCTTGTTTTCTGTCTGGATATTACAAGAATGTATACAAAAATTTTCACAGTGACTATCACTGGTATTAGATTTATAGTTATCATTGCCTTTAAACAATATATTTTTATTTCTACTTTTCTTGTACAGACATATTCTTTTTGTAACAGAAATATGAATTCTTAAAAATGATTAAATTAAATGGTTTGATGATTAAAGTGATTCTTTAGTTGCTCTAGTAATACATTAAAGAAAAGGTTTTATCTAAAATGCTTTATTCTTTGAATTAAGAAATACAATTGTATTATTGGGTTCAAAATAATAATGTTTAGCATTTGCTATTTGTTGAATAAAGTCATTGAAAGAAGCAAATAATTTTGCAAATCTTTAATTGTGCAGACAATTATTTCCTGTAACACTGCCTTATTTTCCTCTGATATTTCATATTATAATAATAATTTTGAATTCATTTAAAATAGCAATGAATTCTTTATATCTCTGATTTACAAAAGCAATGCAAAAAAATGTTTCAAAATATCAGTGTTGAACAATGACTAACTTATAAATGAATAGTTCTTGCTATTGCAAAGGCAATTAGCAGCTTATCCCTTCTCGACAAATTAAAATGATGAACATTTCTTCCTGTTAAAGGAAAAAGTGGTTCTCCAACTGAATCTGAAAATGGCAGCTGATGCTTTGTTTGAAACTAGGCTTTTGTTTTAACAAATGAAACTCATCTAGTGTATTTGCTTGGATACTAATCATGGAGGATAATATCATAAAGCCTTTATCTACAATTGTAGTAACTTACAAAGCTTCACAGACAGCTGAGTTCATTATGTTGGAGCTGCCAATCACATAGCCAGGCATTTATACAGCTTTTGAACTCTCTCATTGTCATATTTCCTCATGGACATTTCTTTTTTCATCTCTTTCATAAGATGTTTAAACATTCCATTCTGTCTCCTTACAAATGACACTCTAGAAGATCCCCATCAGATTTTCTTTGCCAAGAAAACTAAGACATTTATTTATTCCAATACTGTTCAAGATATGATTCTTCAAGCTAATCTCAAATTAAATAATTAAATTCCCTATTGAGATTTTTTTTTTTCTGCCTGCACTTTGAAACACTATAGGATATCATAGCATCCAATACACTCTAAGTTCAATATGGATTCCTTTAACTTCTGCCAAGATAACTCATGATGTCTAAGAAATCAATAATCAATATTTAAATTGAATCAGAACTAGAAGTATTCTAAGCACTTGAGAACTTAGAACTGTAAATATGACATAATAAAAAAAATGTTGAGTCACTGATGTGGATTGTCAGTCCTTGTCATCCAAACCCTATAGCCACTACCACAGAACTTTATCCTGGGGTCCCCATTCAAACCAAGGCAGTAACTATCCATCTGGTTATCTACTTCAGAAAACCTGCCACCATCTTTGACTTCTCTCTCTCTCAAAAATTTCAAGCATTCACTACATTTTGTTTCTTCTATTTCACAGTATTTTTGAACTTTCTGTACAACTCTCCATTCTCACTACTATACAAATTTAGGCTGTCAACATTTTACACTTGGTTTAGAATACATCCTTCAACCTTCAGTCTTATCCCACTCCAATTCCTTTGCCATATAACAGTCAAGAGTGATCTCTCAAAATAATTCATTTTCCATTTACATGTTTCAATGACACCCTTGTCCCTTTGAAATAAATTTCATGCTGTTACTTAACTCTTTCAATCGTATTAAATTTCTCATTTTTGGTTCCTGGAAAGCATCATGCTCTCTTAATTCTCTGAAGTGATAAATTCTGATTCTTTTGTCAGGAGAAGTCCATTTTTCCCACTGTGTCCTGTCCTTGGCTAACTTCTGCATATCATTTATGCTTTGGCTTAGAAATGGCTTCACTCAGAAAGACTGCTCTGGCCTCCTAAAGCTATTTTTAGAAGACTTTCTAAACATTCTGTTGTGCATTTCTCCATCTCCCATCCTACTTTAAAAACTGCATCCTCACTCCTTATTTACTTGTCTTTATTCACCTCCATGTGGTAACACTAATAAGAATGGGGATTTTTAATTCAACGTTTCTTCAAGAAAAAAAAAAAATGGACTCAAGATGTCAAAGCAAAAATTATTCATATATGTTTCATTACAACTCAAATTTGTTGCCAAATAAATAGAACTACCTAATTTTCTTCCAGCTTAGGGCTTTGAATTCCTTAGCTCTGTCCTAAGTGTCTAAAATAATATCATTCCAAAGGCATTATTCTTCTTTTATACTTTTCCAAAGTTTTTTTTTTTTTTTTTTTCCCCTCTCTCCTTTCAAAGGCTGGGGACTTTTCTGCTTTCTGTAGAAATAAAATCCATTTTTCTCATTGGCTTGTTTCCTGTTTGTTCTACAGCTGAATCCCTATACTGCCAGAACAACAAGGATATTAAGCTTAATAACAGACTCCTAGGAGCTTTCTCTGTAATCGTCTTTGTTGGAGTGGCTCTTTCTTTCCTATGCCCCTTCCGTAAGTGCATCCATGTGAATAGAGAGCATAGCTTCAACAAGTGAAAAACCTTCTTTTCTCTGACTAATTTGAAGCAGCTACACAGTCTTCTCTTATTATCAAGGTTTTTGGAAAATAAAGTCATGTGATTCTTCTTTCCCAAACCTCTCCATTTTCTACCATGCATTCAAGCTCTCTCCTATCCTTGCCTTTTTTAGAACATGCTTAATACTAAAGGGCCTGAAGGAAAAGATTAAAAATGTCCATTATTTTTCAAGAGTCAGTGTTTCTCGAGGCCTTCCTGATTCCCAGGTGCAGAGCTAGGTGGGATCTGGTCTTACAAAAAGACAGACTTTCTAAACAACTTCCCTGTTGGTGGAAAAGGCAGACTCATAAACAGATCATTTCAAACCAGTGTGATGTCTCAAATCTAAGGTTTGAGCATTTCTACAGAAGCACTGGAAATTAAGTGACTAATTCTGCTTGGAAAGAATTAGGAAAAGGAGATATGAGATTCAGAAAAGCTTTCAAGAGGAGGAAGCACACACCTCTGTGTTTTCTGTTTTTTAAATTTTCCTACAACAAAATATGTCAATATCAGGAAACATATATGAATAAATAGATTTATATTCCATTCATTTTCTTTTACAGTCATATAAGAAAAGAAATGAATTTTGTTCATTTGACTTTAGGCTTGAATCTAATTTCATAAATTTGCTGGATCTCCATTAGAATCTTCCCAGTCATCTGGCTCTGGGAGGAGAGAAGCATAGGTTGCAGCTACTTCAAGCCTGAGCACAGGGAGCCCCCGCCCACTCTGCCACAGGAAGACCTATTCACCTTCTGGTGATACTTATATGACTGGGCGAGCAACCAGGAGAGGTAGGTGTGTTACTGTAAAGAGACTCCTCCACTTGTTTGTCTGAACTCTCAGCATCCAGAATATTGGGCCCAGCAAAGAATCTTACTTAAAAAAAAAAGAGAGAGACAGATAGAGATATTTCCCTTGCAAACCATGAAACAGAGCTTTATAGGCCACTTACCATTTCCTTTAAAAATCTCCCTTGGTTAGATACTCAGAGTTTCTTTGTGAGGTAGCTAGGACAGAATGTATTATTCCCACTGTCGAGATGAGTTGCTGAGACCCATTAAGATTCAAGGATTTATTGTAACTAGACAAGTCTTGTAAAACCAAGCCTTGAATCATCTGGCTACAAAGTCAGAGTTTATGTTCCTTATTTCTAGGTTTGGCTGATGTAGGCTTCCCTGGTGGCTCAGACAGTAAAGAATTCTCCTGCAATGCGGGAGACCTGGGTTCCATCCCTAGGTTAGGAAGATCCCCTAGAGAAGGAAATGGCAACCCACTCCAATATTCTTGCCTGGAGAGTCCCCATGGACAGAGAAGAGCCTGGTAGGCTACAGTCCATGGGATTGCAAAGAGTTGGACATGACTGAGTAACTAAGCACAGCACACAGAAAACAGTATCTCTTTCTCTTACACAACATTCATATCCATATACATATACAACATTCATATTCTCACACAATGACAGCCTCAATTCTTCTGTCTTTAATACCAGCAAACCCTTCTATAGTTCATAATGTTTGAAACAACTTGCATACTGGACAATATTGGGTAATTAGACAAATATAAATACATCATGTTCAAATATGTTTGAAAACATAAATACAACTGTTGTTCATTTGTTCATTTACCACTTGCTCATTCTCCTATGTATTCTTCTATAGGGGAGAATTTGCTCCAGATACTAGGCAGAGACACATGAATAAATCAAAGTCCATACCCTTGAGGAGCTTCCATTTGAATTAAAGATATAAATAAAAATATTATGTTTTTATAAATGCAATTTTAGGAATCCAGATAAAGTGCCATGGGTTAAGACTAAGCAAAAAGACAAGCAGTAAATAGGATCTTAAGGGCATTTTTCAGATGAATAAAGGATAATGGCATTCTGGAATGAAACAAGAGGGTGTCTACAGATACAGAGGTTAAGTGTGTGGATTGCTCACCAGGTGGGGAAAGCATGGTATTTTGAATGCTGATTCCAAGAGGTTGTAACATCAAATATTTTCCATAAGATAAAATAAGTTATATAACCCACAACTGCATTGAAGCCTAAAACAGATAACATTAATGACAGCAGGTATCGTCTGTTTAAATTGTTCAAACTAGTCAAATGAATTTCTTTCTTAATGAAGATTGCCTTGGGCATTTGCCTCCAGAACTTTTGTCTCTTTCACCACTCTGAGACAGAAGCCCATATATTAAGATTTCCTGGTTGTTGATAAAGCCTGACATCTTTCAGAGTATATAAAACAGTACATATACGTTACTTTGTCAAAATTAGATTCAATTGTCACTTTTCTCTGAATAACTTCCTAGAAATGTATTTTCACTAAAATTCTAGAGGAATTTTTATTTGTATGAAAAGAGTATTTCTCAGTAGACACACAGGGAAATTTATAAGCAAGAAAATGTGGTTACTTAATAGATTTTTTAATGATAGTTTAAGAGACAATCTTATCAAACTGTTGCCACATACATTTCTCCCCAGTTTCAAAAGCTTGCATTATTTTTTTTTCATGTATAGCCAATGCCTTGATTAAAGTTTTATTGTATATTACATTTTAATAAGGAAAAGAAATAGTGTTATAAAGAGAATATTTATGATGACCTTTAAGTTTTTCTTTAAGTTTTCATAATGCTTATAATGATGAAATACCAAGTGTCTAGGCATACGAATTACCCTAACTCAGCTCTTGTCATGTGATCTTTCGTCCTTGTCACACTTCTGGCTGAGACAAGGGAAAAAATAGTGAGAAAAAAGTATTTGTAGTGTAATCCCTTTAAATATATATTATTACAAAAGGACTGGGGTTTAAAAGTACTCAATAGGAACTAACTAATGGGAAGGACAAGATTATATTGTTTAAATTTAGGTCATATTTTATTTTGTTACTTGAACCCATACCTTTTCATGTGAATATACTGGCCAACACAACTGAATCTAATGTAAAATAGGAGTTAGAATAAGATGTGAATTTTTGATCCATGGTATGCTGTGGTTAGAGTAAAAACTGATGTCTTATTGAGATCCATTTTTATGGAGATTTTACAAAAAATCTCCATTTTAGAGAGATTTCTGGAATGAAGACATAAATACCCAAAACCGTTGATTCCTGGATGCAAGAGCAGCAGCATTATGAAGCTGGGAATCAGATTAGCTTCTCTCTCAATTGACCAGAGTTCAATGGCTTAGTAAAGATAAAAGAAGACAGAGGTATATATATTAGGGGAATGAGGTGATTACTGTCTCCCGCATTTCACCACAGTAGCTTTGTCCAACAAGTGATGATTTTATATTCATTCAATTGCCCTTGTTGCCCACCAGGGAACAACTGTAGCCTGCCAGGCTCTTCTGTCCATGAGATTTCCCAGGCAAGAATACTGGAGTGGGTTGCCATTTCCTTCTCCAGGGCATCTGCCTGATCCAGGGATCAAACCCGGGTCTCTTTTATTGCAGACAGATTTTTTACTGACTGAGCTACCAGATAGGCATTGCTAATTTGATTGGGCTCAGCTATATACAAACATTCACTGAACATATATACTAATGGATAGGTTTCTTAGACCCCAGAGCAGAGACAGGAGCTCTAGTCTCCGAGAAGTTCTTGTTTGCTTGTGGTCAGTGAACGCGTGCTGGTCAATTTCTCTATATTTAAAGCGTGTGTATGTGTTAATTTCCTGTAACTGGGTCCTAGTAAGACTGTGTTTTTTCTGGAATCTCAGTTTGAGTATGGATGCATATCATCTGTCTGGCTATGATGTAATATTGGTTTCCCATCTGGCTATTTTTTTCCCTCTCTGTACAATTTTACCACCTGGAACTCACTAGTTATGATATAAAGGGGGTGAATTAGGGTATGGGAACTTCACTATGTCTTATCTTTTCAAAAATGTAAAGAATTAGATACCCAGAGGAACTAAACTGGCAAAGCACAGAAGCACAGACACAAGCCTGCATGTACACACGGATAAACACACTGACTACCCTTATAAAAATTGATCATTATTATTAAAAATAAGAACTTCAGTTAATTATCAACCTCACAAAGAAATTAAAATCACAAGGCCCAAACTGGGTGAAAATACTTTCAACATTTATTAAGCAACAAAAGAACGGTGTACAGAATACATAAGAATACCGTAATATCAATAAGGGAATGGTAACATGAATAAATGAACAAAATTATGAACAAGCTTTTAAGAGAAGAAATATTGATGGCCAACAAATAATTAAAGTTCAACCTCATTAACAAAATGACTGCATAGAAGATTGATATGTAAACATCAATTGCTACTAGTTCAGTTCAGTTGCTCAGTCTAGTCCGACTCTTTGTGACCCCATGGACTGCAGAGTGCCAGGCTTCCATGTCCAACTCCAACCCAGAGCCTGCTCATTCCTCAAGTCGGTGATGCCATCCAACCATCTCATCCTCTGTCATCCCCTTCTCCTCCTGCCTTCAATCTTTCCCAGAATCAGGGTCTTTTCAAATGAGTCAGTTCTTTGCATCAGGTGGCCAAAGTATTGGAGTTTCAGCTTCAGCATCAGTCCTTCCAATGAATATTTGGGACTGATTTCCTTTAGGATGGACTGGTTGGATCTCCTTGCTGTCCAAGGGACTCTCAAGAATCTTATGCAACACCACAGTTCGAAAGCAGCAATTCTCCGGTGCTCAGCTTTCTTTATGGTCCAACTCTCACATCCAGGATTTGTGTACAAAGATGTTTACTTTGATAGTATTCTTTCAACTTTACTTTATCACATGAATGCCCATTTTCATCATAAAAACACACAAAATCTTCTACACAATGTCCCTAAAATAAAGATGATATAAATTAACGTAGGGCTTCCCTGGTGGCTCAGTCAGTAAAGAATCTGACTGCAATGTGGGAGACCTGGGTTCTGTCCCTGGGTTGGGAAGATCCGCTGGAGGAGGACATGGCAACCCACTCCAGTATTCTTGCCTGGAGAATCCCTATGGACAAAGGAGCCTGGCAGGTTACAGTCCATGGGGTTGCAAAGAGTTGGACATGACTGAGCAACTAAGCACACACACATAAATTAATGAAAATATTATGTAAATGTAATGGAAAGGGGGGAAATGAGGTTAACAAGAAGCTAAAAAGTGAAAATTTCAAAATACATGGGACTGGACTACTCTGGTAGCTTAGTGATAAAGAATCTGCCTGCCAATGCAGGAGACACAGGTTCGATCCCTGATCTGGGAAGATCCCACATGCCGGTATGGAGCAACTAAGCCTGTATGGAACAACTACTGAGCCTGTGTTCTAGAGCTCAGGAGCTGGAACTGCTGAACCCTGCGTGCCTAGAGGTGTGCTCTGCAACAAGAGAAAGCCATGGCAATGGGCAATGAGAAGCCCATGCACCAGAGCTAGAGAGCAGCCCCTGCTTGCTGCAACTAGAGAAAAATCCTCACAGCAACAAAGACCTAGCACAGTCAAAAATAAATACATAAAATTAAAAACTAAATGCACAGGACTATATCTGAAACAACAGTTGATAAAATTTGAAGGCAAAACCTAAAAAGAGAAATCAGAAGAGGTCATTCTGCCAGTGATATGATTACATTTACAGCACTCTCATGTTCTAATTTGATCCATAAAAGACCTTAAACATACAGAGAAGTGCATTGTTAGCAGCATATTCCTTAAATTATCTTCTATGAGACTTGGGTAGAAACTACAAATTATAGAGTTTAAATTGCAGTAATAATATTGCTGATTAAGGTCATTTATCTAAGTTCTGGAAATCTGGCGAGCAGGGACAGACTTTGCATTATTGAAATTAAAGAGTGCTCTCATCCGGTACTCTCATGGAAATAAAAGCGCACTTTATCTTCGCATAGAGTTTGGCCCAACCAAGGTCAGCCCGTAAAAGATTTCCTCAAAAAAGCATCTTAGTTACCAGCCCCCAGGACCAGTCCTGTATTCAACTGCAAATTCTCAGCACAGATTATAGCAGAGGCAATTTTGACCTAAACAAAAACCCACTCAAAGCAGGTGTTACCAGCTATCCTCCAAGACTAGAGGAAACTTTAGCAGTTATCCAGCAGAGAGAGTATCACATTTAAAGCAAGAAGCATTCCTGACAGGCAACCCAGAATGACTCAGTTGTATAATGTACTCTTGGCACTTGATTTAATCTACTACAGAGTTAGTTAATATTGATACTTTATGTTAGGGAATATTTTCAAAACAGATTTTTTCTTTTCTTTCCACAATTTTGAGTGCTTTCTTCTGACAAGTGTTAGAAAGTAGAGTGTTTTGTATCTCAGAGCCAGTTCCTGTTTAAGATAATATATCTCTGTTCAATGACATCTTCTGTAGGTATACAAAAACATATCGATGCTGGCTTGGTAGAGGGCAGAGACTAGGATTTCAACTTCTGTCTCTTCAAAAAGGAAGTGAAAACCTTATATAAAAAGATATAGCTGCTTTATCAAATATTCATATTGATGCTGGCAGAAATTACTAGCTATACAAGGGGCAATTTTGTTACTGTAGATAGAGTTTCCAGATGTAGAAAATAAAAATACAGGTTGTCCAGTTAAATTTGCATTTCATATTATCAACAATTAATTACTTGGCATAAATATGATCCAAGAATCAAGTATTTCTCAGGACATTAAAATATTATTTGTTGTTGGACTGACATTCAAATTTAACATGGAGTCTTATGTTGGGGGATAGGGGACTGGAATCCCTTCATAAATGGAGAAATCATATAAAAAGCTTAGTTATTTGGTCTTAGCTTTAAGAGGCTCAATGCTGCCAAATACTTGTGCATCTATTCGAGGGGCCAGGGGAGAACAAGAGAGCCAACCAGAGGAGATAAAAATGAGACCAAATGCTTCTCTCAAACTTTAACATGAACAAGAATCACTGAAGATCTTTCAAATATCTAATAAAGTGCTGTTTTGAATAACTGCATCTCACACTGGGGGCAGGAGCAAAGCTTTCTGTTCTGAGAAGGCCAGGAGTTCCGAGGTGGTAGTGGTAACCCTGCTCTCCTGAGAAGTTGGCATGGATCATTTTTCAGGTTCAGGGATGAGGATGTTCCTATTCAAACTGGCCAGGCTCTCTAGTGGGAAGTACCTTTGATTTCCTCACCCAACCATTTCTATGAGGCGCTAAGATACCCCAGGGTTTAGCCTTGTAGAGATGAGGTGGTGGAAATTCCAACCACAGTGGGCCAGTACCAGCAGGTTCAAGACCTCAGGGAGGAATGCTTCCTGAGTCTCCCGTAAAGAGACAGAAAGGAAAGTGAGGAAACACTTTCACCAGGGTGAAACATCTCACAAATAATGCAGAGTCTCTTCATTGGAAATCACCTACTGCTTCTGGAGGCCATGTCCAGGGCATTGTGGCGGGGCTGAATAATCCCACCTACTATTCCCATTTGCCAGTCCCAGATGATCACACAACTGCTGAGGGCACCAGTCCCAGGAGCTCTCAGTTATAGCGAGTGGCCTCATCTCTATTTTGTGCACCAGAGCCATTGTGCCCTCTCCCACATTTTCTGATTCACAGTTAGGGAAGCCCACTGGTCCTCCCTACTTTCTCTGCAATTTACTTTTGTTCTTGTGGCCACCCCAGTTTAACCCCTTAAATGTGGAACTTGAAAAAGGATTGGTTCCTGCCCTTTATGAAAACCATGGGCCCCTCAGGCAAATCAGTCTGCCTTATCTCTACAGCCCAGAGCTACAAAAACAGATGCTGATGTAGCATTTGCCAAGTTATCTGCAAATGTGTCATTTAAATATAGCACAATATAAAAATAAAAATCTTTATGCATTGTGCTGCTCAATAACCTCCAGAGGACAAAGATCAGATTCAATGGATGAAAAAATTAGTAAAGTAAAATTGTACCCTTTGCACATAATTTTAAAGTTAGTAAGATCAAGACATAATTGGGATTATATAAGATAAAATATCTCATATTAATAAGATGATAAAGAATGAAAATGTTAAAGAAAAGAATTTTCAAAAATACAAGAAAATGTTTTCCAAAAATGTTCAAGAGCATAAACCAAAAGGTAGGAAGCAAACACAATAAATTTAGGTTACATCAAAATCAAGGATCTCTCATTGGAATGATGCAAAAGTAATTAAGATAAAGCATGAAAGAGGAATGGGATGGGTGGAAATGGGTTGGATCAAGACTTTCTCCACATTAACTTGCTTTATATTATTTTCATTTTTGAACTATGTGAATTTATTACATATTCAAAATACAATAAACATTAAAAATTGAAAAAAAAAATCTAGCTTAATGAAAAAAGCATGGACAAAGTTAATGGAAACCTGCAATGAGATACATGCTAGAATTATGAAAAACATCTGACAAAATTCTATGACTCACAGATTTTACTCCTAGGCATAAATCCCCTTCCCCATTCTTATATAAATTCATAAAACATGTATGTTGTTAGTACTTAGACATGTCTGTCACACAGTTAATATTATTTGACATTATTTGGTAAAGAAAGTAAAATTAATGGTGGCAGGGAACTGGAACTACTTTGATTAACCATCATTTTGTTGTTCTTCTTTAGTCACTAAGTCATGTCTGACTCTGCGACCCCTTGGACTGAAGCCTGCCAGGCTCCTCTGTCCCTGGGATTTTCCAGGCAAAAATACTGGAGTAGGTTGCTATTTCCTTCTCCAGGGAATCTTCCTGACCCAGGGATTGAACCCATGTCTCCTGCATTGGCAGGTACATTCTTTACTGTGGAACCACCAGGGAAGATTCCAACCATCATTAAGAGGATAAATAGTTAAAATGCAGTGGATTTCCATGACTGAGTGCTTTGTAGCATATAGATGTGTGCTTAAAAACCTAGAGTGGGTGTTAAAATGACAATATTTGTGGTATAAAGAAAAGAAAAATAATGAAATATAATTAAATGCCATTTATACTAATTACAAATAAATTAACCACAAACAATACAGTTTTTGAGAAAATATTCATATAAAAACTCTCAAAAGTATAATTATAAAGAAAAATATACACATATTAAACAAAATGTAATGTTATCTATAATGAGGGCAAAAGAAAAAAAAAGGAAGAAAAAAGAGGAAGAGGAGGGGGAAAGGGAGGGAGGAACAAGAACAAAGGAAGGGAGGAAAGAAAAGAAAGAAAAAAGAAAGCAAATCATAGCCATTGAATCAAAAAGTATGATTAACTGAATCCTCTTTATTCAAAGTTTAGGGGGAAAATCTGATAGATTAAAGATGGTCACAGATACTTGGCTATTCCTTTGTTTGAGATAGATACAAAGTCTAAACTCTTTCTCCTTGATTCTGTTTGCTTTAATGACTTCCTAAACTAACAGAATGTAGCTGAAGGGACATTCTGGGATTCTCAAGCCTCTCATCAGAATCCTTGCACCTCTGCCCAGGCCCCTTGAAACATTTACTCAAAGGGAAGTCAACTTCTTTGAAGGTTATCTGAGTACCTTTAGACCATTATACTGCAAAGGCCACTGATAAGCACTTCAGCTGAAGCTCTTAATACTTTGGCCGCTTGATGTGAAGAGAGACTCATTGGAAAAGACCCTGATGCTGGAAAAGACTGAGGGAAGGATAAAAGGGGGGCAACAGAGGATGAGATGGTTGGATGGCATCATTGGCTCAATAGACACAAGTTCGAGCAAATTCTAGAAGATGGTTAAGGACAGGGTGCATGCAGTCCATGGGGTTTCAAAAATGTTGGGCATGATTGAGCGACTGAACAACAACAAGCACCTCAGTTGACCATCCAACTCAGACCAGCCTTTTAGCCATCATAGCAAGGTGCCAGATATGCAAGAAAAGCCATCGTGGACTCAGCAGACCAACCTGCGTTACGGTTGAATACTACTGAGTAACTTCAGTCAATGCCACATGGAGCAGAGGAGTCACCCTTTTGAGCTCTGCCTGAATTTCTGATCCACAGAATCATGAGATATAATAAAATATTGTTTTAAGCTATCAAGTTTTTGGGTAATTTGCAATGCAGTAACAGAAAGCAAGAATCAGCACAAACTGATAATAAAAACTGACTACCAGTTTTGGCTACCCAAGTAGTGCAGTGGTAAAGAATCTGCCTGCCAATGCAGGAGACACAGGAGATGTGAGTTCAATCCCTGGGTTGGGAAGACCTCCTGGAGTAGAAAATGGCAACTCAGTATTCTTGGCTGGAAAATCCTATGGACAGAAGAGCCTGGTGGGCTACATTCCATGGAGTCGCAAAAGGTTGGACATGGCTGAGTACACATGCACACCACCAGTTAAAGTCTAGGTCTCAAGAATAAAATTATGAAGGCTGAAAGACAAAGATAAACAAAATACTATTAAAAATTCTGAAACTGCTTCCTACCCTGAGTCAGAGCTCTTTCAGACTAAGGCTGCCACAATATCCAGTGACATGCCTACTTAATTATTTCCTGGTCTGAGAGCAAGGTTCTGATCCTCTTTATTTTTGGCTCTTGCCCCCGATTCTTACCCTAAGTTAAAAGACCTGAGTCAGTGGAATGTATCCCTCCTTAGTGAGTGCTTCTGAATCATCCTGTTTATATCAACATAATCAGGGAGCAGAAAATGGTCTCATATTTCAAAAGAAGTAGGAAAGCTCATTGTTTCAGAAGAATATAGAGAGATAGAATGGAACTTAGAGATTATCATTTTCAGCTACTAATTTAAATAAAAATATTCAATACCTGAGAAACTGTCACTTTCCCAACATAATAAACAAATCTACATGTTTAAATATTAAATTCAAATTCAAGGTTTCTAATTTGCCTTTAAAGCCAGAGTCCTAGACCTGAGGTCCTAGAATCCTACATGCCCTTGAAATCCATAAGTAGGAATCAAAGCTTCCATGAATTCCAAACCCGTATGAACAAAGTTGTATATTTATGTATCCAACTGGGAAAAGTTTTATAGACTTCACAAATTCTCAAAGTAGTCTGTGATCTCTGCCCAGAAATGTATCTTATATAAAAGAAAGTGTCATTTTATTTTATAAATATTTTGTCACATGTATGTTATTTATCAACAATATTTTAAGTAATAACCTTTTCATAAATAATAGAATACACACATATTTATATATAAAATCCTTGGCCAGTGCATCCTTTTATTATTTTCTTCAGATATTTATTATTTATAATTTGTTAAGTCCTTAGTATGCTTCAGATACAGTTCAATATCTATATATAATTTATCTCATTATTGCTCACAAAAATGGAATATGTGAGATAAATGACATGTCAAAATGAGATTCTGTGTGGTAAATATAATAAAATTCCCACTTTATAGATGCAGAAGCTGAGGGATAAAGAGATTATATGACTAGTAAAGTTATAAATTGTGTAAGCTTACATAGCTACTTCTGGAATATGATTTACTTCTGTATACCTGTTTGCATTGTTTGATCAAAAATATTGAAATGTTTTCTCTATTAATGTTTTAATTTATAAAGAAATTGAAAGAATGAGAAGAAATAGAATTTAATGGTTATATTTAACTAAAAAAATTAAAAGATGGTAGAATAAAAAAAGCTTGAAGCAAGTATGGGAAAATAGGTGTCACTTGGCAAGGATCATGGATTACGAGAAAGGAAGAAAGGCTGACAATGGAAAACATCACCTAAGCTCCACCAGTGGGAAACAGTTACTTTTGTTTCAAGTCTGTCTTATCCAGATTTGGTGCCCGTCATCATGATGTAGCCAGGCTGGCTCCTGAGTTACAACCCTAGGGTATCTTTTTTCTCTTCCGTTTCCACTCCTCCCTGGGCTAAAATCACCTATTTTAGACCCCAGCATTCCCTCTCATCTTACATTACCTGGCCAAATCTTAAGCAAAATACATTTATGACACTAGTAGCTAATACCTTTTCCCTAAGATGGTTCTCTTCACTGTCTTTCCCATCTACATAATAAGGATTTTCCTAAGAGAGATCAATAAATACCAGAAGAAAATGGGAAACCAAAACATCAAGTGACTCTTACTGGAAAATATTCTACAGGTAAAAACCATCCTTTCAATGTTAATGCCCCGAGAAGTCTGATTTGAGATGAAGCTAGCAATCAAATTTAGAATCTTGGATGACACAGGATTGTGCAGAGAAATATCTGGGTTTTAGTACCAGAGTGAGATGGCATCTGGAAGTATAAGTAAAGAAAAAGCCTTCTTCAACCTCTCTGGTCTATGCCTAGGACAGTCTAGACTGGCTCCTGAAAGAAAAGAAAGCTGTGGAGATAGAGTGAAGAAGGTTTACCATTGGGAACACTAGTATTTTTACAAATAAAATATAGTTTTTATGGTATGACTTGTATTAGACCAAGCATTTTTAGTTTTTCCCACATACCCACCAACCTTCTCTATTGCTCTTTACTGACATCCATGATGAAAAAGACTTCTGTGAGCACATTATGGCATCTGACACAAATATTTATGGACAACGTCCCTATGGTACAAGCAGTTGAAAGCCCGCCAAGAAGCCCATCCCTCACTGCTTTCCTTCTTGTTCACTGCTTTGTTAATAAAATACAGTGATTCTAAACATGAGAAAGTCAAAAGAAAGAAAACAGAGCCGAGTAGATGCTAGTGTAGAGCTTTCCATGAAGTGATTCTGAACCAGTCAGTTATCAATATGGCAACCACTTTCTCTTAGGCACTGACAATCCACATCAACTGTGACTACACCACATAAGGGCTTTCCTGTTGGCTTGGAGGTACAAAATATGCCTGCCAATGCAGGAGACACGGGTTCAATTCTTGGGTCAGGAAGATGCCCTGGAGAAGGAAATGGCAACCTATTCCAGGAATACTCCAGGATTCTTGCCTGGGAAATCCCATGAACAGAGGAGCCTGGTGAGCTAAGGTCCATGGGGTCGCAAAATAATTGGACATGACTTAGTGGCTAAATAACTACTACTACTGCTCCATAGTAATTCTACTTCTGATAAAATTATGCAAAAAGCCTATTTGTTAAATGGGTATCCTGCCTTTTCAGAAATTGTTTCCCCTTTCCTTTGGAAAGCCCTCCCCATGTCTCCTTTTCATCCTGGTCGGTATCCATTGTTCAGCGTTCACTCCTTTCAACAAATTGATGCAAAGCTCTCTTCACTCATAACCACAATTCAGTTCAGTTCAGTCACTCAGTCATGTATGACTCTTTGTGACCCCATGGAGCACAGCATGCCAGGCTTTCCTGTCTAACACCAACTCCCAGGGTTTACTCAAAATCATGTCTATTGACTCAGTGATGCCATCCAATCATCTCATCTTGTCTTCCCCTTCTCCTCCTGCCTTTAATCTTTCCCAGCATCAGGGTCTTTCCAAATGAGTCAGTTCTTTGCATCAGGTGGTCAAAGTACTGGAGTTTCAGCTTCAGTCCTTCCAATGAATATTCAGGACTGATTTCCTTTAGGATGAACTGGTTGGATCTCCTTGCCATCGAAGGGACTCTCAAGAGTCTTCTCCAAAACCACAGTTCAAAAGCACCAATTCTGGAAAGTTTTTATCATAAATGGATATTGGATTTTGTCAAAGGCTTTCTTTGTATCTACTGAGATAATCATATGGTTTTTATTTTTCAATTTGTTAATATGGTGTATTACATTGATTGATTTGCAGATATTGAAGAATCCTTGCATCCTTGGGATAAAGCCCACTTGGTAATGGGGTATGATCTTTTTAATGTGTTGTTGGATTCTGATTGCTAGAATTTTGTTAAGGATTTTTGCATCTATGTTCATCAGTGATACTGGCCTGTAGCTTTCTTTTTTTCTGGCATCTTGTCAGGTTTTGGTATTAGGGTGATGGTGGCCTCATAGAATGAGTTTGGAAGTTTACCTTCCTCTGCAATTTTCTGGAAGAGTTTGAGTAGGATAGGTGTTAGCTCTTCTCTAAATTTTTGGTAGAATTCAGCTGTGAAGCCATCTGGACCTGGGCTTTTGTTTGCTGGAAGATTTTTGATTACAGTTTCAATTTCCGTGTTTGTGATGGGTCTGTTAAGATTTTCTATTTCTTCCTTGTCCAGTTTTGGAAAGTTGTACTTTTCTAAGAATTTGTCCATTTCTTCCACGTTGTCCATTTTATTGGCATATAATTGCTGACAGTAGTCTCTTATGATTCTTTGTATTTCTGTGTTGTCTGTTGTGATCTCTCCATTTTCATTTCTAATTTTATTGATTTGATTTTTCTCCCTTTGTTTCTTGATGAGTCTGGCTAATGGTTTGTCAATTTTATTTATCCTTTCAAAGAACCAGCTTTTGGCTTTGTTGATTTTTACTATGGTCTCTTTTGTATTTATTTCTGCCCTAATTTTTAAGATTTCTTTCCTTCTACTAACCCTGGGGTTCTTCATTTCTTCCTTTTCTAGTTGCTTTGGGTGTAGAGTTAGGTTATTTATTTGACTTTTTTCTTGTTTCTTGAGGTATGCCTGTATTGCTATGAACTTTACCCTTAGCACTGCTTTTACTGTGTCCCACAGGTTTGGGGTTGTTGTGTTTTCATTTTCATTCATTTCTATGCAAATTTTGATTTCTTTTTTGATTTCTTCTGTGATTTGTTGGTTATTCAGCAGCGTGTTGTTCAGCCTCCATATATTGGAATTTTTAATAGTTTTTCTCCTGTAATTGAGATCTAATCTTACTGCATTGTGGTCAGAAAAGATGCTTGGAAGGATTTCAATTTTTTTGAATTTACCAAGGCTAGATTTATGGCCCAGGATGTGATCTATCCTGGAGAAGATTCCGTGTGCGCTTGAGAAAAAGGTGAAATTCATTGTTTTGGGATGAAATGTCCTATAGATATCAATTAGGTCTAACTGGTCTATTGTATCGTTTAAAGTTTGTGTTTCCTTGTTAATTTTCTGTTTAGTTGATCTATCCATAGGTGTGAGTGGGGTATTAAAGTCTCCCACTATTATTGTGTTATTGTTAATTTCTCCGTTCATACTTGTTAGCATTTGGAAGTTTACCTTCCTCTGCAATTTTCTGGAAGAGTTTGAGTAGGATAGGTGTTAGCTCTTCTCTAAATTTTTGGTAGAATTCAGCTGTGAAGCCGTCTGGACCTGGGCTTTTGTTTGCTGGAAGATTTCTGATTACAATTTCAATTTCTGTGCTTGTGATGGGTCTGTTAAGATTTTTTATTTCTTCCTTGTCCAGTTTTGGAAAGTTGTACTTTTCTAAGAATTTGTCCATTTCTTCCCTCCAGAAAGCAGGAATAGAAGGAACATACCTCAACATAATAAAAGCTATATATGACAAACCCACAGCAAACATTATCCTCAATGGTGAAAAATTGAAAGCATTTCCTCTAAAGTCAGAAACAAGACAAGGGTGCCCACTTTCACAATTACTATTCAACATAGTTTTGGAAGTTTTGGCCACAGCAATCAGAGCAGAAAAAGAAATAAAATGAATCCAAATTGGAAAAGAAGAAGTAAAACTCTCACAGTTTGCAGATGACATGATCCTCTACATAGAAAACCCTAAAGATTCCACCAGAAAATTACTAGAACTAATCAATGACTATAGTAAAGTTGCAGGATATAAAACAAACACACAGAAGTCCCTTGCATTCCTATACACTAATAATGAGAAAATAGAAAGAGAAATTAAGGAAACAATTCCATTCACCATTGCAACGAAAAGAATAAAATCCTTAGGAATATATCTACCTAAAGAAACTAAAGACCTATATATAGAAAACTATAAAACACTGGTGAAAGAAATCAAAGAGGACACTAATAGATGGAGAAATATACCATGTTCATGGATGGGAAGAATCAATATAGTGAAAATGAGTATACTACCCAAAGCAATTTATAGATTCAATGCAATCCCTATCAAGCTACCAACGGTATTCTTCATAGAGCTAGAACAAATAATTTCACAATTTGTATGGAAATACAAAAAACCTCGAATAGCCAAAGCAATCTTGAGAAAGAAAAATGGAACTGGAGGAATCAACCTGCCTGACTTCAGGCTCTACTACAAAGCCACAGTCATCAAGACAGTATGGAACTGGCACAAAGACAGAAATGTAGATCAATGGAACAAAATAGAAAGCCCAGAGATAAATCCACACACATATGGACACCTTATCTTTGACAAAGGAGGCAAGAATATACAGTGGAGAAAAGACAATCTCTTTAACAAGTGGTGCTGGGAAAACTGGTCAACCACTTGTAAAAGAATGAAACTAGAACACTTTCTAACACCATACACAAAAATAAACTCAAAATGGATTAAAGTTCTAAATGTAAGACTAGAAACTAAAATTCCTAGAGGAGAACATAGGCAAACCACTCTCTGACATACATCACAGCAGGATCCTCTATGACCCACCTTCCAGAATACTGGAAATAAAAGCAAAAATAAACAAATGGGACCTAATTAAACTTAAAAGCTTCTGCACAACAAAGGAAACAATAAGCAAGGTGAAAAGACAGCCTTCAGAATGGGAGAAAATAATAGCAAATGAAGCAACTGACAAACAACTGATCTCAAAAATATACAAGCAACTCCTACAGCTCAATTCCAGAAAAATAAATGACCCAATCAAAAAATGGGCCAAAGAACTAAATAGACATTTCTCCAAAGAAGACATATAGATGGCTAACAAACACATGAAAAGATGCTCAACATCACTCATTATCAGAGAAATGCAAATCAAAGCTACTATGAGTACCATTTCACGCCAGTCAGAATGGCTGCGATCCAAAAGTCTACAAGCAATAAATGCTGGAGAGGGTGTGGAAAAAAGGGAACCCTCTTACACTGTTAGTGGGAATGCAAACTAGTACAGCCACTATGCAGAACAGTGTGGAGATTCCTTAAAAAACTGGAAATAGAACTGCCTTCTGATCCAGCAATCCCACTGCTGGGCATACACACTGAGGAAACCAGAAGGGAAAGAGACACGTGTACCCCAGTGTTCATCGCAGCACTGTTTATAATAGCCAGGACATGGAAGCAACCTAGATGTCCATCAGCAGATGAATGGATAAGAAAGCGTGCATATACACAATGGAGTATTACTCAGCCATTAAAAAGAATACATTTGAATCAGTTCTAATGAGGTGGATGAAACTGGAGCCTATTATACAGAATGAAGTAAGCCAGAAAGAAAAACACCAATACAGTATACTAACGCATATATATGGAATTTAGAAAGATGGTAACAATAACCCTGTATACAAGACAGCAAAAGAGACACTGATGTGTAGAACAGTCTTTTGGACTCTGTGGGAGAGGGAGAGGGTGGGATGATTTGGGAGAATGGCATTGAAACATGTATAATATCATATATGAAAGGAGTCGCCAGTCCAGGTTCAATGCATGACACAGGATGCTTGGGGCTGGTGCACTGGGATGACCCAGAGGGATGGTATGGGGAGGGAGGAGGGAGGAGGGTTCAGGATGGGGGACACATGTATACCTGTGGTGGATTCATTTTGATAAATGGCAAAACCAATACAATATTGTAAAGTTAAAAAATAAAATAAAATTAAAAAAAAAAAAAGCACCAATTCTTTGGCACTCAGCTCTCTTTTTAGTCCAACTCTCACATCCATGCATGACCACTGGAAAAACCATAGCTTTGACTAGACAGACCTTTCTTGGCAACGTAATGTCTCTGCTTTTTAATATGCTATCTAGTTGGTCATAGCTTTCCTTCCAAGGAGCAAATATCTTTAAATTTCATGGCAGCAGCCACCATACCCAGTGATTCTAGAGCCCAAAAAAACAGTCTGTCACTATTTCCACTGTTTCCCCATCTATTTGCCATGAAGTGATGAGAACAGATGCCATCATATTAATTTTCTGATAGTTGAATTTTAAGACAACTTTTTCACTTTCCTTTTTCACCTTCATCAAGAGGCTCTTTAGTTTTCCTCACTTTCTGCCATAAATATGGTGTCATCTGCCTATCTGAGGTTACTGATATTCCTCCCAGCAATCTTGATTCCAGCTTGTGCTTCATCCAGCCTGGCATTTCACATGATGAATTCTGCATGTAAGTTAAATAAACAGGGTGACAATACACAGCCTTGACGTACTCCTTTTCCTATTTGGAACCAGTCTGTTGTTCCATGTCCAGTTCTAACTGTTGCTTTTTGACCTGCATTTCTCAGATTTCTCAGGAGGCAGATCAGGTGGTCTGGTATTCCCATCTCTTTAAGAATTTTCCACAATTTGTTGTGATCCACGCAGTCAAAGGCTTTGGCATAGTCAATAAAGCAGAAGTAAATGTTTTTGTGGAACTCTCGTGCTTTTTTGATGATCCAACAGTTGTTGGCAAATTTGGTCTCTGGTTCCTCTGCCTTTTCTAAAACAAGCTTGAACATCTGGAAGTTCACAGTTCACATACTGTTGAAGCCTGGCTTGGAGAATTTTGAGCATTACTTTACTAGTGTGTGAGATAAGAGCAATTGTGTGGTAGTTTGAGCATTTTTTGGCATTGCCTTTCTTTGGAATTTGAATGAAAACTGACTTTTTCCAGTCCTGTGGCCACTGCTGAGTTTTCTGAATTTGCTGGCCTATTGAGTGCAGCACTTTCACAGCATCATCTTTAAGGATTTGAAATAGCTCAACTGGAATTCCATCAGCACCACTAGCTTTGTTCATAGTGATGCTCACTAAGACCCACTTGACTTCACATTCCAGGATGTCTGGCTCTAGGTGAGTGACCACACCATTGTGGTTATTAGGGTCATGAAGATCTTCTTTGTACAGTTCTTCTGTGTATTCTTGCCACTTATTCTTAGTATCTTCTGCTTCTGTTAGGTCCATTCCATTTCTGTCCTTTAATGAGTCCATCTTTGCATGAAATGTTCCCTTGGTATCTCTCATTTTCTTGAAGAGATCTCTAGTCTTTCCCATTCTGTTGTTTTCCTCTATTTCTTTGCATTGATCACTGAGGAAGCCTTTCTTATCTCTCCTTGCTATTCTTTAGAACTCTGCATTCAAATGGATATATCTTTTCTTTTCTCCTTTGCCTTTCGCTTCTCTTCTTTTCACAGCTATTTGTAAGGCCTCCTCAGACAACCATTTTGCCTTTTTGCATTTCCTTTACTTGGGGATGGTCTTGATACCGCCTCCTGTACAATGTCAAGAACCTCTGTCCATAGTTCTTCATTCTTCAGGAACTCTATCAGATCTAATCCCTTGAATCTATTTGTGACTTCCACTGTATAATCATGAGGGATTTGCTTTAGGTCATACCTGAAAAGTCTAGTGGCTTCCTGTTTCTTAATTTACATCTGAATTTGGCAATAATAATTGTCAGTAATACTAATGAATTGGCAATAATAATAATGATCTGAGCCACAGTCAGCTCCCAGTCTTGTTTCTGCTGACTGTATAGAGTGTCTCTATCTTTGGCTGCAAAGAATATAATCAGTCTGACTTCAGTATTGACCATCTGGTGATGTCCACGTGTAGAGTCTTTTCTTGTGTTGTTGGAAGAGAGTGTTTGCTATGACCAGTATGTTCTCTTGACAAAACTCTACCAGCCTTTGTCCTGCTTAATTCTGTACTCCCAGGCCAAATTTGCCTGTTGCTCCAGGTATTTCTTGACTTTCTACTTTTACATTTCACTCCCCTATAATGAAAAGGACATTTTTTTTTTTGGAGTGTTAGTTCTAGAAGGTTTTGTAGGTCTTCATAGAACTGTTCAACAAGCTTCTTCAGCATTGCTGGTAGGAGCATATTCTTGGATACTGTGATATTGAATGGTTTGCCTTGAAAATGAAGCACACTGGATAAAAACAATTGCTAAAAGTAATACTCTAATTTTCTAGAGAATTTGTGTTGCTATGGTAAAGAAGATCTACTTTCAAGGGTATTGGATTGTAAATTATTAGGATGCTAAGGTAATCTGACATTAGAGTTGAATATTTGATAGGCAAGTATGTGGCTATGATTTTACTTTGTTGCTTTTGGTTTTATTTTTGCAAGGAACTATTCAAAGACCCCCAATTGAGCACATCTGGAAAGTTTAAACTACATGATAGATCATTACTGGATCTAGGAAAGACTGTGTTTCTTTTCTAATTCTCTAAACATTATCCTTGACTTCTTACTTTCACCATGTGTAGACCTGTGGTGGATTCATTTTGATATATGGCAAAACCAATACAATATTGTAAAGTTAAAAAAAAAAAATAAAAAAAAGAAAAAAAGATTATATTTAACTAGGCAACTCCAGAATTAAACTCATATTTTATGTAAAATAGCAAAAGATGATGATAACATAGGAATTAGGCAAAGATGACCCTACAGAACACTTAATCCAGGGGCCTTAGCCTGAGAGTATTAGAAATAAGAAATCTGCAATATGTAACCACGGGACAACCAATCTATTTATGACATGACTACTGCTGACTGTCAGAGTGATTCCCTCAATTCAATTAAGAACTGGAATTGAGACGTAAATGACTATAAAAATTTTAAGGTGTTCAGTTTTAAGTACTTTAAAGTTAAATAATGAAGTTAGGGAACTCTGAAGATGACAAGATGAAAGTAGCTATGATAAAACCCCTGTATGCACCTGAATCATGTTTGATTCATATTTAATGTTTTTACATCAAACAAAAACTCTTAGCCAACTCCTAACAGTAAAAACACACACATCTTACACAAGGGTTCTTGACCATTTGTACCAATTTAAAAACACTGAATTTTTTTACTTTGACTGTTGGAACAAGTCATAAGGATATAAATATTAATCATGATCCATCCAATCCAGCTGGGGTTGAATTTTCTAATTGGAAACTTCAGAATAATGAATGGGTTGCATACAAACACACACCCATTAGACAAAGGCTATATGACACTTAGTTGGAGCAGGGAGCAAAAACTAATGCCTGAATAATTTTGGTATCTAAACCCTAGAAGGTAGTGATTATTCTGCGAACAGATCTTCACTAGAACTTGCTACATTTATTCACTCTAGAAATACTTTGAACTTGCCCAGATTTGATAATAATAAAATTATTTAAGGGGTTAGTTATCTGAAATAGTTGTGAATTGCTAATCAAAGATTCTGAAATACAGTGATCCACCCTTACTGTTCAAATTCAATATTTTGGAAAGATTCAATAAACATTATTTATATCACCTGTTTATTAATTTTATGAACCATGAATACAATTCAAGACACTTGGCGAGAATTACTATATTGGGAACTGATATAATCATATTAATAGCTTTAAAATCAGAAATTTTATGGTTGATGCTTTTATTTATACCTCATGGATAAAGATGATAATATTTTACATAATGAGAGTTATCTCATCTGGCATTTCTGCTCATGTTTATTGCCCAGAGAGATCACTGACCACTTAAGAAAAACCATGCATTTTACTCAACTCAAACCTAAATCATTCAACAAATATTAATGGGGCACCTAAAATGTATTAGGCTTGGGAGAGACTGTTTTTACACACACACACACACACAAAACCATAAATGCCATAAAGACTAAGATAAACAGAATTTACATAAACAAATTCTTAAAAAAAAATTGTTTAATATCTTTTTGTATATCAATTGAATTATAGCATATGTAGTAGTTTGGGAGAAAACCCTTGCTATGTATACAACAGACAGAAGATTAATTACCAGAATACATATAAAAAGAACCATAGATATCCCCAAAAGTCAAATGAACAAGAGGTATGAAATCCAAATAACAAAAAATGGCAATAGACTTTCATTCCTTGTAAAAGTGTGGGAAGAGAAATTGCATACACATGAAAATATATATCCAAATGTAAATAAATGTAGGTATATGTAGACACAGATAAATATACATGAAAAAAAGAAGGACTGAGGATCTGGAATGTTGATAGTATAGTATAAGTGCTCAAGCACTGCTGGTGAAAGCGATAATGGCTTCAGTCTTTTTGGATGGAAGTTTTTGAAAATATCTACCAAAATATGATTTGGGTCAAATCCATTGACCCAATAAATCTACTTCTATGAATATATCTAGTCAATAATAACAGAAATATCTAACACTAAATGATATCTAACACTAGTTGCCAGCCACTGTTCTAAGTGATTTATATATCTTTTTTCATTTAGTTTCAAAAATCTCTGAGGATGGCCATATTATTATAAATCCCATTTGACAGTTAGGAAAGTAAGTACAAAGAGCTTAAGTAAATACAGTGGGGTTACATGGAACCAAGATTTGAACTAACCCAAGCAGTCTGCTTCCAGGATTCTCTTTCTTAATGCTGCTACATTTTTCAGAATTAACCTCCCAAGTTCATCAAAAGGTTATTTCAGTAATGTTTTTGGAATTTTTTATAATAGCAAACAACTGGTAATGCTGTATATTGCTATGATTAGATAAGCTTTGATACATCTATATATTATAATACAATTTAGCTACAGAGTCAAATGATACAATCTTTTGTGAATTAAACATAAAATACTGAAGAACATATTCAGTTAAAAAAATGAAAATAGTACTCATTATATGATCTTATTTACTTCTATATGTGTGTATATGTATGTATATTCATGCAAATGCATAGGAAGAGGAATTGAAGGAAGGCTGACAGGGGTGGTGATGAAAGCATTTTATTTGCATCTGATATATATACTACAATTTTTAAAAATATGAGCTCAATGAGCGCTACATAAAAATGGAACCAAACAAACACATTAAAAAAATAACAGATACAGTTCCTTTATAGCTTAGTGGAGGGAAAAAAAAGTACTTTAAAAATAGGTAAATGCTACAACTGGGGAAGTACATGGAACCATTGGAGCTCCTGGGGGGAAATCATATCAAACTTGATTCATGGATTATGATGGTATTTTAGGAGGAGGTGGCAGCATTCACTCATTCATTAAATACTGTTTTAGACATATGCAAAAACCTAAAAGTGTCAGGAAGCGTGTTGAGCTTTGAGTCTGAATATGGTTCTACATGGTTGGTATGTGGACTGCTAGGGTTGAAAGTATAGGGTGAAAAGTTAACTAAATCACATAGGGCCTTGTTGGCCATGTTCTAAACTTTTGACTTTGCCTTAAGGTGAGTGAGAGATCAAAGTTTATGAAGGTTCTCTAGTAGCACTGTAAGAGTGAGTGCAATGTGGGCAAGCTTTGAGGCAAGGAGAACCATCAGGACAATCAAGAAGTTATTAGGATGCAGGATGCGTGTGAAAATGAAGATAACTGATGAACTAGAGAAGGCAATGGCACCCCACTCCAGTACTCTTGCCTGGAAAATCCCATGAACAGAGGAGCCTGGTGGGCTGCAGTCCATGGGGTCGCTAAGAGTCGGACACGACTGAGCGATTTCACTTTCACTTTTCACTTCCATGCATTGGAGAAGGAAATGGCAACCCACTCCAGTGTTCTTGCCTGGAGAATCCCAGGGACGGGGGAGCCTGGTGGGCTGCCATTTGTGGGGTTGCACAGAGTCGGACACGACTGAAGTGACTTAGCAGCTTAGCAGCAGAGAGAACTCAGTAAGTAGAATAGAAAGAACTTGAAGATTCATTTGACTTTGAAGTTTCTGAGTGAGGAGTAGGAAACTAGGAAAATGTAAACAGTTTTTATAAGTATCCCCTTCAATTCTCGTCTGTATGTTCCTCACGCACTAAGTACTTAATAATATTTTCCATTTAAACTAATTAACTGTGATGATCTAGGCAGTTCACTGTTTAAAGGCAAAGGCAATATTTTTTTTCATGCTGTGTCCCTTTTCCTGGCACAGTGCAAATCAAGAACTTAATAATTCTCATCAGATGAAGACAGAAGCAAAGCAGGTTCATTATTATAAAAATACAAATAAATACACATGAAATACTAGTAACAAAACCAACAATAAAAACTGACCAGTGACTGGCCACAGTGAGGAAAAGCAGTTGTCTGTCCACTACACCAACAATATTGAATACAAGTGTCATCATTTACTTCAACATTTAGCATTTCAAGGGATCAGAGAGGCATATAAATTATGTGTTGTTACAATAAAGCATGTCAAAATAATTGAGAATTTCCTCCTCATAATATCATATTCACTCAGTGATATCATGGTTGATACTGATGAAAAAACACTTATTAAGTAACAAAAATTCAAAATTCATAGGTACATATGTGTTTTCAGACGTGCCATACTCTTTTCAGATGTATTCGTGTTAACTCAACCCAAAACTGATATACACAGATTATTAAAAAAAAAACCTGCATGCTGCACATTTTACTGGAAACATCAAAACCTGTGCTTATGATATCAGCCAGAAACTACATTTTTATGACTTATGAAAGAAATTAGGCCCTACACTCAAAGGGCTGGTTATTAAATATTGTTATCTTTTAAACAAATCAGTATGCTGAAAACATTTGTATTTTCAGATACAAATTTCAATAGAAATTAACGTGGACCTTAAACATTAATAAAAGATCCAAAAATGCTATTAATAAAGATTACCTTTGCTGAGCTAATTTTCCTAAAGTATTTTTAAAAGTTTAGCACTAGAGAGTTAACTTTCAAAATAAGTTCAACAAACCTTCTTTAAATATGTGGTTTCTGTTTACATGAGATACAGATGAAAATATGATAATAACGTCAAGGAAAATAAGTTGTTTTCCCAGTTACATATAAATACCTTTGTTTGGGAGTCTTTACCATTTTATTTTCAATTTGTGCTCAAAACAAGAGCACAGCAGCCTATTAAGAAAAGGAAGAAGAACAACTGGAGGTTATATAAGGACAGCTGCTTCTAATCATGTCAACTGATACACAGTTAGAAATCTACCTCTCCAAAGAAAGAAAATCAATATTTATAGAACAGCCAGCATGTCAAATATACAGTCAGTGCTGTGACTCCACTCTATTAAAGTTCTTAAGCTTTTTACCTGTGACCAATAGGAAAAAAAAAAAAAAAGTTGCCATTTATAATGGGATGTTCTGTGTAGAGTGGTTTCTGCTTACATCACATCACTTCAAAGGATTTGCTAGGACAATCAGATTGGCTCAAGCTGAAACAGCCCAATTACTAGTAAGAACCGCCTCGGGCTTTAAAAGCCTACAGGGCTTTAAAAATCGATGATGCTATAGTATTTGCATCCTTAAAAAGACAGCCGAAAAGCAAACTAAACAAATGCTGAAAATGCATGCCTCAACACTATCTCAAAGTATTGCTTCTCTTCATTCATATATCCATTTAGGGGACATAATTAGACATTGCAACTCTATCAATATTGCCAAAGGGTAATGGGCGTACGGAAGACAGGACATATAGTAAATATTTTGAAAAAAGCAAGTAACAGTAATTCACACATGTATCTATTTATATGTCTCCTTTTAACGTTAAATTATTGGGGGTCATGAGAAAACATAAATCGACATGTGTAAAAGTAATCATTTTAAGTTTATGAGCTCTTAAGCTGCTTTATTAGAAAATGTTATTGTCCTCCTAAATTGTGCCTATTAGATGTTTATATTAGTCCTGGAAGATACAAACATATGACTGTATGTGCCAATAATTATGGTAGAATCATATAACATAAAGCACACAGGTAAGCCGATGGAACCTTCTTTTCTGGTGGCAGAGTCAGAGGAATGAGAATGCAGGTATATGAAAAGTATGTTTCACCACTCTTTTATCAGTGGATCTGCTATCAAGGGTTGGAATAGAGAGCTGGGACAAAGTGTTCTGATTTGCTGCGATTATTATGAAGGGATTCCTTGATACAGAGCAGACATCCATAGAGAATTCCATAGAAAAGAAGAAACAAAACGGACCCCCCTTTAAAAATTCAGTCATTCATTCAGAACTTATTGTTCTAATTATTCAACACATATATTTTTCAAGGACTGTAAAGTGACAGGAAGGTTTCTAAGCACTGTAACACTGGTCTCTGAACTACTTTGGCTATAGAGATAGGTAATAAAAATAAAACAATATAGCACACAGTAAGAATTGATTGGCCATTGTATCAAAACTGCAAGAAATACACTTTTGGGAGAGAAAGAGTACCCATTTAGTTCAAGACAGAACTGAAGCATCCTTAAACCAATCAATAAAGTAGAAAGGTAGTATTTTATAGAGCATATTGGAAGGAAGCAAAATTGTCAACATTCAATCACAAAGACTCAGTACTTAAAGATCACATTTGAACAACTACATAAGTGGAGAATAAGATTTTATACTAGAAGCCCTGGTATAAAAAATGGGAGTCTCCTTATAAAATATTTTGGAAAAATGAACAGATACACAGAGGTAATTCTAGAAAGAACTGTAACATTTTCCTTAACCAGATTTTTATGGAGTTTCTGGAGACTTAAAATTTACTATAAACTTTTTAGATTTTTCATAAACCTGTATTTGTGTGTGTGTGTGTTTATGTACACTATAGAAAAGGATGTAATTCTAAGTGTAAATGCACATGCATGTATCCCTCCGATCTACCCCCACACCAACTTCTCTTCATACAAACTTAAGTGAAAAACAGAAACCCCATGATTTTAGATGATAGCAAAGAAATTTATGATTTGAAGAGTCACAGAAACTGTCAGTAATGACAAAAATAGTTACCCACTCAAAGAAGGCTTTCCATCATACAAATGACAGATTCCTGACTTCCTCAATACAGCCTCTTCTATCTGTTTTTGCATGATCTGAAACCTGCCTAGGGCTAGAATTGTTTATAGGCATCCAACTCTAGTTTCCAGCTTACTTCCCATCTTCCTTTTCCACTGAGAAGCAATTTGTGTTTCAGATTTGTGGTTTTCTCTCTTTGCCCATATGGAGCAGGCAGGTTCCACACTCGGCAATGCTGTCTCTGAGACATACAAAAGCATAAATGCCCCTAAGGAAATTCCCAGATATTTTTCAGCATATAACTCAGAAGTCCTTTTATTGCTTTCCAAAGTACCTTTCTGGGCTTAAATGAGCCAATTTTATAAGAATAAACCTTCCAAATGATATTTATTGTAATGAAAAAACTACATTTTCCAGAATATACAAACAGTCCCTGTTGAGCAGCAAGTCATTAGTTCCAGATAGCAGGCATTCTTTTTCACCTTTAAACTCTGAAGCTCGTCATTTCACTACATTATGAGAAATGGTTCTACCATTTATCTGCCTTTTTCATTCAATGTGAAATTATACAAAAGACTAACACCTGGCTTCACAAATAATATTCATGAGTAAATATAATACACATAGTTACAATTATTCGCAATTACTTATATTCCTGAATGTATACTGTATATAATCACACATAACACATTTCTTTCTTCCATTACTTCTTTTTTCATGTTTGAGCTTATGTCTCTCAAGTAATGATTTGAATTCAAAAAGTATCATCAAAAGAAAATGAAAGGTTATATAAATGTCACTGCTTTGCTGCAAATTTGCATGCTCTCTCTTTGTGAGAGAGCTCAACTTTGTGAACATCTGGACTGGGTTTCTATTATTAACAAGAAATACATCTATATGAGAAACAGTGTTCCTGGCAATAGCTTCTTGACACAGGGGAGGATTAAAAACGTGTGAAGAAAGTCCTTCTCCTAATCACACATTTACACATGCACTGCACCAATTTTTCTTTTCTACAGAGTAATACTGGATCTTAACAAGAAAGCTCATACTGCTCATTCTCTTCTTCATCTATAAAAGAAGGATTTTCACAGGTTCATATCTACTTTCAGAACCTGAGCATGTCAATTAGAACCCACACTGACTTTTCTAAACTTGTGATGGATGATAATGTAGAAAAGAGGTTGTGGGCATAGGTTTTTGTTGCTGTTCTTGCAGGCTACATAATAATGGCATTGATGACATAAGTCCTATCATAAACTATCAAAAATAGAACACAACAAATTATTTTACCAATACAGCTGAATTCCTATTATATAATTTATGATTTGCTTTCTTTGTCTAGATTGGAGATCGTAAAGGCAACCCTGTCTTCCTCTTATTTGTATCTTGTCATAATGTTTCATTTTTTTACTTAAAAACAGTGTGATATCTCAGTTTTTTTTTATGAAATATGGCTGTTGGAGATATTCTAGAAAATTTTAAAGAATGAAATCACTCATAATAACATCATCCGGTAATGGAATTTTCTCACAATGATTTATTTTTTTCTCTTTTAACAGGTTTAAAATTTTTCTCTCTTAATATTTTAATTATTTGTTTTCTTTTAAAATTTGTTTTCAATCAATTTTGAAAAATAAATATTATGCATTATAAAGAAAATTTATAATATATAGAAATTGATAAATAATATGTTATAATTAATATAATAATAATAAAAGAACTAATGAAATTACTCATAACCTCACCACCCAGTGATATCCTACATTTACTTCTATTTCCATATCTATCCTACTCTGTAACTAAAGTAGGATGCTATATTATTGTCATATATTATTGCTTTTTCACATATATAGATGAGTAATTTACTGTTATTAAATATTATTTAAAGTAGTTTTTATATCTGCATAATTTTCCATCTTGTTCCTGTGGGAAATCACTCACTCTCTCCCTACTCAGGTATTTAAGAAAATAATGCAGAAAAAAATCTCTGTAACAACATTAAAAACATTTCTTACCAACCCAGTTAGCATTATGTGTGAAACATAGAAATAAAGACTTCTCTTAAAATTTTTTTCTTAAATTGAACTGATACATGTTAATTAAATTTGGATCTCCTGTATATTGCTTGCTTCATTTTTTTTATTTTTTAGCATAATACTTGTACTCATAAAGAAACAAACGAGAAAAGAATGTTTAGGCATTTGCGACAAGAATAGTCTCTCTCATTTTAGGTCAAAATTCACCTCACAGGACAACTTTTCAAACACAATCTTCTACAATATTACAGTGATAAACAATACCTTATTTAAAGGAGTGGAATAACAGCAATAATGTAACATATAATCAGCATTCTTAAAACTTGGTTTTCCCATGCAGAAGAAGAAAGATGTCAGAATGGCTTACCTGGGGATATGATATAGAAGAAATCTTTAAATTCATCCATCCAAACTTCTGCCAGTCTCCTGTTGTTCTTGTTGATGACATGACCAGTGCCACCAGGGAATGTGTAGGGAGTTGCCTTCCGAAAAACGTGACCAACGTGGGAACAAGTCACAATCTCCAATGAGCCTCCACACTGCCAAATCTAGAAGAGAGAGCAATTGCATAATAATCATTGTAGATAATGCAGTAATACTATCTGAGAAGCAACTGAGACTAACTCAGTTAAGGCCAAATCTTCAGATCTTATGTGGTTCAAACAAACATCACATGGACGTAAGATGCAGAACTAGTACACTTGGGTTTGGCAAAGGCTTCTAATCTGGAAGATTTGATGTGTTTAAATATTGTAGTATTGGAATTGGGGAAGTAAGATGGAATTATTTTTACATGCCTTTATTAGACTACCAAAGTTTTAGTTTGGTATTAGAGTTAACCTAATTTCTATTTAATACATATTTGTTACTCAAAATTTTCTAATAACTGAATTTGTACATGATGAATGCCATGCTCAGTAACTGAATTTGATTTGGAGAAAATCAATTTATTGTACCCAACCACCTGGATTTCTAAATAACTATTTATTTTCAGCTGTCCATATCCCCTGTATCTTAGGCCTTTGACTATGTTTTTGTTAAAACATGATAAGTATCCTTTATATCTGTTCAACATCTATGAAACCTTTAAAGCCCACTCCTAAGATCATTTCTTTTAGGAAGCTCTGTGGGGATACTTAGTATCGTGTGACTTTTGTAATTTAAACACACTTGTATTAAGAATGTATTATAATGTATTTTAAACAACTGTTTACTTCACTGTTGCTTCATTAAAACTATAAACTCTTGAAAGACATATGCCATATATTTCTTGGTATCCTGGATTTACTCTTCAGTTGGGGCTAGGTATTAAGTATACATAAAACCATTCTTTCTTTGTTATTAAAGTGTCTAATGGTTTATGATGTTTATCTTTTTTGTAAATTGTACCTTTTATCATTAAAAAATTCACATTTGTTTAAATTAAAATTTAAAAACATTTATTCCTACAAAATTATATAGCCATAGGTTACAATAGTGTGTGTTCATTACATATGTTCATATAAATATATAGATATATATGCACATATACTCATTTATTCATTCCAATAAATAAAACTCATAATTATTGCTATTTTTAATTGGAAAGACTTGATTTTATGCTGTAAATAACATTATTCTTATTTTGAAAGAAAAAGTTTTCTCCTATAGATCTCTCAAGTAATATTCATCTTAGAAGAGGGCGCGATTGGTCTTGGGTATCAGTAGGAGACATTTAATTTTTCTAGAAAAAATATGATAATTATACTCATCAATAGTTGCACATTACATGCACAATCTATTCTTTTTCATTTTTTAATTGTTTAAGCAGTGTCTTGCTAATAGAAAATATGTTCCAACCCAACACTGAAATGATGGACAATAAAAAAGAGGAATGGAGTTCACCATTCTCTTAGAAAGACAGGATAGTTCTTTCTTAAATAATCAAATTACTTAACTGATCAGAAACCTTCTCATCTTTCTAACAAAAAGTCTATATACTTTATTTTAATTACACACACCTCTTTATATTCTTCCTTTCTACTAAAATGGAAAAAGTTGATTCCTCTCCTATCAAAGACAAATCAATACTTCTATGTCAGTCTAGGGCATATCCTTTAAGTCTATCTTAACTACTGGTTTAGTCCTCCCTTTGATTTTCTCCTGAAACATCAATTACTTTCCTCATTATTAGATTATGCCTATCTTTGTGTAGTATCTTCTAACACCTATCTTTCAAGCGTATTTAAAAGAGATAAACAAACTAAAAATTATAAAACACAACAAAAATTCACCCCTTTATATTCCCATCCAACATTTTTTGTTTCCCTTCACTGTAATTAATATAAAAATTTTATAGATATATATTATATCCTTTCCTCGATTTTCATACATTTTCCTACTCATTTGTGAAGTGCTGTTTATCTCTATAGTTCCACAAAATTGCCATAATGACAATCACAATTTTTTCCTTTGATGAATACTTAGCAGACTCCTTTCTTGGATTCTCTTGCTTTCCATCCTACTACGTCACTATACATTTTCACTCTGAATTTCTATTTAAATGTTGGCATTACTCTTTACTTGCTATCTCAGTGGTCTTGTTATTACTTTAGGTATGTTCTGAATACTCAAAACCCGAACAGTAACATCTCAGCCCAAACTTCTCTTGTGGGATCCAGACTTGTGTATCCACACATCTAGTTGTTACCTCCTCTTGCAAGACTCAGAGGCATCCAATTAAATCTATCTGAAGTAGAATTGTTGATATATCTCCACTTGTCAACCAGGTCTTATTTTCTTTCAGTTTTTTTGTTTCTTCAAATCATCAATAAATGGAGCCACTATTCACCAGGTATTCAATTGAAAAACAAACAAACAAAAAGACAACATAACTCCCCTTCTCTTCTCTCCCCACCCCCCAAAATATCCCTAGAAGTCATCACTGATTTCTTTTTTTCTTTCATCACTTATGTTTCATCCATTAACAAATCCTGGTGGTGTTATCTATAAAATAATTCTCAACATATTCATCTCTGTCACTACTGCCATCATGCTTGTCCTAATCATCAACAAGTCTTGTCAGTCAACTGTAATAGACTCCTTTCTTTCCACTTTCACTATTGCTGTTCCATAATTTGCTTTGTGCTGAGAAATCAGAGTGGTCTTTAAAATTTTTAATCTTGTCATTTTATTCCCCTGCTTTAATCCTTCAATGGTTTCTCATTGCACTGTGAATTAAAGCTTTAAGCTGAACATTACTAGTATTTTTAATAACTGAAAGAGACCAGAAATACATAGAATCTGTTCTAAATGATGTCAGATTAGACAGGAATATTCTTCAGAGCATGATGCAACAATTGGAGAAAAAATAACATTTTAAGTTTGTATACTCACTAAAATTCAGACT
The DNA here is from genome assembly GCF_027580195.1 of Bos mutus. Taxonomy (NCBI): domain Eukaryota; kingdom Metazoa; phylum Chordata; class Mammalia; order Artiodactyla; family Bovidae; genus Bos; species Bos mutus. The sequence continues at coordinate 94,013,764 of NC_091618.1, read as the reverse complement.
ATGCAATAAACTCTGTTGCAAACAAACCAGTGATTTACAGCTGTCCTCAGGGTTCCCAATTTCTCTTTTTGCAAATATTGGATTAGCATTGTGGTTGTGTGAGGACACTTATTTCTACTCTGCCACTTCTTGGTCTTACCCTGGTTCTGTAGGATTATGGTTTCTATGCCCTGAGCATGCACACAGAAAGGGAAAATATCCAGTCTGAAATCCTTTAAAAGTAGATTTCCAGTGTTCTCACTTGTAACATGAAAGAGCTGATCTTAGGTGGTCCTCTAACTTGCAATAAGACTTTGTGTGTCCATGTATAGGCATAATGCAGTAATGCTGAAGCTGAAACTCCAATCCTTTGGCCACCTGATGCGAAGAGCTGACTCACTGGAAAAGACCCTGATGCTGGGAAAGGTTGAAGGCGGGAGGAAAAGGGGAAGACAGAGAATGAGATGGTTGGATGGCATCATTGACTCAATGGTTTGAGTAAACTCCGGGAGAGGGAGGCCTGGCACGCTGCAGTCCACGGGGTCACAAAGAGTCAGACACGACTGAGCCACTGAACTGAACTAAATGCAGTAATGACTGTTGATTTACAAGACAGAAGGAAAACCTGTCCCTGCTGTGGATTCTCACAGATGGAGGCAGCTTTCTGTAGTATATTTAAGAGAGACAAGAGAAGTAGAAGTAACTGTTCCATACTCAGTGAATACTGGCCTGTTTTGCTTGTGGGTCATATACTACTGACTCCTGGAATAAAGTGTATACTTTTCCCATTGCCATCTGTGCTCAAACAATGTGTAAATAAATATTAATATTGCAATTCCTAAGTAAAGCATCTCCCCCATACTTGCATGGAAATAAAAAGATCAAGGTAGAAAAGCATAACATTATGCATTAGTTAAGCTGATATCTGACCATGATAATCCCCGGTTAGTTTACATAAAAACAAAATATTTAACTGACCAGACAGTTACCAAGTACTTAGTAGACATTTGGGGAATGTGAAATGATTAAAAAATAAATAGTTTCCAGAAAACTATATGATTAAATATTAAAATGGAGAAAATTCCAACTGAGTGGAGTCCTTAATGACTATGATAATTTCCCTTAGTGCATCTTCAATAAATATTTGGGAAGGATGGAAGAAAGAAAAGAAAGAAGAAAAAATAAAAAAAGAGTGTGACACGGTCATTAAGAACTTGGGCTTAGAAATAAGCAAAAATAATTTTCTAGCAGCTCTCTTACTATCTAGTACACTTTTGAAAATTATTTATGTCTTCAAGACTTTAATGTTTCCATTAGAAAATAGGGATAATAATAACTACTTCCTAAGACTTCAATGAGATTGTGCTTATTAAGCACTATGCCTGACACTTCATATGGAAAGAAATAAAATGTCATTTGTATACTACTTAACTTTCATTGGAGAAGGCAATGGCACCCCACTCCAGTACTCTTGCCCGAAAATCCCATGGATGGAGAAGCCTGGTGGGCTGCAGTCCATGGGATCGCTAAGAGTCGGACACACTGGGCAACTTCACTTTGACTTTTCATTTTCATGCATTGGAGAAGGAAATGGCAACCCACTCCAGTGTTCTTGCCTGGAGAATCCCAGGGACGGGGAGCCTGGTGGGCTGCCGTCTGTGGGGTCGCACAGAGTTGGACACAACTGAAGTGACTTAGCAGTAGCAGCAGTAACATTCATTGTTTTTGCTATCAAGGAAAACCAAAATCTGTAGATTATTAGCTGATTCTTTCTTCTTAAAAAATTAAACTTTAATTTTGCCTCTTTTTAGAACTGTACTATCAATGTTTAGGGGTTTAGGTGAGGAGTTTAAAAGAATAGCCAATTAGTTTCCAATTAGAATACTGAATTTTGTTCTCTCAAATTATTTACAACGTCTAAACAAACAATTTAAACTAAATAAAACATGATGTATCATCCACATGAATATGTGATGCATGAATTGTTTTGTACCACTGAACATATCTGATTGTTATTTCCTTGGCTTCCAAAAGATTAATATTTGTATATTACCTATCTCAAAGAAATTTTGACCATGTGTAAAACACAAACTGTCCATTTATGCACAGAGGATTGAAGCTAGCTGGTTACTTACCTTTGTTTCCAAATATTTTTATGAGATTCTGATGATGGAGAAGGTTATTAATCAAAACGTAAAATACCCATTGCTCATTTGATAATGTGCTTGATTTTCTTCCCCTAGATATAAGACAATTAACTAACATACATTACTCTTTTCATGTTTTTTGGCACCTACATCAGTGACATTTTAATTAAGGTTCATAAACTTCATAAACTCCAATTTAGCAATCTCAGTTCTAGTGCTACTATTGTTTCTAATTTTACAGGCTGTTGTGCCAAATTCATGCAGCTGCTTGTTTTTATACAATCTTTATCCTCCCTACCCCTCAACCCACACACATACTATCTATCACTGGTACAAAGTCATTGTTTAATATGGACTTAATAACAACCACCACAATATACATGAAGGACACACAGCACAACGGCTATGAGTGTGTAGGCTCTAGTTCCCGATATTGTATCTTAGCTCTGACATCCAGTAGCTGGGTGAAGTCATCTTTTTGTGCTTTGATTTCAGGTAACAAGATGAGACTAGAAGAATCTACCCCGGAGGATGTTGTGAGGAGCAAGGGAAGCAGCACACATAACAATACTAAACTTTTATGTGAAAATGAATTTGAGTAAAGCAAACAGGGGAGATTTGTAAAGGGATTATTATAATCATTTAGAAAAGAGATGAGAATGACTTGGACCAGAGTGATGATGGCAAGGGAAACAGAGAAATTCAATAATCTGACATAATTTGGGGGATTAAAATTAAGAATTAATGTATGTGCTTTCCCTTATGTATCATGTCCTCTCTAATAAACTTATATCATATACATTTTCTTCCAGTAAACAGTACTTAACTATGCTATCTTGCATTGATCTCCATTTTCACTGAGTCATAACATTTACTACTTATATCATCCTACCTGCCTCATTTAGCTCTTCTGTATACTTTTCCATCTTGATAAATATTTGTGTATGTGTGCATATGTATATTTAGGTGTATGTATATTGATATAAATACATTATATATACGTATACACACACACACACACACACACACATATACACGGTGGCTCAGCTGGTAAAGAATCTGCCCGCAATGCAGGAGAGCCCAGTTCGATTCCTGGGTTGGGATTGGGAAGATCTGCTAGAGAAAGGATAGGCTACTCACTCCAGTTTTCTTGGGCTTCCCTGGTGACTCAGCTGGTAAAGAATCCACCTGCAATGTGGGAGACCTAGGTTCGATACCTGGCTTGGTAAGATCCCCTGGAGAAGGGAATGGCTACCCACACCAGTATTCTGGCCTGGAGAATTCCATGGAAGGTATTATAGTCCATGGGGTCGCAAAAGGTCAGATACAACTGAGAAGCTTTCACTTTCATATATATATATATATATATATATATGAAATATATATAGCTTTCCTTGTGGCTCAGATGGGAAAGAATCTGCCTGTAATACAGGAGACCTAGGTTCGATCTCTGGATTGGGAAGATCCCTGGAGGAGGGTATGGCAACCCACTCCAGTATTCCTGCCTGTAGAATCCCCATGGACAGAGGAGGCTGGTGGGTTATAGCCCATGGGGTCACAAAGAGTTGAATATGACTGAGAGACTAAGCACGGCATATATATAAACACACACCCATATACATATATATAAATATATTATATATATATATTAATCTTATCTCCCAACCATATAATTATCTCTTTGAGAAAAAAAAACCACACATTTCATTTTATGAAACTGAACTTCAGCATCACATGAAAGCCCTTTATGAAATAGTGAAGTAAGCCAGAAAGAAAAACACCAATACAGTATACTAACGCATATATATGGAATTTAGAAAGATGGTAATGATAACCCTGTATGCGAGACAGCAAAAAAGACACAGATGTATAGAACAGTCTTTTGGACTCTGTAAGAGAGGGAGAGGGTGGGATGATTTGGGGGGGAATGTCATGGAAACATGTATAATATCATATAAGAAATGAATTGCCAGTCCAGGTTCAATACAGGATCCTTGAGGCTGGTGCACTGGGATGACCGGAGGGGGGGTAACGGGGAGGGAGGTGGGAGGGGCTTCAGAATGGGGAACATGTGTGTGCCAGTGGCGGATTCATGTTGATGTGTGGCAGAACCAATACAATATTGTAAAGTAATTAGCTTCCAATTAAAATAAATAAATTTAAATTAAAAAAAAAAGAAACTGAGTATCATCACATGTTTCACTTTATGTAAATGGTATAATTCACATGGTGAAAAAAAAATCACAACTTACATATACTGCTATATCGGTGTTTTGCAGAGTTTAAAATGCTTAAAATATTGGTTCTCAATATATATATTCACTGATATATATATATATATATATATATATATATATATATATATATATATATAAGCTTCTTTTTGTAGCTCAGATGGGAAAGAATCGCCTGCAATGCTGGAGACCTAGGTTCGATCCCTGGATTGGGGAGATCCTATGGAGAAGGGCATGGCAACCCACTCCAGTATTCCTGCCTGGAGAATCCCCATGGACAGAGGAGCCTGGCGGTGGGCTACAGTCCACGGGGTCACAAAGAGTCAGACACGACTGAGTGACTAAGCAAAATATATATATTTACATGTATATATACAAAATATATATATTAATCTTATCTCCCCAACCACATAATTATCTCTTTGAGAAAAAAATCACACATTTCACTTAATGAAACTGAACTTCAGCATCACATGAAAGTTATTTTATGAAATTGAGTATCATCATCACATACTTCACTTTATGTAAATGGTATAATTCACATAGTGAAAATAATCACAACTTATATACTGCTATATCGGTGTTTTACAAAGTTTAAAAATGCTTAAAATATTGGTTCTAGATATATTTTAACTGATCTATTAATATTGATATAGGGAAATCTGGAAAAGTACACGGTATACGCAAATGTGTGTCTATCATAAAGTGGATTTAGGAACACAAGTTCTTATTTTCTTACTTCTGGCAAAAGGACAACTGAAACAAGATACTATGACTCAGTTTTCACCTATTACTTATAGTCATTGTTTGTATCAAATAATCCCTGTCAGCACTTCAACTCTCTACTTTGTTTATACATATTCAAGTAGACTGATGACAGATCCTTTCATTTTTATAATTGAAGCAAAGTCTAAAAGAGCTTGCAGTGAGATCCTGAAGGCACTGTGACCCTTGATAAGTTGGCATAAACACAAGAGGTATGGAAGTCATTATTCAAAAGGGGCAGACAGAAGGGGCTCTGTAGGCATTTTCTATTTCATTCGTGACAAGAAACTTGTAAGCTCTTCTTCATAATCATTTTGATTTGGATAAATGTCTCATTTAATTGGTTGGTTTGTCTCTTAACCTAGTTTTCAGTTCACAGTGTATGGTCTGGAAGAGGTTTCCAGAGCTCAAGTCACATCCTGATATTATCATCATATCTCAAGATGAAGACTCTTCCATATCAAGCTGCTGTGGCCTTTAAAGTACTCACTTGAATTGCCAGAAATCAGATTCAACATATCTAATGCATCTATCCAGTAATAGATAGTTTAAATTTTAATAGAATCATTTTTATGAAAAAAGAAAGCATCAGATTTAATACTGTAAGCCAGATTCTGAACTTGAAATAAACAATATCTGATTGTAGAATGTGAAACAAGTCAATCTTGATAGTCCTTGGAAAATTCACATGTAAAAGAAGAGGAAGAGAGGTTAATAATGACTAAGTTTTCCTTTGGAGTTCTAGGATTCAGACCAATCTCCTTCTATGGAGCAAATGACACTTTTAGAGACCAGATTTTTAGATGGGAATGATAAAACTCTCAACATTTTCCTCTTTAGGGTCAGCTTACTTTACCTTAGCTGTCTTAGGAGTATATAGTAAAGACACTTTTCTCTGGATAGCAGAAAGTCTGAGTTTATAAAACTTATTATGAGGCAATTGATGTGTTTTCTCCTCTCAAATTTGATAGTTCTATTTTAGAAATGTCACAGATGTTACAAAGACAAGGAAAACCACCAAATCACTTTCAATCTCCAGAGGTTTTCAAGAAATATCCAAATATTAGAGCAATTTGTTTGAAGATTTTATTTTCACCTTGGTATGAGATGTAGAAAATTTTAATCTGAATCTATACTATTTCATGGAGAAGGCAATAGCACCCCACTCCAGTACTCTTGCCTGGAAAATTCCATGGACGGAGGAGCCTGGTACGCTGAAGTCCATGGGGTCGCTAAGAGTCAGACACAACTGAGTGACTTCACTTTCACTTTTCACTTTCATAAATTGGAGAAGGAAATGGCAACCCACTCCAGTATTCTTGCCTGGAGAATCCCAGGGATGGGGGAGCCTGGTGGGCTGCCATCTATGGGGTTGCACAGAGTTGGACACAACTGAAGCGACTTAGCAGCAGCAGCAGCATACTATTTCATATTGGTTCTAAAACAATCTATTTATCAACTACTTTCCTTTATAAAATACTCTGTATCTTAAATTAGAACTGAACTTCCTGAAAGTCCAAAATTCAAAATGGACCTCTTATACCTACTCACTTCATACAGGACATAACACATTAATCCTGATTTCCTAAAGGGAAATCTCCCAAACTAGTTTATCTTTTTCCTTTGCCAAAGACTTAGCAAGTGACTCTCGGGGGCTAAGGGGCAGGGGATGAGCCACAAGGAAGGGAGAGAAGAAAAATAGAGCAGAAGCTTGAAAAGGTGTGCTTATCCTGGGTGTGACAAGAAGTGGAAGAACTGTTCTGAAAAGGAACTAGGCAGTCTATGTATGAACCACTGTGTATCACAAGTATAATGAGGTAGCTGCGGTCATAGATGGAGTCCTTTTAACCTTGTCTCCCATTCTTTACAAACACAAGCACCCATTCACAGCAGTTAACATGAGGAGTGACATACCTTTAAAGCACACATGCCAACATTTTATAACTTAAATTCTACTATTACTTTTTGCCTCTCAACAACTTTCTTCACCTCAGAGCATTCTGACCTTCAGAATTACACATCATGGCCGCTGAAATTTCTGGCATGAGGAGAACTGTTACTTGTCATTATTCCACATCTTATTGGGATTGCTGATAATACAGAAATTCTCAATTCTCCTTTAGGTCAACAGAGCAACACACTGTCTTGATTATGTTATAGCAAGTCTTCCAATTGATGCTCAAATGACTTGTGAATATAGCAGGCAAGAAATGAAGAATATCAAGCAGCCTACCAGATATTGAAAATCCTATGTAATATAAGGTGGTTTTGCTTAAGAAAATTAGTACCAAACTTTTCATATTTACAAAAAAAGTATTGCTTTTCTATTAGCATAGATGGTTGCAAGCAGATAATTCATGAAAAAAAAAGAGCACAAGAGATATGTGATACAGTGATACTTTTTCATCCATCAAATAATAATCTTAAAGTTTGATAATACTGGAGGTTTTCTAATATTTAGTGCTTTGAAGGAGACTACTAAGAAAAATCTAGAATTATTGGAATTTATGCTTTTCTCATGGTATAATTAATCCTACAAATAAATTTCAACTGTGAAAAACTGCATATAGATGAGATTTTTGAGAACTAGATGGAAAGGTCTGTGATTATTAAATGAGGTTTGGGTCATATATTCTACATTTTACATTGCTGTCCTCCCATATCTGATGATCTGACTGCCTGTCAGTTATCGGTAACATCTGCTGCTAGCAGTCACAGAGCAGCTCATGACAGCTGTGTGATCCTGCCCTAGAATTCAAGCCAGAACAGTCACCTCTGAATATCAGTAGACCACCTGGGCATCCAGCTACAGTGTGTAACCACATCTCCTGCTCTTTCATTAATGCCAAAGATACAGAAAAAGAACTTGGATGCGGAAGGCAAAGAAAACCTGGTACCTCCAAAAAGAGTCATCCCTCAGTTACTGAATTTCTCCATCGTAAACCATCCACCTCCCCTGACCGCAGTTTAGTTTAAATGAACCTCCTATGTAACTTGCAAAGTGGTCAAGCCTTTTCAAATGGAAGGCCTGTGATCAGTATGAGGCAAGGGAATGACCTCTCAATTCTCAAGCAGTTTCCCTCGGGACTTGGCTGGCATCTACCGAGCAAATATTTACTAGCCATTGACTTTGTGTCAAGCACCATGCTGGACTCTGAGGCATGGAGAAAGAATAATAAAACATGGTTCTCCATCTTCAAGTAGTTCACAAGCCAGTCTAGTTTTGTGAGTGTAAGAACCAGGCATATTAAGGTCCAGTCATCAGCTTGCATTTGACAGTTGAAGAGCAGTCTCCCATGCCAACAAGAAAAGGACTGTCTTAAGAGGGACTCACTCTAACCATAATCCCTTCATGGACAGCATTTTCTTTTCCTGGTCTTCAATCATCTGGAGACATTCTGTTTAATATTAAGGACCTGAGACCTTTTCAAACAAAATTATAAGTTCTACTTCAGATAAAGAAGCAGAATGTGTCCCTTTTCCTAGGGAACACCTATAAAACTCTAATGCCATGAATGGAAAACTATGATTCTCTTACATAAATCACCTTACATATATCTTCTTATATGTTGTAAAACTTTTAGTCAGATAAATGTGAAACATATAAAAATATCCATATTGATATGAAGCACTCATTACAAATACTCACAAAACCCACTGTGATGGGAAGTCATACTCTACTTTGACAGTTTTTGATTTTTTAAAAATAAATTGGTAGTGGTCAACATAGGTTACATTACACTTTAGAAGATGAATTAAGAAGGAAACATGAAATAGCAACCCTTAGACTATTACTTGGCTTACTGGACTTACTGGCTTGTGGACTTACTTGGCTTACTGGTTTGTGACTAATAAGTCACAAACCAGAAGAAGATGGCACATGGTTTATTTCTCCAGATCTGATGCTAAAAGCACAGTGAAGATAATTTCCTCATTAAAATTGCAACATGTCATTCTTGTGACATTTAAAGGTCGTTTCATAGAGAACATCAATGCTCATTCAGGTGCTTGCTGAAGAAGCTGTGTTTAATCCAAAATTTTCTCCTCTTACCAAGCTTCCAATATCAACCCCAACTTCTCTGTAGATAATCTTCTGCTTTCTACTCTTCTTGAGCTCAAAGAAGCTGACCCAACTTTCTATTTATTTCTACCTTGAAATATCTCATATAGGCTTAGTTGTTTCTTTCTATTTTAGGAGGGAGAGTCAACTCTCCAAAGCTAAATTCTGCCCTTAAGACCTTGAACTCAAATAGAGGAACACTAGACTGGGAGCAAAAGGTGTGGGTTTGATGCTCAGCCCTGACAACTTCTAGCTGCATGACTTAGTTTCTTTGCAACTCAAAACCTTTAATTATAGAAAAAGACAACTCATTCACAGTGCTTTGCTAAGAACACAGTGAAACAATAAGCATAAAACTGTGTTGCAAACTAAAAAGTGGTACTTTTCCATATCTTTAGAATATTCTTCCAATATCTGTAGGCATTAATCTGATCAGTTGTTCCTTCCTCTTTCTTCTTCACTATATCCTAGATTTTTAAATCCTTTCTATCAGCTTACATCTTACTTTATCTATGATAAAATAAGAATAGCAAATATAAACTAATTACTTTGATCATATTTACCCTTTAAGTTACTATGCATTTTCTTCCCTAATTACTGTGAATCTTCTTTAAAAAGTTTTTCTTTTCTCTATGTATCTTTACAATTCGATTTTCTTGACATCTTATATTCTAGTATTTTTCTTGATCCTATCATCTAAATTTGCACATGAAGCTTTTTATGAGCTTTCATAATTCTTTATCACTTCTCTGCAGCATTTGACACTGCTGACAATCACCATTACATTCTAAGTTCTTCTGATATATTTTTCTTCTTTCCTGACAGCTCTGATTTTGCATTCACTTTCTCTTTTTTTCTCCCACCCTTAAATGTATGTGCTACCTAAGGACATGCTTTGCTATTCTGCCCTCTGTATTCTCTTTCTTGGCAAATATCCATGCTCAAATACTTATTTAATTATAAGTTCTGTAAACCTTTCAAATATGTCACCTTTCTTACACAATAATTTGCCCCCACTCTGCAGCACATTTTCAATTTCCTCAGATATACCTTTAACTTTCTATGACCTTAAAGAGTCAAGAGTTTCCATTCTGTTCCTCAAAACTGAAAGGAAAGCTTGTAGGTCCTGGAGCCTTCTCTTGCAAAGTCAGAGAAATGCTCAAGGAGCACTAGATTTTCATTAGGTCTAATTATCACTCATCATTCCAGTGTTAGAGTGGGACATTTTACCCTTAAACAGTTAATTTCTATATTCCTATCTAATTCAGAAATTACAAAAGTTAAGATAATTTCTCAAACCCAAATAAAAAAAAATAGAATATAAAGTTGTTTTACCAATTAAGGTGCAGAATATAAAATCATAAGTAAAACTATAAGGTCCTACAATCCAGCATAGGGAACTATATTCAATATCCTATAATAAACCATGATGGAAAAACATATAAAAAATGAATGTCTAATATGTATAACTGAGTCACTATGCTGTACAACAGAGATTGATATAACATTGGAAATCAACTATACTTCAATAAAAAATAAAATTAAAAAACAAATAAAATGTTGGTTGACCAAATGGAGAAAATATATAAGACCAAGACTGCATATTGCTGAACTATGAAAAACAAAACGAGTAGAAAAGTGTAATCAAATCTTTGACAGTGGAGGAACTCATGTAGAAACATGTTTTAGTATCCAGGTACAACATGGCGGCAACAGAGAAATGCTACACTACAATATTTATTTCAATTTTTGCATATATTTCTAGTATAAATCAGTGGCTAGTTTGATAATAAAATATTTTAAGAATTTGTAATCAATCAAGTTTGAATTCCTGCAGATATAATGAAATCTATTAAGATGAATATATTTTTACAGGTAATTTAAAAATCTATTAAAAATCTCCAACTACCTTTTCAATGGCACTTAAAACTCAATCTTACTGATAATTAATATTCAAATTCTGAACAGTTGTATCAATCTTCCCTCAATATTATTTCACATCCTCAAAAGAATCATTGCTGGTATCTAGAACCAGTTATTGCTGAAATCATTCAGCCTTATTTAAATAAATCTAATTGGTTTCCTTTTTAAACTACATTTCTGGTTGACTAGAACAACAGTGAAATGATTGGTAGTCATGCACTTAAGACAGACATCACCAACAGTGACAGTATAATCATAGCTTAAGATGTTGCACATTTACTGCAGTAGTTACCATAGAGACTTAAATTTGGCTCTTTAATACAAAGTACATGAATTTCATTTTGAATGCATTCATTTTGGTTAGCAAGGTGCACCAGCTTTCCTAGTTGAATGCACATATATAGGCACAACAATTTTGGAATTTTGTCCCAGAAATCTTTAAGGGATCAAACATAGGTATATTTAAAAAAATAATATATTCAGTTCCTGGAGTTTTTAATGGGTACTTCATTACTTCATCATGTGAAGCCTAGTTTGCAAATATATATATATATATATTTTTTTTTTTTTAATGGTGTCAGTTCAGTTCAGTTCAGTCTCTCAATCATGTCTGACTCTTTGTGACACCATGAATTGCAGCACGCCAGGCCTCCCTGTCCATCACCAACTCCCGGAGTTCACTCCAACTCACGTCCATTGAGTCGGTGATGCCATCCAGCCATCTCATCCTCTGTCGTTTCCTTTTCCTCCTGCCCCCAATCCCTCGTTTAGTGATATTTTATTAAAGTAATTCTCAAGAGGAAAAACAAAAGGTAGGGGAACCAGATATTCTAGCCTAAACTTAGGTGTGGTTCAAAGCACAAAGAAGGAATGAACACAGTAGCCAGGTTCTGAGATTTCACTGATTTCAGGTCCCTGCTCCTCTCCTGCCCTCCTGTCTACAAGACTTGAAATTTTAATTTTATAAATTCTTCCCTGGTTATCTTAGATCATAGAAATTTTTCCTTTGAACTTAATGAGCTTTATATTTGTACCCTGAAATGATCCTAAACTATATTATACTCTCCAAGCCTTCAATAAATTTAGGGGTGATCTATCTACAGATACACCATGCACAGTGTCTAGTGCAGGTCTAGGTATATAATTATCTATATTGATTGATAGGTAAAATGAGAGTAGACTGATACATAAGCATATAAAGGTAATCTAAAGTATAATGCAAACATTATTGATGCACTAAAATTAAAACCAAACACATGGGAGAAAGAACCTTCTGAGATCCATTACGATAATACATGTAAAAGAATTCTATAAGGCACTATTCAAATGTAAAGCCTCACCAAAAAATAAACTCCTAGAGGAGTTTTGTTCATTTGAGGACCTATTGTTCTGAGAGAATAAGCTGTTCCTAACTTTAAAATAGGAAAGCTTTCCTTTACCCAAAGCATTAGGATATTTATGCTCTTACAGACTTGGCATGAGAGATGTGATACTCTTGCATTATGTTCCACAGTGAATGTTCTCTTTGCAAATCCTTGCAAAGCTGGATCCTTCCTGTCAGTTTGGTCTCAGCTAAAATGTTTCCTTAGAATGGGCTTCCTTGACCACTCCAAAATAATGCAATGCTCCACCTCTCACTGGATTTTCTTCAAAGCACTCACCTTTATTTGAAATTAACAGACTTTTTTTTTTTTTTTTCTGTTTATTCATTTATCATATATCTCCCTCTGGCACAAGTTCTATGAGACTATGGACTGATCTTCTACAGGTCTGTATGTCCAATTACTAAGAAATATTTATAAATTAAATTAAAAAATTCTCAAGTAAATTTACTTATAAACTTCACTTGAATTTAATGGCAGGTTTATTTCATTTCCTCAAACCCAGGATATATAATTTAAATGATCCTTAAAATTTCAAAACTCGAAATAGTTTTGGAAGTTATTTAACTCTCCCTGTCCATTAAGGGAAAAAAAAAATGGGACCTTAATTTATAAAATAAATAGTTCAAAGTCAATTCACTGAGCACATATTTAGATACAAAAAGGATGTTAAACATTTCATTATCAAAATATCTTAGGTGCACTTTAAATGTAAATCAGCAGCATAATTGACTTAATTATCAGTGCCATTTCATATGATTAAGTACACTTAATGGGAAGCTTTAGTAAAATATGGCCATGACAGGAAGTGTCAAACTCTTCCATGCAATAATTCTGAGCACATTAAACTCTTCAGAAAGTTCTTTTTATTGCCATAAATTCAAATAGTTAAATTGAGGTTCTTCATATTTAGAATCATAAGGATTCTTATAGTTAATGTGAATACACATTATAGTTAATGTGAATATGGTTAATATTTCTTCCCTACACATTAGCAGAGAAGAGTCCAAAAAACAGTCAGAATTAGTGTGTTTTACAAAAGAAACATTTCAGATATTTGTCCCTAATAAAGGTTGTTGGTTTCTTAATATGCTAAAATTCATTAAAAAGCTAAGTGAATCTGGTTTATTGCTATTACCTCCTACAAGGAAATTCTGCATAGTATCTTTGAAAGATACCTGCATTTGTTAAAGAAAAACATTGTCCAAAATGTTTTTATCAAGTTTTAGAAATCATAGATTTTCTTTTCTGTATTTTTGCTTCCATTTAATGGTTTAATTCAAGAAAACAGTGCCAAAATTTAATCTTAAAATTTATCCCAGTATTTCTGAATAAATCCCATAAAGAATTATTCAACTCTGGTTTATATATTAATGGAAATAAAATGCAGATTTTACAGATTACTATTTTCATATAATCTTAACCCCATTTTCCCCATTTTATGCATTTCATACATATCCATCTTCAAACTTTCATAATTCCTGAATTTTCTTAATTATCTAACACCTTCTGGATGTCTGGTGAGTCTTCTGCACTGTAAGCAGATTCTTTACCATCTGAGCCACCTGATAAGCATACCTCTCAATGACTCATTTGCAATAGATATTATATTGTAAACTTTAAAAAATAAATATATTTATTATTACACTATATACTTTATATTAACTACAATTAACTTATATCTGGGTCTTTGTGAATATTTAACTATTTGCACTCAGACTCAAACACACATAAATTTATACAGGTAGATAGATGATTGATTGATAGATGGATAAAATAAAATAAACAGAGCAAACAGAATAAGTTGAATTTCAGATGCTTGTATATGCAGGCTGACAAATATAGTGTACATTTACATTATCAGAGAAACACTTTCATGATAAGAATTCAGGTCACAAAAAAGAAGCAGTGAATGTCATCAGTTCAAGAAGGCACTAAACTGTGAGCTATACTATTACCTCCAAAAAATATTTTTTATAAAAAAATCACTTTTAGAAATAACTGCTGCTGCTGCTAAGTCGCTTCAGTCATGTCCGACTCTGTGCGACCCCAGATTCTCCAGGCAAGAACACTGGAGTGGGTTGCCATTCCCTTCTCCAATGCATGAAAGTGAAAAGTGAAAGTGAAGTTGCTCAGTCATGTCTGACTCTTCGCGACCCCATGGACTGCAGCCTACCAGGCTCCTCCATCCATGGGATTTTCCAGGCAAGAGTACTGGAATGGGGTGCCATTGAATAACTGACCATAAAAGGAAAAGTCAATCAAAGTCGCTCAGTCGTGTCCGACTCTTTGCGACCCCATGGACTATACAGTTCATGGAATTCTCCAGACCAGGATACTGGAGTGGGTAGCCTTTCCTTTCTCCAGGGGATCTTCCCAATCCATGGATCAAACCAAAGTCTCCTGCATTGCAGGTAGGTTCTTTACCAGCTGAGCCACAAGGGAAGCCCTATAAAAAAGAACCAGAGATTAATATCAAGTTCTAGTGTACCTAAGTCCCCTACAATGATTTATATTTCTAAAACAAAGTACATCTCAATGTAGCATATGTTTATGAGGTTAAACATTACATGGATGACTATCCAACATAATATCTATTCTCATATTTTGCTTTTGTGAACTAGAAAGTTCAAATGAAGAAGTATAGTTATCAAAATGACTAAGCCTTAGGGTATTATAACGTTAAAAACAAAACAAGTTCTGCTAACATTTTCTAACATTATCCTAAAGTTTGGTTAATATCTAATTTTCCTGTTGTTCACTTGTGTTTTCTAAAGGAGCAAGGAAATCAAGTATGCACTATGGTTAACATTCAAAATAAAATTCTAAAACATTTGTTTTAGAAAATAGAGTTTTCTGTATATATCTAAATTAAATATTATATGATCGTTATTCTATAATTTCAATTAAACGAAGAATAGAGAGACTGAAGAGATATGTTTAAACAACTGTTTAAGTTAGAGTGGTGGCCCAAATCCCAGAAAATCTCATTGTAAGCACAGAAGTAAAAATTTTAAGCCATCTGCAGCATGTTTAAGGTTTATCCTGCACCTGGACTAAATAATTGCTAGTGGTTTATATTCTTTATGGAGGTATACATGAACAAAATCTTTTAGACTTTTAGGTCTGTTTATGACCTTTTAGACTTTAAAAGAGGCTAATAAGATACAAACTTTCAGTTATAAGTTCTAACATCTAATGTACAGTTTGGTGACTATAGTTAATAATTCTGTGTTACATACCTGAAATTTGTTAAAAGTAGATCTTAACTATGTGAGGTGATGAATATGTTAATTATCTTGATTGTGGTAATCATTTCCCACATCACATATGTATAGCATCATGATGTAAAACTCAAATAGATACAATTTTTGCCAATATATCTGGAGTAGGGAAAGAGGCTAAGAAGTTTCTATGTTAATATTGTCAGTACTTTATAATATTTAAATAAAAGTATTCTACAAAACCATCTTCACCAAAACTGGGGATAACACATGAACTTAGATTAAGTTAATTTAGTTAAAAGATTTCTATTATAGTCTAGTTTCTATGACTAGCCAAATAAAACAAATACAGTCAAGTTTTACATACTGACAGACAATACAATATGCTCAAATTTACATGAATTAAATTTAAATAAAGCAAACAGTTCTAACAGATATAACTCAACTAGACTTTTGTCAAAATTTATTTCTATTTAATAAATTATTATGATTGACATTTTCAGTTGTAAAAATTATAATTGCATGGATTTTTTTAGAAAATTCATTACTTTCAATAATTTCACAAACCTTAGTAATACAATCCCCCAAAAGTCTACAAACTTTTCACCTCATTTACCATGCTATTCTGTTCAATAAGAACCTCTGCCTTTCATTTTTCCATTATATATTATGTCAACTCAAATTTCTTTTCTACTTCATTGCTTGTGAAATTTCGATATGAATGGACTTCACATCATGAAACATGTTCTTCAGATAAATATATTGCTACTTTTATAGTGATCTAGAAGGACAGAAAATTGGGGCATTTGAAGTAAATCCCATTCTGTTAAACTACTGATTGTTGTCAAAAGAGCTTATTTTTTAAGGGTAGTGATAATAATAAAATGAAAATTTCCATAGTATGGTACAGTTCATAAAAAATTCAATAAGTATTGTCTTATTTAACCTACATAGTTGTCCTGAGAGGTAGATGGTTAGAATTATACTGAGGGTATTTAAAAAGAAACTAGGCTAAGATACAATGAGAATCTCAGCTAGACTGTAGAAGTCTATAGCTGACTGGATATCATCAGTTATATTTTTTCTTCATTTGTTTCTCTTTGGAAGATGTTTCTTTTTTTCTGTGTGTGTGTGTGTGTGTGCGCACACATATGTGCATGTGCACACACGCATGCTTTAATACTTAACAACTTTACTGAAGTATAATTAACATACACTGGACTTGTCAACTACAAATTGGAACCTGCCATGGGTACCCGCTTGTCAATGCAGGAAACATAAGAGATGCAGGTTCAATCCCTAGGTCGGGAAGATCCCTTGGAGTAGGAAATGGCAACCCACTCCAGTATTCTTACTGGGAGAATCCCATGGACAGAGGAGCCTAGTGAGCTACAGTGCCATGTGGCTATAAGAGTTGGACATGACTGAAGCAACTTAGCACACATATGGGCACTTCCAGACCATACTTGTAACCTTCCCTTGTAGCTCAGTTGGTAAAGAATCTGTCTGCAATGCAGGAGACTTGGGTTCAATTCCTAGCTTGAGAAGATCCCCTGGAGAAGGAAATGGCAACCCACTCCACTATTCTTGCCTAGAAAAATCCCATGGACAGAGAAGCCTGGGAGGCTACAGTCCATGGGGTCATAAGAGTCAGACACGACTTAGTGACTAAACCACAACCACCACATTTCAGGGCAGGGGGACACTCTTCTGAGTCCTTTTCTGCCTTCTGACTTTTTATGACTCAGTTGGTTCTACAATGCAGATTATCTCATATATTGTGTGGTTTTAGAAATGTGCTATTGGCTCATGCAAGGCAAGGACTTTTGGTGGTGAAGCTTTTTGGATGGTACTGATGCTGCCATCAGGGATATTATTTAAAAATACATGACACCTTTGATGATAAAGTCATATTATACTGGGTAATTTTGTCATAAACTATTTTATATGGATATTCATTTCTGAGTTCCTCCTATCTAGAATTTCAACCACTAAGAATTTCCAACATCTGCTGCTTTATATTCCTCTTCCCTTCCTTAGTTTTTTTCTCTTAAACACTATCACTAACATAGTAACATATTTTATTTCTCTTATTCACTGTCTGTATCCTTCACTAAAATATAAGTTCCATAGGACACACAGTTTTGTCTATTTTGTTCACAACTCTATGCCCTGCACCTATTGAGCAGGAAATAAATATCAGTTAAAAATTAACATTTATATCTGAGGACTTATGTTATTTCAAGGATTGTTGTGTAATGAAGTAGAAAACAGTATCTGAGACTAATTTTTCAAGAGCACTTGGATCTACTTGTACGTATTTTCACTGGACATGCATTACGCATAGGAGGCTACAGTCTATTAGAAAAAGATTAAAGAACTAGATAAGACCACATTCTCAGTATTCTGGAAGAAGATTGCATTTATATATTAACTTCTCTTTCTCCTGATAATACCACTATTTTGGGGGCTGTCATGTTATGGAGGGATGAATCTAATTAGGGGCAGTAGTGGTACAGAAATCAGCAGTACAGTCACTGGTCTCAGAATACTGGGGTTCAATTTTCAGCTGTTCTGCTTACTAGTTCTATACATATTAGAAGTCACTATTATTTTATGCCAAGAACTTTTATCCAGAGACTTCAAGTGTTTTTTCAGTGCTTTGAAACTGTATTTAAACCTATGGTGTATAGGAGACTAGATGCTTCTTTCTTGGAAGGTCTATCATTTGGATCAGATGTTCAAAGTCTGTCAGTATTTACAATACTTTGGGCATCAAAGATCAAGTGATACTGTTATAAATAAATCCCCTAAAGTATATACCTTTGGATTGACTTAAATATCTATAAACCAGCCATAATAATAATATTTTGCAGGCATTTAATATTTCTCAGTTTTTCATCCTCAAGTCTACATAGACCCGAGCTACAAGACAACTATATCTTTCAGTTCAGTTCAGTTCAGTCGCTCAGTCATGTCGGACTCTTTGTGACCCCATGAACCACAGCACACCAGGACTCCCTGTCCATCACCAACTCCCAGAATTTACCCAGACTCATGTCCATTGAGTCGGTGATGCCATCCAACCATCTCATCCTCTGTTGTCCTCTTCTCCTCCTGCCCTCAATCTTTCTCAGCAGCAGAGTCTTTTCAAATGAGTCAGCACTTCACATCAGGTGGTCAAAGTATTGGAGTTTCACCTTCAACATCAGTCCTTCCAATGAACACCCAAGACTGATCTCCTTTAGGATGGATTGGATCTCCTTGCAATCCAAGGGACTCTCAAGAGTCTTCTCCAACACCACAGTTCAGAAGCATTAATTCTTCAGCATTCAGCTTTCTTTATAGTCCAATTCTCACATCCATACATGACTACCGGAAAAACCATAGCCTTGACTAGATGGACCTTTGTTGACAAAGTAATGTCTCTGCTTTTTAATAGGCTGTCTAGGCTGGTTATAACTTCCCTTCCAAGGAGTAAGCGTTTAATTTCATGGCTGCAATCACCATCTGTAGTGATTTTAGAGCCCCCCAAAATAGAGTCAGCCAGTTTCCCCATCTATTTGCCATGAAGTGATGGGACCAGGTGCCATGATCTTAGTTTTCTGAATGTTGAGCTTTAAGCCAACTTTTTCACTCTCCTCTTTCAATTTCATCAAGATGCTCTTTGGTTCTTCTTCACTTTCTGCCATCTTTACTATTAAATCACTGTCTCACAGTTAAGGTTAAGTAATTTGCCTATATATGGCCTCCACAGGTGGTTCAATGGTAAAGAACCTGCCTGCAATGCAGGAGAAAGGAGTTTGATCCCTGGGTCAGGAAGATCCCCTGGAGAAGGAAATGACAACTCCAGTATTCCTGTCTGGGAAATCCCATGGACAGAGGAGTCTGGCGGACTCCAGTCCATGGGGTTGCAAAGATTTAGACATGACTAAGTGACTACACAATAAAAATTTTCCTATACTAACATGTCAGTGACAAGAAAACCTCATGTATAAAAAAAATACTATTGAATTTTACTGACAATAATGCCTATGTATTGCTTCTTTGAGAGTAAAAGTGTGTTAGGTTGCTTCAGTCGAGTCTGACTCTTTGCAGCCCCATGGACTATAGCCTGCCAGGTTCCTCTGTCTATGGAATTCTCCAGGTGAGAATACTGGAGTGGGTGTCCATGACCTTCTCCAGGGGATCTTCCTGACACAGGGACAGAACCTGAGTCTCATGCCTCCTGCACTGAGGTGGGCTCTTTACCACCACCGCCATCTGGAAAGGCCTATAAGAGTAAAAGCACCAGGCCCTATTCATTTTTGCAGCCTCAGTATCTGTAAAGTGCAGCAAATATACTACATGTTCCATATATGTTTGCTGTATAATAATTAAGCTGGATATTAGACACAGATCTTCTGATTATGAATCCCTAACATATTCTCATTTCATTAAGTCATATATCTTTTTATGAAATTAATCTAAAGGAGAGTGTCATCCCTTTGCTAATATATTGTTCTAATATTTTCTCTTATTCAACATCTTCCTCAGCCAGGGTACCAACTATTAAATAAACACATATCCATGTCACACAAAGAAAAGTAAAACACTAATCAAGAGACTAATAAAGAGAAAAATACACACTTTGTTTCTACTGATAATATATGGAAACTAAAGACAATCAATGTTTTAAACATTCAAAGACTATTTGCTTATGAGTACTTCATTTCTTACAAAGAAGATGCATCATATTATTCCACTATATTCTTTCCTAACTAAATTCTTCCCTAACACATCTTTCAGTCAGTTAGGTGAAGATCACCCGTCCAATCTGAGAGCTCTGTGATGAAGATAAGGGGAGTCTATTGACAGAGAATCAAGCTTAACAGGCGAGCAGAAAGAAGGTGAATAAGACTGTTAGAAAAGAAGGGGAAAAAAAGATGAGCAACAGGATCACTAGATATTACTAATGTTGCTACGTTGTTTTTTTGTTTGTTTTTCCTTATGAATTTCAACCACAGCATTCAAGGAATATTGGTTAATTAATGTATAAATACTCTTTTCATTAAGTCTAAGCATATGAGAAAACTGTTTTTAATCTTTTGAATATACTTTCTTTCCTTCCTAACTCCCTTCCTTCCATCTTTTTTCTTCCTTTTTTAACTGTTAGCTTTTCTATTCTGTACTTTGAGAACCACACTGAGTAAAAAATTGGGGTCTCCAAATGTTCCAAAGATTGTGCAAAGATGAATCACGTACTTGACAGGAAGAAGACATTCCTCAGTAGGCTACTAAGCCTTGTGGGGCAAGTTCCACTGGACTATAAGTATATAAACAAATATAGAAAGAATAAAATTCCATTAACTAATGATCTCAGACACTGGACTGTAAGGATGATTTATAGGCAAAAGTTGTATAACAAAGACATCCTAGTGCTTCTAAAATAATCCATATTATCCAAGATCCATTAAATTTCACATTATATAAACTCAAAGTAATTCTTATTCTCAGATTTTGACATTTGCTTACACAACATCAAATATATTTATATTTGTGAACAATAAAGCTTACTTTCTAAATGAGAAATTAAAAGGCATAACTCTTAAACTTCATAGATAAATATATCTAAACTGTAATAATTTTGTTGTACAAATAATGCAGCAAAACAATAGTGTTTCAAATAACATGTCAAATTATAGAAAGAAAAAACAACAGTATTACTAACAACTAATTTTTAAATGATATTGAATGTGGTTTGAAGAAAAAAACAGTATGTTATTCCTCATGATTTCTTAGTTAGAAGGAACATTTATGTGTTCATATTTTAAATTTTCAAATGCAACATTAAAATTATTAATATACTTTCTAGTATCAGATATATGATGGATTAATTCTTAATTTTTGTTTACTTGCAAGGCCATTTAAAAAGTGCATTTGCATTATTACAACTCATTCATCAAACAATAATGTCTATGATTGTGAAAACAGTCATGCTACTTGAATTATCCAGAATGCCTTTGAACACAGGTTATTCTTAAATGTATTTGAGAATAACCTCAAGCAGCACTTTTAAATATAGATATCATAACACTTTCAAGTTTCAGTTCAAAAACACCAAGGGTAATGCTTTATTTCAAAAATAAAACCCTTCTTTATTTAAAAAACTAAAAGCACTAATACCTTTGAACTATGTACACAAGAATTATTTTGAAAATTTAAAAAATGCCTCTAATTTCCCATTTAATGGTAAATATTGCATGCAAAAAGACTCTAGCTTCTAAACAAGTATTACAATGACCAACTGATCAGTAATTTGTATCACTTCACAAAAAAGATCTGACAGTAAATTACTGAGTCTACACATGCATGCTACAGCATAGTATCTTCAGAGTCAAAAAATAAAGTAAAATGAAATTACCCTAAAAGACATTTCAAGATTCTCTCCACCCCAGATATCCATTCCTGCATCGTAAGTTCCTATCTCTTCAAAGTAGTTTCTGTCAATAGAAAATAGGCCACCAGCCATAGTTGGGGTCCTAGTTGAAAAAAAAAACAAAAACAAAAGAATATCTTTTGAAAACAATGTGTGGAGTTTAATGAGACTATAGCAAATATTTCTGAAACATTTTAAATAAAAAGCAGTATACTTAAAAATTTCAAACTGAAAACATAAAGCCAAATTATAAGAGGTTTTAAAATTAATAAATAGCATTTTATTTCACATTTTCTGTAAAACTAAACTTAGATTAGTCTATAGTTTTTCTTATGGGTGATCAAATAGATATAAGGAACACTGGCCATTTAAGACAGGGGCATATACATCCTGTGTGAAAGGTGTAGTGAAGAGAAATCTGTGTTCTTATCACTGTCCTTAAAGAGCTGAACTAGTCATGAAACTTCTACTTGTGATCCTGTCACCTAATTATAAATTATTTTAATATGAACTCTAGAAACCTATGGAAATGGTTTCTCTATGAAAAGATCTACAATCTATTTGAATAGGAAAAACTAAGTGCTGTGAAATATTTATAGGCAATAAGTATCTAATAATAGTTACATAAGTATCATAATAGCTTTACATCTAATTGTCTACAGCTAATTGTTTTACCTAATTACAATGATAAAATGAATCATATAACCCTATAGACAAACATAAATCCTGTATACTATTCACAGGTTTAGGACATTTGGCACAGATCCAAAACTTTTTACTAGGAATAAATGATTTTGGTTCTCACATTCAAACTTTCTCTGTAGAAACTAAGAAATCAGGTGCTAACTTTCACAAGGAATAATTATTGATCTTAAAAGATTAATTAAATCAGTAGTTAATATGTGACCTATACAAAGTCTTTCTGTAAAAGCAGTATACAGTGAAACTGAAAAAGAAAATTCTAGTTCACAAATGAATCTATCTATACAACCAATGATTATTTCTGAATAGAGATTTTCAAGCTTCATAGCACATTAGCAGCCCCTGACACACCCTGAAAAAACTACACTTCCATGTTTGGGTAATTCTCTCAGGTTTAGATTTAATTGGCCGGGAATGGGGCCAGATCTTTGATACTGTGTAAAGGTCCTAAGTGATTCTACTGTGCTGCTAAATTTACTAGATCGGAAACACTGATCTAGTAACTTAGATTTAGGATGTTCATTCAGGTACACTTGACCCTTGAACAACATGGGTTTGAACTGCTTGGGTCCATTTATATGCAAATATTTTAAATAGTAAATGCCACACAACTACACAATCCAGTGTTGGGTGAGTCATCTGATGTGGAGGAACCTTGGATACCAAGGGCCTGGTATAAAGTATACTCAGATTAACCTCTGTGTTATTCAATGGTAGTTTGAGATTGTTAGAAAACTCAATGTTTTTTCTCAAAATTATGTCCTCTTCTGCCATAGGATGTGCTCGTGTCCTCTAACTGAACAGTGTATTTCATTGAAAACCACAATATAATATTGTACTTGGACACCTACCATATCACAGAGTTCTCTATTTCTCCCAGTGCTATCACTGTTTTACACTCAGGCAATTAACTGTCCATCAGTTAGAGCAGCAGAGCCTCACTTGGTCTGAGCTGTTTTATTACTTCTAGTCTTGCTGGGTTCCTATCATGGACAGTATCATTGACCTACTGAGTTGTAATCAGAAACAGTAATAAAGCTAAGCAGATGCTAATTATGACGTAGCCATGACCCTCACATGACTGGGGTTTTGGAAGTCCATGGAAATAACTATGTAAGGTACCACACTGCTGAATACTCTATTTAATGAAATGAGGAACAGAAATTGCTACAATTATCCTATTATAATGTAACTAAGTGCTTAAGAATGTTAAATGATGCATTTTTAATGATCAGTTCAGAGTGCCCATTCACTTGTATATTTACTAGTAAAGAACAAATGCATTTAACTTAAATACGTGTATTGAGTTTCATCTTATAGTTGGTGATGATTCCTACAAATATGTGAGAAATATATAATAAATGGCAACAATAAATTACATGTTAACTGTAAGAATGACTCAAATAAGTTTCACTTTTACTTGAAAAGTAACAAAATCTTTCAAAAATTTGCAATTGCTCAAAAAAAAAAAATCCTGTATTTTCTGAAGATGGATGCTACTAGGACTTTTTTTTTTGTGTTTGTATTTGAAATGGCAGTTAGCTCTCTCAAACAGTTCAGAGATATTATTCTGCCTTAAATAATATCTACAGCTGTAGCCAGTGCTATGTGGCATGTTCTGTTCTAAGTTAACTGCTCTGTAGTGTCACGCATGAACTATTTACATACACCTGTGCAGACCTTAAGTGTTCAGGGTATTTAGAAAGTATAAAACCTTCATTATAGTTGAGTTAGCTAAGATGATCTTTTTAAGCATCTCTACAATGTCACACCAACCAATTCAATCAATTACATGGGGGGCGGGGGGAAGTAATCACCCAAATGGCTTGGTAATAAATCTTTATAGTTGCTAATGTTAATCATTCAAACAAAAGTCTTAAGTGTCCTTCAATTAATTTTGGCTCCCTATAATGCTCTCATTTTGGATTGCAAAATCATCTAAAAACACTTCAGATCTAAGATGCTGAACTTTGAAATCTGCTTCACTGAATAAAAGCTTCAATTTTTTAACCCTTCCTATTTAAATTCTTTGGAAGTCCTTTTGGCGATGTTTCTTTAGCTACTCCATATTCTCACAGATGATCTCCCTTTACAAATCATTTACTTCCCTCCTCCCACCCACTCTCCAAGACCCTACTATGTCAGTAAACACCTGGCTGAGCACACTAGGTTCTCTGTCCTTGCCTGACTACATTCTTTTTATCAATATTAATATTATACAGACAAAGGTCTGTATAGTCAAAGCTATGGTTTTTCCAGTAGTCATCTATGGATGTGAGAGTTGGACCATAAAGAAGGCTGAGCACCGAAGAATTGATGTTTTTGAATTGTGGTGTTGGTGAAGACTCTTGAGAGTCCCTTGGACTGCAAGGAGATCAAACCAGTCAATCCTAAAGGAAAGCAGTCCTGAATATTCATTGGAAGGACTGATGCTGAAGCTGAAGCTATAATACTTTGGCCACCTGATGAGAAGAGCTGACTGATTGGAAAAAACTCTGATGCTGGGAAAGATAGAAGGCAGGAGGAGAAGGGGACGACAGAGGACGAGATGGTTGGATGGCATCACCGAATCAATGGACATGAGTTTAAGCAAACTCCGGGAGATGTTGAAGGACAGGGAAATCTGGCCTGCTGCAGTTCATGGGGTCAGAAAGAGTATTCAGGACCAAGCGCCTGAACAACAACAAGAAATATTAGTTCTTGGGTAAACTTACCATTCCTCATCCACTTCTGTTCCTAAAACCTTGAGAATCATTGAAATAGCAACAGGCTGAGGTCATCTGGTCACGATAAAAGTCCATGTTATTGACTCTCTGCTCAGGCCATGAACAGCTAACAATCCTTTTCTCTGTTTACTTGTTTACCTTGTCTCATCTTATATGAATCTTCCCCAAAAGTTTCAGACTCTTCTCAAAAAACTGAAGAGTAAATCAATGCATAAAATCTAAATTCTCTCAGTCCTGAAGTCTAACCTCTCTCAATTTCTATGTTAATCTTGTGTGTTTCTCAGGGCCTCTTCCTTCTTCTTGTCTTGGTGGGGGGTGGGGGATGTCTCCTCTCCTCTGAATGTGGAATAGTATTCATTCTTTTGCCTCAGTCAGCTCTTTTCTGACTATAAGCACACTTTTTCTTTCTGTTTTAAAATCACACATTGATTGACTGAGCTTCAACAATATTGTGTATTTTACAAATGGAAGGCTTATGGCAACTCTGAGCCAAGTCTGTGCTTAGTTGCTTAGTTGTGTCTGACACTTTGTGACCCAATGAACTGTAGCCCACCAGGCTCTTCTGTCAATGGGGATTCTCCAGGAAAGAATACTGGAGTGGGCTTCCATGCCCTCCTCCAGGGGATCTTCCCAACCAGGTCAATATATTACAGTGGGATTCTTTACTGATTGAGCCATAAGGAAAGCCCTTACTGGTGTCATTTTTCCAAGAGCATTTGCCTACACTATGTCTCTGTGTCAATTTTGGTAAATTCATAGTATTTAAAATTTTAAATTATTATATTTGCTATGCTGATCTGTAATCAGTTATCTTTGACATTACTATTGTAGTTTGGGCACCATGAACCACGCCCTTATAAAACTGGCAACTTCATCAATCAATGAAGACCTACAAGACCTTCTAGAACTAACACGAAAAAAAGATGTCCTTTTCATCATAGAGGACTGAAATGCAAAAGTAAGAAGTCAAGAAACACCCAGAGTAACAGGCAAATTTGGCCTTTGAGTATGGAATGAAGCAGGGCAAAGTTTAACAGACTTTTGCCAAGAGAACACACTGGTCATACCAAACACCCTCTTCCAACAACACAAGAGACAACTCTACACATGGACATCACCAGATGGTCAACACCGAAATCAGATTGATTATAATCTTTGAAGCCGAAGATGGAGAAGCTCTATACAGTCAGCAAAAAACAAGACTGGCAGCTGACTGTGGCTCGGGTCATGAACTCCTTATTGCCAAATTTCAGACTTAAATTGAAGAAAGTAGGGAAAACCACTAGACCATTCAGGTATGACCTAAATCAAATCCCTTACAATTATACAGTGGAAGTGACAAATAGATTCAAGGGATTAGATCTGATAGACAGAGCGCCTGAAGAACTATGGACAGAGGTTCTGACATTGTACAGGAGTAGTGATCAAAACCATCCCCAAGAAAAAGAAATGCAAAATGGCAAAAGGTTGTCTGAGGAGGCCTTACAAATAGCAGTGAAAAGAAGAGAAACGAAAGGCAAAGGAGAAAAGGAAAGATATACCCATCTGAATGCAGAGTTCCAAAGAATAGAAAGAAGAGATAAGAAAGACTTCCTCAGTGAACAATGCAAACAAATAGAGGAAAACAATAGAATGGAAAGACTTAGAGATCTCCTAAGAAAATTAGAGATCTCTTCAAAGCAACATTTCATGCAAAGATGGACACAATAAAGGACAGAAACGTTATGGACCTAACAGAAGCAGACGGTATTAAGAAGAGGTGGCAAGAATACATAGAACTATACAAAAAAGATCTTAATGACCCAGATAACCATGATGGGGTGATCACTCACCTAGAGCCTGACATCCTGAAGTGTTACGTCAAGGCTTAGGAAGCACCACTACGAATAAATCTAGTAGAGACGATGGAATTCCAGCTGAGCTATTTCAAATCCTGAAAGATGATGTACTCAATACGCCAGCAAATTTGGAAAATTCAGCAGTGGCCACAGGAATGGAAAAAGTGTTTTCATTCCAATCTCAAAGAAAAGCAATGCCAAAGAATGTTCAAACTACCACACAATTGCACTCATTTCACACACTAGCAAGGTAATGCTCAAAATTCTCCAAGCTAGGCTTCAAAAGTTCATGAACCAAAAACTTCCAGTGAATTCAAGCTGGATTTAGAAAAGGCAGAGGAACCACAGATCAAATTGCCAACACCCTTTGTATCATAGAAAAAACAAAAGAATTCCAGAAAAACATCTACTTCTTAGTCATTAACTATGCCAAAGCTTTTGACTGTGTGGATCAAAACAAACTGGAAAATTCTTAAAGAGATGGGAATACCAGAACACCTTACATGCCTCCTGAGAAACCTGTGTGCAGGTCAAGAAGCAACAGCTAGAACAGGACATGCAACAACGGACTGGTTCCAAATTGGGAAAGGAATACATCAAGGCTGTGCATTGCACCCTGCTTATTTAACTTCTATGCAGAGTACATCATGTGAAATGCTGGGCTGGATGAAGTACAAGCTGGAATCAACAAAGCCGGGGAAAACACCAATAACCTCAGATATGCAGATGACACCACAAGTACCACGTAGTCAAAGCTATGGCGTTTCCAGTATTCATGTAGACTATAGTCCACTATTCATGGATATAAAGAAGGCTGAGCACTGAAGAATTGATACTTTTGAACTGTGGTGTTGGAGAAAACTCTTGAAATTCCCTTGGACTGAAAGGAGATCAAATCAATCAATCCTAAAGGAATTCAACCCTGAATATTCATTGGAAGAACTGATGCTAAAGCTCCAAATACTTTTGCCACCTGATGTGAAGAGCCAACTCATAAGAAAAGGCCTTAATGCTGGGAAAGATTGAAGGTAGTAGAAGGGGATGACAGAGGACGAGATGGATGGATAGCATCACCAACTCAATGTGCATGAGTTTGAGTAAACTCTGACAGATGGTGACGGACAGGGAAGCCTGGCATGCTGCAGTTGTGGGAGATGGTGAAGAACAGGGAAGACTGGCATGCTGCAGTCCATGGGGTTGCAAGGAGTTGGACATGACTGAGCAACTAAACAAGAATCAATCAATGCTGTTAGTGTCCTGACTTCAATACCATCCAACTTTTCCCCTATTTCTCTTCTTCTCCTTGGGCCTCTCTGTTCCCTGAGACCAACTGGTATCCCTACAATGATTTCTAAGTGTTCAAGTGAAAGAAAAATTCACACATATCTCACTTCAAATAAATAACTAGAAATGAGTCAGCTTAGTGAGGAAGGTGTGATAAAAGTCAAGACAGTCCTAGGATAGGTCTCTTGTACCAAATAAATACGTTGTGAATGCAATGAAAAACTTCTTGAAGAAAATTAAAAGTGCTACTCCAGTAAACCATGAATAATAAGAAAGCAAGACAGTCTTATTGCTGATACGGAGAAGATTTGAGTGGTCTGCATAGAAAATCAAATCAGCTACATTTCCTAATCAAAACTTAATCTGGAGCAAGGCCCTAACTCTCTTCACTTTTATCAAGCCAGAAAGAAGAAAGTTTGGAAGCTAGAAGAGGTTGCTTTATAAAGTTTAAGGAAAGGAGCTGTCTCTATAACATAAAAATCAAAGGGAAGAGGCAAGTGCTGATGTAGAAGCTTCAAATTATGTGGAACTCTAGCTGAGATAATTAAGGAAGGTCACTATAGTAACAGCAGATTTTCCATGTAGATTAAACAGCCTTATATTGGCTGAAAATGCCATCTTAGTATCTACAGCTAGAGAGGAGAAGTCAATGCTTGGGTTTCAAAGCTTCAGTGGATAGTCAGTCTTATCAGGGGCTAGTGAAACTGGTGACTTTAAGTTGAAGCCAATGCTACTTTACCATTCTGAAAACCCTAAAGCCCTTGAGAATTGTGCTGTATCTACTCTACCTATTACCTCTAAAGGGAGCAACAAAGCCTAGATAACAGCACATCTGTTTACAACACGGTTTATTGAATATTTTAAGCTCATTATTGAGACCTACTGCTCAGAATAAAAGATTTCTTTCAAAATATTATTGTTCATTGACAATTCATCTGGTCACCGTAGAGCGCTAATGGAGATGTACAACAACATTAATATTGTTCTCATGCTTGCTAACACAACATCCATTCTGCAGCCCATGGATCAAGCAGTACTTTTGATTTTCACATCTTAATCCTTAAGAAATACACTTCATTAGGTTGTAGTTGTCATTGGTAGTGATTCCTCTGATGGATCTGGGAAAAATCAATCGAAAACTTTCTGGAAAAGATACACCCATCTAGATGCCATTAAGAACATTCACACTTCATGGGAAGAGGTCATAATATCAATATTACTAGGAATTTGGAACAAGTTAATTGCAATCCTCAAGAACGACTTTGAGGGGTTCAAAACTTCAGTGCAGGATACAACTGCAGATGTGGTAGAAATATCAAGAGAACTAGAATTAGAGGTGGAGCCTAAAGATGTGCCTGAACTGCTGCAAACTCATAAGAAAACTTTATGATGTGGAATTGCTTCTTATTAATGAGCAGAGAAAGTTTATGGAGATGGAATCTATTCCTGGTGAAGAGTCTGTGAAAACTGGGGAATGACAACAAAAGATTTAGAAACTATATAAACTTAGTTGATAAAGCAGTGACAGGATTTGAGAGGACTGACTCCAGTTTTGAAAGGATTTCTGTAAATAAAATGTTATCTAATAACATTACACGCTACAGAGAAATAGTTTGTGAAAGGAAGAGTCAATCGATGTGGTAAGCTTTACTGTCTTAAGAAATTTCTACAATCACACCAACTTTCTAGTAAGCCCACCCTGATTTGTCAGCAGGCATCAACAGCAATATCCAGGCAAGACCCTTCACCCCTGTAGGCTCAGATAATGGTTAGAATTTTTTAGCAAGTATTTTTTAGCTAAGGTATATACATTGTTTTAGATGCAGTGCTCTTGCATACTTAATAGACTACAGCATGATATAAACATAACTTTTAAGTGCACCAGGATACCAGAAAATGTCTTTCTCACTTTAACCCAATATTCACTTTATTGCAGCAACCTGGAGCCAAACCCACAACCTCTAAGGTATACCTGCAACCTTTCAGCTACCTGTTCATTGACTATTGAAAGTGAGTTGCTCAGTCACGTCTGACACTTTGTGACCCCGTGAACTGTAGCCTGCCAGCTTCTTCTATCCATGAGATTCTCTGTCCATAGGATTCTCTAAGCAAGAATATTGGAGTAGTTTGTCATTTCCTTCCCCAAGGGGTCTTCCCAACCCAGGGATCAAACTCAGGTCTTCTGCATTGCAGGCAGATTCTTCACTGGCTGAGCCATCAGGGAAGTCTCTGTTCATTGACTATTACATCTGTATGTCATGCCTTTGATTTTTAGATTGTCCCTTTGAGCTTACAAAACTGCTCAATTAAGTTCTGTCCTAAACTACATCTTCACTCCATTCTATTGCTCATTTAAACCAGGGACATTTATTTTCTATATCTTTCACTGGTGACCTTATTGAAAGGATGCTTTTTACATACTCCCTCAACTCCTCTTGACCTTCTAACTAGAATCTGGATCTTTCTCCCATCCCTGCAATAACTTCTTTCTGGAAGAGACTATTGATTATGAACTTCAATAGCCTTTCCTCTATCTATCAGCCTCCTTGCTTGAAATTCTTTTCACCTCTGACTCCCACTGCATTGTTCTAGAGAGTTTTCTCCTTCTACCAATTTGAATATTGTATGATACTTATTGATGCCCCTTCCTTTCCATTGCTGGATGTCAGATCTCAAAATGTAGTCTTCTCAAGGGTCTCTCAGAGGACCTTTTCTCTTTCTAAACTCTTTACTTGGTCTTATGCCTTTAGCGTCACCTCTATGAGGTTGACTCTTAATTTAGGTAGTCTCTTCTCTGCATTGGTTGTGCTCTTTCAATAACTCATTAGATGCTTTCTTTAAAAAACTCCTCCTGACTCTGCTCAGTGTATATAACAGAGAAAGTGCTACCATGTCTGCTTCTCTTTCAAAGACCTCTATTTCCTTCTAAAGTCCTAAGACTTTATTCATCAGATTTTATTTCATCAAACCACTATTCAGCACCTTTATCATTTTGCCTCATTCAGTCATTTCCCACAGACTTCCTCCTTTTTAAGTATTTTTTGACACATCTCTGTTACCCAATTTTCATCCTTATTTCTAACTATTTGTTATGGAATGTTCTTGCTTCTGCAGTCTGCAACTTCCAAAATGTATTCTACAAACCATAGCCTGATTAATTTCTCTAAATAAAAATTCCTTTTAAAACATTAACCAGATGTTCGAAAATCTGTATTTAAAAAATTTCAGATTTTATATTATTTTGCCATCAGTGACCTAGAGCTACCCAATGAGCTCCTTCATTTAACTATCTTTATGTATTTAAAGTGCTTAGTGGGCTTCTCAGGTGGCGCTAGTAGTAAAGAACCTGCCTGCCAAAGCAAGAGATACAGAAGACATGGGTTCAATTGATCCCTGGATCAGGAAGATCCCCTGGAGGAGGGCATGCATCCCATTCCAGTATCCTTGCCTGGAAAATCCCATGGACAAGGGAACCTGGGGGGATACAGTCCATGAGGTCACAGAGAGTCAGACATGACTGAAGCAATTAAGCATGTACACATGCAAAAAGTTTAGTTGTTTGCAGTAAATGCTTCACACTTTCAAACCTTAGTACATCTATTCATCCATTTGCCACTTAAATCTTCCTTTGTAAACTCCCCTTAAATGTTTAAACCTGCTCCAGGTTGATGTAATATTTATGTAGTCCATACAAGCTGGCTTTGGTACAAACCTCTTCCCTCCAATCTGGTTGTCATCTTTCCCTTCTTGCTTGTACTATAGCACTGTTTCTCTTGAGGCAACTGTCACTTCTTATTGAGTATTATATTTATTACTATAAACATCTTACCACTTTTATAAGTACAGTTAATATATTGGTTTAATAGTAATAGACATTTATTGAATAAGTGAAATAAAAAAGAAAGAATATGAATCCCCGTGTCCATATTGTCAAAGTTACCTGCAACTGTATTTCTGAAACTGTGAAAAAATAATTATTTGCTTACATCTGCTAAATTGATAATAAAGATGGCTTCATGAATTCCAGGATATTTAAAGACCTTATCATCTAGTAAGAATTTTGGGAATTGAGTTTGATAGTATTTTAAGAAATAAAGATATAAAGCTTTACAACAACACAGAGTAGTGAAGAACTTGAAAAGTAAGGATTTGACAAGGAAAAATACTGACAATTTTCATCAAAACTTCATAAGGCAAAAGAAATTGTGATAGAATACATTTGATTATTCAGTAATGCTAAAGTGGAATGATGCATTTTCACCAATAAGATGATATATCCTGTATACACTGGGCTGGTATAAGCACCGTGTGTATGAAAAGAAGGTACACAGTAAAGAGACTCCAAGATGAAGCTAGTTAGTTTTAGGAGTATGGACTTTGTATCTGGACTGACTAGGTTTGAAGCTCAATTCCACAATGTGACCTTCAGCAAGTCCCTTTTCCGTTCTTTAATTTGATCATCTATAAGTTGGGGATATGCGTTAATGTATGTGATACTCTTAGAATAGTATCAGCACTAAGCAAGTACTGCACACTTAAATTTTAGTTTTAGTGAAGAAGAGGAAAACATCTGTTTGTCAAGATGATAATCAGCTCTATCTTATTTTCAGACCCTAATTAATTTTTATTAGAAGTGTAATATTTTAGGGCTTTAAAATCCCTACAGATTTGATCAACCAAATTTAACTGCAGTGTATTTAAATATCTTGTTCAGGGACCCCTAAGTAGTTGATGGTCCAGTTGAGAAAAAAATTCCTTCTATATATCAATCATCTATCTCTCCATCTAAACAGCTTCCGGTTATCCATATAACTCACACAACAAAATATTTGATATAGCTAATTTGAAAGTCTTTTCCTGATTTCAAGCTCCAAATTTATGTACCATGTTTTTCTGTGAATGTTAGTACTGCTCTTCAAAGCAATTTCTTTTAAAGTTATTGAAACATCACTTCTTCTCACTAATCCTTTGATATACTAGGATTCTATTTAATCTTACTTGGCAAATAACCAGGGTCTCTGGAGAAAAGTCTGAAGAAGATTTGTGAGACTATAGCTCAGCTTTCGGCTGTTATTTGCAGTGGTCAAATTCCACAGTATCTAGACAACCAGTTTTAGCTCTGCATTAATAATATTTCTCACATATTATAAACCATGATAAAGAGAAATATCTTTATGATATTTTATCTATATTTTATCTATATGATAAAAAGAAAGCATAAATATTTTATTATTTATACAAATGTGAGGCAAATTGCTGAAATAGTTCCATAAGTTTGATTTTGTTCAAGTCATAAAAAAAAATAATGACTTCAATTGGTTAACCACTGTGAATGTTTAGAAACTAAAGGAAATTTAGACACTGAGTTTCTCTCCTTCCTTCTGTATTCTGTCAACTATACTTAATATAAAAAAAGAAGAAAAGAAAGAAAGGAAGCAGAGGCATAAACTATTCTTTTACTAGAGTAAATAATGAATAATTGCATATTGAATGTAATTAAAGGTTTTTGGATAGAAAAAAGCAGGAAGTTTAGTGGAATATTGCACATCACAACACTGATTTGAACATATGTTTGAGTAAGAAGATGCAGCTTTTGGTACAGAAGAAACTGTTACTTTAAGAGTTATGCCAACTTAGGCTCTGAGCAGGAAGCTTGTTCAGATCCTGCAGAGTCTATGGAACACAAATAATTTCAAAGCTATATTTAAAGGATAAGAAAAAAATTAAAGTTCTGCCCAATAGGGACAAATGGCTTGTTTTTCTGCCAAAGAATCCATTTATCAAGAAGTACTAGAATCAAATACATTAACTTGTGCTTAAGGACCTATAGTCCCAAAGAAGGAACAGTTTTTTTTCTTTTTCCTAAATCCTTTTTCATAATCCTCAGCACTTGATAAAACTCTAAACTTCCAAAGAGGATATACAGTAAATGGTGCAAATTCCCTTATTTTTTTTCATTTAATGCTTTAGATGGGTCAAAATAAAAAATGGGGCCAGATGTTTTAAAATGTTTTTGTTAATTATTCCATATATAAATATGATAGTTTATTTATCACCATGTAAACTTTCTGTACTAGTCTTGTTTCCATCTCAACAGATTGCTAGGAAACTCTTGCATATTATCCCCTAAACCATTAGGAAGTAATATACTATAACGGTGCTATTTTCTCCAAAGAATATAAAGATTCCACCTGGGGTAGAATATTTTTTTCTCAAAATCAACATATATTAGATTTCAATACAAGTAGGTATGAATGTTGAACTGTTGAACATTCTTAAGTTCAACTCTTTTGAAATCTACTCTATGCACAAACTTCACTTTCTCTGTGCTGTTTCTTTAGCATCTCTTATTTTAAAGAGGTGTCTCACAGGCATTATCTCTGCTTCTTTTATCCAATTTAAAAGTGCAATTTTCACTGGACTGAGGAAAATAAAGTCGATAGCTAAAAACTAAGAAATATATCACAAGTTACTAGTATATAATAACAAATATTGTCTCAGATTTTACAGAATAAGTGAATTTCACTTATTATACTTCCTGATAAATTGGAGTCAGTGATTATTTGGGGGGAGTGGGAAATCAAACTGGCAAAAGGTATCAGGATATTAAAACAAATTTCATATTGCTTGAATGCATAATTCTAAAGAGACTATATTATATGCAAAAACTGTAGATCACAGATGCAAATGGCAAAAAAATAAAGTGTAAAACTCTCAGGTTGACTTTGATTATCGAAAATTGAAAAAGAGCTTGGTAAATAATTTAGATATTACCAACCATTAAAATTTTTATCTGTGAAAATGTTTAATGGCATAGAAAGATACTTAATTAATATACCAACTTTTAAAGTGTGGAGAAATGTATTTGGAAAGAAATGCGCTGGAAGTAAATATAACAAAATACTAAAGAACTGGCTCACTGGTGTTCTGTTTAAAAATACAGATATTTTTCACATTTATTTTTCAACCCATGTATCTTATACTTATATTATCAGAAATAAAGTTAAAATTACCTTTAAAATAGTCTCAAATTTCATGTAATGTTTTATAGCACTTCACCAGTTAAAAGCAAGGCAAGGAGGATAATTTTCCATTTCAGTGTTAAGAAGAATTGGTAAATTCTCAATAGGAGGAGCTTGAAATATAACTCAGAGCCTCCAAAGCCAACTTCAATGCCCCTTCTGTCATATCATATTAGAAGGACACAGGAAATAATATACATGAACATATGAGTAATTAATAATAATTGTAACCCAAGTTGTTATTAATACTATTGTTTAATTTATTTGATTTTCTTTATAAATTCCTAATTTCAATTGAGAGAAAAATACATGTATGAGATTATACAAGTGTTAACAAAAATGGACAAAGTAAAATGTGTCAGAAATAAAAAACTGATCATGGCATTTATGCTTCATTCATTCAATATTATGCTAGCATGGATTAGAAGACAATCTAGAACTCTTGTTTTGCTTGAGAAAAATATTGAACATGGTACTCAAAGTAAGAATGGAGTTTTACTAAGAATATTAATAATGACAAAATGTGAAAAAAAAAAGTCCATTAAGTAAGACACAAAGGGGAAAGATAAATAGACTTGATAAATAACCCTGCAGACTTTTAATTAAGTAATCTATTTTAATCAGTGAGAAATTAAAGTAGAAACTAATATCTTTATAACTATTTATTTAGGGTTACTTGCAGGGCATACTTAAGAGATAAACACAATCAGTAAGATTTAAGAGTCAGGTTCTTTTTCAGAAGCACACACCTCTCTATCAGCTGACTTTGTTTAAATCCTGTACCTCCACTCTCTCCACTTGTGCTGGCCTTTTCCTTATCCAGTAGACTTATGGCTGATGCCAGACACTGAGCAGGGCTTGTGTGTTCGATGACTTTCAAACTCAGCCATTTTTCAGGCAGTAGCCTCTCAATCAAAGATTATAAATGATTTAAAAGATTGTGCTGCTCTTAGTTGCTCAGTCATGTCCGACTCTGCGACTCCATGGACTGTAGTCTGCCAGGCTCCTCTGTCCATGGGGATTCTCCAGGCTAAAATACTGGAGTGGTTGCCATGCCCTCCTCCAGGGGATCTTCCCAACCTAGGGATCAATCCCACATTGTAGGCGAATTCTTTACTGTCTGAGCCATCAAGGAAGCCCTTTAAAAGATTACAGCCATGCAAATAAAAATATGTGAAGTCAATTAGTTGCAATAAGCATACTTCTCTCACCTGTGATTGGGACACAGATCCAGAGAAACATTTCTCCAAGTGCAAGAATGAAAAATGACAGTTGATCCTCAGCCTCAGAATCAGGGAGACACACATTAAAAAAGGAACTGGGGGATTGGGCTAAAGTTTCATGCTATTTCTACATTGGCATCTTTTACTCAATTCCTTCTGATTATGCCAAGTAGGAATATTGGACCATTGTAGCAAAATCTTATTTCTAAAGAATAGCTTGAAATTTAGATTTTTATTTTAAATATCTCATTTTAAAAACACTGGTAATTTTAATAAATGCCGAACATTATATAGGCCAAAGAAAACACATCTATAGAGCATATTTGACACACAAGCTCTGGTTAATGACCTCTGGTTTAATAATTTGATTACTATATTATTGTACATATAGTTGAGATATTTCTGAAAAGTCATATAATCTGATGACTAAAATGTCAAGGACAGTTTACTGATTACAGAAAACTAAATAGAAAGAACAACGCTGGATTATGTATGCTATTATTCCACA
The DNA here is from genome assembly GCF_027580195.1 of Bos mutus. Lineage (NCBI taxonomy): Eukaryota > Metazoa > Chordata > Mammalia > Artiodactyla > Bovidae > Bos > Bos mutus. The sequence goes on along the minus strand of NC_091618.1, from coordinate 93,976,329 downwards.
CTCATAACTTCACAAATGCCAAGCATTTCATCAACTCCATTTATTATCAAAAAGAAAATATCAAAGACCAGAGGTTGACAATAGAATAATAAATATAACCATCATAAACTTTACTTTAAATGCAGCATAACTAAGGTTAGGTTACAAGTTCAAGTTGTTTCTCTGTGTATGCAGATGTGTGATTGTATTTCTAAATGATGACTAACTAGCCAATTATAGTCCCTAGAAAGTTCTGTCATAACTGACATTTTAAATGAAGCATTCTGCTAAGAAAACCAAAATTTCAACCTCATTTTAATCACTTTAGCTATGCAGAATTCTGTTAATCAAGTAGAAAAAAAAGTGTCTTTAACACTTACAATGATTTATCTGTTTGTATGAATGTGAGAAAAATGATCACACCTTCAAGTAATAGATTACAAGTACAGAGAAAGTTCACATTACAGCTATGCTGATGAAAATTACCTGCAGGCTGTTACAACACAGCCTGTGAATTAATTAACCTTTTGCCATAGAAATCTAGAAACTTCAGCAAAGACTGAGTTTTCTGTTTCTCTGGGTTTAGCTTCCTCAGCACTGAAGTACGTTCCCTTCGCAGTGAAAATACTGTGCAATTTACTGAGGCAAACAAATAAACATACTCAGATTCCATCATTGCTCCATGTTATTATAATAAAATCACATAAGTTGAGATTAAAACATAGCAATTTAGATGTTTCCTCTTTTCAGTTAAAGATGAGAAATAATGGTTGATTTCGCCATAGATCTTTAATTTTATGAATAAGACTGGCAGTTTCTTAGTATGAATAATGGCTACCTCTTAATTATGTATGTTCTGAATTTGGGAGAAAATAATTAAATAAAGCAGAACTTTTGCCAACATGTTAAAAAATAAGTACTCACATGCATTCTTCTAAACTTCATTTTCAAATAAATAAACACACTATCTCTATTGGAGTGTACTGGTCAAGTACTTTGATAATTTCCACTTGGGATCTGAAGCTGAGAAAGCATCTAACAATAAATAAAGCTATGATCTAGGGAAATAGTATTTCTAAATAAACAATGGTAATATGAGCCATTGTATTCCTTGAAGTTGTTAAAGCCAAGGATCAATAAGACATGGTGAATGTGAAGATGACAGCAAGCCTTAAGGACTACTAAATTATACTCTACATATTGACATAATAATTTCACATCCTTATGCAACTGTTTAGAAATACTTTTTTCTTTGATGTAATTAATATCTCAAGAGGGTTAACAGTCCCAATACTTAATTGTTCAATAAGAAGCAGTTAGAGTTCGTCTATTAACTTTTTTTTTTTTTTGAGCTAGCTTCAATTAATTCATTATATAATTAGTCTTAACAATGGATAAGCCATTCTCTCAGTAGGTTAGGAGACATTGTTGTTTAGATAATGGGTTTTATATATATTGTTTTAAAACATTAGGGTATTTCTCTATTCTCTCTCTCTCTCTTTGGTCATCTGTATGTATGTGCTCAGTTGTGTCCGACTCTTTGCAACCCTCTGCTGTAGTCCTCCAGGATCCTCTACCATGGAATTTTCCAGACAAGAATACTGGAGTGGGTTGCCATTTCCTCCTCCAGAGAATGTTCCCCACCCAGGGATTGAACCCATGTCTCTTATATCTCCTGCACTGTAGGCAAATTCTTTACCACTGAACCACTGGAAAAGCCTATCTTTCCAATCAAATGATGATTTTCCAAATTCATCTTAAAGAGCTGAACTAGTAAACTTCCTCCCCAAGTATTGTTCAGAGAATCATTTTTTAGTTGCAGGTAAGAGGTATACAACAATATGTTAAAATAAGAAGGTGATAATGCTTGTCTAGAAAACTGAAGATGTATATGATAGGTATACATGTATACCTATAGATGTATATGTGTATATTCTCAGTTAAGGACATACATATTTTAAGTGTAATTATTTCAAGTTAAGCAGATTCTTAAAATAATTTAGAAAAATGTCTCACAATTGTTAATATATTAAAATTCTCCAAATGAATCATTCATTGTATCTATAGGGAAAGTAGCTCTTTAAGGTTGGAAAATTTAAAACAGTTACCAAAACATTTTTTGGTTAGTTCAATTTTGAGCATACCCCAGTTATAAGCTACATTTAGGTAGGTATATATCTACACCTGAAGTATCAAAGCTAATACATGTTTGTCACATAGAAAATTAACAATACATATACTTTGAATATAAGAATACACAAAGTTTCAAAAAAGAATTGGTACTCTGCAAATACTTAAATTTGTCTGCGCTGACTTAAACTAGAATTAATATTTCCATTGATTCTAGGATGATCATGCTCATGATAATACATATATGTATTTGAATAAAAAGTAGATGTCTTTGAAAACCTAAAGAATGAATACATAGGTATATAATATTCTTTAATTGTTATAGGAATACACATGCTATGCTTTGGAAGATATGCTCCACATACCTGACAGGTAATGTTCTGTCTCCTTTCCTTCTATCCATTTCTCTCTGGGGAACAGGATACCAACGGAAATTCAGTTTCCAGTTAAAACCCCCATAAGTCATGTCTGACCCAGCCATGTATTCAAAGGTGTCATCACTAATCACATCAATGATGGGGCATACAACTGTCTTCCTGCAGAAAAATTAAAATCAGCTGATGTAAAAATTATAGTTTAAATGTTTCATTAACTTTTTTAAACATCATATAGCTGATACATTGAAACTTAATTATTTTGTGACTTTAATTTGCCTTTATTGTCATGTTACCCTTTTTCTCCACGGAATTACTTCCTTTTACTACATCTGACTTCAGTCTACTTTTATTCTATCATGTATAATCTAATCAAATATACTAATCGATCCTCAAGCTAATTTCCAAATGCATTCTAAGTACTAACTCAGCAGGATGAACATGGCCTATTTTTCATTAAACCTCTCCCCACAGCATGACTAGTAGACTGCTTTGATATTATGCAGCATTTCAGCTATAGCCCACTGAAAAGCAACAGTGTGCAGGGAGTGAAGGATGAATAATAGCAAATTCAATCTGGTAGCTTGACTCTCAAAGGCGATAGTTTAAAGAGATGGCTCAGAGAAAATGTTCATGGAAAAACAAACAAATGAAAACCCACAAAGAGAAGCAACAATAAAAATCATGATCATCAGTATAAGTAAATATTTCCTATGAAAGATATTAGGTTCATGACAATTTCTGAGTGAATCATCTTAGACAGCAGTTTACACAAACAATCTACATGTTTTAAAATAGGAAAAGATAAGCAACTTTAGTCTCTGGAGTTTTATGATCCATTGTTTTCTTAAAGTAAGAGGAAGAGCCAGGAGATTTGGTATTCTTTTCTTTTTTAATTTATTTTATTGAAGTAAAGTTGCTTTACGGTGTTGCTAATTTATACTATATATATCACCTTGTATAGCAAAGTGATTAAGTTATACACACATAGATTTGACATTCTTGATGGTTAGCTTTTTAGGATAAGGAACTTTGCACCATGGGAGGTCACTAGGGGTTCTTTTAATCCATGTTGCACTTTCTCTAGTCTACCTCTATTGCAAGCCTGTATGGTTTATTATGGTGTCAACCATCTGTCATCTCCAAAGTACATGTTTAAACAACTGGGCCTTGTTTATAGCTAATTCCAAAAAGTAGAGCTTGTTTTTCACATAAGATAGAAAGTAAATACACAAATATGTTCTAGAATCACCCACAGATATGGATAACAAGGAAATGCTGCCCATTATTTATTCTGGTTTTGCAACACCTATACCGCCAACGCTCAATTTCTAATAGGTCTTATATGCCACACCATTGACCAATGTCTAGAGTCCTCTGAAATTAAAAGGTTTCAGACTTTCCTGGTGACTCAGGGTGAAGAATTCACCTGCCAATGCCACGGACATAGGTTTGATTCCAGGTCTGGGAGGATCCCAGATGCTGTGGGCCAACTAAGCCTGTGCACCACAGCTACTGAGTCAGCACTCTAGAGCCCTGGAGCCACAACTATTGAGCCCACACACTGTGACTACTGAACCCCCTTGCCTAGAGCCTGTGCTCCGCAACAAGAGAAACCACTGAAATGAGAGGCCTACACACAGCAACCAGAGAGTAGCCTCTGCTTGCCACAACTAGAGAAAGCCCATGCACAGCAGCAAAGATCCAGCACAGCCGTAAAAATAAGCAAATGAATCTTAAAAAAAAAAAAAAAAAGAACTTAAAAGGTTTCACGTAGCCTTGGAAAAGCTTCTTGGTAACTCTGGTCCTTATAAAAACAATATCTTTCTTTCTTCATTAAATGTAATCATTTAAATTATAGGGAGATGACATTAGATCTAATAACCTTCAATAGAACTTTATTATCTAGTTATGGCAACTTTAGAACATATAAGCAAGATAAGACATTAGAGTTCATTATATGCCTATACAATCTAAATATGTTGTTAGATTAAAAAATAAATGATCTATTCATGACCATAGTGAAGCAATATTATAATCTCACTAAGTTGAATATGAAACACGTGTTTTAAAAAGCAGCATAATGTATGAAAAGCTGCTAGGAAATGCATTTAAGATGTTCCAAGTTCATTTTACTTTGCCAGCCTTACCCTCCTGTACAATACACAGAATGGAAAAATGTTATTACCCATATATTACACTCAGTAGACTAAAAGGTTCCCACTGCTTTCTTCAACTGCTATGGTTCATTTTACTGACAACCTCCATCCATCTTCCTGGCAAATACCAAATCATGCCGTTTATGTGATAGAGCTGCACTAGCTCACACAAAGCAGCCCCTGTCTTGGAGCCTTAATTAAAAACTTCAATTCTAAGTAGACCTTTCTACTGTAGGTGAAATGACTATGCAAGCAAGGTGCTATGCAATGTTTTGCTATTATTTCAGACAGCAATTGGCATAATTGTCTTCATTAGGAATGATACTCATTTATCATCAATAGTTATGAATAACTGCAAGAAATCCATTTATACTTCATAATATCACATGGGAAAAAATTGTAGATATCTATGAGGGTTTCTAATTTCTATAAAGTATTCCTGAACTTTTCAGATTTCATGATATGTCTGTACAGAATGGCAATACTATTTAAATAAGCATTCTTACAGCTGCGCTTTTCTTTAAATCATGATTTCATTTTAGTGGGGTGCATGAGTGTATATGAGTTTTTAAAGATCTTTAAGGTGGCTTTGTACTCGACTTTGATTAAGAACAGTGACTAGGTAGAGAGAAGATTGTTCTGGAAGTGGGGAGAACTAAATTGTTGTCCTCATCATTTACAATTTCTAGGACAAGCTATTTAACTCATCTGTTCCTATCATCAGATACAGAGAAGAGTATCTTTATTATCTACCTCACAGAGTGGTTGTGAAGACGAAGCTGCTTTGAAAATGTATTTTGTAAAATATACTACTATTTCTGATTGGACTGATTTCCTTCACCTATAAAATGAATATTCAGCATCTTTACTGTTTGAATTTCTTAGTCAAATATTCAGGTGGGCATAAACAAACCAAGATCTTAATTAAATAAGGAGTAAGGGGACTTCTTTTTTAAAAGCTAGGAAATAAACATTCTGAAAATAGCAGCTTGGGAAGAAAAGCTTTGAGGGATAGCCATAACGGTCCTAACAAGTTCAGTCAAAATCCAGACAGACAGAGCATATGCATTCTTACCTGTCCTCCTTTATTCTTGCCAGCAAGGGCTCCAGCCATCCTAATGTGCATTCGCAGTGTGCATCCAGGAAAGTTATGACTTGTCCTTTTGAAGCAGCTGCTCCTCGAAGGCGGGCTCGTATTAACCCAGAGCGCTCTTCCATTCTAATAATTTTTACTGGCACTTCTAAATTTTTCACGTAATTCTCTAATGTTAACTTGAGAAAATCTGTAATGTGCAATTAAGAATTTATAAGGTTTTGAAACTCTTTTAAGACAGAGAAGGGAAACTACTATCTAGATGGAAATTCAACACACAGAAGCGATGGTCAACTCCTATCAACATGCTTTGCATTAGGTTAAAAAAAAAAAAAGATACAGAGATTTCATCACTATCAGTGTATAGTTCATTATGACTCTATCACTTGGCTGACAAGGATAAGCTACACTAGGAAGTTAATATACCAGACTGTAATTCATAAACTGGGCCACACTGGCAACTGCAGTCTTCTTAAATATGTTATTTTTCTTTTACCTACAATAAAAAAAGAGCCAAATACCCACTGTGTCATATAAATGTTCAGTCATATGATCAATTGAGTTGGGAAAAAAGAGAAATACTTTGGAAAGTCATTTTGGCTGATTTCTTAGGTTAGTAAGAACCAAATGGAATCATGAGGTAAACTGAAAGAATTAGTTACTTGTTTCTGGAGTGGCACTGACTAGATATACTAAAAAAAAATTGATAGTTTCAGGGTTAGTATAATTACAAGGAAAATATGGATCATTACCCTGTTATCTTTTTGAACACAATAAAGCCCTATAATTAAAAAATATATATACAAGAAAAATAATTGTACCTCTTTCACTGGCATCATCTACCAAGATGACCTCAGAGAGCAGATAGTGTGGGGACCTATTTATAACACTGTAAACAGTTCTGAGGAGAGTGCTCCAAGCTTCGTTATGAAATACAATGACTACACTTGTGTTTGGGAGTTCATCAGGATAGACCCTTGTCTTGCATCTGGAAGAAAGGAAAGAAGAAGGACAAGCTATTAAGTTCATTTTTCCTTCTGATCATTGTAATAAAAATATCCATTTTGACACAAAATTAGACTCAAAAGTCCCTTATTACAACAACATTTTATGGTTATTTAAAATTATTTTCCTTTTTATATATGTTGTGGGTATTCACTTGGCACTTTGAAAATTAAATATGAATACTTACTAGTATTATTTGAACTGACTTTTTTTTTTTTAATTTTACATTAACTCTAGGGAACAAAAGGGCATGATTTGGACACAAGTCTAAGAAAGCTAAAACAACATTATGAGACTATCAATAGAAGACCAGGTACTAAAGGAATTCATTTAGTAGATATAATTGTCTTTGTTTAGAAAAAAGAATTATTGTATAACTCAAAAATTCCTGAGAACATAAATAGACATATGTGCACAGGGCTTTGAAGCTTGTAAAACTGAGATTACTTTTCTTCTAAAATCTAGTCATGTACATTTTTCATTCTGTTGAAGAATGCCATAATTCATGTCTACTTTGAGGGAAAGATGTTGGGGTCAAGATACATTTCAAAGATTCTCAAAACAAAACAAAACAAAATCAGAGCTGACAAAAGGGTATAGGCTTCCAGAACATCTCTTGAATGTTGAGAAATCACCTGGGGATTGGGTAACATGCAGTTTCTGGTTTAGCAGATCTAGGGTGCAGCCTGACAATATACAGGTTTTAAAATGTTTCCAGGTGATTCAGATGCTGTTGATCCCTGGAACACACGATTAAGTAAAAGGCTGCATCATAATTGTTATTAATTTTAGAACTTGATATTTTGGGGAAAAAAAAAACTTAATTTTGCTGATAAATTAAAAGAAGTCCAGATTTTGCTTTTCAAGCCATCAAACCTGTAAGGTACATTTTGATAAATAATATGCAGATATTTGGAGAAGGAAATGGCAACCCACTCCAGAGTTCCTGAATGGAGAATCCCGTGGACAGAGGAGCCTGGCGGTCTACACAGTCCATGGGGTCACAGAGAGTTGCATACAACTTGGCAACTAAACCATCATCATGCAGATGTTCTCGGTGGTCACTGCAATTTTAATGTGCAAGTGGCTCTCAGCCATATCCACCTGTCAACTTTTAGACATTTTTGTCACATATTGTTAAATCATTGTGATTATAGAGTATTTTGCAAAAATGTCACTGGGTATCCAGACAGGAATAGAAGTTTATTCACCTTATGGTATTTTTCTTGGTAAAATATGCTGAAGAGCAAGAAAATTAAAATCTTTCCATAAAGTGAAATGAACCAGATACACCCTGCCACCAATAAATGACCTAATCCTTGACACAAAATTAGCATGGTTAAAATTAGTCCCCTTCACAGGTGAGTGAAAAAAATCCAATAAAGTGTGGGCATCAAAGGCATGTAATAAAATAAATATCAACTATATGCCTGCAGAGACTCAAATCATTTTTTACAGCAGTCTAAAATAACACCTCTTCAGTGAAGTTCTCTGTAATATAGCCAGGAAAGAATGTACATATGTCTAACCATTTTTTCAGTATATATTTATTTGAATAACATTAAGCATCCACACTATATAAAACATTGTGTATATAAAAAAAGTTCAAATGTAAGGTAGAAGTGGTAGGTTGATTCATAGTCATCTTTTCCCATTCTGGTAGCAAGATTAAAGTGGTTTCTACTAATATATGTCTCATCATCATTTGACTTGGTCTTCCAGGCAGTTTATCATTAAAAAAACTTAGAAAGCTGTCTTGGTAAGTCAGAAAGGTCCTCGCCGAGATTCTCCTCAAACCTCCGTTCTTCTGCCTCATCAAAACACCCCCTCACTTTCAGCATGCTGAACAAAATGAGTCATAAAGATGATTGTCATCTTCAATAAAGAAGCAAAACTGAAAAAGCAGGCTGAAATCAGTCCAATAGTCAGCAACTACTGGTTTAATCCAAGGATAATAGTCTATGGAGGCTACTTATTATCATTTGTATATAAAACATTGCTTTTAAATTAAACCTCTTGCATGTTATGCTAAATGCTAATAAAGAAAAGTGAACAAGATATTTAGTCAAATAAATAATTTATAATTAAAATAAAAGCAGATACTTAGATCCAGCTTCTCAACTTATTTCCATCATGCCTTATTTTTGTGGTTAAAAAAATCCACTAACAAATGTTAATTTTATATTCATTATATGTGACATTATAATGAACTAATTTACTAATAATACAGCTATAATATTTTGCTTAGAGAAAATTTCCACTATGTCATTATTTAATGTAGCATAAAATAAAATGTGGTTAATATTTTATTAATTCATCCTCTTTCTCCTATATAAACAGTTATTTTGCAAAAGAAACTTTGTATAATAAAATAGTTTATAGGATAGTTCTTATTATACAAATGAATCATTTTCTATGTCTGTTGATCCAGTTACTGAAGCATACAAATATATATGAACAAGAGTTCTTTTTTTATTTTTATAATCTTTAACAGATTTATGATACATTGAACTAGAATAATTGCCTATAATTCTTAAAACCTCTTGTCACCTAGGGTAACATACATCATTATTTTGTGCACCACTAGGAAAGAAAAATGTTGTCAAACCATAATAAAATGCTTTGTTATCTTGAATAGGATCTATTCAATACCTAAAGCCTATAGAAAAAGCTCTCCAATTTATTTGGACATAGATTCCCATCAATATTTTAAGCTTGCTTATACACCAGTCACACTAGTTTCTTGTTGCTTTGAAATTTCTTTCATCTATTCTAAAGGGATTTCTCTAGTTTGGGGTTGCATTGCTTAACAAATGAGAGCCATACATTTAGCATATATCTCGGTAACAAAATATTAATACAAAACAATTTCATCTTGTGAGTATCCTCCTTGGTACTATAAAACTGTGCTTGCAAACTTTTAGTGGCAAAGGAAATCTTGACAAAATTCAGATTCTGATTCTGTAGATCTGGTATGGGAATAAGGCTGTGAATTTCTAGTAAGACTCCTGGCAATGTGGACGCTGCTAGCCCTGAGTTGACATAATAAATAATTGATAATAAGGCTATCAGTCAGCTGTTGATAAGCAAGAGAAACTGTAGTCATTGCTCCAATGCTAAACATTGGCTTCATCTTATGAAATTCAATTTTTGCCACTATTTTCTTCCTTTCTTTTCATACTATAACATTTTGTTTCAACAAAGAATCATATTGCAATCTTTCTAAAGAAATATTGAATGACAAACTTCACACACAGAATATAAATAGTGCACATAACTTAGTTGAGGCTTGATTATACGAATAGCATTACCACATTCACACAGGCTTCGGGAACACTGCCTACATGACAACTGTAACTAACCATCAACTATGAAACTCATCTGGAGTGAGACACATGAAAGGTAGAAAGTGTATACTTAAAGCAGGAAAATACAGTAATTTTTTCTTTAGCCATAGAAAAGTACTTAAAGTATTGTTCGATTTTTTTAGTTTTTTTAAAAATGCTTTTAGTATCAAAGCTGGAAGAGTTTTTAAGTCAGTGATTTTTTTCATAAAAAAAATTAAAAACAAGGAAAATACAACAAGGAACCTATATAATGGGATTGGGGGAAGGTACTGAAAATAATTCTGTAGTTTTGACTTCTTTGAAAGTGAAAGTGAAGTCGCTCAGTCATGTCCAACTCTTTGCGACCCCATGGACTGTAGCCTACCAGGCTCGTCTGTCCATGGGATTTTCCAGGCAATAGTACTGGAGTGGATTGCCATTTCCTTCTCCAGGGGATCTTCCCGACCCAGGGATCGAACCCAGGTCTCCCACATTGTAGACAGATGCTTTACCATCTGAGCCACAGGGAAGTCCTATATAATGGGATTGGGGGGAGGTACTGAAAATAATTCTGTAGTTTTGACTTCTCTAATGATCTTTTAAGTGTATGCTTTTTACCTTTCATGTGTCTTACTCAGGATGAGTTTCATAGTTGATGGTTAGTTACAGTTGTCATGTAGGCAATATTCCTTAAGCTCCTGATGCTGGGGAAGATTGAAGGCAGGAGGAGAAGAGGACGCCAGAGGGTGAGATGCTTGGATGGCATCACTGACTCATTGGACACAAATTTGAGCAAGCTACTGGAGATGGTGAAGGACAGGGAAGTCTGATGTGCTGCAGTCCATGGGGTCGCAAAGAGTCAGACACAACTGAGTGAATAAACAACAGGAAGAATTTTACCACTTCAGCTTTTATCTCTCTTGCATAATCATATTAAAATGTTGTGCTGCAGTCCATGTGGTCACAAATAGTAGGATGTGACTGGGCAACTGAATGATGTACTCTGAAATGTGTGGTAGACATTGCTTGATCTACACAGCAGAGTGGGCTTCCCAGGAAGTGCCAGTGGTAAAGAATCTGCCTGCCGATGCAGGAGCCACAGGAAGCACCGGTTCAGTTCCCAGGTAGGGAAGACACCCTGCAGGAGGAAATGGCAACCCACTTCAGTACTCTTGCCTGGAGAATTCCAAGGACAGAGGAACCTGGTGTGCTACAGTCCTTGGGATTGCAAAGAGTCAGACATGACTTAGCATGCATGCCTCACAACAGAGTAAAGCTCAGAATCTCCAAAAGGTGGAATTGGAAAGGACTTTCAAAGTTGACTGGACTGAGAAGCCTGGCAGGCTACAGTCCATGGGGTCACAAACAGTCAGACATACCAGAGCAACTAACACTTTCACTTTCACTTTTCAAAGTTGACTAATCCAAATATTTATTTCACAGGATACAAATCTCAAGTCACAGAGCTACTTCAATACCCTGCATAATAAAGTAATAAATGATATGCTAATAAAGTAATTTATGATTTAATAATATTAGTAATGGTAATGATTTCTGCTCCATAATATATACTAGATCAAATGTCTTAAACGATATTGTAGGTGTCTGAAAATTTGAAAAAAATTTCTACGTACTTTAAAAAATAAGTTATATATTTATAAATATATATATTTATAAAAAGAGAAGTAGATTCCCTAGGATCATTTAATTAAAACTAAGTATAGAAAGTCAGCTATCACTGAAATTATTTATATATGGATCAAATACTCAGCTATCTGTCTTTTGAAGACATTATTTATCTTTTATGTAAACATCTAAATAGAATTGGAAATTTTGACATAATTGTGAGAGCACAATGTATATGTAATTAACTTTGAGAGTAAATGTGTCAGACTGCAATAGCAATTTTAATCAATTTGAAAGATATCTGATACCCAATACTCAAATTGAGCTCCTGGAATCTGGTATTCCAATAAGATCATAAGCTTTATCCTAGCAGAATTTCATATTTGCATTATATTTTGACATTCTAAATCTATAATACTTGAAAGAAAATCAAAGTTTATTTCCTTTTAATTCCGTAATTATCTGTCACTCTAAATCTTGGCTGCACATCAGAATCATCCCATAAGAATGAAAAAAAAAAAAAACTGGTATGTGGGTTTTATCCTCAGAGATTCTGATTTAGGTGTCTGGATGTGCCTATGGATAATAAGATTAAAAAGAAATCTCTCCTGGGCATTCAAATGTGCAGCCAAAACAGATCAGTTACCCAAATTTATTTAACAGAACCACTGATATGACACATATATATACATCAATATACAATTTTGCTTACATCAACATTTTAAAATAGGATATATAATGTTAGTATCTTTTTCTATGTTTATGAACTAAAATAAGTCATTATTTCCTTTCAGTATAAATACTGGAGTCAGAAAGTCTTCTCTACTTCATTTACAATCTCCTCTGTCATCTGGATATATACTAATGCTTATCCAGTTTTCTGTGCATCAGCTGTTGACTTATAAATGTAGGAGAAATAAATGCAACTGCTCTTCTTTGGAGAGAATATGGTGATAGAATCACATTTCCTCCCTGTGGAACATGGAAATACAGTGAGATAGTGTTCCTATTTACCATCTTTCCCCTTGGCTATGTCCACATTAGAGAAACATAGATTGTTACAATTTGATTTTATCCTTTTCAAAGCTATATTGATGTTTTCATATAAGCTACTGAACACAACACACCACATCAAAGAAAGAAAAATTGACTATAAGATGAGAATGTGAAATCACAAAGGATCCATAATTACACAGTGGTTTAGTTAGACACAATCCATTTAGGACTCCAAACAAAGGCTGTCAACATTGTAGTTTGCATGACTTGTTGAAATGCGGCTCAGTGAGTCAGTGGCTACTTTTAACTGGCTCAAACAAAGATTAATAACAGTAATTTAAAATGAAGACTTACAATATAAGTCCTCTCTATACTTCTTATTTTTAAGAGCTGTAGGAATTGTATTGAACCTTTCAGAATTATGGGTGGTTTCAAAGTTTCCCAATTCCTTAACATTTATATTCACAGAAAGAAATTTCATCATTTTCTAATGCATCCAGGCAACAAAAGCCTGGGCAACAGGAAAGTGATTCTTTCATAACTGAAAGCTTGGAGCCTCAAGTAAAATGAAGCACTTAATTTTGCAAGGTATCCTATATGTTTCTTTGTATACACATTGTGTTAAACCTTCCAAAAGTTAAGTTCCTATAATCATAATTACTTGACTAATTAAAAAAAATTTTTTTTACAAAGTGTTAGTTACTCAAGTGTATCTGGCTCGTTATCCTGTGGAATGTAGCCAGCTAGACATCTCTGTCCATGGAATCCTCCAGGCAGAATATTGGAGTGGGTAGCCATTCCCTTCTCCAGGGGATCTTCCCAATCTAGGGATCAAACTCAGGTCTCCTGCATTGCAGGCAGATTCTTTACCATATGAACCACCAAGGAAGTTGATAAACACTTGCCACAAACACCTTTGTTTTAAATTCATGTAGACTTGGGCTCCCCAGGTGGTGCTAGTCGTAAAGAACCTGCCTGCTGATGCAAGAGGCATAAGAGACACGGGTTTGACCCCAGGGTTCGGAAGGTCCCTTGAAGGAGGGCATGGCAAACCACTTCAGTGTTCATGCCTGGAGAATGCCCTGGACAGAGGTGCCTGGAGGGCTACAGTTCATAGGGTGGCAAAGAATCAGACAGGACTGAAGTGACTTAGCACACAGCATGAATAGACCTTGTATTCATCCTTGGCCTATTTGCTGTCATATCCATTCCTTGATCTTGTTTTCTTTGATGTATTGGGGTGGGCATAACAGGAGGGTTACTGAGCAGGACTTTTTCCCAGGACTCTTCTGCTTGTCGGTTTCTGTATGAAACATGCCATGAGGACCCTAGGTAGGGAGTGCTATGCAGGAAAAAGGAGGAACAGGGAGCTTCTTTCTACTTCCCTAATCCCAGAGAAGACTACTCAGCCCCCTTCTGCAATCCTGCACTTCATGTATGACTCAATCATTTTCCTCATTATACACTTTCACAATAAATACAACTAATACAATAGACTAGGAGATTTTTTAACAAGAGGAGGTTAATCTTATTTGTCTCTCTCTTCGGAAGGTAGTATTCTGCAAGTCACAAAATATATTTTATAAGATGTTGATGAATGAAAACTTGACAAGGCAGGCTATTGTATTAATCAGTAGATTGATGTCCCAATCATAATTCTATACTATTATAATCTGTACTAGAGGTGTAGAAATGCCAAGTTTTCTACATCTTTTTTATATTTTCAGTTGGTTTTGGTTTTTAAGCTTGTAGAGCCAGGACAAATAAATGAGTAAGGGTTAGGGAAGGGAAAGAATGTAAGAAAATTGGTCTACAAGTCATTCTATTATAACACATTCCTCTTGAACATAAGTGGCATCATTCTATTTTGATATATTTGAGAAGGCTCTGTATCTGGAAATTCTATGTTTACATCTTCATTTTGCCATTCAGGATCTGTGAGCAAACTCCTGAAGTTTCAGTTTTGTCATCAAATTGGAGTAAAACTGCTTGCTATATCTATATTCTGGGGTTTTTGAAGAAATGAATAAAATCATTAAGGAATTATATGAATGTAATTTTTATTATATTCTTATATTATAAAGCACTATATATGAGATGGGCTTCCCTGGTGGCTCAGATGGTAAAAAATCTGCCTGCAGTGCAGGAGACCCAGGTTTGATCCCTGGGTCAGGAAGATCCCTTGGAGAATGTAATGGCAACCCACTCCAGTATTCTTGCCTGGAGAATTCCAAGGACAGAGGAGCCTTGCAGGCTACAGTCCATGGAATCACAAAGAATTGGATATGACTGAGTGACTAACACACACATATATAAGATATTATAGGTAAGGTCTTATAATTACTTGGCTCAGCCTTACTGCTGATAGGATTCTGATCACAGCCATGTTAACTTGCCTTTTATTCTTAGTTTCTGTGCCAAGCATCTGTTTTATTCTTCATTTTCAATGCAGCTTCAATAGGTTTGGTGCCTAGACCATCCTGGCTTGAAAACTGCTTTACTTCTTTGTCCAGTGTAGCAGTGTGGAGTCAAGGTCCTGCCACTTTCCCTTTTAGTTCTTTAAAGTCATTTATTGTTGTAATCAGAAATTTCTGTGGCTGGCTGTGACTGTCTGCTATTAAATCTTCCTGCTCCCTTACCTTAATCTCTGCTTATTATTTTCTGCTAGAAGATCTCTAAAGGTGAATTTCTGCTGAGATCTCTGCCTGTTGCCTGCTCTTCAATACCCATTAGTTAAGTCTGTTAACTTGTGTTCTGTCCTATTACCAAAGCTGGAATAGCTCCCCACAACTTCCTTCACCCTATAGTGAATCTGATTATCAAAACTTGCATTCCTCATCTAGGGTTAGGCCATCTCCTCCTGTAGTCAAACCCTGATTTAAGAAAAGAAAAAGCATCATAAGAAAGAAGTACTAAGCATTAAACATTTATTGAACACTTAATTACATAGCAGACATTGTGCTACATGTTTTCTATGGATCATCTCATTTGACCTTGACAACAAACTGATATCTGCAATGACACAGGTTAAATATCAGAACTAAGAGAAGGCTATGAACTTATAAATGGTTTCATGCTTCAAAAAAATTCCAGAAAATAAAACTATTCAAACAATTAATTGGTCAAAAAAATTCACTTATTAGGGAGACTAGGTTATTTGGTTGTCTTCTCAGAACAATATATAGAGAGACTGCTTGCTTATCAGTTGACCTCAAAACTTTCCCTCAATATACCCACCAGTATTAAACTACTACATCACACACTGATGTCAACTACAAATTGGCACTTACCAAGAGCATTGCCAATGACTGAACAACAACGGCGTTTGCCATCTGCCTCTGTGGAGATTGAACCCCTTGCTGCTACAGCTACTGACCTTCAACAACCCCTGAGGGATCAGGGTGGAGTGAGGCACTCTGTGCTCCAGGGAATCTGATGGGACAGGTCTTTAGAGTGTTGGATGTTTTTAGGAACAGATTTTATGATCTCAATCCTTGCATCTCCTCATATCTAGAGAAGCACTAAATCGCTTCATGGTGACATCAGATCCTCATGACTAACAAAAAACCTTTTGCAAAATAAGTGCTTAATGGTATTGAACTCCCCCTTCACTAAAACTTTATATATTGACCTTCCCTTCTCGGAGCTATCTGAGATGCTGTCTCCCAGGCTTCCATCATCATTTTGTCCCAAATAAAATTTAACTCTCAACTTGTGCATCTTTTTAGTTGCCACTAACCAGTCTCAATAAGATTCCTGCATTAAAAGACCTGTCTTAATCCACTTAAACCCAGACTCCCAATCTCTATAAATATCTATATTTGCTTCCCTTTCCTCAACTTCTAGAACTGTTTGTTAAGGTGGTGGATATTCTGGTGATCTTCTATGGACTCTTCATAATACTCTTATAAAAATAATTAAGAATTATATGTTATATAATCATATAATTATTCTTAAAATAATTATAACTACAATCCTTATAAGATTCCAAATTACTCCCATTTGATAATGACAATCTGAACATCAGTTAAGTAACTTGCTTTAAGTGACAGACATGGGTTTCAAACCCTGGAAATCTGATATTAAGTTACATAATTTAAGTTACATTAAGTTAGAAAGAGAAAAAAAAATACCATATATTAATGCATATACATGGATCCTAGAAAAACGGTACTGATGAACATAGAGAACAGAATAATGGACACGGAGGAGGAAGAAGATGCCGGGAAGAAGACAGGGGAAGAATTGAGGAGTAGTATTGTTATATGTACACACTACTGCTCTGGGTCTCTTGAGTTTGGATGCCTTTTTGTTCACCATCTCATAGGCAAGACTTCAGTCTCCATGACCTTCAGTGACTTCCAAAGGGCAGAACAGTTACTAGTCAAAGGAAGAGCAACTACAAAACCACCTGAGGCTAGATTAAGTGGATCAGAGAGGCTCATCACGATTAGAAGACCTAACCCCTAAAACCCTGCATAGAACCTCAGTTTGGAAAATTTCCAGAAGAAAAAAAGCATGAGAGAAGGTTACTCCCTTGAACCTTATCACATATCCCTGCCTGACTATATAACCTCACCTTACTCACCTAGGAAGGGACACAGTTCTTGAGGCACGAGCATACTGTGCCTTCACCTAGCAAAGTAATAAAGCCACTCTTTCCTTCTCCTCCAAGACTCTATTTCCATATTTCTATTTGGCACAAATGCAAATAGAGCCAAGATTTTGGCAACACTGATGTTGGCTACATGTTAGCAAGGTAATAATGCTCAAAATCTTTCAAGTTAGGATTCACAGTACCTGAACTGAGAAATTCCGTATCTACAATCTGGATTTAGAAAAGTTAGAGGAACCAGAGATCAAATTGCTGTTGATCCACTGGATCATAGAAAAAGCAAGAGAAATACAGAAAAATATCTACTTCTGCTTCACTGACTACGCTAAAGCCTCTGATTGTGTAGATCACAACAAACTGGGGAAAATTCTTCAAGAGATGGGAATTCCAAACCACCTGACCTGCCTCCTGAGGAAAGTATATGCAGGTCAAGAAACAACAGTGAGAACAGGACATGGAACAACAGACTGCTTCCAAATTAGAAAAGGAGTACATCAAGGCTGTATATTGTCACCCTGCTTATTTAACTTCTATGCAGAGTACATCATGAGAAATGCTAAGCTGGATCAAGCACAAGCTGGAATCAAGATTGCCGGGAGATATATCAATAACCTCAGATATGCAGATGACACCACCCTTATGGCAGAAAGTAGAGAGGAACTAAAGAGCTTCTTGATGAAAGTGAAAGAGGAGAATGAAAAGGCTGGCTTAAAACTCAACATTCAAAAAACTAAGATCATAGCATCTGGTTCTATCACTTCATGGCAAATAGGTATAGAAACAATGGTAACAGTGACAGACTATTTTTGGGCTCCAAAATCACTACATATGGTGACTGCAGCCATGAAATTAAAAGATGCTTGCTCCTTGGAAGAAAAGCTATGACAAAACTAGAGAGCATATTAAAAACAGAGACATCCCTTTACCGACAATGGTCTGTATAGTCAAAGCTATGGTTTTTCCATTAGTCATGTATGGATGTGAGAGATGGACCATAAAGAAGGCTGAGTGCCGAAGACTTGATGCTTTTGAACTGTGGTGTTGGAGAAGACTCTTGAGGGTCCCTTGGACTGCAAGAGGATCAAACCAGTCAATTCTAAAGGAAATCAATCCTGAATATTCTTTGGAGGGACTGATGCTGAAGCTAAAGTTCGAATACTTTGGCCACCTGATGCAAAGAGCTGACTCATTTGAAAAGACACTGATGCTGGGAAAGGTTGAAGGCAGAAGGAGCAATGGCATCACTGACTCAATGGTTTTGAGTTTGAGCAAGCTCCAGGGGATGGTGAATGACAGGGAAGCCTGGCATGCTGCAGTTCACAGGGTTGTAAAGAGTTGTACATGACTGAGCAACTGAATGACAACAAGTCTCAGCTAAAAACATGCACAACCTGAGAGCTGCAAGTTAAGTTTTATTGGGGCAAAAGGAGGACGGAAGCCTGGGAGACAGCACCCCAGATAGCTCTGAGAGGCTGCTCCATAGAGGTAGTGAAGGAAGGTCAATATGTAAGATATTGTGAAGGAGGAGTTCAGTGAAATCAAACACTTATTTTACAAAAGGTTTTCTGCTCTTCATGAGGATCTGATGTCACCATGAAGGCAATTAATGCTTTTTTAGATGTGAGAAGATACAAGGATTGGGATCATGAAACCAGGTACTGAAAATACCTAACTATCTAAAGACCTGTTTCAATAGTTTTCTGGAACACTGAGTGCCTCACTTTCCATTCTAAATTCCCCTCAAGGAGTGTCAAAAACCAGCAACTGCAGCAGCATAGGTAGATGGCAAATGCCTTTGTTGTTGTTACTTTGTTTGTTCAGTCCTTAAGTTGTATCTGACTCTGTGCAGCCCCACGGACTGCAACAAGAGAATTCAAAAAAACTATCTATTCCTGCTTCATTGACTATGCTAAAGCCTTGACTCTGTGGATCACAAGAACGTGTGGAAAATTTTTAAAGAGATGGGAATACCAGACCACATTACCCATCTCCTGAGAAATCTGTATGTAGGACAAGAGGCAGCAGCTAGAACCAGAACAGACTGGTTCAAAACTGGGAAAGGAATACCTCAAGGCTGTATAAGGTCACCCTGCTTATTTAACATACATTCAGAGTGCATGTGTGCGTGCTAAATTGCTTCAGTCGTGTTCTATTCTTCATGACCCTACGGACCATGACCTGCCAAGCTTCTCTGTTCATGGGCTTCTTCAGGCAAGAATTCCAGAGCCATTTGTAGTGCCCTCTGCCAGGGGATATGGAGAGTTAAATACAAGATTGTAAAGAGATTATATTCCCCCAAAATCTGCTAATGTACCTCTTTCTTGATAAGATAAGGCCCTTTCTCATTTAGGGAAGAAACTGCCTTCAGTTAGGTAGAATTCTTAGATAAGGTACTTGTAGAAGCAGACAAGGAGCCTGAAGGTGTGCCTTCCAGGAAAACAGTAACTGCTTTGAATGAGACAAGGGGAAACTTTACTTTGCTCCATGAAGGTGGGCACTTGAAGTGGGAAAGATTAAAGCTAAGAGGAAACAGGAACTGGGGAGAGGAAATGAGCAAGTAAAATGATGAGAGGCAAAAGTGACCTGTGGACTTTCCTCAGGATGTAATAACTGTAAGAGATTTTAAAGATGAGGCTCAGATGGTAATCTGCCTACAATGCGGGAGACCCAGGTTCAATCTCTGGGACAGGAAAATCTCCTAGAGAAGGAAATGGCAACCCACTCCATTATTCTTGCCTGGAAAATCCCATGGACGGAGAAATCTGGTAGGCTACAGTCCATAGGGTCGCAAAGAATTGGACACGACTGAGCGACTTCACTTTCACTTTTCACTTTATGTCTAAAGTAGGGCTTTCCTAGGGACTCAGGTGGTAAAGAATCCACCTGCAATGCAGGAGACCTGAGTTTGATCCTTGGGTCAGGAGGATCCCCTGGAGAAGAAAACAGCTTACCCACTCCAGTATTCTTGACTGGAAAATCCCATGGACAGAGGATCCTGGTGGGTTGCAGTCCATGGAGTTGCAAAGAATTATACTTGACTGAGCAACTAACATTATGTCTACATTTGACTACAGTGTTATAATGCATTATAACTTCACCCTCTATCATCCATTAAATCTGTCCTACTAATAAATGCACTGTGTTGGTGATTACATAAGTTTATCTCTCATTTAAGAAAGAAGACAGGTATAGTATCTGGATTGGATTTTGAGAAAGAAAAAGCAGTCACAAAAGAGTAAGTCCCCCAGGGAACTGAATCAATCTTGGAAAGACTGTTCTTTAGGGTTGAAGCTAACTTATCTTGACTTTAACAGATTGGGTACACTAAGTTGATATCTGATTTATATTAAAAAATAAAACTTATTTTAGATCTCTTTCTACCAAATAAGTGGCAACCATATACTCCTACCAGTGTTACTTGAATGTTAATAGTTGCTAAACAATCTCTTTTTTTCCAGTACATAAAAATAAGTATTGTACAATAAAGTTTTATATTCTTTCTATTGTGTAGAACTCTAATTTTGGAAATGAACTATAATTCAACTCTGTATCTAAAAGCAAAAGAATACCATTCAAGTAGGTCTTATGGCCTTTGTTGTTTTGAAACATGAATTTAGAAGCTTGTTCTCTTTCTGTGAGCTCTGAATATAATTCTTTCATGTTATTGAAAGTACTTAACAATGAGTTGTCTAAAATGTGTTTCTTGAATGCGGTAACTATAATTAAAGTGACTTTGCAACAAAATCACTCAGTTTTGTCTTTTATAAGCTTAAACTTTCACATTTGCTAGTAAAATAACACTGACTTCAATGTGCATGGAATTAGGAACAAGCTTTACCTCCACCCTCATTTACGGCCTCATTCAAGTCAACGGACCACTCTGAGCCTTGTGGTTTTCACTTCTCTGAGATAATAAAACTACCACACAGGTTGGCAGACAGGACTCTGATTTTGACATGATGATGATGATGTTGACATCATGAGTCATCAATCCCGATGAGTCCTCCTTCAGCATCTTTCTTATTCTTCGCTGCTACTATGTCTACATAGATGATCATCACCCTTTCTCTCAGTTATTGCATGGAACCAATACGGTGCATTTAGGGGACATTTTGACTCTTAAAGTGTATCCCTCTCATAGCAGACCAGAATGCAAATCTAAGCATTTATTTATTCAAATATTTTGATGGCTCTTAATTGTCTAATGTTAAATTCTATAAAAATTCTTCCTGGCTTAGTGTCACATATATTACCTTCTCTTCTCATGATGGCCTTTAACTCCTCAGCAATATCGAACATCTTAAAGTTCCTTCAGGAAACATAGCTCTCTCATGCCTTCATCTTTTTCAGTCTCTAGAATTCCTTGTATTTGGATTGCTGTCTTCCCTGAAGTGTTCACACACATTATTCACCATAGGGCTCAAGTCACACTTCCTCAATGAAACCATATTTCCTCCCAGGACATCCAACTGCTCACTCACCTAAACTCCCAGAACATTTTATACATTTATCTCCCTTCCCTCCTCTATAACATTTTTTTCATATCAAGAATGGAGTCATTCTGAAGTGTGTGGAAAACTCTCTATGGTACTGTAGCTACTATTTTAAGAAAAGGTTTGAAATGTTCCCAGAAAAGATTCTTTTCTTCTCAGTATTCTTCTAAAGAGACTTTCTAGCTAAATAATTCTCTGAATCTAAAATATTCACTTGCTTATCAAATACACACACACAGACACATATTATAAAACATTCTTGAGGAAAGATAGAGTTATAGATAATAAAAGAAAGTTCAGTTGGTGAAGTGGGGCTTTATATGCAGAATGAATCATGATGGATAGTGTTTTCAGGCAAAACTCTGTGTCAAGAGGTGAAGTGCTGGCAAGGGGAGAAAGCATTGCCATGGGGCACCCAGCAACAGGCAGAAGACAGATACTAACAGAAAATTGGTAATATTTATGGGACCTAGTATCAAGGAACAAGGATCAAATCTAGGGGATGAATTCAGATTTGGAAGAACTCAATATCTGAAAGCTTAGAGAAAGTAAAGAACTCACTCGTAAAAAAAAAAAAAAAGTTTTCTGCTTTATTGCGCCAAACATATTAATACACAAGTACAGGAAATGTGCTCAGTTTATGGATTAGAGGATAATATACGAATTAGATCTTAGGATCAAAATGGTAATTGTGGTGATACACAGGATCAGGCAAAATGTAAAACAGAGTTTTCAACTAGAATTAGGGCCACAACTAGTTCATGCTTTGTGTGGTTAGAAGAATGTGTGAGTCCTGGACAGTGGAATCATGCCACCACAAACTTAAAAGCAAATTAGGCTTTTGTGCCCAGAAAGAGGCCCTCTTTCTTCCAGTGAGACACAGCCCTCACCAAGGTGGAAAACATGGTTAGAAGACCGCACCACTCACTCCTTCAGGTGGGTGACTGTGCCGTGCGCACAGCAGACCACCCTACAGGCGTGCCCTAAGCCTTGAAACATTTCACATATCCAGATTTACAGAGATGATTAGTTCTATTTTCAGAAGCACAGTTGTATCTTTAGAACTGGGGGTAGAATGAATAGTGGGGCAGAAAATCAGACAGGTAATTGTACTTTATTTGAATGGGGTCAATGTGGAGAGCCTATCTATATGAAGTAAAGTATGGGGGCTTTGTGAGAATTCATTTTTTTTCACTTTGGCTTAGACGGTATCTTCATTTATTTTTAGCTTTCTTTACTATTAGGCACTTTATATCTATATATCTATCTATATTTACTTATAAAATACATGTTATAGTCAATAATACTCTAAGAAATTAAATAGCATAGATTTCTAACACTAAAGAAATGCTTCAGGGAATAATTATAAGTTGTTCCCTATCACAGAACTTAAACACCATGTTATATATTTTTACAAAAATATTTTAAATCCATGAATGAGAACAAAATTAAGATCAAAGTCTCATGTGTGAAACAAGTGAAGAAATCAAACAGAAACCAAGCTTCATTATCTATTAAGATAAAATTAAAAAAATATCAAATAGCAATGGCAAGGCTTAATCATTACCAAATTAAGTATCAATTAAAAGACTACACACATCATGAATTTCTTTTCTTTTATATTTCTCCCACCCATTTTAAAATGAGAAATACTTCCTTTTCTCTCTGTATTATTTCTCATTAAGTACATCCATTTCTATCGATGGCAACAATATGCACATCATTTTGGGAGAAGAGAGTTTTGTCTGATTTTTCCACATCTTTAGACTCAGGTCAACATTTGGGGGCAAGAGTACAACTGAAGAAATGCTTTGTAATTCATAGTGCACCATAACAGGAGGCTCATGATGCTGATTTATGTTACTACTAATATAATGTTGACTACTTGAATAGAGTGGAGTCTGCCAGGCTTCCCTAATGTATGGTGCTTTCCTATTGTAACAATAAGTACCTTGTGAGGAGACTACTTGAGATTTTGTAAAATGTTTTGTCTTTATCAAAATTTAACTCCTAATTATATCAGCCAAGCCTATAATATACATGCATAGTGGTCTCAGTAAATTTCTAGGTGTAACATAGCTGATTTAAAGGTAAATGCAGACACAATTTTATAACATATTGACAAATCTCTGGACTATAAAAGCTGTACCAATTTGCTTTCTCATCTCAGTGCTTGACAGTTTTGTTTTCCTGTAGTTTTGCTAACAGAATGTGCTACCAAACTTAAAAATTTTTACCAGTCTGATGGGTGGGTAAAAATATCTCAGTCACTTTAACATGCATTTCTCTAACTAGGAATGAAGTCAAACATTCTTCAATGTGTTTAGTATGTTTAAAAGTCAACTTTCTGTGTGTGTGTGTGTGTGTGTGTGTGTATGAATGAATATCTGTTCTACTTTTTGCCCATTTTTGCTTTGAAGGTGTTTTGTTTCTTTGCTTCTTTGTTTTCTTTTGTGTCCCTGGAATTTTCAGAAATTTTTAATTATAGAAATAATGATTCTTTTATGTATTATATACCTGCTGATATTTTCTATCAGTTTGATATTTGTATTTTTATTCTACTTATATTTTTCCATGTGAAAGGCTTTTTATTATATGTGTTCAAATGTACTGCTATATTCTTTCATGCATATGAATTATAACGAAAAATATATCATTTCTCTCTGCCAAGGTTATAGAGGAATTCAGGTTGTTTTGTTTTTTTGTTTTTTTTTTTTAATTTAGATTGCTGATTGACATGGTACTTATGCTTTAGTATGGAGTGAGGAATGGATCCAATTATATATTTTTCCAAATGACTAAACAATTATTATTATTACGACCAGGACAGTGATTTTAAGATGTCACATTGTTATCTCAAACATCCATTTATTCTTGTTATTTATCTCTATGCATCCTATTTCATTTCCTTTTATGCATGACCCACTATTGCACTCTTTTATTTATAGAGCTTTATACTATGTTTCATTCAATAGTAAGCCTAGTTCTCTCTTACAGCTTTATTTTTGGCATTGTTATCCTGGTATGTTTATTCTCTGTGTGAGTCTCTCTATCCATCTTATGTTAATGAATTTCAAAGTATCAGTATACTTCCCATTAAATTTTGAAGTATAATTATTAACTAGAGTTTGATTTTTAATTGTTTTTCTTAGTTTTTTCTTTTAGTGAAAAAATTTAAATACTATGAAGTATATATATTGCATGTGTTCTTCTGTATAACACATTATATTCTCTCTCAATCTCTCTCTTCACACACATGCTCACACAGTAAAAAAAAAAAAAAAAAAATTAAACTTCTTGTTTTATCTAAAATATCTGAAGAACAACCTTATTACCAAGCATCTTCTGAATTGCAAAGAATACCTAAAGTCAAAGCAATTTCCATATATCAATTCCTCCCTTCTCATCATTAACATCTCATAAATGCCCAGAGCCTCAATTGTTATTGCTAAATGTAACATAAAATATCATGCTTCAGTGACTGCAAGCAATATCAAAATGTCACATATATCTATTCTAAATTTCAATATAATGTTAGTTGAGAGCAGCTATTACTATTAAAGAATGAGAATCCTGGATGATAAATACTTTACCTGTAATAAGATAATTTCCAAATGATTTATTAAAAATGAAGTAATCAATTCAAGCAAAGTAGATCACTATTCATCTACAATTACTTAGTGAAGAGAAATAGTGACTATAATTACTATCAAATAGGTTCAGTATCTGTCCAGTAGCCATTACATGTTGTTGATATCTATTTTATTAAGGTATCTAAAACATGGTACATGTTCATTACTTTCTTTATTAAAAGAATTCAGATCTGTAATATATTAAGAAAGGACTAAAAAACAAATTAAATATAAGTATAATGTGTTTTTCTTTTAAATCATATGCAAGATTTAATATCACGTAATTCAATACTTTATGGTAAAAACATTTATACTTTTATATGCTAAAGAAATTATAGATATTATCCTCAATAAACTAACAAGGAGCTAACGATTTTATATTTTAAAAAAGCATTTTTAAAAATAAGCATTTCTCCTCTGCCACACACAATCTCTGGATTAGACCCATAAATTTTTCATAATTTAGACTTCTTTATGATTTATGGCCACAGCCAAGATGAGCTACCACACGCCCGAAGTCAGGGGAGGCTGCTAAAAGGAGCTACCCCACGTCCAAAGAGTGGTGGCTGCACTGGAGGAGGGCTGAGAGGAGCTACTCCACGTTCAAGGTCAGGAGGGGCAGCCATGAGGAGATACCCCTCATCTAAGGTAAGGAGCAGGGGCTGTGCTTTGCTGGAGCAGCCGTGAAGAGATATCTCATGCCCAAGGTAAGAAAAACCCAACTAAAACAGTAGGTGTTGTGAGAGGGCATCAGAAGGCAGACACACTGAAACCATAATCACAGAAAACTAGCGAATCTGATCACACAGACCACAGCCTTGTCTAACTCAATGAAACTAAGCCATGCCCTGTGGGGCCACCCAGGATGGGCAGGTCATGGTGGAGAGGTCTGACAGAATGTGGTCCACTGGAGAAGGGAATGGCAAACCGCTTCAGTATTCTTGCCTTGAGAACCCCATGAACAGTATACAAAGGCAAAATGATAGGAAACTGAAAGAGGAACTCCCCAGGTCAGTAGGTGCCCAATATGCTACTGGAGATCAGTGGAGAAATAACTGCAGAAAGAATGAAGGGATGAAGCCAAAGCAAAAACAATACCCAGTTGTGGATGTGACGTGATAGAAGCAAGTTCCAACGCTATAAAGAGCAATATTGCACAGGAACCTGGAATGTCAGGTCCATGAATCAAGGCAAATTGGAAGTGGTCAAACAGGAGATGGCAAGAGTGAATGTCAACATTCTAGAAATCAGCAAACTAAGATGGACTGGAATGGGTGAATTTAAGTCAGATGACCATTATATCTACTACTGTGGGCAGGAATCCCTTAGAAGAAATGGAGTAGCCATCATGGTCAACAAAAGAGTCCAAAATGCACTACTTGGATGCAATCTCAAAAACAACAGAATGATCTCTGTTCATTTCCAAGGCAAACCATTCACTATCACAGTAATCCAAGTCTATGCCCCAACCAGTAACATTGAAGAAGCTGAAGTTGAATAGTTCTATAAAGACCTGCTACTGCTAAGTCACTTCAGTCATGTCCGACTCTGTGCGACCCCATAGACGGCAGCCCACCAGGCTCCCCCATCCCTGGGACTCTCCAGGCAAGAACACTGGAGTGGGTTGCCATTTCCTTCTCCAATGCATGAAAGTGAAAAGTGAAAGTGAAGTCGCTCAGTCATGTCCGACCCTCAGCGACCCCACGGACTGCAGCCTTCCAGGCTCCTCCATCCATGGGATTTTCCAGGAAAGAGTACTGGAGTGGGGTGCCATTGCCTTCCCTGCTATAAAGACCTACAAGACCTTTTAGAACTAACACCCAAGAAAGATATCATTTTCATTATAGGGGACTGGAATGCAAAAGTAGGAAGTCAAGAAACACCTGGAGTAACAGGCAAATTTGGCCTTGGAGTACTGAATGAAGCAGGGCAAAGGTTAATCAAGTTTTGCCAAGAGAACACACTGGTCATAGCAAACACCCTCTTCCAACAACACAAGAGAAGACTCTACACATGGACAACACCAGATGGCCAACACCAAAATCAGATTGATTATGTTCTTTGCAGCCAAATATGGAGAAACTCTATACAGTCAGCAAAACAAGATCAGGAGCTGACCATGGCTCAGATCATGAACTGCTTATTTCCAAATTCAGAATGAAATTGAAGAAAGTAGGGAAAACCACTAAACCATTCAGGTATGACCTAAATCAAATCCCTTATGATTATACAGTGGAAATGAGAAATAGATTTAAGGGACTAAATCAGATAAAGTGCCTGATGAACTATGGACAGAGGTTTGTGACATTGTACAGGAGACAGGGATCAAGACCATCCCCATGGAAAAGAAATGCCAAAAAGCAAAATGGCTGCCTGGGGAGGTCTTACAAATAGCTGTGAAAAGAAGAGAAGTAAAAAGCAAAGAAAAGCAAAGATATAAGCATCTGAATGCAGAGTTCCAAAGTCTAGGAAGGAAACATAAGAAAGCCTTCCTCAGTGATCAATGCAAACAAATAGAGGAAAACACAGAATGTGAAAGACTAGAGATCACTTCAAGAAAATTAGAGACACCAAAGGAACACTTCATGCAAAGATGGACTTGATAAAGGACAGAAATGGTATGGACCTAACAAAAGCAGAAGATATTAAGAAGAGGTGTTAAGAATACACAGAAGACTGTACAAAAAAGAGCTTCACAACCCAGATAATCATGATGGTGCGATCCCTCACCTAGAGCCAGACATCCTGGAATGTGAAGTCCAGTGGGCCTTAGAAAGCATCACTATGAACAAAGCTGGTGGAGGTGATGGAATTCCAGTTGAGCTATTCCAAATCCTGAAAGATGATGCTGTGAAAGTGCTGCACGCAATATGCCAGCATATTTGGAAAACTCAGCAGTGGCCACAGGACTGGAAAAGGTCAGTTTTCATTCCAATCCCAAAGAAAGGCAATGCCAAAGAATGCTCAAACTACTGCACAATTGCACTCATCTCACACGCTAGTAAAGTAATGCTGAAAATTCTCCAAGCCAGGCTTCAGCAATATGTGAACCGTGAACTTCCTGATGTTCAAGCTGGTTTTAGAAAAGGCAGAGGAACCAGAGATCGAATTGCCAACATCCGCTGGATCATCGAAAAAGCAAGAGAGTTCCAGAAAAACATCTATTTCTGCTTTATTGACTATACCAAAGCCTTTGACTGTGTGGATCACAATCAACTGTGGAAAATTCTGAAAGGGATGGGAATACCAGACCACTTGATCTGCCTCTTGAGAAATCTGTATGCAGGTCAGGAAGCAACAGTTAGAGCTGGACATGGAACAACAGATTGGTTCCAAATAGGAAAAGGAGTTCGTCAAGGCTGTATATTGTCACCCTGTTTATTTAACTTATATGCAGAGTACATCATGAGAAACGCTGGACTGGAAGAAACACAAACTAAGGAGATGCCAGTCCAGGTTCAATGCACGATACTGGATGCTTGGGGCTAGTGCACTGGGACGACCCAGAGGGATGGTATGGGGAGGGAGGAGGAGGGAGGGGGTTCAGGATGGGGAGCACATGTATACCTGTGATGGATTCATTTTGATATTTGGCAAAACTAATACAATTATGTAAAGATTAAAATAAAATTTAAAAAAAAAACTGGAATCAAGATTGCTGGGAGAAATATCAATAACCTCAGATATGCAGATGACACCACCCTTATGGCAGAAAGTGAAGAGGAACTCAAAAGCCTCTTGATGAAAGTGAAAGAGGAGAGTGAAAAAGTTGGCTTAAAGCTCAACATTCAGAAAACGAAGATCATGGCATCTGGTCCCATCACTTGATGGCAAATAGATGGGGAAACAGTGGAAACAGTGTCAGACTTTATTTTTCTGGGCTCCAAAATCACTGCAGATGGTGACTGCAGCCATGAAATTAAAAGACGCTTACTCCTTGGAAGAAAAGTTATGACCAACCTAGATAGCATATTCAAAAGCAGTGACATTACTTTGCCAACAAAGGTTTGTCTAGTCAAGGCTATGGTTTTTCCTGTGGTCATGTATGGATGTGAGAGTTGGACTGTGAAGAAGGCTGAGCGCCGAAGAATTGATGCTTTTGAACTGTGGTGTTGGAGAAGACTCTCGAGAGTCCCTTGGACTGCAAGGAGATCCAACCAGTCCATTCTGAAGATCAGCCCCGGGATTTCTTTGGAAGGAATGATGCTAAAGCTGAAACTCCAGTACTTTGGCCACCTCATGCGAAGAGTTGACTCATTGGAAAAGACTCTGATGCTGGGAGGGATTGGGGGCAGGAGGAGAAGGGGACGACAGAAGATGAGATGGCTGGATGGCATCATTGACTCGATGGACGTGAGTCTGAGTGAACTCTGGGAGTTGGTGATGGACAGGGAGGCCTGGCGTGCTGCGATTCATGGGGTCGCAAAGAGTGGGACAGGACTGAGCCACTTATCTGATCTGATCTGAACCTCAGATATGCAGATGACACCACCCTTAGGGCAGAAAGTGAAAAGGAACTAAAAGCCTCTTGATGAAAGTGAAAGAGGAGAGTGAAAAAGTTGGCTTAAAGCTCAACATTCAGAAAGCTAAGTCATAGTATCTGGTCCCATCACTTCATGGCAAATAGATGGGGAAACAGTGGCAGACTTTATATTTTAGGCCTCCAAAATCACTGCAGATGGTGACTGCAGCCATGAAATTAAAAGAGGCTTACTGCTTGGAAAGAAAGTTATGACCAACCTAGACAGCATATTCAAAAGCAGAGTCATTACTTTGCCAACAAAGGTCCATCTATTCAAGGCTATGG
The DNA here is from genome assembly GCF_027580195.1 of Bos mutus. NCBI lineage: Eukaryota > Metazoa > Chordata > Mammalia > Artiodactyla > Bovidae > Bos > Bos mutus. The sequence goes on along the minus strand of NC_091618.1, from coordinate 93,946,094 downwards.
TTTTTCCAGTGGTCATGTATGCATGTGAGAGTTGGACTGTGAAGAAAGCTGAGCACTAAAGAATTGATGCTTTTGAACTGTGGTGTTGGAGAAGACTCTTGAGAGTCCCTTGGACTACAAGGACATCCAACCAGTTCATTTTAAATGAGATCAGTCCTGGGTGTTCATTGGAAGGACTGATGCTGGAGGTGATGCTCCAATGTTTTGGCCACCTGATGCGAAGAGTTGACTCACTGGAAAAGACTCTGATGCTGGGAGGGATTAGGGGCAGGAGGAGAAGGGATGACAGAGGATGAGATGGCTGGATGGCATCACTGACTCGATGGACATGAGTTTGAGTGAACTCCGGGAGATGGTGATGGACAGGGAGGCCTGGAGTGCTGCGATTCATGGGTTCACAAAGAGTTGGACATGAGTGAGCAACTGAACTGAACTGAACTGATGATTCATTCAAGGGCTTTCTAGGTGACACAGTGGTAAAGAATCTGTTGACCAATGCTGGTGATACAGGAGATGCCAGTTCAATCCCTGGGTCAGGAATATGCCCTGGGTAAGGAAATGGCACCCCAACCAGTATTCTTGCCTGGAAAATCCCATGGACAGAGGAGCCTGGCAGGCTATAGTCCATAGGGTGGTAAAGAGCCGGTCACGAATGAAGTGTCGAGCACAGCACATGATCAATGAACCAATGTGCTCCTTTGCTTTGTTCTTAAATGCTTTCTGAACAAAGTAGAGGCGGGGAAAAGGAAAAACTGTTTGCCTCTCTTTGGTTCACATCTGTAGCTCCTACCCTGCCAATTTTGCTCTCCTCATAAACCTACTCCATGCACTCACACTTGCTCAATCAGTCCCTACTTGAAGGGACAACATATGTGCACTGACTCTTTTTTTTTTTTCCCCTAATTTCTCTTCCTGAAGATAATCACATTGGGAGATTTAGCTTCTATTGCAACCCCTGTTTCATTTAGTTTCCAGATGGCTTAGACTCCTGGAACCAGAATTGGAATTTACTCCTTGGGACAGTTAACCCGATTTCCTTTCTGGAGAATTACATCCATGGAGACATTCAGCCCCATGATGTAGGGAGCCAAGGTGGAAGCTAGCAAAAGAGGAGGGGAAATGACTGATATCAAGACTGGGTCTTGCTAAGCAACCAAAACCCTTAAGAAATCATGCTTCTTGCTACATGAGCAGAGTTATTCATGAGTGTATATTTCCTGTTCCCTTGTTTTACATTGGAAAAGGCAATGGCACCCTACTCCAGTACTCTTGCCTGGAAAATCCCATGGATGAAGGAGCCTGGTGGGCTGCAGTCCATGGGGTCGCTGAGGGTCGGACACAACTGAGCGACTTCACTTTCACTTATATTTGCAATAGTATCCGCAGAACCACAGACAAGGAAGGTGCCTTATAGAGTATCTAATAACTTTAATGTTAGGGAGGGGAAACTGCATCACAGACAAATAAAACAGCCTGACAAAATCTATCAGATACTTGGTTGGTGGCTGTGCTGTGACCAGAATTTAGGTCTTTGAACTCCCTGAACAGTGACCTTGCTTCTTCAGTGTGTTTAGTAGCTACTGGGGGAAATCCCCCATGAAATGTCAGTACCAAGTGCTTTGCATGTTACACCTCCTTTGAAATATATAACAGATTAAAAACAGGTGAAAGTTCATTCAGTGGTTTACCAAAAATAATTCTAGGGATTACTATAATATACTTTTCTTTCATTTTTGTATATTCTGTCCTTATCTGGTTTTCTTACTATTAAACTTTATCTCTCATAATATTGGCTGTTTAAGATATATGTTCTCATTTAAATGACATAGTAGTGATTAGGAAAAGCAGTGAAACTTTTCAAGATTTCCTAATTGATTTTTTTTTATAATTCATTGAAAAATTTATTATCGAATCCTTTGGGAATTTAATTTTCATCTAGATTAAATACTTGAGTGCAATAAGATTTCCTATGTAGGACATATAGACTGAATACTCAGGGCTTTCTTCTCTATGGAGAGTGAGATCAACCTGTGAATTGTACAAAGGGAGCAGGCAGGGATAGAATAATCTTATATAGAGAATAAATGATGAGAAGATAAAAAGAGCAGGCAAGAATAACATAAATGTATATAGAAAACAAATGGTGAAAAGCAAGGATAAAAATGTTCCTGAAATGTTAGTAAAAAGGCACTTACATCTTGCATTTAAATTTTTTCCCACTATAACAAACAAGGCTTGAACTGAGACAACTATGGAGGAACTACAAGCTATTTCAGAGAAATGTTGGGGTGATTCCATTTCTTGGAGGACTACAGTACTGTAGCCTCTCTGAAAAACTGAAAGGCCACTTTGTGCTCCACTTCAAACTCATAAAAAGTAAAACACATGGCTTGCTATAGCAAGAGAAACAGGACATGTTTTTAGCCAGGACAAGAACAAAATTGTGTTAATATCAATCTCTGCATTTCAAAACAGAATGTCTCCATATCATAAGAAAGGCTTCAAGAGTAGAGTTAGTATCTAAAATCTAAAGTATCTAAGATCTTTCATTTATGGTTCAAGGATAAAATTTATCCCTGGGAACATATGGAACATTTGCTCGTGGAGAAAACTGCTGAGTCAACAAGATTCTGGTACTTAATTAAGTGCATTGAGGCAGACATACCATAAAGCTAAAGATCAAGCATCAGAATCCACTACACAGCCTATTCAACACACTATCAAATTCTATAATTTCATTTTTTACTATTTTTCTCTTAAGGAAGACCTCAAAATAGTTTTTTTTTTTTCAATCCCCAAGTTTTTATTCAAACATATATCTGCTCTGGAAGCTGAGTATGAAGAATATGAGATGTTCTATCATCCCTCATTTATTGAAAATTAGCTTACTGCTTGCTGAGCACAATTTTGTCTTAGTATATCAGGCATCTAGAGGTCATATGTGCCCACGCACTGAAATTTAAGCACTAAATATTTCAGGAAAATACAAACTGTGCTAAAAACCATCACTTCTCAGGTAGAGAGTGGCATTCTTCCATGTCAGCATGGAATAGGGTATGACTATGGCACATTCTGGGCCAGAGACTATAAAGGAGAGTTAAAACGTTGTTAGTTTTAACTAGCTCTTTGGGAGTCCCAAAGATCTCCCAAGGCCAAGGCCACCTCCAAACAGCTCAACTGGGAGCAGGATTGGGTTGGTGAGATGTGGCTTTATCGTAAGTAGAAGCTGAAGTAGTTTATTTATAAGAGTCTTTTGAAAAGATGAAACCAAACTTGGGGCACGCTGCTGCTGCTGCTGCTGCTAAGTTGCTTCAGTCGTGTCCAACTCTGTGTGACCCCATAGATGGCAGCCTACCAGGCTCCTCCATCCTTGGGATTCTCCAGGCAAGAATGCTGTTGTGGGTTACCATTTCCTTTTCCAATGCATGAAAGTGAAAAGTGAAAGTGAAGTTGCTCAGTCATGTCTGACTCTTCGCGACCCCATGGACTGCAGCCTACCAGGCTCCTCCGACCATGGGAGTTTCCAGGCAAGAGTACTGGAGTGGGGTGCCATTGCCTTGGTGCAAAACACACTATTAATGTGGATCTCCAACTGGTATTGCCTTAAAATATGCATAGCAAAATTTAAATATGAATTTAGATTAAAGTTTGGGAAGTGGTAATTTTGGAAAGATACAGACAGGTAAGGAGATTAGGAGGTATGCTTTGGAATCAGAATGCCTAGACTCAAACTTTGACCTGAAGACTTCCTTGTTGATCCAATGGTTAAGAATCCATCTGCCAATGCAGGGTACATGGGTTTGATCCCTGGTCTGGGGAGATTCCACATGCCCCAGAGCATAAGCCCTCACACTACAACTACTAAGCCCACAATCTAGAGCCCACGTTCTGCTACAAGAGATGCCACGGCAATGAGAAGCCTACTCGCTGCAATGAAGAGTAGCCCTGCTCACTGCAATTAGAGAAAGCTCACACACAGCAATGAAGACCCAGCACAGCCATAAATAAATTCATTAAAAAAGAAAAACAACTGGACTCAAACCTTGACCGCATCATTTACTTGGGAGAGCAAATTGGTAGTGACCATATCATCTTTCATCCTTTTTTCATTTTAAAAATGGAATTACAACATTCATCTCATAAAGATGTTGGCTCAAGTGAACTGAAATATCTAAAGCACTTGGCATAGTGACTGAATCATTGTGAGAACTCAGTAAATGTTTGCTATGATGATGATGATGATGATGATGATGATGATGATTAAAATAGGCTAGAAAGCAGATAAAAATTGAAGATATGCTTAATAGATACTTGGGTCTTAGAGATTAATTTTGATGTGTTACCACATCAAAATTAATGGAGGAGTTTGAGATTACTTCAGATTTTCAAGTATCACAAATGGACATAAGCAATACCCTAAGAGGTATGGAGGTATGAGTTTGAGATAATTTGATGTGTTACCACATCAAAATTAATGGTGGAGGAGTTTGAGATGACTTCAGATTTTCAAGTATCACAAATGGACATAAGCAATACCCTAAGAGGTATGGAGGTATGGGAGAGGCAAAGGGAGAGATCATGTACCATTTTAGGTCATATGTTGACTTTGAAGGAAGCAAGGAAATATGAAAAGCAAAGAATTAAATATTTGACTTTGAAGCTCTGGAGTTAGTCAAATGTTGAGCCAGATAATGGGAAATTATCAACAGACTATGTATGAAAAAATGTGTCAAGAATGAATTCTAATGCTTATGATGTGAGAGACAAAATAAATCATGGAGGAACCTTGGAAAGAACTCAGAGAATTTAAATAAGATTCAAGAGGAAGAGATTTCATAGAAGGCATAGTCAGTAGCACATTGTAAGAGAAAGACTGAGAAGTCCCTGCTGGATGTCCCAACCCCCAGACCCTTTTTAACCCTCATAAGATGAATTTCAGGACAAGGCAATGGCACCCCACTCCAGTACTCTTGCCTGGAAAAATCCCATGGATGGAGGGGCCTGGAAGGCTGCAGTCCATGGGGTCGCTGAGAGTCAGACATGACTGAGCGACTGCACTTTCCCTTTGCACTTTCATGCACTGGAGAAGGAAATGGCAACCCACTCCAGTGTTCTTGCCTGGAGAATCCCAGGGACGGGGGAGCCTGCTGGGCTGCCGTCTATGGGATCGCACAGAGTCGGACATGACTGAAGTGACTTAGCAGTAGCAGTAAGATAAATTTCAATACAGTATCCTGGGTGACAGAAAGATTACACTGGCTAGAGTAATAATCTGAAGGTAAGTAAGTAGGCACAGTCAATGAAGACTACTTTATCTACAATTTTTACTGTTGAGAAAAAGTGAGAACTAGTGCAACATATGGAAGATTGGGGTTAAGTGAAGACATATTTCTTCTGTGTGAGCTTACTTACCTGGTTGTTTATATGACAGACGTGAGGTCAGAGTGGTTGTAGGTTGAGGAAAGAGTCAGTAGGAAAGAGCTTCAAAGAATGAGGAAAGAAATGTGTTTACTTACATGTTTCTATCTATGGCTGATACAAGAATGTATAGTATTATCTCTTCACAGTTTCTGAGTAACTTGAGTAAATATAATTCTGCTGAATGCCAGTGTCCCAGGATGACTACTGAAACTCCATGGTCAGAGCATTCTCTTTCTGGGTTCACTGATCTATATATTAGACCTGCTATGGACTAGCTGCTTCACCAAATTTCTATTATTTTTATTTCCCAGAATCTAGTATCTGAACCAAATTCAGAAATAAATTGAAGAAGGTAGGAAAAACACTAAGCCATGCAAGTATGACCTAAATTAAATCTCTTATGATTATAGAGTGGAAGTGACAAACAGATTCTTGGGATAAGATCTGATAGAGAGAGTGCCTGAAGAACTATGGGCAAAGGTTTGTAACACTGTACAGGAGACAGTGATTAAAACAATCCAAAGAAAAAGAAACGCAACAAGGCAAAATGATTGTCTGAGAAGACCTTAAAAATAGCTGAAAAAAGAAGAGAAGCAAAAGGCAAAGTAAAAGGGAAAGATACACCCAACTGAATGCTGAGTTCAAAAGAATAGCAAGGAGAAATAGAAAAAGCTTTCTTAAATGAACAATGCAAAGAAATAGAGAAAAACAATAGAAAGGGAAAGACAAGAGATCTCTTCAAGAAAATTAGAGATAACAAGGGAACACTTCATGCAAAGATGGGCACAATAAAGGACAGAAATGGTATGGACCTACAAGAAGCAGAAGACATTCAGAAGAGGTGGAAGCATACAAAGAACTGTACAAGAAAGGTCTTAATGATTTGGTGTGATAACTCATGATGGTGTGATAACTCATGATGGTGTGATAACTCACCTAGAGTCAGACTTCTAGAGTGTGAAGTCAAGTGGGCCTTAGGAAATATTACTATGAACAAAGTTAGAGGAGGTGATGGATTTCCAGCTCAGCTACTTAAAATACTAAAAGATAATGCTGTTAGAGTGCTGCAATCAATATGCCAGCAAATTTGGAAAACTCAGCAGTGGCCACAGGACTGGAAAAGGTCAGTTTTCATTCCAACCCCAAAGAAGGGCAATGCCAAAGCATGTTCAAACTACCACACGGTTATGCTCATTTCACATGCTAGTAAGGTAAGAGTTCTCAAACTCCTTCAAGCTAGCCTTCAACAGTACATGAACTGAGACATTTCAGATGTATAAGCTGCATTTAGAAAAGGCAGAGAAACCAGCAATCAAATTGAAAACATCAGTTGAATCATGGAAAAAGCAAGAGAATTCCAGAAAAACATCAACTTTGCTTCATTAACTATGCTAAAGTCTTTGACTGTGTAAATCAAAACAAACTGTGGAAAATTCTTAAAGAGATGGGAATACCAGACCATCTGACCTGCCTTGTGAGAAAACTGTATGCAGGTAAAGAAGCACCACTTAGAACCAGATAACTGGTTCAAAATTGAAAACGGAATATCTCAAGGCTGTATATTTTCACTCTGCTTATTTAACTTCTATTCAGACCACATAATGTGAAATGCCAGGCTGGATGAGCTCAGCTCAGTTTAGTCCCTCAGTTCAGTTGAGTTCAGTTCAGTCGTGTCCAACTCTTTGTGACCCCATGAATCGCAGCATGCCAGGCCTCCCTGTCCATCACCAACTCCCAGAGTTCACCCATCGAGTAGGTGATGCCATCCAGCTATCTTATCCTCTGTCGTCCCCTTCTCCTCCTGACCCCAATCCCTCCCAGCATCAGAGTCTTTTCCAATGAGTCAACTCTTCGCATCAGGTGGCCAAAGTACTGGAGTTTCAGCTTTAGCATCATTCCTTCCGATGAACACCAGGACTGATCTCCTTCAGAATGGATGGTTGGATCTCCTTGCAGTCCAAGGGACTCTCAAGAGTCTTCTCCAACACCACAGTTCAAAACCATCAATTCTTCGGTGCTCAGCTTTCTTCACAGTCCAACTCTCACATCCATACATGACCACTAGAAAAACCATAGCCTTGACTAGACGGACCTTTGTTGGCAAAGTAATGTCTCTGCTTTTCAATATGCTTTTTAGGTTGGTCATAACTTTTTTCCCAAGGAGTAAGCGTCTTTTATTTTCATGGCTGCAATCACCACCTGCAGTGATTTTGGAGCTGAAAAAAATAAAGTCTGACACTGTTTCCACTGTTTCCCCATCTATTTGCCATGAAGTGATGGGACCAGATGCCATGATCTTCGTTTTCTGAATGTTGAGTTTTAAGCCAACTTTTTCACTCTCCTCTTTCACTTTCATCAAGAGGCTTTTTAGTTCCTCTTCACTTTCTGCCATAAGGGTGGTGTCGTCTGCATATCTGAGGTTATTGATATTTCTCCCGGCAATCTTGATTCCAGCTTGGGCTTCTTCCAGCCCATCATTTCTCATGATGTACTCTGCGTAGAAGTTAAATAAGCAGGGTGACAGTATACAGCCTTGATGTACTCCTTTTCCCATTTGGAACCAGTCTGTTGTTCCATGTCCAGTTCTAACTGTTGCTTCCTGATCTGCATATAGGTTGCTCAAGAGGCAGGTCAGGTGGTCTGGTATTCCCATCTCTTTCAGAATTTTCCATAGGTATGATTTGTTAAATTATTTACCAGTGGTGACTGAGCTCAATTTCTAGCCCCTCTAAATCCATGGAGGTCAGAGGATGGGGCTAAAAGTTGCAGCCTTCTCTCTCCTCCATCTGGGTTCAATTTTTCTCTTTGATTTCTCTCTCTACATGTGGCTGCAGAATTAGCCACCAGAAACTTTTGACATATATACAGTACTCAGCTCAGCAATACTTCCAAAAGTCATTTCTAATACTGCCTCTACTTGCCTTCAGTATGTTAACTATATTTCCTAAATATGTCTTGAGTCTATATACTCTTATCATCACCATACCTTCTTAGTTCAAATCACCATAATTCACTTAACAGTACTAGAAAAATAGCCTCCTAAACACTTTCCCTGTGTCAGCTACAAACTGGCACTTGCCAGGTGCATTTGCCATCTGCCTCTGTGGAGACTGAACCCTGTGCTGCTGCATCTGTTGATCTTCAACACACCCTGAAGGCAGTTCAGGGAGGAGAGTGAGGTGCTCATGCTCCAGGGAAACTGGCAGAGCAGATCTTTAGATAGTTTGGTATTTTTCAGAAACTGATTTCATGCTCCCAATCCTTGTATCTCCTCCTATCTAGAAAAGCACTAAATCCCTTCATGGTGATATCAGTTCCTCATGACTAGCAGAAAACCTTCTGTAAATTAAGTGCTTGATTGCATAACTCTTCACGAAAATCTACATATTGCCTTCCCACTGCCTCTTTGGAGCAGTCTCTTAGTGCTATCTGAGGTACTATCTCCTGGGCTGCAGTCCTCAGTCAGTTCAGTCGCTCAGTTGTGTCCAACTCTTTGCGACCCCATGAATAGCAGCACGCCAGGCTTCCCTGTCCATCACCATCTCCCGGAATTCACTCAGACTCACGTCCATCGAGTTGGTGATGCCATCCAGCCATCTCATCCTCTGTCGTCCCCTTTTCCTCACTTTGCCTCAAATATAACTTAACTCACAATTCTCATGTTGTGCATTGTTTTAGTCAACACCTGCCACCGTATTTGCCCAATTCCAACCCACTTTTCATAAACCATTCACCCAATGTTTTTTAAACAGAATAATGATCATATAATTTACCAATGTGAAACCATTAAATGGCCCTCATTACACATAATGAAATACAAATTTTTTAACATGGCCCTCAAGACCTTGTGTAATACAGATCAGGCCTATATCTCAAATCACACTGTCTGACATTCTCCCAATAATTTATATATATATGCATATTAGCCTTCATTTACTTCCTTAAATGTGCCAAGATTGTTCCAGCTTCAAGTCAAGTTTTTCTCTTTAATGCAAATTTTATTCTCCATTTTTCACCTGGCCAGAAGCTAGTCATTCTACTATCCTCAGCTTAAATATATAAATTCCCCCAATGTTATAAATATATATTACCCCCAAAATATGCTTGTGAAATAAGTCCCTTCATATATTATCTTACCTCATAATACTCTGTCATTCTTTCATTTTCATTTATTATAAATAACTATATAATTACAGGTCCCTTTAGTGGCTTAATGATTTACAAGCTATCTTCTTCTAAATTATAGACCTCACTGGGACACAGTCTATTTTGGATCAATCATACTGTATTCCAAGTATCTGGCAAATTCCTGGGCACATATATTCTGTAAGCTTATAAATTAGTAAAATGTTACTAGTTAAAATGTACTTATCATCAAGTGTTGTGAGCATTTTCCAGTAACTAAATATTTATAAAGTATGAGAAAAATACCAAAAACAGGAAAAAAAAACTATAAACACTATTGTTAAGATATACGGTCCATATATTCAAGGAATTCAATGATGTATAATTTTTATACAAACATGTCAGAAAGTTAAAATACAGAAAGACTGCATATCACTCTAATGTAAAAACCAGGATAGAAAGTTGACATAATATCCTTCAACAAGTTTAAATTTACTGATTTTGTCACGAGTGATATACAGAAATACATCTGGTATTGAAGAAACTTGCAATGATTACTCAGAAAATTTACAAATACTGTCCTGGGCACGCAGGACAATATTTGAAAGGTTGGATATTTTTTGTAACTTTTCCCTAGAAACAAACTTTCTAGCAGAGCTGGAGAGATTAGCATCAGCATTATATATTAATAAATGATGGGAGGAGATGAGTGCTAAATCAGTAAACAAAAATAAAAAAAGGTTATGGCTTAGGAGGAAAAAAATCATTAGCAGGAAAGAGTGGATGCTGAGTGCACTGCTGTAAAGTGAATCCTAATTTATAGATTTAGCCAGAAGTTATTAACCTAAGGTCCATCCTTCCAGTCCTATCCCCAGAAATTATATGAAAAAAATTGTATTTACTTGCAAACATACATTTTGCCTGGAAGAAAAGAATCTGAGCTTTCATTAAATCCTCCTTTGAGGTTTGTGACCAAAAAATAGGTCAACAAAAACCATAACAGTAGAGCTCCCATGTATCCTGAGATTTAATTAAATTGCCTTTTATGAAGGATTTGGGTATTCTCATTTTATCTAGAAACCCCATTTATTACCATTTATTAATTTTTCCCTGAACTTTCATAAAAGTTTTCTTTTTTTTTCCTTCAGAAAATCATAATTCTTCCTGTCTTTGTTTTAACACCTCAACTCCCCAAGATTCTGACACTTTGATCTGGGATTAGGACAGGTTAGAATGGACTTAACCAGCATTTTTAAAGTCATACAAAAAATAAAAAGGAGATATATGGCTGTACTCATCAAATTCTCAAGTACTATCATTATGGGTACCCTTTGTACCACAACAAAGGCCAAGTTAAATGAAATAAAAAGAATTTCTACTTTGTATTTCAATGTATAGAACATATCATGGATCTTATTATAAACAGTATTTAGATGGGATATAAAAATATACATAGATTCAAAGGGATCATGAGACAAAATATGGTAAGTGATTATGAAGTGGACATGAGAGCATTTGACATAATAAAAATATATGATGTTCATCTAAAGTATGACTAGCACTCTTCTAGACATGAATATTCAATAAGCTACATATACATACATGCACACACATAAGTGACTAAGACAGTGAAGTGCTTCAAATATCAGACTCCAGGGTCAAACAGATCTAAGTTGAACCTTGTGTTTCTATGACCTCATGTCTCCAGGTAACATACTTAATCTTAGGCCCGTATTATTGCAAATATTAAATATGAAAACATAATAAATGATCAATAAAATTATCTACTATTATTAGATTTCACACACTCTTTTAAACATTGTTGTTGCTAAGTCACTTCAGTCTTGTCCGACTCTGTGTGACCCCATAGATGGCAGCCCACCAGGCTCTCCCGTCCCTGGGATCCTCCAGGCAAGAACACTGGAGTGGGTTGCCATTTCCTTCTCCAATGCATGAAAGCGAAAAGTGAAAGTGAAGTCTTTCAGTCATGTCCGACTTAGCAACCCCATGGGCTGCAGCCTACCAGGCTCCTCCATCCATGGGATTTTCCAAGCAAGAGTTCTTTACATTTATAATAATATATATTCAATACTGCTATCTTTATTTTTACATAAAAGAAATATACAGATTGGGCTTCCCTATTGGCTCAGTGGTAAAGAATCTGCCTGCCAATGGAGGAGACAAAAGTTTGATCCCTGGGATGGGAACATCCCCTGGAGGAGGAACTAGCAAACCATTTCAGTATTCTTGCCTGGGAAATCCCATGGACAGAGGATTCTGGCAGGCTATACAGTCCATGGCTTCTCAAGACTCAGATATGATTTAGCGATTAAACAACAGCAATAAATACACAGACTAATTTTTCAGACTAAGTTCTATTTTTCTTATAGTAGTAGTGTTACTCAGTTGTGTCTGACTCTTTTGACCCCATGGACTGTAGTCTGCCAGGCTCCTCTGTCCATGGGATTCTCCAGGCAAGAATACTGGAGTGGATTGCCATTCCTTTCTCCAGAGGATCTTCCTGACCCAGGGATTGAACCCCGGTCTCCTGCACTGCAAGCAGATTCTTTACCATCTGAGCAACAGGGAAGATACTAATACATACTCAAAAGCCCAGGAACTAGGTCCATCCTATAAGTCATGCTTATGGAATAATATCATGAGTGCCAGGTACAAAGAACTAGTTATTAATTAATATGGAATAATTCATTTTGGGCTTCCCAAGTGGCTCAAATGGTAAAGAATCTGCCTGCTGAGGCAGAAGATGAAGGATTCAATTCCTGGGTGGGGAATATTTTTTGGAGAAGGGCATAATAACCCACTCCAGTGTTCTTGCCTGGGAAATTCCATGGACAGAGGAGCCTGGCAGGCTGCAGTCCACGGGGTCACAAAGAGTTGGACAGGATCGAGCACATATAGCAGGCTTCCCAGATGATGCTAGTGGTAAAGAACCCACCTGCCAATGCAGGAGATATAAGAGATGTGGGTTCGATACCTGGGTCAGGAGGATTCCCTGGTAGAGAGCACGGCAATCCACTCCAGTATTCTTGCCTGGAGAACTCCATGGACACAGGAACCTGGCAGGCAACAGTCCACAGGGTTGCAAAGAGTAGGACATGACTGAGGTGACTTAGCATGCACACATGTATGAACACACACAGCACTCATTTTTTGTTTTACAACTTTTTATGAAATTATCTTTTGGTTATTAATGCTGTTTTTAGAAACAACATAACATAGACTATGGCAGAAAGCAAAGAAGAACTAAAGAGCCTCTTGATGAAAAAGAAAGAGGAGAGAGAAAAAGTTGGCTTAAAGCTCAACATTCAGAAAACTAAGATCATGGTATCCGGTCCCATCACTTCATGGCAAATAGATGGGGAAACAATGGAAACAGTGAAAGACTTTATTTTGGGGGGCTGCAAAATCACTGCAGATGGTGGCTGCAGCCATGAAATTAAAAGATGCTTGCTCCTTGGCAGAAAAGTTATGACCAACCTAGGCAGCATATTAAAAGCAGAGACATTACTTTGCCAACAAAGGTCTGTCTAGTCAAGGCTATGGTTTTTCCAGTAGTCATGTATAGATGTGAGAGTTGGACTATAAAGAAAGTTGAGTGCTGAATAACTGATGCTTTTGAACTGTGATGTTGGAGAAGACTCTTGAGAGTCCCTTGGACTGCAAGGAGATCAAATAAGTCCATCCTAAAAGAAATCAGTCCGGAATATTCATTGGAAGGACTGATGTTGATGCTGAAACTCCAATACTTTGGCCACCTCATGTGAAGAACTGACTCATTTGAAAAGACCCTGATGCTGGGAAAGATTGAGGGCAGGAGGAGAAGGGGACAAGAGAGGATGAGATGGTTGGATGGCATCACCAACCCAATGGACATGGGTTTGAGTAAACTCTGGGAGTTGGTGATGGACAGGGAGGCCTGGCGTGCTGAGGTCCATGGAGTCACAAAGAGTCAGACACAGCTGAGCGACTGAACGGAACTGAACTAATAATATAGACTCTCTTTCATCTAATTGAAAATTTAGTAAAAATTGCCAACACCTTTATTGGTTGTTTTAAAAATTACCTTACTTACCTTATTTATTGTTTAAGCAAGATAGGGACTTCCCTGATAGCTCAGTTGGTAAAGAATCCACCTGCAATGCAGGAGACCTTGGTTTGATTCCTGAGTTGGGAAAATCCCCTGGAGAAGGGATAGGCTACCCACTCCAGTATTCTTGGGCTTCTTTTGTGGCTCAGCTGGTAAAAAATCTGCCCACAATGTGGGAGACCTGGGTTTGATTCCTGGGTTGGGAAGACCCCCTGGCAAAGGGAACAACTACCCTCTCCAGTATTCTGGCCTGGAGAATTCCATGGAGTGTATAGTGTTGGACATGCAAAAAGGCAGACATGGCTGAGCGACTTTCACTTTCACTTTTCAAGCAGAAAAGAGTCAAATTAGTAGTACTGAACTGTAAGAAGTAAATCAGGATATTCTTATAGAGGGTACATTGAAAAGTCTCATTTCAGCACTACATATGTTCCTTTAGTCCTATCCAACATCACCTAATACTTACTATGGTCTCTGAGGGAACTTATAATGACTATGTGAAAAATGACTCCTTAGGGGACAGTCAAATTGAATGATTGAGGTTCAGACAAGGATGCAGGCATGACTAGTTTTAGCTGAAGTTTTCTGGCCTCAATCTTTCCTTATACCATTCTGTCTTTCTTAATTCAATCAGTTCTCCTCCTGTCCTTTATTCCTGCGTTCCTCAATCAAGTTGATTACCTGATTTTATTCAGTCTATACACTTTACTGAGTGCCTAATGTGTGACAATGATGTGACAATAACAAACTACCACTGTTATTGATAATTATAATGATGACAATAAAAAGCTCAACATAACTAATGCAGTGAACATTGACTATCCACCAGGTACATACATTAACTCATTCACTCCTCCTACAAAGTAATGTGTCATCCTTATTTTTCTTTTTCTGGGGGAGGGGTGCCATACCATGTGTCATGGGGAATCTTAGTTCGACGACCAGGGATTGAATCCATGCCCCCTTCATGGTAGCACAGGGTCTTAATCACTGGACCACCAGGGAAGTCCCTTTGTTTTTCTGATGAGGAAACTTAGCCATAAAAAATAAGGCAAGATCTCAGCCCTAGAGCACTCAAGTTGGGTGATTTATAATAAACAGATTCATAATAAAATTGGTTTGAAAATGATAAGTAAAGTAACACATTATTGAGGAGAGAACTACCAAAGAATTGAGCAATGGCAAACAGAGGCCCTGAGTATGGAGATGAGAAAGAGGAAGACGCAATTGATGCCACTAGAAAATATGCCAGGAAGTAGAGAGTGAGCTTCCCCTGTGGCTCAGTGGTAAAGCATTCACCTGCATCGCAGGAGCCACAGGAGATGTGGGTTCAATCCCTAGGTCAGGAATATCCCCTGGAGGAAGGCATGGCAACCCACTCCAGTATTCTTGCCTGGAGAGTCCCATGGACAGAGGAGGCTGGAGGTTATGGTCCATGGGATCGCAGAGTTGGACGTGACTGAAGCGACTTAGCACAGCACAAAAAGTAGCCAGCAAGACACAAGGTTGGAGAAGCAGCCACAAATGCAACCACACGGAAGCCACGAGTGTCCTATCAAAGGGTTTAGACTTCATCTCTGTACTTAATGAGCTCATTGTTAAAGATTAACAGGGGCTCTTACTTATAAAAGTGGTATTTTAAGATTATAAATATTTAATCACCTCTCTTATACTGTGTGGAATTAGAAAATTTGATGGAGCAAGTATTGGAGGAAAGGATAATGGTTAGATTTTTTTGTCATCCAAGTAGATACAAGAAAGTTCTAAGATAAGACATGGTATCAGAGGTGAGGAAGATGAACAAATTGATACATACAACCCAGTGACTGATTCTACCTGACGATGTAGTCTCTTTCCTCTTGACCTATGCTTACTCCTTAACACCAAAGCCCACCTCCTGTCACATGTCAAGATAAATGTGACCCTAATATTAGGATGTTTTATAGGTATATGTTTGTGCCTGAATAAGCAGACCTATTTAGAAATATAAATTTCATCCAGCTGAATAAAAAAAAAACATAAAAATGTTGCCTTTCTATAAACAAACAGTAAACATAAAAATCATAAATGTCTTAAACTGTGTAAGGCTGATCTTATACATAGAATATAATGCAAAGTCAAATATTTACAAATAAAGCTGAATGAAATTTAAATAAAAAAACTAAAGCTATATTTTTTCTGATACTAATGTGGAGCATAATCCAAAATTTTGGAAATAAATAATCTCTAGATTTTTCAGGAGGTGGAGGTAAAAATGAAACTGAATCACTTAATTATTATGACTTGGGAGAGTTAATGATAAATAGAGACACTCATCTGATTTAATTATTTAATACTGACAAAAGAAAATATGATGAAAGGAGGAACTCCCAGAAACAGAGGAGCATCATGGGGAAAAACATTGTGTGAGTCAGAAATGACAGCTGTTAACAAATAATAGACATTTTGGAAAAAAGAACTACAGTTATAATAAAATACAAATCACACATGTAATTCTAAATTTTCTAGTTGCCAAATCAAAGAAAAAAACAGATGAACTGATTTTAATTATATACCTTATGCAACTCAATATGTCCAAATTATTAACATTTTAATGTGTAATTACAGTTCAATTACTGTTACCTTTGCAAAGGATATCAATTCAATACTGTGCAGTAAAAAGGTTACATAAATCCAGTATCAAATGATAGCATATGGGATAAATCTAAAGCAGAGCATCATGTGCTTGTAAAACTGATTGACATCATAAAAGGCAATCCAGCTTAGACTATTCTTAAGAAACCTAAAAGAGTTTTCTCATTTAATATTATTAAGTTAATAACCTAGAAGCAAATACTCTCAGTTTTGTTGTTTCATTTCTAGAACAAAGTAAAAGGTTTTCCAGTTTTGCAGTGTTTATTATGATATGTGACATCTGAACTAAGGAAATAGTTCTTCTGATTAATCCCTCTTATCAAACGGTGCTGTGTGCTGTGCTCAGTCGCTTCAGTTGTGTCCGACTCTTTGCAGCCTATAGACTGTAGCCCACCAGCCTCCTCTTTCCGTGGGATTCTCTCGGCTATACTCTGGAGTGGTTTGCCTTGCCCTCCTCCAGGGGATCTTCTCAACCCAGGAACTGAACCCGTATCTCCAGTGTCTCCCGCACTGTAGATGGGTTCTTTACCCACTGAGCCACCTGGGAGTACCATCAACTAACACAAAGTTTGATAAATAGTGTTAAGCCCTTAGCACAAAAAGAGCTTGGCACAAAGGGCTGTGTCAGGGCAAAATTCAGATGATTTTAAAAAGAATTCTGTCCACATGATGCTTTTGGGTTAGTGGGAAGCTATCTTCCTTCCAATCATCCATCCATCCATCAATCCATCCATCTATCCATCCCTCACTCAATTTCCACATTTGGAATATATGCTGATCACTATGTTACTTTCCAGAACTAGAACAGCACATAAAGAGTTAATTACCATATGGCACAATAAATGTTAAGATAGAGACTTGTACAATTACTAACTGCCCATGAAGAGGGGAGAACTGACATGAGGTGAACCTTCATAGAAATAATATACTCACATGGGCAAAATCATGGGTAGAAAAATACTATGGAATATCTGAGACTATACATAGTTTTACGAGATTGGATAGTAGAGTTCACAAGGAGGAGGTAGTTAAAAATGAAGGTAGAAATATATAAAATGCTTTTAGATCCTGATCAGGACTTTCGACTTTATCCTATGGATTTAGGATATTAGGATTTAGGATATTTCAGTATTAAATAGTTAAATCAGATGAGTGCTGCTGCTGCTAAGTTGCTTCAGTTGTGTCCGACTCTGTGTGACCCCTGGGGGGCAGCCCACCAGGCTCCCCCGTCCCTGGGATTCACTAGGCAAGAATACTGGAGTGGGTTGCTATTTCCTTCTCCAATGCATGAAAGTGAAAAGTCAAAGTTAAGTCACTCAGTCGTGTCCAACTCTTAGCGACCCCATGGACTGCATGCAGCCTACCAGGCTCCTCCGTCCATAAGATTTTCCAGGCAAGAGTACTGGAGTGGGGTGCCATTGCCTTCTCTGATCCTATGGATTTGGGGAACTGTAAAAGTTTATCATCTTACTGGTTTAGAAATTTAACTTGGCAATTTCGTGTAAGATGAATTGCAGAGTAATCAAAATGGGCCTTTGACTATGTACGTGCATGTGTGCTAAGTTGCTTTAGTCATGTCTGACTCTTTGCAAGCCCATGGACTTTAGCCCGCTGGGCTCCTCTGTCCATGGGATTCTCCAGGCAAGAATACTGGAGTGGGTTGCCGTTCCCTTCTCCACTTTGACTATGTGGATCACAACCAATTGTGGAAAACTCTTAAAGATATGGGACTACCAGACCACCTTACCTGCCTCCTGAGAAACCTGTATGCATGCCAAGAAGCAACAGTTAGAACTGGACATGGAACAATAAATGGTTCAGAACTGGGAAAGAAGTACATCAAGGCTATATATTGTCACCCTGCTTATTTAACTTACATGCAGAGTGCATAATGAGAAATGCCAAGCTACATTAAGCACAATGGAATCAAGATTGCCAGGAGAAGCATCAGTAACATCAGATATGCAGATGATACCATGGCAGAAAGCAAAGAAGAACTAAAGAGCCTCGTGATGAGAATGAAAGAGGAGACTGAAAAAGCTTGCTTAAAACTCAACATTCAAAAAATGAAGATCATGGCAGGTGGTTCCACTACTCCATGGCAAATAGATGGGGAAACAATGGAAACAGTGACAGATTTTTTTCTTGGGCTCCAAAATCACTGTGGACAGTGACTGCTGCCATGAAATTAAGACGCTTGCTCCTTGGAAGACAAGCTATGACCAACCTAGATAGCGTATTAAAAAGCAGAGACATTACTTTGCCAACAAGTTCTGTCTAGGCAAAGCTATGGCTTTTCCAGTAGTCATTTGTGAGAGTTGGACCATAAAGAAGGCTGAGTGCTGAAGAATTGATGCTTTTGAATTGTGTTGCTGGAGAAGACTCTTGAGAGTCCCTTGTAATGCAAGGAGATCAAACCAGTCAATCCTAAATGAAATTAATCCTGAATATTCATTGGAAGGACTGATACTGAAGCCCCAATACTTTAGCCACCAGATGTGAAAAACCAACTCATTGGAAAAGACCAAGATGCTGGGAAAGATTGAATGCAGGAGGAGAAGCGGGCAACAGAGGATAAGATGATTAGATGGCATCACTGACTCAGTGGACATTAGTTTGAGCAAACTCCAGGAGATGTTGAAGGACAGGGAAGCCAGATGTGCTGCAGTTCACGGGGTCCAAAGACTTGGCCGTGGCTGAGCAACTGAACAACAACAACAAAACTGGGGAAAGGAGAATTGTAGAATATTAATAACTGGATGCTTAAAAAAGAAAATATACCAAAGTCCTCTTATAATTCAGGAGATTATAGAATGGGGAAAAAAGTCTAGGATTAAAGTTATCATTCATTGAAATGTATTTATTCATGTATTCAAAAAATATTTATTATGTATTTACAACATATATAACACTTTTCCAGGGTGAGAGATATGGTAATAATGGGACAGACAAAGTCTTACATTTCCCTGGGAAAGAATTTTGATTAAATATACAATAAAAAAATAAGTTCCATGAATCAATTAGATGGGATAAAGTATTGAGACAGAATGTATTAGTTAGGCTGATTAGTGAAGCTATCTGACTGTGGCGGTTGCTCTGTGAACTTAGACTTGATTAACAAGGAGTCAGTCAGGAGTTAAGTACCTCAGAGGATAAAAGGTCAGTGGTCCAGAGGGTATGAACTTCAGTGTCCAAGAACAGTATTGTGACCTGTATGCCTGATCTTAGTGAGCTTGTGGGAATGTGGTACATATGGTAAAAGAGGTGGGCAGAAGTCATACTGTTGATTACCTACTAGGTAATGATTTTTTGTTTCAATTAATGCAATTAGAATCTACTGGGAAATTGTTACTGAGTAGTGCCATTAGTATACATATTTTTTATGAAGTCCCTCTTGCTACTCTGTGGATAGAGGGATGGAGATAATGCATCAATGTCAATAGCAGTGAAAGTTGACTGCCTAGGAGTCAGAGACAAGAGGATTGACTCAGGATGAATTTCAGAGTCGGATGAATAAGGGTTTCAGAGAGTTGAAAATGAGGGTGGGCTAGAACTGAAAGGGAAATCTCCAGAACAACTCCTGGAGTTTTTCCCAAAGCACTGGGTTGAAGGTGTTGTCACTCACTTACATAGGGAAGACTGGAGGAAAAAAAATGAAGTGGGTCCTCTAGGATTTAGGAATTAGGGTGAGCCTCAGGTTTCTAGTGTAAATGAGTTTGAAAGAAATTACATGACTTGGAGGTGGTTCTGAAGCAAAAGAAAACTGATATTAAAAATATAGAAATGTGACATGAGACATATCACAGAAAAGACAGTTCAGTTACAACTGGGGATGCCAATCCTGATAGTTTGATAAACAAGTTGTTATCAAACTATAGGTGTTGCTATAGTTTGATAGCAAGCTCGATAAATTAAGAACTTCCTATGGCAGAATATTAATAAGGTATTAATCATCCAGATGTTAACAGGAAAATAGAATTGGAAGTGAACAAGGAGGAATACAAACATTCACATTTACTCCTCCATCAACTTCTGCCAGGGCTGCTCAAGGCAAAAATGGCTGACTGGTTCTGAGTACTCATGAAGAATTTCATTATAAAGTATCTCCTCACCCCTAACTGGGATGCAGTAAGTTTTTTAAGTTCTGAGATATTTTTGTTTGGGAGCTAATCACAGCCCCTGAAAACAAAAGCACAGACTAGAAAATGTAAGAAAGGAATATTTCACCCACTAGTATACAAAACCTAAATCAATGGTTTCCAGGCTGCCAACCTGAATATGAAATTTAGGTGATTCAAACACCTTGCTTTATTTTTCTTCCCCAGATCTACTACAGCAAAATATTCAATGTTAGGCTCAAGGTTCTGAATTAAAAAAAAAAAAAAATTCTGTGGATAAACCTGATGCCTGGTGAGGCTGAAATCACTCACAGTGGTCAACTGGGATTATTAATATATATTCTGAAGTATTAAAGAATATGGTTTTAGCCTATTTGGAATATCAAGAGTCTAGACTCTAAACAGAAAGAAACTCTTTATTTATAATGTCATGGTGGGGAAAGATGGATACAAATATGAGATTAGTAAATATTTCAGTGATGGAGGCTTGGACCTTGTTATTGGATATCAGAAAGCCAATAAAACTCCTAAATTCTCTCAGGTGAATAATCTATTACTTTATCATATGGTTTTAAGTTACTCTGGGTTTCCTAGACCCTGGTTAAAGAGAGATGATCCTGTTAGCCCTCATCCTAGTCTGTGAAGAGTTCACCTGTAGTATCTGTATTTAAAAATCGCTGCTTCCATTCACTATGTTAATCCAAAAACAGACTTGTACTTTCAAGGACATTCAGAGATGTCATGTTCCCTGGAAATAAAGATCTTTAATCAGGCAACATGCAATACTCACTATATACAGGTAAAATACATGCATGTTTCAAAGTCTAGTTCAAATATTACCTTACTAGGGTTTCTTTGACTACCCTAATTGAGCCTCTTCCACTGAAAGAGTCAAGTTTTCATTTTTTCCACTATAGATACTCCATTAAAACTTTATACATTTCTGCTTTTTTTTTTCTGTCATGTAGTTATCAATCTGTCTTCCCTGCTAGACACAAAACAGCTTTTCTTGCAGCCAGATGTATAGTAGGTGTTTCATAAAAGCATTCTAGATTGAATTAAATCTCAGGGAAAGAAGTCAGCAGTATAAATGCTGGAAGGTTATTTTCCTCAATGCAGCTTAGTTGTGAAAATATGATTGTCAAGAGATAAACTGCAAACAGCAATAATAAAGTTAGATGAATCCTTCAGAGTCTTGGAGATGTTAAGGGCAAATCACGGACAACACCAGTATCCATCTTTATGAGTTAATCCAACTGAACAACAACTCAGGTAAAGGGAAAACACTGCCAGACAAATCAATCTTTTTGCATATATCTGCTCAACTAGAAGCCAGTTCTGTAAGTGAAAAGCAAAGAATTCTCAAGTACACATGCTTATGGCAAAAAGCCATGTAGTATTGACTCTTACTGTTATCAGAACAGAAACAAAGATAAAAGAAATCTATAAAAGGAGCAGGTAATGAAGGATGCTTAAAAAAATGTGATCTAAAGAGCAACATTTTATGACTTATGGTTTTGATTATCTCTATGTTTAAGTGGAAAAATTATCTAAGCTCATTTGGGACAGTTATTTGAGGGGATCAATCCCATGTCACTCCAAATGAAGTCAGAGGCTGATGATATACATGTATGCTATCATCGGGAATGTCTTCTCATCATGATGGCTAATAGGTATGAGAGTTTTCAATGCCATGCTTCACAAAGCAGGTAACAGATGCATTGGTCTTAGAACTTCCTTCCTAAATTGAATTTCTGTCATGGAAGCAATATTAACAAAGCAGACAAAGCTTATATGACATGCCAGGGTTTCAAAGTGCACTAGAGAGAATTATTCTCCCACACTGCCATCAATATACATTTATGCAAGACTTTCTATTGTCTTTATTAATTACTGTTATTATAATTTCATCACTGAACAGTCAATCAGCTTAAATTATTAATACCTATGACAACTCCTCATAAGCTGACCATGTTTCCTTCAGTTAGGCAGCTGAACTTGATAATAGCTCTCAAGAACTAATACAACACATATTATTTACACATATACCACGCAATATGGCCTGGGTTTGATTCCTGGTCAGGGAACTATATGTCACATATCACTAAGAATTTGCAGGCTGCAACCAAATATCCTGCATGTTGCAACTATAATCCAGCATAGCGGGGAAAAAAAAAAATTTTTTTAAAGAAGTAAAGGAGGTAAGAAAAAATCTTTTTCATGCATAAGTTTAATAATATCTAGAGAAATGACTTCAGTATGCAAGGTCATATTAATTCGATGCTCACTGATAGCATACTGATTTCTAAAAGAAAAGTTTTAAGGATAATGATTTATAGAAATTTTAATGCCTAAATATTTAAGTTTTTTGGAGTTGATCCCTCTACCACCTTTGGCCAAAATTGTCTTGCTAGTAGGAAAAATTTTACATATATCGAAGATACGATTTCTGAGGAGTCTATGTGGAATACAGCAATTCTGCGCTTCTCTAGGATTCTTGCTCTTCAATTACAAGACTAAGGACATAATGCATATCTGAATAATGTTTTATGCTTTCAGTCCAAGTCTTGATTATGACAAATCTTAGAAAATTCAAGACAGAGCTCAGATGAAAGATTTCTTACCTAGGGTCAAAATATCTTGTTTGGAATCCAAAAGAGACACATTCCAAAATGTGATTTAAAAAAAAAAAAATTGCAGTCTCCAAATTCAAACAATATTACAATCTCGGTTTTATGTTCCTTATCAAATTTTATGGCAAAATTATAAGGCTGATTATTTTATTATTTTTACACTAATAAATAAATAAGCAAAACTTACTTCACTCAGACATACCTTGTTTAACTTCTACTGTTAAACAATTGTAAAACTATCTAACTACTTTGTCTTAAATTACATAAAACTTAAAAATCAAATTAAGTAAACCGTTGTGATATTAGAAAAAGTGTTAAGAAAAATGACTAAATCTGAAGCTTCCTGAAGTTTAACATACACATTCTGTGCCTGTGTTTGATTATGAAGGAAGCATGCTGCTGCTGCTGCTAAGTCGCTTCAGTCGTGTCTGACTGTGTGTGACCCCAGAGACGAAGCCCACCAGGATCCCCCATCCCTGGGATTCTCCAGGCAAGAGTACTGGAGTGGGGTGCCATTGCCTTCTCCATCCCTAAATGCTAGGTGGAATCTATTTCAAATATACTAAACCTAAAAACATTTTTTATAATGTATTTTATCCTACTTCTTAGAGTGAAAACACTCCCCCTTTTCCCTTATATTCCATACAATAATCCTATAATAGGTACATTGTTCCATTAATAAAAATATTAAAATTTAGATAAACACATATTTAAGAGAGTCATAAGTGGCAGAACAAAGTCACTGTTCTAAACTTAACAAAATGATTTTATTAATAAAATTAATATATGAAAATGGTTAAAGAAATTATAGAGGAACTTATAATTAAAAGTTGCAATTTCCTGATTAGACTTCCAACTCTATGTCAACCTCCTCAGATGTGTACACTTGGAGGCCCTTTCTATTGTTATCACTCCATAACTGTAAACAATAAACTATTATTTTTTAAAATGAATATATATGCTCAATTTTATTGGATTATTTAACATTAACTATTGAAATTCAGCTATAATAGGTTAATATTTGGTTCATTTATATCATGCTCCTCTTAACAATACAGTTTTAATTACTCTTAGTGGTACTTGTATATTTATAAATACCATATCTAAATTTCTATTTCTTGCTCTATCAACCAAAAAGGGTATATGTTGATTTTTCAGTTTTTAAGATGAGCATATTAACTCCTCAACCCTTGAACTCTACCCCACTCTGTCTTCCCATTGCTGTCATTTTTACTGTTTATTTTGTTGAGGTTAATAACATTTTTATTCTTTTCTGTAATCCCAATGAGAAAGGCTCCATGACCAGAAGTATCCCTTAAACCTGTAAATCTCATTCCATAAAAGAGGAGGAAGTTAAAATCACTTTCAGGTACCTTCTCCATCCCAATTTCCTGTTCCAAGATGGTAGTTAAATGATTGTGAGAAAACACCTTGTTATACTTATAACACATTGAAAATCAAAAACAAAACAAAACAAAACAAAAAAACTGGAGGATGTTGAGGGAATTTATCTTGAAGAAGATGTTAGAAATTTGGGGAAAAGACAGTTAGGAAAGATATCTTTAAATTGCTAAAAGGCTTTCATGTGTAAATAGAATTTCTATTGGGCAACAAGGGAATGGGATAGCAATGTAATAATTCATGTTTTGATGTAGAAAGCAGGAGAAAAACAGAAGTAATCAAAATTAGAACTCATGGGACTTAAACATAGCATGATGACCCCCTTGCAATTACATTGCCAAAGGTATTCAATATAAAGCTCGTGAAATGATAGTTTTAAGAGAATTTAATTATTTTAAATCAGAAGTCAAAAACCATCAAAAAACAATAACCTTATTTTTAGGAAGTCCACATTTAAAATGAGAATATGACTATTCAAACATGGTTTTATTTGTAATTATCACAAAGCTGATATTAAAAGTAAAATTACCAAAAATGACCAGCAGCAGTTTCCTCTGAGTTTCATCACTGTTTTCATATACACACTGATCATTATGCTGATTTAATCAAAGCCCTTAAACTAAACAGGAATTGAGTTATATTATACATTTAGAGGAAAACAACAGAATGGGAAAGACTAGAGATCTCTTCGAAAAATTAGAGACACCAAGGGAACACTTCATGCAAAGATGGGCTTGATAAAGGACAGAAATGGTATGGACCTAACAGAAGCAGAAGATATTAAGAAGAGGTGGCAAGAATACACAGAAGACCTGTACAAAAAAGATCTTCATGACCAAGATAATCACGATGGTGTGGTCACTCACCTAGAGCCAGACATCCTGGAATGTGAAGTCAAGTGGGCCTTAGAAAGCATCACTATGAACAAAGCTAGTGGAGGTGATGGAATTCCAGTTGAGCTATTTCAAATCCTGAAAGATGATGCTGTGAAAGTGCTGTACTCAATATGCCAGCAAATTTGGAAAACTCAGCAGTGTCCACAGGACTGGAAAAGGTCAGTTTTCATTTCAATCCCAAAGAAAGGCAATGCCAAAGAATGCTCAAACTACCACACAATTGCACTCATCTCACACGCTAGTAAAGTAATGCTCAAAATTCTCCAAGCCAGGCTTCAGCAATATGTGAAACGTGAACTTCCAGATGTTCAAGCTGGTTTTAGAAAAGACAGAGGAACCAGAGGTCAAATTGCCAACATCTGCTGGATCATCGAAAAAGCAAGAGAATTCCAGAAAAACATCTATTTCTGCTGTATTGACTAGGCCAAAGCCTTTGACTGTGTGGATCACAATAAACTGTGGAAAATTCTGAAAGAGATGGGCATACCAGACCACCTGACCTGCCTCTTGAGAAACCTGTATGCAGGTCAGGAAGCAACAGTTAGAACTGGACATGGAACAACAGACTGGTTCCAAATAGGAAAAGGTATATGTCAAGGCCGTATATTGTCACCCAGCTTATTTAACTTCTATGCAGAGAACATCATGAGAAACGCTGGGCTGGAAGAAGCACAAGCTGGAATCAAGATTGCCAGGAGAAATATCAATAACCTCAGATATGCAGATGACACCACCCTTACGGCAGAAAGTGAAGAGGAACTAAAAAGCCTCTTGATGAAAGTGAAAGAAAAGAGTGAAAAAGTTGACTTAAAGCTCCTCTTTCAGAAAACTAAGATCATGGCATCCGGTCCCATCACTTCATGGGAAATAGATGGGTAATCAGTGGAGACAGTGTCAGACTTTATCTTTTTGGGCTCCAAAATCACTGCAGATGGTGACTGCAGCCACGAAATTAAAAAAAAAAAAGTTATGACCAACCTAGATAGCATATTGAAAAGCAGAGACTTTACTTAGCCAACAAAGGTCCATTTAGTCAAGGCTATGGTTTTTCCAGTGGTCATGTATGGATGCGAGAGTTGGACTGTGAAGAAAGCTGAGCGCCAAAGAACTGATGCTTTTGAACTGTGGTGTTGGAGAAGACTCTTGAGAGTCCCTTGGACTGCAAGGAGATCCAACCAGTCCATTCTGAAGGAGATCAGCCCTGGGTGTTCTTTGGAAGGAATGATGCCAAAGCTGAAACTCCAGTACTTTGGCCACGTCATGCGAAGAGTTGACTCATTGGAAGAGACTCTGATGCTGGGATGGATTGGGGGCAGGAGGAAAAGGGGACGACAGCAGATGAGATGGCTGGATGGCATCACCGACTTGACGGATGTGAGTTTGAGTGAACTCCGGGAGATGGTGATGGACAGGGAGGCCTGGCGTGCTGGGATTCATGGGGTCACAGAGTTGGATATGACTGAGTGACTGAACTGAACTGACTCATACATTTCTGTCTTGATGTTACCTCTGACTCTATGATAGGATAAGAAATTCACTGCCCTTTGTCTTTTGTTAGACTAACACTAAAGGGAAAGGGAAGTCGCTCAGTTGTGTCCGACTCTTTGCGACCCCATGGACTGCAGCCTACCAGGCTCCTCCGTCATGGGATTTTCCAGGCAAGAGTACTGGAATGGGTTGCCATTTCCTTCTCCAGGGGATCTTCATGAGCCTAGAGACTGAACCCAGGTCTCCAGCATTGTAGGCATACGCTTTACCATCTGAGCCACCAACACTAGTAGATTGAAAAAATAAATAAATAAAAACAAAAGAACTACTGTAAAGACTATAATTCAAGAATGAACTCTTCTTAATTGAATTATTATTAGGACTTTTTATGTTGTAACCCAAATC
Source organism: Bos mutus (assembly GCF_027580195.1). NCBI lineage: Eukaryota > Metazoa > Chordata > Mammalia > Artiodactyla > Bovidae > Bos > Bos mutus. Next base: position 93,918,865 of record NC_091618.1, on the reverse strand, counting down.
CCAGACAACACACCTGTAAGAATGAGCGGTTCAGAATTCTCTGACTTCCCATATGTTTGATCTGAAATCTTGCAGTGCCTTTAGAGATATTTTTTTTGTTTTCCATGAATATCATATTCTTTCTAAGAATGACTTTACTCTTTCTATAGCAAATAGCTGCAAAAGTCCCAGGTTTTAAAATCTTATATCCTAATATCCAAAAGAAAAGAATCCATATTTCCCCATAGCTGTCAGAGGAAAGAGTAAGCTTTGTACTTACTGCACATGAAGTCGCCTCAGTCATGTTCAGCACTGTGCAACCGCATGGACTGGAGCCTGCCAGGCTCCTCTGTCCATGGGATTCTCCAGGCAAGAATACTGGAGTGGGTTGCCATGCCCTCCTCCAAGGGATCTTAACCCAAGAATGGAATCCACATCTAATACACTGGCAAGTGGCTTCTTTACCACTAGCGCCACCTGGGTGGACACCAGCAGATATTTGTGACGTCCTATTGGTTCAAATTGACTCATTCACAGGCCCAGGTCTGATAAAATGAACGTGAGTAGGAGAACAGACTTTACAAATTCAGCTCCTAGACTGATTGGGTCAGTATTACCTAAAACACAGATCTGTGAATAGAAGTAGGACAGTCCTTCAGAGTGAAATAGGGGTTCTATTACCATGAAGTGGATGGGCAGCAAGAAGAATGCTTGCCAGAAGCAAAATCATTTCCCTGTAAGAGCTCAGTTGTGCAGGGTTTGTTTGCACATATAATTATCCACTAGACTAAAAGTTGAAAAGAATAATTCATTTAAGTCCAATAGCTGTGGCTTTTTCAAAATTTGAAGAAGTTCATGTTTAATTATGGGTAAGCAGCAGCTATGTACTATATTCCCCATCTGTTGGAATGCCTTGAGCGCTAAACAAAGAAACATATATAAAACATGCTTTGTCAGACCAAAGTGCTGAAAATCTGAGAAGTGTTAAGGGCAGAGAATATTAGAAAGATATGATCAAAGTTGAATTTAAGGTGAAGTATTTTATCTGAACAAATTGAAGTGAGAAGCAGCCTTAAAACTTTTGAGAATTATGGTGTCTTAGGAATTCTCTGTTTCACCTGGCTCAGTACATTTATTGATATAGATTATTTAATCATGTCTAGAGGAAAGAACCCTGAAGGGAAAATGGCTGTCTTTTTCCCACGGTAAGCTTTTGGAAGAAAATGGAACACAGTTCTCAGTAATATTTTAACTTGAAATGCTAAGCACGACAATCTCAGCTTAAGGAGGTTTCAGTTCAGTTCATTCGCTCAGTCGTGTCCAACTCTTTGCGACCCCATAAACCACAGCACGCCAGGCCTCCCTGTCCATCACCAACTTCCGGAGTCCAACCCAAACCCATATCCATCGAGTCAATGATGCCATCCAACCATCTCATCCTCTGTCGTCCCCTTCTTTTCCTGCCCTCCATCTTTCCCAGCATCAGGGTCTTTTCAAATGAGTCATCTCTTCGCATCAGGTGGCCAAAGTATTGGAGATTCAGCTTCAGCATCAGTCCTTCCAATGAACACCGAGGACTGATCTCCATTAGGATGGACTAGTTGGATCTCCTTGCAGTCCAAAGGACTCTCAAGAGTCTTCTCCAACACCACAGTTCAAAAGCATCAATTCTTCGACACTCAGCTTTTTTATAGTCCGACTCTGACACCCATACATGACCACTGGAAAAACCATAGCCTTGACTAGATGGATCTTTGTTGGCAAAGTAGTGTCTCTGCTTTTTAATATGCTGTCTAGGTTGGTCATAACTTTCCTTCCAAGGAGTAGATGTCTTTTAATTTCATGGCTGCAATCACCATCTGCAGTGATTTTGGAGCCCAGAAAATGTCAGCCACTGTTTCCCCATCTATCTGCCATGAAGTGATGGGACCAGATGTCATGATCTTAGTTTTCTGAATGTTGAGCTTTAAACCAACTTTGTCACTCTCCTCTTTTACTTTCATCAAGAGGCTCTTTAGTTTTTCTTCACTTTCGCCATACGGGAGGTGTCATCTGCATATCTGAGGTTATTGATATTTCTCCCAGCAGTCTTGATTCCAGCTTGTGCTTCTTCCAGCCCAGCATTTCTCATGATGTACTCTGAATAAAGTTAAATAAGCAGGGTGACAATATACAGCCTTGACGTACTCCCTTTCCTATTTGGAACCAGTCTGTTGTTCCATGTCCAGTTCTAACTGTTGCTTCCTTTTTTTTTTTTTTAATTTAATTTTATTTTTAAACTTTACAATATTGTATTGGTTTTGCAAAATATCGAAATGAATCCACCACAGGTATACATGTGTTCCCCATCCTGAACCCTCCTCCCTCTTCCCTCCCCATATCATCCCTCTGGGTCGTCCCAGTGCACCAGCCCCAAGCATCCAGGATGATTTGGGAGAATGGCATTGAAATACATAAAATATCATATATGGAACGAGTCGCCAGTCCAGGTTCGATGCACGATAACTGTTGCGTCCTGACCTGCATACAGGTTTCTCAAGAGGCAGGTCAGGTGGTCTGGTATGCCCATGTCTTTCAAAATTTTCCAAAGTTTATTGTGATCCACACAGTCAAAGGCTTGGTAGTATCTAAATCTAGGAGCTGAAGACATAAGTCAGAAGAGAGAAAGAAATTTTTAGGTAAGAATATTTTTATTTCTTGAAACAGTTGTTTATATAAAAGGATGTATTTATTTCAAAGAATCTTGCTGAAGAGGTGAAGTTGAGGGAGCAATAGCACACAGCAGTGGTTATAAATGTGTCTCTCGGGTTGACTCTTTAAGGTTAAAATGTTTAATATCCTGGCTGTATCACTTATAAATTGTGTGCCTTTGGGTAAGCTGCTTATCTCTTTGATCACAGGTCCCTTATAGGTAAAAGGGTGATATTAGCAGTTCCCAGTTCATTGCACTGTTGTGATAAAATCATACAAAGCCCACAGGACAATGTTTGACTCCCAATAGTGTTTGAGAGATATATCAATAACCTCACATATGCAGATGACACCACCCTTATGACACAAAGCAAAGAGAAACTAAAGAGTCTCTTGATGAGAATGAAAGAGGAGACTGAAGAAGCTGGCTTAAAATTCAACATTCAAAAAACGAATATCATGGCATCTGGTCCCATCACTTCATGGTAAATAGATGGGGAAACAGTGGAAACATGGACAGACTTTATTTTCTTGGGCTCCAAAATCACTGCAGATGGTGACTGCAGCCATGAAATTAAAAGATGCTTGCTCCTTGAAAGAAACGCTATGAAAGACATAGACAGCATATTAAAAACCAGAGACATTACTTAGCCAACAAAGGTCCATATTGTCAAAGCTACGGTTTTTCCAGTGGTCATGTATAGATGTGAGAGTTGGACCATAAAGAAGGCTGAGCTCCGGAAAATTCATGCTTTTGAACTGTGGTGTTGGAGAAGACTCTTTTTTTTTTTTTCTTCTTCTTCTAATTTTATTTTATTTTTAAACTTTACATAATTGTATTAGTTTTGCCAAAATCAAAAAGAAACCACCACAGGTATACATGTGTTCCCATCCTGAACCCTCCTCCCTCCTCCCTCCCCATACCATCCCTCTGGGTCGTCCCAGTGCACTAGCCCCAAGCATCCAGTATCGTGCATCGAACCTGGACTGGCAACTCATTTCTTACATGATATTTTACATGTTTCAATGCCATTCTCCCAAATCTTCCAATCCTCTCCCTCTCCCACAGAGTCCATAAGACTGTTCTATACATCAGTGTCTCTTTTGCTGTCTTGTACACAGGGTTATTGTTACCATCTTTCTAAATTCCATATATATGCGTTAGTATACTGTATTTATGTTTTTCTTTCTGGCTTACTTCACTCTGTATAATAGGCTCCAGTTTCATCCACCTCATTAGAACTGATTCAAATGTATTCTTTTTAATGGCTGAGTAATACTTCATTGTGTATATGTACCACTGCTTTCTTATCCATTCATCTGCTGATGGACATCTAGGTTGCTTCCATGTCCTGGCTATTATAAACAGTGCTGCAATGAACATTGGGGTACACGTGTCTCTTTCCCTTCTGGTTTCCTCAGTGTGTATGCCCAGCAGTGGGATTGCTAGATCATAAGGCAGTTCTATTTCCAGTTTTTTAAGGAATCTCCACACTGTTCTCCATAGTGGCTGTACTAGTTTGCATTCCCACCAACAGTGTAAGAGGGTTCCCTTTTCTCCACACCCTCTCCAGCATTTATTGCTTGTAGACTTTTGGATCGCAGCCATTCTGACTGGTGTGAAATGGTACCTCATAGTGGTTTTGATTTGCATTTCTCTGATAATGAGTGATGTTGAGCATCTTTTCATGTGTTTGTTAGCCATCTGTATGTCTTCTTTGGAGAAATGTCTATTTAGTTCTTTGACCCATTTTTTGATTGGGTCGTTTATTTTTCTGGAGTTGAGCTGTAGGAGTTGCTTGTATATTTTTGAGATTAGTTGTTTGTCGGATGCTTCATTTGCTATTATTTTCTCCCATTCTGAAGGCTGTCTTTTCACCTTGCTAATAGTTTCCTTTGATGTGCAGAAGCTTTTAAGGTTAATTAGGTCCCATTTGTTTATTTTTGCTTTTATTTCCAATATTCTGGGAGGTGGGTCATAGAGAATCCTGCTGTGATGTATGTCGGAGAGTGTTTTGCCTATGTTCTCCTCCAGGAGTTTTATAGTTTCTGGTCTTACGTTTAGATCTTTAATCCATTTTGAGTTTATTTTTGTGTATGGTGTTAGAAAGTGGTCTAGTTTCATTCTTTTACAAGTGGTTGACCAGATTTAGAGAAGAGCTAACACCTATCCTGCTCAAACTCTTCCAGAAAATTGCAGAGGAAGGTAAACTTCCAAACTCATTCTATGAGGCCACCATCACCCTAATACCAAAACCTGACAAAGATGCCACAAAAAAAGAAAACTACAGGCCAATATCACTGATGAACATAGATGCAAAAATCCTTAACAAAATTCTAGCAATCAGAATCCAACAACACATTAAAAAGATCATACACAATGATTAAGTGGGCTTTATCCCAGGGATGCAAGGATTCTTCAATATCCGCAAATCAATCAATGTAATACACCACATTAACAAATTGAAAAATAAAAACCATATGATTATCTCAATAGATGCAGAGAAAGCCTTTGACAAAATTCAACATCCATTTATGATAAAAACTCTCCAGAAAGCAGGAATAGAAGGAACATACCTCAACATAATAAAAGCTATATATGACAAACCCACAGCAAACATTATCCTCAATGGTGAAAAATTGAAAGCATTTCCTCTAAAGTCAGGAACAAGACAAGGGTGCCCACTTTCACCATTACTATTCAACATAGTTTTGGAAGTTTTGGCCACAGCAGTCAGAGCAGAAAAGAAATAAAAGGAATCCAAATTGGAAAAGAAGAAGTAAAACTCTCACTATTTGCAGATGACATGATCCTCTACATAGAAAACCCTAAAGACTCCACTAGAAAATTACTAGAACTAATCAATGACTATAGTAAAGTTGCAGGATATAAAATCAACACACAGAAATCCCTTGCATTCCTATACACTAATAATGAGAAAACTGAAAGAGAAATTAAGGAAACAATTCCATTCACCATTGCAACGGAAAGAATAAAATACTTAGGTATAAATCTACCTAAAGAAACTAAAGACCTATATATAGAAAACTATAAAACACTGGTGAAAGAAATCAAAGAGGACACTAATAGATGGAGAAATATACCATGTTCATGGATTGGAAGAATCAATATAGTGAAAATGAGTATACTACCCAAAGCAATTTATAGATTCAACGCAATCCCTATCAAGCTACCAACAGTATTCTTCACAGAGCTAGAACAAATAATTTCACAATTTGTATGGAAATACAAAAAACCTTGAATAGCCAAAGCGATCTTGAGAAAGAAGAATGGAACTGGAGGAATCAACTTACCTGACTTCAGGCTCTACTACAAAGCCACAGTTATCAAGACAGTGTGATACTGGCACAAAGACAGAAATATAGATCAATGGAATAAAATAGAAAGCCCAGAGATAAATCCACGCACATATGGACACCTTATCTTTGACAAAGGAGGCAAGAATATACAATGGATTAAAGACAATCTCTTTAACAAGTGGTGCTGGAGAAGACTCTTGAGTCCCTTGGACTGCAAGAAGATCAAACCAGTCAATACTCAAAGAAATCAATCCTGAATATTCATTAGAAGGACTGACGCTGAAGCTGAAGCTCCAATACTTTGGCCACCTGATGTGAAGAGCTGACTCATTAGAAAAGATCCTGATGCTGGGAAAGATTGAATGTAGGAGGAGAAAGGGACAACAGAGGACAAGATGATTGGATGGCATCACTGACTCAATGGTCATGAGTTTGAGGAAGCTCCAGGAGATGGTGAGGACAAGGAAGCCTGGCATGCTGCAGTCCATGGGGTTGCAAAGCATAAGACATGACTGAGCGGCTAAATAGCAACAACAAAAATAGTGCTTGACTGCCTTTAGTAAATCTTACGTAATAGTAATAATGGAGGTAACTTGAGACGTTTATCCTGAATAGAATGCAATTGTGATCTGGAAGGGACTATGGGACATCTTGGAGAAAACAAAGATAGTTTCAGATGCACCATCTGGTTCAAATAGACCCAATCAGTTTACCACCAATCCCCCAGGAAATAATGGTTTATTCCAAGGAGCTTAACAGAAATCTGGATTTCTCTGTCTACATTTTCTTTTACGGATAAACACTGACTGACCCCTTCTGTTCCTTTTTCCAATCCCACTGTTTTCATGGCATGTGTATGGCATAGATAACATTCATCTCACCCTCTCACATGAGCTCTCCACAACAGAACACAGCACGGTCATTGTTAGTACATGACTGGCTTATAACTATTCAAACCTGAACACTCATTAGAATGATAATGTTTCCATAAAGTAGTCAGTTACATAGTTCCATATCAGAAACACTTGTGGATTTTTTAATTATTTTATTTTATTTTTAAACTTTACAATATTGTATTAGTTTTGCCAAATATCGAAATGAATCCGCCACAGGTATACATGTGTTTCCCATCCTGAACCCTCCTCCCTCCTCCCTCCCCATACCATCCCTCTGGGTCATCGCAGTGCACCAGCCCCAAGCATCCAGTATCGTGCATCGAACCTGGACTGGCAACTCGTTTCATACATGATATTATACATGTTTCAATGCCATTCTCCCAAATCTTCCAATCCTCTCCCTCTCCAACAGAGTCCATAAGACTGTTCTATACATCAGTGTCTCTTTTGCTGTCTTGTACACAGGGTTATTGTTACCATCTTTCTAAATTCCATATATATGAATTAGTATACTGTATTGGTGTTTTTCTTTCTGGCTTACTTCACTCTGTATAATAGGCTCCAGTTTCATCCACCTCATTAGAACTGATTCAAATGTATTCTTTTTACTGGCTGAATAATACTCCATTGTGTATATGTACCATAGCTTTCTTATCCATTCATCTGCTGATGGACATCTAGGTTGGATTTTTTAAAAGAAAACATGGAGGGAGGTTACTTCTCAAGATGTTAATTCAGTAAGTCTAGATTGAGGCTAAAATACTGTGATTTTTTTTTTTTAATTGAGTAGTTCTGATGTGCAATCTAAAGTCACTGCTCTGAGAATATATCACTATCCTACAATGATAGTCATGACCTACTGGCCATTTATTAAGTGCCAGGCACTATTCAGTGTAGTTTATGTGAATTAACACACCCTCAACTAATCTTATCCTCACAATTATCCTAAAAGGCCAGTTGCTATTATTATTCCATTTCATAATGAGGAGACTGAGGCAAAGAAAGGTTACTAGCAGCATGGTAATAAGAAGTGGAGCTGATACTGAAAATCATGAAGTCTGACTCCAGAGGCCACTTATTTCCTGGAAATATTAGAAAGCAAAGCAAACTTCTGGCATTCACCCTCAAGGAATTAGTGGAGGTAAATTAGGTGAGGAAAATTATCATTAGTTATTATCTTTCTGTCAAAGGGGAATTTTATACAGCACTACAGTGGGGGCTTCTTGGCATAGAGCAACAGGTTTCTGTCAGACCTTATCAAGATCAGGATTGTGACTGATTAAGAAACAGATATCTGGAGGAAATCATGTCCCCTGAGGAAAGGTGTAGAAGGAAGAACACTTCCAACATTCAAGTGATATTTAGTCATGGCCATGGTTCCTCAGGAACTGTCTAGATCACAGTGGTCAGCCCCGAGGAAGGCCAGCAACTCTCCCAGGAAGATGGCTGCCCTAACTCTGGAGATAACAGTCGAACAACACAAACTTGGATGCCTCCCAGCCTGAGTCCATGAGTTCTACTTACTGATAAAGGGAAAACAACCAGTTAGAGATATCAGTACCATCTAAGTTGTTGGAGAGAAGATGGGGTGAATCATATATACACATACCTATGCTCATTTAATTCTGTGAGTAAGGATTATAGATTCTTTATAGGTATTTTCAAATAAAATTATCTGTCAACATTGTTCAGAAATAGAGATATGATTTATTATTGTGAGCTGAAGCAAAACACTTGCATGCTTATTTTTTTGTTGTTGTTCAGAAACACATACATGCACACAAAAATATTTTGTCAAAATGTTTTAGTACATGTGTGATATTTACTCTATTTTAATTAATGTTTGTCAATAGCTCTTCTATTCAAGAAATGGAACTTAGAGCCAATTTAAAGAACTTGACAAATTTCAACTTTTGCATTTCAACTCTTGTGAATGTGAGTTATTAATCAGAATTATTAATGCAACTTTTAAGTACTTTGTTTCTAAAATACTGAAATTAACCCTTGACAACAAAAATATTTTAACATTTTATTCAAGCTATACATAAGTCTAAAGTAAATCACAAAACAACAAACTTACAACTTAATAGAATTTACTTAAAAATTTCTAGGCTTCCAAGTACGGTCTTTAAAAAGTTTAAAAAGTATTTGTGAAAATTTCATATATTTGACATAAACAAATGAAAACTGTTTATTAGAAAACTCTATGAAAAACAGCCTAATTTCTGGCTAAGAAAGATAATGAAAAAGCAAATTTTATAAAGAGAAATGTAAAATGCTGTGTCAAGTTCATTCACAATGACAAAAAGGTGAAACACATAATTTTAATTCATATTGCTGTCAAGTATAAACAGTTTAGGGCTTCCCTGGTGATTCAGAGTTAAAGAATCTGCTTGCAATGCAGGAGACGTGGGTTCGAGACATGGTTTCAATCCCGGGTCAGGAAGATCCCCTAGGGAAGGAAATGGCAACCCACTCCAATATTCTTTCCTGGAAAATCCTGACAGAGAAGCCTGGTGGGCTACAGTCCATGAGATTGTAAGAGTCAGACATGGTTTAATAATTATACTATTCTATAAAGTTTATACACTACTTAACTGGTGATAGGCAGACTAAACATTTTTTAAAAATAAACTTATTCCATTGGTCACTTAACCCCTCCTGGGTGGCTCAGGAGTCGCAGGAGATGTGGGTTTGATCCCTTGGTTGGGAAGATACCCTGGAGGAGGGCATGGAAACCCATACCACTATTCTTGCTTGGAGAATCCCATGGACAGAACAGCCTGGTGGGCTACAGTCCATAGAGTCACACAGAGTTGGACACGACTGAAGCCACTTAGCATGCACACAAACCACTGGTCACTTAACCTCTGTGAGTACAAATGTAACTCAAATAAACCTAGCCAGCTTCATAGTCTACCTGGGTATCAAGTCACATTCTAAAACCATTAATTCAACATCTCATGAAATTGAAAAGTGATTTAAATCTTTACCAGAGGCAATGGAATGAATAACCCAGAGGGATTGCATTCTACTTCACAAGGAAATTCTCTCTTCCTTCAACATCTCTGATCCATCTTGCTAAACCTCATCCAACAATGACACTTTTCTTGCTTCCCACTGTAGCCTTTCCATCTGTCTTTTATTCTGAAACAATAGTTTTCTAACCTTTAAACTCTAAATAAAGCTTCTTAATCCATACCTTGCTAAAGACAAGAAAAGCCAGTGAGTCACGGAAATAAGTGCTCTGTGTATATGTGTATGTATGTGTGTGTGTGCCTATGAATGCTTGCTATTGTTTCCATGGCACGTGCAAGGAAACTTCCTTTACCAGTTTGATTCAGTCACTCAGTCACATCTGAATCTTTGCAACCCCATGAGCTGCAGCACGCCAGGCCTCCCTGTCCATCACCAACTCCTGGAGTCCACCCAACCCATATCCATTGAATCAGTGATGCCATCCAACCATCTCATCCTCTGCGTCCCCTTCTTTTCCTGCCCTCAATCTTTCCCAGCATCAGGGTCTTTTCAAGTGAGTCAGCTCTTCACATCAGGTGGCCAAAGTATTGGAGTTTCAGCTTCAACATCAGTCCTTACAATGAACACCCAACACTGATATCATTTAGAATGGACTGGTTGCATCTCCTTGCAGTCCAAGGGACTCTCAAGAGTATTCTCCAACACCACAGTTCAAAAGCATCAATCTTTGGCACTCAGCTTTCTTTATAGTCCAACTCTCACATCCATACATGACCACTGGAAAAACGATAGCCTTGACTAGATGGCCCTTTGTTGACAAAGTAATGTCTCTGCTTTTTAATATGCTATCTAAGTTGGTCATAACCTTCCTTCCAAGGAGTGCCTTTTAATTTCATGGCTGCAATCACCATCTGCAGTGATTTTGGAGCCCACAAAAATAAAGTCTGACACTGTTTCCACATCTATTTCCCATGAAGTGATGGGACAAGATGCCATGATCATAGTTTTCTGAAAGAGGAGCCTTAAGCCAACTTTTTCACTCCCCTCTTTCACTTTCATCAAGAGGCTTTTTAGTTCCTCTTCACGTTCTGCCATAAGGATTGTGTCATCTGTATAGCTGATGTTATTGATATTTCTCCCGGCAATCTTGATTCAAGCTTGTGCTTCTTCCAGTCCAGCGTTTCTCATGATGTACTCTGCATATAAGTTAAATAAGTAGGGTGACAATATACAGCCTTGACATACTCCTTTTCCTATTTGGAACCAGTCTGTTGTTCCATGTCCAGTTCAAACTGTTGCTTCCTGACCTGCATACAGGTTTCTCAAGAGGCAGGTCAGGTGGTCTGGTATGCCCATCTCTTTCAGAATTTTCCACAGTTGATTGTGATCCACACAGTCAAAGGCTTTGGCATAGTCAATAAAGCAGAAATAGATGTTTTTCTGGAATTCTCTTGCTTTTTGATGATCCAGCGGATGTTGGCAATTCGATCTCTGGTTCCTCTGCCTTTTCTAAAACCAGTTTGAACATCTGGAAGTTCACAGTTCACATATTGCTGAAGCCTGGCTTGGAGAATTTTGAGCATCACTTTACTAGCGTGTGAGATGAGTGCAATTGTGTGGTAGTTTGAGCATTCTTTGGCATTGCCTTTCTTTGGGATTGGAATGAAAACTGACCTTTTCTAATCCTGTGGCCACTGCTGAGTTTTCCAAATTTGCTGGCATATTGAGTGCAGCACTTTCACAGCATCATCTTCCAGGATTTGGAATAGCTCAACTGGAATTCCATCATCTCCATTAACTTTGTTCATAGTCATGCTTCCTAAGGCCCACTTGACTTCATATTCCAGGATGTCTGGCTCTAGGTGAGAGATCACACCATTGTGATTTTCTGGGTTGTGAAGATCATTTTTGTATAGTTCTTCAGTGTATTCTTGCCACCTCTTCTTAATATCTTCTGCTTCTGTTAGGTCCATACCATTTCTGTCCTTTAATGAGCCTATATTCGTAGGAAATGTTCCCTGGTATCTCTAATTTTCTTGAAGAGATCTCTTGTCTTTTGTATTCTTTTTTTTTTCCTCTATTTCTTTGCACTGATCATTGAGGAAGGCTTTCTTATCTCTCCTTGCTATTCTTTGGAACTCTGCATTCAAATGGGTATATATTTCCTTTTCTCCTTTGCTTTGCACGTCTCTTCATTTCAGAGCTATTTGTAAGGCCTCCTCAGACAGCCATTTTGCTTTTTTTGCATTTCTTTTTCTAGGGGATGGTCTTGATCCCTGTCTCCTGTGCAATGTCAGGAACCTCATTCCATAGTTCATCAGGCACTCTGTCTATCAGATCTAGTTCCTTAAATCTGTTTCTCACTTCCAGTGTATAATTTTAAGGGATTTGATTTAGGTCATACCTGAATGGTCTAATGGTTTTCCCTACTTTCTTCAATTTCAGTCTGAATTTGGCAATAAGGAGTTCATGATCTGAACCATAGTTAGCTCCCTGTCTTCTTTTTGCTGACTGTATAGAGCTTCTCCATCTTTGGCTGCCAAGAATATAATCAATCTATTTTCGGTGTTGGCCATCTGGTGATATCCAAGTGTAGAGTTTTCTCTTGTGTTGTTGGAAGAGGGTGTTTGCTATGACCAGTGCATTTTCTTGGCAAAACTCTATTAGTGTTTGCCCTGCTTCATTCCGTATTCTAAGACCAAATCTGCCTGTTACTTCAGGTGTTTCTTGATTTCCTACTTTTGCATTCCAGTCCCCTATAATGAAAAGGACGTCTCTTTTGGGTGTTACTTTTAAAAGGTCTTGTAGGTCTTCACAGAACCATTTAACTTCAGCTTCTTCAGCATTACTTGGGGCACAGACTTAGATTACTGTGATACTGAATGGTTTGCCTTGGAAATGAATAGAGAGCATTCTGTCATTTTTGAGATTGCGTCCAAATACTGCATTTCAGACTCTTGTTGACCATGATGGCTACTCCATTTCTTCTAAGGGATTCCTGCCCACAGTAGTAGATATAATGGTCATCTGAGTAAAATTAACCCATTCCAGTCCATTTTAGTTCACTGATTCCTAAAATGTGGACGTTCACTCTTGCCATCCGCTGTTTGACCACTTCTAATTTGCCTTGATTCATGGACCTGACATTCCAGGTTCCTATGCAATATTGCTCTTTACAGCATCAGACCTTGCTTCTATCACCAGTCATATCCACAACTGGGTATTGTTTTTGCTTTTGCTCCATCCCTTCATTCTTTCTGCAGCTATTTCTCCACTGATCTCCAGCCTTACCTGGTGGCTTAGATGGTAAAGTGTCTACCTACAATGCGGGAGAGCCAGGTTCGATACCTGGGTAGAAAAGATCCCCTGGAGAACGAAATGGCAACCCACTCCAGTATTCTTGCCTGGAAAATCCCATGGACGGAGGAGATTGGTTGGCTACTGTCCTTGGGGTTGCAAAGAGACGGACACAACTGAGTGACTTCACTATCGACTTCACTATTGGGCACCTATTGACATGGCGAGTTCATCTTTCTGTGTCCTATCTTTTTGCCTTTTCATACTGTTTATGGGGTTCTCAAGGCAAGAATACTGAAGTGGTTTGCCATTCCCTTCTCCAGGGGACCACATTCTGTCAGACCTCTACACCATGACCCAGCAGTCTTGGGTGGCCCCACGCTGCGTGGCTTAGTTTCATCCATGGCACAGGAGCAGCAGCTATGTGGTGTAGCCATGGTCAAGAGGAGGTACCCCACATCCAAGGTAAGGAGTAGTGGCTCCGCTTTGATGGAGCAGTGAAAAGATACCCCATGTCCAAGGTAATAGAAATCCAAGTAAGATGGTAGGTGCTAAGAGAGGGCATCAGAGGGCAGACAGACTGAAACCACAATCACAGAAAACTAGCCAATCTGAGCACATGGACCACAGCCTTGTCCTACTCAATGAAACATCCTTTATAGCCTTATCATATTGAAAAAGCCCCAACTATAATTATCATTGTCAATCCTCTCAACCACTCCACATCTCCAGTTCTGCCACTTACTGCAGTGTTCCAATTACCCTTGAGTCCAGATTGCTTCAGAATTTTAAGGACGATGGACCTACACCACCCAATAACAGAATTATGAAGTTACTGAGTATTTGAAATATGGCTACTCCACATCGAGATGTGCAATAGGTATAAACTATAACCAGACTTGGTACATAAAAAAAATCTAAAATCTCTCATTAAATGTTGTTAGTGATTGCGCTGAAATGTTCATATACTTGATATATTGGATAAATTGAAACATATACTATTGAAATTAGTTTCACTTGTTTCTTTTCACTTTTAAAAAGTGACTGCCTAGAAAAATAAAAGTGCATATACATCTCACATTTGTGGTTAAAGTTAGATTAGTACTAAACAGCTCTGTACACTATTACCATGTTTAGACTTCAGAGGCCTCAGTAGGGGGAAAAAAAAATAGCACTTAGGGTGTTCGATTAAGTTAATGAGGAAAAAACAAATTGATTGTTTACTGAATAGCAGATGGTCAGAGATAAAGCTGAGCCAGACTCTGCCTCCTTCATAATTTTTAAACCTGTTAGAATTTTTATTAAAGGAATGTGTATATCTCATGAAAGCATTTTCTAGTCAATTTAAAAAATACAACAGTTTCCATCCATGCTATAATCAAATCTGGTTCTTTTTAACCCAACATTTTAATCACATAGTGCTTAGATTCTAATAAAAGCCCCATATCTATTTTCACCTTTTAACTGCCTGAAGAGGCATATTTTCTTCAGTACAGTATACAGAAAAGCTTAACTCTGATTTCAGCAACAATTGGTTGGGTCAACAGCTGTAATCACAGTAGACATCAAGTTTTTGAGCCTTGACTTGTCAGGCAAAGGGGATTGCTCTACATGAAGGAGGTAATTTCATGCTTGAATAGCCCTGCACTATTAAATCAGAAAATTGAGTTACAGTCCTCTCGCATCATGAAACCTGCTGCAAGCACGCTGCCTCTAAGGAACATTTGAGAGAATTTCACTGAGAACAAGACACTGAAAGGAAAAACACACAAGAAGAACAGCCAATATGGTTTCTTTTATGATTGGACACTTTGGCTTATTTGACTTTTATTTTTATAGTTTTGATAACCACTTGCATTTTTCAAGTTAAAAATAATGATAGAAAAATTTAAGCAGAACAGATGCAGTTATAAACATAGTATCTTTCTCTTTTTTTTCCCTCCAAGATGAGGAAATATATATATTGTTTTGCTAATGTTGGTAAAAATATTAAAAATAAATATATTTTTGCTAATGTTGGTAAAACAGCTTTACTTACCACCAAGCATTCTCCCTACACTCCACCTCAGTAAGAGTAGGTGATGTGGGTGGTAAGATGTAAGTTTGCATCACTCTTATCATATGCATTTCAACTCAATATTTTTCTAAATCAACTAGTTCTTATCACACTTTTTAGTTTTATACATCTTATTTATGACTGAGAATGTTCCCATTTTCTCTATATATAGGTCCAGGAAAAATGTTAGGAAAAAAAAGAGGTCAGAAGATTTATGTATGGAAAAAAACATTGTAATTATCCCAGTTCAAAATATTTCCTTTACATCATCTGATTAAAAAAAAAAACTTTTATGATATAGGATTGCATGCTCAGTTGCTTCAGTCATGTCCGACTGCTTGCAACTCCATGGACCACAGTCCACCAGGCTCCCCAGTCCATGGGATTTTTCAGGGAAGCACACTGGAGTGGGGTGGCATGCCCTCCTCCAAGGGATCTTCCCAACCCAGGGATCGAACCTGCTTCTCTTATGTCTCCTGCACTGGCAGGTGAGATTCTTTACCGCTGAGCTACCTCCTGGGGAAGCCCTATGATATAGGATTATTAGATCTGTTTTTTATATCAGCAAACTGAGGCATACTACATAAATCATGTAAATAACTGCTTCAAGACAATTATAGTTAGTAAGTAGAGAAAGAGACTTAAAATAATTTTAATTTGGAACAACATTCAGAAAAATGAAAAGCCATATCTTGTGTGTGAGATAACACTTTGTGCTTTTAAGAATGAAATTTTTTTCCCTATGATGATTTTTTGTTTCCAACACAAAAGTAAACAAAAATAATAATACTTACATCTTACTCCATTTGTTATATGTAAGTACAAATGAAACATTTACCAACCTAATTTAGAAATAGCCTGCTGTTTATCAAATGTTCTTTGCTGTTAGGAGATTAATATGCTTATCCTTCCTGCTTTAACATTAATAAGTACTAATTAACTTACATGGAAAGCTTCAGCTGGGCTAATAATCACATTTTTTTTTTTTTGGTTGCTTTTTGTTTTCCCCAGCTGGTAATCAGCCTAGTAGTGGATTTTATTTTTATTCAAATTGCTATATTTTATACTTTAATTTATAATAACTTTTAATAGACTGGGCTTCCCTGGTGGCTCAGATGGTAAAGAATCCACCTGCAATGTGGGAGATCTGGGTTACATCCTTGGGTTTGGAAGATCCCCTGGAGGAGGGCATGGCAACCTACTCCAGTATTCTTGCCTGGAGAATCCTCATGGACAGAGGAGCCTGGCAGTCCATGAGGTCACAAAGAGTCGGACACTATTGAGTGACTAGGTACATACAAACTTAAAAAACCTTGTTACAATGAATCTCTGCAGTGCACACCTTTATTTTTTCTGCCTAGTACTTACTCAGTTCTCCAGGGACAATACTATCATTTAACTGGGGACTGTCATCATCCTATACTCCATTTATTTATGATATCTAGAGTATTCCTCAGACAAAAAGTGGTCCAATGAGTCCCTTCCCTGTTCATTTTTGGGCATCTGTCCAGAGGAGTCAAGTGACTTTAAGGTGGATTTTGGAAAGCCATATTTTCCACCATTTGGCGACCTTTCACAACAGTGTGAACATATGAAGTTAATGCAGAGAAAAGAGCAGAAATGAGAAACAGAGAAAGATGTCCGATTCTCAACTGTATCACTGCTCTTTCTTTGGCTTAATTATTCTGTAAAATAAAGACATTCTTCTCATTAACACTAATAGAGAACAACAATGTACATTATTTACCTCATTGTGCTGAAATAGTATGAGTTATGTTTCTGTTACTTAAAAGAAGTTAAAAAAATGAAATAGGAAAAGATTTTTACTACTTTTAATTGTAATATAAACAAAATTCCATATTGATATATTGAATTCATACTTCAAATTACTGGCACTTCTTTCCCCACTCTAAGGTTTTAATTTCTAACTGTCATCTCAGGCTGCTGTTCAAGTCTTCAACCAGTTTTGAACTCATATAACTCATCTCTAGAGACAACTGGAATTTTTAGTATGATTACTAAGCTATGTAACTAAGTTTTTGTATGATTATTGAGTTATGTACTATGGTAATTATAAAGGATACACTTATACATTTATGAATGCTCCCCTGGGCTTACTAGCCTAAATCTGCATTTTCAAAAAGAGGGAGATATCCAAAATCACCAAGAAGTGAGCACTGACATACTACATGTTTGGTCTGGCTCAGGGCCCTCAAATTTGATTCCTTCAGAGAGTTACACATGTTTCAAGATTTTTTTTTTCTTCTATCTCATCCTTATTCATTTACTCATCTAAGAAGTTTCTAAGAATGATTAAACAAAAAAGTTATTAAAATTATGTTTAAATAATTGAAACCAGGTATATGTTCAGTTCAGTCACTCAGTCATGTCTGACAATTTGAGACCCCATGGACCTCAGCAGGCCAGGCTTCCCTGTCCTTCACCAACTCCCAGAGCTTCCTCAAACTCATGTCCATTGTGTCAGTGTTGCCATCCAACCATCTCATCCTCTGCCATCCCCTTCTCCTCCTGACTCTAATCTTCCCCAGCATCAGGGTCTTTTCAAATGAGTCAGTTATTTGCATCAGGTGGCCAAAATATTGATGGTTCAGCTTCAGCATCAGTCCTTCCAATGAATATTCAGGACTGATTTCCTTTAGGATGCACTGGTTGGATCTCCTTGCAGTGCAAGGGACTCCCAAGAGTCTTCTCCAACACCACAGTTCAAAAGCATCAATTCTTCAGCACTCAGCTTTCTTTATATTCCAACTCTCACATCCATACATGACTACTGGAAAAACCATAGCATTGACTAGACACACATTTGTTGGCAGTAATGTCTCTGCTTTTTAATGTACTGTCTAGGTTGGCCATAGCTTTTCTTCCAAGAACCAAGTGTCTTTTAATTTCATGGCTGTAGTCACTATCTGCAGTGACTTTGGAGCCCAAGAAAATAAAGTCTCTCACTGTTTCCATTGCTTCCCCATCTATTTGACATGAAATGATGGGACTAGATGCCATGACCTTAGTTTTCTGAATGTTGAACTTTAAGCCAGCTTTTTAACTTTCCTCTTTCACTTTCATCAAGAGGCTCTTTAGTTCTTCGCTTTCTGCCATAAGGGTGGTGTCATCTTCATATCTGAAGTTATTGATATTTCTCCCGGCAATCTTGATTCCAGCTTGTGCTTCATCCAGCCTGGCATTTTGCATGATGTACTCTGCATATAAGGTAAATAAGCAGGGTGACCACATTCAGCCTTGATGTACTCCTTTACCAATTTGGAACCGGTCTGGTGTTCCATGTCCAGTTCTAACTGTTACTTCTTGACCTGAATACAGATTTCTCAGGAGAAATATTTGACACAAAGCATCAAGAAAGGATCAGTTTCATTTCAATCCAAAAGAAGAATGTCCAAATACCATACATTTGCACTCATTTCACATGCTAGCAAAGTAATGCTCAAAATCCTTCAAGCAAGGGATCAACATTATGTGAATTGAAAACTTCAAGATGTATAAGTTGGCTTTAGAAAAGACAGAGGAACCAGAAATCAAATTGTCAGCATCTGTTACAATAGAAAAAGCAATATAATTCCAGAAAAACATCTGCTTCATTGACTACACTAAAGCCTTTGACTGTGTGGATCACAACAAACTGTGGAAAATTCTTATAGAGATGAGAATACCTGACCAACTTACATGTCTCCTGAGAAACCTATATGTAGGTCAAGAAGCAACAGTTAGAACAGGACATGGAACAATGGACTGGTTCAAAATTGGGAAAGGAGTACACCAAGGTTGGATTTGTCACCGTGCTTAATTAACATATGCAGATTACACCATGTGAAATGATGGGCTAGATGAATCACTAGTTGAAATGAACAATCTCTGATATGCAGATGATACCACTCTAACAGCAGAAAGTGAAGAGGAACTAAAGAGCCTCTTGATAAAGTTGAAAGAGGAGAGTGAAAAAGCTGGCTTAAAACTCCACAATCAAAAAAATTAGATCATGATATTTGGTTCCATCACTTCATGGCATATGCCTAGGGAATAAATGGAAACTGTGGCAGATTTTATTTTATTGAATTCCAAAATCACTGTGGATGTTGACTGCAGCCATGAAATTAAGACACTTGCTCCTTGGAAGGAAAGCTATGATAAACCTAGACAGCATATTAAAAAGTAGAGACATCACTTTGCTGACCAAGGTCCATATAGTCAAAGCTATGGTATTTCCAGTAGTCATGTATGGCTGTGAGATTTGGACCATAAAGAAGGCTAAGTGCTGAAGAATTGATGCTTTTGAATTGTAGTGCTAGAGAAGACTCTTGAGAGTCCCTTGGATAGCAAGGAGGTCAAACCATTCAATCCTAAAGAAATCAACCCTGAATGAATATTGGAAGGACTGTTGCTGATGCTGAAGCTCAAATACTTTGGCCACTGGATGCAAAATGCTGAGTCATTGGAAAAGACTTTGACACTTGCAGGAGGAGAAGCAGGTGACAGAGGATGAGATGGTTGGATGGCATCACCAACTCAACTGATGTGAGTTTGAACAAACTCCAGGAGATAGTGAAGCCTGATGTGCTGCATTCCCATGAGGTTGCAAAGTTGGAACATGACTTAATGAGTAAAAAATAACAACAAATGTCTCGAGCAAGCAACACAGACTGGTAGTCCAGAATTTGCTCTTCTTCATAAAACATGACAGTTTTCTGTTACACAGTAAATTCACTAATTTAGATTGTTGTTTAAAATGTGAAGTGAAAGTGTTAGTCACCTAATCCTGTCTGACTCTTTGTGAGCCCCTGGACTGTAGCCCACCAGGCTCCTCTGACCATGGAATTCTCTAGGCAAGAATAGTGGTATGGGCTAACAATGAAAAAGCAGACAGAGAAATTAAGTAAACAATCCCATTCAACATTGCAATGAAAAGAATAAAATACTTAGGAATAAATTTACCTAAATAAACAAATGATATATATATATATGTGTATATATATATATATAAAACTATAAAACACTGATGAAAGAAATCAAAGATGACACAAATAGATGGAAAATATAACATGTTCATGGATTGGAAAAATCAATATAGTGAAAATTAGTATACTAACCAAAGCAATCTATAGACTCAATGTAATCCCAACCATCCTGACTTCAGAATATACTACAAAGCTACAGTCATCAAGACTGGCACAAAGACAGAAACATAGATCAATGGAACAAAATAGAAAGTCCAGAGATGAGTCCACACATATGGACACCTCATCTTTGACAAAAAGGCAAAATATATAATGGAGTAAAGATAATCTCTTTAACAAGTAGTGCTGGGAAAACTGGTTAACCATGTGTAAAAGAATGAAACTAGAACACTTACTAACACCATACACAAAAATAAACTCAAAATGGATTAAAGATCTGAATAAAAGACCAGAAACAATAAAACTCTTAGAGGGAAACATAGGCAGAATCTGACATAAATGATAGCAAGATCCTCTATGACCCACCTCCCAGAGTAATGGAAATAAAAACAAAAATTAAAAAATGGGACCTAATTAAACTTAAAAGCTTTTGCACAATGAAGAAAACTATAAGCAAGATGAAAAGGCAGCCTTCAGAATGGCAGAAAAAAATATAAATGAAATGACTGACAAAGCATCTCCAAAATGTACAAACAGCTCATACAGCTCAATACCAGAAAAATGAACAACCCGATCAAAAAGTGGGCCAAAGAATTAAACAGACATTTCTACAAAGAAGACATACAGATGGCTAATAAACACATGAAATGATGCTCAACATTACTCATTATTAGAGAAATGCAAATCAAAATCACAGTGAGGTACCAACTCATGCAGATCAGAATGGCTGCCATGAAAATGTCTACAAACAATAAATGCTGGAGAGGGTGTGGAGAAAAGAGAACCCACTCACCCTTGGTGGGAATGCAAACTGGTACAGCAACTATGAAGAAGAGTGTGGAGATTCCCTAAAAAACTAGAAATAGAACTGCTACAAGACCCAGAAATACTATGGCTGGGCATAAACACCAAGGAAACTAGAATTGAAAGAGACACATGTACCCCAATGTTCACTGCAGCACTGTTTACAACAGCTGGGACATGGAAGGAACCTAGATATTCATCAGCAGTCAAATGGATAAGGAAGTTGTGGAATGTATACACAATAGAATATTACTCAGCCATAAAGAGGAATGCATTTGAGTCAGTTCTAATGAGGTAGATGAAACAGGAGCCTATTATACAGAGTGAAGTAAGTCAGAAAGGGAAACACCAATACAATATATTAACACATTTATATGAAACTTAGAAAGACAGTAACGATGATCTTATATGCAAGGCAGCAAAAGAGACATAGATGTAAAGAACAGACTTTTGAACTATGTGTGAGAGGACAAGGGTGGGATGATTTGACAGACAAGCATTGAAACATGAATATTACCATATGTAAAACAGATAATCAGTGCAATTTCAATGTATGAAGCAGGGCACACAAAGCTGGTGCTCTGGGACAACCCAGAAGGATGGGGTGGGGAGGGGTGAGGGAGGGGGGTTCGGGATGGGGGAACACATGTGAACCTGTGACTCATTCATGTCATTGTGTGGCAAAAAAACACCACAATATTGTAAAGTAAGTATCCTCAAATTAAAATAAATTAATTACTTTAAAAAAAAAAAGAATACTGCTGTGAGTTTCCATTTCCTCCTCCAAGGGATCTTCCTGACCCAGGGCTCAAACCTGTGTCTCCTGCATTGCAGATTCTTTACCAAGTAAGCCCCCAAGGAAGTCCTGGTATTATAAAATGTATAAAGCTAGAAATATTGCAATACTACTTAGGTGCAATTTCATTTTCATAATAGACTAAGTGTCTTTTGGTTCTGTTATTTTATCATGCATCTTACATCTACTCAGGATAATACAGTGGTTAGTGAGGAAAGCACTTTCCTAAAAAATAGTTCATTATACATAAACTGTGAAGAGATCTTGGAACACTTTCTTGACATCTGTCTTCCTATATGGTTTAGGTTAAGTTAAAAGAAAAAAAGAGGGACCACAAATAATGAAATCCATTATTCTAAATTAGTTGTCCTGTGCATTCAGGATCAAAGTCATAGGTTTAAACTGCAAATCTTCTTAAAATGGAAAAACAATTTTACATTTTTAGCTCACCAATATCCATAGCTAATTTCAAGGAGAATCAATAAAGGTGGATGGATTGTTGCAGTGCCTCTCAAATAATTTCATAACAAAACTAAGATATTATTTGCCTTTATTTCAGAGCTGACATTTGCACTGATTGTGTAAAATCAACTACTGGCTCCTTCAGCACCAAACTGTACAAGAATCATTAAATTCTTCAATACACTTGCCAGTGAAAAGCACAAAAACACACCTCCCAGCAAACAAGCAACACCAACAGTGACAAATACCTTTTAAATATTCCATGTGATGAAATGGAAAGTACGCCTATGATAGTTAATTTCATGTATCAATTTGACTGGGTGAAGGGATATCCAGATAGCTGGTATAATGCTATTTCTGGGTTTATAAGAATGCTTACTGGAGTGATTAGCATTTTAATTGGTGAACTGAGTAAAGCAGATGGCCCTACCTAACATGGGTGAGCATCATCTAATCTCCTGAGGGCCTGAGTAGAACAACAACAACAAAAAACAGAAGAAGGAATAATTTGCTCTCTCTCTGTGCTAAGCGTGGTGGCTGCGACAGCGCACAAGTGCTGGCCGAGAGGAGCTACCCCACATCCAAGGTAAGGAGCAGCGGCTGTGCTTTCCTGGAGCAGCGATGAAGAGATACCCCACGTCCAAGGTAAGAGAAATCCAAGTAAGATGGTAGGCAGCAACAGAGGGCAGGCAGACTGAAACCACAATCACAGACAACTAGGCAAAGTGATCACACGGACCACAGCCTTGTCTAACTCAATGAAACAAAGCTATGCTGTGTGGGGCCACCCAAGATGAATGGGCCATGGTGGAGAGGTCTGACAGAATGGTCCACTGGAGAAGGGAATGGCAAACCACTTCAGTATTCTTGCCTTGAGAACCCCATGAACAGTATGAAAAGGCAAAAAGATAGGACACTGAAAGATGAACTCCCCAGGTTGGTAGGTGCCCAATATGCTACTGGAGATCAGTAGAGAAATAACTACAAAAAGAATGAAGGGATGGAGCCAAAGTAAAAACAACACCCAGTTGTGGATAAGACTGGTGACAGAAGCAAGGTTCGATCCTGTAAAGAGCAATATTGCATAGGAACCTGGAATGTTAAGTCCATGAATCAAGGCAAATTGGAAGTGGTCAAACAAGAGATGGCAAGAGTGAACGTCGACATTCTAGGAATCAGGGAACTAAGATGGACTGGAATGGGTGAATTTAACTCAGATGACCATTATATCTACCACTGTGGGCAGGAATCCATTAGAAGAAATGGAGTAGCATCATGGTCAACAAAAGGGTTTGAAATGCAGTACTTGGATGCAATCTCAAAAACAAAAGAATGATCTCTGTTCATTTCTAAGGCAAACCATTCAATATCACAGTATTCCAAGTCTATGCCCCGACCAGTAACGCTGAAGAAGCTGAAGTTGAACAGTTCTATGAAGACCAACAAGACCTTCTAGAACTAACACACACAAAAAAGATGTCCTTTTCACTATAGGGAACTGGAATGCAAAAGTAGGAAGTCAAGAAACACCTGGAGTAACAGGCAAATTTGACCTTGGAGTATAGAATGAAGCAGGGCAAAGGCTAATAGAGTTCTGCCAAGAGAACACACTGGTCACAGCAAACACCTTCTTCCAACAACACAAGAGAAGACTCTACACATGGACATCCCCAGAGAGTCGACACTGAAATCAGATTGATTATGTTCTTTGCATCCAAAGATGGAGAAGCCCTATACAGTCAGCAAAAACAAGACCAAGAGATGACTGAGGCTCAGATCATGAATTCCTTATTGCCAAATTCAGACTGAAATTGAAGAAACTGGTGAAAATTACTAGACGATTCAGGTATGACCTAAATCAAATCCTTTATGACTATACAATGGAAGTGAGAAACAGATTTAAGGGACTAGATCTGATAGACAGAGTGCCTGATGAACTAGGGATGGAGGTTCATGACATTGTACAGGAGGCAGGAATGAAGATTATCTCCAAGAAAAAGAAAAGCAAAAAAGCAAAATGGCTGTCTGAGGAGGCCTTACAAATAGCTGTGAAAAGAAGGGAAGCAAAAAACAAAGGAAAAAAGGAAATATGTACCCATTTGAATTCAGAGTTCCAAAGAATAGCATGGAGAGATAAGAAAGCCTTCCTCAGTGATCAGTGCAAAGAAACAGATGAAAACAACAAAATGGGAAAGACTAGAGATCTCTTCAAGAAAATTAGAGATACCAAGGGAACATTTCATGCAAAGATAGGCTCAATAAAGGACAGAAATGGTACGGACCTAACAGAAGCAGAAGATATCAAAAAGAGGTGGCAAGAATACACAAAAGAACTATATAGAAAAGATCTTCATGACCCAGATAATCATGATGGGGCGATCATTCACCTAGAGCCAGACATCCTGGAATGTGAAGTCAAATGGGCCTTAGAAAGCATCACTACAAAGCTAATGGAGGTGACAGAATTCCAGTAGAGCTATTTCAAATCCTGAAAGATCATGCTGTGAAAGTGCTGCACTCAATATGCCAGCAAATTTGGAAAACTCAGCAGTGGCCACACGACTGGAAAAGGTCAGTTTTCATTTCAATCCCAAAGAAAGGCAATGCCAAAGAATGCTCAAACTACCACACAATTGCACTCATCTCACATGCTAGTATGGAGAAGGCAATGGCACCCCACTCCAGTACTCTTGCCTGGAAAATCTCATGGATGGAGGAGCCTGGAAGGCTGCAGTCCATGGGGTTGCTGAGGGCCGGACATGACTGAGCGACTTCACTTCCACTTTTCACTTTCATGCATTGGAGAAGGAAATGGCAACCCACTCCAGTGTTCTTGCCTGGAGAATCCCAGGGATGGGGAAGTCTAGTGTGCTGCCACCTATGGGGTTGCACAGAGTCAGACACGACTGAAGTGACTTAGCATAGCATGGGATAGCACATGCTAGTAAAGTAATGCTCAAAATTCTTCAAGCCAGGCTTCAGCAGTACATGGACTGTGAACTTCCAGATATTCAAGCTGGTTTAGAAAAGGCAGAGGAACCAGAGATTAAATTGCCAACATCTGCTGGATCATGGAAAAAGCAAGAGAGTTCCAGAAAAACATCTATTTCTGCTTTATTGACTATGCCAAAGCCTTTGACTGTGTGGACCACAATAAACTGTGGAAAATTCTGAAAGAGATGGGAATTCCAGACCACCTGATCTGCCTCTTGAGAAACCTATATGCGGTTCAAGAAGCCACAGTTAGTACTGGCCATGGAACAACAGACTGGTTCCAAATAGGAAAAGGAGTACGTCAAGGCTGTATATTGTCACCCTGCTTATTTAACGTATATGCAGAGTACATCATGAGAAATGCTGGGCTGGAGGAAGCACAACCTGGAATCAAGATTGCCAGGAGAAATATCAATAACCTCAGATATGCAGATGACACCACCCTTATGGCAGAAAGTGAAGAACTAAAGAGCCTCTTGATGGAAGTGAAAGAGGAGAGTGAAAATGTTTGCTTAAAGCTCAACATTCAGAAAATGAAGATCATGGCATCTGGTCCCATTACTTCATGGCAAATAGATGGATAACAGTGGAAATAGTGGCTGACTTTATTTTTCTGGGCTCCAAAATCACTGCATATGTTGACTGCAGATGAAATTAAAAGACGCTTACTCCTTGGAAGGAAAGTTATGACCCCTAGACAGCATATTAAAAAGCAGAGACATTACTTTGTCAACAAAGGTTCATCTAGTCCAGGCTATGGTTTTTCCAGTGGTCATGTATGGATGTGAGAGTTGGACTATAAAGAAAGCTGAGTGCCAAAGAATTGATGCTTTTGAACTGTGGTGTTGGAGAAGACTCTTGAGAGTCCCTTGGACTGCAAGGAGATCCAACCAGTACATCCTAAAGGAGATCAGTCCTGGGTGTTCATTGTAAGGACTGATGTTGAAGCTGAAACTCCAGTACTTTGGCCACCTGATGCGAAGAGCTGACTCATTTAAAAAGACCCTAATGCTGGGAAATATTGAGGGCAGGAGGAGACAGGGATGACAGAGGATGAGATGGTCAGATGGCATCACCGACTCAATGGATAGGGATTTGGGTGGACTCTGGGAGTTAGTGATGGACAGGGAGGTCTGGAGTGCTGCAATTCACGGGGTCGCAACGAGTCAGACATGACTGAGCGAATGAACTGAACTGAACTGAACTGTGCTAAGATATCCTGCCCTTGGGCAAGAGACTCTTGGGTCTTTTTGCGCTTTTGGACTCAGATAGGAATTTACACCATATGCCTCCATTACTCACTATCCATCCCCCCACCTCTCTGCCCAACACCCATTATCAAATTTTAGTCAGAGTTAATTATGCCACCCACATTCCTATTCCTGGTTCTCTAGCTTGCGCACAGCAGACAGTGGGACTTCTCAGCTTCTATATTTGATTAGGTCAGTTCCTATAATAAATATTTCCCTCCCTCTCTCTCTCTCTCTGTACACATACACACACACACACACGCCTTCTCTGGGTCCCTTCTCTGGAGAACCAGGACTGAATGCCTAAAGGCCTCAAACCAGGACTATAATGCCTAAAGCACTCCTGCAACATCCCAACGTTTAATGGTTGTCTAAAGAAAAGCAATTTTGAGATCATCTGAATTGCAAATTAACTAGCTGCTTGGTTCTTGGAATACTATTGTTATCTGAAGAAACAACTAAGAACCTACCATTTTGAGGTTTTGCATGATGTTTTCCTGAAAATTAACAAAAATGATTTCGTTTTTATTAAGGAAGACAATTGACAGTAGTAGATTTTTGTCTGTGATAAAAAGTCAAGAGATGGCAAAAATTACAATTTTAGAGAACTTAGATCCTTCACTTGGAACTTGAGAATTTCATAAAGAACTTAACAGCTATGTAAGTTATCTGATATGGCCAGCTGTGATATTAACCAATTAAATATTTTTGCTATTGTAAAACTGTCTAACTGTATAATAGGCAAGGGGTTCAATTTGGAAAACAAACATAATTCAGTGAACAGATATTTCCCCAATAAACAATAAATAATGTTACCAGGTGTTGCATGAGTAACAGACTTAAATATAGCAGAGTATAGAAAGTTCACTGATACTGTTTCAGATGCTGTACTGCAAGTGATCTTTCAGAAACAATTTTTCTTAAAGTTTTGGTACAGTATCTTTGAGTTTGGGTAAAGTATCAAATTTCAAATAGCCATACTTTTTATCTTCAAGGACTATTAAAATATATCTTCCCTTCCAACTATACATCTCTGTGAGCTCTAATATTCGTCATATGCCTAAACCAAACTAACATTTCTAACAGACTGAATGCACAAGCAGATATAAGACTTCCACAGTTTTCTAAGACAGACATTAAAGAGATTAATACTACTCAGTTTCTAAATTTGCAAAATAAATAACTTTTCATAAAAATATTTGTTCAACAAATAATGGGGTTTATTGTTATTTTAAATGAATCAAATATATATTTAAAATTTTCTGCTTTATATTACAATAAATATTGTTTGTAATACTCTCTCTATATAAACAATTTGAGGATTCCATAACAATTTTTAAGATTAAAGTTTGGGATTCATTTATTCCTCACATTGATATTGGGAAAGAAGTATCCTTTAATGACTCTAGAATAGACCCAACATCATTGTAGACAAGAGCAACCCTTGACGCTCAGACTAGTTCTGATCATGGTATGTAGAGTAGGCTGAAAGATTTTAAACATCTACAAATTCTGCCACCATACTCATAAAACAATTGCAGTACTCTGTGCTTTTCCCATTTACGTAAATAGATATGCATGGAGGAAATAAAACACTGTCACAGAATGAGTTGGTAGTCAAATGACTGGCACAACTTTGGAAGTCAGACAGCTTGAGTTTCAAATGATTTCTCAATTTACTAGCTCTGTCAGTCTGGTCCACTTATTTAACCTGTACATAATATGTCTGCTTCTTTATAAGCAAAGAGTACCAACCTCAATAGCTCTAAGAAGATATAATAGACAATGCATATACGATATTAAGCATAACACCTCACAGTAAGAATCCTCTAAATTGTATTTGTTATGTTATCACTATTATTGCTACTCTTATTAGGTTTCCAGATTTAAAGACTTTCTGGGAGAGGAGAGATACTAATATACATAAGAGTAAAAAAAGACATCTGAAAATGTTCTTAAAGAACACGCTAATTAGTGGACTTTGAGATTCAAAATATTAGCTTAGATATTAAAGGGATGACCAAAATGGTGAAATACTGTTAATGTTAAGCATTTCCCTGTAAAGCCTTTTTAAAAGTGACAAAAGTTATTGACAATCTCCAAGAGATATGTAAATGTAACTTGCATCAATCCTGGATCATAGGAAAATAAATGATTTATATTTTACTTATGAAATCCAGTAGCTGTTAATAGTGACCTGAAAAAGTGTTTTGTAGCTAAAACTTTGAAGGCTATATCACATGTTGTAAAAGTTATCAAAATTACTGGCTTTAAAAAAGCAAAATGACACTGCTTCATTTTCAAGTTTTAATTATCTTTTTTGGGAAAAGCACATATTAAATTTAAATAAAGTAATAAAACCTAAAATTATTTCACTAAAGTACCTACCAGAAAGGAAAATGTTAATGTAAACAGAAGAAATGCTATAAATATTAGCATCAAACAAATGCTTTACTGGTAGTTAAGTCCAAAAATGTTTTTTCATCAAAGGAAAGATAATTTTTAATGACTAAACTCTCATTTTGTTAATATGCTCCTGCTTTCTGATCTTAGTTCTAAAATCTATTCTGCTATTAAATCCTTTATTGTCTATGGTCTATAAAAACATAAAATTTCTCAATATACAACAATATAAGATTAAATAGTGTGTCTGTTGAATACTTGTTTTATTATTATCATACTTACGAAGATTTACAGTGGATATTGAAAGATAGCCAGGAAATTAAATGTACAGAGCAAATTTTAAAATATACTCATAAAATCTGCTTAAGTAATACATAGATAAATTGCCTAATCATATATACAGATAGAGATAGTTATATAAGGATATTAGTTTAGAGAAAGAAGATTGGAATCATGAATAGCAAATGTTTATGCTTATTTTGGGTGGTAATGTTTAGATTTTTTAATATGTGGTTATAATTTTCTGGAAAAATGCCTTATTATAATTATAAGCAGAAATCAATTAAATCCATTTGCTTCAAAAAATACATAGTAATAGAAATGTGTACCTTTCATTAAGAAATTATAGCTGTAGATATTTAAAAGCAATATTTACACTGATTTTTTTAAGACAACTGGTTTGCTGAGCTGATGAAAAATAAAACCACACACAAATACACACACACACACACAAAACAAAGAAAGAAAATGAACCAGCAAAGCATGTTTTATACAGTAGTTAAAGTAATAGAAGATTAAAGAACAATAATGATATAGAGTTTTCTTTTTTTAATTTTTAATGCTCAGGAAAACAATTTCCATGTTGCTATGAGTGTCTATGTATCTGAGATAGCTTAAAATAGTCACTGAACAAAAAGCACAAAAACCTGAAATGACTGTGAGAAAGCTACAGATGTCACAAATTATTTTTCAGGCACTGATGCCTTCAGTGCCATCTGTATTATGTGTGTTTGGGTTGGTTTAAACAGCTTGATGACACCTTCATAAATTGAGTATTCATGCTGAGTATGTGAATTGCACTACAAACTAAGCAGCGTATTTCTGTAAATTCTGCTGTGAAATTTGTTTTCAAATCAAGCACATAATAAAATTCACTCTAAGTCAGCTATAGAGAAATGTGTGTCCAAAAACATCTGCCTCCCAAAGTATCTAATTGGATACGCAGTCAAGTAACAAATAGAATTATGTCAGAGTTAGCTGAAACACTCTTCAAAATTTTCATCATGAAAGAGAGCTGCAAACCCAACAACACTGACAGTTAAATGTTTTTCTTGAAAAGCTGCTTTGCCTGGATATGAAAGTATTGCTGAAGCCTCTTTAAGTTATAAATGTCAGATGAAAGGAACAACCCTTAAAAATTAACATTGAGTATGCCTTCATGGCTTATTTCAGGGAAAAAAAAAAAAAAACAAGTGTGTTAGTAAAGTCATTTGACACTCAAACTTACAATCCTGGAAAAATCACTCTGTTTCAAAGGATTATCTTCCACATTTTATATAATTTCTCCTTATCCTCTCTCACTTTGGAAAACCTTACGCACACTTCTGGTTTTAAAATGACTATGAGAAAATCTACAAGAAGTTAAATCATATGTGCAATCTGCCACAAAATTTCCCTTTTTGTAAATTAATTGTAATGAAATCAGGCTAAAAAAATAATATTACGTATTTCACACACAGATTAATTCATCCATGTATTCATGTATCTGTTGGCTGAACAGTTAATAAATATTTACTGCTGCTGCTAACTCACTTTAGTTGTGTCCAACTCTGTGCGACTCCATAGACGGCAGCCCACCAGGCTCCCCCATCCCTGGGATTCTCCAGGCAAGAACACTGGAGTGGGTTGCCATTTCCTTCTCCAATGCATGAAAGTGAAAACTGAAAGTGAAGTCGCTCAGTCGTGTCCGACTCTTAGCGACCCCATGGACTACAGCCTACAAGGCTCCTATGCCCATGGGATTTTCCAGGCAAGAGTACTGGAGTGGGGTGCCATCGCCTTCTTCAAAATATTTACTACAGTTACATCTTTTTAATAGCACTTATTATGCTATTAAATCATAGTTCGTTATTATGTAATATAGCAACAGTTCATTATGATTTTTTTACATGTCTGTTTTCCCTATAGTCCCTGATTTGAACTGCAGTGTGGGAAAATAGACATGTAAAAAAATCATAATGAACTGTTGCTATATTACATAATAACGAACTATGATTTAATAGCATAATAAGTGCTATTAAAAAGATGTAAGTGGTGAATTAGGGGGTAGAAGGAATTAGAAAAAGTTTCAGAGGGAGATGACTGTTGGGTGGTAAAGGATGAGTGAGAGGTTATCAGGCAGATTTGGTGAGAAAGGACATTCTAGAAAAGAGAACAACATAGTGAAAGGGTTATGTTAGCAAGAGGAAACCTGAGTTGTTTAAAAACTCCAAGTATGTCCTGTATGTCTGGATCATAAGGCATCTTTGGCGCAGTGGCTGCAGATGAACTTAGAAAGGCTGTCTGAAGGAGTTTTAAATTATGCCAAGGCATTTCATCTAGGATGTCACTGGAAGATGTTAGGTAGGGAGCCATATGACCATATTTGCATTTAGAATATAATTCTACCAGATTTGTGAAAGAAATTGGAGCTGGCTGAATGGGGAAGAGAGTTGACCACAAAGCTGACAACAGGGAGATAAATTAAGGAGCTACTGCAAACCCTCAGGCAGCAAATGATGAGGGCAGTGCAACTGGAAAAGTAGAGAGAAACTTGAGGACCATGTCATTGATAGAATTAAGGACATCTGAGCATCGCCTGTGGAGGTACAGGTCAGCAGTGGCCTGCCACAGGGGCAGGGGCACTGGGGGCAGCAGACCTGGGTAAGGCATAAGCCCTCTTGGAGGAGGTCACCATTAACCCCACCAGAGAGCCGCCAGAACTTACACAGGACTGGGAAATAGACTTTCGGAAGGCACAAACTGAACCAGGAGAAGGAGCAGTGACCCCATAAGAGACTGACCCAGATTTGCCTGTGAGTGTCCAGGAGTCTCCAGCAGAGGCATGGGTCCATGGTGGCCTGCGGCAGGGTTGGGGGCATTGAGTGTAGCAGTACAAGCATGGGATATTTTGAAGGAGGTCACCATTATCTTCATTACCTCCACCATAGTTTGGCCCCAGGGAAATGGAGGGAACACAGCTCCACCCATCAACAGAAAATTGGATTAAAATTTTACTGAACATGGAGCTGCCCATCAGAACAAGACCCAGTTTCCCCCTCAGTCTATCCCATCAGGAAGCGTCCATAAGCCTCTTATCCTTTGCCATCAGAGGGCAGACAGACTGAAAACCACAATCACAGAAAACAAACCAATCTAACCACATGGACCACAGCCTTGTCTAACTCAATGAAATTATAAGCCATGCTGTGTAGGGCCACCCAAGACAGACCGGTCATGGTAGAGAGTTCTGACAAAAGGTAGTCCACTGGAGAAGGGAATGGCAAACCATTTCAGTATTCTTGCCTTGAAAACCCCATGAACAGTATGAAAAGGCAAAAAGATAGGACACTGAAAGATGAACCCCCCAGGTCGGTAGGTGCCCAATATGCTACTGGAGATCAGTGGAGAAGTAACTCCAGAAAGAATGAAGGGATGGAGCCAAAGCAAAAACAACACCCAGTTGTGGATGGGACTGGTGACAGAAGCAAGGTTCGATGCTATAAAGACCAATACTGCATAGGAACCTGGAATGTTAGGTCCATGAATCAAGGCAAATTGGAAGTGGTCAAACAAGAGACAGCAAGAGTGAACATTGACATTTTAGGAATCAGCTAACTAGGATGGACTGGAATGGGGGAATTTAACTCAAAGGATGATTATATCTACTATTGTGGGCAAGAATCCCTTAGAAGAAATGGAATAGCCATCACAGTCAACAAAAGAGTCCGAAATGCAGTACTTGGATGCAATCTCGAAAATGACAGAATGATCTCTGTTCTTATCCAAGGCAAACCATTCAATATCACGGTAATCCAAGTCTATGCCCCAACCAGTAATGCTGAAGAAGCTGAAGTTGAACGGTTCTATTAAGACATACAAGACCTTTGAGAACTAAAAAACAAAAGAGATGTCCTTTTCATTATAAGGGACTGGAATACAAAAGTAGGAAGTCAAGAAACACCTGAAGTAACAGGCAAATTTGGCCTTAGAGTACAGAATGAAGCAGGATGAAGGCTAACAGAGTTTTGCCAAGAGAACACACGAATCATACCAAAAACCTTCTTCCAACAACACAAGAGAAGACTCGACACATGGACATCACCAGAAGCCCAGCACTGAAAACAGACTGATTATATTCTTTGCAGCCAAAGATGGAGAAGCTCTATACTGTTAGCAAAAACAAGACCAGGCGATGACTGTGGCTCAGATCATGAACTCCTTATTGCCAAATTAAGACTGAAATTGAAGAAAGTAGGGAAAACCACTAGACCATTCAGGTATGACCTAAATCAAATCCCTTATGATTATACAGTGGAAGTGAGAAACAGATTTAAGGGACTAGATCTGATAGACAGAGTGCCTGATGAACTATGGAATGAGGTTCCTGACATTGCACAGGAGACAGGGATCAAGACCATCACCTAGAAAAAGAAATGCAAAAAAGGCAAAATGGTTGTCTGAGGAGGCCTTACAAATAGCTGTGAAATGAAGAGAAGTGAAAAGCAAAGGAGAAAAGGAAAGATATACCCATTTGAATGCAGAGTTCCAAAGAATAATAGCAAGAAGAGATAAGAAAGCCTTCCTAAGTGATCAGTGCAAAGAAATAGAGGAAAACAAAGGAATGGGAAAGACTAGATATCTGTTCAAGAAAATTAGAGATATCAAAGGAACATTTCATGCAAAGATGGGCTCAATAAAGGACAGAAATGGTATGGACCTAACAGAAGCAGAAGATATTAAGAAGAGGTGGCAAGAATACACAGAAGACCTGTACGGAAAAAGATCTTCATGACCCAGAAAATCACGATGGTGTGATCACTCACCTAGAGCCAGACATCCTGGAATGTGAAGTCAAGTGGGCCTTAGGAATGATCACCACGAACAAAGCTAGTGGAGGTGATGAAATTCCAGTTGAGCTATTTCAAATCCTTAAAGGTGATGCTGTGAAAGTGTTGCACTCAATATGCCAGTAAATTTGGAAAACTCATCAGTGGCCACAAGACTGGAAAAGGTCGGTTTTCATTCCAATCCCAAAGAAAGGCAATGCCAAAGAATGCTCAAATTACCACACAATTGCACTCATCTCACATGCTAGTAAAGTAATGCTTAAATTCTCCAAGCCAGGCTTCAACAATACATGAACCGTGAGCTTTCAGATGTTCAAGCTGGTTTTAGAAAAGGTAGAGGAAACAGATCAAATTTTCAACATCTGCTGGTTCATGGAAAAAGCAAGAGAGTTCCAGAAAAACATCTATTTCTGCTTTATTGACCATGCCAAAGCCTTTGACTGTGTGGATCACAATAAACTGTGGGAAATTTCCTGTACAAGAGATGAGAATACCAGACCACCTGACCTGTCTCTGAGAAATCTGTATGCAGGTCAGAAAGCAACAGTTAGGACTAGACATGGAACAACAGACTGTTTCCAAATAGGAAAAGGAGTACATCAAGTCTGTATATTGTCACCCTGCTTATTTAACTTATATGGAGAATACATCATGGGAAATCTGGCCTGGATGAAGCACAAGCTGAAATCAATATTGCCAGGAAAAATATCAGTAACCTCAGATATGCAGATGACACCACCCTATGGCAGAAAGTGAAGAGGAACTAAAGAGCCTTTTGATGAAAGTGAAAGAGGAGAGTGAAAAAGTTGGCTTAAAGCTCAACATTCAGAACACTAAGATCATAGCATCCAGTCCCATCACTTATGGGAAACAGATGGGTAAATAGTGGCAGACTTTATTTTGGGGGGCTCCAAAATCACTGCAGATAGTGACTGTAGCCATGGAGTTTAAGACGCTTACTCCTTGGAAGAAAAGTTAAGACCAATATAGACAGCATATTAAAAGCAGAGACTTACTTTGCCAACAAAGGTCCATCTAGTCAAGGCTATGGTTTTTTCAGTAGTCATGTATGGATGTGTCAGTTGGACTATAAAGAAAGTTGGGTGCTGAAGAATTGATGCTTTTGAACTATGGTGTTGGAGAAGACGCTTGAGAGTCCCTTAGACTGCAAGGAGATCCAACCAGTCCATCCTAAAGGAAATCAGTCCTGAATATCCATTGAAAGGACTGATGTTGAAGCTGAAACTCCAATACTTTGACCGCCTGATGCTAAGAGGTGACTCATTTGAAAAGACCCTGATACTGGGAAAGACTGAAGGTGGGAGAACGGAACAACAGAGGATGCGTGGTTGGATGGCATCACCCACTCAATGACCATGAGTTTAAGTAAACTCTGGGAGTTGGTGATTGATAGCAAGGCCTGGCGTGCTGCAGTCCATGGGGTAGGAAAGATTCAGACACGACTGAGCAACTGAACGGACTGACTGATCTGACTATCAATATTCAGGGTGACTGATAGGGAAGACATTAAAAATTCTGAGTTATTTCTCACTTAGCAGTTCCCATGTTTTAGACATTAGTTCCTCATTTTGTAGTCTACTTCCTATTTGAAAAAATCCTTGTCAACCCTGTCAAATCCAGAAATTGTCAGGGACATTTTGGTCAAGGCTGGTGATACTGAGCACTGGCTTTGTCTATTGGTAGGCAGGTAGACAGCTGCTACTACCAATTCCTTTTAGTGCTCCTAGGACCTCAAGGAATTCAGTTTCGTCTTTTAGCACCTAACTCATAGAGGTTAAACCAAGAGTAGTAAACAACCTTGAACAAGCAAGGCATTTTCCTGGTCCATCCAAGGAATGACCAACCATATCTAGCTGGAGGAGTAACAGATATGGTGGCAAGTCATTTAACTGAGATTTCTCAAGAGCACTGGGTGTCAATTACGGAATGACCTTAATGAACATTATACTCTTAAAGATTGCTTTTGAATTACATGAATGATTATGATATGAGGGCTGGGAGTATACACAACAAATTCCTAAAATGGCAAGTTGGGCACTGAGGCAAACTGATGTCTCTGGACTCTTCAGAAGAGAACGGATATTACTGAGATACAGGGTATGATGATATCAACATAAAAATCTAGCCCAGTGTTCCCAGATCATTTTTTGGTCTAGTGTCTACATATGTATTTAGCAAACTTTACTTTTTAAATTAGATTTAAGCTTGCAGAAAAAAAAATAAGCAGAAGATAGAGTGTTCCCTCTACAGTCCCAACACTCTCCACACACTCACTCATGGTGTCTATCATTAACCCCTTGTATCAGTTCAGTTCAGTTACTCAGTCATGTCCGACTCTGCGACTCCATGGACTACACACGCCAGGCCTCCCTGTCCAACACGAATTTCCGGAGTTTACTCAAACTCATGTCCATTGAGTCTGTGATGCCATCCAACCATCTCATCCTCTGTCGTCCCCTTCTCCTCCTGCCTTCAATCTTTCCCAGCATCAGGGCATTTTCAAATGAGTCAGCTGTTCACATCAGATGGCCAAAGTATCAGTGTGGTACATTTGCTATAACTGCTGAACCAATTTATAGACATCATTATTAACAAATGTACAGTGAAATGTATCCACCATTACAGAATCATGTAGAAGAGTTTCATGGCCCTAAAGCCTGATGTTACATCTATTCATCCCTTCGTCCCTATCCCCTAATCCCAGGCTACCACTGAATATTTACTGTCTCCATAGTTCTGCCTTTTCCAGAATGTCAAGTACTTGGAATAATATAATACATATCCTTTTCAGATTGCTGTCTTCAATTTAACATTATGCATTTAAGATTCTTCCATGTTCTTTTGTAGCTTGAGGGCTCATTCTTTTTATCACTGAATAATACTCTGTTGCCTGGATGTAACACAGAAAATTGGTTTTTTCAAAAGACGAAAATTCTGTATAATTATAATGTGAAGATTTTTTTATTGGTTAAATACTGTTAACTAATTGCTGTTACTGTTGTTTGCCATTCTCTGCATCTATTAAAACACTGATTCCTTGGTCGTACTCCCCCAAATTATGACTCAATAGATCATAAGGCAGCTCACGAACGTACCTATCTGACACTCGTCCAGTCAGTGCACGTGCTGCTGGTCCCTGGCCCACAATTTGACTAACATTGGTCTACATTATCCAAACCATAAACACAGCCTATGAAAAATTTTTAGATAACATTAACTCACTGACAGTATTTTCATGAAGGATTTTTCCTTAGCTTGAGTTGATATGTTAAATGAGATACAATGGACACTACTTTACAACATCCACTTTTTTTTAGGGAACTATGAATACAACAGTAACTGTAATAGAAGCACTACAGAATAAAGAAACATCACTAGAATCATTTCCCCTATTCCATTTTATACAAAACCATTCACACAATTTCCCTTCATGGCTCACAGCCTTGGTGTAGCAAAGGCTCTTGCCGAGAAGGCCAAGTGGTTTCAAAAGAGATTTTAAAAACAGCAGGAAAGAAAGGAAGTGAAAAGCAAGGGAGAAAGGGAAAGATATACCCAACTGAATGCAGAGTTCCAGAGAACAGCAAGAGAGATGAGAAGGCCTTTTTAATGAAGAATGCAGAGAAATAGAGAAAAATAATAGAACTAGAAAAACTAGAAGACGCTTTGAGAAAACTGCAGATATTAAGGGAAAATTTCACACAAGGATGGTATGACAAAGGACAGAAACGGTAAGGATCTAACAGAAATAGAAGAGATTAAGAAGAGGTGGCAAGAATACACAGAAGAATTATATAAAAATGTCCTAATGACCAAGATAACTACAATGCTGCAGTAACTCACCTAGAGCCAGACATCCTAGAGTGTGAAGTCAAGTGGGACTTAGGAAGAATTACTACGAACAAAGCTACCAGAGGTCATGGAATTCCAGGTAAGCTATTTCACATCCTGAAAGGTGATGATGTTAAAGTGCTGCACTCCATCTGTCAGCAAATTTGGAAACTTCAGCTGGAAAAGGTCAGTTTTCGTTTTAATCCCCCAAAATGGCAATGTTCACATGCTGGCATTTCACATGCTGGCAAAGTTATGCTCAAAATCCTTCAAGCTAGGCTTCATCAGTAAGTGAACCAAGAACTTCCAGATGCAGAAGCTGGTTTTAGAAAAGGTAGAGGAACTAGAGATCAACTTGGATCATGGAGAGAGCAAGGGAGTTTCAGAAAAACTTTTTCATTGACTACACTAAAGCCTTTTACTGTGTAGATCACAACAAACTTCTTTTTTTGGAAAATTATTTGGAATTTTCTTAAAGAGATAATTTGGAAAATATCTCTTTGGAAAATTCTTAAAGAGGTAGGAATATCAGACCACCTTACCTGTCTCCCAAGAAACTGTATGCAGGTCAAGAAGCAACACTTAGAATTGGACATAGAACAATGGGCAGGTTCAAAATTGGGAAAGGAGTACATCAAGACTGTATGTTGTCACCCTGCTTATTTACCTTATATGGACAGTACATCATAAGAAACGCTGGGCTGGATGAACCACAAGGTGGAATCAAGATTGCCAGGAGAAATATCAATAACCTTAGATAATGCAGATGACATAATCCTTATGATAGAAAGCAAAGAGAAACTAAAGAGCCTCTTGATGAGGATATAAGGGGAGAGTGAAAGGCTGGCTTAAAACTCCACATTCAAAAAACTAAGACTGTGGCATCCAGTCCCATCACTTCATGGCAAATAGATGGGGAATAGGGGGAAACAGTGACAGACTTTATTTTCTCGGGCTCCAAAATCACTGCAGATGGTGACTGCAGGCATGAAATTAAAAGACAGTTGCTCTTTGGACGAAAAGCTATGACAAACACAGACAGCGTATTAAAAAGCAGAGACATCACTTTGCTGACAAAGGTCCATCTAGTCAAAGCTACGGTTTTTCCAGTAGTCATATACAGATGTGAGAGCTGGACCATAAAGAAGGTTGAGCGCCTAAGAACTGATGCTTTTGAAATGTGCTGGAGAAGACTATTGAGAGTCCCTTGGACTGCAAGGAGATCAAACCAGTCAATCCTAAAGGAAATCAACCCTGAATATTCATTGAAAGGACTGATGCTGAAGCTGAAGCTCCAGTACTTTGTCTACCTGATGTGAAGAACTGATTCATTGGAAGAGACCTTGATGCTGGAAAGATTGAAGACAGGAGGAAAAGGGGATGGCAGAAGATAAGATGGTTGGATAGCATCACCAATTCAATGGATATGAGTTACAGCAAAATCTAGGAGACAGTGGAGGACAGGGAAGCCTAGTATGCTACAGTCCATGGGGCTGGAAAGAGTCAGACATGACTGAGTGACTGAACCACCTCTCAGAGGAATAACTTACACAAAGTTTCCTATTGTGGGTTTCTATTACTCAAAAGGAGTCTAGGATATAAATCAGAGGTTCATAAACTTGGATATGCACATTTCCAAATGAGACCCAGCATTTACTAATCATAAATATAAGTAACAAACTATGAACATATTATAGTACCTGTGACTTTGACACTAATAGTACTCACAAATACTTTCATAAGCCTATCATAATTGCAGGTATCTGGGATTATCTATACTTAGCACTATTTTGAACTTGTGGTAGTTTTATTAAAAGTATCTTAAGACAGTAGTAATATGGCAGCACATATTATCCTATTACAAAATTTATTTTAAAATAGTTTGGTGAGTATTTTTCTATCTAACTGACTTCTTTTTCCTCTTCATATTTTGTACATTCTGAGAAAGGACCCATGTGTTTAACCAGATATCCAAAGGAATCCTTGATACCTCAAGTTTAAGAAAGCCTAAAGAACTTGGCAAAAATATTTTTCCTGTTCCAAGTTAGCCCAAAGGATCCACTGTCTTGAAATATTCCATCTAGAATAGTTCTCATTCCTGCTGTTTGATTACTTTTATATTTGGTGTGTACTTTAGACATATGACTATTCAGACAATAGACCCAGGTCTTTCTGAATGAACCTCCATATGTCAAGGTGTCATGCCCATATCAACAATGTGAGTCCCTTTATAGGGATTGATTTGACCAGAGTACTGATCAGGAGAATAACTAATATTAACAGGTTAGCTATTCCACACCCAGATATATTTACTGCATAAAACAAATTTCCTCAAAAAGTGAGAAGTTAAAAGTAAAAAGTTTCAAATTATTAAATTCCTAATGATGTCAGATATTTTTTTGGTATGAATATGCAGAAGTTTGGCTCACGAGTTCTTTTCAAATACTGAATTTACAACTTCTCTAGTCAAACTAACAAAATGATAGGAAATATTAACACTATTTGCTTAGGAAAAAGGTAATCATTATTACAACCAAATTAAAATCAAATAATATCAGCTCAAGTTTTCATAAGAACTCATGATAAATATCTTTTTAATAAGGAGAGACTTTTTATTCAAGTGTATCGGAAGTAATATGACAAGAAGAATCTTATTTCCTCAAGACTAAAAACATTTCCTTATGATAATAGATATGCAGCCAGAAAAGTATGGTGATGAT
This sequence comes from Bos mutus, assembly GCF_027580195.1. Lineage (NCBI taxonomy): Eukaryota > Metazoa > Chordata > Mammalia > Artiodactyla > Bovidae > Bos > Bos mutus. The sequence goes on along the minus strand of NC_091618.1, from coordinate 93,878,113 downwards.
ATATTATAGTCAATAATAAAAAATGAGAGATATAAAGAACAAAATAAAATCTCATTTTCACAATTGCTTAGAATTTCCCAAAAGTTTCAGCTTTATTCTCAATCTCAAATCTAAAACGTTTGTACCGGAAAAGTCACCTTACATAGAGGATAAAATATGTAAGTTATGCCATCAAGGAAATCTAATAAAAGCCAAACATTTTTACTGGTTTTGGTTAAAAACATCCTTTGACTGGAAAGGATTATTTTAGACAAGTTTTCAAGTTTTATGTGTGCTACTCCATTAAATCCTTTCCAACATGCCCACAGAACTGTATGAAAGCTTAGACAATCCTAAGATTTATTTCTCTGAATTTCTTACTTAATAGTACTCCCTACATCCCATATTTCCCTTATTTCTCAGCCTTCTTCACACTACAGATTGGTATCTGCTTTCTGTGTGGCCCCACAGATGTGCTCTAGGCTTGGGCTGTGCATCCTAGCTTGGACATTGATTGTAACTGCCCCACTCCACATCCCCTTAACATGGACACTAGTATGTGATAAAAGTTTTGCAGATACTGATGTATCATCTAGCTACCCTTCAATCATTCAATCTATCAGTGAAGATACTGAGTCTGCACAGTTTCAAGGTATCTTAAATTCCCTTCCTGAATATGACAAGCTAAGAAAGTCATACACTGTGAACTTGTACCAGTTAGGCCTATCTAATTTAAGTTCAAAGAAGATTTTCATTGGGAATGGTCATTTGAAACTGACCCAAACAATTATTTTAAGTTATATAAAATACAACTTTTAGGAATCCAGATTCATAGTTGATACTCAAACTGGAGGTTAAGTAAAGTAAAAACTCATTTGCTTAACACTGTATGTATATGTAGGCATTTGTGTATTTCACGGTGTATTAAACACAAATATAATGTCTACTAAAACAATGAAGTATCAGATGGAAAGTGAGGGCAACTAATAAGAAACTTCTAACAAAGTTATCATCACCCACAATTTACTATCATTTCCACAAATGGATTATATAATTCGTGATTCATAGGCCAGAAGTAAACTGCCAAGTGGAATAATCTCAAAATAGCTGATAAAACAAGCTGTGAAGCTGAGAAACAGTTTAGCACTTACGTGTTCCTACTTCACTGGTGCTTGCCTTCATAAGACATAAGCTTCTATTTCAAAGTCAAGGACCTCAGAGTGTTCAAAATAGACAGACACTTTGGAGTCAAGAAAATAGCTTCACAGCCTGCCCATATCTTCCAGTTATACACTATATTATCTGTCAAGTCAATTAACCTCTTCGAATTTTGGTTCTCCCATCTGTGAAATGGGATTGCTATCTGACTTGGGAACTGGTGTGCTGTTTTGAAATTCCTTTGAAATATAGCTTGTGGAACCATTTTATAGACTGAAAGCATGAAAATGACAAAGTAGATATTATACATTAGTATGTTTCAAGTTATAGAGAAATGGTAGGAGGCAAGTGGGATTGAGGACAAGTTCCTAGAATAGCAGGTATAGGATTAACTCTTCTCATCCTACTCTGTGATTGAGAATTTTTTAAGGAGTGGTTGGAGTTCCTCTGCATGGGAAGGAAAGTTTAGAAGACTCCTTCCAAGCCCTCTATATAGTTGTTCATTGTGCAAAGAATTTCTAACCTTAGTAGTCACTTCTTTCAGCCAGGAAAAGGAAATTAACATAGCTGAGTGTCTAAGAAGGCCAACCAGATACTATATGATTTAAAGTATTATTTTTGATCAACAACTGAACAATTGAGAAAAGAGAGGCTAAGAAAGTTGAAGTAAAATACCCAAGGTGCAACTACTGCTTGTTCCATTTTGGAGTTGAAAAAAGCCTCTGAATCCAAAGATTTTCCAACAAAACTACACAAATTGTTCTGCAACTGTCATCTGTTAAATCAAATTTTTCTTCCTTTTAACCTTCTGTGCTGGATATTTTTATGTCGGAATTTATTACAAGGTCATTTTATTATTTAATCATTTAGGGGTAATATAGAATGACATCACAAGGAAAATGTAATAATCAGTTCAGTTCAGTCCCTCAGCTGTGTCTGACACTTTGCGACCCCATGGACTGCAGCATGCCAGGCTTCCCTGTACATCACCAACTCCTGGAGCTTGCTCAAACTTATGTCCATCAAGTCGATGGTGCCATCCAACCATCTCATCCTCTGTTGTCCCCTTCTCCTCCTGCCTTCAATCTTTCCCAGCATTAGGGTCTTTTCAAATGAGTCAGCTCTTCACATCAGGTGGCCAAAGTATTGGAGTTTCAGCTTCAACATCAGTCCTTCCAATGAATATTCAGGACTGATTTCCTTTAGGATGCACTGGTTGGATCTCCTTGCAGTCCAAGGGACTCTCAAGAGTCTTCTCCAACACCACAGTTCAAAAGTATCAATTCTTCCGCGTTCAGCTTTGTTTATGGTCCGACTCTGACATCCATACGTGAGTACTGGAAAAACCATAGTTTTGACTAGATGGTCCTTTGTCAACAAAGTAAGTCTCTGCTTTTTAATATGCTATCTAGATTGGTCATAGCTTTTCTTTCAAGGAGCAAGCATCTTTTAATTTCATGGCTGCAGTCACCATCTGCAGTGATTTTGGAGCCCAAGAAAATAAAGTCTGTCACTGTTTCCGTTGTTTCCTGACCTATTTGCCATGAACTGATAGGACTGGATGCCATGATATAGTTTTTTGAATGTTGAGTTTTAAGCCAGCTTTTTCACTCTCCTCTTTCACTTTCATCAAGAGGCTCTTCAGTTCCTCTTCACTTTCGGCTATAAGTGTGGTGTCATCTGCATATCTGAGGTTATTGATATTTCTCCCGGCAATCTTGATTCCAGTTTGTGCTTCATTCAACCCTGCATTTCTCATTATGTAATCTGCATATGAGTTACATAAGCAGGGTGACAATATACAGCCTTGACATATTACTTTCCCAGTGGAACCATTCTGTTGTTCCATGTCCATGTTACGTCCAAGCAACAGAAGTAACTGTTGCTTCTTGACCTGCACACAGATTTCTCAAGAGACAGGTAAGGTGTTCTTGTATTCCCATCTCATTAAGAATTTTGCACAGTTTGTTGTGATCTACACAGTCAAAGGCTTTGGTGCAATCAATAAAGCAGAAAGTGAAGTGAAAGTGAAGTCGCTCAGTCATGTCCAATTCTTTACGATACCATGGACTGTAGCCTACCAGGCCTCTCCATCCGTGGGATTTTCCAGGCAAGAATACTGGATTGGGTTGCCATTTCCTTCTCCATGTTTTTATAAAATATAAAATGACATCACAAGGAAAATGTAATAATACCCAGATATTGTTCCAGTACTTTAGCATATCTATTTTTGCATATTTAGCTCATTCAAATCTCCTCACAATCTTAAAATATAGGCATTATTATTATTTTCATATTATAGATGAGAGAAAAAATCTGTGTCATTAGCCACTATGCTATGCTGCCTCTCTGGCAGGGGTGGTAGAGTTATAATAACTATGAGATTTATTGTCCATACTGGGCTGTTAATAATTATTCCAGGCAGTAGGTATAGACTTGAGTCAATCAAATATTTGGCCACCATTAACCAAGTGGATAGCTATCCAGAATATCGTATACATTCTCATTGATCATATTCTTGGGGACCTATCAGTTAAAAATACATCTTTTTCCTTCTGACTTACTTCCCTCTGTATGACACTCTCTATGTTAATCCACATCTCTATAAATGACCCAATTTTGTTCTTCTTTATGGCTGAGTAATATTCCATTGTGTACATACCACATCTTCTTTACCTATTCCTCTGTGATAGACATCTATGTTGCTTCCATGTCTTGGCTATATACACTATTCATAATATGTATAAAATAGGTAGCTAATTGAAACATACTGTATAGCACAGGGGACTCTACTTAATGAACTGTCGCAACTTGAATGGGAAGGAAGTCCAAAAGAGGGGGGGATATATGTACTTATGTGGCTGATTCATTTTCTGTACAGTAGAAAGTAACACAACATTGTAAAGCAACTATACTCCAATAAAAGTTAATTAAAAAAATAAGCAAATAAAACTACAGCTTTTCTGTGACTCAAGTCAGACAATACAAAAAACGGTTTTTGGAGTCTGAATCTTGGATTGCCCAAGAGTTAGGTGACTTCATTCATTCTAGAAGTTTTGCTTCTGCTCCCCAGATCTCTAGATACACTTGGGTTCCTACACATTCAGACATTCACTTCTTCCTCTTCCCATGGAGTGCGTTACCTCATATACTATAAATATATTTACCATTTATTTCAGTTATAAATGACTTCTCATCCTTGAAACCAAAGAAAACTTGTTGGTACAAAGGTCAACCTGGAGAACTGCTTCTATACCATGAAAGTTGTGTATCAGCTACAATCAGCATCTCAAGTCCTTGTAAACCTTAAACAGATTTTGCAAACCTAGAAGAACACCTTTGGGACTCATGGCATCACCGACTCAATGGACGTGAGTTTGAGTGAACTCTGGGAGTTGGTGATGGACAGGGAGTCCTGGCGTGCTGCAATTCATGGGGTCGCAAAGAGCTGGACACAACTCTTCGACTGAACTGAACTGAACTGAACTAGGGTAGGTTGGTATTTTCATTGTCTTTTGGCTACTGTAACAAATCACAGGAATATAGTGGCTTAAAACAGCACAAATGTATCCTTTTAGAGTTCTGGAAGCTGGAAATCTGAAATTAAGTTTTATTAGGCTGAAGTCAAGGTGTCAGCAGTGCTGGCTTCTTCTGCAGACACTGCGGAGAGAACCCACCTCCTTGCCTTTTCTAGCCTGGAAAGGGTCTTGCAGTCTTTGACTTGTAAACCTCCCTCCACAGTCAAACTGCATCCCTGTAGTCTCTGCTTCCATTATCACATGGCCTCCTCTCTCACGCTGACTCTTCCTGCACCCTCTTACCCTGGGACCACACACATAATCCAGGATAATCTCCCCATCTCAATATATACTTAATTACATCCACAAAGTCCTTTTTGCTATACAAGATGATATTCACAGGTTCTGGGGATTTGGATGTAGACATACAGACAGACAGACAGGGGAATAACACCATTCTGCCTACTAAAGGTGGTAACTTAATGAAACACTATGGACATAAAGATCATTGGAAAAAGCTACTTCCAAACAGAAACAAAATTGTTTTTTCTATAAATTCCAGATTATCCATTATATTTATAAAGATTCATCAGAAGTTAACACTTATCTTTCATAATTGTTTTGTTTTTAACTTCATTTAATGACTAGTTAAGAGTTTTAAATAAAATTTATTGGAAGGCCTGATACGGTGTGAGCAGATACAGAGTTGAGAATGAGATTTTTAAAGACACACACACTCACGTGTGTGTGTGTGTGTGTGTGTGCTCAGTTGTCTCTGTCTCTTTATGACCCCATGGACTGCCAGACTTCTCTGTCCATGGAGTTTTCCAGGCAAGAATACTGGAGTGGGTTGCCATTTCCTATTCTAGGAGATTGAATGGAAGCTGCATCTCCTATGTCTCCTGCATTGGCAGGTGGATTCTTTACCACTGCCCCACCTGGGAAGCAATTTCTTATGAACTTGGTTAAGAACCAAATATGAGGTTGGTTGAATTTGGTTAAAAACCAGGTATGAGGATTCATCACTGAACATAATGGGTGCTATGATGCGCTCCCTAGATTCTTCAACCAGGGCAGGAAGCAAATACACAAACATCTAAACCACTTGAGTGTGGCCAGAAAACCCCTCAATTGCCAGGCTGGCTTTCAAGACTGTGTTGAGGGAAGAGAGAGAATTTTCTCAGTGGTGTGCCTTCTTCCTAAGGTACCTGTATCCAGTGGTGGGTCAGTCCATGGGTCAGTGATCTGGCCCACTTGTGCCAATCTGGGACCATTTTAAACGTGCATTCTATCTTCAAACTCTCCCCCATAGGATTGCCTGAAGCTTCTATTCAGACATCACAGCTCAACTCAATGACGTGCTGGAGGTGGTTGGTACCAGCACATTAGAGCTGATCTGTGCATTACAGTCAGTGATGCCAAGTATGTACCTTAAAATCTGCCACAATAAGAGTATTTTCACTATGGGAAAGAACAAACAATATAAATCAGGACTTTAAAAATATCATTATTATTTCAGAGAACCATATATTAAACATTTATCAGCAAACTACTGGGATTTTCCATCTGCACAATCCTGCTTATTTCTCTTCCTGCCCAAAGATACAAATCCCAAGGATACTCACTAATAAATCTGCTGTAAAAACAACCCATCTTCAATTCAGACTTTAAAAAATTACTTTCTCAAAAACTCTATAAGTAACCAATGAGAACCTACTGAATAATACTCAATGCTCTATGGTGGCCTGAATGGAAAAGAAATGCAAATGGCGAGGGGCAGATATATGTATACTTATAGCTGGTCCACTTTGCTGTACAGCAGAAACTAACATTGTAAAGCAACTGTACTCCAATAAAATGTAATTAAAAATAACACAATAGCACAAAAGAAATTCAGTTACTAACATAATGAGCCATCAACCTCAATACTTAAGAACTTTCTGGAAATAAGGATATGTAGTTTATAAAACTACAATATAACAATTAAAATTAATAAATTAGAATTGATCCATTCCTACCATTTAATCCTCAGACTAGTCAGATTTCACCAATTGATCTAGTAATGCCTTTACAGCAAAAGGCTCAAGTTCAAATGCATGAGTTGCATGTGACTGTCATGTTTCATTAGGCTCTTCAAACTCTGCCAGTCCTCAACTTCCATGACCTTGACATTTGCAAGTTTACTGACCAGTTTTTGTTGTTGATGTTGTTGCTGAATGTCCTTCAGTGCAGATATGTTTAATGTCTCTCATGATTAGATTCAAATTATGCATCTCTGGCAGGAATATCGAATAAGATGCTACACAGTATCAGGTGGGGCAGGATTTTGACTCATTGTATTGCTGACAGTGTTCACTTTTATCACTTAAGACAGTGTCCTCTATTTTAGCTTTGTAATTAACTATCTTTGTTCAGAAGACTGTTAAAGCTGTTTAGATGTCCCATTGCTCACCAAAATGTTTCTCATTCATTTATTCATATCAATATAGACTAATGGAATCTTATTTTTCATTAGTCTGTAATTCATCCACATCATTATTTATTTTGATGCTCAATTTGTCCCAAATTTGGTTTGTTGGAGTCCCTGTACCTTGGCTTCTATATCCTCCATCATTCATTATGCTCTCAGGTACAAGATGTTCTGAAGTCACTCATATGTCCACTGACCCAAGATAGCAATCAGGCATTTCTCTAAGGATCTGATTCCAGTAGATTTATTAAGAAATTCAAGATATAGGTGCAGGAGTGCTCACTGTTATTGGGATGTCATTGTTTCCAAGCCCTCTCAGTGGACAGAGGTATAGGAATATCTGTGTGTGTGGTATGTGTGTGTACACATACTCAAACATATATAATGCGTGGAAACACTATTTTAAAAATGTTTTAATCTGTTATTCTTTCTATAATAGAACCTAGAAGTCAATATTGATATTCCCAGCTCCATTTTAATTCCACAGGGTTCATTCTAAAATTTCCTTTCCATGTTTTATCTTCCTTTTTGACAGCAAGTATCCTGATTTGCTCAATCAATCCCACTGTATGAAACCAATCTTCCATCCCCTCTGCCATCTTCTCCCCACTACACATGATTTCTGAAACTCAGCATAGGGTGCCTCCCCAACCCTATGTGGCCAGCTTCCTGTCATTCTATCCTGCTCTGGCCTGCAGTTCTGGACTACCTTGCCACCCAGCAGCCCCCCATCACCTTCAGTTCAGTTCAGTCACTCAGTCGTGTCTGACTCTTTGCTACCCCGTGGACTGCAGCATACCAGGCCTCCTTGTCCATCACCAACTCCCAGAGTTTACTCGCACTCATGTCATTGAGCCGGTGATGCCATCCAACTATCTCATCCTCTGTCGTCCCCTTCTCCTCCTGCCTTCAATCTTTCCCAGCATCAGGGTCTTTTCAAATTAGTCAGTTCTTCACATCAGGTGGCCAAAGTATTAGAATTTCAGCTTCAGCATCAGTCCTACCAGTGAATATTCAGGATTGATTTCCATTATGATGGACTGATTGGATCTCCTTGCAGTCCAAGGGATACTCAAGAGTCTTCTCCAACACCACAGTTCAAAAGCATCAATTCTTCAGCACTCAGCCTTCTTTATAGTCCAACTCTCACAACCATACATGACTACTGGAAAAAACATAGCTTTGACTAGATGGACCTTTGTTGGCAAAGCAATGTCTCTGCTTTTAATATGCTGTCTAGGTTGGTCACAACTTTTCTTCCAAGGAGCAAGCATCTTTTAATTTCATGGCTGCAGTGATTTTGGAGCCCCCCAAAATAAAGTCTGTCACTGTTTCCCCTGTTTTCCCATCTATTTGCTATGAAGTGATGGGACCAGATGTCGTGATCTTAGTTTCTGAATGTTCAGGGGTTTTTTTCTTTTTTTAACCGTTAGGTTATGGTGATTAGTACTTGCATTTCCATAAGCATTTGTAGGGGGCACATAATAAATATATGAGAATAAACATCTTTGGAAGAATGTGTCTGTGACATATCTGGATTAGCTAGGTGGTCAAGATTGCATGTGATTTTGTTATTGTGTGCTTTTCTCTTTGTGTGTGACAATATGTGTAACCATGTGAGAGAAGGTGTCTGTGCAGAATCTACTAGGAAGGAGGAGGTGCAAGCCCCTTCTCACAAGTGGCTTCCAGAGCCACTCTCAGGAAGCTGGGGTAGACCAGGAAGGAACTGAAGCCTGTGGTTGCGTATGCATTGAGCAGAGGTGAGGGAAATGACCCCACAATCCCAGAAAGGCCAGGACAAAACAGGCTGGTGGGTGAGGGGTGCCGTCTCACCCAGGCAGAGAGTGAGCCTGGGACAGGAGCACCAGGGTGCAGTGTCCCAGTGATTTTAAGGGCTGAGCTTGCCAAATGCTTGTCCTGGAAACCAGCCGAGTGCCTCTCTGCCTCCAAAAGGAAACCTCAGCCAGCCCTGTCGGGCCAGGCTGGGGCTGAAGTTCCACCCCTTCATCTACCAGCAAATCAGGAGTTCCCTTCCTCCTGTCCATCTGATGTGAGGTCCTAAAGCCCCAAGCTGGTGATTGGGGGACGAGTATGTGGAACAAGTGATGAGCTCCTAAGGGCACAATCTGGAGCAGATGGCAGTGCCCCCTGTCCATTGGGGAAGAGCTGTGTGAGGCTGGCAGTCAGAACAGACCTCAGGAGGGTGGCAGAGATGAAGTGGGGCCAGGATGTCCCCTAGGCCCAGTCCCAGGCCAGGGCTGGTGGTGCTAGGCCAGGGACTGGATTAGGGGTGGCCCTGAGGCTACAGGGAGGTACTCTGGCTCCACTAGGCATAGAACTCCTCTTGCTTGTTAGGCTTCTGGTATGTGACGCTTGCCTGATTGGGCTCCTCCAATGTGTAGGTGCCCTTGTTCTTCTTCTTCATGCCACAGATGAACAGTGTGACCAGGAAGGCGGCAAAGAGGGCACTTAAAACCCCATCCATGATCACAGCTACAAGCACCTTCTTCCACTCCAGGATGCTCTTCTGGGAAAGCTGAGCCCCTGAGCTGCCTGAGTCAACAACACTGTCCAGGAGGCCAGGGCCTGGGTGGGCACCCTTGGGCAGCATCCCAGGTAGAGGTGATAGCTTGGCTGTGGCCCACCCACAGCCACCACCTCATTGGCTGTGTCTGGCTGTGTGGTCTCTTCTTCTGACAGCTCAAAGTCCCCACTGGGTCCCCCGCTCGCTGGCATTTCTGGCTTATCCTGGATGGTGGTCGGGAAGGACTCTGGAGTTGGGGTCTGAGCCACCTCCATGGGTCCATGGGCAGTGGTCCCCAGGGGCAGGGTGCTCTTCTCAGAGATGTCAGGCTTCTGGGTGGTAGCTGGTCTAGGAAGGGCCCTTAGCCTGGAGGTAGCTGTGCTGACCAGCCTGGGAGCTGGGGGCCTCTGTGTCCAAGACAGCCACTATGGTGGGAGGTGAGGGCACCACTGGGGTGGTGGCCCGTAGGCTGTGGCCACTGTGGTCAGTGGAAGAGGCAGAAGCCTACTTACGCCGGTGGTCCTTATGACAGTTTGTTGTGATCCACACAGTCAAAGGCTTTGGCATTGTCAATAAAGCAGAAGTAGATGTTTTTCTGGAACTCTCTTGCTTTCTCAGTGATCCAACAGATGTTGGACATTTGATCTCTGGTTCCTCTGCCTTTTCTAAATCCAGCTTGAACATGTAGAAGTTCACAGTACACATACTATTGAAGCCTGGCTTGGAGAATTTTGTGCATTAGTTTGCTGGCATGTGAGATGAGTGCAATTGGTAGTTTGAGCATTCTTTGGCATTGCCTTTCTTTGGGATTTCTTTGGAAACCTGACCTTTTCTAGTCCTGTGGCCCCCTCAACTTACTGAGGATCCAACATCCTGCCCTAAGCCAGCTCCTGCATAGAAACCTGCTCATCCCACTTGGACTCTCCTCATACATTGATATCCTGAAGATCTGACTTGCCTATGAAACCTTAAACAGGCTGGCCCCCATGTGAAGGACCCTTCCCTTCACTCAGACGCTATCCATTCTTGATAGCTCTCCTATGGGGATGATGTTTTCTTAGTGCTGTTCACATTCTGAGATGCTATTCCAGGCCACCTTCCCTGGGATTGCCATCTAGACTTACATAGCTCTTGATATCCCATACAAGTGCTCTTTGCTATGATGCCTTTCTTCTCACCCTGTTTGGGCTCTGATCCTCATGTGGTTGCTTGTCCTGTACCCTACAGGTTCTGATACCCAGTGCTGACTAGGACCCCCTTTTCATCTTGCATGGCTTCTGACTGACTGACTGAAAACAGTTCTCCTATGTTCAGCTGTACCTAATGGCTTTTGGACCAAATGTTCAGGAAGAGAAAGGAATGAACAGGAAAGGAGAAAAAAAAAAAAAAAGCCTTTGCTTTACACTGAATGCTGTCATTTTGACCATTCCCAAAAATCTCATTCAAAAGTTTCCTCTTCTTTTGAAACTTTCAGACATTTAAACTAATTCCTTAAAGCTGCTTAATCATCAAAAGCTCCCTTAGTACTAGAATTCCTCTATCAGCCCTTGAAAAATACAGCCTTTAAAAATGTGTGCATTAAAGAAGCAGATACACTGATCATGCTACATTTTCTAATATACAAGGTGTTTCTTGAGTATGATTCTGCTTTCCTCAACTAGAAAGTAAAATCCAATGGCAGGGAATATGTCTAACTCATTTGCAATCATAGGATCTGGCGCTGGTTCCTGGCATGTGGTCGGCTCTAATATGTATTTAGTGAACGAGTTAATTGAATTAGTTTGGTGTGTTCTGTCCCAAACAATGCACAGCCACTCCAGGTACTCAATGTCCAAAGTAAAACTGCCCCAGTGATCACATGGTTGCCACAGTCTGGGTGTCAAATGGACAACAGCAGTGAGATGAAAAGTGGAACACTTGCTTTATTCAAACACTGTGGTTGTGACACAGTATGGACCTTTTTCATCAACAGCCTTGAGAAACTCAGATAGCCACTAAAAGTGATGAACTAAGTCATCTGACGTTTTGTATACCGAGTATAATAAAACATGTGAGTGGGAAATATAAGTCACAATAATGATCACAATAATTGTCCAAAAGGGTGACTACAAATACAATATGGGCAGTGTGAAGTCTATTCACATGTTTAAGGTGGCACCAAACTAAAACTTTCATCATTATAATCTCATAAAGGTAAAAAGAATAATCTACCAGTAGTTTAGGTTGCCATTTTTAAGCATAGTGATATAGGTACCTTGTGTTACTTAACTTTCTTTCTCTAATAGTGTTCTTTATAAGACACAAATATTTCTTGCATATATAAAAATGAATATGCTTTACTAGGTAGACCCTATCTATGTCTATCACCCCTATTGTCAAGAATAAATATGAAAATACGGTAGATTGGTACCCCAGTCAGGTTCTCCCAAAAAGTATGTGCTACGGCCAGGCTACGGCTGTAACATACACATCTCACGTTTACCTCCTGTCTCCCAGCCTCCTGTTTTTGGGCTGCAGTTTTGTGACACAGTCTACTAAACACACAGTTGAAACAATTTACTTGTTAAAATCACTCACAGCTGAACTGACTCTCAGATGACTGAAACTGTTTATGAAAGGCACTAAATGTCTTTTCTTTTTAAAGTTAGTATGTTATTTTGGAATTGTACATGACAAAAATTTCACTGTAAAATGAACATTTCCCCACATATCCAAATTGGTAATTCTTCTACCAATAAAATTTTATTTATTACTTAAATTCCAGGTATATGACAGCTTCTCATTCAAATTCAGCTTTTTTTGTTTATTGTTTCTGATTGAGTATTTATGTTAGGATGGAAAAACAATTTTTTCTAAAAAAAATACTTGATTCTGATATGTTGCTCAGTCTTATCTTTTCTTATCTGATCTTCTTGACTATAATGAGAGGTTATAACAAAAACACTAAAAAAATGTTTTTCCAAGTGTTATTTGATCTTGCACAATTTTTTTATTTTCAAAGGGAGTAAACATTTAAAGGTTTTATTTCATCCTACACCTCCCAAATTCTTGGGATGGGATTGTCCAATTTTTCCTTACTCCCCAGTGCTGCTCTCATCATTATTTATCCACCACCCTGCGGGTTTATTTGAAGTCCACACCATCTGTCTCAGACACCCACTTAATCATTCCTTTCTTTACTTGTCCCCCCTCCCACCACAATGCATATCAATTTTGGGTTCCTTAAAATCATACCACTGTAGGACTGACATTCATTTTCCTTTCTAGTCCAGAGTCCACTTAAATCATCTGGTCTTGAGATGCATTTGGCATGAACTTCTAGGTGCCTGAAATGCAGACATACCCATTCTAGCTGACTACTCATCAATAGCACAGAACACATTAATTGGTCCTCAAGTTTACATTCATTGAACAAGGTACGCTGCAGCCTTGCGTATGTATGCTTGTCCTTAGAATCTCAATCTTCTCACCATTGCCCCCTCACTTCTCTACACATATTTCCTTGTCCTCTGCCCTCTCAAGGAACACAAGTAATGAATATCAGGAAGGACACCACTATGTGTCAGAGATCCTTGTACAGATTCTGACTTTGCAATGTATACACTACTGGTAACAGATAAATGATAATAGGATAGGAAAAATAACTTCGGGAATTGCAGCAAGTCTCTAAAGCCAGCAAGTGATAGGTGATTCAAAAAAAAAAAAAAGCTGCTGGAAAGATATCAGAGCTGATGCTGTGACTCTAAATCTCTATCATCTACCTCCTGCCTCTATTAGAGGAAATGAGAAAGTTGAATAAGAGTCAATGAAGTAAGGGAATTCAAAGTCACTAGGTATGTGGTGGGATTTCCTACTTCTCGGTTAAGGGAGAAAGATATTTTGCACTTATCAAGCCAAATTACAGGGATACCAAGAGATTTCTTTTCAGAGGTTGTGACTGCTTTTTAGAGATCAGTACCTCACTTTTATATAGATATTTATTGACTGTGAATCTGTAACCTGAAATAATGCATGCTGAGGTTTGACAGAAAACAGCAAAATTCTGTAAAGCAATTATCCTTCAATAAAAAATAAGTTAATTTAAAAATATGAAAGTTACTTGGGGAACTGTGACTTGATTTCCTTGATGATTAGAGATATATGAGGTAGGAAGTATCCCAGAAGAGTCTGTAAAGGACTGGGTGGAAAGAAGTATCAGTGGGTGAAGAAGTTCCTTCTTGTGGCAAGGAGCCTCAGTTTCCAAATGGACAGAGTAAAAGGTAGCTGGGTTCAAGTCCTCTCGATTAGGTTCTACTCTGTGGGGCTGTCTGCTGAGGTAGGAAGCCCCAGAAGCAAGTCTTTGGGTGTTTTATTGTCTGAAGCAGAATCCTACACTGGGGAGGGAGACAGAAAGATGTCAGCTAGGAGTCCTTGGTCCATGCTGGCAACTGTTCAGTGACAAAGTTTCCAAAATGCCCCTCACTAAAAATGGAAACGTGGATGTCTACCACACTGGCAAATGTGATGACCACCTACTTTTACCCCGAAACCAGGTTACACCATTACTACTTGGAAATGTGACCTTTGTACTAGTTGAAAATACCCAGAAGATGCAGATAAAGCAATCATCCAAAACTGGGAAGAGAAATCTGGCAGCAAGGTTAGAGGAAATTATGGAAGAAAGCCATTTCCAGTAGTTTAGTCCAAACAAATGTATCTTCTCCCCTGAGTTTCCGTAATTCTAAAATGGGAATAGTGCCACTTACTTACTTTTACAGCCTAATTGGAGAACTGGAAAGGAGGACTAAAAGCTGAGAGCTTATACGCACCGAGTATAGTCAAATGTACCCAATAGTTTCTCAATAAATTGAAGCTAAAAATAGAGGAGGACACTTCAAATTTAAATTTAACAATGTCAGCTCTCTCTTAGCTACCACTAAATTCCAGCTACTTCAGTTTTTTCTGATCTTTTTTATAGAGCACATTATAGTATTCTGAGCATGGAACTATTTCTAATTTTCATTTTTTTTTCTTATTCTGCTCTAGGTAACTGTTCTGCTGGAAGAAAAGATGACAAAAATACCAGCTTAGCTCACTGCAGATCCATACCTCTGTCATCATGTCAGTTTCCCTCTGAAAACCTGTAACAGCTCTCTTCATGATTACAAAATCAAGGTCAAGCTTTTCCCCCATCACATCCTCTATATACCACCAGAATACATATCATTTAATTTATTAAACAGTTTGTTAGCATGCTAGGAATAACCCAAGAGAGAAAAAAGGATTGATAATTGAAGGGGTGAACAGTTGTTGGAACAATGCTCTTGAGTAAGTAAGGGGGGAGGGCATCTAGAGTGCAGTGGATGGGCTGACTGACATTAACTCACAATTTAAATTTATATTTTAAATTTATAAATTTAATTAATTTATTTATAAATACTTGCTCAACAAGTATTTATTGACTACCCACCATACAGCAAAATCTCTTCTCAGAACTGGGGATAAAGCTGTGAATAAAATATAAAAAGATCTCTGCACTCAATGAACTTATCCTCCAGTGTTTGAAGCAAATAATAAAGAAACATGCTCTATATTAAGTAGCCAGTAGTATATAAAAAAAATAAAGCAGAGAAAGAAGATAGATGGTGTCATAGGTGTATAATTTTATATAATGTGGCCAGGGAAGATTCCAGAGAGAAAGTGACATTTGAGTAAAGACCTGAAGGTAAGGAAACAAACCATAAGCATATTCAGGGAACAAACATTTCAGACAGAGGGAATACAAAGTTCTAAAGCCCTGCAGTCGGAGTATTAGTCATGTGTTCCAGTGTTCACTGTACCTGCAACTGAGAAGGTACATAAATACTAACACAGGATGTGGGAGAAGTAATGGGAAGCTAGATCACGGAGCTTGATAGGACATTGAAAGGATTTTGTTTTTTTCACTGAAGGAGATGCAAGGCATTGAAGAGATTTAAACAAAGTAGCAGCAAAAAGTAGCTTAAATTTTAATAGGATCACTTTGAGCATTATAATTAATTAGAGACTATAGGGTAAACCAAAGGAAATGCAAAAAGCAAAACAAACAAAAAACACTTAGTAGATTATTACAATAATTCAGGTGAAAATATTGGTAACTTTGACTAAGATGGCAGTAATGTAAATGATGAGAAGAGCTAACGCTTGGAAACTGCTGATGTGTCAGACATGGGTTGCAAGAAAGGGAGCTCAAACGAGACTCCAAGGTTTAACATCATTTCCTAAGATGATAGACTTCATGAAAGGAGGCGGCTTTTTGGCAATTATCAGGTGCTGAGTTTGGGACATGTTTGGTTTTAGATGAGTGTTACATATTCGACTGAAGATATCACTATTAGATGTTCAGTTCTGGATGTCAGAGGAGAAGTCTAGATTGGAGGGTGAGAGGATATTTAATATGAAGACACTAAGGAAACTGCCAGGGGAGTGAGTGAGAGAAAATAGGCCATCTCCAAGGACATGTCTTCAGGACATTCCTACGTGTAGAGTTTAGGGAGGAAAAAACAAGCACTAGTAAATAACATAGAGAAAGACTAACCACAGAGGTAAGAGAAAATTAGGACAGCATAATGTCTTAAAAGGGCTTCGCTGGTGGCTCAGATGGTAAAGAATCTGCCTGTAATGTGGGAGACCTGGGTTCGACTCTGGCAAGAACAGTAGTGCTGCTATTATGAAGAATAAAGTTAACTCAAGTGGGTTTAGGACAAAATGGAGATGGGGAGAGGTTTAAGACAGTGAGCATAGACAATTCTTTCAAGACATAGACAATCCCTTCAACAAGAAGGGAAGTGGACATATCTACAAGGAGAAGTGTTGTCTCAAGAAGTATTTTGTTTATATGTTTTGTTTTTAAGGAAGAATAAACAGTTTGTTCACATGCTAGGAATAACCCAAGAGAGAAAAAAGGATTGATGACTGAAGGGGTGAACAGAGTTGTTGGAACAATGCACTTGAGTAAGTAAGAGGGGAGGGCACCTAGAGTGTAGTGGATGGGCTGACTGTCATTAACTCACAATAACAGGAGAGAAGACAGAGAACAGGGCTGCGAATGCAAGTAAGGGAGTGGATGCTATGGGGGCACTAGAGGAGACTTTCTTCTATTTCCTTCTGTTTTCTCAATTAAAAAGACAGTGATATCATAAGTTGACAGTGAGGATTGAAGAAGAGTTACTGAAGGTATGAAAGAAGTGCTGAAATAATGAAATAATAAATCACAAAGTGGAAGAGAAAATAGACATGGGAAGTTTTATATAATTGATGGACATCATTAGGGGCCTCCTTAAGTGTAGTCAGCATGATTATCTGTGTAATCCTTAGAGGATCTCACTATTGTATTAGATCATTTGCTTCAGTACATATTATAGTCATTCTATTTTGTCCATCTCCTCTTCCTCCCTTGGAGTTTTTCTGTTTTTCTTCATTATCTGTATGAAATTATCTGTACATATCTGTATATAATTATTCAAGGGCTAACCCATGGCTCATGTTTTCTGTGAAGCTTTTTGTAAGGTACCTATCATGTCTTTTCCGTGTGACATTCACGGATGTTCTCTGGTGGTTGAGAACACATAATAGTAGTTCTACTGCCTCAATTCAGATGTCAGCTGCATGACCTTGGAGAAGTTCCTTCACCTCTTGGGTATGTTTCTAAATCCAGAAGACAAACACGATAAAACATACAATATATTTCATGGAACTTTTACTGAGAATTCTATGAGAGAATGCACTTAAACTACTTAATATAATGTTTGCAAGGTAATAAAAATTAAACAAATATTGACTACTAACTACATTCACTATTATTACAGAATTTATTAATTCATGTATATTAATTAATTCATGGATGAAAATATCTTTCCCTAACCAATATGTTAATAAGCTCATAAGGGTAGAGATGGAGAGCTATATTTGCTTATATAATTTCTCACAAAATACTGATCAGAAAGGAGGTTCTGGATAGGTGTTTATGAAGCTGAATTTTACTTACTAACTTATATTGCAAATTTTAACTTTATCTTACTTAGTACAATGATAAAATAATTACTTTATACTGGATCCTTCCATTTGAATTTCTTAGAATACAATCTTAGAAAGTTATCTCATTAAGCAGAATCAAATAACTTCCTATGACATTTTAGTGACAATGACTCTGTTTATACTTTTTTACTACCAAGAAAGAAAAAGACAAAAAAGGAAAAATGCCTTTCCTCAAGGGAAAAATAGAGCAAGAGGCATTAAATGCAATAAATAAAGGTGTATGGGAAATGTATTTGTACACATATCTTTCCTTATCTTAAAATTATAATCATTACATATGTTCCATATAGTTCAACTTGAACTTGGAGTGTACATAATGAAATCTATTTTTGAGACTGTTTTCAATATGTTTTAATACAACAAAGTTATATAGAAATTAAGATACTAAGCATTTAAATTCAAAGACCAAACACAAATTGTCTTATTTATATGGCAACTGTCATGCAGAAAATGGATTTATTTCTATAGGAGACTTTTCAAGGTCATGAAAATATCAATTACAATTTATTATGTGGATTTTAGACCTGTTAACATCTCCATGTCAATGAAACTCTCTCACTTTCATGGTTAAATTATATTAACTATGAAATCAAATTCTTCCTCAGCAAAATCACATTGTAAGTTGGCATTAGAACAATTTAGCCTCCTTTCAAGGCACTAATATATGTACAGAAAATATCTGTCCATGGAAAAATAGGAATATTTTAAAACATAAGTCATTATTCATTTTGCATAGGATTTTTCTAGCAATAGCAGAACTAAACTACATACTTTCTTTTTTTTTTTGTACTTCCTTAAGTTGAATCAATATGCAAGTGTTTCTTAAGAAACTATCTTTTCCTTTTAAATCACATTCTTTTCATGTAGTAAGAAAAAACTACACATTTTAATGAGAAATGCTAAGTCACGTCAGTCGTGTCCGACTCCGTGCAACCCCACAGACAGCAGCCCACCAGGCTCCCCCGTCCCTGGGATTCTCCAGGCAAGAACACTGGAGTGGGTTGCCATTTCCTTCTCCAATGCATGAAAGTGAAAAATGAAAGTGAAGTCGCTCAGTCGTGTCCGACTCTTAGCGATCCCATGGACTGCACACCTAAACAGGCTCCTCCGTCCATGGGGTTCTCCAGGCAAGAGTACTGGAGTGGGGTGCCATCGCCCTCTATTGACTTGCAATTTTAGAAATATTAGAATCTAAAAATTTTCTTAATTTATATTTTACTCAATTTTGCTAACATTGTACAGATAAAATGTAGCAATGATTTCACAAAGAATATAATATAAATATAATATAAATATTATAAATATATTATGAATATAAATATATATATAATATAAATATAAAGTGAGAATACTAATTGGACTTCTAATCTTAGTTACATATCTTTTCCTTTTAATTTAAGAATTAGTACAGATTTCAGATGCTGGCAGAAACTCTGCCTCTAAAGGTAAGTTTCTGCAACACCTGGTTTTATATAATATGCACGTGTTAATTTCACTACCTATATTAAAAGTGTTATGTATGCCTCCATATGTGTGAAAGAGTGTATGTGTGTATGGGATTATGTGTGTGTATGAAATCAGCTATACCATCCATCTCCTGGTCACTAAGATTTGAAACAATAGAGTCATCCTTGGCTTCTGTTTTCTTTTGCCTTATATTCAGTCAGTCACCAGTTTGGAAATATCACTTCAGAATATACTTGGGATCATCTCTACTTATAGTTTCTGTCCCTCCTCCTTATCTACTTCAGGTTTAAAATACATCCACACACATAGACTAAAACTTTAATTACATGTTCATGTCTCCTGAAGCTATCCTAAATTTGGTCTTCATCATTAAAATTTCTAAGATAACTGCTATCATCAATGTCCTATCTCATCATATCTATGTGAATATAATCGCCAACAAGGAATTCTTTGCTAAATTCAAGCTTCTCCTATCTATAAAGTCTGCTATATAAAACTTCAGATATGCCTCTTCCTAAAGTATTGTTTTATTCATGGCATATTTCTTTTCCAACACCTCCAAATTGCCTACTATGACATGTCTAAAAAGCAGAGGTTATATTTTTAAGATTCTTTGTCATCTCCTCTAGGCCTATAATGCAGAATGGCTGGTTACAACTTCCATTCTAGTTTTACAAAGCCTAACAAAGCCTCGTACAGTTTCAGTCTAGACTATATCACCTTCTTCCATTTAATTATCCAAAATTTCTGCATTTAAAAAATTTCTTTCCTCATTTCCTTTTAAAATTTTAGTTTTTTCAAAACAAAAACTATCTCATTTTATTGATATGAGCTTTAATTTATAATGAAGTTTAAAAAATACACATTCTGCCCCAAATCATGGAAAATCCATATGTAGAAAATTATATAAATATATGTATGCGTGTATATATACACACACATAAGAAAACATCAACAGCCATGAAATAGGTAAGTATAAAAACCCTTTTAGTACTAAATTACATGAAAAATATGTAAATAAAAATACAATTACTATGCTAGATTTATAATATAATAATTAATTTCTCTGCTTTCTCAGTCAGAATTTATAAAACAAAAGGAAAAACTGTATTTGGCCAGATTAAATATATAAACTCTTAAGAGTAAAAATGACATAATATCCAGATATAAAACTAAGCTTGCTTATAATCTTTATTTTTAATAAGTAGTTTCACATCTTTGTTCTTATCAGAACTGGCTTTATCCTCAATATGCTTTTCTTCCTTCCCAGAAAGTTATCTACTTTCTATCTGATGCAGTTCCATACACACACACTCTGTACAGCCTGAATCCAAATACACCCTCTTACAAAGCTTTCCTTTACCTCACCTCCACACAATCATTCTTTAAAACTCATAATTCCATGAATTGGGTTGGCTAAAAAGTTCATTTGGGTATTTTATGGAAAATCCAAATGAAATTTTTGGCCAACCCAATACTGCCCTTTTAGCACATTTTCTAGCATGTATGTATAACATTATCTAATGGAGAACTGTATCATTTCATTTTTAAGGTCACACAATTAGATCTTTATAAGTGCAAATATATAAAATAATTTTACTAATTTGATGTATACAAAGATGAGGCTGTGAATGAAAGCTGAAAATTCTAGCTGCAAATTCTGGGAAGAAAGCATCTATCTTTAAAAAAAATGTTCAAGAGTTGGAAGTCTTACACTTCTGGATTTCAAAACTTATTACAAAGCTACTAATCAAAAAAATCTAGCACTGGCATAACAACAGACACATAGCCCAAGAGAATATAAAAAGAGGGCCCAGAAGT
Source organism: Bos mutus (assembly GCF_027580195.1). Classification (NCBI taxonomy): domain Eukaryota; kingdom Metazoa; phylum Chordata; class Mammalia; order Artiodactyla; family Bovidae; genus Bos; species Bos mutus. Next base: position 93,857,121 of record NC_091618.1, on the reverse strand, counting down.
AACCCCTTACAGATAGAGTCAAATGGTTTTTGATAAGAGTGCCAAAACTACACAATGGGGACAGAACTCTTCAAGAACTCTCAGTAAAACTGTATATATACATGCTGAAAAAATTGAAGTTGGACCCTTACCTTATATCACATACAAAAACTTAACTCAAGTAGATCAAAGACCTAATCATAGGATCTAAAATTCTTTGAACAAAGCATAGTGGAAAAGATTCATGACATTAGATTTGGCAATATTCTTTATATATGACCTCAAAGGTACAGACAAAATATAAAAATAAACTGGACTATTTAAAAATAACTTCTGTTTTTAATCAGATGATAAAATCAACAGAGTGAAGAACTATAGATGGGGAAAATATGAACAAATTATATATCTGATAAAGGGTTAATATCCAAAATATATAAAGAATTCATAGAACTCAAGGACAACAACAACAAAATCTCAATTAAAACATGGAGAAAGAACTTGAATAGACATGTCTCTAAAGAAGATACACAATGGGCCAAAGAACTAAATAGACATTTCTCCAAAGAAGACATACAGATGGCTAACAAACACATGAAAAGATGCTCAACATCACTCATTATCAGAGAAATGCAAATCAAAACCACTATGAGGTACTATTTCACGCCAGTCAGAATGGCTGCGATCCAAAAGTCTACAAGCAATAAATGCTGGAGAGGGTGTGGAGAAAAGGGAACTCTCTTACACTGTTGGTGGGAATGCAAACTAGTACAGCCACTATGGAGAACAGTGTGGAGATTCCTTAAAAAACTGGAAATAGAACTGCCTTATGATCCAGCAATCCCACTGCTGTGCATACACACTGAGGAAACCAGAAGGGAAAGAGACACGTGTACCCCAATGTTCATCGCAGCACTGTTTATAATAGCCAGGACATGGAAGCAACCTAGATGCCCATCAGCAGATGAATGGATAAGAAAGCTGTGGTACATACACACAATGGAGTATTACTCAGCCATTAAAAAGAATATATTTGAATCAGTTCTAATGAGATGGATGAAACTGGAACCTATTATACAGAGTGAAGTAAGCCAGAAAGAAAAACACCAATACAGTATACTAACGCATATATATGGAATTTAGAAAGATGGTAACAACTGTGTACAAGACAGCAAAAGCGACACTGATGTATAGATCAGTCTTATGGACTCTGTGGGAGAGGGAGAGGGTGGGAGATTTGGGAGAATGGTATTGAAACATGTATAATATCATGTATGAAACGAGTCGCCAGTCCAGGTTCGATGCACGATACTGGATGCTTGGGGCTGGTGCACTGGGATGACCCAGAGGGATGGTATGGGGAGGGAGGAGGGAGGAGGGTTCAGGATGGGGAACACAGGTATACCTGTGGCGGATTCATTTTGATATTTGGCAAAACTAATACAATATTGTAAAGTTTAAAAATAAAATAAAATTAAAAAAAAAAAGAAGATACACAAATGGCCAAAAACCACATAAGAAGTTAAACATTGCTAATCACACGAATCAAATCTACAACAAGATACCATTTCACACCTATTAGCATAGTTACTATATATATATACACACACATATATATACATATATACATATATATATATATATATATTTAATGTTGGCAAATATGTGGAGAAAGTGGAACCCTTGTGCACTGGGATGTCACATGTTACAGTCCCAAGGTTCTGATCAAGATAATGGAGTAAGATGACATGAAGTTCATCTCCCACTTTGAATATATCAAAAATACATTTACATGTGGAACAGTTTTCACTGAAAACTAACTGAAGACTGCCAGATGGACTCCTGTACAATGAAGGTTTTAAGAAAGATGAAGGGAATAAAAGCAATCAGTTTGGGAACTGTGCCCCTGTAACAGGATTCAGAGGAAAACAGAGATTACAAGAGAGTGGGGACAGCCACCCTGAGGAGCGAGCAGTTCAAACCACATCCTGGACACCCCAGTCCTGGGATCCAATGTGGAAGAGACAAGCCTCCTTGGCTGATTGGAGGACTTGGGACTAACAGAAGGACTGTGGGGATCCCAGACCCTACTCATAGGGAGTACACACATTGATACACCCCGGAGGCAGGGAGGAGAGAGGTCTTCTCTAAAAGCTGTTGAGTTTCTTGAGACTTCCCCACAGCACACTTCAGCCCAAGATGGACAAAAGTTTTGGCCCCACTCCACATCACAGAGCAGGACTGGATCTGGGGCAGCCATGAAGAGGGAGAAGATTTGACTGTGGGACACAGATGTGACTCGGTCCCAGGGCTTAGCATTAATGGGGAGGCGTACCATTGCTGTTGAAGATTACTCAAACAGTGCAATAAAAGCAGCCCAGATCTCTGATGGCAGCCACTAAACTGCAGATCGCCCCATGCACATTGAGAGTCCACAAGGCCCAACTCACCCTGCAGAACAGTTCTATAAAAGGGTGGCAGCAGTGGAGGCTGAGAGCAGGTGTAAAGGACAAGAGGAACTTGGATCCAAGGCTGCATCTGAGCAGAGCCATGGTCACCTGTACAAGTAGTGAAGCAGAACTTTATCTGCAGCCAAACCAAGCTCAGCGTCTACATGAGTTCTACTTGTTTCTGTACCCTTACTCTCTGAGGCAAGGAACCAGTACAGGGAAAGGGGAAAATACATACTTAAAGGAGACTCATCCCTCAGGGGTTCTGCTCTAGCAACTTGAGATCAGACCTCACCCTTTATAGAGTGGTGATGGCCACTGAGCAAAGAAGTCCCAGCTCACACCCAGTGCCAGCTCTAGCCCACCTATCTCCACGCCCACATCAAATCCAGCTCTCATATCAGAGGCATTTGGCATATGCAGATTGCATAGGGATGCTCTCACACAAGAGCTCACCATCAAGATCACAATTACTAAATGTTTAACCTAAGTTTAAAGAGGCAGGGAAAGTTAAGCAAAATGAAAAGGTAAAGGAACTACTGTCAATTGAAAAAATAAGAGAAAACCTTTGAAAAAATAATTAAACATAAATAATTTACCAGATGAAAATTCAAAACATTGCTAATAATAATGTTATAAGATTAGGAGGAAAATGATGCATACAGTGAGCACTTTTACAAGGAACTAGAAGGAATGAATAGCAGACTAAGTGATACAGAAGACCACATAAGTGATATTGGAGTCAAAAATATAGAATTCACTTAATCAGAACAGCCAAAAGAAAAATAGATTTATAAAAATTGAAAACAACTTAAGAGATCTCTAAGAAGTTGAAAACAATTTCAGATCAGATCAGTCGCTCAGTCGTGTCCGACTCTTTGCGACCCCATGAATCACAGCATGCCCGGCCTCCCTGTCCATCACCAACTCCCGGAGTTCACTGAGACTCGCATCCATCGAGTCAGTGATGCCATCCAGCCATCTCATTCTCTGTTGTCCCCTTCTCCTCCTGCCCCCAATCCCTCCCAGCATCAGTCTTTTCCAGTGAGTCAGCTCTTCGCATGAGGTAGCCAAAGAACTGGAGTTTCAGCTTTAGCATCATTCCTTCCAAAGAAATCCCAGGGCTGATCTCCTTCAGAATGGACTAGTTGGATCTCCTCGCGAAAACAATTTAGAAGATCTCAAATATTAAGTGTAGCAACATTCACATTACAAGGGTTCCAGAAGAGAGACAAAGAAATGGATCAAAAATGTACTTGAGGAAACTATGGCTGAAAATGTCAAACCTGAAGAAAAAAAGGGGAAAGAAAAAAGAAAAAAACATATCCAGATACAGAAAACACAGAGGGCTCCAAACAAGATGAACCCAAACACACACCAAGATACACCATAATTAAAATGGCAAAAGTTAGAGAGAGAATTCTAAAGGCAGCAAGAAAAAAGCAAAGGATTATATACATGGGAACCTCCCTAAGGCTGTTGCCTGATTTCTCTGCAAAATCTTTGCAGGACAGATGGCAGTAGCCTAATATACTCAAAATGCTGAAAGGGAAAAACCTGTGGCATAGAATATTCTACCAAGCAAGATTAAATGCCTACCAGTTTGAAACAAGTAGATATAGCTATGAGTCAACAAATATGAACCCCATGGTAATCATAAATTGAAAATCTATAATAGACACACAGAAACTGAAAAGAAAGGAACACAAGCATGCTATCAAAGAAAATCAAACCACAAAAGAAGAAAAAAGAATAAATGAACAGAAAAGTACATAAACAACTGGAAAAATTTATAAAATGGCAATAAGTACATACCTATCAATTAATATTTTGAATGCCAATGGGCTAAATTCTTCAATCAAAAGACATAGGGTAAAGGTAGTTGACTGGATAAAAGAAAATATGATCTTTTTATATGCTGCCTACAAAAGATTCACTTTGGAGCTAAAGACAGACTGAAAGTGAGAGGATGGAAAAATATCTGATGCAAATGGAAACAACAGGAAAGCAAGGGTAGCAATCCTCATTTTCAGACAAGATATTAGTAGACTTTAAAACAAAGACTATAAGAAAAGACAGAGAAGGGTATTTTATAATGATATAGGAATCAATACAAGAAGAGGCTATTACATTGGTTAATACATAATATTGGAGCACTAAATATATAAAGCAAATAGTGGGAATAAAAGGAAAAAATGAAAATACTAAAATAATAGTAGGGGACTTTAACACTCCATGTACATCAATGAACAGATTATTCAGACAGAAAATCAATAAGGCAACAATAGCTTTAAGTGACACAATAAAATTTTTGGATTTAATAGATATCCGCAGAAATTACATTCAAAAACAGAATATACATTCTTTTTAAGTACATGTGGAACATTCTCCACAATATATCATATGTTAGCCACAAAACAAGTCTCAACAAATTTAAGAGAAAAGAAACTATATGAAGCATTTTTCTAATTACAATAATATGAAACTAAAAACCAATTACAAAAATAAAAATGGTCAAGAACAAACATGCAGGGATTAACAACATAATGAAGTCTATTTATGACAAATTCTACTAATACCATACTCAAAGAATAAAAGTTGAAAACTTTTAGACTTAATAAATGAATTCAGCAAAGTTTTATGATACAAGATTAATATATAGAATTTCTGTTCTTTTTCTGTGTATTTATAATAAACTATCATTAAGAGAAAGCAAAAAGATATCTCATATAAAATCACATTTAAAAATACATGTATACCTGTGGCAGACTCATTTTGATATTTGTTAAAACCAATACAATATTGTAAAGTTTAAAAATAAAATAAAATAAAAAAATACTTATGAATAAACTTAACCAAGGAGGTGAAAGACCTATATTCTGAAAACACATACAGTTTTGAAATTGAATATAAAAATACAGAAAAATGGGAAGATGTCTTGTGCTACTATTAAAAATGGCCATAGTACACAAAGTAATCTATAACAATCCTTATCAAAATATCCATGAAATTTTTCACAGAACTGGAACAAATAATCCTAAAATTCACATGTAATTGTAAAAGATTCCAAACTGCTAAAACAATCTTGAGAAAAAAGAACAAAGCTGGAGATATCATACTCCCTGACTTCAGTCTATACAAAAGCTACAGGATTCAAAATGGCATAGTACTGGCATAAAAACAGACATATAGATCAATGGAACCAAAAAGAGATCCCAGAAATAGACTCCCATACATATGGGCAATTAATCTGACAAAGGAGTCCAAAATACATTGATACAATGGAGAAAAGACAGTTTCTTCAATAAATAGTGCTGGGAAAACTAGACAGCTACATATAAAACAATGAGATCAGAACATTTACTCATACCATATACAAAAATAAGCTAAAAATAGATTAAAGACCTAAATATGAGACCTGAAACCATAAAACTCCTAGAAGATAATGCAGAACATCTTTTGAAATAAATCACACCATTTTCTCCTAAGCAAAGGAGACAAAACAAAAATAAACAAATGGGACCAAACTAAACTTCAAAACTTTTGCACAGCATAGAGAACTGTTAACAAAATGAACAGACAACCTACTGAATGGGAGAAAATACATGAAATGCTAATATCCAAAAGATAGAAACAGCTCATAGGACTCAAAATCAAGAAATAAACAACCCAATCAAAAACGGGCAGAAGACCTGAACAGATGGTTTTCCAAAGAAGACATACAGATGACTAACAGCACATGAAAAATATGTTCAACATCACTAACCATTAGTGAAATGCTAATTGAAACAAGAATAAGGTATTGTCTCACACCTGTCAGAGTGACCATCATCAAAAAATCTACAAATAACAAATGCTGAAGAGGATGTGGAGTAAAGGAAACCCTTTAACCTTTTCGGTGGAAATATAAATTTGTGCAGCTACTATGAAAAACAATATGGAGGTTCCTCAGAAAATGAAAAATAGAACTATCAAAATTCTACTCTTGGATATATAGCTTGAAAAAGGTAAAACATAAATTTGAAAAGATATATGTATCCCAATGTTCATAGCAGTACTATTCACAACAGACAGAATATAGGAAAAAATAATATATTCTATATATATGTATATAAATATACACATGAAATTCTGCCATTTACAGCAACATGAATGGACCTAGAGAATATTATGCTTAGTGAAAAATTCACAGAAACACAAATACTGTATGATATCACTTACAGTGAAAGTGAAAGTCGCTCAGTAGTGTCTGACTCTTTGCGACCCCATGGACTATATAGTCCATGGAATTCTCTAGGCCAGAATCCTGGAATGGGTAGCCTTTCCCTTCTCCAGGGGATCTTCCCAACCCAGGGATCGAATCCAGGTCTCCCGCATTGCAGGTGGATTCCTTACCAGCTGAGCCACAAGGGAAGCCCTGCTAATAATAGAAATGAATGTATATAGAAAATAGAAATAGACTAGAAACCCAAACTAGTTGTTACTAGTGAGGAGAAGGAAGAGAGAAGGGGCCCATTAGAGGTATGAGATAGAGAGAACTACTGTGTATAAAACACATAAGCAGCAAGTCTATACTATATAGCATGGGGAATTATGGTCATTATCTTGTAATAATTTTCAATGGAACATAACCTATAATAATACTGAATCACTATGCTGTGTAACAGAAACTAATATGATATTGTATACTATGTTTCAATAAAAAAACAAATAAATAAAAATAATAAAACAACTACCAAACCCTGGGAGCAAACCAGGGATCTTTAGGTCTTTGGACTAAGGCTTTCACAACCAAGCTAGCTCAGCTACTTCTGGAGAACTTTTTCCACATCCCTATAATGAGATATTTGCTTCACTGTAACAAAAAATTCAGTATATAGGTCCAATTGGAGGTAGGAGTTAAACAAATATTACAGAGGTGATGAGACAAGGTTGGCCTCTGTTTCTAAGCTAGAAGTGATCAATAATTTTACTTTCCTCACTTGTCTTTTGATTTTTAACTGCCTTGCAAGTTTTTCTCATTTAAAAATAAGTCATGGACTTTTTTCATGTCAACAAAATTTAATAAAAACAAGACAAAATGGTACAACTTCTATAGGAAACAGTGTGGTGCATCCTCAAAACACAGAATTGGAATATGAACCAGCATTTCTATTCAGAGTACATTCAAAAGAATTGAAAACAGTATTTGAAAGAGATATTTGCACAGCTGGCTATCCTCATAGTAGGATAATTCACAGTAGCCAAAAGGCAGAAGCAAACCAAGTGTCCTCGACAGATTATCGGATAAACAAAGGTGGTATATACATACAGTGGAATATTATTTACCTTAAAAAAAGTTAGGAATTTCTGACATATGCTGCTATATGGTGGAGAAGGCAATGGCAACCCATTCTAGTACTCTTGCCTGGAAACTCCCGTGGATGGAGGAGCCTGGTAGGCTGCAGTCCATGGGGTCGCTAAGAGTCAGACATGGACACGGCTGAGCGACTTCACTTTCACTTTTCACTTTCATGCATTGGAGAAGGAAATGGCAACCCACTCCAGTGTTCTTGCCTGGAGAATCCCAGGGATGGGGGAGCCTGGTGGGCTACCATCTATGGGGTTGCACAGGGTCGGACACGATTGAAGTGACTTAGCAGTAGCAGCAGCAGCTGCTATATGGATGAACCTTGAGGACATTATGCTAAGTCAGTCAGTCAAAGGATAAATGATGTATGATTTCAACTATATATAAAGTGTACCCAAATTCAGAGAGACAAAGATTAGAATGGCAATTGTCAGTGTCCAGGGATAGTGGAGAATATGGAGCTGTTTAATGCGTACAGAGCTTCAATTCTGCATGACAAAAAGAATTCTGGAGATTGGCCTCACAACAGTGTGAATATATTTGTAGGCTAGTGAAAAATTTTGGATCATTCCTCTTGGGTTAATAAACCAGGACTGCAAATTAAACTGACAAAAGAATAACTTGGGAAAAGGCATCTAAGTTTTATTTTGACGTTAATGTTTTAGTTTTTATGTATATGGAGGTCTTTTAGAAATAAAAGAAGACCACTGAAAAGAAGTGGTTAGATTCAAAGACTTAAGATGTCATTTTAACAAAGGGAAAAAAGACAAAGGAAAAAGTATTTGAGCTTGAAGGGATGATAAAAGGTGGGAAGACAAATATATGGGGGAGCTAATGGAAGATGAGGGTTATTTAATAAGGTTGAGTTTAGGCAGAGTCATCTCAGTGCCATCTCCATCATGAGTGATAAAAGCTGGTGTTCCCTTTCTTGCTCAAGAGACAGGGCACCACAGGGTCAAAAGGGAAACCTGCCTTTCTTTGGGGCAGATGAGGGAGAGAAGAGAGCTTTTCCTGTGTCTCTTTTCCCTCAATTGCCTTTAGCTCAAAATAATCTTCATGCCAAAGTGGTATATTTAAATATGGCACATCTGACTGCCTTCATAATTAATACTATTGAACTATACATTTAAAAACAGTTAAGATGGTCAACTTTATGTTTTATATATTTTACTATAATTTTTAAAGATTCAGAGTGTGTTAGAAAATTAAATAAGGAAACTGTTAAGGGGTAGTTCAGGTGTAAATGGAATTATGCAGCATGCTTTTTGCCTACAGTAGTATACAAATGTCCCTGAAAACATACCTAGATATGTTTTACTCAATTTTCTTACTTGAAAGAAAAGTTATTTCTTACTGGAAAGGAAAGTAACAGTACTGGTTATCTCTAACTTCTTCTAATATACAAATATATGTACACATATTTACATGCATATACAAACACACAGAGTACTTACACACTACTTCTAATTGGGGAAGTGAAATTACTTCTACACATGAACACATTACATAAATCAAAGTATTAGAGAAATTATTATTATCTTCACAGGCAAAAATTTTGCCAGCATATGAAAGTTGTAGCAATTCTCAAATTGAAAAGATATGGAACAGAGATCAGAAATCCAATTAATATTCTCATTTCTATGTCTACTTGTGCAATCAATGCTACATTTATTGTATTTTAATTCATGGGAAAGGCAATCCATATAAATGGACAGGTACACTTATGAGATTGACCACATTAAAAATATATATACTATGGTTTACTTCTGTGTGATAAAGTAAATAAAGTCTTTGTCCTTTGAGAGCATCTTATTCAAAATTTGTATGCTACAGCATCTTTGCACTAATAATGCAAGTGTGCTAGACTCTTTTTCTGTTTATCAGCTTGCAAGTACGCATACATAAGAAGCAGCTATTCGGTCTGAGATATAAATAGCTGAAATAAATTTCCTATTTTCTCATTTTTCCCCTGATGAAATATATTTAAATGCCAGCTGCATTATAACCTTCAAATAACTCAATATCAGAACTTAAAGTGCTATTAAATGTCTGAATACAAGTAAATGCTAAAGAACCTTAACATTTTGTTTTAATTGCCTACAGCTATTTTATAAATATTCACCCAATAATTACTGTTAATTTCTTATTCAAAAAGAGTGGCAGAGTAAAGAGAGAAGCCAGGAGCTTAAAAAGTTTCCTTGCTTAGTCAAAAAAAAAAAAAAAGGTTAGGGTATGAAAGAATTCTACAGAATGATAATGAATATAAAAATTACACTAGGAACTCAGCACGATTTTATCCTTCATCATTTTTGATGTGTCCATACAATATTATAATTTATTGTTTATGTAAATATATTCTTTTTACTTCTTACAGTTAGTGATATTATATCCATTTTCTTGTTCTCAAAGCTAAGCCTATATTAGCTAAATGACAGGGATTGGTGGGTTAATTACTTGATTACTTGAGCCTCTTGAAAAAGGTGAAAGACGACAGTGAAAAAGCTGGCTGGATTAAAATTCAACATTCAAGAAACGAAGATCATGGTATGTGGGCCCATTCAGTTCAGTTCAGTTGCTCAGTCGTGTCTGACTCTTTGCAACCCCATGAATTGAAGCACGCCAGGCCTCCATGTCCATCACCAACTCCCGGACTTCACTCAAACTGATGTCCATCGAGTTGGTGATGCCATCCAGCCATCTCATCCTCTGCTTTCCCCTTCTCCTCCTGCTCCCAATCCCTCCCAGCATCAGGGTCTTTTCCAATGAGTCAACTCTTCACATGAGGTGGCCACAGTATTGCAGTTTCAGCTTTAGCATCAGTCCTTCTAATGAACACCCAGGATTGATCTCCTTTAGGATAGACTGGTTGAACCTCCTTGCACCAAGGGACTCTCAAGATTCTTCTCCAACACCACAGTGCAAAAGCATCAACTCTTCAGCACTCAACTTTCTTCACAGTCCAACTCTCACGTCCATACATGACCACTGGAAAAACCATAGCCTTGACTAGATGGAGCTTTGTTGGCAAAGTAATATCTCTGCTTTTGAATATGCTATCTAGGTTGGTCATAACATTCCTTCCAAGGAGTAAGTGTCTTAATTTCATGGCTGCAATCACCATCTGCAGTGACTTTGGAGCCCCCAAAAATAAAGTCTGATACTGTTTCCACTGTTTCCCCAACTATTTCCCATAAAATGATGGGACCAGATGACATGATCTTAGTTTTCTGAATGTTGAGCTTTAAGCCAAATTTTTCACTCTCCTCTTTCACTTTCATCAAGGGGCTTTTTAGTTCCTCTTCACTTTCTGCCCTAAGGGTGGTGTCATCTGCATATCTGAGGTTATTGATATTTCCCCCAGCAATCTTGATTCCAGCTTGTGCTTCTTCCAGCCCAGCGTTTCTCATGATGTACTCTGCATATAAGTTAAATAAGCAGGATAACAATATACAGCCTTGACATCCTCCTTTTCCTATTTGGAACCAGTCTGTTGTTCCATGTCCAGTTCTAACTGTTGCTTCCTGGCCTGCATATAGGTTTCTCAAGAAGCAGGTCAGGTGGTCTGGTATTCCCATCTCTTTCAGAATTTCCCACGGTTTTTTGTGATCCACACAGTCAAAGGCTTTGGCATAGTCAATAAAGCAGAGATATATGTTTTTCTGGAACTCTCTTGCTTTTTCCATGATCCAGCGGATGTTGGCAATTTGATCTCTGGTTTTTCTGCCTTTTCTAAAAGCAGCTTGAACATTTGGTAGTTCACAGTTCATGTACTGCTGAAGCCTGGCTTGGAGAATTTTGAGCATCACTTTACTAGCATGTGAAATGAGGCAATTGTGTGGTAGTTTGAGCATGCTTTGGCATTGCCTTTCTTTGGGATTGGAATGAAAACTGACCTTTCCCAGTCCTGTGGCCACTGCTGAGTTTTCCAAATTTGCTGGCATATTGAGTGCAGCACTTTCACAGCATCATCTTGCAGGATTTGAAATAGCTCAACTAGAATTCCATCACCTCCATTACTACACGGCAAATAGATGGGGGAAAAAATGGAAACTGTGACAGACTTTATTTTCTTGGGCTCCAAAATCACTGACCATGGTCACTTCAGCTATGAAATTAAAAGACACTTGTTCCTTGGAAGAAAAGCTATGACATACCTAGACAGATATTAAAACGCAGAGACATCACTTTGCTGACAAAGGTCCATATAGTCAAAGATATGGTTTTTCCAGTAGTCATGCATTGATGTGAGAGTTGGACCATAAAGAAGGCTGAGGACTTAGCAATTGATGCTTTTTAACTGTGGTGCTGAAGAAGGACTCTTAAAGAGTCCCTTGGACAGCAAGGAGATGAAACCAGTCAATCCTAAAGGAAATCAAACCTGCATATTCATTGGAAGGACTGTTACTGAAGTTGAACCTCCAATACTTTGGCCACCTGATGCCAAGAGCCTGAGGCTGGAAAAGATTGAGGGCAGGAGGAGAAGGGGGCGACAGAAGTTGGGATAGTTGGATGGCATCATTGACTGAACAGACATGAGTTTGAGCAAACTCTGGAAATAGTGAAGGACTGTTAAGCCTGGCATGCTGCAGTCCATGGAGGTGCAAAGAGTCAGACGTGACTGAACGACAGAAAAACGACAACCTGAGTTCATCAGTGAATGGAAATTGAGGCTTAGAAAATTAATCGCTTAAACCCAAGATCCAATAAGAAGCCACAGAGTCAGATCTTAAACCTATGTTCTTTGGCTCCATACCTAGAGATTTTCCCCCTTATTACTTGAAAAATGTCCCCAAAGTTGGGTTTTTGTTCCTCCTATTTGTTTTACATATAATGGAATAGAGTCAGTACCTGATTAATCATGATCATATTGTGTTCTCTATTTCAGGAAAGCCTAGCGCTAGAGGATAGCATTGACTACTGATGACTTTTACAAACCAGGTTGTGATTTTTGCTGCATTTCACGGAAATACAGTTTGAACACTTTTCAAACAATGATACAATTACACACACATGCACACAGGCACAGGCAAACATACATCTACACGTTTGCTTTTGTATCTTCTTGGAGTTTTATACAACCATATGTCTGCTATATTTCTGGCATGGTCTGTTTCAAGATTCTAGAAAATATGTTACAGCTCTGTGTATTAGGAAAATGAAATTATAACATTTAGGTGCTTAAGGTCCACTTAAGTCACTCAAATACAAGTTTCTTAAAAAGGATTTCTCTTATTAATCTTTCTTTATTCCTTACCATTCTTCATTCTTTTATTTGTTCTAAGTTTCATGAAGCAGAGGCTTAGTTTTGTTTACTGCTATATCCTCAGCACACAGAACAGCATTTGGCATACATCAGTATATTAATTGCTAAAATAATGTGTTTAATATCACTTAATGGGTTTCCTTAGTTTGGTTATAAAGACTCTCTGTCCCTCTCCCTTTCTCTCTTAGTTAAATATTATTTTTAAACCTTTAGATAGAAAACCAAACAAAATGACACCTATTTGCTTGCTTTCTGAAGCAGAAATATGTAGGCCTCATTTCTTCAATTCAAACTATATCAATTTACAAAGTATTAGACCCATAACAGTTGAGAAACATGCTAACAAATCCCTAATGCTGATCCATCAACACAAGTTGCTAGTCATTTTTCTCAAAGTTCTGAATATAATTTTATGACACTGTACTATTTTTTAATTTATGGAGGATGGGCAAAGAAGAGAAAGGGTTGGTTACAGCTGTCTGGAATTTTATTTATACTTATATCAATTCAAACATAAGAATCGCAGAACCTGAGAGCCTTAAAAAAAAAAAGTAATAAATTTGGTTACTGCTTGTGGCTCAGTTAGTAAAGAACCACTTGCAATGTGGGAGACTTGGGTTTGATCCCTGGGTTGGGAAGATCCCCTGGAGAAGTGAAAGGCTACCCACTCCAGTATTCTGGCCTGGAGAATTCCATGGAGTTGCAAAGAGTCGGACACGACTGAGTGACTTTCACTATTATTGCTTCATTCAGCCTTGATTGTACTTAAAATATCAAATACCATAATCATTTGTGATTCTATTATTTATGGCCATAAATGAACATAATATATAAATGTATTATACAATTTAATAAGTTAAATATATTAAGTAAATAAACAAATTGATATAAAAATTTCAACATCTCCAAAGATGGACATTCTCAAACTTAATTCCAAATTGTCCTGATGTTTCATCACAATTGCCTTCAATAAAACACATTTTATATTTAGTTTCTTCTCTTTGGAAACATGAGATATTTAGATTTATTCCTCTTGTAAAAAAATTAATAAAAAGAAACCTCGATTAAGCAGAGTCAGACAGCAGAAGGGAGAGCTCTCACACCCTACACTGACAGCAGAGACCAACAGGAAGATGAAAGATTCCCATTCTGGAGAATGGATACATATCTGTGTATGACTGAGTCTCTTTGTTATCCACCTGAAACTATCACAACATTGTTAACAGGCTAAACTCCACAATAAAATTAAGTTTTGCTTTTTTTTTTTTTGACTCTCTTTCATGGCAACAACTCAGCCAATGAAAAGTCATGGACTTTTTGTCCTTGCCTTCCCAGCTTCCTTTTTCTCTATAAAAGTGTACCCCTTCCTTGCTGTGCAGGGACTTGCCTGTGGCTGGTCATGGTTGTAGACTGAATTGCAATTCTCTGTTAATCCTGAATAAACCCATCTGTTAGAGAAATAACTGCCAGTCTATTTCTTTCAGGTCAAAATTCTGGTGGTTCTTTCAGAAACCAGAGGAGACTCCCTATGGCTCCAGGGCTGGTGAACAAATAAGCGTGGTACCCACAATTAAGCCCATTGCCATTCACTGCATTTCTCGCCAACCCTGGAGTTTGAATGTATATCTTTTCCCTGGATTCGAGCTCACATCCTTTAGCGTCTGATGCCCTGCAAGCTTTCTCCAGGATCTATTTAAAGGTTTTGTCTTTCTGGTTAATGTTTTGTTCTGTATGTGACTACTCCTTTGACACTTTGGTCTGATTTTGAGATCAGACTATTTCAACTGAAGCTGGCTGAAAATGGCCTTTGGATCAATTCTTTCAAGACGGGACTGCTTCAGATGAAACTTCTGGTTTTTCAACTTTTGGCCTATTCCTTTGGGGGCTGTCCTCTGAAGACTGGCTAAAAAACCAAAGCCTTCAGTCTAGCTCCGTCAGGACCAAGCTATCTTTTAAGGCCTGATTTGTAAGCTTTTTGAATTAAACCAATTGTGTTTCAAACTGTTTAAACTGTTTGAAAATTTTCTTTGCTGTAGAGGAAAATCCTCAGGAAATGGGATCCCAGTTACTTAACTATTAATATTTTGAGAGTGCTTTATCTACAGGGTCTCTGGTTGATTTTATGTTTAAAAACACGGGTCCTTCCTCATGTACATTTCTAAATAAATAGACAGAGCTGACCAAAGGCAATTTAAATAGAATCTCAATGGCAAGGATGGGGAACTTTTGAAATCCCCAAACTTCATTTCCTTAAAATTGAACTGGTTTAAAAATTTCCAGAAGTGATGGAATACTTATTTTGATTGGTATTATGAGGCTTTCCAATGTTATAAGAAGCCTAAAATTGCCTTTCTGCAAAATATGATTTTAAGATTAAGACCAGTAAATGATTATGGAAAAGGCATGAGGCGTATGAAATGACGCTCAACATCAGTAATTATTAGAGAATATTAGACAAATGCAATTCAAAACTAAAATGAGATATCACCTCATACCAGTGAAAATGGTCACCATAAAAAAATCTACAAACAATAAACACTGGAAAGGGTGTAGAGAAAATGGAACCCTCTAGCACTGTCAGTGGGAATGTAAATTGATACAGTCACTATGCAAAACAGTATGGAGCTTCCTTAGAATACTAAAGATAGATTTACTACATGATCCGTAATCCCTCTACTGGGCAGGTGACCTGAAAAAAGGTAAACAAACAAAAACAAACACATGGACCTAATGTTCATTGAAGCACTATTTATAATAGCCAGGTCATGGAAGCAACCTAAATGTCCATCACAGATGAATGGATAAAGAAGATGTGGTACTTACAATGGAATATTACTTGGCCATAAAAAAGGAATGAAACTGGGTCATTTGTAGAGATGTGGATGGGCCTAGAGTCTTGTCATACAGAGTAAAGTAAGTCAGAAAGAGAAAAATATCATATGTTAATACACACGTGGAATCTATAAAACGGTACAAATGAACCTGTTTGCAAGGCAGAAATAGAGACACAGACATACAGAACAAATGGATGAACACTAATGGGGAAAAGGGACGCTGGGATGAATTGGGAGATTGGTATTGTCATACATATACTGACATATATACACTATGTATAAAACAGATAACTAATGAGAACCTGATGTAGAGCACAGGGAACTCTACTTAATGCTCTGTGGTGACCTAAATGGGAAGGAAATCCATAAAAGAGAGAACATATGTATACACAGAGTTGATTCATTTTGCTGTATAGCAGAAACTGACACAACATTGTAAAGCAACTATACACAATAAAAAAATAAATAAAATAATCCCAACTCAATTTAATCCAATTTAGGGGATGGACTGGAAGACACAGTTTTCAGGTCCTAAAGAGAGTTGGATGAAGTCACCAACCCTTGGGCATCAGAACGGTCAGATTTAGTTTTCCTTTTTGCAAATGAAAAGGAAGGGAACACCTTTGGATTACTCACCCAAAACACAGACCCCAATCACCAACTTATAAAGTATTAAAGCTAGCAACAAGACCATGGACACTAGGATACTGCCTTGCCTTAATGCCGTACAGACTACTGTCCATTCGGTTAAGGCCACCAAGAAAATGTTTGTGTGATCCGTTTAAACATTTTTGTATCTGATACAGTAGAAGCTCTCCTGAATCCTCTCCTGAATGCATTCATCTTACCTTCTATGAAGCCCTTTTCTTAACTGCCCTTCACAGAACTCTTTTCTGTTATGATAACCTTAACCTGGCTACTCTTTTCCCCCTCCATCACCCACAAGGCTCCTCATGACTGCTTAACACTGGTGCACCACCTCCTGTCCCCTCATAATGATCTACAGTAAATTCCATTGGATAATGTTGACTTTTCAAGGTTCACCAATGGTTTTTATTTTAAAGATGACGATGGCAAATAGTGTGCTGAGTATGCTGTCATAATTTGTTTTGATGTTGCTGAGGCAGCATCTTTAATTTGTGGCTACTTCAGCTCAACAGGATGAACTACATGCTCTTAACATGAGTTTGAACCTAAGCCAAGGACAAAACTGCCAATACTTATACTAACAGTAGAAACTCTTTTGAAGTGGCTCACAACTTTGGAAGGTTGTGGAAGCAACATGGCCTCCTTATTTCCAGTGGAAATAAAATTTATAATGGATCTGATGGTCAGGAATTATTGCATGTAAACATCTTACCTGCCACTTTAGCGATTATTAACAGTTTGGTATATTCTAAACTTAAATTTCTTGAAGCTAAGAGGAATGATCTTGCTGATACTTCTGCAAGGAATGTTGTCCTTAAAAGGACCAACAGTAGCCAAGCATCTGTCATGGTTCAAAAGGTATTTCCAAATTATCCAAATTATAATTTAGTAAAACTGGTTAGAGAGTCCAGCAACTGGCCTCCGAAAAGCAAAAAATAAGATTGGAAATGCACCAACTATTGGTTTGATAAAAAGAGAAAGCTCTAGTTTGGACCAATAAGAACCCAGTCCTACCTGAGACTCTAACATACCCACTCCTCACCACTGTACGTGCATTAAACCATTGGTCTACTGACCAAAAAAGCTTCATGAATCAATATGGTAGGGAAACATTAACAAGACCACAAGCAGTGCCTACCTCACTGTCCCACTTGTCCAAGTACAAGCCAGGGAAGTCTATTTCTACTACTCTCAGGTATTCAAATACCTACTGCTCTCTGGTATTTTGCAAATGGTCTATATGAGGTTTGGCAACTGGATTTCATACAATTTCCTCTAATAGATATAAATGTTTCAGTCACAGTCTATATGTTTCCACAGTGGACTGAAACGTTCTCCTGTAGACTGGTTACTGTCTTTTCTGTGCCTAAAGTTAGGAAAGATGATTCCTTCCTAGTAGAACTCCTCTTGAACTTCATAGTATTTGAGTAATCTATTTTATTGGCTAGGTACTTTGACAAGTCTTTGCTGTTTGGCTGGTTTTATGACATTCACACTGGTGTGGATTGTTGCCCCAATTTTCTGGTTAAGACGAGCATCTAATTCCATCATTAAGACTCAATTGACAAATTTGTAGAGGCCCTCCAAATATCTTGTCCAAAAGCACTGTGTTGGTTCTTCTATATCCCAGATTCACCACTTTTCATTTGCAAAAAGGAAAACTAAATCCCGTTGAGCTGAAGTAGCCACAGATTAAAGATGCTGCCTCAGCATCATCAAAACAAACGATGATAGCATACTCAGCACAGTATTTGCCATCGTCACCTTTTGAGATAGTGAAAGGATGCTCAATGCACTTGACTTCTGCTTCTTTAGAGTCACAACTGCTAAAAGCAGAGATACTCCAATATTTCAAAGGTCTATTTGTTTCTATTAAAATCATTATTAAAAAACTAAAAATAGAACTACACTATGACCCAGAAATCCAACTACTGAGCATACACCCTGAGAAAATCATAATTTAAAAAGACACACGAACCCCAGTGTTCATTGCAGCACCATTTATAATAGCCAGTACATAGAAGCAACCTAAATGTCCATCAAAGGAGGAATGAATAAATAAGATGTGGTACATATACACAATGGGCTATAACTCAGCCATAAAAAGAACAACATTATACATCATTTGTAGAGATGTGCATGAACCTAGAATCTGTCACACTGTGTGAAGTCAGGAAAACACACATCATACATTAATGCACATGTGTACAATCAAGAAAAACTGTACATATGAACTTAATTTGCAGGGCAGCAATAGGGATGCCTTTTCATACTGTTCATGAGGTTCTCAAGGCAAGAATATTGAAGTGGTTTGCCATTCCGTTCTCCAATGGACCACGTTTTGTCACATTTTGATGCTTTTGAACTGTGATGTTGGAGAAGACTCTTGAGAGTCCCTTGGACTGCAAGGAGATCAAACCAGTCAGTCCTAAAGGAAATCAGTCTTGAATATTTATTGGAAAGACTGAGGCTGAAGCTGAAGCTCCAATACTTTGGCCACCTGATGCAAAGAATCAGGCTTTCTGACTCACTGGAAAAGACACTGATGCTGGGAAAGATTGAGGGCAGGAGGAGAAGGGGACAATAGAGGATGAAATGGTTGGATGGCATCACTGACTCGATGGACGAGTTTGAGCAAGCTCCGGGAGTTGGTGATGGACAGGGAAGCTGGTGTGCTGCAGTCCATTGGGTCACAAAAAAGTCGGACACAACTGAGCAACTGAATTGAATAGAGATGCAGACATAGAGAATGGATGTGTGAATGTAGGTGGGAAGATGAAGTGGGAGACCGGGATTGAAGTTAGGATTGACTCCTGACTTCCTCTTTCAGTCTATAAAAGTGTTCTTCTCTTGCTATGTGGGGACTTGCGTGTGGCTTGCCAGGGTAGCTGACACTGAGTTGCAATTCTCTGTTGATCCTAAATAAACCCATCTTTGCTGGAGAAATATCTGGCAGTCTATTTGTTTCAGGCCAACACTGAATATATCTTCAAATATTTGTAGACAGATATTAAGGTCAAACACAACATTAACTTCTTGGACAATTTTCTGAATTCAGTCAAGCTAGTTTAAGGATGTATTCTAGTAAAATAGTCTGAGATATTCTAATGAATCCACTGTTTGGCAGTTCAAACCCTTTCTAAATAAATATCAACTCAATTTTTCACTAAAATAAAGATCTTTGTAAATTATAAATTGCATTTTTAATATCTTGGTATATCAATCATCACTGAAACTAGCTTAATGTGTCATATGTCTTGAGATATAACTATTCAAAAACTGAACTGGATACCAAAACTGGAAAATGGTTTTCTACATCAAATGAGTATTAACAGCTTTTTACATTTTTAAAAATGTTTGGATAGCTGACTCAGTGTGTGTTTCTAAAAAGTAGTTATTCCCAGGCAGTCACAAAATTGAGTCATTCAAAATGACTTGCAAATGTCCCCAGTGAACTTCATATACACTTTATGATTTGCCTAGGAATTGTGGATAGTATTTATTTTTACTTTACTAATTGCATACACTGTGATGTCACAAAAATAAAACATAAAATGATTTACTTCACTACTATTATTTGCAAAATTTGAAAATTCAAGCAAAAATATCTACAGTAGGTATGGCATCTTTTACAGTTTTTATACTGAGCAATTTGCATCAAACAGTTGTTTTAAATGAAGAATTGTTCCACAGACTGTATATAAGTTTAAGATTTAATTCTTCTAGTACTTATTATGCTAAGTAATTCTTAAAAGAAGTAGAAACCACTGGCCACAAATATTTTAAATGGATGCTCAGTAATGATTTTTTAAGTGATAGTTCTGTATTAAAATAGTTCTTACCATAATCATTCCAGATCTGATATGTAATTTACACTTATATATTATATTAAATCTTTAAATTGATTTAAAAAAATCTGAAATAGTGTGTACATGGTTTTCCTGAATACATGGTTTTAAGTATATTTACCAATTTTATCAAAATAAAACAAGGTAATAAATGCAACATTAAAACATGAACTCAGCATATAAAATACTCAAAATTATTTAAAAGTATATGCTCATTGTATATCTTTAAAAATTCAAATATATCTACACATATACAAACACATTACAAATATGGACAGAACTACCTGTAAAAATCCTCTGGAATGCACAAATGTTAAATTTGACATTTTAGCAATTTGCTAGGAATCCAAAACATCCATAATAAGTAGTTATTTGTGGTTTGCTGAGAGAGACATTTCAAAAGCATACAAGGGTATACAAAACCAGTTACTAATACTTAGCTATCAAATGAATCTTCTGAAAACCTAGGCTAGTGTATCAGTAAGACTTGGGTTACTTTATTTTGATCTTACTTGAAATAATTCAGAAAGGGAAAAAAATTCATACTTAGTAAATATATTAATGTCACCATAGCCCTAATGTAACATAACTGATTAAATGTAGCAAAATATGCATTAATTATGATTTTATTGTATATAGACAAAGTCATTACATGCCTAAAGAACAACTTCTTTATAAACAGAAGTGTGTTCTGGAGGATATTTGTAAACTTGGAGATTTTCTTTTCTAAGTGCCAATAGCTTACTTTGTTAGGACTATATATAAGGATGACAATACTATCACTAAATATGATTTTTACTACATCCATTTAAAATATGTTCAACTACATAAAGCATGGCTTACAGTTAATCACATAAGTGTTGGAATCTTCAACATAATTTTTCATACAGTATTATTTCTAAATGAGTATATATCCTCCATGGCTGATAACTGAGCATTCTAATTATAAATAACATCATAAAGTGCTAAAGAATCCTCAATAAATCATTTTAAAGTGTCAATAATCACACAGGCAATAGGTTATTTTTATGCTGAAATAGCAAAACATATATTTTTTAAAAGCAAATGTAAGAGCTTTCTACATAGACAAGAAAACAATTTATCACAGATCACATTTGCTCTGTTTTTGGCAAGATAAAGCAAAACAAAATAAAAAGATATTTAATGAAGGCAAAAAAGTCCTGTTCGGTTGTATATTCTGCAATGCCATTGCAAGTAAGATATTTTGCTCTCCCAGAGAAGGACACAGTTCATATCTCTCACCATATGCACACACAGTTAATTCCTGCGGTGGCATAGGTATTCAGAACCATATAGCTCTAGATTCAAATAATCTGAGTTAACTGAACTTTCAAGATATTCTAAACTTTGGAGATTGCTAGTATATTAGATTATACAACAAATGTAAACTCACCCTTCTAATCTTACATCCGGCAGACTTCTGTTAAGGGCAATCAAATCACTGGCCATAAGGTTAAACTGATTGATTTTAAACAATTCTTTCATTTTCTCCTGGTCATCTTTAGGAATCAGCACAGCCTTTCCCATTTCTCCTGGCCCTTCTTGGTTTCTTGAAATAACAGCTGTAAGACACACACAGGTACACATATACATACAAACATACAGATAATGAACTGAATATACAAACTTGTGTTGGATCAGATTCTAAAGTGTATTATTTATAAACTGGCCTAATAATACAATTGTCAAGTCTCTATTGCTACTTACAAGCCATACACTAAAGAAACAACTTATTTTAATTCATTAACTCAATGCTGCATGTTGTCCTTCAAATCTATCACATATTATATAATCTAACTAATCATTAAGATTTAATAAATAAGCAACACAAAATACCAAAACTTCATACTTCTCTTTCATGTTTTTTTAATACATTTATTAGAGAGGATGAAGTTGAACTCTGGGCATATTACGTTGTGCAAAATAATGAAAGAGAAATTTTGAATATATACCAAGATTAGTTTATTTTCACATCCACTTAAAATTTTTGTTATTTCAAGTATCTATTGCCATTATATCTTTATGAAAGCAAGTAAGGTTGAGAATGTTTTATCCCCATCAGCCTTTTATTCCTTTGTCAAATCATTTTCAAATAAGTAGAAAGAACTTTCATAGCAGTGACATATAATTTTAAATGTCAAGTTGGATTTGGAGGCTACGTGTTTCATAACTGGAATTTCACAGAAGTATTCTGGGCTGGAGTGTTTTTATTAAGACCTTAAGGATCTACACACAGGCTAATGTTCTTGCATTTCCTCCAAGTTATCACCACACTAATGTCCCTTCTAGCTATAAAATACATGACTCAGTGTGTGTATGTATAGGCCTGTGCATACATATATCTGTATGTATGTTAACATATAATAAGAAGACGAGGTTCTAGTTAACCTAATCTACCCTTGATTTACTTTTCACAATGATATTAAACCAGGTACTGTGAAGAAATGTAGCTGTGGTTCTGACTCTTCCATCCTTTTGCTATATTATAGCAAATATATTATATATACATAATATATAACATTTTCTATATTATTTTATATTAGTGTAATTAAATTTTATATAAAATTAAAATATTTTAAAATGTTAATTTTATATAATAATTTAAATTTGCATTTTTATCTATAAAATATTATTGTATTTTGCTATATTACAATATAATCTTACTGAGTTTAATTTCCATATATTTTAAAAGGCAAAGATTTGGTCCCAGATTACTTTAAAATATATTTTAAACTGAAATACCATGTGATCCAACAGTTCCACTCCTGGCTATTTATCCTGAAAAAACTAAAATACCAATTTGAAATGATTCATGCACCCCTATGTTCTAGCAGTGCTATTTATATGAGCCAAAGGACAGAAGCAACCCAAGTACTCATCTATACATGACTGGATTAAGAAGATGTGCATACATATATATAGCTAAACCATAAAAAGAATGAAATATTGCCTTTGCTAAATTACAGATAGACCTAGAAAATACTATGCTTAATGAAATAAGACAGACAAAGATGAATACCATATGATATTAATCACATCTTGGATCTAAAAAATAATACAATTGGTCAGTTCAGTTGCTCAATCGTGTCCAACTCTTTGCAACCCCATGAATCGCTGCATGCCAGGCCTCCCTGTCCATCACCAACTCCCGGACTTCACCCAGACTCATGGCCATCGAATCAGTGATGCCATCCAGCCATCTTATCCTCTGTCGTCCCCTTCTCCTCCTGCCCCCAATCCCTCCCAGCATCAGAGTCTTTTCCAATGAGTCAACTCTTCTCATGAGGTGGCCAAAGTACTGGAGTTTCAGCTTTAGCATCATTCCTTCCAAAGAACACCCAGGGTTGATCTCCTTCAGAATGGACTGGTTGGATCTCCTTGCAGTCCAAGGGACTCTCAAGAGTCTTCTCCAACACCACAGTTCAAAAGCATCAATTCTTCGGTGCTCAGCTTTCTTCACAGTCCAACTCTCACATCCATACATGACCACTGGAAAAACCATAGCCTTGACTAGATGGACCTTTGTTGGCAAAGTAATGTCTCTGCTTTTCAATATGCTATCTAGGTTGGTCATAACTTGTACATGCAAAACAGAAACATATTCATAGACATAGAAAATAAATTTAGGGTTACTAAAAAGGTAACAGAGGAGGAGAGGAACAAGTTAGGATTATGGGATTAACAAACTACTATGCAGTTGACTCATTGGAAAAGACCCTGATGCTGGTAGGGATTGGGGGCAGGAGGAGAAGGGGATAACAGAGGATGAGATGGCTGGATGGCATCACCGGCTCAATGGACATGAATTTGAATAAACTCCGGGAGTTGGTGATGGACAGGGAGGCCTGGTGTGCTGCGATTCATGGGGTCGCAAAGAGTCGGACACGACTGAGAGACTGAACTGAACTGATGCATAAAACAGGTAAGCAACAATGACTACTGTAGAGTATAGGACATTATACCCAATGTTATAATAACCTAAGATGGAATATAATCTGCAAAAAAAAAACCCAAAAACTGAATCCCTATGCTGGACAGCTAAAATTAACACAATATTGTAAATCAATTATATTTTAATAAAAAGAAATTAAAGAATACAAAGTATGTGGAAATAATCCATAAATTATAGCATTTTATAAATGTTATAAAATAATGAAATACAGTGAAAACTAGGGTAGACCACAACAAGGAGAATTTTTTCTGATTTGACCGTAGTTATAAAACATCAAGACTAATATTACTGGTGCTAATATACAATACATTTTCAAGTCAATTACTTTCTGTGAAAGGTTACTCTGACTTTGTAATGCCATGAGCCAAACTATAAAAGAGATTAGGCACTCTGGGGAACTTCAGGTATGGGTATCAGGAAGGTGATTAGCCTGTAAATCCTCTTATATGTAGAAAAATGGTAAGGACTGGGAAATTTTAAAGTGAAAAAGATATCTGTATGCAACTTCAAACTATTAAACAAATTACCTTATAGCTAATGAAGACTTCATTCACTTTAACAAGCAAAAGTAGATATGAAGACAGGAATTTTATGAAAAAGTATATCACGTTCAGTTAAAATTGTAACTGCAATATGTTTCCTCGGGAGTTAGTAAGTTTATTGTCGCTAAAATCATATGGAGTTGTTGGAGCTGGCTTTGGGTGAAGTTGTGTTGCTGATTAGACTGTGGACTTAGATAGGTCTCCAAGTACTTTTCATTTCTCTTATTTTTTTAAGTTTTGATTGCATAGAAATTATTAGGAATTTCTATAGTTTCCTTAGGAATCTAATTCTGAAGCAAAGGATTTAATCAGGCTATATGATACCACCCATTGATAACAGATATTTTATGTATGTGTCTGTATCTGTATCTATAACTATATGTATCTATAAGAAGATAGATTCTCAATCTAGTTTGGTAGAGATAGATAAATAGATATTTTACATATTCTGGTCTATAACTTTAAATGTCAGAAAATATAGGGTCAATGTTTTTTTTCTGGAAAAAGGATGTTTGATTTTTATTACATTAAAGAGTTTAAAGAATTTGAGATTTAAAAAATTATAATTTTTAGAAGTTAAGGAAGTAATTCATTTACCATTCATAGGTCTTTAAAATGTCCTCTATAAATTCCAACAAAAATATATTACATTGCAGAAAATAGCATCAATGCAATGCTACCAAGACTATGAAACAGATAGGATTGACTTCTAGTCTATGTAGAAAATCATGGAGCTCAACTACATCATTGTGGAGCATGAAGATCAAGTTACAGCACATAGAAGTACTTGTTTTTTGTAATATATTCAAAGCTGTAACCATGTCCTTGCTGAGTATTAGGAAAATTATAGTTTTGTCAGTGACAGAGTAAGTGTATAATCTTGCAGTGCTATCAATAAAAATAAAATCATCACAAACAGGATCCTTATTCCTATAACTAGTTTGCAAGCACATATTAACATTCTCCTTAATTACTCTCAGCTTCTTAGTGAAATGTAGATGACAACTTAATGTGTATCAGGTTAAGTGTCTCCTCCCCAAAGTTAAATATATTTTTCTATAATAGCCTCTACTGAATGCATATTTGACATTTTACAATTTTTTTTTAATGCATGAGCAGACTTATTGGTGTTTTTCACCTTGCTCAAGAAAAAAACGCTAAGTGATTACACTGTGGAAGAAGCCTTTTTCTTTTCCTGCTCTTACCTGGCAGAATACATCTTTCTAGAATAAACAGGTTTTTTTTTTCTTCTTCAAATAATATAAACAAAAAATAGAAAAGACTATGCAATTTAGTATGAGGTATCCCCAGTACCTTTAAATAACAACCTCAATTTTTTTTCTCACCTGTTTATTTTTCTCCTCTACATAGTTTAAAGAAAAAAAAAATATTCACCCACACACTCACCAAATACCATGCTCCTCCACAGTCAAAACGAAAAACAAAAAGAACTGTCACTGAAGTATTGGTGTTACTTTTCAAGTCTTGGTAGGCAAATATAATAGAGAAGGCAACTAAATCTACATTATATCTTGACTTCACTTAAATATGATTGGAAATAGCCCAATTCCAAACCTGGTTTGGACTGTATAAACAGATTAATATACTATGTTGTCATGTCCTAGCTATTGTAAATAGTGCTGCTATGAAAACTGGGGTACATGTGTCTTTTTCAATTATTATTATTAATTACTGAGTAAATGCCCAGTAGTGAGACTGGTGGGTGATATGGTAGTTTTTGTCCTAGTTTTTTAAGTAACCTCCATACTGTTCTCCATAGTAGCTGTTACCAGTTTACATTTCCACCAACAGTGCAAGAGGGATGGGGTCGAGGCGGGAGGTTCAGGAAGGAAGGGACATATATGTACTTCAGGCTGATTCATCTTGTTGAATAGCAGAAGTCAACACAATATTGTAAAGCAATTATCCTCCAATTAAATTTTTTTAAGTACTATGCTAGAAGTTATATCCTTTCTAATTATAAGATTAAATCACTTAAATGATAGCTTGACCCAAAATGACACTACAAAACTGGTTGAAATATAAAAGCAGAATCATTATATATGCACATATATATATAACATATTTTTCATTTTCTTTAACATAGTGCATACTGTATAGATTAAATTTGATTTATTTTATCATAGAATTTGCATTGATAAAAATGATAAACCCCAAAATATAAATCAACCAACTGATCAGTCTACCAAAAGGAACATATTAACTGCAATATTTGCTTATGTACATTGCATTATGAACACTTTTTCAGTTGAAGAAATTTCCAATTAACAACAAGCACTGTCTATTTGAAAAGAATAAAAAGAGATTCTTGTATTTAGGGGGAAAAGAAAAAACTTGAGTAAAAAAATTTAGGTCATTTTTAAACTTATTATGTTAAAGAACATAGTAATATATGATGCATACTGATAAAAGCATGACATTGGACCAAAATCTAAATGTCATCCTGAATAGCATACTTTCCAACAAATTTTTTCAAATTGTATTTCCATCTGCAGATCTACTCAGTTGTTAATTTCTGTATACACTCCAGCTCTTCTCTAGTTTTTATCAGTTTGAAATAGTCAACTGAAATAAATGTAGTATCTTGACTTTTAATTTCTCTCATCTTTGAATATTCATACTTCATTGCTAATAAATCATTTCCTTAAGACAATACTTTTCATCTTGTCAATCATAAATGTGTTTGTAGCAGAGTCAGAAGATGAGGAATCACGCTAGCACTGGGGACACTGTCTCACTATCCAAACCATTTTGCCTTCCATTC
The DNA here is from genome assembly GCF_027580195.1 of Bos mutus. Lineage (NCBI taxonomy): Eukaryota > Metazoa > Chordata > Mammalia > Artiodactyla > Bovidae > Bos > Bos mutus. Next base: position 93,829,452 of record NC_091618.1, on the reverse strand, counting down.
AGTGTTATCTGGCCCATGCTCTTTTGTCAAGCCACAGATACTGAGTTTATCAAGGATAATTCTTGTTAAAATAAAGGAACTCAGTGTATCTTTGCTTTGGCCCATTTCTCTTGCGTGTTAGTTGCTCAGTCATGTCCGACTTTTTGTGATCCCATGGATTGTAGCCGGCCAGGTTTCTATGCCCATGGAGTTCTCTAGGCAGGAATACTGGAATGGTTTTCAATTTCCTCCTCCAGGGGATCTTCCTGACCCAGGGATCAAACCCAATTCTTCTGAATTGCAGGAGGATTCTTTACAGTCTGAGCTACCAGGAAAGCCATAATAGACTTCAAATATCAATATAATAGTATCAATATTATAATACATAGCTTAATATATATATATATATTTATTTATTTAATGTGGAAATAGTAATTCATTTATTACACCTTTGGAAAAATCCATGCATTTCTAAAAATCTGATTCATCTGCCAATATTTTTTTTTTTTAATTTTTACCTTGGCCATATGTGGTGTTCTGGTTTTTTCCAATTAAATTTCAGTAACTAGATTTTTATGCAGTAAAAATGTTGCAAATAGCAAGCTTAAATGGGGTCAAGTCCAGCAGATATTAGCTACTATCCAACAGGATAGTGCCTCTTGTTAGATATTAATAAGATAGCATTTTCCACCAGCTAAGTGAGAGATCAGGCTTCCCTGGTGGCTCAGTGGTAAAAGAATCTGCCTACTAATGCAGGAGACATGGATTCTATCCTGGGGTTAAGATTTCCTGGAGAAGGAAATGGCAACTCACTCCAGTATTCTTGCCTGGGGAATACCACGGACAGAGAACTCTGGTGTATAAAATTATCCATGTGGTACTGAAAAATGTAAAATCTCTACTTCATATCTACTTTTGTATTAAAAATTAGTCCTCACTACCATTTAATATTTAGGTTGAGAATATTATATTTATGCATTATAAATAAATTTAGATACATTAACACAAGTTCAGAAATTCCTACTGATAGTGGTACACAATTAAAATGTGCAAAGAATATGGCCTGAAGAGTGTTTCATTAGATCACAAATTAGATCCTAAGCAGACTGTTAAGGAAACCATTTAAATAAAGCAGAGTATGCAACTAATCTATTTCAAATCCCAATTGTAACTTTTAATAAAAAGAGCAGTTTGTTTAACTATTACAAATGGTTCTAGATAGTAACTTAATACAAAGCATGACTGCTTAAATATATGCAGCTATTAGTCTTATAATCATGCATCTGTCTTTCTTATCCATAATTCTTCTTCTATTAAATATTTGAATGTTGACATTCAAACAACTAAGATCATGGCATCCAGTCCCATCGCTTCGTGGCAAATAGATGTGAAAAAAAGTGGAAGCACTGACAGATTTTATTTTCTTGGGCTCCAAAATCACTGAGGACAGTGATTGTAGCCACGAAATTAAAAGACGCTTGATCCTTTGAAGAAAATCTATGACAAACCTACACAGTGCGTATTAAAAAGCAGAGATACCACTTTGCTGACAAAGATCTGTATAATCAAAGTTATGGTTTTTACGGTAGTCATGTACAGATGTGAGAACTGCACCATAAAGAAGGCTCAGTGGCAAAGAATTGATGGTTTTGAACTGTGGTGTTGGAGAAGACTCTTGAGAGTCCCTTGGACAGCAAGGAGATCCAACCAGTCAATCCTAAAGGAAATCAGTCCTGAATATTCATTGGAAGGATTGATGCTGAAGTCTCAATACTTTGACCACTTGATGTGAAGAACTGACTCAGTGGATAAGACCCTGATGCTGAGAAAGATTGAAGACAGGAGGAGAAGGGAGTGACAGAGGATAAGATGATTAGATAGCATTGCCAACTCAGTGGACATGATTTGAGCAAGCTCCAGGAGATAGTTAAAGACAGGAAATTCTGGGGTGCTGCAGTCCATGAGATTGAAAAGAATCAGACATAACTGAGCAACTACAAATAAAATATTTAAATAACTTTAGTGTTGTATAAATGGAATTTATATGCCAATGCTTATATGTACTATAGTAGATACCCATATCATTCATTTGTGTAATATCCTGTAAAAGACAAACATAGCTTATAAACTATTTCTCTGAATTCTTGTATAAGAATACATTCTAAGGAAATAAAGATATGTACAAAGTTTTACTGGCATAGATGATTAAAGTAATATCTTGTGTTTTTACATGCTGGAGAAAATGTACAAATTCTCTCTCTCCATATAGATAGACTGTGTTAAATACTGTGTGTACTACATATAGACTATGCTAAATAATATATATATTTAAATACAAAATACACTGTTATAGTCACATTCAGAAAACAAAAGGTAATTAAAATTATGCTATAGAACACTTAATAATGTAAAAGATATTCATATTATACTTAAGAAAGGGGTCATGAAATAATGTTACAAAATAAGCCAATTTCTATATAAAAAAAACTATGTGACATATAAACATATGTCAAGGGAGACTAACAGTAGTTCATTAGAAGACCTTTTACATTTTTTCTTTAGTATCATCTTTATTTTTAAATCAGTTCAACTGTACCTAATAAGGTGATTGCAGCCATGCATTAACCAAAACTCTGGTTTCAGTGATGATTGATATAACATGGCTTTTAGTGACAGATACTGAAATTGCTAGTAGATATTAGGGGCATGAAAAAGAAGGGATCAGTGTTGAGTGGAGTTTCTGAAGGGAGGAAAGCTACTTAATATACATAAGATGACAAGCAGGTAGAAGAGTATCAAAGAATGATGGTGGTTTTAGCAGAAAAACTCCTCATAGGAGCTTCACTACAATTTACAGTTAAGGAATTAAGGGAAACACTGAGCAGCTGAGCAGGAACAAAAAATAAAATTAAAAGGCTTCCCAAATGTCTCAGTGGCAAAAAATCTACCTGCCAATTCAGGAGACACTGGGTTAGATTCCTGGGCCAGGAAGACCTCTGGAGAAGGAAATAGCAACCCACTCCAGTATTTTTGCCTGGAAAATTCCACGGACAGATGATACTGGCAGGCTACAGTTGCCAGTTACAGGGGGTTGCAAACAGTCAGACACAACAGAGCATACCCACATACATATAGGGACAAATAGCAAAATTCTTGGTTCCTTTTTAGGAAGAAGCAAATTTTTATATTAGTATCAATATTTTCCTCTTTCTTTTCACAGTCATCCTTAAAAAACACTCGACATGTCTATTCTTATGTACAGCTAAGAGGTTGTTAGGCATATGTTAGTCATAAATGTTTCCTGGAAGCAATGGATCCAACTTTTAAAATGTTCACTAAAGTGATAAAATAATGTTGAAACATGAAACTATTTCCTCCTGCATTAAAAATGAGCTTCCTCATTCACAGTATTTAAATTGTCTTCAGCTTCCAATAGCTCTAGTAATAGCCTAACTTTCAGCTTTAAATAGGAAATTTCCCCATCCTCCCACCTCTCTCTACATGGCAAAAAAAATAAATAAATAAAAATCTTTGGAAACAAAAGCACCAATTTTGGCTTTAAACCCCCCTTTGTAAGGTGAAACTGCAGTGGACCAATGACCATTTTAAAGAAGCCCCCTGGGTTACCGAACATTACAATTATTCCTAAGATACACAATAATAAACTTTCAGCATGCGATATATCATCACGTGTGATTCATTAAGTGCACAAAAATATACCCACTTTAGCCAAAAAATGAAAGAGCACTGCATTCATTGACTGTGCATCTAATTGAGGCAGTAAAGACACATCTTTAAAATAATTTCTGAATGTAACATTTTAATTATTATGAAGCTGTATAAGATGTCCAATAATGCTCAAAATTTATTAGCTACTATTAGTCACAGAAAATGTGAGGCAAATATTACTTGGTAGGTTCTTATGATTGCATATGTTAGAAGCAAAAAAAATCCTTCATAGAGGTCTGCAATTAAAAATTATAAAATACTGTGAGCAGAAAAATGGATTATCTCAAATACCCTAAAGTATTTTAAGTCATAAAATTACATCACCTGCTGGATTGTGGGTTTTTTTTATTGCAATTTTGTTGAGTGTCTTTATTTGGCCCACGAGGCCTCCCTCTGTGCTTCCCAGGTGTGCTGGTGGTAAAGAACCCACTTGCCAATTCAGGAGATGCAAGAGACGCAGGTTTGATCTTTTGGTTGGGAACATCTCCTGGACTAGGAAATGGCAACCCACCCCAGTACTGTTGCCTAGAATTTTCCTGGAAAAGTCAATGCCTTGAAATTCTTACAAGGGAAGTTCCGTGACAGAGGAGCAGGGCGGGCTAAAGTCCATGGGGCTCAAAGAGTCAGACACAACTGAGCACATATATACATACCGGCCTTCCTCTACACCAACTCCAGCCTGATGTGCCAAGGGTGGCTGACCTCTCACATCATCCAAGTTCCCTTGTCCTTTGATTTCTGGTAGGGAAGGCACTGAAGGATATTATGGAATAGGAAATGGATAGACATTAGGGAATAGGAGATGGAGGGATATTAGGGATTAGGAGATGGATGAGTCGGGGGTATTTGTTTCCCTGGTTTCCTTTCTGTGGGATTGCTGATAGTTGGTTCTCTCATTTCTCAACAATAATTTACTTCATGGGGAGTGCCCTATGACCAGTTAATAAAGGAAAAATTGGTACAAGCCTAGATTAACTAAGAATCTACTGGTACTTGCTAAAAGCTGTTACCTCACATCTACTCAGGGTCAGTTCTGTGGGAGACCTGGGTTTGATCCCTGGGTTGGGAAGAATGGAAAGGATACCCACTCCAGTATTCTAGACTGGAGAATTCCATGGACTCTATAGCCCAGGGGGTCACAAAGAGTAGGCCATGACTGAGCGACCTTCACTTAAAGGAAAACCCCTATCAGGCAAAAAGTCAGAGAGGAAATTTGGCTGAATACTGTGTGACAGAGAGATGGTTTGAGTTAGGAATCTACATTCATTTATGAATTGTGGCTAACAAGTTGGACAATTTGTAGGGGACTAAAAACACCAAGACTGGAAAATCAATGGCAAAGAGGTTTGATGGAGGAGTATATGAGTGGTTCCCTTGAAATGTGCAAATGAGATGAAGATTCAGGTCCCATGGAATCCTCCAGAGAATCCTCCATGGCAGAGGAGCCTCTCAATAATCACATGGACAGAATTATCCTTCCTATAGCTGTCACTTTTTTTTTTCCCCCAGTTAATCCAGTGCTTGCTCAATGGGAGAGGTACTAACAGGTCATGATGACACTTATGAAGACTGCACACTGGTTTGATAACACGAACTTCTCAACACTGTTGATATGATATGACCACCCAACTTGCCAATAATATAAGCCATTTATATGGCACCATTGTTGACCAACTTGTATGCACGTATGCTAAGTCGCTTCAGTCGTGTCAGACTGTGCAACTCTATGGACTGTAGCCCGCCAGCCTCCTCTGTCCAAGGGACTCTCCAGGCAAGAATACTGGAGTGGGTTGCCATGTCCTCCTCCAGGGGATCTTCCCAACCCAGAGATCAAATCCATCTCTTAGGTCTCTTCCACTGGCAGGAGAATTCTTTACAACTAGCACCACCTGGGAAGACCCCACTTATATGAGGTAGATTCTATCAGATCGCTTTCATCACTGCAGGAAAAAAAAAAATGTCTTCTCAAAGGGAGAAACAGATATCTGGGATCTGCCTTCTCCAGTCATGATACTGTCAGTGCCACCATTTGTAGACTTTCAAAATCTTTATTTTCCTTGGGTTTTGACATAATCTTACCATAGACTGGGGAAAATAATTTATGGGGGGAAAATAAAACATGACTATGGGTCCAGCAAAAAAAAAAAAAACAACTGACTGCTCCCAAGCTCTCAATGGACTTGATAGAATGGAATAATCTGCTAAAGACTATGACAGCAACATTGGTGAGACAAAATCTTGTGGATTAGGGATGGCATCCTTCAGGATGTCATGTGCCTTAAAGCACTATTCAATGCATGATGTCGTATCTCCTAAAACAGAATGCACAGGTCCAGGAACCAAAGGAGGATGTAAAAATGGCCTCTTTTAGCAAAGTCGCTGATGCAATATTTCTATCACTACAATCCAGCTTTTATGGGGAGAAGGATACTAGTTTCCATGGGGGGGGGAATGCTTCCACTAGAGAACATAATCAAGGCTCTGCAAAATTTGAAATTGAGTCTGCCCTCTTTATGAGCTCCTTAAGCTGTTGAACCTTCTCTGCAGAGAAAGGAAACACATCATGATTGAAGTGATTGATGTTATTCACCAATAGAAAATGAGATTGCCGCCACATAAGGGGTGGGTAAGAGAACAATTTCTGAACCTAGAGGTTACTCTGGAGTGTCTCATTTCTGTGATAGGCTAGGTAATAGAATAATGGAGCAACACAATAAAGGTAGAGGCTTCCCATGTGGAGCTAATGGTAAAGAATCCGCCTGCTAATTCAGGAGACACAAGAGACGTGGGTTTGGTTCCTGGGTCAGGAAGATACCCTAGAATAGGAAACGGCGATGCCCTCCACTATTATTGCCTGGAAAATTTCATGGACAAAGGAGTCTGGCGGGCTACAGTCCATGGGGCTGCAAAGAGTCAGGACATGACTGAGCAACTGAGCACACAATAAAGGCAGATCAACAAGGCTTATCACACAGGATCATACCATCAGGTATAGAATACTGTACAGACTAGTTATTGACACAGCTTAGGATACATATAGAATAATTGTAGCTAAAAGGATATATAATTATCATCTAAGACTTCATGAGCAGCTCTATATCATAAGACTATAACAACTGTATTTTATGTTAATTCATTTCCCTACATTTTTTTTCTAGATTACCTTTTACAAGGAGCACTGAGGTTTACTAACATATTAGATTTTGTTTGGGAAAATGATAGAACATCAATTCATAAGAATATGGTAGTTGATGGTATTTACATATCCCTTATACTTGGGACATATATTTTTCATCTAAAAAGCTCATATGCTGGGGGGAAAAAAAATAAGAAATGGAATGCAGTAACTTTTCCATTTGTTCTTCCAGATTCACACTCAACTCTTAACCTTTCTCCAACTCTGTCCCAGGAGGGTGATTTGAATGGACTAGGTCTGTGGAATTCTCTGGCCTCAGATTGAATTTGGCCAATGAAAGTAAGCAATAAGAAGATGAACAGTAAGACAAAAATAAAATTAAGTCATTTACTCTTTCACTTCTCCCTTGCGTCACAGGTACAAATGACTCTGTACTCAAACTAAAGATGTACTTTTTAATCAGTTCATATAATCGCTTCCTCCCCTCCACTTAAAGTCCAAAGTGGTAGCGACTTAACCCCTGATAAGAGCCACCATATACAACCATCTTTTGTTGTGTTCTCCAAACTCTGTTGATTCTTTTGAAAACAACTCTTGTATTATACTCTCCTTGGTGGCTTGCTTGAAAGTGTCATCTGTTTCCTGCTGATTAAAGTTTAAAAAGGTATGTGGGAGATGTAGTGAATTCCCCACTTACATGACAAAGTTTATGGTTCAACCTATCATTTTCTCTGGATTGAATTTCACTTTAACTCTATAATATACTTTCTTAACAGTCTTCAACATTTTTTCAATCATGTTCTCCAATCAATTTAAAAAATGCATGAGTATATATTTGCAATAAATTATATTTTTTGTTGATGATTGACACAGATATTATAGTAAACCAAATTAAAACATTCGTGATAACACAAAAAATAAAGAAAAATTCTAATATTTTCTTCTCTCACTCCAATGAAGTAACATAGGGTATGTACAACACATTTTGGAAATTACTGTAGATGCAGTGGTGGTAACAGGCATTTCTTCTGGTCTCAAGACATTTTGATGTCAAAAAAGTTTGTCTGTTGTGATCACTGGATGGTTGTTATGCAAGTTCTACTTCATTTTTGGTACTCACATCTTGACACTAGGCATGGGGTTGATCTTCTTACTGATTAGCCTTAATAGCATAATATCAAGAAAAATATAAAATTACTGGATAAGGTTTCTTAGGGCAAATATATGGATTAAGTTCAAATGACAGACATGCTCTGCTGCCTTTGCTGAAAACCACAGTCACATTTATTGGAATATGGTGTGTTAACATAATGTATATATGTGTGCATTCTGATGTGGAATGGTAAGTGGGCTTGAGTAGGGGGAGGAGAAAAACCAAGAAAGGAAGACTAGAATGGTGGGGCACATACAGTCAAATCATGAAAGTAAAATTTCTTGTTTCATTTACTTAAAGTATTAATCAAAATGCATTCCTTGAAGTAGGAAATAGTGCCAATTTCTATGACACTAAAAACATCATGGGGATAAACTGAAGGCTTGTAAGGCTTGCATGTAAGAATGATCAGATGTTACCCTGAGAGGAAGCTCACATTTTTATCAGTAAATTCAGAAAAATGAAATTATATCAGTTCTTTAATTTAGCTGTTAAGTAATGAACTCAAATTTCCTATTACCTAAATGGTTACTTGATTTTTAAAGCAGATTTTTTTTTTCAGAAGCTCCAGCAATAATTTCAGGCCATCAAAATAAACTGATGTAAATTTGCTGCAAGAGGCACCATGATGTGAAATGTAATATTTTGATAATTATTTTTTATGGAGACAATTTCTGGTAGAAGAAAAAAGAAGTCCAATATTCTACCCAAACTAAAAGCTAACTGATCACACAGCTAATCACTACCTGCCTCGTGCCTCCACTGCTTACGTATTGGGCATTACAGCATTTTATTGGCCATCTGTATAAACCAGCTGCTGATCTTTGCATTTGTTTGCAGATATTATAAATCTTATTGCTTAGCATTAATTTTCTAATTTATGAGTTTTTCATTGTCTCCAGGCATTTTCTGTTAATAATAATAAAAAACAATCAAAACACTAACAATATACTTTAATAAAGGGTGACTTATTTAATAGTCAATATAATTAAATTGAATATATTATTTCATATATTTAATAATGCAATATGGTTTAATAATGCAAATATGTTATCAACATTTCCCTGATATATCAGTTGGTGAAGAATCTGCCTGCAATGCGGGAGACCCCAGTATGATTCCTGGCTCAGGAAGATCCGCTGGAGAAGGGATAGGCTACCTTCTCCAGTATTCCTGGGCTTCTCTTGTGGCTCAGCTGGTAAAGAATCTGTCTGCAATGTGGGAGACCTGCATTCAATTGCCGGGTTGGGAAGATGCCCTGGAGGAGGGCATGGCAACCCACTCCAGTATCATTGCCTGGAGAATTCCATGGACTGTATAGTCCTTGGGGTTGCAAAGAGCCGGACACGACTGAGCGACTTTCACTTCATTTCACATCAAAGTTTCAGAAATCTATCATACACTGCAAATATTTTCAAGTATCCACATGTTTCAGGAACTCACCATTCAAAATACACAAGGACTAAATCAACACTCATTTAATAAGCATTTACTGTATGTGCCAAAGATATACGGTAACTTTAAAATTAAAGGCTATTATAAAAATCAACCTAATGTTCAACCACCAGTAAGGTACATGTTTAAATGAACACTTTCTTTCTTAAAACTCATCAGATCTATATGAAATATTGCCAAATATACCCTGGCTTTTATTATCTAAACTTTTAGTTAAAGAAAATTTTGGTCACATCATAATGTCCAGGGCAAATTGTGGATGTTTAGTCCCCTGGATGAGCTACAGATTAAAAGAGTGACCCAATAAAAAAAATGACAGTGATCTGAGCCTGAGAAACAATAATGACCCCCTTCCTTCTTATTTCTTTATAGTTTACTCTTAAAATCCTTAACATTCTACCTGACTGTATATAATATATATATAGTATATATATGTATGCATATACACACATATACGTATATATTTGTGCAAACATATGCAAACCCAATGGAGAAATGGCAACCCACTCCAGTACTCTTGCCTGGAAAATCCCACGGACATTCCATGGGGCCGCTAAGAGTCAGCGTGACTGAGCGACTTCACTTTCACTTTTCACTTTCATGCATTGGAGAAGGAAATGGCAACCCACTCCAGTGTTCTTGCCTGGAGAGGCCCAGGGATGGAGGAGCCTGGTGGGCTGCCATTTATGGGGTAGCACAGAGTTGGACACGACTGAAGTGACTTAGCAGCATGCATACCCATAAACATATATACAGATTTGGGGGAATGGTCATTTTAAAAATATATTTACCGATAACACTTTTTTCTTTCATATTTAATTTCATTATCTCCTTTTCATGACTACCTATCAAAGAGTTTAATTTTCATTACATACACATTTCTAGTTTAATCCTCTACTATTTACAAACCTGAGGTTAGAATTTATTTATGGAGATTGTGCACTAAGACTTGAGTTTTGAGGTAACTATGAATCTTGAGTAATTTTTCCCATGAAATTATTTTAACCTGAAGGAAAAGAAGTTTACTCTGGCATTGCTGCCTTCAACATTTGTAATAGATCCAGTTTTCTACAGGAATAAGTAATAGCAGTCATTTTAGGAAAAAACTTTAAAATTTGTTTAAGTTAATGTCATCCAATAGGCAATTTCATTGCAATTTTTGGTTAATAGGTTTTTATTCCTTCTACTGGGAAGGGGCAATTATTTTAATATGTATCATTATATTGTTTTATTTTCAGTTATTTTATATTTATTCCTCTGCATGAATGAACTGATTTGAATTATTACCGTTCTTATTTTATAGTTCAAAGAAGCAAATTACCCTAGTGATTTTGAAATGAAGTGGGGTTTTTTGCTTCCTTTTTTTAAGTGAAACTATGAGTTTTTTAATAAGTGGACTTTGAGATTGCTTATTGATCAAATTTTAGTTCATCTTCCATAGCAGCACAGCAAAAATCATTTCACTATCCTTTAGATATTGTTCCTTCCAGCTCTGTTTCTTCATTCTGGCCTCTGTTTTATTTTATTTTTTTTTTTGTTTGTTTTTTTTTTTTCCCCCTATATTGCACTAATTCAAACAGTCTCAAATGGGAGACCAATTGGATGAAAAAAGTTAATCTGGATAGCTTATATGTATCATCTGTTTCGCTATATTGACTTGCATTCATTCCAGACACTTACATATATTATAAAATTAAGACTCACAATAGCTCAAGGTTAGAAATTTGAATGCACAAGAGTGTTTTCAACAGAGAATTCTTTAGAGCAAGAGTATTTTCTTTACCTCACTTACTCAAGTTTCAAAACAGAGTTTAGCTTGCAAATGTGTTGCAAGTTCACCTTTATGATCTTATTGATATTTTATGATACTATGATAAAAAGTGTCTCAAGAAAAAGAAAAATAGATTGATGAGAAAACAGAGCAGGTAGAGTAATGCAATAAAGTTCCTTCACATATTTAATATCACATCCAACAAAGCAGAATCATGTGATAGCAGCAACTTATTATTGCCTTGTATTAACTGACAGAATTTATTCAGTCATTGAAGACTACTTAGGTAGGGTCCACAGCTTGAGATGGTGAAGATGGTACATTATCTTCCTTATAAGAAAGAATATAGCATCATTAGGTGGAAGCATTCTGATCTTATTAAAAGATATTTCCATGAATTTAAAGCAAGCTTAAGTAGAAGTGCAAGGCAGAGCTATACTTATTAACTAATTATTTAATTAATAGAGATTACTATTAACTAATCTCTATTTAACTAATAAAGATTACTATTAACTAATTATTTAATTAGTTAAATAATTAATTATTAACTAAATTATTAATTAACTAAATTAATAATTAACTAAATTAATTATTAATTATTAATTAACTAAATATTAACTAATTATTAGTTAAATAATTAACTAATAATTAGTTAATAGTAATCTCTATTCATATTGATCATTTTAAACTATGCAGATTAGAAATAAAAAGGAAGCAGGGTATATGGAACCAAATTTTGTCAAGTTTAACTGTGCAAGGTTCAGGATATATTTCCCATAGAGTACACTGGGAACTTCACAGATCAATAAAAATTTTCTCCCTAGAGTTTTTTCCTTTTCCCCCATTTTTTCTCATGTAATGTGAATTACCGTTAATTTCTCTTTGTCTTGTGAGATTCCCAAAGACTTATCAAGACATTTTGTAGTCTTCCTTTCTACCTACAAATTATATGGTTCATACAGATTTCCTTTTTTAAATGTGGGATGGTATTTTATTAAACAATTTCTATTTTATGTGTCTTGCATGTTGAGTTATAATTGTTCTGATACAGTTGAATGTTTAAATCTTTTAAGTGCAAAATATGACAAACCCATCTCCTCATATTCATTTCAATTTAATTCAACAAACATTTACTGACTTTAATATGCCAGCTTCTATTTGAGATGCCTGGCATATGTCAATGAAGAATAGAGAAAAAAAATTCTACCCTAGTGTTTCTTTAATCTTATATATTCCACAGTTATGCTTCACCCACCAAGAGTTTTCATTTTTCTCTATTATATCTTTCTTACCAGTACCGCTAGAACATTTTCATCGGAAAGTTGTGTTACTGTTTAATATAAACAAGAACAAAACAGGCCTTGCAATGGTGAAGATGGTACATTTTCTTCCTTATAAGTAAGAATGTGGTATCACTAAGTGAAAGCATTCTGTGCTTTCACCTAACATAAGCTGTGTTCATGTGCTAGGCACTGTTCTTAGCATATTATATACATTAACTCACTTAATCTGCATAACAAGTTAATAAAATGTACACTAGTTATCACCATTCCAATTTCATGGAAGAAGTAATACAGAAAGCTTAAATAATGTCAAAGTTTGACCAGTTCATAAGTCCTGATCCAAACCAGGCAGCTTAACCTCAGAGACTGTGCTATTTATACATACACACACACACACACACACACACACACGCATAGCTAATTAGCCCAAAATCTTCCAGAAAAGTTTACATGACATTCTTTTTAATGTGGTTACTTTAATTATTTGTTTGAAACCAGAGCAATCCAAAATTTAATCAGAATCTCACATTTGGCTGAAATCACCTGTATGTTGGGCTTCCTTGGTGGCTCACATGGTAAAGAATCTGCCTGCAGTGTGGGAGTTCTGAGTTCAAGCCCTGGGTTGGGAAGATCCCCTGGAGGACAGCATGGCAACCCACTCCAGTATTCCTTGCCTAGAGAATCCCCATGGATAGAGGAGCACGGAGATCTACAGTCCATGGGGTCGCAAAGAGCTGGACATGACTGAGCGACTAAACACAGCACACATGCTGTATATTTAAAATCAATCTAAAGGCATCAAATTCTACTGAATAATTCTGAGAGCACAGTATTTCTCCCTTTCTTAATCAGTTTAATCTCATGGTCACTGATTTAAAATGTCCCTCTTTCATACTGAACTGATCATTCTTCATGTTAAATCAGAAAATTCATATCTGTAGAAAAATAAATTTTCTCTACAAGTGAGAGATATATTGTATTAACAGAATAGTGTATATATTTGACTACTTTCAAATGCCGTGACTTTTCTGGCTTGTGACAAAGCACAGGCAGTTAATACGTCCAAATATTTCGTCCTTACAAATGATTCTGATAATTATGTAATGACTTCTACAGGAAACATAAAGTCCCTTTACACAGCGGCTTAATTTGCATATTGCTAATTGGGCACAGACCTATAACAAAATATAAAAAAGCAAACCTTACTGCATCAGAGTAGGTAAATCAGTTTAGTACAAAATGACAAATGTACCTGAATTTTATGCTCAATCTTTTGATCCAATCCCGTGAGCATATTCCCCCTGACTAGAAACCTGGAATGTTGTATCTCTCTTTTTAAAATCATATCCATATACTTATTATATACAAATATAGCTAGCTTCCCTATCACCTGTATAAAAGAGATTGCCCTCCTTTAGATGATAAATATCTCTTAAGATAATGAATTAGATTCTAATTATGCCGATACTTAGGTTAAAAGGGGGGAAAAAAGAAAATCCAGAAATGCCAATAGTTTTAAGGTTAATTCTTGCTCCCCCCCATAGTTAAAATATATTTTTCAAAACTAATCTTATTGAAATATTACTTAAATCAATAAAATACACTCATTGTGTGTACAGTTCATTGAATTATAACAAATGTATATACCTATTTAACCATTCTTCCAGTCAAAACACAGAATACCCATCATTCTCAAAGTTGCCATGTGCTCCTTCCAGTCACAGATGCTCAGACTTGTCATATGTCTTCTGTTACTAGAGTTCAGATTTGTTTTTGTAGCATCTGTACAAATAAAATGATACAGTATGTAGCCTTTTTGTGTCTGGCCCCTCTCTCTCAGCAGATCTTTAAGACACATCTGTATTGTTGAGTTTATCAGTAGTCATCTCTCTCTAGTAAATACTTAGGAAGAAAACTGCTGGATTGTATGCTAAGAGTATTTTCAAATTGATAAGAAATTGCAAACCTTTCCTCAAATCATATCCCTACCAGCAGAGTATGAGAGTTCCAGTTGTCCCACATCTTCACCACTACTAGATGTTTTATCCTTTTTGATTTGGCCCTAAAAATGGGTATTATGTATCTCATTGTACTGTTTATTCTGCTGCTGTTGCTGCTGCCAAGTCGCTTCAGTCGTGTCCGACTCTGTGCTACCCCAGAGACAGCAGCCCACCAGACCCCACGGTCCCTTGGGATTCTCCAGGCAAGAACACTGGAGTGGGTTGCCACTTCCTCCTCCAATGCGTGAAAGTGAAAAGTGAAAGTGAAGTTGCTCAGTCAGGTCCAACTCTTAGCGACCCCATGGACTGCAGCCTACCAGGCTCCTCCGTCCATGGGATTTTCCAGGCAAGAGTACTGGAGTGGGGTGCCATTGCCTTCTCCCACTGTTTATTCTAAGTAGTAGTAATAATAGTGTTAGTTGCACAGGTATATCTGACTCTTTGTGACTCCATGGACTGTAGCCCACCAGTCTCCTCAGTCCATTGGATTCTCCAAGCAAGAATACTAGAGCGGATTGCCATTCCCTTCTCCAGAGGATCTTGCCAACCCAGGGATCGAACCGGGTCTCCTGCAATGCAGATTCTTTACAATCTGAGATACAAGGAAGTTCTAAGGGGAAAACATATTTCATTTGAGAATTCAATATTGATTTATAAACTACAAATATTTAGTCAAATACTATGAATGTTATATTTGTTATTTTGAGTTCTATCTGGCAAAGAGCTGAGCTTATACTGAGGTTTTGTAGGGGCACCAACAAGGAAACAATTACCTTCAGTCCCCTACACAGTTCAATAGAGGACATTATGGAAATGCATTTTATATTCACATGACAAAAATTGCTTTCTATAAGTTGACATCATCCAAGCTGACCTATGCATCTCCATGTGTCACTTAATCATGGTCCCATTTTCAACTGATTTTTTTCTTGAAATCTCAGATGTTCCTATAGATACCACCTCTCTCTCTCATGGTCTTCATTTATAAAAATAGATTTTTTGCTTATAGAACACTATCAATATACTGATATTCATTTATTTCTTTTCTGACACATTTCCTTTATGTAGAAGCAACTTTCTGACATGTTATTTTACTTCTTTACAAGAACTTTTTTCAAAATTTCTTACATTACAAGTCCGTAAGCAATCAATTTCCAATGTTTTTGAGAAAATGTTTATTTCACTTTCACTACTGGAAGATAATTTCATTAGATACAGAAGTCTACTTTGTTTTTTCTACTTTTTTCCAACACTAATGATTTCACTGCACTCTAATGTGGTTCCTGATGAGCAGTTTGCTGTAATTCTTAATCCTTTATTATGTATTTCCCCCTCTATTGCTGCCTTCAAAATTTTGTTTCTCTTTGGTTTTCTGCAATTTTAATATAAAACGCCTAGGTATGTATTTTTTGTTATTTATCCTATTTGTGTTCTCTAAGCTTGTGGTATCTGTGGTTTATGGAAAAATATTTAAATATTTTAACTGTTTGTCTTCCTTTTCTTTGCCTTCTGTTATTCCAATTACACAAGTACTGCATTTTTTTACTTGGTCTTACAGTCTTGGCCATCACAGTTTCTCTTTTTTTGTTTAAGATTATCCTAACTTTTTTCTTTTGCATTTCAGTTTGAGTAATTTTTAGTGTCCTATTTTCAAGGTTATTTTTTGTTTCTTTGGTTAAGTCTACTAGGAGCACATTAAATGCACTTTAAATGCACTCTTCTTTTACTGTGTTTTTAATTTATAATATCTGCTTTTAAATTTTTGTCACAGTTTTTATATGCTGACATTATCGAAGAGATATTGCATGCAATCTACTTTTTTCCACTAAGGTGTATGATACAATATCATAAATATCTCAGTCTGATTCTAATGATGACACTGGTTCAGACTGTGTTTTATCTTGCCTTTTGACATGCTTTACAAATTTTTGCTGAAAGGCACACTTGTTGTTGTTCAGTAGCTAAGTTGGGTCCGAATCTTTGAAACCCCAAGGACTGCAACACACCAGGTTTCCCTGTCTTTCCTTCACCATCTCCCAGAGTTTGTTCACTCTCATGTCCAGGTCAGTGATGTCATCCAATATTTCATCCTGTGTCGCCCCTTCTCTTCCTGCCCTTAACCTTTTCAAGCATCAGGGTCTTTTCCAATGAGTCAGCTCTTCACATCAGGTGGCCAAATTATTGGAGCTTCAGCATCAGTCCATCTAGTAAATATGAAGGACTGATTTCCTTTAGGATTGACTGGTTTGATCTTCTCACTGTCCAATGAGCCCTCAAGGATCTTCTTCAGCACTACAGTTCAAAAGCATCAATTCTTTGGCACTCAGTCTTCTTTATGGTCCAACTCTCACATCCATACATGACTACTGGAAAAACCATAGTTTTGACCATTCAGACCTTTGTCAGCAAAGTGATGTCTATGTCTATGTTTGTCATCGATTTTCTTCCAAGGAGCAAGTAGTCACCATCCACGGTGATGTTTTGGAGCCCAAGAAAATAAAATCTGTCACTGCTTCCACTTTTTCCCCTTCTATTTGCTATGAAGTGATGGGACTGCATGCCATGATTTTAGATTTTAGATTGCTGAGTTTTAAGCTGTCACCTACAGGCTCTTTAGTTTGTCCTCGTTTTCTGCCATTAAGGTGGTATCATCTGCATATCTGAGATTGTTGATATTCTCTTGCAAACCTTGTAGAGGGTAATAAATACTGAACTAAATAGGGCTTTACTATGAGAAGTTATGATAATTTGGTCAAGAATTGGATTGTTTGATGCTTATTCCGTTTATCCTATTAAAGATTTTTAAATCAGATATATTAATATAATTTACATGTGATAAAATTCATCCTTATTAAGATTAGTTTTGACAAATGTATACAGATATTCCAGAAAAAAAAACATCTAATTCTGTTTCATTGACCACACTAAATCCTTTGATTGTGTGGATCACAACAAACTGTGAAAAATTCTTAGAGGAATACCAGACCACCTGACCTGCCTCCTGAGAAACCTGTATGCAGATCAAGAAGCAGCAGTTAGAACCGAACATGAAACAACGGACTCGTTCCTAATTGGGAAAGGAGTACATCAAGGCTGCATATTGTCATCTTGCTTATTTAAGTATATGCAGAATACGACATGCAAAATGCCAGGCTGGATGAAGCACAAGCTGGAATCAAGATTGCCAGGAGATATATCAATAACCTCAGATATATAGATGAAACCATCCTTATGGCAGAAAATGAAGAGGAACTAAAGAGCCTCTTGATGGTAGTGAAAGAGGAGAGTGAAAAAGCTGGCTTAAAACTCAACATACAAAAAATGAACATCATGGCATCTGGTCCCATCACTTCATGGCAAATAGATGGGGAAACAGTGGAAAGAGTGACAGACTTTATATTCTGGGGCTCCAAATCACTGCAGATGGTGACTTCAGCCATGAAATTAAAAGACATTAGCTCCTTGGAAGAAAAGCATTGACAAAGCTAGACAGCATATTCAAAAGCAGAGACATCACTTTGCCGACAAAGGTCCATATAGTCAAAGCTATCGTTTTTCCAGTAGTCACGTATGAATGTGAGAGTTGGACAATAAAGAAGGCTGAGTGCTAAATAATTGATGCTTTTGAACTGTGGTGTTGGAGAAGACTCTTGAAAGTATCTTGGACTGCAAGGAGATCAACCCAGTCAATCCTAAAGGAAATCAACCTTGAATATTCACTGGAAGGAATGATGCTGAATCTGAAGCTCCAAAGGTCTGACCACCTAATGCGAAGAACAAACTCATTGCAAAAGACCAAGATGCTGGGAAATATTAAAGGCAGGAGCAGAAGGGAACAACAGAAAATGACATGGTTGGATGGCACAACCAACTCAATGGACATGAGTCTGAGCAAGCTCTGTGAGATGGTGAAGGACAGGGAAGCCTGTTGTGCTGCAGGCCATGGGATTTCAAAGAATCAGCCACGACTGAGCGAGTGAACAACCACAAAAACATACAGATATAATCACCACCAAAATCAAAATATAGACTACTCTGAAGTCTGGATTTCAATTAGTTTCATAAGTGCTCATTTGCAGAAAATCTGCTTCTCACTTCCAGCCCAACAACCACTATAATTGTCTTGTGTTCCTATATTTTTACTATTCTAGAATTTCATATAAAATAGAATTGCACACTATTCAGTTTTCTATTTTTGTGTGTCTGCCTTTATCTTACATGATGTTTTTGATATTTATCCATGTTTCTTTGTGTATTTATTTATTAAGTAGTATTTCTAAGTACATATCAAAATTTAATTCATTCACCAGTTAGTGGGCATTTGATCATTTTCAATTGTTAGGTGTTAAAAATAAAGCAGATATAGACATCTGCATATGGGTATTTGTGTGGATACAACCTCCTGATAAAATATTAAAGAACCGGATTGGTAGAAAATATGGTAAGTATACGGTTAAATTTACAAGAAGTTCCAAAATGAGTCTTTTTTCCATCTTCACCAGCAAATAATGAAATATCTATTTGCCCTGCATTCTAGTCAGAACTTGGTATTTTTAGTCTTTTGACTTCTGCCACTTTAGTACATGTATGTTTTTACTTTGAATAAAACTTGAATCTCCCTAATGGTATTATGTTGAGCATCTGTTTATGTGCCATTAAATGATCTTCTCTTGTGAAGTGCCTGGTCAAAATTTTTGCCATTTGTTTCACTTGGGTATTCTGTCATCTCATAAAATTATAGGGGCTCTTTATGTACTCTGGATAAAGCCCATTATTAGATACTGTTTTGCAAATATTTTCTGCCACTTTGTGATATTTTCTTCCTTAACAGTATCTTTTGAGAAACAGAATTCAAAATTTTTATCAAGTCCAGTTTATCAATGTCTTTTTCCTTTATTGTTTGCTTATATGTATTCTGCTAGAAATGTTTTAGCAACCTTAAGTCACTGGATTTTCTCCTACAAATTTTATAGTTATATCTATTACACATAGCTCTATACTCTTCACATCAGGTGGCCAAAGGATTGGAGTTTCAGCTTCAACACCAGTCCTTTCAATGAACACTCAGAATTGATCTCCTTCAGAATGGACTGGTTGGATCTCCTTGCAGTCCGAGGGACTCTCAAGAGTCTTCTCCAACAACACAGTTCAAAAACATCAATTCTTCGGCGCTCAGTTTTCTTCACAGTCCAACTCTCACATCCATACATGACCACTGGAAAAACCATAGCCTTGACTAGACAGACCTTTTTTGGCAAAGTAATGTCTCTGCTTTTCAATATGCTATCTAGGTTGGTCATAACTTTCCTTCCAAGGAGTAAGCATCTTTTAATTTCATGGCTGCAATCAACATCTGCAGTGATTTTGGAGCCCACAAAAATAAAGTCTGACACTGTTTCCCCATCTATTTCCCATGAAGTGATGGGACCGGATGCCATGACCTTCGTTTTCTGAATGTTGAGCTTTATGCCAACTTTTTCACTCTCCTCTTTCACTTTCATCAAGAGGCTTTTTAGTTCCTCTTCACTTTCTGCCATAAGGGGGGTGTCATCTGCATATCTGAGGTTATTGATATTTCTCCTAGCAATCTTGATTCCAGCTTGTGCTTCTTCCAGCCCAGCCATTTCTCATGATGTACTCTGCATATAAGTTAAATAAGCAGGGTGACAATACACAGCCTTGACATACTCCTTTTCCTATTTGGAACCAGTCTGTTGTTCCATGTCCAGTTCTAACTGTTGCTTCCTGACCTGCATACAGATTTCTCAAGAGGCAGGTCAGGTGGTCTGGTACTACTATCTCTTTCAGAATTTCCCACAGTTTATTGTGATCCACACAGTCAAAGGCTTTGGCATAGTCAATAAAGCAGAAATAGATGTTTTTTTGGAACTCTCTTGCTTTTTCCATGATCCAGCGGATGTTGGCAATTTGATCTCTGGTTCCTCTGCCTTTTCTAAAACCAGCTTGAACATCTGCAAGTTCACGGTTCACGTATTGCTGAAGCCTGGCTTAGAGAATTTTGAGCATTACTTTACTAGCGTGTGAGATGAGTGCAATTGTGCGGTAGTTTGAGCATTCCTTGGCATTGCCTTTCTTTGGGATTGGAAGGAAAACTGACCTTTTCCAGTCGTGTGGCCACTACTTAGTTTTCCAAATTTGCTGGCATATTGAGTGGAACACTTTCACAGCATCATCTTTCAGGATTTGAAATAGCTCAACTGGAATTCCATCACCTCCACTAGCTTTGTTCACATAAAAACCCATGTGTGAATGTTTACAGATTTATTTGTAGTCACCAAAGTTCATGAGCAACATTTTTGTAATTACATTACACTATTTATTTTTATAGTAGTAATTCATATTATTTTATCATTTTACTGATTCTAGTTATTTTGCCAAAGACAAATTCAGCTAGAGAAACAGACTTTAGTTTCCTCATAATTTTGTGTATTTGTTTCTACCCATACATTTTTCATTTCTCATAGTACTTCTACTGCAATATAAACAGCTTGAACTTATTATGTGAAGTGCTAAATGATTCAGTTCTGAACACTGCCTTGACCCAGAGTTTATCCCTTGGTAACAATGAAATAAACAACATAACCTCTGACCAAAGCACCATCACAAGCCTCGATTTGATTCAATCAAAATTTCACAGAAACTTAACAGAAATAAACATATATAACATTCTCTCAAACATCCTTTTCAAGTCTACTTCAATATATCTATTAATCCCACTGAGCCAAAATGAGATTGCTAACAATGCAAAATCATTTTACAAAGCTTAAGATATATTACTAAAGATAGCTTAACATGCATTATTTTACATATTATTTCCATGAAAAGTTGTCATCCTTTTTTTTTGAAGGTAAGCAAAATATGGCACCCCCAAAGTTACCACTTTAGCATATGAATTATTATTTTTTTTAGCATATGAATTATTTTGAATTAAAGTTGTTTGAGAAACAGTCAGTGCACGAAGGACACTCTGAACTTTCTCTCTTCCCCCAAAAGGAGAAAATAAATTTCCCATGTAAAAGATATCCTCCTGTAATAGAAAGAAGAGAGACATCCTTCTCACAAGAGATAGGGAAATTAGGGGGAAGGAGGCTACATAAATAAACCCTGCTACATCCTCACTAATTTATTACCCCACACCCAAACTACTTTGTCTTGTAAGTTCTTCACAAATGTATTGTTTCTTTGTTTAAAACATATAAAGGGTGCATACCTCAGTCACTTCTTTAAGTCTCATATTTTCTATGAGGCTTCCATACATACAAAATTAAATTTTTCTTGTTAATCTGTTTTATGCCAATATAATCATTAAATCAGCCAAAGAGCCATGAAGAAGGGAAAAGATTTACACTCCTACATTCTCTATAAATAAATGAAATATATGGTGTCAGATATAAAAAAAAGATATTGAGAGGTTCCTATATACAGGCTGAGTGTATAATTAATATATATATATAAATATATATATACACATACATATATATGCACATATACATAAACACACATATATATTTGGGAAGAGTTCTTGAATGCTCTATGAGCCCATTAATGTACATAATTGATTTCTGATGATTCCTCTAAACAATAAAAGTTCTCATTTTAATGTTTAAGGTATTATCAGGTTTCTCTGATGAATCAGATGGTAAAGAATCTGTCTGCAATGTGGGAAACATGAGTTAGATCCCTGGGTCAGGAAGATCCCCTGGAGAAGGAAATGGCAACTCACTCCAGTATTCTTGCCTGGAGATTCCCATGGACAGAGGAAGCTGTTGGGCTAGAATCCATGTGGTCACAAAGAGTTGGAAACAACTGAGCCACAAATACTTTCATTTCCACTATTGTTCTGCCTATGAAAACTAATGTATTTATTTCACCTTGTGTACCTCATAATTGTTAAATAAAACACAACAATGGTAATCCTAAAGGCTACAAATTTGACCTTGGAGTACAAAATGAAGCAGGTCAAAGACTAACAGAATTTTGCTAAGAGAATGCACTGGTCATAACAAACAACCTCTTCCAACAGCACAAGAGAAGATTCTACACAGGGGCGTCACTAGATGGTCAATGTGTAAATCAGATTGATTATATTCATTGTAGCCAAAATGGAGGAGCACTATACAGTCAGCAAAAACAAGACCAGGAGCTGACTGTGGCTCAGACCATGAACTCCTTATTGCCAAATTCAGACTTAAATTGAAGAAAGTAGGGAAAACCACTAGACCATTCAGGTATGACCTAAATCAAGCCCCTTACAATTATACAGTGGAAGTGACAAATAGATTCAAGGGATTAGATCTTATAGACAAGAGTGTCTGAAAACTATGAATGGATGTTCATGATATTGTACAGGGGGGAGTAATCAAGACCATCCCCAAGAAAAAGATATGCAAAAAGGCAAAATGGTGCCTAAACAGGCCTTACAAATAGCTGAGAAAAGAAGAGACGCTAAAGGCAAAGGAGAAAAGGGAAGATATACTCAATTGAAGGCAGACTTCCAATGAAGTCTTCCAAGAGCAGCAGGGAGAGACAAGAAAGCCTTCCTCAGTGATTAGTGCAAAGAAATAGAGGAAAATAATAGAACGGGAAAGACTAGAGATCGCTTCAAGAAAAACAGAGATGTCAAGGGAACATTTCATGCAAAGATGGACAGAAATGGTATGGACTTAACAGAAGCAGAAGATAAAGGACAGAATGGTATGGACTTAACAGAAGCAGAAGATATTAAGAAGAGGTGGCAAGAATACACAGAAGAACTATAGAAAAAATATTTTCATGACCCAGATAATGATGACGGTGTGATCACGCACCTTCATCCTGGAAGGTGAAGTCAAGGGGGCCTTAGGAAGCATCGCTACAAACAAAGCTAGTGGAGGTGATGGAATTCTAGTTGAGCCACTTCAAATCCAAAAAGATGGTGCTATGAAAGTGTTGCACTCAATATGCCAGCAAATTTGGAAAACTCAGAAGTGGTAACAGGACTGGAAAAAGTAAGTTTTCATTCCAATTCCAAAGAAAGGTAATGCCAAAGAATACTCAAACTACCACACAATTGCACTCATCTCACATGCTAACAAAGTAATGCTCAAAATTCTCCAAGACAAGCTTCAACAGTACACGACCCAATAACATTCAGATGTCCAAGCTGGATTTAGAAAAGACAGAGGAACAAGAGATCAAACTGCCAACATCTGTTGGATCATCAAAAAGGCGAGAGAGTTCCAAAAAAACAACTACTACTGCTTTATTGACTACATTAAAGACTTTGACTATGTGGATCACACCAAATTGTGGGAAATTCTTTAAAAAAATGGGAATACCATACCACCTGACCTGCCTCCTGAGAAATCTGCATGCAGGTCAAGAAGCAACAGTTAGAACTGGACATGGAACAACAGACTGGTTCCAAATAGGAAAAGGAGTACATCAAGGCTGTATATTGTCACCCTGCTTATTTAACTTATATGCAGAGTACATCATGAGAAATGGCTGGGCTGGAAGAAGCACAAGCTGGAATCAAGATTGCCAGGAGAAACATCAATAACCTCAGATATGCAGATGACACCACCCTTATGGCAGAAAGTGAGGAAGAATTAAAAAGCCTCTTGATGAAAGTGAAAGAGGAGAGTGAAAAAGTTGACTTAAAGCTCAACATTCAGAAAACGAAGGTCATGGCATCTGGTCCCATCACTTCATGGGAAATAGATGGGGAAACAGTGGAAACAGTGTCAGACTTTATTTTTGGGGGCTCCAAAATCACTGCAGATGGTGACTGCAGCCATGAAATTAAGATACTTACTCCTTGGAAGGAAAGTTATGTCCAACCTAGATAGCATATTAAAAAGCAGAGACATTACTTTGCCAACAAAGGTCCATCTAGTCAAGGCTATGGTTTTTCCTGTGGTCATGTATGGATGTGAGAGTTGGACTGTGAAGAAGGCTGAGCCCCGAAGAATTGATGCTTTTGAACTGTGGTGTTGGAGAGGACTCTTGAGAGTCCCTTGGACTGCAAGGAGATCCAACCAGTCCATTCTGAAGGAGATCAGCTCTGGGATTTCTTTGGAAGGAATGATGCTAAAGCTGAAACTCCATACTTCGGCCACCTCATGCGATGAGTTGACTCATTGGAAAAGACTCTGATGCTGGGAGGGATTGGGTCAGGAGGAGAAGGGGAAAACAGAGGATGAGATGGCTGGATGGCATCACTAACTCGATGGACATGAGTCTGAGTGAACTCCGGGAGTTGGTGATGGACAGGGAGGCCTGGCGTGCTGCGATTCATGGGGTCACAAAGAATCGGACACGACTGAGCGACTGAACTGAACTGAGCGACTGAACTGAACTGACTGACTGAAACATTACCAAAGTAGACCAACATAATTATGCCCTTCAAGTAAATTCCAAGACTACAATGGTATCATCTTGTTCTTTAAGCAAATTTCTTTCCCTAGGTATTCTGTAAATGGCACCCAATTTTCCTCTGTGGTCAATTTTGAACCAATCTCTGCAAAGCTGCTTCATTTAATTAATTGCCAAATGCTATTCATTCTACTTGCAATCTTTCTCATTTATTTACCCCTTTATGGGCTTCCCTTGTGGCTCAGAAGATAAAGAGTCTGCCTACAATGCAGCAGACCCAGGTTTGATATCTGGATCAGGAAAATCCCCTGGAGAAGGAAATGGCAACCCACTCCAGTTCTCTTGCCTGGAAAATCCCATGGATGGTTGAGGAACCTGGCAGGCTACACTCCATGGGGTTGCAGAGTAGGACACAACTGAGTGACTTCACCTTCACTTTATGAGTATAGAGTTAATTCACTTTGCTTAATGATCTACTCAGCAAAGAATGGAGTGTTTCCTATTGGACATGTACATAGGTAAGAAAACTATGAAATTCATTAGCTGTAGATTTCCTGGTGCAAGTGGCTTCACTTTGCCACCTATTAGATGCATGATTTTTCATGATTCCAATTTTCTGAATCACTTGTCCCTTTACTTATTCTTCATATCAAGTGGCGGTGAAGGCAATGGCAACCCACTCCAGTACTCTTGCCTGGAAAATCCACAGACAGAGGAGCCTGGTAGGCTGCAGTCCATGGGGTCGCGAAGAGTCGTGTACGACTGAGTGACTTCACTTTCACTTTTCACTTTCCTGCATTGGAGAAGGAAATGGCAACCCACTCCAGTGTTCTTGCCTGGAGAATCCCATGGATGGAGGTGTCTGGTGGGCTGCCATCTCTGGGGTTCCCACAGTGTCAGACGCGACTGAAGCAACTTAGCAGCAGCAGCATATCAAGTGGGAGGCCTACTATATGAGTTTTGCACTGAAAGAGGAGAGTGAGGACTGAATGGGCTTCAGAGACTAGGTAAACTTCACTGGTTTTTACCTTGGTTTGTCATTATGGCTTCCTTTCCTCATCAATTACTCATGAGCACCCCAGATAGTTTTCATAAATACACTCTAAAGCTGTTCTGAATAGCCATGTGTGGCTACTTTAATTTAAATTGGATGGGGAACACATGTATACCTGTGGCGGATTCATTTTGATATTTGGCAAAACTAATACAATTATGTAAAGTTTAAAAATAAAATAAAATTAGAAAAAAAAAATTAATTGAAATAAAATAATAATTCAGTCATTCAGTTGCAGCAATCACATATCAAGTACTCAAGATTCCATGGGGCTAGGAGGTGCTTAGTGGACAGTGAGAATGTTAAAATATATCTATTTTTGTCACTGCAGAGAGTTCTATGGGATAGCACTGGTCTAGATTCTCTAGACTGTCCAATGAAACTTAAAATCCTGTCCAAGTTCTTCATAAATGTGTGTATATATATATATATATATATATAAAATAAGATTTTCTTAAGCTTCTTACATTTTTTTTCTAAGCAAAATCTACCTTTGAAGGACTTTTCACAACCTAACAGTTAATATAATAGGCATATTTAACAAATACTATATATTAGTCTACAGTATTTGATGAAGGGTCATAATGGTATAGTTACTATAGTTTCAAATTTCCAAATATTTCTGGAGATGCTCCAAAAAGTTGATTATTGTAATGAATACGGTGTATTATCTTCCATGCTAAGTTTATCAAGATAAATATAGAATCAAGCCTTTTCTTAATTCAGATTTATTTAGAACATTTTTTCTTTTAAGTAGGATCTGTTGGTGAACAGAAATTTAACTTTTTCCTTCCTATTGTCATAGCACATCACTCACATATTATAGGATTTCCTATATTTGCTGTCATCCCAGAGGTTTTGTGTTATTGTTTTTATTTATTCATCCACCTTGCTCACTAGTTTAAGAACTATGGGAGGACAGAGACTTTCCTAGTCTCTTTTTCCCAATTAAACCTAGTATAATGCTTTCAACAGAGTAAGCACTTAGTAAAATTTTAATGAAGTAATCTAATACTCATTTGATAGAATAAAAATGTGTAAATGTATGGCAAATTTCCTGTTAAAATACTGACAATCATAAGAAACTCAGGATGTGACTTGCTATGTGTTTTAAGGCTTTAAAAAAGATTTGTTTTCTTATTCATTTATTTAATTTAATGGCATAAAATAGGTACTCCCAAAGTACCCTGGGTCATATTGCAAAGGTCTGTTTGATTCTCTGATTCATTTAATAGAACCATTTAGCTCTCATACTAAGTGATGTCTTGCAATTTAATCTTTATCATTAATAGAAGTCCTGTTTTAACAAACCTGCAACTATTAACATATTTTAAATATTTTTTCAATTTTTTAGAATCCATGCAGGAGAAGAGGGTCACTATTTATTGGTCTCCCCACAGGCACTGCCCACAAGAACTTGATAACTATGCTACTAATTTTGGATTTATCCTAGAGGCAGTAAGAAGTTATTAACAGTATTTGAACTACATGATGTAAATGTATTTTATACCTTATCAGTGTTACTAAAAGGAATGGTAGTTTATGATATAAATGAGAAGCAAGAATATCATTTGAGAAAATATTGTAAGCAGTGATAATCATCTCTGCATATTCAAGTCTGAGTCACTGCATATATGAGAAGTGGAGGCTTGAGAAACATTTCAGTGTTGAGACATATTTGTTATTTTTAGATCAGTTTGAGATTACTATAGCCATTTCAATGTCACTGCCCACAGCCATTTGGAAAGATGGCATGTCTTTTATGAATTCATGATTCATAACAAAATTATTTGTCTCTTTTCTCCATTCTATGTTCTAAAGACAGAAGAAAAGTGGGTATATACCTAATGCCAAGAGTGGTATAAGGAATGGGGATGAAAAACACTATTTTGTGATTTTATTTTCTTTTAACACACAACATAAATTCTGTTGAAAAACTTTAAATTCTGTTTCAATTTGCTTGTCTAAAATTATGCATTTTAATAAAAATGTTAATAAAATGATATCTTAAGGATAAATATACTTTTTCCTTCAGTTCAGTCCAGTTCAGTCCCTCAGTCGTGTCCGACTCTTTGCAACCCCATGAATCGCAGCACGCCAGGCCTCCCTGTCCATTACCAACTCCTGGAGTTCACTCAGACTCGCGTCCATCGAGTCAGTGATGCCATCCAGCCATCTCATCCTCTGTCGTCCCCTTCTCCTCCTGCCCCCAATCCTTCCCAGCATCAGAGTCTTTTCCAATGAGTCAACATCCAGCCATCTCATCCTCTGTCGTCCCCTTCTCCTCCTGCCCCCAATCCTTCCCAGCATCAGAGTCTTTTCCAATGAGTCAACTCTTCGCATGAGGTGGCCAAAGTACTGGAGTTTCAGCTTTAGCATCATTCCTTCCAAAAAACACCCAGGACTGATCTCCTTCAGAATGGACTGATTGGATCTCCTTGCAGTCCAAGGGACTAATTTTTCCTTACTATACATTAACTAATAGTATGGGCTTCCCTGGTATCTCAGATGGTAAAGAATCTGCCAGCAATGCAGGAGACCTGGTTTGATTCCTGGGTCAGGAAGATCCCCTGGAGAAGGGGAATGGCTACCCACTCCAGTATTCCTAGGCTTCCCTTGTGGCTCAGCTGGCAAAGAATCTGCCTGAAATGTGGGAGACCTGGGTTGGGAAGATCCCCAGGAGAAGGGAAAGGCTACCCACTTCAGTATTCTGGCGAGGAGATTTCCATGGATGGAGAGACTGGTAGCCTACAGTTCATGGGGTTCCAAAGAATTGGTCATGACTGAATGACTAACACTTTCACTTTTTTCTTTTCATACAGAATAAAATACCTATTCTCATATCTGAGAGAAACTTCAAATCATTCCCATGTCTAGCGAGGTGAATCTACATATTTTATGATTTGTAGGAGTTGATAGGCATACTTTGAAAAAGACAATGTTTGACTTTTAGGGATTCATGATTAATACTGAAACATTTCATAATTTACAAAATCAAAACTATTACATTCAATATTATAAATTTTAAAACCAGTACCCTTCAAAATATATTTATTTTTCTAAAATTTAAATAAAAATATGCAAATTCTAAATAATCTCATAAGTAATCCTTGCTATTCACTTCTAAGTTTAATAAATAGAACATTTTTTGATATGGCCCATGAAAAATAGAACTAAATAGAAATACTTTCTATTCAGCTATTAAGAAAAGGCTATTATTTTCCTTCTCTCTTGTTATAGAGAGACCATATGCATTATGAATAAAGAAAGAAATTTGAAGATAGAATGAGTTGGAAGTGGAGTGCAAAAAATCAGTCTGTTTTTTCAATGATTTGAAAGTAAATATTACATTAAACCTTTAAAAATAGGGGTAATCCTTCATTTGTTCTATATAGCAATTTGGCATTCCAGTGAAGTTCCTATAGTTCTTTGCAGATTAATGTTTTAAATATATAAAATAAAATATAAGGGTATAATAAAACAATAGTAAAATATTAAAAAAGCAAATTTGTGATATAGCAAAGATAAATTCTTCTCTGATAACTCATCATATATCATGACCAAGTAGCAAATCTACTGTCTTCAATAATTCTGAAGTAGCTGCTGCTGCTGCTAAGGTGCTTCAGTCATGTCCGACTCTGTGCAACCCCATAGATAGCAGCCCGCCCACCAGGCTCCGCCGTCCCTGGGATTCTCCAGGCAAGAACCCTGGAGTGGGTTGCCATTTCCTTCCCCAACGCATGCATGCATGCTAAGTTGCTGCAGTTGTGTCTGACTCTTTGGCCCCATGAACTGCAGCCTATCAGGCTTATCCGTCCATGGGATTTTCCAGGCAGGAGTACTGGAGTAGGGTGCCATTGCCTTCTCCTATTCTGAAGTAGAGATGAGACTAAATGATACCTAAAGATATCAGAACATCTGGATAAGAAGCAAAGAGCTGAAAGAACTGCAAAAATGTTCTAACCACTAAAACTGTTGCTATGACATTACATTAGCTATATATGAACAATACATGTTAGATTTATTAAGTATTAGACATGTGCAATAGGAATTCTCACTTCAAAAAACATTACTCACAGACAACTGTGCATCAGGTAGTGCTGATAGACATTCATCTTCCATAAAAATTTCTTTTCTATTGACCAAAAGAATGTCCAGCTTTTAAAAAAAAAAAAAACTGAAAATACGTGATTTACAATGTTGTGTCAGTTTCTGGTGATTTCAAAGTTTTATATATATATATATATATAAAACTGAGTCACACACACATTACATACACACACACACACACACACACACACACACATATATATATATATATATTCTTTCTCATATTCTTCAAAAATGTTCAGCTTTTTAAAATGGACCAAGATTCAATGAAATTGGTATAGGTATTGGGAAATTAACTGATAGAAAGCATTGAATGGTGACAAAAAATAATAATATTCATTGTATTATTTTAAACATAAAATTATTTTATTCAACTTTCTCCTTAATACAACAAATAAATTAGTTTTATGGGTATAGGTTATGTAAGACTGAAAGCTCTGAAAACAGAAATATTGAAGACGAAGGCAAGCAAGATAATTAACTGGCAGAGAAATAGTTAACAAGTAAACCAAGAGAATATGTTAAATGAGTAATATTTTCCTTCAAAAGTGACGCCCGTCTGACAATTAACTACTGTACGTAACTACTCAGTTCCAAGTTAAATACTGGAATGTATTTGGGGATAAAGAAAGAGAGAAAAAGGGAAAGACGGAGAAAAGGGAGGAGAGACAGAGAAAGAAAAATTGATTACAAGATTATATGTAAAAATTAAAATCAATTATCTTAATTTTTATTTGAAAAGATACATTTTTGCTTCAACAAAATATGTCTTCAGAGTTTAAGTGGCAATTTTAAGACAAGGATTGCTGCTGCTGCTAAGTCACTTCAGTCGTGTCCGACTCTGTGTGACCTCATAGACGGCAGCCACCAGGCTCCCCCGTCCCTGGGATTCTCCAGGCAAGAACACTGGAGTGGGTTGCCATTTCCTTCTCCAGTGCACGAAAGTGAAAAGTGAAAGTGAAGTCACTCAGTCGTGTCCAACCCTCAGCGATTCCATGGACTGTAGCCTACCAGGCTCCTCTGTCCATCAGATTTTCCAGGCAGGAGTACTGGAGTGGGATGCCATTGCCTTCTCCGATTACTGCTGGCAAATAATTTGTATACTTTGTTATCCTATTGTGCCTTAAAATCAATGCCTTATTAATCATAGGCATCTAAGTCTTCCCTTGTAGCTCAGTTGGTAAAGAAGCCGCCTGCAACGCAGGAGACCCCATTTCGATTCCTGGGTTGGTAAG
The DNA here is from genome assembly GCF_027580195.1 of Bos mutus. NCBI lineage: Eukaryota > Metazoa > Chordata > Mammalia > Artiodactyla > Bovidae > Bos > Bos mutus. The sequence continues at coordinate 93,798,170 of NC_091618.1, read as the reverse complement.
ATCCCCTGGGGAAGGGATAGACTACCTACTCCAGTATTCTTGGCCTTCTCTGGTGGCTCAGCTGGTAAAGAATCCACCCACAATGCAGAAGACCTGGGTTCGACCCCTGGGTTGGGAAGATCCCTTGGAGAAGGGAAAGGCTACCCACTCCAGTATTCTGGCCTGGAGATTTCCACGGACTATACACTCCATGGAGTAAAGAGTCGGACACAACTGAATGACTTTCACTTTTCAGGGTAATAAAGGATGATCAGAATATACAATCCTGAAGGTGTACAGCATTACATCAAGGCTTTGAGCCCAGCCAACAAACTCACAGAAGGGAACCTCATTGCCTAAATATTTCTTTCCGTGACTAGACATTTTGCTCTTCTCATTGGGAAGCCACTACACTTTTCAACCCTGGAAACTGTGGCCTAGTTTTATAGGAACCTGTACAGCTGGCTTTAAGTGGATGCTCAATAGCATTGAATTTTATACAGAAGAGACAAGCTTGAGAAAAACAATAATAATAACTTCTCTACCTCGGACATGAGCCCAGTTTTAAAGACACGTTACATTTATGAACCATGAGATAACTCTGTATGCCAGGCTCCTCTGTCCATGGGATTTTCCAAGCAATAGTACTGGAGTGGATTGCCATTTCCTTCTCCAGTGGATCTTCCCGACCCAGGGATGGAACCCAGGTCTCCCGCATTGTAGACAGACGCTTTACCGTCTGAGCAACCAGGGAAGTCCATATGCCACATCTTGGGAAAATTGAATGCCAAACTCTAAACAGTGACAGATTCTACATGTAGTGAATGTCTACAAAATCATCACATCAAGGGACCTTGCTTTTAAAACATGTCAACAGGCAGTTCTGCTTATTTCCTCATGTAGCTGTATAGATATACTATTTTTATTCAGTATAACAAACAGCTTCATGTAGTTTGGAGCAGAGGTCGAGGAAGTATGTAGAACAAGATTTCCTGGGCTGGAGTTAATCTTTCTGATATACTAATAGTATATGGAAGTATATGAATATTGGGCAAGGATATTCATCCTATTACAAGAAATTTTCTCATTTGCAAAATGAGTCAAATAACTAACCTGTGAAATGTCTGGAATCTCTATGAGATTCAAGCAATGTGGAAACATTATTTAAATATTTCATAAATGGTTTTCTGTATTCATTTTTATTTAATTATTTTACCTTTACTGTGGCAACTCTTCCAACAAGTCTCCCCAGTTTCGATGTTCTTTTTGTAGCTAGTGCAAATGAGTAACTAATTCATCTTCCTCACTAAACACACAGCAACTGTGTACTATTCATTTTTGTACTGGCACAGCATAGTATATCAGAGATGCTAAACAAATACTGATGAATTGCATTAAACTAAAATTAATTTTTTTAATGCTTAAGGGTATTCTTCTTCAGATAGCATTAACTATATTTTCGGTCTCTCTTAATCTCCATAATCACTAATATTTTGGTTATAAATATCACTTTTAAAAGGCACCAAGAAAAAAAGAATTATCTACCTGTGAATAGTTTATAAAAATACAGTTTAAAAGAAATATTCAGCATTTACAAGCTATTTCACATCTCATTTTCTTTATTCATACTATTTTATTTCTTCTGCAATTTAGATTCTACTGAGATGTAAGTGGGATTATTTTCATTTAATGAGACATGAAATCTTTTGAGCCTTTAAGTATTTGAATTTATATTTAAAATTTTTCTGCTTAGTGCTATAAAAGTAGATGTGTTGAATATTCTATATTTTTTGAACAAGCAGTGGAACACAATCCAGATATTTGCTTGGGTACAGCACAGAAATTAATCATTTTTCTCTACAAGGAGTTCTATAAACCTAAGATGTACCTTTAGCTGCCTACATCCTACAATGTTCCCTGTACTCTTATTTCATGCTTGTGATTTATCAAATACACACAATTTATTTTTCTCATTGAAAATCAAGTGCTAACCTAACCACACTCAGTTATTACCATTGTTAGCACTGATTATGGAATAAACGATGTTTCTGTACAACCATAAATTTCTTAGTCTTGATACTAAGTACATTCCTAGGTCCTCTTAAAGCAACTTCTGATTTAGCAAGAATAACTGTACATTTTAAGTACTCGACTATGCCAGTGCAGTTCCAACAGTGACAGTTTTCGGTTATTTTCAGTTAATTAAGTTAATTAGAGAAGATATATTCAGCATTCCAGGAGATATAGCCTACATGGAGCCTGCATTTCAAATTGGGTTGTTGCTTTTAAACTCCAAAAGATGCATATTATAGGAGACATTTTGCATATCTCATTTAGCTAGCAAAACACCTTCACGGAAAAGACAGGGCCTTCTAATGCATACAAAACGTCAAATGTTGCCTCAATTTTATTCGTAATAATTTTAATTGGCTCTCATTTTAGAAACAAATTAGTTTTAAAGAGAGCAGTGTAGAGTAATCCCTACTAATATAAATGAAATCTATCAAAAATTACTGCAGTTAATTTGGCTGAGAGTTTATAATTTTTCACAGGAGGACTCACAGGCCTAAGCAGCTGGAACTTAGACAGTCAAAGCACCAACTTGAAACCATCAGAATAACCATACACAACTGAATTACAGCATTTTTTACAGACATGAAGCATTAAATGCATCCACTGGCAGCAAGACCCTCTATACTTAGCTTGTGATAACAGCTTTGATAATAAACTCTCAGAATACCATTAAATATCTGATTAGTTCAAAGCAGTTCTGTAATCTAACTGATTCATTTAGTTATTGACTATATAAACTTCACTGGTCACTCGGTCTCATTAAGCCATTAATTAATATCTCAATAAGTATGCATAATCACTTCAATAGAGTGAAAAATAAAACTTTTCAGTTTAGCATTATATGTCATTGTCTGACAGAAATGCTTGTAATTCTGAGGAAAGGATTTATGAATATTTTTCTATATAAATTAGATTATTTCAAATGGTTTAATATAATAATTCCCTATTACAAATGATGCTGAAAATAACAGATTTTGATTAATGATCTTCAATTCTTCATTTAAAACTGTTGAAAGCAAGTCTAATGTTAACATATAATCAGAAAATATGATATATGCTATAAAAATGGTAAAAGGTAACATCATCCCTTTTACTTAATTTTAATGTTTAACACAAACTGTATGTGTATATAGATATGACCATTTTCTTCAGCTTGTGAAGATTATTTTGAGTCTTGAGTTTTGGGCCATTATAACCATCTCATCCCCAAGCTGACCGTCTTATATACATGTGATAAACATTCCCTTTTATCGTCATTCTAATCAGTGATAAGAGTAGAAGAATAAAAACTGAATACAAATAAAATTTACTTATACATCTATAAAAGTATACAAAATTATATAAATATTAAAAATAAAACTATCACAGGTAAACAAGTTAAATCTATGTAAGTGTAGGTAAATAAACCTACATAAACATGTCATTCAGGATATATTGCATTGTCTCTATTCTAAAGTGAAGAACTTCTCAGCAAGAATATTGAGAGGCTTCATGAAATATTTTGAGCACTAGACTTCAAATATAGCCTTAGCTATAAAAGAGGAAAAGGATTATTGCATATCATTACAATGTTATAGTGTATTTATGTAGTTAAATCGTTTTAAGCAAGTTTTATGACAACAATTGGTTCTTACTGAATTATCCCTTTCATCCCTGATAATAATATTGATAACTGTATATTTAATATTTAGTCTGGCTCATCAAACTAAGAACCCAAATCATTATGCAAAAGATTATAAGGAGAATATTTGTTGTTTTCTTCCTACAGCAAAGAGATCTTATCCTATAAGGTACATTACATTCTTTAATGTTGCATTTAAACTTTTTAAAACTTTAAATAGTGCTGATATAGATATTTCTTTTGGATAACTATAATATAAATGTTTATGCAAAATGAGGAAAGAAATAGAGGCATATAAGTGAGTAGAATAAATATAAAGCTTTCTAATTGAGAAAACTTATAACAGTAAAGGGAATTTGAGTTTCATATCCAGAGCAACTTCCTGGCTATGAACAATAAATGCATTATGGAACAGCTTCCTGAGACTGTGGAATAAGCTCAACCACAGAGGTTATTTTTAAATAGACTGGGAAAAGTGCTGAAGGTACACTTTGTAGAATAGGAAATCTGGATTTTCAAAAAGGATAGAATGGTTAAATCGAGTTCGCTATTTTTAATGAGCTTGTATTTGGGGCTTGCATTGATGAAATAAATTTTAAACTGCAGACAAACAACATTCTTATCTCCCCGCCCCCAGGTCTGTGCTGCAGCAGCTCTATTCCAGACAACAAGGGCTGAGAGGCCTGGTTATGTCATACCCAGGTATGGCAGGGAGAAAAAAACACCTGAGTGACCAAGAATACTGGGGTTCTGATCACATTTGCCTCACCACACACTCATAGGCCAAAAGATCTATGCTAAGAGAGGCAAACAAAGAAGATCAAAAGCTACCACCTCCATCATTATCTTTCCTGTGAAGAAGGAGTGTCATCCCTAAGAAAAGTAGACCTCTGTCCCTCCCTCAGCTTTGGAGCCCAGAGGCACAGAGATTCTAGCCAGGGCTGGCTTACACAGAAAGAGAGAGCTCCAAAGTTCTTTCCAAAGGAAGCAATTTTGTTTGGGACAAAGTACAAAGAAAATCAAGCCTAAAGGCATTCTCTAACAATGGGGTGTGTGGAAGTGAGAACTGGAGGGGGCTGGTATCCAGAAAAAGAAACTGACAAGAGCTCTCCTGGGCTCAGAACATACCTCGGAGACTAGTCTCTGACATTACCTCTGCGAAGAGTGTAATTGGACAGTCTCTGGAGCAATTTATACTCCCATGTATTTTAGAAAACAATAGAGTAATCAGTTGGCAATTGATGTTGAAGAGCATAAAGAGCATTGGTATTTCTGTGTAAAAATGCTTCCCCAAATTGTCCTGATATTTATTTTAAAACAAATATTGTTACCTCTACCCTCTACTTGTAAACTGAATACAGAAATAACTAACTGTATATAGAGCATTTTTCTAGAAAATGTGTACCAATTTTTAACATATATAGAATATGGAAGGTTAAAATCGGATTAATGGGCAAAATAAAATACGATCTGAATCTAGTTCAATTAAACTATAGAATAGTTTCTTCTTCATATCTACCAAAGATGAAACAAGAAAAAAGAATATATAGGTTATAACATAAAAGATGAAAGCCATGGTTACTTCTACAAAATTAGAGACTCCAGGCCATTGTAAAAAGTTATAGTATATGGGGCAAAATCTGTGACCACTTCTGTAAATACATTTTCATCAAATGGTAAAACTTTTCACACTGTATTATAATTATATGTCTACAATTATTTACTTATAATCTACTTCATTCAAAAAGGATACAAGGCAATTTACAGAAACACTTTGAATATGCTCTGAAACAAAAGCATTAACGGAAAGCGAAAATCAGTAGCATAAAGCCATGAATAATTCTTTAAAAATAAGTTTCAAATAATATATTCAAAATATCTTGACTGTGAAGTCAAGATACAGATTTAGCTCTGACTCTTTTTTGACAAAAAAGAGAAAAACATGAATAGCTTTAGTTACACAGTTTAGCCCCCCAAAATTATACTGCTGCTCTGAAGGTCAGTCTTTTCCAGCACTGAGGTCTGAAAGTAACATCTCCAAATCCTTGTTCTGGGGATGTTATACTATGATGGGAAAATGCTCCATAAGTAAAGTGGCATCCTAAATTGAACTGATGAAGCTGAAAATATTACCAAATTTACAAAATTTTTCAGTTATTTCTGGGGGCACACGAATAAATATATTTGAAGATTACTAGTCAAATATAATCACATTTTAGAAGAATAAAGATTCAAGAAGTGGTGGCGACAAAATGACAGCAGGATCCAGGCAAGTAAATTTGCAATAGATTATGAGAGCAAATCAATTCAGTCTCATTAAAATAAAAAGAACTTGAAGAAACTCCAAGGTAGACTTAAAAATGTCAAAGAAAAAAGAACCAGGTTTTAAAAAACAAAGTCTCTTTACAATCAGAATATAAGTGCTATGAATTCCACATACAATGTGCCTTCAGTTAATATGCAGTGTATTTTGACTTGCATGATTCAAAGAGTTTTTTTTTTTTTAATCATGTATCATAGTGTTTAAGACTCCACTAATTTGTACAATTTCTGAAAAATTAGCCAATTGAGCCAAAGGTATAGGTAATACTGTTAGAAGAGCATTTATGTGGATGAAGAGTTAAGGTTTCTATATAAATAACTAAATTCCTCATGAAAAACAAATGATGATGATAGAGTATATATGGTGAACTAATGCCACCTATTTCATCACAAACTAGATTTGTTATTTTCCATCTAGAAAGCTGTTTCAATTATGTTTAATAGTATACCTATAAATTATTTCCATCTTCTTTAAGGAATATTGTTACTTTCTTGAGGTTATAAATCTGTTGGGTTCCACTATATTATGTTGATAAAATTTAGAAATATACATGGGTACTGCAGATGGTGATTGCAGCCATGAAAGTAAAAGATGCTTACTCCTTGGAAGGAAAGTTATGACTAACCTAGATAGTATATTAAAAAGCAGAGATATTACTTTGCCAACAAAGGTCCGTTTAGTCAAGGCTATGGTTTTTCCTGTGGTCATGTATGGATGTGAGAGTTGGACTGTGAAGAAAGCTGAAGCCGAAGAATTGATGCTTTTGAACTATGGTGTTGGAGAAGACTCTTGCGAGTCCCTTGGACTGCAAGGAGATCCAACCAGTCCATCCTAAAGGAGACCAGTCTTGGGTGTTCATTGGAAGGAATGATGCTGAAGCTGAAACTCCAATACTTTGGCCACCTCATGCAAAGAGCTGACTCATCAGAAAAGACCCTGATGCTGATAGGGATTGAGGGCATGAGGAGAAGGGGACGACAGAGGATGAGATGGCTGGATGGCATCACCGACTTGATGCACATGAGTTTGGGTGAACTCCGGGAGTTGGTGATGGACAGGGAGGCCTGGCGTGCTGCGATTCATGGGATCGCAAAGAGTCGGACATGACTGAGCAACTGAACTGAACTGATACCTTTACCTTTAGGAAATAATTTCCAAGTTTAAGGTATCACCAAAACCAAATTCAAAGATAAATTCTCTGTGGATAGTTATATTTATTTGACAGAAAAATAAAATCAGTGTTTTGAATAAAAATTCATACAATCAAAAGTTTATGTAGTTGAGTGTGTAGAATACTGATTACATTTATAAATCCATAAGTACTCATATCTTTAGTTGAAATAAACTCATAATAGTAAATATAAAAAGATTTTTCTGTGCAAAGAAAAACATATTTCACTGAAAAAAAGGGAAGAAGGGTCAGTTCCACACTACAGCTTGCTGAAAGTCTGTCTACTGAAAACAAGTAACAACCACAGTATAATAACTTTCAATGTAGACTAATCATGGCACTATAAAATTAAACTAACGAAATTACAAAGGACTTGATAAAATTTTCATGAATGAATCTTCATTGAACAAAATCAGAAGGTGGGAGATGCACCTTATTTATGCCTAAAGCTTGAAATATATTACATGTAATCCTCATAGAAACTCTGTTATATGATCAACGAGAAAGTGAGGTTCACAATTTAGGTAATTTGTCTGATGTTTACTTCAATTAAATGATGGAAGCAGAAATCAAACCCAAGACACTGGAACTGTCCAGGCTTTAGTGCCTCCTTTGCACTCAGTTAGGGCAGACTCTTTCATACTACCCTGTCTCTCATAAAGTCAGTGAATTCTGAATGAAGCCTCTAAGTGCATTTTCCCCAGTTCGTTCATCTGGATCTAGTTATTTCTGCAACTAGCTTTTGTGAGGCTATGCTGCTCCTGAAAACAACAAAGGTTTACAGAAACAAAGAAAGTCATTCACATACTAGGCATTCAGCTTATATTTAAATCATGACTGTTCACTATCTTAACAATTAGTACCAATCCAGTTTTCAGTTGCCACTATTCCAAACCTAAGCAAGGAAATAAGGAATGTTATTTTTATTCAAACAAATTATCTAAATTGGTATCTTTCTTCCATTAGAGTGTCTTTATCTTCTGAGAATTAGTCCTGCCAAATATTTCTATTTCCTGAGCAAGTGGAGGGGTGGGTGAAGGGAGACTAACAGAGCTCAGCAGGAATATAAATATAAATCAATTGTGTGGAACTGGGTTCTCTGGCATTTTCATTATAGAAAATCTTCTGTAGGAACAGGCACAGGATCAATAATTAAGCATGACCTTGAAATTACTTGAAAGCAATTAAACTGCATTAGTGAGCAAAAAAAAAAAAACAGTGACAGAGAATATAGGAATTACTTTTAACCTCAAAATCTGATGTGAATGTTCAAAATTGATGCTTGTGGTAAATTACTCAAAGTATAAAAGATTTCTAAACAATTTTAAATACAAAGAGACTAATAATTGATCTATGTCAAGGAGTAAAAAAATTAACAGCATTCTTTTATGAAATGAATGAAGAAGGAATTCTTTGTAATACATGAAGTTATCTTCATACTGGCAGTATATGAAGTCTTCTCTGAACATTAAGAGCAAGGTTTGTTATTATTTTAGGTAAAATAAACACCTTAGTTATAGTTGGCATAAAAAATGAATTTGTTTTAATATATGGATTTTCAGCATTTATGATAGAGGCAATTGAAAGCATTAGTATTATCATAGATTTAAACATAATGTGACCTTTCTAAGAATATTCAAATGATTTAGGGATGCCATATTTAATTTCATGAAACAGTGAGATTACCTTAGAGTTACTACTGTAACTATTTTATGCATTGAACTTAGTTTTAAACAGTCTTTTTCCTACTCAAATATATCACCCAATCTTTTTTTAATAAAATCCAAGTATTATTTGTATAGTAGGAACTACATAAACCAAAAATTTTGTTAACCAGTTCAGCAACAAATTTCCCATAATAAATTCATAATTAGATTATATAATGAATTCCTAAGCACACAGATATAAGGAACTTAATAAAAATGATTTTGTATTATGCTTTAATCTATTATAATAAAAAGTGACATTTACAATTTCAGTATTACTTTCGAACCATTACTGATTGGGACTCTAAAAATAGCCACCAACAGATAGCATTTAAATCTCTTCAATTAAAAAAACAGAAAGATATATATTTATAGTATTCCAGAGGCAGTCTATTTACATATAGAGTAATTCTCTCCAACCAAAAGGATCACATGGATCGTAGCCTTATGTAACTTAAAGAAGCCATGAGCCATGCCATGCAGGGCCACGCAAGATGGACAGATCATGGTGCAGAGTTCTGACAAAATGTGGTCCACTGGAGAAGAGAATGGCAAAACACTTCCGTATTCTTGCCTCGAGAACCCCATGAACAGAATGAAAAGGCAAAAAAAAATATATATGACACAGGAACATGAGCCTCCTAGGTCAGTAGGTGTCTAATATGCTTCAGGGGTAGAGCAGAGAAATAGCTCCAGAAAGAAGAGGCTGAGCCAAAGCAGAAATGCTCAGCTATGTATGTGTCTGGTGGTGAAAGTCAAGTCCCATGTTGTAAAGAACAATACTGCATAGAAACTTGGAAGGTTAGATCCATGAATCAAGATAGTTAGATGTAGTCAAGCAGGAGATGGCAAGAGTAAATATCAACATTTTTGGAATTAGTGAATTCCTGGCTGGAATTGGTGAACTTAATTCAGACGACCATTATATCTACTACTGTGCACAAGAATCCCTTAGAAGAAATGAAATAGCCCTCATAGTCAATGGAAATCCAAAATGCAGTTCAGTTCAGTTTCGTTGCTCAGTCATGTCTGACTCTTTGTGACCCCATGAATAGCAGCACGCCAGGCCTCCCTGTCCATCACCAACTCCTGGAGTTCACTCAGACTCACGTCCATCGAGTCAGTGATGCCATCCAGCCATCTCATCCTCTGTCATCCCCTTCTTCTCCTGCCCCCAATCCCTCCCAGCATCAGAGTCTTTTCCAATGAGTCAACTCTTCGCATGAGGTGGCCAAAGTACTGGAGTTTCAGCTTTAGCATCATTCCCTCCAAAGAAATCCCAGGGCTGATCTCCTTCAGAATGGGTTGGTTGGATCTCCTTGTAGTCCAAGGGACTCTCAAGAGTCTTCTCCAATACCACAGTTCAAAAGCATCAATTCTTTGGTGCTCAGCTTACTTCACAGTCCAACTCTCACATCCATAACATGACCACTGGAAAACCATAGCCTTGACTAGATGGACCTTTGTTGGCAAAGTAATGTCTCTGCTTTTCAATATGCTATCTAGGTTGGTCATAACTTTCCTTCCAAGGAGTAAGTGTCTTTTAATTTCATGGCTGCAGTCACCATCTGCAGTGATTTTGGAGCCCCAAAAAATAAAGTCAGACACTGTTTCCACTGTTTCCCCATCTAGTTCCCATGAAGTGATGGGACCAGATGCCATGATCTTCATCTTCTGAATGTTGAGCTTTAAGCCAACTTTTTCACTCTCCACTTTCACTTTCATCAAGAGGCTTTTTAGTTCCTCTTCATTTTATGCCATAAGGGTGGTGTCATCTGCATGTCTGAAGTTATTGATATTTCTCCCGGCAATCTTGATTTCAGCTTGTGCTTCTTCCAGTCCAGCATTTCTCATGATGTACTCTGCATATAAGTTAAATAAGCAGGGTGACACTATACAGCCTTGACATACTCCTTTTCCTATTTGGAACCAGTCTGTTGTTCCATGTCCAAATGCAGTACTTGGGTGCAATCTCAAAAACAACAAAATGATCTCAGTTTGTTTACAAGGTAAACCATTCAATATCACAGTAACATAATATGCCCCAACCACTCATGCCAAAGAAGTTTAAGTCAAATAGCTCCAGGAAGATCTACAAGACCTTCTAGAAACAACACCCAAAACAGATGTCCTTTTCATCATATGGGACTGGTATGCAAAAGTAGGAAGTCAAGAGATACATGTAATACTCTTTACAGATGGAGATGGAGAAGCTCTATATAGTATGCAAAAACAAGACTGGGAATTGACTGGCTCATATCATCAGCTCCTTATTGCAAAACTCAGGCCTAAATTGAGAAAAGTAGGGAAATCCACTAGGTCATTTAGGTATGACCTAAATCAAATCTCTAATGATTACAGAGTGGAGGTGATGAATAGATTCAGGGGATTAGATCTGGTAGTCAGAGCGCCTGAAGAACTATGGACGGAGGTTCATAACATTGTACAAGAAGTGGTGACCAAAACTATCCCCAAGAAAAAGAAATGCTAGAAAGCAAAGTGGTTGTCCGAAGAAGTCTTACAAATAGGTTAGAAAAGAAGAGAAGTGAAAGGCAAAGGAGAAAGGGAAAGATACACTCAACTGAATACAGAGTTCCAGAGAACAGCAAGGAGAGAAAAGAAAGCCTTCTTAAGTGATCAATGCAAAGAAATAGAAGGGAAAAAATAGAATGGGAAAGAACAGAGATCTCTTCAAGAAAATTACAGATACCAAGGGAACATTTCATGCAAAGATGGGCACAATAAAGGACAAAAATAGCAAGGACCTAATGGAAGCAGAAGACATTGAGAAGAAGTGGCAATAATATACAGAACTATAAAATAGAACATCTTAATGACCCAGATAACCATGATAGTGTTGTTGTCACTCACCTATAGCCAGATATCCTGGAATGTGAAATCAAGTGGGCCTTAGGAAGCATTACTAACGAACAAAGCTAGTGAAGGTGATAGAATTCTAGCTAAGCTATTTCAAATCCTAAAAGATGATGCTGTTAAAGTGTTGCACTCAACATGCCAGCATATTTGGAAAACTCAATAGTGATCAAAGTATTGGAAAAGATTTGTTGTCAATCCAATCCCCACAAAAAAGGTAATGCTAAAAATGTTCAAACCACCGTACAGTTGTTAGCATTTCACATGTTAGGAGGATTATCCTCAAAATCCTTCAAGCTAGGCTTCAACAGTATGTGACTAAGAACTTTCTGATGTACAAGTTGGATTTAGAAAATGCAGAGTAATTGGAGTTCAAATTGCCAATATATGTTGAATCACAGAAAAAGCAAAGGAATTAAAAAAAGGAATTAACAAAAAAAAAAACTACTCCTGCTTCACTGACTTTGCTAAAGCTTTTGACTGGGTGGATGACAACAAACTGGAAAATTCTTAAAGAAAGGGGAAAATCAGACCACCTTACCTGTCTCCTGAGAAACCTGCATGCAGGTCAAGAAGCAATAGTTAAAAGCAGACATGGACAAATGAACTGGTTCAAAACTGGGAAAGGAGTACATCAAGGCAGTATACTGTCATCCTGTTTATTTAATGTACACACAGAGTACATCATGGAAAATTCCAGGCTGGATGATTCACAAGCTTGAATCAAAATTTCTGGGAGAGATATCAATAACCTCAGATGTATGGATGACACCACCCTTATGGCAGAAAGCAAAGAGGAACTAAAAAGCCTCTTGATGAAGGTGAAAGAGGAGAGAGAAAAAGCTGGATTGAAACTCAACATACAAGAAACAAAGATCATGGCATCCAGTTCCATCACTTCATGGCAAATAGATGGGGAATAAAATGGAAAAAGTGACAGACTTTACACTCTTGGGCTCCAAAGTCACTGTAAACGGTGACTACAGTCATGAAATTAAAAGATGCTTGCTCCTAGGAAGAAAAGCCATGACAAATGTAGACAGCATATTAAAATACAGAGACATCACTTTGCCAACAAAGGTCCATCTAGTCAAAGCTATGGTTTTTCCAGTAGTCATGTACAGATATGAAAGTAGGACCATAAAGAAGGCGGAGCACTGAAGAATTGATGCTTTTGAACTGTAGTACTTGATAAGACCCTTGAGAGTCCCTTGGACTGCAAGGGGATCAAACCAGTTAATCCTAAAAGAAATCAACCCTGAAAACTCATTAGAAGGACTGGTGCCAAAGCTCCAATACTTTGGCCTCCTGATGCGAAGAGCTGACTCATTTGAAAAGACCCTGATGCTGGGAAAGATTGAGGGCAGGAGGAGAAGGGGACGACAGAGGATGAGATGATTGGATGTCATCATCGACTCAGTAGACACACTGTTGTTGTTGTTCAGTTGCTCAGTCATATCTGACCCTTTGGGAGCCCATGGACTGCAGCACACCAGGCTTCCATGCTCTTCACCATCTCCTGGAGCTTGCTCAAACTCATGTCCATTGAGTCAGTGATGCCATCTAACCATCTCATCCTCTGTCATCCCCTTCTCTTCCTGGAGAGGAATGGACAATGAGGTTGAGAAAACTCCAGGAGATAGTGAAGGACAAGGAAACCTGGAATGCTGCTATTCATGGGGTCACAAAGAGTGAGACATAACTGAGCGGTTAAACAACAACAGATCAATATAAGGTGTATTCGACACACAAACTTCCCTGCTAATGCAGAAAGTGAGAGCATTAAAGATCTTTAGACACCACTGTGTTCAACAACCCTAAATAAGAAGTGAGGAAACAAAGATAAAGGGCATTAATATAATCGATAGTCAAATTAACCTTCAAAGTTCATGAAATAAATACAAATATTTTTAATGCCATATAGAAACTTCAACTGCTCTGTAACCTAAAGTAGAGGAAACTTCTAGCTTTGAAGACACAATACTTGAACAAATGTCACTCGTAAAACCATAATTGTGTTCTTTTCTTTACATTCATGGATATAAGAGACTCCTAGTGATTAACAGTCCTATACCCAGGGAATCTATTTGAACAGGGAATAGTAAACTGGTTTCTGGATTTTACTCAGGAACGAGGTACTAATTACCTATGTTATTTTAGAAGCAATCTGTCACATGCACAAAATGTTTAAAGAATCTTTTTAGTTGTATAGACAGGAAATTGCTTGAATTACAGTCCAGAGGCTAAGAGAACCCAAGACTCAAGCACACTGCTTTATTGTGGTTCAACCACAAGTGTCCATTTAAGTTTGAGGCTACTTAATATTGTTAAACACCAGACATATTATCCAAGCATGAATAAGATAAATCAATGGTCACTTGACAACGGTCTACCTTCAAAGCGAACTGCATTTGGTTTCTGATAGCATTCATATTCATGGGAAGTTGCTCAGTAGTAATAGAAAAATCATTGCAGTGTGGGCTTAAGGGGTATAATTTGGGGTAGAATAGCAGTAGCAAGTATTTCAGAGTGTGTTCATGTGTCTATGACCTCAGTTTTGGGTAGGAATGTGCTTGGTCCATCAGAGTGCATTTTTGTATGATTTTTCACTCACAGCAAGGACTAAAACAGACTTGCTGGTACTGCCACATAAAAGGAACTCAGGGGCAGTGATGTGGATTTCTGGTAAGATGACACAAGGACACTGCTTAATTAAAACTGACGCGAGTCAATAGAAGAAGGTGAGTCCTGAACAGAGGCAGCCATGGAACAGAGAGCAGACAAAGAAGCCTAAAATAATGCCTGTTTCTGTTTCAAAAAGAGGTCTGCATGCTAATATTGAGATGGTATAAAATATGAAAAGACTGAAGGAAATTAAAAATGAAAAAGTCAAGAGAAAGGTGCTGGGGTAGAGATCAATATCCAGAAGTGAAAGAGATTTAGATAGAGGAGGAGTCTGCAGGCTTTATAACTTCTTTGTGGAGTTTATATTAAAAATCAACTGGATTACAGGGGTTCCCCAGGTACATCCAGGCAGCAAGAGCATAAAACTCAGTATGTATGAGAAATATTAGGGAATCCTATATGCACAGCAACATAAAATATACTACCAAATGCTTCAAAGTGATTACATAACATGGTGATATATTAGACACCATGAAAAGCATTAAAAAATAAACTTCAAAATCCAACATTTTTGATCTTCTTTCTCAGAGAATAAATATAATGTTCTGCTTAGAGATCATAATCTCTGACTTTACCTGAGGAACTGCAAAATTTCTAAAAATTAGTGTGATGACAGATATACTTTTGCTAACCAAGGGTCCCAACTCACAAAGAGCTGAAATCATCATACTTTGATAACACCATTAGAATACTCAAAGGATTATGGAGACAGCAAATATAGAGGTGCCTCTAAAGTATGGAAAGGTGCTTTGAACTCTGGATATGCAGGAATTTGCCAATGTAATATGTCAGGAGATGCTAAAGAGGGTGCCAAGTTAGAAATCAAGTAAATACTCCTCCCCTTTCCACCTCCTTATAGGAAAATCATGTTTTTAAAGAACCCTAAAAAATAAATCTTAAAATTTCCTTCTATTGATCGTTGGTTCTAGAATTTCATTATATTTACAGATTGACATCCTAACCCAGATGGAATTTTAACTTTTCCTTATTGCTATTTAACTCTCTGTTCTCTTAATTAAGTTCTAAAGCAAGCTTTCCAATACTTTGGTCATCAAGATCATCCCTAATTCTTTTTTTTTCCCCACTTAGCTTCATTCAGTTATGACTGGATGAGAGTTGCCTGTATTCTAATCCATTTGTTGTTGCTGTTTAGTAGCTCAGTTGTGTCTGCCTCTTTGAGACCCCATGAATTGTAGTCTGCCAGACTCCTCTGTCCATGGCATTTCCCAGGCAAGAATGCTGGTGTGGGTTGCCATTTCCATCTCCAGGGAACAGCCCAGGGATTGAACCTGTGTCTCCTGTGTTGGCAGGCAGATTTTTGCCACTGAACCACCTAGAAATCCATTCTAGTTCATATCCAGTGAATTTTTATGGAGTAAATGAATAATGCCAAGTAAAGTAGCCAAGATGTCTAGTTAAAGGTTTCCAAAGTATACTTCTTCCTAGCACCCTTTGTTGAAATGATGCTTGCAGAGATCATCAATTCTATTAACTAAAGGCTGTTAAGAAAACAGAAGTATAGAAGGGTCCAAAGTATTTTGGGGACACATTATATTTAAATATTCTCACGTCCATAATACTGATTACCTAAAAAAAAAACCATAAACAAAAGAGTATTATGTAATGTTCATTCAGCTCAATATTTCTTCTCAGTATTTTGTGTTGTTAAAGAGGGATCAAAGTTATTTAATTTTGCTTTCATTTTTTATATTTTATAATGATAGTTATTAATAAGTTGTAACATCTTACATTTGTAAATGACTTAAAAGGTTATTTTCTGTATTTCAAAGTATTCTTTTTTTAATTATCTAAGTTTAAAAAAAGAAAATTTCAATTAAGGAAAACTATTTGCATGTCTATCAATATTGTTTTTATCCTGATTCACCAATACTTATCAACATGCTGTAAGATTTTCCTCCTCTAAAATCTCTTTAATAACATCCCATAACATTCATAATTTTTATATAATTATAAATTAATCGATAAACATTCAGGTTATCACACATTTCTCTATATCCAAAAATCTCTTGATGACCAGCCTACATGTTGACTATCTTCAATATCCCTACTTAAAACAGTAGAGCTCCCAACAAATTATTCCAAGATTTGAATACATTTATGTTTGTACTGCAATCACTGTAGTCATTGAGAAAGGAAATTATAATAACTAAGCACACTATGTGCCAGGCAATATTCTTAGTGTTTGTAAGCATTAACTCATGCAGTTCTCTCAATTCTGAAGAAGGCTAGCATTGTTTTCCCCATATCAGTGTACTCAAGATAACTGAGGCAGAGAAGTTAAGTACTTTTCCTTAGGTCACATAGTAATACATGCTGGGATTCAAACACAAAAGAGCTGGATCCAGAGTCTGCTCTTTAAACCGCTACATATTGCCTGGCTGCACGAATGCAAACACGTGTTAGTAATTTATTCTCGATCATTTATCTCACACGTGCAATGTATTTGGTAGTTGGAAAAGACACAAAAAGGGAAGGGAAAAGATGGAGGAGCAGGACACTGTGCTCACCTCCCCTCATGAGCAAGTAAAAAATACATCTACATATAGAGCATGTAGATGCTCTCTCTCTGAAAACAGACTAGAGACTGGTAAATGGCTCTTCCACAACCAAGACTGTAAAGAAAAGTTCACACACAGTCAGGTAGGAAGGGAGCAAAGCAGTCAGTAAGAACTTGCCCTTCTGGGAGGAGTCACAGAAGAGGAGAAGGATATCACCAGCTTGCAGATCCTTCCTGGGGAGTGAGGGGTGTTAAGCACATAGTGAAGACCCAAGTCCAAGGAAGACACCAGGAAGATGAGTTCCCTTAGCTGCTTTGGGAATCACTGGGACTTATAAGAGGGCTATAAGAAACTGAGGCTCAGCTTGTGACGAGTACAGACATGCTTGTTTACTCCTACAAACATCATGGAGGAAGTAGTTGACACTGCCCAGGGTTCTGGCCCTCTGACTCCAGCATAGCTCCCACTAGGTTAAAAGTTGCTTTTCCCAGGACAGTGCACACTTGGGAGGGATGGGGCCAGCTTGGATTTAGCAGTGCTTTTTGAACAGGGTAAGGGTGGTGATTACAGTACTCAGGGAGGCAGTGGATCTGGAGCTGTCTAGAACTCTGGCTGGTATGCAGGGACTGACCCAGTGCATGACCTAGCCTGCGTCAGGAGTTCCTTCAAGCCCCCCCTGCTTCATCTCTGCTTCCCTCTGGGGTAAAGGTGCCACTGCTGGGAGAGGAAGAGTGCACACTTAGAGGAACAGTGGCGCCAGCTGAGACCCCACCTTCGTGGTTTCTGCTTCAGCACTATGGGACACAACCACACCTCTGATAGGGTGGTGATGTCCACTGGATATAAAAGAAGCCTCAGCTAACACCTGACCCTGACTCTAGCCCCTTCATGTCCAGCCCCACATCCCACCAAGGCACTAACTGCCAGCACACCATTGGGGAAGACCCAACCAGTGCACACTTCATATCTAACTCTCCCACCAAATCCACTGGACACACACAGACTGCATAGGGATGCTCCCATACCAGGACACCCCTTCCAGACCAGGATAGGTAACTTTTTCATAGAATTTCACAGAGACAGAGAAATTTAAACAAAATGAGAAGACAAGGAGATGTGTTTCAAGTGAAAAATAAGAAAAAACTGAAGAAGAAAAAAAAAAAAACTAATGAAACAGAGATAAATAATTAACCAGATAAAGGGTTCAAACCATCAGTAATAAAACTGTTAACTGAGTATTTTAACAAGGAACTAGGTAATAAAAAAAAGATCCAATCAGAGCTGCTAAATACAATAAGTGGGATGAAAAACACACTGGAAGAAATGGAGAGCAGCTTAGGTGACACAGAAGGCAGAGGAAACCTGGAAGACAAAATGATGGAAGCCATTCAATCAGAACAGCAAAGAGGAAAACTAATTTTAAAATGAGAATAGCTTAAGGAACCACTGGAACAACAAACATACTGATTTTTGCATTGGGGTGCAGGGGGCAAGGCCCCAGAAGGAGAAGACAGAGAGAATAGGATCAAAAGTATATTTGATAAAATTATGACTGAAACTTCCTAAAACCATGATTTGCTTTACCTTCCATTACTATTTCCAGATTTTTAATATTATAAATAATGGTGGTAAATATGTTTTTAAATTTATGAGTATGTGCAAAGGATAAATTCCTTGCTGTCAATGTCCAGAAATATTTATAAAAGCTTGCTCTACTAGTATTTCAGACTTTTTTTCCACAAGGGTGTGTCAATTTAAACTCTCAATGGCAGTATATGAGAATGATCATGTGACCACAGCCTCACCAACACTGAACGTTATATTTTTTAATCTTTGCCCACTTGGTAGATGAAAATAGTGTCTTCATTTTAACTTAAAGGAGTATTCATAAATAATGCACAAGTGATATAAAACATATTTGTTTGTTTACTATTTCTTCTAGGAGTAATCTGCTTACTTCAGGTACTAAGATCAGTTCTCTATGTGGGATTTATATTTTACTTTAAAATTTTCAAATCTCAAATGTTATATATGTCAACAGGAATCTTATAAATAAAAGTTATACCAGTACAATTAATGAGTCTGGTTAGCTTATAAAAGCTTGCAAAGCAAAACTCCCCTAAAGGTTTCTAGTACATGAATAAGCAATGTTAAAATTAATAAGCTTTTGCAGTTTGTATACTCAGCTACATTTATAAATCCCTTCACCAAGCACACAAAGTAATACGCACAGAATCTCAGGTCCTTTTCACTGTTACACTAATCAATTCTTAGCTTAAGTTTTATTATTCATTCTACTCTAGCTATTAAAACTTTAGAACTATTATTTGGCATCCTTTAGGGATATTTATTACTTCAGAGAGTAGTTAAAATGAGCTAAAATAGAACCAATTTTAGTGCCTATCTTAGAAAAGATTAGTGCCTACAAAGATTAGTAAGTTTCACTTACAGTATACATCAAAGAAGCAAAGCCAACTTAGACATTTACTATGCCTTGAATGCTATTACTTCATGTATTTCACAATCTCTGTTGTTTACAGGATTAGTGTTCCTTATCTAATGTGCCAAAGCCCTTAATTACTGCCAAATAGTATTACAATGTTTTATAAAAATTGTTTCCAGTATAACCACTCATCTTTTTTTCCTTGGGACAGCTTTAGGTTAAAACTGGTATATGCATACCATTCAGCTAAGCATTTATCAATAATGTGCCCAGGTTTGAACAATAAATTACAGATTGCCATATTTATAAAATACTATGAGGTGCTAGGTAGTTTTTACTGGATGTAATTTATTGTGTACTATTGGACCCAGAGCATAGTCTCTGAAGTCAGAGTGCTTCAGCTTGCACCCTAGATCCATCATTCACTAAATCTCTGAGTAAGGACAAGTTACTTAAACATGCTGTTTTTCAATATTAGAATAATTAGAACTGTTTTTCTCATCCATAAAAATGTGGAAAATCATGGTATCTAATGTGACAGATCATATTTTTGTTCCCAAATATTTGCCACCCCTCCTTATGAAAAAGGTAATATTTTTCCTTCCCCATTGAAAGCTGTTTCCCCACTGGGCTTTCCTTGTGGCTCAGCTGAAGAATCCACCTGTAAACACAGGAGACCTGGGTTCAATCCCTGGATGGAAGATCCGCTGGAGAAGGGAAAGGCTACCCACTCCAGTATTCTGGCTTAGAGAATTCCATGCACTGTATAGTCCATAGGGTTGCAAAGAGTCAGACACAACTGAGCAACTTTCAGTCAGTCAGTCAGTCATTGAAAGTATGACTGTGATTGTGTTGCCCTCCTTATGAAAGGATTATACATCTCACTGCTGCTGCTGCTGCTAAGTCACATCAGTCGCGTCCCGCTCTGTGCAACCCCTTTTTTGAAGTCTACTGCTGCTGATCGTGTTATTTACAATAAAAATAAATTAGTTTTGCTAGGTTTGGAGAACAAAGATGGCCAACTGACACTCTACCTCCACACACATCTTCCAAACAAATCATAAAAATAACATTAATGGCAAGTAAATCCAAAACTAACCCAGGACTTCAACATCACTAAGAGACAAAACACAACAATCTTAAAAGAGAGAGAAAAAGAAAACTCCAGCAGAGTTTTCACCAGTCACCTGATGCTATGCCTGTGGGTATGAAGAGTAAGATGGAAAAGGCATGAGACCCCCAAGAAAAATGTGAAGGAAACAGAGGACATAGATGAAACAGACCAAATCATTCCCCAAAGCTAAACTGCAGCTGCTGCTGCTGCTGCTGCTGCTGCTAAGTTGTTTCAGTCGTGTCCGGCTCTGTGCGACCCCATAGATGACAGCCCACCAGGCTCCCCCTCGTCCCCGGGATTCTTCAGGCAAGAACACTGGAGTGGGTTGCCATTTCCTTCTCCAGTGCATGAAAGTGAAAAATGAAAGTGAAGTCACTCAGTTGTGTCAGACTCTCAGCGACCCCATGGACTGCAGCCTACCAGGCTCCACCATCCATGGGATTTTCCAGGCAAGAGTACTGGAGTGGGGTGCCATTGCCTTCTCTGATACATCTCACTAGGATAGCTTTAACTATTTGATTCATTTGGTCATATGAATGTGTGTGTATATATATATCTCTGTGTGTATATATGAAAAATTATATATATAGAGAGATATCTCCAATACAAAGTGTAGCAGCTCTTAAATATTTTGCTTTTAGTACTCCTTTACTTTGAGAAATGATTAAAGACTCAAAGAGCATATTTTTGTGTCATAGCTATCAACACTGACTGTATTACAAATTAAGACTACCCATTTGAAAAATTATTTTTGAGTGTAAAAATAATAAATCTGGTAAACATGTTAACACGTAATATTATAATGTAAAATCATTATATTTTCCAGAAACTATGAGTGATATGTCATATATTAAAAACAAAATCTATAACGTCTATCTTTTTAAAAAAGCCAGCTGAAGCCTCATATCGTCTTTGAAGGCAATTTGTTGCAATATATTGTTTTGGTTATACGTTTTTTGCTTCACATGTATATTCAGAAAATGCAAGTATTTTTATAGCTTTTCTGCAATAATTGTGGATACCCTGCTTGGATACTACATCAAAACTCAACAAGTAATAGTTTCTTTTTTTTTTTTTTTTATTACTCAGCATATCTGTTTATTAAAAGCATTTTTGCAACCACATTCTTTTTTTTTAATTTTATTTTATTTTTAAACTTTACATAATTGTATTACTTTTGCCAAATATCAAAATGAATCCACCACAGGTATACATGTGTTCCCCGTCCTGAACCCTCTTCCCTCCTTCCTCCCCATACCATCCCTCTGGGTCGTCCCAGTGCACTAGCCCCAAGCATCCAGCATCGTGCATCGAACCTGGACTGGCATCTCGTTTCATACATGATATTTTACATGTTTCAATGCCATTCTCCCAAATCTTCCCACCCTCTCCCTCTCCCACAGAGTCCATAAGACTGTTCTATACATCAGTGTCTCTTTTGCTGTCTCGCACACCGGGTTATTGTTACCATCTTTATAAATTCCATATATATGCGTTAGTATACTGTATTGGTGTTTTTCCTTCTGGCTTACTTCACTCTGTATAATAGGCTCCAGTTTCATCCACCTCATTAGAATTGATTCAAATGTATTCTTTTTAATGGCTGAGTAATACTCCATTGTGTATATGTACCATAGCTTTCTTATCCATTCATCTGCTGATGGACATCTAGGTTGCTTCCATGTCCTGGCTATTATAAACAGTGCTGTGATGAACATTGGGGTACATGTGTCTCTTTCCCTTCTGGTTTCCTCAGTGTGTATGCCCAGCAGTGGGATTAAGAAATAAAAGGAATCCAAATTAGAAAAGAAGAAGTAAAACTCTCACTATTTGCAGATGACATGATCCTCTACACAGAAAACCCTAAAGACTCCACCAGAAAATTACTAGAGCTAATCAATGACTATAGTAAAGTTGCAGGATATAAAATCAACACACAGAAATCCCTTGCATTCATATACACTAATAATGAGAAAACAAAAAGAGAAATTAAGGAAACAATTCCATTCACCATTGCAACGGAAAGAATAAAATACTTAGGAATATATCTACCTAAAGAAACTAAAGACCTATATATAGAAAACTATAAAACACTGGTGAAAGAAATCAAAGAGGACACTAATAGATGGAGAAATATACCATGTTCATGGATTGGAAGAATCAATATAGTGAAAATGAGTATACTACCCAAAGCAATTTATAGATTCAATGCAATCCCTATCAAGCTACCAACAGTATTCTTCACAGAGCTAGAACAAATAATTTCACAATTTGTATGGAAATACAAAAAACCTCGAATAGCCAAAGCGATCTTGAGAAAGAATAATGGAACTGGAGGAATCAACCTACCTGACTTCAGGCTCTACTACAAAGCCACAGTTATTAAGACAGTATGGTACTGGCACAAAGACAAAAATACAGATCAATGGAACAAAATAGAAAGCCCAGAGATAAATCCATGCACATATGGACACCTTATATTTGACAAAGGAGGCAAGAATATACAATGGATTAAAGACAATCTCTTTAACAAGTGGTGCTGGGAAATCTGATCAACCACTTGTAAAAGAATGAAACTAGAACACTTTCTAACACCATACACAAAAATAAACTCAAAATGGATTAAAGATCTCAATGTAAGACCAGAAACTATAAAACTCCTAGAGGAGAACATAGGCAAAACACTCTCTGACATACATCACAGCAGGATCCTCTATGACCCACCTCCCAGAATATTGGAAATAAAAGCAAAAATAAACAAATGGGACCTAATTAACCTTAAAAGCTTCTGCACATCAAAGGAAACTATTAGCAAGGTGAAAAGACAGCCTTCAGAATGGGAGAAAATAATAGCAAATGAAGCAACCGACAAACAACTAATCTCAAAAATATACAAGCAACTCCTACAGCTCAACTCCAGAAAAATAAATGACCCAATCAAAAAATGGGCCAAAGATCTAAATAGACATTTCTCCAAAGAAGACATACAGATGGCTAACAAACACATGAAAAGATGCTCAACATCACTCATTATCAGAGAAATGCAAATCAAAACCACTATGAGGTACCATTTCACACCAGTCAGAATGGCTGTGATCCAAAAGTCTATAAATAATAAATGCTGGAGAGGATGTGGAGAAAAGGGAACCCTCTTACACTGTTGGTGGGAATGCAAACTAGTACAGCCACTATGGAGAACAGTGTGGAGATTCCTTAAAAAACTGGAAGTAATAGTTTCTTAAAGATTACTTGCAATGAAGAAATTGAAGCCATAACAATGAATATTTCACACTAGAGTAGAATAAATTTATTGGTCTACTTTGAACTTTGAATTGTTTTTTATCTATGAATAATTTAATAACATTATGCACTGTAACATTATGCACGGGGAATATTGGTTTATTGATTTATTCATATCTTCCAAATGTGGGATATTTCATATACATATCACATTTGCTTATATCATCACTGATCTCCTCTGAAAAGCCTTTAAATATTAGAGAACTATCAAGTACACAGTGAAGAAATACAAGTTTTCCAAAATTCTAATTTTCACTTGAAATCTTGTCAAATTTTATCACTGGCAATAAATACTGCTATTTGTATTCCCTGAGGTAAATGGTTCACTTTATCTTTCAAGGAAAATGTCTTCCCATTACCTAACTTGGAATACTCATAGCTTCTCTGTCATCCTTCCATTTAAAAATGATGCTATGAAAAGAATAGTTAATTCAGCTTACTATTCAAGCAACTGCACAGAGATTTTACTCTAGATAGCCACTATATAGACAGTATGAGTTAGAAAAAATGTTTTATGTTTACTTTCCATTTTATCATTAATTTATATAGACACTGAACTCATTCTTGTGAATGTATCACCACTTTTACTCACCATGTGTTATCTCCATAAAAACAAATTCAACAAAATGAAAAGAGCAAAGAATATCTTAATATTATTATTTAAAAAAAATGCTGACCTCATGGATCCTCTGAAAGGATCTCAGGGATCTCCAGAGGTCCACAGACCACAAGTTGAAAATCACCAACATAGAACATAGTCTAGTCCTAGAGTCATGCAAATTTTAACATATTCTTACTGTTTCAGGTTTGAACGGAATTTGTTACACTTTGCTTTAATCTTCTAAAATAAATTTCTCTTGTATTCATTTAACTCTTTGTTTTCCTAATGGCCAGTAAATAATTTTCCAATAAAAAATGTGTTAGCACATTGCAATCTCACCACATCAACTTTACATTCTGAAGCTGCACACCCACCTCCACCTGCTGTAAGGATTACAGGGGAAGACAGATGTGTAGCTCAGTCTTTTGTACTTATGAAAAGGCAACAATGCTCAACTGAGTCTGTTAAGGCATTACATAATCCCTTGGGTGAAACACTGTAGATGAGGGAACATTAAACATGGAAGTATAGAAGTGGGCTCTGATAAACTACTAACAGTTATGAACTATTAGGGCTAGATTGTAATTTTTGTCATCCTGAAAACACAGAAAAAGTTGCAACTAGCTTCAGTCTCTTTGAAAGTGAATAACAGACTGTAAGCTATATGCCAAATTTTTCCACCCTCAATATGAATAGCAGACGCTTGATGCTCATACAGAAGCCTGATGCTCATACAGAAGTCTCATGCTCAAACATGATGACTTCACACATATGTGGATGAAGTACAGTTGTTCCCCGTTATTTGCAGTAGTTATGTTCTACAGAGTTTCTGTGAATATTAAATTAATACCAAAGTATTCCTCTCAGAGGAAATAGAGTTGGGTTCCTGCAAGCCTGTGATCACAACATTTTTGACATTCAAAACACTATCTGGTCATATAGACTTGTTTGCTAAATTCCTTATAAATAAGGTAGACACATCTGCCTTGAAAATTCACTCTTCTATATAAGCCTTATCCTGTATAATATTCATCAGGTTTTTAAAAATTGTTCTCCAGCCTACTATCTGCAGAACCTGCCACACTTGGACCTTTAACAACATCTTTCTGTATCACCATTTGAAATGAGCAAACTCACCAGCAGTAGCCGAGAAGTGTTTAGCATTTTCCTGACACTGGGTAACATGATTGTAAGTTTTTTTGGCAATCAGCCTCACAATAATGTTCTTCAATATGCTTTCTATTGGCCATCACCTCATGAACACACAGGTATAGCACTCTCCAGTCTTTCCCATAGCTTCATCATGTACTACCCATTAGTTTACCACTTTGTAAAGTGGCTGAGACCATGCAGAGATCAGTGAATTTTCTCTTTTTCTGGATGGACTATATTGTTGATTCATTAACATTAAACTCAGAGCCAACGGTACTATGACTCATGGGAACAAAGCTTATTTAGCATATATGTTTTCTCCCTAAGGCATATCACACCTCTGTGCACATAGGAACACTAGCATTTCAGCACTATGTTTGAGGGCTAGAAAACCCCCCATGGGGGGAGGGGAACAGCAAAAAATATGACTAGAAAGACTGCTAAAAGGATGAATTTTTAAAGCGTAAGAAAAAAAAAGAAGGCAGGTCATTACCTTCTCAGCTAGGAATGTGTATATTGGGCAACTCAAATTTTGCTGCTCTGAATATGTGCAAGAATAAATATAAAATTTCCATCAGTTCTAATTTTGTGGTTACAAGTACATTTTAGCAAGTAGGCAAATTCACAAATATAAAATCCACAAATAATGAGAGCTGACTGTACTTATACAGCATGTAAAGTTCAAGGGTATTTGGAATTATGAAAATGATATAATTAAGAATGGAAAGATGAAACTGCAAGTATATTGTTTTTCCTTTAAGAAAGCTTTCCAGAGATAAATCCACGCACATATGGACACCTTATCTTTGACAAAGGAGGCAAGAATATACAGTGGATTAAAAGTTTCTTAAAGATTACTTGCAATGAAGAAATTGAAGCCATAACAATGAATATTTCACACTAGAGTAGAATAAATTTATTGGTCTACTTTGAACTTTGAATTGTTTTTTATCTATGAATAATTTAATAACATTATGCACTGTAACATTATGCACGGGGTATTGGTTTATTGATTTATTCATATCTTCCAAATGTGGGATATTTCATATACATATCACATTTGCTTATATCATCACTGATCTCCTCTGAAAAGCCTTTAAATATTAGAGAACTATCAAGTACACAGTGAAGAAATACAAGTTTTCCAAAATTCTAATTTTCACTTGAAATCTTGTCAAATTTTATCACTGGCAATAAATACTGCTATTTGTATTCCCTGAGGTAAATGGTTCACTTTATCTTTCAAGGAAAATGTCTTCCCATTACCTAACTTGGAATACTCATAGCTTCTCTGTCATCCTTCCATTTAAAAATGATGCTATGAAAAGAATAGTTAATTCAGCTTACTATTCAAGCAACTGCACAGAGATTTTACTCTAGATAGCCACTATATAGACAGTATGAGTTAGAAAAAAATGTTTTATGTTTACTTTCCATTTTATCATTAATTTATATAGACACTGAACTCATTCTTGTGAATGTATCACCACTTTTACTCACCATGTGTTATCTCCATAAAAACAAATTCAACAAAATGAAAAGAGCAAAGAATATCTTAATATTATTATTTAAAAAAAATGCTGACCTCATGGATCCTCTGAAAGGATCTCAGGGATCTCCAGAGGTCCACAGACCACAAGTTGAAAATCACCAACATAGAACATAGTCTAGTCCTAGAGTCATGCAAATTTTAACATATTCTTACTGTTTCAGGTTTGAACGGAATTTGTTACACTTTGCTTTAATCTTCTAAAATAAATTTCTCTTGTATTCATTTAACTCTTTGTTTTCCTAATGGCCAGTAAATAATTTTCCAATAAAAAATGTGTTAGCACATTGCAATCTCACCACATCAACTTTACATTCTGAAGCTGCACACCCACCTCCACCTGCTGTAAGGATTACAGGGGAAGACAGATGTGTAGCTCAGTCTTTTGTACTTATGAAAAGGCAACAATGCTCAACTGAGTCTGTTAAGGCATTACATAATCCCTTGGGTGAAACACTGTAGATGAGGAACATTAAACATGGAAGTATAGAAGTGGGCTCTGATAAACTACTAACAGTTATGAACTATTAGGCTAGATTGTAATTTTGTCATCCTGAAAACACAGAAAAAGTTGCAACTAGCTTCAGTCTCTTTGAAAGTGAATAACAGACTGTAAGCTATATGCCAAATTTTTCCACCCTCAATATGAATAGCAGACGCTTGATGCTCATACAGAAGCCTGATGCTCATACAGAAGTCTCATGCTCAAACATGATGACTTCACACATATGTGGATGAAGTACAGTTGTTCCCCGTTATTTGCAGTAGTTATGTTCTACAGAGTTTCTGTGAATATTAAATTAATACCAAAGTATTCCTCTCAGAGGAAATAGAGTTGGGTTCCTGCAAGCCTGTGATCACAACATTTTGACATTCAAAACACTATCTGGTCATATAGACTTGTTTGCTAAATTCCTTATAAATAAGGTAGACACATCTGCCTTGAAAATTCACTCTTCTATATAAGCCTTATCCTGTATAATATTCATCAGGTTTTTAAAATTGTTCTCCAGCCTACTATCTGCAGAACCTGCCACACTTGGACCTTTAACAACATCTTTCTGTATCACCATTTGAAATGAGCAAACTCACCAGCAGTAGCCGAGAAGTGTTTAGCATTTTCCTGACACTGGGTAACATGATTGTAAGTTTTTTTGGCAATCAGCCTCACAATAATGTTCTTCAATATGCTTTCTATTGGCCATCACCTCATGAACACACAGGTATAGCACTCTCCAGTCTTTCCCATAGCTTCATCATGTACTACCCATTAGTTTACCACTTTGTAAAGTGGCTGAGACCATGCAGAGATCAGTGAATTTTCTCTTTTTCTGGATGGACTATATTGTTGATTCATTAACATTAAACTCAGAGCCAACGGTACTATGACTCATGGGAACAAAGCTTATTTAGCATATATGTTTTCTCCCTAAGGCATATCACACCTCTGTGCACATAGGAACACTGGCATTTCAGCACTATGTTTGAGGGCTAGAAAACCCCCCATGGGGGGAGGGGAACAGCAAAAAATATGACTAGAAAGACTGCTAAAAGGATGAATTTTTAAAGCGTAAGAACTAAAAAAAGAAGGCAGGTCATTACCTTCTCAGCTAGGAATGTGTATATTGGGCAACTCAAATTTTTGCTGCTCTGAATATGTGCAAGAATAAATATAAAATTTCCATCAGTTCTAATTTTTGTGGTTACAAGTACATTTTAGCAAGTAGGCAAATTCACAAATATAAAATCCACAAATAATGAGAGCTGACTGTACTTATACAGCATGTAAAGTTCAAGGGTATTTGGAATTATGAAAATGATATAATTAAGAATGGAAAGATGAAACTGCAAGTATATTGTTTTTCCTTTAAGAAAGCCCAGAGATAAATCCACGCACATATGGACACCTTATCTTTGACAAAGGAGGCAAGAATATACAGTGGATTAAAGACAATCTCTTTAACAAGTGGTGCTGGGAAATCTGGTCAACCACTTGTAAAAGAATGAAACTAGAACACTTTCTAACACCATATACAAAAATAAACTCAAAATGGATTAAAGATCTCAACATAAGACCAGAAACTATAAAACTCCTAGAGGAGAACATAGGCAAACACTCTCTGACATACATCACAGCAGGATCCTCTATGACCCACCTCCCAGAATATTGGAAATAAAAGCAAAAATAAACAAATGGGACCTAATTAAACTTAAAAGCTTCTGCACATCAAAGGAAACTATTAGCAAGGTGAAAAGACAGCCTTCAGAATGGGAGAAAATAATAGCAAATGAAGCAACCGACAAACAACTAATCTCAAAAATATACAAGCAACTCCTACAGCTCAACTCCAGAAAAATAAATGACCCAATCAAAAAATGGGCCAAAGATCTAAATAGACATTTTCCAAAGAAGACATACAGATGGCTAACAAACACTTGAAAAGATGTTCAACATCACTCTTTATCAGAGAAATGCAAATCAAAACCACTATGAGGTACCATTTCACACCAGTCAGAATGGCTGCGATCCAAAAGTCTACAAATAATAAATGCTGGAGAGGGTGTGGAGAAAAGGGAACCCTCTTACACTGTTGGTGGGAATGCAAATTAGTACAGCCACTATGGAGAACAGTGTGGAGATTCCTTAAAAACTGGAAATAGAACTGCCTTATGATCCAGCAATCCCACTGCTGGGCATACACACTGAGGAAAACCAGAAGGGAAAGAGACACGTGTACCCCAATGTTCATCGTAGCACTGTTTATAATAGCCAGGACATGGAAGCAACCTAGATGTCCATCAGCAGATGAATGGATAAGAAAGCAGTGGTACATATACACAATGGAGTATTACTCAGCCATTAAAAAGAATACATTTGAATCAGTTCTAATGAGGTGGATGAAACTGGAGACTATTATACAGAGTGAAGTAAGCCAGAAGGAAAAACATAAATACAGTATACTAACGCATGTATATGGAATTTAGAAAGATGGTAACGATAACCCTGTGTACGAGACAGCAAAAGAGACACTGATGTATAGAACAGTCTTATGGACTCTGTGGGAGAGGGTGGGAAGATTTGGGAGAATGTCATTGAAACATGTGAAATGTCATGTATGAAACGAGATGCCAGTCCAGGTTCAGTGCACGATGCTGGATGCTTGGGGCTGGTGCGCTGGGAAGGCCCAGGGGGATGGTATGGGGAGGTTGGGAGGGAGGAGGGTTCAGGATGGGGAGCATGTGATTTTTTTTTAAATAAAATTTTTGGAAAAAATAAAAAAAAAAAGAAATGAGTGTTCACCTATAAATTTCTAATGTTTAGAGATATTTGACACTGTATTACAATTAACAATATTAAAATATCTTGTTACTTATGATGGAACATTAAAAACCAAGAAATTCTGGACAGTTTTAATGACAGGCTCTCATCCAAATGTATCAATGCCTGATATAAGTCCAATAAAAAAATAAATTTCAGTTATTAGCATCAGTGCAGTTTTTAGTGGGTTTCCCTAGTAGCTCAGATGGTGAAGAATCCGTCTACAAAGAGAGGAGACCCAGGTTCAGTCTTTGAGTTGGCAAGAACCCTTGGAGAAGGAAATGGCAACCCACTCCAGTATCCTTGCCTGGAGAATCCCATGGACAGAGGAGCCTGATAAACTACAGTCCATGGGGTCACAAAGAGTTGGACACAACTGAGCAACTAACGCTTTCACACTTTCATTTTTCAGTTTTTAGTATAGAATAAAATATTGGTATAAAAGCTATGATGCTTGAATTAATAAAGAAAAATGGCAAATTGAATAAAAAAGTCATAAATCAGAAAATGTTTCTACTTTGAAAATTCATTTTTGGAAAATTAGCATTTCCCTGACCATGATTAATTCCAGAAGTTTTAGAAAAGGCAATCAAATGTAGAAACACCATTTACAGAAAAACTTCATTTTATCCATTTCAAATCATCCATAGTATTTAAATATCCCTTAATAATATCTAAATGCCACAACTTCTCTTATCTCACACTTGAATCTTGCTTTATCAAAATAAAGAGGAAAAATAACTTTTTGGGGGGAGACTTTTAAGTTTTTCTTTATTTCTAAGTCTTCTCTTTCAGTTCAGTTGCTCAGTCATGTCCAAATCTTTGTACCCCATGGACTGCAGCAAGCCAGGCTTTCCTGTCCATCACCAACTCCCAGAGATCCTCAAACTCATGTCCATCGAGTCAATGATGCCATCCAACCATCTCATCCTCTGTTGTCCTGTTCTCTTCCTGCCTTCAATCTTTCCCAGCATCAGTGTCTTTTGCAATGAGTTGGCTCTTCCTATCAGGTGGCCAAAGTACTGGAGTTTCAGCTTCAGCATCAGTCCTTTCAAAGAATATTCAGGGCTAATTTCCTTTAGGATGGACTGGTTTGATCTTCTCACTGTCCAAGGGACTCTCAAGAGTCTTCTCCAACACCACAGATCAAAAGGATCAATTCTTCAGCGCTCAGCTTTCTTTATAGACCAACTCTTACATCTAAACATGACTACTGGAAAAACCATCGCTTTGACTAAATGGACCTTTGTCAGCAATGTAATGTCTCTGCTTTTTAATATGCTGTCTAAGTTTATCATAGCTCTTCTTCCAAGGACCAAGCATCTTTTAATTTCATGGCTGCAGTAATCATCTGCAGTGATTTTGGAGCCAAAGAAAATAGTCTGTCACTGTTTCCATTGTTTCCCCATCTATTTGCCATGAAGTGATGGAACCAAATGCCATAATCTTCATTGCTTGAATGTTGTTTTAAGCCAGCTTTTTCACTGTGCTCTTTCACATTCATCAAGAGCTTCTTTAGTTCCTCTTTGTTTTCTGCCATAAGGATGGTATCATCTGCATATCTGAGGTTGTTGGTATTTCTCCTGGAAATCTTGATTCCAGCTTTTGCTTCTTCCAGCCCAGCATTTCACATGATGTACTCTATATATAAGTTAAATAAGCAGAGTGACAATACACAACCTTGACATACTCCTTTCCCAATTCAGAACCAATTCAGCTGGAGAAAGGAATGGCAAACCACTTCAGTAGTCTTGCCTTGAGAGCACCATGAACAGTACATAAAGTCCTCTCATACCTTTCATTAAAAGATACCAGTCCCAAGTTATTTCATCCATATTAATTTTCCTTATCTGGTTTCATGCTAATTTAGATTAAATCTTCTGCAGTCAAATGGAGAAGGCAATGGCACCTCACTCCAGTACTCTTGCCTGGAAAATCCCATGGACGGATGAGCCTGGTGGGCCGCCGTCTATGAGGTCACACAGAGTTGGACACGACTGAAGCGACTTAGCAGCAGCAGCAGCAGCAGTCAAATAATTTGTATGGAGTTATCAGTATGTGTAACTGTATGATAATATCATGTGAAGTCTCACAACTTTAAGAAATAATCTTATATGAAGAAGTTTCTCTTATTGAGTGACAGAAGCAATGCCAAAGACCATCTTCCATTTTTCCTTTGCTCTACTTCAACAGCAAGTAAGAACTCTGCTTAGTGATAGGTTCACTTAATGCAAAACTATAAATCCTTGGATGACAGTTCAGTTATGAATCACTTTAAGTTAAACCTGAGGTCATACATCAAACACCTGTAGGAACAGCCCTCATTTTTATTCCTCCAACCCTCAATAAGGAAGGTTCCAGGATCCTAAACCCTAGGTCAGTCAGATTGCTGATCCTAAGACTTCTAATAAAATTTCATGATGTTTATGTTGTGCTACTAATTTATCAACTATTTATTCAATATCGATATGTATCTTGAACTGTGTGAGTTACCTGGGATAGAATATGAATGATACTTATATTTCTGTCAATTGCTATTCTCATTAATTTTATGTAAGAAAGAACCACAATTTTCATTAAGAGATTATCCTTTCCCAAATGCATATGTGTTAGTCTATTTCTATACTACAGGCTATCCTACTGGTTAACCTGTTGAACCCTGCAGTAATCCTTTACTCTATTAACTTCTCAAACTTTATGATGAGTTATGAAATCTCATAGCATGTATTATTCTTAAACATCATTCAAGCTATGCTTCAAACTTGAATTTCCACACAAACATTAAAGTTATCTAGTTAATACCCACCAAAATGAAAAACTAAACCTAGATATATAGTAACAAGTCTATGGATGAATTATATTCTCATTTAACTCTTCATTAAATATTGTTAAGACTTTCAATATAGAGGTCTCACACATCTATGAAGTTCACTCCTGGGTATTTTGTGCTTTTATTATCATAATGTCACTGATAGCATTCTTAAAATTTCATTTTTGCAATTATTTTTTACTAGTATATAAAAGTAGAAGGGAGTTTTATATGTTGACCTGTACCTATAATTGACCACTCCAGAGCTGTTTTACTATTTCTGTAGTTGTGTGCTTCCATTTGGAGTTATTTTCCTTCAAGTCAAAGAAATTTCCTTATCATTTCTTATAGTAAAAGTTACTATAGACACATTGTTTTGTTTAAAAAGAATTTATTTTGCATACATTTTTGAGGAATATTTCAGTTGAGTATATAACCCTTAACTTTTCCCCTTCTTTTAGAAGTTTAAAATATCATGTTTTCCCATTGTAAAATGAAAAAGTCAGCTTTCAGTCTTATTGCTGCTCTTAAAAGAAAAAAATTTAACTCTATTTTCAAGATTTTCTTTCAACTTTTGGTACCAAATATTTGGCTCTGCTATGCCATGGCAGTGTTTTCTTTCTATCTGAACCATTTAGGGATTGTTAAATTTCCAGTAGTCATGCATGGATGAGACAATTGGAATATAAAGAAGGCTGAGCACCAAAGAATTGATGCTTTTGAACTAGTGTGTTGGAGAAGACTCTTGGGAGACCTTGGACAGCAAGGAGATCAAATCAGTCAATCCTAAAGGAAATCAACCCTGAACATTCATTGGAAGGACTGATGCTGAAGCTCTAATACTTTGGCTACCTGATGTGAAGAGCTGACTCATTGGAAAAGATCCTGATGCTAGGAAAGATTGAGGGCAAGAGAAGGAGTGACAGAGGATGAGATGGTTTGATAGCACCACCAAATCAATGATATGAATTTGAGAAAATTCCAGGAGACAGTGAAGGACAGGTAAGTCTGATGTTCTGCAGTCCATGGGGTCACTCAAAGAGTCAGAAACGATTTAGCAACTGAACAACAACAAATTTCTTAAAGCTGTAGATTCAGAA
Organism: Bos mutus; assembly: GCF_027580195.1. Taxonomy (NCBI): domain Eukaryota; kingdom Metazoa; phylum Chordata; class Mammalia; order Artiodactyla; family Bovidae; genus Bos; species Bos mutus. Next base: position 93,763,832 of record NC_091618.1, on the reverse strand, counting down.
GTATCCCGGGTATTATGTTCCAGTATTGCTTTGTCCCATTGTGACTCTCTTTTCTATGAGATTTTAGCCATTTGTATTTTTTCCCTTTTTATGGCACAATAAATCTCTCCAACTGTATATTTCCTTTTTCTTCAGTTTTCCACTTTGGCTTCAGTTTGCATATTTTCCATTGGCCTGACTTGAGTTCAAAATTCTATCAAGATTGCACTTAATCCTCATTCAATAAATATTTAATTTCATATATTGTATTTTTCAGTTCTAAAACATCTACTTTATATATATATATATATATATATACACACACACACACATACATACACACACACACACACACATACACACACAAACATCCTCTTTCAATGACACAGGAGATGACTCTACACATGGACATCACCAAATGGTTAATACTGAAATCAGATTGATTATATTCCCTATAGCCAAAGATGGAGAAGCTCTATACTGTCAGTGAAAACAAGACTGAGAGCTGACTATGGCTCAGATTATGAACTTCTCATTGCAAAATTCAGACTTAAATTGAAGAAAGTAGGGAAAACCACTAGACCATTCAGGTATGACCTAAATCAAATGCCTTATAATTATACAGTGGAAGTGACAAACATTTTCAAGGGACTGGATCTGGTAGTCAGAGTGCCTGAAGAACTATGGACAGAGCTTTGTAACATTGTATAGGAGATGGTGATCAAAACCATCCCCAAGAGAAAGAAAAGCAAAAGACAAAATGGTTGTCTGAGGAGGTCTTACAAACAGCTGAGAAAAGAAGAGAAGCAAAAGGCAAAGGAGAAAAGCAAAGTTATATCCATCTGGATGCAGAGTTCCAAGGAATAGCAAGCATAGATAAGCCTTCCTAAGTGAAAAATATAAAGACATGGAAAACAATAGAATGGTAAAGACTAGAGATCTCTTCAAGAAAATAAGAGATACCAAGGGAACATTTTATGCAAAGATAGGTACATTAAAGGACAGAAACATTATGGACCTAACAAAACAGAAGATATTAAGAAGAGGTGGCAAGAACGCACATGCACAGAAGAAATATACATAAAAGATCTTAATGACCCAGATAACCATGATGGTGTGATCACTCACCTAGAGCCAGACATCTTGGACGAAGAAGTCAAGTTGGCCTTAGGAAACATCACTACAAACAAAGCTAATGGAGGTGATGGAATTCCAGCTGAACTATTTCAAATCCTAAAAGATTACGCTGTGAAAGTGCTGCACTCAATATGCCAGCAAATTTGGAAAACTCAGCAGTGGCTACAGGACTAGAAAAGGTCAGTTTTCATTTCAATTCCAAAGAAGGGCAATGCCAAAGAATGTTCAAACTACCCTATAACTGCATTCATATCACACGCTAGCAAAGTAATGATCAAAATCTTCCTAGCGAGGCTTCCACAGTACGTGAACCAGTAACTTCCAGATGTTCAAGCTGGATTTAGAAAAGGCAGAGGAACTAGAGATCAAATTGCCAACATCCATTGGATTACAGAAAAAGCAAGTGAATTTCAGAAAGACTTTTGCTTCCTTGACTACACTAAAGCCTTTTACTGTGTGGATCACAACAAACTGGAAAATTCTTAAAGAGATATGAATACTAGACCACCTTACCTGCCTCCTGAGAAATCTGTATTCAGGTTAAGAAGCAACAGTTAGAACTGGACATGGAACAATGGACTGGGTCCAAATCAGGAAAGGAATGTGTCAAGGCTACACATTTTCACCCTGCTTATTTAACTTATATGCAGAGTACATCATGCGAAATGCTTGCCTGGATGAAGCACAAGCTAGAACAAGATTGCTGGGTAAAATATCAAACCCTCAGATATGCAGATGACACCACCCTTATGGCAGATAGGGAAAAGGAATTAAAAAGCCTCTTGATGAAAGTGAAAGAGGAGATTGAAAAAGCTGGCTTAAAACTCAACATTCAAAAACTAAGAGCATGGCATCAGGTCCCATCACTTCATGGCAAATAGGTGTGGAAACAATGGGAACAGACAGACTTTGTTTTCTTGTGCTCCAGAATCATGCAGATGGTGACTACTGCCATGAAATTAAAAGACACTTGCTTCTTAGAAGAAAAGCTATGCCCAAGCTAGACAGTGGATTAAAATGCAGAGACAGTGCTTTACTGACAGAGGTCCATGCGGTTTTTTCCAGTAGTCATGTATGGATGTGAGAGTAGACATAGAAAAGGCTGAACAATGAGGAACTGATGCTTTCAAATTGTGGTGTCGGAGAGGACTCTTGAGAGTCCCTTGAACTGCAAGGAAATCAAATCAGTCCTTCCTAAAGGAAATCAATCCTGAATATTCACTGGAAGGACTTATGCCAAAGCTAAAATACTTTGGCTACCTGACGAGAAGATCCAACTCATTGGAAAAGACCCTGATGCTGGGAAAGCACAAGGAGGATTGAAGGCACAAGGAGAAGGAGATGACAGAGGACAGGATGATTGGATGGTATCACCCACTCAATGGACATAAGTTTGAGCAAGCTCCAGGAGTTGGTGATGGACATGGAAGCCCGGTGTGCTGCAGTCCATGGGGTCACAAAGAGCGGGACAAGTGTGAGCGACTGGACAACAACAAAAACAAAGTTTGAGAGAAAATTCCTGCAATAATTCCCTAAGTGGGTTGTATTTGTTCTGTTAAGCAGGTAGCTTAGAAGCTGAGTGGAAGCTGGGTTAGAACTTTACTTACACTTAGCCCACTCTATTTTCAATCATCTGAAGGATAAAATGTGTACTGCGGTTATTTCAGGCTCCTCTTTCTAGTGGGACTTTGTTTCCCAAGCACCATTATAACAAGGGAAGTCATGCTGACTTTCCTAACCAAGAACCTACTCTTCTTTATGTTACCAGAACTCAGCACATGCTCATGAGGGAGGGACGAGGTAGAGTTGCCATTTGGCTATCCTCTACTTTTCAACATGTGACATAACAAAACAGGAACAGCTCCTCTGATATTTCATTTTCTCCACTAGACTTACTCTGTCTAACCTAAACTCACCCTGTATCCAGCATGGGCAGGAGGAAGAGAGAGAGAGAGAAAGTGAATGAGAAGAAAAGCCAACAACAGTAGTTTCAAGACACCTGAGAAAAACTCTTTGAAACTTTAACCCAACTACTGTTTGCTTTCATAGCTTTCTGCTGACCTTTAAAAGGAGGAATCTGTAATATAACTGTCATTTTTCTCCCAACTTTTCTCAGTAACAACAATGGCATGCTATCATCAAATTCATTCTACCAAACGGGAAATTTATTTAAAAGTTATCTCATTTTTTTTCAAGGTGGGAACAATCTACCTAAATTGATATTCAGTTTTTGACAGTCATTAAAGTTAGATCGTACTGACTTCTAAATATTCTATGTTATAATAATGTTATTCAAAGTGGCTAATTACATTAAAATGTCTATCAAACTGGTAGAAAGACTAAATGCCCTGTCAATGTAGTCAAAACAGTAAATATGTCAACTGTTTTAGAAAAAAAAAAAAGAGATAAATTAGAATACTTAACATTTTTTCAGGAACTTTGCAAATAAGTTCTAGATACTGAACATCTATCCTTAATGTTATTCATGATTAAGTATATCACAACTAAGCAGATTAGCTTTGTGTCACATATATTTAAATGTCATTAGAATAAAATTCTAAAGAAGGATGCCTTTGGTCACTTGTCAGTGCTGAAGGGAGATTTTTATACTGCTTTTTTATAGAATACATATATCTGCCCCCCAAAAAAAATCCCTTGCTTTTGAAACCAGAGAGTCCCTTGGACTGCAAGGAGATCCAACCAGTCCATTCTAAAGGAGATCAGTCCTGGGTGTTCTTTGGAAGGAATGATGCTAAAGCTGAAACTCCAGTACTTTGGCCACCTCGTGTGAAGAGTTGACTCATTGGAAAAGACTCTGATGCTGGGAGGGATTGGGGGCAGGAGGAGAAGAGGATGACAGAGGATGAGATGGCTGGATGGCATCACCGACTCAATGGACATGAGTTTGAGTAAACTCTGGGAGTTGGTGATGGACAGGGAGGCCTGGCGTGCTGCAGTTCACAGGGCCACAGAGAGTCAGACATGACTGAGTGACTGAACTGAACTGAACTGTCTCATTTCAAAATCAGCAATTTAATAGTAATATTTTACATGATTATTTAAAAAAAATAACCAAAATTTTTTGAAGTCTACTGCTGCTGATTGTGTTATTTACAATAAAAATAAATTAGAATTGCTAGGTTTAGAGAACAAAGATGGCCAACTGACACTCTACCTCCACACACATCTTCCAAACAAATCATAAAAATAACATTAATGGCAAGTAAATCCAAAACTAACCCAGGACTTCAACATCACTAAGAGACAAAACACAACAATCTTAAAAAAGAGAGAGAGTGCAAAGAAAATTCCAGCAGAGTTTTCACCAGTCACCTGATGCTATGCCTGTGGGTATGAAGGGTAAGATGGAAAAGGCATGAGACCCCCAAGAAAAACTGTGAAGGAAACAGAGGACATAGATGAAACAGACCAAATCATTCCCTAAAACAAAACTGCAGCTGCTGCTGCTGCTAAGTTGCTTCAGTCGTGTCTGACTCTGTGCAACCCCATAGACGGCAGCCCACCAGGCTCCCCCTCGTCCCTGGGATTCTTCAGACAAGAGCAGTGGAGTGGGTTGCCATTTCCTTCTCCAATGCATGAGAATGAAAGGTGAAAGTGAAGTCACTCAGTCATGTTGGACTCTTAGCGACCCCATGGACTGCAGCCTGCCAGGCTCCTCCATCCATGGGATTTTCCAGGCAAAAGAGTACTGGAGTGGGGTGCCACTGCCTTCTCCAAACTGCAGCATTGTATTTCAAAATAATAAATTCAAGTAAACTGTGGTTGAATATAGCATTAGCTATAGAGGACTTGGCAATAAGCTGGATTGTCAGTGGCAGCCTGAAGAAGTACTGCTTATTGAGGAGAAACAGAGAGGCTAGAATGAGGCATGAAGGAAAATTAGAAAATAACAGGGAAAATCATATTTATTGCAGGAAAAGATGTAACAAAACACCAACTCTTCCTCTCTCCCTCACCATCAACAACACTATTCTTTTCAAAACAGAGCAGAAAAGAGCAAAAAATTACAAACTCTACTTTTAAGTTAGGAATCCTATTCAAAGAATAATAGAAAAAACAGATAATATCAATATGAAATGGTTGTTAAAGTTTTAAATTGTGACTAAAACAATTCTACTGGTGAAAACTATGTCCTAAAAAACAAACATGAAGCTAAGAGAAATAACAAAAGCATTCCAAATTGAACCAAATATCCTAAAACATGTATTTGGGGTCATGGAAAAAAAAAACACCTTGAATTATATGTACAAAAACTAATACCAGAAATGGACAAACAAGAAGAAAAGGCAAGAGAACTGAATGAACTCACTAAAGAAACAGAAGAAAAAGAATAACATATCAGAAATAAGCACTGAAGGAAAAGATTTTGATAGGAAAAGAAGTTCAAATGAAAATTTAATAAAGGCCATTGTATAAAAGAAGCAAAATCACCAGGAGAATAAAAATGATATTTAAAAATAAGTAAAAACAGTCAGAGAGCAAGTGTTTGAATTGGAAGATAATCAACAACAGTCCAAAGCACATACAATTACAGTCCATGGAAAGGAAAATCCCAGGAATGAAAGGAAATTAACATTTCAATATTTACCATGATGATCAGAAAATAAGAATACCTGAACTCCACATACTGAAATAGCAAACAGTTTCAGTCGATTGGCACACTAAACTCTGGTACATATCTATCAAAGCTATTAAAGTTTAAAGACAAAGTCCTCAGAACCTTTCAGCAAAGAAATGCAAATTCAATAGAATTAGATCCTTAACAGACTTCTCAAAAACAAACATAAAGCAAGTAGTATTTTCAAGAAAATTAAAGAAGTGTGACCAAAGATATTATTTAGTCTAAACCTTAAACTATCAAGAATACTGAAAAACAAATTTAAATGTGCAAGGACTCAGGGAGTACTGTACACATGTATACTTCCTGAAGAGTCTACTTGGGCATGAGCTTCATCCAACCAAAAGAGAACTGAAAAAACTTGCACAGGGACTGATGGTGAGCATTCCATACATTTATGTTTAGAATTATGACTAAAACAAAGGTGGACTCACAGGTAGAAAAGTAACATTCATGAAATTATAATTTGTGACAAAGTATTGAAGAGTCTGGCCAAATTCTGGTGTGTGATCTTTCAGGACCTCGTGGCAGAAGGCTGCCCACACCAGACTTGGTACATGTCAGTGCACAGCAGTCTTTGGGGAAGCTGTAAGTCAAGGACACAGGTCTTACTGGCTGTCCACATTCTTAGGATAGAATAACAAAATTTATTAGAGAAAGAGGAACAGAGCATATGGTAAAACAAAAGTAGTAAGATGCTTACAAAGAAGAAATTTAGTTAAAGGATATACAGATGTTCTTTGTAATACTCTTATTTTTGCAACTTTTCTGTAAGTTTGAAGACATTTTCTAAGAAAAATTCAAAAATATGTATAAACTAAGAAAGCAGTATTATTTGCAAAAGGTATTTATTGGGGAGCATGATGCGGATCATGATATTTGATATTTTTGTGGCTCTCAATATAAACCAATTCCTCCCTTACAAAACATAATTTCATATTGAATAAATTTCTCTGTTCCTCCAAATCTAGTCTCTGGCTCTCCACAGTCACTATGTTTCTCTGGAGACTGACCTTTATGATTGTACAAATGGTCTCCCTTTTCTTTAAGTATTCTCTTGTGTTTAGCCAATGAGAATGCAAGGAGGATCATCATGTGTGAAATTTCAGGTCAAACTTGCTTTGTTCCAGGCTTTGTTCCTCTACTAAAGTCTACTGTCTGTGGCTCGAGTGGTAAAGAACTTGCCTGCCAATGCAGGAGCTGTAAGAGATGCAGATTCGATCCTTGGATTGGGAAGATCCGCTGGAGGTGGGCATAACAACCCACTCCAGTATTCTTGCCTGAGAAATTCTGTGGACAGAAGAGCTTGGCGGGCTACAGTCCATAGGGTCGCAAAGAGTCAGACATGGCTGAAGTGACTTAGCACACACGGATGCTAAGTCTACTATTTCTTTACAGTGGTGTCCTTGAACAGATTAGGGGTTTCCCTGGTGGCTCACCAATAAAAAATCCAACTGCAATTCAAGAGACACAGGTTCAATCCCTGGGTCAGGAAGATCCTCTGGAGGAGGAAATGGCAACTTATTCCAATATTTTTGCCTGAAAAATCCCATGGACAGAGGAGACTGGTGGGCTACAGTCCCTGGGATCACAAAGAGTCAGACATGACTTACCATATATGCACACCTGAACAGATATGACTGTACTTAAAGCTACAACTCAATCTTCAGGAACCTGCAAAAATGTTCCTATCCCTTGCTTCAGGTAGGTAACAGCAACCTTAGTCTTGTGAGCCTACTGCCCAAGCTTCACTATCCCAGCTGGTTTCCTCTAACCGTGCTTCAGTTCAGTTCAGTCACCACTCAGTCGTGTCCGACTCTTTACGACCCCATGAATCGCACCGCATCAGGCCTCCCTGTCCATCACCAACTCCTGGACTTCACCCAGGCTCACGGCCATCGAGTCAGTGATGCCATCCAGCCATCTCATCCTCTGTCGTCCCCTTCTCCTCCTGCCCCCAATCCCTCCCAGCATCAGAGTCTTTTCCAATGAGTCAACTCTTCGCATGAGGTGGCCAAAGTACTGGAGTTTCAGCTTTAGCATCAGTCCTTCCAAAGAAATCCCAGGGCTGATCTCCTTCAGGATGGACTGGTTGGATCTCCTTGCAGTCCAAGGGACTCTCAAGAGTCTTCTCCAACACCACAGTTCAAAAGCATCAATTCTTCGGTGCTCAGCCTTCTTCACAGTCCAACTCTCACATCCATAACATGATCACTGGAAAACCATAGCCTTGACTAGATGGACCTTTGTTGGCAAAGTAATGTCTCTGCTTTTGAATATGCTCTCTAGGTTGGTCATAACTTTCCTTCCAAGGAGTAAGTGTCTTTTAATTTCATGGCTGCAGCCACTATCTGCAGTGATTTGGGAGCCCAAAAAATAACCTTGCATACACCTTTATAAACAGTCCCTTTTTTAAGCTTTCCCTAGTCATTCTTTTTTTTTTGAGTGTGTTATATCTTTCTTGCAGGGATCCTGTCTGGTACATAATGCTCACATAAAACAAAAACCTACAAAAAATGGAATATACTTATATACTGAAAATATTTTGAAAAATGTATATTACAAAAACAATTATTAACAGAAGCAGTGAAGTAGTATGGAACATTAATCATTTTAAAATATCTACATGGACTGTTTCACAGATGAAAAATGGATGAAACTAATTTATGTTAAGAAAGCATCGTTGTTCAGTTGCCAAGTCGTGTCCAGCTCTTTGCAACTCCACTGACTGCGGCACACCAGGCCTTCTGTCCCTTACCATCTCCCAGAGTTTGCCCAAATTCATGTTCATTGCATCGGTGATGCTGTCCAGCCAACTCATCCTCTGACATCCTCTTCTCCTTCTGCCCTCAATCTTGCCCAGCATCAGGGACTTTTCCAATGAGTCTTCTGTTTGCATCAGTTGACCAAAATACTGGAGCTATTGCTTCAGCATCAGTCCTTCCAGGGAATATTCAGGGTTGATCTCCCTTAAGATTGACTGTTTTGCTCTCCTTGCTGTCCAAGGGACTTTCAGGAGTCTTCTCCAGTATAACAGTTAAAAGGCATCAAATCTTTAGCGTTCTGCTTTTTTTTTTTTTTTTTTTTTTTTTTGCAGTCCAACTCTCACAGGTCTCTCATATTGAAGGCAGATTCTTTACCATCTGAGCCACCAGGGAAGTCTGAGGGAATACCATAGCCTTGATTATACAGACGTTTGTCAGCAGAGTAATGTCTGCTTTTCAACACACTGTCTAGGTTTGTCATTGCTTTCCTGCCAAGGAGCAACTGTCTTCTGATTTCATGGCTGTGGTCACCATTCACAGTGATTTTAGAGCACAAGAAGAGGAAATCTGTCATACTTCCACATTTCCCCCCTCTATTTGCCATGCAGTAATGGGGCTGGATGCCATGATCTTAGTTTTTTTTAATATTTAGTCTTAAGGCAGCTCTTTTACTCTCGTCCTTCACTCTCATCAAGAGGCTCTTTAGTTATTCTTTGCTTTCTGCCATTAGAGTGGTATCATTTGCATATCTGAGGTTGTTGATATTTCTCCAACTTGTCTTGAATCCAGCTTGTAACTCATCCAGCTCGGCATTTTTCATGATGTGCTCAGGTTACAGGTTAAACAAACAGGGTGGTGCACACAACCCTGTCATACTCCTTTCTTGGTCTTGAACCAATCTGTTGTTCCATACAGAGTTCTAACTGTTGCTTCTTGACCCGCATACAGGTTTCTCAGGAGACAGGTAAGATGTTCTGGTATTCACATCTCTCCAAGAGCTTCCCACAGTTTGTCATGATCCACACAGTCAAAGGTTTTAGCATAGTCAATGAAACAGAGGTAGATGTTTTTTCCTTAAGTTCCCTTGCTGTCTCTATAGTCCAGCAAATGTTGGAAATTTGATCTCTAGTTCCTCTTCCTTCTCTATACCCAGCTTTGACATCTGCAAGTTCTTGGTTCCCATCATGTTGAAGTCTAGCATGCAAGATTTTAAGTATGACCTTACTAGCATGGGAGATGAGTACAATTGTCCGACAGTTAGCACATTCTTGGTATTACCCTTCTTGGGAACTGGGATGAGGACTGACCTTTCCACTCCTGTGGCCACTGCCGGATCTTCCAGATTTGCTGACATAATGAATGCAAAACCTTGATGGCATCCTCCTTTAGTGATCTGAATAGTTCTGCTGGAATTTCATCCCATCCACTAGCTTTATTAACAGCAGTGCTTCTTATGATCCACTTGACTTCTCACTCCAGAATATCTGGCTCTGGGTGACTAACCACACCATCATAGTAATCCAGTTCATTAAGAACTTTGTTATATAGTTCTTCCATGAATTCTTTCCATCCTGATCTCTTTAGTGTCTTCTAGTCTCTACCATTTTTATCCTCTATTGTGCCCATCTTTGGGCGGAATGCTCCTTTGATGTTTCCAGTTGTCCTGAAGAGCTCTCTAGCCTCTCAACTTTTTTTGTTTTCTTCTATTATTAAGCATTGTTCATTGAAGAAGGCCTTGTCTCTTCCAGCTATTTTTGGAATTCTGCATTTAATTGGATGTACCTTTCCCTCTCTGCCTTGCTTTTCACTTCTCTGTATTCTTCCACTATTTGTAAAGGCCTCCTCAGATACAGGTCTCCTCCTTCCTTTTGTTTTTCTTTGGGATGGTTTTATTTGCCATCTCCTAGATGGCTGGATGGCATCACTGACTCAATGGACATGAGTCTGAGTGAACTCCGGGAGTTGGTGATGGACAGGGAGACCTGGTGTGCTGCAATTCATGGGGTCGCAAAGAATCGGACACGACTGAGCAACTGATCTGATCTGACCTGATACAATATTATGAGCTCTATCCATAGTTCTTTAGGCACACTGTTCACTAGATCTAGTCCCTTGAATCTATTTTTTACCTCCACTGAAAATTCATATGGGATTTAAGTCATACCTGGCCGGCCTATTGTTTTTCCCAGTTTTCTTTAGTTTAAGCCTGAATTTTGCTATGAGAAGCTGATGATCTGAGCCAAAAGTCAGCTCCAGTCAGTTTCAAGCAGTATGAAACATTAATCATTTTGAAATATCTACATGGGCAGTTTCACAGACAAAAAAATGAATGAAACTAATTTTACTGTGTGAAGATAGCATCATATGTCTTCTCGAAAGATTTCTCTAGGGTAGCATGATGTATCAGTGCATCTATAGTTAGGTAGGGATTAAATATTTATATATAGATGTCAGAAGCAATACCTTAAGACCAAAACAAAGCCTACGCTATTTCTGATCATTTGTATTTTAAAGCATATCACTCCAACTTTATCACTCTTCTTTCAGCCATGGTTAAGATCCTAAAGATCATGCAAGGGAAAGAAAGGGTCAAAGTATCTAAAAGCAATTTAAATACAAAACATTGCTATTTTCCCTAATTTTTATCTTACCTCCATTTTCCTCAAATTATTTTGTTTATATTCTTTAACAAAATCTACCTGAATTCAACCACTGAATATTAATATCAGTGGATTAGGCAAAAGGGGACATTTTCTTTAATTTGGTTTATGTTAACTCCATCTTCTAGTTCAGTTCTGTTCAGTTGCTCAGTCATGTCCAACTCTTTGCGAGTCTCAAAATCTCGGAGTCATCCTAAAGTCTATCCCTGTCTCACACCTCAAACCCTATTTATCAGCAAAAAATTATTGCTTCTGACTTCAAATGTATCTGACTACTCGTCACCTCCTCCACTGCTCCATCTTCATCTGAACTACCTTCTCTCACCTAGATTACTATAATAGCCTTCCAAATGGCACTGTTGGTTCTGTCTGGTCACTCAATACCTCTTAACACACTAGCCAGAGCAATCCCTTTAAAAGTAAGGCAGACTATGTTACACTTCTCAAAACTCTGCAATATGTTTTACTTTGAGTGAAACCAAAGTCTACACTTGCTTAAAAGGCCCTATGTGACTTTTTTCCCCATTATCTCTCAAAACTCACTGCCTATCAATTTTCAACATGTTTTCTCTCCTCTAGCCAAACTGGTTTCCTTGCCACCCCACAAATGCAGCAGGCATGATGCCACTTTTACACTGCCTATGCTCACTGCCTGGAATTCTCAACTTTAAAAGACTGCAAAACAAACTTTATATATATTTTCTTAATTGTTACCATTTCAAGGGGTCTACCCAGACCTCTACTTAGCATTTGTAAGATGTCCCTCATCCAACCATTCCCTATCACCCACTCTTTTTGCCTTTGTGCCACAAGAATTACTGTCTTAAAACTTTACATATCATTTATGTATTCCATATATTATTTATGGCCTCCTATAAACCAAATGAAATGACTGAATTAAGCAAATATTTAATAAATATTTGGTGAATGAATTGATGCATTAGTACATGCAAAAGAAATATATTGAGGGTTTGTTTCCAAAACTGTTAGATACCTTAAAAGTATTTTTTTCTAATAAACACTTATTCTGTAGGTTATTGATATTGAATATACACATGGTATTGAAATCATAATATACTAAAATTTTACCATAAAAAAGATTTTCTAATTTGAGTAATTCTACTCAAATATTTCTATACATTTGCTTCAAACAAACAAGAATATATAGATTTATCTCATCATATTTGCTCACTAATCCCATCTTGGCTCCAAAGCTGAATTACATGGTTCTATTTCTCTTTATTCCAGCATGACATTTAATATATTTGATTGAGGTTATCTCTTAACATTTCTATATTCCACAGTCAATTATGAAGTTTTCCAGGGCTATGTCTATTGCATTCACCTGAGTCTCCCTAACACTTAAAGGCACTACTGTATAAATGTATAATAAATAAAAAGAAAAAGAAAAGAGTAAGAAAGTACACAGACCTCCCTGCACATTTTTGTGCAACCTGTCAATATATAATTGTTTTAAATTTGAGAAAAATAAGTTTACTTCTTGCCTTTTTCATAAAGTTTTCTTCAGTTGTAAGTAGTCAAAGACTTAGTATATAAAATCCTGAAAGAAAAGAATGAAAACTCAACCTAAGACTAAAATGAATTAATTTTTCTAATGCTTTAGCTTTACTACACATAGGTAATTAACTATTTTCAAAACATTACATAAATATGCTAACACTTTTATTATTTTGACACTCTATAATCCCTGCTACTGCTGCTAAGTCACTTCAGTCATGTCCGACTCTGTGTGACCCCATAGACGGCAGCCCACCAGGCTCCCCCATCCCTGGGATTCTCCAGGCAAGAACACTGGAGTGGGTTGCCATGTCCTTCCCCAGTGCATGAAAGTGAAAAGTGAAAGTGAAGTCACTCAGTCGTGTCCAACTCTTAGTGACCCCATGGACTGCAGCCTACCAGGCTCCTCCATCCATGGGATTTTCCAGGCAAGAGTACTTGGAGTGGGGTGCCATCGCTTTCTCCGATAATCCCTAGAGTACCATAAAGAAAAAATACGAGTTTATAACAAATTCAGGGAACCTGGGTCATGGAGCTCTAAGCAAAGGCATGTTTAAGAGCTTAACTAAAATTTGAGCAATTCTTATCATCGGTGTCAGCTGTGGGCTTGATTTCAAATTCCCATTTAATGATGGCTCTACCAACAATAACTTTAAGTACTGTAAGAAGAAAGGCTGAAAATTAATCTGAGCATAAATATCAAGAATTCAAGGTTTTCTAAGTACTATAAAAAGCACTTGATCTATGAATCTGAAGCTATCAGGACAGTTAAATTGATCAGCTAATGTATTAACTACATCCTAGGATAGGCTGATCAATATTTTGCCTTAGATTAAAAAATGTAAGGATGCTACTAAGATATTGCTGTGATGAATACAATAAACCTGAGTCTCTAGTAACACTTAAATCATTATAGGCAAATACAGTGTACCATCAACCTAGGATTTTTTTTTTTTTTTACTGGAGGGCATTTTTGGAGAACAAACTAAGGGTTGTATTGACTTTTAGCCAACATGTTTTTCAATTATTTTATCCAGAAAAATAGCTGTGTTTTTTTTTTTTTCTTTTCAACTAGAAAAAGATGCACAGTTATAAAAAAAATAGTGAGAAAATCAGTTTAACACATTTTTCTTACCTAAGCTTTTATCTTTATGGGGAATCAGTAATTCTATCATGAAGAAAAGTCTATCACAGAATTGTATAATAACTAAAAAGATAAAACCTATTCGTTTATTTAACAACCAAATTTATATTTCAGTTAATTTCCTTTGCCTGAGGGAATAGAGAATGCTTGATCCAGTAGAAAGATATATTATCCATTAAATTTGGAGAATGACCATTAGATCATACCCTATTGCTTTTGTTCTGGTGAGGTCACAAGCCTCTAAAAGCCTATTTGAAAGGCAATATTCTTAAGGAGAATGAATCTGAAACTGTGGAAATTTAACAAGCATATGTTTATGAAGACAGACACTCTTGTATCTTTGTAGTTGCCTTTGTGCTGTCTTTGTAGTTAGCTCCTTTTCTTGTTTGTTTTTATATTTGGCATCTCTGCAGCGTATGAGATCTTAGTTCTCAGACTAGAGATTGAAGCCACGTCCCCTGCTTAGAAGCAGAGAGTCTTAACCACTGGACCACTGGGAAGGCCCTACCTTCTTATTTTTCAAAGCAAACCACCTCTACTCAGGCTGTCTTAATTCTACAGAACAGAATTCTTCCTCCTATCCAGAGCACTTTCTTCTGTAAAATTGCATGTAGGATACTTCCTCTAAATAGTCAATCCCCTTCTTATAGCCAAAACTCAGTGCAATCTTGAATTATGTGCTTATCCCCATTTTAATAATTAAACATTTGTTTTATCCCTGAAAATGTACAAGTTGCAGAGGAAGGAATATGTTTAAACTACTGTGAATGCTGTGGTCAGAAAATAAATACTAGATGACTAAGGGACTGATCACACTCACTCCCATAAAAAAGGCATTATATTTATTTCAGCTTGTATTTCCATGAACAACATTGGCTTAAACAAAAAAAGGAAACAAAGAGCTACAGGCTAGAATATGTGGCTCAAGAAGGACTCCTGCTGTGGATAAACTTATCAAAGATACTATCTTGCCTTCTTATATGGAGAACTACTACTTCAGAGAAATAGCTGTATTTACATAAGCAGCAAAAGAAAATGTTATATGGCAAAAATTCCTACTTATAAAAGAAACCATGTAATTAGATGAAGATTTATGTGGGATTTAGTGACCCAGAGTCTAGATCCTTGATCAAGCCTCCACTTAACTTTGCCTAAGCACAGTAATTTGGCATACGTCTGCAAAGAGTTATAATAGAAATTCTTTTGCTTTTAACAAAATTTGTTTCACATGACATTTTACCAATATAATTAGACACTGAATATGTCATACAGCCCACTGAAATATACAGGACACTTTAAGACCATTTTAAGATGACCTCATAATTTCTAATTATTTATTTTATTATGGATATAGTTTTCAGTTCATAAAGCTTCCTGTAAAGAAAATTCTACCAAAAAATTCTTGTGAATTTGATCAGCCTGACTGGTTTTTCCTCTTACAAAGATGTTGCTCTCTTGGGTACCAACATACATTCCTCAAAGGATGTTATAAAAGGAAGAATGAGGCATTTATTCAAATGGTAAAGAATCTGCCTGCAATGCAGGAGATAAGGGTTTGATCCCTGGGTTAGGAAGATCCTCTGGAGAAGGGAATGGCAATCCACTCCAGTGTTCTTGCCTGGAGAATCCCATGGACAGAGAAGTCTGGTGGGCTATAGTCTGTGGGTCACAAAGAGTATGACATGACTGAGTGACTAACACACACAAAGCATTTAGGTTCCTGTCTGCAAAGAAGGGAGTCAAAGAAAGGGGAAATCATTCTTGTGAATATTTGTACACAAACACAATTTGAGAAATTATGCATATGCCTGCACACAATTTATACCTTAAAATTTTAAATGAATATATGCATTTTTCCAATATAACATGGGTTTCTGAAGTGAAATACAAAATATTTCACGAATAAATCTCAAACACTAGATAAGTAATCAACTGGCAGTAACTTTGATAGTGGAGTTTATTTTATTACTCTTCATCTTATTTTTTTTTTCTCATATGGACAATAGTGGAGACATAGAATGTCACCTCAGAGCATAAAAGTATATTACTTGAAATTCATGACATGCTTTTTCAGAAAGCATTCTGGAAAAAAAGTACGGAAAAAAGCACAGAAAATATTCACAGGGAAAGGGGGAGAACCAAACAGAAAACCAAGAAAAAAAATGTTGAATACCCAAAACAACATTGAGAAATAACTAAGCTGAATGTATCATGCTCCATAATTTCAAGCTATACTACAAATCTACCATAACCAAAACAGTATGGTGCTGGAACAAAAGAGAGACACACAGAACAATGAAACAGAACTCAGAGCTCAGAAATAAACCCACATATATATGGACAATAAATTTACAACAAGGGTAAGAGAACATACAATGAAAAAAGGATAGTCTCTTCAATAAACAGTGCTAGGAAAACTGAATAACCACATACTAAAGAATGAAACTGGACCACCATCCCATAATATACAAAAAAATTAACTCAAAATGGATTAAAGACTCCAGTGTAGTACCTGAAACCAAAAAATTCCTAGAAGAAAACACAGGCAGTAACTTTATTGATATTCAAATTACCAATGATTCTATGGATCTGAATCTAAAGTCAAGGGAAAACAAACACAAACAAAGGGGACTACGTGAAACCAGAAAGCTTCTGCAGAGAAGGATGAAAACGAAAAGGCAAATTACTGAATGGGGGAAGATATTTGGAAACCATATCAGATAAGGGGCTAAAAATGAAAATACATAAACATCTCATACAATTCAATGACAAAAACAATTAAGTCAAAAATGGTCAGAGGATTTGAATACACATTTTTCCAAAGAAGACATACAGATGGCCAACACACGCGTGAAAAACTTTTCAACATTACTACTTATTAAGAAAATGAAAATAAAAACCACAATTAGATCTCCTCACACCTGTTAGAAAGGTTATTATAAAAAATAAACAAGGATTAGAGGATGTGGAGGAAAAAAAACCCTCATGCACAATTGGTGAGGGCTGTAAAATGATGCAGCCAATATTGAAAACAGTATGGATAGTCTTCAAAAAAACTATGGAGTAGATCTACCATCAGATCAGATCAGATCAGTCGCTCAGTCTTGTCCGACTCTTTGCAACCCCATGAATCGAAGCACCAGGCCTCCCTGTCCATCACCAACTCCCAGAGTTCACTGAGACTCATGTCCATTGAGTCAGTGATGCCATCCAGCCATACGATCCAGCTATTCAAGTTTTCAGTATTTATCTAATGAACACAAAAACACTAATTTGAAAAGACATATGTACCTCTATATTCAGTATTTATTGCAACATTATTTACAATAAAGATTTGGAAGCAACCTAAGTGCCCATGGACTATTGAATGGATAAAGAATGTCTGAATATTTATATTACTTAGCCATCAAACAGAATGAAATTCTGTCACTTGCAACAACCTGGATGGACCCTGAAGTATATAACAAGTCAAATAACTTCAGTTCAGTTCAGTCCCTCAGTCGTGTCAGACTCTTTGCTACCCCATGAATCGCAGCACGCCAGGCCTCCCTGTCCATCACCAACTCCGGGAGTTCACTCAGACTCACAACCATCGAGTCAGCGATGCCATCTAGCCATCTCATCCTCTATCGTCCCCTTCTCCTCCTGCCCCCAATCCCTCCCAGCATCAGAGTCTTTTCCAATGAGTCAACTCTTCGCATGAGGTGGCCAAAGTACTGGAGTTTCAGCTTTAGCATCATTCCTTCCAAAGACATCCCAGGGCTGATCTCCTTCAGAATGGACTGGTTGGATATCCTTGCAGTCCAAGGGACTCTCAAGAGTCTTCTCCAACACCACAGTTCAAAAGCATCAATTCTTTGGCACTCAGCCTTCTTTACAGTCCAACTCTCACATCCATACTTGACCACTGGAAAAACCATAGCCTTGACTAGACAGACCTTTGTTGGCAAAGTAATGTCTCTGCTTTTCAATATGCTATCTAGGTTGGACATAACTTTCCTTCCAAGGAGTAAGCATCTTTTAATTTCATGGCTGCAGTCACCATCTGCAGTGATTTTGGAGCCCCCAAAAATAAAGTCTGACACTGTTTTCATTGTTTCCACATCTATTTCCCATGAAGTGATGGGACCGGATGCCATGATCTTTGTTTTCTGAATGTTGAGCTTTAAGCCAACTGCTTCACTCTCCTCTTTCACTTTCATCAAGAGGCTTTTGAGTTCCTCTTCACTTTCTGCCATAAGGGTGGTGCCATCTGCGTATCTGAGGTTATTGATATTTCTCCTGGCAATCTTGATTCCAGCTTGTGCTTCTTCCAGCCCAGCGTTTCTTATGATGTACTCTGCATATAAGTTACATAAGCAAGGTGACAATGTACAGCCTTGACGTACTCCTTTTCCTATTTGGAACCAGTCTATTGTTCCATGTCCGCTTCCTGACCTGCATACAGATTTCTCAAGAGGCAGGTCAGGTGGTCTGGTATTCCCATCTCTTTCAGAATTTCCCACAGTTTCTTGTGATCCACACAGTCAAAGGCTTTGGCATAGTCAATACAGCAGAAATAGATGTTTTTCTGGAACTCTCTTGCCTTTTCCATGATCCAGCTGATGTCGGCAATTTGATCTCTGGTTCCTCTGCCTTTTCTAAAACCAGCTTGAACATCAGGAAATTCATGGTTCACATATTGCTGAAGCCTGGCTTGGAGAATTTTGAGCATTACTTTACTAGCATGTGAGATGAGTGCAATTGTGCAGTAGTTTGAGCATCCTTTGGCATTGCCTTTCTTTGGGATTGGAATGAAAACTGACCTTTTCCAGTCCTGTGGCCACTGCTGAGTTTTCCAAATTTGCTGGCATATTAAGTGCAACATTTTCACAGCATCATCTTTAAGGATTTGAAATAGCTCAACTGGAATTCCATCACCTTCACTAGCTTTGTAGAGAAAGACAAATACCATAGGATTTCACTCATATGTGTAATTAAAAAAAAAAAAAAAAAAACCCATAGATACAGAGAACAGATTTGTGGTTTCCAGAGGGGAAAGGGGTTGGAGGGTGTGAAAAATGGGTGACGGAGGTCAGATTTATGATGATGAATGGTAACTACATTTGTGCTTATCACTTTGCAGTGCATCGAGATGCCAAATTATACTACTATGCTGTATACCTGAAACTTTTATATAAATATGAATATAAATGTAATATATATAGACACTGAACCTGCACTATAAAAAGGAAATAATCATACATAGAAAATTTCCCATCAGTGTAATAGAAATTCAAATGACAAAATATTAAAAGTGAATATTAAAAATGTTCCATGCAAAAATGATGCACTATGTTCATGCAAAGAGAATAAGAGCAAAGAAAAATACTGTGATTATGAAAGAAAGTGATAAAAGGAAAAAGTGAAGTGTCAAGAACCTGGTGTTTCCCTGTAGGTACACTAATAGGAAAATCTATCCATTCTGTTAAATGTTATCATCACCTAAAACATAGAACACATATACTCTCAGATTTTATAAGAAAAGAAAAGTCAGAAAAAGAAAACAAAAAAGAGCATTTACTTCAAAGTGACTCCCAATGTTGGTTTGATCCATTCTCAGCCCAGATTCAAACTACAAGTTTCTTCTCTTTAAATCCTATTTCTTTAGAATCGAAACCACAAATTTTCTAAAGGACTAAACCAATACTTTAATATCTAAAAACATCTATTCCCTTGACACTCCAAGAGATGCTTGGAATAATAGGCAAGTTTGGCCTTGAAGTACAAAATGAAGTAGGGCAGAGGCTAACAGAGTTTTGCCAAGAGAATGCACTGGTCATAGCAAATACCCTCTTCCAACAACACAAGAGAAGACTCTATACATGGACATCACCAGATGGTCAATACTGAAATCAGATTGATTATATTCTTTGCAGCCAAAGATGGAAAAGCTCTATAGAGTCAGTGAAAGCAAGACTTGGAGCTGACTGTGGCTCAGATCATGAACACCTTATTGCAAAATTCAGACTTAAATTGAAGAAAGTAGGAAAAACCACTAGACCATTCAGGTATGACCTAAATCAAATGCCTTACAATTATACAGTGGAAAAGACAAATAGATTCAAGGGATTAGATTTGATAGATGCCTGAAGAACTACGGATGGAGTTTCATGACATTCTATAGAAGGTGGTGATCAAAACCATCTCAAAGAAAAAGAAAGGCAAAATGGTTGTCTGAGAAGGCCTTACAAATAGCTGTGAAAAGAAGAGAAGCAAAAGGCAAAGGAGAAAAGGAAAGATATACCCACCTGAATGCAGAATTCCAAAGACTAGTAAGGAGAAGTAAGAAAGCCTTCCTCAGTGATCAATGCAAAGCAGCAGAGGAAAATAATAGAATGGGAAAGACTTTAGAGATCTCTTCAAAAAAATTAGAGATACCAAAGGAACTTTTCATGCAAAGATGGGCACAATAAAGGACAGAAATGGTAGGGACCTAACAGAAGCAGAAGTTATTAAGAAGAAGTAATAAGAATACACAGAAGAACTATACAAAAAGAGCTTTATGACCCAGATAAGCATGATGGTGTGATCACTCACCTAGAGCCAGACATCCTGGAGTGTGAAGTCATGGGCTTTAGGAAGCATTACTATAATGACAGTGGAGGTGATGGAATTCCAGCTGAACTATTTCAAATCCTAAAAGATGATGTTATGAAAGTGCTGCACTCAATATGTCAGAAAATTTGAAAGCACAGCAGTGGTCACAGGACTGGAAAGGGTCAGTTTTCATTCCAGTCCCAAAGAGGGCAATGCCAAAGAATGTTCAAACTACTGTACAATTGTGCTCATTTCACATGCTAGCAAGGCGATGCTCAAAATCCTTCAAGCTAGGCTTCAATAGCATGTGACCCAAGAACTTGCAGATGTACAAGCTGGTTTTAGAAAAGGCAGAGGAATCAGATATCAAATTACCAACACTGTTGCACCACAGAAAAAGCAAAAGAATTTCAGGAAAACATCTACTTCTGCATCATTGATTAAAGCCTTTGATTGTGTGGATCACAACAAACTGGAAAATTCTTAAAGAGATGCGAATACCAGAGCACCTTATCTGCCTCCTGAGAAATCTGTATGCAGTTCAAGAAGCAACATTTAGAACTGACATGGAACAACGGACTGGTTCCAAATTGGGAAAGGAGTGCATTAAAGCTGCATATTGTCACTCTGCTTATTTAACTTATATGCAGAGTACATCATGCAAAATGCCCAGCTGAATGCAGCACAAGAGGAGCTACCCCGCATCCGAGGTCAGGGGCGGTGGCTGGGAGGAGCTACCCTATGCCCAAGGCCAGGGGCGGGGGCCAGAAGGACCAACCCCATGCCCGGGGCCAGGGGCAGCAGCTGGGAGGACCAACCTCAGGTCCAAGGAGCAGTGGCTGCATGGGCGCAGAAGGGCCTAGAGGAGCTATCCCACGTTGAAGGTCAGGAAGGGCGGCAGTGAGGAGATACCCTTCGTCCAAGGTAAGGAACAGTGGCTACACTTTGCTGGAACAGCCGTGAAGAGATACCCCACGCCCAGAGAAACCCAAGTAAGATGGTAGGTGTTGCAAGAGGGCATCAGAGGGCAGACACACTGAAACCATACTCACAGAAAACTAGTCAATCTAATCACACTAGGAACACAGCCTTGTCTAACTCAATGAAACGAAGCCATGCCCATGGGGCAACCCAACACGGGCGGGTCATAGTGGAAGATCTGATAGAATGTGGTCCACTGGAGAAGGGAATGGAAAACCACTTCAGTATTCTTGCCTTGAGAACCCCATGAATAGTATGAAAAGGCAAAAATGATAGAATACTGAAAGAGGAACTCGCCAGGTCAGTAGGGGCCCAATATGCTACTGGAGATCAGTGGAGAAATAACTGCAGAAAGAATGAAGGGATGAAGCCAAAGCAAAAACAATACCCAGCTGTGGATGTGACTGGTGATAGAAGCAAGGTCTGATACTGTAAAGAGCAACATTGCATAGGAACCTGGAATGTCAGGTCCATGAATCAAGGCAAATAGGAAGTGGTCAAACAAGAGATGGCAAGAGTGAATGTAGACATTCAAATAATATTTGGCAAAACTAATACAATTATGTAAAGTTTAAAAATGAAATAAAATTTAAAAAAAAATAAAAAATAAAATAAAATGGACTGGAATGGGTGAATTTAATTCAGATGACCATTATATCTACTACTGCGGGCAGGAATCCCTCAGAAGAAATGGAATAGCCATCATGGTCAACAAAAGGGTCCAAAATGCAGTACTTGGATGCAATCTCAAAAACAACAGAATGATTTCTGTTCGTTTCCAAGGCAAACCATTCAATATCACAGTAATCCAAGTCTATGCCCCAACCAGTAACGCTGAAGAAGCTGAAGTTGAACAGTTCTATGAAGACCTACAAGACCTTTTAGAACTAACACTCCAAAAAGATGTCCTTTTCATTGTAGGGGACTGGAATGCAAAAGTAGGAAGTCAAGAAACACCTGGAGTAACAGGCAAATTTGGCCTTGGAATATGGAATGAAGCAGGGCAAAGACTAATAGAGTTTTGCCAAGAAAATGCACTGGTCATAGCAAACACCCTCTTCCAACAACACAAGAGAAGACTCTACACATGGACATCACCAGATGGTCAACACCAAATCAGATTTATTATATTCTTTGCAGCCAAAGATAGAGAAGCTCTATACAGTCAACAAAAACAAGACCAGGAGCTGACTGTGGCTCAGATCATGAACTCCTTATTGCCAAATTCAGACTTAAATTGAAGAAAGTAGGGAAAACCACTAGACCATTCAGGTATGACCTAAATCAAATCCCTTATGATTATACAGTGGAAGTGAGAAATAAATTTAAGGGCCTAGATCTGATAGATAGAGAGCCTGATGAACTATGGAATGAGGTTCGTGACATTGTACAGGAGACAGGATCATGGGAAAGAAAAGACCTGTCCCCAGCTGGAAAGAAATGCAAAGGAAAAGGAAAGATATAAGCATCTGAATGCAGAGTTCCAAAGAATAGCAAGAGATAAGACAGCCTTCCTCAGTGATCAATGCAAAAATAGAGGAAAGCAACAGAGTGGGAAAGACTTTAGAGATCTCTTCAAAAAAATTAGAGATACCAAAGGAACTTTTCATGCAAAGATGGGCACAATAAAGGACAGAAATGGTAGGGACCTAACAGAAGCAGAAGTTATTAAGAAGAAGTAATAAGAATACACAGAAGAACTATACAAAAAGAGCTTTATGACCCAGATAAGCATGATGGTGTGATCACTCACCTAGAGCCAGACATCCTGGAGTGTGAAGTCATGGGCTTTAGGAAGCATTACTATAATGACAGTGGAGGTGATGGAATTCCAGCTGAACTATTTCAAATCCTAAAAGATGATGTTATGAAAGTGCTGCACTCAATATGTCAGAAAATTTGGAAAGCACAGCAGTGGTCACAGGACTGGAAAGGGTCAGTTTTCATTCCAGTCCCAAAGAGGGCAATGCCAAAGAATGTTCAAACTACTGTACAATTGTGCTCATTTCACATGCTAGCAAGGCGATGCTCAAAATCCTTCAAGCTAGGCTTCAATAGCATGTGACCCAAGAACTTGCAGATGTACAAGCTGGTTTTAGAAAAGGCAGAGGAATCAGATATCAAATTACCAACACTGTTGCACCACAGAAAAAGCAAAAGAATTTCAGGAAAACATCTACTTCTGCATCATTGATTAAAGCCTTTGATTGTGTGGATCACAACAAACTGGAAAATTCTTAAAGAGATGCGAATACCAGAGCACCTTATCTGCCTCCTGAGAAATCTGTATGCAGTTCAAGAAGCAACATTTAGAACTGACATGGAACAACGGACTGGTTCCAAATTGGGAAAGGAGTGCATTAAAGCTGCATATTGTCACTCTGCTTATTTAACTTATATGCAGAGTACATCATGCAAAATGCCCAGCTGAATGCAGCACAAGAGGAGCTACCCCGCATCCGAGGTCAGGGGCGGTGGCTGGGAGGAGCTACCCTATGCCCAAGGCCAGGGGCGGGGCCAGAAGGACCAACCCCATGCCCGGGGCCAGGGGCAGCAGCTGGGAGGACCAACCTCAGGTCCAGGAGCAGTGGCTGCATGGGCGCAGAAGGGCCTAGAGGAGCTATCCCACGTTGAAGGTCAGGAAGGCGGCAGTGAGGAGATACCCTTCGTCCAAGGTAAGGAACAGTGGCTACACTTTGCTGGAACAGCCGTGAAGAGATACCCCACGCCCAGAGAAACCCAAGTAAGATGGTAGGTGTTGCAAGAGGGCATCAGAGGGCAGACACACTGAAACCATACTCACAGAAAACTAGTCAATCTAATCACACTAGGAACACAGCCTTGTCTAACTCAATGAAACGAAGCCATGCCCATGGGGCAACCCAACACGGGCGGGTCATAGTGGAAGATCTGATAGAATGTGGTCCACTGGAGAAGGGAATGGAAAACCACTTCAGTATTCTTGCCTTGAGAACCCCATGAATAGTATGAAAAGGCAAAAATGATAGAATACTGAAAGAGGAACTCGCCAGGTCAGTAGGGGCCCAATATGCTACTGGAGATCAGTGGAGAAATAACTGCAGAAAGAATGAAGGGATGAAGCCAAAGCAAAAACAATACCCAGCTGTGGATGTGACTGGTGATAGAAGCAAGGTCTGATACTGTAAAGAGCAACATTGCATAGGAACCTGGAATGTCAGGTCCATGAATCAAGGCAAATAGGAAGTGGTCAAACAAGAGATGGCAAGAGTGAATGTAGACATTCAAATAATATTTGGCAAAACTAATACAATTATGTAAAGTTTAAAAATGAAATAAAATTTAAAAAAAATAAAAAATAAAATAAAATGGACTGGAATGGGTGAATTTAATTCAGATGACCATTATATCTACTACTGCGGCAGGAATCCCTCAGAAGAAATGGAATAGCCATCATGGTCAACAAAAGGGTCCAAAATGCAGTACTTGGATGCAATCTCAAAAACAACAGAATGATTTCTGTTCGTTTCCAAGGCAAACCATTCAATATCACAGTAATCCAAGTCTATGCCCCAACCAGTAACGCTGAAGAAGCTGAAGTTGAACAGTTCTATGAAGACCTACAAGACCTTTTAGAACTAACACTCCAAAAAGATGTCCTTTTCATTGTAGGGGACTGGAATGCAAAAGTAGGAAGTCAAGAAACACCTGGAGTAACAGGCAAATTTGGCCTTGGAATATGGAATGAAGCAGGGCAAAGACTAATAGAGTTTTGCCAAGAAAATGCACTGGTCATAGCAAACACCCTCTTCCAACAACACAAGAGAAGACTCTACACATGGACATCACCAGATGGTCAACACCGAAATCAGATTTATTATATTCTTTGCAGCCAAAGATAGAGAAGCTCTATACAGTCAACAAAAACAAGACCAGGAGCTGACTGTGGCTCAGATCATGAACTCCTTATTGCCAAATTCAGACTTAAATTGAAGAAAGTAGGGAAAACCACTAGACCATTCAGGTATGACCTAAATCAAATCCCTTATGATTATACAGTGGAAGTGAGAAATAAATTTAAGGGCCTAGATCTGATAGATAGAGAGCCTGATGAACTATGGAATGAGGTTCGTGACATTGTACAGGAGACAGGGATCAAGACCATCCCCATGGAAAGAAATGCAAAAAAGCAAAATGGCTGTCTGGGGAGGCCTTACAAATAGCTGTGAAAAGAAGAGAAATGAAAAGCAAAGGAAAAAAGGAAAGATATAAGCATCTGAATGCAGAGTTCCAAAGAATAGCAAGAGATAAGACAGCCTTCCTCAGTGATCAATGCAAAGAAATAGAGGAAAGCAACAGAGTGGGAAAGACTAGAGATCTCTTCAAGAAAATTAGAGATACCAAGGGGACATTTCATGCAAAGATGGGCTCGATAAAGGACAGAAGTGGTATGGACCTAACAGAAGCAGAAGATATTAATAAGAGGTGACAAGAATACACAGAAGAACTGTACAAAAAAGATCTTCATGACTCAGATAATCACAATGGTGTGATCACTGACCTAGAGCCAGACATCCTGGAATGTGAAGTCAAGTGGGCCTTAGAAAGCATCACTATGGACAAAGTTAGTGGAGGTGATGGAATTCCAGTTGAGCTATTTCAAATCCTGAAAGATGATGCTGTGAAAGTGCTACACTCAATATGCCAGCAAATTTGGAAAACTCAGCAGTGGCCACAGGACTGGAAAAGGTCAGTTTTCATTCCAATCCCAAAGAAAGGCAATGCCAAAGAATGCACAAACTACCGCACAATTGCACTCATCTCACACGCTAGTAAAGTAATGCTCAAAATTCTCCAAGCCAGGCTTCAGCAATACGTGAACTGTGAACTTCCTGATGTTCAAGCTGGTTTTAGAAAAGGCAGAGGAACCAGAGATCAAATTGCCAACATCTGCTGGATCATGGAAAAGGCAAGAGAGTTCCAGAAAAACATCTATTTCTGCTGTATTGACTATGCCAAAGCCTTTGACTGTGTGGATCACAAGAAACTGTGGGAAATTCTGAAAGAGATGGGAATACCAGACCACCTGACCTGCCTCTTGAGAAACCTGTATGCAGGTCAGGAAGCAACAGTTAGAACTGGACATGGAACAACAGACTGGTTCCAAATAGGAAAAGGAGTTCGTCAAGGCTGTATGTTATCACCCTGCTTATGTAACTTATATGCAGAGTACATCATGAGAAACGCTGGGCTGGAATAAACACAAGCTGGAATCAAGATTGCCGGGAGAAATATCAATAACCTCAGATATGCAGATGACACCACCCTTATGGCAGAAAGTGAAGAGGAACTCAAAAGCCTCTTGATGAAAGTGAAAGAGGAGAGTGAAGCAGTTGGCTTAAAGCTCAACATTCAGAAAACAAAGATCATGGCATCCGGTCCCATCACTTCATGGGAAATAGATGGGGAAACAGTGGAAACAGTGTCTGACTTTATTTTTGGGGGCTCCAAAATCACTGCAGATGGTGACTGCAGCCATGAAATTAAAAGACGCTTACTCCTTGGAAGGAAAGTTATGACCAACCTAGACAGCATACTCAAAAGCACAGACATTACTTTGCCAACAAAGGTCCGTCTAGTCAAGGCTATGGTTTTCCAGTTTTCATGTAGGGATGTGAGAGTTGGACTGTGAAGAAAGCTGAGCGCCGAAGATTTGATGCTTTTGAACTGTGGTGTTGGAGAAGACTCTTGAGAGTCCCTTGGACTGCAAGGAGGTCTAACCAGTCCATTCTGAAGGAGATCAGCCCTGGGATTTCTTTGGAAGGAATGATGCTGAAGCTGAAACTCCAGTACTTTGGCCACCTCATGCGAAGAGTTGACTCATTGGAAAAGACTCTGATGCTGGGAGGGATTGGGAGCAGGAGGAGAAGGGGACGACAGAGGATGAGATGGCTGGATGGCATCACTGACTTGTTGGCCGTGAGTCTGGGTGAACTCCGGGAGTTGGTGATGGACAGGGAGGCCTGGCGTGCTGTGATTCATGGGGTCATGAAGAGTCGGACACGACTGAGTGATTGAACGAACTGAGAATCAAGACTACCCAGAGAAATATCAATAACCTCAGATAGGCAGATGACACAACCCTTAAGGCAGAAAGTGAAGAGCAACTAAAGAGCTTCTTCACGAAGGTGAAAGAAGAGAGTCAAAAAACTGTCTTAAAACTCAACATTCAAAAAACAAAGACCATGGTATCCAGTCCCATCATTTTATGGCAAATAGATTAGGAAACAATGGAAACAGTGACAGACTTTATTCTCTTGGGCTCCAAGATCACTGCTGATGGTGACTGCAGCTATGAAATTAAGACACTTGCTCCTTGGAAGAAAAGCTATGAAAAACATACACAGCATATTAAAAAGCAGAGACAACACTTTGCCAACAAAGGTCTATATAGTTAAACCTATGGTTTTTCCAGTAGTCATGTACAGATATAAGAGTTGGACCATAAAGAAGACTGAGCATGGAAGAACTGATGCTTTTTAACTGTGGTGTTGGAGAAGACTTTTGAGAGTTTCTTGGTCTGCAAGGAGATAAAACCAGTCAATCCTAAAGGAAATAAGCCCTGAATATTCTTTAGAAGGACTGATGCTGAAGCTCCAATACTTTGGCTACCTGATGCAAAGAGCTGCTTAATTGAAAAGACTTTGATGATGAGGAAGATTGAAGGCAGGAGGAGAAGGGGACAACAGAAGATGAGATGGTTGGATGGCATCACCTATTCAAAGGACATGAGTTTGAGCAAACTCTGGGAAATGGTGAAGGACAGGGAAGCCTGGTGTGCTGCAGTCCATGGAATAGTAAAGAGTCAGACATGACTGAGCAACTGAACCACCATAACTGTTTGACATAAGATCTAAGTACTCTAATAGAAAAATAACTCGATGTTAGATATGATAGCTGTCTCAGGCAGGGATGCAAGATAGTCCTGTATAAAGAAAACTTTTTTAATGAAAAAGAAGAAATCTTATTTAATAATTTGTCAACACTATTATTTACAAGCATTATTTCATAATGATTCTAAGAGGTAAGAGCATCTGTTATAATTATTTCAAGAAACTGTGGTACAAAAAGTTAAGTAATCTGCCCAAGGTATTTAAGTCCTATAGGTTGGAGGAGGTAAGAAGAATGTAAACCTGATGTGGGAAAACTCATAAGGCTGAGTTTTACTCTTGAATCATCCTATGTTAAAGGGCTGACCTGGCAACTAATTAGCAATGCGACCACAGGTAACTATTCAGCCTTTCTGCTATGCCTCAATTTCCCTTTATTTTAAAAATTACTTTAAATTTTTCACAATAGCTAAATTATCTCGTTTTCAAACAAAATCAACTTGAATTAAGTAGCACCACTGAGTGAGTCATCCTATGAGGCAATATGATGATATAAGAGATCTTTTCTCTTAAAAAATATGCTTTCTTTTTTCTACTTCATGTTTATTCACATGTACTCGTCTCTGAGGATAGAACATTTCTCTTCTTGAATTCACAAATATAAAAAGGAAGCCATGCAAGACTTGACTCTGTCCATTCACTAAGGAACCAGCATAGCAAGAAAGTTTCATTTTGATTGGCCAAGGCCAGCATACCTCCTGCAAGCTCTTCCAGTCAGTATTCTTTGCCTACTCAATCTTTGCATCAAATAAAAACACCCACCACCCCCAATAACTCTTAACCTCTTGGATATCTTAGCAGAGGTAGAAATATCCAAAATAAGGCCCAGAAATGGCATCAGTTAAGCCAACACTGGTCCCTGCCCTCTAATGATTTATTTAAATCAGAATTCACCTAGCATTGACTAATGTAATTTGGGTCC
Source organism: Bos mutus (assembly GCF_027580195.1). NCBI lineage: Eukaryota > Metazoa > Chordata > Mammalia > Artiodactyla > Bovidae > Bos > Bos mutus. Next base: position 93,734,579 of record NC_091618.1, on the reverse strand, counting down.
CAAGGTATCCAAAAGTGAATTTTCTCCCAATGATTAAGAAAGAATTTTGTATTTAACTGAAGCATAATTTACATTCAGCAAAACCTACCATTTTTTATGTATAGTTCTATGAGTTACAGCCATATAATCACCACCAAAACAGATATATAAAATAGTAGTTCCACCAGCCCCAAATTCACCCTTTTTGGTATATAGTTCTATCTGTTCTGGTAAACAAACACAGTTTGTTTTCAAACTGTGTTTCTTACCATCACAAGATATAAAACAGTTTCATCACCCCACTCGTGCCCTTGTGTAGAAAATTTCACTCTCTACTCCCTTCCACTGGCAATGAAAGATCTGTTTCCTATCTCTATATTTTTTTCCCCAGAATATCATATAAAAATAATCATAGAGCTTAGAGTCTTTTGATTCTGGTTTTCCCACTCAGCATAATGAATGTGAAAGCTTTTTGTTTCATTTATCAGTGGTGGTGGTTTAGTGACTACCTCATGTCTGACTCTAGCAACCCCATGGACTGTAGCCAGCCAGGCTCTTCTGTCCATGGTAAGTCCCAGGCAAGAATACTAAAGTGGATTGACTTTTCCTTCCCCAAGGGATCTTCCTGACCAGTGGCTGAGAAGTATAGTACTATATGGATGTACTACAGTTAATTTATCCAGTCACTAGTTGAAGGACACTTGGGTGTTTGGCAAGTGATTGGTAACAGAGTTGCTCTATCTGCATATGGGCTTCCCAGTCAGCTCAGTTCAGTTCAGTCACTCAGTTGTGTCCAACTCTTTGCGACCCCATGGGCTGTAGCACACCAGGCTTCCCTGTCCATCACCAATCTCCAGAGCTTGCTCAAACTCATATCCATCCAGTCAGTGATGTTATCCAACCATTCATTCTCTGTCATCCCCTTCTCCTCCTACCTTCTATATTTCCCAGCATCAGGGTCTTTGCCAATGAGTCAATTCTTCATATTAGGTGACCAAAGTACTGGAACTACAGTTTCAGCATCAGTGCTTCCAATGAGTGTTCAGGACCAATTTCCTTTAGGATTGAGTGGTTGGATCTCCTTATAGTCCAAGGGACTCTTGAGAGTCCTCTCGAACACCACAGTTCAAAAGCATCAAGTATTTGGTGCTCAGCTTCCTTCACAGTCCAACTCTTACATCCATACATGACCACAGGAAAAACCATAGCCTTGACTAGATGGACCTTTGTTGGCAAAGTAATGTCTCTGCTTTTTAATATGCTATCTAGGTTGGTCATAGCTTTTCTTCCAAGGAGCAAGCATCTTTTAATTTCATGGCTGCAATCACCATCTGCAGTGATTTTGGAGCCCCTCCCCAAATAAAGTCTATCACTGTTTCCATTGTTTCCCCATCTACTTGCCATAAAGGGATGGGACAAAATGCCATGGGCTCAGTAGTAAAGAATCTGCCTGCCAGTGCAGAAGATGCAAGAGACATGGGTTCGATCCCCTGGGTTGGGAAGAGCCACTGGAGGAGGAAGTGGCAACCCACTCCATTAATCTTACCTGGAGAATCCCATGGACAGAGGAGTTTGGCAGGCTTACAGTACATGGGGTTGCAAAGAGTCAGACATGACTGAGCACACACACACACACACACACACACACACACACACACACACACACCACACACATTTGCATACAGGCATTCAGGTAAAACTAAGATTTTACTTCCTTGGGTAAATTGCCTTTGCACCTTTTTTGAAAATCAATTGACCATATATATGTGAGTCTACATCTGACCTCTCTATTTAAACAAACTCATTCTGAAGTAGACTTAGAGGGTAGATGCTAGTAATATATCTAGATATTGCCCACAAATAATGTTTTTTAAAATAGCTGTATTCAAATACTTCATCCTAGGAGTACTATAGTCTCATTAGTCTTCTGCATTATACAATAAATACATAGCAAATAGATTTTTTTTTTCAGTTTTTACATATGGGAAATCAAAGGCACTAATGAATTGATATAAAACTCAGGTAATAAAAGTTTTCAAACAGAAGTTTAAAAGGGTTAAACTTTAAGAGAATTACTATTTTTAAATATGATGACAGAAGAAAATAGGAAAGTGAAGGAAAAGAATAATAGAATATGAAAAAAATGAACATTTATTGACCACCTATTATTACATATTATTATTAAATATACTTTAGGTGTTTTTGCATGTGATATTAGTTATTTTTAATCATTGATTCTGATACCAGTTTATACAATCAGTTTATAGAGAAGCCAATCACAGAAGTCAAGATTCTTCCTCCCAGTTCAATGTTCAATCCTGTCATGCATCTCAAGTCAAAAGTTATTCAGCTATTTCTAAGAGCCAAGTTCTATTGAATTCCTAATTAATCACATGATCTGTGGGAAGTTTTTAAGATATCTAGGGGAAAAGCAACAACTAAAAGATTAATCAGTTTTTTAGTGAAGTATGGAGAAGGAAACCATGTGTCCATTCAAGCAACAACCATTCACTGAGCATCAGCACATCGAAGGGTCTACGCTGGGTACCACTGAAGAAAAAGGAGTTAAGACATACTCTTATATCTTACACTCAAGTACCTCAGGGAGGAAAGAAAAGATATATCCAATAACTGTGATTTGAAAGGGAAAAGAAAAATAATAAAAGAAATGCAAGCAATATACTAAAGAAGTTTTAAGAACACAAAAATAATCTAGATAAGATCAGAGAAACCATAGGAACAGACTACATTTGAGCTGGTTGCTCTTAGAACAAGAAGCAGATATGATAACATGCCATGTTAAGGAGAAGAATCACTTAAAATACATGGAGAAAGTGCTGTATATTCAGGGAACAGGGAAAATAAACTCACTGAGTTAAAACATAGAATATGTGAAGATAAGTGATGGAAGATAACCTTGGAAAAGTAGACTGAGGACAAATAATGCAGTGCCTTGCTATGACTTCCCTTGGGCTTCCCTCCTGGCTCAGCTTGTAAGGAATCCACCTGCAATTTGATCCCTGGGTTGGGAAGATCCCCTGGAGAAGGGAACAGCTACCCACTCCAGAATTCTGGCCTGGAGAATTCCACAAACTGTATAGTCTATGGGCTCGCAAAGAGTTGGACACGACTATGCTCAAAATTCTCCAAACCAGGCTTCAGCAATATGTGAACTGTGAATTTCCAGATGTTCAAGCTGGTTTTAGAAAAGGCAGAGGAACCAGAGACCAAATTGCCAACATCTGTTGGATCACTGAAAAAGCAAGAGAGTTCCAGAAAAACATCTATTTCTGCTGTATTGACTATGCCAAAGCCTTTGACTGTGTGGATCACAATAAACTGTGGAAAATTCTGAAAGAGATGGGAATACCAGACCACCTGACCTGCCTCTTGAGAAACCTGTATGCAGGTCAGGAAGCAACAGTTAGAACTGGACATGGAACAACAGACTGGTTCCAAATAGGAAAAGGAGTATGTCAAGGCCGTATATTGTCACCCTGCTTATTTAACTTCTATGCAGAGTACAACATGAGAAACGCTGGGCTGGAATAAACACAAGCTGGAATCAAGATTGCCGGGAGAAATATCAATAACCTCAGATATGCAGATGACACCACCCTTATGGCAGAAAGTGAAGAGGAATAAAAAGCCTCTTGATGAAAGTGAAAGAGGAGAGTGAGAGAGTTGGCTTAAAACTCAACATTCAGAAAACAAAAATCATGGCATCTGGTCCCATCACATCATGGCAAATAGATGGGGAAACAGTGAAAACAGTGTCAGACTTTATTTTGGGGGCTCCAAAATCACTGCAGATGGTGACTGCAGCCATGAAATTAAAAGACGCTTACTCCTTGGGAGAAAAATTATGACTAACCTAGATAGCATATTGAAAAGCAGAGACATTACTTTGCCAACAAAGGTCCATCTAGTCAAGGCTATGGTTTTCCAGTGGTCATGTATGGATGTGAGAGTTGGATTGTGAAGAAAGCTGAGTGCCGAAGAATTGATGCTTTTGAACTGTGGTGTTGGAGAAGACTCTTGAGAGTCCCTTGTACTGCAAGGAGATCCAACCAGTCCATTCTGAAGGAGATCAGCCCTGGGTGTTCTTTGGAAGGAATGATGCTAAAGCTGAAACTCCGGTACTTTGGCCACCTCATGTGAAGAGTTGACTCATTGGAAAAGACTCTGATGCTGGGAGGGATTGGGGGCAGGAGGAGAAGGGGACGACAGAGGATGAGATGGCTGGATGGCATCACCGACTCCATAGACGTGTGTCTGAGTGAACTCTGGGAGTTGGTGATGGTCAGGGAGGCCTGGCGTGCTGCAATTCATGGGGTCGCAAAGAGTCGGACACGACTGAGCAACTGAACTGAACTGAACTGAACTGAGCAACTTTCACTGCACTTTCACACCATAAAGTAGGATAGATTTCAGGAATTTGTTTAGGATACAGGAATTACAGGGAGGAGTGATGTTCCAATGCAACTTTGGTGTCATTCAATGCCTTACTCCTGGTACCTAGAAACTCTCCTCAGATTTGGGGATGGGGCCTTAAAGTTTGGTCATTTGTAGGACAGAGAACAAGTTATTTAGGGCAGTAATGATTGCAACTTAGCAACTTACACTCACTTTACTTTCTATGACATTAATTCTTGCTATGACAAATATTTCCTGAGTACCTATGAAAAGACAAGTGTGACAGCAAGTACTGACAATATTAGCCCCAAATAAGACACACAAAGTGACTGCCCTCATGGAGGTAGAGTACAGAGGCTTAGGAATTGGACTTTACTCAAAAAGCAATGGTTGTTTTTGAAGATTTTCAAGCAGTCAGGCTAGTTTGGGGAGGTGGGATGGTAGAGGAATATAATGAGGAAAACAAGTAAAAAAAAAAAAATCAAACTATTTTGTCTTGCATCCTTTGATTTGGCTAAAAAGTGTGAACAATGAGAAACATATAATGTTTTGTAAATGAAATTCATTTCTAAATAGACATTTGAAGTTTAGCATTTTGGATGGGACAGTATACTGAATCAAATGTTTTGCTAAATAGGAGAAACACATGGTTTACATGTAGGTCATAAAGTTCATTTGGTGGAGTGGAATTTAAACTATGTTTATCTAAAAAAGGAGAGTATCCTGTATCTGTACATCTTACTGATATCCATTCATCTAAAAATACTTCTCCTAGAAGGCAATGGCACCCCACTCCAGTACTCTTGCCTGGAAAATCCCATGGATGGAGGAGCCTGGTAGGCTGTAGTCCATGGGGTCTCTAAGAGTCGGACACGACTGAGCGACTTCCCTTTCAGTTTTCACTTTCCACTTTCATGCATTGGAGAAGGAAATGGCAACCCACTCCAGTGTTCTTGCCTGGAGAATCCCAGGGACAGGGGAGCCTGGTGGGCTTCCGTCTGTGGGGTCACACAGAGTTGGACACGACTGAAGCGACTTAGCAGCAGCAGCAGCAGTGAATATGTACTATTTAAAGAAACCAAATTAGATTCTTTTAACTAAATTCAAACCCCAGCTAATAAGTAATTGTTAAGAGCTTCAACTTCAAGAAGGAATGAGATTTTTTCCCCACTTGTTTTTTTCAGTAATTGAAATATAAACAGGAGTGAAATTTAACAAGTTGCACTACACAGAACACAACATTCTGCACATTTGATGTCTCCTTGGCAATATCTTCTGATTTCCACTCAGACAATGCCCAATTCATGAGACGATAGGACAGATATTGTTACTAACAGTTAGACCTACTGCTGGCTCTTATCTGAGCCCCTCCCCTCAGTCTGACACAATGCTTCCAAAGTTTCCGACAGACGTTCTGTTCTGGAGGTTATAATGTCCTCTGTCCTCACAGTGGGGGTCAAATATTGCGTCTGTGCTACCAGACAGACAGAAAATATTCAGCCTTGGTTACTGAAACAAATGACATGTGATTTCATTTAAACTTTAAGACATATTCAGAGATTTTCCAGTATACTACAATATAAGGGCGCAGTATTTCTGAAATGATGATTGATTGATTTTGAAGATGATGAGTATGTAGGACAATGCAATAACAAAAACATTAAGCATTAAAACATTTCACTATAGTAGATCCCATGAAGTAAAACAACTCACTTTTCTGTCTACTATATGTGGAATATAAATTATATATCATATAAGACTCTTGAGAGTCCCTTGGACTGCAAGGAGATCCAACCAGTCCATTCTGAAGGAGATCAGCCCTGGGATTTCTTTGGAAGGAATGATGCTAAAGCTGAAACTCCAGTACTTTGGCCACCTCATGCGAAGAGTTGATTCATTGGAAAAGACTCTGATGCTGGGAGGGATTGGGGGCAGGAGGAGAAGGGGACGACAGAGGATGAGATGGCTGGATGGCATCACTGACTCGATGGACACAGGTTTGGGTAAACTCCGGGAGTTGGTGATGGACAGGGAGGCCTGGCGTGCTGCGGTCAATGGGGTTGGACATGCCTGAGCAACTGAACTAAATTTAACACATTATATCATATATACATATCAGAAATGTGTATATATACACATTATATCATATATACATATCAGAAATGTGTATATATACACATTATATCATATATACATATCAGATGATATAATGTGTTCAGTTTAGTTCAGTTCTCAGTCATGTCCAACCCCATTGACCGCAGCACGCCAGGCCTCCCTGTCCATCACCAACTCCCGGAGTTTACCCAAACCCGTGTCCATCGAGTCAGTGATGCCATCCAACCATCTCATCCTCTGTTGTCCCCTTCTCCTCCTGCCCTCAATCTTTCCCAGCATCAGGGTCTTTTCAAATGAGTCAGTTCTTCGCATCAGGTGGCCAAAGTATTGGAGTTTCAGCTTCAACATCAGTCCTTCCAATGAACACTCAGGACTGATCTCCTTTAGGATGGACTGGTTGGATATGCAGAAGGCAATGGCACCCCACTCCAGTACTCTTGCCTGGAAAATCCCATGGATGGAGGAGCCTGGTAGGCTGCAGTCCATGGGGTCACAAAGAGTCGGACACGACTGAGCGACTTCACTTTCACTTTTCACCTTCATGCATTGGAGAAGGAAATGGCAACCCACTCCAGTGTTCTTGCCTGGAGAATCCCAGGGACGGGGGAGCCTGGTGGGCTGCCGTCTATAGGGTTGCACAGAGTTGGACACGACTGAAGTGACTTAGCAGCAGCATATATATATATATATAATTTTTATTACATGTATATTTCCTAATGCTCTTAAACCTTGAAAAGAAAGCAGCAATCTACTGCTGCTGCTTTGAGCATGCCACCATATCTGATATTTAACTGTTAAAATGCATATTTTATATTTCAATATTATTTCCCTTGTAAACTGGCTGCTGTGTCTTTCAGCAAAGGAGAGATCCTAAAGGCTTTGTAAAGTGAAATTAAAAGGGAGATTCATCATTCTCCAAAAGTTTGTGGCTCTCTTTATTGGTCTTTCAAAGGCTCTACCAAGAGGAATTACACATTACAATAAGGAATTCAAGTTTATTTTCTCAGCAACAAGTGTGAGAGAAGTTTATCCAGCAAACCCTGTGATGGAACAAAAGAGCACTGGCTATGGTGTCAGAGGAATCAACTTCTGCCTCTTACTGCTTACACCTGCTAAGCCTTGTTCCACCCACAGGCTCAAGTTTTTCCACTACAAATAATTACATCTGCATCACTGCACTACTATGAAAATTTTTTTTAATTTTGCCATGTATGGCAAAATTATACAAACTGTTAATTATTACATTTAAAATCTTTAATTTTTCCATTATTGATTGCAACATTGACTTTGTAAGACAAAAGGAAGAAAAGAGAAAAGAAGTAGGATTGAAAAACTTTGCTAATCTAATTTTTTGGTGGCACAATTAGAATAACACATTGAGGAAAAAACCAGTAATAAATATTTAAGATAACCGAGGAATGAAGATATGTTTAGACTGAGCCATAGTCTTATTTTGGAAAGACTTCCTGAAGTTGATCCAAAAGAAAAGATACCCAAGAAAATGAAAACGAAGAAGTAAATATAAAATTCTGATAATGATAAAAACTATAGGATACTTGTATTTATAATATATAATATGTGGGATATACTATTCTATGGAACAGTATATCAGTAATGATACATCCCATCTTGCAAGGAGCAAAGGAGTAAGGAATGGTAATTGACAGGTGTTAATCATTTGATTGATCCCAAATAAATGTCAGATAAGATTTGATACATTTATTATACAGACAGATTTATACAAATGCACTGAACTTAAAAAAAAAAAGCTTTCCATTGTTTTATGGGTTCTACTGTTTAAAACACAAGAACATCACACTAATACTGTAATGTGGTAGGGTGGTAATTATTCATATCCATATAACCACCATGTATTTTATGTCTCTAACACAATAATACATCTATACTTTTTAAAATTCCCCACATACTTCATCTTTCTACACTTTTGACCATGAAACATGGTAGCACACTTTGATAAATATTTAAATTTCTCTCTCCTACACTCAATGCTACTTTAGTCAAAGTGTTCTACAGTACATGAGAAACATCAGACAGTAGTTACTTCCATTATTGATAATATTTGAGCTTACTCTGATAATACATAGGTATAACTTGCTTTATCTGAATAGAGGTCTTCATGACAATGTATGTGATCAATTTTTAAGTCCATTATACTTTTCTATTACTATACATTATTTTAGAAAAAAGACATAACAAGATATTTTAACCTTATGCCACAATAAAAGAAATTGTGTTACATTTCAGCTAGCATAGTTTAATTGTATTTTAAAAGAAAAATTATCTTACAAAATCCTAACACTTTAGAATAAACCAAGCATCATATTAGCTTACTTAAACAACAGGCAATAGGTATAATATTTTCCAAATCAAGTTTTTTTTTTCTTAGTCAAATATTTCCCAGTGATTCTCAACAGGAGACAATTTTGTCCCAAGAACATCTGACAGTGTCAAGGCAATGTTTTTAGTTGTCAGAACGAGGGACCATTGACTGATGGAATCTAATAGAGCCCATGAATGCTACTAAACAATCTGCATGCACAGGATAGCCCTCACAGTAAAGAATTATCCAGGTTTAAATGTCAACAGAACCAAGGATAAGAAACTCTGCCTAAAATTAATATCATAATAAGGTTCTAATAAGAACAAAATTAATACAAGATGATTTTTCAGACCAGCAAGCAATAAGATTCAGGAAAATAATAGCTCAGATGTAGGGCATATTAGCCATGAACCAGGTGCTGTTTTATTAATTCACTTATCTGTGCTGACCACAGTCCTCTGCGTTAAGCATCACTATTTATCAACTTTATTCTACAGATGACAAAATGAGACTTTAACGTAATTTTATTGCTGAGTGTTACCTATCTTCCAAGAGGTTGAGATAAGATTTCAACCATAGCCTGTTAACTCTAAATCATATACTCTTGACTACATCACTATACAATTGACTCTTGAACAACTTTGGCTTGAAATGCACAGGTCCACTTACACATGGATTTTGTTTTTCCTAAATATATACTAGAAACTACAATCTGAAGTTGTTGAATCTGAAGTTGCAGAATTGTGGATATAGAGGACCCACTGTAAAGTTGAACTCAGATTTTTTACTTCACAGAGGGTTAGTGCCTCTGTTCCTCATTGTTCAAGGGTCAACCCTACTGTCTTTGTGTTGAGAACATGCTTTCTGATATAGGTTTTAAAAATGTATCACATTTAATAAAATCTATAGAAACCTCTGATGTATTATTCTGTATTAGAAAACCTCATGTTTGAAGATCGATAAAAGTTTAAGACACTGCAGATGTCAGTAAATCATTATTCATTTATCGAAATTCTCATTTCAGCTTTAGTAAACGTATTCAAAATGTCAAGAAGAGTGAAAAATGCAATTAAGTGAAACACATCACACTAACAAGAAAATGAGAACAGAAACTACTTAGCTCTGGAATAATATTACAAGTGTAAAAGCAAGTTAAAATAAGAGAAAGGCTCATCAAATCAACAGGAGGTCTCACATTTTCAGTATAGCAGAGAGAATTACAGCTACCAAAAATCCTCTCAGGAATAATACAAACTTACTAATTGGAAAGTATGGTGTATTCATTTTCTAGGAGTGCCAGAACAAAATACTTGGTGGATTAAACAACACGTTTATTTCTCACAGTTCTAGAGGCTAGAAGTCCAAGTTAAGGTGTTGGCAGGTTTGGTTTCTCCTAAGGCTTCTCGCCTTAATTTGCAGATGGCAGTCTTCTTGCTGTGCCTTCCCATGGCCTTTCCTTTGTGTTCACAACCTTTGTTTCACTTTCTCTTCTTAAAAGGACACCAATCAGATTGGATTAGGGCCCCAAACTAACAGCCTCATTTTTACCTATTTAAAGACCTTATTCCAAATAAGGTACATTCTAAGGTACTGGAGGTTAGGACCTCAACACTAGATTTTACTGGTACATAATTCTGCTAAATATATGCCAAGAACAATTACTAAAAAGACATGGGGCCTGCCTAGAATTCTCATGGAGGACTAAACAGTTTGTCAGATATTAGGGAAAATCTATAAAAGACTTATAAAAATAGATGGCACTGTGTCAGTTCAAGGTGTTAGAACCTAAAGGGGATGGCCAAGATTCAACTTTTCCCAGACCCATATTGAAATCTGCTTGTGTATATACATGGTAGTCATGGTCTCATCAGTAGCCCTGTAACATTTTCCCTACATTTACTACACAGAAGAATAAATAAATGAAAGGTTGCAATAGCCAAAATGCATTGATAGTCAAAGTGTACTGTATCTTAGTGTAGGTGAGGAAGAGTTAAGTGCAATCTGGAGTCCCTCTGCTTTTAGTTAGGTTTCTTTTTTGTTTGTTTCTTCCTGCATTTTTTCCCCCTGTAAACCCACAGGAACATCAGAAGTGCTGCCTTGAGTCTAAGGCAGTGTTTCTCACTAGAATTTAAAGCCTGTTTCTCTGTGCCTGCCAAGAAAGCAAGATCATGACTGCAGGACATGTTTTTCTCCCTCGTACTTGAAGCAACACAACTTGCCTCCAGAGCTGTCTGTCTACTCAGCAGGACAGTAAAAACAAAGAAGAAAATATGAGAGTCAAGCAGGATAGAAGATAAAGACCAAATGGTGAGATGACTGAAGCAAGCATCACAGAGGAGTGTTCTCTGAGAAAAAGGGCTAATTGGAACAAGATAAGAAGCATGATAACTAAAGAATATTTGTTAAGAATAAGCAAATCAGTAATACAATTATCAATCTACTGTCATTCTAATGTAATTTGCCATTTCATTCCTGTTCTTAGTCTCCTATATCACAGCTAAAATGGTCTTCTGCCATCTCGTCTAACCGCAGGAACCCAAACTCACATGGGTTTGACTGTAATAAATTCTCCCCGTTCAACCTCAACTTGATTACTTATGCTTAAACAGCACTTTCACCATGTGATTTCATTCCCCTTTTCTAAGTCTCTTCAATTAAAAAGGACATAAACTCTTAATTACTGTTACTTTTCTCCACAATTTGGCCTCACCCTGCGGATTCATGATCCACCCTTATTATTCATTACTTCAGCACACACCGAGTTAAGTAATGCCAGTCTCATTATTCCAAGATCCTGTCACTAGTCAGCCTAAAATATCTTCCCTTTCCCCTTGCACTGACCATAGACACATTATCTTCTGATTTAGTTTTTTTCTCCTCTTTTTTTTTGGGAGGGGGTGGGGGCACTGCATCATGTAGGATCTTACCTCCTTCCTGCTGCTGCTGCTGCTAAGTCACTTCAGTCGTGTCCGACTCTGTGCGACCCCACAGACGGCAGCCCACCAGGCTCTGCCATCTCTGGGATTCTCCAGACTAGAACACTGGAGTGGGTTGCCATTTCCTTCTCCAATGCATGAAAGTGAAAAGTGAAAGTGAAGTTGCTCAGTCGTGTCTGACTCTTCACGACCCCATGGACTGCAGCCCACCAGGCTCCTCCACCCATGGGATTTTCCAGGCAAGAGTACTAGAGTGGGTTGCCATTGTCTTCTCCTTGACCTGGGATCAAACCCACATCTCCTGCAGTGGAAGCACAGAATCTTAACCACTAGGCCCTTAGGGAAGTGCCAACACCTCATCTGCTGAAACCTAGCTAGTAGCCAGTCCATAGTCCATTTCCAACTTATGCTTCCGAGAGGATAACACCAGAGCTGAAGCTAACAATCCATATACCTTCTGAATATCTTACCTTGTATCTCTCAAAATTATCTCAGATTAAACATAACATTTAATTCATTTTTGCCTCCAAAAATAATTGTTCCTGCCCCCAGAGTTTCTTTTATATACTCAGCCAAGAGAGACCTAAGACCTAATCTTCACTGTCCCTCCCCTCTACTCTCCCCTGCATCCAGTCATTCATTAAACCTGACTGAAATATCTCTTTAAAATTCTTTCATATCTAGCACTGTCTCTCTGTGTTCTTTATCACATTATTCACCATCTCTCACCTAGCCCAGGGTGTTAGTTTCCTAACCCTCTTCTGTGTCACTTCATCCTATTTTAATTCACCAAACTATAGCTCTGTAGCATGGGAACCAAAGCCCATCTCGATCTAGACTCTGGAGTAGTGGTCAGCTTCCACCACTGTGACATCCCCAAGCCAGCAATATCTTCCTGGCCCATGACTAATGGTGAATGTCTCTAAGTTTTTGTACAGGGAGGGCCACAATCTAAAATGCCTTTCTTTCATTATCTTTCACATAAATTCTTAAACATGTTTCAAGCAGTTTAAAGCTTGAAGAAGTCTTCCCTGACTTCATGGGCAGACCTGGTCATGTCATCTCCAAAATTCTATTTTGTACAAACTCTGTTTTGACATTGGTAATCTTTTCATATATTCCTTGTACATTATTCTAGCAAGTAGCTAGTGGGCAAGGTTGGGAGTAATGCAGTTTTTTCATGTATATATTCCCAGAATATATCAGGAAATTATTCCACAGAAGATATCAAACAGATGCCTGATAACTATTAGTCACCTAATACATTTATGGTGGTGGTGGTTTAGTCACCAAATTGTGTCTGCTTCTTGTGATCCCATAGTCTGTAGCCCATCAGGATCCTCTGTCCATGGGATTTTCTAGGCAAGAATACTGTAGTGGTTTTCTTGCCTTCTCCAGGGGATCTTCCCTGACCCAGGGATCGAACCCAGGTCTTCTGCACTGCAGGCAGATTATTTACCAATTGAGCTACCAGGGAAGGCTAAAAGAGGCTGAGAAGGTAAGCAAAGCCACAGAGAAAATCTAAAACAGAAATAAACACTTCTCACCTCAGGATGTTCAGCTGCGCTAAGAACGGAGACTCACTATTACCATCAGGATTCAAAACTATACACCTGATTCATAGAGAAAGGTCAATTACAAATTCTAATTATCTGCTCTGAAAATTCCTTCATCAACAAATGTGCTAGTCTTTAGACAATTGTTTAATTACTACTATTATCAAATATTAAATGTAATAGACTCTTATGTGGGAAGTAACCTCTTGAAATATTAAATAAGAAGATAAAGCAATAAAATAAAACAAAGCCTATACACAGCCAGCACCATTTTCTTGATATCAGAGGAGTTCTCTTAAGTGAATGTTCTAGAAAACTGAAATTTATTAACAAAGCTTTGAAAACATTTACTCTTAAATTTGATGCTTTTGAACTGTGGTCCTGAAGAAGACTCTTGAGAGTCCCTTGGACAGCAAGGAGATCAAACCAGTAAGGAAATAAACCCTGAATAGTCATTGGAAGGACGGATGCTAAAGCTGAAGCTACAATATCTTGGCCATTTGATGCAAAGAGCTGACTTGTTGGAAAAGATCTTGATGCTAGTAAAGACTGAGGGCAAGAGGAGAAGTGGATGACAGAGGATGATACAGTTGGACGGTACCACTGACTCAATGGACGTGAGTTTGAGCAAACTCAGGGAGACAGTGAAGGACAGGGAAGCCTGGAGTGCTTCATGGTGTTGCAAAGTGTTGGACATGACTTAGCGACTAAACAATTCATAAAAATCTTCTAAAAAGATATCAATTTCTTAATTCAATTCCTAAAACACAGTACACAGAGTAAAATTTATTCCTGATTAACATCATCACTGTGACAGACCAGTGCTATCCCGATCTACAACACTGTGATTCCCTCAGAAGTTAATAATTATAGGATTGTACGTCTCCATGTAATGACACTGCCTTTTAAAGTTTCACATACTTAATAGAGCTTCTTCAATAGCCTTGAAATAAGATGACACTTAAGTTGTCAGTGTGCCTAACTCTAATGGCCAATCTTGCAATCTTGTAATCTGTGGGCTAAAAAAAAAATAAAATTACATAAACAACTCTATTGGGGTTGAAAAATGTTTTATTCCAGTAAGTAGTTCCTGAATAAAACTCACAGGCTTATTGTACATGATTACAATTATTCTGAGCCTCAGAGCTCTGCTGTTTCAAATGGATGAAATCACTATCACTCAAAAAATGTTTAATTACTGACTGTAACATACGTACTCTGGAGTTCCAAAATAATACTAATTGAATAGTTTGACAGTATCCTCAGGGAAAGTTACTCAACTCAATTCTCTCTGACTATAAAAAAATTACCTACGTGAGAAATAACAGATGGAAAGAAAAAGCAAAAATGTGAGAAAGGCAAGTTCAAATGAAACAGCAGAATCCATACTGCATGGTTTTAGAAGTCAAGACTTGACACCTTTAGAAATATTTATTCATATTGTTTTTTAATGTAAAATTACAATGGTTATCAGAGTAGTAATAACAGAAATTTGTACAACAGTGTATGTCACATATAATTTAAGAATCAGAAGACTCGGATTCCTTTGAGGTCCAGTGGTTAGGACCTCATTCTTTCACTTCCAAGGGCACAGCACAGCCAAAAAATAAATAAATAATTTAAAAAAAAAATCAAAAGACTTGTACTTAAATTGACATTGAATTTTCATATGAAGTGGTAGATTTTTTAAGAAGTCCTACAACATACTTTCATTGATATTTCTGATCAAGTAATTTCCTATAAACTGTCTTGGACACTGGTTCAGGAAAAGATGAAATAAAATGTATATTCTTCATATAATTAATATGTAACATAGGTAATACATTGTATAGTTTACAAAATTACAGGTCTATGGAAATTAGCATTGTGTCATGTCTAAAGAAAAAAATCCAAGTGAGGACATTATGACTTTTGCTAACATCCTCTGATCACTGAAGCTCATTAGCTTTCATAGATCACTTCTATGACAATAATAAATGAGAAGAAAAAGAAAATAAAGTTTATTGGTTTTCTAAGTTTTACTCAAGCAAAACTCAAGTCATATAAGATGTATTTCTCCTTGAATTTTCTCAGTATATTTCTACCCAGTACTTGGGTATTTTAGGGTCTGTAGAAATCTAGTAATTTCTAAGATCTGCTACCAAACACAGTTTATAAAACAAAGTTGTTAAGAATAAGCAACAAATACTATTGCAATGATTGGATACACCAAAAGCCCAATTCCCAAGCAAAATTGTGTGAACACTTTGCAAAGGTCAGTATAAAACTGTCACCTTTGAATCCATAGTCATTTTCACAAGCTCCAATCTCTAAAAAGAATGTACTCAACAAAAGTTTAATGAAAGACAGGCTTTACCTAAGTTAAAATTCACAGAGTTTCAAATAAACATCAACTTCAGTTGACATTTTTTCTGGGGATGGGGGTAGAGACAAGTGACATCCAACAATTTGGGGGATGGCCTTAAACATGTTTAGAAAAATTAAAAGGGAAAAAAATTGCCTCACATACTGACTCCAAATTCTGGTCAACTCAAGCCCCACTCCCACCATCATGAGCTGCCTATTTTGGGAACATGGCTGTCAACCTTCTACCATCCTTCCTTTTTTTTTGCAACTTCTCCAGTTTCAGTATCAACCTATACACACTCCTACATCTCCTTTTCCTCTTTCCCACATCACAGCTCTCAACACTCACTTTTA
Source organism: Bos mutus (assembly GCF_027580195.1). Classification (NCBI taxonomy): domain Eukaryota; kingdom Metazoa; phylum Chordata; class Mammalia; order Artiodactyla; family Bovidae; genus Bos; species Bos mutus. The sequence goes on along the minus strand of NC_091618.1, from coordinate 93,718,536 downwards.
TTCCCCTACATTACTGCTTGAACTATTATAAGAGGAAACCATACTGATTGGAAGAATTTTTTTTAAAAAATCCACAAACTACTTGTATGCTGCTGCTGCTAAGTCACTTCAGTTGTGTCCGACTCTGTGCGACCCCATAGACGGCCACCCATCAGGCTCCCCTATCCCTGGGATTCTCCAGGCAAGAACACTGGAGTGGGTTGCCATTTCCTTCTCCAATGCATGAAAGTGAAAAGTGAAAGTGAAGTCGCTCAGTCGTGTCCGGCTCTTAGTGACCCCATGGACTGCAGCCTACCAGGCTCCTCCATCCATGGGATTTTCCAGGCAAGAGTACTGGAGTGGGGTGCCATTGCCTTCTCCAAAACTACTTGTATAGGTGTAAGTAATCCTGATTTTTTACTCAAAAACCTAAAGCATTACTTAATTTCTAAGCATTAAGAAAAGGGTAAGACTTGGTATCTTATGATTTATGTTAAAAAGTATAGGAGTATACTACTCTAACAATATTTTAAACAAAAACTATGAGTTACTACATGTGACATGATGTCTTATGAAATATCCCATGGAAATCCTAGAAGAAAATATCTTACCTTTTAGTTCAGTTCAGTCGCTTAGTCATGTCTGACTTCTGCAACCCTGTGGACTTCAGCACACCAGGCTTCCCTGTCCATCTCCAACCCCTGGGGCCTACTCAAGCTCATGTCCAGCGTGTCAGTGATGCCATCCAACCATCTCATTCTCTGTTGTCCCCTTCTCCTCCCACCTTCAATCTTTCCCAGTATTAGAGTCTTTTCCAATGAGTTGGTTCTTCACATCAGGTGGCCAGAGTATTGGAGTTTCAGCTGCAGCATCAGCCCTTCCAATGAATATTCCTTTAGGATTCATTAACAGGTTGGATCTCCTTGCAGCACAAGCAACTCTCAAGAGTCTTCTCCAATACCACAGTTCAAAAGTATCAATTCTTTGGCACTCAGCTTTCTTTATAGTCCAGCTCGTACATCCATACATGACCACTGGAAAAAACATAGCCTTGACTAGATGGATCTTTGTTGGCAAAGTAATGTCTCTGCTTTTTAATATGCTGTCTAGGTTGGTCATAGCTTTTCATCCAAGGAGCAAGGGTCTTTTAATTTCATAGCTGAAGCCACCATCTGCAGTGATTTTGGAGCCCCCCAAAATAAAGTCTCCCACTGTTTCCATTGTTTCCCCATCTATTTGCCATGATGTGATAGGACCAGATGCCATGATCTTAGTTACATGAGATATAAAATTAGTAGCAAACCAATACCCACTACATCAGTGAATAACTAGCTTGTAACAAATTCAAAACAAAAGCAGTATTTTGTTGTTTTAAAAGCCTTATGATGAAACCTGTGTATATGTTTTAGAAAAAATTATGCTCAATAATTTTGAAAATAAAAACTTAGGATGTTAAGTAAGAAGCAATTCCATGAAAAAAGAAAGGTGTTTATCTCAAAACAGGAAAATTATTTTGAAGGCAATATTTTTAAGGGAGATCAATTTATATTACACATAAAGATAACTCATAGTTGTAATTAATACATAAATGATAGTATTATGCTTTAGAAAGCCTTAAGCAACTTTTTCTAGAATTTTAATAATGCTGAATTATTTTCTCTTGGTAATTCATAGTGCAAAATCTACTTCATTACAATATTTTGGCAAGATAGGTTTTTATTAAGGTTTTGGTTTTTATACTCCTGAACTTAGTTTTTTCATTAAATATTCATTTTTCATAATAGAAAGTAAAAGAAAATGTCAAAAATAGATACTTCAAGGATTTTCAATATAAACTTTACTTTGAAAACAAGATAAGGGAATCAGGAATCCTCAGAATGCTGGGCCAAATTACAACTTAGGTTGTTTTCTTTTTTTATATATAACTATGTGCATATAATACTTTTTAAAAGAAAAATAAAATTAACTTTTTTGTCTATTTCATAACAAAAATCAATCTATGTGTAAACTTTACATATCCTGCTAATTCTTATTTTTATGAATTGGATCTTGTGCCTTTGTTATTAACATTTTCCCCATTCTCCCCACTTATTCATTAGTATACATTTTCTTCAAAATTGAATCCAAATCTAATCCCCTGCAAAGCTTTAAATACTTAACTACCAGATCTCACTCATCTCCTCCCTTTTAAATTATGCATTAGCCTTATGTTTGTTAAGATACTTTTCACTTATTTAAGTTTTAACTCTTAGTGGATTTTTTGAAAGTAGAAATAGGTGTTTTATCTCCTTCTATGAAAAGTAGGTTTCCCTGGTGGCTCAGATGGTAAAGAATCTGCCTGCAATGTGAGAGACCTGGGTGTGATCCCTTGGGTTTGGAAGATCCCTGAAGGAGGGCATGGCAACCTATTCCAGTATTCTTGCCTGGAGAAACCTCATGGACAGAGGAACCCGGCAGGTTACAGTGCATGGGGCTGTGAGAGTCGGACATGACTGACTAAGCACATAGCACTCATTCCAAGTAGATATCAATATATATTTGGACTTACTTATAAATTCATAATGTTGTCCACTGGAGAAGGGAATGGAAAACCACTTCAGTATTCTTGCCTTGAGAACCCCATGAACAGTATTAAAAGGCAAAAATATAGGACACTGAAAGATGAACTCCCAGGTCGGTAGGTGCTCAATATGCTACTGGAGATCAGTGGAGAAATAACTACAGATAGAATGAAGGGATGGAGCCAAAGCAAAAACAATACCCAGTTGTGGATGGGACTGGTGATGGAAGCAAGGTCTGATGCTGTAAAGAGCAATATCGCATAGGAACCTGGAATGTTAGATCCATGAATCAAGGCATTGAAAGTGGTCAAACAGGAGACGGCAAGAGTGAACATCGACATTCTAGGAATCAGCGAACTAAAATGGACTGGAATGGGTGAATTTTACTCAGATGACCATTATATCTACCACTGTGGGCAGGGATCCCTTAGAGGAAATGGAGTAGCCATCACAGTCAATGAAAGAGTCCAAAATGCAGTACTTGGACGCAATCTCAAAAACGAAGGAATGATCTCTGTTCGTTTCCAAGGCAAACCATTCAATATCATGGAAATCCAAGTCTATGACCCAACCAGTAACTCTGAAGAAGCTGAAGTTGAAAGATTCTATGAAGACCTACAAGACCTTTTAGAACAAACACCCCCAAAAAAATGTCCTTTTCATTATAGAGGACTGGAATGCAAAGTGGGAACTCAAGAAATACCTGGAGTAATAGGCAAATTTGGCCTTGGAGTACAGAATGAAGCAGGACAAAGGCTAATAGAGTTTTCTCAAGGGAACGCACTGGTCCTAGCAAACACCCTCTTCCAACAGCACAAGAGAAGACTCTACACATGGACATCACCATATGGTCAACATCAAATACAGACAGATCATTTTTTTTTTTGCAGCCAAAGATGGAGAAGCTCTGTACAGTCAGCAAAAACAAGACCAGGAGCTGACTGTGGCTCAGATCATGAACTCCTTATGGCCAAATTTAGACTGAAATTGAAGAAAGTAGGGAAAACCACTAGACCATTCTGGTATGACCTAAATGAAATACCTTATGATTATATAGTGGAAGTGAGAAATAGATTTAAGGGACTAGATCTGATAGACTGCCTGATGAACTATGTATGGAGGTTTGTGACATTGTAAATGAGACAGGGATCAAGATCATCCCCAAGAAAAAGAAATGCAAAGAAGTAAAATGGATGTCTGAGGAGGCCTTAGAAATAGCTGTGAAAAGAAGAGAAGAGAAAAGGAAAGATATACCATTGAATGCAGAGTTCCAAAGAATAGCAAGTGGATTGGAAGAATCAATATAGTGAAAATGAGTATACTACCCAAAGCAATTTATAGATTCAATGCAATCCCTATCAAGCTACCAACAGTATTCTTCACAGAGCTAGAACAAATAATTTCACAATTTGTATGGAAATACAAAAAACCTCGAATAGCCAAAGCGATCTTGAGAAAGAAAAAGGGAACTGGAGGAATCAACCTACCTGACTTCAGGCTCTACTACAAAGCCACAGTTATCAAGACAGTATGGTACTGGCACAAAGACAGAAATATAGATCAATGGAACAAAATAGAAAGCCCAGAGATAAATCCATGCACATATGGACACCTTATCTTTGACAAAGGAGGCAAGAATATACAATGGATTAAAGACAATCTCTTTAACAAGTGGTGCTGGGAAATCTGGTCAACCACTTGTAAAAGAATGAAACTAGAACACTTTCTAACACCATACACAAAAATAAACTCAAAATGGATTAAAGATCTGAACGTAAGACCAGAAACTATAAAACTCCTAGAGGAGAACATAGGCAAAACACTCTCTGACATATATCACAGCAGGATCCTCTATGATCCGCCTCCCAGAATATTGGAAATAAAAGTAAAAATAAACAAATGGGACCTAATTAAACTTAAAAGCTTCTGCACATCAAAGGAAACTATTAGCAAGGTGAAAAGACAGCCTTCAGAATGGGAGAAAATAATAGCAAATGAAGCAACCGACAAACAACTAATCTCAAAAATATATAAGCAACTCCTACAGCTCAACTCCAGAAAAATAAATGACCCAATCAAAAAATGGGTCAAAGATCTAAATAGACATTTCTCCAAAGAAGACATACAGATGGCTAACAAACACATGAAAAGATGCTCAACATCATTCATTATCAGAGAAATGCAAATCAAAACCACTATGAGGTACCATTTCACACCAGTCAGAATGGCTGCGATCCAAAAGTCTACAAATAATAAATGCTGGAGAGCGTGTGGAGAAAAGGGAACCCTCTTACACTGTTGGTGGGAATGCAAACTAGTACAGCCACTATGGAGAACAGTGTGGAGATTCCTTAAAAAACTGGAAATAGAACTGCCTTATGATCCAGCAATCCCACTGCTGGGCATACACACTGAGGAAACCAGAAGGGAAAGAGACACGTGTACCCCAATGTTCATCGCAGCACTGTTTATAATAGCCAGGACATGGAAGCAACCTAGATGTCCATCAGCAGATGAATGGATAAGAAAGCAGTGGTACATATACACAATGGAGTATTACTCAGCCATTAAAAAGAATACATTTGAATCAGTTCTAATGAGGTGGATGAAACTGGAGCCTATTATACAGAGTGAAGTAAGCCAGAAGGAAAAACACCAATACAGTATACTAACGCATATATATGGAATTTAGAAAGATGGTAACAATAACCCTGTATACGAGACAGCAAAAGAGACACTGATGTATAGAACAGTCTTATGGACTCTGTGAGAGAGGGAGAGGGTGGGAAGATTTGGGAGAATGGCATTGAAACATGTGAAACGTCATGTATGAAACGTGATGCCAGTCCAGGTTAAAAAAAAAAAAAAAAAAGAATAGCAAGGAGGGATAAGAAAGCCTTCCTCAGCAATCAATGCAAAGAAATAGAGGAAAACAACAGAGTGGGAAAAACTAGAGATCTCTTCAAGAAAATTAGAGACACCAAGGGAACATTTCATGCAAAGATGGGCTCAATAAAGGACAGAAATGGTATGAACCTAACAGAAGCAGAAGATATTAAGAAGAGGTGGCAAGAATACATAGAAGTTCTATACAAAAAAGATCTTCACAGCCCAGATAATCATGATGGTGTGATCACTCACCTAGAGCCAGACATCCTGGAATGTGAAGTCAAGTGGGCTTTAGGAAGTATCACTACGAACAAAGTTAGTGGAGGTGATGGAATTCCAGTTGAGCTATTTCAAATCCTGAAAGATGATGCTGTGAAAGTGCTGACTCAATATGTCATCAAATTTGGAAAACTCAGCAGTGGCCACATGACTAGAAAAGGTCAGTTTTCATTCCAATCCCAAACAAAAGCAATGCCAAAGAATGCTCAAACTACCACACAATTGCATTCATCTCACACAATAGTAAAGTAATGCTCAAAATTCTCCAAGCCAGGCTTCAGCAATATATGAACTGTGAACTTCCAGATGTTCAAGCTGATTTTAGAAAAGGCAGAGGAATCAGAGATCAAATTGCCACCATTCACTGGATCATTGAAAAAGCAAGAGAGTTCCAGGAAAACATCTATTTCTGCTGTATTGACTATGCCAATGCCTTTGACTGTGTGGATCACAAGAAACTGTGGGAAATTCTGAAAGAGATGGGAATACCAGATTACCTGACCCGCCTCTTGAGAAACCTATATGCAGGTCAGGAAGCAACAGTTAGAACTGGACATGGAACAACAGACTGGTTCCAAATAGGAAAAGGAGTATTGTCAAGGCTGCAATTGTCACCCTGCTTATTTAACTTCTATGCAGAGTACATCATGAGAAACGCTGGGCTGGAAGAAGCACAAGCTGGAATCAGGATTGCCAGGAGAAATATCAATAACCTCAGATATGCAGATGACACCACCCTTATGGCAGAAAGTGAAGAAGAACTAAAAAGCCTCTTAATGAAGGTGAAAGAGGAGAGTGAAAAAGTTGGCTTAAAGCTCAATGTTCAGAAAACTAAGATCATGGCATCTGGTCCCATCACTTCATGGCAAATAGATGGGGAAACAGTGGAAACAGTTTCCAACTTTATTTTTCTGGGCTCCAAAATCACTGCAGATGGTGATTGCAACCATGAAAGTAAAAGATGCTTACTCCTTGGAAGGGAAGTTATGACCAACCTAGACAGCATATTAAAAAGCAGAGACATTACTTTGTCCACAAAGGTCTGTCTAGTCAAGGCTATGTTTTTTCCAGTGGTCATGTATGGATGTGAGAGTTAGACTATAAAGAAAGTTGAGCACGGAAGAATGGATGCTTTTTTTTTTTTTTGAATTGATGCTTTTGAACTGTGGTGTTGGAGAAGACTCTTGAGAGTCCATTGACTATAAGGATATCCAACCAGTCCATTCTAAACGAGATCAGTCCTCTGTGTTCATTGGAAGGATTGATGTTGAAGATGAAACTCCAATACTTCGGCCACCTGATGTGAAGTGCTGACTCATTTGAAAAGACCCTGATGTTGGGAATGATTGAGGGCAGGAGGAGAAGGGGACGAAAGGGGATGAGATGGTTAGATGGCATCACCAACTCAATGGACATGAGTCTGGGTAAATTCCGAGGGTTGGTGATGTACAGGGAGGCCTGGTGTGCTGCGATTCATGGGGTTGCTAAGAGTCAGACACTACTGACCAACTGAAGTGATATTGATAAATTCATTTTCAATTTTCTATTCTTTTTTATTATAGACATGTTTTACAGTTCACTTTACTTCAGTTGGACAGATAGCTTTTTAAAGATTTATCCATTTCAAAACAAGTGACTAGCAAAAAAATGCTGACAACTGTTTCATAGATTTCTTATTTCTATGTGCAATGGGTATACTTGTAACAATTTTAAAATGCTTACAATAAAGTAGAAGAGATTTTTGAAAATGTTGATTTTCAAAGTAATCCTCTTACAGCTCAGGATGAGGCCTCTATGTATTGCTCTTTGTGTGTTTTCCTTTTCTTATGTTCTTTCCTCCATATACGTTTTGCTTTTTGATATTAACTATTAATATGGAACTAAATGCTTTACACATTCTGGGTTCAGCATCTTAGTCACACCACTCCTACTGTACCATGTACTGTGAAGCATTCATCCATAACTCTTTCACTTTCTTAAAACACCTCACTTGTCACCACCACAGTGCCTTTGCATATGAAAGCCTTACCACCCTTGCATGGTGGTACAAACAAATCATTCAAGTTTTAGCCCAAATGAAACTTTCTCAAAAGGCTCTGATCTCTCAGGTTAGGTATTTTGTTTACGGTTGTATGCCACTCTGGACTATTTTCCAGGCAGTAATACCGGAGTGGGTTGCCATTTTCTTCTCCAAGAGACCTTCTGGACCCAGGGTTCAAACCCACATTCTGCACTGCAGATGGTCTCCTGCACTGCAAGCAGATTCTTTATTGACTGATCTACCAGGGTAACCCTGAGACATAGCCAACGCATAATAAATTTTCATCAAATGAATAAAGTTGCCTTATGTGTCTTCATCTATTTGCAAATATACTTGAAATAAATGAGGCCCAGCAGAGCTCAAGCTGAGAAAAAGGCAGGCAGACTCAGTAGTTTTGTAGAGCAAAGCCAGTACCCCTGTTCATCCAGAAATTTGGAGTGCAGGTCAGTTTGAGTTAAGACAACAAAGTGCTTTGCTGGTTTTAGAGCTCTGGTTTTAGAGCTGCTTCTCTTACTGTATCCAGGCAGAATATTGTATCTGTATCTCTTACTGTATCCATATCCTTACTCATTGCTAAATACAGTTTATAATGTGTCTGTTGAGGGAACGTTAACAGATCACATGGGAAGTTGCAAAGCCCATTCAACAGCCCTACATACAGTGACTTGAACAGAGAGAACGGCAGGTAGCTTGACTCATCTGCAGAATAAAACTGATAGCCTTATCTGATCAGGGAATTCAGTATACACTCAGGCCTGACTCAGGTTCCCAAACAATGAGCTGTACAGGTCCTAAGTCCTGGCCTGCTGCCCTGCCAGAGCAGAGAAGTTACTCACAATCCCATCTACTACTGAATATAGCATCTAGTCCTGACCATCTAGTCAGTCTAACTAGAGAATCCAGGCAACCACAGAACATATCCTGCAGTCTCACTTGGTAGGGAACCAGGACAGTAGTCCTATCTAACATTCTTAGTCAAGGCTACACCTTCCATCTCTATCTGCAGAATTCAAAAGGTTCCCTTGTCCCAAAATAGACCATACTAGCAAAGCTCACCTATCCTTAGGCAGACAAACCCGGAAACCTAAATTGAGCTGATGTGGTGAAGAACGGTCTCTCCTAAAGCAAACTGGTCAAGTTTGGAAAAGGAGCCCCATTACTCAAATGGGCAGATATCAAGATAAGAAATCAAGGATCATGAAAAGTCATATAAATATGACATGAACAGAAACTAAGAAAGCTCCAAAAATGGCCCTAAAGAAATGGGTATCTTGAACTATTAGGCAAAGGAGGTTTAGTGAATTACAAGAATAGACAACTAAACAAAATTAGGAAAACAATGCATGAGTTCAACAGTCAAATATGAAACAAAAACAAAGACCTTAAAGTTGAAAAATACAATAACTGAACTGAAGAATTCAATAGAGTATCAAAAAAGTAGATTTAATCAGAAGAAAGAATTAGTGACCTAGAATATATGACATTAGAAACTACCCAGTCAGAGGAGCAAAAAGAATCAAAAAGAATGATGAAATCCTATGGAAATTATGAAACACAATGAAAAAAATCGCATTATGGAATGTCTAGAAGGAGAAGAGAAAGAGACAGGGACAGAAAGTATATTTAAAGCAATATGGCAAAAAATGATCAATCCTGAGGAGAAAAATGGACACTCAGATCCATAAATACTTCATGTAGGCAGAACCTAAATAGAGCTACACCAAGATCCATTATAATTATCAAGTGTCTAAGAAAAAAATTAAGAGCATCAGGAGAAAAGAGAAACGCTACATACAAGGGAAACTCCATAAGATTGGTGGCAGATTTTTCAACAGAAACTCTTCAGACCAGAAAATGGGATGACATATTCAAAATATTGAAACAAAATAAATGTCAACCAAAAATTCTATATTCAGTGAAGCTGTCATTCAGAAACAATGGAGGGATAAAGACATTCCCAAACAATCAAAAACTGAGGGAGTTCGTTAACACCAGACTTGCCTTACAGGAAACGCCAAAGTGATGCTAAAAGCAATGGATAAGTCAAAACTCTAGTTTAAAAGGTTTCTAAGTAGTAAAAGTGACCACAATTCCAATAATTTGTTATTAGCTACATAATATAAAAAATGTAACAGCAATACCTAAAATGTGAAGGGAAGCAGAAGGAAAAGTGTAACATTGTAATGAAGTTAATTTGTTATCAATTTAAAATCTTCATTTGTTTAAGATATTTATGTAAGCTTAATGGTAACCGTGGAAAAAATCCTGTACTGATTATATAAATAACATGATAAGGAGTCAAAACATACTGATACCAAAAGATATCAAAACACACAAAAAAAGAGCTGGATAAGAAACAAGGAATAGCAGATGTACAAAACAACCAGGAACATTTGACAGAAGGGCAACGGTAAGTCTTCATCTATTAAGAATTGCTTTAAAAAAAAAAAAAAAGAATTGCTTTAATTTTTAATGAATGAAAATATTCAAGCAAAATACACAGAATGGCTTAAATTGTTGAAAAAACAAGATCCAGCAACATGCTGCCTATAAGAGATTCAGGTGTGTGATTCAGACTGAGACTGAAGTTATGGGAAAAGACATTTCAAACAAATGATAAACCAAAAAAAAAAATAGCTATTCTTATATCAGACAAAATATACTTTAAATTATAACTGGTAAAAAGAGACAAAGAAAGTCACCATACAATTATCAGTGTGAAACATTACATTAATAGAATGAAAGAAAAGAATCAAGTGATCATCTCAATAGATGCAGAAAAAGATTGACAAAACAATCTCCAATCATGATAAAAACTCTCAACAAAGTAGGCCTGAAGGAACATATCTCAACATAATAAAGGCCCAAGCTAACATCATACTTCATGGTTAAAGGTTGAAAGCTTTTCTTCTAAGATCAGGAATAAGACAACAGTGCCACCTCTCACCAGTCCTATTCAACAAGGTCCTGGATGTCCTAGCTAGAACAATCAGGTCAGGCAAGGAAAGTAAAAGTAATCAGAACCAGAAAGGAAGAAGTAAAATTGTCTCTTTGCAAGTGACATGATTTTATATATAGAAAATTTTAAAGACTAAACCAAAAAGCTGCCAGATCTGATCAATAAATTCTATAAGGTTGCAGATAAAAAATTAACTTGCAAAAACCAGTAGTATTTCTATACACTTAACAATAGTTATCTGAAATCATTTACAATAGCATCAAAAGCAACAAAATACTTAGGAATAAATTTAAGGACATAAAAGATCTCTATGCTAAAAACTACATATTGATGAAGGAAAATAAAGACACATAGAAACGAAAAAGTATTCCATGTTCATGGATTGGAAGAATATTTTTTAAATGTAAATATTAATGAAAGTCATCTATTGATTCAGTGAAATCTCTATCACAATTCCAATGGCATTTTTTTTTTTTTTTTACAGAGTAGGAAAAACACTCTTAAAATTTATATAGAATCACAGAAGAGCCAAAGAAACCCTGAAAAACAAGAACAAAGCAGGAAGAACTCTCCTGATTTCACGCTATACTATAGAAAAATAGCCATAAAACATAGTGGTACCGGCATTAAAATAGATAAACCCACACAACAGAACTGAAGGCCTGGAGATAAACCCAAGCATATGCAGTTCATTAATATTTCACAAGCAAGTCAAGAGTACTCAATGGAGCAGGTCCCCTCAATAAGTGATGGCAGAAGAATTGCATGTCCACATTTAAAGAATGAAATTGAACTTACGCATTTTGCACCACTCACAAAAATTAACTTGCAATGGATTAAAGACTTAAGTGTAAGATCCAAAACAATGAACATAGATAAAACGAATGGTAGAAGAAAATACAAAAATAATCTTCTTGATATGGGCCTTGGTAATGATTTTTTGGATATGACATGTAAAACATAAGCAACAAAATAGAAAATGAACAAGTGGGACTACATGCAACTAAAAAGCTTCTGCACAGCAAAAGAACCCATTAGCAAAGTGAAAGACAGCCTATGGAATAGAAAAATATTTGCAAACTATGTATCTGATAAGGGGCTAATACCCACAATATATAAAGAACTCAAACAACTTGATAGCAAAAAATAACCCAACTTAAAAAAGTGCAAAGGACATGAATAGACATTTCTCTAAAAAGATATGCAAAAAGTCAACAGGTACATGAAAAGATGCTCAACATCACTAGTCATCAGGGAAATGCAAATTAAAACCACAATGAAATATCAACTCAAATCTGTTAAAAAAAAAAAAAGCCATCATCAAAAAGACAAGAGATAAAAACACTGGTATGGATGTGGAAAAAAGGGAATCGTTGTGCACTGCTGATGGGCTTGTAAATTGGTAGAGTCACTATGCAACACAGTATGAAAGTTCCCCCCAAAATTAAAAATAGAACCACCACATAATTAAACAATTACATTTCTGGGATTATATCCAAAGGAAAGAAAAATGCTAACTGGAAAAAATATCTGCACTCCCACAGTCATAGCAGCATTATTTACAATAAGTGAGACACTGAAACAACCTAGGTTTCCATCAATGTATAAATGGATAAAGAAGTTGTTGTATAAATATTCATGGGAATATTATGCCATTAAAAATAAGAAAATACTACCATTTGTGACAAACATGAGTGGACCTTGAAGACATTATGCTAAGTGAAATAAGTCAAATAAAGACTAATACTGTATGATTTCACTTAAAATAAAAACCAAACTCAGAGAAAAAGGAATTAGGCTTGTGGTTACCAGAAGGGAAGGATGAGGGAGGGAACAATACAGGAAAGATGTCAAAAGATACAAATTTGCAATTATAAGATAAATAAGTACTAGAATATAAAGTACAACCTGATAACTGTAGCAAACACTGGTGTATGACACACAGAAAAGTTACGAGAGTAAATACTAAGTTTTCTCATCATAATAAGAAGAGTTTTCCGTTTTTCTTTTCATTGTACCTATTAATAGATGAGAATATTGGAAATAAAAGCAAAAATAAACAAATGGGACCTAATTAACCTTAAAAGCTTCTGCACATCAAAGGAAACTATTAGCAAGGTGAAAAGACAGCCTTCAGAATGGGAGAAAATAATAGCAAATGAAGCAACTGACAAACAACTAATCTCAAAAATATACAAGCAACTCCTACAGCTCAACTCCAGAAAAATAAACAACCCAATCAAAAAATGGGCCAAAGAACTAAATAGACATTTCTCCAAAGAAGACATACAGATGGCTAACAAACACATGAAAAGATGCTCAACATCATTCATTATCAGAGAAATGCAAATCAAAACCACTATGAGGTACCATTTCACACCAGTCAGAATGGCTGCGATCCAAAAGTCTACAAATAATAAATGCTGGAGAGGGTGTGGAGAAAAGGGAACCCTCTTACACTGTTGGTGGGAATGCAAACTAGTACAGCCATTATGGAGAACAGTGTGGAGATTCCTTAAAAAACTGGAAATAGAACTGCCTTATGATCCAGCAATCCCACTGCTGGGCATACACACTGAGGAAACCAGAAGGGAAAGAGACACGTGTACCCCAATGTTCATCGCAGCACTGTTTATAATAGCCAGGACATGGAAGCAACCTAGATGTCCATCAGCAGATGAATGGATAAGAAAGCAGTGGTACATATACACAATGGAGTATTACTCAGCCATTAAAAAGAATACATTTGAATCAGTTCTAATGAGGTGGATGAAACTGGAGCCTATTATACAGAGTGAAGTAAGCCAGAAGGAAAAACATAAATACAGTATACTAACACATATATATGGAATTTAGAAAGATGGTAACAATAACCCGGTGTACGAGACAGCAAAAGAGACACTGATGTATAGAATAGTCTTACGGACTCTGTGGGAGAGGGAGAGGGTGGGAAGATTTGGGAGAATGGCATTGAAACATGTAAAATATGTAAGAAACGAGTTGCCAGTCCAGGTTCGATGCACGATACTGGATGCTTGGGGCTAGTGCACTGGGACGACCCAGAGGGATGGTATAGGGAGGGAGGAGGGAGGAGGGTTCAGGATGGGGAACACATGTATACCTGTGGCGGATTCATTTTGATATTTGGCAAAACTAATACAATTATGTAAAGTTTAAAAATAAAATAAAATTAGAAAAAAAAAAAAAGAAGGAAGGAAAGAGGAAATGAAGAAAGACAGATGGGCTCCACTATTCAGTATACAGTAATCTTCCATATAAAATAAAATTTGTGCTTATAGTCCTTTTAACTATGACTAAATAAAAAATTTAGCCTTTAGCTTTGGTTAGATGTGCTCTATGTTTTACACAATGGGAATAAAATTATATTCTTTTGACTGTCTCTGAACAAAGCCAAAACATAATAAGGTCTTTATTAAATTAAATTTCACATTACAATATGTCCTTTGTATACCATCACAATTGAAAGCCAATTATTTTTAGTAGGAAACAAACAGAATCCCTTGACTATTGCATGTTATTTGGTCACTGAATTTACTGAGAAAAAATAAGGTATGGAATATATATTTTATGTGATTTTTATATTTTAATATGATTTCACTCATTTGCAATAAATGTATAAATAAGTTTTCTCAAAAAAAAAATAGATAAGATGGATGTCAGCTGAACCTATTATGGTAAGCATTTCACAATGTATGTTAATCAAACCATTATGCTGTACAGCTCAAACTTATGCACTGATGTAGTCAATTATTCTTCACTAAAACTGGGAGAGGGGAAGTGAATAAAATGGCATCTGTTGTCACAGGATTGACATTTCATTTGGGAGAAACAAAATAGACTGTTTGGAAAGAAGATTTAGAGAGTGTTGTTCACTTTAAAGATGATCATGATACTGTTGGGGATAAACATTAGACAGGGTGGGTAAGTCAGGTATCTCCTCTTTGAAGATGTGCCATTTAAGCTGTCACCAAACAATAAGACTCAAATAATAATGTTGTAACATGTAAATGTTAGTTGTGCAGTCGTGTCCGACTCTTTGTGACTCCATGGACTGTAGCCTGCCAGGCTCCTCGTCCATGGGATTCTCCAGGCAAGAAGACTGGAGTGGGTTGCCATGTTCTTCTCCAGGGGATCTTCCCAACAAAGGGATCTAACACGAGTCTCCTGAATTGAAGGCAGATTCTTTACCATCTGAGCCACTAGAGAAGCCCTGTAACATGTAACCCTGTAGTAAAAGAGTCTGCTAGTTTGTCTACCCCACTGAGTGTAAGATCATTCTTTGAAAGTAGGGATTAAATCCACAGTACTTAGAATCATGGGAAGCATATAATAGTGCTCAGTATGTATTTCTAAAGTGATTGAGGAAAAAAAAAAAAAAAACAACTATGTGATTAATGGTGCAAATGTGATCATTTTCAACTTAATTGCAAGGTAAGAGATCCAGAGAAGTTAAATCATAATGAATATTCTGAGCAGAACCCAAGTTCTACTTGAGTTCCTTCTCCAGTCTTTCACCCATCAAAATCTTGATCTTGCTCCTTCTTTTAAGAGCTATGATATATAGCCAACAAGTCTTCTGTATCAAGTCACATAGTTATTTTGCTTATTATAGATGAAGATAGTTATTATATAGAAAGAGTATCACTTGCATTGTAATTTGTTTAAATCAATTACAAAACATTCCAGGTTTAAATGTTAGGTTTAAATCTATTCAGTGCATTCACCAAACACCTACTTGATACAATGCCATGGAAAGAAATATTTTATTGTCATGAGGTTTACAAACTAGTCTGAAAGACAAATATGAGAAAAACTAGTCTAGGAGACAAATATGAGAAAAACTAACTATAAACAACAATCTAAGGAATGAAATTTGATGAACACAGGAGAAGCAGCATTCAAAAGTTCAAAGGGCTGTTCAAGTACAGAACAAAAGAACACACATAAGCTTTAGCCTGAAAAGGCTTATTGAAGCTTATAATGCAAGGGAAAAGAACCAATATACTGTTTAATTGAGTAAGCTAGGTGTTTCCTGTCAAATTGATAAAGTTGTTTCACCTATTCTGATTTTTTTTCTCTGTCTTTATTTGTAAAATTCAGGAAAAAAAAAATAAAATCAATAGCTGATCTGTGGCTGTACACAAAATTATGGTGATTATAGCAACCCACTCCAGTATTCTTGCCTGGAGAATTCCATGGACAGAGGAGCCTGGCGGGCTACAGTCCATGGGGTCGCAAGAGTCGGATACGACTGAGCAACTAAACCACCACCACCAATATTAAGTTTTAGACATAGCCTTGCAATCAGGAAAAAAATCCAACCTTAGTTCAGTTCTATCTTTGATCAGTATATCACATTGTTTAGAAACAAAGGAAAAAAGCAATAAAATCTATATCCAAATTAGATATGTTATAAAGCTCATCTCCAACATCATGATGATTTGGGGAAGATGTTAGAAGCTTCCTATATCAGCAGTAACTGTATACAAAGCATATTTTATACTGTAACAGAAGGGCTTCCCTCTGGACCCTGTATATAAATTCTTATGTCTGTTTAAAAATATATGTTCTCTTAACAGGATAAGCCAGGCTGCAGGAATTCTGAACTTCTCATTTGAGAATAGGTTTTATGGCTATCTTGATGATATATATAAATCAATCATCAATTTACATACTTTTTTATATACTTCAATTTATATATTGGTGTACTTCTTTTCTCATAAAGTTAATATTGTGTTTACATTGGTTTTGACCCATTCTGTCATAATATCAACCCAGAAAGAAAACCATAGCATTTTCTAAGATAAAAATAATACTTAATAGGCAATGAAAAATTTGTATTATCTGAATCCAGAGACTCCCTCTTAAATATATGTATATATACACACATATATATATGAATATAAATATATCCATTACATATATGCAAACATAAATATATAGAGATATACACATGTATATAGATATATATGTGTATATATATAAAAGAAGCAAAGCAAAGGTTTAATGCCTAAAAGTCACAGTGTACTTACTGGGAAAAACAAGCAAAGTATCACAGACTAAAAAATATCCAGAGAGTTCCCCATTTAAGTTAGCTTGAGTAATTTCTATGACACAATACAGCCATGGAAGAAGCCACATTTCATAAGACCATTCACAAACCCTAAAATCTATAGATTTTTATCAAAGAACAAAATAACCACTGAATTTACAATACCAACTCATCTGAAATGTATGGTTAGTTTATAATTGTGTCCTACACATAATAGAAGACAAAGTAAATCAATATAATCCCATGCCTTAGCAGCAGTCCTCAACTTTTTATATTAGGTTTACTACTTTTTCTACTGATGTAGTTTCATAGCAGACTTTCTACAAAAACAGATGTTCTCTTTAAAATTACTACAAGGCATAATAAAGGATATGAATGTCTGATGAATAATAATAGGCTTAAGCCAGAAAGCAGAAAAAGAAAATATTGATATGTTGACTTAACATAAAATATTTCATGTTTGCCAACTTTTTTTCCTTTATCTGGTTAATGAAATCACATTTTCTCTAGTTCTGTAATGCCTAGCACATACCTGAAGTACAATATAGTTCCACTTAAACATTTTGATGTGTAAAAAAACAAAAAGGATATTCTCCCTGACTAAGCAATATCAAAGCGATTTTACAATAAATTGTGAATAATGCCCATTCCCCATGTGCCACACATCAAAGGTGCTATCTCATTGATTTTCACAATTCCTAGAGGTAAGCACTGCTATCTTATTTTGCAGATGAGGACAGTGAAACACAGAATTTAAAAATCTGTCCGAGGTTGTGCAGCTGACTTTCAGTAAAGCAAAGATTTAAACCAAGACAATATGATTTCAGAGCTAACCTTTATCCATTAATAATTTATACTACCTCCCAATAAACACATTTTTAAATCACAATGTATTCCACTCAATGCACCAAAATGTTAATGCCCAAGAGGTATTAGAAAAATGTCTTATACATGAATGCATTTTGTTTGGACTTTAAAAAATTATAAAATGACCTTGATGTGGCATTTATGTTTTACTGAAGCATATCCTGGAATTCTAGCGTCCTCTCATCAAAAATACAAATGTGTGTGTGCATTTCTTCTGTATTAGTGATTCATTTGAAAGACAGAACTAGGTGTGGCTCTGTATCTACAGTACTAGCAAGTGTCCGAAAAACATAGTAGGCATTTGAATAAAGGATTACTTAATGAAAACATGTGAATGAGTTAATAGTAAATATGTTATTCAGTAAAATGATCTCAAAAACATACACTGTATACAAAAAGGCTAGAAACAGTGGGTAATTACATTCAAAATCTGCACTGTGTTTATTAAGAATTTCCTTCACATACTCCACTGAATTTGCAAAATACCATAAGGAATAAAATACTGTCTGCACTTGATACATAAGGAAGTTTCGTAAGAAGTCCAGTCAAGGCAGTATACTTAGGAAGCAATAGAATCACCACTTAAATCCATGTTTTCTGACTTTTAATGAGGGTAATTCTATACACTCCACAAAAAGAACACACCCCTTCTTGAAGATTGATATAGTACATCAAATCACTTTAAGTCTCAATAAAAATAACCTCAGCACACTTTTATCATTTTTAAAATCATAAAAGGTTAATAAAATGGTTACTTAATTTACACATGAATCTTTGCTTGTTAGGTACTTATATAAACGTACTTATATAAACTACGTTTTCTAGAGCAGTGGTTTTCAAACTTTATTGCATATAAGGCACATCTGGGGAGCTGATTTTTTTTTAAATCCTAATATCCCATTTACACACCATAAATTTTAAATTAGAATCTCCGGGGCTGTAACCAAGACATCAATATTTCTTTAGAAATCCACAAGTGTTTTCAACAAGCAGTCAATTTTGTGGACTATCCTTCTGAATTTTTGTAGACTCTTGCAGTGTTTTCTTTCTTCCCTTATTGAATTAGAGGGCAGACTCAGGTTGTAAAGTTTAAAGCAACAACACATGATGATGTAAAGGAAAATGAAAAAGTTAGTTAAAAGAAAGTATATGAAAATAAGTACATACATATATACATACATGCACACTCACAGACATACCTACACACACATACATACACCCAGGCCATGAAGGGTAGAATATATCTTAATACTGTATATTATCTTGCCATTACTTGTATGCATCAAATGAGTCAATAGATAAGTCAAGGCTGATTTCCACTTTAGGAATGGAGTCTAAGATGTTTCACCTTGTGGGGAAACAATTATTCTCTCAGAAGCTTTTGTTTTGTCATCATTCTATAAATTTTGCATAAGTTAAACAGCATTTACCATGATGGTACCTGCAATGCAGAATTTGCGGTCACATTCTAGGCAATTAGTATATATCAAGGGATCAATTCTGCTATTTTCAGTATTGATAAATTTAAACAAAGGAACTATAATGTTAACTATTCTCACTTTAAGATTGAAGATCTCTAGAGAAGTCACTGCTGCTGTAACAGTTTTTAAGATGAACACTGCTGCTGCTGCTAAGTCACTTCAGTCGTGTCCGACTCTGTGCGACCCCACAGACAGCAGCCCACCAGGCTCCCCCGTCCCTGGGATTCTCCAGGCAAGAACACTGGAGTGGGTTGCCATTTCCTTCTCCAATGCATGAAAGTGAAAAGTGAAAGTGAAGTCGCTCAGTCGTGTCCGACTCTTCACAACCCCATGGACTGCAGCCTACCAGGCTCCTCCATCCATGGGATTTTCCAGGCAAGAGTACTGGAGTAGGGTGCCATTGCCTTCTCCAAAGATGAACACTAAGATGTGGCAAAGTGCATCAATAAATGGGAAAAATTTGTCTTAATAATTCTTCTAATATATATGTGTATGTGTGCGCGCATAGATTTTAAGGAGAAATAACCATTCAACTCTTATTAAGGGCAAATTAGAAATATCAGAAAAAAGAAAAATGAAATCAGTACATAATAGAAAGCCAAGTTTTTAAGTCTATCAACAGCAAAAATTATTGGGCATGGAAGGTCTTTGTCTCAAAGCAAATTTTTCACTCCTCATTCCAACTTTTTAATATTCAATTAACATTTGTAACACAATAATGCTAAAATCCTAAAACATGTTCTAGGTATGTGCGTGTTTTATAGATAGATAGATTCTAGATTTTCCTAAAGCATGCTTTAGAAAAATGGTTTTGTTATATTTAGTTATGATGTGTTCTCATTATAGATTACCCACTCCAGTGTTCTTGCCTGAAGAATCCTAGGGACGGGAAAGCCTGGTGGGCTACCGTCTGTGGGATCTCAAAGAGTCGGACATGACTGAAGCGACTTAGCAGCAGCAACAGCATTATAGATTAATTTATTCAACAATTTTTTTGACAAATAAACATCAGATATCTACTATATTCCAATCACTGGTGCAGGTATTAATAAATAATAGTGATCAAAATATCTGCCTTCATGGATCAAAATACTGTTTAAAAAAATCAATTAGTAGTTTAAACCATTCCCCTTTGAAATAGTTTTCCTACTTTAAGATTTGTTTGATCACAACATGCTAGACAACTGCTAATGTTCTTACTATATACAGTTCAGTGATAGAGAAACAAGTCGCATGACATTAACCAGTGTAGGTGAAATAACCTAGTTCTGGGGCAATTTAAAGTTGTAGACTATACTAAATACTGGTGTTTGACTTTCAACTCTTTTGCCTTCTGGATTATTTCTGATGAGAAGTCAGCTGTGTATAATATGCATTTTTTCCTGGATGTCTTCAATACTTTCTATTTGTCTTAATTTATCTTTTGATTGTAATTTGTTCTTTACGCTTCTTCAATCCATGCTTTGGTGTTTCCCATTGATTTTTCTCATTAAATTCTCAATGTTTTCCTTACTAATTTTAAAAAATACTTGCCATCATTTCTTCAAATTTTATTTGGTTGCATTCTGTCTTTTCCATATTGGATTATAATTACACATATGTAAAATTACTTCTGGTATTTCAATTACACTAGTTGATACTGTAACATAACTCTTGTTTTTTTTTCTGATTTTTCTGTTTTAAACTTGTCTTGGTTTTTCATTCTGAGTAATTTCTGCGGATCTACATTCAAGTACAGTAATTCTTTGCTCAGCTGTACCATGCATATTGAAGAGCCCATTAAAGGTGTTCGTCAACTTCATTACCGTGGTTTTCATCGGTAACACTTCTGTTTGATTCTTTCTTATGGTTTCCAGCTCTGCTAAAATTACCTATGTGATATGCATAGTATCCACCTTTTACATTAGGGTCTATAAAATATTAATAATAGTTATTTAAAATGTGTCTGATAGTTCTATTATCTGGGTCATGTGTCTAGTCGGTTGAATTTTCTTGGCAGTCTGTCCATTTTACTGTGCCATTTTGTAGGCCTCATAAATTTTGCTTAAAGCTGGACACTAGAGACTGAGCAAATGGTTCTTATGCTTTTAAATGAGAGTGACTATCCTTCTGTTAGTGCCAGGGTTTGAATCAATTTACTCAGGATTTGAGCTAGGTTTGAGATTTGCTATTACCAAAGTTATTGTCTGTATTTCAGGAATCATATTCTTCTTGTATTATCTTATGTTTAGGGTAGGGACTAGTTGGATTGAGGGATTTTTCTCAAGCTTCTCTACCCTCAACTTTAGTCTTTCCTTTGCTCTGTGCTTCTGAGAAAGCCTCTCTGCATGTTATTCTACTCACCTAGTAGTGCTCCACTGTTATTTTATTTGAAGCTTGTTAGCCTGGCTGGTGGCAGACCAGGATGATGGATATTCATTCTCTTTTGTTTTGATTGACTCTCAGTCTTAACTAGATTCTGTAGCTCTGGGTCCTTTTAGCATGTCAATCTTCCTCCAGCTACAGATCTGAGATGAGGAGATATTCGCATTGCCTTTTAAATGAAAGAGGGGTGTTTTCTGCTGTCTTTCCCTTGCTTCAGTGGGTTTTCAGATAGGACCCTAAGAGTCACAGTTCATCCTTCCCCTAGCAGTTTAAAACTTTTCAGGAGGAATGGAAAAATCCAGATGGCATCTCCTGCCTTTCCCAGAGTGGCTCCAGTACTCTATACTAAGTCTGTGCTAGAAGAGCTGCTTTCTGAAGACTCTAGCTAATCTTTATTTTTCTCCATGAGCATCCCATGAGATCCATATAGAAAAGTACACAAGTGAACAAAAATGCCTGTTTTATATCCGCAGCCTCTAGACACTAAATTCTCTTTCTAACCTGCACTGCCTTTATTAATAAAGTTTAAATTCATTTTTAAATTTATTATTGAGATATATTTGACATAACTGCAAATGTAAGGTGTATAGCATTAATGTGAGGCATTTATATTTGCAATTTAATTGCTATTACAGCAATAATTAGCACCTCTATCACAAATAATGACTGTCTCTTCTTAGTGCTTAGAATCATTAAGTTTAGGCTCTTAGAATGTCTGATGATTACACTACAACTGTCTCTATTCACTAGACTGAGCACTAGATCTCCAGGACTTACTTTCTACATGATGCAAATTCATACACTTAAACATCTCTCCCTTTCCTCTAAGCCTGCAGCCTCTGGTAAGCACCATTTTACTCTCTTATTTTGAGTTAAATTCCACATACAAGTGGTATCATACACTACTGATGGCTGATGGGATCTGCCCCAGCCAAAAAAGCGATCCTGCCCTGTGTTAAAAGTTGAGTTAGTTGGTTGCCCTATCACCTCAGCTCCCTGATGTGTTTAAGAAAAAATTTGAATTTGCAGATGCTCCAGTTTTTTGTTACTGCTGTTTTAAAGGTGACAGTAATGCCCCTTCCAGAGCGTTACATCCCAAGCAGAAACTGTAAGTTTCTTATTTACTTATTAACCCATACACTGTATTATATGTCTTTATAAAGGCATAATCATCATGTCCCTTAAAATGCATCAGAATTAAAAGCAATGACTAAAGTAGAAGAAAATTCTCATAAAGACATGTCAGGTTAAAGTTTAAATGAATTTTATGTACTCTGGGCAAAGCTCTAATTACCTGAAAGAAGTGGTAAATACAATCACAGAACAGTTAACCTATTATTTATTAGAATGCATGGAATATCATTAAGATGTTAGAAGATTGGAAATGGGCACTGTTACATTTCTTAAAGCCATCTGTTTATGTAGAAAGAAGTAAATCAAAGCACAATACCCCAGTTGATAGGGATCTTAATGTAAAGTTTCATGCTTGAAAATATACTGGTTTTTTACAGTATACTGGTAAAATATACTGGTTTTTTACTGTATAATACATACAGTTGCTGCTGCTGCTAAGTTGTTTCAGTCGTGTCCAACTCTGTGTGACCCCACAGACGGCAGGCTCCCCCGTCCCTGGGATTCTCCAGGCAAGAACACTGGAGTGGGTTGCCATTTCCTTCTCCAATGCATGAAAGTGAAAAGTGAAAAGTGAAATGAAGTCGCCCAGTCATGTCCGACCCTCAGCAACCCCATGGACTGCAGCCTACCTGGCTCCTCTGTCCATGGATTTTCCAGGCAAGAGTACTACAGTGGGGTGCCATTGCCTTCTCCATTTGTATATTTATGAAAATATACTGTATACTAAACAAAAAATCAGTTTGCAAGCTATTAATAAAATTACAGGCTACTGAATTTAAAAAATCATCATGCCCTTGGGAAGAATAAATTAAACTAATCAAATTTATTTCCCCAGCAAACTAGCACAGACAATATAATAAGTTGTAGTATATTGTGACTTTATATAGCTTCTGATTTTCCCTCAGCATTCTTAAAAATCCAGAAAATAATATATAGGACAAAGTCAGTATTCCTTTCAGTTCATACCACTGTTAGCACCCCAGATGCCCTCACAGGCTAGAGGTTCAGCGTTACCTAAAAGTTTGTCATACTTGGGACACAATGCTCTAGAGATATGGTTATTAACATGTGATGACCAAGGCTCATGTTTGATGGCAAAAACCAAAATTTTATAGGCAAAGAGTACAAAAAAAGAAGATCCATGTCATTTACATAAAATTCTGATATATCATACCTAATAACATGAGATGCAATTTTGCAAAAACTACTGTTTAATTTCTTATTTTTTTAATTCAAAATAATGTTCAATTTAAGTTTATGGAAATGCTGTTGTTAAACTGTTCTGTGGAATATCTGGGACAGATTCTCATTTCCTACATATATATTCCCTCATTATATTTCTAATATTATACAGAATTTCTTTTATAAATCTTTTCCTAAAATTTTTTCTTAATACTAAAAATGTTAAGCTGTCAACATTCTCAATATATTTCCTTCTGAAAACAGCAATTCTTTTTTAAAATATTTACTTCTTTCTGGAAAGTTCATGCTGAACAGTTCTCAGCTCATGAGTTATAGATCTCATGTATCATTTGAATGACTACAAATAGAGAACCATCATGGTTTAGTATCTGCAGGGGGACTTATCTGTGATAGATTTTCTTCACTTAGATATAAGTCTGTCTACTTAATAATCAGCCTCTACTAATCCCATGCAAATTTTAATCAAGGATCTTTTTTTAAAGATCTAACATTACATTTGTTATATACTGATTATGGAAGAGTAAATATCAACAACATTCTACAAAGTAGGCAAGTTTAATGCTGTGCTGATAACATTGTTCATTACAGAATTCATTGTTCATTGTTACATTGTTCATTGTTACATTGTTCATTGTTCATTGTTCATTGTTACATTGTTACATTGTTACATTGTAACAAAATCATAGAAAGCAAGATTCATGAATCTTTGAGTTCTTGATCCATTTCCTTTCTTATTCTGAATGCCCAACCTGGGCAGACTCATCTATTCTCATGCTGCTGCTGCTGCTGCGTCGTTTCAGTCGTGTCCGACTCTGTGCGACCCCATAGACGGCAGCCCACCAGGCTCCCCCGTCCCTGGGATTCTCCAGGCAAGAACATTGGAGTGGGTTGCCATTTCCTTCTCCAATGCATGAAAGTGAAAAAATAAAGTGAAGTCACTCAGTCGTGTACGACTCCTAGTGACCCCATAGACTGCAGCCCACCAGGCCCCTCCATCCATGGGATTTTCCAGGCAAGAGTACTGGAGTGGGTTGCCATTGTCTTCTCTGATCTATTCTCATGAGGCATACTCAACTATCTCTCCACTTACAAAAAGTTAAATTTCAGGTTTATTTCTAGCTTCTAAGCACTACATTGTGTCACACCCAAATTAATATGCTAAAGCCGTAAGCCCCAAGATGACAGTATCTGGAGATAGGATCTTTAGGAGATAAATTATGGTAAAATGAGGTAATAAAGGCTGGGCTCTAATCAGAGAGGACTGTGGCCTTAGACAAAGAGGGAGTGAAAGAGTTTGCCTTCTCTCTCTCCACCATGTGAGGAGAGAAAGGGACCATTGCAGGCCAGGAGGAGAGCTGTCACCAGAACCTGACCATGATGGCATCATGATCTTGGACTTTCAGCCCCTAGAACTATGAGAAATACATTTCTATTGTTTAAACCACAAACCTATGGTATGTTTCATAGTCAGCCTGAACTGACTAGTGCAGTAGCTGAGTACTGATGATCTCTACTTAGATGTCCAATAGGAAATTCAAGACAAATATATCTAAATTAATACTCATAATCTTTTGCTAACCTGCCCCTTCTCTTGTATTCTATGTAACAAATAATCATAGCAAGCCAGAAGACAGAATAATCTGGGATTCTCCTCACTCTTCACTTTTTGACAGCCCACCAGTCATCAAATACCATAAATTATCTTTTCAATATATCTATAACTTAATCTCTCTCCATTCCTAATATAGTGATATTGGATCTCATTTTCTACATAGATTATTTCAGTATATTTCTCACTTCCAGTAGCTTCCTCACATCAAGTTTTACACCTGAGCAATCCATCTTCTGCTGCCATATAATCAATTGAAAATGCAAATCTCCCAAGCTACCCCTCCTTCTTGAAACTATCAGTTTTATCCATTTCTTATATAATGGGAAGTAAGTCTCCCTTCACCATGATCTGTGCCCTGCTTACTTTTCTAATTTAACTCTTGCTGCTTCACATGTACCCTTTTCTCTAGATATTTATTCATATGTCAATATTCAGTCCAAAATCCAATTTCCCACTAACAAGCACTTAACCTCTTTTCCCTCAAAGAACTGACTGATCTAAATTTGATGAATATATTGCTCTTTTACATTAAGGCTCTAATTTCCTTAAGGTAAGGAAACATATCTTATGAGCTAATTGTATCAAAGATATTTGATATATGGTGGACACTTAATATAGATTTGCTGAATAAAAAAAAAAATCAAAGAACCAAAGAGACTACAATTAATATTTTTAAATTAAAAAACAGAATGATTGTAAACAGGAAATGGTTCATTAAATGGTGTTACAGTAAATAAAAACCATCCCCAAATATCATTTTGTTAAATAAAAATAGCAAACCAAAACTATGCTTGCTGTTGATTATGATTCAGTGTGTATATGTGTGTGTGCTCAAGTACATGCTGGCATATACAGATTACAATGAAATATATCAAACATTACCAGAAGCTACTTCCAGATGGTGGGGTTACAAGCAATTTTCTTATTAAAAATGTATTTTAAAATATGAAAATAAATTTATTTCTACAGCAAAGTAAAATATTAAACAGGATTAAAATATTTAAAAGTCTATTTGCTTTTTAAAATATGAGACTGGTAAATCTTTATGTCTTAGTCAAGGTTCTTCAAAGATTTACCAGTCTCATATTTTAAAAAGCAAATAGACTTAAATATTTTAAAAAAATTTTTAAAAGACAAAATCTTAATCTTTAAATCTTTTTCTTAAATTTAAATTTATTTATTTTAATTGGAGGCTAATTACTTTAAAATATTATATTGGTTTTGCCATACATCAACATGAATCCACCATGGGTGTACACGTGTTCCCCATCCTAAACCCCCCTCCCACCTCCCTCCTCTTACCATCCCTCTGGGTCATCCCAGGGCACCAGCCCCAAGCATCCTGTATCCTGCATTGAACCTGGACTGGCGATTCGTTTCACATATGATATTACACATGTTTCAATGCCATTCTCCCAAATCATCCCACCCTCTCCCTCTCCCACAGAGTCCAAAAGACTGTTCTACACATCTGTGTCTCTTTTGCTGTCTCACATACAGGGTTATCATTACCATCTTTCTAAATTCCATATATATGCATTAGTATACTGTATTGGTGTTTTTCTTTCTGGCTTACTTCACTCTGTATAATAGGCTCCACTTTCATCCACCTCATTAGAACTGATTCAAATGTATTCTTTTTAATGGCTGAGTAATACTCCATTGTATATATGTACCACAGCTTTCTTATCCATTCATCTGCTGATGGGCATCTAGGTTGCTTCCATGTCCTGGCTATTATAGACAGTGCTGCGATGAACATTGGGGTACATGTGTCTCTTTCAATTCTGGTTTCCTCGGTGTGTATGCCCAGCAGTGTGATTGCTGGGTCATAAGGCACAAAATCTTGGATTTATGTCTTAGTCAAAGTTCTTGAGGTCTAAACAGTAACCTGTAGCCTATTTTGTAGCCTAAACGGTAAAGAATCTGCCTGCAATGCCAGAGACCAGGGTTTGATCCCTGGTCAGGAAGATCCTGGGAACAGCAATCCACTCCAGTATTCTTGCCTGGAGAATCCCATGGACAGAGAAGCCTGTGGGTCACAAAGAGTTGGACATGACTGAGACACTAACACACACACACAAGGTTCTTGGTGTTGTAAGAATGAAGCAAAATAAATGAACAGACAATACAGGTGCAACACAGGGAAGGCAAGAGCAAAAGTTCAGCCAAGATCCTAGAAACTAGAGTCAGGGGGTGAAAAAGATGTTTGCAACCTGGACATTTATTTTTCTGAGGATATTTAATCTCTTAATCATGCTATTCTCCATATATCTGTTTTGGGTTTTTTCGTTTGTTTGGTTTTGTCCTGGAATTTCCCCCTCTCCTCACTCCCTCTCTGGGTTGAATTTCTCTGCTTTTTTATACACACAGGCCAAGCAAAGCTGAACCTTTCCATTATGAGTTTATATTACTTTAGTTTGAGTGACTATAGAGATTAACATCAGAGAATTACAATTCTAAATTTCTGAAAGAAATCTGACTGGCCCAGCTTGGATAATGTGTGGCAAATCAGCTATGGCTAGGTTGCTGGGGAAGGGCTAACAGATTTTACAGATCCATTTTTTCCCCTTATAGTTGTGAGCAGGTTTATAGGAGAGAATAAATTCTAAACAATAAATGCAAAACAAATGAAAATGTAAAAAAAAAAAACTTTCACTCATATATTTCCCAGGATTATGAATTTATAACTGGAACTATACCAGAGATCTCTAAAAGGACAGTGCTCAGGTTGTTATCACCTTTGGATACTTATATATAAAAATAGAAAAATATAACTTACAGAATGGGAGGAAATTTTTGCCAACAATGTGATAAATAGGGTGCAAGTTCCAAAACATAAAAAACAGCTCAAACATCTCAATAACAAGAAAAAAACAAACCAATCAAAAAACAGGCAGAAGACCTAAGTAGATATTTCTCTGAAGAAAAATCCAGATCTTCAACAGGCATGTGAAAAGATGCTCAGCATCACGAACTATTAGAGGAATGCAAGTCAAAACTCAATGAGGCACTACTTCACAGCAGTCAGGAAGACAGTCCTCAAAAAGTATACAAATAAGAGGCTTCCCTGGCAATCCAGGAAGGAGGAAGTCCAGTGAAGAGGAACCAAAGAGCCTCTTGATGAACATGAAAGAGGAGAGTAAAACAGCTGGCTTAAAACTCAACATTCAAAAAACGAAGATCATGGCATCTGGTCCTATCAGTTCAGTTCAGTTCAGTCGCTCAGTCGTGTCTGACTCTTTGTGACCCCATGAATCACAACATGCCAGGCCTCCCTGTCCATCACCAACTCCCGGAGTTCATCCAGACTCATGGCCATCAAGTCGGTGATGCCATCCAGCCATCTCATCCTCTGTCATCCCCTTCTCCTTCTGCTCCCAATCCCTCCCAGCATCAGAGTCTTTTCCAGTGAGTAAACTCTTCGCATGAGGTGGCCAAAGTACTGGAGTTTCAGCTTTAGCATCATTCCTTCCAAAGAAATCCCAGGGCTGATCTCCTTCAGAATGGACTGGTTGGATCTCCTTGCAGTCCAAGGGACTCTCAAGAGTCTTCTCCAACACCACAGTTCAAAAGCATCAATTCTTCGGCGCTCAGCCTTCTTCACAGTCCAACTCTCACATCCATACATGACCACAGGAAAAACCATAGCCTTGACTAGACGAACCTTTGTTGGCAAAGTAATGTCTCTGCTTTTGAGTATGCTGTCTAGGTTGGTCATCACTTTCCTTTCAAGGAGTAAGCGTCTTTTAATTTCATGGCTGCAGTCACCATCTGCAGTGATTTTGGAGCCCAAAAAATAAAGTCTGACACCGTTTCCACTGTTTCCCCATCTATTTCCCATGAATTGATGGGACCGGATGCCATGATCTTCGTTTTCTGAATGTTGAGCTTTAAGCCAACTTTTTCACTCTCCACTTTCATCAAGAGGCTTTTGAGTTCCTCTTCACTTTCTGCCACAAGGGTGGTGTCATCTGCATATCTGAGGTTATTGATATTTCTCCCAGCACTCTTGATTCCAGCTTGTGTTTCTTGCAGTCCAGCATTTCTCATGATGTACTCTGCATATAAGTTAAATAAGCAGGGTGACAATATACAGCCTTGGTGTCCTCCTTTTCCTATTTGGGACCAGTCTGTTGTTCCATGTCCAATTCTAACTGTTGCTTCCTGACCTGCATACAAATATCCCAAGAAGCAGATCAGGTGGTCTGGTATTCCCATCTCTTTCAGAATTTTCCACAGTTTATTTTGATCCACACAGTCAAAGGCTTTGGCATAATCAATAAAGCAGAAATAGATGTTTTTCTGGAACTCTCTTGCTTTTTCCATGATCCAGCGGATGTTGGCAATTTGATCTCTGGTTCCTCTGCCTTTTCTAAAACCAGCTTGAACATCAGGAAGTTCACGGTTCACATATTGCTGAAGCCTGGCCTGGAGAATTTTGAGCATTACTTTACTAGCATGTGAGATGAGTGCAATTGTGTGGTAGTTTGAGCATTCTTTGGCATTGCCTTTCTTTGGGATTGGAATGAAAACTGACCTTTTCCAGTCCTGTGGCCACTGCTGAGTTTTCCAAATTTGCTGGCATATTGAGTGCAGCATTTTCACAGCATCATCTTTCAGGATTTGAAATAGCTCAACTGGAATTCCATCACCTCCACTAGCTTATCACTTCATGGCAAATAGATGGGGAGAAAATGGCAGCAGTGACAGCCTCTATTATTCTCGGGCTACAAATCACTACAGGTGGTGACTGCTGCCATGAAATTAGAAGACACTTGAAGAGGGTGAGGAGAAAAGGGAACTCTCCTACATTATTGATAGGAATATAACAACAACCACTATGGAGAACAGTATGGAAGTTCCTTTAAAAACTAAAAATAGAGTTACCATATGACCCAGCAATCCATCTCCTGGGCACATGTCCAGAAAAGATGAAAACTCCATATACATGCACCCCAATGTTCACAGAAGCACTATTTACAATGGCCAAGACATGGAAGTAACTGAAGCATACATCAACAGATGAATTAAAAGATTTGTTGTCAGTTGTGGATGTGTCTGGTGATGAAAGCAAAATCTGATGTTGCAAAGAACAGTATTGCATAGGAACCTGGACTATTAGGTCCATCAGTCAAGGTAAATTGGAATTGGTCAAGCAGGAGATGGTAAGAATAAACATCAGTTCAGTCACTCAGTCGTCTCCAACTCTTTGAGACCCCACGGACTACAGCACACCAGGCCTCCCTGTCCATCACCAACTCCCAAAGCTTGCTCAAACTCATGTCCATTGAGTCGGTGATGCCATCCAACAATCTCATCCTCTGTCATCCCCTTCTCCTCTTGCCCTTGATTGTTCCCAGCATCAGGGTCTTTTCCTGTGAGTCAGTTCTTCACATCAGGTGGCCAAAATATTGGAACTTCAGCTTCAACGTAAGTCCTTCCAATGAATATTCAGGACTGATTTCCTTTAGGATGGACTGGTTGGATCTCCTTTCTGTCCAAGGAACTCTCAAGAGTACATCAACATCTTAGAAATCAGTGAAGTAAAATGGATGGAATGGCAAATTAGTTCAGATGACCATTATATCTATTACTGTGGGCAAGAATCCCATACAAGTAATGGAGTAGCCCTCATAATCAACAAGAGTCTGATATGTAGTACTTGAGTGCAACATCAAAAATGACAGAATGATCTTGGTTTGTTTCCAAGGCAAGCCGTTCAACATCACAGTAATCCAAGTCTATGCCCCTGCCACCTATGCCAAAAAAGCTAAAGTTGATCAGTTCTATGAATACCTAGAAGACCTCCTAGAACAAATACCAAAAAAAAAAAAAAAAAAAAGATGTTCTATTCATCACTGGGGATTGGAATGCAAAAGTAGGAAGTCGAGATACCTGGAGTAACAGGCAAGTTTGGCCTTGGAGAATAAAATGAAGCAGGACAAAGGCTAACTGAATTCTGCCAAAAGAATGCATTAGTCATAGCAAATACCCTTTTTTCAACAACACAAGAGATGACTTTACACATGGACATCACCAAATGGCCAATACCAAAATCAAACTGATTACATTCTTTTTAGCCAAAGATGGAGAAGCTGTCTACAGTCAGCAAACACAAGACCTGGAGCTTATTGTGGCTCAGATCAGCAGCTTCTCATAGCAAAATTCAGGCTTAAACTAAACAAAGTACAGGAAACCACTAGGCAAGGCAGGCACAACTTAGAGCCCCTATGAATATGCAGTGGAGGTAACAAATAGATTCAAGGGACTAGAACTTGTAAACAGTGTGCCTAAAGAACTATGGACAGAGGTCAATAATATTGTATGGAAGGCAGTGAACAAAACCATCCCAAAGAAAAGGAAAAGCAAGAAGACAAAGTGGTTATCTGATGAGGCCTTACAAATAGCTAAAGAAAGAAGTAAAAAGCAAGTGAGAAAGCAAAAGATATGTCCAACTAAACACAGATTTCCAAATAAGAGCACAGAAAGACAGGAAGGCCTTCTTCAATAAACAGTATATAAAACTAAGGGGAAACAAAAGAAAGGGAAAGACTCGAGATCTCTTCAGGAAAACTGGAGATATCAAGGGAACATTCTGCCAAAAGATGGGCACAATAAAGGACATAAACAGTAGAGATCTAGTAGATGCTGAAGAGATCAAGATGGAAAGATTACAAGGAAGAACTGTACAAAAAGATCCAAATGAACTGGATTACTATGATGGTGGGGTCAACCTCTCAGAGCCAGACATTCTGGAGAGTGAAGTCAAGTGCCTTAGGAAACATTGCTATTAATAAAGCCAGTGGAAGCGATGGAATTTCAGCAAAACTATTCAAAACCCTAAAGGATGGTGCCATCAAGGTGTTGTATTCAATAAGTCAGAAAATCTGAAAAAAAAAAAAAAAAAAAAAGAAAATCTGGAACCCAGCAGTGGCCATAGGACTG
Source organism: Bos mutus (assembly GCF_027580195.1). Taxonomy (NCBI): domain Eukaryota; kingdom Metazoa; phylum Chordata; class Mammalia; order Artiodactyla; family Bovidae; genus Bos; species Bos mutus. The sequence goes on along the minus strand of NC_091618.1, from coordinate 93,686,146 downwards.
GAAAAGGTCAATCCTCATCCCAATTCCCAAAAAGGGTAGTACCAAAGAATGTGATAACCATCAGACAATTGCATAAATCTGCCAGGATAGTATGGTCATGCTTAAAATCTTGCACACTAGGCTTCAGCATTATGCGAACCAAGAACTTCCAGATGTCCAAACTGGGTTTAGAAAAGGAAGAGGAGCCAGAGATCAAATTGCCAACATTTGCTGGATCAAAGGGAAAGCTATGGAATTCCTGAAAAAAATCTACCTCTGTTTCATCAAGTGTGCCAAAACCTTTGACTGTGTATAAACTGTAGAAAGCTCTTAAAGAGCTGGGGATACCAGACCATCTTATCTGTCTCCTGAGAAACCTGTATGCGGGTCAAAAAGCAACAGTTAGAACATGTATGGAACAACTGATTGGTTCAAGATTGAGAAAGGAGTATGACAGGGCTGTCTGCTGTCACCCCGTTTGTTTAATCTATACACTGAGTACATCAAGAGAAATGCCGAGTTGGATGAGTTACAAGCTGGAATCAAGATAGCTGGTAGAAACATTGACAACCCCAGATATGCAGATTTTACTACTCTAGTGACAGAAAGCAAAGAGGAACTGAAAAGCCACTTGATGAGGCTGAAGCAAGACAATGAAAGAGCTGGCTTGAAACTAAATATTAAAAAACTAAGATCATGACATCCGGCCCCATTACTTCATGGAAAATAGAGGGGGAAAGGTGGAAGTAGTGACAGATTTCCTCTTCTTGGCCTCTAAAATTACTGTGGATGGTGACTGCAGCCATGAAATCAGAAGACATTTGCTTTATGGCAGAAAGCTATGACAAACCTAGACAGTAGGTTGAAAAGCAGACACATTACTCTGCCAACAAAGGTGACAACAAAAGTCAAGGCTCTGGTCTTCCCAGTGGTCACGTATGGTTACAGCTGGACTGTAATGACGGCGGAGCGCTGAAGAATTTACGCCTTTGAACTCTGGTGCTGGAGAAGACTCCTGAGAGCCCCTCAGACAGCAAGAAGATCAAAACAGTCAATCTTAAGAGAAATCAACCCTGAATACTCATTGGAAGGACTGATGCTAAAGCTGAAACTCCAGTATTTTTGTCAAGAGATGCGAACAGTTGACTCACTGGAAAAGTGTCTGATGCTGGGAAAGATTGAGGCCAGAAAGAGAAGAGGACAACAGAGGATGAGATGGCTGGATGGCATCACCAATGCAATGGACATGAACTTGGGCAAACTTCAGGAGATATGAAGGACAGAGAGGCCTGACATGTTGCAGTCCATGGGGTTGCAAAGAGTTGGATATGACTGGGCCATTGAATAACAACAATACATGTATACATATGTAAGTTTCTGGCACAATGAGAATCTGCCCAATACATATTTACATGTATACACAAACACACCAAATACACAGACACATACACACACACGCAACAGATTAGTACTTGACCATAAAGGAAAACAAAATAATGACATTTGCAGCAATATAGATAGACTTAGAGATTATCACACTTAAGTGTTCACTTAAATGAATTAAGTCAGAAAAGGAAAAATGTCATATCACTTGTGTGTGAAAACTAAAAAAATGTTACAAATGAACTTATTCACAATGGACTCCTTAGACAGAAAATAAACTAATGTTACCAGAGGGAAAGGATGGGCAAATAATATATTGGGAAATGGGACTTACAGACACACACTACTATATAATATAGATAAACAACAAGGTCCTACTATATAGCACAGGGAACTACATTTAATATCTTGTAATAACCCTCAGTGGAAAAGCATATATGTGTGTATATATATGTATATATAATCACTTTGCAGTACACCAGAAACTAACAATGTAAATCAATTATACTTCACTTTAAAAAATGCAGAAACAATAGAACAAATATTGCAAACATAAAGTGGTTTATCAGTATACATTATTTGGTCTTCCACTTGACTACACAGTTATCTAATTCTCTAAAATCTTCCAATTTCATTATATTAATAACAAATTAGAGAGATACATAGTAAAAACCACCAGGCATGACATCAGAACCTGAGTCTAATTTCAGTTTTCCCATTTAAAATATATGTGGCAATTATAAAACCCAATAATTTCTCTAACCAGCAGTTTCCTCAATTGCAAGAGGGAAAGAATGAAATATGGCATGATTATATCTTTGTATTGCTATTAAAACTAAAGTAGGATAAAGGTACACTGATAAAAAAAAAAAAACCCAAAACTTCAGGGCCATAAATGTGAGCAATACACAATGCCAAGTGTCAACAAATAGCCTCATTTTCACTTGTAGGTACTAAAAATACAAGTTAGCATATGAAGGCAGTATGTAACCTAAGTAAAGCTCATTTCGGCACTTCAGAAGGCAGTTATAATCCTCCATATGAAGAATCGAAGTCCACATTGTACATGTCAATCCGCAGTGGCAAGATACAAACAGAGTAAGATTCAAAAATATTAAAAATGGTTATTTAGAGAAAAAAGTTAATCCTATTATTTCAGAAAAGTGCTGGTTTTGCTCCTGCTTGGCAGGAAATTCTAAATACTTTTGTCATATATATCATGTTGAGTTTTGTGCATCTGGGGAGTAAAATACTACTCATTATATCCTTGCCAAATTACTTTTAAACTATGTAGATTTCTGAATGCTACTATCACAAATAACACCTTGGTATTTATAAATAACAAAGCTTTGAATAAGAATTAGAGTAGTATGTTTGTTATTTCCTCAGATAGTGTTCTTCAGTTTACACAGTATTATCATAGCAATCAATGATTTATTTAAGAAGAGAATAGCTTTTGATGGTTTTTTAAAAAGCACAGTAAGATTCCAAACTAGTACTTCCGCATTTCTCATTTCTACTTATAAAGGTAAGTTAAAAGTACACGTGGATATAATTTCAGCTTACAGTCAATACACGTTTAATAACTATTATGTGCATGCTTAACCGTGTCTGACTCTCTGCAACACCATGGACTGTAGCCTACCAGGCTCCTCTGTCCATGGGATTCTCCCGGCAAGAATACTGGAGGGGGTTGCCATGCCCTCCCCTCCAGTGGATCTTCCCCACCTAGGGATCGAACCCAGGTCTCCCACATTGCAGGTGGATTCTTTACCATCTGAGCCACCAGGGAAGCCACAATAACAATTATAGCATTCATATAACTTACAATTTTAAAAGTGCACTCACAAAATTTTATTAAACAGAATCAACAACTCCCACTTTATGAATAAAAAAGAAGGTCTCTGAATCCCTGGTAGTGCTTTTTATGGGATACCATGCTGCCTAGGTATACACCATTCTTTGTTCTTCCCAAGACCATGGGTTCCCCATCAGTCTTCTATTATGTGTGTGATAATCCTGCCAGATATGAGTACATTATACAATTCCTCCAAGTCTCTGTTTGTACTTTCCTACACTCTCAGAAAATTCTTAGTAACTACATTTTCTTCATCCTTTAAATTCTAGCACCTTAAGAAAAACCTCCCCTTCACTTATGACTTTTTCCTTTCAATAATGATCATTTACATCACACCCTTTAGCATTCATGACTTCCCCGGTGGCTCAAATGATAAAGCGTCTGCCTACAATATGGGAGACCAGGGTTCAATCCCTGGGTCAGGAAGTTCTCCTGGAGAAGGAAATGGCAACCCACTCCAGCATTCTTGCCTGGAAAATCCCATGGATGGAGGAGCCTGGTAGGCTACAGTCCATCGGGTCATCAAGAGTTGGACACGACTGAGCAACTTCACTTTCACTTCCTTTCTCTAGCATTCAGTTATTGATTTATCATCTCATTTAAAAGTAGAAATTATTACTGTTATTCAATTTTCTCATTGTCTCATATAAGTCATTCAAATTATCTGGTTGTCTTGATTGTTGATTTAAGGATCTGGCAGAATGATAATCTGCCCAATCTCTTCTGAGGAGGCTAACACCAAAAACTTAAATTTCAAAAACTAAATCTGTAAATATTATCTCTGTGTTTATGAATGAATAATCCAATATTACGTTATTGTATACCCAATACTATAATCCTACATACAACTGAATTTGTTTCATTCACTTTGTCCCAGCTTCCAATCTTGGCAACTAAGAACAATTATTCATGGAAAATTGAGAGCGAGCCATCTACAATTATTTAGAATATAGTAAACTAATTTATAGTTATAATATTCAAATTTCTACTTCAAAGGCATATGTTTCTCAAGGGATTCATGTCTGTCTGTCAGGTATTTCTCCAGAGTGCGACCATATAATTTTGAACTCTGTTTACTACAGCCCTCCCGATTTCCTTTTTCTTTTATCTATAAAAGGATTCTCCCTCCCTCATACTGAGGGGACTTGTTCATAACTTCTTAGTTGCAGACTCTGAACTACAATTCTCTGTTTATCCCAAATAAACTCATCTATGCTGGAGAAATACCTGACAGTAAATTTTCTATTTACTTGAGGCCAACAATGTATATTAAGCCAAAGAATGATCTAATTTGCTATATCTGCCAATGGTAACTGCCTAAAACAAATAGATACCGATTAGTTTCATTTTGGTTGGCACTTCGGGCTGTATCTAAAATTTTCACATTTTTCACATCAGAATTTACATAGTAACAGGTACTTGCTTTTTGTTATGTGAGTTGTTGGGGAGACTACAAAGATCTAAAAGTTTAAATAAACAACATTGGATTTATTTCTCAGGGAATAGAGTACAAAAGCATGACACTAACTAGCTAAACCTGGAGGAAAAAAGCCTGATTGTAATGAGGAAAATTCAGAATATCTGAGTAAAATCCTCCCTGTAGACATTATCTTTTTAAAATTTAAGCTTTTATTCATTTCCTTTAAGCCTCAGAGTGACTAGTGTAGTGAGCAACATGTTTCCAAGTAGAAATGTTTAAAAAATTAGTTTTTAAAATCCAGAATAAGGAAAGATGTTCACTGAGAGTTGTGCTTTCTTTTAGAGGAATATTGAGAAACCACTGAGATATTGTTAAAAGGGGAGATAGTAATGTCAACAGCCACAGTTTACAGATACCTAGTACTTTTATAAATAGCAGAATCCCATTTATTAACTGCAAACCCCTACTTCAGCAAAGGAATTTCTTAAAAAATTAATCAGTGATGACATGCCTTGGGTCTTATCTAGTATCAGGAAGTAAGTAATCTTATTATTTTTTTCCCTCATTCTCCACTCATAACTTGAAAATAAAATGCTTAAATCTACTAAGTTAGATTTCTTTTGATGGCATAATTTATATTTTAAGTTAGTACAGCAAATCTTAAAGTACTGTAAAAATTGAAGCACTCAAACCCTGGTGTTAGAAAAGCAGTACCTATTATCTTCCTTTTTAAATTTTCTGTGCTGACATACATGAACACTTGTTTCCTGGTATAAATAAAGATTGGATAAACATTTTTCTGTACATAGTATGTACATGTTGTTTTTCTATTTCATACATGTGCCAATAGAGGGAAATTACATATTTTTTAATAGGTATATTTAGTCAGGTAGATAACAGGTAACTGTTGGATAAAAAGTTTCAGAAAAAAACAACTAGAAAATTGACCCCAAATAGGGATAAATTTTCAGCACAAGTAATAATATACTAAGGTCGGATAGAAAAATAATATGGCATTTCTTTTGCAAGATAATGAGTAAACCTAATTTCCCTAAAGGGGGATAAAATGAGTAGACTTCATTCTCTCTTGAGAGAAAGATTCTGGATTATACTCTACCAAATATAAAATTCTAATAAAGAATAATGAAGTAAATTATAAGCTGAGGTTGGACATCAGGAGACCAAAATTTGATGAAACTGATTTGAATCTGGAAGCACTGAAGAAGTGCATATGGAGGAAGAGGTAACATGAAGGTTCTTTCTTTTCACTGAACACAGAATGAATTCCCCACCATCATTAAGTCTAGGTGAGGCTATAGTTAGTAATGGACTTCCTCAGGACTGCATATGGAAGTAATTTTTGGCTCTAATGTGAATATCAGATACCAGGGTGCAAGAAACTGAAGAGTAAACAAGCCTGAAACAAAAAAAAAGTATAAAAGAGCATAAGGAAAATGCTAGAGTTTTCTTTGCTTTTTCCCATCCATCCAGCACTTTCTAATCCTACACCTAATATAGGCACTATAGCATCAAATGTTAAGAATTTGGCAAATTTTTTTTCATAGAGCTTTTCCTAGGTAAACAAAATCCTTTCCAAAGAAACAAAGTACAAATCTCTTCAGGCAGAGTCCATTCTAAAAACCTCAATTCAGGATATAACATTAACACAATTGGGGAATACAACGTTTAGAAATGAAAAGCTCTGATATAAATTACTTAAACAAAGCCTTTCATCTTACCTTTGAAGATTCTCACAGTCTCCAGCGGCTCAGTGGTCCAGGGAAAAGTAGAACTATGCCAACTGCTCAGGGCCTCATAAGGCTGAAATTAAGTTTGCTAGTCAGGCCATGTTCCTTTCTGGAATTTAAGATCCTTCTCTAAGCTCACACGATGGTAGACAAAACTGAGTTTTTTGCAGTTATAAGAATAAAGCCCCCACTTTCTTGCCTGTGGTTCTTAATTTCTAGAGGCCAAGGAGCCCTCAAAACATGGCTGCTTTGAACTTCAAGGCCTGTAGAAGAATGTCTCTGACTAGGAAGGGACTAAAGTTTCCACGTGATTAACTCAAAATCAGCTGCAAATTCTCTTCACCTTTTTCTAATTAATCACAGGTAAATCTAATCACCGGATGATAGCTCATATTCGGAGTTCCTCTAACCCTCAAGACAAGGGGGTTGATCCAAGGATGTGCACCATTCAGGCTACCTTAGAATTTTGCCGAGTCATGGAGCCTTCTTAAAACTCTGCCTAGCACACCCCCTATATCCAATGTGGGCCCTTCAATGCTTCAAGTGGAAACTTTGGGTATTTATCACAGCTCCTCCTTGGGATGCTTGGTACATACCATAGCCCTGGAAGATCAGAAGCTCTGCTTTTGTTTTCTAGTCTAGTAACTATCACTTACAAATTAGCAATTACCTGGAAAATAACTCTGAATGCTGGACTCCCATCTCAGCTTCCCTTCTTTGCAGGATTCTGGGCCCCTTGAGTGCTCCCTGTTTGGCTTGATTTTCAAACGCATGTTAACTAAATTTATTTATTAAAGTAGCATCCATGTTTTCTGCTCCTTCTTGTTAATGCTGACAACCTGCAACAAGACGGCTCACCATCACTGGAACCCAAAATTGATTATTCGAGTATCTTGTAAGATTTTATTCGCAAATGGAATTTATAAGATGAAGCACACCAATAATAAGCTAGCAAGTGGTAAAGTTTGACATAAAGCTAACCTCTTTTTTATCAGTAACATCTGTGATAAATTAATTAGAAAATAATTTTTAAAATCATCTCTTAATGTTAAACATTTACTTAAATGTAAATTTTATTGATAATACTTCACACCACCAAGGACAGTAACCAAAATTTTCAATGTATGCATCAAAAATAATTCTTAAAAATATTTTAAAAATAATCAATAACTTGCATGTTATTATTTTTCTTTGATAAGTGATCAAAGAAGCAGCTTTCATTTTGATGCTTAAACTAATCCAGTGAGCTTTGGGAATTAAGACTCTCACAGGATTATTTTAATGTAAAATTTTTATGAAACAAAATAGACATTCAGCATAATTACCACCAAATTTGAACACTTAAAGTTCTGCTAATTATTATCATTCAAACATGTGGAAGATGCTTCTGTGTGCCTAATTAATTAATGTAATTTATTTTCCTCAAAGTTTTATACATTTGGTTGATATCTCTGCTTGGTTAACATTATCCACATCAATGCTACTCAAAGCGGTCTATGAACAGGCAATATCAGCAATCCCTTTGAGCTTAAGAAACTTAACCCTACACCTACTGAATTAGAATCTCTGGGGGTTAGAGCTAAATTATCTGTGTCTTACCCGTCTCTCCATGTGATACTGAGGCATGCTAAAGTTTGAGAAGCATATATCTAGCTCATCTTGATAGATGGAATTTTTAACAACCACAAAACAAAGAGATCAAAGCACGTGTGTGGAATTTCCCCCTTAGGTGTGTGCCCATCTTTGTATTAGTCTATAAGCTGTCCCATCAAGAAGGAAGAGGATAATAAATCCACCCCAGGCTTGGATAAACCTCTGGGACACAAGGCAAAGGGCCCCAGACTGAATGTAGATTCAGATGTTATTTCTCACTTTCACATGATGGTTTGGGGCTGTAAATTCTGTCATAGTGCAAACAAGTGAACAATAATTCAGAGATAGCACTTCAGCCCTGGAGATTATGTAGTGAGGAGTTTAAAGTAGATTTTTTAAAAAAATATAACAGTGGGCACCAGGTTCTAACACACCAAGAATCTCAGAGAATAAAAGCATAACCCTGAACATAAAATTTGCAACCAATAAAAAAAAAATAAGTAATCAAGATTCCAAACTATGATATAGTAGTATCTTTCTTAAAATTCCTCTAAAAGGTAAGAAAATTACTGCTTGTATATCAATATCAACATGAATTAGCCATTTCATCAAACAACAATTTAAATCATTTTATCTAAAACCGTGATATAAATTTAAGATTTATATTTTTAATGACCTAAAACGACAAAATTCAAAAATACATAGTATTCACCAAAATTAAAACAGTAAAGTTCAAAAATGAAATATGCACAGATTATGATCATCTTCCCTCATAGTGACTAAATTCTAAAGCTACATATTATGTAAATTCTGTATTTAAAATTACTAAATTTGCCATTCCATTTTTTTCTAACTTGAAATATAATTCTTAACTCCTGCATTTAAAATTACTAAATTTGTCATTCCATTCTCCTCTAACCTGAAATATAACTCTTCAGTGATTAAATGTTTTCCTGAAACTACAAGCAATAAAATAATACAGAAAACCCAGAGCCACTATCCACCTGGTATATTTATTTGCTAATTAGCATTTGTAAAGATTTATTATCTTCACAATCAAGAATATACATTTGAAAGATTATTATGCTAGAAGTATTCTCCACATCAATGAAACAGTTGTAATACCTGCTCACCTTATACCATCTATGAGCTAATTGAGCAAAAGCAGATCAATTTTTGTTGCATGGGTACCACTAAAGATAACTACTAATCTACAGACCCACTGAGACAGTAGCAGCAAATAAAAACACTTTGGAAAGATCAATTTACACTATATCATAAGAAAAGTTGACCCATTACATATTAACACTGAGAAAAGCTGACCCATATTTATTTTAAGGGCCATGTTCTGTCAGAAACTAATCTCATTTTCAATGTACTATATTTAACTCCATTATATCAAGTTATGTCCATAGTGAATTGTTTAGAATTTCAGGGAAACTGAATAAAGTATCTGGAGACTCTATAGTAAACTAGCAGCAATTACAAATAAAACTAGTAACAATTAGCAATAATAATTTTCCTGTGGAAAAACAAATCAAAGGTAGATAACAAGACTTTGTGTTCAACATGATTAAAATAAAATTAAAATGTTAGTTATGGAATGACTGAAAATATGTCTAAGTTGATTGTAAGTCAGTTTAAAGGAACAGTAATGGCTTATTAATTTATTGAAAAACCCTCATTGATTCCAACATTAGTATGCAGTTGTTTATTTACATAGCTGACACAGAAGTAAGTTTGGAAGAGTAAAGTAAAATGAAATGTATTTTAGTTAAAATGAGGTGAAAGTTCTTTAAAGTTTTTTTTTAACCACATAAGCAATTCATGAGTTGATTTGTATATTTTACATAAGTTATCAATGTATGTGTCTTAAAATTGTAAAATATATAAATGAACTTTAAAAAATGAAAAGATTCAAACAGATAAGCAAGTGTTTATAACTAATCTATTTCAAAGTTGATATATAATTTTTGTATGCACAATAATTCAAAAGCATCATCCTAACCTAAGAGGTATCCTTGACAATACTCTTTATCTTAGATATATATGGGTTCATTCCATAAGACCTCAACATTTTTAAATGATTTGGTATTTTATAATACTAGTAAATGTTTTTTTGAAAAAACATGAGTTAAATAATAAGAAATTATATTCTTTTATTCTAAGTAATTAAAATATGATAATGGATACACAATGGGCTTACACACATTTTTTGAAAATCAAAAGCACAAAAATCATTACCACAAAATGTTTGCATTTTTGCAGTATTTCTTCTAAAGTGCTAATAAAATATAACCATATTAATTATATTGGCTTCTACTGTGAATATTGGAATAAACTCATTTGTTTTTTTTCTAGTATAGCTATTATCAAATTCAGTATATTAAATATATCAATATTTTAATCTGTTCTATTTAGTGAATTTATAGCCATTTAAAAATTTTGTCCATCTATTTAGCATGAACTAGATATTTAATTTATTGCAAAAATCTATAGTTGCTAAATATAGCAAATTAAAATATTTAATTGTTTCAACACTCTGGTGTTTGAATTGTCTAAACTTCTTGGTGAGTGTCTAAAACTTGACTTTTTGCCCTTGGTAAGACTATAGAATATATTAGTCCTAAGACAGCACCTTCTGGTTTTCTCAAAATTACTCTGTAAAGAGAAGCTTGGACTGACATTTCCTAATCAAGTAAATACTTGCCCAGACTATATATCATGTCTGATTTCACGGTATAATTTTTTTATAAAGTAGAAATTTGTAAGGCTTTAAAGTTTTAATGAAATGAGAAAATTGAGAAGAAGGAAAATATATAAAATGTGCAAGAAACACAATCATGAAAATTAGTTTACTTCTATGGGCCACAAGGAGAAAAATTAACTTGCCTAATAGGGATGAGTGATGAAGCAGCAGTTACAGCACATTGGTTTGCTCTTAGTGCTGCCAGGAGTTTTCTGTGTTTTTATTCCATCTTTATTTTCTAAAATGTTTAGAAAACAATTATGAGTACTATTATGTTTTCCCAAACTCAAATGATAATCCAGGACAACATATTACGAATGCATTTTGATTTTTAGGAGAGTTACGAGAAACAGATACACTTATTCCAGAATCACCCTTATTACTAGGAAACCTGTTCTGTGACCCTAGGAACCCAAAACCAAGTTGTACAGTCAAGTCATTCAGTGTTCAGGTTGAATCCAACTTTGCCCATGCATGTATTTTTCAATGAATTATATATGAAATGAATAATTTAGTATTAAATTACTGGGCCCTACTCTATTTTAATTCCATTTATGTTTTTACAGACTGAGGTGGGTTGTGATATGCATTCTGAGTAGCTTTAAATATTACTGATATTCACTGTTATTTTCATCAAAGCATGGTTTGTGCTGGAACTTTTCCTTTAGAAATCAGTCAAATGAACAAGTACATGTTATCTTAGCACACTAAATGCAAGCATACATATTAGATATTAAAATTAATTATCAGTATTAATCATCACTTCATTTTTGAGTTCTTTTACCTCATGATACTCAAATATTTAAATGAACAAAAGGGTTGATACTTCCTGTCATCATTTAGAAGAACTCATGGATTGAAAGCACAGCATAAAAATTTAGCAATGATGATTAATTCACTCATCAAATTTTAGGAAAAAATAATCAGACATTATCATTTCTCTAAAAGATTTCGTTTTCCAAAGGAGAGTAACAATTATCAAATTAATGTTTCAATAGTGTAATTTCACTCTCACATTATTTCAAACATTATTGATGCCATCAGTCTTCCACAGTATTTACTTTTACCTTTAGCATTGTCTAATCTTTTTCCTAGTGAATTAGAAGAGTTTGATAATCTTCAACATACTGATCCACAACAACAGCCCAACAACATCAGTAATGCTATTAACCCCTTTTAAAGACGTAGAAATAGAAGTTTAAAAAATAAATAATCCCTCAAGATTAACTTGGCCAGGAGTGGCAGAAATAAGAATCAAACGAAAGGTCAAAACTATTTCCTTGCCACTATATCATAATGTCTCTGTTTAACGCATTATATGGTAATTCTATGTTTATAGATCTATATTCACCACTGGCTTCAACAGCATGAACTACACCAGATCCATTCTTTTCTTATAGCTTAACCCAACAGTTCTTGAATTATAGCTTATTCTCTGAAGAGTGAAGAGCAGCCTCTGAGGGAGAAATGCTCTTTACACCAGAGGTCCCCAACCTTTTTGGCACAGGGATGGGTTTTGGGGATGACAATTTTTCCATGTCCTGGGGCGCAGGAGATGGTTTTGGGATGACTTGAGCACATTACATTTACTGTGACCTTTATTTCTATTACTATTATCACAGTTGCACCTCAGATCATCAAGCATTAGATCCTTGAGGTTGGGGACCTCGGCTTTACACTCCCCTGCCCATAGATTCCTCCCTGACTTGGACCTTGGGACAAAGTTCACCTTTTGTCTTCTGAATATTGCCCACGTGCTCCAGCGGGTCTCAGGTCTCATAACGTATCTGATTTGGATTGATCCTCTGTACTCTTGGTCTCTCTCTACTAACCTATTCAGGCTCACCCTCAGTCCTCTCCACTCCCAGCCTTTCCATTCAGCCTGGAATCAGCTCCTTCTCACAATCTTTGTCACCACAATCCAGACCCAGCTGATGGCTTATTGGAATGAGTTGCACACCATTCCCAACATTATGGAAGAATGCTTCTGTCCTTCTCCGAGTTAGGCTTCAATTTCTATGAAATGTATGTGATGATTTGTTCTGGTTGACTATCCTGGAGAAAGTTTTGCTGAGTAAAACTCTGAGGGTGGTTTTATATAAATCTGTCCTGCCTCTCTTTTCTCCATTTTCTAAAGGTCAGTTGAACATATGTCTCAAAGTTACCACAAAGGAGTTTAATCAGAACCCAGGGCACCCATCTCAAATGGAAAACAATTGGCTAGTTTCAGTTAGTTTTCCCCTTCCTAAAAATTATTTAAGCTTTAGGCTAATAGCCGATTTTATGTTTCTGTCTGTTCATCAAATATTTAGACAATAGCTATCGCCATTTGTACACCAATTTTCTAAAATGTTAGTCTGAACCACCTCAAAGTTTCAGAAGAAAGCTCTAAGTTCTGCTTTGTAAGCTGTATGGCTAGAAAAGTACACATCAGATTATTCATTTAAACTGCTTTTTAGCACAGCTCTGGGATATTTTTCATTCCATATTCTCAAGCCCAGTCTATTGTTATTACTTTCCAAAGTAACAGAGCACCACTCTATGTAATGAATGTCATACTAGACTCTGAAACATATTTTTAAAATATGATTAACTGAACCTAATTCCCTTGTAACAAAGATCTCTAAAATTTATCATCCTCCAGTGACTCATTTTCATTTCTACATTAAATGTGGAAAAACTTTATTATCAGAAACCGAAAGTACATATTAGTTACTCATTTATGTATTCTGAGTATGCCATATAACACAGAGATTTAGGATTCTAACACTGGAGAGAGAGAGAATGTTGGTCACTCATTCATGTCCAACTCTGTGTGACCCCATGGATTGTAGCCCGCCAAGCTCTTCTGTCTGTGGAGTTCTCCAGGCAAGAATACTGGAGTGGATTCTCATTCCCTTCTCCAGGGGACCTTCCTGACCCAGGGATCAAACCCAGGTCTCCTGCATTGCAGGCAGATTATTTACCATCTGAGCCACAACAGCACATTGGCAATCCATATAATTAAGTGTGGAAAGTCTAAGTACAAATTATGATATGAAGAACAATTGTTAAATAGATCTTCTCTCCTGTTCTTGTGATAGCTTGCCACATTTTTATATCTTTTTCCTGTTAATCTTTTCTTAAATGATAGCTGACTCCTTGAGAATGCCAGCTCTACTACTAATTGTATGATCTGTACAAGTTTAACTTCTGTGTGACTTAATTTTTTTATATATCTAAAAAATAGGGAAGAAGTGAAGCACCAACCTATAGCTAGAGAAAATAATGCTCATGCTATATAGAACTGTCCATTAGAAGCCTTAAATAGTGCCACTTATTTTGCTAACAATAGTATACTTCCTCTAGATCAAGAAAGATTAAACTCTCATGTGTTGCTCCATTTCAATGAGCATATTTTGATACACTGTTGATCTTTTTTGTTTAATTTTCTCTCTACAGATATCATGCTTCTCATAATGGAACTAATTCCATTGTCTTCTGACAAGTTTATTTACCTCTAGACTTTTCCTAAGGCATATAAGAGCAGGAAAAAGGATGTGCATCATTTCACTGCTACAGTATTTTATAGAATTAACAGATATGTAAAATGATCAAAAAAGAGTTCTCTGTGATATTCACTCTCTCCCAGAAACTGTCCTGGACTTTCCACATTCGTACACATTTCCTCACACAATCTACCTTGCAAAGATCTTCTAAAACTTTTCAGCTATACAAAATTTACCCATCAGTTTGCTTCAAAGAGAAGAGTGTCCTCACCACTTTATATCCATGCTTCCTTGCACACCACACCACAGGAGAAAAATTAATGAGTTGACTTCTATCATCATAATTGGGCCACATATATTTAATAACTGATGGCTCAGAGGAAGGCATATAAATAATCAGCAAAGACTAAGCACTCTCCACTTTCTGCTTCTTAACTTCTAGCCCTAAAGGATGTGGCCTTTTCAAGCAATAGAGAAGTATGATTTGAAACTTAGGTTTATACTTAGAGCTTAAAATACACACTGCAGACCTATCATTGTACTCTGAGTATAGAATATTGAGGCCATAAATAAGATTATAGAGTTTTCAACAGAACCAAACCTATCTTCATAAAGCATTGCTTTGCCTTGGTTTGAATTATTATGCATTAATTCCTAACAAAATTTCTGGGAAACTGATTTAGAGAAGATTCAAGAATTTCAGATACACTGGTAAAGCTATTTTACCAATAACATCAAATAATTACTCCATAACTGTACCTCTATCTATCATTGCAAGCATATACCATGGCCAGAATTAATCAAATTTAATGTAAATTATCCCATCTTCCATGGTTCAGTTTAAATCCAACACGATAACTTTCTCAGGGAGAGAGGATCATTCTATTATCACTATCATTTCTAGCATTTACTCTTTTATAGATTCAATATGTTTCCTGGTTTTTGCATAAACCACATTACCCACTTCAACTAGTCACCTGGATTCAGTAAAAAAAAAAAAAAAAAGGTTAATAAATAAGTAATTCAATGATTTAAAAGTATGTGTGTGTGTGTGTGTGTGTATACATACATATAGCTTTCACTACATATTAAGGCTTTAGGTCCTCAGCCTGAATTCGTCCTCTCAAATTTTACAACTTTTCTCAAGTGTAAGGGTAGACACATACTACTCAGAGCACCACCAATGTCCACGCTGCTCACAACCATGTGATGTCAGCGACTCAGTCATCACTGCTAATGCTTCTTCCCAACATTGCCCATATATTTAATTCCTGCTTCATAATGCTCCTTCTTATAATGTTTTTAAGGAGCTTGCTGCTGCTGCTGCTGCTAAGTTGCTTCAGTCGTGTCTGACTCTTTGTGACCCCATAGACAGCAGCCCACCAGGCTCCTCTGTCCCTGGGATTCTCCAGGCAAGAATACTGGAGTGGGTCGCCATTTCCTTCTCCAATGCATGCATGCATGCATGCTAAATCGCTTCAGTCGTGTCCAACTCTGTGTGACCCCATGGACAGCAGCCCACCAGGCTTCTCTGTCCACGGGATTCTCTAGGCAAGACTATTGGAGTGTGTTGCCATGTCCTTCTCCTTTAAAGAGCTTAGTCATACTTTATGGATTGCCAAAGAGCCGTTAGTATTACAAAACTTTTATTTGACAAAATCTTTTCCATTTAATTCTATTGCAGAAGGGTGATAGAGTTGGTCAGAAAAACAAGTGAATGATTCCATAACTATCTTTTCTGAAAAAAAAAAAAAAAATCTCCATTGGCTTAAAGTCATTATCCCCAAACTCAAGGTGAGTTCCATTCCAACTGGTATGCCCAGGAAATTAAGGGATAAATCCTATTTCTATGATTTTCTATGCAGCCAAGTCTTGGAGCTTATTTTTCAGCAGCTGGGTTTTTTGTTTTTTAATTAATTTATTTATTTTAATTGGAAGCTAATTACTTTACAGCCTTGTAGTGGTTTTTGCCATACATTGACATGAATCAGCCATGGGTGTACATGTGTCCCTCATCCTGAACCTCCCTCCCGCCTCCCTCCCCATCCCATCCCTCAGGGTAATCCCAGTGCACCAGCCCTGAGTGCCCTGTCTCATGAATCGAACCTGGACTGGTGATCTATTTCACATATGGCAATATACATGTTTCAATGCTATTCTCTCAAATCATCTCACCCTCGCCTTCTCTCACAGAATCCAAAAGTCTGTTCTTTATCGCTGTCTCTTTTGCTGTCTCTCATATAGGGTCATCATTACCATGTTTCTAAATTCCATATATATGTGTTAATATACTGCATTGGTGTTTTCTTTCTAACTTACTTCACTCTGTATAATAGGCTCCAGTTTCATACACCTCATTAGAACTGATTCAAATGAATTGCTTTTAGTAGCTGAGTAATCTTCCATTGTGTATATGTACCACAGCTTTCTTATCCATTCATCTGCCAATGAACATATAGGTTGCTTCCATGTCCTAGTTATTGTAAACGGTGCTGTGATGAACATTGGGGTACACATGTCTCTTTAAATTCTGGTTTTCGGTGTGTATGCCCAGCAATGGGGTTGCTGTTCTATTGTATGGCAGCTCTATTTCCAGTTTTGTAAGGAATCTCCACACTGTTCTCCATAGTGACTGTACTAGTTTGCATTCCCATCAACAGTGTAAGAGGGTTCTGTTTTTTCCACACCCTCTCCAGCATTTATTGTTTGTAGACTTTGATAGCAGCCATTCTGACCGACACGAGATGATACCTCACTGTGGTTTTCATTGCATGTCTCTGATAATGAGTGATGTTGAGCATCTTTTCATGCATTTGTTAGCCATCTGTAAGTCTTTGGAGAAATGTCTGTTCAGTTCTTTGGCCCATTTTTTGATTGGGTCATTTATTTTTCTGGTATTGAGCTCATGAGCCACTTATATATTTTGAGATTAATTCTTTGTCAGTTGCATTTTTGCTATTATTTTCTCCCATTCTGAAGGCTGTCTTTTCACCTTCAGCACCTGGTTTTGTAGCGTGATTTCTTCAAAGAAATTTTACACTTATATAATCCCTATGTCTTGCCCTGGCATGAGCTAAAATGCCCAAATTCCTCACAATAAGCACAAGAATAGGCTCTATCCTGGGACTATTTAAACATATATGTATATTGGATCTCTCCAATTAAAATATAAGATCTTTAAATACAAAGACTGTCTAATAATATTTATCCCCTTTCATGTCTGGATAGGTCATTTCATTCTTGTGAAGTATTTGTTTCCTAAGTAGCAGCAGCAAAGTATCCTTACTGAATCCCAGACTAATTTTTCTACCACTTACCTAACAACTCCACTTGGATGGATTATGAGACTTTCAAATCCAATAGCCAACACCAAACCGGGCTTTCACAACACCCTCACTCCTTGTACTCTCAATCAATTTTTCTTCCCACAAATAAAACTGTCCAATTTATATTCCAATGACTTCAGCATTTATATATTGTTTATGCCAGAGATGTGAACCTCATCCTGATTCTTCCCACTCATTCATCTTTCAGATCCAATATATTATCAACACACATTTGTGTATAAATGAATCTCAATTTCACCGATTTCTCTCCATCTCCATTTCCTCCTCCGAAGTTCAAACCATCTTTTCTTCCCTTGGATTGCTGTAATGGTCTAGTTATTGGTCCTCATGTTTCTACTCTTGCTTCCCTCCATGAGTGTGTGCTCAGTTGCTCAGACGTGTCTGACTCTGTTACCCTTTGCACTGTAGCCCTCCAGGCTCCTCTGTCCATGGAATTCTCCAGGCCAGAATACTGGAGTGGGTAGCCTTTCCCTTCTCCAGGGGATATTCCCAACCTAGGAATTGAACTGGGTCTCCTGCATTGCAGGCAGATTCTTTACCAACTGAGCCACCAGGGAACCCCTTTAATGATATACAATTTTATTATTTAAATTACATAAATTCCAACTTTTAATTTCCATGAGTTGTATCTGTCTCTTTTTAAGCCAAATGGTGTTTTTACCTTCTTCTGTATTTTTTTTCTTTAATCAGTTTACTGACATATACTTTATAAACAAATATATTCATCAGTTTTAAGGGTGCACCATTATGGGTTTCAACAAGCATATACAGTTATACAGAATACTGGAATGGGCCGCCATTCTCTTCTCCAGGGGATCTTCCCAATCCAGGTATCCAACCCAGGTCTCGCAGATTTCAGGTAGATTATTTACCATCTGGGCCACCAGGGAAGCACAATCCTTGCATTTATATGGTTGATGTTTGTTTTATGATCAAATATATTATTGTAATCTGCTGCTCCTGCTGCTAAGTCGCTTCAGTCGTGTCCGACTCTGTGTGACCCCATAGACGGCAGCCCACCAGGCTCCTCTGTCCATGGGATTCTCCAGGCAAGATTACTGGAGTGGGCTGCCATTTCCTCCTCCAATGCATGAAAGTGAAAAGTCAAAGTGAAGTCGCTCAGTCGTGTCCAACTCCTAGCGACCCCATGGACTGCAGCCTACCAGGCTCCTCCATCCACGGGATTTTCCAGGCAAGAGTACTGGAGTGGGGTGCCATTGCCTTCTCCTATTGTAATCTAGTACTCACTAATTATCACTAATTAAAACTGGCCACCTGATGTGAAGAACCAGCTCATTGGAAAAGATCCTGATGTTGGAAAAGACTGAGGCAAAAGGAGAAGGGGTCAGCAGAGTATAAGATGACTAGACAGCATCACTGACTCAATGGATATGAATTTGAGCAAACTCCAGGAGACAGTGAAGGAGAGGGAAGGCTGGTGTGCTACAGTCCATGGGGTCACAAAAAGTTGGAAACTAATAAGAGACTGAACACAATTAAAGCTAAAATATATAATTTGGAACAGTAACAATATTCTTTTGTTTTAACATGATATATACATATCTTATTAAATATGTATAAACAAATAGAGAAAATTAGACAGTTTATAGATAAAATAGATCTATATCTGCTTAAACATAAAACTGCTTTTTATGTTTCTGAAAAATTAACTCTAGAAAATGTATCTTATTTTTTACCTAAATTATTTCCAGATAGAAATAGATCTCCTGTCAATAAATTAAGTAAATTTAGTTTTGTTTTTCCTCTGATTTAAAAGCTGAAAGTCAAAAAGAAAATATCATAATCTCTAAGTGACACTCTTCCAGAATAAACCACCCTCCATACCAATGCTTGTGGCATTTGATATTTGGAAGCCAACTATTTACTATAAAAAGCAAATGTAAGTTAATGATTTGGAAAAGAGGCAAAGTCACAGATACTTTGTTGTTTTTTCATTGCCAGAATCAAAGAGTAGGAGAAAGCTAGCTCCCAGGTGCACCTGCTCAGTGTATCAATACATCATCATTGGAAATGCTATCCAGCAACTTCATATTACTTGCAGATAATGCTCAATAAGCTGGCTGAGGGCCAATTTCACAACTAATACAGTAGCTGCTGCTGCTGCTAAGTCACTTCAGTCGTGTCCACCTCTGTGCAACCCCATAGATGGCAGCCCACCAGGCTCCCCCATCCCTGGGATTCTCCAGGCAAGAACACTGGAGTGGGTTGCCATTTCCTTCTCCAATGCATGAAAGTGAAAAGTGAAAGTGAAGTTGCTCAGTTGTGTCCGACTCTTCGCGACTCCATGGACTGCTGCCTACCAGGCTCCTCCGTCCATGGGAGTTTCCAGGCAAGAGTACTGGAGTGGGGTGCCATTGCCTAGAGAAGTGGTGTAATCTGTGCTGAGATCACATAACAACTTACACCAAAGAAATTTAATAAAACCAAAGATTTCCAATAAATACAGCATTGCAAACTATCACCAAATTTGGCCTCTTGAATAGCTTTTTAATAAGTAAAGAAACTATCCCATTGGAAGTACTGATGCTAAAGCTGAAGCTCCAACACTGTGGCCACCTGATGTGAAGAGAGGACTCATTGGAAAAGACCCTGATGCTGGGAAATATTGAAGGCAGGAGAAGAGGGCAACAGAGGATGAGATGGTAGGATGGCAACACTGACTTGATGGACTTGAGTTTGAGCAAACTCCAGGAGATAGAGAAGTACTGCATGCTGCTGCAGTCCATGGGGTCACAAAGAGTCGGACATGACTGAGCAACTGAAATGAATGAGAGGACTTAGAAACAAAGAAAAACTGTTAAAAGTCTCCAAAAGAAAAAGTTGTTTTTCCTCATCATTTTGATAAAGAGAAATGCATTGGACAAACAGGCCTGGAATGCTTCCTGAGACATCTGGTGAGGACAGGCTTTCAAGTATTATCAAGGAGCTACTAGGGGAAATTCTTCATATTCTATAATTTTTCATAATAGGTAAGAAGGAAGGCCATTGACATGTGAAGTTGATATAGTCCAACAAAACTACCTAAATGAAAATGACACAAGTGAAAATTAATTTTTTCCAGAATTTTCTTATTATTTTACATATTTCCCTTCATTATTATATAACTATTATGCTTGATATTATGTTTTATACTGAAAATACAAGTAAGGTGAAAACCAACTTCTCCAGGAGTTCCCAGTCCAAAGGAGAGGAATTCATAAAAAATCCACATTTAGTATAAAAAGTGATATAAAAAAGAATACCAAGTGAAAAGGAATGGAATTCTTCACAAAACTCAAGCACCAGTTAGTCAGTGAGTCAGTTCAGTTGCTCAGTCATGCCCTACTCTTTGTGACCCCATGAACTGCAGCATGCCAGGCTTTCCTGTCCATCACCAACTCTCGGAGCTTACTCAAACTCATGTCCATTGGGTCAGTGATGCCATCCATCCATCTCATTCTCTGTTGTCCTCTTCTCCCACCTTCAATCTTTCCCTGCATCAGGGTCTGTTCCAATGAGTCAGTTCTTTACATCAGGTGGCCAAAGTATTGGAGTTTCAGCTTCAGCATCAGTCCTTCCAATGAATATTCAGGACTGATTTGCTTTAGGATTGACGGGTTGAATCTCCTTGCAGTCCAATGGACTCTCAAGAAGCTTCTCCAACACCACAGTTCAAAAACATCAATTCTTCAGCAGTCAGCTTTCTTTATAGAAACTGAGCCTCCAAACATGACTCACACATCCAAACATGACTACTGGAAAAACCGAAGCTTTGACTAGATAGACCTCTGTTGGCAAAGTAATGAGAGATCCAGAAAAATATCTACTTTTGCTTAATTGACTATGCCAAAGCCTTTGACTGTGTGGATCACAACAAAATGGAAAATTCTTCAAGAGATGGGAAGACCACCTGACCTGCTTCCTGAGAAATCTGTATGCAGATCAAGAAGCAACAATTAGAACTAGACATGGAACAACAGACTGGTTCCAAATAGGGAAAGGAATACGTTAAAGCTATATATTGTCACCCTGCTTATTTAACTTATATGCAGAGTACATCATGCGAAATGCTGGACTGGATGAAGCACAAGTGGAATCAAGATTGTCAGGAGAAATATCAATAACCTCAGATACGCAGATGCTGCTGCTGCTAAGTCATGTCAGTCATGTCCAGACGTTTTGCAATCCCATAGACAGCAGCCCACCAGGCTCCTCCATCCCTGGGATTCTCCAGGCAAGAACACTGGAGTGGGTTGCCATCTCCCTCTCCAATGCATGAAAGTGAAAAGTGAAAATGAAGTCGCTCAGTCATGTCCAACGTATAGTGACCCCATGAACTACAGCCTACCAGGCTACTCCATCCATGGGATTTTCCAGGCAAGAGTACTGGAGTGGGTCGCCAGTGCCTTCTCTGCAAATACACAGATGACACCACCCTTATGGCAGAAAACGAAGAACTAAAGAGCCTCTTGATGAAAGTGAAAGAGGAGAGTGAAAAGTTGGCTTAAAGCTCAACATTCATAAAACTAAGATCATGGGATATGGTCCCATCACTTCATGGCAAATAGATGGGGAAACAATGGAAACAGTGAGAGACTTTATTTTGGGGGGCTCCAAAATCACTGCAGAGGGTGACTGAAGCCATGAAATTAAAAGACACTTGCTTCTTGGAAGAAAAGCTATGAGCAACCTAGACAGCATATTAAAAAGCAGAGACATTACTTTGCCACCAAGCACCAGCAGGGAAGGTATATTGTATGTATGTGAGGAGAGTAGTCTGTGCAAAATGCTGTCAAGAAATTAACTTTTGAACTTCAACAGAAATTAACTTTTCAAAGAAATTAACATTTGAACTTTGGAAAGAAGAAGAGTTAACTAAGAAGCAAGGGGCCTTTTCTTAGAAAGTGATGTTCTTAGCTCTCAACTAGAAATAATGAACATATTTAGTTATCTAAGAATTGCTATTTAGTAAGTCATGAATCTGTGCTAAGTTGCTTCAGTCATGTCCGACTCTGTACGACCCCATAGACGGCAGCCCACCAGGCTCCCCCGTCCCTGGGATTCTCCAGGCAAGAACACGGGAGTGGGTTGCCATTTCCTTCTCCAAGTAGTATTAGTCATGAATACTAAATATTGGTAAAAATAACATGGAGAATACCCCTGGAAAGTTTCCTATTTACTGTTCAGAGCTATACATATGTAATTGCATTTATTATGAAGCATATATATATATATATATATTTTTTTTTTTTTCATTTTACAAATGAAAGACCCCAGGCTTCCCTGGTGGTCTAGTCGTTAAAAATCTGCCTTGCAATGCAAGGAACACCAGTGTGATCCCTTTCCAGGAAGATCTCAATTCTGCTGATCAACGAAGCCCTCAAGCCACAACTACTAAGCCCTCGTGCCTAGAGCCTGTGCTCTGCAACAAGAGAAGCCACCACAATGAGAAGCCTGAAAAGGGCAACACAGAGCAGCCCCTGCTCACCACAACTAGGGAAAGCCTGCAAGCAGCAATGAAGACCCACCACAGTCAAAAAACACAATAAATAAATCTTAAAAAAAAAAAAAAAGAAATATCCTAAGGTCAAACATCAGAGATAGCGTTTGATACCACATAGTCGTTTGAAAAAAATATGCATATTTTATTCCTGAAGTCCTTATTGAGTTGGAAAATACAATAATACAAATAATAAACTGGGTAGAATCAAGAAGAGTTTCAATATTACAGAAGACAACAGTGAAACTGATAGTGATTCAAATTGTCCAAAATGAAACAAATAGAGAAAAAGAAAACACCTTAAGAAGAAAACAGAAGCAGCAGTGATATGTTAGACAATAAACTGTAGTTAACAAAACCAGGTCAGTGATTTACAGGGGGCAGGGTGAGGGGAAAGACAGTGTTGGTGACTGTCTGTATATGTTTGTTGAAACTCACCATGCTGCACCCTTAAAGCTGATGAATATATCTGTTTATAAAGTATACTTTAGTAAGCTGATTAAAGAAAAAAAAAAACAACAGAAGAAGTTAACTCACCATTTGACTTAAAAAAAGACTGTGATACAACTCAGGGAAATTAAAAGTTGAAATTTATGTAATTTACATAATGAGTTATATATTATTAAAGGTGGGCTTCCTGGTGGTTCAGACAGTAAAGAATCCACCTGCAATGCAACAGACCTGAGTTTGATACTTCAGTTGGGAAGATCCCCTGGAGAAGGTAACGGCTACCCACACCAGTATTCTGGCCTGGAGAATTCCATGGACAGAGGAGCCTGGCAGGCTATAGTCCATGAGATCGCAAAGAGCTGGATATGACTGAGTGACTTTCACTACACTTCACTTCATTATTAAATTTAATAGTAATATTAACTAATATTACTACAACATGACTAGTATTAATGTTAATATTTATAATATTGCTAGCAATATTTAGGTTATATTAAAGGTAATTGTTGCTTAAATTTCTCTTTAAGTATATATCTAAGTGAATGTAACCTCTAGGTGCAGCCAGTATATCAAAGGCTTCTGGAACTAGTATATTACCTTTTATTATACAAGCCTCCAAATACACATTCAAGTATCTGGGATGAAACACACTGATTGTGTTCTATATCAGAACTATTGCTGGTGATCTAAGTATTCAATTACACAAATAATATAAGGTTTCCATAAATCTGGCCTTGATTTTTTAAAATTTCAAATTCCACAAAAATCCTAAGGCATAAGGACACAAATAAAGCAGTATGTTATTAGAAATCACCTCTGACCACATTACAGTTTACAATTTAGGCATATCATTAAACTTTTAAATGTAGTTCCTATAAATAAAAAATTAGCATTCAATGAATTTCCTTTAAGAAGCATTTTACTATAAAAACTAAAACTAAAATTAAAGATAACAGATATAATCAAATATGATAGAGCTTTTCTTAAGCTAAACTGCAATATTGCAATTCTGTGACATGATTAAAGAGTTACCTATTTCTCAGTTCAGTTCAGTTCATTTCAGTCACTCAGTCGTGTCCAACTCTTTACGACCCCATGAATCACAGCACACTAGGCCTCCCTGTCCATCACAAACTCCTGGAGTTCACTCAAACTAATGTCCATTGAGTCCCTATTTCTAGTCTCATGTTATCTTTCCTTTCCTTTCAGCTCAGTTTAGTTCAGTTCAGTAGCTCAGTCGTGTCTGACTCTTTGAGACCCTGTGGACTGCAGAATGCCAGGCCTCCCTGTCCATCACCAACTCCCGGAGTTTACTCAAACTCATGTCCATTGAGTTGGTGATGCCATCCAACCATCTCATCCTCTGTTGTTCCATTCTCCTCCCTCCTTCAATTCGCCAGCATCAGCGTCTTTTCAAATGAGTCAGTTATTCTCATCAGATGGCTAAAGTATTGGAGTTTCAGCTTCAGCATCAGTCCTTCCAATGAATATTCAGGATTGATTTCTTTTAGGATGGACTGGATGGATCTCCTTGCAGTCCAAAGCACTCTCAAGAGTCTTCTCCAATATCACACTTCAAAAGCATCAATTCTTTGGTGCTCAGCTTTCTTTTCTTAAGCTCTTAGTCCAACTCTCACATCCATACATGACTACTGGAAAAACCATAGCTTTGACTAGATGGACCTTTGTTGGCAAAGTGATGTCTCTACTTTTTAATATGCTGTCTAGGTTGGTCATAACTTTCCTTCCAAGGAGTAAGCGTTTTTAATTTCATGACAGCAGTCACCATCTGCAGTGATTTTGGAGACCAAAAAAATAAAGTCAGTCACTGTTTCCACTGTTTCCCCATCTATTTGCCATAAAGTGGTGGGACCTGATGCCATGATGTTAGTTTTATGAATATTGAGCTTTAAGCCAACTCTTTAACTCTCCTCTTTGACTTTCATCAAGAGACTCTTCAGTTCTTCTTCGTTATCTGCATATCTGAGGTTATTGATATTTCTCCCAGCAATCTTGATTCCAGCTTGTGCTTCATCCAGTCCAGAATTTCTCATGATGTACTCTGCATATAAGTTAAATAATCAGGGTGACAATATGCAGCCTTGACGTACTCCTTTCCTGATTTGGAACCAGTCTGTTATTCCATGTCCAATTCCAAACGTTGCTTCTTGACCTGCATGCAGTTTTCTCAGGAGGCAGGTCGGGTGGTCTGATATTCCCAACTTCTTGAGAATTTTCCACAGTATGTTCTGATCCACACAGTCAAAGTCTTTGGCATAGTCAATAAAGCAGAAGTAGATGTTTTTCTGGAACTCTCTGGCTTTTTCGATGGTCCAACAGATGCTGGCAATTTGATCTCTGGTTCCTCTGCCTTTTGTAAATCCAGCTTGAACATCTAAAAGTTCACAGTTCACATACTATTGAAGCCTGGCTTGTAGAATTTTGAGCATTACTTTACTAGCATGTGAGATGAGTGCAATTGTGTGGTAGTTTGAGCATTCTTTGGCAATGCCTTTCTTTGGGATTGGAATGAAAACTGACCTTTTCCAGTCCTGTGGACACTGCTGAGTTTTTCAAATTTGCTGGCATATTGAATGCAGCACTTTCAAAGCATCATCTTTTAGGATTTGAAATAGCTCAACTGGAATTCCATGACTTCCACTGTCTTTGTTTGTAGTGATGCTTCCTAAGTCCCACTTGACTTCATATTCCAGAATGTCTGGCTCTAGGTGAGTGATCACACCATCGTGATTATCTGGGTCATGAAGATCTTTTTTATAGTTCTTCTGTGTATTCTTGCCACCTCTTCTTAATATCTTCTGCTTCTGTTAGGTCCATACCATTTCTGTCCTTATGAATATCCTATCCTTTAGGAGGTAACAATATTTTCTCTAAAGGAAACAAGGTACGTGACACCACCTTTCTTTAAATGGCCAGTATATCAGGCTACAAATGTGTTTATTTCCTTGAGACCATCCATAATGGCACATGTTAGATGGGCATTAAAAGTTAAAACAGACTGTCAAGGACATCAAGGGTTGCAATGAAATAACTCTCAATCAAAACCTTTCTTATTATTTCCTTATGTAAATGATACTTCATTTTATTTTGTCGTATTTGGAAATCAGTTTGGGAGAATATTTAAAGCCTAAATCTTTCATTACTGTCAACTTAAACCATCCGATGGACACTTCAGTAAATTATCACAGACCAACTTTATCATATAATCTAACACAACACAAAACTTAAATGAAGAAAAGAGGGTGAAGGGAACTAAATTACATTATGTAATTAATTTAGGACAGCCAGCAGCAGCAGACAGGCCAGGAATCCTCTACTTCTGAGCATCCTCCAACATTGATCAGCCCCAAAAACTCCACCAGGGCCCCTGCCGAAGCCCCAGGCAGCATGTGGATCAACACCCAGTGACTGATGCAGGTTTACACACCCAAGTGGGACAACCAGGGCACCAGGAATGACCTCTGGCTACATGCAGCAGCTGAAAGGCATGAAGGACATGTCCCTGATAGGCAGGGTCTGACAAAACATGGCCCACTGGAGAAGGGAATGGCAAAGCACATCAGTATTTTTGCCTTGAGGACCCCACGAACAGTGTGAAAATGCAAAAAGATATGGCACTGAAAGATGATCCCCCAAGTCAGTAGGTGTTCAGTATGCTACTGGGGAAGAACAGAGAAGAAGCTCCAGAAAGAACGAAGAGGCTGAGCCAAAGCAGTAATGATGCCCAGTTGTGGATATGTCTGGGAGTGAAAGTAAAGTCCAATACTGTAAAGAACAATCCTGCACAAGAACCTGCCATGTTAGATGCATGAATCAAGGTAAATTGGACATGGTCAAACAGGAGATGGCAAGAATGACCTCAACATTTTAGGAATCAGTGAACTAAAACGGATAGGAATGGGCAAATTTAATTCAAATGACCATTATATTGACTACAGTAGGCAAGAATCCCTTAGAAGGAACAGAATAGCCCTCATCATCAACAGAAGAGTCCAAAATGCAGTATTTGGGTGCAGTCTCAAAAATGACAGAATGATCTTGGTTCATTTCCAAGGCAAACCATTCAATATCACAGTAATCAAAGTATATGCCCAACCACTAATGCTAAGAAGCTGAAGTTGAAAGATTCTATGTAGACCTGAAGACCTTCTAGAAATAACATCAAAAAAGATGTCCTTTTCATCATAGGGGACTGGAATGCAAAAGTAGGAAGTCAGGAGACACCAGGAATAACAGGCAAGTTTGACTTTGGAGTACAAAATGAAAGAGGGCAAAGGCTAACAGAGTTTTGCCAAGAGAATGCACTGGTCATAGCAAACACCCTCTTCCAACAACACAAGGGACAACTCTACACATGAACGTCACCAGATGGTCAATAGCAAAATCAGACTAATTATATTCTTTGCAGCCAAATATAGAAAAGCTCTATACAGTCAGCAAACACAAGGCCTGGATCTGACTGTAGCTCAGATCATTAGCTCCCTATTGCAAAACTGAGGTTCAAATTGAAGAAAGTAGGGAAAACCACTAGGCCATTCAGGTATGACCTAAATCAAATCCCTTATGACTAAACAGTGGAGGTGATGAATAGATGCAAGGGATTAGATGTAGACAGAATGCGTGAAGAACTATGGATGAAGGTTGGTAACACTGTGCAGTAAGTGGTGACCAAAACCATCCCCAAGGAAAAATAAATGGGTGAAGGCATTGTGGTTGTCTGAGGAGGGCTTACAAATAGCTGTGAAAAGAAAAGAAGCAAAAGGCAAACAAGAAAGGGAAAGACTTACCCAAGTGAATGCAGAGTTCCAGAAAATAGCAAGGAGAGATAAGAAGCCTTTTAAGTTAACAATGCAAAGAAATAGAGAAAACAAATAGAATGGGAAAGACTAGAGATCTCTTCAAGAAATTTAGAGATAACAAGGGAACATTTCATGCAAAGATGGGCCCAATCACAATAAAGGACAGAAATGGCAAGGACCTAACAGAAGCAGAAGAGATTAAGAAGAGGAGACAAGAATACATAGAAGAACTGTAGAAAAAAGGTCTTAAGACCTGGATAACCATGATAGTGTGATCACTCACCTAGAGCCAGACATTCTGGAATGTGAAGTCAAGTGGGTCTTAGGAAGTATTTTCTACAAACAAAGCTAGTGGAGTTGATGGAATTCCAGTTGAAGTATTTCAAATCCGAAAGGACTATGCTGTGAAAGTGCTGCACTCAATATGCCACCAAAACTGGAACACTCAGCAGTGGACACAGGACTGGAAGAGATCAGCTTTTATTCCAATCCCAAAGAAAGGCAATGCCAAAGAATGTTCAAGTCACCATACAATTGCACTTATTTCACATGCTAATAAGATTATGCTCAAAATCCTTCAAGCTAGGAATAAGCAGTATGTGGAACTGAGAATTTCCAGTTGGACAAGCTACATTTAGAAAAGGCAGAGGAACAAGATAAAATTGCCAGTGTCCACTGGATCATCGAAAAAGCAAAAGAGTTCATGAAAAACATCTACTTCTGCTTTATTAACTATGCCAAAGCCTTTGACTGTGTGAATCACAACAAACTGTGGAAAATTCTTAAAGAGATGAGAATACCTGACCAACTTACCTGCCTCCTGAGAAACCTGTATGCAGGTCAAGAAGCAACAGTTAGTAGTGGGCATTTAAAAACATACTGGTTCAAAATTGGGAAAGGAGAATGTCAAAACTGTATTTTGTCACCCTGCTTATTTAACTTACATGCAGAGTACATAATGCAAAATGCCAGGCTGGATGAAGCAAAAGCCAGAATCAAAATTGCCAGGAGAAATATCAACCACCTCAGATATGCAGATGATACTACTTTAATGGCAGAAAGCAAAGAGGAACTAAAGAGCCTCTTGATAAAGGTGAAAGAGGAGACTGAAAAAGCTGGCTTATCTCAACATTCAAAAAACTAAGATCATGGCATCTGACCCCATCACTTCATGCAAATAGATGGGAAAAAGTGGAAACAGTGAGAGACATTTTCTTGGGCTCCAAAATCACTGTGGACAGTGACTACAGCCATGAAATTAAAAGACATTTGCTCCTTGGAAGAAAAACTGTGACAAACCTAGACAGCATATTAAAAAACAAAGACATCACTTTACCCACAAAAGTCTGTCTAGTCAAAGCTATGGTTTTTCCAGTGGTCATGTATGGATGTAAGAGGTGGAGTATAAAGAAAGCTGAGTGCTAGAAAACTGATGCTTTTGAACTATGGTGCTGGAGAAGACTTTTGAAAGTCCCTTGGACAGCTGGAAATCAAATGAGTCAATCCTAGAGAAAATCAACCCTGAATACTCATTGAAAGGCCTGATGTTGAAGCTGAAGCTCCAATACTTCGGCCACCTGATGCAAAGAGCCAATTCATTGGAAAAGGTCCTGATGCTGGGAAAGATTTAGGGCAAGAGGAGAAGGAGGCAACAGAGAATAAGATGGTTGGATTGCATCATTGACTCAAATGAATTTTCTGAGTTTGCTCAGGGAGAAAGTGAAGGACAGAGAAGCCTGGTGTACTGTAGTTCATGGGGTTGCAGACAGTCAGACTCAACATGGAGACTGAAAAATACCAACAACAAAATTTATAATCTAAGTTGTAGTTTCTCATATTTACAAAGTTTGTAAATAAATATCTATAGTAGCCTGATTAACATATCTTATTTTTTAGATATAAATAACTAAGATATATATTTTATAGGAAATCCTTTTTTCACTTAAAATTATATAATTTGGAGATAATATTTCAAAGCTCAGAATTGGTAAAGATTAAAGTAACATGTGTATTTGCTTTAAAAACAGTAAAAATGCAGAAAACTGTAGTAAATTTCACTAAATCAAACTTGATACCAAATTTCATTCTGCACATAACTGAGAAAATTAGTTTATAGATTAAAATAGACATATCAAAAAATTAACTCTAGACAATGTGTCTTATTATTGCCTAAATCATTTCTACATAGAAATAACTCTCTTTTTAATAAATTAAGTAAATTTAATCTTGTTTCCTTTCTTTCTAAGTGCTAACAAAAATTCTCAGCATCTTAAATATACCTA
Source organism: Bos mutus (assembly GCF_027580195.1). Taxonomy (NCBI): domain Eukaryota; kingdom Metazoa; phylum Chordata; class Mammalia; order Artiodactyla; family Bovidae; genus Bos; species Bos mutus. Next base: position 93,655,529 of record NC_091618.1, on the reverse strand, counting down.
GTACCTTAAATACACTCAACACCCTGATACAGAAAAAACTAAAACTGTTTATTTTTTCCTCTAGGCAGATTAAAAACTACTTTTATCTGTTTTGGGGCTTTTGTTGTAGCTATTGTTGTCTGTGTGGTGTTTGTTTTATTCTTTTGTATAAAGTTACACTAGTTCAGTCACTCAGTCATGTCCGACTCTTTGCAACCCCATTGACTGCGGCACGCCAAGCATCCCTGTTCATCACCAACTCCCAGAGCCTACTCAAAATCATGTCCATGGCATCGGTGATGCCATCCAACCATCTCATCCTCTGTCTTCCCCTTCTCCTCTGGCCTTCAATCTTTCCCAGCATCGGGGTCTTTTTCAATGAGTCAGTTCAAATCATGTGGCCAAAGTATTGGAGTTTCAGCCTCAGCATCAGTCCTTCCAATGAATATTCAGGACTGATCTCCCTTAGGATGGACTGGTTGGATCTCCTTGCAGTCCAAGGGACTCTCAGGAGTCTTCTCCAATACCACAGTTCAAAGCACCAATTCTTCAGTGCCTAGCTTTCTTTATAGTTCAACTTTCACATCTACACGTGACTACTGGAAAAACCCTACAAACTGTCCTGAAAAATGAAACATAAGGTTTGGTTAAGATAATTCAACATATCTCTGAAAGTCAAGTTAGAAGTTATAGCTTTATCATGCAACTTGTTAAAGGAAATAGAGAGTGAATCTTAGAGTCAGTCCTATATTACCTGCTAAAGATAGTTAAGCTTTTCACCTATAAAATGAGTTAGCTATCTACACTGACAGATGCTATGAAGAAACTAATCTGTCCGTCACCTTTTTTTCTTAGAAACACTGACTTTAACATGGACACTTGGTAATAGATGATGGTTGTAACTCACAACAGAATTTGCAGTTATCAGCAATCTATTTATAGACTTGTAAAGGGAAACAGCACAGAATTTGTATCACAGTCGAAAATGTTTTGCATATATTTATAACCTCCCCATTTTGAAATTCATTTAATCCATCCACTGAAAACAGATCAATATTTAAATAAATTTCACAGTATTTACTTACTAAAATGAGCCACATACATTTCATCCATGCAAATGGATCATAAAGTTTAATTCCGCAACATAATTTCTCTCTGAGCCTGTCACTTCGATTTCTAACATTTCAGTGACCTAAAATGATCAGTTGTTGAAACTCTGTTTGTTCTTGCAGGTTATAGTGAAATATGAGAGAAAAAGAAATGCTAATTTCTGCCAGCATAGATTTGTTAGAGTTGAGTGTCAGTTTGAAAGGACATCAGAAAGCTGACATTACACCATTACAGTTCCTATAGTAAAGGGGCATTCTTTGCATGTTAAGTGTCCTTTGTAGCCAGAAAATGGGCATGACTACTCACTAACCCTGCAAATGACATTACAGTAATAGACATGATAAAATGTATATTAAATGAATAATAAGAGTATAGAAAAAATAACTGTACAAAACAAGATATATCTCAGGCCATTCCATCTCATTAAGAGGAATACTGGATTGGACCACCAGTCTATAAGCCATGCAACTAGAAAAAAATCTGCCAGATGAAAGGAGATAGTCTGGTTCACCCAATTGTTTATCTCAGGTGATAAGGTAAAACTCACAATATGAAACTGAAAATTGATGCAACTCTCACCTTATTGTTTCTGGAAATAATCTTTTATAAATATCAGAAATATGTAAAGAAGTTTGAATGAGGCTAAAAGAACAGTCTTTCCAATCTAATATTTAGTCTCCAAAAAAATAATTTGGGAGATAAGTATGAGTAGTTGTCCTTCAAGACTTCATCCTCATGTGTTAGGATTGTGAACTGGGAATCCTCACTCATCTTTAATAACATATCAGAGCATTTCCAATCCGGAATGTAGGTATTTTTTTAAGTTAAAAAATGAGTCCTTTTAAAAGTATAGTATTATTTGAAATTGCAACTCACATTTTAAATAAGAGCAAAACTCACTGCCTTGAAAAGGAGCTCAAGGGTCTAGTTTTCTATGCCTAGATACCACCTTAGTACACAAGATGCTCTGAGGCTCCTGCATAGTACATTATGGTTCTGAGGGGGAAAAGAAAAAAACTTGCAAACCATTACATGCATCTGAATCCTTTGGAAACCTACTCCTATTTCCTACTCACATTTCAAGAAAAGTAAAATGATAGGCTTCCTACATTTATATGATGAGTATAGAGGTATTTCTTTTATTTGCCTTAAAATGATAATTTTCAAATTTTAAAGTTGCCTCTTAGTTCTTTAAGCCTCGGAAACATATATCCAACTGCCTGCTCAACACTTCCGATGAATCCTTCAAGGGCATCTCAAGTGCAACAAATCCAAGACTAAACTCACTTTCTTAGCAAAGATCACAATCACTCAGGTACTAGCTCAGGAAGGAAACCTGGTTATCATTCTCATCACTCTCCCTCTTGCTCATCTTCATTTCTAATTATTTCAAAGCTAGGCACATTTCTATTCTTAAATCCTTCTTTCTCAAGTCTATCTATTTCTCTCACTCTCCATCTCTAGTGCCAATAAAATGATTCAAACTACCATTATGTCTCCTTCAGTACTCCCCAATAGGTCTTCCTTCCCAGCCATTTCTCAAGCTCTTTAATCTATCTTTTTACATAGCAGTTAATTATGACCTTAGGTCTTCCCTGTTTAAAATCCTTCAGAGGTGTCCTACTGCTTTTAAAATTAAAAGCAAACATCTTAATATAACCTAGAATGACTTGGTCACACTACGAGATTCCTTGGGTTCTGTCCTCCAGCAATATTAGCTAGCATTTTCACAGTCTTGTAAATCTGTCAGTTCCTCCTTGCTGCTGGGCCTTTATACAGATAAGACCTGGTCATTCATTTAAATGCTGTCATATCACTTTGGATTAGAAGCATTCATCACGACTACAAATCAACATACAGTTCTGTTTTTAAAGTTTATGTTCCATATTGACTGGACTATCTGGCTTACACTTATATCCCAGCACGTGGCATTATTGTTTTGTACAGAGTAGAGCTTCTTGAGTCTCTATCAGTTGAATTAGTAAGTGATAATCTGAGATCTGGAAAAGAGTACAACTGATCTTTAATTTTATTTTTATAGACTTTTGATAAGAGTTAAAGTTTTAAATCCTCAGGCTCTTTTCAAAAAAAGACTCATTTTAGAGTCTGAAATTGCTCTTTTCTATTTCCACTATCTTATATATTCAATGAAGTTGAAGAATCTCTAGAATCATACAGTGTGTCCAACTCTTTGAGACCCCATGGACTATACAGTTCATGGAGTTCTCCAGGCCAGAATACTGACGTGGGTAGCCTTTCCCTTCTCCAGGGGATCTTCCCAACCCAGAGACTGAACCCAGGTCTACCGCATTGCAAGCAGATTCTTTACCAGCTGAGCTAAAAGGGAAGCCCAGAATCATACATACAGATGTTTTATTTGTGCATATGATTGTATGTACAAAGATTCTACTACAGAATGATTGTGATTTGCATTTGTATTATCAAAGCTATTGCTGATTAAGGAACTTGACTCTTTAATATAATTTTAAGCATCCAAGCATATCAACAGTATTGAAATTAATAAGAATTACAGAAAGGGAGATGGTAGCAGAGAAATATGTATTCAGGCCACTAAGATTTGGCAGAGACCATAATCTTGGATCCCTAGCTCCATTCAATAACAGTGAATCTATTTTTAATTCATTCCTGGATATTTAGTTGTAAGTGCCTCTAGTTCACTTACAGATATTGATCTGTTCAAAAGCAAAGAAGCCTTTATTACTACATTAATTTTTGATCCTCTGCCCCTCAGCAACCTGGCCATTATTTAAATGTGTGGCTAGCTGAATTACTGATAAGGTTCATGAAATTATCCATATTTAAAGTTCAAAACCATTGATTTTGAGTAATTTTATTAAAGGTGAATATAAATTAATTTTAAGAGTTTTCCCTAGATAGCTACACTAAAGTAACCTGGATTTAAAATAATAAAATACTACCACTACTACTAAAATAACAATAGTTATTTCAAAATGTTCTAAGGACTATGCAAATTTTTTGCAGATATTACATAAATTAATCTTGATAATAACTCTATGAAGTACCTTATGAAGTAGTATATTACTGTACTGTTATTAAGTCTATATAATAGATGAGGAAGCTAAGACTCATAAAACTAATACACTTGCCAAAAATCACACAGAGGAAAAATTCACACTCAGGGTACCTCATTGCAAGTAGAGATAATCATCTAAGCATAACTCTATAGAGTCTCAGCCATAATGAAAATACAGGGAGCTTCTTCAGCCTTGCTTTCCTCCATTACCATCTTAGTCAAGGAGGGAAAAGATGAAAAGTCTCCCACTCAGAATCAGCAATGTCAGTGATTAATCAATAGCTTATGGAGTTTATTGGTAATGCTCTGTCTTCTTACCTCAGAGAAATTTATTTTGCACTAAATTCAGTAGTCCATTTGCAATGCTCTGGGAAGCATAGATATTACTGACAGAACACTTTTAGGAAATCTATGAAACCCCTTTTGCTAGGGAATGATTTAGGCATGAATATCATCCTCAAGAAAGAAATCTCTATACAAATAATAGGAGTTAAAGGCTTAAAAAATATAATATTTTTTAAAAATTATAGTAATTCCTAAGTTAGAGATATTACATTGCTCTAGAGGATTCAGGAAAGACTTCAATAGGTACAGGTGTGAATGTGATCTTGAAAAACACTTACAATTTTAAAAATTGGACTTTACTTCTAAAATTTTAACATTCATATAAGTACCATATCACTTTCAATCAGGCATTGAAGACTGCAAATTCATCTATTTCCATGTCATTTATTTTTACCAAAACTATCTAATATGCAAATATCAAATGCTCTGCCGCAATTAATTAATTAACAGTATGAAATTAAATATATTTACTAAGTTATTATAAATAGCCCAGCATAGAAGACTGACAGAAAAACTTGTTTCTGAAATAAAAGCTAAAATGAATTCTTATTTTCCAAAGCAAGCTATTACCTCAAACATTTATTTCTGGTTCCAAATCTTTATTCACTCACCGCATATGATACAACCACAGTCTGTTCTTTAAAGGAGGATTATGTTACTTTTGTAATTAAGGTAATACAAATATTGCTCTAATAAATTAATACCTGATTAGTTTGGAAGAATATTAAGTTGAGATGTAAGTGACATCAAGGTTTACAAGGCTTGAAACAAATTGATTTTGGAGGAACCCTTTATAAAGAATATAAAATTGAAAATGGTTCCTGATCATATGGACCCTAAAGCTTATGCTTAAATAGCTTCATGGTCAGTAAGATGCGTAGAACTGACTCATTGGAAAAGACCCTGAGGCTGGGAAAGATTGAAGGCTGGAGGAGAAGAGGATGACCGAGGATGAGAGACACAATAGTATGTGAATAGGTAAGACAAACCTGGAACTCATAAGATAAGAGCCATAAATTTAAAAGGGTGAGAAACATAGAATAATTCAGAACTGGCTAGGGAAGGTGTATCAGGATCTGATATTTAAATTGAATTATTCAATAATGAGAAAGAGGCAGACAAGCTAGGAGGGATTCTTTTTCAGTTTTATCCACAGGAGGAAGAGAAAGTGATCAATAAATATTTGTTGAAATGTTAAATGAACACATCTGTGGGAAAGCATGTTCAGTAAAGTAGAAAATACAAAGACCCTGAGATGAGTGTAACTTGCAGTTTGGGGAGATGGAAAAAAAGGCCTCTGTCCAGAGAAAGGTAAATTATGGAGAGAATAGTAGGATAGTAGGAGATGAGGTTGAAGAGAGGCAGAACCTAGATCAGTTTAATGAGCTGTTCTCAGGTCAGACTGCACATGAAGTCATTTGAGGAACTGTACAAAGCACCAGTGTCTATGCCCCACTAGAAGCCTCAGCAGCAGAGGGTGGGAGAAGTGGTATACAAAAAGCATTTGTTTTCAAGCCCTCCAGATTAAGAACCGATGATCCACATACTTGAAGGCACAATAAGAGTTTTGGTTTTAGTCTATCACCAAGAAATGCCATGATGGAGTTATTAGAGGGAAATCAATAATAACATGAAGATGTATATAGTCTTGAATTAAGATTCAGAATAAATACTTTGCCCAGATTCACCATGTGTTTTTCATTCTACCTAATTTGTATATTTATACTCAAACACAGAAAAAACAAAGATGGTCATATGCCAAGCAGAGAATGTTATAAAATATTTTCTATTCTTTCTAATAGTGATGCCCATATTAACATGTTAGTCAAGAATTCTGAAAGTTTCTCACCACATAAGAAAAAAATCACTTTTTCTTCATCTAGACTATTTTATGTTACAAAGACCCCAGAAGATTAAACTGTCAAAACCAACTTCTTTTCCTGACACATAACTCCAATTTCCTTGGACCTTATGGCCAAACAAGTAATAGGAAGCTTGAATCAGTTTTATCTCCAAAATCTGAATTCTTCTGGTAGCTCCATGATTTCTGAAGAGTAAGATGGGAAAAATACCTCAGTACTTCCACAACTGATTTCAATCCTTTCTCTTCATTGTCACCTCTTCTCAATTCTTAAAATTCCTTACCAACATTTTTTCAAAGCTGAAATACCTTCTGAAATAAGGTTTCTTATGTTTAATTTAAGCTATGTATTCATTTATTCTATTCCTTGACTATCCTCCCCATTAGCATGTAAGCTCCACAATATTTTTAGTCTAATTTGTTTACTGATTTATCCCAACATTTGGAGAAGGGCCTAGCACATAGTTAGAACTTTACTAAATGAATACTTATGGAAGAATGGAATGAAAGTAGGTGTAGTCATTATTCCTGTTTTTCAGATGAAGAAACTAAGGCTCAAAATGGTAAATGAAGTGTACAAGGACATATCTTTAGGCAATAATAAGTTCAGGACTAAAATGCTTATTTTTTCACCCTAAAGTCTGTGTGTGCTAAACACTACACACTAATTTTCAGTATAGCATTTGAAGCTGAGACTAGATGTTTGTGCTGTGATCAGACTGTAGATAGCCTCTAGTGCCAGAGCAAGGAGTTATGACTTTGAGCTGCCATTAGTTGGAAGTTATTGAAGGACACTGAGCAGGCAAGTAACAGCATCAAAGTAGTGTTTCAAAAAGATTTATCTGCTATCATTGTAGAGAACAGATGGGAAGGAGAAGAATATCAAGGCAGCAAGACAGTTCAAAGAAAAAAGTACAGCGTCCAGATAATTTCAGGAACTAGTCAAAATAAAGTCTATACATCACTGGTAACAGCAAATTATTCTTCACCTTCAAAATGCAGACCAGTTATAAATGCTCATTCAACAAATATTTATTGAGGGCACACAATAGTCATCAACATGGTCTATCAAACATTTTATGTCAAGTAAGAAGACAAGATCATCTATACATGGGCATGCCCATTTCATTCCACTTGGTGGGCATGTGAATAGCACAGGGAAACTGAAAGATCTTCAAAGAACCACAGTAAAAATAAAAGTGAAAGCAGAAAAGGGTATCCAGACTAGATTAAAGCTTATTCATTATCAAATATTGATTCCGTACTTGACTTATGAAAAACACATTGGTGGATTATTAACTGAGTCACAAATGCATCTTAACTTTGAACACAAAGTGCCCTTAGTAAGAACAATAATAACAAAAACAAAATGCACATAAAGAGTCTGAAAACAAAGAGACTATAATGAAAGACATTTAGATAAAGTACCATGTGAATTAAGAGGACCAAAGGATTTCCTTATATTTGGGACTGTAGAAATCTTCTGTGAATTGCTAGTAACTGAGGATAAAATATACTACACCAAAGTGCATCCAGAATAACAGATTAATGGATTTTGTGTTTGATTCTTGGTAAACAAAATTAAATTTTAATGGTACTAGGTACAGCAGATATAACAATAGTGATGCATTTCTGGAAGGAACATTATAAAACCCAAGAGGCCAACAGCAAGGTTGAAAATTCTACAGGCCCTTTCATGGTCACTCTAATTTTTAAACATGGGTCTAGGTTAAAATCATCAGGTTCTCAGTAGGTTTATATTGGCCTCTACTATTCTTTTAAGTTTGATAATTAATATAATCTCCCTGGATGTTCATTTCTTGTTTGGGAAAAAAGCCTATTGACCAGTAACCCTTTCTCACATGCTTTTTGTCATATGGGTATCAATTCTAAAATGTTATATTGATATAAATTATATCAACAAGGTCATTGTGTGGACTACAGTGAGTAATCCATACTAGAAAGTTTTACTCTGTGTAGCTAAAAGGTTGCATGCACATATCATGACATAGCTTCTAACTCATTTCCAACTCTCTTTGTCATGAGAAATGAGAACTTCAAACTATGAAATAAAACAATCACTCCAGTAGCCTGCTTATATAAGCTGGTAAATGTGTATATAGTCTTAATTTTTCTTAACTCTTTTCTAACAGAGGTGACTTTCTGAAATATGTATTCCCATAGTACCCTAAAATATTTTTAATCTTGATATTAAAGTTAGAAAGATGGAGAAGTGCATTTAAGATAGAACCTTGAATTACTGATAGAGACTTCTTAATATCACCAACAGAATCCCGACTGAGCTACTATGTGATTTGGGACAAGTCATGCTTCACTCTTTCCATGCTTTCATGACTAGGGAACATTTTAAGAATGGTTCTTAGTGGTTGTATTCATTTCCTAGCATTGCCATAACAAATTACCACACACTTGGTGGCTTGAAACCAACAGAGATGTATTCTCTTACAGTTCTAGAAGATAGAAGTTCAAAATCAAGTTGTCAGCAGGGCCACAATCCTTTCGAAAGTTCTAGAGTCCTTCTTTGCCCCTTCCAGCTTCTGGAATGCATGCCTTGTCTTTGGCAGCATAAGTCCAGTCTCTGCCTCCATTTTCACTTGGTTTTCTCCTTCCTCTGTTTCTCTATCTACTCTTTCTTTTTGAAGGACATCATTCATGGCCTTTAGGGTCCACCCTAAGGCAATATGATCTCATCTTAAATAATTATATCTACAAAGATCTTATTTCTAAAAAAGGTGACATTCTAAGGTTCCCGGAGAACCTGAATTTTTTTCAGACATTATTCAGCCTATTAAAGTGGTTGTGAAATATTCTACCGATTCATATAAAATTAGCATATATATATATCAATGTGCAAATTTTTATTAATATTATAAAGTTATATGAAAAGAAAAAATAATCTTGCTTCCAGCTGAGTGAGTGACAGCCAGTGATGTGGCTTAAGCAGAGGAAAGCCATGATCTGACATAAGTTTTAAAGAATCACTCTGGCTGAACTATTGAGAACAGATTATAGGTGAGCAAGGGTAGAAACAGGGAGGCCAATGAATTGGTAAGAAATGCTGGAATTCTGAATATATTTAAAGGAAGAAAAATGGTATCTGCTAGTATAAAATGGAAGAGAAGGAGAAAATTTAAGAATGACTAAGATTTTTGGTTTAAGCAACTGCAATGCCAGAGCTGCTAAAACTGAGGCAGAGAAGACTGCAAGTTGAGAAGTCTTTTGGTGGAAGATTTGAAGTTCAGTTTTGAAAACAGTGTCTGAGCTGTCTAAGAATCTAAAAGAACATACACAGTAAGCCTCGATTGCACATGTCCAAAATTTAAGATATAAGTGTAAGATGGATACATAAAATTTGCAAGTTTTAAAACTATGAGATGGCATATAAAGCAATGAAATCAGATCAGATGAGATCACTAAGATAGTGAGCATAGATAAAAATGGGCTTGCTAGGTAGCCATAGTGGTAGAGAACTTGGCTGCCAATGCAGGAGACATAAGAGATTTGGGTTCAATCCCTGGGTCGGGAAGATCCCCTGGAGTAGGAAATGGCAACCCATTCCAGTATTCTTGCCTGGAGAATCCCATGGACAGAGGAGCCTGGTGGGTTACAGTCAATAGGGTCACAAAGAGTTGGACAGGACTGAAGTGACTCAGTGTGCACATATGCATAGATAAAGAACAGATAAATCCAATCCCATTTCCTGAGCTTCCTCAATATTAAAAGGTGACATGAAGAAAGGAAACCTGAAGAGATGATTGAGGAGTAGTCAATGAGGTAGAAATTCAGGACAGTGTGTTACCCTCTAAGACAAGTCACTAATGTATTGCAGGGTGATACGAATGATTAAGGCATTTCAGATGTTATTCATAGTCAGTAATATAAAAGCTGAGAATTGGCTATTGGATTTACTATAAGGGAGGATGTAAGCAGTCTTCATAAAAAGTCTTTTTGGTAAAGTCATAGTGGAAGGAAACTGATTGGAGTAGTTTAATTGAAAACTGAGTTCAGAAAACTCTATCAGGATGATTTCCTCTTAACTTCTTCATAGAGATTTCTGAAGACTGAATGATATAGTACATGGTAGAGTGGAGGCTTAGCATACATTAGACAATTAGTAGTAGCTCTAATGATGATAAAGATGTCGTTAACAATACACACAAAACTTGTAATTCTATAGGAGTGTCAATCTCCTCAACAACCATTTCTCACATCCAGGAATCTATCTTTTGAGATCCAGTCTATCTCCTGTGTAATAAACAATAAGCAGAATGAGACATACCAGAAATAGGTACATTAATAATGAAATAAATTATAACTTATCAGTTACTCTAAAGAAAAAGAGAAAACTACAATAGAGACATACTGCTGCTACTGCTGCTAAGTCACTTCAGTCATGTCCGACTCTGTGCGACCCCATAGACGGCAGCCCACCAGGCTCCCCCATCCCTGGGATTCTCCAGGCAAGAACACTGGAGTGGGTTGCCATTTCCTTCTCTAGTGCATAAAAGTGAAAAGTGAAAGTGAAGTCGCTCTGTCATGTCCGACTCTTCGTGACCCCATGGACTGCAGCCCACCAGGCTCCTCCGTCCATGGGATTTTCCAGGCAAGAGTACTGGAGTGGGGTGCCATACAGTGGCAAATAATAAAGACAGTTATGAAGATTTTTTTTTATACTCCTTTATCCTCATTTTAAAAGTTAGAGGGAAAAAATTATGATGTATTACATAGAATAATGTACAGCCAGTAAAACTGTCTTAAGGAATATTTGATGCAAGAAAATATCCAAAGTATAAATTCAAAGACTAAGCATAATATAAAAATGAAATAAAATAGGATCCCTATTAGAGATATAAAGAAATAAACCAAAACTTTAATTATAATAACTTATATATGGTTGCCTTCTAGGTTCTTTTATATCCTTTCTTATATTTTTCTACACTGAAAGAATATTTTTTAAATAAAGACTGTGTGTTACCATAACTTGAAAGAAAGAATTAATCTTCCAAAGAAGGAAGCATGTATTATATTTAAGAGATTTTTAATAATAACTATTTTTAAAGTGTTTTTATTTAAAGGAATAAGATTTTGAGAACCATTAACTTCAGGTATATCGGGGGGAGGCTGTATTAATTTCTTTTTGTAGAGTTTTGTTGTGATACCTATTTTTCTACTACATCTACTTAACCCTCAAAAGGCGGAGAAAGTGAGATTCTGTTTAGATCAGATGTCTAGTTAAGGTCAGAGTCATGATAAAGTCCAGATCTTCCAAATATAGCACTGGTGTTCTTGCCACTATACTATTTTATATCCAATATTCCCACTTCCCACTCATTATACCAACTCATAGAAGCAGGGTGACAGATCTATAAGAAAACTCATTTGAAAGTACTTCCAATAAGCAAGAAAGAAAAAAGATAAAGAATAATGGTTCTAGTAATGCCAAATATAGTTTTAAGATGAATATTCTGGCACATTCCACATCCTGATTCTATTTAGAAATATGGCAAGATTCAATGATAACAGTACTTTACATTCATTTATCATGAAAAAAATCATGAAATTTAGATACAGAAGAGTAGGTCTACTCCAAGCCTCTCGTTTTATAGAATAAGGCAGAGGAGACACACTAAAAAAATACAAGGATACATACTAAAAGTAGCAAAGCCAAGATTAGAACTATAATGTACTCATTTTCCAGACTAGAGCAGTTTGCAACTTGTCAAGTTATTTGTCAGTTAATATAGTTAAATAATTAGAATAACTCAAATACAATTGAAAATCATAACATTTTTAATCATAGGGAAAGGAAGCAAAAGAATCAAATAAATAGACCATATGAAGACCCTGGTAGGTATAAAGATTTTCTATATGTTAATTTTAACACTGGGCTTCCCTGGTGTATCAGTGGTGAAGAATTTGCCTGACAATGCAAGAGACATCAGAGATGTGGGTTCAATCCCTGGGTCAGGAAGTTCCCCTGGAGAAGGAAATGGCAACAGCTTCCAGTATTCTTGCCTCGAAAGTTCCCATGGACAGAGGAACCTGGCTTGCTACAGTCCATGGAGGTACAAACAGTTGGACAGACACAACTGAGGAACAAAAACAGCAATTTTTTTAAAATTTAAATTTATTTATTTTAATTGGAGGCTAATTACTTTACAATAGTGTATTGGTTTTGCCATACATCAACATGAATCCGCCACAGGTGTACACGTGTTCCCCATCCTGAACACCCCACCCTTCTCCCTCCCCGTACCATCCCTCTGGGTCATCCCAGTGTACCAGCCCCAAGCATCCTGTATCCTGCATCAAACCTAGACTGGCGATTTCAATATTATAAATCAGCAATGACAGGAAAGATGTGTCACAAGTAATTACTGAAAATATACATCTTCATTATTACAAAAAATAAGCTACATATAGATCAAATAATTTAATGTGAAAAAAATTAACAACAGAAAACCTCAAAGAATTTGTGAAGACATGTACCTCTCAGTTCAGTCCTGAAGGTTTTTCCCCTAAATTACAGCCAAAAGTTTCATATTTATCTTCCTGTTCCTACAGAGTTTACTGGTACCAATAAATGTGATATACTTAGAATTTTACCAACACCCAAATTCTGTAATTGCTTAATATATTATACAATGTTTAATACATCACATCCTTTAAGCCATCATCCATTTATCTTTATATTCAAAACTCTGAACATGAAGCCAGTATGTATTTATGCTCCGTATTTAATAGTAAAATTTTAATGTAAGAATAATAAAACATAAAAATGCTTTAAAATATGTGATTAGAAAGTACTCTAATTATCAAATGTGTTTTAAATGAAATTATAAATGACATGGTAAGATAAGTATCCTCATATATCAGTGATGAAATATAAGGACTAATGAGCTTTCCAGAAAGTCATTAGAAACGTCTATCAAGAGCCTTTTAAAAATATGTACACCTTTAAAAACTAAATTCCATAACCAAGAATCTAGCCTAAGCATATAATCAGCAACATGTTTAAAAATAACTTCCTAAAAATGTTCATAACATTATTATGTGGTAAAAAAAACTTAGCAGTAATATACATGAAAACTAATGAAAAGTAGCTAATTATGGAAATTATGATAAATACACATAATAAAATATTACTCAGGCTTTAAAACTATGTTTTGAAAGAATATCTCATGCAGGAAAAAGTGCTCATGATGTACTGGTCATAACAGTTTAAATAGTAAATTTTATTTAAGTATATGGAAATTTCTGGGTGGCATCTCAAGTTATTTTTCTTCTTTATTTTTATTTGTATTTTATATGTTACTACAATAGGTATTTATTATTATCAAAAAAAAAGTTTTTCATGTTAATGCTCTAAATTAGATTTTCATTTGCCTTTTAAGTCAAAATATCTAAAGAAGATTTGCTTAGTAACATTTGGATACTTTTCAAGCTACATAACAAATTTTATACCAATTAAATATAATGTGCAATGAATTTTAGAAAGTAAACTCAAATATTTATAACTAAATCATACATGTAAGCAATAGAAAAACTTACAGATTCATACTAAGAAATATTATATTAAAGCATTGCTCTTATTTCTAAAACCCTCTCCTTTTTTACCATCAAGGAACAAATGTTTCTGGAATGGTGGGATTTTTATTTTGGAAAATGTAACCTTGACTCTCTTCACCTCATACACAGAAATTAACTCAACTCTTATAAACTGCAACCATAAATCTTCTAGAGAAAATATAGAGTGGCCTTGGCATAGGCAGAGATTTCTTAAGTAGGATACCAAAAGAACAATAGAAGAAGAAAAGATACACTGGACTTCATCAAAATAAAAAATCTCTGTTCTTTGAAGGATACCATTTAAAACTGTAAAGCAAATACATTCCAATGAAATTAAAAATAAATAACTAGATAATACTATATTAACTAAACAAATATAAAGCCGTATCAATCTTGGAGGGGGGAATTAACACTTAATTTCTTTCCAGGACACATGTGTGTGCTCCATTGCAGCCAATTATTTGCAACCCCTAGACTGTAGTCCATCAGGCTCCTCTGTCCATGGGACTTTCCAGGCAAGAATATTGGAGAGGGCTGCCATTTCCTCCTTTAGGGGATCTTCTCGATCCAGGGATCAAACCCATGTCTCCTGCATATCCTGCACTAGCAGGCAGGTTGTTTACCACTGAGCCACCTGGGAAGCCCATGCATATGTATGTGTAAATATCTTTGATAAGCAATTAGCCACATCTATTAAACAACATGGCACATTAAAAAACTGAAAATAGGAAGTGCTAAAAATAAAAGTAGCAACTGGAACTATAATACATTGTTAGTGCAAGCAAAAAATGGTACAGTTACTTATGAAGATGGTTTAGTAGTCTCTTGTTAAAAATATACCTACCATCCAACCCAGCATTTTAATTCTGTGGTATTTCCCAGAATAGAATTTAAAACTTATGTTTATACAAAAAAATAAATAAATAGATAAAAGGCAAGCCATAAACAACTCAATTACAAAATAGCCAAAAGAATATGACTAATACTTTATAAAAGAAGGATGGCCAAAAAAAAAAAATATAAAAAAAGACTCACTATCATTGGTTACTATGACATGCAAATTAAAACCATCATCAGAAACATTACAAACTTATGAAAACGGCTAAAATTACACTGACTAGGAAGTGTGGGCCAGGATGTGAGTAACTAAATCTCTCCTATGTTACTGATGGGAATACCAAATAGTCTAGCAACTTGGGAAAACAGACTGGCAGGATCTTACAAAATTAAAACACACTTAGCAATGACTGAGCACTACCACTTCTTGATGTTTGCCCAAGAGTTGTAAAAACATATGTCCACATATGTAAACAAATACTTATGTACAAATGTAGCAATGTTATTCACAACCACCCTGGAAAGAATGCAAATATGCATCAACAGGTGAAAAGATAAACTGTAGTAAATACATACAACAGAGTACTGCTCAGCAATAAAACCTCTGATACAGTCAAGAGCATGGATTAATCTCAATACCCATATGCTGAGCAAAAGTAACCAGACACACAAGAACGCATAGTCATCCATCACATTTTCTGCAATAGGCAAAACCAACAGTCACAAAAAATCAATCAGTAGTTGTCTGGGGCTAGATTAGAGGGATTGGACTGCCTGGGGGTATACGGGATATTTTAGAGGGGATCATCCTTGTGAGGTTGAACCCTGAGATTCATTTGTCAAACTCATCAAACTGCACAGTTAAAAGGGAGCATTAATGTTACAACTCAACAAAATTTATTGAGAAATGACATTTATTAAATTATCTAACTAATATCCTCAGTCATTCCCAAAGATATATTTATATAGAGCCTAACTTACTGACTAACCATGGGTCCTCTTCTACAACTCCATCACTTTATTCTTGGTAATTTTCTTTTTTTATTGGATTATTTCACTTTTAAAACTGTTCAGCATGACTTTCTTTTATTAATTTTCCATCACTTTCATCTTCCTTATCTTCTTTCATAGACGAATAAAATCTACCACACACGTGCATCTTTTTCAATATTCTTCAGTCTAACTTCATAAATGTTCCTTTGGGTCCTCCTTGTATAGGTTCATATCCTAATGATCTGTCTGCTCTGTAAGAGCTCAATTAAATGACAGCATTACTACGTGTCAACAGGCAGTGTCCTAACATGCCCTGCATTGCAGAGACAGTGTGTAACAGTGCAATGGAAGACAGATTCCAAAGGGAAAAAGAGTCCTTTGGTTATGTATTTGCCAATTTGAATTGTAAATAAAATTTTCAGATCAATTGTTCAGTCATGTCCAACTCTACAACCCCATGGACTGCAGCAGCCCAAGCTTCTCTGTCCATCACCAACTCCCGGAGTTTACTCAAACTCTGTCCATTGAGTCAGTGATGCCATCCAACCATCTCATCCTCTGTTGGGCTTTTCTGTTCCCACCTTAAATCTTTCCCAGCATCAGGGTCTTTTCAAATGAGTCAGCTCTTCACATCAGATGGCCAAAATATTGGAGTTGCAGCTTCAGCATCAGTCCTCCAATGAATATTCAGGACTCATTTCCTTTAGGTTGGATCTCCTTGCAGTCCAAGGGACTCTCAAAAGTCTTCCCCAACAGCACTGTTCAAAAGCATCAATTCTTTGGTGCTCAGCTTTCTGTAAAGTCCAAATCTCACATCCATACATGACTACTGAAAAAACCATAGCTTTGATTAGATGGACATTTGTTGGCAAAGTAATGTCTCTGCTTTTTAATGTGCTGTCTAGGTTGGTTATAACTTTCCTTCCAAGGAGTAAGCATCTTTTAGTTTCATGGCTGCAGTCACCATCTGCAGTGATTTTTGGCCTAAGAAAATAAAGTCTGACACTGTTTCCATTGTTTCCCCACCTATTTGCCATGAAGTGATGGGATGAGATGCCATGATGTTAGTTTTCTGAATGTTGAGTTTTAAGCAAACTTTTCATTCTCCTCTTTCACTTTCATCAAGAGACTCTTTAGTTCTTCTTTGCTTTCTGCCAAAAGTGTGGTATTATATGCATATCTTAAATTTCTCCTGGCAATCTTGATTCTAGTTTGTGCTTCATCCAGCCCAGCATTTCTCATGATGTACTGTGCATATAAGTTAAATAAGCAGGGTGACAATATACAGCCTTGACGTACTCATTTCCCAATTTGGAAGCAGTCTGTTATTCCATGTTCAGTTCTAACCATTGCTTCTTGACCTACATACAGATTTCTCAGGAGGTAGGTCAGGTGGTCTGGTATTCCCATCATTTGAAGAATTTTCCACAGTTTGTGGTGATCCACACAGTCAGACAATATTTCATACAAAGATGGGCTCAGTAAAGGACAGAAATGGTAAGGACCTAACAGAAAAAGAAGATATTAAGAAGAGGTGGCAAGAATACACAGAAGAACAATACAAAAAAGATCTTCATGACCAATATAATCATGATGGTGTGATCACTCACCTAGAGCCAGACATCCTGGAATGTGAAGTCAAGTGGGCCTTAGGAAGCATCACTATGAACAAAGCTAGTGGAGGTGATGGAATTCTAGTTGAGCTATTTCAAATCCTGAAAGATGATGCTGTGAAAGTGCGGCACTCAATATGCCAGCAAATTTGGAAAACTCAGCAGTGGCCACAAAACTGGAAAAGGTCAGTTTTCATTCAAATCCCAAAGAAAAGCAATGCCAAAGAATGCTCAAACTACCACACAGTTGCACTCATCTCACACGCTAGTAAAGTAATGCTCAAAATTCTCCAAGCCAGGCTTCAGCAATACGTGAACCATGAAATCCAGATGTTCAAGCTGGTTTTAGAAAAGGCAGAGGAACCAGAGATCAAATTCCTAACATCTGCTGGATCATGGAAAAAGCAAGAGAGTTTCAGAAAAACATCTATTTCTGCTTTATTGACTATGCCAAAGCCTTTGACTGTGTGGATCAAAATAAACTGTGGAAAATCCTGAGAGATGGGAACACCAGACCACCTGACCTGCCTCTTGAGAAACCTATATGCAGGTCAGGAAGCAATAATTAGAACTGGACATGGAACAACAGACTGGTTCTAAATAGGAAAAGGAGTACATCAAGGCTGTATATTGTCACCCTGCTTATTTAACTTATATGCAGAGTACATCATGAGAAACACTGGGCTGGAAGAAGCACAAGCTGGAATCAAGATTGCTGGGAGAAATATCAATAACCTCAGATAGGCAGGTGACACCACCGTTATGGCAGAAAGTGAAAAGGAACTAAAAAGCCTCTTGATGAAAGTGAAAGTGGAGAGTGAAAAAGTTGGCTTAAAGCTCAACATTCAGAAAACGAAGATCATGGCATCTGGTCCCATCACTTCATGGGAACTAGATGGGGAAACAGTGGAAACAATGTCAGACTTTATTTTGGGGGGCTCCAAAATAACTGCAGATGGTGACTGCAGCCATGAAATTAAAAAACGCGTACTGCTTGGAAGGAAAGTTATGACCAACCTAGATAGCATATTAAAAAGCAGAGACCTTATTTTGTCAACAAAGGTCCATGTAGTAAAGGTTATGGTTTTTCCAGTAGTCATGTATGGATGTGAGAGTTGGACTATAAAGAAAGCTGAGTGCAGAATTGATCTTTTGAAGTGTGGTGTTCGAGAAGACTCTTGAGAGTCCCTTGGACTGCAAGGAGATCCAACCAGTCCATTCTAAAGGAGATCAGTCCTGGGTGTTCATTGGAAGGACTGATGTTGAAGCTGAAACTCCAATATTTTGGCCACCTGATGCGAAGAACTGACTCATGTGAAAAGACCCTGATGTTGGGAAAGTTTGAAGGCAGGAGAAGGGGACGATGGAGGATGAGATGGTTGGATGGCATCACCGACTCAATGGACATGGGTTTGTCTAAAGTCCGGGAGTTGGTGTTGAACGGGGAGGCCTGGCATGCTGTGGTTCATGGGGTCGCAAAAAGTCAGACACGACTAAGCGACTGAACTGAACTGAACACAGTCAACAGCTTTGGCATAGTCAATAAAGCAGACGTAGATGTTTTTCTGGAACTCTCTTGCTTTTTTGATGATCTAACAGATGTTGTCAATCTGATCTCTGGTTCCTCTGCCTTTTGTAAAGCCAGCTTAAGCATTTAAAAGTTCACGGTTCATGTACTGTTGAAGCCTGACTTGGAGAATTTTGAGCATTACTTTGCTAGTGTGTGAGATCAAATTTTATGAGAAAATGAAAGATAAAAGACAAAGTTTGGACTCTAGGTGGAAAGAGTAACAATAAAAATATGTTTGCCATGATAATACAGTTGTTTCAAGATTCTTAATCATCTACCTATACTGGATAGTCTACTATGAAAACAGAATCTGCCACACTGATCATGCCTTAATTGTTTTATTCATTCAACAATTATTAATTGAGCATATACGATGTGCAGCTGTCTCTGCCTCAACACAGCCCTTTAGTGCCCATGATTTCCAATGGGTAGAGATAAAAATGTGTCCATTTCCATTTTATTGAGGGACTATTTGGTAATAAGCTTTGTCCTTCATTCTCCATTCAATCAACTCTAATCTTTATGAAATTGAAAATTAGAGCTTGCCCTCAAAAGATAAGTATTGTCTTAATGATGTATTTCTCTTTATTTTGTATATTTTATCTCCTCCTGATAGCACAGTATTTATATGCTGACATTTCATTCTGAAATAAGAGTGATTCTTACCTTCCTATCTCCAGCTCTGACGCAAATCAAGCCTTCAAATTGTGTGTTGAGTGAATTGGCTCATCTTATTTCATACTAATAAGTAAAGATATGAGTATTTACTTCTTCAAACTGTTTTTAAACTTGACTTTACAAAACAGAAAACTTTATTGTTTTTACCAATTAATTTTCAGAATAAAGAATTTAAATGACTTAATATTCAATTGGTTTTAATTGCCATCTAATTTAAATGGTTTTAATTAATGAATAAAATTTTGGTGGCCAAAAACATCTTAGTGTTATCTTGCACACATACTAAACAACACTGCATTCTCCTTCTGAACTCCATCTCATGCTAAACACATCTTTCCTTCTCCAGAAACTTTCAACAATTTCCCATTTCCTAGAGAAGAGAATTAAAATTCATTTCCCCAGCACTTAAAGTCCTTTAAAATCTCTCTTTATCTTAACTTTCAACCTAAAATCTGTAAATCCTCTTTATGTCTGATTCTTCCTCAATCAACCAACTCACTGATTTCTTATATCCTCATTTTGAGGAAGCCAATAGCCTTCTCTTGATAATTTATTTCCCGGATACCTACTCCCTCCCAATTTATACATGTCCACATAATTAATATACTTTGGGGCCTCTCACAGCAATTTACTTGGTATCTCTCTTATAGCAGTTACCATTTCCTATTTTGTAATGTAGTTATTTATGTACATGCCATGTCTCCGGTAGACTGTGTGATTCTTCAAGACAGATGTTCTGTTTGATTAAGCTTTGTATATTTCATAGTTCCTACACCAGTACTTTTAACAAATAAATGGATGAAAGATTATCTCAATCATTCTTGTTAAAATTTTGAGAAAAAATAGTGCTTTACTACTGTTCACAACTTTTAATCATTCTTTGTAAGATTTAAGAGGCTTGGCTCCAAAGGAAACTGCTAAGGAAAATTGCAACCTAAATTAATCAGTATACTGTAACAACTCAACAAATACAAAATTGCTAAAGTCTGAAAGCCTACCTTTCAGACAGGTAAGTTTGCCAGACTACTATTCTCCTGTTATAATTAAATAAGACATATTATTACCCAAGGTCAGTGGCCACCTCCTTCTCTTTCCTCCAGAAATATTCCAATATTTGTAATTACTTTATAAATAGTATGTAAATGATATGATTATTTTGCCTTAAAGAGGTCTAGGCACTTGAGTCAGGGACACAGCATAACATTGTGGTTTAAAGTCTGAGCTCAAAAGTCTGACAAAGCAGGCTGAGAGCCCTTTCTTCCTACTTGTCAGTTTTGTGACCTTGGGGAAATTAATTAACTCTTTCATATCTCAGGCTCTTATATATAAATGAGAGTAACAATCATATTTACACTCAGTGCACCTGTGAGAACTAAATGAACCAGTATATGCAAAGTAGCTGCCACAGTAAACCTCACAATTGTTCATTATTACAATGTATTTTTCTTCCTGACACTGATGTGTCTGCCTGGATTAGAGAAGGGATCAGAATGAATTGTGAACAAAACCATGGAAGGCAAAAGTGAACATCAAAGGTCAAAATTTTATAAGTCTATTAATTTTTGAATACTATTTATAAACTCAATTGAAAATTACCTGGGACATATATATGTCCTACTCCAAGTTGACTGAGCCTGTATGTCCTACCTTTTGTATGACTATAAATATTATCACCTGAAAGTCCCAGTAGTCATCAAAATTTATTCAGGACAATTTCAATACATTGTAATCACTTACGCTCTTCTACCCTCCCCCATTAAAGGTGAAGCCATGTTTTTAAAAAACAAGAAAAAAGTGATGTTAGTTTTAACACTTTAATTTACTACTTTTCAGTTTCCTCTCACACCTACACAGAGAATTCTCCCTTAAAGCACTAAAGATTAATCAAACAAGGTCAACAAGCATTTTCTATTTAGTAAATGAGTACAAGGCAAGATGTTAGTGTTATGAAGAGATCACTTAGAAAGAAACAAAAGAGGGAATTCCCTGGTGGTCCAGTGATTAGAATTAGGTGCTTTCATTGCCAGGGCTGGGGTTCCATTCCTGGTCAAACAACTAAGATCCTGCAAGGCTACCTGTATCCCCAGATTTATGAGAAGAGACCAGGGAGTCTCCCAGGTAGAGCTAAAGGGAAACATGGAGGGACGGAATTAAGATTGCAGTCAACAATTCCATTAATTTTCTTGATTCTCTCCAATTCAGAGCAGCAGCAAGGAGGTCTTGGGGGACACAAGGGCATGAAAGTAACTTTGCAAAACCTTAAAATGCCAGATATGGCAATATTGCTTCATAAATGATATGAAACAAGAAGGGTACCTAGGAAATATTTTCCTGACCGTGATTTATATATATATATATACTAGCCAGGGAGATTTGGTCAAGTCTAGGATGCCTCTGAGAGCGAAGACAAAACCCTCAAGTCAAATTTTCAGACTCTGTGCTCCATATTGGTATCTGAGTGAAAGCATGGCACTTGAATTCCAATGAAAACTGGCATTAAGTGATAACAAAGTCCTTTACTGAACTTACACTACAATAACCAAATTCTGTTCTATTGGTTGTTAAAATTCCGTCACTTCCTCTTGACCACACTGTGAAACAATAGAAGATACAGGCATTGGTCTCTGCCACCAATTCCTGGCTCAGAGTTACTCTAACCCTTATAATTTCCTAAGTTATACACTAGAAGCATCTGATGTTTGGTCTTGGATCCTGGTTCCTGATATGAAGCCCCTAGATCCCTTGGAATTTCCTGGGTAATAGGAGCATCTTTTGTTCAAATGAGATGATTCAGTTTGGGCTCCTGGATAGCTCTGAGATGGGGCTTGTCATCAGAAAGACCAAGGCATGATTAGATACTTGAAACATTCAGTTCCAGCTCCCATTTTCCAGGAAGGAGGGACAGGCTGGAGACTGAGCTGATACTGAACATATCTATATGATGGAACCTCCATAAAAATCTGAGAAGTATGGGGTTCAGAGAGTTTCTACAATGTTCAACACATCTTCATGACAGGAAGGTCACATATCCCAATTCCAAGGACACAGAAGCTCCTGCACTTGGTGCCTTTCTGGACCTCAACCTGCAAAAGTCTTCATCTGGCTTTATTATAACTTTTATAATAAGCTGGTGAATGTAAATAAGTGTTTCCCTAAGTTCTGGGAGGCATTCTAGCAAATTATCAAACTCAGTGGATGTGCCAATTTATAGCTGGTTGGTCAGAAGTACTGAGGATGAGATGGGATCTTAAATTGGTGTCTGAAGTGGTGGCAGCTTTGTGGGACTGAGTCCTTAACTTGTGGGGTCGGATGCTCAGTCCAGGTAGACAGTGTCAGACTTGTAGAACACCAAGTTGGTGTTGCAGAGAATTGCTTGGGGAAAAGTGAACACGTCTGGTGTTAGAAATATTGTGCACATGAGTAGAAGAAAAACATGGAAGTGATTTCCTCATACACTCACTCTGCCTCGTAAAAGAAGAAAAATGTCGCCACATTTTTTTGTGTGATAATTAAGCTAAAACGTATACATAATTTAGAATAATCATAGTTTAGACTTATTTTTATTATTGTTGGCTAATATACTTATCTTTGTTTATATACCAGCAACAAGTCTTTCTTAAATATTCTTTCATCTCCCTTTTTTTGAAGGTAAGTTTTATTTCATTTCCTAAGTATGTGTAATATGTTCAATATTCAGGATCAGGTAAAGAATGGGAGGTTCCTTCCTTCCTTGAATATCATAATTTTATATCCCTTTGTCCTCTGTGATGAGAAGGCTCTCCTGGGGTTGCCAAGCAGCTCTCTCCCCATGTCACTTCCACATCATCACTTCTTCTAGCAGACAATACATTTTCCACGGACTGAACAAAATAGTTCCTTTTCCATACTTTTATTGAGAAAAAATAGCTATAAACATAATCTTTCATTTGGAAATGAGCATGTAAACCAGGGCTTCCCCGGTGGCTCAGATGGTAAAGAATCTGCCTGCAAAGCAGGAGACCCGGGTTCAGTCTCTGGGTCGGGAAGATCCTCTGGAGAAGGAAATGGCAACCCACTCCAGTATTCTTGCCTGGAGAAACCCATGGACAGAGGAGCCTGGCAGGCTCCACGGGGTCACAAAGAGTCAGATACAACTGAAGAACATGTTTTCATGAATGAAAACCATGATTCATATTCATTTCATTTTACACCTGGTGACTGAGGCCCAGAGAGACAAATTAACTTGCCTAAGGACATGGGCTCTTAGTGAAGGAGCTAGAGGACAGAGATGATGCAGACTGGCCATGTAACCTCAAATTTCCCCAAAGCATTTGTAGGTGCACTGCAGCAACATTGGTCTTTTAAATATCTACTCTCTCAAATAGCTATTCTAACTCCTCCAACTCTGGAGCAGCATCACTTAGTATTCCACACCAGTTAGGAGTCAGAAATATCCTTCAGTGCATTTTAGCTCTAGGTGGCCCCAGAGTGGCATAAAAGTGTTATACTTCCCTAACAAGAACTTATGTCACCCAAAGGTACTCCTTTAGAAAATAGCAAAAGGATTCATGGCTCTGTATCTAATATTAGAACAAGTCTTTGTGCTCCCAGGAAGTCCCTCAAAATAATAAATTTTATAGCATCACTCAATAATTGATATATAAAATGACAGTGCTGACTCAGAAGCAAAGATTCAATTCTATTCCATATACTCCATTTAATAAGGAAGAAAAAGAATGTAATCCACCTTAGGAAAAAAAAATGATGGTGTTAAGTCTGGTATTTAAGAGTTTATTAATGTAGTCAACTTCCTACTGAACAATTCCATTCAGTTGCCTGACACATGTCTCAACCTCAACACATACAAAACAGACTCAGTAGCTACCTCAACTCCTCCTACATCTCACCTATCAAGAAACTGGATCAAATAATGTCCTGCAAGAAACTTGAAACGTGTCCTTGACATTTCCATCTCCTCCACCCACCGGAGTCTGGTAAGCACCCAGGTCTCTTAATCCTGTATCTCAAATACCTCTTTATTTCACCCACTTCTGTCACATCTCACTGGCACTACTATGCTCTAAGCAGGCCTTACTTCCCACACAGAACTCACGAAAGGCCACCACCACCACCTACCCCACCTCCCTGTACAGTTGTCTATTCCCCGATCTAGTCCACACATGAACTTTCCACAACACAGAGCTAATCATGTCTGCTGTATTCTAAACTCATTCAGTGGCTTCCCCTTTTTTTCAAATCCATTCAATGGTTCTTATTCACTCACTTTAGTTGTCTATATTACAGACACATCAAACTCACATCCAAAACACACCTAGGACACTAGGAATGCCCCATAGTCAGTCAAAATACTCCCACCCCATGCACTTGTTGCCCCGACACATGTCAATCAACGTCCGGCAATCTTATGATCACAGTTAGCTTTACTTGCTTTATATGAAGTCTTGATGCATCTCTATACAGTTCTAAAGTATGCATTTGAAAAACTAAGTTGATTTTAACTTATCAAACTGTACCATGCTGTATATCATCTCTGAAAGATATAACTTCTATACTTAATTTACTATTGTATTATCATGATTAATTCATATTGGTGCAAATTGCTATAGTTCATTCATTTTGACTAAAATATATTATTCTCTTATATTCCATACATCTATTCATTCATCAGATTTTGCATTAATTGGCCTATGGATTATTTTCAACTTTTATTTTTATGAACAGTAGCACTGTAAAATATTTGCTTATGTGGAAAGATTTTTATAAGTATATGACTATGGATTCTGGTTCATTCATGAATTTTTAGATATCGGCAGCAATGTCAAACCATTATCTAAAGTTACTATTAAAAGATGTGAAGATACATCACCTCTAACAATTGGTATTAGCAGCCTTTTTAATTTTTGCCAATTGAATGTATATATCATTGTAGTCTTGATCTGCATTTCCCTCTCACAATCAATGTTCAGTATTTTATCATAACTTTCTTTTTTGCTATATGTGTTTCTTTTTTTCCTAGAAATGTGTATTTATGCTTATTTCCTGCCCATTTTTTTCCTGTTGGACTATGTGGGTTTTCCTTACTATTAATAGGAGTTATTTATATATATTTGACAATAATCTTTCAGCTACATGTTCTTTGAACATCTTCTACAGTTTTTAATCTCTTTTTACTTTCTTTAAGGTATATGCAAGTGAACCAACTTCCTGAATTTTAATATAGTCAAATTTATCAATAGTATCTTTTATGGTCAATGATGTTGTATAGTATTTCAGAATTGTCCCTTAATTCAGAGTCCTAAAAATGCCTATTTTATTTTCTGCTAAAAGTAAAGTTTTCTTGTGACACTAATACTTCCAAAGCGTATCTTGGTTTATGACATGAGTGAAGCATCCAGTTTCATCTATTTTCCATGCATATTACCACGATTTTCACTGTATTTATTGAAGAGCTCTTCTCTCCCCTACTGATTTGCAGTGCTTCCTCTGTCATATATTGAATGTTCCAAACGTGAGTGTACTTCTAGGGTCTCTATTCTGTTCCTCTGGGGACTTGGGCCACCCTTTGTGCAAATATTACAGTCCTGATTACTCAAATTTTGTAAGATCTCTGTATTTTTTCCCTTCAGAAGTATCTTGGGTATTCCATTATCTTTATAATTCCATAAAAATTAGTGTTTTCTTCTTTAACTATTTACTTTCTACTTTTATCTTTTAGACCTCAGTTTAAGTGCCACAGTCTTTTAAGAAGTTTTAGCTAGTACCTGAGATCCATTTCTAATACCTTAGATGCTCTACTCAGAGCATTGTTCTTCCTCATCCTAATACTCTCTGTGCTTTGTAATCATTTCTAAATTACATTTTTACTGAAAGAGACGGAGAAAGAAATTTTTAGTATTAACTATGAGCTGGAGAAGACTCTTGAGGGTCCATGGAGGGCAAGGAAATCAAGGCAGTCAATCCTAAAGGAAATCAAGGCTGAATACTCATTGGAAGGACTGATGCTGAAGTTCTAATACTTTGGCCACCTGATGCAAAGAGCCAACTTGTTGGAAAAGACCCTGATGCTGGGAAAGACTGAAGGCAAAGAAGATGAGGGCAGCAAAGGAGGAGATGGTTAGATAGCATCACTGACTCAATGGACATAAATTTGAGCAAACTCTGGGGGATAGAGGAGGACCGAGGAGTCTGGCATGCTACAGTCCATGAGGTCACAAAGAGTCAGACATGACTTAGTGACGGAACTACAACAACAACAAATAAGCTGCATGATAACAGAGACCTTGTTTCCCTTGGATCTCCAGGTCTTAGCTCATAGTCCATAATTTTTCTTGAAGAGTTACTTCCTTTTGGGGGGCTATACCCAGAATAACCGCCCCATGCTGTGGACCTGACTCAGCCTGGACAGCAGAGTCTGGTGGAGTCTCATTCAGACCTTTAATGACTTTCACAATGTTTAGCAGACACTGATAAAGGGTCAGCAATGAGCTACCACTCCACTGAGAGGCTTAGCACATCATCATGTTTAATTCTCAAGGCAGCTCTGTGAAATAAGATTTATTGACTTTACGGTTCTCATCTTAAATAGAACACCAAGATTTTGTTAAGGAATTTGCTAGAAGTCACACAGCTATTAATAATTCACAGGGGAGGACTTGAGAACCAGATTAGTCAAAAAAGCTGGGTTTTTAACCATGGGGTGATCTATCTTGTTATGCCCCCTGTGATGTCTGAGGTGCTGATACTCGGGATTGCTTCTTATTTTTTGCCCATTACCAGACTATGTTCTTCTTTTTTATAACTAAGATATAATTAGTGTAAGTTTAAGTTTATAACTAAGTGTATAATTAGTGTAAGTTTAAGATATACAACATGTTAACTTGAGAAGCACTTAAGTAATTAATGATTTGGTAAATGAATGAACGTATCTCAAAAATTAATTCAGAGTGTTTGCTAATATTGGGTATTTACAAGTGGTTTAAAATTTAGAACTAGAAGACATCTTAGAAACTACCTAGTCCAAAGCTTTATTTTAATAATGCGACAAAAACGTCCAGAAATATCAACATTTTTGATCAAAAAATCCTGTTTTTAACATATCTAGAACCTGAGAATTCCAGCCACGTGCACTTTGTACAATATCATCTACATGTAAATAAAATATTTTAAATACACAGTATGAGTTCCTAAATAAAGTAATATTCTGAAATAATGAGTAACAATAGAAGATGAAATTAAAACTATAAAGCCTAATTTTCACATTTTCAAGACAAATATTAATGTATAACATTAAAGAAGTATTAAAAGTAAAGAGAATATAGTTTAATTTTACATTTTAAGTACAAGGAAAAATTACTATTTTTGCCTTGCATCATCAAATTTTACATTTTGAGATTTGAAACTGAACATTAAGAACTTAAATCAGCAAAACTGCTCTTTAGGTACTTCCAGAAAAGGCTGTCATAATTTTGCTGAATCAGATCATAAAATTTTTTGTGACCAATCTAGATGTCTCCATTCAACAAATGACCAAGTGATCATACTAAACTGACATGATCCATCAAATCACATTTCCACTTTCAGCCAAGCAGCAGCTCAACCAATTCTAATGAAGAAGCAGAGAAGGCTGATTTATTCTGTGATTTTAACCAAAGATCAGCAAATCAATCCCCATGCTCATTTATCAAAAACTGATGGACTCATAAAGTTTTCCTCTTTGAATAATTCTAATAAAAGAGCATAAAAAATGTATATAAACTAAATGGGTCTAGGCTCAGTCACTTTCATATTACTTTCTCTCAATTTTTTGTGCTAGTCAGAAACTCTGCTGAAAGAATTAGACTTATTTTGAAAAGAAGATAATCATAATTTCTCCAGCTGGACCAGAGTATAATAAAATATAAATATAATATTATATTATATAAAAATATAATAATAAAAAAATAAGAATATAATACCAAAGTAAACTAAAGATGTCCAACAAAATCACACAAGAAATTAATTTTTAGAAATGCTTTTCTGAATTTTCCTACTCATACAATGAGATAGTATCAATGAAATTCTCTTTCTTAGAATATTTTGATTAATAAATAACCTCAAAAATATCTATATATTAGAAGCAGAATACATTCATTAAATGAATGGAAACCTCAAGTCAGTAAATTAGATTCACTTTTCCAAAAGGTACAAATGTATCAACTGGGCTTCAAAGTTTACCTTTTGTCTTGCTTATAAAGAAAACTTTTGCTAAGTAAGGAATTAATATAAACTAGATTTTAAGAAAAAAGTATTAAAAAATGTTAAGAAAAAAATTCAAGGAGAATAAAATTATCTACTTCTGCTTCATTGACTACACTAAAGGCTTTGACTATGTGCATAACAAACTGTGGAAAATTAAGGAGGTGGGAAAACCAGACCACCTTATCTGTCTCCTGAGAAGCCTATATGCAGGTCAAGAAGCAACAGTTAAAACTGGACATGGAACAATGGAGTGGTTCAAAACTGGGAAAGGAGTACATCAAGGCTGTATATTTTTACCCTGACAATTTAACCTAAATACAGAGTACATCATGTGAAGGGGTTTCCCAGGTGGCTCAGTGGTAAAAAAACCCACCTGCCAATGCAGGAGTTGTGGGTCCAATCACCAGTGTGGGAAGGTCCCCTGGAGAAGGAAACAGCAACCCATTCCAGTCTTCTTGCAACTTTTTCCTTATAGTACTCTTACTTCCCTGATGGTTCAGATGGTAAAGAATCTGCCCGCAATGCAGGAGGTCTGGACTTGATCCCTGGATTGGGAAGATCCTCTGAAGAAGGGAAAGGCAATCCACTCCATTATTCTTGTCTGGAGAATCCCATGGATAAAGGAGCCTGGCAGGCTATAGTCCATGGGATCGCAAAGTGCTGGACACGACTAAATGACTAACAATTTCATTTTCACAATTTTCACATCATGTAATATGCCAGCACAGATGACTCACAAGCTAGAATCAAGATGGAAGAATATCTACAATCTCAGATATGCAGATGACACCATCTTAATGGCAGAAAGTGAAGAGGAACTAAAAAGCCTCTTAATGAAGGTGAAATAGAGTGACAAAGCTGGCTTAAAACTCAATATTCAAAAAATGAAGATCATGGCAACCAGTCCTATTACTTCATGGCTAAAAGATGGGAAAAAATTGGAAACAGTGGCAGATTTTATTTTTGTGGGCTCCAAAATCACTGCAGATGGTGACTACAGCCAGGAAATGAAAAGATGCTTGCTCCTTGGAAGAAATTCTATGACAAACCTAGACAGTGTATTAAAAAGCAGAGACATCACTTTGCCAATAAAGGTCTGTAGAGCCAAAGCTATGGTTTTTCTAGTAGTCATATATGGGTGTAAGAGTTGAACCATAAAGAAGGCTGAGTATCCAAGAATTGATGCTTTTGAACTGTGGTACTGGAGGAAATTCTTAAGAGTCCCTTGGACAGCAAGGAGATCAAAGGTGTCAGTCCTAAAGAAAATCAACCCTGAATATTCATTGGAAGAACTGATGTTGAAGCTGAGGCTCCAAAACTTTGGCCACATGATAGGAAGAGCCAACTCATTGGAAAAGAGCCTGATGTTGCAAAAGACTTAAAAGGGCAGCAGAGGATGAGATGGTTGGATGGCTTCACTTACTCAATGAACATGAGTTTGAGCAAACTCAGGGAGATAGTGAAGGACAGGGAAGCTTGGTATGCTGCAGTTCATGGGGTTGTAAAGAGTCAAACACGACTTAGCAACTGAATAAAACAATAACTAAAACTAATTTCAAGCATGCTCAAGTACTTTAGAAGCACTCATTCACTAGGAATGTTTCAGAAATAAATTAATGACATTTAAGCCAAAAGAAAACATAGAAAAATTACATGAAATAACTTTAGGAAATGAATCACTATATTTAATAAATCACCATTTATATAAATTATTATGTTTCTTCAGCATTCATGCTTATCTAGTCACTGACACTGGTTCCTTAAGAGGGAATATTGAGTGAAAATGAGTTTGTAATACACTTAAAATTATCTTTTGCCTTTAAGATAGGGTGGCAAGCTGATAGCCCACAAGTTAAATCTAGCCACCAACATGTTTTGCTTTTTAAAAAGTGTCCTTCTTTTATTGCTTTTGGAAGTTTTGAGGGCTGTAATGTAGTCTCATTTTGCTACTTTCCTCACCATCTCACTTCAGTAGTTTTCCTTTTTTACATTATGTTCTCGATCTCTAAAGGCTTATGCTTCTGAAAGCCTAAATTTAAAATTCTGTCCAATTTACATGCTCAGTACAGTCACAAAATGTTGGAATTATTAGAATTGGAAGTACTTTAGAGGTGAGGTAATTCCTCATTTCTTCCAACAAAACACTTGAGGCCAAGAAAAGTAAAGTAGCTTTCCCATGGTAGCTTTCCCATGGCTAAATGTACATCAACAGTTCTGCCAAATAAGTCAATAAACTGAACTCTTATTTTGAAATGTCATGTTTTTTCATGAGTCACCACCATTCTTATCTGCATAAAAGAAATGTCTGCTTCATAAGTACTTACCCCTGAGTGCAGGCAGCAGGGACCTCTCCTTCTTGTCATCACATTTGTTACATTCACTGAAGTACAGGAGTAAGAAGACATCAACGAGAACCCACATCAGTGAAGTGGCTAGAACCACCTTGCAGTAAACAAACCTCCTCATATCTTCCCTTGATTTCTAGTTAACACAGAGATCAAAGACAGACACGGCTGTGACAAATCCAAGCCACAGAGGTGAACTCCCGGATAAAAGCAGGATGCATCCCACTGTATTTGGGGGAAAAAAAGGAAGAAGAAAAAATAATTGTCTCACAGTTTATTTTGCATAAATGTGATATAACATGAAACATATGACCATTTAACGCTTTCATATATATCAGCATTTGGCCTTCAAGTTCAGAATTAAAAGTCCAAATAAATGAGAGTTGTAAGCAAGCCAAGGGGCTTAAATTGAAACAATTAATCCTAGATCTGCCACTTTTGCTGGGCCCCTGGGAACCACTTGCTTTCTTCATGGTGTATTGCCTTTGGCTTAAAGTTCTATCACCATATTCTGTAAAGCACTAGGTTATAAAAAGTGCAGTTCTGAATTTACCATGAATCAGCACTTTTAAGGAGCCAGTGTTGCTGAACTAGAGTCATCCTGAGTTATTATATATTGCAATGGCTAAGAGCTGGTCTTTACACAGATAGGCCTGGACTTATTCACTTCCTACATAGGGGAGACTTTGTAAACCTCAGTTTTCTCATCTATGAAATGAAACTAACAGTGCCGAAAATAAAGATTTGCTATGAGGACCAAAAATTATAATGCTTGTAAACCTTATTGCAGAATACAGTCATTAATATTAAGACATTTAAAAAAATATTTGACAAAAAGGCAATTAATTGAAATAAGTCATCAGTTATTTATCCTTAAAAACTCATCTGATCTGCATAGAAAATAACCACTACAGATATGCATTTGAGAAAGGTTAGCAGACATTCATAAAATTATCAGTGAATAATACATTAAATGTAAAGTGATTTAAAAGAAAATAACCAGAGCAAGAATTCTAAAGGCATAACAAAGACATGTGTGCAATTATTAAGAGATACTTAAAATAAATGTGGAATTAATAACATATACTTGTTTTATTTATACTATATAGAACAATAATAACTACCTTGTTATTTCTATCTATAGAATAATTATATCAACACAAAATAGTCTCATATCATTGGCCACATTAAAATAACAGAAACTGAAATATACATTTATTTATGTGAATAAGATAAGTAACAATTTTGACAGATATTTGAGGAGAACAGCTATTAAATACAAAGATACTTGGACCATCTCAGAAATGCTTGTCTCAAAATAAAAACATCAAAGTACAATTTGCTGAGGCAGAAGTTGTTTAAATTAATGGCAGCTGACCTTGCTTCATAAAGCAACACAAATGCTATTGTCCATCACAATCTGATCAGAGTAGGAACAATTCAAAGCTTACATAAGGTTACAATTTTAAAAATTATTATAACAGAGCCTACTTTCAACATCTACATAAAATTTACATTTATTCAACAAATATTTTTAAAAAATAGAACATATACAAACCTAAGGAATGCATAATATTTGACACTGGTTGTTTTTCTTGAAAAAAAGCATGCTAATTATTTTGTTTCATTTTAACTTCATTTTTCTGTAAAAATTACAAGTAAACATTGGAACTCAGCCTTGAAACCTGACAACAAGGGAAGGATTCCCACATATATATTTCCTGTTACTTTATGTGTATGTCACTGAATATGAGATTTGAAACAATTCAACCTATTTAATTTTCTGTCTTTCTTTGGACATAAGATGGAGCAGGTTCCTTTAGTTTATTGTAGGAAAAGAGCCCTGTGTAAAAGTATATATTACACTGATGGTAGCTAAATGCCCATTCCCAGATTTAGAAGGAAAACCTTAAAATAAAACATCCCATAATACAAAAATCTATACGTTATATAAGATCTATGTATTATAGGATCTTTTATCATAAAGATCTATAATAAAAGACATAAAAAGAACCATGACTAGCTGTCATAAAATGGAATTATGAATTTAAGTAAGCATTTTGCCTCTCTGTGCTTCATTTTCTTTACTTATATTTCCTTCCCCATCTACCTCACAAAATTGTGATACTTAAGCAAGATAATGTATGAGAACATTTTTTAAAAAGAAATATAAAGAATATTATAATACAAAATCTGAAATCACTTAATATTAAACATTAAAATGTCTAAGATAAGTCATTTCCTAATAAGAGCCTAATAGTTGAGGTTATTGAGAATTTAACTTAAACTTTAACTATAATAGAAAGTGAAAATCACATCTTATTACCACTTCAAGCATTATTCAAATTATTGTAATTTCATACCCTGCTAGATCTATATATCAAGATATTAACACTGAGAAAACTCTAACTTTACTATATTATGTGATAAAACTAAGTTGCTCTTTAAATATTTTAATTTATGAAACAATCTTTCCTTATATATATCAAGTTTTTAATTCTATTTACTGTGAAAATACCTCTACCTTGAAAACATACTAAATTTTATCATTTGTTATCTGCTAGTACTTGTAAAATAGTAATCACATACACTGTTTCAATACTCTTCTTAAGAACAAAACAGATTGAGCAGAAGGATGGCACAATATACAAAGTAACACTAACCAGTTCAGTTCAGTTCAGTTCAGTCCAGTCGCTCTCTGCAACCCCATGAATCGCAGCACACCAGGCCTCCCTGTCCAACACCAACTCCTGGAGTTCACTCAGACTCACGTCCATCGAGTCAGTGATGCCATCCAGCCATCTCATCCTCTGTCATCCCCTTCTCCTCCTGCCCCCAATCCCTCCCAGCATCAGAGTCTTTTCCAATGAGTCAACTCTTCACATGAGGTGGCCAAAGTACTGGAGTTTCAGCTTTAGCATCATTCCTTCCAAAGACATCCCAGGGCTGATCTCCTTCAGAATGGACTGGTTGGATCTCCTTGCAGTCCAAGGGACTCTCAAGAGCCTTCTCCAACCCCACAGTTCAAAAGCATCAATTCTTTGGTACTCAGCTTTCTTTACAGTCCAACTCTCACATCCATACATGACCACTGGAAAAACCATACCCTTGACTAGACAGACCTTTGTTAGCAAAGTAATGTCTCTGCTTTTCAATACGCTGTCTAGGTTGGTCATAACTTTTCTTCCAAGGAGGAAGAGTCTTTTAATTTCATGGCTGCAGTCACCATCTGCAGTGATTTTGGAGCCCAAAAAAATAAAGTCTGACACTGTTTCCACTGTTTCCCCATCTAGTTCCCATGAAGTGATGGGACCAGATGCCATGATCTTCGTTTTCTGAATGTTGAGTTTTAAGCCAACTTTTTCACTGTTTTTCACTTTCATCAAGAGGCTTTTTAGTTCCACTTCACTTTCTGCCGTAAGGGTGGTGTCATCTGCATATCTGAGGTTATTCATATTTCTCCCGGCAACCTTGATTCCAGCTTGTGCTAACACTAACCAACATAAGCACAATTGGTGTCCCAAGTTTATCTAAGAGAATCAGCATCTGTATTACAGTTCTATTCCAGTAAGACCCTATTTATTTACAAACACTACTCTGTTTCTCAAGCCAAATCCAAGTTCTGGCTTGCCAAATCAATGTGGAACATGGCTAACATTGCATCAACTACAGGCTCTCTATTCTTTTCTAATTGTTTCAAAGTTTTGAACACAGTATTCCCCTCTTTAAAATATTTCTCTAGATAGGAAAAAAATCAGGAGTTAGAGAGCTATCAAGTATCATCTTGCTAATCATATTGTTTTTCCTTTTTTTTCTTCTTGTCCACTAAATAATGGTATTAGCCATAGACTTTGAGATATTACAGAATTTTTGTTTGAAAACATGCACCAATTTTACTATTCTATAAAAAAGGATTTCAAATATAAAAAAAAATAAGATCTAAGTAATGCTTAGAAGTTTGGTAAGTATGTTTTTAAAATAAGAAAGACTTTTTTTTTTTTTTAATTATAAGGCTATCACTTACCTGGGTTGGGGGGGGGTTGTCTACTTTAGTTGCTGTTAGATACATTTTTATCTCTAGTCAAATGTTTTCTTTTGTAGAAAACTACATAATTGCTGCAAATATATTCAATCTATTTTATGAGGCTCCCAAAGGATGAATGAAGCTCATGGAAAACTTTTGGCAGTGCTTCCAGAACATTCTGGCTACCAACACACTTTAAATGTTTTAAGTAGTTAGGCAGGAACTTCTGGGAGCTGATGACTGGACAATTATGCATTTTGATTTAATGACTAAAAATTATAGTGAGTAAGCTTTGAAAAAGTTACCCCGAATTAATTACAGTTTTTATTGACAGAAAGACTGGTCTTCACATAAATGAAAATCTAAAATTCAGGTGGACTAGGGGAATCTACCTATAGCCTAAATCAAACAGTGCACTGTAAAAAAATACTGTAAACCATAAAAACCATGCCACAAGGAAAGATACAGTAAGAGACAAAGAAACAGCCAATGATAATGTTAAATGAATGCCTTATGTGGAAAGATAGTGGAAAAAAATGAGAAAAATGCCCTCACTTGCCTTTAAGGAAACTTCACATATTCATAACATCAAATTTGACTATTAGTAGGAAACCAAGCATAAGACCTGCCGAGTTATGATGCCATAATCTGAATCTGAGTTCCACACTCACTTACTGTATAACTTAATTCAAGATACCTAAATGTTCTATGCCTTTTTATATTCACAAAATATGAACGGTAGTTGTTTACTCAGTCATATCTTACTTTTCATAGACCCCCATGGACTGCATTCCAGACTCTTCTGTCCATGAGATTTCCCATGCAAGAGTGCTGGAGGGGGTTGCCGTTTCCTTCTACAGGGATCTTCCCAACCTAGGGATCAAACCCACATTTCTTGCAATGCAGGCAGATTCTTTACCACTGAGCCACTGGGGAAGCCCCAAAATATAGCTGAGAAATGTATTATGGTCATCTGAATAACCAAATGTATATTTCTTATAGCTACCTCATAAGGCTCTGAGTATCTAATTAGTTACTACATACAAAGTTCTTATAATGGTACCTGACACATAGGAGGAGTTCAATATATAGTAGTAATAGCAATTGTTAATAGTAATAACAGTACTTGAGGCACAGTAGTGCCTCTTGAGAAACCTGTATGCAGGCCAGGAAGCAACAGTTAGAACTGTACATGGAATAACAGACTGGTTCCAAATAGGAAAAGGAGTACATCAAGGCTGTACATTGTTACCCTGCTTATTTAACTTATATGCAGAGTACATCATGAGAAACACTGGGCTGGAAGAAGCACAAGCTGGAATCAAGATTGATGGGAGAAATATCAGTAACCTCAGATATGCAGATGACACCACTCATGGCAGAAAGTGAAAAAGAACTAAAGAGCCTCTTGATGAAAGGGAAATTGGAGAGTGATAAAGTTGACTTAAAGCTCAACATTCAGAAAATGAAGATCATGGCATCTGGTCCCATCACTTCATGGGAACTAGATGGGGAAACAGTGGAAACAGTGTCAGACTTTATTTTGGGGGCCTCCAAAATCACTGCAGATGGTGACTGCAGCCATGAAATTAAAAGACGTTTACTCCTTGGAAGGAAAGTTATGACCAACCTAGATATCATATTGAAAAGCAGAGACATTACTTTGCTAACAAAGATCCATCTAGTCAAGGCTATGGTTTTTCCAGTGGTCATGTATGGATGTGAGAGTTGGACTGTAAAGAAAGCTGAGCACCAAAGAATTGATGCTTTTGAACTGTGGGGTTGGAGAAGACTCTTGAGAGTCCCTTGGACTGCAAGGAGATCCAACCAGTCCATCCTAAAGGAGATCAGTCCTGGGTGTTCACTGAAAGGACTGATGTTGAAGCTGAAACTTTAATCCTTCAGCCACCTGATGCGAAGAGCTGACTCATTTGAAAAGACCCTGATGCTGGGAAAGATTGAGGGCAGGAGGAGATGGGGACCATGGAGGATGAGATGGTTGGATGGCATCATGGACTCAATGGACATGAGTTTGGGTGAACTCTGGGAGTTGGTGATGGACAGGGAGGCCTGGCGTGCTGTGGTTCATGGGCTTGCGATGAGTCGGACATGACTGAGTGACTGAAGTGAACTGAACAGTAATAGTTACTGTCATCATGAATAGCATTGAAAGAACAAGAAAAAAAGAATGAGAATTCTCTTCCCTAATCCTTAGAGAAGCAGTGCACATTCAGTATGTGTGTGTTCAGGAGGTCAGGAGTCAGGATGAGAAGCACAGATATGTTCAGTATTTACAAATATATTAATATTTATATTATATTGAAATATATTTAAGAACTGAGTGCCGAAAAATTGATGCTTTTGAACTGTGGTGTTGGAGAAGACTCTTGAGAGTCCCTTGGACTGCAAGGAGATCCAACCAGTCCATTCTGAAGATCAGCCCTGGGATTTCTTTGGAAGGAATGATACTAAACCTGAAACTCCAGTACTTTGGCCACCTCATGCGAAGAGTTGACTCATTGGAAAAGACTCTGATGCTGGGAGGGATTAGGGGCAGGAGGAGAAGG
The DNA here is from genome assembly GCF_027580195.1 of Bos mutus. Taxonomy (NCBI): domain Eukaryota; kingdom Metazoa; phylum Chordata; class Mammalia; order Artiodactyla; family Bovidae; genus Bos; species Bos mutus. Next base: position 93,617,725 of record NC_091618.1, on the reverse strand, counting down.
GGATGACAGAGGATGAGATGGCTGGATGGCATCACTGACTCGATGGACGTGAGTCTGAGTGAACTCTGGGAGTTGGTGATGGACAGGGAGGCCTGGCGTGCTGCGATTCATGGGGTCGCGAAGAGTCGGACGTGACTGAGCGACTGAACTGAACTGAAATATATTTTATATTTACTTATTAGACATATATTTAACAGATGTAGTTGCTGATGGAATATGAGTTACACAGGATTTTACAGTTGTTAAAACTCATTGAACTGTACACTTAGGATCTGTGCATCTCTCTATGTAAATTATATTTCATTTTTTAAAGGTGAAACCAAAATGTTTATGTCCCTATTGCATGATTCATTGATTTACTCAAAATTTTATCAACTAAAGAAATTATAGTCCAACTGCATCAGATACTACATTCTGATCTAATTTCGTACCATTGTTCTCCATACCAGTCACTTGGGTCTCCTGGCTTTTCCTCACACATACCAATAACTATCTTGCCCCAGGGCTGTGCATATGCTGTGTTCTCTGCCCACTGATACAGTCATGGCTTCCTGCTCTAACTTCCTTCAAATCTTACTTTCTAGTCAAATCTGGAGAGCTTTCCTCTCAATCTATAAATAGCACACAATTTAATCACTCTGTATTTCCTTAGCTCACTTTATTTTACTCTTGGTACCTATTAATACTCTCCTAACATATTTTTTAAATGTACTTTTGAAAATGTTTGTTTATCATTTGTCTCTTTTTCTTAAATAATTAACTCCTTGAAAACCAGATTGCACACTTTACATATGCCCTCTCTCACCTCAAAAACATATTTAAATTTTAAAACTCCAGCATTGTTGTTATGTGTGGAATTGTGTGCCTCCCTCCTCAAGAAGATTCATATGTGAAGTCTTAACCCCCAGTATTTTAGAATGTGACTATATTGGAGGATAGATCCTTTCAAAAGGTAATTAAGTTAAAATAAGGTCATACAAAGGAGCCCTCATCCAATATGACTGGTATCCATATGAGAAGACGTTATTAGGACACAAACACAGAAAAAGGCCACGTGAAGACAGAGAAGGCAATCATCTGCACACCACAGAAAGAGGCTTCATAATGAAACTAACTCTACTGACACACTGATTTGGACTTCTGAAATCTGTTGGAAAATAAATTTCTGTTGTTTAAGTCACCCAGTCTGTCATACTTTGTTATGGCAGCCTTAGCATACCAATACACTGGTTAAATTTAACTTTCCCCTACACCACTCCTACATGCAAACAGATGAACATGACTAGAAAGAAACCCCAAAAATATGCTGCCTGTTCTCATTTTAAATCTATGAACTCATACTGGACTTGCAGTGCCTCAGAGCCATCCTACAAAAGCTCTAGTCAAATCAATTTCCATTCCTCAGATAACTTTGCACCTTGATTGCCTTTAGACTGTCATCTCCACACTGTTTTCTCTCAGCTCATCACTACATGTGTACATTTAGCAGGAAGATATAAACAATCAGAAGAGGATTTTGCTTAATGCCATGTTGAGTGTATTAACTTGCTAGTTCCTATGACTGCCACGCCTAAATCTGCAAGTCTGAGTGTGATGATGTATGAACTATCTTTTAAGGAGTATAACATCCTCTGATCCCACACATTCATGGGCTTTACTGATACACTTGTCTCTTCTGCCTCAGTTTTTTCTCCTTGAATAAGTCATTTCTATCAATACAAAGATGCTATGTGAATAATCATCTTAAACTAATTTGACTCCACATCTCTTTTCATCTATGCTTCCAGTTCTCTGCTCATCTTGAATGCAAAACTCCTGGAAAGAACTATGTATAATCATTGCCTATACATCCCATATCCTTGTCCTTCCATTTTATTTTAAACCCAACAGTCTTTAGCTCCCACCATTATCTGAGACAGTCATGGCCATCCAATGGTCAGTTCTCAGTCATTATCTTACATAAGCCCTAAGCAGGTTTTGACACAACTTAGCCAAAATACTTTGTACTATTTTCTGACAGCTCTTTTTTTCACACCCCTATTTGACCTTGCAGCAAATTCTGTTGGCTCCATCTACACTCCAGTATTCTTACCTGAAGAATTCCATAGACAGGGGTTGCAAAGAGTTGGACACATGACTGAGCCACTAACACTTTCACTTTCTACCTATAGATTTAACCTACACAATCACCAACTTGATATACTGCTTTAACTTAAAAAAAAAAAAAACTGCTTTATTGGGATAGAATTCACATACTATTCAGTCCAATCCACACATTTAAAATGTACAGTGCAATGGCTTGTAGTATAGTCACAGAGTTGTGCATCCATTGCCACAATCAACTTTAGAACACTTCCATTTCCTCGAGAGAAAACAACTCCTTTTTACTGTAACCCTCCAATCCTCCCATTGCCCCTAGGTCTAGGTTACCACTAACTGAGTATCTATCTCTATAGGTTTGCCTATTATGAACACTCCACATAAATAAAGTCATACAATATGCTGTCCTCTGTTACTGTCTTCTTCAGTTAGTATAATGTTTTCAAGATTTTATCCGTGCTATGGTACATCTCAGTATTTCACTTCTTTGTCTTGACAAATAATATCCATTGCATGAATATATCAGGTTTTATTTATCAGTTGATCCACATTTGGGTTAATTCCACTTTTTGGCTACCATGAATAATTTGGTGATGAATATTCATGTACAAGTTTTGATATATGGACAAATACATATGGACATATGTGTTTATGGACATATGTGTTTCTTGAGTATATATGTAAGAGTGGGATCAATTTTCTTAAATACATTCCCATAAAACCTATTCTCCACACAGAAGGAAATTTGGTCATGTTAAAATTAAATTTTAATCAGATCTTTTCTAAGTTCTGGTCATTATTGACCAATGGCTTTTTATTACATATATCAATAAAATAAATTCCAACTCCCTAACTTTGCCTATAAAACAACCAAATATGGACCTTGACTGCCTTTCAGATTTCATCTTCTAACTCTTTCTTTTACTTAATGCACTCCAGAATCTTCATGCCTGAAGTACTCTCTAGAACACTGTTCTCCTAAGTAATGAAACAATCTTTCACACTTTCTCTATTCAGATGACTGCTCAAGTATCCCCAGGGAGTTCTTTTCTGGACCAACTTATCTAAGATAATGCCCTTCCACCATCTATGCAATATACTTGTGTGGTTGATTCAGAATACGTAACACTAGTACTTGTTTATTTATTTGCTGCCTGATTCTCACCATGGAATTGCATCTATTATTCTCTGTGATATCCTTAAGATACCAAAAACATTTTTTGGCACAAAATCGGTGCTCGATCAACATGTGTCGAATGAATCATTGCAAGAAGGACTGAGAAGTAAAAGGTCTGGTAAAAACGCAGAGAAAATTATACAAACCCTGGTAATAATAATAATGAAAACTGAAAACACTGTATTAAACATTCATTTGTTCGAGCTGTGGGTGAATGGTGCTCTAAACTGAAAATAATTATTCACTACATAAAGCTGTTCTCTTGTTCCATGCTCTCTGATACTTCTGGTCTCCTCTACCCAAACCTCAACTGCTTTAAGACAAAAACATAATTAAGGGTGAAGCTGAAGTAGCCTGTTAACAGAGCAGACTGAAGTTCATATATATCCTACAGCTCTGTGTGAGTACAGCTCTGTTTGGTTATAGGCACTCAAGTCATCATACTACCCAGTCTCAGGTTATACTGTTGCTGTTCTAGTCCAATAAACTACCTCCAATATGTGATCCATGGAACTAACCTGAGTCATGTTTTCTGATTTCCAGACCACCTACAGTCTGACAATTGTGTGTCTTTTGTCACAAAGGCCATTCAACAATGGAATGACAATCAAGGTATTAGATTTTCCTTGGTTGGATATGGTTTCCTTGGAGATGGTTGGATAGCATCACAGATTCAATGGACATGAACTTGGGCAAACTCCAGGAGATAGTGAAGGACAGGGAGGCCTGGTGTACTGCGGTCTATGGGTCTCAAAGAGTCAGACATAACTCAGAGACTGAACAATAACAATTAGATTTCCCATACTTTCTACTGTTCAAAGTTTTTGTTGAATATTGGAACGACCTCTTTAAAAACTGAAAAAGATATATGACCAAACTTCTAATCACCTCCTGGTACACCCATCTAAGCAAGAGAATTGGTTTATTGAATTTGGCCTTCCCAAAAGAAAGTTCATCTTCTCTTGGCTACCTGCTGACTAATGATCAGGATAAAATTGGTAGGGAATTTTATAAAATTAATTTTGAAAACACAGATTCCACCCTGTCCATTCCTGAACATGGTGGACTTTTCTTTCCCCAATAACAATCTCGAGCCAGCCCAGATGGCATGCCTCTAGCTGACAGTGAAGCCAAAAGGAGGCCTAGAGTATTAAAAGTTAATTCTGACCCCACCACCTGGACTCTTCTATTGAATTGACATGGTCCTAGACCATGAGGATAAGAAGTGCTTGGTTGCCTACATTGTTAACCAAATCCCACTACAATATTCCACGTGGGTCAACCTAGAAGATATTTGTAATGTTTTGTAAAAATGCCCTTGTCCCACTCATATTTAACTCTCCTCTATGAAAGATCTGGGTCTGAGTAAAAGATGATTGAAAAAAGAGGTGATGTTATATTTATTAGACTGGGACACACAAACGTCATGGCTATGGAGGGAACTTGGCAACCTTGATATCTGAGGAGGAAGCAAATCGTGTCTGAAGAGGTGTAAGGAAGGAGTGGGAGACTAATTCATGTTGTTCTCTTGGTCACCCCGACATTAGAGCCTGGCAGGATTATCACATGGCCTACCTCAGTGAAGCAGCTTCTGCAGCTGGCAATCTGACCTACTGTTTCTTTCCCACCTTATCCATGTGCTATAAAACATAAAAGTTATATAGACCAGTCCTTAACTACTCTGCTGTGCCTGATTTTCAGTGGAAGTTTCCAAAAAGGGATCCCTTCTCTACTTCTCTGAGAAGCTTTGGGTTATGCTCCATATGGCAATCCAGGCTAGAAATCTTCAGTGATATGGCACATGCTTAGCCACATCAGTGTAGTGGTGATCCAAATCAAGTTTAACCAAAAACATTGAACTGGAGTGAACCATGCCCCTTTAGACTTTGTTTGTAGCTGGAGCAGGATGGCCCATGGACTATCTTGCAATTGGTACTGAGGTACTTGATTGTCTTTTGCAATGAAAACCAAGGATCAGCACATCAGGCTAAATTCCCTGGCAGTAGTCACATGGATAATAAGGTGGCCTAGACTACATCTGGCCTGTATAAAAATAAGACATACTGAAATCCTCTGAGACTTATTTACAATGATTGGGTCCATGATCTGGGAGACCTGATTAAAGGCAGTACTGCAGGTTCACCTAATCCTGCTGCTTTATGTCCTATTTATAATAACCTCAAGTAAATATGGTATGAGAAAAATTGAAGAAAATTATCCTCAGCCTCTGTCAGATTAATCAAGTCATTGAATGGAATGGCATACTCATGTGCAATTTCACCAGAAGCCAAAATGACGGGAGGCCCAGGGCAGCTATCACTGGAAGACCTTCCTCCTTAGGATGGCTCGCACTCGCCTAGATTCAGGTCCCTGTCACTCTTCACCCAGGCCATTTCTCAGGGCTGTGTTTACGGTGAGCAATGTAAAGAATGAGATGAGATTTTTCTCTAGGGCCAAGAGCAGCCTTTTACTGCTTTATATAAAATGGTGGATTCGCTATGGTTTTTGTTCTTTTCCTGAAATTCAGCCTCATCATATTGTCAGTATGCAGTGGGGCAGTCCATATTACCTCCAGGGGATCTGGTAGGTAAGGGGAGCTGGTACAACCATGTTGAAACTTAAGAACCTGCCGTGCCATGACTAAAAATGCCCTTTTCTCTGACATAGGAGTCTATTCTGCCAACCTCTGTGAACCAGTAACAAGCTAATTTATTAGCAGATTCTTTACCATCTGAGCCACCAGGGAAGCACAGTTTTTCATTAAGTACAATCAAATTGAGGCCCTTCATAGACCTGAAATCATTGCACAAAGAAAAAATCAAGTCTGTATGTGTGCATTTTCATACATATAGAAATTTTTCTAAAAGGATACACTGGCTAAATTTTATAATCTCTGAGGAGTAGAACTGATTTATAGTCTTCTGTAGTACTGAATTTTTAATAACAGCATGTATTACTTCCAGAATAAAACTATCACTTTAATTATAAAAAAGTAATGTACACCCTTCATTTATCCTACAGATAAAATTGATTATCGATACAGATGCCAACACCTATGCTAGGTACTAAAGATAAAACAGATGAAAAGATACAATCTCTTCCTTCTTATTTAGGATACAGGAGGGGAGACAGACAAGAGCATCAGAGTAGGGATAAGAAAAGATGTAAGTGAAATATTTGGAGTGATTCCAAGATGTGGAACTCTTTTCAACATATAATTATAATCTGTAACTATTAATGTTAAGAGAATACAGCAATAGAATAATTGTGCATAGAGGTTGAAAGAAAGATGAAGCTTTACAGAGAATGTGTATAAGATAGACGTTATTTTTCAAGGCAGTTTGTTACATATTGGTCTTCTAAGTCACTCTTGGGTATATGAATAACCATTCTATGATGATATTGTGAATATTAAAGTCTGAAATATATGTTAATGAGACTCTACAAGCAATGTGTGTTAAGTCACTCAGGCACTCAGTCATGTCTGACTCTTTTGCGACCCCATGGACTGTAGCCCACCAGGCTCCTCGGTCCACAAGATTTCCCAGGCAAGAATACTGGAGTGGGTTGCCTTTTCCTCCTACAGGGGACATTCTCCATCCAGGGACTGAACCTGAGTCTGCTGCACTGGCAGATGGATTCTTTACCACTAGTGCCACCTTGTCACTGTTCAGTTGATTAGTCATGTCCAACTCTGCAACCCCATGGACTGCAGCACACCAGGCTTCCCTGTCCTTCACCATCTCCTGGACTTTGCTCAAATTCATGTCCATTGAGTTGGTGTTTCAACCAACCATCTCGTCCTCTGTCGTCCCCTTCTCTTCCTGCCTTCCGTCTTTCCCAGCATCAGAGTTTTTCCAATGAGTCGGCTCTTTGCATCAGGTGACTGAAGTATTGGAGCTTCAGCTTCAGCATCAGTCCTTCCAATGAATATTCAGGATTGATTCACTTTAGGATTGACTGGTTTGATCTTGAAATTAAGTCCTCCAGAAAAATCTCATAAAAAGCAATATATGACCCCCCAAAAGTAATGAAATTAAGTTTTAAAAACTATATTAATCCACCTAAAAAATGCTCATTTTTTCTTTGTTTTAGGTATTTAATACCTGCTCAGTATTCATTCTGGGCGTCTCAGGTTGCTCAGTAGGTAAAGAATCTATCTGTAGTACAGTAGACACATGAGATGCAGGTTCGATCCCTGGGTCAGACAGACCCCGTGGAGGAGGGCATGGCAACCCACTCCAATATTCTTGCCTGGAGAATCCCACGGACAGTGGATCTACAGTCCATAAGGTCGCAAAGAGGCAGTCACACTGAAGCGACTGAGCACTCACAGTATTCATTTTATAACATGATATACCAGTGAATTAAGCTTGTTCATTAATAGTTGATGAGACAGGAAAACAGGAATCCAAAATGTTCATCTGGATGTAAAACCCAGAGATTTAAGAGAGCAGTAGGGGATTTAGACAGTTCCCAGTTGACATTTACCAGCAAGCTAGCCATCTTCTGCCATAAATAACATGATTACAAAGAAAATAAATAATGCCACTGAGACAGTAAACCATTAGAAAATCTTAACCTCAGCTTCCTACTTCTTAGCTGGTCTTAAGGATTCTGATTTATTCACGACAAAAGATTAAGGAATGAATTACAAGTGTTCCTCCTTTGAAATATGCATGGTAGTATGGATATTTCTTGTCTAGACATTCTTCCAAATGTTTATTTGTAGAAAATAAAGAAGAATAATATCATATTAGCTTGTAAAAGTACATCAGAGTCAGTCTGCTCCAGCAGGCAATTAGTGGGAGATGAAAAGAAAGTGAAGTATAATGAAGCAAAACCCCAGAACTCTAGGGCACAAAAGGACTCCAACAGCACAAAGGAGAGGATACAGAAGGACTTGGTTACAGAAAGTTCCAGAAGTAAAACCAACTAAAGCTGCTTTCTAAAATTCTACCCTAAAATTACACAAATATAAATAAAATTTTATTTGTCATCTCCGTTTAGTAAAAGTTTTACCATAGTTAATACATGAGAGAAAGACATACCTTTCTTAAGATTTTAAAAATATTAACAAGTGAAATATTCAACTTCTTCCACTCAAAAAAAAAAAAAAACACTTTATTAAAACTACAGTATCCCTACATAATAGTTTGATCTGCAGCTTCAGTTTTCGGGTGTTTTTTTTTTTTTTCCTGCACCCTTCCTGGTGAAGTTTTTAATCATATATTAAGTGCCTCAAAAGGTAGACAATCAGAAGGAAGAAGTAGATAAAGAATTAAAAATCAGAATACTGAATAATTAGCCCCCAATTAATTTAAAAGTAAAGTGAAATTATTAAATCCCTAAAGCATTAAAATTCATCTTCTTATTAGCAAAGTAACCTTGTTATCTGAAATTGTTAAAAACTGTAACTTGTTAATCAATATAAAACAATCTAATATAATGAACTATATAATCTGATAATAGAAAACATGGAAATATTGTAAAGTTATTTGCCAAAAACACATGAGAAAGAGAAAAGCATGCCTCTTTACAAGATTCTAAAGTTGAGCAGAGATTACCATTATATCTAAGAAGCACATATTAAGGCAAGTGGAAAACAAGGCTACATTTTCCCTATTGTCTGGGGAAAATATGAAAATTCCTTTAATTAGGGATTGTACTACTTAAAGAACTATAAATTAAAATTAAATACTGTTTTTGAGAAAATTATTTTAAAAATGGGATAAAATGGGTCCTTACAGGTAGAAATGTAAATTGGCAAAAAATTTTTTTAGAAAGAAATGTGATTTATTAAAAATGACCTTTGACCTGCTTTCTTAAAAAATCCTGTACTTTGGACTAGTGATTTCTCCACTGCAAAACTCCCTTGTTAAAAAACCCCATACTAAAGAAAAGGTTTGTGCACAATTAGGGCAGTATAATTTATAAATAGGGTATACAGGAATGCATAGTTATGATAAAATACAACAAATAGACCCAAAGGATTGTCAAAAGTTATTCACAAAATGGAATAAAGAAGAAAAGGAGGGCAGAACTTTTCATTAAAAATAAAGCTTGACTTAAGGATTCTGTTTCAGAATTTTTCTCTTCAGCTAGTCTACAGTATTACAGAATTATGTGCAAGATAAAAGTTCACCCTACATGCCATATTCTATTAAAACTCCACATTCCTTTTTTAAAAGTGGCTAACTTTTCAAACCTGGGGTCTCACCCAAGATTCAGGAACTATTTTTGCTTGTTTCTTTGTATTTGTAGACCTTCTTCCAAATAAATACACTCAAAATCATCAGGACCAATATTTAAAAGCAATTCAATGGTAAAGAATCCGCCTGCAGTGCAGGAGACGCAGGAGACCTGGGTTAAATCCCTGGGTCTGAAAGATCCCTGGAGAAGGACAGGACCACCCACTCCAGTATTCTTGCCTGGAAAATCCCATGGACAGAGGAGCCTGGTGGACTACAGTCCATGGGGTCACAAAGAGTCAGACCGACTGAAGTGACTGAGCACGCACTCATGCACACAAAGTGAGGAAGACTATTCACTTCTAATCACTCTCATTGTCGCAGCCTGTATTTCATCAAATCCAACTATATTTTTACAAAAGAGACGACACAAATGGATTTTCTATTTCACTTATGTAAAGAAATTGTAATATTTTGAAGACATACCTACTCAGATCCTAAAATGCTCTTCCCTTATATATGATTTAGATTAAAATGGCATGCTAATTGAAGTACCTGAGAAGTGCAGTGATTACTGCTATAGAAAAGCAGTTTCGTATCAATATTAAAAGTATATTTTAATTTTTAAAAAATCATTATTAAGATAATAATCTAACCAAAAATGGTTAGATTGAAAATCAAATTACCATGAGCAAGAAAACCTCCTTGTTAAAAGCAAGCACCCCAGCATATTTCTTTTTTCAGAGACCACAAGAAAAATAACATGTAGTATACAACTAATATAATCTATACTACAGTTTTTAAATGTCCAATCCAAAAATACTATCATAAGTTACCCTAATTATCATTTTAAGGCAATAATTATATAACATTATGTCTCTGGGACACCAAAATAATATATATTCACGTATCACATTGTTCCTATTGTTGGCAATTAAATCAACTTCTGGAAACAATTTTTCTTTCCATGTTATTCACCAGATATTAGCAATGGGAATATGGTAGGGGACTGGGGAGTAGAAAGGGGCAGGAGAAAAGTGATTATCACCCTATTCAAATTAACCTCAATGGTTAGATTCCTTTCTATAAATGGTATTTTTATAGTTTATATCATAGCAGCGAGAAACAATGTTGTAAATAGACAGTTTTTCTTATTATAGCTTATTTTTAAGTTTCAAATTCTGAAAGCAAACTACTCATAAATTTTTTGCAAAGGCTTTATAGTTTCATAGCTCAAACAGCAAAAATATAAAGCATCAAGATCAATAACATCTGTTAGTCCAAGGAAAAGCTCCACTGTTTATGTAGCTGAATAGCTATAATATTTTCTTTTGATTTTGATAAGCAGAATAAATAATTCCAACTAGTGATTGACATCTGAACAAATCAGTAGGTGTCCTCTGCTCCAAAATCTCTTATCTGTTAATTTCTGTGGAATGAAACAGTGTTCAACCTGAGAAAGAAAATATTGGTATGATTCTTCTCTTGCAAAAAACCATAATCAGTATGAAAATTCTCAGATTTCCTACATCTATTCAGCACCACCCCAGCAGAACAGCAATCAATGCTTTATTTTTCTTTTTGCTTTACATTTCTAGCAGATAGGTATAAAGGCAGCAATCTGAATCAATGAAACCCATTAACTAAAGCATGGAATTTTTTTTCTTTATGTCAATTTTAATTCCTGGTTATTCACACTCTCTCACTTTATTAAATTATATCTCTTTGATCAGATTTAATCATAGTACTCTTCATCATATTTCTTATATTCCTTTTTCATTCATCTCATTTTCTCCCCATAGTCTCCTCCTTTTCTAATTAGAAAAGTCATCTAACCAGGATTTTTCATTTCAATTTACAATTGGCTTTGTAGGATATATTTGTCAGTCATTTTTTCCACATGTCAATTATTTTTCCCATTTTTTCCCAGCTTTCCTGTAGTTTCTTCCTCTTCTATGCAGAAAACACCATCACTCTCTCTTGACCATCCCAAAATTTCTCCATAATCTCTACTTGCCATTTTACAGAAGTTCCATTTCTTACTCAGCATCTGAATACATATTCTAAGTTCTTTCCTTATTTCAATCAAAACCAAAATTAAAATTGATGATACGTAAGAAAGACAGTACTTGTAATCATGTGCCACTACTAAGACACTGAAGATGCCAAATAACAGCAAAAATATCAGAACAATGAACATTTGTGTGAAAGAGCCAGAAATATATAAGCTGTTGCTTTTTCTTAAAATTAAGCATTAGTAGCATGGTTGGGGTATTAGATAGACTTTAATTCAAGTCCCATCTCTGCCATACTTTAATTTGGAGATACTAAGGTCCATCTAGTTAAGGTTATGGTTTTGCCAGTGGTCATGTATGGATGTGACAGTTGGACTGTGAAGAAAGCTGAGTGCCAAAGAATTGATGCTTTTGAACTGTGGTGTTGGAGAAGACTCTTGAGAGTCCCTTGGACTGCAAGGAGATCCAACCAGTTCATTCTGAAGGAGATCAGCCCTGGGATTTCTTTGGAAGGAATGATGCTAAAGCTGAAACTCCAGTACTTTGGCCACCTCATGTGAAGAGTTGGCTCATTGGAAAAGACTCTGATGCTGGAAGAGATTGGGGGCAGGAGGAGAAGGGGATGACAGCAGATGAGATGGCTGGATGGCATCACTGACTCGATGGCCGTGAGTCTGGGTGAACTCCGGGAGTCGGTGATGGACAGGGAGGCCTGGCGTGCTGCAACTCATGGGGTCGCAAAGAGTTGGACACAACTGAGCGACTGAACTGACTGACTGACTGGAAAGGTTAATTTGCCAGTTAAGCCCAGTTGCTCTCAGGTTTACAAAATAACAATAAGAGCTCTCCCTACTTGAAAAGTCATGGTAAAGAGTATGCCCATAAAATGAGAATCAGAGGAATTGGCACATACAACTAACCAGTACATTTTAGCCATTGCTACTATCATGATCAGTATTACAATGAGCAAAATTGTTCATACAACTCAGAAAGAGAAAAGTGTTTAAGATTCATTCAAATATAAGCTATTTACTTCATTTATCTGGCAAATTTAAGTACCTAAAGGCTTTCAACCCTCTGCTAGATGCTTGGGGCATTTTACCTCCCAGAGCTTTTAATATAATATTGGTTGGCCAAAACATTGCTTGGGTTTTTCTGTATCCACAAAAATGTTGGATATTTCCAGATAAAATCAAAGACCTGTTAAGAGCAGATCCACTGATAAGAGTATCAATTTTATTATTTTTATTTTGTTCTTTATGCATTCTATCTTTTTATATATCTTAAATAAGTCTTTTATAGAAAAATTAGGAGCATTCATAAATTTGTCAGTAGACTTTGATGATTTTGAGGCACCTATTAGACATAAAGAGCTTCCCAAATGTCACTAGTGGTAAAGAACCCACCTACCAATACAGGTTAGATTAAGAGACACGGGTTCGATCCCTGGGTTGGGAAGACCCCCTGGAGGAGGGCACAGCAGCCCACTTCAGTATGGTTGCCTGGAGAATCCTATGGACAGCAGAGCCTGGCAGGCACCCATCCATAGGGTTGCAAAGAGTCGGACACAATTAAGTGACTTGGCATGCATACACTCATGGGACATAAACTGGGACTCCCAGAGGCAGGTGAATATAGAAGTTGAATTTTAGGAGAGGTAAAAGATGAGGGGGTTTGCAAACCAATGTTAATTAAAGCCATGGAAATTTCCACAAAGAATCCTATAGAGTCCAATTTAAAGAAAGATAAGCCCACAAGTTCAATTGGGCAAGGGCTATCAAGAGAAGAGAAAATAATGAGAGTATAGTGTTATAATTCCAATAAAAATAATACTGAAAAATAGAGAGCATGATTAAGGTACAAAATCATGCTAAGAGATCAAAGAATTGTAGACTATACATAGTTCCAGGACTAATTTCAGTGACCTAAGAAAGAACAGTTTCAGACAAGCTGAGAAAGCAAGGCTCAGTGTGTTGAGGTGTGAATGGAGGACTCAGGTTTAAAACAAAGAATATAGACAATTCTTAGAAACATTTAACTCTGAGTAGAGATAAGAGGTAATGTGCAGCTAAAGGTGGACTTGGAATGAAGGGAGGATTTGTGAATAGATACTCTTTTGCTTTTAAGCAGAAAAATATTTTGACATCTTTAATGCCAATGAAGGAAATTTGGAGACAGGGAGAAAACTGAAGATACAGAAGAGGAAGAAAATATTCATTTGAGTCAGGACTCTTAGGACACATACAGGTATAAGGTCAGGAGCATGTGTGATGGCACTGTCTAATGGAGGAAGACGCACTGGGAGGGAAAAATGAAAAGAATTTATGGACAGAGGTAAATTAGCAGGAACCTTGTAATCCACAGATGCTATTTTCTCTGCATGTCATCTTTTAAGAAGGAAGGAAGGAGAGTAATGTGGGGTTAGAGCACAGAACAGCAGCAAAGGTTTTATACCGAATTATGGAGGATGGAAGATATACATAGAAAAATACATAAAAGTTGTATCTCAAAGTAGAGGCCTCAGCTAAAGTTGTCATCTCAGATTCTCACCCTGTGTGCCTGGTGTATATCATTTCTGATGTCCCCCTAGAGGGACTGAGGCATGTCTCCCTCCCTATCCATGAAAGGGGTTTACTCTAGGTGGAAGGTACTTTATTTTATTGTTGCTCAATTGTTAACTTTTGTCCAATTCTTTGCGACCCCATGGACTGCAGCTTCCAGGCTTCCCTGTCCTTCTCCATCACCAAATCTCCTGGAGTTTGCTCAAATTCATGTCCACCGAGTTGGTGATGCTATCTAACCATCTCATTCTCTGCCACCCTCATCTTATTTTGCCTTCAATCTTTCCCAGCATCAGAGTCTTTTCCAATGAGTCTGCTCTTCACATCACGGGGCCAAAGTATTGGAGCTTTAGCACCAGTCTTTCCAATGAATATTCAGGGTTGATTTCCTTTAGAACTGACTGGTTTGATCTCCTTTACTTTTCATTTTTTAGCAAAAGTATATTAATTTAAAAACCAGATTAAGTATGACTGAAGCAAACAGAATACTGCATATGATGCAAATCTCAGTGAACTCTTAGTTAACATGGTTTGAATGTGCTGAAAATGACTATTAACATTCTTCCCTCCTAAAAAATTAATAATGATATATCTTGCGAAACCTTTGCACTCATACCGGCAGACACAGCAGAGGAGGAAAGCTCAGTAAAGGAAGAAGAAACCCAAAGGATTTTGCTCTAAGCTAGTTGCATGTTACTAGAGAGAAAAGAAAAAAAAAAAAAAAAACAACTCTTCATGGTCATGACTAACATGGATCAATGGTCAAGTTACTCCTTTTTTATTCCTCTCTCTCTCTATCATCCTCTCTCCCTCTTTTTCAGCTGGACCCTACTGTTTCCAAGATACCTTCCAGTTTGACTCTCTGCTGCTCAATTGGGTGTCTCTCATACTAGCTGAGGTTGCCAGGCAACATGACTGATGGAACACTCACCAGGCTGCGTGGTGGCTCTATTTTTTGGTTAGCAGGTGGGAGATTTGGGTAGAATATCATGAGGTTTCCACATTGCAATTCTGTTTCCAGTGAGTATATAGTTGATTGCCTTCAATATTATTAATATAGTTCATTGCACTATTCATCATTGTTCAGAGGCTTTTCTTTTTTGAAACAATTATCAGTATTTCCCAAATTTTTCAAGAGATTGGATTGCCCTTCAGAAAACTTCCTACCTTTTCAGATGCTCATTATCATAAAGCCAAAATTTTAAAGAATATGATAAACCAAAAGGTTATTGATGGGGAGAAGATATAAAGGGGAACTTGTTGGGGATTGGAAATGCTCTGTATCTTGATCCGGGTAGTAAAAACACAATGCATAACTATGTAAAAATCCATCAATCTGTATACTTATATTAGGGCACAATTTAACATAAACGTGGCATGCTTCTAGTTTTAAAAGGTGCTGACAAGGTAAATAAACATATAGAAATAGGGGCTATATAACCTTGATGTATGTTTGAAAGCCAAAATGATCTCTAGCTTGTCATTAAAGAACATAACATCTTCTTAAAGACCAGGCATTGTAGTTACATTTAATTAGTTTAACAATAGAGACGATTTTGTCATATGGCAACCATGCTTTTACTAATAACTTGCTTTTTATAGAGAAGGAGGCTTAACTGTCAATTCAGCTGAGCACATTGAGGAGAGCAGACAGCCCTAATAGCCACGCATTGCAGATGATTTGCTATTTGTTCCAGCCTTACCGATTGCAAGCAGAATGCTTTGGATGCAGAGAAAGATCACATCTAGAAATTCACCTCAAGGACAGACTTCATATACAAAGTCATGAAGTATACACTGTTCTGGCCTCTGTGGGCTACACTAGACCCAGCACTTCCTACAACATAACATGGACAGAAAAATCGACTGGGAAATCTAACACAAACTTTAAAGCAATGGTCTTTAGTAGCTTTATTTTTACTGCATTTTATTTATAAAATATATTTTATTTTATTGTACTTTATCTGATGTACTTTATTGTACTTTATTTGATGTACTTTATTGTACTTTATTTTATTTTACTTATTTACTTTATTTTATTGTATTTTATTTTACTGTATTTTATTTATAAAACCATACAATCTCCATGCCAAAGAATGAGGATACTTTCTATACTTTATCTGCTGGGCCTTCTAAAGAGCTTAGCATTAAACTTGTACAGTTTTTAAAAGTACTTTTATATTTTCTTATTTCATTTGCTGCTCATCATGGCTTTAAAATATATTGTCCAATCTAAGGCTCAGAGAGTTTAAGTGACTTGCCCCAAATGACACACTCGTCTAAGCCAGAAATCTTCCCAACCAGAATGTGAAGCCAGTTTTCTAACACACAACACCATGTGGTTTAATGAATCCTATTGTTTCATTTCAGGACTTGGCAAAGCCTCTACACAAAGGCAGTTCCTATAAAAATTCAACTTTGTTTAAAATAAATAAACATTTATCACATATTTGCTAGACTTTGGGATATTTTTTTTGACAAGAAGAACTATTTGTCTAGGGCAAATAAAACTGCATAGAATTGTGGTGGTTTAAGACACAATAGGTGGTTAAGGTTGGACCACCTATTTATCAGCTGACAACACTGAGATCCAGTAGGTTCTGATGACTTTCCCAAGTTTCATAACTTCCAGTGGTAAAATTCAAACTAGAACTCCTTTTATCTGTTTCTTGCTTTGATATTATATAAAGTGTTATCCTAAGCCTAAATTTTGAGCAATATTTCAGTATAGTTCAAAGGATAAAATTGATCTATTTAAGGATAGAAATTGAGACTGTCCATCCCCTCTAAGAGAAAAAGCTTTACACAGGAGAAATAACACAAACTGCCTTTCTACCCTCTCGATCAGTACTAGGCATGAATAGACCCTGCCCTCCCTTAAATAACTGAATTTATATTAATATAGGTGGGTGAAATAAAACATATCATTTATTAATCTTCTCCTATGTAATAGACCCTTTGCATATATCTTTCACAAAAAATATTTCAAGAAGTCACTATTAATATCATGTCCTTTTACTGCTGAGAAAGTAGGACCAGTTAGGATAAGGACCTTGCTCAAGGTCACATAGCTAGTAATTTGCACAGCTGAGATCAAACCCCAGCTCTGTTTCATGATAGATCCTGTGTATTTTAACCCACACCATCCTGCCTTAGAAATCTGATTACTTAAATGTAGTCCCCATCCTCTAATTGTGACTGAGACTGCTAAGAGCCTATTGTTGCTCAGCTGTGTCCAACTCTTTGTGACCCCATGGACTGCAGTGCTCCAGGCTTCCTTGTCCTTCACCATCTCCTGGAGCTTGCTCAAACTCATGTCCATTAAGTCAGTGATGCTATCCAACTATCTCATCCTCTGTTGTCCCCTTCTCCTGCCTTCAGTCTTTCCCATTAGGGTCTTTTCTATTGAGTCAGCTAAGAGCCTACCCAATACTAACCTTCCCCTTCCCTACTAGTGACACATTCCGAGGATTTATGTGTGCAACAGAAACACTATGCATAACAGCTTCGTTTGCAACAAACAAACAAATGGTACTCAGGAAGAAAATATTGGGTAGTTTCTGAAGAACATTTTTGAGGGGGGTTAAACCAGCTAGTTTATGCAGGTCAAGAAGTAACAGAACTGGACATGGAACAAATGACTGGACAAAATTTGGAAAGAAGTACGTCAAGGCTGTATATTGTCACCCTGCTTATTTAACTTATATGCAGAGTACATCATGCAAAATGTCAGGCTAGATGAAGCACAAGCTGGAATCAAGATTGCCGGGAAAAATATCAACAGCTTCAGATATGCAGATGATACCACTCTAATGGTAGAAAGCGAAGAAAATTAAAGCAACTCTTGAGGACAGTGAAAAAGCTGGATTGAAACTCAACATTCAAAAAACTAAGATCATGGCACGTGGTCCCATCACTTCATGGCAAATAGATGGGGAAAAAGCAGAAACAGTGACAGATTTTATAGTCTTGGGCTCCAAAATTACTGCAGATGGTGACTGCAGCCATGAAATTAAAAGACGCTTGCTTTGTGGAAGGAAAGCTATAACAAACCTAGACAACATATTAAAAACCAGAGACATTACTTTGCTGACAAAGGTCTGTAGAGTCAAAGCTATGTTTTTCCAGTAGTCATGTATGGATGTGAGAGCTGGACCATAAAGAAGGCTGAGCACTGAATCAATGCTTTCAAATTGTGGTGTTGGAGAAGACTTGAGAGTCCCTTGGACTGCAAGGAGGTCAAACCGGTCAAACCAGTCAATCCTAAAGGAAATCAACCCTGAATATTCACTGGAAGGACTGTTGCTGAAGCTGAAGCTCCAATCCTTTGGCCACCTGATGCAAAGAGCCAAGTCATTTAAAAAGACCCTAATGCTGAGAAAACCTGAAGGCAAAAGGAGAAGAGGGCAACAGAGAATAAGATGGATAGATAGCATCACCAACTCAATGGACATGAATTTGAGCAAACTCCAGGAGATAGTGGAAGACAGGGAAGCTTGGTATGCTGCAGTCCATGGGGTCACAAAGAGTCAAACATAACTTAGCGACTGAACAGCAACAACAAACCTGCTGGTAGCATGACCTCTGCCATTGCATTTTGTTTGTTCGCTATTGCTGCACAGAACACAAATAAGATGGCTGGGCTCCAGGCATCAGCTTAGCTGTTGGAAAATCCTTGAGGATGAAGTCATACTGCTAAAGTGTTGGAACAGAACGAAAGAAACAATTCCCTGATGATCAAAGTACAATTCCAGCCCCATATGCCAGTTACCAGACTTCTTTATGCAGAAGAAAACTTGAACTGTACCTTGTTGAAAGCAATGAAATTATGTTATATAAAATCCATTGAGCCTCAATTGCTCACAAAAATGTTAGAGCAACAATTAATTTTGTTTGTAAAGACTACTAAAAATAATACTGACTCAAGTGTTCTAGCTCTGACAAGTACAGACTAGGTAATGCATGAAGAGAGTGAGAAAAAAAAATCAACTGATCTTTCTTTGGGAAACTTAAAAAGCTGGGACAAATATATGTGTGTGTGTGTGTGTGTGTGTGTGTGTGTGTATTTTTTAAAATTTGCAGTTTTGCTACCACTTAGGTCAAAGGCCAGAAGAGAATATCACACTTATCCTAACAATGAGAAAAGGTCAGATAAGCTATAAAATAATAACTTTTCCTGAGCTTATCAGAGACCTGGGGTCACAAGGCAAAGAAATTAACTAAATCTCAAATGGTAACAGCCATTCTGAGGAGAGATAGGACATAGGGACCATTTCACTTCTGACAGTTCATGAGAGGGACATGTGCTCATTTTGGAAGTGGGTAAGAAGAAAACAGCTAAAATGGTAACAAATTCTTCTGTCAGCTAGAAGGGGCTGACAGAACAGTACAGACACCCAGGGATCCCCCAGACACAAAGGGATATACACTCATTCAGAAGCTCTTTTTCCTTTTTAAGGCATTTCCTGGCAGCTCATCAGAAAGATTAAGGTGAGGGCAGGAAGCCAGAGAGAGCACGTTGGTATCACAAAGGCACAAAACCAGTTCTGCTTCCCCACTCTGTTGTCTAACACAACACCTTTTAAGACAGAAAACCCTCGTACTCCTGAGGGCCCTGGAAAAGATGCATGGTATCTGGGAGAGAGGTAGGAGCAAAAGTCCTAGGGGCCACGGGGAGGGATGGTCACTCTCTCGGGCCCAGAATCTCACACTGACACAAAGCAGAGATCTGCTCCCACTAGGGAAAAAGCAGGACACGTGTCCCCACCAAAGAACTCCAGAGTCAAGTAAGAGTTTGAACATCATGAGAGGAATGGGGAGGGATACTGAAAAAGCTACATGGCTAAGGCCCAGATGCACAGAACACTGTAACCTTAACACTGGAATAAAGTATCCTTGAACCTTCCCATCCCCACCAGGAGTATGGCACCAAGTAACAAGCCAGCAGTCTACCCCTGGGGGAGGGACAAGATGGGACAAGAGGCTTCCTACCTAAACAGTGTATTAAAAATCAGAAACATCACTTTGCCGACAAAGGGCTGTATAGTCAAAGCTATGGTTTTTCCGGTAGTCATGTATGACTGTGAGAGCTGGACAATGATGCTTTTTTGAACTGTGGTTTTGGAGAAAGACTCTTGAGAGTCCCTTGGACTGCAAGGAGATCAAACCAGTGAATCTTAAAGAAAGTCAATCCTGAATATTCACTGGAAGGACTGATGCTAAAGCTGAGGCTTTGACCACGTGATGAGAATAGCCGACTTGTTGGAAAAGACCCTGATGCTAGGAAAGATAGAAAGCAGGAGAAGCGGACGACAGAGGACAAGATGGTTGGATGGCATCACCGACTCAATGGACACGAGTTTGAGCAAGCTTTTCAGTTTAGTCAGTTCAGTTCAGTCACTCAGTCATGTCCGATTCTTTGCAACTCCATGAATTGCAGCACACCAGGCCTCCCTGTCCATCACCAACTCCCGGAGTTCACTCAGACTCACGTCCATCGAGTCAATGATGCCATCCAGCCATCTCATTCTCTGTCGTCCCCTTCTCCTCCTGCCCCCAATCCCTCCCAGCATCAGAGTCTTTTCCAATGAGTCAACTCTTCACATGAGGTGGCCAAAATACTGGAGTTTCAGCCTTAGCATCATTCCTTCCAAAGAAATCCCAGGGTTGATTTCCTTCAGAATGGACTGGTTGGATCTCCTTGCAGTCCAAGGAACTCTCAAGAGTCTTCTCCAATACCACAGTTCAAAAGCATCAATTCTTCGGCGCTCAGCTGCGTTCAGCTTTCTTCACAGTCCAACTCTCACAGCCATACATGACCACTGGAAAAACCATAGCCTTAACTAGACGAACCTTTGTTGGCAAAGAATGTGTCTGCTTTTCAATATGCTGTCTAGGTTGGTCATAATTTTCCTTCCAAGGAGTAAGCATCTTTTAATTTCATGGCTGCAGTTACCATCTGCAGTGATTTTGGAGCCCCCAAAAATAAAGTCTGACACTGTTTCCCCATCTATTTGCCATGAAATGATGGGACCAGATGCCATGATCTTTGTTTTCTGAATGTTGAGCTTTAAGCCAACTTTTTCACTCTCCACTTTCACTTTCATCAAGAGGCTTAAGCTTTGGGAGATGGTAAAGGACAGGGAAGCCTGGCGTGCTGCAGTCCATGGGGTTGCAAAGAGTCGGACATTACTGAGTGATTGGATGAAAACAACTGCTTTGCAAGGGTTAGGAGGGCAGAGAACAAATGCTGAGAAAAATTCTCTGGCCCTCTAGGCCCACACGAAGCACAAGGAAGCAACAGTACTACTGCTGGAATTGGAAGTCTTAAAAAAAATCCTTCATTGTAAGCAGTTAGATGAACAAACAAAACAAGAAAAATCATTTGATAATCTCAGCAGATACAGAGGAAGCATCTGATGAAATGAAAAACTCAGTTGTTGTTTATAATCCCAGCAAAATCAGAATTAAAATAAATTTCTTAACCTGCTGTATGATATTTACAAAAGACACTATAATAAGGATTATTCTTAATAGTAAAATGGTGAAAGTTTTCCCTTTGATTTGAGAATAACAACAATTTTTTCTTTCCATTCTCATTCAGCATTGTTCTAAACATTCTATTCAATTCAATAAGATGTGAAAAAAGTATAAAACTTGACAACTATTAAATACTGTTATCTTTGACCACGGTGTAATTCTTTATGTAGAAAATCCAAAAGAATCTGTTAAAAAAATATTGGAATTAATAACTGAGTTTACTATTTGTTGTATGCAAGGTCAGTACAAAAATTACATTTCTTTATATAAAAAGCAGAAAGAAAATTAAGTTTCAAAAAATATGTAATACATAATAATATTAAGCTGTATAAAACTTCTAGGAACAAATTAACCACAATGAGTAAGACTTCTATGCAGAAAGCCAGAAAATATGATCAAGGAAAACCAAAAAGATCTAAATAAATAAAGGATGTACTCTATATCGGAGAGGGCAATGGCACCCCACTCCAGTATTCTTGCCTGGAAACTCCCATGGACAGAGGAGCCTGGTAGGCTGCAGTCCATGGGGTCGCGAAGAGTCAGACACGACTTCACTTTCACTTTTCCCTTTCATGCATTGGAGAAGGAAATGGCAACCCACTCCAGTGTTCTTGCCTGGAGAATCCCAGCGACAGGGGAGCCTGGTGGGCTGCCGTCTGTGGGGTCGCACAGAGTCGGACATGATTGAAGCGACTTAGCAGCAACTTAGCAGCAGTATATATATATATTCATAGATTAAAGGAGTCAAGTCATATTGTAATCATGCTGAATCTTCAGGAATTCATTTAATAATAGACTGAATACAATCCCAACCAAAACCCTAACTTTTTGGTCGTATTTTACATAATAATTCTAAAATTCATATGAAATATGGCAAAGTCAAGATTCCTTGAATAAAAATATGATGGGATGATATTTTTAATTGATATGTAAAATTGTGTTTCGTGTGTACAATATTGTATTTTGACTTCTGTACACACTGTACACACAAGTGTGCTCACCACCTAAAAAGTCTAGTCCCACAAGCGACCACACTCCTGAGCCCCTTTACACACGTCCCCTTCCCCTAAGGCCTCCCTTCCCCTCTGGTAGCCACTACTCCATTCTCTATATCTATGTGTTTGGTTTTGATTTGGTTTGTTCATGTATTCATTTTTCTTATATTCCACATATATTTCAACAACATCAATGAACCTTTAGGGTTTTAGGCCAAGTAAATCAGCCAGGGAATGTGTTTTATAGATAACAGGAATAATTAAAAAGTAGCCATAGTTAAAATGCTGTCATAAGTAGTAGGATGAGACTAATAGAGCAATTAAAAAGAATAATTTCCCTAAAACACAGATATGTGGATATTTAATCTATGATATTGGCAATGAAGAGTAGTAGGCAAAGGAGAGAATTTTCAGTATGATTCTGTAACAACTAGATATCTGTTTGGAAGGAAAACAGGATTTCACTTCTACCTTAAACCATTCATGAAAATCAACTGAACTGGAAAAATATAAATGTAAAGAGGTAAAAATATAATCAATATTAAAATTTAAAACTTTTCCTCATCAAAAACTCCATTAAGAAATTGAAAAAGCAAGTCACAGAGAAGGAAAAGTTATTTAATTTATACAGTGTTCTTAATTCAAATATAACTAATTTCTGCATAATAACTATTTTTTAAAAAATGAAACCAGTAGAAAAATAAGCAAAAGCATCTGGACAGACAATTTATAGGCAATTATAACCATATGGCAATTAAATCATATAACATGACTGCCTTTTTCAAGAAGGAAATATAAACTATACTTTCATCAGAATGGCTAAAATTAAAAGGACTGATTAAATCAAGTATTTGTAAGGATGAAACAGAATTCTCATATACTACTGACTGGAGTATAGCTAGTATAACTACTTGGGAAAACTAGCAATATCTACTAAAATTAAAAATTAGGGGAGGGAGGTGGGAGGGGGGTTCAGGATGGGGAACACATGTACACGCCCGTGGCGGATTCATGTTGATGTATGGCAAAACCAATACAATATTGTAAAGTAATTAGCCTCCAATTAAAATAAATAAATTTAAATTTTAAAAAATTTGCATAAAATATAATAGCAATTTCACTGGAGAATATATATCCAATATAAATGCATGTAAATATGCAGCAATAAACATTTAAAAGAATGTTTGCAGCAGCATTATTCATAACTTCCCAAACCTAGAAACAGCTCAAATGTGCATCAACAGCACATTCTGAATATTTTTATATTCTGAATATTTTTATACAATGGAATACCATGTAGCAATGAGAACTGATGAACCACAAAAGATATTAATAAAACTTAGAAATACATGTTCAGGAAAGGAAACCAAACACAAAGGACTACATATTGTATGTAGGTACATAAATCATGCTAAATTAAAATTCTATATTTAGGGACCATAATGAAAGGTTGGCTTCACTGGCTCAGTGGTAAAGAATCCACCTGCCAATGAAAGAAACAGATTTGATGCCTGGGTTGGGAAGATCACTTGGAGAAGGAAATGGCAACTCCCTCCAGTAGTCTTGCCTGGAGAATCCCATAGACAAAGGAGTCTGGCAGGTTATAATCCATGGAGTTGCAAAAGAGGTGGACGTGACTTAGTGACTGAACAACAATAACAACAATGAAAGGTTAAAACTATCATGCAAAGCAAGGAAATAATTACTGCAAAAATTACAAAACTGTTATTTGTCAGGCAATTGATGGAAAACAGGTTAATGTTCAGGAGCAGAAAAAGCAGTTTCTGGAATGCAGAAAATGTCTTATCTCTTGATCTGTATGATGGAAGCATGGGTCTTTGCTTATAAAAGCTATTGTTTTCTATGCTTAATATATAAAAATTCACAGCAAAAAAATTTTAAAGTAGCAATAATTCTGTAATTAAAGTTTATAAATTGAAAATATACAATTGAGCCTTTGATCAACATAGGTTTGAACTATATATAAATTACATAGACTTTTTAAAATAAATATAGTACTTGTATTTTCATTTCATAGATTTTTAAATTAACTAAGTATGGAAAACAGTTTGTATTCCGTCAGAAATCATAGTACATAAAATTAAAAGAACCAGTATTTGAGTCCTGATTGTTAATACAAACTGTTTGAAGTTCCTGCCTTTGGTTGAATCATTTATCAAGTCCTTTATTTTTAAGGCAGATTTGCAACTCCATGGGAATGGACACATCTAACTTCCCTTTCATGATGTTCAAGGGTCAACTGTATATGAGATAAAGTTCAATGAATATAACTAATGTCTACTGAGAATTTACTTTGGTAGGAGCCACTGTAAGTACCTTATCTTAGTTAATCTTTACATATTCCAAAGGCATTAGTGTCACATTTCAGGGGTGCAAAGACTGAGGCAGAGAGAGCTTATGTAGTTTACACAAGTCACACAGTTCAAGGCCTCATTTTAAGATCTGAACCTGTGCACTAGTATGGTTCTGGAGTCCACAGGCTCTTAAGTAGTGCATTATGCCACTTCTCCAATATAGAAAAAGAGAGATACTCCCTATGCTGGGTGTTAGTTTTTTCTCTTGTCAAAACTATTGTTTAGCATGATTGGTAAACTAAGTCTGAAATACTGATCTGATGGGCTCAAGATACTAAATCTTTAATTCAGCACTTCATCCTTGTTTCATTTCAAGCTCTGTTAAGGAAGGAAGACAAATCACATTAAGATGACATATTTACTATTCTAATTTATAATTGAACAATATCATAAATTACACTGTTCTTGTTGCCCAGCATAGAAGTGAAAATGTACATAAGATTCATCACTCTCCATAGGGAAATTCTTCCCCAAAGGTCAGAATATTTTTCTCCCTACCAAAGACTTAACTAAACAAAAGGTAAACTCTTAAAAAAAAAAAAATCTGTTTCTTTGACTGTTGGTAATGTCACTTTCCAATTCAATCTGGAAATCTCTGTTATTTTTTAGAGAAATGATGTACAGTGGTTAACTGCAGATCCTCTGATGTTTAACTCGGTAGGCTTAAGTGCCAGCCTTGCTATTTTCTAATTATCTGACCTGGGACAATTTACTTAGATTCTGCCTTAGTTTCTATTGTGCAAATGGGGAAGACATTAGTGTCTCTCATTCACGGTTGTTTGAAGTTTAAGTTAAATAATAAATACAAGTCATTCAAAACAGAGCCTGCCTACGTACATGCTCAGTTGCTGTAGTCATGGCTGATTTTTTTCAACTCTATGGACTGTAGCTCACTAGGCTCCACTGTCCATGGGGTTTCCCAGGCAAGAATATTGGATTGGGTTGACATTTCCTTCTCCAGGGGATGGTCCCGACTCAAGGATTAAACCACGTCTCCTGCATTTTACCACTGAGTCATTGGGGAAGCCCAAAATAGAGACTGCTGCTGCTGCTGCTGCTGCTAAGTCGCTTCAGTCGTGTCCGACCCCATAGATGGCAGCCCACCAGGCTTCCCCACAGCAAACGCTATACAAGTGTTAACTACTATTATTACTCCCTGACCCTATGTCCTTTAAAACCTCACCCACATCTATTCTTTTCTCTCCATTCCCACTGCAACAACCTTGGTATCACCCTCATCTCGTTCTTCTTATAGTGCTACATATTTTTGCAAATTGTTCTTCCGACTACAACTGGAATCCATTGTGAAGAGAACACCAGATTAATATTCAAATAAGAAACTTTTATTCACATGATTGGCCTTACGAAATATTCTCTTTGTTTTGTCAATTGTCTACTAATTAGACTCAACTTTCTAATTCCAATGATCAGTATTTCCTACCAATGTGCTTCAGCCTCTTTTTCTAGTGTTATCTGTTTTCAGTTCAAGACAAAAAAATTATTCTGTTGTCAAACTAGTTAATTAGCCATTCAATGAATGTGAAGCATGCCTTTTCACACCCAATCCTGGATATACTACTGCCTTGACTTCTCTGTTAGTATTGTCCACCTGCATAAATATTTATAACAATCTCCAGGGTGAAATCTTGAACCAGTGCAGTTTAGAATTGTATCTCCTTTCTTAAATCTCCTTAATGTTTATATAACCTTTCTGATTATTCCTTAAATTATTTGAAATGACTTTATTAATTTGACTAATTTAGACTACTTTGATGATATCATATCTTAATACCACATCCTTTGTTTTCTTTATGCCTGGGTATATCTTATTTCCTCAAATTACAAACAGAATTTTCTTGAAAGTCATTTTTTGTCTCCTCCTGAAGCCATGAAATTAAAAGACGCTTGCTCCTTGGAAGAAAAGCTATGACCAACCTAGATAGCATATTAAAAAGCAGAGACATTACTTTGCCAACAAAGGTCTGTCTACTCAAAGCTATGGTTTTTCCATTAGTCATGTATGGATGTGAGAGTTGGGCCATAAAGAAAACTGAGCACTAAAGAATTGATGCTTTTGAACTGTCGAGTTGGAGAAGACTCTTGAGAGTCCCTTGGACTGCAAGGAGATCAAACCACTCAATCTAAAAGGAAATCAGTCCTGAATATTCATTGGAAGGACTGATACTAAAACTCCAATACTTTGGCCACCTGATGTGAAGAACTGACTCATTTGAAAAGACTCTGATGATGGGAAAGATTGAAGGCAGGAGGAGAAGGGGACGACTAAAGGATGAGATTGTTGGATGGCATCATCAACTTGATGGGCATGAGTTTAAGCAAGCTCCAGGAGTTGGTGATGGACAGGGAAGCCTGCCTGCTGCAGTCCATGGGGTCACAAAGAGTCAGATACGACTGAATGACTAAACTGATACTCAACAAGCACCTACTCTTGTAACCAACACAGTGCCTCTCATATTATAGTAGCATGTGACAAGTATTTATTGAATTAAATGAAATAAAAATACTAAATTTGAACACTAGCTTTGTCTTTCAGAGACCAATTCTGGAAAACAAAAGTAGACATATTCTCTAAATCCTTTGCTCAAAACCAAGATGAGTATGAGAACAACCAAAGACCTGACTCAATCATTTTTAGAGTACAAATATTTTGTATACTAAGAAGCTTGAGAATATCCCTCAGGTAAAATACTGCTAATGGTTCATTTCAAGAGGTGATGTGTAAAGGCACTGGGATTGGTAGGTGACTAAAATGGCAAAAGATGAAGATCACTAATGCGTGAAAGGGAATCAGTGTGGCTGGTGTGCTGTAAAGGATGTGCCTGAGCTCAGACACACCTGAAAATGATGAATAGCGAGGAAGATTAAGTCAAGATGGACTCTCCAATTTGAACCTCTCTGTATTGTATGAAGTGGCTGAAGAACTGCAAGAAAAGGGTGTGGCCAGTAACTTCAAATTCTAAGAAGTAAGATTAACAGAAGCATAAAATAGGTCTATAGCCTTAGGGAAGAAACTTTTTTTCCCCCCAGGATTTCTTTACTCAAACAGCATTTTTTCAAAGCAGCTTTGGGTTGCTGAGTGGTCCTACCAACATTTAGTATAAGGCAATTGTTATTTGTTTGGTTGAAATTCAATCATAAACTACTTATTTACTAAAGAATTAATATCTATGATCTGAGGTTGAAGAGTAAGGTTTTTATGCAAATAAAGAAAGACCAGTCACTGAATTTTAGTGCTTAATATTGGATTAAGAGGATAAAGAAAAAATGCTATAGCATTAAATCAACCTCTTAAAAAAAAAAACAGAAGATTCAAATAGACATTTTTTCAAAGAAGACATAGAGATGGTAAAGAAACACATGAATGGATGCTCAACATCACTAATCATCAGGAAAATACTAGTCAAAACAACAATGAGGTATCATCTCACACATATTAGAATGGCTACTATCAAAAAGACAAGAAATAATAAATGCTGGCAAGAATTTGGAAAAAAGGAAACCCATGTACACTGTTGGTGAAAATGTAGATTCGTGCAGCCACTGTGGAAAATAGTATGGAAGATTATAAAAAAATTACAAATAGTAATACCACACGCTCCAGCAATTCCATTTCAGGGTATTTATCAATAAAACTGCTAACTTAAAAAGATATATGCAGGCCCACAATCACTGCAGCTTTATTTACAACGGTCAAGATATGAAAACAACACAAGTATCCACTAATGAGTGAATGGATAGAGAAGATGTGGTGTATATGTGATGCTTATGTGTATATGTATATATACATGCCATATATGTGGAATACTATTTGGCCATGAAAAAGAATGAAATATATGCAATAGCATGAACAGACCTTGAGGGTATTATGCTAAGTGAATTAAGTCAGGCAGAGAAAGATAAATACCATAACATCTCATTTACATGTGTGATTTAAAAACAAACAACCCAAGTTCATAGATACTGAGAACAGATTGGTGATTGCCAGAAGAGAAGATGAGGGGTGGGAGAAACAGGTGATAAGGATCAAAAGTATAAACATCCAGCTCTAAAATAAAAAAGTCATGGGAATGTGATGTACAGCATGGTTACTGTAATTAACAAAATTATAGCATATTTGAAACTTGCTAAGAGAATAAATCTTAAAAGTCCTTATCACAGGAAAAAAAATTTATAAGGATATATAGTGATAGAAGTTAACTAAACTTACTGTGGTGATCATTTTGCAATATATACAAATATTTGAATCATATTGTACACCTGAAACAGATACAATGTTTATGCCAATTATGCTTCAATAAAACAAACTAGATCAGGGCTACCCTGGTGGATCAGTAGTAAAGAAGCCACCTGTCAATGCAAGAGACATGCATTCAATATCTGGTCTGGGAAGATCCTACATGTCACAGGGCCACAACTACTGACCCTGTGCTCTAGAGCCTGGGAGCTACAACTACTGAGCCTGTGGGTCACAACTACTGAAGTCTGTGCGTCTTAGAGTCCCCACTCTGCAGCAAGAGAAGCCACTGCAGAGAGAAGCCTGTGCACTGCAACTAAAGAGTAGCCCTTGCTACCGCAACCAGAGAAAAGCCCTTGCTTTTTGTTGACCCAACACAGCCAATATGAATAAATAAATAAATTTATATTACAAAATTAGATCAACCTCAAGCTTTGCTCCCATGAATGATAGATTAAACTTTCTGTGCTGCATTTCCCTTGTATGAAGAATAGAGGTAATAACATACCTACCTCATTATATCATTGCTTAGATTAACTGAGATATTGAATGTAAGGTACAAGAGATAGAATTGATACTTAATGTGGATTTTTTTTCTTGCCCATAGCTCTTCAATTTCCATGAATTTTTTAAAAAAACATTAGATGAAAATTTTCCCAATTATTTGACAATCGTTTTAACAATTTTCTTTATCTGTATCTATAAGTTTGCCTGGCCTCCTTCAAAACAAGCATTAAAGATTCAATAAACACAAAACTCCCCACCTCTCATATTCAAAGAGCGCACAAACATGCTTTGGGCCTAGATTTGCAACCATCACAGAATAGGCCATACATTCTGTTTGACTAAATAGTTTGCTTCTTCACTAAAAGTTCAAAGGAGGAAAAGTAGCTACTAAAAGCATCTTGATTTGTGTATGAAGAAGGCTAAAGTTTAGTTTCCTTCTGAGCACGTCAACTGACAGTATTCACTGAGTAACTTTGTTGTGTATTTTATATGACATAATCATGAAGTTAAGACACTTATTAACATACATACTTGAAATATCCAAATGAATCAGTCCCAATATAATAACCATGTACATTTATTGATCATTAACTATGCAGTAAGAACTGTGCTACAGTTTACATGTATAAACTCACCATAAATTAGGTAGTTCCTAATTTTTACCAGAGATCACATTACCAACATCCGCTGGATCATCAAAAAAGCAAGAGAATTCCAGAAAAACATCTATTTCTGCTTTATTGACTATGCCAAAGCCTTTGACTGTGTGAATAACAATAAACTGTGGAAAATTCTGAAAGAGATGGGCATAGCAGACCACTTGACCTGCCTCTCGAGAAACCTGTATGCAGGTCAGGAAGCAACAGTTAGAACTGGACATGGAACAACAGACTGGTTCCAAATAGGAAACGGAGTACGTCAAGGCTGTATATTGTCACCCTGCTTATTTAACTTATATGCAAAGTATATCATGAGAAACACTGGGCTGGAGGAAGCACAAGCTGGAATCAAGATTGCCGGGAGAAATATCAATAACCTCAGATATGCAGATGACACCACTTTTATGGCAGAAAGTGAAGAGGAACTAAAAAGCCTCTTGATGAAAGTGAAAGAGGAGTGTGAAAAAGTTGGCTTAAAGCTCAACATTCAGAAAACTAAGATTATGGCATCTGATCCCATCACTTCATGGGAAATAGATGGGGAAACAGTGGAAATAGATGGGGAAACAGTGGAAACAGTGTCAGACTTTATTTTTGGGGGCTCCAAAATCACTGCAGATGGTGACTGCACTAATGAAATTAACAGACGCTTACTCCTTGGAAGGAAAGTTATGACCAACCTAGATAGCATATTCAAAAGCAGAGACATTACTTTGCCAACAAAGGTCTGTCTAGTCAAGGCTATGGTTTTTCCAGTGGTCATGTATGGATGTGAGAGTTGGACTGTGAAGAAAGCTGAGTGCCAAAGAATTGATGCTTTTGAACTGTGGTGTTGGAGAAGACTCTTGAGAGTCCCTTGGACTGCAAGGAGATCCAACCAGTCTATCCTAAAGGAGATCAGCCCTGGGTGTTCATTGGAAGGACTGATGCTAAAGCTGAAACTCCAATACTTTGGCTACTTCATGCGAAGAGTTGACTCATTGGAAAAGACCCTGATGCTGGGAGAGATTGAGGGGACAAGGAGAAGGGGACGACAGAGGATGAGACGGCTGGATGCCATCACTGACTCGATGCACATGAGTTTGAGTGAACTCCAGGAGCTGGTGATGGACAGAGAGGCCTGGCGTGCTGTGATTCATGGGGTCACAGAGTCGGACACGACTGAGTGACTGAACTAAACTGAACTGAACTGAATTTTTACCCATTTTAAAGATACATTAAGTAATTTATTCAAAGTTACACAGCTGAAACACTGAATAAGTGATAAACCCAGAATTTAAATCCAGGTGGTCTGAATCCAGAGTCAAAATTCTTAAAACACTACACTATGCCACCTTCTTGAAAAAAGTAGTTATACTGCAAAACAACATACATATATCAATGTGGCCATTATTGTCTCTCCATTTTTCGGAAATTTTATTTTGAATCATACACCAGATTATCCCAGTTCATCAAACAAGGAATTTGAGCTCACAGAGGCTAGGACTCTATGATCTTATGCTTCTTTTCAACTCTAAAATAATAATATAAGAGCACGTGTGTTTTTTTCTCAGTATATGAAATAGGACTTTCAGAGAGCTTCAGAAGTCTAATTCTGAACACTTTTCATCAAAGAATAATTTAGATGATTTATAAACTTCCTTTCAGAATCAAGTTTTTTCACTTATTTCCTACTAGTTAAAGCAATCTAAGTCAGGAATTGGAAGCATTACTTGAAATGGAAGTAATGACATGATAGATAATACAGAAAAAAAAAATCTGTAACACTTCTGTGATATTGCTTACACAAAATGAAAATCCAAAGAAATAATTACAAAATATTTGTATTCTTAAATATTCAGACTCTTAACTAAAATTAATTTTACTTTTTCTAAGTTATTGGTGAAGGTAATATTTTTTGAAAAGCCTGTGTTTTCATCAAAGCCGATGACTTCACTTTGAATAGATACTGGGCAGGTATTAAAACATCTTGGATCTCAATTTTCTCATTTATAAAATGGGAATAAGAATAGTGATCTTTAATTGGGGAAGAATTAAGACAAAATACATAAACTGCCTGATACATAGCCAATCTTAATCCTTAGAAAATCCAAATATTTAATTCAATACTCCTCTTTAAAATTTCCATAGCAACACTGGCTAATAACACTATTTTTTTTCTACATGCTTCTCAAGCTGTGATTAAAAGGGAAAAGAATCACTTAAATAATAAGTGATAAAAATTATGTACCAGTTATGTACATAGAACAAAAGTAAAATCAATCATCAGAAATCATGAAATTATGCAACTTAATTGAGACTAGCAAATAGCTCAAATTTTTCTCCTTTACATACAGTTTTCCTCAGTATTCACAAATATCAAGAACTGTAAATAGAAATGTATTCTTTTATGACTGTGTGCCAAATTTATTCAGCATGACTGCAATTGAGTGGAAAAATAAAAATACGTATTACTTACTGTATGTGGCACTTGGCAATTTCAGAATGATTTGCAAACATTCATCCTCAGAATACTCCTACAAAATGCATCTGTGAAAAGAAAGAAATACAGAAGAGTAAGCAATTTGCCAAGGTCACAGAAACTCTAATCCAGACCGACACTCATTCAGACATCACATATTTTAACATACTGAAATAAGGTTTTGCAAAATATAGATTATACATCTAGCATATTATAGTAGGCTGAAGAACAGAAATGTTCCCAACTATATGCAAATCTTCCTACACATCAGTCAAGGAGGACACTCTTAAGATGAATCTGCATGTGGACTTTCAAAATCCGTGTAAGAAACACAGGCCCCCAGAATGAGCCAGAATAACGTAAGAGCAATTCAAAAATATGAGGTATTTGTAAGTGAATTTAGTTGGAGTTTTTAGGTGGTTGTTACATAATTCAAGTTTTGAAAATGTACTTCTGTCTAATACATGAAAATCCCTGAGTCACAGGAGAATTCTGCTTGATTTATTCAGAGAATTACACTGATTCACTTTGTAAATGTGCTTCAATTCTAATTGAAAACTAGGTACTGAGAAAAGCACAGACATGCCACTTGCACACCTCACAAAAATAAACAAACATTTATTTATTTTTTTTTTTTTTTCAGAAAGCCAATTATAAGGAGAAAGTTATTTAATCAGATTTCATTAATTAACGTGTTTGTTTAAAGGAAAGATGTATGGAAAAGCACAGTAATTTCGAAGTACAAAATATTTCAAAACTTAAGTGAATTTTATGCTTCTGGGTATGCTGTTTTGTTTTATAAAAGAACTGTTCAAATGAAATAAAACAAAACACAACTTAATGATAATTAAAGTAACCCTTCAAAGTACAATGTGTTGTTTCCGACAGTTCAAACACATTATAGACCATACAAATAAAAATTAAGTAGCAAGCATCTTTAGAGAGACATTCGTTCTTAGCAGCTAGTAGAATTTCTGCCCAGAGATTTGGTGCTTTGTAGGATGAAGCAGAAACACTGGCTTAACAAATCAACAGTTCAACAAGCAGAACAGGCATTATGAGTAGAACACCTAATTAATCGATCTTCTAGTGTGTGAAAGACAAGAGGGTGGCACTGGCCTCTGCCTTGCACAGGAACGAATGATTGTACTAATGCTCAACAGGGAGCTTCTCAAATAAGATGAAACTAGAGATAGTTCAAAAGATGCTTTTGAACTGTGGTGTTGGAGAAGACTCTTGAGAGTCCCTTGGACTGCAAGGAGATCCAACCAGTCTATTCTGAAGGAGATCAGCTCTGGGATTTCTTTGGAAGGAATGATGCTGGGGCTGAAACTCCAGTACTTTGGCCACCTCATGCGAAGAGTTGACTCATTGGAAAAGACTCTGATGCTGGGAGGGATTGGGGGCAGGAGGAGAAGGGGACGACAGAGGATGAGATGGCTGGATGGCATCACTGACTCGATGGACGTGAGTCTGAGTGAACTCTGGGAGTTGGTGATGGACAGGGAGGCCTGGCATGCTGCGATTCCTGGGGTTGCAAAGGGTCGGACACCATTGAGCAACTGGACTGAACTGAACTGAACTGAACTGAGAGATAGTTACTGAGTTCATAGGTAAATGTCAAAAGTAAATCAAAAAATTTTATGAAACCCTGTATTTTTATAAATTTCATTTTTCTAAGTTTAAAACTCAGAGTTTAAATAGAATAGACTGATACAAACTCACATTCACATATTGTTTCAATAGAATTACGAAGTTATAACAACTGGCAGATTTGTGTATTCCTTCATGCTGTAGCATAGTCATCCTCCTAGGCAAGAGAATTCAAACTAACCTTAATCCCATGACTTGCCCAATTTGACACAGCTAAGAAGCAGTGATCCTGGGCGTAGAGCCAGCCACTTTCAACCTCAATTTCTTCTCACGACAACACCTACTAGTCCCTACACCTCATGCAGAGCAGAAGCTGCAAACTGGAGCATAACAACCAAAACTGGTGTACGGCAATTTTTTAAAAAATTCTACACCATGATTTTAAAATATTAAAAAATGTTCAAAAGCAAGAAATTTCTCATAAGAGTCCTAATTTCTATCTTTTTTTTGGAAGAGCAAATATATCTTAAGTCTGGGTTCACAGCTTCCAGAAAGTAGAAAAATGATTGCTGCTCTCGCATGAGACATGCCTCCTGCACTCATCTAATTCCTAATTTGCAAACTCTCTCCTACTCTGTAATTTTCAAACATCAGAATGTTTCGCTCCTGATCCAAACCCCCCTTACCTACCAACCATGATCAGACCTCTTTGCAGTGAAACTGAAAGAATGATATTAAATATGTTCCAAGAGCATATTTCATTAGTTTAAGTGACTGCTTCTAACTACATTTCACAATATTGTCATAATCAGATGTTATTGATTAGATACCTCATTTCTACATACATATACATTTTTAAAAGTCAGGGGGTTGAATTTCCAGGTATTTAAATACATAGCTGATAAATCTTAAATCTAAAGGAGAAATTTTTAAAATACAATTGGCTGGTACACAATCATAAGTTTCAATCATCTCAAATCATAATTTTTTTGTTTACAGTGGACACATTTTTCAGAGAGACAACTCCTGGGTTGAGAGGTGTGCTATTCAATAAAATAATTATAAGAATAAAGAAAAAAGCCTTCAATTTAAATAATCTAGGTTAAGAGAACGATGACCGCTAAAGGTAAGGCAATGCAGCCACAATGTCTGGTTACATCATGGCATATGGCAAATAACTTAAAATACCAATATGTTTTGTGGAATGCTTAAAAAATATGGGCCTGGAATTTGAGGTAGTTGTGGTAATAATAGCCACCTAAATCTGAAACTTTCCACACATACTGTAAAATATACAGCCAACAAAAACAAGTAAAAACACACAAATTCTAGGCCTTCAGCATAACTAGAAGTTGGAGGACAATAAAAATGTCAGATTACCAGTAAACAGAAAATTAAACACCAATTTCTAACAGAAGTATCTTTCAAGCTGTACGACAGTGATCTAAAGGGTCTAGAAACTGAGGGAGAGAAGCAAAGAAAACAAAGATCCTAAGAGTGACATAAAATTCACCAGCTGAAAGTCCACTGAAACTCTGATAGTGTTGAAAAACTATCCTGACAGATTAGAACACAAAGATAGGGAGAATATTTAAAAAGATATAGAATTCAAGGTGATGCCTTCTTTTGTTTGTTTTTTCCTCAGGGAGGAGTAAGGCATTTTGAAATGGTGGGGCTGGGACTTTTCTGGCAGTCCAGTCACTAATACACCATGCTTCCATTGCAGGGGGCATGCATTTGATCACTGGTGAGGGAACTAAAATCCCACATGCCATGTGCAGAGCAGCCAAAAAAATAGGAAAAAATAAATGATAGGGCTATTTCAAAAGGACCCTGGCCTCAGCTTAAAGAAATTCTCACAAATCAAATCTGGGAAGTTGGAAAACCAGAATAAATAATTATCATAAAGAATTAAACTTCATTACAGAATATAAATTATAAATAAAATACATGAATAAAGTATATAAAGAAGAATCAGAAAATTCTTTCCTTGCACAGAATATACCTTAGAGTTAGAAAATCAACATTAAACACATATTATTAATATTATTATAATTAACTGATTAAGTCAGGAAAATATCTCTGGATTAGCACTTGTAGGTGAAAGGGTGTTGACAAACAGGATATTTCCATAGTCTTAAAGTATCTTCCCCCAAATCACTTATTAATTACAATCAAGAAAACAGTAACCTTCAATGGAGAAACAAGACCACCTTAAATAAATAATCAAGGAAAAATCATCAAAATGGAACAAACCCACAAAACAAGCCTCCAAGTATGATGCACTTGAGAAGGACACAACGTGATTTCTGTGGTATGTCTGCCAAAAATCTGCAAACTGAATCAATCATTAGGAAATATCAGGCCAATGCAAACTGACGAAAGTCTAAAAATATCTGACCTGAACTCATCAAAGTCATTAAAAACTGAAGTTTAAAAAAGACATAACAACCAAATACACATGTGATCCTAGAGGTTCTGTGAGTTATTAATACATGATAGCATTTTGCTAAAATGATATTCTTAATGGTTAAAATTGTACTATAGTTATATAGGAAAATGTACTTATTCTTAGGAAATACACACTAAAGTACTTCAAGTAAAGAAGCATGCAAAGCAGGCACTCTGGGACAACCCAGAGAGACAGGGTGGAGAGGGAGGTGGGTGGGGATCAGGATACGGAGGACACATGTATACCTGGATCTGATTCATGTTGCTTTATGGCAAAACCATCACAACAGTGTAAAGTAATTATCCTCCAATTAAATTAATTTTAAAAATAAATGAATAAAAATAAAAAAGAAGCATGATGTCTATAACTTATTCCCAAAAGATTCAGGGCAATATTATCTATATGTACACATACATATGCATATATAATTATGCAATTATAGAATGCATATACAGGTGTGTGTGTATATATATATATATATATATATATATATATATATAAACATATATGGAGAGAGAAAGAACAGGCAGAAATAATAAAGCACAGGGGTAAAATGTAAATACAAATCTAGACAGAGAGTAATCAGGATTCTTAAGTATAATAATTACAAATTCTCTGTATGTTTGAAGCTATACCAAAATTGTAAATTAGGGAAAATAGGTAGAAATAAATAAATGTCTTGCTTTCATTGAGATATTTTGGAATCACAGAAAAATAGCCAAAGAGATAATCGGTGAAGTGTTTCAAATCAAGAAAAACATTAAGAAGTTAAAAAACAAATCAGCATGATTGTTCAATGTTCTTGGACAACTAAAATAACAAAACTCCATATATATATGAAATGAGATGGTTGGATGGTATCACCGATGCGATGGACATGTGTTTGAGCAAGCTCAGGGAGTTGGTGATGGACAGGGAAGCCTGGCGTGCAGTCCATGGGGTTGCAAAGAGTCAGACATGACTAAGCACCTGAACTGAAGTGAACTGATATATACAGTATATAAATACAGTCTTCTCTATTTTATATATGTGTATGTATAATTTATACATTAATATGCATATATTTAAATCAAAGATATTATATTTTAATAACATATTTATATAAGCATATTAAATCCATAAAATAAAGGAGAATGAAAGTAAATATGGAATCTAGCTTTGGACTTTTAAATAAACCATACAATAATACTATAGTCCATGAATACAGCAATGTAAAGTTAAATAATGAAGTGACATTCACAAATAAAATTTATCAGCAATTAAAAAAGAAAAGATTATCAAACAGTCCTTAAAGGTCATCAGTGGTTTTTTTCTTTATATAGCTATTTTTCCTTAATCAGAATTATCAACTTCCATTTTTCAAATTCCAAAAAAAAAATGAAACATAAATAAAAATCTCCCTTAATTCTTAAAACAACATATTTAATTTCAAACAATATATTTACTATTTTTATTTCCAAACCATTATTTAAAGAATTGTACAATATAAATTCTTTCATAATTAGGTTATTTTTTCCTTCATTTCTTCAATATTATGTTTATCGTTACAATGCAAAATAATTTTACTGATTGGCATCCCATACATGCCATCATTTAAAGATCTATAACTTGTTATCAAATATCAGCTACCAAAAAATAAAAACCACTGTAAAGTTCCTTCTGAGTATATCTTCTGCCACAGCAAGATTGTTTCCTCAGGATAAAATATCCAGAAGCAAACTCCTGGATCAAATAGCATGAGGTTTTTAAAATTTGCTAAACTGTATCTTATTAACACAGATGTACACAATTTTCATATTTGAGCAACCCCACAACCAGTTTATATTTTTACAGTCACTGCATCCATTTGCAGCCATGACATAGTGTTTGCTGCCTGATTTGGCCCTTAGGTCTTCATATTGTCATGTCCTGAATTGAGTTTTATGCATTCTTGTTGTTACAAATGTTGAGTTTACCTTTTAAAATATGTTCAAAGAGGTTATCCAAAAATATGACACTGAAATAAAACTGTTTAAATGGAAAAGCATGGAAACAAAGCAACTTTAGTAAAAGAGCTTTTTTTTTTTTTGAGAAATTAACACTTCCTATTTTCTTGCAGAGTCAAATGTTTTACAGGACCTAAAGAAGATAGATGAAAATGTGTTACAGTCTTGTAACTGAAAACAGACCAGAGGATTGATTACTACGTGACAAGTGATGCAAGCAAAGACAGGAAATGCTACAGACCGCTCTGGATAATCCAAGCCCTCTACCAAGTCTTATTTTTAATTTATAGCAACAGTGTGTCAGTATGCCTAGATATTACCATTTACATTTTTACTATATTAGACATTAGCATGTTAAGTGTGACTTTAATTGGAGGTTTTCGTCAAACTTCAAGATACTTCAGCCACTTTTCTTCCTATCTATACTTTGTATTCTTTCAAATTCACATAGATTTAGCTTTAAATTTAACTTTCCTAGTCCACAGACTTCATATCTTGTATTATTAAGTTCTGGAGATTAATACAAATAATATTCATTATAAACATCCAATCAACCCCTTCGAGAGTTTCAACTGGTCTGCCCTGGCAGGTCACTGATTCAATGACACAAAACAAACCATGCCTTCCTTTATTCAAGACTGCATTTTCTTAACTGGCTGATGAGAACATCATACAAGATAAAAATTAAACCTTGCTGAAGTGAAGATATATGAATTCTTTTGTTTCCCTTCATATTTAAGTCCTGTCATGATGTCAGAGAATAAAATTAGATGAACTCAGTGATTTAATACTTTCAAAGCAATGTTGGTTGTTACCCACATTTGTTCTCCTCTTTGAGGTGTATGAAAAATCAAATGTCTCTTTGATTTATTCCCCTATTTTCCTAGATATCAAAGCAAGCTGATTGATCTATAACTTTTAAAGTCTTCTCTAATGTGTTCTCTCTGTCTCCCCATTTTCATTGGCCCTTAAGAGCCCTAAGCCAATGCCTTGTACACTTTCTATTGTAAATATGGCTTGTTTCTCTGTCATGGGTTTAATGATTATTTGACCAGGAGAAATTATTAATAGCAGATATTAGGGTTCATATGTCAAGCAAAAATTAAAATGAAGAAAAATTCAAAGGAATTCAGAGGAGAGGAATAGAAAGAATTAACATTCAGGAAATTAAAAATATTTAAAATGGCTCAAATAGAAAAATCTATATTTCATAAAAGGAAATATCTAGTAGTTTAGTTTTATTTAATTGTATGAAGGATTATTTTTAGAGTTAGCTTCCAAGTAACAAATTTGTTTTAACAGTAGCAGAAGAGATTATATTATACACCAGAGATGAATTTCCAGAAACTAAGATTAAGTAATCTAGTTATCTCATACTAGTTATTTTTTTTTTTTAAGTGAAGATTCTTTTGAGCCTAAATTTAGAACTGAGATCTTTCAAATCATGAGATTCAATTAGAAATGTGGTGTAAATATGTGATGAACTTCAGGTAGAAGATGTGAGTTAGCTTTCTATTGTTTTATGGTCAATTTTGGTGCTTTCTTCATGTTTTACACCATTGTTTAAATGTATCACATTTGTATTTACCTCTTCTGACAAGAAAAACTGATTGAAAGTGCATCTTTATGGCTAACAAACACATGAAAAGATGCTCAACATCACTCATTATCAGAGAAATGCAAATCAAAACCACTATGAGGTACCATTTCACGCCAGTCAGAATGGCTGCGATCCAAAAGTCTACAAGCAATAAATGCTGGAGAGGGTGTGGAGAAAAGGGAACTCTCTTACACTGTTGGTGGGAATGCAAACTAGTACAGCCACTATGGAGAACAGTGTGGAGATTCCTTAAAAAACTGGAAATAGAACTGCCTTATGATCCAGCAATCCCACTGCTGGGCATACACACTGAGGAAACCAGAAGGGAAAGAGACACATGTACCCCAATGTTCATCGCAGCACTGTTTATAATAGCCAGGACATGGAAGCAACCTAGATGCCCATCAGCAGATGAATGGATAAGAAAGCAGTGGTACATATACACAATGGAGTATTACTCGGCCATTAAAAAGAATACATTTGAATCAGTTCTAATGAGATGCATGAAACTGGAACCTATTATACAGAGTGAAGTAAGCCAGAAAGAAAAACACCAATACAGTATACTAATGCATATATATGGAATTTAGAAAGATGGTAACAATAACCCTGTGTACAAGACAGCAAAAGAGACACTGATGTATAGATCAGTCTTATGGACTCTGTGGGAGAGGGAGAGGGTGGGGCGATTTGGGAGAATGGCATTGAAACATGTATAATATCATGTATGAAACGAGTTGCCAGTACAGGTTCGATGCACAATACTGGATGCTTGGGGCTGGTGCACTGGGACGACCCAGAGGGAGGGTATGGGGAGGGAGGAGGGAGAAGGGAGGAGGGTTCAGGATGGGGAACACAGGTATACCTGTGGTGGATTCATTTTGATATTTGGCAAAACTGATACAATATTGTAAAGTTTAAAAATAAAATAAAATTAAAATTAAAAAAAAAAAAGAAAGTGCATCTTTAACTTTACTATATCTTCCAAACATAGGGTGTGGCAGGTTGGATCTTCCAAAGACGACCATCCTGCATGGACTTCTGCAACGTGACCTTGACATTTACCCATCAAAAGATGAAGTTATTTCTTTCCCTCCTGGAATCTGAGCAGAGGCTAGGACTTCTTTGACCAAGAGGCTATGTTGGAAGCAACAGGGTACCAGTCCAGGAGTAACTCTTAACTGGCCTAGCCTCTTCTGTCTTCTGCCTCCTGGCACGCTCAGTTGCCATGGAAAAACTTCAGGTCACTCTGCTGGAGAGGCCAGCCATGCTGTGGAGCACAAGGCATAGGACATGAGAGTAAAGGATACTCACATGTGGACATCCCATTCATTCAGCTTTTAGTGACTCCAGTCCCGGACACCACTTGATGGCAGCTACAGGAGAATTCCCAAGTGAGGATCTCCCAGCTGAGCCCCCTTAACCCACAGAACTATGAGAGATTACGATGGCTTTATTTAAGCCACTAAATTTATGGATAATTTCTTGCATGGCAATAAAATAACCAAAAAATATGATTATCTTGGAATTCAAAATCTAGAAGTATAATGTAATATCTAGCACCTTTTATCTATGTAAAATCTAAAATTATATATATATAAATCACATTGACCAGAATGTGAATTGTTTATATGGCAATCTACTTTTCTGTCTCTATCTCTACATGTGTCTATGCAAGTTATCTTATATCCAGTTAAAATGATTTTCAACTGTTTTCTGACTGGTTGTGCACTAACACAGGAGTTAATTACATATATGAAACATGTGTATATATGTATATGTATTTATATGCACATACACACACACAGTGTGGTTTAGGGCCACTCAACCTGTAAAACTGAACATACAGCATAAATCTGAATGCTGTTCCTATGTGAAGAACTGACAGTGTGGAAAACAGTTTAAATTTGCTGTCTGTGCTCCCCCAAAGGAGAAGGAAGACCAGTAAGACCAATGAGAAAAATCACAAGAAATCAAATTTAAGCTCAGAATAAGGAAAATGACTTACTGCAAAGAATGACAAAACAGAATGGGCTTCCCAAAAAAGGGCCAAATGAAGAGTGAAAGAAGAAGTTGAAGGTTCATTCTCCAGAAATGCTGAAA
Source organism: Bos mutus (assembly GCF_027580195.1). NCBI lineage: Eukaryota > Metazoa > Chordata > Mammalia > Artiodactyla > Bovidae > Bos > Bos mutus. Next base: position 93,575,157 of record NC_091618.1, on the reverse strand, counting down.
GGGACTTCAAGTTCTACTGGTTGCTGGAATGAAAAGTTTTTTAAATACCCTTTTAAACCCACACTTTTGATAAATTTGCAGTGATTAACTTTGGACTATATTATATATAATATATATATATATATATATATATTTGGACTAGCTAATATTTTATATCCTTATCATATTCTAGAAACAGAGACATGAGAAGTGTCACAAAAATTCATTCAATAGAGTATCATTAAATTCACAGCCCTTTCTCCTACTGAATCAATATTTAACAATTTTTCAAGACATTTATTGAATAACTAGCTATATTATGGACTTTGGTAGGCCTCCAGGGAACAATGAGGAATGTGAGGCCTCCACTGTGAAAAAGATTATAATTTAAACTGGGAGACAGAGGAGGATACAACTAAGATAACATGGTGTAAGTCAGCAACAACAATAGAAACAGAGTACTATGGAAACTGGAAAAAGGAATATAAAGCTTCTGCCTTGAAAATTTGGGAAAATCTTTTAAAAAGAGGTAGAATTTAAGCTGATCTTTGAAATGAAAAGATAAGTATTTCAAGGCTACAAAACAGTACAAGCAAAGAAATAGTCATAGATATCTATACCATGCCTAGGTAACAAATTAATACAGTGAATTCTTAAAATAGATCAGGAGAGGGTAATAAATGAGAAGTGAGCTCACTGGGATAGATTTCTATAAAGGGTCTTGAATGACATGCTGAAAATTTTGAAATTTAACCAGTAGGGCTTTCAAAGGTTTTTATACCCAGGAGTTACATGCCCAGAACTATTTTTAGTGAGATCCCTCTACCAACAATGTGGAGTAGGTAATGGACTATACAATGTGGAGTAAATTTATTTTAAAGAAACATGTCAGCTTTGGGTTTAGATTAGGCATAGCCTAGACTGAGGGAGGGTGGGCTGACAGGATCACCCCTCAAGATCCCTTTCCATCTTAAACTCTGTGACTTATGCCTCTTGCAAAGGGAACACATTGCAGATAATTTTTTTTTTTTTAAATGACAGATGTGAAAGAACTCTTGGGCCACTCTGGTGAATATCACAAAGACGTTGCCATTTCAAATACCCAATGAGCTTGATAAGAAGTACAGGAAATCCACAATCTCTGATGAGCTGACAATGGAATGTGAGAAGGAAAAAAATCACAAGGAAGAGATTAATAGAGCACAGCAGAAAGGCATTTTCAACTATCCTTCTGGGAGAGCCAGATAAAAATTTCACTGACCTAAATCCTTTTTGGCCTGCATCATTTTCCAAAGTAGCGTCTCTGGCTTTGGAAGGCCTAGGGGATCTATCTGTACATGTGCAATCTAATTAATGTGTGTAGGAAAGACATAATTGTGTAGGACATTTTGCTAGGTACAGCATAAAAAAAAACCATGTTGGACTGCCTTCGTGGATTTTATAATCTTTTAAAGACAGATGGATGTAGATATACATCTACAATTTGGGAAGATAAAAGAAAGGATTTATTAACTGCAGAAACCGACAAAAATGTAGGTACTTATATTAAATGCTTCATGAGTATCAATAATGAGCGGGACAACTCCTTGATCAGTTCCATTTCAAGGGGAAATGGAGCCGAATGTCAGAGGATAAATTTCAGTGACATGATCTCACACCTGAAACTGGCTGGGAGGAAAACGGAAATTTTTACCCTGTTCAGACTGGACATCACTGTAAACCAAGGTCACACAAGAAGTCTAAGGTACAACAAGCCACATGACTGCAGCTGCTTGAAGGGAGGAAGAGGTCAACCACAACACTGCACCAATCTAGAGAACAAGTTCCTTTTCTTTCCTTCCTTCCCTTGTGCTGTTGTTGGTGTTGGTTCTGGGCCACATGGCCCTGACTAGAGAGATCTATATGTGCATGGACCTATATGTGGATCTACCTTTCAAAAAGGTAGGCATTCATGAAATTTCTAATGACTTGAAGGTGTGAACCTGTACTGAGAGAGTAACACGTGAAGAAGTTTCAATTTTATCCCTGAGACTGACGCATGCTGTGTGAAATCTGAATTCTTAAGTCCTCTGAACGGCTTGCTTGATGGCAATCAGCCAAGTATATCATCAGATAAGAGCTTTAGACACTGAATAAACCCACTGTCCTTGAAGCCCCTGCACAGTGGTAAAGGCACACATCTTCCTGTAAAATACAGCCACAGATAACACAGTGTGGGTGAATTTGCTGAAAGACACAGAGAATAAAAAGTAAAAACTCTACAGGATAACATGTAGAAATGTGCTTCTTATTCATAAATTTGTAATATTGTTCATATAGAAAGATGACATTTATATTTTTCATGGCATAAGAGGCCCTTTTTTTTGACAGAATGGCTTAGCCTTATGAAAATATGTAGCTCTAGTTTGCAGATGTTGTTCATTTTGAATGAGGTATAATCCCCAGAAGCAGAAATGAGAAAAATCCTCTCTTTAACAGCATGAGACTTCAGTAAGGAAGAGACATGACAGAAAGAAAGCAGTAGGGCAGACAAAAAGAAAAACGGCTCTCACCACATGGACCCCCAGGGTTTCACAAGAACCCACTGCTAAAAACTCATTTGTAGGTATGTGTCTGTTAATGAGACTTTGGAAGCACTTGATCTTGTATTTATTTATTTTGGGTTTTTTTTTGTCTTATTTTTTATTTTATACTAAAATATAGCTAATTAACAGTATTATGATAGTTTCAGGTTCACAACAAAGCAATGCAACCATACATATACATGTATCAATTCTCCCCCAAACTCCCCTTCCATCCAGGTTGCTACATAATATTGAGCAGACTTTCCTGTGTTATACAGTAGGTCCCTGTTGGTTTTCCATTTTAAATATACCAACGTGTACATGTCGCTGACCTTGCATTTACATACTGCCGTAAACCAAGTAGATCCCCAAACCACTAGCCCTATTTATTAACTGATTATATATATTGACTACTTAAGTAGGAATCACTTCACACACCAAGGAAGTATGCTTCTGTATTAAAATATGGTAATATTTTGCTGGCCCACAACTTTATACATCAAGTTATTGTGAGATGTAGTCCTTTGGCAAATTAAAAGTACATGGCTATTTAGAAGGGCTTCCCTGGTAGTTCAGCTGGTAAAGAATCTGCCTGCAATGCAGGAGACACTGGTTCAATTGCTTAGTTGGGAAGATCCGGTATAGAAGAGATAGGCTACTTGCTCCAGTATCCTTGGGCTTCCCTGCTGGCTCAACTGGTAGAGAATTTGTTTTCAATGCAGGAGACCTGGGTTCAATCCCTGGGTTGGGAAGATCCCCTGGAGAGGGAATGGCTACCCACTCAAGTATTCTGGCCTGGAGAATTCCATGGACTATATAGTCCATGGGCTTGCAAAGAGTTGGATATGACTTAGGGACTTTAATCTTCACTTAAATAAAACAGATGTGTAAAATGACTAAAATCACATAATATTTTTTTCTTTGGCAAGCATCAAATACTTATACTATTAAAATAGAGGACAAAAAATAAATCAGCTAAAAATGACTAAATGATGGAGTTTTAGGGGTATTACTGTGAGGAGGAGCGAGAACAGTGAAAGGGAAGAGTTGATGGTGTTGGTGTCAGGCCATGTTGATAAACTTACTTGGCTCTGCAAAGGGAGCTCTATCTATGGGTATCAGCAAAAAGATAGGAATTCATAAAATTTCTAAATTGAAGGTTGGCTAAAAACTCAAAACCGTTAAATTAAGATTGAAAAGAAAGTTATACTGAAGATAAGGTTTTAGATAGGGACATCAAAAAAAGCTGAACCAAAACTTAATATGGTCCAACAAATGGTCAAAATGACTCGAAAGTTAATAAAACAACTCAAAGTCAAGAATAAATCTGCATTATCATAAAAGAAGTAATCTGAGCAATACCCAAGAGATTGTGAAGATTCACACTTTTATTGTAAAGTTAAAAATAAAATTAAATTAAAAAAAAAAAGAATGTTATATATATAAAAAAAAAAAAAATACCTGAAGAAAACTGGACAGCAACATGTAAATCATGTGTAAATCAATTTAAATCATGTAAATCAATGAAGTTAGAGCACTCCCTCACACAATATGCAAAAATAAACTCGAAATGGCTTGAAGACTTAAATATAATATGTGACAACATACACGTCCTAGATAGAACATAGGCAAACTATTCTCCGACATAAATCACAACAATATTTTCTTAGATCATTCTACCAAGGCAAAAGAAATAAAAACAAAAATAAACAAATGGAACCTAATCAAACTTATAACCTTTTGTATAGCAAAGGAAATCATAGACAAAGTGAAAAGACAACCTATGGGATTGGAGAAAATATTTGCAAATGGTGCTACTGATGATAGCTTAATTTCCAAAATAAATAAACTATTCATATCGCTCAATAGCAAACAAACAAACCAATCAAAAAATGGGCAGGAGAGTAAATAGTCATTTCTCCAAAGAAAACATACAGATGGCCAAGAGGCACATGAAAAGATGTTCAACATCACTAAGTGTTAGAGAAATGCAAATCAAAACTACAATGAGGTACCACTTCATACTTGTCAGGATGGCCATCATCAAAGAGTCTACAAATGATAAATGCTGGAGAAGGTGTGGAGAAAAGGGAATCCCCCGATACTGTTGATGGGAGTGTTAACCGGTGCAGTCACTGTTGAAAACAGTATGAAGTTTCCTTAAAAAACCAAAAATAGAGTTACCATATGATCCAGCATTCCCACTCTAGGGTATATATCCAGAAAATATAAAAACTTTAATTGGAAAAGATATATACACCCCAGCGTGCATAGTAGCACTGTTTACAAAATAGCCAAGACATGCAAGCAACCTAAGTGTCCATTAGGAAAGGAATAAATAAAGATAACATGGTAGATATACACATTGGAATATTACTCGGGCATAAAAAAGGAATGGAATATTGCCATTTGCAGCAGCATAGATGGATCCAGAGATTATCATACTAAGTAAAGTCAGTCTTACAGAGAAAAACAAGTATTATATGATATCACTTATATTTATGTGGAATATAAAAAAGTGATACAAATGAACTTATTTACAAAACAAACAGAACCTCAGACATAGAAAGCAAACTTATCATTACCAGAGGGGAAGGGTGTGAGTGAAAGTTGCTCAGTCGTATCCAACTCTTTGCAACCCCATGGACGATACAGTCCATAGAATTCTCCAGGCCAGAATACTGGAATGGGTAGCCTTTCTCTTCTCCAGGGGAACTTCCCAACCCAGGGATTGAACCCAGGTCTCCCACACTGCAGGAGGATCCTTTACCAGCTGAGCCACCAGAGAAGCCCAGGGAAGAGTGGAGAGGGGTGAATTAGGAGTTTGGGATTAACAGATATACACTACTATATAACAGATACACACTACTGCATAGTAAGCAATGACTTACTGTATAGCACAAGAAATTATATTCAATATCGTATAATAACCTACAAAGGAAAAGAACCTGAAAAATAATATGTATGTGTAGACATATATATGTAAGTATAGCTAAATCACTTTGCTGTAACACTTGAAACTAACACAATACTATAAATCAACCATGGTAGTACTCCAGTGCTTAGTCATGAGTAGGACATGCTTGCTCAGTCATATCCTACTCTGTGTGACCCACAGGACTGTAGCCCACCAGGCTCCTCTGACCATGAGGATTCTCCATGCAACAATACTGGAGTGGGCTGCTGTACATATCTGTATGTCTGCACTCCTCCAGGGGATCTTCCAGACCCAGGGATCGAACCTCCGTCTCTTACATCTACCTGTGTTGGCAATCAGGTTCTTTACCACTAGCGCCACCTGGGAAGCCACGAAATCAACCATCAGTTCAGTCACTCAGTCATGTCCGACTCTTTGTGACCCCATGGACTGTAGCACGCCAAGCTTCTCTGTCCATCACCAACTCCTGGAGCCTACTCAAACTCATGTCCATTGCATCAGTGATGCCATCCATCTCATCCTCTGTTGGCCCCTTCTCCTCCCACCTTCGATCTTTCCCAGCATCAGGGTCTTTTCTAATGAGTCAGTTTTTCGCATCAGGTAACCAAAGTATTGGAGTTTCAGCTTCAGCATCAGTCCTTCCAATGAATATTCAGGACTGATTTCCTTTAGGATTGACAGGTTGGATCTCCTTGCAGCCCAAGGGATGGACTCTCAAGAGTCTTCTCCCATTAAAAAATAGATAAATACCTAAGAAACACATAAAAATAAAAACTCAGCTTTCAGTAGAAACCCTTTGGGGAACACATGCACGCACACACACATGTATACACATATTTGGTGGGCATCAGTCCTGTCCTCTGAAAGCAAACAGTATATCTTTGGTTTAGTATTAGTCAGTGGGGACGGAGGTAGGAGGAGGGTTCAAGAAGGAGGGGACATATGTATACTTAATACCAATTCATGTTGATATATGGCAAAAATAATCACAATATTGTAAAGTAATCATCCTCTAATTAAAAAAAGAACTACAAAAAATGTACTGCAAAATCAATCATATTTTTAAATATTTCTATATCTTGTTTTTATATTTATAACTACAGTGAATATTTTCTGTGAGTACTAACTCCCAAATCATTGTTAAATAAAATGAAAACTAGTCACAAAGTGAATTTACAAGGTTAGTTATCAATGGACTATCATACTACACGAATGGTGTAATATTTTGGCAAATAGATGCAACAATACAACAAAATCAATTGTCTGTCTGTGACTTAATGCAACCTTGGTTGAAAAGAGTTAACCTCATGCATGATTCTCAGACACAGCAGGAATTATTACTTGATTTTAATTATTTCTCACAGAGAAATTCCTTACAAGGTTGTTGAAATTTTGACTAAACTTTTCTTTTTAATTACTTGTAAAATATATTCAAACACAAAACTTCAGTATGGAAGGCAACAGGAAGACTAAGCAAATGTAAACTAATGATCCCACATTATTTTAGGCAGCTCTAGAAAACTGTTTGGATCACAATAAGAAAAGTAGTAAAAGCTCATTTAAGTAATTTCATTATTTTTAGTATGAAAATGATTTTCAAACACAAATAAAACACATTTGCTATTTAATAACCACTCCATAACTCTTGCCTGGAAAATCCCATGGACGGAGGAGCCTGGAAGGCTGCAGTCCATGGGGTCGCTAAGAGTCAGACACGACTAAGCGACTTCACTTTCACTTTTCACTTTGATGCATTGGAGAAGGAAATGGCAACCCACTCCAGTGTTCTTGCCTGGAGAATCCCAGGGATGGGGGAGCCTGGTGGGCTGCCATCTATGGGGTCGCACAGAGTCGGACACGACTGAAATGACTTAGCAGCAGCAGCAGCAACCTATATAACCATTTCTTATATAATAAACTCTTACTAAACATAACATAAGTTTTTCCTTCATCGTTTTTTAAAAATAAATATTCTATCTTACAGAACATATTTTTGGAGTTGAGGAAGTTACAGGTTACATTAAATAATTAGTCCTGGTACATTTCAATAGACCACAAATGATTCAGAAATAAATCAGAAACAGCATGATGCATCATTAGATTACCACCAGCAGTTTATTAATTTATGTATAATTATCATGTGTACAAATTATTGTGAAGGAATTGACAAACTCAGTGTTGAAAACAACATATTATTCTCATACGATAAGACAAGAGAATTGGAACTCAAATATTTCTAAATGAGAAATCAGTTACAATTTGTTATCTCAAATTATGTGTCTTTCTACATTAAAAAATGAAGACTCTTCGATTAAGCACTTAGAAAAAATCATTAAAATAAGACATCACATACTTAAAATGAAGTCTGTGTCACTAAAGAACAAAAATATAACAATAATGTTTCATCTTTTTCAAAGGACTAAGGCTAGAATAGTAATATGTTTTCAAATGGTTACTGTTTTTCATATTCACACAGAGAAAAAGCACTCATCTTTCAGTTACTCTAAGAATCAGCCAAGACAAAATAATACAGTCAAAGCTGATCAAAAAACTAAGGGGAAAATGGAAGATGACTGCTCAACTTAGCCAAGAATACCTCACAAAAATCAGCAGTGAAGCTAAAATTTTCCAAATAAAGTTAAAAGGAATAGAAGCTTATCACCCTTTTTCTAAGCTAGATACACTTTCTGCAAAGCAGCATTTCAGGGTTTAGTACTGGATACAATTTGTACAATATTATGATCAATTCATCATGATATGATATTTCTTTTCCTACCTTCATTTACCTTCAATTCCCTCTTAAATAAGATTTCTAAATATTTCACTAAAACAGTTTTACTGGGTTTCTATTTTGCTTGGCTTCAATCCTATCTTTAACTGCTATTTATTTATTGCCTCCTGGGATCTGATTTTACAGTTACTCTGCACAATAACTCTTGCAGGTCTGAGAATTTTATCTTGGAAATCGGTTAAGCAGATCAGATTTCTAGGCACCTGACATACTACATGCCAGTGGAGGACCCTAGAAGGGGAGATACACTAATAGCAGCTAGCATTTGTTAAGCACTTCCTAAGTGCCAGGGACAGTAATCAGTACATTACATGCATAATCACCTCAACCCATGAAAGCAGTTATAATTATTAGGAAGATGAAAATAAACATCTGGTTCTTAGAATTGTGAGAATTCAAAGTGCCAATATTACATAAAGCGCCTAAAAGAAATCCTTATAACCAATTACAAACCTGGGTTGTATTAGTGTTAGTCACGATCGCTGTCACTTGCATTTTAAAGATGAAATACTTAAATCCCACAGAAGCTATCTAACTGTGCTTTGTTAACCTGCTTAAGCAACTGGATAGTTCAAAATTTCTGAACTACATGTACGCAGGCACCACAGTCTTAAACTTGTAGTTTCAACACAAACATGTTCCACTGCCTCTTGCAAACTCGAATCTCGGCATTTTTTTTACTTAAGAATTAAGGTATGATTCATAAGCTAAAGGTTATAATTAATTGCCAAGGGTTCGGTTCAGTTTAGTTGCTCAGTCGTGTCTGACTCTTTGTGATCCCGTGAACTGCAGCATGCCAGGCTTCCCTGTCCATCACCAACTCCTGAAGCTTGCTCAAACTCATTGTCAAGAACTCCACCTTTAAAAGGAAATTTAATAGACCTTTGATTCATCGAACCAGGTGAGATAAAGGGACAAAGCATCCTCTTCACTTCCCCCAGTCACTGTCCAAAAGCCAGATCACTCAGAAAACAGTGAAAAGAGGTGACCCAAGGGGTTATAATTACAACCTGTCAACAGAAACCAGACCCCTACAGCTTTAAAGAATGCCTCACTGTTGACCTGTTTTTTCTCACTTCAGAATCTCCTAGCCTTCCATATCATAAAAATACTAGATTGTAACATATTAATTAATATGTAATTTGTGTCCTCAGTTTTCACTACTTTTTACGTTATACAAGGCCCAAACTGCAGAGTGGGGGCATATGGAGAGACCAGAACCTTCATTACTCCTTATTTCTCTTCTCTCTCTGTCTGCCTCTGGTCTCTATCTCTCTTTCTGCCAATGTCTTTATTTCTATCTATCTATAGAAAGTTATTACAATTTTCTTTTAGTTTGTTGAATAAATGTTCACAGTTAAAAGATGCTAAAGCACACACACACAGAAATCTTCTAACAATCAGCAGGTTAGACATTTCTTATGGGACACATCTGTGTTCTCACATTCATTAGGAATAGCTAGCATCTTTAAAGCAACTATTTCTGATTAGCTACAAAATTAAAGTGTTAGCCCAAATAAGAAGAAGCAATGAGAACTTCCAGAGCAGCTGCCGATCTAAGACGGCAATATTCTCACATCTGTGTAATGTTGAAACAGCCATCCTTCATCTCTCAATTCCTCTGTGAATCTGCAGACACATCAGGTAATCAGAGTAACTGGTACAATTTAATAACACAGAGGACTATAAAATTTACAGTCTCTATCTGGAAACCACTACAAAATGTTGTTTAAAATTATTGTTGAGTGCTAGCTATTAAATGTTTAGGAAAACAGAGGTGGAATGGAAATAGGATTTTCTGGAGAATCATTTGGTAATGCTTTGCATGTTTACATCACAAAAAATGTTTGTTTTTAATTATAAGAAAATAAGACCTAGAAAACATATAGTTCTTTCATTTTCAAAGAAAATGATAGGCCTACATTTGGAAAATAAATAAACACTAGAATACAGTCATATCATGCTTTTTGTTTTTGTATTACCAGTTGCATCATTTCAAGGATGAGAAAACTGAGATCCAAAGAATTTAAAATGACATGCTACAGAATTTATTAAGGGTTTTACCATGACCATAATCCAATTCTCTCCTCTTAGTCCCATAATTTTTATAATACTGTAAGGGATGACTGATACTGTGTTTAATAATAAAATTTCCAAGTATTTCTATTTCTTTATAGCTTGGAGTCCCCTCCGTTAACTCCAAACTATTCCTCTCCCCAGAGGGAATCACCTTTAATTATGTATTAGTTCTAAAACAAAATGGTTAAATTCAAATGTCTTTACAGATCAAGGTAATTTAACAGAGAGTGATTGGTATCTGTGAAAATCTGGAGAGTAGAGACACACCAAAAGCAACTACATTTAAAAAAAAAATTAAAGCATATTTTGACCAAACAAACGGACCCAAAATATTTCAGACATTATCTAAATTATCTCACATACCACACTCCACGTTTCTCTATATTTTTATTAATATTATTATTCCTTCTCTTAGATTTTTTTTTTAATTTTAAGGAATGTAAAATTAACTTGCAGCAACTGTAGGTACCATCTCTTGACCCCTATTCTGTAATACGCTAATCTTCCAATTTCTGTCCTTTCCTTCTGTTTTCTCCAAGCATCATACCTACTTCCCAACCTCTTCCATCTGTATGTTTACTGTGGCAATGCCATTGCTAATATTTGCATTCTGTCTATAATTATGATTCTCTTCCACTTTTTAGCTAAAGATTGATACTGAAAATTGAAAATCAGTAAAAAAAAAAAGTTAAAAAAACACTTATATTTAAGTAATATAAAAATATTATTCATTTCAGTGCCAACTAGAGTTCTATGGTTACTTTCCTTTCTCGTATATATTTTGGTTCTTCTTGGATGGAGTTTACACTTCTTTTTTCATTTTTACACTATTTTTCTTTGTCTTCTCAAATATTTCTTGGACTTTAAAGGTTGCATAATATCCCCCTTTATCCTAGAGCCTCCCACCAGATAAAGCTTTCTACTTCTTTTACATTAACTCTATATCAGATTAAAGTAATATGAATCATTTGCCTTATAGGATTACTTCATAGCTTTTATGGTATATCTTTCTCTTTCTCTTAACTATACTTTGATGGGGGTCAACCTCAAGTAATTTTATAAGAAAGATTATATTTGAGGAAAGCATATTTAATCATTAGATGCCCGAAAATGTATTAATTCTACCCTTGCACTTGATTGATATTTTGAATGGATATTGGACATGGAATTTTGAGTTGCAAATCATCTTCCTTCATAAACTTGAGAATGATTCTATTAATTTTTAAAATAGTTCTAACTATATATTTTGTTTTCTTATAATCAGAACTCCAATTAGCAGGAAGTCATGCTTCAGGGAGATTTATAGTGATTCTTTTTACCTTTTTGTTCTTTTCCTTTGCATTGCTCAGGTTTTTTGTGTATTTGAATTAAAAATGTTCCCTTAAACTATTGATCTGAAAATCTTTAATTTCCAATAGTTTTTCTTGTTCATTTATTGTGTCTCTTCCCTATCATCTTCTTGTTTTATGAATGTAATATTTTCTAGAAACGCTTCAAAAATTTTACTTTTTGGTCTCCTTTATGATTTTTTAATTATCTGGTCCATGCAAGGTCATTTCATTGGTCACTGGTTTTCAGCTTTCTTAGTTTCATTTGTGTTGCAGTTTTTTACTAATATTTTTTCATAAAATACTTCTTAAATGTCTGGTGATACTTGGTTGATGCTTTCTATTTAACAATAAAGGAACAGAAATGGCTGAACCTTCTGTACTTAAGTGGGTCTTGCTGTTTAGAAGACTTTGCTTTTGGGTAAGCAAGGATTTGATTATTAGGCTTGAAGATCCCAAGTGTCAAAATAAAAGGGAATTTATTCCACAGTTGTAAGATGCTTTATCCTGAGTTGCCCCTCTTGTCTCTTAGCAGCTCATATAATTCCATTAGTCTATGTAAAGCGGGATAGTTAGGAGAGAAAGTGAAAAAAAAAAAAAAAAACTTGCTACAAGGATATTTGCATAGGAAGTAGAATTAGTGAAGAAAAGGCCAGCTATCCCATCAGACAGTAATGCATTTGCCTTTGATGCAGAAGACCTGAGTTTAATCCCTGGGTCGGGAAGATCCAGTGGAGAAGGGAATGGCTACCTACTCTAGTATTCTTGCCTGAAGAATTCCATGGACAGAGGCACCTGATGGGCTACAGTTCATGGGGTCACAAACAGCTGGACACAACTGAACCACTAATACTAGGATTTCCCAGGTGGCACTAGTGGTAAAGAACCTGCCTGCCAGTGCAGGAGACATAAGAGACACAGGTTCAATCCCTGAGTTGGGAAGATCCCCTGAAGGAGGGCATGGCAACCCGCTCCAGTATTCTTGCCTGGAGAATCCCATGGACAGAGGGGCCTGGCAGCCTGCAGTCCATGGGGTTGCACAGAGTCGGACACAACTGATGTGACTTAGCACGCATGCCCGCATTCCAGCTGATTACTTTGTTTCAGCCCTAGTCTCTCACTTAAGCCTTTTGGGGCTTACTCAGAACAAAGCAGCACCCTCTTCCCCACATCTTCAGCAGTTTTCCTCTGCCTGGCTTTACTTCATACACTTTGTAACAGTTTGATATCTTTTTAACTCCTTAATTTAATGCTTAAGTTAATGAGTTTTCAGGAGAAAGTTTAGATAAAGATATGTCTCCATCCTCCCTAGAGAAGTTGCCCCTAAAACACCTAAAATGAAGAAAAACCCAAGAACAAGCGTAATTCTTGTTATGCTTGTAAGAAGCCTAAAAATGACACTGTTGCATATCACCATACTCCTGATGACAGCAATGCTGTTCAGAATCATTCAAGTGAGGCTCTCCACAAAAATTAATGCAAACTGCACACCTCCACACATTTTAGGGTATGCAGGGTAAAAGTGGGACTCCTGATTTCATGTTCTGAGGGGTCATTTTTGTGGGCAACTGATTAACATTCTCAAACAAAAAGTGTATTGAAATTCAAAATTATTTAATGAAATAGTGGCAAATATCTTACATTCGTTGAAGTTATTTTTCCTCACAAAAGGAATGGAAATGATGCATACATGTTATTCTACTAGAATTAGAATTTTATACAGATAATAAGAATTTGTGCATTGTAGAAGCAAAATGGGCCTATTGTTGTCTGCAACAGCAAATGAAGTGTCTCATAACCAGCAATTCAATGTGTTAATTCAGCTGCACCATCCAATTACCTACAATTCATCTCAACATAGGACACAACAATAAAACTCAAAAAATCTGTGACAAAATGCCTGCTCTAGGTTTACCTAATAGGAAAAACATTATCCCAAAGTCAGAGAATAGAAGCCATGGAATATAAACTATAAAAGTTGTTCATCATAACCTATCGATTAATATCACAATGAATTTCTGACATGAAGTCAATAGTATAGAGTTAATAATAAAACATATATTGGAAATCTTATAAGGAAAATCGGACCAAGGAATGTGAGAACTGGATGGCAACTGAAATTGGCATCCCCTCAAGTATCATAGCATTCCCTTGGAGCCAGGGCTGCATACTGCCAACTGACCACAGGGCCCAGGCACACCATTCTAAAAGTAGACAAAGGTAATGAGATGCAAATTTAGCATCCCAAGCCTCCTGCTAAATGACCCAGATGCAAGAGCTAGAGCGTCTGTCTCTTACCTACTCAGGGACTAGATGATGAAATGAACAGAAGCTTTTTTATTTACATTTTTATAGAATCAAAAAAGAAAAAAAAAAAAAAAGCTAATAGATAAGTCCAGCCCTGCTCTATGAGGATGTATTAAGCCACAGAAGAAGGACAATTTAAAGTCAAGAGCATCATGAAGAAGGAAGAGAGGAGCCAGGAAAAAATACAGAAGAAAAAGCATATTGAGAAATTATGAAACAGTATTTATTTCAGAAGGAAAGACAGAGCTCCCCTGAAAATCTACAGGATATGAGTGAAATCTGAACCATGATTAGGCACAGGCTGGTTTCTAATATTTTTCAGGACAAGTGATGTATAGTCCCATTTGAGACTGAATTATCAAGAGAATCAAAGAAATATGAGCTTTGAGGATTCAGAAAAAGAGGTGGAATTTACCATGAGAGAAAGAGAGAAGACTGTAGAAGTGAGTTTTAAAATTCAGTCAGTAATCTCATACCTCTCACTTCACTTACAGAATCTGAAAACAGAATTGTTTTTAAGTGTAGATTTTTACGTTTTAAAATACCAGGCAGGTAGAATGACTCATTACTGGGGTATCTAATTTAAACAATTTATAACAATCTAATCAAGTACCCATTTAAAATAATATTTTTAAAACTGAAGAAAGCTCATTAAATACTACATAAGTTCTTTAAACAAGAATAGATAATAGAAAGTTGCTAAAAATCAACCAAATATCAGAAGGAGCACCTCCTCAAAGATAAATACATCAATTCTCTATAAATTAACAGTGATTACAAATGAGTATAGATACTCTATATTATATAAAGCTTTCACAAAACTTATTTAAGAAAAATATCAAGATTTTTCAGCAGGATTTCCCCAATCCTTTTTAAAATATTAATATTTCCTAGTGTAATCTAAATAATTTATGAACAGTAATTGCAGGACAATAAGGTATTTTTTATTTTAACTAAGGTAGATCTTAGTTATAGATTGAAATCTCTATATAGAAATCCCTCTTACAGGTTTTTTCCTTTTGTCTACATCTCTGTGTTAACTTCTTGCTCTTTTTTTTTTTTTTTTTGCTAGGGATGGTGGGGAGAGGGTGGGTGGGTCTGCACCGAAGAAAAGTCAAGAATAAATCTACTTGAAGAAAACTACTGTTTTTCCACATTTATTATCTTTCATAATTAAATTTCTTTATTAATCTGGTGCTATGACTTCTAAAGGGTAAACATGTTTTGTTTTTGACTTTGTTCATCAGATTTTCTTCCTTTACTTTTAAAGGCAAAAATTCTTCAAATAGGAAACAAAACACAGAAATCTGGGTTCCATTTTCATTTCTATTGCTTCAAGCTTTGTGACTTAAAGCAGACCATTAACTGTTTCATCAAAATAGCATAGTCCATGCTCCACCATTCAGCAACTTCCCCTGGGCAACTCACTTAACCTTTCTGTGTCTCAATTTCCTTGTCTATAAATGGAGATACTAATAAAACCTACTTTCAGGGGTTGTTATGATTAAATGAATTAATTAATATCTGTTAAGTATTCTGAATAATGTCCAGGACATAGTAACTTCTATATTTGTTTAATTGACTAAAAATTATTAAATCTGAAACGTGTTCTAGAAGTAGTTCGGTTGCTTGAAACCTTGTACATCAAACTTATCTAGAAAAATGTTTATAAAGATAGATCCCTATGTATCTATCCCAGGCAAATGAGAATATGTATCAGTGGAATCTGACAACCTATATTAAAACAAACAAACAAAACCTCTTGAGATAATTTCAGTTTCCAAACTGGTTTGCTGGCAATGACATTAAACAACGTCTCAAGTCAATTTAATTATATCCCACACAGTCCACCAGTGTCCACTTCCCCTTCCATGGCCACAACAGTCACTGTCCAAAGCAACTTGGGGTTTAATAGCATCAGTCAGTTTTACAAAAGCAGTTAGAAGTTTAGCTTTGGAATTTTCTTTCTTACCTAAAGCAAAACTGCTTTGTCCTCATCAAGGAAAATAAACATGCAAAAAAAAGGGATCAAATTGATCCCTAAAGACTGGGACATACTGGTTAAAGAGGATAGAATAAGTTCTTGAGACATGCTCCTTTTGTTTTTGCCCAGTATTCATTCTTTATCCAAGGACACAGATTGGCACTGTCTTAGTAATAATGATTTGTGGTTAACTACCACAAAAGATCAAATTGCCTCCAATTTTCTAATTTTTTCAAAAAAAAAAACTGAAGCAGTAAACTGAGGCTTAGGGTAACTGTTACCATCCTTCCTAGATACAAATCGTATTGCCCAGACTTGCAACTAGAAAGAGAAAGGAATAACTATAAGGACAAAGTCACAGATATCACACCCACGCTGGCCTGTGTTGCATGGGTGCTTGGGACCCACTGGGTAGCAGTATATTTGAGTGGTTCAGACTAAGGAGGGTTCCAATCGCAGGCTACAGAATGTGGTGAAATAAATTACCAGACTGTGATGAATTTTCTTCAGTCTTTGTTAAATTAGAAAAATAAATGCAATGTAGAAAGTACAGGAAGCTAAATTTATTCTACTTTAAGGACTATATTTTGTGATTTAGTTCTGCCATCTTATTGTTGTTACAATGTCCATTCTTTTATAAAATGACTGTGATATAAATAGACTTAAAAATTATTCTCATTGTGCAAAAAGAAAATGTCCACATGGAAGTTGACACTCATTTAAAAAAAAATTTATTAGTGAAAATGTCAGTTTGAGAACTCTTAGAGCACTGGCTTCAGAGATAGATATAACTGATGTGATCCCTGCCCCTAATATTAATACAGATCAGCTGTGTGATATTGCATATGTGCTTCCTCATTTATCAATAGGGATAGTAATACTACATATAATTCATAGTATTTTGAGGATAAACTATAGTACGAGCTGTTAGATGTTTACTTACTCACAATACAAGTCAAAGTATGTATCCAATAAATTTTAGTTATTTTATCACTTTGTAACTCTTCATCATTTTAACTCCCTCATCAATAAATCAAAATGGCTACAACCTTTACATATATTTGTTTCCAAGTATTTGTTCCCAATTTTGTTTTCATTAGCCTAATGGTGGTACTGCACAGGGGTCTTGATAGTCATATAAATCCCATCCTCTCTATCTGAAACTAATTATATAATAAAAATCTCAAAAGGAAATTAAATTGTTATGCTTCTGGTCTACAAGAAGATAATCCTCCTCCTATGTCAAAATTCATTTATAACAACAAAAAAAATGGCACTGAGCTTATAATAGCAAAGCAATTAATATTAGGCAAGAGACTAAGTTGACATTTGCTACAGTCTCTGAGGTATAATTTAGATGATTCTGAATGTGCAAGCTCTGTCTGAAATTCTCCTGTTTACAGTGGCTACTCAGCGCATGTATTGTTCACCAGAGTACCAACAACAGTTTAATCACACTCTTCTTATAATGTTCTACAAGATCTTAAACAAGATTTAAGTGACAATTCAATGTAGTTTAATGTACTAAATAGAATCCCAATTAATTCTACATCATGGTAGAAACCCTGGAATATCTTGGAGAGTTCCCATCTATCTTAATAGTAAGTACTTCTGGAAGAAAAAACAAAGAAGCGTGAATATTTATCTGGACAGTGTTTTACATCTTCTCACCTAAAAGCGGATCACAAATATGTTCCTGCGATGATGGTTACAGTCACCACTTCCCCTACATC
The DNA here is from genome assembly GCF_027580195.1 of Bos mutus. Classification (NCBI taxonomy): domain Eukaryota; kingdom Metazoa; phylum Chordata; class Mammalia; order Artiodactyla; family Bovidae; genus Bos; species Bos mutus. Next base: position 93,557,454 of record NC_091618.1, on the reverse strand, counting down.
CCTCTCAAGCCATGTTGGAAGGGTTAACCATTAAGATGGAACAATGTTTAACAACCAATATTTTGCATCTTGTTTCAGGTCAATTGTGGAGGATAATAATAACAAACATTAAAAGAGAACCTGATAGTTTATGAGATTTATAATTATTTGGATATTTGAATGAAGTTGGGTCCTCAGAGGAAAGTTAGATGCCAGCAATCTCTCAATAACCTATAGCAATAATTTTTAAAAATTAAGAATTTCAGCTTAAATAGGCCCTAAATATATTAAAGATAAATAAAATTGGAAAACTAATAGCTAAAAATGAATTTTAGCTACTGTATCTAAAAGGGACATTAGAACACATATTAATCACATAAATGTCTTTAGCCATTTGTAATAATTTCTTGATAACTATCTCAGACCAATTAAACATATTATTGTAAATATACTACCTTGAGAACATACACATAGGTCTAAATCTTAATCAAAAAGAAATAAATATCAAATAAATAAAATCTATTTTATTATACTTTGTTCCCAAAGATAATTGCTTATAATGCCCCAAACGATGACCAACTACTAGTAAATTCATGTGTATATTCATTTTCACAAATTTCTGTGAATTTTCTAAGTACTAAATTTCACAATGGGAAGCTGGACTCTTCAAAAATATGTATGTCTGTAACTGAATGGCAGAAAAATTTAACCAAACAATGTGCTTTAATATATAAATTGTAAATATTAGTCTAAAATGTTAAAATGACTTAAAATGTTAAAATGGTTTATCAAAGCAGACAGTATAGGATCTTTAAATGTGATTTATGTATTCAGATATATGCTTAGTGTGTCTGTAGTGCAGCATAGGAAATATTATGAAATATCATCAAGTAGACTGTCAGACTCAGTATATATATATACAGTATGCTATGCTAAGTCGCTTCAGTCGTGTCCAACTCTGTGTGACCCCACAGACAGCAGTCCACCAAGCTCTCCCATCCCTGGGATTCTCCAGGCAAGAACACTGGAGTGGGTTGCCATTTCCTTCTCCAATGCATGAAAGTGAAAAGTGAAAGTGAAGTCGCTCAGTTGTGCCTGACTCTTAGCGACCCCATGGACTGCAGCCTACCAGGCTCCTCCGTCCATGGGATTTTCCAGGCAAGAGTACTGGAGTGGGGTGCCATTGCCTTCTCCGATATATATATATTATATTATATATAATATAATATATATATATAATTTAAAAATAGCAAAGGCATAGTGAAGGTGGAAATTCTGATATTGGTTGAGATACATTCTGATCTCTAATGATAAGAATATTGAGACACATTTAACTTTTTAACAACGTACATTACTTTCAGGTTAAAGTTATATGAGTGGAATACAATGTTTCTATTTTTTCAACTTGAGTTTAAGAAGTGGTAGTTGTAGCACTTCTTTTATATATATATATAGAGAGAGAGAGAAGGCAATGGCACCCTACTCCAGTACTCTTGCCTGGAAAATCCCATGGATGGAGGAGCCTGGTGGGCTGCAGTCCATGGGGTCGCTAAGAGTCAGGCACAACTGAGCGACTTCACTTTCATTTTTCACTTTCGTGCATTGGAGAAGGAAATGGCAGCCCACTCCAGTGCTCTTGCCTGGAGAATCCCAGGGACCGGGGAGCCTGGTGAGCTGCCGTCTTTGGGGTCGCACAGAGTCGGACAGGACTGAAGCGACTTAGCAGCAGCAGCATATACATATATATGTATATATATATAAGTCTTGATTTGATGTTCCACATATGTTTACTCTGATGACAGGAAGGATTAAAAAACAAAGGACAGTTAAAATTCTTGGATAATTAGGCATATGGTCACTCAGACTCCAAAGTAGTGATCCTGCTAGATCTCATTAGATTTAAGAGGGCTACATGTTTTTCCTACTGATATCAACACAAGCCCCAAGAGGCAATGTATTAAAAGTCACAATCAAGAACTTGTTGCTTATTGCAGGAGCTGCATCTTGAAAATAGGATGCTTAATAAAGCAAATTAAAGGACAAAACTATAGGATCTGCTCATTTTCATAAAGCACAAAAACACTTATCAGAGACATGTAGCATTGTTATTTATTTCACATGGCAGGACTTTATTCATACTTTACTCTCAATCATCTTCTATAATTTTCTTTTTATTCAGAAATATCAATATCTTCTTCATTTTCCTAACCAGAAAGAATAAAAGTATCCATTTATTCCTTGTTCGCACCCTCTTCCTAAAACGCCAAAATTTTTAAAAAGTTACAAAATCTCTATTAGATGGAAATGTTCTTGTACAACTACCACTTCTTAGAATCAAGTTGGCAAAATGGAAACACTGTATTTCCCTCTGACATAACTTAAACCTGAAAGTAATGTACATCTTTAAAAAGTTAAATATGTCTCAATATTCTTAAGAGATCAGAATGTATCTCAACCAATATTAGAATTTCCATCTTTACTATGTCTTTGCTATTTTTAAATATGAAAAACTGGATAGAGTAGGAGCTGATTTATAAGTAATGTTTTAAAAGCAAAATTGCCTTGAACACGCTCCAGAACAATATTCATGGTAAATCCTCAACTATTTTAAGAGGTGACTGTCATAGCATCGTGAAAACAATACAGCAGCACAGGGATTCCTACTAGAAACTTGTATCAGGAGGCATTACATTTCCAGGTACTTTGCAAATTCTCATACACATGTAGTATCACACTCTCACATACATTTCAAGCAATAAAGGAACCTATAAATTATTTAGTGATTGAGTTTGCAGATTAATTTATGGGCCCCAAATATTTTAAGCTGATACATCTGTTCTTTACATTAAAAAAAGAGAACTTTTCACATGTGAAAACCACCGGAAAGTATTCACTCACAAATGTCATGCTCTAGTTTACTTTTAGGTAAGAAGGCTGAGAGATGCCACCATCAGAGCCTCTAAACTCATTTCCTCAATTCTGCACTGACTATTAAAGAACATCAGCCAAGTTAAAGACTTGCACAGAAGGTCAAATTCAAGCAGCGAATGGGTTAAGGACACAGAGGACTCATGTTTCACCTTCTGCTAGTCCTCAATTCCCATTCATAAAAGACTAAGTGAAACAAACAAACAAGAGGTAGAATTCAACTTCTTGTATGTAGACATTCACATAGCTAGGTGACTTCAAAGCCTATGATTAGCTCCATGCTAATCAATCAACCAGTAAGTTTCTGGGAAGCATTTACTAGTTTTCCTACACTGAGCTAGGGTCTGAATATCTGAGACAGCACCTGGCCCCACTCTGGACACTGGGATCCAGAATTAATCTATACCAGAAGCACTTTGTTTCCTTTGGAAAACCTTTCTTTTCTTCTTCCCAAAACTGCTTAGTGCCTCTACTTAAGCAATCAGCTTAAGCCCTAGAATGGGATGAGCATCACAGAAATGGTGAATGAAAAGCATTTATTTAAACAAGGAGGAGAAGCCAGGGAAAATTCTCAGTGGAGTTGAATGTGGGCAGGGGCATAAGGAAGACATGTGAAATCCTGGTTTGCACTGAACGATGCAGAAAAATGGCATGTTTTCTTATGTTGAAAGCCTGCTTTAGGCTATGAAAATTCTCCAAATCTATCCACCTCTTAAGGACTCAAATGATGTTTCAATATTGAGGTTCTAATTCTGCAGGAGAGGAGTTTGTTGAGATCAGGGCAAAAGAAAGATTACTACTGCAACAAAAAAGTCAAGATGAAGAAAAGGAAAGGATAGGTGAAGGTAAGGAGAACGACCTGAGAAGGGGAGAGATCAAAAGTAAGTCACCAATAGGTTCACCTTACTTTTCAATATTCTCAAACCAGCAGGTTTCTCTAACACTAGAGGGCACGAACGCAAACACACACACACACACACACACACACACACACACACACACACACTGAGGCGGGGGGAGCAACCTTGAGCAAAAGCAGTCTTCATATAAAGCTGAAGATCCGGGGCCCCAAAGATACTCGAAATTTCAAGGGGCTGGGGCAGTCAGTGTCTTTAACCCTGCAAATAAAATCTCTATGATGCATTTCAGGGAAGAGTGACGGCTCTCTCTCCCAAAGAAACCGCTCACGGATTGAGTGTTACGACAGTTGAAGGCAGGCAGTCCCCAGTGCTCCTCAGACAGCAACACCTTTGCCTCAGGAAAGCTTCCACCCTTTCCAGGTTAGATGTCCCTGGATCCCGAAGCTTCTGTATTCATCTGCCCACTGTCTCCTCCCGTGGCTGCCTGTAAAGAGTGGAGATGTAGACTCTCCACCTGGAAATTCAACTGATTCTAGGCAAAGAACGGAGTAAGAGGAGGGGCACCCGCAGCTAACGCTGTCCAAACAGCAGCCTTCGTGAGCCCGGGTTCTCAGCAGCGCAGAGCCCTCGGACCCGGGGCGGGGAGGCGGCCCTTGCGACTCTCATTCAGTCCCCTCACGACAGCCCAGACAAGAGCACTCCGCTTCCATCCCCAAGTCTCCTCCGGCTCTGAGAAAGGAGGTCTCTGTACCTGGAGGTGCCCAGGAGGGCCGGGGTGTTCTCCCCTGGACAAGGAGTCTCGGAATATGGGAGCTGGTGGTGTTCGGGGGGACCAGGCAGGAGAGATGAGAGGAGAGAGGCAGAGAGAGGAAAAAAAAAAAAAAAAACATAAAAAAATAAGGTAAGACGGAGAGAAAGCGGAAAAGATAAAGTAACGGAGACGCGGGAACATCCCAAGAAAAACAGGGGGAAAGAGAATGAGAGAGAGAGACAAACCCGGAGCGGATGCGGTAAGCCAGATCAAGAATTAGAGAAAGAAACTGACTCAGACACGGGCAAGTAGAGACTAAGACGCAAAGGAAGGCAGAAATATAGAGGAAGGCAACCGTCGAGGACGACACCCGAGACCCAGCGCGTCGCCGGTGTTGAAAGCCCGGTGTAGAAGCGTCAGAGCACCGCAGCGCCACACCGCCCGCAGCTGGTGGGAGAAAGTTGCTGGGGCTGGAAGGCCATGTCCCCCCGGGGCTGAGCGCCAGTGAAGCGCAGAGGGTGGCCAGCGCCCCCCAGCTTGGCCGGGGAGCAGAGAGAGCAGGGTAGGGGGCGGGCAGCGGTAGAAAGTTCCGCGCCTGGCGGTCTTTCCTCCGCACTTGCAGCGGCGAGCAAGCGCGCTTCGAGAGCCCGAGAGGCCGGTGTACCGGGTTCGCCGGCGCCCCTTTCCTGGGACTGGTTCGGAGCTGTCGGCTCCGTGCGCTGCCACCCGCTGCGGGACTTAGAGGCGCCCACCCAGGCACTCGGGCCACCCAAAGAGGACTGTTCCCAGACAATCAGAGGGGAAGCAAGAGAGAGAGAGAGAGAGACGGAGACCTGCTGTCGTGGCCAGGGATCCCGCGAAGAGGGAACGGCGGTCCACGCACGGAATTCAGCCTCCGACCCAACCCGGCAGGTGCCGGCCGGCTGCGAGGTGTGGGGCACACCGATCCCGTGCTCACCTGGAACCCGCGCCGGCCCGCGAGCGCCGCGCGCAGTCCCACTTCCCGCCCGCGCCTCTCTGCTCACACTTCCCCGGGAGAAGAGCGAGCCGGCTCCGGCCTCGGCCAGCCCTGGAGAGGCGCCCTCATAGCGCAGCGGCGGGCTGGAGGGCTCCTCGAGAGCGGGCGCCAAGGCCAAGGAGCCGCAAGAGACCGAGCGAGGGCTCCTAACACATTGTCACCTCGGCAGAGCCGCCGCCACCGCCTGGTCACTTCGCCCCCGGCCCCCGCCCCCCTCCCACCCCGGCCCGCTGCCTCTCAGCCCCTCCTCCTTGCGCGGGCCCTCCTCCTCCTCCCGTAGCCCCAGCCTGGAGGCCTCTCACTGGGCTAGTATAATTTACGTAACCAGCACCCCGAACCCTCCTCCCTCCCGGCTCCCGCTCCTCCCCGGGCTGGGGCGGTGCGCACAGAGCGCGCTCCAGCTGCTCCTGGAGCTGCCGCTCCTGCGATGTGCACAAGTCCCGCGATACTTGGCAGTCACGGCCCCCAAGAGCAACCGAGGGGTCGGGTCCTTTCCCCCCAGAGCGCCCCGCGATCCCTGGCCGGCCTGGGGTCCCACTGTGCGAAAACAGGCTGTGTACACTGTGTTAGCCCAGAGCACCGGATAACCTTCTAGAGGGGTGCTGGGGTGCAGACTGTCCTCGGGAAAGCTCCAGCAACCCCACCCCAGCTGTCGGCTCTCCATTGGAGATAAGCTGCAGGGAACTTGAGGTTTAGGCTCCCTGAATTAGAAAGGACAGACAAGAGTTTGGCCTCTTGTCCATTACAGTTCGTTTACCCTGGCAGGATCCTAGTGTTCTGGCTAGAGACAGCTGCTGCCACCGAAATCATTGTAAGAGACCTGGAAATGCAAAAGGCTTCCTTGTGCTCTTAAATTTTTCAGGGAGCGGTAAAGAAAAAAGCAAGGCTCTGAATTCCTTTCTTAGTCAAGAAGATAGGGTCTCTAACAGCAAAAACACATACACTGAAGCACCTGAATGTCTGCATTTCAGTGTAAAGCTAATGTGTAGTGTCGTAGAAAGTCCATGAGACTGAGTGAATTAAATTATCTGTAAGGGTTTTAGAATAGTGCATGGAAAGAGGCACGAACTTAAGACTCAGATATTATTAGCATCTGAAGACTTGGGACCTAACCCCCTCTGCCATGTGGGAGGGACTCTTCTGGGAAATTGGGATTGCTGAGTTCAGGTTTATGTTTTGCCATTTATTCACTGTTGACCCCTGGTTAGTTAGGGTTTTTAATACCGTTTCAGTTTTCTTAATTTTAAGAGGGATAATGTAGGCCACCTCATGTTATCTTAGCTCCCTCTTCTTAGCTTATACGGGAAAACTAGAGGAGGATATAAGAGTTACTCCAAAAATATTGAGTCATGTTGCATAAATGTCTATTATTAATTATAATCTAGGGTATCAGTGACATTCTTGATTATATCCACGAAAGGCAAATTTTAGAGGCATTATCTTTATATCTTTTCATGAATCAATGATTACCTAAATTGGTATGATAATAACTATATTTAATTTTCCCTCCTACACTGTCCACCCTGGGCAGCACTTCCACCCTCATCAATTAGTGTTTCTGTCCTGTGTGAGGACACAGGGTGCCACTCTTAACACCAAGGACACTGGTCTTTTTCTCTATTGCTTGCTTTTGTCAGTTCTGTTATCACGTCATTCACATATCCATGGCATATTGAGAAAAGTTATGGACCACCAGGTAAAAGGTTAAGCTTCTAAGGCTGACACAGCCACTTATTTGTCATATGTGCTTGCAAAACACATAAGCCCCAGTTCTTACATTCTTCGTCTCTAAAAAAGGTAGCAACACCATTTTGCAACCTTTGTAGTAATATTTAACCAGGACGAGAATCATAAAACTAGTAGTTAAAAGTTATACATGTATTCAGTTATGTATGTACTATCAAAATATCTCCCTGAGAATTATGTTTTGATGTTTATCACAGCATCCTCAAACTTAGCAGTTTAAAACAATAAACATCTATAAACTCTCAAGGTTATGTGAGTTGTCAGGGTGGTTTCTGCTCTGGCAGGCTCAATTTGGACTGGCTGGTCAATAATGGCCTCGCTCACTTGTCTGCTGGTTGGCAAGCTAATTGGAGGCAGGACTCAGCTGGGATGGATCATCTTTGTTTAAGATGTTTGTCTGTCTTTGTTTGTCTGTCATCCTTCAACAGGCTAGTCCTGTATCCTTGAGTACCGGTGGTTGCTGGATTCTGAAAAGCAACAATGGAGTGTAGACTCCAATGTAGAGTACTTTCCAAAGTTCTGCTAAAACACAGAACGAAGCTACGTGGCCATGCCCAGATTCAAAGGATGAAATAGCATACTCCATGTCCTTGATGGGAGACACTGCAAAACCGTATTGCAAAGAAGAATGCACGCTCGAGGAGGAAGAAGCACATAAGGCCATTTTTGTAATCTTCAGATTCTTCTTAATGACAAGGGAATTTTAAAAGTCCTTATAGTGAATAAATCTGATAGTTATCATCTTAACCAAGTGATCAAGATTAACATCACCAATAATGGGATCAGGTGACATCATGTGCTTCATGCTGTGATGAACTAAGAAGTACACAATAGAACTTATTATTAATAGTATTCCAGAACAAAAAATAAAAGCATAATCAAGTATAATCAAAAGGAAGCAAAAGACAAACCTACACTGAGAGAAACCACAAAATACGCGTACTTTTCAAATATATCACTGTGATGAAAGTCAAAAAAAAAAAAAAAAAAGACTTAAGAACTGGTCCAGACTAAAGGATATTAAAGAGACACAATGACTAAATGCAACATATACTAAGTGAAAACTAAATGCAACATATATTAAGTGAAAACACAACTGGAAAAAAACACATAACTATAAGGACATTGGGACAATAGGCAAAATATGAATAAACTCTAAAATACCTCATCTCTAGGTTTTTATCTATGTTTAATTACAACTGATTTTATATCAACATTAAACATCTTGGTTTTGATAATTTTGCTGTGATTGCTATCATGAACTATTCTGGAGTAAAAAGGGCGTAGTGGCTGCAATTTGTTCAGAATGATTCAGAAACACCTACAGAAAAAAAATTATTTTAACAGTTAAATTTGGTGAAAGAATATAAGGAAATTCTACTTTTTAGTTTTTATGGTTAGTCTGTTTTTACTCTTTCGTTCCATTTTCCACAGCAGCTGCACCATTTCACATTCCCAACAATACACAAGGATTTTGATTTCTCCACATTCTTGCCAACATTTGCTGTTTTCTTTTCCTTTTCCTTCCTCCTTCCCTTCTCTTTTTCTTCCTTTCTTTTTCTTTTCTTTCAAATGGAAGGAAAAACAAAAGGGTTAGATACAACAATTAATGTGAATGAGTATTAAATATAGTAAAAATTATACTGTACTTTTTTCAAATAATAAACTAGAAGCATAATTAATCCGGAATTATTGCAAGTATTTATTTAGATAAATGGGATGACCAACACTGCACAATTAATTAGTTATAAGGCATAAAGTGACTAGATGGAGAATATAATAAAAGACATGAATATGAGTTTGTCAGGTATAATTGCCCATCCTGTAGTTACAAAAAAGATATATATATATATATATATATATATATATATATATAAAATTGGGCTTCCCAGGTGGCACTAGCAAAGAATCTGTCTGCCAGTGCAGAAGACACAAGAGACTCAGGTTCAATCCCTGAGTCAGGAAGATCCTCTGGAGTAGAAAGTGACAACCCACTCCACTATCCTTGCCTGGAAAATTCCATGGACTGAGGAGCCTGACAGGCAACAGTCCATAGGGCTGCAAAGAGTCAGGACTGAGTGACTGAACAGACAAATGTATTAAATTAAATTAAATTAATTTAATAAATTGACAGGTTTGGACAAATTATTAGCAGTGAAGAAGAGGGGGAAATGTGTTATATAACTTAGAGAGTTAAGATTGGATGAGTAGGAGAAAGGTGATGCCCAATAGTTTCTCTGTTAAGAGAAACAGAAAGTAAGAATTTTATTTTTTAAAGTGAAAATCTAATAATACATCTTTTTAGTTAAAATACTTCAGTGGCTTCTTATTGTTTTTAGTAAATAGTCTAAAATTCCTAACATGACCTACAAGACATTTATAATCTGATCCCTAGTTATCTCCTTATTACCTACAACGAGCTAAACACTGGGGTAGGCACTGAAGATAAAGAATAAAGACAGCCCCATTGAACTTAGAGTCTAATCCTCCACCCAGTGAATATGTGTAGAATACTTACATCGTGCAACGTGATTTACAACAGTGAGCAAAAAGACAATGACTGCTTTCACGAATGCCACATTTTGTTGTGCTATATTCTAAACAAATAAGTATGTAATTCTGTCAGGAGGTAACAAATTCTAAGAAAACTGAAACAAGCTAAGAGCTGAGCTTTCAAACTAGTTTGCCACAAATCATTTATACATGTCACATAATATATTGATCACCTTACCCATCAGGAATGACCAAGTACAGTGGCCTCAGATTGCCAGAGTCCATAGCTAGGCAGCCTCTGATCATAAGAGACTTGTTCAGGCCTCTATGGAGAATGGCCTAAGCAAGTGTTATGTGAGTGTGTGTCCAATTCTTCCTGTGGCATACATAAACAGGTATCTACTTCTGGACATCTGCTATAACATTCAGTTGCAGACAACTGACAAGGGCTCATGGAATAGTTTGAAGATTTTTTTTTTTTTCAGGAGCAAAAGAATATCATATGATGAAGGAACATCACATTCACCATTGTAGATCGGATGCAAGGAGGTTGGGAGGAACTTCTAGTGAGCATATTTCCAATTAATGATCTAAAGTTCCAGTTAATGACCCAAAGTTTCAGCATAAATATCAGATAATCCTATTCTGTATGCTGCTAATTTGCTATTTTTGTGGTAGCTATGTCAGCTGCAGATTGGCTATTCTAATAATACTTGGGCATTCTTCAAATTCCAGCTTTATAATTTTTATTTTTTCTGATAAATATTTTGAATATATTTGAAATCCATTTATATACATAAAAATTTAAAATCACAACTTTAATGAAAGAAAAGTAGTGCTGATGCTTTTAAAATAGCAATTTAACTGATATAAATGTTTAGTCATAAAAGTAAATGTTTAAAATATTTTCACCTACTTATGCAAACAAGTTTTCTCACCTTTGGTGTTGACCAACTATTATATCATCATTGAAAATGTCATGATCAGGAAATTTTATACCTATTTCAAGTATAGAATCAATTAATATAAAGGTGAGTTCATGGAAGCAATATCTCATTAAAATATTTTTGAAGATTTTATTGGAAAGAAACAATTTTGTAGGTCTTATCTTTTTTTCACATATTATTTTTATATAATAATTTAATAGTGTGAATAAAATTCAATCAACTTTTGGCCAAGCTCCATATTAATACACTAATATTTGCTCTATTTATCTCATGATCCATAAAGCCCTGTGTCCTTCTTAGCACCTGACAGTTGCAAACTTACAGTTTTCCATATTTGTGTGATTAATGCCTGTTTTCTCCAATATAATATGGGATACACCAGCTCACAGTTTAAGTTTATAAGGTGGCAGTGGGGGTGGAGGGAGTTATTGTAACTTCACTCCAAGTGAGGTGCCTGTTGTACAGAAAACTTTTTCTGTTAATGAATAAATCAATCCAACCACCTCTTAATCAACAGCTATGCCTTTTCTATAAACTTTTATCTTTTTTATCTTCCCTTTCCTCACTACTTTTTCCCTCCTTGTTTTGAATTCTTGATTGGGCAGTAACCATTCGTGCCAAAAAATTAGGGAAAAAATTAGAAGAAATTTTTAGCCCACGAAAATCTTTCAGCACCATGGAGAGCGGCAAATGAGTCTCTCACAATCAACTTTGTGGTCACTCTAGTCTGACTATGCTACTATTTAACATAAATTGACAAGAATACATAAATAGATAGTAAGTAGGACATGTGGCAAAGACTAACTAAGCCACTATTAAGAATTCCTAAAAAGAGATAAATAAATAGATAAAAAGCAGATCAATGTGGAAAAGCACTGGCATTCACTTAAGGGAATATGGGTTTGCTATCATTTAACCTCTCTGTTTCTCTGTTAAATCCAAAGGCAAATATAAAGTAAAATGTTAAGTACCATCAAAGAGCTTGAAACGATTACATATCCATAACCTCAAGAGTTTTTCACCTCCATATACCATATGGACATAACACTTCTTAGAAGATAAATTACTGAAAAGCAGGAATTGTATCACTGCTTCCCAGGATTGAGTACAGTGCCTGGCACATAACAAGCATTAGCACATATTCATTAAATACATGTACTAAGTTACATTATCTTGTCAATAATATTTCACTTGCTAATTAAAGGTCAGGAAAAATACATTATATTGACAAAATTATTTTCACATCTAAGAATCTAATAGTCACTTTAGCCAACTTATTTTTAGTCAAAATTTAAAACTTAGAGAAACAGAGTTTTTTTTTTAAAAACAGACTAATCACTTCACGGGAAATAGATGGGGAAACAGTGGAAACAGTGTCAGACTTTATTTGGGGGGGCTCCAAAATCACTGCAGATGGTGACTGCAGCCATGAAATAAAAAAATAAAAAATAAAATAAAATTTGAATATGAACACTTATTATTAAAAAAAACTATATAGCAGGTAAACTTTGTCGATTTTCATATTTTAAAGTTATATTTTAAAACATCACCCTCTTGCAATGAAGACTTTTCAAGTGTACTTTAATTAGTTATTTGATGCTTTACTCATAAGTCCAGTATGAGTAACATTAATATAACATTAATGTAACAACCACAGAATCTTTCAGCCAACAAGAAGCTACCACAGCTCTTTATTTCATCAATGCACAGATTTAAAAACTATTGTCTTACAGAATTAAAGTCAGATATAAGGGACAAGGAAAAGTATTGAAGCCACTATTTTTAAATGTTTTAATAAGCGATTCCCAGAATCACATTAGGTTTTCTTTCTTGGCCTCATTTTCTTTGGCTATCCTATTCAAAGAAAACTATTTATGTTCCTACACAATGTGCAAAAAAACTTATGTATATTGGACAATAAAATAGTCAAGTTCATAATTCTTTAAGGTATAACAGGGAAGAGGAAGTAGAAAGTATCAAGTAAAGTGTCACAAATTTTTGTCTTGAATTCTATCTAAATAGCTTGTTAGAAACTGGATAAAAAGGAGAGAATCTGTTTCACTTTAAATCCATCTGTGTTGCCAAATTTATCTGAAGAGGCAGCTGTTTCAACATTAAATAACAGAAGAATGACTACCATTTAGTAGAGAAAGGTGACTACAATTAATAGTGAGGAACTTATGAAGCTTAAATAAAAATATACTTCACTTTATTTTGAAAGAGTAGTGGTCCATGTTACACTTCATATTAAATATAAATGTAAAATGAGAACATGTATTATGATTTTTCATTAATAAGCCTGAAATACATAGTTAGTTAGTTCAGTCACTCAGTCATGTCTGACTCTTTGCGACCCCATGAATCATAGCACGCCAGGCCTCCCTGTCCATCACCATCTCCTGGAGTTCACTCAGACTCACATACATCGAGTCAGTGATGCCATCCAGCCATCTCATCCTCTGTAGTCCTCTTCTCCTCCTGCCCCTAATCCCTTCCAGCATCATAGTCTTTTCCAATGAGTCAACTCTTCGCATGAGTTGGACTCATCCTTGGACTGTGTGGATCACAATAAACTGTGGAAAATTCTGAATGAGATGGGAATACCAGACCACCTGATCTGCCTCTTGAGAAACCTATATGCAGGTCAGGAAGCAACAGTTAGAACTGGACATGGAACAACAGACTGGTTCCAAATAGGAAAAGGAATATGTCAAGGCTGTATATTGTCACCCTGATTATTTAACTTATATGCAGAGTACATCATGAGAAACGCTGGGCTGGAAGAAGCACAAGCTGGAATCAAGATTGCAGGGAGAAATATCAATAACCTCAGATATGCAGATGACACCACCCTTATGGCAGAAAGTGAAGAGGAACTAAAAAGCCTCTTGATGAAAGTGAAAGAAGAGAGTGAAAAAGTTGGCTTAAAGCTCAACATTCAGAAAATGAAAATCATGGCATCTGGTCCCATCACTTCATGGGAAATAGATGGGGAAACAGTGGAAACAGTGTCAGACTTTATTTTTGGGGGCTCCAAAATCACTGCAGATGGTGATTGCAGCCATGAAATTAAAAGACGCTTACTCCTTGGAAGGAAAATTATGACCAACCTAGATATCATATTGAAAAGCAGAGACATTACTTTGCCAACAAAGGTCCGTCTAGTCAAGGCTATGGTTTTTCCAGTGGTCATGTATGGATGTCAGAGTTGGACTGTGAAGAAAGCTGAGTACCGAATAATTCATGCTTTTGAACTGTGGTGTTGGAGAAGACTCTTGCGAGTCCCCCGGACTGCAAGGAGATCCAACCACCCATTCTAAAGGGGATCAGCCCTGGGTGTTCTTTGGAAGGAATGATGCTAAAGCTGAAACTCCAGTACTTTGGCCGCCTCATGTGAAGAGTTGACTCATTGGAAAAGACTCTGATGCTGGGAGGGATTGGGGGCAGGAGGAAAAGGGGACGACAGAGGATGAGATGGTTAGATGGCATCACCGAGTCGATGGATGTGAGTCTGAGTGAACTCCGGGAGTTGGTGATGGACAGGGAGGCCTGGCATGCTGCGATTCATGGGGTCGCAAAGAGCCGGACACGACTGAGCGACTGAACTGAAGTGAACCTAGAATCAGAATAAACATTCATACTGTGAATAACTGATAAGAATTAATTAATACCCCATCATTTGCATAAGTGCTCATGTGCAAGCATCACACACACAACCATATTTCAACACACATATGCATACAGATTCCCACTTTTAAATGTAAGCTCCATGGACTTTGTCTTCATTGTCATAGAAATGTCCCAGTGGACAGAATTGAGTGCCTGCCACTTAATAAGGGCCAAATAGCATGTATCACATATAGGGGACTTCCCAGGTGGCTCAATGGTAAAGAATTCATCTGTCAGTGCAGGAGATATGGGTTCTATCCCTGGGTCTGGAAGATCCCCTGGAGAAGGAAATGGCCTTCCACTCTAATATGCTTGCCTGGGATATCCCATGGACAGAGGAGCCTGGTGGGCTACATGGTGTCACAAAAGAGTCAGACACGACCTAGCAACTAAACAACAATACAACAATAGTAAGAGGTTAACAAGAGTAACTAACAATAGAATAGAAAATGGGCTCAGTTAGGCTAATTTACTAATGATTATACAACTAATAAATGGTGAAACTGGGATTAAAACCTAGGTGTGTAGAAATTCAAGGTCTACAGTTTTCTTCACATTTTGAAAATTTTAAGTCTATGGAAGTGTTGAGAGTAGAATGTAGTGAATCATTCACCAACTCAACCAGATTTACCAATTGTTAAATTTTTGCGACATTTGTTTTCTGTCCTCTCACTCTCTCACTATATATATCCCCCAAATATTTCTTTCAGCATGTATTACAAAGAAAAAGAACATTCTTCTGCTTAAGCACATGCCATCTTTGCACTTGGGCTTCCCAAGTGGCTTATTAGTAAAGAATCTGCTTGCCAGTGCAGGAGATGTAGGAGACATGGGTTCAGTCTCTGGGTCAGGAAGATCCCCTGAAGTAGGAAATGGCAACTCACTCCAGTATTCTTGCTTAGAAAATGCTATGGACAGAGAAACCTGGTGGGCTACAGTCCATGGGATCATAAAAGAGCTGGACACAACTAAGCAACTAAACAACAGCAAAGCTCTTCTCTGAAGATCATCTTGCCTACAACCAGCTGATGAATTCTTCACAACTTTGCACATAAAAGAAGATATAATCCAACCAATTTAGGACTAATAAGCAGGTATATAAATAAATATACAGTATGTCCAAGGGCATTACCTTCTGTGGGAAAAGGTCCTCTCTGTTCTTTCTTATTTCTCTTTCTCAACCTATTCCTCCCCTGCCTACAGGTATACACAGCCTCTTCATTCTAAACCAAACAAAAGGAAGCCCCCCCCCAAAAAAAGAAAACATCCTTTGCTTCTGCTGACCTCTCTCCAGTTTTCTTTTTCTTCTAAAGGCCAAAATTCGGGACAGAGACACCTCTTCTTGCCCATCAACCCCTCTCTTCTGAACGCCTTGCACCTGCATTCTGTTGCATCCTTAAGACTGCAGCGAGGGGTGCCCCAAAACCTGGTCTAGCCCAAGCTTGGGCTTCTCCCAAGCACTCCATCCCACTGACCACCTCCTCCTACTTGAAACTCATTCCCTCTGGTCTTTGAGAGGCCACAGTGTGCCCTCTGCCCTCCTGTGGCTCACCCCCTGTCTCTGTTAACCCTCAAATGCAGATGTTTTAAAAGGACCTGCTCCCCTCTCTCTACCTCTCTCACAGGGTGGTTTATCCCTGTACAAGGATTAAGGTCATATTTGTACACAGATGTATAAAACAAGCTGAGCACCAAAGAATTGATGCTTTTGAACTGTGGTGTTGAGAAGACTCTTGAAAGTCCCTTGGACTTCAAGGAGATCCAACCAGTCCATCCTAAAGGAAGTCAGTCCTGAATACTCATTGGAAGGACTGATGCTGAAGCTGAAACTTCAATACTTTGGCCACCTGATGCAAAGAACTGACTCATTGGAAAAGACCCTGATGCTGGGAAAGATTGAGGGCAGGAGGAGAGGGGGACAACAGAGGATGAGATGGTTGGATGGCATTGCCAATGTGATGAACATGAGTTTGAATAAACTCTGGGATTTGGTGATGGACAGGGAGGCCTGGCGGAGAAGGCAATGGCAACCCACTCCAGTACTCTTGCCTGGAAAATCCCATGGATGGAGGAGCCTGGTAGGCTGCAGTCCATGAGGTCGAGAAGAGTCAGACACAACTGAGCGACTTCACTTTCACTTTTCACTTTCATGCATTGGAGAAGGAAATGGCAACCCACTCCAGTGTTCTTGCCTAGAGAATCCCAGGGACGGCGGAGCCTGGTGGGCTGCCGTCTATGGGGTCGCACAGAGGCAGACACGACTGAAGTGACTTAGCAGCAGCAGCAGCAGGGAGGCCTGAAGTGCTGCAGTCCATGGGGTCACAGAGAGTCGGACACAACTGAGCAACTGAACTGAACTGAAATAAGCAGGTAACTCTATCTCATATTCCTAGTTTGGCCTGAAGTTTGCATAGTTAAAACACATTTCCTCCTTGGAAGAAAAGTTATGACCAACCTAGACAGCATGTTAAAAAACAGAGACATTACTTTGCCAACAAAGGTCCATCTAGTCAAAGGTATGTTCTTTCCAGTATTCATGTATGGATGTGAGAGTTGGACTATAAGGAAAGCTGAGCACTGAAGAATTGATGCTTTTGAATTTAGGTCTGGAGAAGACTCTTGAGAGTCCCTTGGACTGCAAGGAGATCCAACCACTCAATCATAAAGGAGACCAGTCCTGAATATTCATTGGAAGGACCTATGCTAAAGCTGAAGCTCCAATAATTTGGTACCTGATGTGAAAAACTGACTCATTAGAAAAGACCCTGATGCTGGGAAAGATTAAAGGCAGGAGAAGAAGGGGAAAACAGAGGATGAGATGGTTGGATGGCATCATCAACTCGATGGACATGAGTTTGAGCATGTTTGAGCAAGCTCCAGGAGATGGTGATGGACAGGGAGACCTGGCGTGCTGCAGTCCATGGGTTCACAAAGAGTCAGACATGACTAAGCTACTGAACTGAACTGAACTTGCATAGTTAACTGTAGCAAGTACAAAGATGTCCAAAACTGGCTAGTGTGAAAGTGTAGGAAGCTTTTAAGAAGAAACAAGAACAGAGACAGGATCTGTTTTCCAGGACCCAAGGTACTTTGATAATAATAACTCCAACATTTTGCAAATTCAGAAATTTTCTTTGCAAAGAATTATGAAAGATAACTTTCATTTTAGCACAATAGTTTACCTTTTGACAGCCCAGTTTCCAAAGTTTCAGAAAAAAGTATAAAATCACTGAACAAATTCATGTATTTGAATGCAACTTATTTACCCATTGTTGAGAAGTGGATGATCTAGGGCTTCTTTTCCCTTCTTTTTTAATCCTCCTTTAAACTATTGAGTTTTTTGCTATCAGTGCCAATGGAAAGAGGAGCTGATTTTATACATACTAATTATGAACTTCCCTGTGAGAAACTATGTGCTACAGAGCTATTTGAACTGGATTCTAAGCCAATTATTCTATAAATACTGAATAATATTGCAGTATTTACCATGAAGTTTTGCAAAGTCTTCCATTATAAAGTTCTGAAATGATGACTTTTAGATGTAAAAATACTCACTTTTAAATAGAAATTTGGATGATATGTCAATAACATTAGAAAGTATTCCCCAATTTGCATTTTATAATAAATATCTAAGGTTCAGAGCCAATCTATGTTGTTGCTTTTTTTTTTCAATATTAGTATTTGGATAGTGTTTTAGTCATCTATTTACTTTGTCAATTTTTAACCTCTCATATTTTGAGATAAATAGCACAGAAAAATACTGCCAAAAATAGCTCCCTAGGGCTAAAAGGATACTAGTCAGTTTCTTGTTTCTACTAGTAAGGGATACATTTCTCTAATAATGTGTCATATTTCAAGATTCAATACAGGGGACATCCCTTGTGGCCCAGTAGTTAAGAATCCACCTGACAATGTAGGGGACATGGGTTCAATTCCTGGTCCAGCAAATAAAATTCCCACATGTCACCAGACAACTAAGCCCATGTGCAGCCACTACTGAAGCCTGTGTGCCCTATAATATGCTCTGCAATGAGAGGCCACCACAATGAGAAACCACTACAGCTAGAGAAAAGCCTGCACACGGCAACAAAGACCCAGCGCAGCCAAAGCAAAAAGAAAATTTTAAAAAAGATTAAGTACAGGATCTGAAAACCAATACCCAATAGTATGCAATAAATAAGGAGAAACATCAAGCCAGAATCTGATCGGAGAATCACATGTTTATACAGCAAAGACCTAGCTACAAACAGCAGTCATGAGATTTAGTAGCAGTATTCCATTGATGCAATGATTCCAGTAAAACATCTGTAGATATGGGTTTTTGTATATGTGTCTTCATGTATTAAAACAAAAAAATTATTTCAATATTAGAAAATTAGGATATTTTTCACTAAAAACTTTGATATGTGGCTTATCTTAAAAATTAGAAGATCTAGGAAAATTGAACCTACTTTGCTAAATACAAAATGGAGCTACTTCATTAGACCAAGAAGCTCTTATTTCCCATGTGGATATTATAACTGTCTTCTTTTTTCATTTTTGCCTTCCTTGAACCTATTAAGAAAGCAGCTGAACTGATCCCATTAAACCCACGTTGGGATACATCAATATTCTGTTCAAAACTCTGCACACTCTCACCTCTCAAAATTCTCATGGTGGCCCACCTCTCTGATACTTTCTCACTCTACTCCAGTCATACTGGCCTGCTTGATATTTCTCAAATAATTCAGGCAATATTGTGCATTTCCCCCTTGGCCTATAATGCCCTTTTGTAACTTAAGTTTTGACTTAAACGTCATCTTCTCTGTGAAAACCAACCACATAATTGAATATTAAGTCACTGACACCCCATTTTCCCTCCCCAGTTGACTTCCCTTCACAGCTATCACCACATACAAATATTACTTACTTATTTATTTTGTGCCCATCTTATAATAGAAACAACTTTAGATAAAGAATCTTTGCAGGTTGGCCAGAAAGTTCATTTGGGTTTTTCCATGAGATGTTACAGAAAAACTTTGAACAAACTTTTCAGCCAACCCAATGCATATTACTTTTGCTATATCTCATTCTCTAAGAATCATATCTGGCACATAGCCCTATTTCTTTGAATGAATTAAGTGATGGGGTATGATTATTTTCACCACTTTGCTAATGACAGAACTAGAAGCTAGAATTATATAATTCGTCCAAGATCACAAATCTAAAAGACAAAAAGGCTATATTCAAACCTTCTTAGTGCGATATAAGGGCTCAATATCGTAGTAATCAGGTTACAAATATATCAAGAAGAGGTATGTGATTTTCAAGGAAAATAGAAGGAGACATTTATCTGTGGAGGTGCAGAATATTCCTATGTGAATAAATACTCAGACTCTATTTTCATTCTTTTATATTACTTATCTGACCTTTAAAAATAGAAGGCCATGACCCTTGACCTAAGTGGTAAAAAAGGATAAATCAATGATTGTATCAGTGCTTTGGCCCCTTTGTTTCCCTCAGCTGTCTACCTAGCTCTCCTGTTCCGCCTCCTCTTAACTGGGATTCAGTTCAATTCAGTTCAGTTCAGTTGCTCAGTTGTGTCCAACTCTTTGCGACCCCATGAATTGCAGCACGCCAGGCCTCCCTGTCCATCACTGACTCCCGGAGTTCACCCAAACTCTTGGGATTAATCTATACTAAAGATATTTGTTTTGAATTATAAAGACTTCCATTTTTTCTCATTTGAAATATGAATTTTCTTTTGAAGTAGAACATAAAGTTCACAACTCACATGTGCATAACTGGATTTCACAAAGGGAACACATCCTGGACCAAGATTATGGTATTAAATATATAACAACCAGTCCCTTCACCTCAAAATAAAACAAAGCAAAAAACAAAAACACATTGAAAAAATATAACTTCTATAATGTGACTACTTCCAACAAGGCCTGTTTGAAGCTACCAACTTGATGCCAACCAGCTTGCAAAATTCAAAAATTTAACAATCAGTTCCTGCAAGTGGATGCAAGCCAATTGCAACATATCACTAAAACCCAAGAAACCCTATCATGTTTCTCCCTCAAATCACTATTTTCCTTTCCCAAAGATGATCTGACTTCTAACATCTATATTTTAACCTTAATAAAAAGTAATCATATACACTGTTTCACATATGGTTTCTTTCTCTCATTTTTGTGTTTATGAAATGTATCCTTCTGTTGCAAGTAGATCATTAATTAACAAAGCAGTATAGTATTCTATATGATGCTATGATTTATACTCTTCCTTAAATATTCGTAAATTTTCTATTTTTCCTTTCAGTTCTTTGCAGTTTGCTTTATATATTTTGAAACTCTGAAAATCTTATTGACTAGGTAATCTACTTCATGTAGTATTACTACAACCACTGAAGCCTGAATGTTTGCATGTACATATTTAAAGTGTCTTTCTTGTAGACAGTGTATATTTGAGTCTTTTTGAAAAACAATTTATCCAGTCTGGTATTTTTTGCCATTTAATTTTTGTGTTTAGACCATTTACATTTAATGTGACTGTTAATATGGTTGGATTTAAATCTATCATGTCGCACTTCGTTTTCTATTTATTCTGTGTATTTATTACTTGCTTCCTTTTTCTTCTATTCTGATTCTTTTTAGACTGAGTAATTCTATAACTCCATTATAGCCCTTTTTTCATTATTAGCTGTTACTCTGTTATTTTTGACAAATAATTTAAGATTAACAACATGCATCTTTAATTTACCATAGTATGCTTTCAGGTAATAATATATTCAGGTTGCATATAGAGTAAACCCTACAAGAGTATACTTTATTTCTCCTCGTCTAGCCCTTGTGCTATTGTTATATGTCTTATTTCCTTATAGGTTGTAAATTTTATCACACATTGTTATTACTTTTGCTTTAAATAGTTTATTATCTTTAAAAAGATATTAAAATCAAGAAAAAAGGTCTTTTATATTTACTTACCATATTTACATATTTTATGCTCTTCGCTCATTTGTATAGATACCGATTTTTATATGACATCACTTTTCTTCTGCCTAAAGAGCTTTCATTAAAATTTGCTATACTGGCAGTCTGCTGGCAACTAATTCTGTCAGCTTTTTTGTCTCTACAAGCCCTATTTTAGCTACATTTTAAAAAGATATTTTCCCTTATATATGATAAGGATAAAGAATTCAAGATTGCTTGTGGGCTTTTTTGCTTTTTTTTTTCTCCCCAGCATTTCAGTGACATTCACTCCCTTAGGCTTGAGTTGTTTCCAATAAGAATTACATTGTCATTTTTATTTTTGTCGCTCTAAATGTAGTATGTTTTTTTTTTTTTTTTCTCTTGGACTTCTGAGATTTTATTATTTATTTTAAGCAAATGGATTATGATAAGCTAGAATGTAGTTTTCTTCTTTTTTCTTATGGAGATTCTTGGAACTATGAGTTTGTAGTTTCCATCCAATGTGGTAAACTGTCAGTATTTCTTAACATTTTCTCTATCACCTCCCTCCACTCTCATCTGGGATCTCTACTCACATTAAGGATACTCAAAGATGTCTCACAGATACTAAAGCTTCTTCAAGTTTTTTAAGTCTTTCATCTCCTGTATCATTATTTTTAGTTTCTGTTATTATTCTAAATTTTTTCTACAATGTCTTATCTGCAGTTAATGTTATTCTGTGCATTTCTTATCTCAGAAATTTTATTTTTCACCTCTAGATGTTTGATTTGGTTAATTTTTTGTATATTTGCATTTCCCAATCATGCCCAATCTTTCCCTATCATCTAAATAAGTGGAATATAGTTATAAAAATTGTTTTAATGTCCCTGTCTATTATTTATCATAAATTTCTCCTTTGTGTCTATTTCTACTGATGGATTTTTCACATTACGATTTATATTTTCTAGCTTCTATCTTGGCAATTTTTCCTTGGTTGACAGACACTGAATGCTGGATATTTTTGAATTTCTATACATTTCCTTGGAGGGCTTCCTAGGAGAGCATGGCAACCGCCTCCAGTATTCTTGCCTGGAGAATCCCACGAGCAGAGGACCCTACAGTCCATAGGGTTGCAGAGAGTTGGACACAACTGAAGCGACTTAGCATGCATGCACATTTACTTTGACTTTGTTCTATCACAGCTGATTTTTCTGGTGATAGTTTGAAGCTAAATGTTGAGTTTTGTTAGGCTGGACTAGAAGAGCTTTTATGCTAGGTTTTTTCCCCATTATAGAGATGAAATCATTCTGATGACTTGATCCTGTGTCCTACTAAAAGGAACAGAATCTATTCCCAGACCTGTGTGAACTTCAAGGACTTCTCTCTGCTTTTGCAGTCCCAGGTAGTGTCTATGCATATGTGCTATTGGTATCAGCTGAATATTTAAAGAGCCCAGCACATATTTCTATGGTTCTCTGTGCAGCTCTCCACATTTTTGCCTTGCAAACACTACCACCCTGGCCTCCCTATCTCCCTGGACTCCTAGTTCTGCCCCCTCAACTCAAGGAGACCACTGAGATCTACCTTGGTTTCCCCTCCCTACATTTTCAAGGTCACAGCTCAATTCAGTCACTCAGTCATGTCTGACTCTTTGTGACCCCATGGACTGCAGCTTGCCAGACTTCCGTGTCCATCACCAACTTCTGGAGCTTGCTCAGACTCATGTCCATCAAGTCAGTGATGCCATCCAACCATCATTCTCTGTCATCTCCTTCTCCTCCTGCCTTCAGTCTGTCTCAGCATCAGGGTCTTTTCAAATGAGTCAGCTCTTCGCATCAGGTGGCCAAAGTATTGGAGTTTCAGCTTCAACATCAGTCCTTCCAATGAACACCCGGGACTGATCTCCTTTAGGATGGGCTGGTTGGATCTCCTTGCAGTCCAAGGGACTCTCAAGAGTCTTCTCCAACACCACAGTTTAAAAGCATCAATTCTTCAGCACTCAGCTTTGTTATGGTCCAGCTCTCACAACCATATATGACTACTGGAAAAACCATAGCTTTGGTTGTCAAGGTCACAATCTAGGGTAATTATAGAACTCACCCTGTTGTTTCCTGCTTTCTCAGTGATCAGTATCTTCCATTGCTCAATCATCATTGTCTGAAAACTGTTTTTTCATACATTTTGCTGGAAGCAGAATTCTAACCCTTTTATTTTTATTCCCCTTTCTGCCTCATTTTACTGCTAAGCAAGAATGCAATACTGGATTCAGTTCATTATTGACATAAGAGGCTAAAGAGTAGACATTATTGTCTTATTCCTATCCTCTAAGGGAAAGCTCCAGATAGTTTACTATTTAGTATGACTTTTGTTGCAGAATTTTGTGATGTTCTTCTTTCAGTTTAAGGTACTTTTTTCTACTCCTGGTTTTATCTTGAATGTTTTAACTTTTCAAGTGCTTTTGCTGCTTCTATTGCAGCAATAGAATGCTGCAATAGCAATGACAATATAATTTTTACTTTCTTATTCTGTTAGTATGGTGAATTACATTGACTATTGAATATTAAAACAATCTTATACTCCTGGAATATATCCAACTTGATCTTGATATAGTTATTTTTCCCATATTTCATTGGTTTTGATTGCTGATATTGTATTTAAATAATTTTATAGCAAAATAAATAAGAAAGAATAACTTGTAATTTTCCTTTCCTCTAATGTCCTTGTCAGGTTTTGAGATCAAGATTTTGCTGGCTTTGGAAAACAAATTTTTTCTATTCTCTAAAAGAGTTTTCAGAATAGTACAGTATCTTTCTTACATATATTGTCAAATTCACCAATAAAACCATCTGAGCCAGTAATTTCTTTAGGAAGGTTTTAAAACGTAGATCTGATTACTTTACTTCAGATTGTTTCATATTGTTTCCATTTGGGGTTTCTTTACATTTAGGCGGTGCTGTGCTTAGTCGCTCAGTCATGTTTGACTCTGTGACCCCATGGACTGTACCCCTCTAGGTTCCTCTGTCCATGGAGATTCTCCAAGCAAGAATACTGGAGTGGGTAACTATACCCTCCTCCAAGGGATATTCCCAACTCAGGGGTCGAACAGAAGTCTCCCACATTGCAGGTGGATTCTTTACCATCTGAGCTACCAGGGAAGCCCAAGAGTACTGGAGTGGGTAGCCTATCCCTTCTCCAGGAGAACTTCCCAACCCAGGAATCTAACCAGGGTCTCCTGAATTGCAGATAAATTCTTTACCAGCTGAGCTACAAGAATTTTTATATTTCTCTAAATTTTTATTTGTATGGTACAGTTCTTTTTTCATTATTTTCTTATGTTTTTATTACCTACAATATCTAAAATGATATTCACCTCTTCTAAAATTCCTGATACTAGCAATTTTTATTTCTTCAAATTTCTTGATATTTCCAGATTTTAATTTCACTAGCATTTTCTAAGAAGCCATATTTGGCCTAGTTGGTTTTTTCTATTTCATATTTCCTTTCTAGTCATTAATTTGTATTTTTATATTTACTATTTTTGTCTGTCTACAGCATTTACATCTAATTTACTTATACTTTTCTGACTTCTTGAGATGGAATCTTAGAGATTAACTTTCAGTCTAAGTGTAACTGGTGGATACCATCGATGTCTCGCACAAATCCTCTCGTATTCATTTTACCGGTGCTATATAACCATCTTCTACTTTCCATCTTCTTTGTTGCTGACAGTGTATAGCTATAATCTTTCTCAGAGAATTCAGGATACTGAAACTACGTCATCCATGAAGATTCATAAGAGCAGAGCAGCTTAAATCCCTCCTCTATGGTACATATATTCTCTCAAATACCTTTGAATCTCCCAGTTTCTGGCTTGCAGTTGAGACCATCCCAAAGGATTCCCTTTGGAATACATAAGCTACCTTGATTTTTGGAGAGGTTGAAGTGCCTAGAAGTCTACATCTTCCTGGAATAGACCATCATCCAGTTGGAGACTGAGCCAGTTTTAAGATTTTTTCAGTCCTTTGTGAAAGCTGTTGTGTTTCCAGGTCACCCTTGTGGTCAGGTTGTGACACTTTCAGGTTCCCAAACGTACTCTCCAGGACCTCTTCTCTTTGATAGTCTGTTCTGCAATATTTGTCTCATCAAGTTATCAGACGTCTGAAAATCTGTGGAGTTTCTCACCTACCAGGTGCCTTTTTCTCTAAAACCTCTTGGTCTCTCAGCTCTGTATGATATGAATTAGCAAAGAATTTTTGTTTTTTAAATGGGATTAAATGTCAGGCTTATTTCAATTTATTTCCCTTTCTCCACCTTCTGGCTACCTTGCTAATTCTCTGATGTGGGTCAGATTTTTGTTTTTGTTTTCTCATCTTTTTTTTTTTTTAATTTAATTTTATTTTTAAACTTTACAATATTGTATTAGTTTTGCCAAATATCAAAATGAATCCGCCACAGGTATACATGTGTTCCCCATCCTGAACCCCCCTCCCTCCTCCCTCCCCATACCATCCCTCTGGGTCGTCCCAGTGCACCAGCCCTAAGCATCCAGTATCGTGCATCGAACCTGGACTGGTAACTCATTTCATACATGATATTATACATGTTTCAATGCCATTCTCCCAAATCTTCCCACCCTCTCCCTCTCCAACAGAGTCCATAAGACTCATCTTTTCTAGCTGTTCTCAGTGGCAAAGATGTCCCTCAACAAGCTCTTTTACTATTATTGGAAATGTAATCTCTTTAAACTTCTACCCTCCACCTCCATACCCACTGTACTTTCTTTTGTATAGGAAAACACATCCCCTAAGATTTTTGTACTTGCCTCATTTGTTTTCCCTTAGATCAACAAGCTTAAATCTTAAAGCTGAACTACATCAACAATGAAAATTAAAAAATGTAAACACCACCTTTTGTGTACTTTGTTTTTAGTGTTGACTGAACTCTTTAGATCTCAAAAATACATTGTTATAGACACAGACTGCTTACTAAACAAGGACCTCATTATAATTCTGTACTTAACAGATGTTCTGCTTTGAACTTTACATCTAACCATAACACAGATGCTCAAGAGATTTTCTCAAACCATAGACACGTCTTTTATAGTAAAAATTATTAGAGAAAGTTGGGGAAAAGTATAAATACTATGCTGAATATTTCAGGAAGTGTTTCAGCTCTGGGATGAGATGGATATATACTCAAATCCTGGCTGATTACTTATTACCTATGTGTCCACGGATTTAATGTCTTTATTCCTCAGTTTCCTTTTCTGTTAAATCAGTGTTTGTGCAGGCTAAGTTGCTTCAGTCATATTTGACTCTGTGACGCTATGGGCTATCTCCCACCAGGCTCCTCTGTCCATGGGGTTCTCCAGGCAAAAATACTGGAGTGGGTCTCCATGCCCCGCCACCCCTACCCCAGAGGATCTGTTGGAAGCCGCGTTAGGCATTACTGACAAAATGGAGGCACAGCCCCAACCCCCTCTCCTCATCTCGCAGGCACGGTCCCAGGATGAAGGAGTTAGGCCTTGTGATTCTGATTTGTTCTTTCCTTTCTTCAGTTGAGTTGGCTGGAAAGAATGTTAAGGTGCTTGAGGGAAGCATGAGAAAGCACAAAGCCTTCTGCAGTTGTGCGAGAAAATAATCTGTAAAGTAACCGTTGACATTTGTTCAAGGATTTTTACAAAGAATATCCCAGATTGGGCACCTAGGCCGAAGCTTGAGGTCATGGGAAGGATTGTTATCTGAGACCTGTTTGTGAGGGAAATAATTGTGGCAAAAGAAGATTGCTGAGTTTAGGGTTTAGGAATAGTTAAGAATAGATAGAAGCCTTTTTAGGAGATAGTGATCTTAAGATACTAGGGGCAAACAGGATTTAGAAAGATAAGAAATAAACTGAAGAATGTAGCATGAGTTACAATGTAATCACAAGTTAGTACAGTAAATCTGGGTGGGGGAAACTAAAAACATCAAACCTCTGACCTAATGCTTTTGTCAAAGTATAGAAGAGAAGCTTGAAATAAACATGTAGTTCTATACTATGAGTCAGAGACTACATCATCGCCACCAACAGGGCTCACCCCTTCAGGCTGATTCCCTGGCTGCTGGAGCTGGACTCCGGCAAGGATCCTCTTGACCGGGGACTGAACCCATGTCTCTTATGTCTCCTGCATTGGCAGGCAGGTTCTTTACCATTAGCACCACCTGGGAATCCCAAATCAGCCTTTAATACATATGTAAAATAAGGATTTTATAAATTTAAATGGAACAATAGGTATAATATGTATAATAAAATTTGCCTGACTCAAACTGCTCAACAAATATTAGTCACTTATTCATATTCTTTGGAAATAATTTTTCATGCTAAGTAAAAGTATCTAGGAATAAATTACAATTATGCTGGAATTCTGGGTTTTAAAATGATAAGGGAATAGATTATTTTAAGGTAAACCTAAACAAATATTTAAAGGTGGTAAAAGTTTCTATAAAAGAGAGATGATTTAAGGTTCAAAAGAATTCCTTTATAGGAAGGAAAAATATTAAATAGCTAAATTTCTTATTGGAAAGCCTTTGTGCTTAAGGGTTAGGTTAATTGCCAAGAGTAAGTAACAGGGTTATAAAGGCATATAATAATTAGAAGTAGTTGAAAGCAACTACTAACCTTTAATTGTAATGAGATTTTTAAAATATATTTTTAAAATAAATTTTTAGTATAAAGCCTTGCAAATTAAAACAACTGATTCTGAAGTTATATTCAGAGAATCATGATAGTTTAGAAAAGTAAGGGATGGTATTTAAAAGATAAGAATTATCAGACATAGAAAGGTTAAGTAAGTTTTGAAGGTTACACACATACAAAGGCCGAAGTATAAAAGGTTAGAATCTGTGTTGAATACTTTTGATCTACTTCTTCAGTTGCACCCTCCATCCTTCCGTGTCTTGCACTGTGGTTTGAAAGGCTTCTAGTTGACTTTACCCAAAGGGCAACATTATCAGGAGCTACAGGAGGGCAGGAAAGTTAGGTCAAGGAATATAATCTTTGCATCAGCTCCCTTCATGGTCACTCTGTGCTCACATTGTTTCCTTAAGATTATATTTTATGCCAGGATGTCTTCACCACATAGCTGTTAACAGCTGCTGTTATAAGCCTTAGGGTGCCACACTATACCTGTGGTTTACCTCTGTTCTTCCTTTTACTAAGCTTTTTTATATTTTTTTAATTATCCAGTTGCAAGCTTCATCTATTTTCTGTTTACACACAACTGAAAGCTTAGAGTTTTGTGGTTCTCTACTCAACAATTTTTGCTCTCAATATGATCAGATAACAATCTTGCTGAAAATTACTACACAGATTATATAGAATGATCTACTTCTCAAGTATGTTCATAAATTCAATCACTCTTGTATAATGTCACCTATTCCTAATTTTGTTTCTTAACATGTAGTTTTAATTGTGAAACTAAATTTCTGTAAACAGATATTTTAGCATAATAATTGCATAATGTGAAACATTTTGAAAACCCGGAGTAAAATAATGTGTTCAAAATGATTCAACAAAATACTATTGCCAATAGATTTATATCATTTTTTACTTTATTTGTATATTATTTTTGTTTATAATTAAAGTGCTTCAATACAGTGGGGCAAATTTACACAGAAAAAAATGCAAGTAAATGAACAATAGCTATATGTGCCAACCACATTAATTGTCAGTAGAGAAAAATAAGCATAGTCATACCAAGAGTACCTTCCCCTCATGGGTGAATTTAACTCAGATGACTATTATATCTACTACTGTGGGCAAGAATCCCTTAGAAGAAATAGAGTAGCCACTTTTTGAAAAAAAAAAAAAAAAAAATCTTACTTTATGTTATTTTCATTCTAAAGAGATCCTCAAGTGGCAAATTTAGACTCTTAGAGCCATATTTTCATGACTGTTTCAGTATATTTACTAACTTTAAAATTGTGTTTTATCTACTCCTTACTCCTTGTCTTGAAGTCATGAGTCTTTTAGTTCATAAACATTAGAAGACTCCATAGTGATCTTGAAGAGAAAGTACATCTAATATATGTCCATATTTTCCAGTTTCTAATTTTATCATTAATTTCAAAAATATTAAAAATGTACATTTCAATATAGTTCAGGAAAAGTTCATCATAGAATAAAGCTACAAGTTATGAGTAATTTGTTAGATACATGGATTTAAAGTTCAAAAATATTGCAAGATGATTTCATAATTAAAAACTTATAACAGTTTTTTCTTCTCTTAGTTCACTTCAGTCACTCGGTATGTCTGATTCTTTGCGAACCGATGGACTGCAGCACACCAGGCTTCCTTGTCTATCACCAACTCCTGGAGCTTGCTTAAACTCATGTCCATCAAGTCAGTGATGGCATCCAACCATCTTATCCTCTGTTGTCCCCCTCTCCTCTTGCCTTCTACCTTTCCCAATATCAGGCTATTTTCCAATTAGTCAGTTCTTCACAACAGGTGGCCAAAGTACTGGAGTTTCAGCTTCAGCACCAGTCCTTTCAATGAATATTCAGGACTTATTTCATTTAGCATGGACTGGTTGGATCTCCTTGCAGTCCAAGGGATTCTCAAGAGTCTTCTCCAACACCACAATTCAAAAGCATCAGTTCTTCAGCACTCAGCATTCTTTATAGTCCAACTCTCACATCCATACATGACTACTGGAAAAACCATAGCTTTGGCTAGAGAGACATTTGTAAGTCAACTGGCTGAGTAGAAGGATTTGTGCTCATCTTCTCCTGCAAGAATTCCAAAATTACAACTCACTGCTGAAAAACCATTGACAGGAGAATGTTGATCCCACCAAAAAAAGATACCTCACATCCATGAGCAAAGGAGAAGCTCCAGCAAGATGGTAGGAGGGGCTAAATCACATTTAGAATCAAACCCCATACATGCTAGAGATGTTCAGAGGGCTCAAACAAACCTGTGCACACCACAACCCAGAGACCCCCACAGAGACTGAGCCAAAATTGTGCCTGAGTGCCTACTGTGGAGCTATGGGTCAGCAGTGGCCTGCCACAGGGGCAGGGTCTCTGGGTGCAGCAGACCTATGCTATGCTAAGTCACTTCAGTCGTGTCCGACTCTATGCGACCCCATAGATGGCAGCCCACCAGGCTCCCCCATCCCTGGGATTCTCCAAGCAAGAACACTGGAGTGGGTTGCCATTTCCTTCTCCTATGCATGAAAGTGAAAACTGAAAGTGAAGTCCTTCAGTCGTGTCTGACTCTTAGCGACCCCATGGACTGAAGCCTACCAGGCTCCTCCATCCATGGGATTTTCCAAGCAAGAGTACTGGAGTGGGGTGCCATTGCCTTCTCCAGAATAAACCCTCTTGGAGGAGGTCACCATTATCCCCACCATAGAGCTGCCAGAACTTACACAGGACTGGGGAAACAGACTCTTGGAGGGCACACACAAAAAAACTTGTGTGCACCAGGACCCAGGAGAAAGGAGCAGTGACCCCACAAGAGACTGACCCAGACTTGCCCCTGAGCGTCCAGGGGTCTCTGGTGGAGGTGTGGGTCAGCGGTAGCCTGCTACAGGGTCGGGGGAACTGAGTGCAGCAGTGCATGCATGGGACCTTTTGAAGGACATTGCCATTATCTTCATTACCTCCAAACATAGTTTGGCCTCAGGTCAAACAACAGAGAGGGAACACAGCCTTCCCCACCAACAGAAAATTGGATTAAAGATTTACTGAGCATGGCCCTACATATCAGAACAAGACTCAGTTTCCCCCTCAGTCAGTCTCTCCCATCAGGAAGCTTCCACAAGCCTCTGATCCTTATACATCAGAGGGTAGACAAAATGAAAAGACCAATCACAGAAAACTAACCAAACTGATCATATGGACCACAGTCTTGTCTAACTCAATGAAACTATGAGCCATGCTATGTAGGGCCACCCAAGATGGACGAGTCATGGTGGAGAGTTTTGACAAAATGTGGTCCGCTGGAGAAGGGAATGGAAAATGCTTCAGTATTCCTGCCTTGAGAACCCCATGAACCATATGAAAAGGCAAAAAGATAAGACACTGAAAGATGAACTCCCCAGGTTGGTAGGTGGCCAATATGCTTCTGGAGATCAGTGGAGAAATAACTCCAGAAACAATGAAGAGATAGAGCCAAAGTAAAAACAACATCCAATTGTAGATGTTACTGGTGATGCAAGTAAAGTCTGATGCTATAAAGAGCAATATTGCATAGGAACCTGGAATGTTAGGTCCATGAATCAAGGCAACTTGGAAGTGGTCAAACAGGAGATGGCAAGAGTGAACATTGACATTTTAGGAATTAGTGAACTAAAATGGACTGGAATGGGTGAATTTAACTCAGATGACTATTATATCTACTACTGTGGGCAAGAATCCCTTAGAAGAAATGGAGTAGCCATCATGGTCAATAAAAGAGTCAGAAATTCAGTACTTGGATGCAGTCTCAAAAATGATAGAATAATCTCTGTTCGTTTCCAAGGCAAATCATTCAATATCACAGTAATCCAAGTCTATGCCCTGACTAGTAATGCTGAAGAAGCTGAAGTTGAATGGTTCTATGAAGACCTACAATACCTTCTAGAACTAACACCCCAAAAGATGTCCTTTTCATTTTAGGGAACTGGAACACAAAAATAGGAAGTCAAGAGTAACCTGGAGTAACAGGCAAATTTGGCCTTGGAATATAAAATGAAGCAGGTCAAAGGCTAAGAGTGTTTGCTAAGAGAAGGCACTGGTCATAGCAAACACCCTCTTCCAACAACACAAGAGAAGACTCTACACATGGACATCACCAGATGATCAATATCGAAATCAGATTGATTATATTCTTTGCAGTCAAAGATGGAGAAGCTCTATACAGTCAGCACAAACAAGACTGGGAGCTAACTGTGGCTCATATCATGAACTCCTTATTACCAAATTCAGACTTAAATTGAAGAAATTAAGGAAAAACACTACACCATTCAGGTATGACCTAAATCAAATCTCTTATACAGTGGAAGTGACAAATAGATTCAAGCAATTAGATCTGATAGACAGAGTGCTTGAAGAACTATGGATGGAAGTTGTGATCAAGACCATCCCCAAGAAAAAAAAATGCAAAAATGCAAAATGGTTGTCTGAGGAGGCTTTACAAATAGCTGAGAAAAGGAGAGAAACTAAAGGCAAAGGAGAAAAGGAAAGATATTGTAGGGTACAGAGTTAGAGAAGGTAAGGTTCAGAATAAGAACGAGACCAGCACTTTACAGGAACAGGTCACCTTTAATGAGGTGAGAAGGGGCAGTAGTCAGATTAGTGAGCTGCTGCCCTTACCCAAGAAAAGAGTTAGTATATATAGGTATGTATGTGGAAAGCTACTGTCTTAAGGGGGCCTGTTCTTCTTCGAGGTTGTCTTGCTCAGTTCAGTTCAGTTCAGTCGCTCAGTCACGTCCGACTCTTTGCAACCCCATGAATCTCAGCACGCCAGGCCTCCCTGTCCATCGCCAACTCCTGGAGTTCACTCAAACTCACTTCCATCGAGTCAGTGATGCTGTCTAGCCATCTCATCCTCTGTCGTCCCCTTCTCCTCCTGCCCCCAATCCCTCTCAGCATCAGAGTCTTTTCCAATGAGTCAACTCTTCACATGAGGTGGCCAAAAACTGGAGTTTTAGCTTTAGCATCAGTCCTTCCAAAGAACACCCAGGACTGATCTCCTTTAGAATGGACTGGTTGGATCTCGTTGCAATCCAAGGGACTCTCAAGAGTCTTCTCCAACGCCACAGTTCAAAAACATCAATTCTTTGGCACTCAGCTTTCTTCATAGTCCAACTCTCACATCCATACATGACTATTGGAAAAACCATAGTTGGACAAGATGGACCTTTGTTGGCAAAGTAATATCTCTGCTTTTCAATATGCTATCTAGGTTGGTCATAACTTTCCTTCCAAGGAGTAAGCGTCTTTTAATTTCATGGCTGCAATCACCATCTGCAATGATTTTGGAGCCCTCCAAAATAAAGTCTGACACTGTTTACACTGTTTCCCCATCTATTTCCCATGAAGTGATGGGACCAGAGGCCATGATCTTTGTTTTCTGAATGTTGAGCTTTAAGCCAACTTTTTCACTCTCCTCTTTCACTTTCATCAAGAGGCTTTTTAGTTCCTCTTTACTTTCTGCCATAAGGGTGGTGTCATCTGCATATCTGAGGTTATTGATATTTCTCCTGGCAATCTGGATTCCAACTTGTGCTTCTTCCAGCCCAGCGTTTCTCATGATGTACTCTGCATAGAAGTTCAATAAGCAGGGTGACAATATACAGCCAAGGTTGTTAGGAGTAGTTATCTCTTAGATGGCTGGGGCAAGGAATTTTGGAGATCCGCTAAAGGCTGGACCAGCTGTGAGCTCTCAACCTAATGTCCATTTTTAAATTTTTTTCTTCTTCGGGTGAGAGAGTTCTTTGTTTTGCATAGAATGGTGGGGAGGACCTGGAGGGGGGTTTTAACTCCAGGATATTTTGAGCCCTGTAACTTTCCTTCAGATATACCCGTTCTTATCTTAGATAGTGAAATCGCTCAGTCATGTCCTACTCTTTGGGACCCCATGGACAGTAGCCAACAAATCTCCTCTGTCCATGGGATTTTCCAGGCAAGAATACTGGAGTGGGTTGACATTTCCTTCTCCAGGGGATCTTCCTGACTCAGGGATCGAATCCGGGCCTCCCACATTGTAGGCAGACGCTTTACTGTCTGAGCCACCAGGGAAGGCCTTATCTTAGAACATCAATAAATTCTTCTTATGTTATCTTAGCTTCATTGCATTCAGATTTTGAAGCCATAGCTAAAACTGCATGTTTTCTCCAGATATTTTTTGATAATTTTCCAACTGGAAGTGAAAGTCTAAAATTAAAGTCTTTAAGATTACATTATCTTAAACAAGGACTGGTATAAAAGATCAATCTATATTGCTTTATTCTGGTTCCCACATTAAAGCAAATTCAATGCTCTTGTTAAATTCACTATTCCAAAAAGTGGCATGACTAAAATGGATTAAGGGTAGACTAATCCCATATTCAACCTTAGAGTAGCCAAATTGCCTCAAGTCATTGGGGCTTCCCTTGTAGTTCAGTCATTAAAGAATCTGCCTGCAGTGTAGGAGACCAGGGTTTGAACCCTGGGTTGGGAAGGTCCCCTTGAGAAGGGAATGGCAACGCGCTCCAGTATCCTTGCCTGGAAAATCTCATGGACAGTGGAGCCTGGTGGGCTGCAGTCCGTGGGGTCGCAAAGAGTTGGGTACCACTGAGCGACTAATACTTGATACTATAGTTAATGTGGAACAAGTAGCCTCATTACCCACCAAAATCTGATTTAATCTGTTAGTTTTGAAACTGAGCAGGACCCTGTGGTATTCCTGGGCAGGGGAGTCTGGAAGTGTTCCCTACTTCTTTCTTTAAAAAAAAAATATATTTTTAATTGTTGGATAATTGCTTTACAATATTGTGTTGGTTCTTCCCTGTGTCCCCTGTTTCTTGTAGGGAGTAGTCTCCAGTTCCCTCCAGGGACAACTTCCTTGAGTTCCAAAAGGCAGATTCCAACAGTTGCTAATCAGAAAAAGGAGGGAATACAGAGACAAGGGAGGAGCAGCCGGAAACAATAGGGCAATTGGGCAGGGTCCTGGTTCCATTTCAAGGAATACATAAAACAATGGACTGTAGCCCTCCAGGCTCCTCAGTGCATGGGCTTCTCCAGGCAAGAATACTGGAGTGGGTTGCCATTTCCTTCTCCAGGGGATCTTTCTGATCCAGGAATGGAACCCAGGTCTCCCACATTGCAGGCAGATTTTTTACCATCTGAGCCACCAGAGAAGCCTTTTTATAGAACAACCTGCCCCCACCACATCCACCCCATGAAAGATGTAACATTCTTCACTCCAGAGAAGACCAATTGAAGCCAGATTAAAGGGACCAGAGAAGCTCATCAAGAGATCACCTGAGGCCAGATTAAAGGGTGCAAGCCCTGGGCACACCCTAATCTCATTAGCAGGACTGCCCTTGAACTACAGCTATACAACCCCTTACCAAGTCCTCCTAGGTGGGGACACACAGTTTTCAAGGGCAAAAGTTCACTTGGTCCCCCTTTTTCTGGCAAAACAACAAAGTTATTTTTTTCTACTTCATCAAACACTCTGTAACTTAGATTTGGTTTGGCACCAGTGCACAGCGGCTGAGTTTTTGGCACTAACATCCATAAATTTAAAATCTGTTCTTGAAATGTATATTTAATATATTTTAATATGACATGAAATAATAGTGCTAAAATGATGATATAAATATATGTGATCGCTGAATATTCTCTTTTCTTTCATGAAGTCTAGACTTATTGGATAATAAAGAATTTATATTCTTTGAAATCAAGATTCTAATTAATGAATTTCAATTTAAAGTAAATATAATATCTTTAAAATGAAAAAAAAAAATTGAAGATTTCAGTTTGCCAGAAATTATAATATTTAAAATATATTCTTTTATTGGGTAACCAAAATCTCTTTCATTATTTTTTTTCCCAGAACTTGTTTCTTTCTATGGATTATTTTCTAATTATTAAAAGTTTCACTTGCACCAAAGATCGCATCAGAGTCTGAATGACAGGTAATGACATCAATAATCTTAAATGATTATACAGTGTAAGTTTCATATTTCTGATAGAGTGCCTGAAGAACTATGGACAGAAGTTCATAACATTGTACAGGAGGCAGTGATCAAAAACATCCACAAGAAAAAGAAATGGAAAAGGCAAAATGGTTGTCTGAGGAGGCCTTAAAAATAGCTGAGAAAAGAAGAGAAGCAAAAGGCAAAGGAGAAAAGGAAAGATATGCCCATTTGAATGTAGTGTTCCAAAGAATAGCAAGGAGAGATATGAAAGCCTTCCTCACTGATCAATGCAAAGAAATAGAGGAAAACAATAGAATGGAAAAGACTAGAGATTGCTTCAAGAAAATCAGAGATACCAAGGGAACATTTCATGCAAAGATGGGCACAATAAAGGAAAGAAACAGCATGGACCTAAAGAAGCATAAGATATTAAAAAGAGGTGGCAAGAATACACAGAAGAACTATACAAAAATATCTTCATGACCCAGGTAACCACAGTGGTGTGATCACTCACCTAGAGCCAGACATCCTGGAATGAGAAGTCAAGTGGGCCTTAGGAAGCATCACCACAAACAAAGCTAGTGGAGGTGATGGAATTCCAGCTGAGTTATTTCAAATCCTAAAAGATGATACTGTGAAAGTGCTGGACTCAAGATCCCAGAAAATTCAGAAAAGTCAGCAGTAGCCACAGAACTGGAAAAGGTCAGTTTTCATTCCCGTCTCAAAGAAGGGCAATGCCAAAGAATGTTCAAACAACTGCACAATTACACTCATCTCACATGCTAGCAAATTAATGCTTACAATTCTCCAAGCCAGGCTTCAACAGTACATGAACCATGAACTTCCAGATGTTCAAGTCAGATTTAGAAAAGGCAGAGGAACCAGAGATCGAATTGCCAACATCTGTTGGATCAAAGAAAAAGCAAGATCATTCCAGAAAAACATCTACTTCTGTTTTATTGACTACATCAAAGCCTTTGTATAGATCACAACAAACTGGAAAATTCTTAAAGAGATGGGAATACCAGATTACCTTACCTGCCTCCTGAGAAATCTGTATTCAGGTCAAGAAACAAGAGTTAGAATTGGACATGGAGCAACTGACTGGTTCCAAATTGGGAAAGGAGTACATCAAGGATGTATAATGTCACCCTGCTTATTTAACTAATATTGAAGGAGGAAACAGACAGAGCTGGACTCCATCTTAGGCCAGGCTGTGAACATTAGGCTACGCATGGTCACCCTCCCAATGGACTCTGAACTTTGTGCCTGGTGTCTATAGAAGCAGCATACCAATGGGAAACCAGACTCCCTGGATAAAAGAGCCTCAGGACTTGTACTTGGACTCTCCGTTGCCTAAAAGAATATGTTAATTATCTCTGTAACAGAACAAAGTTGTAACTTCCATTATGTTTATCCGGATATGACCACAGTCCTATTGATAAATGTCCACTGTTTTAGTCTTGTGACACATGTATCATGGATTAACTTTGATCATATCTCTCTTTTACCTTGTCCAGACTAGTTTCAAGGAATTTGGGGAGGTGAGTTTGAGCTAGTACACTTAGGGTATATAAGGTTTTCACAAAAACTGGTCGAGGTCCTTGGCTAAGCGGAGACTCTGCCTTGGGCCCACCGGTGTAATAAACTGCACTTCACTATCTGCATTGTCCTTCCCAGTGAGTTTGTTTCCCAGAACGCATGGCTACAACAATATGCAGAGTACATTATGTGAAATGCTGGGCTGGATGAAGCACAAGCTGGAATCAAGATTGCTGGGAGAAATATCAATAACCTCAGATACGCAGATGACACCACCCTTATGGCAGAAAGTGAAGAGGAACTAAAGAGTATCTTGATGAAAGTGAAAGAGGAGAGTGAAAAGCTGTCTTAAAACTCAACATTCAAAAAACTAAGATCATGGCATCCAGTCCCATCATTCCATGGCAAATAAATGGGGAAACAATGGAAACAGTGACAAACTTCATTTTCTTGGGCTTTATAATCATTGCAGATGGTAACTGCAGCCATGAAATTAAAAGACACTTGCTCCTTGGGAGAAAAGCTGTGACCAACCTAGACCACATATTAAAAAGCAGAGACATTACCTGCTAACAAAGGTCTGTCTAGTCAAAGCTATGGTTTTCCAGTAGTCATGTATGGATGTGAGAGTTGGACTATAAAGAAAGCTGAGTGCTGAAGAATTGATGCTTTTAAACTGTAGTTTTGGAGAATACTCTTGAGAGTCCCTTGGACTGCAAAGAGATCAATCCAGTCAATCTTAAATGAAATCAGTCCTGAATATTCATTGGAAGGACTCATGCTGAAGCTCAAACTCCAGTACTTTGGCCACCTGATGCGAAGAACTGACTCACTGGAAAAGACCCTGATGCTGGGAAAGATAAAAGGCGGGAGGAGAAGGGGACAAGGGAGGATGAGATGATTGGATGGCATCACAGTCTCAATGGACATGAGTTTGAGCAAGCTCTGGAAGTTGGTAATGGACAAGGAAGCCTGGCATGTTGCAGTCCATGGGGTCACAAAGAGCTGGACATGACTTAGTGACCTGAACTAAAGTGAATCCTAAATGAACTGACAGCAGTGTACATCATTGGATGGTAAGCAATTCTTATGTTTAGGAGTTACACATATATTATATTTTGCCTATCTACTGTCTTTCGATCCTATGGATATTAACCACCATGATCCTATATTCATGGATTTTACAGCAACTAGAGATACTCAACGGAGAAGGCAATGGCAACCCACTCCAGTACTCTTGCCTAGAAAATGGACGGAGGAAATGAAAATGCTCCTCCTGCCATGGACGGAGGAGCCTGGTAGGCTGCAGTCCATGGGGTCGCTAAGAGTCAAACATGACTAAGCAACTTCACTTTCACTTTTCACTTTTATGCATTGGAGGAGGAAATGGCAACCCACTCCAGTGTTCTTGCCTGGAGAATCCTAGGGACGGCGGGGCCTGGTGAGCTGCCATCTATGGGGTCGTACAGAGTTGGACACGACTGAAGCAACTTAGCAGCAGCAGCAGCAGCAGCAGAGATACTCAATAATGTTATATGCTTGGTTAAGATAGTTTAAGTTACAAAGAAATCAACTGAATTTAGCCCAGGGTAAGAAGACTTTATGTAAACTTACCTATGGTAAAGGTCCAGAACTAGAATGAAAAAGCATCACAAAAAGAAGTAACTCCAGTGACTCGACTCTCTTTCTTTTTCTCTCATACAGCAAATGATCTCCCTTTGAGTTTCTATTTTTCTTTGCATTTCTTCTCTGATCTTCTCTCAGTTGACTTACTGCCAATTGACTTACTCTGCTTACTCATACTTTATGGTAGCTCAAATATTTAACTTGAAGATTTGTTTATTCAATGTATTCAATTTGAAAAGCAAATATTTACTAGACACTGCCTGTATTCTAGGTACAGATGATTTCATTTTGCTCTGGCCTCAACTCTGTCTCATTTTCTGTCAGTTTCTTTCTTCATATTATGAGTCTTATAGAAGCCTATTATCTCTCTTTATGTTTGCAAATTTAAATTCTCCAAAAAGAAAATTACTCTTTGCTATAGAAGTTGTAAATTATAACTCGAGGTTTATTTTAAACCATCTTGATCTGTTTTGTTTTAAACTCAAATATTGTTGATTCCCATCAAAGGGTTTAAAACAGTTGAATTAAATCCCAACATGTAAAAACTGAAAACTTCTATCAATAATCATAATAATTTCTACTATCCTTTGGGTGGGTGGGGTTGAAGGGGAAGACATTCCAGCAACACTAGACATTTTTTTTTTTTTTCACTGTAAGAATGACTTGGGGCTGATTAGCTATAGCCCCCTAGATAGAGGTTCCCAGCTCTCCCAGTTGTGACCCATGCTAAGCTGAAATTCTTTTGTCTTTTACCTTTGCCTTTACGCACTGACCTGTTTTAGAGGAGAGCTTCTAAGCAGCAGGAAGTGAACTGCTGATTACCCTGGCTTCCTTCTGTCTTTTACATTATCTGCCTGGCCTCTGGGAGCTTTCCAGTTTGCATCTCCTGGTTTATCTCATCTTGGTACACAAGGTACATCATAACACAGCAACCATTCTGTGACTGAGCTTCTGTAAAATAAACCATACTCTCCTGATCCTGAAAGTGAGGGTAACTTTAGAACAGGTAATGTATCTACCTTATTAACAGAAGGCTGGCTCAGATGGTAAAGAATTTGACTGCAATGCAGGAGACCTCGGTTCAATCCTTGGGTCAGGAAGATCCCCTGGAGAAGGGAACAGCAACACACTCCACTATTCTTGCCTGGAGAATTCCATAAACAGAGGAGCCTGGTGGGCTACAGACTGTGGGATCACAAAGAGTTGAACACAACTAAGTGACTAACACATACACAGACAAAGGTAATAGAATTTCCCTTGCAAGAGGGTAAGGATAGGCAGATCAGTATATTAACATTATAATGAAAACAAATTTGATCACATTCAACTTTTGACTGTGTGGATCACAATAAACTGTAGAAAATTCTGAAAGAGATGGGAATACCAGACCACCTGATCTGCCTCTTAAGAAACCTATATGCAGGTCAGGAGGCAACAGTTAGAACTGGACATGGAACAACAGACTGGTTCAAAATAGAAAAAGGAGTACGTCAAGGCGTATATTGTCACCTTGCTTATTGAACTTATATGCAGAGTACATCATGAGAGACGCTGGGCTGGAAGAAGCACAAGCTGGAATCAAGATTGCTGGGAGAAATATCAATAACCTCAGATATGCAGATGACACCACCCTTATGGCAGAAAGTGAAGAGGAACTCAAAAGCCTCTTGATGAAAGTGAAAGGGGAGAGTGAAAATGTTGGCTTAAAGCTCAACATTCAGAAAATGAAAATCATGGCATCTGGTCCCATCACTTCATGGGAAATAGATGGGGAAACAGTGGAAACAGTGTCAGACTTTATTTTTGGGGGCTCCAAAATCACTGCAGATGGTGACTGCAGCCATGAAATTAAAAGATGCTTACTCCTTGGAAGGAAAGTTATGACCAACCTAGATAGCATATTGAAAAGCAGAGACATTACTTTGCCAACAAAGGTTCGTCTAGTCAAGGCTACGGTTTTTCCAGTGGTAATGTATGGATGTGAGAGTTGGACTGTGAAGAAGGCTGAGCACTGAAGAACTGATGCTTTTGAACTGTGGTGTTGGAAAAGACTCTTGAGAGTCCCTTGGACTGCAAGGAGATCCAACCAGTCCATCCTAAAGGAGATCAGCCCTGGGATTTCTTTGGAAAGAACGATGCTGAAACTAAAACTCCAGTACTTTGGCCACCTCATGTGAAGAGTTGACTCATTGGAAAAGACTCTGATGCTAGGAGGGATTGGGGGCAGGAGGAGAAGGGGACGACAGAGGATGAGATGGCTGGATGGCATCACTGACTCGATGGACATGAGTTTGAGTGAACTCTGGGAGTTGGTGATGGACAGGGAGGCCTAGCGTGCTGTGATTCATGGGGTCGCAAAGAGTCGGACACGACTGAACGACTGAA
This sequence comes from Bos mutus, assembly GCF_027580195.1. Taxonomy (NCBI): domain Eukaryota; kingdom Metazoa; phylum Chordata; class Mammalia; order Artiodactyla; family Bovidae; genus Bos; species Bos mutus. The sequence continues at coordinate 93,515,921 of NC_091618.1, read as the reverse complement.
CTGAACTGAGGACTTCCCAGGTGGCACTAGTTTTAATGAACCCACCTACCAATGGAGGAAATAGAAGAACATAGGTTCAGTCCCTAGGTCAGGAAGATCCCTTGGAGGAGGAAATGCCAACCCACCCCCATATTCTTACCTGGAGAATCCCATGGACAGAGGAGCCTAGTGGGCTACAGTCTATAGAGTCACAAAGAGTTGGACATGACTGAAGCGGCTTAGAACACCTGCATGCACATGTTTATATAACAAAAGAAAAATTCTGTTGGAGGAAGATTCAACAACATTTCTCAGTAACATGACTTAGAAATCATACAACCTTTTCTAGGCCAGTATGTCAGAAGACTGTAGGGTGCAGCCACCTAGTAGAAGCCTTGGAAGGGGATCACATGGACTAGAAAACTTGGTGGTGCAAAGCTCTGAACTCTCACCATATTTTGATAGAGAAAACCTCAAACATTTCTCCCTGGCAAGTCAATTGTACATTCTCTGCTTTTAGTCTTCTAAAGCTAGCATTGGCACACTACAGCCCAGGGCCCAAGTCTGGCCTGTTGCCTGTTTTTGTAAACAAAGTTTTGATGGAACACAGCTTTGTCCATTTGTTTATTATTGTCTGTGGCTGCTTTAACACATCAGAGTGGAGTAACTGTGACAAAGACTGGTCCCCAGAGCCTAAAATGTTTCCTATCAGACACTTCCACAGAGAAAGCTTGTCTATCCCAATTCTAATGACAGACATACTAAATAAATGCATTACAAATATTAATATGTTATATAAATATATCACAAATTGGCCATTCTAATTCAAGTTCTCCTCTCTCATCTAAATTCTGGCTCAGTTTAATCACCTCATTTTGACTTTGGTTGAAATGAAGAACAACACTATCACCAATGTAATTTATTCACATTGAAATCTGTTAGCAAACAACCAACTCTGCCATTCTGTAACTAAGACCCCCAAATTTTATATTATGTTAATCACACTCATCTGGATAAGCATTTGGGTCAAAATAAAGATCTTTCACATCTCTATACATAATTCTCTGAACAACTTAACACCCCATAATAATACCATTTATTTTTAAACTTGTTTTGATCACAGCAAAATTGACCAATCAAGAATCTCATACTGAAAAAATGAAATTTTATTTTATGCCTTCACAGATCACATCCATCTACAATAAGATTTGTATCTACCTATAAATAGAATTTCTTTTGGAAACAATTGCCAGTTTTAGCAATGCCTCCTGTGACATTTCCTGTCTTCCGTGTAGTCTCCACTATGCCTTCCCCATTTTTCCTGGTGGATATGTATTAGGATATAGACCTTCACCTAGACAGTCAGGTTGCTCAAGGGTTGACAAAAGTTTCAATTTGAAAAGTTTCAATTTGAAAGTTTCAATTTCAAATGAAAGTTTCAGATAGTTTCAATTTATGCTTGCATAAGCTTTTAATATATACTGTTAGAAACATAATTATCCTTTCAATATATAGTTCTTTTCTTTCTTTAACTTCAGAAGAAGAAAACACTTAATATGAAAATGGAAATAAAATTTTCCTTTATCTCAGCAATAATCAGCTAGAAAGTATATTGAAAAGCTACTCCCTGCACACAAATAACAAGGTATAAAATATCTCACCAACTCAATCGACATGAGTTTGGGTTAACTCCGGGAGTTGGTAATGGACAGGGAGGCCTGGCGTGCTGCGGTTCATGGGGTCGCAAAGAGTCAGACATGACTAAGCGACTGAGCTGAATTGAAAATATATCATAATTAACTCTGAATGTGTAATATAGAACATATAGATATAACTATGACATTCTGTTGAAAGACTTCAATTCAGCTCAGTTCAGTCACTCAGTTGTGTCCGACTCTTTGTGACCCCATGAATCGCAGCACGCCAGGACTCCCTGTCCATCACCATCTTCCAGAGTTCATGCAAACTAACGTCCATTGAGTCAGTGATGCCATCCAGCCATCTCATCCTCTGTTGTCCCCTTCTCCTCCTGCCCTCAATCCCTCCCAGCATCAGAGTCTTTTCCAATGAGTCAACTCTTCTTAAAAGAAGTCAATAAATGTGGATGTGATGGTTAATTTTATGTATCAACTTCACTAGGCACTGTGTTGCCCGGATAGTTGCTGCTGCTGCTGCTGCTAAATCACTTCAGACGTGTCCAACTCTGTGCAACCCCATAGATTGCAGCCCATCAGGTTCCCCTGTCCCTGGGATTCTCCAGGCAAGAATACTGGAGTGGGTTGCCATTTCCTTCTCCAATGCATGAAAGTGAAAAGTGAAAGTGAAGTCACTCAGTCATGTCCGACTCTTAGTGACCCCATGAACTGCAGCCTACCAGGCTCCTCCATCCATGGAATTTTCCAGGCAAGAGTACTGGAGTGGGGTGCCATGGCCCTCTCTGGCCCAGATAGTTGGTCAAACCTTATTCTGGGTGTTTTCCTGAGGGTGTTTTTGCATCAGTGCATGAGTGTGTCCTTAGTCACTTCAGCTGTGTCCGACTCTGTGACCTCATAGACTGTAGCCTGTCAGACTCCTCTTTCCATGGAATTTTCCAGACAAGAATCCTGGAGTGGGTTGCCATGCCCTCCTCCGGGGATTTTCCTGATCCAGGGATTTAATCTGCATCTCTTGCATTGCAGGCAGATTCTTTACCATTGAGCCACTGAGGAAGCCCTTTTGCTTGCAAGTAACAAAGTAAAGCAAATTGACCCTCAGTGTGGGTGTGGCTCCTCTTATCAGTGAAGATATGAACAGAAAAGTTGACTGACTTGAACTGAACACTGGCTCTTCCTAAGTCTCAAGCTTGCCAGACTGCACACAGGAACTAAACCGGTGTGAGTTTAGCAACCCTTCTGGGTCTTCAGCTTGCTGACTCACCCTGAAGATCTTGGCACTTGCCCATCTCATCACTGTATATAATCATGTAAGTATATATCCTGTTGGTGCTGTTTCTCTAGAAAACCCTGACTAATACAGGGAGAAATACATTTTTCCAGTTATTAAGAGTCCAGTGAGGAAAATAACCCAATTAAAAGAGAAAGGTATAAAGCTCTTAACCAGATGACTTAAGTAAAAAGAGAACTCTGTAATTCACAAAGATAGCAATTTCAAAAGCAGTTACCACTCCTAGGGATGAGGAAACAAAGGGAAAAAGTTGGATTCATTAATACTTTGAAGTGTGTAGAGGTTTCATAGAACTGAAAGAACTTTGAGAAGGGAACACAGGCAATTGGTTCTGGAATCTCTGAGAGGACATGATTAGGCTGATTGTGTGAAGGCTGGAAAATCTGTAAAATGAATACAGTTGCTTTTATAGGAAGAAATTGCTACTACCAAAGTGGAGAGGTATTCCTAGGGAGATGCTCACAGGAATAGAAATTTACCCGAGTCCACAGGAAGCAGATAAGAAGGAGCTAGTTCCTTGATCTGCTTCTGCCTATAGAGTCCCTCCAGGAACCTGACACAAAGAGGAAGTGTGGCTTGTGGAGCCTGACCTCCAGCATCACAAGGCAGGGTGTAGCACAGCATTGTAAATTCACAACAGATGTCCACTTTCACCAAGTACATTTATAGATAAGTGGTTCAGGTAGCGGAATGACGGTCACTTAAAATATTTTAAAGTTTAATAGTAATTTTTTAAAAACTGGCAAAGATAATCAACAAACATAATAAAAATGATTTTATATTATGAAAATGAAAATTCATGATAAGCACTAGTCCAAATAACTTTCCAAAATATAAATAGTGAAATTAATTAAATAAAATAAACTGTTGAGAAATCGATTATTATTTCTTCAAATTTGTAATGATTAATCAATATATGGCATTAAAAAGAAATCTTAGATATCATTTATGTATCCTACTTGAAACCAAATTTATTTTCAGTTGGATTAAAATTTCAAGTATCAATATATAAAATGAGGACACTAAAAAAATAGAAGAAAATAATGTTTACTGTTTACTTGTTCAGAGTATGGAAATAAAACACAGGCATACAAAGAAAGGAAAACATGGAAGGAAGAGTTCCACTGACTATACATAATATGTAACTTTTGTAAACAATGTCATTGTATGCAAAAATGAAAGAGTGATGGTACATAGGGACAATTTTGTGAATTTGTAGAAAAAAAGAGATACAGTTCTTATCAAGCAAATTTTTACAAATAAATGATAGTTACAAAAATTTCTCCATAGGAAAGTGGGCAAACTATCTGAATATGTAATGAGAAAGAAGAAATAAAAATGGCAAAAATATACAAAAAGTTAATACTATTTAGTAATTTGAGAAATGCAGATAAAATAAAAACTTTATACGTATATATGTATACATGCTGCTGCTGCTGCTGCTAAGTCGCTTCAGTCGTGTCCGACTCTGTGCGACCCCCAAAGACGGCAGCCCACCATGCTCCCCCGTCCCTGGGGTTCTCCAGGAAAGAACACTGGAGTGGGCTGCCATTTCCTTCTCCAATGCAGGAAAGTGAAAAGTGAAAGTGAAGTCACTCAGTCGTGTCCAACCCTCAGCAACCCCATGGACTGCAGCCTACCAGGCTTCTCCGTCTATGGGATTTTCCAGGCAAGAGTACTGGAGTGGGGTGCCATTGTATATACACACACAAATATATATTTGATATTACATATATGTATATATATATCTCAAATTGGCCAAGGCAATCCTTAATGCTGGCAAATAATAAGGACAGGTATAAAATTGGCACAGCAGGTATTAAATTGGCACAGCCTACTTAGAATACATGATAACAATATATGCCATGCAACCTTAAATAACTTTCTCATTTCTAGGTATGTAACCAAAGAAAATGATCAGAGGTGTAGTCAAAGGCTTAGTAAGTGTGTACTACATTATTATAATAGAATATTGTAAATAAACTCAATGTCTAACTATAAGCAAATTGTCTTAAAACCATATGATGAAATGAGTTGTAGTGATTGAAAATCATGTTCTAAAAATAAACATTTGATAAACTCAGAAATCTTTCAAGACATGCAAAGTAAAAATTAAAAACAAAATAGTGTTTTGGTTATGACATTAATAGATATTGTACAAAAATGAATACTTATTTTTTCATTATGGTAACATGATTTGTGATCATTTTACTTCTTAAAATATGTTTTAAAAGTTGCCATTTATAAAATCTTACTGCTGAAGTATAATTGTTTTTTTCATATAAGAAGGAAATATTTACTCAGAGCTTGGACATCATTCTCAGATCCAATAGATTTCCTCATTATCCCCAAACTATAATTGGAGTGCCTTGAGACTTCTATAATAGTAAAATAAAATAATTCAGACTTCTCTAAATATCAAATTCCAGTTCTTTTAAGTTCAATAATGTATAAGCATTTTTTGTAGCACTTGTCAAATGTTAATCATAAAATTCTACTTTTTTCTGTTATGTAACAGGAGAAATGCCATTCATATGTTTATTACTTCCAACTTAATTTTCTGAATTCTCAGACCTCCAGATTTACACATTTAACTGTTACCTAACACGTAACCTTAGAAGTCAGAATTCACCAAATGAGTATATGTAAAGAAATAAATTTTTATTCCCTCTGCCCTGTTCTATATCATCAGCACCCCTGCATCAGCAGCTTTCTTTTCCACATGTTCTCAAGAACACATCTAATTATTCAGGCCAAATTTTCACATTTTTATCTATCTTCAATTCTATTGTTAATATACCCAGTTGTAATCCAAACCTATGCTCCTATCTGAGTTCAAGCCCTCAGCATTTCTCAATACTGCTCGCCCTCTCAACTACACATATGTTATAAAACAGCTACAGGAGCTATTTAAAAATATCAATTAGATGATGTCATTCTCTGACTTAAACATCTCCAAAAGTTTCTGTTTTAATTTAGGTTTCCCCAGAATCACACCATGGTGTGGACTGAGGTATAAAGAGTTTATTTGACAGCTGATCCCAAGGAACATCAGTCAGATGGGACATAACACAGAGAAAGGGAAGAAGTCATAAACAATGTATTATCAAGCAAACTGCCACTATGAGCAAGTGAATCCCATAGGGAATTCTAGAAGTCAGCATATAGCATGTGCCTCAAGGAATCCCGCTTAGATGAACAAAGAAGTCAGTTCCTCTTAGACATTTGCTGAGGTTGTTCCTACAAGGGATGGCAGGTGGGGACCACAGGCATTAATTCCTCAGCATTTCTGGCCTGGCACTCATTCATGTGTAACAGCCTCCAGTGGACCAAGAGGCAGAGACAGTATACTCAAGCCCAAAGTAAAAGACACTGGAAACTGGAAGGCAGGTCTGAGGGCCTAGGAAAGTTAAGGCCCATCAAGGATAGAACCCTGAGAGCTAAATGACAATGCACCTTTTGTACCACTCTGATTCATGCACAACTTACTTAATCTCAAGAAAGTGAATTGTTATATTCTTTATATACATATGGGAGAAGGCAATGGCACCCCACTCCAGTAGTCTTGCCTGGCAAATCCCATGGGTGGAGGAGCCTGGTAGGCTGCAGTCCATGGGGTCGCGAAGAGTCGGACACGAATGAGCACCTTTACTTTCACTTTTCCTTTCATGCATTGGAGAAGGAAATGGCAACCCACTCCAGTGTTCTTGCCTGGAGAATCCCAGGGATGGGGGAGCCTGGTGGGCTGCCGTCTATGGGGTTGCACAGAGTCAGACACGACTGAAGTGACTTAGCAGTAGCAGTTATATACATATAGAATACAATGGAGTTCCCTGGTGGCTCAGATGGTACAATATAAGTCCATTCCTGAAATTGATCTCAAGGTGGAGATAAATATTTATCATTTTCCTTGGGGGCACAGTTTTGAGAGCATTAGCCCACTGTGGCCCCCTTTGCCTGGCAAAGCAATACAGCTATTCTTTTCCTCTTCAACATCCCTCAAATATTTATCATCTATCTCTATCAATATTTCTACATTCCATTTAACTTTGGTCAGTATTTCTATTGAATTAAGTTAGAGTGCTTCAACCTCAGCACTATTAACATTTTGAGACAAATGATTCTTTGTTACGGGAGATGCCTTGGAGGATGTTAGGTACCATCCCTGACTTCAACTCAGAGAAACCAGTAGTACAGTTCAGTTCAATCGCTCAGTCATGTCCGACTCTTTGTGACCCCATGAACTGCAGCACACCAGGCCTCCCTGTCCATCACCAACTCCCAGAGTCCACACAAACCCATGTCCATTGAGTTGGTGATGCCATCCAACCATCTCATCCTCTGTCATCCCCTTCTCCTGCCCTCAATCTTTCCCAGCATCAGGGTCTTTTTCACTGAGTCAGCTCTTCGCATGAGGTGGCCAAAGTATTAGAGTTTCCGCTTCAACATCAGTCCTTCCAATGAACACCCAGGACTGATCTCTTTAGGATGGACTGGTTGGATCCCCTTGTAGTCCAAGGGACTCTCAAGAGTCTTCTCCAACACCACAGTTCAAAAGCATCAATTCTTCTGTGCTCAGCTTTCTTTATAGTCCAACTCTCACATCCATACATGACCACTGGAAAAACCATAGCCTTCTTCCCCCAAATTGTGATTATAAACGTCTCTAGATATTGCCGAATGCACCCCAGTGGGGGAAATTTACCCCTTCTCCAAGCTGAAAATCACTAGGTGAATAGCCTATTGGATCATCATTACCTTGAACTCTTGGGGTCTGAACATCTCATTAGTATACGCTTGTCAGGCTAAATCTGACAGGCTAAAGCTGTTGCTTTTGATTAACTGCCTAATCATGGCTTTTGATTAATTGCCTAATCATGGCTATTACTGGGGGTGAAAAAGACCCAAACCAGGAAGAGCCCTATGGGACTTCCTGAGTTCCAAGCATAATCACGTCTGTCTCCATTACATAGCATCACTATTTCTTCATGAAAATAAGGCTCATTTCTTCAAGTCAGTAAAACAATTTCATTTTTTACCTGTACTTACTGGTGTGAGGATCAATAAATGACCAGGTGGCCATCATAGCCTTAGGTTTAGGGGAACCTTACCTGCATCTCCTGGTGGAAGGCCCCATCACATCATGGCTGGAACCAGGATCTCTAGTCCAAATGAGCCTAAAGTTGTGGAGAGGAAAAGTACAAAGTGACAATGAGATAGTCCACCCTGACTTCCACCTCTCTGTTCCCAGACCTAATTATTCTACCTGGTGGGACATAACATCATATAATAGTTGATAATTCAAAATATATACTGCAGCTTGAAAGAAAATGCTCTAATTCCTTAAGCCTGGCCTTCTAGGTGTACTGTTCAGAGGCCACCTGTATTAGTTTTCTATAGCTGAGTAACAAATTACCACAAACTTAGTGAGTGAAGACCACTCCCATTTATTAACTCACTTCCTATAGGTCAGAAGTTCAGCACAGCTTGACTAAATTCAGGGTATCACAAGGCTGAAATCAGAGTTGGTTTGGTTAGTTCTCACCTGGAGGCTCAGGGACAAAAAAAAAAAATCTACTCCTAAGCTCATTCAGGTTGTTGGCAAAATTCAGTTCCTTGTGGTTTTAGGACTAAAGTCCCCTGTGAAGTCCTTGCTAGATATCATTAGGGTGATCATTCAGCTCATCAAAGGTGATCGAATTCTTTTGCCAAGTGTCCCCTTCCATCTCCAAATCAGCAACAGTACACCACATCATGCCATTGCTTTGAATCTCTTAATTTCCCCTTCTGTCACCAGCCAGAGTAAATTGTTTGCGCTTAGGGGCTCATGCGATAGATTGATCCAGATAGTCACCCTATCTTAAGATCAACTGATTTGGAATATTAATTTCAAAAGTAAATCCCTCTACTGAAAAAAACTAGATTAGTGTTTGAATAACAGGGCAAAGATATGTATATACCAGGGGATCAAACTCTTGGGGACACATCTTAAAATTGTGACTATCAAACAGTTCCAAATTTCTATCAATCTTTAGCTTCACCATGATATGGTATAAGGCAGAAACAATGGGATCCAAGGTCATATGCCCATCATCATACTTCTCTGGATCCTATCTGATAAACACTCAGAACCCTTTAATAGCAACGCTAGCTCAGGCACTATTGGCATGAAAGATAAACCCATATTCATAATCTGTATCTAAATAATGATGAACTGATGCCCCTCCAAAGATGGAAGAGGTAGGTCTGATGTGATCAACGTTTCCCAAGTTACTTATTAATCTCCTGGATTAATGGGGATCTCAGAGTTTTTTCCAAGGCTGGTTTGACATTCAGTAACGACAGTAGCTAGTTCAGTCGGGGACCTACACATATTTTCCATCCTTGCTCCCAGGGCCTCTCCATTTTGGGCCTGTTGTGCAAGCAATGAAGTGGGTGAGGGTAGCATTTGGTGAAGCTCTGTGGGATGATCATTCTATCCACTGATTTTAAGTATGGTGGATGTTCCTGGTAATTGTTAATGTGGGATAAAAAGATCCACACATTGTGTGTTCATTCCTGTAGATCTATCCATATATTCCTTTCTCAGAACTTACTGCATTGTAGCTTTAAGACTTGTTCCTCCCAGGTCCCTGACCAAACAACCAAACTATTTGCCACTGATGAAGAATCTGTGTATATTCTTAATTTCAACATTTTCTCTCTCCCCTCTAAATTGATGCCTATGAGACCTGCTTGAAGTTCTGACAATTGAAAGGATTTCCCCCTCATTGCTGTCTTTCATGAGCATTGCTATGTAGAGCTGTAATGTATTAGTAACCAATTTTAAGCATTTGACATGCTAACAAGCCAATCCATCTTCTTTTAAAACAGCTTTATTGAAATATAAAGCATGCACCATACAATTGCCCCACCCATTTAAATTATACAATGTAATGGCTTTTCATATTTTCACAAAATTGTGCATTCATCACACAACTCATTTTAGCACATTTTAATGACCCTCCCTCCTAACCATCATCCTCCAAACCTTCTATACCCAGTAATGGGCAATCACTAATTTGCTTCCTATCTCTGTGAATTTGCTTAATCTGGACATTTTGTATAAGTGGAATCATATAGTATGTGGTCCTTTGTAACTGACTTCTTTCACTTAACACAATATTTTTAAGAGTTATCGATGTTGTATCATGTATTAGTACTTTATATGGTTGAATAATATCCATTTATGAATATATCACATGTTTTTCTTTATCAATTGATACCATTTTGATTGTTTCCACTTTTTGGCTTCTATAAATAATATTGCTATGAACATTGATGTATACAGATTTTTGTGTGGCTTGATAAACCTTTGAACCTAGCCAGGTTTTTCCTTCTCTATCAGACAGAAACTTAATAAATACTTTATTAAATCCTAAGTGTAATTATACTCAGAGTTACTGGTGCAAGGAATGTCATTGGGTTCTGAGCTGTCTGTTCAGGAATGATCCCAAATGCAGACCTTTTCTTGTATGGTAGATTGTTGCTGTTCCTGCCAGACCTTATAACTTGATGAGTGAAAATAACTAATTTATTATGAAAACTCTGGTTGCATAGACTTTTGATATGCTACGGTCAGGCACTTTCTCCACCAGGGTCCAATACCATGGCAGGAGATGATTTTTGAACAGTATAGGCTTCTCTTCTGCATACTGTCCAATCTTGCTTCAGAACCTAAAGATTTTGTTTTGAAATCTCTTCCTGGGTGTTCCCCAAGATTCAATACGTTACTATTATTTACCACAGATGCTTAAAGAACTCTGGAATTTGCCATAACTTATGCATCAAGTGGCAAAACTGCTTGTACCACAATCTGAATTTGTCACAGAATTGCTTCTTGTTGCAGATCCTGCTCAAAAAGGCAGTCTTTTGAGTAGCCTGATAAATAGATCAAAGAATACTTCTAAGTGTAGCACCAGCCATTTTGCTATAACTTCCATTGTATTCAAAACTAAAAGCTGAGCAACATGTTCATGGCATGCAAATCACTTCATGACCTGTCCTTCCTCACTTCCCCAACCTCAGCTCCTACCACTCTCCCTTTTCTTAATTTGACACACCTTCTGGCCTTCTCATATTCTGTGCCTCTGACCTGAATGACTGCACATCTCCTCAGACTATCTCCTCAGGAGTCAGGTCTCTGTTCAAATGCCACCACCACAGATTCAGAAAGCCCTTGTTCCACTGCCCTGTAGGTTTTCTTCCTTCCTTTCACCTCTCCTTGCTTTGCATTGCTTTCTGATTCCTTTTAACTTCTTTATAGAACTTGTATCTAAAATTATAATACACATTTTTTCTGATCAATTCATGTACATTTATTTTAATAGAGTTTTACTAGAACAACTTGGAAGAAATAACACTGCCCTGCTTTCCATGCTTCCAGGAACCTCTTGAGTTTTCTAAAAAGTCTTCCAAAATATACCTGGATGATTTGAATACATGTAATTCATGGAGAGTCAAATTCTCAAGGCCTGTGGGTTTGGTTGCCAGCTTCTTAATGTCTTAGATTTAAGTGAGTGGTTTACAACATCTCCTCATCTATTTACATCATTTGATGGCCTCCAAAATCCTGGCAATCCAGTGGCATACTGCACCTTTTTATCTAGTTTTTCCCCACAAGAATGTAAGTTCCACAGAATCATGGAACATGCCTGCCCGGGTCACTGGTATATGCCTTCCATCTAGCACAGGTGCTGAATGAGACAATGAAGGAAATAGAGGTATGATCATGGGTAGTCATTTTATACAAAGAAGAAACTGACATTTTAACTGAATAAATAAGTGTATCTTAGGGGGTATGATTAAAAAGTTGGGTGGGTATCAGAATAAAGAATCCCAGGTGTGAAGACTTTTCTTAATACAAAAGAATAAACCATCAGCACATTTTAATGGAACACAATAATAGGAGCTGAGACCTATAACCAAATCTTACCTCAGGGTTTTATGACAAGTAACTATTTGAGAACACTTTTCTAAATGCTCCATTATGTTTAGCAAAAACTTATTAAGAATGGAACCATTCTTATTTTAAGACATGCAGAGTTAATGACCTTATTTAACAACCAGATCTGTACTGTCCCCATTATGAAGTAGCGTATAGCTATTACCTAACAGTGTTCAAGATTTGTATATTTGGATAGTAATGAGTCTGAAGGAGTAAATCTTAGCAGTATTTAAAATGATGAGTTTCTCACTTATAAGTTTTATTAGAAAATCTATATACTTTTAATTTTTTTTTGTTCTCTACCTGAACAGAGTGAGGTGAAAGTAAATTTTCAATAGTTCTTCAAATGTCCCTAGACACTTTACTTAAGTTTATACACAACAAAATGGATATATTATCTCTAGGATGCGGGAGAGATAACTGAACAGAAATTGTGAACAAAGCCTAAGAATTTTTGTTTGTTCACAGGCTTAAACAAAGACAGGAATGTCAATAGACTTATAGCATCCAGAACGAGGGCATTGATGACACCATCTATTTTGCACTGCCCAGCCCATTCAAATGAACTGTACACCCATTAAGAGATATATCAGCTAAATGAAGTCCACAGGTAAGAGAATGGTCATGCTAATGAAGACTGGCATTAATAGCAGAGGAGAGGGATGTTTAGCAAAGAGCAAGCAAAAGTTTAGATGGGAGCAAGCTAACGGTCTTCAGTTCTTAAACGAAGTTTATATAGAGCACTGAGAACAATTAGCAATATTTACAGAGACTTGAACTGTAGTCACTCTGTGCAGAATCCTTTTGACAACACTGTTCAATTCTTCCCTACTTCCTCTCAGTGAGGTGGGATTTTCAACCTCAGGCAGGTAAAAGAATGAGCAAAACTGTACTTCAGAAAAATACAAATGTTTACCAAGTTCATTTGGGCCAGGTAATATTATAACGGCAGACACACATCATTATAAATTTGACCAAACTCAATGAATGTACAACACCAAGAGTGAACCCTAATGTAAACTATGGCTTTGGGGTTCAAACATAGTGATATGTCAGGGTAGCTTCATCAGCTGTAACAAATGTGTCACTCTGGTGGTGCTGCTGTTAATGGGGAAGGGTATGCATGGGTGGCAGCAAGAAAAATCACTGTACCTTCCACTCAATTTTGAGATGAACCTAAAACTGCTCTAAAAAATAAAGTTTAATAATACATTATTAAAAATTCATTGGGGCCAGAATTAAAAATCAAGATTAGAATTCATTCATAATCTCATAAGGCCTGAGTCTTAAGGTCATTGCAACTGGGTAGGAAAAGATTGTAATGAAAACAATCCGGAACATTGATTGGCAGATTGTAAGGGAAAAGAGGTGGTCCTGGCTGACTTTATTACATTCTGGATGTAGCAGAGCATTTCCAAAGGTGGCTGCAATGATGTTCTGTCTTGCCACATTTGGCGATGAAATTTGTGGCTCCTCTCATCCAGAAATGGAGTCTGTTTCTATTATCCCCCTCCCACCCCTTGATTTAGGTGGCTAGTGACTTGTTTCAATAAACAGAATGTAGAGGAGTGATGACGTGCCTGTTCTGGATCTGGATGAAGGTGCCTGGTGGCTCTGTCTTCTCTTCTGGAAGGTGGCTGCCATGCTACAGGGAGCTACAGATTAGTCTGCTGGAGTGAGAGCCATGTAGACACTCCTAAAGGATGAGACACTGCAAAGAAAGAGAGATGATGTGGGGGAGCACCAAATTGCCTCTGTGGGGCTTCAGGCACAGTCAGGCTGTCCATCAATGCAGCTGAGTGAATGACCCCTATGACAATATTCACTTAGAGCAACAGCTCTAATCTGTAGAGTTTTCAAAATGAGATTTGTAGTTTTATAAGAAGAGAAAGAAATTTCTCTCTCTCTCTTTTTTTACCTCCATCTGTCTCTCTGTCTCTTTCTTTTTTTCTGATGATGTGTAAGAATATAGACAGTCAGAACATAGTAAAAACATAGCCAGAAGTCAGCTGTCTACAAGCCAAGAAGAGAGCTCTCACCCAGGAACCATATTGACTCACTGGTACCTTGATCTTGGATTTCTCATTCTCCAGAACAGTGAGAAATAGATTTCTGCTGTTTAAGACACCCAGACTTTGGTAGTTTGTTACAGCAGCCTGAGTTGACTGAGGCAGGGGAAATGGTCTGGGTAATCTGCTTCTTTCTAATTCCAGCATTTACTCAGAGTTGCTTAGGTATAAGACTTAGGAGAACTGAGGATACTTATCTAACTCTCTTGATAGCCAATACATATTTAAAATATATTGTAAGTAGCAATGCAACTATGTTACATCATAATAAGTTTATCAACATATAAATGCTTCAGTTTTCCCAGATCCTGAAAAACAGTGTTACATAAGTTCACACCTCTCTACCTCCACTTTGTAATATTTTTCCACTGGTTTGTAACAGAGAACTATATACTAGATTCTGAATCCCTGTAAAAAAAATAGATAAGAATTCAAAACTCATATACAAAATAAAGTAAGTAAAGAATTATATTGTGATGATGAACCCAATAAGAAATCAGATCTCTGTAAAACGTTGATAAGAAATGATATGTCTAGATAAAAAGAGAAAAGGTAAGATGAAAGGGGAAAACCATTTTGAATTCTTTTTAATGTGTTTTAATCTATCAGCAGTATCAGTGAATAACAAAATAACAATATGTATGTAAAATGGTTCAGATAAATTTGTAAGGATGAAGAAAACCTGTAGGATTTTTTAAAGTCACATTCCTGTAAGATGTCACCGTTTACATAAGATAAGAAGGGGAACAACTTCTGTGCATAGAGAATACAGTACAAACAGTAGAGAAATTACCAGTGCGCCCCAGATAAGATCAGATTAGGAAAACCACTGGGTATCCTCTACCTCTGCCTCAGATAAGCAGAGGAGTAAGGATCAATATTAAAGAGAAAGGAATATAAATTAGGACTGGGGAGGAAAATAATCTATAAGAGATGGCCACTGCTAAGTAAACCTTTTCTTTCCTCTATTATGTTGTGGGTACAAAGTAAAACAGGGTGTAAAGAACACTAAAATGCCCATTAGTTTTGTGATTATAAAGGAATTGTGGAGATATATTTTTCATAACAAGTGAAATTTTCCTATTCTATCCTTCTAACTGATATTTTAGGTCCTCTCTTCCTCTTTTGTAAGACTTGTCTCTTTATCATAGCTTCACAAAGAACTGAGGAGTTTCATAACAAACACTCGGGAGAGATGGAAACGATGGATGCTTCTATAATTTTACCTCTTCTACATCATCTAAGTGCCCAGGTGGATTTGTAGCCAATATACAGTATTCAGAGTGGCTGTATTCATAATAATCCCACACTGGAGACAAGCCAGATGCCTATCAAAAGGAGAATGGAAATATACATTGAGGTATTTTCATACAATGGGTTAGGACATAACAATAAAATAATCTGCTGTATGAGCTGAATAGAGCTATTTAGGTGTAGCGAAGCAAGCAAACAAACAATACCTGCCAAACACAGGCACAAAAAACAAAACAAAACCAGGAATGAATCTCACAGATAGGTGAAGTGGGGGGAAAAGCTAGATGCACAAAAATGTCTATAGTCTATGCATGACTTCACTTACAGAAAGTTCAAGAACAGGCAAAATTAATTGATGATGATAGAACTCAGAATAGTGGTTACCTCTTGGGGGCAGTGGTGTAGACAAGATAGGCACAAAGGAATCTTATGGAGTGCTGGAAATATTTTATATCTTGATTTGAGTGGTGGTTAAAAGGATGTAAACATGCAAATAATTCTTAAACTGCATAATTGAGTAATATACTTTATACACTTTACCCTGTATATTGTATCTCAATTTAGAAAGAGACAGAGGATTGAAAAAAGGTAGAAGTTCTGTGGCAAATGTGTTAATTTCGGAGAACCCTGGTGTGAGCACTTCAAAAGAAAGACTGTTGTCCCCCAGAGCAGCTGAGCCCGAGAAACAAAAAAGGCTTGTGTAACTGACAATTGGAAGAACTATTCTGCATATATTAAGACATCACAGACAGAGAAAACAAATAGTGGCTTCAATTATGAGCTCTAAATAAAGAGCCACAAGGGTGGAAGCTTCAAATTGTAGGCTTTGGCTTGCAATTTATCTACTTCTCATGTGGGCAACTCTTCCTCACAACTTCCAACAATAGTAGCAGATTTATTTGTTCAACAATGGTAAGTAATTCTTCTAAGAAATTCAGAAGGACAGCTAATAAAAAAATACATATATAAAAAGTAATTACCAGGGAAAAGCAGAATACAAATAAGACATGGATAAAAGCAATGAAGATAAAGGCAATAAAGACAGATAATTGCTATGATTACACTTTAAATTTGATTCAGCTTCTCAGCAGCCAGTGAACAGAGGTAAAGCTAATCAGTTTTTTAATTCTCATTGTCAGGAAAGACAAATATCAGTCTCCTAAAGGAAATAAAAGTTTGCTTGGAATTGAATTTATGTTTAAACCCATGCTAAGTGATATCCTCTGAATTCAACAATAGGGTAAAGTAGATCATTGAAAAATTAAAATACATGGATTTTGATCCAGAACTCATCATTCTCTTCTCCAGTTGGGTAATTCTAACCTTTATGGATATCAGTTTTCCTTTCTTTAAAATAATAATGACAATCATCTTAAAAGATAACATAAATACCCTTGCTATGTGCCGGGTACTAAATTAATTCAATCCTCACTAATGCTACCATGTTGGTATCAACAGTTTACTCATTTTACTGATGATAAAATTAGAGTGCAGAGAGGTTAAATGATTGGCCTCAAATCACACATGTAGTAAAACAAAAATTACTATTTTTTTTTAGTGTACCTCACCAACATGGGTGCATGCTCAGTCACATGTCGTGTCCACTCTTTGCAACCCTACGGACTGTTGCCCACCAGGCTCCTCTGTCCATGGGATCTCCGGGCAAGAATACCAGAGTGGGTTGTCATGCCCTCCTCCAGGAGATCTTCTCAACCCAAGTGTTGAACCCACGACTCCTGCATTGCAGGCAGATTCTTTACTACTGAGCCACCAGGGAAGCCCCAACCTCACCAAGAGATTGTGCAAATCACATATGATGTTTGGTTAATCTTTCTGAAAATGCAATTTGAAAACTTTAAATGGAAAAGTAACTACTTTGTAGCTATTTATAAACAAGGCATTTTACTGGACAAACTGGAGTCCACAAAGATGTAAACAGTATTCTGTGTTGTGTTAATAAAAGGTAATGACTCTGAAGCTGATGGCCATGACAGGCCCTCATATAAAGACGTCTTCCCTTCACCCATCTTTTCCTATACCTTTCCAAGGATCTTGCTGATCTTTTCCAAAAACTCATTTATCCTCTCCTTATTCTTTAATTCTCTTCCCTAGCCCTCTTTTATTCCATTTGGTATTAATTGAAATAATGGATGCTATTGTAAAATAACAAAGATGCAAGTAAGAAGAGAAAGTCAATGGAACTTAGTAAACACATTTGTAACACTTTTGATGAGAGTAAACCACAATAATATAATAATTTTAATTAGATAAAAGTTCTTAAGATGTAATGTAGATTGTCAGTAATAACTTAATCTGATTAAAGGGAATAAAGAGAAAGTGAAGACAGTGACCATATACAACACTTTCCAAAATTTTTATTTCTTTGGTGTAATTGATGGGGATCTTCATGTCAAAAGGAAGAATTGTCCAACTAAGTAATACTATAGCATACTTGTAATGTTAAGGGAAGTAATTAATTAGGAAGGGGGAAATTGCTGATGCAAAGGAAACAGGGGTTAGTTGACAGATAAAGATCCTTGAATAAACAAAAGGAGATGGGATTCAGCAGGTAAATGGGTGGGTTGACTTTTAATTAACCATTCCTGAAATCACATATCTCTGATTTTCTTTAATGAAATGTCAAAAACCCTATCTTAACATTTTAGTGCTTTGCTGCTTGCTGTTAAAGCATCCTAACAGGTTCAATGAGCATTGGGTGCATGTGAATGTAGTCTGAAAGATTTGATGATAAAAAGCCAAAGGAATTGTCTCCTAGTGGCTTCTGTGTTATCAGCAAAGCAAGAATTGATGTTACTGATTGTCCACGAGGAAAATGAGAGGGTTTAAGATGTTTGAGAGGAGGGAAATAAGAAAGAATCATCTTGATGAGTAGACAAGTAAATTTACTGGGGAATTATAGGATTGCTTAGCACTTTTAAGTGTGCCCTGAAGATTAGTGACTATGAATTTAAAGTGTGAAAAAGTCAGCGTGGTTCTGTTTTCTCTCCAGGCATGTTCAAATATTCAGGTGCATGCACAGAGTAAGCAGAATTATGAGCTTAATCAGGTTTGGCATTTGGCCAGGCAAATTCTAAAAGCACTAGAGAAAAGCAAAGGAATAGAGGGCTTCTACAAGGGAGTGATTAATCATGGAAGCTAGCATGGTTAAAGAGAAAATTGAGAGGAAGATAAGGCAGATGACAGTGAAGAATAGTTTGGGTCAAGGGATAGGATGTTTCAACGGAGGCAAAATAATTATTGGAGAGAAGAAGCTAAAGTGAATTGGAAAGAGATCATAGAAGTGGCCAGAGGAGGGTGCTTATATATAACATTTTTGAGAGGCTAAATACTGAACATATCAATAAAATGGAGGGTAAAGTCATGGGAAAATGACAAGCAAAAAGTTGAAAAGGGAATGGACTAGGGACTAAGATTTTTACTAACCAAGAAAAGAACCTTGAAAAGTTTTAAAATGGAGAACTAATAGGAGATCTAGTCTGAAATCAGGCACTCTGAAGGACTGTCTTTAAAAAAAAAATGCAAGCAGAAAGGAGAAATCTGCTGAAAATGGTAATGAGAATTAAGTAGAAACCACACCACCTCCAAGCCCTATAGGAATGGGAAGTGACAGAAAAACCAGGCACAAACCGAGAATGCTGTGGGGAAAGTTAGCTAAATTCTATGACTTTAGTTTTTTAGAATAGATGTCGCTGATGTTGACTGTCTAGAGTAGTTTGAGGATAAAATGAGATAAAGTATAAAGCACAAGAAGGCTGTCAGTATTATAGGGCAAGAAAACATAGTCATATCCCTGTAACTCACATTTTAAAGTGCCAACCACAGGATTCAATATAGCTCTTTTGGCTGTTTGTATTGATTTTTCCTTTGTTCCATGTACTCTTAAGTAGACATTGAAGAGCCAGTGACAAGAAAATTCACCTTTGTGGTGTAGCCTTAAAAACCTCAAGCTGAGAATTCATTTGAAAATTATTCCAGGTTAATAGTTTAGCCAGATATCTTTCCAAGCATAGGCACATTTTCTTTAGGAAAAGACTCACCTTTAAACTAAGGTTCAAACTGCATTTTCATAAATAAAGATACAAAAATTTTGGACACATGGGAGAAAAAAAATGACAAAATCTACAAGAAGATCTCATGGTCAAATGGAAATACTAGACATATAATGTCAAGGCCTCAAGACTGGATATTGAAATTTTCAGACACAGAGTTTAAAAGAACTATATATAAGTATACGTAAAGAAATCAAATAAAATCTTGCAGATAGCACAGAACAAGAAACTTTGAGAACAGCCAAGTTTACCTATGAAATGACCCATGAGAAACAATGGGACATCTGACATATAGAGAATTTCAAAGTTATTGACATATTTCTTAAACTTGGGGAGAGAACACAAGTCTTTGTTGTACCTTTCATATTTTTATGTTTTTAAATACACTGCTACTGCTGCTGCTAAGTTGCTTCAGTCATGTCTGACTCTGTGTGACCCCCTAGACAGCAGCCTGCCAGGCTCCTCCGTCCCTGGGATTCTCCAGGCAAGAATACTGGAGTGGGTTGTCATTTCCTTCTCCAATGCATGCATGCATAAGTCGTTTCAGTCCTG
This sequence comes from Bos mutus, assembly GCF_027580195.1. Taxonomy (NCBI): domain Eukaryota; kingdom Metazoa; phylum Chordata; class Mammalia; order Artiodactyla; family Bovidae; genus Bos; species Bos mutus. The sequence continues at coordinate 93,496,068 of NC_091618.1, read as the reverse complement.
TCCGACTCTGTGCGACCCCATGGACAGCAGCCCACCAGGATCCTCCATCCACGGAATTCTCTAGGCAAGTATACTGGAATGGGTTGCCAGTTCCTTCTCCCTTGTAAATACACAGTATTTGATAAAATAATTAAAGTAAATAATTATAGGATCATACTAAGAAACACCATATAGTCATCGAAAAGCTGCTAAATTAGTAATATTTCAATTCCATCATTTATTGCTTATTTTTAGTTGAAATATTATTAAAAGAGATACTCTTCATCTTTTATTTAGTTACTCAGTGGTACAAGATATATACTTTCTCCTTGTTTAACTGTTTAAAAAATATTTTATCAATACATTTAAGTCAAACTTATTATCCTTATTGAAGTATAAATTAGCCTGTCTTTAGTCAGTGGGAGCTTCTTCAAATTGATGTAATCCTAGTGTTATACACTAACTTAGTAATTTCTGGTGCTTCATTACCAGCCATTGTAATAAAGTGTTCTAGGTTCAGCTGGGACATATGCTCCAGACTACACTCAGATATTTGTCCAAGCACCTCTAGTACTTTGACGGTAAGTGGTATTTCAAGACTACAACCTACATGCTAGGTGGTAAAGCTTCTAATTACTTCTGAGTTGGTCATTGTTTCTAGGCTTTTCGGTGGTAAAGTCATAATTCACTTATATTTTATGTATGTATGTATGTGTATATATATACACATAGACATACTATAAATATGTATGTACATATTACATTATATATATATATATATATATCTTGCATGTAAATATTACATATATACATATAATGTGTATCAGAATAAATACTCTTAATTTCATACTTCCACTTCAAATTTAGTACTATAAGATTTTAAAATTAATCATTTGTACTGCAGCTGTTAAGTCGCTTCAGTCGTGTCCGACTCTGTGTGACCCCATAGACGGCAGCCCACCAGGCTTCCCTGTCCCTGGGATCCTCCAGGCAAGAACACTGGAGTGGGTTGCCATTTCCTTCTCCAATTCATCAAAGTGAAAAGTGAAAGTGAAGTCGCAAAGTCGTGCCAGACTCTTAGTGATCCCATGGACTGGAGCCTACCAGGCTCCTCCATCCATGGGATTTTCCAGGCAAGAGTACTGGAGTGGGGTGCCATTGCCACTAATCCAAATATATTTTCTTCCTCAGCATGGATTAGAATTCTGATTTAAAGAACATAGGGAATTATAGAAATAAAAAATTATTATAGAAATAAAAAAAACAATTAGACTATTTTCCCCCGCACGTTACATATACTAAAGTTTTATAATAGCACTATTAAAATCATTTCCACTGATAAATCTCAAAAAAATATTTTTTCATATATTATTCACATACTCTCTGCTCATTTTTAGTATAACTAGACAGTCTGAATATATCATAGGCTCTCCCTTTTAAGTCTCACTTAAAATTAATTCTACAAATAGCTATGTGTACTGTTCATTATGAGTTCTTATGTCAATGCAGTCATTTTGGTTTTCTATTAGATGATTGTCCTCTAATAGATTTCTCTAAAAAGGGAAAAATTTCCAAGTTTAAATGTGTCAACAGCAGTAAGTCTGTTGCCTTATGTGAAAAAGTAAGTGTGCTAGCTGTAAAATTAGTGCTCGTGTTTTTCATTTGTTGAGTATCTTACTATACAGCTCAGTCTTCTCTTGATATAAATCACTGGAATGGAAAAGTTTAATGACAATATACTTTTTTTTTCTTTTCAGTATACTTGCTATATTTTAGTATTTATTTTATACCCTTGCTTTTTTGGGGGGCCGTTTCTATTATCCATATATTTGCTTCTCTGTACTTATTTATAGCTGTCATTTCCTAATTTAATCCTCTCATCCCTTTCCATTCTTTTTTGATTTTTCTCCTTTTAATATTTTACTTTTTAATTCACATACATTATTCATTATATTTCAATGCTATATTATACATATTACATAATTATATATATATACTTATATTCCAAATTTATGTTCATCTGTTCTTGTGTTTTAATCTAGTTTCTAAATAATAATTTCTTTTGTATGCTATTTTTTCTTAAATCCTGTCACTCATTTTGCAAGTTTTTCTAATTCTTATTAAAGTTATTTCTTTTATTTTATAATATTTTTTATTTCTTTCCACTCATTAAAAGATAAAATGTGAAACTTTTCATCATATCCATATATCTTTCTGGTTCACTTTATTCTCTGTAGATGTCATTCTGATCCATTCTTTTATATTATGAAAAATGTGTGGGTTTTGACATTATACTTTTCTGTCATTCATTTTAACATGAAATAATTACATTTTCTTCTAATTATTTCTATATCATCTACCCAGAACTTCATCAGACTAGAGGGAAAATATCAAATGTTTTCTTTAAAAAATTAAGAAAGAAATATACTCTTCCTTTTCCATTCTAACTAGTCACTAGTTTTTTTTGAAAACCAAGGAAGGAGAACAGGAGAATCATCAGATTGAGGGTTTTTCACATAAGTCTTGTCACTAGTGACACATACCTCTTGTTGGCAGAATCTTATATCTGCTCCTTTATTGTTTCTATATTAACACGAATTTGTATTCTCCTACATGTTCCAAGACGTTCTATTTTTGGCATGTCATTGGTTTAAGAATGTCTACAGAGACTTTTGAGAGAAGGCAATGGCACCCCACTCCAGTACTCTTGCCTGGAAAATCCCATGGATGGAGGAGCCTGGTAGGCTGCAGTCCATGGGGTCAGGAAGAGTCAGACACGACTGAACAGCTTCACTTTCACTTTTCACTTTCATGCATTGGAGAAGGAAATGGCAACCCACTCCAGTGTTCTTGCCTGGAGGATCCCAGGGGTGGGGGAGCTTGGTGGGCTGCAGTCTATGGGGTCGCACGGAGTCGGACATGACTGAAGTGACTTAGCAGCAGCAAAGAGACTTTTGGGGCATGCCTCGTAGCTCGGTTGGTGAGGAACCTGCCTTCAATGCAGGAGACCTGGGTTCAATTCCTAGGTTGGGAAGACCCTTGGAGAAGGAAATGGCAACCCACTCCAGTATTCTTACCTGGAGAATCCCATGGACAAAGGAGCCTGGCAGGCTACAGTCCACAGGTCGCAAGAGTCAGACATGACTTAGCGACTACACCACCACCACCACCAAAGCAAACGCATTCACTCTAGCTGGTTGTGTATAAGGGGGATGAAAGGTAGAGTAGTGATTAATTATTTAAATCAGTTCAAGCTGCCTTGTGAGTGTGTGCTCAGTTATGTTTGACTCTTTAGGATCCATGGACTGAAGCTCACCAGGTTCCTTTATCTGTTGGATTTCCCAGGCAAGAACACTGGAATGGCGTACCATTTCTTCCTCCAGTAGATCTTCCTGACCAAGGGATCGAACCCATGTCTCCTGCATCTCCTACTTTGGCAGGTGGGTTCTTGACCAGTGAGCCACCTGGGAAGCAAATTATTATTACCATAGATTAAGTAGCTTCAATAGGGACTTATTTCTTATAGTTCTGGAGCCTGGGAAATCCAAAAGATCAATATGACAATAAAGTAGGTTTAATTCTGAGGCCTCATTTTTTTTGGCTTGTAGGTGGTTACCCGTTTGCTATGTGCTCAAAAGACCTCTTTGTGTGTTTGGTGATACAGAAATCTCTCTTTCCTCCTTTTCTTATAAGACCACCAATTTTATCGATTATGACTCTATTCTTATGACTTCATTTAACTATGATTATCTCCATAATGCCCTATATCCAAATACTGTCATGTTGGGAGTTAGGGCTTCAACATATGAAATAATGGGAACACAGTTCAGTCCATAGCATTAGCACAATGAAATAAACTCATTCCTTAAGTATGACATATTAAATTAATACCTGGTATTAATATTTATCTGTTAATCTAAACATGTCCTTAGAACCATTGTGTTAAGTATACTTCTGTTGTACCTAGGTTTATTAGACATAAAATAAGACCTTATTCTGTTACTAATTTGTCAACAGAAAAAGTAACTTAATGTGAAAAAAATTTTTAAGGCAAGTAGGATGTGTTTTCAGTAAAAGAAGACATTTCTCATTTCAGTATGAGAAATGAAAAAGTACTGAAGTGAGTAAACTATGCATGATCAGGATTTACTAAGATTGGATTGCATTTAGTTGGGTAATGGTTTTGTTGGGAATGGCATGGGCTTCCCAGGTGGTTCAGTGGTAAAGAATCCACCTGCCAATCCAGGAGATGCAAAAGACTCAGGTTCATTTGCTGGGTTGGGAAGATCCTCTGGAGAAGTGAATGGCAACCCACTCCAGTATTCTTGCCTGGAAAACCCCATGGACAGACTAGCCTGGCAGATTAGAGTCCATGTGGTCACAAAGAGTCAGACAAGACTGAGCAACTGAGCAACAACAAATATGAAAATGAAAATATCCATCTATATTTGGGCAAGGGAATGATGAGTTTAAGATGAAAAGTATAAGACACTGTTCAGTCTAATAGGCTAAAATTGCTCCTGAGGAAGACTAAGTTTACAGAGTTAGCCTGTAATTGTAGACATTGAATTAGGGGAATATAGGATGTCATCAAAATAAGAGTCAGCTGTACTGAGTACAGAATCTAATTTGTGTTATGGTTTTGAGCACTGAAATTCAGAGAAGTGAAGATCACACACCTACTCCCTTTGCTGCCATTATAAACTTCACAGTTTTTCTGAGGGTTTTTCTTAGAAGTATTTTGAGTCTTTGGTTTCTGTAATGCTGAAACTAAATGAAACAGGCCTGCAAAGGAATATTAATTTGTGAAAATTGAACAGAAATGAAAGAACACTTAAGCTATTTTTTCCTCTGCAGGATGAATACTCTAAGTTACAAAAATAACTCAGGATGTATTATTCTCAAGGATGTTTCATGAAATTGGCATCCATATCTACTGAAGTTTTAAGAATTGTAAACCTAAAAGGTGGTTTTAAGGATTAGACGGATTCATAACATAGGAATTTTATTATAGCTTCTGATTACTTCTGGATTTCCTTAATAAATTCCATGGTACTATAGTATAATTACTCCATTAATAGATACTAATGTTTTGAAAAAGCCTTCAAGACAGAGAAATAATAATATTCATTATTTTTAAGAACAGTTAAAGGTATGCAACATTTTTTTCAATCATGGAAGTTGCTACCAAAATATTATCCACATAGTAAATGGCATGCCACAGCAGATTTCTCATATATACCAATACAAAGGCTGACTAGTAGCCAATTAACTGGCTGGGCATGAGAATTCCATTCAATAAGGATAATAAAATGATATACTCTTGGGAACTTTAATGAGACTCAGAGGACTGGTAGTAGTTGTTAGAAGGGAAAAGACATAGGAGACAAAACAAAAAATAAAAACAAAACTGAAGTCTCAATAGAAGTCATAACATTATATACATAAGCAGAAACAATAAAAATAATGTTGCTGTTCAGTGGCTAAGTTCTGTTCAACTCTTTGTGACCCCATGGACTGCAGCACACCAGGATCCTCTGTTCTTCACTATCTCCTGGAATTTGCTCAAACTCATGTCCATTGAATCAATGATACTATCCAACTTTCTCATCCTCTGATTCCCTCTTCTCCTCCTGCCTTCAATCTTTCCTAGCATCAGGGTCTTTTCCAATGAGTCAGCTCTTTGTCAGGTGGCAAATAAAAATATATGTGTATGTAAAATGTTACATCCCAAAGAAAGGCAATGCCAAAGAATGCTCAAACTACTGCACAATTGCACCCACTTCACACGTTTGTAAAGTAATGCTCAAAATTCTCCAAGCTAGGCTTCAACAGGACATGAACTGTGAACTCCAGATGTTCAAGCTAGATTTAGAAAAGAGAGAGGAACCAGAGATCAAATTGTCAATATCCATTGGATCATCAAAAAAGCAAGAGTGTTCCAGAAAAACATCTACTTCTGCTTTATTGACTATCCCAAAGCCTTTGACTGTGTGGACCACAACAAACTCTGGAAAATTCTTAAAGATATGGAAATACCAGAACACTTGACCTGCCTCTTGAGAAATCTGTATGCAGGTCAGGAAGCAACAGTTACAACTGGACATGGAACAATGGACTGGTTCCAAATTGGGAAAGGAGTATGTCAAGGCTGTATATTGTCACCCTGCTTATTTAACTTATATGCAGAGTACATCATGAGAAACGCTGGGCTGGAGGAAGGACAAGCTAGAATCAAGATTGCCAGGAGAAATATCAATAACCTCAGACATGAAGCTAACACCACCCTTAGGGCAAAAAGTGAAGAAGAACTAAATAGCCTCTTGATGAAAGTGAAAGAGAGTGAAAAAGTTGGTTTAAAGCTCAACACTGAGAAAAAAAAGATCATGGCATCCCGCATGATCCCATCACTTAATGGGAAATAGATGGGGAAACAGTAAAAACAGTGATAGACTTTATTTTAGGGGGCTCAAAAATCACTGTTGATGGTGGCTGCAGCCATGCTATTAAGAGACACTTGCTCCTTAGAAGAAAAGTTATGACCAATTTAGACAGCATATTAAAAAGCAGAGACATGTCTTGCCAACAAAGGTCCATCTAGTCAAGGCTATGGTTTTCCCAGTAGTCATGTATGGATGTGAGAGTTGAAGTGTAAAGAAAGCTGAGCACCGAAGAATTGATGCTTTTGAACTGTGGTGTTGGAGGAGACTCTTGAGAGACCCTTGGACTGCTAGGAGATCCAACCAGTCCATCCTAAAGGAAATAAGTCCTGAATATTCATTGGAAGGACTGATGTTGAAACTGAAACTCCAATACTTTGGCCACCCAATGTGAAGAACTGACTCATTTGAAAAGACCCCGATGCTGGGAAAGATTGAAGGTGGGAGGAGAAAGAGCCAAGAGAGGATGAGATGGCTGGATGGCATCACCGACTGATGGACATGAGTTTGAGTAATTCCGGGAGTTGGTGACAGGGAAGCCTGGCCTGCTGCAGTCCATGGAGTGGCAGAGTTGGACATGACTGAGCAACTGAACTGAACTGAAAATTTGATTTACAATCCAAATTGGCAAATATGTAACCAAAGGACTCTCTTTTCCTTCCACATCTATCTTGCATTGCACTGTTACACACGGTCTCTGCAATGCAGGGCATATTAGGACACTGCCTGTTGACACATAGTAGTGCTTTCATTGAAGACAGCTCTTATGGAGCAGACAGATCATGTAGGATATGAACTCTGATGCTGGGAAAGATTGAAGGCAGGAGAAGGGGACAACAAAGGATGAGACGGCTGAATGGCATCACCAACTCAATGGCCATGAGTTTGAGCAAGCTCTGGGAGTTGGCAATGGACAGGGAAGCTTGGCATGCTGCAATCCATGGGGTTGCAAAGAGTCAGGCACAACTGAGCTACTAAACTGAACTGAAAATGTTACATATTTATAAAAGAAAGAACACATGAGAGCAAGAGTGAGGAGAGCACTAAAGGGAAGAGAAATTAGTTGACAGTGATAGAGAATAGCTGTCCTTATCAGTCTGAGTAGGCAAGATCATTCTACTATAACAAACAATTCAAATTTTCAATGTCTAACAAAAAATTTGCCTATTTCTCCTTCACATTATGTACAACATAAGTAATACTCTAGCTGTAGCTTTGTTCCATTTCTTCATTCTAGAACTCAGGTACACTCTCATGGCCAAGAAAACAGAGCGAGAGAGCATTTATATCCTCTAAAGAGAGAGAGTTTGGAAATAGTGTTTGTCATCTTTTGCTCACATTTCATTGGCCAAACTAAATCATATAATCAAGGCTGATATAGGGATATGTGTCAGGAAAATACAAGTTTTCTTTCTTTTTTTTTTTTCCCTCATAGGAATAGACTGTAAGTAATTTGGAACAATAATATAACTGATAATTGAGGACAGTTACCTTTTATGGCAGTGCAATAGAATAGGAAACAATGGATATCTACTTGACAATTCTTGATTCTGGAGGAGGTTTGACTTGGTGATCATTGAGACTCCTGGGTAACTGTCTAGTTCCTTTGCATCACCCCATTTTATTAGCACATACAAATGCTTTCAGGGTTTGAGTATGGAGAAGATAATAAAGTTTCTAACAAATCTAGGTGCCTTTCTGGTCAGGGAGGCTGGGGGAGGTAAACAGAGTCTGGAGCCAACTAAATAAGGTATTAAGAAGCCCCAAGTAGCTCTGGTTTATGCAGCTGCCCTTTTCATCCTTTCAGGAAACAGAGCAAGACTAATGCTTTAAATTTAACAAGAACAGCATTCAACTTGAAAAAATATATATGACTTTTAGCAGAAAATATCCATGGTATTTTACTTTATTTATAAATGTATTTGGCTCTTCTTATTGGGTTCATTATCCTTGTTTTTCTCCGTTATCCTCATTTCTCACCTTATTAAGTCACCCAGTAGATGAGGTGGACTTATGAGTTGGCATTTTGCCTTCTAGAAAACTAAAACCTGTCAGGAACAGTTAAAAAAATATAGAATTGGTGTCTATATGGTGTGAAAATAATCTACAAGTACTTCTCAGATGTACATACATGCTTATTCACAAACATTTATAATATCCACTTCAAAACCTCAGCAGTAATACACTCAATGCTATACATATAGAAATGTGGAAAAATAAGTTTAACTATTTTTAAGTAAAATATAGTAAAATCTAAATAACTATTAATTTAATGATACCATGGACAGACACCAAACACTAGTTTTTCTTGAGTCCAACTTGAAGATGAATACAACTGTTATAACAACTTAGGTAGAAGAATCTTTCCCTACACAACAATACTATGGTGAACTTTTCCCCTTAAAAGTGGTTCTTCAAGGAGTCTTTTTTTTTAATTTAATTTATTCTCTATTTAAATTAAATTATATTCTATCCACTAAGAAACAGGAGCTAACTGATTACAAATATACTTCTATGAAATCTAACAAGACATGTTTATGTTTCTTAGCTAAAGTCCTAGTTTAGTTCTGAAGACTTTGTAATCCAATTTACTACTACTGCATCATCAGTAAACATGGCAACTATCTTAGGAGATAAGTGCACACAAAACACAGGATTAAACAGTGACACACACACACTCTCAGAAATAACTCAAAAATCTATTTCACCTATATGTTCTGCTTTATCTCTAATTATTCTACTCTAATTTTGTTATACAGATCATTATAAGACAGTAAAATTTGTTCAAAATTTATTTTTTTAATTATTTTTCCTCAACCAGGGATCAAACCTGTGTCCCTTACAGTGAAAGCATGGACCCCCCAGGTCCACTTAACCACTGGAACCCCAGTTCAGTTCAGTTCAGTCGCTCAGTCGTGTCCGACTCTTTGCGACCCCATGAATCGAAGCATGCCAGGCCTCCCTGTCCATCACCATCTCCTGGAGTTCACTCAAACTCACATCCATCGAGTTGGTGATGCCATCCAGCCATCTCATCCTCTGTCGTCCCTTTTTCCTCCTGCCCGCAATCCCTTCCAGCATCAGAGTCTTGTTCAATAAGTCAACTCTTCACATGAGGTGGCCAAAGTACTGGAGTTTCAGCCTTAGCATCATTCCTTCCAAAGAAATCCCAGGGCTGATCTCCTTCAGAATGGACTGGTTGGATCTCCTTGCAGTCCAAGGGACGCTCAAGAGTCTTCTCCAACATCACAGTTCAAAAGCATCAATTCTTCGGCATTCAGCTTTTTTCACAGTCCAACTCTCACATAATGTCTCTGCTTTTGAATATGCTATCTAGGTTGGTCATAACTTTCCTTCCAAGGAGTAAGCGTCTTTTAATTTCATGGCTGCAGTCACCATCTGCAGTGATTTTGGAGCCCCCCAAAATAAAGTCTGACACTGTTTCCACTGTTTCCCCATCTATTTCCCATGAAGTGATGGGACCAGATGCCATGATCTTCATTTTCTGAATGTTGAGTTTTAAGCCAACTTTTTCACTCTCCTCTTTTACCTTCATCAAGAGGCTTTTTAGTTCCTCTTCACTTTCTGCCATAAGGGTGGACCCCCAGGGAAGTCCCCAAAATTTAATTGAAAAAAAAAAATTGTTTAAGTAATTTTTACCAACTCAGCTATCAGAGAAACCCTTCTATGCATTCAGTGAAAATTAAAAAGCAATAGGAGAAAAGGCACAGGAAATTCTGAATTGTAATATTAAAAGAAGCTTTTGGCTAGCATAGAGGAAGTTATGTGTTCATTTAAATCAAGTAGGGACAATACAGAGTACGGTTTCTAAAATTTCATTGTGCACTTAAATATCTGGGGGATATTATTATTATTATTATTTTTAGAATACATGTCCTGGTTGAATAGGTCTGGGAAGGGCCTGAGATTCTTCATTTCTAACAAGATACCATATAATTCCAACGTTGTGGTTCACCAGTAGCCAGGTCCTAGATGATGCTAGAACTTATGTCAGAATTACTCCAGAATTCTGATACTCAACACCACCTACTTCCACCAGCTTGAGGCCAAATATGTGTGTTTCTAATCTATTTACAAGAATACTTCAATAAACCTAGGCCAACAATAGCAATGGGATACGGGTCTCAGTAAGGTCAAACAGCAGTCCTTTGCATTACTTGTCTTTGTTGTAATTTTATCTTTACTTTATTTCAAAGATTCTTGACTGAAGGTATAACTGAATCCCATAGGAGTCCTACATGTGACTGCAAGGGGAAGATTTTAATGCTTTTATAAAGCACTTACTAGTGACCACTCCAGTACTCTTGCCTGGAAAATCCCATGTACGGAGGAGCCTGTAGGCTGCAGACCATAGGGTCGTGAAGAGTGGGACACGACTGAGCGACTTCACTTTCACTTTTCCCTTTCATGCACTGGAGAAGGAAATGGCAACCTACTCCAGTGTTCTTGCCTGGAGAATCCCAGGGACAGGGGAGCCTGGTGGGCCACCGTCTATGGGGTCACACAGAGTCGGACATGACTGAAGCGATTTAGCAGCAGCAGTGACCAAAAAGAATGCAACTGGTGGGCTCTTCAGGGAAACATAGTAAGCCTCTCATTTCTACACCTGCTGACTGGAGGTGAAATAGGAAGCAGACTCACGGGAAACGTCTTACAGGGATCCTGTGAGCTTTAACATGCCAGCCAACGTGATTAATTCTTAGGAGAGTTCATCGTCTGAAAACTGTGTAGAGTGGATGCTATTTTGTCAGTTCAGAGAGTGTTTCAAAAAGGACCTTTGGTCAGATGATAACCTAACACTTTAAAAGGCCAAGAGCATCACCCAAGTCATTTTTTAAAACCACTTATGGAAACACAGCTTAACTCTTTCCAAGAGTGATTTATAGCCTAATGGCAATGCTTTTTGACATTTTTCTCTCTCAGACTGGGTACCAGATGCTTTTACTGTTTTAAAAAAATTTTAAAAGCCTTCTGTCTGCAACACACTTAACAGACTTGCCATTAGACTCTCTGCTATTCACCTTTTTTTCGTGTCTGCTGACGAGGTAAGTTTAATTGTGGACAGTGTGCTGGCTTTCATGTTAATGCTCATCAAATGCATTATTAACTATTCCATTTGATAATACAGATCATACAAAACTAAAGCTTATAACATCTCTTTCCATTTGTCAAAAAATGTGACTAAAATGAAATAATGGTAAAAATAAAAAATAAACCTTTTAATTCATTGCATCAAACAGGTAAGGCAAGATAAATTTACTCCCTTTAGTGATTTACATTTATTTGCTGAAAATATAAAATATATTTTTTGTTTACAATAAAAGGGCCGAGTAATCAAATAGGCATGAGAGGAAGGCCAGACAATAATTTTCTTAAAAAAATCATGGCACCAAAGAAAATACTGAGAGACAACAAGGTCACGTTCACCTTCATGAGATACTATAATAAATTCTATAAGTAGATACATCATTACATTGGAAACACAACATTTTGACCAAAAAAAGTTTTTTATAGCAATGTTTTCTATGTTTACTTGGAAACACACATTCAATTTCAAACATTTTATAGAGCCAAAGATATTTTCTTTAAATTTCAGTGTACTAAATTCATGATATAACTCTGGTATGCTTAACTGATCATCGTTGTTGTAAAAGATCATTTGCCATGGCAATTGATAAGCCAGAGCTTCAAATTAGTTACTCCATATGAGCAACTTGAGTGTCACTAGATTGCTTGTAGAATATAAACTCTGGAGTTTGTTAAATTATGATAGATTGTCTTATTAAATAATGCATAGTGCAGACCACAGTACAGGTAATTGTGTGTGTTTTGTTTTGTTTTGTTTTGTTTTTAGATTCACATTGTATTAGGGAGAAAATGTTTTCTACTCTACCCTCCCTTCTCTCCTCTGTTCCACAACAGCTAGTCTCATATGCTCCCAATCTGCTACATCTCAAAATCTGCCTGACCATGAGTCATTGGTTGAATGGACAACACTGATGCTGTGCATTGTAATGAGTCCTTTCTTGTGTGAAACACATCATCTACATAAACTCCTCATCTGCACAGAAGTGCTCTCATTACTAAAGTTGCATGTGTGCAAGAAAGGAGTCGAGGTGAGTTTTGTACTCTCTGATCAATGGTGTGTAAGAAAGGCCTCTCTTTTTTCTTGCACTCAGTCAAGAGTGGAGGAAAGCAGTCATGCTTAGAAGAGAGCACTTCAACCTCCATGCTCTATACTGGGTATAAAAGCTCCACCAGTAGTGTATTTTAAGGAAATAATTGTGAATTGACTGCCTGTGGCATCCTTTTCATCTTTGACATAGCAGGTGAATCTAAGAAGCTTATGACACTGAGAGTAACCTTAAACCAACTGTAATAAAGCAAACAAACCTGGTAACAAAAACATGAAACAATCTTGCCCATTAGTGAATATCCACAACTGGCTCTTTTTGAGGAATCAATTAAAACCTCAAACTGGATGGAATCCAAGAAGAAATTATGTGTATTTTTTATGAAGTCATAAAGGAAGTTCCCAAAGATTTGTTTTTATGAATGGGACAAAAAGATGCCTAACTAGATTTGTTTTTCTGAATATATTTCTTGTTTTGGATTCAGGAGTTCATCAGGTAGGTCCCATGATCACTGGCAGGTGTGCAGCAGGTCCCAAGTCAGGTCATTCAGGTCACTGTTTTCTCCACTGAGAATAATCCCTTCAGCTTTGATGGTAGTAAACAGGGAGTACATTTCCTACTACCTTTGTAGGTAAGGTTTCTGCAAAATTAGCCCCTGGGCTATAATTTCCTCCAGGTGGATTCAATTTTTGGCTATTTTCCCAACCAAACTTAACAGTTTAAATAATGCAGGAGCATTATTTTGTCCATAAATTATAGTACTATAAGAGATTGTCAATCAAGCACTAGGTATTAGCAATGCAATTATTTAAAAGAGAAATGAATACAAACTAACACAGGGAGGAAAGTTTCCAACACACAATTCAGGCCACTCAGCAGTGCCCTCAGATAAAAGCCATACTTGCTGGGTTTCTTTAGTCTTTTCTTACCTTCCTTTTCATGTCACTTGTATTTTGAAACTATGGTAAGAACAAAATGGAAGAAACTATGCTGAAGCATTGTTTAGCTGATAAGTGAAAGGACTCCTTACCAGAAATAGAAATAACAAATCTTGTTACTATGTTTGTCATTGCCTAAATTCATCTTATTTATGCTTTGAAAAATTTCTGATATATTGTTTTAATGTAAAATTTTCCTAATATACTTAAAAGATTATATGATTACAAACTAAACTAATATGTATTGGTTTAAAAAAAATTAAGCATGGTTATCTTTAGCTGCAGGTTGCTATATTAAATTACTTTTTATGGTGCTAGAGATCTTTCTGAATAACTGAATAAACTAATTCTAAAAGATAAAAAATTTTAAAGGAGAGACATTTTAAAAAACTTCCATTGAAATTCTCTAAATTAAAAATAAGTTTGTAAGACACTAAATTACAACTAATATTTTAATTTTAAGATCTTTTTAAAGATTCTTTTGAATTTTAGATGAGATTTAATTTGAAAGCTTATTATAATAACTTAGATCATAAGACAGTGAAATGAAAGTCCTTTTTGATGAGTAATTTTAAATTTCAAGATTGAAGCTACCGATCTTTGTTTCCTGTCTTTAAGTTTGAAATGGAACTCAACAGTTTGATACTGACTGCTAAAACAGACATTTTGAAGTAAAAAGGACATTTCTTTCACCTTTTGAAAATTCAAAGTAATCTGCTAAGAGGTACTGCAATATGTATAGCATTAACAGAATCAACTTCCTTATAAGAGAAAATCCATGTATCCTGTGGGAAATTACATCCTGTAACTACTAAATTTCTAGAGTATTCATTCATCTGTTTAACTAGTGTTTCTATTTTGCTTGTATTTTAGCTTTTATTGGAGATGCATGAAATACTGTTGGGATAAAATATAATGAAATGCTCTTTTTTGATTTTACTTCTGGCTTAGATTATTCATCCTTAAATCCAAAGATGTGACATTTCCTTCAATATATAACATGTCAAACAGGAAGGCAAAGAATAAAGAAAAGAATAAAGAAAACTAACACCATTGTCCAATGTTTGAAGAGTATTTTCAGAATATTCTTTCACAGTTTTTATACAGTCTTACAGCTTTGACTCCAGAAGTGAGAAAGCAGAGAGAAAACGCAGTAGGAAGTAGTATAGCTTGTCATTCGAGGAAATATAGTTGAGAAACATTCTACAGTTAAAGGGTTAATAAGCTAAGTTATCTATTGTAGAACATTGTGTTCATTTTCTGAAGAATGTCTTGGGTTTTGATTGTAGAGAGAAAATGCAAGGACAATTCTATCTTGAAGAGGAATATTAAAAATGCACAGAAAAACTGTATAAAACACGTGTAAAAATCTATAAAATAATACCTCAGAACACCAAAGTCAAATAAAAAAATTGGAGAAATCTACCATGTTTCTGCCAGGAAGCATGAATATTGTTAATATGCCAGTTCTTCCCAAATTGATTATACAACTTTTCTGGAGAACTATCTGACAAATAAATTTCTTATAAACATTTTTGTCCTCTTCTAGTTATTTATTTTAAAGACAGAGTGTTGGATAAGAAAGCTGTGGTACATATACACAATGGAGTATTACTCAGCCATTAAAAAGAATACATTTGAGTCAGTTCTAATGAGGTGGATGAAACTGGAACCTATTATACAGAGTGAAGTAAGCCAGAAAGAAAAACACCAATACAGTATACTAATGCATATATATGGAATTTAGAAAGATGGTAACAATAACCCTGTGTACGAGACAGCAAGAGAGACACTGATGTATAGAACAGTCTTATGGATTCTGTGGGAGACGGAGAGGGTAAGAAGATTTGGGAGAATGGCATTGAAACATGTATAATATCATGTATGAAACGAGTTGCCAGTCCAGGTTCAATGCACGATACTGGATGCTTGGGGCTGGTGCACTGGGACGACCCAGAGGGATGGTATAGGGAGGGAGGAGGGAGGAAGGTTCAGGATGGGGAACACACGTATACCTGTGGCGGATTCATTTTGATATTTGGCAAAACTAATACAATATTGTAAAATTTAAAAATAAAACTTAAAAAAATCAGTTAAGAGATGACAAGACAAAAAAATAAAATAAAATAAAGACAAAGTGTGATACAAATAAACATTTCTATGACACAGGAAGATTACTTTCATGACCAATAGTCAGTTTAGTTCAGTTCAGTGACTCAGTTGTACCTGACTCTTTGAGACCCTATGGACTGCAACACCAGGCTTCCCTGTCCATCACCAACTCCCGGAGCTTGCTCAAACTCATGTCCATCGAGTCTGTGATGCCATCCAACCATCTCATCCTCTGTTGTCCCCTTCTCTTCCTGCCTTCAATCTTTCCAAGCGTCAGGGTCTTTTCCAATGAGTCAGTTCTTCACATCAGGTGGTCAAAGTATTAGAGTTTCAGCTTCAGCATCAGTCCTTCCAATGAATATTTAGGACAGATTTCCTTTAGGACAGACTGTTTGATCTCCTTGCAGACTGACCAATAGTAGCAGACTCAATATATAAACTCGGGCATGCAAAGATTTAACATGTAGCCTTCAAAGACCACGCTCAGAAAACATTTATCAAAATATTTATAAAAAATACAATGTTTCAGTATGAATTTTGCATGAGAAAAGTAGGTTGTACTCCACTATAAAGGATAATCACAACATAAATATTATAAACACTCAATAAAATAATTATACGTAGACATATATAGAAAAAGGCTGAAAAGATATTTGCCAACATTTTATGGTGGTTCCCAACAGATAGTAGAATTTGAACAATTCCTTTTTATAAAAAAAAAAATCATTATTTCCCATGGCTCCCAAATACTTTTTATGTTGGATGAGTTTACAGATTATAAAATATTTCAAACACAGAAATGTTCAGAAAATAATACAAATGACACACACTCAAATTTAGCATATATTACTTTTTTGAGGTATGGAATTAGAAATGGTGGTGGTTTAGGTGGTTTAGTCACTAAGTCATGTCCAACTCTTGCAATCCCATGGACTGTAGCCCACCAGGCTCCTCTGTCCATGGGATTTTCTAGGCAAGAATACTGGAGTGGATTACCATTTCCTTCTCCAGGGGATTTTCCTGAACCAGGAATCGAACCTGGGTCTCCTGCATTGCAGGCAGATTCTTTACTGATTGAGCTATGAGGGAAGCCCATGGAACTAGAAATAGTAAACTATATATAGGCTTTCCTGGTGGCTCAGATGGTAAAGAATCCACCTACAATGCAGGAGATGCAGGTTTAATTCCTGGATCAGGAAGATCCTCTGGAGAAGGGAATGCACCCTACTCCAGTATTCTTGTTTGGGAAGTCACATGAACAGAGGAGCCTGGTGGGATATAGTCCATAGGGTTGCAAAGAGTCAGACACGACTGAGCAAGTAAGCACGCATGCACAAACTGTACGTAAGAGGAGGTAATAAGGAGATATAATGAGACAGAGCAGAGAGATGACATACACATAGCAGATATGGGACTTGGCTTTGGCCAGTTGGTAGGAGGGGTAGAAATTCTGGTTGAGGTTAAAATGCACCCTCAAAGTAATAAGGAGGAACCTTCAAAGACTACTAATGAAAGAAGGGAAGTGGAGAAGATTCTGGTATATATACCCAACTACAGAAAGAAACAGAAATCTATTTTCAGCTTTTTCTGTTAGCTTCAAATTTGGTCATCTCCCTTTGGTTTCAAGACACATTTGTAGCTATCTCACTTGTAGGACTTTTCCTTTCTTGGCTTTTCTTCCTTGGTCATTAAAGTGATTTTCCTGTATCATTAAAGACAGGAAGATCCTCTCTTCCATTTTTATGCTATTTTCCAAAGTTTTATTATTTCCACATTGATATTATCAGCTATATATTTTATATATCAAATATGTAATGTATTCTCAAGGTAGAGATGTTTCTACCATTGTGAAGGGACCTCACTCTTAAAGTCCAGTCTCAAATATCCATGATGCCTTTGGGTGAAATCACTTCCATCTTTATACCACACCTAATACATCCATCGTTTTCACCACACACTAGATTCCCTTTCCTGACTTTCCTATTTCCAATACGTCTGTAACAATTTCTCAAGTCTGAGGGGGGACCTTCTTCCAAATTCAGTCTTCTGACATTTGACAGGCCACAAAAGATCTACTGACAAGCACACACACACATGGTTGTTGGATGGTGTGTTAGTTTCTTTGGTACAACAGCCTTGGTAGTTTAAACAAAAGCTTTTACTTTTTCACAGTTCTAGAGGCTGAAAGTCTGAGGACCAGGCGTTGGCAGAGTTGGTTCCTGCCCAGGTCTGTGAGAGGAGGCTCTGTATCAGCCCTTGGTCTTCTACCGTTGTCTTCACTTCCTTTTCCCTCTGTACCTGTATTCAAATTTCCTCTTTTTATAAGGACTTGGTTCACACTGTATTAGGCCCATGCTAATGACCTCACTTAATTACCTCTGAAAAGACTCTGCTTCTAAATGCAGTCACATTTGAGGTTCTTGGAGTTAGCTCTTCAACATATGAGTTTGGGGAGGGGACACAATTCAGGACTCAAGTTCTCACTAGCTGTTGACTGCAGATACCAGATCCTTGTCTTGAGGGCCTGTCTGTGGGCAGCTTGCAACCAGGTAGCTAGCTTCCCTCATAGAGAGCAAGATAAAAATTGAGAGAGTAAGTAAAACAGAAGCCAGAGTCTTCTTGCAGCCAAAACTTGGGGTGTGACACCCTGTCACTTTCACCATATTTTATTCATAAGAAGTGGTGTCTAATCCCAATTGTTTGTAATTCTCTGTAGAATTTGTAGTAACTGTCACCCCATGTCTCAGCTTTGACTCCTGTTGACTAATTCTGGGACAACGGAAAATGTCAGATCTGATACCCTGTTCCATTTAGATTTAGGCTTTTTGGCTTTTTTTAAAATTTGAAGGCGGTTTTTCTAGCAAAAAAAAAAAAAAAGTGCCCCATTTTTAGTATTCTTTCTGAGATCTGTGAAAATCAAGAATATCTAGCTTCATATGTTGGCTAAATGAAAGGCTCCTTTTCAAATGGCAGTTTTCCTAGCCACCAAGAGGAATGCATGCTCTGGGTGGTACCTGCCTATTTATTCTTGCCTGGCATGCACACCAAAGCTTCATCATCCAGTGCATGTTGTACATCTCAACTAGAAAGAAAACGAATCAATTCTCTACAGGTGTGTTCATTCTAATTCTGTGACACCGAGAAGTCTGTAAGTGCATTTTCTTGTAACAGTACAAGATGGCAGGGTGAGGATGAGGAAAATGAGGCCACAGAAAGTCATGCCACACTCCTGAACCTGCCGAATGGCAGAACTAATGTGACAACTTTATAGTTTCTGACACTGTGATTGCTTTCAATCCAATAGGCTGCCCTCCAAAGTAGAAAAAATGTAATATTAAGGCTATGGGATGATTCTAGTGTTTTATGCAACAAGGCTTCAATTTGTAGAAAGCAAAAGCAAGTGAACAAAAATCCTCAGTCCCTTTGCACATGATGGTTCCTCTCTCAGAAATGCTCATACCACTGCTGCTTCACTGAGCTAACACCTAATTATCTCTCAGAGCTTACCTTTGTACTTTAGGAACATTCGTCTGAGTGTTTCATGTTGTCACCAACAAGTAAGTTTTGTCACTTGTTGCTTCTATTTAGTCACTCAGTCATGTACAATTCGTTGTGACCCCATGGACCATAGCCCGCCTGGCTTCTTTGTCTGGGATTTCCCATGCAAGAATACTGGCGTGGGTTGCCATTTCCTTCTCCAGGGATTCTTCCCAACCCAGGGATCAAACCCATGTCTCCTACATTGGCAGGTGGATTCTTTACCACTGAGCCACCAAGGGGAGTCTGGGTTTTATCATACCATATTGTAATCTCACACTTAATTATCCATCTCTCCAAATAAACTGTGAACTAGGAGGCAGAAATCACATCTCTGTTAGTGATCACTGTATCCTGGGCACTAGTTCACTGGTTGGCACACAACAGGATCTCAAACTTTTGCAACAAATGCATAGGCAGTATTTTCATTGCTCTCAAATTTGGGTGAAAAGCGGTCAATATTTTGGGCATATCATTAAAAAAGGAAATATCCCCTGAATGAGCACTGATTGCATGTCCTATAGCCCTCCCACACAGAGTTATTTCTCTAATTTCTCTAACTAATAAGGTATTATCTAATGGTTGGTGTTAAGCTTTGGCTTTGTAAGCATCAAGAAGATATTATATGTAGAGAGAACAAGAGATTCTTTTATATGAGTTGGTTACTAAAAACAAAGAACTAAATTCCAAGAACCAGAAATATGATTAAAATTGGGGACACAGAACCAAAAGTTTGAGGTTGGGTAAGATTTGTAGCAATAAGAGGTTAGGTATAAGCAAGGACTGCCCAGTGTGATTACAATTTTCAGCACTGACGGATCAGCAGTAGCCCACACTGATAGTTTAAATGACTTTGGTTGTTTGAGAAATAGGTTAAAGTGAGGTTTAAGAGGAATTAGATTAAGGTCAGATGTGCAGCAAGATAGCTTCACAGGTATAAATGTTAAAAGTCTGTCCAAAAGAAGATTATGCTAGTAAAGAAGGCATGATTTAAGATATGAGCTATATGGAAACATTATATAATGGATTACTGGTATGGAAGAGAAAAAATGTTAGCTACTTTATAGGACTATTATGGTATTCAGATTGTGATAGAAGGACAGTTCAGCAAAGCTATCATTGACTTTGATGGTGTCTTGCTGAATCATGCATGGTGTCAGAAGAATAGAAAATTTTCTTGAAAAATGAATACATTACATTCACCACACATGTTACACTAGATGGAAATGAAGCTGAACGTTGAACAAAATGTAAACAGTTCTTGATTTATTCAACAACTACAGGGGCTGACAAAAAGAGAAAAGCTGAAAATCTTGTTATGCTACATATGGATATTATATTTACATCTAAGAAAAATCAAAACCAGTTTCGCTATTGTAATCCAGATGTTTTATGAAAACTGCAGTCTCTAGTAAAATCATCACTCATGAGAAATTACACCTCATTTTACTGTGAGTCTGGAGATATACAGATCAGCTTTGCCTTCTATATTATCTTCTGATATAAAAATGGAACACAGTGATGCATTGGGGACTAACATTGAAAGCCGTGCTCATAAGAATATACTGAAATAATAAAGGTACTATTAAAAAATCTTTCTTCTATATCATGGGAGATGAAGTTAAAGGATACTTTATTTGAGTTGCATTTTATATTCCATTTTACTGAAGTTTTAGAATCCAATTACTAATAACATGGCATGTGCACTTTAAGAATTGAATTGCAACAGTGAATGTTTAAAAAGAGACACCTGAGAATCTGAATTGGTGTCATTGCAGCAACTGTAGCAAAACTATAACATCAGTATTGTGTTAGTGCCATTGGTTCAGCTTTTAATAGAAAGATAACACACTTCTAACACTTTAACAGTTAATTAGCAACTCTTCACAGACTCAGGTTAAATTTTCAATGAACAGCATAAATGCATTTGCATTCTTTCTCTCTATGCATAGAATTATTTACAGAGAAAGCAAGAGGAAAATGTCTTTGCCTTATATACGTGCCCCTTTCTGAAGTTAATTCATTTAGTGAGTACTTCCTACGTACTGGGCAATGAGTTAACACATAAACACTAGCTGGCCTTTGTAAAACCCTAATAATATGTCATTCCAAAACTTAGCTGATAAAGTCAAGTTCCAAGATTAATTAATGGGTCGAAGACCACACAGCTAGTAAATTTTAGAGCTGAGATTTGAGTCTAGCTCTGTATTGAATACTTGGTTTCCTATTTTCTATGTTCTTGCTTTGCTCTATGGATTAACTTCTAGCTTTCAAAGAGAAGTTCGGAAAGATATGAAGGAAAATTAATTAAAAGTTGAGAAATAGACTTTGTAATAAAGATTGACCCCTTCATGGGTCACAGCCTTGTCATGGCAAAAGGGCTTGCATAACTCAATGAAGCTATGGGCTGAGCCATGCCATGCAGGGCCACCCAAAATGGACAGGTCATACTGGAGAGTTCTGACAAAACATGGTCTGCTGGAGGAAGAAACGGCAACCCACTCCAGTATTCTTGCTACAAGAACCCCATAAACAATATGTAAAGGCAAAAAGACATGACACTAGAAAATGAGCCCCCAGGTGTGGAGGTATCCGATATGTTACTGGAGAAGAGAGGAGGGCATTACTATAGACCCAGAAAGAATGAAATGGCTGGGCCAAAGCAGGAATGACTTTCAGTTGTGGATAGGTCAGGTAGTAAAAGTAAAAGCTGATCTTGTAAAGAATAATATTACAGAGGAACCTGGAATGTTAAGTCCATGATTTAAAGTAAATTGGATGTGGTCAAGCAGGATATGGCAAGAATGAACATCAGCATCTTAGGAATCAGTGAACTAAAATCAATGGAAAGGGGTAAATTTAATTCAGATGACCATTATATCTACTACTGTGGGCAAGAATCCCTTAGAAGAAATGGTGTAGCCTTCATAGTAAATTAAAGAGTTCAAAATGCAGTACTTAGGTACAACCTCAAAACAAAACAAAACAGAATGATCTGTTTATTTCCTAGGCAAATCATTCAACATCACAGTAATCCAAGTCTATGTCCCAACTACTGATGTCAAAGAAGCTGAAGTTGACTAGTTCTATGAAGATCTACAACACCTTCTATAACTAACACCAAAAAGGTGTCCTTTTTATCATAGGGGATTGGAATGCAAAAGCAGGAAGTCAAGAGATATCCAGAATAACCGGCAAGTTTGGCCTTGGAGTACAAAATGAAGCAGGGAAAGGCTAATAGAGTTTTGTCAAGAGAATGCACTAGTCATGGCAAATACCGTCTTCCAACAACACAAGAGATGACTCCACAGCTGGATATAACCGGATGGTCAACGCTAAAATCAGATTGATTTTGTTGGAGAAGCTTTATCCAGGCAGCCAAAATAAGACCTGGAGCTGACTGTGGCTCAGATTATGAGCTCCTTACTGCAAAATTCAGGCATAAATTGAAGTAGGGAAAACCATTAGGCCATTCAGGTATGATCTAAATCAAATCCCTTATGCTCATACAGTGGAGGTGAAGAACAGATTTGATGGATTATATCTGGTGGAAGTCTGCCTGAAGGACTATGGACTGAGGTTTGTAACACTGCACTGGAGGTGGTGACCAAAATGATCTCAAATGAAAAGAAATGCAAGAAGGCAAAGTGGTTGTCAAAGACAAATACCTGAGGAAAGAAGAGAAGTCAAAGACAAGGGAGAAAGGGAGAGATATACTCAATTGAATGCAGAGTTTGAGAGAATGGCAAGGAGAGATAAGAAGGCCTTCTTAAAAGAACAATACAAAGAAAGAGAGGAAAACCATAGAATGGGAAAGACTAGATATTTCTTCAAGAAAACTGGATATACCAAGTGAACACATCATGCAAGGATAGGCACAATAAAGGACAGAATCAGTAAGAACCTAACAGAAGCAGAAGACATTAAGAGGCGGCAAGAATTCACAGAAGAACTATAGAAAAAAATGTCTTAATGACCAGATAACCATGATGATGTGGTCAATAACCTAGAGCTGGACATCCTAGTGTGTTAAGTCAAGCAGGCCTTGGGAAGCATTACTACAAACACAGATAGTGCAGGTGACAGAATCCTGGCTGAGCTCTTTAACATCCTAAAAGTTGATGCTCTAAAGTGCTGCACTCGATATGCCAGCAAATTTGGAAAACAGCAATGGCCACAGGACTGGAAAAGGGCAATTTTCATTTCAGTCCCAAAAAAGGGCAATGTCAAAGAATGTTCAAATTACCATACAATTGCACTTTTTCCACATGCTAGCAAGATTATGCTCAAAATCCTTCAAGTTAGGCTTCAGCAATACATGAACTGAGAACTTCCAGCTGTACAAGCTGGGTTTTGAAAAGGCAGAGGAACCAGAGATTAAACTGACACTATTTGTTGGATCGTGTAAAAAGCAAGAGAATTCTAGAAAAAGTCTACATCTGCTTCATTGACTATGCTAAAGACTTTGTGTGGATTAAAAAAAAAAAAAAAAACACAGTGGAAAATACTTAAAGAGATGGGAATACCAGCCCACCTTACCTGTCTCCTGAGAAATCTATATGTGGGTCAAGAAGCAACAGTTAGAACTGGACATGAAACAACTGTTTGGTTCCAAATAGGGAAAAGAGTATGACAAGGCTGTATATTGTCACCCTAATATTAAGCTTTTATGCAGAATACATAATGCAAAATGACAGGCTGGATGAAGCACAAGCTGGAAGCAAGATGGTTGGGAGAAATATCAACAACTTCATATATGCAGATGATACCAATCTAATGGCAGAAAGTAAAGAGGAACTAAAGAGCCTCTTGATGAGAGTGAAAAAGCTGACTTAAAACTCAACATTTAAAAAACTAAGATCATGACATCCACTTCCATCATTGCATGGAAAATAGAAGATAAAAAGTGGAAACAGTGATGAATTTTATTTTCTTGGGCTTAGAAATCACTGCAGTTGGTGACTGCTGCCTTGAAATTAAAAGACATTCTCCTAGGAAGGAAAGTTATGACAAACACAGACAGTGTATTAAGCAGAGACATCACTTTGCAAGGAGATCCAACCAGTCCATTCTGAAGGAGATCAGCCCTGGGATTTCTTTGGAAGGAATGATGCTAAAGCTGAAACTCCAGAACTTTGGCCACCTCATGCGGAGTTGACTCATTGGAAAAGACTCTGATGCTGGGAGGGATTGGGGGCAGGAGGAGAAGGGGACGACAGAGGATGAGATGGCTGGATGGCATCACTGACTCGATGGACGTGAGTCTGAGTGAATTCCGGGAGTTGGTGATGGACAGGGAGGCCTGGCGTGCTGCGATTCATGGGGTCGCAAAGGGTCAGACACGACTGAGCGACTGATCTGATCTGATCACTTTGCTGACAAGTCTGTATTTTCATAGCTATGGTTTTTCCAGTAGTCATGTAGGGATATGATAATTGATCTAAAGAAGGCTGACCAGTGAAGAACTGATGCTTTTGAACTGTGGTATTGGAGGAGGTCCTTGAGAGTTCCTTGAACTGCAAAGAAATCAAACCAGTTAATCCTACAGGAAATCAATCCTGAATATTCATTTGGAAAAACTGATGTTAAAGCTGAAGCTCCAATGCTGTGGCCATCTGATGCAAAGAGTGACTCTTTGGAAAATATACTGATGCTGGAAAGATTGAAGGCAAAAGGAGAAGTGAGGAGGAAGAGGGTGAGACGGTTAGATAGCATCACCAACTCAATGGACGTGAATTTGAGCAAACTCTTGGAGACAGTGAAAGACAGAGGAGCCTGTTGCCCTGCAGTCCATGGGGACACAAAGAGTTGGACATGACTTAGTGACTAAACAACAACAACAACAGAGATTGAGAAGTGCTAGAATTATTTAGCAAAGTGAAAATTATTTTAATATAATAATTTTGTGCTGTTTCTTCTACTAGTAGTTTTCAAATACTTGGAAATAGAGTTTGATAGGCTAAATAAAAGCCCACTTTTGGAACAATTCTACTGTTTCCAATATCCTGTTCTCTTTTCATTATGGAGGGAAAATTGCACTTCCATGCCTTTTAGACTTAGGTAAGCCATGTGACTGTGTTAGCCAGTGAAATGTGAAGTGGACAGAAATGGGTCAGTTTTGTCTATGGATACATGAAATTATTTTGGCTCAATTCTCCAGTCCATTCTTTTGCCATTACTGTCAAGGGAACTTATTTGACATGTTTTATTGTATTAAGCCAGTGAGATTTTTACATTTTATTACCTTAGCAAAACCTTACCCCATCCTGACCTATACAAACCCTGTTAACCCTAAACTGACTGCCATTCTTATATGCCCCTATTTCAGGGAAAATAGGAATTCTTTCTAAAGAATATCTGTTTAACACGTAAATCATATCTAATATTCTACCATAAAAGACAAAATGTTCTATTAACCATTTTTGTCTTTAAAGTACAAATACTTCTGTAAGGATGTTATAAAAAATGATCAATTACTGACAATTTAGTGTAATCAAATACTTGTAGCTAACAGTAATTTCATGTAAATACTAGGCAGGCATGTAAGTGTCTGAGCAACTCCAGGTCTGAATGAGGGCAGGAAGAATCTAAAAAATGGTTAATATTTAAAGAATCTAAAAGAATGATAAAAAGAAGAGTGTTGAAAACCCTAAAGTTAATTTCAGTGCAGGGCCCCAAATGAGATTGTACTAAAGATTCTATTGTTTAAAATCTTATACTTTAAAGTACATAAGAGATGTGAGGTAGAAACTGGTTATTTTTCCATTTAAAAAATAACATTTATGTGGTTTTGTTTAGTACAGAAAAGCATAAAATGAATATGAACATGTATTAATGTCCCAGCCCAGAAAACACCTTTTGTTAGGAAAAAGAGACAAATACACATGTCCCAATATTTAAACAGTTAATCAAAAGTCTACAAACAATAAATGCTGGAGAAGGTGTGGATAAAAGGGTGAGGGTGGGATGATTTGAGAGAATATTACTGAAACATGTATATTACCATGGAGAATTCCATGGACAGAGGAGCCATGGTGAGTCCATGGGGTCGCAAAGAGTCTGACACGACTGAGCAACATACACACACACAGAAATCAATTCTTATATATCTTTTTGAGAAATTATTGTCATTTAACATTCTAACTCTGTGTCTATCTTCCTTTAAGTTTATATTACACAATCCTAGATATACATATAGATACATTCTTTTTTTTATAAATATAAAAAGAAAATATTTATTGATATGGAAAACCACTCTCAGTATAATACTAAATGAAAATAGCAGACTACAACAGTAAATATTTATTCTAGTATTCTACATGAATAGTAGAAAGATTCTACATGTAGTTTTGGAAAGCTAGATATATTCTTGATAGTCGAGGTGGTGCTAGTGGTAAAGAACCTGTTTGCCAGCGTAGGAGATGTGAGAGAATCGGGTTCAACCCCTGGGTCAGGAAGATCCCCTGGAGGAGGGCATCACAGCTGAAGTATTTAGCATACATATTATTTGTACTTGAAAGGTATGATATACAAATATAATACCTCAATTATTATTCTCTTAATAATAACTCTGAAAAGTTTCCATATCAGCACTTATCTCACCTTTAGAAAGTCACCAAGCATATTATTCAACCAGTGCTCTACCAGAGGATATTGGAGTTTTTAGTTTTGCAATATAAAACAACACTATAATATACCCTTTTTCATATACCTTGTCATTAATTTGAAAATGTGTCTTTCAGGTTAAATTCTTACACCTGGAGTTGCTGAATTTAAGATTTTCTGCATTTTTCATTATTTGGATAGATATTGCCAAAAAACATTGCATCCATTTACTCTTCTACCAAAGCATGTGTGCATAGCTATTTCTCCATCCCTTACTTAACCTGAACTAGGTTTTGCCAATTTTTTTTCAGTTTTATTGAGACAGATATGTTGATAAATAAAATTTTAAATTACTTTACCTATATAATTTCACCAATTAAAATTTTGCAAATCCGGTATGTGAAATTTTATATCTTTCACTGATTTTTTTCCTTAAATTATGAATAAGATTGTTTTCATTTAAAATCTTATTGACAATTTGCTCATAATTTCTTATCATTTATTTAAAGTAATTAATGTAAGTGGAGAAGGTTTATTTAGCTTATTAAAAAATAAATAAATGGTCTTGTATCTAAACTCATTTTGCTCTATGTTATATTTTTACATTTATCTTGATTTATGAGAAGACAGGAGGGAGAAGAGAGAAGTGCAGAAACTGAATGAGCAGGAAGTAAGATAAAGATTATGCATAGAAAATGCAAGAGAAATAAAAACAACTAAGGAAGAGAAGAAAGCAGTAATAAGGAGGAAATAGAAAACCATGACTATTACACTTTATTGCTGCAGTTTTACACAGCTAAATAGAGTTGGAAAGAAGAATAGGAGATTTAGTACAAGAGGAGAGCATTTCTGACTCCTTTATCTATTGTGAACTCAAATGCTTGCCAAATTAAAAAAAAAAAGCTATCATATTTTCTTTGGTTAGACTAGGACTAGCTGTGAATCTAATATAATAACTCCATGCTTCTGAAAATTATATAAAGTTTTTTTTCTTTTATCTTCTCATATTAAGCTTATTCTTAGAATAGTCTCTCTGTTTTGGCTTTAAATACAATATGTAATAATGGTTACATATTACACACATGCCAAGAAATTTTGCTTGCCACTCTATAAACAAATGATGATGTAGTTTTAGTTCACTAACTCAGAGAAGAAAATATAACTTTATTTTCTGATAACACTTCTTAATTTTTAGTATGAGTTCTCACTTCAACTTTCACTGGATTGAGGATTCTTAATCAAACCATTTTAAAATTGCCTCACTTGACCATTTACTCATCTTTAAATCCTAGGGTTTTAGGTGAAGAGGTGGGCTAGGTAGCACAAAATTTGGGTCGGCATACCTGGTTTATCTTTGTATCTTCACTGCTGACCAATGAAACTCACAAAGTACAAGCTGGGTGGTCCCTAGTTTGGATCTTAAGCCATCTTGGAGTCTAATCTTTTTCTATCCTATACTTCTGTTCTTCACAAGTATAACAGAAGAGGGCAGGAATTACTGCAGTATTAACTTGCCACCTTTAAAGGAACGAGAATAGACCTACTGGTCCTGGGCAATGCCAGGGTATAGAGGAATTCTGAGAGGCTGTCTCAGGCCCCTTTTGTTTGGAAATACCATGTGGTAATTTCTGGGCTCACACCTTAGTACACAAGCTTAGAACATAAGTTGAATCATTAAATTTAGCATTTTAGCTCTTTTTTCCATCTGTGTGTGTGTGTGTGTGTGTGTGTGTGTACTTGGTCGCTCAGTCGTATCTGACTCTTTGCAAACCCACGGACTGTAGCCCACCAAGCTCCTCTGTCCAGGGGGATTCTCCAGGCAAGAATACTGGAGTGGGTTGTAAGTAAGGTTCTCCATCCTTACTAGCCCTCAATCTATTTCCCCTTATAATCAAGAATACTACCTAGTATAAACTAAGAATAAGAAGTAGAGTTCATGCCAGGGGAACTTTGCTAGTGTTCTTTATGGCACCTGAAATCTATTGCTTATAGCTTGGATATTTCTATTTGTCTGTACCATAGACTGTCAAATTCAAAACCCAAGAATGATCTCTGTTCTTGTTTCTTCTTTCTTTTATAGCATGATCCCTTCCCTGAAACCTGGTGCAGAAGCACTTACTTGATTGCATGTGAAAATAGTCATGAATAAAAATAAAATATAAGAGGAAATACACGGGAGTATTAATTACAATACTGTCCCATTTAACACCATCAGTAACATTATGGGCCATTTCCCAATGAAGAAGTAGTATGAAAAAATATTCTAAGGATTTCAAAGTTTTAAATTTTTTAAATTACTATCGCCATTAGAGGTTTTGCAACCACGCCCTTAACCAAGTAACTAGTTGCTTAACTAGTATCTTGATCTCATCTTTTATTACTTTTAAACTTATTTGAGGATTGCATTAGATTGCTCTAGAAAAACTACTACTCTTTAAAATGTACATGATCTAAGTCCTCTCCACTCCCCTCCGTATGCCACCACCTCTCACGAGAACAGGTAACACTCAGAAACACTGAAAAGTGTTTGGTGCCCTGAAACAAAGATAATAGGGACAATTTTTTAAAGTGTTTATAATACCTTACATGGTTTATTTCAATTTGAAACAATCTTGATTGTCAACAAACCTTATAAAGAAGCTACTTTCATAGGTACTTGTTATAAACATCTTTTCCCACTAAATTTGCAGTTACTGCAAAATGCCAATCAGCTTCATAAAGTAAATTTAGTCTACCAGACTGAGCCTTAAAAGAAGACAGGAAATGATGAAACCACTTTTCACCATGGGTACTCCATTTTCACTGAAAAAAAAACAAAACAAAACTTGATTAAGACATGTTGACAGGCTAAAAGCAGCGTTGGCCAGGGCAGAGGAGAAAGTTAGTGCCTTAGTAATCAAAGCAGAGAACTTCTAAAATAAGTAGTCTAGGAAATGTTTCATCTAGGGAAGGCACAAAGCCCGGCTGCACTAAGGTTAAAGCAATTACTGAAATGTCAGGGCTGCACAGCAAAGGGAAGCTACAAAGATGCTTATGGAGGGTGACAGGCTTTTTTTTTTTTTTTTTTGGCATTCTCTTTACAACTGTTTTCAGTAAATGTGTAATGTGTGAGTTAGAGGTAGTTAGTCCAGGAATCTTTGGGATAGACAGCATCAGGAATAAAAGGCAGTAGCAATTGAAAGAAGTTTCTTTTAGATGTTAATGCTTTGCTGGAATTGACATTTTGGAGTCTCAAAAAGTTATTTAATAGCTTCAGTGAAGCACTGAGTATGTTTTGTCCTTGGAGAAAACTAACAGACTGCTTGTAGTTTTCACTCGCTAAGTTTTGTCTGACTCCTTTGTGACCCCATGGACCGTAGCCTGCCAGGCTCCTCTGTCCATGGGATTCTTGTCCGGGCAAGAATACTGGAGGGGGTTGCCATTTCTTTCTCAAGGGATCTTCCTAACCCAGGAATTGAATCTGCCTCTCCTGCATTAGCAGATGGATTCTTTACCACTGAGCCACCAGAGAAGCCCAACAGATTGTTATGGGGAGGATAAAATGGGCCATGGGGGGACCCAAAGTCTTGGTGCTCTTTTAGCTTTACAGAATGTATTTCAAGAGAATTTTTATAGCTTTTAAAAGGATAGATCATCTTAGAATAAGTGCATACAACCAGTTGTGAGAAGTAAAACACAAACAGCTTCCCCTTCTTCCACCTTGATTTTTAACAATGTTTAGATACGAACTTTTAAAAGTATTCTGTCCTTAACTACTTTCTCAGATTAAAGCACACTTGAAAGGAAATGGTAGATTTTATATATCTTTTTCTTTTGCTTGGTTTCCACAATAATAATCATACCTATGTAGAAGTTCTGTATTAAATACAAAGTGCTTGAATGGGCAGAATAGATTTTCCTTATGTTAATGCTAGTATCTATAATAAGATTTTTCTTCTCCTGTTTCCTATGCAATCATGTGCATTTTCAGTTAGGAAGTCGTCACTTCATTTGAAAGGTGATTTCATAATTTATATTATGAATATATTTTCTAATGAATAATCCTAGATTTTACTAAAGGTACAAGCAAAGAGTAGATTAAAAAAGGAAAGAAGAAAAACCTCAAAGAAATAGTAGAGATGTATATTTAGTATGGACAATTTCTGGCAATTGGACAGGACTTATCATTCAGTATAATTCAGCACACTTCATGGTGTTTGAGGAAAAATAATGATTCTTGGTCTTAGATAAATGTACCATTTTGGAATATTTTTAAAACAGGATGAAAATAAATATAAGTAGTATGATACAAACAGAGTACATGATGAAGAAAAAAGATGTTATTGTTCTTAACCTTTCTTGGAAATAATATATTTTGGTCCAGAATAGGTTCACATTTGGGAAAAGAATGAAGAAAGTTTACAAGGAAGAGATGAGGTATTATTAGTAAGTGAATAGTTCGTATGACAATATGAGTGCTTTGCATCTAATAACTGTGAATCTTTCCTTTAATAGAAATTTGAAAAGTCAGTAGACTATGTCAACAACTGAATGAGGCAGCGCAGGTTACTGTGTACCCTCCCTATTGATTTTGATAATACTTTTAAAAACTAGGTTTCAAATTTGCCATAGTAAATCAATCAATATTTATTCAGTAATATTATGTTCTGTATCAATATTTGACTTTGTTTCTATCAATGTATTGCATCCAAATTGATGTCCTAATAAGTTTTAAGAAATGAAAGCGTTGTGGCCTATTTTTGAAACTCTGCATCATGTTAGTTTAGTAATGCATAAGGTGTCCTAAACAGAAGAGAAACTTTCCTGCACTTATTTATTTTTAAAAATAACATTATATATTATTTGATTCGTTAAACCAATATTCCTTTTTGTAAAAATTCTTTGGATTAATTAATTATATCTCTGTAAAAATTATACACAATTTAGATGCTTTCTACTTCTAGAAAAAATGCTTGCACATTTGCAGAATTTGATCAGAAGTAATTATGATAATTTATTTTATTTCTTCAGTAAGTTTTAACATGGGTAAGTTCTCACAAAAGGAATTTTCCTGTCAAAGAGATTATGGAAAAGTATAAATCTGGATTTTATACCTTCATAAATCTTTGCTGAATCAAATAAACTCTATATTCACCTAAAAAGCATTTAGAACTTCTGTTATGTTAGATATAACTAAATTTATAACTTACCTTCTATTTTTTTTGATAATTATAGTAGCATCATTTATTAAATATGTTTTTATTATGAAATTAATTTATACATATTAGAGAAAATTTGGATAAAAGAAAAAAATAGAAAGAGAGGAAAAAAGAAACATCACTTATAAGCCCAGTATTCAGTGCTGCCCACTAAACAAATTTGTCATATTTCAGAATTTTTTTCATTTTTTCAAGATAACATTCATCATGATTTATTCATACCTATTTATGATATATTAGATAGGTTATGATTAGTTTCACTATTATTTAAAATTATTTATATATATATATAATTTAAATGCTGTAAGTATATGTTAGTATATATACTTTAACATAATAGTCAATACTATGTATTTCAATTACTTTTCCAGGAATGTTGCTTAAAAATAATATATATCCCAGTGGCAATATATAATTAATTAAAATTAATAATCTATTATTTATCATCAATTATATTAACTAATATCAATAGGCATAAATAAGGGAATAATTACACATACATTTGGTGTTCCTGGCTCTGGGTATTCTAAATTACTTCTAGATTTAAGTATGCATTAATATTAGTACTTGTTAGTAGAGTTAGAGTTGGGTCTATAAAACGATTAACATTAGGGTCAAATTAAAAATTAAGGTTGTATATGGTTTGGTAGGGCTTCCCTGGTGGCTCAGATTGTAAAGAATCTGCCTGCAATGTGGGAAACCTGGGTTCTATCTCTGGATTGAGAAGATCTCCTGGAGGAGGGCACGGTAACTCACTCCAGTATTCTTGCCTGGAGAATCCCCACGGACAGAGGAGCCTGACGGACTACTATCCATGGGATCACAATGAGTCAGACATGACTGAGTGACTAAGCACAGCACAGCACAGCATAGTTTGGTATTAAAATTGCTTTTAGATTATTTTAGATTTAGGTTTTATGGCCCAGAATTGTTACCCAAAAGTGTGTGGATGTGAGTTTATATTAAGTTTTGGAATAAGGTAAGGGTTAAGATTAGTGGAAAGAGACACACCATAAATAATAGTTGTCAAACAGAGTAAAGTGTGCCTTGAAGTCTTCTCCAAACACTCTACATTTCTTCAGCAGCCTATTAAGTTGCAATACTCTCCACAAGTTTGATTAGATATTCTAACTAAACTTTGAAAGTAGCAACACTGTCTTGAAAAAGATTAAATGAAAATATTGTCTTATATTTAATTTACTTGATTTTTCAATTATCTGAGAATTTTAAATATTGAGGCAGCCACTTGCATTTCATGACCTTATAGACGCTGTAAGTGCCATTCTTCTCTTGAAATGCAAAGTAAAGAATAAGTAAGAAGAAAAGAAGAAAAAGAAGAGAAATCAGAGAGATTTCTTCATGAAAGTTGAAATTACTTGCATAAGGGAAACTTATATTCTATACCACAGGACTTTAATATTAAATATTTTTTAAAACTCATTGAGGTATTATTTTTGTTGTTCAGTCCCTAAGTCATGTCTGACTATTATTTGGGACCCCATGGACTGCAACAAGCCAGGCTTCCCTGTCCTTCACTATCTTCCAGAGCTTACCCAAACTCATGTTCATTGAGTCAATGATGCCAACAAACCATCTCATCCTCTGTCACCCCCTTCTCCTGTCGCCCTCAATCTTTCTCAACACCAGGGTCTTTTCCAACGAGTCAGCTTTTCACATCAGATGACCAAAGGATTGGAGCTTCAATATTAGTCCTTCCAATGAATATTCAGGGTTGGTTTCCTTTAGGATTGACTGGTTTGATCTCCTTGCTGTTCAAGGGACTCTCGAGACTCTTCTCTAGCACAGCAGTTCAAAAGCATCAATTCTTTGGCACTCAGCCTTCTTTATGGTCCAACTCTCACATCTGTACATGACTACTGGAAAAACCATAGCTTTGACTATATGGACTTTTGTTAAAAATTGTTATTTTTAATAATATTTGTATATAATTTTATATGTAACAGTTGTTATATATAATTATTTATATAGTTTTATTCTGATTCCTAGACTTTAAAATCCATCTTTTGTACTCTGGTTTTGCAGAACATCTATGGTTATCTTCTTTTCTCAGTCTTTCTTACCCCCTAATATTCAATTAACATGGTCAATGCTTAATATATTCTTCTTGTTGAGTAAAGAATTCAATATGTATAGCCAGCTAATGTTTCTTACACTTTATAGTGTCAATATAGAACCATTGCTTAGTTTCAGTGTTACTGTTGTATTTTATTTTCCTATCTTTATTTCAAGCTCTTTTATAAAGGGAAATTATGACTTTGCACCTATATCATAACTTTCTCCAGAAATAGGGTTTGTCAGTTTTCCCTAAAGCATAGTTAGCAATTTAGGTTTGATGAATATTCAAATTTTATTTCTTTATTTAACTGGACTACATTTATTGTGGTTGGTTATTTTTAAAATATCTTACAATAAGTGCCCAAATCGTCATCTTCCACTTATCTACTTCTCCAGAGGATAGAGTAATGGGCACTTCCTGTGGCTTTAAGTGATTATTCCTGATTAATGTTTGTATCATATTGATTTTGCAAGAAGTTGCTTCCTGTTATTCTCTACCACATTTCCAACAGAGAATGATCTTTAAGCAGGTTGTTGGAAAAGTATGCTCCTACAAAAACCTTTAATCTAACAAGCAAAAAAATTAAGTTAAAAGATTATACAATAAAATTGCAGAAGTCTGATAAATATACATTTTATATTTCTTAAGTTCTTAAAGTTAATTGAGAACTAAATAGCATTTAATAGTACAAAGCATTATCCTTGGAGGGCAATCGTATAAATAAGATCACATACATAAATCATTTACTAAGATCAATTGAATGTTTTTTATAGAAAAGGCAATTATCAAAATATTTTGCCTTGTTTTGACCAAAAAGGGAAAAATAATTTGGTGACAAAGAAAGCATATTTATAAGCCATGTCAATAAATATGCTAATTTAAGTCTTTATATGCTATGCTTTGCTTTGTTAAATGAATCAATTTCAAGGTGACACGTTTTGTGGCAATAATTGTTTCATAAAGTTAAATGCATTTCAATTTACTTTGGTCTCCTTGAAGTAAAACTTAACAAGACCAGTAACTGACATTTTATCAGCTTAATTTATTTAAACTTGAGCTTGTTTTTAAATCACATTGTAAGATTTTCCTTAAAAAAAAAACAACAGAAAACACTACAAAAGAAAGAAACAAAACATGCTTCAAATACCTTCCTTTTATTTCAGTAATGTTGGGCATGTATTTTCCTAACTAAGAAGAACATTTTATCTGTATTTCAACGTCCTTTTCTGTTTTCCAGCCAAATAATTTTAGAACTCACCATTGACTAAGTCTTCTATTCTAGATCAGTGTTTTTACAACGTTTAGTCAAAGTTGTCAGACCTATGTTTCATTTCTTCAGGGACCACAGGTAGGCCTTTCTCAGCAAAAATTCAAAATATGTGCCCAGTGCCCTACACTTTATTTCTATTGTCCTTTTATATTTTTCAGGCACTTTTTTTTTTCCAGTCATCCAGCTCCTTGTAACTTTTATCCATTAAACACTTGTATAAAATCAAACTTGTCTGTATTATATCATTGGATATCAAAATCAGCCATTTTCCATTTTAATTTGAATAATATAGCTCAATGAGTTTACAAATAGAAACAGAAATGCAGGAAGACAAAGTGGTTGTTTGAGGAGACCTTACAAATAGTTGAGAAAAGAAGGGAAGCAAAAGGCAAAGGAGAAAAGGAAAGATATATGCATCTGAATGCAGAGTTCCAAAGAATAGCAAAGAGAGATAAGAAAGCCTTCTTTGGTGAACAATGCAAAGAAATAGAGGAAACCAATAGAATAGGAAAGGCTAGAGGTTTCTTTAAGGAAATCTGATAATGTGATGAGAATTGCTAAGCGTTTTAGGAAATATGTGCTTGCCTGCCCAGATGAAGACTGGCCTTTGGTGTGGCTAGTGTTGTTAAGTTTGCTTGCCCCATGATCGTTTTCCATTCCATATTATTGTACAGAATCCACTTTAAAAATGGAACATTTTCATTATGTTTAAGGAGAGAATCGCATACAGAAATATGGTTAAGAAGGATTTTTTCACTTAACTTATGTGGAACTCAAATATCAAAGTGATTAACATAACCAAGCTGGTGAAAATAACTTTCAACACTTTATTTGGATATTCTGAGTATGTCAGCTCTCTCCCACATGGTATAATGTTGATTGTTCTCAATTAGTCTCGATTTGATTGCCATCAACTTCAACTGGTCTACCCCACCATCTCATCATCCGGTGAGAAATCTTCAGCGCAAAGCTTTGTAAACCACTTATGATACATTCAGTCATGCACCTTCTTCATACACAGCACAAATCTTTTTATTTCAGCTGTGTTTTTCCCTTTAATGAAGCAATAAAGCATAATATACTGAAAACATTGCTTTTCCTCCTTTCATCTTCAATATTAAAATGGCTATACAAAAATTCAAAAACTTTATTTTTTTTAATGGATGCTGATATCACAGCTGTCAATATAATCTGACAAAATTATTTCAAATGAATTTATACAACTAAGCACTACTAGAGCAATCTTATCGAAAAAACTGAATGAACATTTTGGCCAACCCAGTATTATTCTGATTTTTACAAATGAGGAAACTGTAGAGTTTAAGTAATACAGTGGTTAAAT
Organism: Bos mutus; assembly: GCF_027580195.1. Lineage (NCBI taxonomy): Eukaryota > Metazoa > Chordata > Mammalia > Artiodactyla > Bovidae > Bos > Bos mutus. Next base: position 93,459,415 of record NC_091618.1, on the reverse strand, counting down.
GTGACTTCTACTCTGTGCTCTTAATCAATGTGGGAAATTTTCTTAGATCTTCACATGCTAAATAATATCGTTTCATAATACAGAAACATGAGATGGTTGGATGGCATCACTGACCCAATGGACATGAGTTTGAGCAAGCTCCGAGAGCTGGTGATGGACAGGGGAGCCTGGCGTGCTGCAATACATGGGGTTGCAAAGAGTTAGACACGACTGAGTAACTGAACTGAACCGAGTAATACAGAAACAAAACTGTTTGAATATAAAAGAGAAATTGAAATAGAAATGCCATGTAAGACTTTGATACTTTTTTAAAGTCTTAAATAGAGTTGATAGTAGATAAGCAAGGAAGAATAAAATCTGAAAATCCTAAGGAATAAATAAAACCTCATAGATATTTATCAATTTTATACAATGAAAACAGAAAATGTGTTTTATTTTCAAACTCTAATGAGGAATGTCCAAAACACTGAAAATATGTTAGACCACCTAAAATGAAAAGACCCAATACATTCCGATGAATACATAGAAAGCCTGAAAAACAACACAATTGAACATAGTTATTAAGAGTAGAAAAATAAAAATTGGAACTCCCCTTAACAAGCCATTAAAAATGTAAAAATACTTTTGTAAAGATTTCTTGGGTCTCAACTTTCCTAATGTTTTAAAATTCTTCTCTTTCTGTCACCCTGTCTCCCTTCCTTCCTGTATGACTTCCTTCCTGCCTCCCTGAATAAATTAATCCACAGCTTTAAGAGTACATGCCTGGAAGGAAGACCTAGCTCTGTGTGGGATGTTAGAGCCTGACTAGGATGAAGAGGATGGCAGAAATTACAATATCCCAGCAAGGGATATTGAATACTGAGTGGGTTGAAGGAGGACTTTCCCACTGGGAGGGCAATGAGTGCCTGGTATGTGCTTAGTCATGTCTGACTCTCTCCAACCCTGTGGACTGTAGCCGGCCAAGCTCCTCTGTCCATGGGATTTTTCAGGCAAGAAAACTGGAGTGGATTGCCATTTCCTCCTCCCGGGTATCCTCCCAACCCAAGGATTGAACCTACGTCTCCTGTGTCTCCTGCATTGTAGGCAGATTCTTTACCCACTGAACCACTGGGAAAGCTCAGTGGGTAAAGAATCAGCCTACAGTATTGAGAGGGCAATAATGAAACTATAACAGAAGCCCAGGATAGGATGTCAGAGGTTATGGGAGTAAAGAGGAATCCACATAGAGAGGGACACAGTAATGACAGCAGGCCCAGAGCTAGGCTACATGTGATGACAGGGGCATCTACATGGCAGCACATGGCATCAATGACAGCAGTAATGGGCCCAGACTTACATTCAGAGAGATGTAAAACAATGTAACAGATTTGTCACTGTCAGATAAACCAGGAAAATATGTGAGTAGCTGGAAAGATGAAGTGTAAAATGAATCCTATGGAGGTGGGTTACAGTTGGATATATAAGTATCAAACTAAAGTTCTAAAGAGATGTGTGTGTGTGTGTATCTGTGTGACAGAGACAGAGAGAGGCATAAGAATGTTGGTGTTTTCTTTTGAATATATAAACCTATACACATAGTCCCAAATTTTGTCTACTGACAGGACATACAAGCAGCAATATCCTAATAGCAATAAACACATCTAGTTCCTAGATCTTGGTTTTCAAACACAATTCAACATTAAGAGGAACCAAGGTTCTTAGGAGAGAAATATTTGATTCCAGGGTTGGAGAAGGGAAGCGAACAGGGTGAACTTGTAACAGACTGGTAGGGCATGTCAAAAGGACAGAGGAGCTCTGTTAAAGTGGCTCCTGTTGACCAAATCTGAGATAATTTGGACATCAAAAGAAATAATCATAGCAATAGATTAAAAGCCAATGAGTAGAATGAGAATCCATGAGTTCATCCTGATTGAAATGAATGGATAAATAAATGAATGAGAAGACAAAGCTTTTGCTTGTGATGGATACCAAACAACAAGTACAAGAGAAATAATAGTAAAAATGGAAACTCATCTTTGATAACCAAGAAACAAAAAGTAATGGATACTTTTACTAGCAGGTGAAAGTCTGATAATGAATGGAATGTGTAGATAATCTCAAAGTACTTCCCCATAAAATGCTTATTAATTTCAAATATAAAAACACTACAATGGAGTAACTTGGCAATCATCAACTGAAGTTAAGTGATCAAAGATAATATCACCAGCAATGGGACAAATCAAATCCATGCATTACCTGCTAAAAAAGCAGCACAGTGATCAGAGCATCACTTCTGTTTTATCTCTGCCAAAAATGCATGGTCTGAATCTAATCGTACAGAAACATCAGACAATTCAGGTTGAGGGACATTCTGCAAAATTATTACCCTGTGATCTAAACTTGTTCCAAATGGGGCCCTGAGAGATTCTTCGAGACTGAAGGAGACTAAAGAGACATGACAACAAAACAGAGCACTTGAACCTGGATTGGATCAAAGATATTACTAAAGGCAAATTCAATGCCTGTCATCATTGAGATGGCCTACAGGTATTATCACAATATGAAAAAATATATATTTAGGTTTTCTTTCCAGAAACATCAATTTTACCTATTTTTAAATTGCAGTTTCTTAAAAAGGCAGCTTATTTTGTGTGTCACTCAGAAAATTCTATGTATCTGGCAACTTGACAACTTAATGCTTTTGATACATGGGAGCTTGGGGGGAAAGTCTATTCTCTTGGTAGAACAACAATGTAAAACCATTTAAAATAATAATAATAATAAGCCCTTGAGATCAAATTCAAAGTGCTTTTATTTAAAAAATTCCATTAAGCAAGAATTGGTCTCAGAAATAAAAGCAGGTAGGGCATGCCTATGGATCTTAATTAAATTCTCTGAAAATAAAAATTCAGAAATGCATTTCTGAATATGACACAGAACACACTGTAAAGAATCCTTGCAGCTGTGACACTCGTCTTTTGTCCTCAGGTAATATAAAAAGTGGTTCTGTCACCTCTGGATAGCCAAGGAGCTTCAGAGACTGATGGAGATTCTTGGTTCAAGGTTACATCCCCAGATACTCAGGGAGGTGCACATGAAAAGCAAAATACAGGTCTTGATTGTGGATCCTTACTAAACTATCCTCCAAAATTCAAAAGCTACTGTTCAAAATTCAATTCAGTTGCAGAGGAGGGTAAACTTCCAAACTCATTCTATGAGGCCACCATCACCTTAATACCAAAACCTGACAAAGATGCCACAAAAAAAGAAAACTACAGGCCAATATCACTGATGAACATAGATGCAAAAATCCTTAACAAAATTCTAGCAATCAGAATGCAACAACACATTAAAAAGATCATACACCATGACCAAGTGGGCTTTATCCCAGGGATGCAAAGGTTCTTCAGTATCCGCAAATCAATCAATGTAATACACCACATTAACAAATTGTGTATGTAAAATTTTAAACAAAGAAACAAAATGTCCCAGAAATATTTAACTCTGACTTAGGCCAAAGTATATTAGTTTCATCTGAGTATAGTTTCTGACCTCAAAAGCAGCACAGAATACAACTGTATCTAGAGCTATAGCCTAGAGAGAAATGAATGTTATGTAGATGTAAGCCCCATGGTTGCTACTAAAAAAGTAGTAGCCCTAGTCACTGGTTAGGCTCCATCCCTTCTGTAACCAACAAACAACCCAATCAACAAATGGGCAGAAGACCTAAATAGACATTTCTCTAATAAAGACATACAAATGACCAATAGATACATGAAAAGAGGCTCAACATGGCTAATCAAGAGAAATGCAAATTAAAACTACCATGAGATGTCACCTCACACCAGCCAGAATGGCTGTCATAAAAAAATCCACAACAATAAATTCTGCAAATGGTGTGGAGAGAAGGGAACCCTCCTACACTGTTGGTGGGAATGCAAACTGGTAAAGTCCTCTGGAAAGCAGTATGGAGGTCCCCTAAAAAACTAAAAATAGAGCCACCATACAACCCGGCAATTCCACTCCTGAGCATATATCCAAAGAAAAACATGGTCTGAAAGGATAGATGCACCTCAATGTTCATTGCAGCACTGGACAGAGGTTTGAATAAAGAAGATTCGGTACATATATACAATGAAGTATTACTCAGCCATTAAAAAGTAATAAAATAATACCATTTGCAGCAACATGGAAGGACCTAGAGATTGTCATACTGAGTGAAGTAAGTCAGACAGAGAAAGAGAAATATCGTATGCCATCCCTTACACGTGGAATCTAAAAAGAAATGATACAGATGATTCAAAATGGAAAGAGACTCACAGACTTAGAGAAAGGACTTATGGTTACCGGAGGGAAATATGGGGGAAAGGGACAGTTAGGGAGTTTGGGATGGGCATGTACACACTGGTGTATTTAAAACAGTTAGCTTACTGCATAGAACATGGAACTCTGCTCGATGTTATTTAGCAGCCTGAACAGGAGGAGAGTTTGGGAGAGAATGGATATATGTATATTCATGGCTGAGTCCCTTCTGTGTTCACCTGAAACTTACAATATTTTTAATTTCTATACCCCAATATAAAATACAAATGTTTACATTAAAAAATAAAATAGAAAAAGCAACTCGTCAGTCTCTAGGATGTTAATAGATGTGCCTGAAATTGACTATGCACATCTATTAACAGCCTGCAGTTTAAGCAAGCTGCTCTTGTGTGCAAACCTATCCCTGACCCCTTGCTTATGTCCCTTTACATTGCACTTCGATTTTATTTTTCTACAGTAAATTCAGGAGACAAGACTTGCAAAGTTGTGTTTTGATAAGTCAGTAAGTCAAGCAATTCATGATTGTCTTTTTGTTCTCTCAGTAGCAGCTATAATTTTTCTAGTGGAGGGTATCACAAGGAACTCACACATGAGAGAAAAGGGACAACAAATGTTTATGTGAAGGTATGTTAATTACAACACATTATGAAACCGAAAATTTAAAACCTCTTTCTGGTAAATGTTTTATAGAGCTATGGAAAAAGCCTCTACATACAGAACAAAAAGCAAGCACATTTTTGGGGTGCACATGGAGGCAGAGAGGCCAGTAAACTTAATTGAGGTACTTAAAACATGGTTTCCGGCTTACATAGTTTAAGGCAGTCACAAGCCTTTGTGACTGAAACAGCATCCTTCAAAGCAATCAAATAGACATCCAACAGGATCCTGTGGTATGCCAGAGTGTCTGAGACAATTAAACAACCTATGACCTTCCTGAAAAGGAAGAAAGTATAGACGTTGAAGAAATGAAAAGAAATGGCCCTACGATGAATTCAGCAATCTAAGAGAACACTGTTACAGAAGGGAAGGGATTTATATGTTTTAAATGGACAGTCTGCTGGAAAATCCACTGAAGGCCCTGAGTTCATACTCTTGTGTTACTCACAATGATTTAGCGTACATTAAGCTTTATTCCACCAGTTTACCTGCTATGAAATGAACACTTTACCACTACATGCCTGCAGTGGCTTCTACTTTAGACCCCCATGATATTGCCAATAACCATTTGCTCAGTAGCAGCTGCAAATGCCTTACACAGAGAGGAAACTACTTGGGAGATTTAATAATATTCATTCTAAAAGTCTTCACTGAAAAGAGCTGAATTCCAAGTTTGCTGAAATAAGCCCTTTTATACAGGAAAGAAACATGGCAGCATGAAGGTGCAAATATGTATGCATATGAGTACCGAATATGAAAGGGGATAATTAGGAAAAAGAGGAGCTGCACCTAACAGATCACTGTGCCTTAAAGAAAACCATTCTACAAGTAGTTATTAAAATGTTTTTATCTGTAAGGAACTTTATCAGGAACTGAATATGAATAAACAAACACAGGTCCTGCCTTCTTGAAGTTTACAGAGCAACATGAAAGTCAGGTTAACTTCACTAGCTCAATTTCTTGCATAGTCTGTTCTACGTCAACGAACGCAAGATGGATGAAGAGGATAGATTATCTGCAATGTGATAATGGTTATGGGACTTCCAGAGTACATTGTGAGAAACGCTGGGCTGGAAGAAGCACAAGTTGGAATCAAGATTGCCAGGAGAAATATCAATAACCTCAGATATGCAGATGACACCACCCTTATGGCAGAAAGTGAAGAGGAAATAAAAAGCCTCTTGATGAAAGTGAAAGTGGAGAGTGAAAAAGTTGGCTTAAAGCTCAACATTCAGAAAACGAAGATCATGGCATCTGGTCCCATCACTTCATGGGAAATAGATGGGGAAACAGTGGAAACAGTGTCAGACTTTATTTTTCTGGGCTCCAAAATCACTACAGATGGTGACTGCAGCCATGAAATTAAAAGACGCTTACTCCTTGGAAGGAAAGTTATTACCAACCTAGATTGCATATTGAAAAGCAGAGACATTACTTTGCCAAAACAGGTTTGTCTAGTCAAGGCTATGGTTTTTCCTGTGGTCATGTATGGATGTGAGAGTTGGACTGTGAAGAAGGCTGAGCACCGAAGAATTGATGCTTTTGAACTGTGGTATTGGAGAAGACTCTTGAGAGTCCCTTGGACTGCAAGGAGATCCAACCAGTCCATTCTGAAGGAGATCAGCCCTGGGTGTTCTTTGGAAGGAATGATGCTAAAGCTGAAACTCCAGTACTTTGGCCACCTCATGCGAAAAATTGACTCATTGGAAAAGACTCTGATGCTGGGAGGGATTGGGGGCAGGAGGAGAAGGGGACGGCAGAGGATGAGATGGCTGGATGGCACCACTGACTCGATGGACGTGAGTCTGAGTGAACTCCAGGAGTTGGTGATGGACAGGGAGGCCTGGCGTGCTGCGATTCATTGGGTCACAAAGAGTTGGACACAACTGAGCGACTGAACTGAACTGAACTGATAGCTCAGATGATAAAGAATCTGCCTGCAGTGCAGGAGACCTAGGTTCGATCCCTGGGTCAGGAAGATCCCCTGGAGAAGGAAATGGCAATCCATTCTAGTATTCTTTCTTGCCTGGAGAATCCCATGGACAGAGGAGCCTGGTGGGCTACAGTCCATGGGATCACAAAGAGTCGGACATGACTAAGTGACTAACACAACAGCAATACAACAATGGTTATATTTTGTTTGGTAGGAATGCTTTCACCCATAGTAACTCATTACTTAAACAAGGATTCAATTTCCCTTGCATTACAAGAGATACGAAAGTAAGTAGCAATTAACATCTCCTTTAACCTCAAATAACATTGAGGTTCATCTCCTCAATGATTCAAGATCCCAACATCTTTCCATTCTTCTACTTTGCCATTTCTAAATGTTGACTTTTTATCCTTAGGCTTGTTGCCTCATGGTTACAACATGGCTATTACAACTCCAAGTAACACAACACCTCAGAATAAAAAGGGTAGGAAAATGGCCACAACTGAGAAAGAACTTTTCTATCAATATGGTTTCACTAAGAAGAAAAATATCCCAGAATTTCCAGCTGACAGTTTTTCTTTTATATTTTATTGGCTAGATTAGGTCAAAAACCTATCCCCAGTATGGCGACTAAATCCACCTTTCCTGAAATTCAGTCCTCCACACATATAACTAAAGAAATAATCAGGGTTTGTTTATTGCAGAAGGAGGGATTACTTGGATAAGCAACCATAGATTTTGTATGTTTAATACCCATTTGCAGACTTTAAGTGGTATGTGTTTCTCTTATACAAATATGTCCCCATTCATTTACTCATAGAAAAATATACAGTTTTAATTATTCTATCCATATAGAAAATAAATTTGTACCCTCTTACATGGACCTTGATTCAGCTACTGTACTTATTTTCAAGTCTGAAAGGTGCTAGGGTGGATTTCATGGTTATAATACAACACAAAAACTGGTCTATCCAAAAATTAAACACACACCTTCTGCCTCATTAACCTTTATGATAACCAACTGTGACAACATTCCCAAACTCAGTTATAATGTGCAATTCTCTATTCATTTTCTTTCAGTAGAATTAATGTACACATTCATATGCTCACATGAGCTAGGCAAAGGATTCAAAACTACCAAACATGAAATCAGAAGATGATGGAACAAAAGGATGTTCTTGGCTCTGTTTATAATGTTGTCTCAAAAACTTAGGGATGTATCCTTGAACCCCACTTAACAATTTAGCATATATAAATTTATCTAAATTCCTACACCATCCAGTGATATTTTTAGTCCAGAAAAACCTTTACAAAGATAAATTTTCAACTACATTGTGATATCACCTCACACCAGTCAGAATGGCCATCATCAAAAAGTCTACAAACGATAAATGCTGGAGGGGGTACGGAGAAAAGGAAATGCTCTTACACTGTTGGTGGGAATGTAAATTGATACAGCCACTATGGAAGATGATATGGAGATTCCTTTAAAAACTAGGAATAAAACCACCATATGGCCCAGAAATCCCACTCCTAGGCATATAACCTGAGGAAACCAAAATTGAAAAAACACATGTATCCCATTGTTCATTGCAGCACTATTTACAATAGGTAGAACACTGAAGCAACCTATATGTCCATCAACAGATAAATGAATAAAGAAGTTGTGGTACATATACACAATGGAATATTACTCAGCCAAAAAAGGAACACCTTTGAGTCAGTTCTAATGAGGTGGATAAACCTAGAGCCTATTATACAGAGTGAAGTAAATCAGAAAGAGAAAGATAAATATCATATACTAATGCATGTATACAAAATGTAGAAAAATGATACTGAAGAATTTGTGTGTAGGGCAGCAATGGAGAAACAGACATAGAGGACAGACTTATGGACATGGGGAGAGGTGAGGAGAGGGTGAGATGTATGGAAAGAGTAACATGGAAACTTACATTACCATATGTAAAATAGACAGCCAACAGGAATTTGCTGTGTGTCTCAGGAAACTCAAACAGGGGCTCTGTATCAGCCTAGAGCAGTGGGATGGGGAAGGAGATGGGAGGGAGGTTCAAAAAGGAGGGGATATATATATATATATACATACATACATACACACACACATGCCTATGGCTGATTCACATTGAGATTTTATAGAAAACAACAAAACTCTGTAAAGCAATTATCCTTCCATTAAAAAATAATTTTTTTTAAAAAAAGATAAATTTTCCTGAGCTGTTATGAAGCAACTCATTGTGTTGCGTCTATAGAGTAACAGATAATTCAAGGACTTGATATATTTCTTATTTCTAAAATGAGAAAAAAAGGTATTCTATTCATTTCAAAGAGCAGTTCATGACTCTATCACTATTTATTAGCACTGGGAATGTCAGTGGTGGCAGATAAATATCTCAGTAAAGCACATTGCTTACAACAAAACCAAACAATGCCAAACAGTTATGTGCGTTTAGTCTCTTCACCAATCGAGAAATCAAATCTCCAGTTTATTTAGAGGGTATCTTTCTCACAGTGGTTTAGAATAGCTCCACACTGCAGACAAAATGATGCCAAATTTGAAACTGACAAGTGTATATCATTTCCTAATCTCAGTCCTTAGCTTGAAATCTTAGTGTCACAGTAACAATTAAAAATTATTTTAAAAATAGATTTAACCAAGAAAAATAGACTTGGCTTCCTCCACGGTAAATTTTGAATCCACATTTATGTCACTCTATTTATACAATACAGTTCAGCAATGCCATGCGTCACTGTCAGTCATGTGTGGGCCTGGGAAATGCGTAAGTTAATGATACCACTGAAATCACATGTTTTTCTGATATTAAACTCAGTCCCCAATCTGATTCTACCTTGTTCAGACATGAATAGGGCAATCTGGATGACATGGAATGAATTTCTTATTAAATAAGAAATAATTCCAATATTTTCATACTTAATAAAGCAGTATCCATATACCTTCCCAGCTTCATATAAATATTCTGAATTTATATATTTAAAATCATATAGCTGGACAAGATTTCAGATTTGACCTAGTTTTGTAGTTGAGGAGGACTGTTTATGACTTTCTTGCAATTTGGGAGCAAATCTAAAACGAAAACCCAATCTTGTACCTAGGTCAGTTTGTTTTTGTTGTTGTTTTAACTCAAAATTCAATTCACCAGGGCTAATTACTTGAGAGATCTTATATGCATTGGAAACATGGTTCAAAGTTAACCAAATTTTTATACTGAAAATTATAAACGAGAAAAATTAAAGAAAACAAGTAATGAAAATGTATCACGTTCATAGATTGGAAGTCTTAAATCCATTAATTGCTCTTTGGATTCAATACATAGAAGTAAAATCTTGAAAGAATTTTTTGTAGAATTTTTAAATCTGATTCTAAAACCTTCACGGAAGAGTAGAAGTCAAGAAAAAAAAGAACAGTCAAGGGAAATTTGAAGAAAAAACCTGGGTTATTTCTCTACCAAAGAACAAAAATTTTTATAAAATATGATGGTTAAGATAGTGTCTTATTGGCATAGATAATTGACCAGAAAAAGAAAATACAATCTATAATTTTAAAAATTATATATAACATATATATATGCATATGATACATGTATCAACACATATGTATTTAATGGTGGTTTAGTTACTAAGTCATGTCTGACTTTCTGTAACCCCATGGACTGTAGCCTACCAGGCTCCTCTGTCCATGGGATTTTCCAGGCAAGAATACTGGAGTGGGTTGCCATTTCTTTCTTCAGGGGATCTTCCCGACCCAGGAATCGAACCCAGGTCTCCTGCATTGCAGGCAGATTCTTCACTGACTGAGCTTTGAGGGAAGCCCTATGTATTTAACACATGATATTAATATATACGTCTGATTTGTGAATAAGATATACTGCAGTACACTGGAGGAAGGTTAATCTTAATGCATGGTGTTGGGTTAACAGTAATTCACTGGAAAAAAAAGTTAATCCACTCCCCACCCTTATATAAAAGTTGACTCCAGAGGGCTGCAGATCTAAATATAAAGGGTAACAACATAAAGCTTTAAGTTACAAACATAACTTTGTAGTGAAACAGAGAAATATTTCTGGAACAGGACCCAACAAACTAACTATACAATTACAAATGATAAATTATATTAAAATTAAGAACTTATGTTCTTACAGGTAATATTGAGAGTGAAAAGTCAACTCATAAAAGGAAAAAGATATTCATAATAATACATATATCTGACAAAATATTCATATCTGAAATACCTTAATTTTTACAAATTAATAAGAAATGGTGAGAATATCCAATTAAGAAAGTGGCAAAAAGTTTTTATAGATACTCACTACAAGAAAATATCCAAATGACCCTACTGTATGCTTACTGCACAGAAAAAGTGCTCAACTTACATTAGTCATTGTAAAATACAATGTGAAACAAGAAAATACAAGTTGAAACTAAAATGAGATACTATTACATACCTAATAGACTAGTGAAAATGAAAAATACAGAAAACACTCACTGTCAAGCTGTTGAGAAACTGAGTCATAAACTCCTGGTACAAGTGGAAACTGGTGAAGCTGTTTTATAAGACTTTGTGACAGTATTTTTAAAATTGAATATGAATACACTATTACCAGCAACTCCATTCCACTCAGTCATAACAGAAATGAATATCAAATTTTCATAGTAGCTCTATCTGCAATAGTCCAAGGGAGTAAAAAAAAAAAAAAAAAACTACCAGGTATCTAACAACAGAATGGATAAATCATGGCCTATTCACAAAAAAGTGAACTAATATACAAAAATTAGATTGAATAATGTAAAACTATGCACAAAACAATGGTAAATATCATAAACCTATTTTTTAGCAAAAGAATCCAGAAACAATAAACTTGCAATTCTATTGTGCAAAGCTTCTATAAAGAAAAAAACTATGTCTTCTGTGAGAAATCAGAGTACTGTTTACCCATGACCAAGTTAATATTGGCAATGGAGCAGGATTTAAGAAAGTGCAAAATAAATAAATGAGTTCAAAATAACCTTAGGTGTGATTTTTTTAATCACAGTTTTCTGTGAAAAGTAAGCTTTAGAATCTATCCAATAACTGAAATTCATATGATAATAGTAATGTTACACAGAGCTCAATATTATGGTTGCTGCTGCTGCTGCTGCTAAGTCTCTTCAGTCGTGTCCGACTCTGTGCAACCCTATAGACGGCAGCCCAACAGGCTCCTCTGTCCCCGGGATTCTCCAGGCAAGAACACTGGAGTGAGTTGCCATTTCCTTCTCCAATGCATGAAAGTGAAAAGTGAAAGTGGAGTGGCTCAGTCATGTCCGACTTTTAGCGACCCCATGGACTGTAGCCTACCAGGCTCCTCCGTCCATGGGATTTTCCAGGCAAGAGTACTGGAGTGGGTTGCCATTGCCTTCTTCGCAATATTATGGTTAAGAAGCTTTAATTGTATGATTTCAGGTCAGCAGCAGGGACCCCATGAGTTGCTACAATTTTTTGAACAAGAAACAAGCTATTTAACTAATCTCCATATTGTTCTACATAGTGGCTGTACTGGTTTGCCTGCCCACCAACAATGTAAGAGGGTTCCTTTTTCTCTGCACCCTCTCCAGCATTTACTGTTTGTAGACTTTTTGATGGCAGCCATTTTGACTGGTGTGAGTAGTACCTCATTGTGGTTTTGATTTGCATTTCTCTGATAATGAGTGATGTTGAGCATCTTTTCATGTGTTTGTTAGCCATCTGTATGCCTTCTTTGGAGAAATATCTGTTTTGTTCTTTGGCCCATTTTTTTGATTGGGTTGTTTATTTTTCTGGAATTGAGCTGCAGGAACTGCTTGTATATCTTTGAGATTAATTCTTTGTCAGTTGCTTCATTTGCTAGTATTTTCTCCCATTCTTAAGGCTGTCTTTTCACCTTGCTTGTGGTTTCCTTCGTTGTGCTAAAGTTTTTAAGTTTAATAAGGTCCCATTTGTTTATTTTTGCTTTTATTTCCATTACTCTGGGAAGTGGGTCATAGAGGATCTTGCTGTGATTTGTGTCAGAGAATGTTTTGCCCATGTTTTCCTCTGGGAGTTTTATAGTTTCTGGTCTTACGTTTAGCTCTTTAATCCATTTTGAGTTTATTTTTGTGCACGGTGTTAGAAAGTGTTCTAATTTCATTCTTTTACATGTGGTTGACCAGTTTTCCCAGCACCACTTGTTAAAGAGATTGCCCATCACCAGATGAATGGATAAAAAAGTTGTGGTACATATACACAATGGAATATTACTCAGCCATTAAAAAGAATGCATTTGAATCAGTTCTGATGAGGTGGATGAAACTGGAGTCTATTATACAGAGTGAAGTAATTCAGAAAGAAAAACACCAATACAGTATACTAATGCATATATATGGAATTTAGAAAGATGGTAATGATGACCCTATACATGAGACAGCAAAAGAGACACAGGTGTAAAGAAGTCTTTTAGACTCTGTGGGAGAAGGTGAGGGTGGGATGATTTGAGAGGGTAGCATTGAAATGTGTTTATTATCATATGTGAAGCAGATTGCCAGTCCAGGTTCAATGAATGAGACAGGGTGCTTGGGGCTGGTGCACTGGGATAACCCAGAGGGATGGGATGGGGAACACTTGTGTGCCCATGGCTGATTCATGTCAATATATGGCAAAAACCACTACAATATTGTAAAATAATTAGCCTCCAATTAAAATAAATAAATTTGGAGAAGGCAATGGCACCCCACTCCAGTACTCTTGCCTGGAAAATCCCATGGACAGAGGAGCCTGGTGGGCTTCAGTCCATGCGGTCTCTAAGAGTTGGACATGACTGAGCGACTTCACTTTCACTTTTCACTTTCATGCATTGGACAAGGAAATGGCAACTCACTCCAGTGTTCTTGTCTGGAGAATCCCAGGGATGGGGAGCCTGGTGGGCTGCCATCTATGGGGTCGCACAGAATCGGACACGACTGAAGTGACTTAGCAGCAGCACAGTAAAATAAATAAATTAATTTTAAAAAAGAAACAAGCTATTTAATGTGCATTTATTTCTTTAACACAAAAAAAGGTGGGGGAAGCATGTGAGCTAAATGCTGTGCTTTGGTTGTATGTAATTTTAAAATAAATTTCTGATGTGGAAAAGAGAAGAGGCAGAAACTTGGGCCTTCATTGTATGAATGGGTTTTATTTGGCCTATTAACACCCAGCTTGGAGTATCCCTTATCAAATTTACTTTTCACAGGAATTTTATGCAATATGGCTCTCTAAGCCATATTTCATTCACACAAATTATGATTGCATCAAAGGTTGTCTAAAGAAAATTAACCTAAAGTATTGATTCTAATGGAAAAAAATTGCCATTTTTAAAACCTACACAAGTTATGTCTGTGAGAGTAACTAAACATAGCATTGACTTGTCATTCCAATCAGTCACGTTAATTGAACCTTCACAAATGGCTCAGGTTATGATTTAGAATAACTAACATATGATGACCATGTACGTGAAGATAAATACCACACTTGGATAGTTTCTCCATGTATGTTTGTAGTATGTGTGTTTGAGAGTTTCTATAAAAGCTATTTTAAATAGACATGAAATATGTTAATATTTTCCTTAGAAAACATTTTTAGATTTATTATATTTGGATTAAAATCCTCCTCAACAGAATAACAAACTCCATATCAATACAAAAGAGATTGTTAAAGAAAAAATAGAGGCTCTGAGCATTTCCTATTAACACAGTACCCTAAAAAATTATTGCTAATTAAGATTACCACATTTGCACACAAAAGATAGTACAAAGAATGTTTTATAATTTACTCCAAACAAAAGGGGAAAAAGGACCTTTTAAATATTAAGCATAAAGTTAACACTCTGTAGAGTGGTAATTCAAAAAAATACCCCTTTTTCATGTGATTAAACTGTGTAGCACATTAGGAATGCCAATTAAAGTTCCAAATTACATTTTTTTGAACCAACTGCCAGTGGCATCCATCTTCCTCAAAAGTAACATCTGTGAGGCTGGCAGCATGGGACCAGATTTTTGGACACTATGAGGTAGAATATCATAAGCTTTACGTTTTACCCGCCCCCAAAAAAGTCTCCTTGAACTTTCTTGGCCTACCTTTAACCATGCATTTTTGAAAATTTTCCATGACTTTATATTATCTTGGAATTTAAAGGCAGAGAAACTGCATCTTAGTCATATTATTTTCAAAGAGGTTTTGGACAAATACAGAAGCAAATACCTCCACATCATCAATTACACATTAAAGAGGTACCTTTCAGTCAATGTCAATTAAGCCCTCAAAAAAAGGACTTTTGCAAGCTAGCCGCTTAAATGCAGAATCTAATGAGTTGGAGAGGATGGAAGATAAATCCAATCTCTTTTCGTGTGACAGGAATTCAAACATTTGATAACATCTGCAATGGTTAATTTTATGTGTCAACCTGACTGGATTAAGGGATGTCCAAAGAGCTAGTAAAACATTATTTCTGGGAGTGTCTCTGAGAATGCTTCTGGAAAAGATTAGATGTTAGCATTTGAATCAGTAGGCTGAATAAAGTCCCCTTTTACCCATGTGTACAAGCATCATCTAATCTCTTGAGGGTCCAAATGGAACAAAGAAGGGATAATTCTCTCTCTCTCCTTGAGCTGGAACATCCCCACCTGCCCTCTGATATCAGAGTCCCCAGTGCTCAGTCTGCTGGTCCCTGGGACTTAGACAAAGACCCATCTCTGTGCCCCCTTCCCAACCTCACTACCCTGTTCTCAAGCCTTACTCAACTGAACTATACCACTTTCCTGAATTTCCAGTTTGCAGACAGCAGACTGTGGGACCTCTCAGTCTCCATAACCTTGTGAACCAATTCCTCCAATAAATCTCTCTCACACACACACACACACACACACACACATATCTGTGTCTGTATATATATTATTGGTTCTATTTATCTGGAGAACCTTGAATAACATAACACAAAAACATAATTTCTATCTCAACATATCATCCTGGTCTTCCCTTTTCCAAGCTAAACAGTCTCAGTTTTTTAAAACCACTACTGATCAGATGGTTGCAATCACCCTAATAGTATCAGCACCAAATGTAAAGACAGAAAACTAAGGCTCACGCTCCCTGCCATCTTTATCAGACATTCAGTAGAATAAAAACAGAGAAGGGGTCCCAGTGGGAGTTAACCTGGTCTAATTACAATCAATAGACAATACTTCCCTGGAACTCAAGGGAAATTTCCATTGGCATTTCTTCTTTCATAAAGATGGAATGCTAGAACTTAATGAGACATTGAGTATAAAGACATATGATTTAGATACAGAATTTAAATGTCCTGCTCAATAGCAGCACATTATGTGTATATAGTGCCTTTTGCTTTTCAAAATACATTCTAATCCTGATCCTCACAGTTCTGCAAGGTCAGCAGAATAGATGTTATTATCCTTGACAACATATAGATGAGAAAGCTAGGGGGCACAGGGCAGCTTCCCTCATAACTCAGTCAGTAAAGAATCCACCTACAATTTAGGAGACCTGGGTTCAATTCCTGGGTCAGGAAGATCCCCTGGAGAAGGAAATGGCAACCCACATCAGTATGGGAAATCCCATGGACAGAGAAGCCTGGCAGGCTACAGTCCATGAGGTTGCAAGAGTGGCTAATTTGCCACTAAATTAGCCACTAAACCACTACACAGGGTTCATAGAGGTAGACACTAGAAGTTCTCACAGCTGGTGAGGAATGAAAACAAATCCTCCACCCGGGATCCCTTCTCATACTCATCCTGACCACATTTCATTGCCTTTTCATCTCATGGACATAAATGAATGTGCAGAGGGTCTATGGAATGTGCTTTGGAGGAAAGCTAGAAGACTCATAGTTGCAGATAGCAACTCCATTACCTTTGTGAGCCTCAAACTCCAGAACAGTGACTCATTCTTAGGGAGTTTAACAGATTTCCAACTTCTTAGGAATAACGTGTTAAATCAGATAAAACAGAAATTTTAACCTTATACCAGAACACCTTTTAGCAGAAAGACAGTTAATGGGAGACACTGCTGTTCAGTCGTTCAGTCAGTTCCATTCTTTGTGACACCATGGACTGCAGCAAGCCAGGCTTCCATGTCATTCACTCTCTCCTGGAGTTTGCTCAAACTCATATCCATTGAGTCGGTGATGCCATACAACCATCTTATCTTCTATCTCCCCCTTCTCCTCCTGAGTTCAATCTTGCCCAGCATCAGGGTCTTTTCCAATGAGTTGGCTCTTCATACCAGGTGGCCATAGTATTGGAGCTTCAGCTTCAGCATCAGTCCTTCCAAAGAATATTCAGGGTTGATTTCCTTTAGGGTTGACTGACTTTGATCTCTTTGCTGTCCAAGGGACTCTGACCAGCACCACAGTTGGAAGGCATCAGTTCTTCAGTGCTCAGCATTCTTTATGGTCCAACTCTCACATCCACACATGACTGCTGGAAAAACCATAACTTTGACTAGATAGACCTTTGTCAGCAATATAATGCTCTGCTTTTTAATATGCTGTCTAGGTTTGTCATAGCTTTTCTTCCAAGGAGCAAGCATCTTTTAATTTCATGGCTGCAGTCACTGTCTTCAGTGATTTTGGAACCCAAGAAAATAAAGTCTGTCACTGTTTCCATTGTTTCCCCATCTATTTGCCATGAAGTGATGGGACAAGATGCAATGATCTTTGATTTTGAATGCTGAGTTTTAAGGCAGCATTTTCACTCTTCTCTTTCACCTTCAAAAATAGGCTCTTCAGTTCCGCTTCACTTTCTACCATCTGCATATCTAAGGTTACTGATATTTCTCCCAGATATCTTGATTACAGTTTGTGCTTCATCCAGCCTGGCATTTCATATGATGTATAATGCATATAAGTTAAATATTCAGTGTCACAGTATATATCCTTAATGTAATCCTTTCACAATTTGAACCAATCCCTTGTTCCATGTCTGGTTCAAAGTGTTGCTTCTTGACCTGTATACAGGTTTCTCATGAGGGAGTTATGGTTGTCTGATATTCCCATCTTTTTAAGAATTTTCCATAGCTGTGATCCACACAGTTAAAGGCTTTAGCATAGTCAATGAAGCAGAGGTAGATGTTTTTCTGGAATTCTCCTCTGTGTATTGGTTTTTATATGATCCAACAGATGTTGGCAAGTTGATCTTTGGCTCTCTGCCTTTTCTAAATCCAGCTTGTACATCTGAAAGTTCTCATTTTACATACTGTTGAAGCTTAGCTTGGAGAATTTTGAGCATCACTTTGCTAGCACATGAAATGAGTGCATCTGTGTGGTAATTTGAACATTCTTTGGCATTGCCTTTCTTTGAGATTTGAGTGAAAACTGACCTCCTCCAGTCCTTTGGCACTGCCAAGTTTTCCTAATTTTCTGGCATACTGAGTGCAGCACTTTAATTGCATCATAGTTTAGGATTTGAAATAGCTTAGCTGGAATTTCCACACCTCCCCTAAATTTGTTCATAGTGATGCTTTCTAAGGCCCACTTGACTTCATATTCCAGGATGTCTGACTCTAGGTGAGTGATCAGACCATCATAGCTATCTGGGTTAAGATCTTTTTTGTAAAGTTCCTCTGTGTATTCTTGCCATCTCTTCTTAATATCTTCTCCTTCTGTTAGGTCCATATGGTTTCCGTCCCTTATTGTGCTCATATTTGCATGAAATGTTTCTTTGGTATCTCTAATTTTCTTGAAGAGATCTCTAGTCTTTCCCATTATATTATTATTTGCATTGTTCACTTGGGAAGGCTGTCTTATATCTCCTTGCTGTTCTTTGGAACTCTGCATTCAGATGGGTATATCTTTCCTTTTGTTCTTTGCCTTTAGCTTCTCTTCTTTTCTCAGCTATTTGTAAAGCCCCCTCAGACAACCATTTTGCCTTTTTGCATTTCTTTTTTTGGGGATAGTTTTGATCACTGCCTCTTATACAATGTTACCAACCTCCATTCATAGTTTTTCAGGCACTCTGTCTATCAGGTCTAATCCCTTGAAACTATTTGTCACTTCCACTGTATAATCATAAGGGATTTGATTTAGGTCATACCTGAATGGTCTGGTGGTTTTCCCTACTTTCTTCAATTTCAGTCTGAATTTGGCAATAAGGAGTTCATGATCTGAGCCACAGTCAGCTCCTGGTCTTCTTTTTACTGACTGTATAGACCTTCTCCATCTTCAACTTCAAGGAATGTAATCAATCTGATTTGGTACTGACCATCTGGTGACATCCATGTGTAGAGTTGTCTTTTGTGTTGTTGAAAGAGCATGTTTGGTATGACTAGTGCCTTCTCTTGGCAAAACTCTGCTAGCCTTTGCCTTGGTTCATTTTGTACTCCAAGGCCAAATCTGCCTGTTATTCCAGGTATCTCTGACTTTCTACTTTTGTATTCCAGTTCCCCTGTGATGAAAAAGACAACTTTTTTTGGTTCAGTTCTAGAAGGTTTTGTAGGTCTTCATAAAACTGTTCAAATTCAGCTTCTTCAGCCTTAGTGTTTGGGGCACAGAATTGGATTATTGTGATTTTGAATAGCTTGCCTTTGAAACAAACCAAGATCATTCTGTCATTTTTTGAGATTGCGCCCAAGTATTGCAATTCAGATTCTTTTGTTGACTATGAGGGCTACTACATTTCTTGTAAGGGATTCTTGCCCATAGTAGTAGATATAATAGTCATTTGAATTAAATTCATCCATACCTGTCCATTTTAGTTCACTGATTAATAAAATGTCAATGTTTACTCTTGCCATCTGTTTGATTGCTTCCAATTTACCTTGATTCATGGACCTAACATATTGGTTTCCTATGCAATATTGTTCTTTACAGCATTGGAATTCACTTTCACAACAAGACACATCCACAACTGGGCACCATTTTTGCTTTGGCTCCATCTTTTCATTCTTTCTTGAGCTATTTCTCCACTCTTCTCAGTAGCATATTGCAGCACTTACCGACCTGGGGAGTTCATCTTTCAGTGTCACATCTTTTTTCCTTTTCATACTGTTCATGGGGTTCTCAAGGGAAGGATACTGAAGATAGGCAGAGATGGTGGTGTAGAAGGATGTGCGCTTATCGTCTCCTGCAGAACACCAAAACTGCAACTAGCTGGTGAACAACCATTGACAGGAGAATGTTCAGTTCAGTTCAGTCACTCAGTCGTGTCCAACACTTTGTGACCCCATGAATCACAGCACACCAAGCTTCCCTGTCCATCACCAACTCCTGGAGTTCACTCAAACTCACATCCATTGAGTCGGTGATGCCATTCAGCCATCTCATCCTCTGTAGTCCCCTTCTCTTCCTGCCCCCAATCCCTCCCAGCATCAGAGTCTTTTCCAATGAGTCAACTCTTCACATGAGGTGGCCAAAGTACTAGAGTTTCAGCTTCAGCATCAGTCCTTCCAAAGAACACCCAGGGATGATCTCCTTTAGAATGGACTGGTTGGATCTCCTTGCAGTCCAAGGGACTCTCAAGAGTCTTCTCCAACACCAAAGCTCAAAGGCATCAATTCTTTGGTGCTCAGCTTTCTTCATAGTCCAACTCTCACATCCATACATCACCACTGGAAAAACCATAGCCTTGACTAGACAGACCTTTGTTGGCAAAATAATGTCTCTGCTTTTCAATATGTTACCTAGGTGGATCATAACTTTTCTTTCAAGGAGTAAGCGTCTTTTAATTTCATGGCTGCAGTCACCATCTGCAGTGATTTTGGAACCCCCCAAAATAAAGTCTGACACTGTTTCCACTGTTTCCCCATCTATTTCCCATGAAGTGATGAGGCCAGATGCCATGATCTTAGTTTTCTGAATGTTGAGCCTTTAAGCCAACTTTTTCACTCTCCTCTTGCACTTTCATCAAGAGGCTTTTGAGTTCCTCTTCACTTTCTGCCATAAAGGTGGTGTCATCTGCATATCTGAGGTTATTGGTATTTCTCCCGGCAATCTTGATTCCAACTTGTGCTTCTTCCAGCCCAGCGTTTCTCATGATGTACTCTGCATATAAGTTAAATAAGCAGAGTAATAATATACAGCCTTGACGTACTCCTTTTCCTATTTGGAACCAGTCTGTTGTTCCATGTCCAGTTCTAACTGTTGCTTCATGACCTTCATATAGGTTTCTCAAGAGGCAGGTCAGGGGGTCTGGTATTCCCATCTCTTTCAGAATTTTCCACAGTTTATTGTGATCTACACAGTCAAAGGCTTTGGCATAGTCAATAAAGCAGAAATAGATGTTTTTCTGGAACTCTCTTGCTTTTTTGATGATCCAGCAGATGTTGGCAATTTGATCTCTGGTTCCTCTGCCTTTTCTAAAACCAGCTGGAACATCTGGAAGTTCACGGTTCACATATTGCTGAAGCCTGGCTTGGAGAATTTTGAGCATTACTTTACTAGCGTGTGAGATGAGTGCAATTGTGTGGTAGTTTGAGCATTCTTTGGCATTGCCTTTCTTTGCAATTGGAATGAAAACTGACCTTTTCCAGTCCTGTGGCCACTGCTGAGTTTTCCAAATTTGCTGGCATATTGAGGGCAGCACTTTCACAGCATCATCTTTCAGGATTTGAAATAACTCAACTGGAATTCCATCACCTCCACTAGCTTTGTTCATAGTGATGCGTTCTAAGGCCCAGTTGACTTCACATTCCAGAATGTCTGGCTCTAGGTCAGTGATCACACCATCGTGATTATCTTGGTCATGAAGATCTTTTTTGTCAGTTCTTCTGTGTATTCTTGCCACCTCTTCTAATATCTACTGCTTCTCTTAGGTCCATACCATTTCTGTCCTTTATCGAGCCCATCTTTGCATGAAGTGTTCCCTTGGTATCTCTAATTTTCTTGAAGAGATCTCTAGTCTTTCCCACTCTGTTGTTTTCCTCTATTTCTTTGCATTGATCGCTGAGGAAAGCTTTCTTATCTCTTCTTGCTATTCTTTGGAACTCTGCATTCAGATGGTATATCTTTCTTTTCTCCTTTGCTTTTTGCTTCTCTTCTTTTCACAGCTATTTGTAAGGCCTCCCCAGACAGCCATTTTGCTATTTTGAATTTCTTTTCCATAGGGATGGTCTTGATCCCTGTCTCCTGTACAATGTCACAAACCTCCGTCCATAGTTTATCAGACACTCTATCTATCAGATCTAGGCCCTTAAATCTATTTCTCACTTCTACTGTATAATCACAAGGGATTTGATTTAGGTCATACCTGAATGGTCTAGTGGTTTTCCCTACTTTCTTCAATTTAAGTCTGAATTTGGCAATAAGGAGTTCATGAGCTGAGCCACAGTCATCTTCCAGTCTTATTTTTGCTAACTGTATAGAGCTTCTCCATCTTTGGCTGCAAAGAATATAACCAATCTGATTTCGGTGTTGATCATCTGATGATGTCCATATGTAGAGTCTTTTCTTGTGTTGTTGGAAGAGGGTGTTTGCTATGACCAGTGTGTTCTCTTGGGAAGACTCTATCAGCCTTTGCCCTGCTTCATTCCGTATTCCAAGGCCAAATTTGCCTGTTACTCCAGGTGTTTCTTGACTTCCTACTTTTGCATTCCAGTCCCCTATAATGAAAAGGACATCTTTTTTGGGTGTTAGTTCTAAAAGGTCTTGTAGGTCTTCATAGAACCGTTCAACTTCAGCTTCTTCAGCATTACTGGTGGAGCATTATTGGATTACTGTGATATTGAATGGTTTGCCTTGGAAATGAACGGAGATCATACTGTCGTTTTTGAGATTGCATCCAAGTACTGCATTTTGAACTCTTTTGTTGACCATGATGGCTATTCCATTTCTTCTAAGGGATTCTTGCCCACAGTAGTAGATATAATGGTCATCTGAGTTAAATTCACCCATTCCAGTTCATTTTAGTTCACTGATTCCTAGAATGTCGATATTCACTCTTGCCATCACCTGTTTGACCACTTCCAATTTGCCTTGATTCATGGACCTAACATTCCAGGTTCCTGTGCAATATTGCTTTTTACAGCATCGGAACTTGCTTCTATCACCAGTCACATCCATAACTGGGTATTGTTTTTGCTTTGGGTCTATCCCTTCATTCTTTCTGGAGTTATTTCTCTACTGATTTCCAGTAGCATATTGGGCACCTACTGACCTGGGGAGTTCCTCTTTCAGTATCCTATCATTGGAGAAGGGAATAGCAAATTACTTCTGTATTCTTGCCTTGAGAACCCCATGAACAGTATGAACAGTATGAAAAAGGAGAATGTTGGATGCCGCCAAAAAAAGATACCCCAGGTCCAAGGGCTAATGAGAAGCTGCAACAAGATTGTATTAGGGTCACAATCTCTTTTAAAATCAAACCTCATACCCGCCAGAGACTCTCAGAGGGTGCAAACAAAACCTTGGGTGCAACAGGACTGAGGAAAAGGAGAAGTGGCCCCACAAAGACTGAGCCAGATCTGCCTGTGAACATTTGAATGTCTCCTGAGGAGGCATGGGTCAGCAGTGGCCTGTTGCGAGGAGAGGGCCTCTGACAGTGGAAGTCCTAGGAGGTGTGGCCTGTGGAAAAGTCCTCTTGGAAGAGGTTGCCACTAGCTGCACTATAGAGCTGCTGAGCAGGTAACCCACAAATCGGAGATCAATTATACCAAAGAAGTTCTCACACTGTTGCGAAAGTTCTAGGGCCCACAATAGATTTCCCAACATGGGGATCAGGCAAAGGGACTGAGAACCCCCAGGGAATTTGACTTTGAAGGCCATGGGGATTTGATTACAGAACTTCCACAGGATTGGGAGACAC
The DNA here is from genome assembly GCF_027580195.1 of Bos mutus. NCBI lineage: Eukaryota > Metazoa > Chordata > Mammalia > Artiodactyla > Bovidae > Bos > Bos mutus. The sequence continues at coordinate 93,435,711 of NC_091618.1, read as the reverse complement.
TGAAGGACAACCAAAACAAATGTTTTTATCTTACTTTGTGTCCTGGTCCTAGCTTTTGATCAGTCTCAGTTCTGATTTTTATTTTGTTCAGCATTTGACTGTTTTGCTTTTGCAATCATTTTCATCTCTTCACCTCTCATATGATCTCTTAGCTTATTTTGTAAGCATTTATGTTAGATTTGAAATGTGACAGTAATAATAATTAAATTGCATTTATTTTCAAATGTATTTTTTGAAAATCATATAATTTTTCAGTGTTAAAAAAAAAACTGAGTCTTATTGATGTAGTTAAGGGAAAAGTTGAGGTGAGCAGTATTCTCATAATTTCAAATGATTCCAGAGAAACACCAAAAGAAGACTGTATAGACCTTCTGTGGCCTTGAGTAAAAAAATTACTAATTTTTAGGTATTTTTTCTCTTGCCTCTTCTAGGTTTGATAATTTTGTAAGTAAATCTAACTGTAAATAATTGATGACCCAGTGATAAATGTTGAGAAAGTTTTGACTTGATGATTAAATGTGACTTCTGGCTTCTTGCTATACAATTTGTTCAATTCTTATTCAGAGTAAGCCAGTTAAAAGACTGGCATTAGATTAGCTTAACAGTCATTACAAAAGCCTCCATCTTTAAATATTCAAATGTTATTGAAATATTAAACATTTGAGCTCCTTCCTCATTTTTTTTTTTTTTTTTTTCTATGAAATTTTCCACTAGAGCACAAAGGTTTAAAATTTACATGTAAAAATTTAAGAATTAACTGTAAAGATTAAATGCAGGCAATATTGTTATCTTATGTAAATGATAATGTTGTCATGATTCTTTAAGTTATTATTTCTTGTGTTCTTTCTCTGCATAACATCATGTTCAAGTGTCCACCAAAAAAAACAACAAAAAACAAACAAACAAAAAAACAAATAATTTAAGAGGCAAACCTAAAATGGGTAAATCCTACCTAAAATGCATAAATTGATGTTGTAGAATAATTTAGAAGTTGTCTCATTTGTAGATGCTTAAATCTCTACTAAAAATGCCACGGTAATAGCAGAAAGTCTGCTTCACTTGTTTTCTGAAAGAATGCTGAAGTGAAATGGAATTCCTACAGACTGGAAGCAGAACTTACTAACATGCACTTGTATTTCCTGTAAGTGGAAACATTGCTAGCAATTAGAAACAACAAACAGCCAAGAGCAGGGGGAGAAAAAGGCAAAGAAGAATGTTTATTATTTTGAGAGGTTCATCAGGGAATGCTTTTATGTCAGGGGAATAAACACTGCCACCCAGAAAAGGAAGCTTCATGGCTTCCAAGGTTCCCTGGTATTATTGAGCAAAGTTATTAAAACACTTTTTATTCCTTAATCGTCACTCTTAAAGATAAAGTGACAAGGGTGTGGTTCAGAGAATGGTAGATGAGATGGCAAATCAATGTTTTGGAGTCAGTGGTTAGGAATCATCTTGAAAAGAACAGAGTCTCTTTATGAAGAACATGAAAATACTACCCTCTACTATATGTTTTGAGTAGGAGGCATTCCTGTTTGGTTGGTTTAAGAACAGAAAAGCTTGATGCTGTTTATTTTACAGATCTCTTTCCAATAGAGCTGGGGTAATTTTACTACTCACAGTCCTGTTTATTAGACATAGCAGTTCTTTTGTAGTGTTGGTACAGCATTCAAAATTTATAAATCATTAGTGAGCCATTAAAAGGTCTCTGGTTGTCACTGTAATGTTCCCTAGATTCAGTCATTATGCAACCTAGGTCTTCAATGGAGGGTGATGCACAATAATGCAATACTTTACTTAAAATTTTTAATATGAACTGTATTCAATACAGAATATTTCCTGCACAGAGAGGTTTAATAAAAACCATTATTTCTGAACTTCAGAATTAAACGTCATGACTGGCTACCTTGGCTGACTGGAAATTACCATTCCCCATTGAGAAACTCTAAAGGATCTGAGATATCCAGGATGACCAAAGCTCCTCCCTATAGTTAAGTACCATCTCATTTTCCCTCTGGTCTCCACTCACTCCTTTACCTAATGGTGGTGTGTACTGCCACAGATGAGAAAGTATCCAGCCCAACTGATACTCAACAGAGCAAGGGTTTTCTTTGCACCTTCCCTATCACTTCTTAATTCTCAAAACTCTGTTACCAATGAAACACTTATTGCTGCCTTTTCTATGTTACTAGAATAAAAAGAATAATCAGTATCCCAAAGTCCTTTGCCCAGGAAACCATCTCCTGGCCCCTTTCCTTATATGTGTGTAAAACGGGAAAACACCAGTGTGAAACTGGCCGCTTTCAGCTCTGAGAGCCAAGCCATGAATCAGATAAAACAAAGAGAAAGAAAAGGTGTAGTTAAAAGGTAAAGAAACAAACAAAAAGACTGAATTTTGAGCTGAGGGTGTAAGCATAGGGTAAGAAAAGAGCAATAGATGGGTTAAAGATAGAAAGTCCAGGACATAGTTGGGAAGTAGAGGGAGAAAATACTCCAACCCCAGTCTGCTGCCTTACATCAGTCATTTGTGTTTTGAAAAGTTGACAAGTAAAACATGCCAAAGCCTGGAGATGGAATTATAGACTTAATTTATGTATGTTTTCAAAGTACATTGTGTTTAAAATAATACAAGGGGCCAAAACCTGCTGGGAGAACTGCAAGACTGCAAAGTCATTAGCATCTACCCTTTAAAGCTGTTAAAAAGGCAGTGCACCAGTCACAGTTGAGAGAGCTGCCAATACACTGTAGAAGGACCATAGCCAGCGGAAACCCACGGGAGCTAAGGAGTCTGAAGGGCTGCAGAGCAATCAGCTACTGCCTCTGAGCCTCTATGCTTCCAAAGACAGACTGTTCTAGACTTTTTTCCTGGATTCAATCACCACTAGAGCCACTGGTGGCAATTAACACTTAGTGGGCACATGAAAATACCCTTGATTACAATTAGCCCTTATATATCAGTTAAAATAATAAACTGCACACATCCCAGTGAAGTTTACAACTGACGTATTTTGAGTGAAACCAGTGTGAAATCTTGAGCCCTCCTATTCCTTGAAAGCTGGTCCTTCAATAAAAGTGTTGCCCCCTAGAGCCATGGCAGAATAGAATGACAGAAGTTAGATGATGACAGAGAAAATGAACTACTTCAGACATGTATTTTATATTCATGGATAAACTAAAGAAATAAGGAATGTGAAACTTCCCATTGGCACTTGAAATTTTAATTAGCTCTCAATTAACAGCTTATGGCAATATTCTGTACTACCGGCTTTTAAGAAAAGGCATAATGAGGGAGACAAGGGCTGAGTTTAAAGTAGCATTTCCAGTTTTTTTTTCCTTGACAATTAATATGTAGACTAAATAGTAAAATGAAATAGACAAGCCTTAGAACTCAAAGTGCGGAGGCCCATGATTTTAGCCTTTGCCATTTTCACTTTGCCTTGCTTCATCTAGACTGGAGGGGGCTCTTGGAAAGATTGCATAGACACATTAAGCATTTTTTATGCACTACTTGATCATTGCCTATTTTCTACTTCCTTATATAACATGGTGAATTGTTTAAGCTTAACAGTTCCATTTTTTTTTTTTTTTAAAAAGGTCTATGGCTATGATATATTTGTTACTTTTAGAATAGTGGGAAACATAGCTTCAGAGCCCAGGGGTGTACATTAGAATGTGACCTCTTGAATACTGCAAAATAGTGGGAAACTTTTATAAGTTTATGGTGAAATAGTTGGTTTAGTAAAAGCAGGACTTCATTCATTATTTTAAAAATGATAGCTGTATACATGCCTATACAGTGTTATATTTCATTACATAATCAAAACTTACTGTAAAAACTCAGTGATAAAGAACACACCTCCATATTTTTCTTTTGCATGTGAAGGCTCTCCCAGGTGAAAAAGTCATGGGGATTTTAAAACGATATCTTCTGTTTCAGTGGAAGTATCAACATAAGTAAAAAAGCAACCTATGTGTCTAAATCTCTGGAGGAGGGTCCCAGGTTAGCAAGAACTCATCATGATGTAGGGTAGATTTAAGGGATTTGTTTAGGATATAGGAATTACAGGGGGGGATTGATGTTCCAATACAACAGTGGTGTCATTCAATGCCTTATTCCTAGCCCCTAGAAACTTTCCTCAGATTTGGGGATGGGGTCTTAAAGTTTGGTCACTTGGAGGAGAGAGAACAAGTTATTTAGGGCAGTATCGATTGCTGGAGAAGAGGTAGCTCTCTTCTTAAGAACTTCAAAGATGACATTAGTCAGGAAATGGAAGAGGCAGTAAATGAGACTATTTTGGCAAGAAGGGAAGTTGGAGGTCTAAGCTGTGGTAGAATAAATCACAGAGCCATGAGAGACAGACAGTGACTGGTAGAAAAGAACTGACTTCAGCCAAATAACAGTGTGAGAGACACTGAGATACCAATAGGGACGAAACCCAGGAATCAGGGTATTTGTAGCTCTAGTGATGTTCCTGCGGAGAAAGCAATGGCACCCCACTCCAGTACTTTTGCCTGGAAAATCCCAAGGACGGAGGAGCCTGGTAGGCTGCAGTCCATGGGGTTGCTAAGAGTCAGACACGACTGAGCGACTTCATTTTCACTTTTCACTTTCATGCACTGGAGAAGGAAACGGCAACCCACTCCAGTGTTCTTGCCTGGAGAATCCCAGGGATGGGGGAGCCTGGTGGGCTGCCGTCTATGGGGTCGTACAGAGTCAGACACGACTGAAGCAACTTAGCAGCAGCAGCAGTGATGTTCCTGAGTGGATGGTGGGGCATCAATAGCCCAGACATGGCTGATCAAGTTTTGTGCTCTCAAGCCCATCTGTGCAGAGGTTCTAAATCAGAGTAGCATCTATTTCATATAAAGTTGAATGGTAAGACATATTTTTATCTTTTATCTGAAAAAAAAATTGATTGTAGTACTTATTCTGGGTTCAGAAATGCTGCTCTTTTACCAACTAATCTTTAACTTATATATCTCTACAATTTGAATTCTCTATCCATCATAAATCTCAGTTCATGCCATTAACAAAATACTTGGATGGACTCATCTCTGTGTCAGCCTTGGTAGGAACTTCTGCACATTTGGAAAACAAGTTTCCACAGTACAGATTGTTTATTGTGCTGGCCTCCACACATCCTTTTACAAGAAGGCTGAAGTGAATCTATTTGTTTAAATTCCCCTGTTGGGGCAGCATGGGACAGCCTTTTCAAAATGGTGGGCCAACATGGCTCTGCCTGGACTGACTCTCAAAAGTTAGCTCCAATGATTAGATACAAACTATCTGTCACTGATGATCGTTTTCAAAAGTGATGGTAGAGGAGATGGCCATGCGTGAAAGCAGTCTTTGTGACACTTAAAAAAGATCATTTCCATATAGTGTACCTCAAAGTTGCCTGTGAATACACGCAGAAATAATCAGGTGTTGGGGTGGCAGGCCTCTGTTCCCCCCTCACCTCTCTGAGTGCAAGAGGAACAAGTTTTAACACAAATCACCAGGCAAAAAGCCCGAGACTTTTCTATGCTAGCACCACGTTCTATCCATTCTTTTCAACCCAATAACTTATTCTCTAATTATAATAAATAAATGAGTGCAGTTACAACTTCAAGGATATAATGAGATTCCTTTTTTTGTAGATGAAACACTTACTGTTACAGTGATTTGTGAGCTTTGATAAGAACTGAGGGGTAGACTGGATAGAGACTGAAGTTATATTAGTTAAGGGCTGAGAAAGGAAACATAAAGAAATGGATTTATTAAATCACAATGAGCCTATTTTTCTTTGAAGGACTAAGAAAGTGGTAGCTTCTTTCAAAAGGCAAGCCAAGATTTCTAAGAATGTCATGTGCAATAATGTAATTATCATATTGAAATAATATAAACATTGTACTTCCAAACTTGTTAATAAAAATTGGAGGTATAAGCATTACTAATTATTTCTCTGGATATTTTATGATATTTTCTATTAATAGATACTTTATCCATGAAGTTTCTAAAGAAGGGGGGAAAATAACAATTTTAAGTATAACAGTCTATCACCTCAAAAATAATCACAAACCAGCAGACAGTTTTCTGCTTTATTTCTACTGGTATCAAAAGAAGTGACATTTGGAGAAGTCATGCATTTTACTCAAAAATTCCGAACGAGTACTGTGTTTATGGTTTTCCTCCTTCCCAGTATACAGGAGGCATATTCCTGCCTAACTCCTTAAAGTTCAGTTCAGTTCAGTCGCTCAGTCGTGTCCGACTCTTCACAACCCCATGAATCCCAGCACGCCAGGCCTCCCTGTCCATCACCAACTCCCAGAGTTCACTCAAACTCACGTCCATCGAGTCAGTGATGCTATCCAACCATCTTATCCTCTGTCATCCCCTTCTCCTCCTGCCCCTAATCCCTCCCAGTATCAGAGTCTTTTCCAATGAGTCAACTCTTCGCATGAGGTGGCCAAAGTACTGGAGTTTCAGCTTTAGCATCATTCCTTCCAAAGAAATCCCAGGGCTGATCTCCTTCAGAATGGACTGGTTGGATGTCCTTGCAGTCCAAGGGACTCTCAAGAGTCTTCTCCAATACCACAGTTCAAAAGCATCAATTCTTTGGCACTCAGCCTTCTTCACAGTCCAACTCTCACATCCATACGTGACCACAGGAAAAACCACAGCCTTGACTAGACAAACCTTTGTTGGCAAAGTAATGTCTCTGCTTTTGAATATGCTATCTAGGTTGGTAATAACTTTCCTTCCAAGGAGTAAGCGTCTTTTAATTTCATGGCTGCAGTCACCATCTGCAGTGATTTTGGAGCCCCAAAAAATAAAGTCTGACACTGTTTCCCCATCTATTTCCCATGAAGAGATGGGACCAGATGCCATGATCTTCGTTTTCTGAATGTTGAGCTTTAAGCCAACTTTTTCATTCTCCACTTTCACTTTCATCAAGAGGCTTTTAAAGTTAGGTGTGGACATTTGCCCTGGCACATAAAATTAACAGCCAGTTCACAATTTTCCATGTCCCTTTACCCTGGCACAGCAAACACTGATAATCCAAAGGGTAGAACCTTGTGAACTTGCATTTCTGAGTAAGAACAAGGAGAAGAGACCACAGCTGCCCCATGAGAGATATGTAGCATGAGCAACTTCAGTTGCTTTGCAGACACTATAAATTTGGGTTTATTTGTAACTACTAACTGAAGTCTCCCACTCAGTATAATTATTTAACTTCGCACCTGGGCATTTATATGAAAACAGAACTTTAAGGTCAAACAGGAGTTCAAATCTGATTCTGCCCTTTTACCTGGGTATTATTGCTATGATTCTCAACTTTTCTGAACTTGCATTTCATCATCTATGAAATATGTATAATGATAGCTACATCCCAAGGTGGCAGCATCAATTACAATGGAGACATATAAAGAACTGAACACAGTTGCTAGTGAGTTTTATTAAGCTACACAATATATGGCAGCTTTTATTATAATTACCTTCTAGAGCAAACTGTAGCTTAAGCTATTTCAGGTTACTTATGATGACATCAAGTTCTAACTTGAGGCCAGGTTTTTAGTTAATGTTTCCACTAATGTAACCCCATGCACACTATGAATGTTATAAAGCTACAGATTTAGGCCAAATTATAATAGCAATTTTTATGAATCCATTTCAGCATCCTGAGCTTAGTAATTTTGATAAATGGTTCCTTCAAAAACTTGGCTTTGGTAGTGACTGAAAATGGTTGAGAGAGCTGTGTTTAGAGCTGAGTAATTGTACAACAAAGTTCCCATGGAAAAGCTCAGAAAAAAAGGACCTTAAAATATTGCTTTAAGGGCAGGTCTTTTCACTCATAGTACAAATGTTTCTTGTTTATTTTTGATTGACATCAAGTCTAATTTCCAAGACATTTATTATTAAAGGAAACAGATTAAGAATACAAATAGAGTGGAAAATAGTGACTAGCATACGGTGGTGCTGCTTTTGGAAATTTGTACTCTTGGAGACCACTTGATTCTTAAAAGTAATCAAATTTACAATGGCAATAAGAAAGGAAGTGAATGAACTTGTTATCATAACAGATATATTCATTTATCATCAAGGTCACTTAAATAGTTTCCAGTGTCTATGATAATCATCTTATTGACAAATTGATAGCAGCATTCAAGAAGTGCATGCAGAGTAAATGGACCAAGATTGTTGGATGGTTAGATGCTTAATATTGTGCAGTAGAGAAAAAGCATAAAGCAAAAATAGTTCCTCCAGGAGCTATAATCTAATTGAGAAATCAAAATATATATTCCTTCCCCTTTTAAGGTTAATGTGTGCAGTTCAGATGATAAAGAGGATGATTTACACAAATTGTTCTTAAAGTGTGGTTCAGGAATTCCTAGGGGTCACTGAGATCTTTTAAAGGATCCACAAGGTCAAAAATATTTTCATAATAACATCAAGATATTTTCCTTTTTCTCTTTCTTTCCGAGTATATATGGAATTTCTAGAGGCTATATGATACATAATAATACCATCTTTGTGATAGCAAATGGAATGTACATGTTTGTATTTCTGTGGTTTAAAAAATTCTGTTTTAATTTCTGATTGATAAATATGAATAGACAAAACTATATAAACAAAATCTCTTTGAGTCCTCAAAAAATTTAGGGGAGGTAAGTAAAGCTATCCTGAGAACCATTGATTTACATTAAATCTAACAGTCCTTCCATTTTTAAAGGTTATTAGCAGATATTCTTTCAAGTCATGAAATTGGAAGGCCGAATGACATGATAGATTTTGAGTTGCTTGTACATAAGATGAAACTAATTGGTACACACATAATCAAATGCTTAATTGTCACTGTACTGTATAACAGGTAAGAATAGATAATAATTTCATTTTATACTCAGTCATACACACACGTACACATACTCTCCACAAGAGTAAGATTATCTGGCAGAAGAAAGCAGCTTTTAGATCCTTGAGAAGACTGTGGAACTCATACCTTGCTGTTACCCGTGCGTTTTCTCTTTTCTACAGGGAGCAAACATAACGCCAGCTGCCGCAGGAGGCCCTCTGTCCTCTAGTCTACACCTCTCTTTTAATGGAAACTACTTTACTTTTTTTCCATTTCAAAATAAAGATTGTCCAAGGAAGGCCTTATACAGAATACAGAATTGAAAATGTACAAGTAAACCAGATTTCCCTCTATGAGGGGGAAAAAGCAGGGTGCAAAGAACTCTTTCATCATATTGAATTTACTCCAATCTACTACTATCTTTCTCCCTGTATCTGCAGATTCCTTTCTCTCCATTATATCAAAGAATGTCTGGCATTTTAATGTCATTTAATGTAGGCTATGGTATCAGTGGTAATAGTTTCATCTCTTTGTTTAATGTGATGCATCCATCAAAGATTAGACTTTTCTTCATAAACTCTCCTAGAAGTGCTGTTGTGGCTCTCACCAATACACCTTAAGGGTTAGTTAGGACAGATAGTATTATAATCTATATTTTATGGGGAGGAAACAGAGACTGAGGAAAGTCAAGTGACTCTCCCAAGACTAGTCAGTGGAGAAATCAAAATTCAAAACCAACTTTAGACTCCCAATTCAGTGCTCTCCTCAAAAGCCTACTATTTGTCAGTATTTGTGTTAGGTACATGGTACAAAAACACATTTCTGCAGTAAATCAACATCTTCTGCTAACTCTGCACATATGGCAAAACATTTAGTACATCTAACATACTTGGATACTCTAAAGAACGCAGAGGCATGCAATGTCCAGTGGCTGACATGATCATTCCAAAATTAACTCAATCAGTATAAATGAGATTATTGAATTTCCTCACAATTCTAGCTTTACTTTAGTGTTTATTATAGGACTAGTGAATGGATCCAAGGGCTAATTTGGTGGCAGTCACCTGGATCTGCTTATTATATTTAAAAATAAATATTGGAAAGAATAAATGCTCTGTTCTCATGCTGCAATAAACCCCTGTGTTGGTAATCTGATGAAAATATTTGGGTTTCTTTCTATTAACCTAGCTGCAAGAAATTCAGGCTACATTTGCTATCTGTTTGGAAATAAATCATAAAGTTCAAGTGGCATTTATATCCCAGAAAGAAGGTAGCTACTGTTGAGAAGCAGAAAAATGAAAATATTATTCATTCCAAAGCAGTTCTCCAAAGAATTTTTCACATGTGCACTCAAACATAAACCACTTTACCTATTTCATTATAATTGCAATAAACTCCAAAGCTTTGGGAAGAGAGGTTTTACTCTGCTGTATTGAAAACTGAGGTGCATTTGTACACTGAGAGGAAAATACATTATGTTTTCAATGAGAAAATTACACTCATGTCACTCACTGTGCCCTGAGAATTAGAATAAAATCAGTGGTAGTTTTTGAAAGTATTAAGGAAAAGTTAATATAATGCTCAAAACATACAGTTGTGCTGTAGTGTCAGTCAAGTGGATAGCTTATTTCCTTAAATATAATTTTTTTAAGTAAAAAAAAAAAATAACCCACTTAATGCATCTATAAATGCTTTAGCATTTAATCAGAAAGTTTTGTAATTAAACTAAAAAATTGACCTCTATGAGTTAAGCTGTTGAATGTTATTCCTGCTTAAATGCTTTGGTGATGAAAGAAAAGAAAGCTTGGGGTGTTATATTGCCTTATATATAAAAGTCAGCTATCTTCTCTAATTCTTATTATATTAATATCTCTGCAAAGTAAGTTTTTATCCAGAACAAAGTACACTGGTGCCTTTAAGATTTAATATATTGAAAAATGTAATAAAACATTTGTGAAATTAAAAAATGAAAAATCCCATTCTATGTCAAGGAATATGTTTAAGTAATTAGAGACAGAAATTTTCATCTGGAGCGGCTTTAAAAGTGATTGAGTCTAATACCTTATTTCAGTTTGGAAAAGCTGTGCCACAGCGATTCGTGTGACTTGAGTGCTCCTCCATGGTAGTATCACTCATGCTATTTCCATTATTTGACAGTTGCTAACTAAGCAGAGTGTATACTGGTGTCTGTGAGCTATTTTTCTGATAGCCGCTATAAAAGGAAGTGTAAGACAAAATTAACTTGACTTTACTTTCATCTTAGATTGATGAAGATAAACGTAAGTAAGGCCCAGACAAGATGGACAAAGAGGAAACAGATTTTAAGTACCATCTAACCACCCTACATTCAGGCAAATAAAAATTCTACTAGATATGTTCATGAACAAGCTAAGTACTACAAAAAGCAACTCTTCAAAAGCAATAAGAAAGGCAGGCAGGCAGAATAACAGCAAAAAGGAAGAAGGAAGAAAGGAAAGATAAAAGAGTATGTTCTGGAAACAGACCTTCAGGAAATAGAAGAAAAATTCATGCCAATTCCATTCCTTTAGGAATGGAAAAGAACGTAAAGAATATGAAGCAAGAATAAAAGAATAAAGAAAATTTAAGACAAAAATGACACCATTAAGAAATAATAAATGAGATACAGTAGGAGCACAGGCAGTCACCTAGAAGAAGAAACTAAGGTGACTTCTTTAATGAAGAGGAAAAAGAATCATGGTAAGATATTTGGAAATCACAAAACTGTATGGAAAACTGTTATCGTGTTTTTAACTCACACCATTTCTTTGAAATCGCTATTATCAAGATGTTCAAATTGAGCTGAAAGTCAATTCTCAAGCCTCCTGTTACTTCACTAGCAGCATCATTTTACTTATCCATTCATTCTCCCCATCAAATCATCTCCCTCACTTGGTTTCCAGGATACTCTACTTGCCTTGCTCTTCTCTTTCACCAGCCTCTGCTTCTCAGTATCTTTGCTGGTACAGCCTCATCTAAAATGGATCTTAGTCCTGCACATACGTATTAACTGTCTTACTTGGAATTTTAATTTCAAACTTTACGCATCTAAAACCAAGCTCCTAATATCCCCCCAACTTGCTTCCTCTGAAGACTATACCATCCAATTTAATGGGTACTCTATTCCTGCTTTTGTTCAGGCCTAAAACTTGAAGTTACCCTTAATTCATTCCTTTCTCTCATATACCACATCCAGTCTATCAATTAAATCCTGTTGACTACATAACTCAAAATATATACAGAAGCACACCACTTCTCACTGCTGCTACCACCCTGGTATAAGCCATTATCTTTCACTGGGATTATGCCAGTAAACTCCAAACAACTTGTCTCCTTCCAGAGTGACATATGCAAATCAATTTTAAAATAGAAGTCAGATTATGCCATTTCTAGTTTAAAACTTTTCAGTACATTTGCAAGTTATTCAGGTTCAAAGTCTAAATCTTCATTAAGATCTTTGAATTACTCTGTGATCTGACACACTATTACCCCTGACTTTATCTCCTGTTACTCTAACCACACTGGCATCCTCACTGCTTCTTGAATATACTCATTATTTTCCTGTCTAAAGTTCCTAATAATTTACTTTACTTTATCTAGAATATTTTTCTCCTCACATATTCACATGTCATGTTCAAAAACATCTAGTTCTCCATTCTTTTCTGAACATACTGAAGCTTACACCTCATTGGACTCCTGTTGTCTGAGGGGCAAAGGGTAGCATGTAACTATTTATAGGCAATTAAATGTAAGTGAAAGTAATGCCATTTCTGAGTCAAGCCCTATATGACATTCTTACCTTTCTTTTCTCTTGCTGTGGTAAATACAGAATAATGTGTTGATTTGGAAAAGGCATGAGATTCCAAAATGTATAATCAAAAAAAAGAAACATAGACAGAAAATCAAGTAAAGCAGACCCACATTTGGCTTTATAAGCAGAAAGAATTTAATGTAGGGCATCGTGCTTAGTTGCTCAGTTGTGTCTGACTCTTTGCAACCTCATGTACTGGAGCCCACCAAGCCCCTCTGTCCATGGAAGCAAGAATAATGCAGTGGGTTGCTATTTCCCTCTGTCCATGGAGGCAAGAATACCGGAGTAGGTTGCTATTTCCACCTCCAGGGAATCTTCCCAACCCAGGGATCGAACCAAGGTCTCCAGCATTCCCTGCAGATTCTTTACCATCTGAGCCACCAGGGAAGGCCCAATGTAGGGCACTAGGTTTTTACAAAACCAATGTTAAGTGCTAGAGGAGAAACAGACAGAAGAGACCACTGCTACCTTTGCAATTTACCACCATCACCGTGATGCCTAGAAGAAAGAAATCGCTGTTCTTATGCTAGTTAGAATTGTGGGAGCTACCCCTGCAATCAGATACCCTTGAAACAGAGCAGGTTACCTTCAAGGAAACACATAAAGTCTTCTACAAATCCTCACAGTTGCAAGAGCCCATAAATCTATGCTATTACTTTCAGAAAATGGCTTCTGACCCCTGTTCCCCTGTCAGTTCTTATGAGAGTACATCTCCTTGGCAAAGTATGGCAGAATTCAGATCCTTAGAGACAAGAAAGTCTGAGAAATGTAGGTCCTACATCTTTAGCCCATTAGAAAGAAGGAAGATCTATAAAGGGATAATTTTGCTGAGAAAAAAGTAGCACAATTCCCTGCTTTGGTTAGTAAGCATCTATATTCTAACCACATTATCCTTGTAAACAAAAAAGATGTAGAACAGCTTTCTCTAACTATCATCATGCAGTCAACTCTTGTAAGATAAAAATGTGCTGACTCCAAACTGAGACCCCAAGACTCATCCTTTGGGTGATGATTGTTTCTTCCAATTTAGTTACAACTCGCATTCATAAAAATACAATTTAATCTATGGATTAAGTCAACAATAACTTTATTATAGTGGCAGGAAAAGAACATCCACAACTATGAATTTCCTCCTTCCTGAAATTGAAATTGATCATGAGGCCATAACTGATATTTTATCTTGTTTTCTACCACATGCTTTGGGTATCCTTACCCTTCATCCATCAGCTCAGCTGGTCATGATTCTTCCTTAGTAGACTAAATCAAATCTCCATTCTTGAAGTATAGGGACTGTAGTGGACCTGCCCGTATGCTGTCGCTATGTAGACAAGAGTTAACTCTTCAGACCTGAGACTGCTATCCTTAGAAACGCCTGATAGCAAGGTGAGTTGGCTAGTATCTGAGAGCTTGGATTTGGGGAAGTGTTCCCACCATTACCTGATAAGAAAAGCTCAGCTCACTATACCTAAACTGTTCAAACAATGTGGTTTATCTTGAACATCTGCTTTTTTTTTTTTTTTTTCTATGAGTCTGGAATTTTGCTGTGTATCTGGTAGATGCATAAGTGATAAGCCCCCAATAAAAACTGTGGAAACTGAGTCTTTGTTTAGCTTCCCTGGTAGACAATATTTTGCTGGAGTAATAAGTGCATCTTGTATGACTTCAAAGGGACTGCTGCTGCTGCTGCTAAGTTGCTTCAGTCATGTCCAACTCTGTGCGACCCCATAGACGGCAGCCCACCAGGCTCTGCTGTCCCTGGGATTCTCCAGGCAAGAACACTGGAGTGGGTTGCCATTTCCTTCTCCATCAAAGGAGCTAGACTCCTGGAACTTGTGCCTGGTTTCCTCTGGACTTTATTCCATGTGTCTTTTCTCTTTATTACTTTTTCTTTGTATCCTTTTGCTGCAATAAGTATTTAAGAATAGTACCTTGTACTGTGTTATGTGTGTCCTCCGGGCAAATGACTGTGACCTTTTATTATTTTTAAAAACCATGTTTTAAAATTTGTTATCCAATCATAGCATCTTATATAGTCCCCTTACATAGAAACAAAGAGCATATTTGTGAAAATTCTCTCATCTCTCATTATTATTTTTTTTTTTTTTTTTTACTGGAACAAATCAAATTTTAAGTGTTTAACTCAATGAGTTTTATGATATACATGTAACCCACACAAATCAAGACAACAAATATTTCTAACACCCCAGAGGATTTCCTGTGTGCCTGGGCTGGAAGAAGCACAAGGTGGAATCAAGTGTGCCAGGAGAAATATCAAAAACCTCAGATATGCAGATGACACCACTCTTATGGCACAAAGTGAAGAGGAACTAAAAAGCCTCTTGATGAAAGTGAAAGCGGAGAGTGAAAAAGTGGGCTTAAAGCTCAACATTCAGAAAACGAAGATCATGGCATCTGGTCCCATCACTTCATGGGAAATAGATGGGGAAACAGTGGAAATAGTGCCAGACTTTATTTTTTGGGGCTCCAAAATCACTGCAGATGGTGACTGCAGCCATGAAATTAAAAGATGCTTACTCCTTGGAAGGAAAGTTATGACCAACCTAGAGAGCATATTCAAAAGCAGAGACATTACTTTGCCAACAAAGGTCCATCTAGTCAAGGCTGTGGTTTTTTCAGTGGTCATGTATGGATGTGAGAGTTGGACTGTGAAGAAGGCTGGGCGCCGAAGAATTGATGCTTTTGAACTGTGGTGTTGGAGAAGACTCTTGAGAGTCCCTTGGACTGCAAGGAGATCCAACCAGTCCATTCTAAAGGAGATCATCCCTGGGTGTTCTTTGGAAGGACTGATGCTAAAGCTGAAACTCCAGTACTTTGGCCACCTGATGCGAAGAGTTGACTCATTGGAAAAGACTCTGATGCTGGGAGGGATTGGGGGCAGGAGGAAAAAAGGACAACAGAGGATGAGATGGCTGGATGGCATCACCAACTCGATGGACGTGAGTTTGAGTGAACTCCGGGAGATGGTGATGGACAGGGAGGCCTGGCGTGCTGCAATTCATGGGGTCACAGAGAGTCAGACACGACTGCGTGACTAAACTGAACTGAACTGATCTTATCAATACTTTCCTAAAGTTAAACACTGTTCTGACTTCTAACTTCATTGAATAGTTATGTCTGTTCTTAAAAGTTTGCAAATGAAATCATACAGTATATAGCATTTTGTATCTGGCTTCTTTTATTCATTATATCTGTGTGATTGACATATATTACTATATGTAGCACTAGTTTTTAAATTTCTTTCAACAGATCTTAGGCAATTCTTCTGAGGTCATATATGGAGTTTAAGAACAGACAAAGCAAAACACATAGGTACATGGGATCCTAGACTTACCCACACTTGCAACTTCTTTGTACCTTGAGGAGCTGCTTAGCACAATTTAAGATGTATTTGATCTCAGGCTGCTATACCTGCCAATTTTATGGAATAATGAGAAGGACAATACCCACTGATGATGAGCTTCTTAGAATGAGGGCTCAGCAGTAAAGCTTTATCCTTTTCACAAAAATAGAATAGTTATTTGAAGAAGGCATGACTTTCCCCACACCAAATTCAAAGGGTCTGTGTTATAATTCTACTATTGGGGCTTGAAAGATATTCTAGTAGGCATTTCTAACTACCATAACAATTTCAAGTACCATTGGCTATGCTGGGTCAGAAAATTCTAGTGTAGAACCAGCTTCAGAGCATTTTCTTGCTCTTGCATCCTCTCAAAGCTGAATTAAATATTAAGCGAACTGTGGAACACATTCAGACATCCTTCATATCGCCTTTAATATTAAAAAGTGTCCACCAAACTTTCAGTGTTGAGAAAGGGTGCAGGGTGCAACATTGTTTTCCCTTGGAGGTGATATTGCAACATAAACCTTGCCATTGGAGCTCTAGAAATTTCCCAAGGAAGCAATGCAAGAGTCTTCATGAGGCATAATCATCTCTACCCTCTTGCACACAGGAAACTTGATCATTTTCAAACAGTAAAATGTCAATATAGTAGACCACACATATGTCCCCAGTAGATGTGGAATGGCAAGTTGATTAAGCTTGCTGAATACTAGATTAAAACAAAGAGCCAGAGGTAAGACAACAAATATATGTTCCCAGTGCATGTAGGATGGCAGTTTGCTCACGGTCACTGGGTACTAGATTAATACAAAGAGTCAAAGGTGATACAACGAGGGTGTGCTGCTGCCTGCCAGATGAAGGCAAATTGCTTCTGGTGGTCTCTGCTAATCAATACAGAGAAAATAGCTTTTGCCAGATCAATAGCTGCAGACCAGGAACCAGAGCCCGAGTTGATTTAGTCCACCTAAAGAAACAATATCTGAAATAGTAGCAAGACTTGATCTAGTTTATTATGATAATAAACTGTCACTCTCCAAGAACCTATTTTTCTTCTGTACTGGCCAGAAAGAATCATCATATATACTGTTTTTAAGTCTTTGAAGATGACACCAATCTATGATATTTCTAGAGATACACTATTTTTTCCATTTAAAAAATTATACATAAGTATACATCTTGATAAATTTTAAAGAACAAACACACCATATAACCAGCTGCCAGATTGTCAGATAACAGAATAGTACTAGCATCTCAGAAACCTCCTTTGTGCTCCTTTTCAGTCACTACCAACCCCAAAGGTAACCACCATCCTCACTCTAACAAAATAGGTTAGTTCTACCTGTTTATGTAATTTATATAAAAGGAATAATATATAATGTACTCTATTGTATCTTGCTTCTTTCACCCTATATTTTACTTGGGAGATTTACTCACACTTTTATGTGGAGTTGTAGTTCTTTAATTTTTATTGTTGTGTAATATTACATTCGGAGAAGGCAATGGCATCCCATTCCAGGACTCTTGCCTGGAAAATCCCATGGGCAGAGGAGCCTGGTGGGCTGCAGTCTATGGGGTCACTGAGGGTCAGACATGACTGAGCAACTTCCCTTTCACTTTTCACTTTCATGTATTGGAGAAGGAAATGGCAACCCACTCCAGTGTTCTTGCCTGGAGAATCCAAGGGATGGGGGAGCCTGGTGGGCTGCCATTTATGAGGTCACACAGAGTCAGACATGACTGAAGTGACCTAGCAGTAGCAGTATTACATTATGAAAATATATTATGTGTTATTTTACAATCTACTATTAGTGGGCATTTGGATCATTCCTAATTTTGGCAAATTCAAATAGCACTTCTATGAACATTCTAAGACATATCTTTTGGAGAATATCAGTATACTGTTGAGTATATAACTAGGAACACAATTTCTGTCTCATGGAACATGTATATGCTCAGATTTACTAAATATTGCCAAACATTTTTTTTTTCCCCAAAGTGGTTGTGCTAATTTTCATGACCACTAGCAGCATATAAGATTTCTAGCTGTTCCATGTCCTCACCAACACTTATTCTCTATCATTGCTACCATGTTCATTTTCAGCCCTTTTGTTGTGTGTCTTTCAATAGAAATTTCACTAAAATCTCATTTAAAAAATTTAAGATAGAGAAAAATTATTTACTAATATTGAGAATCTACTATCCTGTTAAAGTTAGATAACATGGTGGTCCCTCAAGTTATTCATATTCTAGGAACATTTTATTCCATCACAAGTTTCCAGACAAGATCAGCAAACCTTTTCCTATAAAGAACCAGATGGTAAATATTTGAGGCTTTGAAGGTCATGCAGTCGCTTGCAACTATTGAACTCTGTATCACAGCAGGATAACAGCCATAGATAATATGTGAATGAATGGATGAGGCTATGTTCCAAAGAATTTTGCTTACAAGAACAGGTGGTAGGCCATGATTTGCTGACCTTCTACTCTCAGGAAGAAACATCCTGAAAATAATTTGAATTTTACTGCAATTAAAAGCAACAAAACAACTGTGTGATTACTTTGGCATATTTTTAACATTTGGGAGTAATAACTATATCAATGGAATATTTCATGCAAGAATGGGCAAGATAAAGGACAGAATGCTAAGGACCTAAGAGAAGCAGAAGAGATTAAGAAGAGGTGTCAAAAATGCAAAGAAGAACTATATAAAAAAAGGGTTTAGTGACCCAAATAACCATAATGATGTGGTCACTCACCTAGACCTGGACATTCTGGAGTAGGAAGTCAACTATGCCTTAGGAACCATTACTACAAACAAAGTTGGTGGAGGTAATAGAATTTCAACAGAGCTATTTCAAATCCTAAAAGATGATGCTGTTAAAAAGTGCTACACTGAAGATGTAAGCAAATTGGGAAAACTCAGCAGTGGCCACAGGACTGGAAAAAGTCCATTTTCATTCCAATCCCACACAAGGGAAATGACAAAGAATGTTCAGATTATCATACCATTGGGCTCATTCCACTTACTAGCAAGGTTATGTTCAAAATCTTTCAAGTTAGGCTTCAGCAGTACATGAACTGAAAACTTAGAGATGTACAAGCTGGGTTTCAAAGAGGAGGAGAAGCCAGAAATCAAATTGCCAATATTCACTGAATCATGGAGAAAGCAAGGGAATTCCAGGAAAACTACTTCTGCTTCATTGACTATGCTAAAGCCATTGACTGTTTGAATCACAACAAACAGGAGAAAATTATTAAAGAAACGGGAATAGCAAGCCACCTGACCCGCCTCCTGAGAAGCCTGTATGCAGGTCAAGAAGGAACAGTTAGAATTAGACTGGTTCAAAATTGGGAAAGGAGTATATCAAGGCTTGTATATTGTCATCTTGTTTATTTAACTTCTATTTAGAGTACCTCATGGAAAATGCTGGATGAATCACAAGCTAGAGTCAAGATTGCTGGGAGTAATATCAACAACCTCAGATATGCAGATAATACCACACTAATGTCAGAAAGTGAAGAGGAACTAAAGAGACTCTTGATGAGGGTAAAAGAGAAGAGTGAAAAAGCTTACTTAAAACTCAACATTCAAAAAACTAAGATCATAGCATTTGGTCCCATCACATCATGGCAAATAGAAAGGGAAAAAGTCGACAGAATGACAGATTTTAACATTTTCATGGGCTCCAAAATTACTGTGGATAGTGATTGCAGCCATGAAATTAAAAGGCACTTGCTCCTTGGAAGGAAAGCTATGAGAAAGTTAGAGAGCATATTAAAAAGCAAAGACCTTTGTCACTTTGTGGACAAAGGTCTGTATAGACAAAGCTATGGTTTTTCCAATAGTCATTTGTGGATGTAGGCGCTGGACCACAAAGAAGACTGAGCATCAACGGATTGATGCTATCTAATTTTGGTACTGGAGAAGAGTTTTGCAAGTCTATTGGACTGCATGAAGATCAAAGCAATCAACCTTAAAGAAAATCAACCCTGAATATTCATTGAAAGAATTATTGCTGAAGCTCCAACTCTGGCCACCTGATGCAGAGCCAACTCATTGGAAAAGATCCAGATGCTGGGAAAGACTGAAGGCAAAATGAGAAAGGAATGCAGAGGATGAGATGGTTAGATAGCATTACTAACTCAATGGACATTATTTGAGCAAACTCTGGGAGATAGTGAAGGACAGGGAAGTCTGGCATGCTGCAGTCCATGGGGTCATAGTCAGACACGACTTGGACACTAACAACAACAAATCAATATTTACCTTAGTGTCTCCTATGATTTTTTGTAAACATGAGATCTTGAAAAGCAGCTGTTAATTTTCATAAACCAGAATGTGAAAGGATATGTAAAAAATATACCCCAAATTGTCTTTTTTTGATAAGTTTCCTACTTCCCATTTTTTGTAATTTTTAAAGATAATCTGTGCTTTGGGGATATTTTCTAAGATATTTATATTTGGAAGATCAGAGAGATTCTTCTATATGTACTATGATTATATTGATTTTTATAGGGTTGGTATTCTTACTTGGCTCCAAGTTACTGCACTACAGAATTATTAAAGCTACATCAGGATTTAGTAAATTACTATGAATTAGTATGCAGATGAAAACAGTATACTCATGAGTGAGTGCCAAGCTCCATAATAAGAAAAAAAAAATTAACGTAGAATTCTGAAGAAGAGGTGAATATTTCTTCCTCTCACACTATCAACAATGAAATCAATCAAGAACAAGCAAATAATTTGAGAGAATTATTGAGGCCATAATAAATGTATGTCATAATGATGTTTCACACCACTTGTCACTATTCCTCATGGTTGAATGCCTAATGGAGATTTCTGATACCCAAGTCAAATAATTTCATATGTAATTTGAGTTGATTCTCCAGCAAAAAAAAAAAAAAAAAAAAGAGGTTAATTATCTCTTTTGTAGCATTTAGTTCGGATAAAATGGCCCACTTTCCCTTATGAAGCAAGGAGCAGTTCATGAATAATGATAGTCAGAAGAGGAATAAAACAGACACAATACCCCGGACAACTCTTATGGAAATAGACCAGGAACAATGAACAGTGTGAAAACAACATGAAAAGAACATACATATAAATTCACGATAATAATTATCATAATAAATTTCATTCCATTGCTCCCAATATCTCACTTATTTTTCTGTGCTATCTATACCAAATTTTAATTTCCCACTGGCTATCTGTAAAATGTAAAACTTTATAAATACTTTGACTATTTTACTACCCTGTGATATATATGTATTCTTATCATAAAGAGGAAATATTGATATTTCAGTAAGAGTTGATGATTTCACCAAAAACTCCTACCAGGTGATTTTTAAAATTCTGATTTCCAGCTTCTGAAAGACAATGCTAGTTGAATGTGAGGGGTAATATTTTCTTATAATATACTTTTATCCATTTATTTGCTTCTTTCTAACATCACTGATTTGAAGTGAAAAAACAAAAGCTCCTAGGAGATGTCAAAACATTTACCATTGAGGATATAGAGATCCTAGAAAAAGCAGTTATTCTCAAAAGATTAAAAAAGATGAAAACTGGCAAAAGATATTTTTACCATTTAGTTCAAGGCCTATGTCAGCAGATTGTACCTGAAGGCACTGGCAGCCTCCTTGGAGCAGTGATACAATTACACAGGCGTCAAAAGAACACTTCTCTCACTGGGTTTGTTATTATATTTATCTATGCTTTCCTCCCAAAAAAAGTATCATAGCAGATAACTAACAATGGAGAATCATAATGGATTAGGATTATAACAGACATTAGACATTATTTAGTACAATTCATTAATCCCCTTAAAAGCACTAAGTGTTGAGATGAAGATAACCTTGAACTTTATCAAGAGAAATTTCTTGAAGTTAAACTTTCCAATTATGTACATACAAACTAGACATTTTTATGAAAAGTTTTTAAAGCTAAAATTGGTTTTCTAGTTTTCACTCACCTGAAAATAATTATTGACCACTTAATATGTGTCAAGCATTATGCCTAGCACTTCACTTGTATTTTTCATTTTAATGCTTCTAACCACTTTCCTGGTGGCTCAACTGGTAAAGAATCCACCTGCAATGCAGGAGACACAGGTTTGATCCCTGGGTCGAGAAGATCCCCTGGAGAAGGAACGGCAACCCATTTCAGTATTCTTGTGTGGGGAATCCCATGGACAGAGGAGCCGAGCAGGCTACGGTTCATGGGATCACAGCTTAGCAACTAAACCATCAAACCACCAATCACTTAATGAAGATGTAGGAGCTAAAGGTTGGAGATTTAAATGAACTGCTCAAATTTTATACAAATTTGGAAGCTACAGCCAAGATCTGAATCCAAATTTGCTTGCTATCAGAACTTCAGCGTTATTTAGTATGCTACATGTCTCTCTGATCTATACCAAGACCCTTTAAATATTTGAAATCAGTTAATGGAGCCTTTGTGATGCTCCCTCAAGCAAAGTATACTCAGCTTTGTTTTTCTTTTTTGTCTAATAATTTACGTGTCTTTCACAAAATTCTTCTTTCCATTTGTGCACGATCTTTAAGTGTAGGCACTATAACTGAATAATAATAATATAGATGTGTTCTAACTGATCCGGCATAGGGAAAGTCATGCTCTCCCTTCTGGTCACTTCATTTCTAATTAAGTTGGACAGGAATCTTGTTACTTTAGAACACCGAACCGTGCTGTTCAAAAATGACAACATATTCTGTTGTGTGTGTGCATGTGTATATTTCAGAACCAAGAGTAAGATTTAAACTTTTTCCCAATTACATTTTATATGATTATACACATAAATGATTTCAACCTGCTAAATATCTCAAGACAAAACTTAATATGCATAACAATAGTACATTACCTGCCATCTGCAGATTTTGTAAGAAAGTCATTTGGGGTCTCAATTACTGATGAAAATGTTGAATATACATTTCTAAGGAACTATCTTGTTAATTTGTTTTACATGTGCTTATGTGAGGGTAGGTTTTCTCATTGCCTTTGGAAGATAGAAAAGTGCACATAGTTTGCACGAATAGTAGTATATGTATGTGGGTAATTCAAGCAAGCAGTTGGAAACCTAAGCTGGAGTTCAAGAGGGAAGACATTTGTAATATACTGACTTAGCTAGAAATCTGCATTAGGGTGATGGCTGAATTACAAAATAGTCAAGGATGTGAGTATAAAATAACAGGTAAATGTTACTTGGATATTATAGAAATCTGGGTGATCATATGTAACAAGAGAAGTTTAATGTCACAAATATGGCAAAAAGCAAAACAGGGATAAAGAAGAGTTTATGGAGCATCTATAGACAAGTCTCCAAAAATACACTCTGATGATCTCAATATAATTATCTAAAGAGAAACAGCATGGGATACATACCAGTGTCTAAACTATAACACTGAACATTTGAGATGATGCTTAGATGCTAGGCAAGAATGTCTAAAACCCTTATTCCACAGAAAGTGGTCCACGCCATCCAACTCTGGTGCATAGGAGAAATAGCTTAAAGATAGAATCAAGGATTATCTCCTGAAACTGAGGTTTCCATGCTAGTAACTTACTTGTGCATATGTGTATAAGCACTCTATGCCCTGTGGCATTCTAAGGCTAGACCGTTTTGTCTTATGAAGCAAAATCTGACATCATGCCTTTGGTATACATCACTTAAATGTGAACTTTTGGAAGATATTCAGATCTCATCACATAGCCACCAGGTTTCACAGGATATCACAATGTGATTGATAAAAAGAGCATTTTTAGCAGAATGTTGACAATAGAGAACAAGTTGCAAAGTGTCAAAGGGAGGGTGATAGAGGAGCAGAATGAGGAAACAGAGACAGTGAATGAAGATTATTCTGAGGAGGACACTGAAGGGGAATTGAGAATGGTGGCAGTACATTAAGAGGAAATTTTGGTTGTCTCTCTCTCTTTTTTTCTAATGATGAGGAGTGAGGGGATGAGCTTATCTATAGATTGAAGGGATGTCCTTAGTACTGAAGAGCAAAGTATTGAAGAGAGGAAGTAATAGATAGAATAGTATTCCAGAGAAGATTACAATAATGACAAAAAACTGCAGAGATCTCTAAGACTCATAACACCATGGCATAATCCAGGGTCACATTCAGTTCTTCTCAGCACAGAATCCTGTATCTACTTAGTTATAGGAGATAACCTACAGGTTATCTCTTAAAGGCATCACTATCAGGAAAAATTTCCCGATTTATATCAAGTGTAATCCCTGCAGGATGGAGGATTTGTTCTCATTTCCTGCTATACAAAATGACTCTATCTATGATAGACATGATGGAGCCTGTCTTCTAACTTTCAGTCAGTTAAGTTCAGTCTCTCAGTCGTGTCTGACTTTTTGAGACCCCATAAATTGCAGCACGCCAAGCCTCCCTGTCCATCACCAACTCCCAGAGTTTACTCAAACTCATGTCCATTGAGTTGGTGATGCCATCCAGCCATCTCATCCTCTGCCGTCCCCTTCTCCTCCTGCCCCCAATCCCTCCCAGCATCAGAGTCTTTTCCAATGAGTCAACTTTTCGCATGAAGTGGCCAAAGTACTGGAGTTTCAGCTTTAGCATCAGTCCTTCCAATGAACACCCAGGACTGATCTCCTTTAGGATGGCCTGGTTGGAGCTCCTTGCAGTCCAAGGGACTCTCAAGAGTCTTCTCCAACACCACAGTTCAAAAGCATCAATTTTTTGGCACTCAGCTTTCTTCACAGTCCAACTCTCACATCCATACATGACCACTGGAAAAACCATAGCCTTGACTAGACAGAACTTTGTTGGCAAAGTAATGTCTCTGCTTTTGAATATGCTCTCTAGGTTGGTCATAACTTTCCTTCCAAGGAGTAAGCGTCTTTTAATTTCATGGCTGCAGTCACCATCTGCAGTGATTTTGGAGCCCCCCAAAATAAAATCTGACACTGTTTCCGCTGTTTCCCCATCTATTTCCCATGAAGTGATGGGACCAGATGCCATGATCTTAGTTTTCTGAACACTGAGTTTTAAACTAACTTTTAAACTCTCCTCTTTCACTTTCATTAAGAGGTTTTTTTAGTTCCTCGGATTTACTGCAGTCAATGTCCCCAGGAAATTTGGTGATATTACATCACCAAATTTGTAGGAGGACTTATCTTTACAACCTTATCTTCACAGGGTCAGAGATTGGCTTTTGGTTAAAGGCCTGGGAGGTTAAAAAAAGATGCTAGGAAAAAAAAAATCTAGCTTCACTAAAGGCCATTTCTGGCAAACAAATGCTAATTGTATTTGGGTTTTATGTTGTTTTAATGGTGTGGACTCATAGTGAAAAGAGCAATGTGATAAGATATCCATACACAGTTGCCCTCCCACAGGATGGACAAATGTTATAATCTTTGTAACCTTTTTATTTATTTTGTATTTTGTATAGCTGATTAACAAACAATGCTGTGATAGTTTCAGATAAACAGTAGGGGACACAGCCATACATACACATGTATCCATTCTCCCCCAAACTTCTCTCCCATCCGAGCCAACACACAATATTGAACAGAGTCTTAAATGAAAGAAAGTGGCTGGCCTAGGAATACAGAATATGGGTCACATGGGCAGAGAGGTTAAAAAAAAAAAAATCCCATAAAGGCAATTAGAATTTTCATGGTCACTCTTACTAAATTTGTAAACAGCAGTCTGAAGATGCTGTGCTGTTCTTAGTCGCTCAGTCATTTCTGCCTCTTTGAGACGTCATGGACTGTAGCCTGCCAGGCTCCTCTGTCTATGGGGATTCTCCAGGAAAGAATACTGGAGTGATTTGCCGTGCCCTCCTCCAGGGGATCTTCCCGACTGAGGAATCGAACTGGGGTCTCCTGCATTACAGACAGATTCTTTACCAGCTGAGCTACTAGGGAATCCCCGAAAAAGATTTTATTCATTTTTAAATCAGAGATGATCAAGTTTAAGACATTCAATGGGCATTCTATTATTCTTTGAAATTGTGTATGCATTACATGGAGAGAGGAATCCACAATTTCTGTATTCTTACCACTTACACATTTACACATTGAGTGTATTTCCACTGTTATTCAAATTCTCATTTTATATGTATATATATACACACACACACATGCACACACACACATTTCCTGCTGTTTATTGTATTCCATTTTAAAAAATTCTAATCATTTTTTCTCCAGGTAGGGGGTAAATCCTTTTATTAATTTCCTTTGGGTTAGTAGAAATAAGCACATTTATTTTCTCTCCCTACAGGACAAGAGATAAAACAGCTGCTATCTTTTTATAACTCTGTTTCTCATTTATCACATGCCATGATACAACATTTACCCACTTCATAACGTACTTCACTTATTTTGTTTTTAAACTTTTATTTTTCCATATCTTTTCCTATATTTACTTATTTATTCAATCATTTGTTCAATAAAAATTATCTATTTAGTGCTTTCTTAAAGATGAAACATGGTCTCTATGCATAGCCTTTGGGGATGGTGGTAGGAGGACAAGAGATAAATATATGAAACAATAAAATCTTGGTGAGATGATAAATCCTACAAGAGAAAAACTATCATAAAGCTAAGAATAATGAAGGATTTCATTAGAGTGGAATTATTTTGCAGGCAAGGGTATGTCTTGAGAAAGTTTAAGCAAAATTCTTTAAAGAAACTGAATTTAGACTGAGATTGAAAAACTGAGTGTGGGGATACAAGTGGGAAAGAATACATGAGAAGCAGTCATATCATATCCAAAATTCAAAGGATTTGTAGAACGAAACTTATAATGATTTAAAGAATTAAAATGATCTGCTGAAGTCTGGACTACTAGTAAAACAATAACACTATTAACAGCTTTAGCAAAAGGCTGAAGTACAGGTCAAGATGGCAGAGTAGGAAGATCCTGAGCTCACCCTCTCCTGCTGCTGCTGCTGCTAAGTCGCTTCAGTTGTGTCTGACTCTGTGCGACCCCATAGACTGCAGCCCACCAGGCTCTGCCATCCTTGGGAGTCTCTAGGCAAGAACACTGGAGTGGGTTGCCATTTCCTTCTCCAATGCATGAAAGTGAAAAGTGAAAGTGAAGTCGCTCAGTTGTGTCTGACTCTTAGCAACCCCATGGACTGCAGCCTACCAGGCTCCTCCGTCCATAGGATTTTCCAGACAAGAGTACTGGAATGGGGTGCTGTTGTCTTCTCCAACACCCCCTCCTACAGATATACAAAACTACAACTACACATAAAACACCTGTGTCCTGAGAATGACCTGAAGACTAGCAGGACAGATTTCCTACAGCTGAGGACACAAAGAAAGGTCAAAGCAATATGGATAGGAGTGGCAGGGATAGGGTCTAGGCACTTCTAGTGCAGTGACCACAAGTGGGAGAAATATCACAGACTGCAGAGATCCCCTTCAGGAGCAAGGGGTCCAGATGCTTGGCAAGCTCCATATCCTGCACCAGGAAGATGATCTTCCATAATATCTAGCTTTGAAAACCAATGGAGAGAATGCCAAGGAAAGCCAGAGGGCTGTGGGAAATCAAGACTCTACTCTTATAAGGCTTGTGAACAAAACTCACGTAACTCCAAGTCCCAGCATAAAGGCAACAGCTTGAAAAGTACTTGGGCCACATGAGAAGACTTGTTGAAGAGTTTAAGGGTATTTTCTGGAAGGGCAGGGAACTCATAGAATTTGCTCTGAGAATAGGCTGAGACCAGTGCCATTTAAAAATTTTTTTAAATCTCCTTTCACCTAGCTGACCCAAGTACTGGTGGAAGCCATTTCTTTCACTCTTCATCATCCTAGTTAATACCATGCACCCACCCCTTCTCAGCACTCCCCTGAGGACTTGCCCTTCCAAATTGGCTACCACCCTGTCCTACCCAGAAGGCAACCCTACAAAGTCACAGCCAGCTGTAAAAAGAGCCAACCCTGCATTACAGAATGCACTTGTACCATTTGGATCCAGGCCTCATAGACGAGTTGTATGATGGCCCTGGTGGCTCAGTGGTAAAGAATCTGCCTGCCAGTTCAGGAGATGCAGGTTCAGTCTCTTGATGGGGAAGATCCCCTAGAGAAGGAAATGGCAATCAACTCCAGTATTCTTGCCTGGGAAATCCCACGGACAGAGGAGCCCTGCAGGCTGCAGTTTATGGGGTCACAAAAGAGTCGGACACAACTTAACAACTAAACAACAGCAACTCATAGACAGGAGGGGTAGGGATCATGTACCTAATATATAAAAACAAATATAGAGAATTATGCAAAATGAGGAGACAAGGGATCATCTTCCAATGGAAAGAATAAGATAAAACCTCAGGTAAAGAGTGAAATAAAATGGAGATAAGTGATTTACCAGATAAAGAGTTCAAAGTAATGGTCATAAAGATGCTCACTCAATTCAGGAGAAGAATGGATGTACTCAGTGAGAACTTCAATAAAGTTTCAGAAAAAAAAAACTGGAATAACACAATAACTGATATAAAAATGCACTACAGTGAATCAATAGGAGATTAGAGAATGTAGAAGAATCATCAGTGATCTGGAAGACATGGTAGTGGAAATTACCTAATTAGAATATTAAAAAGTATTTTTTATAAAAAAAAGGGATGCTGTATGGGACCTTGGGAAAACATCAAGTGTGCTAACATTCCCATTATAGATATCTCAGAAGGAGAAGAGAGAGAAAACTAAATAAAACCTACCCAAAGAAATAACAGCTGAATAATTCCTTAACCCAGCCAAGCAAACACCCAAGTCCAGAGAATGCAGAGAATCCCAAACAAGATGAACCCAAAAAGATGCACATCAAGGCATATTACAATTAAAACGTCAAAAATTAGAGATAAAGGGAGAACCTTAAAAGCAGCAAGAGAAAAATAGCTTGTTATGTATAAGGGAACCCCCATAAGACTATTGATGCTTTCGAACTGTGGTACTGGAGAAGACTCTTGAGAGTCCCTTGGACTGCAAGCAGATCAAACTAGTCAATCCTAAAGGACATCAATCCTGAATATTCATTGGTAGGACTGAAGCTGAAGCTGAAGCTCCAATACTTTGGCCAGCTGATTCGAAGAGCCAACACTTTGGAAAAGACTCTGATGCTGAGAAAGATTGAAGGCAGGAGGAGAAGGGGATAACAAGGACAAGATGGTTGGATGGCATCACTGACTTAATGGACATGAGTTTGAGCAAGGTCTGGGAGATGGTCAAGGACATCTTTTTGTCCTTGTGACACAAGGAGTCACAAAGAGTTGGACACAACCGAGTGACTGAACAATAGACTATCAGTCAGTTTTCCCACAGAAACATCACAGACCAGAAGAAATGGCTGAACTCTCAGGTTGTTTGAAATGTTATTCACAATAGCCATAATATGGATGCAACTTAAGTTTCCATTAATAGAAGAATTGACAAGGAAGATGTGAAGCACATACACATACACACAATGATGTATTACTCAACTATTAAAAAGAGTGAAATCATGACATTTGTGACAACACAGACAGACATCGAAGGTATTATGTTGAGTAAAATAAGTCAAAAGAAGACAAATACCATATGATTTCATTTATACATGAAATCTTAAAAAACAGAACAAACAAGCAAACAAAACAGAATAGAAACTGACTGACAAATACAGGTAACAAACTGACGGTTGCCAGAGGAGTTGGGAGTGGGGAGTGAAAGGTCAGGCAAAATAGGTGAAGGAGATGAAGAGGTACAAGTGAAAGTGTTAGTCATCCAGGCATGTCTGACTCTTTGAGACCCCAGGGATTGTAGCCCACCAGGCTCCTCTGTCCATGGAATTCTCCAGGCAAGAATACTGGAGTGGGTTGCAGTACTCTTCTCCAGGGGATCTTCCCAACCCGGGGATCAAACCCAGATATCCCACACTGCAGGCATATTGTTTACCATCTGAGCCACCAGGGATAAAGTTCCAGTTAAAAAATAGATAAGTTACAGAGAGGTAGCATACTACAACATAGGGAATACAGTCAATAATTCTGCAATAACTTTGCATGTGACAGAAGGTTACTAAACTTATTGTCGTCATCAATTTGTAATGTACATAAATGTCAAATCACTAGGATGTACACCTGAAACTAATATAATATTATATGAAACCTATACTTCATTCTTTAAAAAGCCAGAGGGAAAACTCATGAAAAGGAAGATCTTGAATTTAGTTTTGGGTCATACTACGTTTAAGTTGTGGAAAGGATAACCAGGTGAAGATAGTCTCAAAAAAGGACAGGAATTATCCAATTCCAAAATTCAGATTTATCAAAACTGAAGATATAAAAATGAATGACATGGATTATGCATAAAATGCACATATTTCTGTGATGAATTTAGCTTATCTTCTCATTTTAGAGATTAAGAAATTGGGTAAAGATATTTGCCATGATGTATTTAGAGGGTCAGTGATGCAGACAGGAGAAAAATATATGTTTTGAGCCTTCTTCATCAAACTGTTGTTATATGATTCTTAAGTTTGAACAGTCAGGGTTGGACCAGAGAAGCAGAATCACTATGGGTATTACAGATTGTAAGATTTATTGTAGAAATTAATCTCTATGCAGTCATATGAGCTACTTAGGCAATCTAGTGTAATGCTGTTGCCCATACAGCTGGTGTTTTCCCGTCATCAGCAGGGCTGGAGGTTGGGAAGGAAATGTAATGTGCATAGAGGGAAACAAGGAAAAGCTAGAATTCCTGAGTAAAACAAATAGGAACCCCCAAAGACAAACTGGTATCCACGTCTCTCTTGCACAACCTCCAATTAGAGTGATGCAGATGGTACACATGATAAGCTGGCTCTCTTTCCTCCATAACTGGTCGTGTACTTGGCTCAGAATTCAGAGAAGCTGATCCAACAGGAGGAGCTGCAACAGAACCTAGGAAGCTGATGACACAAACACTGCCCCCACACAAGCTAGGTGAACCAGCAGACCTGGCAAAGTGCATGAGTTTCAGTGATACATATTTGGCTCTAACCTGACCTACTGAGCATAAAGAGTTGGCAGCTGCTTAACTTTCACTTCCCAAGCCCTGAGTTAATTTCTCTTGTGGCCTACTAGGAAACAAACAGGACGGGAATTCTGAAAAATGTAGTTTCAAGTTAGCTGCTGCTGCTGCTGCTGCTGCATCGCTTCAGTCGTGTCCAACTCTGTGCGATCCCATAGACGGCAGCCCACCAGGCTCCCCCGTCCCTGGGATTCTCCAGGCGAGAACACTGGAGTGGGTTGCCATTTCCTTCTCCAATGCAGGAAAGTGAAAAGTGAAAGCGAAGTCACTCAGTCATGTCCAACTCTTAGCGACCCCATGGACTGCGGCCCAGCAGGGTCCTCCGTCCATGGGATTTTCCAGGCAAGAGGACTGGAGTGGGGTGCCATTGCCTCCTCCGTCAAGTTAGCTAAGTTAACAGAACACAAAGCCACCATAGTCTATCCTTGACAATTCAGCACTATATGAGCTTAAATAATTCTTTTAATCATGCCTAAGATTTCCAAATAAACACAAGAGCCAAAGTATGCTTTCACTCAGTAAGATGCAAGTATGCCATATACAACCAAAAACATCTGACCCTTCCCCCTAAGAAAAAGATTATCAGGTCCATTTATCCATCTTTGGACAATGCTTATTCTTTTTCTAGGTGAATCATTCTTCTCTTTTGATATCTGTAATTTAAATGAAGATATTTGATGCTGGCAATTGTTAATACAGTCTATGTTAAATAGGAGGATGTGGTAGAGAAAGAAAGTAGACTCATATTACACATATATTATTATAAAAGTGAAGAAATATTCATAACTATTGCAGATCCTGGTTTTTACAACTTATCATGTGGTTGATCTGATATTTATCATTTGCTTTTTCTGTTACCCA
This sequence comes from Bos mutus, assembly GCF_027580195.1. NCBI lineage: Eukaryota > Metazoa > Chordata > Mammalia > Artiodactyla > Bovidae > Bos > Bos mutus. The sequence continues at coordinate 93,403,785 of NC_091618.1, read as the reverse complement.
TTCTAAGTTCTCTTTTCTTTCAGTAAGCACTTTAGCTGATCACAGTTTCTTGTCAGGTAAGGTGACCCAAAATCTAATTTCTTAAATGTCTGGGACGTTAACAGTGCTGCCTGTTGGGGCTGTAGCTTTTTTGTTGTTGTTGACTGATAGAGTACCTGAAGAACTATGGACGGAGGTTTATAACATTGTACAGGAGGTGGTGACCAAACCCATCACCAAGAAAAGAAATGCAACAAGGCAAAATGGCTGTCTGAGGAGGCCTTACAAACAGCTGAGAAAGGAAGAGAAGCAAAAGGCAAAGGAGAAAAGATATACCCATCTGAATCCAGAGTTCCAAAGAGAGGCAAAGATAGATAAGAGAGCCTTCTTAATTGAACAATGCAAAGAATTAGAGGAAAACAATAGAATGGGAAAGACTAGAGATCTCTTCAAGAAAAGAGATACCAAGGGAACATTTTACGCAAAATGGCACAATAAAGAATAAAACCAGTATGGACTTAACAGAAGCAGAAGAGATTAAGAAGAGGTGGCAAGAATGCACAGAACTGTGCAAAAAAGTTCTTAATGACCAGGATTACCACAATGATGTGATCACTCACCTAGAGCCAGATACCCTGGAGTGTGAAGTCAACTGGGCCTTACGAACCATTACTATGAAAAAAGCTCGTGGAGGTAATGGAATTCTAGCTGAGCTGTTTCAAATCTTGAAAGATGATGCTGTGAAAGTGCTGCACTCAATATGCCAGCAAATTTGGAAACCCAGCAGTGGTCACAGGTCTGGGAAAAAAGTCAGTTTTCATTCCAATCCCAAAGAAGGGCAATGCCAAAGAATGTTCAAAGTACTGCACAATTGTTCTCATTTCACACATGCTAGCAAGGTAATGCTCAACATCCTTCAAACCGGCCCTCAAGAATACATGAACTGAGAACTTCTAGATGTATAAAATGGATTTATAAAAAGCAGAGGAACCAGAGATCAAATTGCCAATATCCACTGGATCATAGAAAAAGCAAGATAATTCTAGAAAAAACATTTACTTCTGCTTCATTGACTATGTTATAGTCTTTGACTGTGGATCACAACAAACTGTGGAAAATTCTTAAAGAGATGGGAATACCAGACCATCTTACCTGCCTCCTGAGAAATTTATATGCAGGACAAGAAGCAATAGTTAGAACTGGACATGGAACAGCTGGCTAATTCAAAATTGAGAAAGTAGTACATCAAGACGGTGTATTGTCACCCTGCTCATTTAATTTCTAGGCAGAGTACATTATTCTAAATGTTGGGCTGGATGAAGCTTAAGCTGGAATCAAGCTTTCTGGGAAAAATATCAATAACTTCAGATATGCAGATGACACCATCCTAATGGCAGAAAGCGAAGAGGAACTAAGAAGCCTCTTGACGAAAGAGGAGAGTGAATAAGCTGGCTTAAAACTCAACATTCAAAAAATGAAAATGATGGCATCCAGTCCCATCACTTCATGGCAAATAGTTGTGGAGAAAGTGGAAATGGTTACAGACTTTATTTTCTTGGGCTCCAAAATCACTGAAGATGATGATTGCAGCCATGAGATTAAAAGATACTTGCTTCTTGGAATAAAGGCTCTGACAAACCTAGATAGCATATTAAAAAGCAGACACATCATTTTGCCGACAAAGATCCACACAGTCAAAGCTATGGTTTTTCCAATAGTCATGTACAGATGTGAGAGTTGGACCATACAGAAGGTTGAGAGTGGAAGAAATAATGCTTTTGAACTGTGGTGCTGGGGAAGACTCTTGAGAGTCCCTTGGACAGCAAGGAGATCAAACTGGTCAGTCCTAAAGGAAATCAGTCCTGAATATTCATTGGAAGGACTGATGCTGAAGTGGATGCTCCAATACTTGATGTGAAGAGCCGACTCATTGGAAAAGACTCTGACGCTGGGAAATACTGAGGGCTGGAGGAGATGGGGGGCAACAGAGGATGAGATGGTTGCATAGCACCACTGAATCAATGTACATGAGTTTGAACAAACTCCAGGAGATGGTGAAGGACAGGGAAGCCTGGAGTGCTGCAGTCTACAGGGTCACAAAGAGTCAGACACAACTGAGTGACCCAACAACAACAACAACCAAGGGCAGAGACTTCAGAGGATATTTATTCTAAACATTCTCCTCCCTAATTCCAGTATGTGAGGCAACCTGGTTTTTCCTTAAATGTCAGGATAAGTCAACCCATCCAACATCCCTCTTCCTTGCCTATTGATAGACTGGTATGAGAAGCTCAAACTGGCCAGGTAGTCAATGCTTGTGTGAGTCTGAATCCAATTTTAGGTATCAAAATCTTATTGTAGTTACTATTGCTGCCTATAAAAGTGCACAGCCTTGTAGTATAAAATAATAACTATTTATTTTATTTTGCTCACCATAAGTTGGAAAGGGCCCACTTGGGAAATTCTCATTAGGTTGTAGTCAGCGGTTGGCACAGGTGTCAGTGTGCCGCCTGGAGCACTGATTATAAAGAATGGCTTACTTACACGACTGGAAGTTGACACTGGAATTCAGATGGGCTAACTCCAGTGCCTATCCACCCTCTGCTCAGCAGTCTTAGGTGATCATATTTTTTTACATGGTGGCTAGCATCCACCAGAGTGAATATCCTAATAAAACTAGGAAGAAGCTACATGGTCTTTTTCAGCTTGGCTTCAGAAGTTAAATATCATTAATTCCACTTTACTCTACTGGTCAAAGCAGACACAGGATTGACTTGTTTCAAGAAAAGGGTGTGTTGACCCTAACTTATTTTTTATTTATTTATTTTAATTGGAGGCTAATTACTTTACAATATTGTATTGGTTTTGCCACACATCAACATGAATCCGCCACGGGTTACATGTGTTCCCCATCCTGACCCTAACTTCTTATGGAAGAATGTTGAAGAACCTGGGATCATATTTAAAAAAAACTATGATAATGGATTTTGATTCCTTTCACATTCTATAGACTCCTGTTCATTTAGACTACTCACAATTTTCCAATAACTGTGTGTTTTTTTTCAAGTATGAGCAGTAGTACTTATTGTGCTTTGTCTTCCAATAACATCTTAAGCCTGTGTTTTTTCCTACCAAGATTTTTCTATTTTTAGATTTTCCTTTAATTCTAATTCATTCCTTTATTTTTTCATTCATTCAACAAATATTAAGGTGCTTCAGATTTCAAAAAGCATATTCAAATGCCTTTTCCTAAGGTGAATTTTTCCCTTTCTTGAGTCATCAAACTATTCATTAACCTTAAATTGTCCTATCTACTGTCTTAAATTATAGCAAGTCTGAGTCATGTTATTTTTCTTGTACTTGTTATATATTTTTTAATGCAGTGAATATATCTTGTATTTATACCCCTAAATTTATGACATTTTACTGAACAGAAGTTATTAGTGGCATAGACAGCTAGATGATTGGATGGCTGTCTGGCAAGACAGGTGGACAAACAGGTAGCTGATAGCTGGATGAACTAATAGAGGAATATAATGACTTCATTTTAACTTATCACAGTAAATATTAAGATCATCCTTTAATGCCTTAATTATGCAGAAATGGATTAAGTTCAAAAGTGGCTTTACTTTTTCTACTGTAGCATAAAGCCTCACTTATATAGAATATCTTTACCAACAGTATAGAAGTTACATGCTGCAATGACCCCCTTCCTGACACTCACGTCTCTTTCAGGTGTAAGAGTACAGGGAGCCTGGTACAGGGAGCCTGGGCTATAAAATGAAATGAGAATTCTGAGAAAGTTCAAAGTCTTGAAGAATTCTATAAGTCAAGCTGAGCTAGTTGACTGCAATACTGAAATAATTTTTTCTTTCAAAATTTTATTGGGTAAATTAACATACTGAATGCATATTTTGTGCCTGGTACTATGATAAATGCTCTTAGAATCTATGCATACCTATTTTTGGATGGGTATATAATGCATATTTAGTTTTTGTGAATGTCGTTTATCTCAGAATCTGTGTCTGTCAAATTTAGATAACATTGTAATAATACTTCTCTTGGAATTAATTGTGAATATCAGCTGGAATGAAGCATCTCAGGTTAAAAAAAAAACACGCTTTATTCTGCAAAACTAAACTTTAAACTTAAATGTAAACATATGAAAAATTTTGAAAGGATATGTTCTATTAGTTCAAGTCAGTTTTATTAACAACAAATATCTGTAAATTCTAACTAAATGACCAGCTTCTCAAAAGCTATAGTTGTTTCACTGTACCTTACTGCGTATCATTTCAGATCCTTTACCATCCCTATGTGACCACTGAAGGCATTCTATAAATACTTAGAACTAAGTTTGTATGAATGAATTCACACATAAATGAATGCAAAAATGAATACCGGCATGTTTCTTTATGTAGGTAAGCTTGCTCTGAGAAATCTTTGTGTTGTTACTTTCCTTAGCAATTCCTTCTTTAAAGATGAGATAAAATTTGTGGTATGAATGATTAGTGATTCCAAAGGAATCAAATTTAAATTAATAAAGACATTTTATTCATCACTACACTTGAGTGTGATCGACCATATTGTCTGGTTTAGAATTCTTTGAAGGAGCCCTGTCAAGGCCTCTGTTGCTCTGCTTGCTCCTTGGAGAGCTCCGTACACATGGTGTTATTTAATTCCTCGTGACAATGCTTATGACATGTGGTCAGAAGGTAAGTTAGGTGACCTTGGACGCATATGCTGTTTAATTCCCAGCTATACTTCTGAGACATGACTTAAAATACCAACCTGGGACTTCAGAAAGAAGTGAGAACTTGAGTGATTTTGTCGAGCCTTAAAAAGACTTGGTGCTGTTTTAAACTATCACACCTAATTTAATGCAATTAAGCATGACTGGCACTTCTTTTCAGGAAGGAATTAGAAGCAAGCTGGCAATGAGAAAGAGTAACTTCCCTGCCCCAAACAGACAGCTCTCCCAGGGTGAAGTTAAGCTCATTAGCAGGGCAGGATGTCAACAGTAAGGGTGGAACACTCTACTCTCAGCTGCTGCCATTTAGGTTATTATCATAAGCACAATGCTGTCCTTCAGTATAGAGCTACAGAAGATTGTTCTTTGCAGGGGGGGAGTTCTTTAATTGAATGATATTTGTTGCAGTCATATTTCAAACTGACCCTCAAAATGTCAATCATTTACTTTCAGGTAATGAAATCGATCTACTGTATTTCTGTGCAGTACATGGAATAGCTTAAAGCTCAGTAAACATTTTCTTTTCACTTTTTTCTGACATGGCCAAAATGAAATAGTGATTTATTGTCAATACACTGCAAGGAAGCTTATAAACTTAAAGTATAGTCTTTCCACATCAGCCCTTTCTTACCCACTTAAAGGAAATCTTGAAATGCCTAGCTTTACAACATTTTAGTTATTATATTTACCATACTCTTCTGCTGATTTTACTGGGCACATTTCATATGCCTCTGGATACATTTTTTTTATATTATCTTTATACTTTGAAAGATAAAACTTAATAGTTATAGATACTTCTCAAATCAGGTATATCTATTGAAATGTCAAATATTTTGACAAAATTACTGCTAGATATTCAGTCTCACAGAGAAAGCAATCCCAGAGTTTATTGTTGCTTTGAAGAGTTCCCACCCTGCTGTTTTCCTTCCATCTTCCTTCCACAAGTCTCCCTGTGCAGGTCTGTGCGTATCACTGAAAGGAGAGCTGGGGACACCTCGAAATGGTTGCTATGGGAATGGGTGGCATGCAAGTTCCTACTTAACAATCTGGCTCTGGGAAATAGTATTGAGGTTTGAAACAAAATGGTTGAAATCTAGCTGTGCACAGAAAAATGAAGGTAAATATAAAAACTTTGTCTTTTGGATCTGTATACTTAATATAAATTCTGGTTTGCAAATATTTTGTAAACATTTGCCTCATTTATTGTAAGCAGTAAACCCTTATTTTTCTGACAATTGATATAAAACAAATGATTTACATAAATATCTTATAACTAGGCACTTTGATTACAGAAGATGATTATTATTTGAACAAAGTGAACAAATCATTTGTGGCAGTGGGCTTTCATTAGAGAAAACAGTAAAATCAGTAGACAAATAGCTGCTGAGGAAGTCGAGCGACAGGATGCGCCCTCCTATGGTAACTATGCTTTGTTAATAAGTCAACAGCAATGCTATAGTCTTGACTTCCTGATTGTCAGAAAGACATAAGTAGTCATTGTTCAGACCAGTGTGCCACTGTCACAGGCTGGGTTCCCTGGGGAGCAGAGATACAGATTAGTGAGATTAACATGCAGCAATCTATTGAAGAATACTCACAGTATAGGTATGTGGGAGGGAATGAAGGAAGCCAAATTAGGCAGAAGGAATAGTTGAACTTTGTTGCAATTACAGCAAAGACCCAGTCAGTCATATTGGGAGATCTAGAGCTGGGATTGCCCTTTAAACTTATTCCGGTTTGGGGCAAGAAGACTAGACATTTATATCTCTGCATCAACCAGTCATTAGATGTGAAATGCACTCTTGATAGGGGAATGACCTGTCAAAACTGAATAACTTTGGGGTCATAGTCCAATAATTTTGGGGTTATTCAACTCTCTTCATCCAGAGAGGAACTCACCTGAGAGAAGTTAGCCACCAACATTCCCAGTTGCTGGGAAATGAATGCCATAGTCCTAGAGGGGAGACCTGTGCAATGAATCATGACATTCACTACTGCAACAAGTGACAGTGTGCACACCATTGGCACACAATCCTTGGGAGGATCTATCATAAAAACATAGAGGCAGTAACATGTAAAGAACTATATGTAGAGATATTTATATATCTTTTTATAATGCTTTTATAATAAAAATTTTATGAAGAAAATCTTAATGTGCTTAAATAGGTGGATAGTCAAATGCATTACAGTGCATTCACACCATGAATAATTATAAAGCTAGTGAAGATAAATTAGTATATAATATATTCTACTCTAAAAGGATCTCTACAATATGTTACATAGTAGGAAGAAAGTTGTGGAAATGTTTGGTTTAAATTTATTTGCATTATCTGTTTTGTAAGAAGTAAGCACACTTTAAATTATGCATTATAAAAGTGGCTATATATGCTTCCACATTCATGGAAAATAACATGGAAGGATTCATAAGTAAGTGTTAGTCGTGCAGTCGTGTCTGACTCTTTGCAATCCCATGGACTGTATATAGTCAGCCAGGCTCCTCTGTCCATGGAATTTTTCAGGCAAGAACACTGGAATGGCCATTCCCTTCTCCAGTGGATCTTTCAGACTTAGGGATTGAATCTGGGTCTCCTGCATTGCAGGCGGATTCTTTACTGTCTGAACCACCAGGGAAACCCAGAAAGATTCATATCAGAGAGTAAATATCAATTATTTACTGGTTGTTAAGACACTATTAATTGTTTCTTTGTATTGGTTTTCTTGTTATATCAACATGCTTTAATTGAAAAAAAAAAAAAGATGGAAATGGAAAAAAAGATTCATTAACCTTGGGGATCCTATGTGTCTCATCAGGTATGTAAGTAATGTTTTAAAAGTTGACTGTAAATATTAAAAGTCATTTTCCCCTGGTTGTTTATACCCTTCTTCAGGTTCCAGTGTTTTGATCACCTGAACATTCTTTTCATAGAACATGTAAATAGTCAGATAGTATCATAAAAAGATAACTATATACCACAATATTAGGGGAGATGAGCCTCTCAAAAGTCAAGTTATTCTTCCCTAAATCTAATATAACTTTATTATTTTACATATGAAGAAAATAAGGCCCAGGTAGGTTAAATGAATTGTTCAAGGTCACAAGTTTGTTAGTTAGCAAGGTTAAAGTGAGCAAGTAGGTTAAATGACTTGCTCAGGGTCACAAGTTTGTTAGCAAGGTTAGATCCCAGGTAACTCTTCCTCCTGTTACATGGACATTTGTACTCATCTGTATTCCCATGAACACCTTTTTAGTTTCCCACTTAAACCTATCCCCTTTACCTGTTGTAAAGGATTATGTTACTACCATGTATATCCAAATATTTATTCCCTTCTCTTGTAATATAAGCTCATGTTTTGCTGTTTGACCTGCAGCACCTGCCTCCCTAGAGAAGAAGATAGTGAGCCTGTGGTCATGCCTGGCCATGTGACTTGCTTTGACCAACAGAAGTGAATGTGTTTATACCACATCTGGGCAGAAACTTTAAGGGCAATTTCAAAATTAGGCTCTACCTCTTGTTCTCTGTTCTCTGTTTTGAGACTAACATGTCCCAAATAGGTTGCTCCTTCAACTTGACCAAGTGATAAAAAGGCACCAAGAGCAGATCCATACAACAGAACAGCAGCAACTGACAGACAATGTGGTTGAGAAATGGTTTGGTAAACCACAGACATTTTGGGGTTTGTTATCACAGAAAAATTAATACACTCTATAGCTGTTGCTCCCACCAACATTTTCTATCTCAATAAATGAATGCCATCTACTCAGCCCACTTAAGCCAAGGGGACTTTTAAATATGCAAATTATATCATATTGGTTCCTTGCCTAAAACCCATCAATGGCTGCCCGTTACACTTCAGAGGACTTCCAAAGTCTTTCTGCTCATCAACAAGACCGCATGTGATTTACCTTTATTTCCTACCAGTCTCCTTCTTGCTGACCCTGATTCTTGTCCCACTTGTCTTCTTTCTGTTCATAGAATACGTGAAGCTTGTGTCCTATGCCTGGTTTCCTGATAACAGATCTGGTTAACCCCTTATTACTAGAATTCTGCCCAAATACTTCTCCATAAAGAGAGTTTGTATGACCAAGCTAAATAATGTTGCTTTCAGTTCTTGCTACTTTCTAGCACATTATCTTATTTTCATATACTAAAATGTTTAGAGACACAGATAACTTTTGTTATCTCCTTTAAAGAACTTGCCATAGTGTCTTTTGCATAGTTATTTGAGTATTGGTCTTGCCCCTTAACTAGACCCAAGAGATATTGGATTAGATCCGGGTTTTGAGGAAGTAGGCAGAATTTAGATAGGCCAAAAAGATGAGAACAAAGGTGCACAGAAGGCAAATCATTTCACTCACTGTTATGTTCTGTACAGCACCTGCTATGAGGTCTCACTCAAAGCTGACATTCAATATATATTAGTTGAATTGAACTGAAATCTAAACTCAGAAAAAAATAAAAGAGAGCAATAAATATACTTTCTTAGGTTTCCGCAAAAAGATGTTTGATTGTTGTAGATATAGAATCTGGCAACTGCTATAGGGCCTGACAAATATCTGTATTAATAATTCTTCTATAAATGGTATAATAATTCATGCTAGAACTGATGGTTGCATTTCCCATCACTGCTGAGTTTCAATGAGATAGGAAAGTATTCCTCAAATCTTGTTGAAATATTTGCATGGGATGGACTTTTTTAATACTGCTGCTTTATTTTAGATTACATTCTGGTTTGTAGGAATAAATAGTGTATATTAATGCATTAAATTATAATGGTTATGCTTGTGAGTACAGTTTCTAAATATGATATTGAAATTTCAGATACACATACATTAGAAGGCACAAACATGTGGGCTAATAGATGGGCCAAAAGATGTGCTTATTTTGCCTTGCATGATATTTAAAACTTATTTCAGCAAATATTCATTGAAAAAATGTATCATAAAAGTATGGATTTCTGGATTGTTTTGAAAAATAAACATCTTGTAACACTGAATATGTACTCCATGAAATTAAAAGACGCTTACTCCTTGGAAGGAAAGTTATGACCAACCTAGATAGCATATTCAAAAGCAGAGACATTACTTTGCCAACAAAGGTTCATCTAGTCAAGGCTATGGTTTTTCCTGTGGTCATGTATGGATGTGAGAGTTGGACTGTGAAGAAGGCTGAGCGCCGAAGAATTGATGCTTTTGAACTGTGGTGTTGGAGAAGACTCTTGAGAGTCCCTTGGACTGCAAGGAGATCCAACTAGTCCATTCTGAAGGAGATCAGCCCTGGGATTTCTTTGGAAGGAATGATGCTAAAGCTGAAACTCCAGTACTTTAGCCACCTCATGTGAAGAGTTGACTCATTGGAAAAGACTCTGATGCTTGGAGGGATTGGGGGCAAGAGGAGAAGGGGACGACAGACGACAGCCATGAGATGGCTGGATGGCATCACTGACTCTATGGACGTGAGTCTAAGTGAACTCTGGGAGTTGGTGATGGACAGGGAGGCCTGGCGTGCTGTGATTCATGGGGTCGCAAAGAGTCGGACACGACTGAGCGACTGATCTGATCTGATCTGATGTTAGAATAGTCTGCCCTATAAGGTACTCTTTTCCATCTTAGGTAAGACATGTAATTTCCAAATTACTTGCTAAACTCTTATCTATCTTGTCTTTGAGTCTAGGATTTCAACAATATGTATACAATTTATGCTGCTATTTAATAATAAAATATATTAAATTTATGACTTTTAAAGATGTCAATAAAATAAAAACACTTATTGGAGGTCTATGGGGCAATTACTGTGTTGTAGAGTATTCAAAGGAGAAGGCAATGGCACCCCACTCCAGTGCTCTTACCTGGCAAATCCCATGGATGGAGGAGCCTGGTGGGCTGCAGTCCATGGGGTTGCTAGGAGTCGGACACAACAGAGCGACTTTCACTTTCACTTCTCACTTTCACGCACTGGAAAAGGAAATGGCAACCCACTCCAGTGTTCTTGCCTGGAGAATCCCAGGGACGGGGGAGCCTGGTGGGCTGCCGTCTCTGGGGTCGCACAGAGTCGGACACGACTGAAACGACACAGCAGCAGCAGCAGCAGCAGCAGCAGCAGAGTATTCAAAAATACAAATGTATGTTAAAGGCAAGACTCTGTTCTAGTTGCCTATAATCTACTGAACTAAAACAGATATAAGGGAATCAAGGATGAAATAACTGATAAATGCTACTTCTAATCAGTGCTGTGTGTATAGAGAGGTAACACCAGAGCCTAGGTAGTTGGTCACCAACAGAGGTGGGATGTGATGGTGATTTTGAAGGAATGAGTGGGATTCAGATATACAATGAATATAGTAAAAAGGATACATAGTATTCAAGCATTTTAAAGAATAGAGGGTGGTTAGGTCAGATGATGGAGAAGGCAATAGCACCCCACTCCGGTACTCTTGCCTGGAAAATCCCATGGATAGAGGAGCCTGGTGGGCTGTAGTCCATGGGGTCACTAGGAGTCGGACACGACAGAGTGACTTCACTTTCACTCTTCACTTTCATGCATTGGAGAAGGAAATGGCAACTGACTCCAGTGTTTTTGCCTTGAGAATCCCAGGGACGGGGGAGCCTGATGGGCTGCTGTCTATGGGGTCGCACAGAGTCGGACACGACTGAAGCGACTTAGCAGCAGCAGCAGCAGCAGGTCAAATGATAGAATTAAAAAATGATATAAAATAACAGTAGATGTAGCTAGAGGAGTTTTATAAGATAAAATTCTGGAGGGTTCTTGAATAAGACTGGTGCTGTATTTTTGGACAATAAGTTGCGGGTGATCCTATGTTTGAAAGGTCTAGAATACAGCTGCCTGCAAGCACATTCTTTAAAAATTAACTTCAAGTCTGTGCTGCAGAAGGTAGACTTGGGTATATTAATAGATCAGCCTGGATCTTCTACATCAGTTGAAGGATGTTGGCAGCATAATGGAATCAATAACCAAAGTCAGCCAGAGGGTGTATCTAAGGCTCTAAAGGACATGCATGAAAGGGATAATAAGAGCCCAGGCTTGTTACACTATCATGAAATCTGCCAAATTGGTCTCAAACATATGCCTAATTGGTTTAAGCTATAAGAGCCTAACTAGAGATTAAAAAATATGTTAAACTGTGAAAAACTTGATTCACAGAGCTATTTAGTTCTAAAATGCATAATGAATAGATTTCTGGAGGTAGAATGCTCTCCATGGAGGTAATGTGGCTTGTAATTAAGAGCTCAGTCTTAATACCCAAAGAGACACTGCTTCCTAATTGTACTCTCTCATCTTCTAGGACTGTGCATCACATAGGAGTGACTGGCTTCTCGGCTTTGTGTATCACATAGGTTCTCTGTGCTTCAGGTTTCTCAACTATAATATGAAGGTTAAAATTATTATCTACCTCATAAGATTATTGTGAGATCAAATGAGAGTAATACACATAAAGTGCTTAGTATTCTGCCTGTCACATAGCAAAGGTTATAATTTCTACTATTCCAACAGTTCCCTACCACTCCAATCTTAATTCTCTTCTCTCTTCTGTTTATTCTAGACACTGTCATAAGGTACACTTCTGATCTTAAATCTTTTTTCAAAAAAATTAATAACTCCCCCAATGTCTAGTAATAACTTCATCCTTTCCTTACTCTAGAGTTCCTGAGACCTGCCTTTGGTGTACATTTTTCTAGAACATCCTCATTGAACCTAATTTGACACATCTTAAATTTTTCTCAATAGGCTCTGTGTTGGCTATTCAAAGCCAATAACTTCATGGAGATTCATCTGAAGGATCACTACTACCTGAACCCCACTACAAAATTCATTCACCCCTTACCCATTTTTTCTCAATTTTTTTTTAATCTCATCATCTGGTCACTTAGCCCAGGAGCTGCACATCCTGGTCCACCTGTATCCCAGGGTTCTAATCTCACTTAAACTTCATCCCAAGGTCCAACTGTTGTCCAATTCCTCAATAAATTTCAATCCATTCCAAAAAAATTCTCCATCATATCAATAACCTCAGATATGCAGATAACACCACCCTAATGGCAGAAAGTGAAGAGGAAGTAAAGAACCTCTTGATGAAGATGAAAGAGGAGAGTGAAAAAGCTGGCTTAAAATTCAACATTCAAAAAATGATTATTATGGCATCCAGTCACTTAATGGCAAATAGATGGGGAAACAATGGAAACAGTACAGAATTTATTTTCTAGTGCTCCAAAATCACTGTGGAAGGTGACTGCAGCCATGAAATTAAAAGACACTTGCTCCTTGGAAGAAGATCTATGATCAACCTAGACAGCATATTCAAAAGAAGAGGCATCATTTTGCCAACACATGTCTGTCTAGTCAAAGCTATGGTTTTTCCAGTAGTCACGTACAGATGTGAGAGTTGAACCGTAAAGAAGGCTGAGCACCAAAGAACTGATGCTTTCCAACTGTGATGTTGGAGAAAACTTGAGAGTCCCTTGGACAGCAAGAAGATCAAATCAATCAATCCTAAAGGAAATCAGTCCTGAATATTCACTGGAAGGACTGATGCTGAAGCTGAAACTTCAATACTTTGGCCACCTAATGTGAAGAAGTGACTCACTGGAAAAGACCCTGATGCTGGGAATGACCAAGGGCAGGAGGAGAAGGGGACAACAGAGGATGAGATGGTTGGATGGCATTATCAACTCAATAAACACGAGTTTGAGCAAACTCTGGGAGATAGCAAAGGAAAGGGAAGCCTGGCGTGCTGCAGTCCATAAGACTGCAAAGAATCAGACACGACTGAGTGACTGAACAACAACAATCATGATGGAATTTTCTCCCTGACATTTCATTCCCCTATATAGAAGCCTTAAAATTACCTAGCTAGTATTTATAACAAAAATAATCTAAATTTATTTTTATGGCGTCATTTTTCTCGAGGTTTGATGGTTAAAGGAAGTTTATCATTGTTCCAAAAGCAGTGTCCCCTTTTTCCTCTTGCCTACGATTCAGCAAACACTGAGGGTCTATAAAGCTCCAGCTTTATTGTGGGTTGTGCTAGAAACAGAGGAAAGTTTCTCTTCTCACAGCACACAGTTCTCTGTTCTGAGGCAGCTCAGTTAAGTTCAATATTTTTCAAACGTAATTTTCAAACGTAATTACTGCCAAGGTAGAATACTTTCTTACATTATAACCACATACACACATGCACACACATAATGGAAAAAACAAAGGTGGTCAAAAAAGCAATCACAATGCACTGTGACAGTCACTGTGGTCAACCTGTATACACATTGTCTAGTTGTCTTATCCATCTTATTTTCTATATCATCTGGCAGAGCATCTCTGTAAATTAGCTGCTAAATAAATACATGCAGAATTAATAAACCTGTTGGTAGAATTTAAAAATTAGCTCTTTACTACTAAGACATTTAAATTGAATTCATAATCTAATTAAAATATTCAATTGCTAAAACTTACTATTTATATTTTGTTCAATATAGTAAGCAAGTTCTTCCAATGACAAAGATTAAATGGAATACTGATAGAAAATGTTTATATATGAAATCATTGCACCTATTAAAGGATTTACTTTAAAATATCTCAAATTATATTACATACTCCTTGGATATAATTTTGCTCAAATTTGTGGCATCTACCTTAATCTCACCTCTTGAATTTCAGTCACCCTTCCCCATCCATCAATCAGACTTTATACTATAAGAAAATGAATACTTATCAAATATTCTATTAATAAGAGTGAAATTTTTTCTTATATAAAATAGGATTTAAAAGCTCTCAGCTTCTAAATATCTCAGCTTTTATAATGATTTTTTAATTTCCTCTTGGACATAAATATACAAATAGTCTATTCCCAGATCTTCAAAGCACCAATAATTCTAAATAACTTTACATGCCCTGTTCTTCCTTCACTTGGGCCATATTTCCTGATATTTAGGGTGGTAGTTTCCAAATCAATAGCTATCTATAATTATTATGAATAGGAATTCATAATTTGGATCTACTTATTGGTAGTCATAAAAATCTCCTTTTTATGACCATTTCAACATTATTTAATGGCCAAAAACTGTAAATCTCTTAAATCAAAGGGTCAAAATTTGCTGTTAGAGGAAACCAAAATTTAAAAACATAACTTTTATAGGAAAAAATATACTTGTGGGATCATAAAGTCTACTGAATACTTTCAGTAGTGAGGAAATTATCTGCTTTCTGCAACTGTTACATTCTCTCTCCTAACACATACAAAAATGTTTAATATGTCAAGTGTTTTGGGGTAGATGAATTATATGTGATGAAGATGTTAACTTTACAGTCTAAATCTGTGTTATTTCTCAAAGGAACACAGAGCAATGTTTGCCAATAGAATAATCTAGGAATTTGGTGAGAAAGGATGTAGAAGACAATTATTTCAATAATGCCACTCCTCAAACTGAAAGTTTATCACAGTTGGTAATAACATGGATTTTCAAATTATGATATCCTCAGTTATGTACATTTATTCATTCAATAAACATTTAATAAGCACTTACTGAGTCCTGCTGCTGCTGTTAAGTCATGTCAGTCGTGTCTGACCCTGTGCGACCCCATAGACGGCAGCCCAACAGGCTCCTCCGTCCCTGGGATTCTCCAGGCAAGAACACTGGAGTGGGTTGCCATCTCCTTCTCCAATGCATGAAAGTGAAAAGTGAAAGTGAAGTCACTCAGTCGTGTCCGACTCTTAGCGACCCCATGGATTGTAGCCTACCAGGCTCCTCCATCCATGGGATTCCCCAGGCAAGAGCACTGGAGTGGGGTGCCATTGCCTTCTCCGTACTGAGTCCTAATGTAATCTAAATACCAGGCTAAGGTTATTGAGAACTAGAGTAAAATATCTCTAGCAGCAGAAATTTATATGTAATATAGTGGTGGCAAAAATCCAGGTATCACATGAATCTACTAAAGTTTTACTAGCTGCAGTAAAAAGATAATTTTAGGTAGCATACAGTTGAATTTTTTTTCTCATTGTAAATATCTCAAAACACTTTGTTAATGCAAGGAAAAAAAAAGGTCAAAATCATGGTGCTGATAATCATTTCTCCATTTAAATAAATTTATGTTACAAATGGATTTAATTTAATAAAGTATATTTTATATATACTTGTATCTATCTATCAAAAAATTGTGAAGAATTTTATACTAATGACTCAAGTTTGGGAAATCTTGACTGGCAAGTATCAAATATTGCTCTCAACTCTTGGATTTTCTAAGCCAAGGACTGAACTTCCAGAGACTTAAATCCAATAGGGAAAAAAAAAAAATGTATTACAGTGCAAATAATTACTATGTTCACTAATGTCATTGCTCAGTTGTTAAGTCATCTCCAACTCTTGTGACCCCGTGGACTGTAGCCCACTAGGCTCCTCTGTCCAAGGGATTCTCCAGGCAAGAATACTGGAGTGGGTAGCCATTTCCTTCTCCAGGGAATCTTCCCAACACAGGGATTGAATCTGGTCTCCTGCATTGCTGGTGGATTCTTTACCACTGAGCCATCTGGGAAGCCCAGATGGGGCTTCACTACCCCTTGTTTTTTTGTGTTCAAGTGAGGTGTTTGCTTTTCTCAACTCCAGCTAGCTGGATAAAATTTTTTCAGGGGAAAAAGGGAGACTGAAAAAAATACAACCTTCCCAAAGAATACCTAGTTTACTTACTCTTGTGAAAGAGAACTATACTCAAACTAAACTTTGACTTGGAAAAGTAGAGCTGGATTACTCCATTATCAAATATTTGGGCATTTGGGGAGAGAGTGTGACCTGAACCCAAGGAGCTGAACTAAGCAGTGAGAACTTAGATATGAGCCAAGGAGGCAGTAAGAGTAACAGAACTAGCTACAGTAAAGCAAATTTTTCTACCCAACTCAATGTCCAAAGGGATTGTCACATATCAGTAAGTACATTAATGAGCCATGATGATGTTAGACATCAAGACAGTATATAAACTTTGCCCAATATATGCTATTTAAGAGATAAGAAAGCAAATATAAGAATTTTCAAGCTCATTAATCATACCAACTAAAATTGCAGAACTAAGCAATCTCATTACAACATAAGAACAAAATAAAAGTTACTTCTCCACATTGACTTAAAAAATCTTCAATATGAGACATGATGTAATCCATTTCAAATAACATGGGCTTGCTCTTTTTCACAAATTCCAGTTAAATTACTTACCTTCATCCCGAAAATTTGCAATGCATTTATTCATGTTAAATTTTATTTTGTGGGATTTAGCTTACAGTGATGATTGCCAAGATTCCTTTGAACCAGATTTGTCATTCAACATAGTTTGTGTCATTTATGACATTTTTTGGTGTATTATTTTCATAAGAAATGTCTGCTACATGTTAATGCAAATAGCTTAATAGTTGAACAGTTAAATAAATTCTCCACCATGTAGAAAAGTGAATGTTACAATAATTCTCATGTGCTTGTCATCGGTAAGTCAATTCCAACAAATTTCAACTTTTGCCAATGTAATTTTATTTATTCCCCTCCTCCCCACCAATTTATATCTTTGCACCTAAATAACTTGGTGTATAATATGGCAATAAAGCTGGAAAAAATAACTCAGTGTACATTTATAATAAGCAAGACTTTTTTTTTAACTTTACAATATTGTATTGGTTTTGCCATATATCAACATGAGTCTGCCACAGGTATACATGTGTTCCCCATCCTGAACCCTCCTCCCTCCTCCCTCCCCGTACCATCCCTCTGGGTCGTCCCAGTGCACCAGCCCCAAGCATCCAGTATCATGCATCGGACCTGGACTGGTGACTCATTTCATATATGATATTATACATGTTTCAATGCCATTCTTGACATTATCATATTTCTGAAATTCACAATATTTTGTTAATACCATCTAATACTTATTCCATGATAAAATGTCTATATAGTTGATTTGTTCAAGTCAGATCCAAACAAGATTTGCACAATTGCCTCTGGATTATATGTTTTAAAAGGCTTTTAAATTTATAACAATTCTTTCCATTTTTTCATATCAATTACTTATTGAAAAAAAAATGTCTTATAATATTTTCCACCTTCTTGCTTTAGTATTTGGCTGTTATCTGTATGGCTTCTCTATCCCCCATATTTCCTATAAGCACAATTAGAGACTTAATCAGATACAGGATTAATTACTGGTGGAGCTACTCCATAGGAGGTGCCATGTGTGTCTTAATGCATTTTGCCAGGAAGAATATATTTGTCCATCTGGGTAAGATTGAGTGGCTGGTTCAGTTGTTTCATCAATTAGCTTCTCTATCAATGTTTCTCCTAATGTTTGAGCAGTCCTTGGTGAGCATTTCCTAAATCCACTATTTTATTGTGTTGCTAAATGATAATTTTTTTCCGATTTGACCATTCCTCCTTAAGAAATTACCTGAAAATATCTTTTTTTTTTTTTTTTCTCAAATGTTTGGTTACTCTGAGATATATCTGTACAAGAGAGGCAGAAAAAGTCCTAGGTTGTTTCCTTTATTTATTTTCAAAATAATGAGTAGGTGCAACCAACTCTCAATATGATGTGTTTTTAAAATATTATTATGAAAAAATATATAAGTAGGTATGTTGATACTTTGTGGTCTTTTGGGCGGGGTGGCATGCTCAAATAGTCTCCTCTTTGGTCCTTGGAAAACACTTGAAGTTGATCTTTCTCTAATTTTTCAACTTTATTTTAATGTCACACAACATGCTATTATATTCATAAATATCTTAGTATCTCTTAAAAATAAGGACTCTTTTTCAAACATAAGCACAATATTTAGAACCAAATAATTTCACAATAATTCCTCACATCTTATGACAGAAATGAGAAAAGTTTATAAAGGTTCAGCCACTTTGTCTCATTGTGGGATTCTCTAAAGGGAAATTTTGTCTTCACAGGCTCCCTTTGGGTTAATGGAGAGTTTGTTGAACATGAATCAATTCATTTTTTCCTCTGTCTAGTCAGGCTTCTCCTTCCTTTCACATGTATTGATCCTTAATAAACATATTTCACCCCAATTGCTATTTCAGCATCTGCTTTCAGGGAACCAAACTATGGCACAAATACTCCATGAATTTGACCCTCAAACTGCTTGACTATCTGATCCAATTGCAAGAATAATCTCTCAAAATTATGTTCTACCTACTATATGCATTGTTGTTGATGTACTGCTAGTCTATAAATTCATATTAAATTCATATAAATGTATGTAAAGCTTAGACTACCTTATTTTTATTACCAATAGCTACACCCAAAATTTTTTTAAAAAGAAAAATAAAGTGAACATTTTTATCCTTTCTATGAATTTTCTACTGCCTCATCATGAATTCCTTGATAACATAGTATTAATCAGAATATAGGTTTTTCCTATTTTAGAATATCAGAATTTCAGCTTCAGGTGGTAAAGAAACTTGAAGGAATTTCAAAATGCATATTGGACTAATTACATTTAGAAGAACTGGTATCATTTTGAATTTCATGTTTAAACTAACGGCAAGAGTGCAAAGGAACGCATATCAGTCATAGTCACTGGGTTTTTGCCTATAAATTTATGTGTCTTTTTCATAAATTATCAAATTCAACTTCATTGTAAAATACTTTCACAAATTTTACAGTGGGTTTAGTTATTTGAATGTATAGATTTATTACAAAGTGTATTTGCTTAGAGTCTCAAGATATCACCAAAATGAAAAGCTTAGCATGTCAAGCGTTGTACAAGACCTATGTGACACATACAGCAAAAATGTCATTTATTATAGACTAAACTGAAAGAGATAGAAAAAATTTTTGAAATGATGACTCTTGCTGCCTCTGTCTTTGGTTATAATAGTCACTTTTTTTCACAACTTGCAACCCCATCATCTAGATAATACTGGAAAGCTTATGGGTCATTTGCTCAGGAAGACACCAACTCATCCTGAAAAGTTATGCAAAAGTTATATTGGTGTTGGTGACCAGAAGTGAATATACAAATAAAGGATATACTGATATTATATCTTCTCCCTTGATAAAAGTGTAAGACCACCACCTAATATATTTTCAGTAATGGATACTATCAACCTAGTGGCATTTGTCTATTCTGCTCATCAGAGAAGCCTACTTTCCTCACATACCATTTCTCAACCCTTGCTAAAATCTGTTACAAGGAAAAAGAATGCAGTATTAGGAACAGTCTATTTCACCAGTACCACAGTCGGCTCCAATGCTCACTCCAATGGTGAAGATTATCCTTCCCACCTAATAGATGCTTTCCATTTCAAGAGAATTGCCGATTTAAGAAAAATTAAAAAAAAAAATTTAAGAGTTGTGTGCAGGTGGAGTCAAGATAACCTTTACCATGGAAAGAGAATGCCATCTAGGATACTAGGGGAATGCCAGGTCAAGTATTGTCTATTCTGCCCTGAGCATTGAAGGGTGTTTTCATTCAGTTACAATAGCCCTGTTTCAAGGGTCAAAAGTTACTACACATAATCAAGCATTATCCCTGGTTTCTTTCTTCCAATTTGTCCTTACATTAATTAAATCTTTATTCTTAAACTGGAAACAGACACTTTCCTATAAATTTGATCCTCTCCTCCAGTTCCTAGCAATTCTCCAGACTCCTCTTTTACACCCCAGCATTTCTTCTCTCTCTTTCTTTATTCGCATGAACACTTTGTTATCTCACTTAAGTCAGATTAATACTTTCACTCTGGATATCGGTCAAGCCAGTCTCAATAGTACAAATTTGACCATGGGGAATATGAATGCACACCACACCCAAGATTTAATCTTATAATACTTAAAACTGAGTGGGATAAGCACTTTGTTCAAAACAGTTTAAACATGGTTCCTCAGTTAAGAAACCTTGTGACCTTAATATTCATCCAGAGTTCTACCTTATCTCATTTTGTAGATTTTTTTCTTTTAGTTGCTGAACATTTTTCTTTATTATTAGAGTAAATAATACTTTCATTGGAAATGCAAGTGCTTCCAAAATCTTTAGATTATAATCTTCTAGTGAATAATATTTTTCAGTGGCCATTAAAATTTTCTTAAAATGTGCATGATTTTAAGCTGTGACAAAGTAGTCTATTTTTATTCAATCAATCAGCCAACAACTATTTGAAAGTTGACTGTGTGCAGTGAGGGAGAGGAAGAACGAATATGGAATCAGGATTCCTGGGACAAATTTTATCTTCATTATAATATCTGAAACAGCTTCAGTCTACTCTATATTTGCAATATTAACTACTAAATAGAAACAAGATAGTATTTTTCCTTCATACCTCACAAGGCAGGGGTCAAGTGAGATCACACCTATGTGAACCCACCTTGTGAAGTGTAAAGCACTGTCCACAAATTCAAGATTTTAGTAGCACATTGTGTGAAACACTAGATGGTGTTCATTGCCTAGATACTTAGTGCAAAAACAGGTCTCCCTGCTGCTCTATAACCTTTTTTCACTACTTCATTTGTTGGGTGGGAAATGAAAAAATGCACAGGAGAAAGAAATGTAAAATTAAGAGCCCATGAAAGTCTTGCTAGGAACATTTGGAAATAAGTTTGCTATTGTGAAATAAGCTTTCCTCCCACCGCCTATTAAAATACATTTCCTTATCTATTGATAGTTGTCCCTGAAGTTTTCTGGAGGAACTTTTTTCAAATAAGCGTTCAGTAATACAAGGCTATCTTAATTTACAAAACCCATAAATTTTGATGAATGAAAATAGCTCTGTACGTACATATGATGATAGATTTAATGAGTCAATGAAAAGTAGTGTACTTGCATAATCTAAAATTTTTTCCTACCCAAAAGAGGCATCATATTCTGCTTTAAACCATTTTGTTTCAGAGTTTTTGCAGAACCGGAAAAAATTGCAGTGCTATTAAAGAAAAGGCTTTTTTAAAATCAGTGAAAAATATTAATGTTATACTAGGGAAAAAACTTTCGACTGTGGTCCAAAATATTATTCCTACAATACTATTTAGGCTATTGGAAAAGAAAGAAATTCTGTTTGGGAAAGGCTTATTACATTTAAAATATCATTAAATTTTAATGTGCAAAATTAAGTATATAATTCAAGCTTTGAGCAAAGCCACATCTAGCCTCTTGCTCAGCAGAGAGCATTATACCATGAAGCACAATTTTTCTTCATATTTTTATAGGATATAATCTGAAGTAACCTTGCCTCTAACTCTTCAGAGTTAATTTTTATGAATGTTTTTAATTAAGGAAAATGTTTCACAAGAGTAAGGATCTGGGCACTTACCACATGCAGATAGAGTTTTTTCTCTGACGTGAATTTTAAAAGAAGCACACTGACAAACACTTCACAGGAGTGTTGAAATAGTAAAAATGGGAATGTGAGCACAGCAAAGGGACATATAGAATATCATGCCAACAGATTTTGCCCCGTGGATACATTTGTTCATGAAGCAAAGTGGACAGAAAGAGTATTAAAAGCCCAAGAAGTGAATCTTCATAGTGACAGATTGGTGCTGTCATTGGCTGAATGTAGAATTTGCATACACTTTGCCTGATCTTGAAAATATAGTTAAATACAATATTGGAATCTAACGTCAGAAAACTCTACAGGACCAGAAAGACTGAAAATACAATCAGCGAGTCAAGTGGTAGGCTCAGGTTTGCCAAGATTGGAAGAAGGAAAGTCAGATAGTTTTACACCTCACTTCTAGAGTGGAAAGTGAAAGTGAAAGTGAAACTCAGTCATCTCTGACTCTGCAACCCCATGAACTATACAGTCCATGGAATTCTCTAGGCCAGAATCCTGGAGTGGGTAGCCTTTCCGTTCTCCAGGGGATCTTCCCAACCCAGGGATCAAACCCATGTCTCCACACTGCAGGCAAATTCTTTACCAACTGAGCTATCAAGGAAGCCCTGGACTAATAGACTCATATATAATGGCCCTGGAGCCTAGGTAACAGTCATAGAGAGGGTTAAGAGAGGAAGATGGACACCAAAATTCTGGAAATCCTACTAGTACAGCTCAGATTTCCAGTTTTCTCTCCACTTACCTCAGTCTGAGAGATAACTTAAAATTAACCAGGCTTTAAGCTTCAGAGAAGAGGAAAAAATTTTAATAAAATCAAATTAAACAGTGAAAGGGCCAAAAAAAAAAAAAATGCATTCTCATTGTTCAGGAGGGAAAAGTTAAAGAACCATTATTTAGAATATGTTTATTTCCTGTATTTTGCATATATTAGATAGGATGCTCTCTGCTTTAACGTAGTATTTGTATTAATTATGTAGGAAAAATGAAATATACCTTATATATATATTTTTTATATCCAGTAGCTTACTGAAGTTTTTCATTGGTTTTAATAATTTTTTGTTGCTACCTTAGCTTTCTAGTTAAACAATCACATAATCTACAAATACTGAGTGTCTCTCCCTCATTTCCAACACTCATAGTTTTCATTTCTTTTAAGGACTTACCTTACTAAGATCTCCTCCAAAACAGTGAGCAGAAATGTTGACAATAGACGTTCCTGCCTTCTTCCTGATGTTGAAGAGAACAATACAGAAAACTATTAAGAATAATTGTTCTAGGTTTTTGTTAGATATTTTTATGAAGTTTAAACCTATTTTCTTCTACTGTCAATTAGCCAAAATATTTTATAGTGAGTGACCACTGAATTTTATCAAACTTTTTTTGCATTTACTGAGATGACATGCTAATACAATAAATTCAGTGTAATATCAAACTACCATTTCAGTGTTAGGATAAACCAAAATTGATTCTGATGTATTTATCTTTTGAAATAACTTAGACACAGTTTGCTAATATTTCTAAGTGTTTTAATTATATTTCTGAGTGAAATTAGACTAAAATTTCCATCCTCTTTTATTTTTCTAGCCATTATTAGGGAATGTTAATATCTTAGAGTAATTTCAAGAACTTTACTCTTCTATAATATAGAAATTTTGTATAAGATCAGAGTTACTTGTTCTTTGAAAATTTGATAGAATATAGGTCTGGTAGTTTCTTTGGGCTAAGATTTTAAATGCAAATTCATTTTATTTAATTTTTATAAAATTATATACACATTCTTTTTCACCAAGAGTCATTCCTGCTAAATTATAGCTTTAAAGAATGTTTCCAGTTATTCTGTTTTAGTATCATTGATATATAGCTAAAAGCAGAGACATTACTTTGCCAACAAAGGTCTGTCTAGTCAAGGCTATGGTTTTTCCTGTGGTCATGTATGGATGTGAGAGTTGGACTGTGAAGAAGGCTGAGCGCCGAAGAATTGATGCTTTTGAACTGTGGTGTTGGAGAAGACTCTTGAGAGTCCCTTGGACTGCAAGGAGATCCAACCAGTGCATTCTGAAGGAGATCAGCCCTGGGATTTCTTTGGAAGGAATGATGCTAAAGCTGAAACTCCAGTACTTGGGCCACCTCATGCGAAGAGTTGACTCACTGGAAAAGACTCTGATGCTGGGAGGGATTGGGGGCAGGAGGAGAAGGGGACAACAGAGGATGAGATGACTGGATGGCATCACTGACTCGATGGACGTGAGTCTGAGTGAACTCCGGGAGTTGGTGATGGACAGGGAGGCCTGGTGTGCTGCAATTCATGAGGTCGCAAAGAGTCGGACACGACTGAGCGACTGATTTGATCTGATTGACTCTTTAATTGCTGATATATTTATAGATATGGTCCCTTTAAAAATCATAAAGAATTTTTTATTTATGCTTCTTCCATCTTTTCCAAATCAATCCTACTTGAGTTTTGTCTATTGTACCAGTCTTTACAGAAATTTTTTTTTTTTTTGTAGATCTACTTGATCTTTTCTTTATTTTCTATTTTACTATTTCTGCTGTTAAATTTTACATATCTTTACTTCTAATTTCTTTGGGCTTACGTCATTACATTTTTCTAACTTCATTTTAATTTTAGGACTGCTTTACTCTGCAAGTTACAATGGGCAGTATTTAAATTACTAGTAAATTCTAATACTTAAAAAAATTTATATTACATTTCTTGGTCTATTATTTAGACGTGTTTCTTAACAAATATATATGGTTTTATGTATGTTTTATCTAGTTCTAATACAAGTGCTTTTGATTGGAGAACAGGTGTGATTATATCTATATTTGAATTTTGTTGAAAATCTCTTTATTACCTAGTTTATGAGAAACTTTTGTAAAGGCTTCAGTTATATAATAAAATCATATATGTTTTAATTTTAGCTTTAATTAAGGCAAAATTGTTACTGTGTTACTCAATAATCATTGAATGCTTGTTATTTCAATAATTGACAGAAAGTTGGGGAAATCTCTTCCTATATGGTATTTTTGTGTTTTCTTCCCTGTAGTCTTGTGAAGTTCTGCTGTATATGCTTTTGAAGATACACTATTTGGTACATACAATTTCAGAACTGCTGTATCTTTCTAGAGAATTAAAAACTTTCATCATTTTGTAGTGAATTGAGTTTTGTTTTATAGGAATGACTTTGTCAGCATTTAATCTGATTAAAACTGGTACTTGCTATTTGGATAGTATTTTCCTGCAGTATCTATTTTCACTATTTTATTTAAATGTTTCCACATTCTTGTATAGTCAATGTCTCTTATAAACAACATATAGAATCAGAGTAAAATGAGTTTTATCACAATTAACATGTGGTCATGCTCAGTCTTGCCTGACTTTTTGCAACCCCGTGGACTCCAGGTTCCTCTGTCCATGGGATTTCCCAGGCAAATTACAGAGAAGGTTGCCATTTCTTTCTCCAAGGGATCTTCCTGACCCAGGGATCAAAACTGTGTCTCCTGTGGCTCCTATACTACAGGCAAATTCTTTACTTACTGAGCCATCAGGGAATATACACATAAAAACACAAAATAAGGCCACCTCAATTTAATAAGAATAAACTTGAAAAATATTAAAGATTTATTAAAAATCATTAAAAGCCCAGGAATTAGTCAGCTAGAATAGTTAAGAAATTTTGAGAAAATAATAATAATTGAGGGTTTGAAAACACAGACTTTAAAGTGTAGTATGAAGACAAAATAATTTACATACCTTAATACTCCCACCAGAATAAACAACCTAGCCAATTTAAGAAAACAAAAACTCTATCTCAAAACCCATAAATATCTATATGATTGAAGAAAATATTAGTTCTCCAGAAATGTTATTAAGTAGAATAACTGTGATATAAATTTTATAAAAAGAATAATATAAATGATAGCTGGAATATATAACAGGAATAACTGTTTAATGAATTAAAAAGAAATATACAATTTTATTTGTACTTTTTCTCAGTCGATATTCCCAAATAGATTTTAGATTTGTGAAGAGTATCTAAGTAACCATTAAGAAAATGATGTAACTAGAAGATGACATGTATAAAAAGGAAACTGTATAAATTATCAGAGTTGCTCTGAGAGCTATTGTTTTCAGTTACTTAGTGCGTCCAACTCTTTGCAACCCCAAGGGCTGCAGCACACCAGGTTTCCCTGTCCTTCACCATCTCTCTCAGAGCTAAACCCATAAGCATAATCTTTTAACATACAATAGCCCCTATCACAAGTAAATACAGAACAAGTATTGACATTACATTCAACTAACAAAAATTGTAACTCTTCTTTCCTATTTGGGGCAATTACAAATAGGGTGGAGAGAATGAGTGGGAATTAGGAAGAGATGAAATAGACAAAGTTATCAGGATAGTGATATTTTTTAATAGGTCATAAAAATATCAATAATGATCCGTGGAAAGTTGTATGCTGTTTTATTTTCTGTGTGTCAGTTTGGACAAATTTGAATAAATTTTATTCATTTAACAAATATCTATAAGGAACTTACCAGTTGTGAGACACTATCAGACACAAGATATGGTATAAATAAGAGTTTCAGCTCTTATCTCACACACTTCACTTTTCTTCTTGTACTAGATATACACAAAGGTATACAGTTCAGACTACACCAAAGAGAGTTCCTACAGTCTTTTGTCTCCTGTCATGACAAGAAAGAGCTGGAAAGAAATAATGCTATTTTGTTCTCTCTACATATCGTAATCTTTCAAGATTAATATGAACACTACCACTTCTTTTTTTCCTTAAGTATTTATTTATTTGGCTGTACAGGTCTTAGTCGTGGCATGTGGGATCTAACCCTAATCAGGGATTGAACCGGGCCCCCTGCATTGGGAACTTGGAGTCTTAGCCACTGGACCACCAGGGAAGTCCAGAAAGTTCTTAAGCTAACATCATTCTCCACAACTTGGCAATAAATGTCTTCCATTGAAACAAAGACCATCTTGCATCTGACAACTTCTCATATTCCCACAATACCTTTAATTACTGTTTCCTCATTGAATTATACTGAATTTTTATATCCCCAAATGGTCAATATATATATTAGCTCAATTGAATAACTTCTTCTTCTTTTTTTTAGTTGAATAATTTCTGAAGAACACTTTCTTAAAATCAGGGTGGAGCACTAATCTTTCTTGGCTATTTCCCATACCACCTTTTATCCCTGCCTGTACTTTGGAGTGGTCCGTGAGCTAAAGATATAGTAACCCTACTGTGGCCACCTGGTCTCCATTGGAAGGAGCCAAGAAGGAATATTGGTGCCCTTTGAGCTTTGCTACAGACTGCCTTTCTCCAGCTTCCTCATCTTCCAGAGCTAGAGACAAGAGGGAGCCACAGAGCTTTTGATGCACCATTTAAGATCAATTCTCTCAATCTCCATGTCACCATCACTAGATGAAATCAGGCCCCTGGAACACAGTATAATTTGAAACTGCCTCAGCTGCCCTCCTATCAGCTCTCAAGCCTCTCCATCAGTGCCTGCCTTGAGATCATGAGGACAATCCCATTTTGCCCCTTATCCCTGAATGTATCCTCATTATCAGAAACTAAGAATTCCCAGGTCATCCCTCATCCTCAAAACTAATCCTCAGATTGCCTTGTATTGCCATCAACTCTTTTGCCTCCATCCTCTAAACCCATCCACCTCCTGAAACACTTTGACAACTGGTTCCTCTTAACTGGTGGCCAGTCATCAGCAGAATCTCCCACATCCTCCAACCCTTCTGAAGGTTTCCTTCCATTTCTTATTTAACCAAAATCAGTTTAAGAAGGGAAAATATACCCTCACCTTTCCTGTCTCCAGTGTTTCAGGTGGAATGGATTCTTCCTCATTGCCACTTCCAGAGCATTCTTCTTCAACTCTATACCATCTTAGCTTTGAATCTCCTGGCAGAGCTGTCATGGTCACTTCCTCTCACTTCTTGATAATTTAAGTCCCTTGTATATTGCTGTCACTCTTTCCAACAACACCCCTGTTTTATTCTTGGTGATTTCAATGTTCATGCATGTGGTAATTTAAATTCTTGGCCATCCAGGTCCCTGACTTTTTCTCATCCAAAAATTTAGTTGTTCACCCTGGATCAGACATTCACAATCCTATTCTTACAAATCTTGGCGTTATCTATATTACTATATTCCTTCCAAAATGATAATTTATTGCATTTTGATTCATCTACCTGTCACTTCATTGCCTTCAAGCTAACTCAGTTTTGTTGATTAATTCCAGTAAGTGTTTAATTAGACCCAGATACAGACCTATTGATCCTAAGCTCCTTTTCATTGGCCCCAGTCACCCTCATGTCCTTCCTTTTCACTCATTAAAAACCATGTACCATAATTACAATCACCCACTTTTATTTATTGCTGCCTTCAGCATTCCTCTCTTTACAATAGTCCCTGACATAAATACAATTCTGATTAAATCTAATTCTCTAAGCACTCTTTATCTGCTGCTGCTGCTGCTGCTAAGTCACTTCAGTCGTGTCTGACTCTGTGCGACCTCATAGACGGCAGCCCACCAGGCTCCCCTGTCCCTGGGATTCTCCAGGCAAGAACACTGGAGTGGGTTGCCATTTCCTTCTCCAAAGCATGAAAGTGAAAAGTGAAAGTGAAGTCGCTCAGTCGTGTCCGACTCTTAGCGACCCCATGGACTGCAGCCTACCAGGCTTCTCCATCCATGGGATTTTCCAGGCAAGAGTACTGGAGTGGGGTGCCCTCGCCTTCTCTGACTCTTTATCTAGACATATGCAATTAAATATGACTGGAGAAAAGCAGATAAATGTATTCTCTAGTTTACATTCATTTCATGATCAAAATTTCAAGTTACTCTTAATGTTGCTCAACAATCCTGCTTCACTGTACTAGTACATTTACTCTCTCATTCTCTTTAAGGAAAAATGCACATTTTGCATTTTCTTCAAATCACTAGTATCTTTAGCCAAACTTTACCTCAGGGAATTACATTTATTCCTACTCCACTGAGAAGGCAGAGACAATAGAAGAGAAGATCTACAGATCCCATCAGTATACCTAACCACCTCTCGATCACTGTAGTCACATAATTGAGGTTTAAGGTTAAAATTATGGTTACAAACTGTACTCTTACCTTTGTTCTTAGTATGGAGGAACTGCTCATTTCCCTACTCATAACCAACCCCCAACCTGTGACTAGATTTCATCTTCTCTCACCTATGCAAAGATCTACTCTTTCAGAAATTCTTTCTGGTCCTTACTTCATTAGTTGTTCATTCTTTAGCGATTATTCCCATTGACCAAAAATATAATCTAAGCTCTTCTCTGGGTACCACTTCATTTCTCTGTTCCCCCTTTCATCAAACTTTCTCAAGCATTTATACTGGGTTGGTCAAAAATGTTTGTTTGGGTTTTAATGTTTCAAATTCCTCTATCCTTATTCTCTTTCAAACTTCAAGAAAATGTATGCTCTTACTGATTCACACACAAAAAAATACACATATTTTCAAGGTAAACAATGAACTTAATAGTGTTAAATTCAATGATCAGTCTTCATCCTATATACTTAACAGCAACATTGGACTTAATAAATTATCTTCACCAAAATATTTTCTCCCCTTCTGTGCCACACTCTTGGTTTTCATCCTACCTCAGTGGGGTCTTTTCTGTCTGCACTTATCAGTCTATATACCTCTTCTCTTTCGACATTCAAACCTTTTATATTAACAAAATCGTGTAGTTTTATTTTTTAGTTTTATGTTTGACGAGCTATTTTTAAGCTGATGGCTTTCAAAGTTATATTTCCAGCCTATGTCTTCCTCTTCACTCAAAACTTGTATGTACAAATATTTTTTCAATATCCTTCCTTAGATGGCTAGTAGGTATCATAATCTAAACATTTCAAAAAATCAAATTTCTGATTTTCCACCAGCCACAATCTGATCCTCATACCACTATCCCAAACACAAAAAATTGAAATGTCATATTTTTATTTAACTACATGAAAAATTTTGAGGTTTATTTTTTATTTCATTGTTTTTCTCCTACTTCACAATCTATATCAAACCCACATCTCCCGTATTGCAGGCAGACTCTTTACCATCTGGAGCCACCAGGGAAGGCCTAACTTTAAAATATAGCAATAACGTAACCATTTTTAACCATTGCCAATGCTACTCTTAATGTCCAGGTAATCAGTTTGTTCAGCCTGGTTATTACAGTAAACTCATGTGTCTCCATGCTTCCTTTCCCCTCTCACGTTGCCAATGCCCATTCTCAATGGAACACGCAAAATGACTGTATTACAAATAAGTCAGATGATCTTACTTATCTACTTAAATTCCTCCAATGATTTCCCAACACAGGAATCAAGCCAATGTCTTTACAGTGATCTACAAGGACTCAGATGAGCTGCCCATCAGTACCCCTCACATCTCCTTTTCTATTCTGATCCAAATTCACTCTATTCCAATCACCTCCAATGTCTCTAAGCCTTGAAATTCCTTCTTTCTGGAATGACCCTGTCAACCTATCTAAAAGACTTGTTCTTTTAGCTTCTACATAAAATGGCGACCTTCTTTCATATCCCATAATACTCCCCAGTTTTCTTAATTTACGTTAGTTTCCTTTATAACACTCACTAATATCCGATTATTTATTTGCATGTTTATTATATGTTTTATCACTTCAGTTTTTATTAAAACTATAGCTTCCTAATACGAAGTCCATGGAATTCTCCAGGCCAGAATACTGGAATGGGTAGCCTTTCCCTTCTCCAGGGGGTCTTCCCAACCCAGGGATCAAACCTAGGTCTCCTACATTGCAGATAGATTCTTTACCAGCTGAGCCACCAGGGAAGCCCAGAAACTGGAGTGGGTAAGACTATCCCTTCTCCAGCAGATCTTCCCGACCCAGGAATCAAACCAGGGTCTCCTGCATTGCAGGAGGATTCTTTACTAATAGCTCTGAGGGAAGCCCTTATTATATGTTTTATCACTTCAACTTTTATTAAAATTATAGCTTCCTGATAAGAAGTCATAGCTCTGTCCTTTATACATGACACTTAGTAGGCACTCTATAAAAGTTTATTGAATGTGTGAATGAATGAATGAATAGGTACAGCATGTGCTCAAATGTTATTGCATGATGCAATCAATCCTGTCCTCTTACAAGCATCTATAACAAAGTCTGTATCATGTATGTATCATGTCAGCATTTAATTATAAGGTTATTTTTTATCAATAGTTACTACTAAGAACTTCTCATGCATGGAGACCATATTTTAGATTTATATTTGCCACAGTACTTTAATTACTGCTCAATTACTGATAGAAGCTCATAAAATCTTGTATATAGGTTAAAATACTCATTGATGGCATGGATCTAAAAGCACCAAGAAAACGCAACAAATTGTTGTTTATTTTGTGATATTTATGTGATATTTGTTTCCCTCTCTTTTTTCTGCTATTTTTTAAAGCAAAGTCAATTAAGAAGTAATCTCATTAAGAAATATTGAATTCTCAATTCTACTGTGTTCTATCCTATCATCCAGAGAGGAGCTTACCAGTGATGAAATGTGGAAGAAGAACAACTGAAGCAAAAAGAGAAAACAGGCAGAAGAAGGGAAATCAGAATTGGAATTCCTACTGCGTGTGCAGATCTTTTGGACTTACTCTGAGGTACTGCTGGTTAACTAAACATCATGCAATAGATTCCAGTATCTTGAGCTTCCTTCTAGTTGGAATATTCATTCAATTGGGCTGAGGCCATGTGGGCTTCAAAATGAATTAACACACCATATAGATATCTGTATACAAAGGATTTAAGCATTTTAGAAATTCAGTAATTTGGCATATGACCACAGAAATAATATGGCAAGCCTGAATAACCACAGTGTTGTAATATAATCAGGTAAAAAGGATTCTAAGAGTATATTTTCTTTACCTCAATGTAAAAGGAAGTTTCACTCCTTTTCTTGCCTATTCTTGAATTTAATTCACCCGTTGTCCATAGACGTTATCTTACATGTGACCCAGTAGTTCATCACTGTAATTTATACCATCTCCTTGACAGAGACATAAACCACCTCTCCACAGGAGCATTTTACTTAAAGACACATACATATCAAGTCACCTTTCAACCTTCTCTTCTCCAGGCTAAATGATCTCAACTGCTCCATCTTTCCTTCACAGATTTTACTTTCTTTCATAATAATTTCCTTAAATTCTGTTTTTTCTTTCTTATATTTCTAGATAGTTAGGAACACATAACTGGACATATCATTTCAGAGGGTCTAAATCATGCACAATGAGAAGTAGTAAGAGCCCTGACCTAAGGGATGAAAGGCCTGGATTGTAGTACAATTTCAATTACTCATTAGAGTTGCCTTGGGCAAAGCACTTACCTCCCTGAGTCTTAACTTTTACAAGTTTTAAAAACCAGAGAAACATCTCATTTTATCTAATGGAGACTTTGGAGTAGGAAAATGCTTCTTGAAATATAAAGCATTTTGTAACTATATATTGTTGTATTTCCTGCTAAACATAGACTAAAGGGAAATTGTGTCAATTAAATAAAAGCCACAGGAGGCTTTTTTACACACTAATATCTGAATACTAATTTTCTGTTTTGGGGAGAGTTGCAAATTATCATATAAAATCTGAGTCTTTGAACTTATTTACTAAGACATACTTAATTTTTTAAAATGTGTATTATGCTCTTCATTTCTTCATTAAAGACAGTAATAGGGAGGAGAGAACAATATAAAAAGATAACTAGTTAACTGCTTGTCTTTGTTTAAACTGTTTTCCCATTCAAGATGTGACTATATTTCAATTGTGTGGAATTAAACATAAATGGGTATGTATTCAGCAGGGTGCAGGGGAATTAGAAAGAAAAAAATCTCCTTATGTAATGGGTATTTTGTGGATGATTTTCTTCCCAGCATGCTAAAAATGTAATCACCAAATGTGATATAGAAATGCACAGAGTCTGGAGTTTTCTCTTTACAATCCTCCCATCACACACACACCCCTCTCGTGTTTACACAGTTTCTGTTTAATATGTTATTCAAATGAAGTATTCCTCGTTTCTTTTTCTCCCTGTCTCAAGGCATTTGATATTTAAAAAACTCATTTTCTAAAACACGCATGATATAAATACTAGAAACAAATTAGACACCCCCCATCCCCCCACCCACCCCCGCAAATAATCTGAGTCCTTTGAGTCCACTGAAGTTCATTGACCTACAAGATACGGAAACTGTAGAAGCACATAATTCACAGATCTCTAGTTAGTAGCATAAAATTAGTAGAGCCTTGGGCAGAGCAGGCAACGAACAAACGAACAGAACTGTTAGAGGAAGCACACTGACACACTGACTGAAACCGCCCACCCTGGCCAGGCACCATAGTAACCATTTGCATGCGTTGTTTTACAACAAGAGGTCCTGGTAAGGAACAGGGAACTAATAAGCCACCACCAACTGGAAGAGTTCAGGAAAGGTCAAAAGGAGACACCACATGTCTGACTACCTCCCAGAATCTTTCTCTCTGGCATCCCTCTTGGCTGAACAAGGCATACACCACCAGGAAAGACTCTGAGTCAGAATGATTGGCTAAAGACAACCCAGAAACTAATCCCATCACCATAAACCCCAAGACTGTGGCAGAGCTGTTCTCCTGGGTTCCCTTACCCTACTGCTCTTCACCCAGGTACCCTTTCCCAATAAAATCTCTTGTTTTGTCAGCACATGTGTCTCCTTGGACAAGTCACTTCTGAGTGTTAGACAAGAGCCCAGTTTCAGGCCCTGGAAGGGGTCCCCCTTCCTGCAACAGAACCACCAGACCTTTCCATGGCAAAGATTATGAATGACTCCTAAGAGAGTGAGAGGTACATCTTTATCTCTTCAAACTTCATCCTTAGCCTAAATATTTTGGAATAAATTTTTAAACATCTCCATTTCCAACTTCTTGCCCTAGCTTAGTCATCCAAAATAATAGTTTTGTTGGCTTTTGAAGGCTGAAAAAGTAAAATGAAAATAAAAATTTTTTTGCAATGCTATGGGTAGAAGGTTATAGAAAAAAAAAAAAAATCTGTATAAAGTTCTTTGGTTAAAATACCAGGAACTCACTTCAAGCTACTCAAAGCAAAAGAAAAATATTGTGAAGAATATTGTGCTCAATGACCACCACTTGAGGAGTGTTGAAAGTTCTCAGAAAAAGATTTTCAGCTGGGTAGACACCCAGACCTGGGTGTCTCAAAGGACTAGACAAAGGAAAATAATAAAGCATATGTTTTGTTTCAAGAGTCTCACCTCCATTCCCTTTCTCAGAAATTACTTTTTCTTCTCTTTCAATATCTGCTCTCCTCCAAAGTAACTGTGAGTCTCATGCTTCCTAGAAAATCTGCTTTTCAAAAATCACTCTATTTTAGCACCTAATATCTCTCAGCTTCAATGTTCACACTTCCAAACAGGAGCTAAAGATGCCTGCCTCCCAGAGGTAAGATAACACCAAGACAAGACAATGTATGTGAGAAATTTATCACAGTGCTTAGTGTATAATCTATGCTCAGTAAAGAACTTTATTTTTGCTTTCTAATCCTTAAATCATATTCACAAGTTAGTGACATAATGTGGGATTTTTCTCAAGGATATATGGATGAAGAAGAGAGTCTTATAGAGATTTTATGTATTTACCTCTTGGAGTGGGTACCATAAAGAACACTAATAAAAATGTGCCAACAGTATATTTATTATCAGAGAACAGTTAGAGTTGAATGGACAGCTACAACATTCTATTGCTTTGAACACTCATGCTACTTTCAACAAAAATGCCCTTCTGGATATATAATTGTAGGTAACATACAAGGTAAAACTTCTAGTGTGGTTAATTATTTATACTTAGTTACTTAATTGTGCTCAACATGTGTTTCTCCCAGGGAAAATCATAAAAATTACAATTAAAATATGACTTTTACTTAATTTCCCCAGTGGTTCTGGACTACTAAGCCCCTATATAACTTCTGTTTGTTTTTCTGACAATTTGTCAATATACCACACAAAGTGAAATGATGGAAAATCATGATCTTTATGTCAACAGCACTCAAAAGATAGCTAATTAGATTTTCAAATCTTTAGGCTCTATAGAATTTAAAAGTCAGACACTGGGAATTATTAAAAGAAAAGAGACTGACAGTTCTGTCTACAGACTTTATTGATTACAACAAGATATTTATAAGCCCACACAGTAGGGAAAAAAGTACTCTAAATATATTGCTATGGAGACTTCAGGGGCTTTTATATAGGATGCCAAGGAAATGTTAAAGCCTTTCATAAATCTCCAGTAACAGAATTCAAAAAATTGGTGTATTCTACAAATAAGCAATGAGAACTATACTTACAAACAGATTACCCACTGGACCCATTACTTAATCACTCTTCAAAAACATGGCAAAGAGGACCAGTTTCTTCAGAAACTGCAGTAGGTTACTCCGCACCAAATGATGACTGTTACTGGTAGCATGGAGGGCGGTGTGATATTGTAATAGGCAAACAAAAAGAAGACATTTTTTGGAAGCTATGGTTTTCGAGTGTCTAAAAATAAAAGAAAGTTCAAATATATTTCTAGTCTCTCTGTAATTGGAACAGACTTAAAAACTTCAAGGGAAAAAGACCAATATTTACTCGTTTATTATCATCTGCGATGATGAAAGGAAATAAATTAAATGAGAAAAAAAAGACCACTTGGTGAGACAATGCCTTTTTTCCTCTAGCTTAAACACATTTATTTCTTCCAAAAATATTTTATGTTCTCAGCTGTGCAGTTTACAAATATGAATTGAACTGTACACAATTTAAACCTTGTGGGGGATGACAAAGCTTATATTTCCTATTTTATATATGTTGGAAATTAAAACTATACTTAGCAATTTCCTTGAATTTCAGTTGGATGGCTTGATGAGAAGCAAAAGGCATGACCACTCTTTCAAATCAACACAGCTATTTTGTACCCTGCTGATTTTCTTACAATTCTAGAATAGACAGAAAGGGAGAGTGTTATTAATAATAGAATCAAAAACCTCATAAGAAGTTTCATTAAGCAGGAAACTATCACCCGGAAAGAACTCAAGCAGATCTCCATTAGAAATATAGGAATAATGAAGAGAGGTATTTTTAGATTTGTTTCTGTGATGATATAATGTTTGAAAACATCCTTTGTTCTTCACCTCCAATCCTAGTCCTTTTTAAACAATTTCTCCATTTTGGCTGCATCTGCTTGTTCAGAAAGTAAGTCTCTCTGCTGTTAAAAGCCCAACTCAAAAAGACCACCAAGTGCAAAGCACATATTTGATAAAGGACTTGCATCCAAAATATAAAAAGAACTTTTAAAACTCAACAGTAAGAAAACAAGGATCCGCCTGCAATCCAGGAGACCCTGGTTTGATTCCTGGGATGGGAAGATCCAATGGAGAAGGGATAGACTACCCTCTCCAGTATTCTTGGGCTTCCCTGTTGGCTCAGCTGGTAAAGAATCTGCCTGGAACGTGGAAGACTTGGTTTTAATCCCTGGGTTGGAAAGATTCCTCTGGAGAAGGGAAAGGCTACACATTCCAGTATTCTGGGCTGGAGAATTCCATGGACTGTATAGTCCCATGGGGTCTCAAAGAGTCAGACATGACTGAGTGACTTTCACTTTTCAAGAAAACAAACGACCCAATTAAAAAGTGAACAAAATTTCTAAACAGATACCTCACCAAAATGATGTACCGAGGGCAAATAAGCATATGAAAAGATACTTAGTATCATATGGTATTAGGGAATTGTGAATTAAAACAACAATAAACTTCTTCATATTTTCTAGAATGACTAAATTCCACAAACACAACACCAAATGTTGGTGAGGGTATGGAACAACAAAATTTCTTACTCATTGCTACAGGGACCGCAAAACAGAATGCAAAATGCTACAGCCACCTTGGAAAACATTTTGACAAGTTTCACAAAGCTAAACACAGTCTTACCATATGATTCGGCAGTCATACACCTTGGTGTATATCCAACTAGTTTGAAAACTTATATTCACACAAAAACCTACATGAGAATATTTACAACAGTCGCTTTATTCATGATTGCCAAAACATGAACCAACCAGGATGTCTTTTGGTAGATAAATGGGTAAAAGGGGGTACATTCAGAAAATTGAATGCTATTCAGTGATAAAAAGAAATGAGTTACCAAGTCATGAGAAGGCTGATAACCCTACTTGCATATTGCTAAGTGAAATAAGCCATTCTGAAAAGGCTACATGCCATATAATTCCAATTGTGTGAACTTTTGAAAAGGGAAAACTACAGAAACTAAAAAATATCAGTGGTTTCCAGGGCACATGGTAGCGGTGGGGGATGAATAGGTAGAACACAGGGACTTTTAGGGCAGTGAACCTATTCTGTAGGATAATGTAATTGTGACCACATGACCTTATGAAGTTGGCAAAATCTATCAAACCGTGCAACAAAAGTTAACCCTCACGTAACTATGGACTTTAGTTAACAATGTTAATATTGGTTCATCATTTGTAGCACACATATCACACCAACACAAGATGCTAGCATTGGAGGGAATCTAAGAAAGGTGAGGAAGAGTATATAGAAATTCTTTGTATTTTCTGCTTCATTTTCCTGTAAACCTAAAAGTACTCTAAAAATACAGTCTAATAATTAAAAAATAAAGAAAAGGCCACCAGGAAAAGATTTGTAGTAAAAAAAAAAAAAAGAAAAAGGAAAAAAATCTTTAGAATTCACTTTTTATAGCAAGAAAACATAAACCAGAGAAACTTTAGGGTCTTGGGAATAGCTTGTTATAAGACTGAGCTTGTTAATTTTAAACAAGGGAAGCCATGGTCAGTTTGGGCTTGAATGCTGTCAGAGGTAGGAACAACAAGCATATGAATAATTTTACTCCAAAAGCTGGAAGATTAAAGCTAGTCTATAGATATCATTGGCAAAGAAGCAGTAGTCACTTATGTTAGTTAAAAGAGGGGATGTTCAAGTCATTTTTGTGGTCATGGAAAAGTTTTGTTTCTGTCTTCCAAAACATGGCTATAGAGTGGACTTGCCAAGAATGGCCTATATTTTCTGATCATTCATTTTAATTGGGATTATCATGGCTTACACATTACTGAGCCTGTTTTTACTTGCTCATTATAAGAACATGACAACAATTAAATAAATCACACTGAGTCTTCCTTGATAAGCTAAAATACCTGAGGTGCTTTCGTGATTAGCCATCTGATATTATCTAAGTAGCTTACAAACCTTAAATGGCTATTTCAAAGAATGTCTGACTTATACTTTACAACCAGATTTCAATCATAGTTATTATTCAGAATACTTTGAGATGCAAGGAACATAAAATATGAATGGACTGACAAACAATAGGGAGAAATTATTAGTCATAGCAAGATACATGCTTATGATTCTTCTAGGTTTGGTGAATTCTGAGGTTTAATGACACTATTAAGGACCCAGGTTTTCTTCATTTTCTCCATTCTACAATCCTCAATGTGTTGGCTTTTATCAATAGGCTTGTCTCCTCATGGTCTCAAGATGGCTACAAGTACCCTCAAGCATTATATCCCCACACAATAATAAAAGAAAGATTGCACTTTGTCCCATCTTAAGCCTGAGAGTAACTTTTCAGCATTTTCCTCTTTATGCATCTTCTTGTATTTGCAACATTGTTTCATCACCTGAAATAAAAATATGCATGTCATTGCATAGGTTCCCTATGTCTGGGACTAAGTCCAGCAAATATTCTTTGAATTTAGACCAAAAGTCAGCAAACATTTTCTGTATAGGGGAAGAAAGCAATCATATTAGGTTCTGCAGGTCATATACAGTCACTATTGCATATTCTTGTGTTTTGTTTTTCTTTACAACTCCTTAAAAATGTAAAAAATACTCATAGCTTTAAGGCTGAGCAAAAACTGGCTTTCAAAAATAATGATGATAAACTATACTATGTTTTATGTTTTTATCATGAACATAATTCAATTCAACAAATAATCATTGAGCATTTTCTATGTGCCAGGCATGGAGACTGCAATTACGCATAAGTGAGCCAGGTTCTTATTCTGACAAGAAGTACTACACTGAGAAAGTAATTATATAATTACGGGAAATCACTGAGTACAGTGAATCTTTAGATTTCAGAGCTTCCTTATAGAAGAGAAGTAGCACCCAGAAATCTTGTTTTAAAGCTCATATTCAGAAGAATGTTCCTTATTTAGCTCTTCTTTTCAAATAGCATGCATTCCTTGATTATCTTCGTGTCGAAGCCTGTGTGAATAATTATGTGTTTCTATTATGATAACACTTTTTCTGTTGGGTTCTTCTTCTTTTGACTATTCACTTTCAGTGTGCTCCATGAGTAAGTTTATATTTCTTCTTTGAGCAAGTTGGGACAATCTTTGTATATGCATTCAGGAACCAACTCCTTATGTGGCATTATAGAGCTTGTGATCTTGGTGGAATAGTTAGGGTGGCATCTCTATGGTCCACATCTCTCATGAGGGTGCATATATCATACCCTTGAAAGATTGTAGTTTCACTTTAGAACAAGTTTCCAATTCACAAAGTTGAAAGAGTACATATATGTAAGTTAGTTTATGAATAAAAGAGATGAATGATTGAAATGGCTCAATCATGTCTGACTCTTAGTGACCCCATGGACTGTAGCCTACCATGCTCCTCCATTCATGGGATTTTCCAGACAAGAGTACTGCAGTGGGTTGCAATTTCCTTCTCCAGAGGATCTTCCCGACCCAGGGATTGAACCTTAGTCTCCTGCATTGCAGGCAGACGCTTTACCTTCTGAGCCACCAGGGAGGTCCAAAAGAGATGTGATTCCTTAATCAGTTTTGGACAAGAAGCAACCCCAGGATTTCAGGGGTGCTTTACATGATCATTTTTTCCACCCACGTGACCTGTATGCTGAAGGTAGACTATGCCTGTGTTGGGACTGGTCAGCTATTCACCATCATTTCATTCTGGAATACAGACTGAAGCAAAAGCCCTTATCTGGGATGTTTTGATTTTATGGCAGAGGACAAAAGAGAAGACCAAGATGAATCAAGAAATCATATTTAGAGATTCTCCATTATGCTCTTTAGATGTAGCCAAGGATGATGATGATATAATAAAGATAAAAGTTGGAGGATCAAAGGTTTACTAATATCTTGAATAGTCACAGGGTCTTTGTTCCAGGCTCTTTCTTTTATTTTGACAATACAAGGTTTTAAAAAACAGGGTCCTTCTAAAAAAAAAAAAAATTCTATTTTATTACAGTCAGCTCCATAACCACTCCTCTACAATTTATTTTCAACATAGTTCTTTCTCCTAACTTAATTTCCATACTTTGAGACTATCAGATTTTGGTGGAATTATGTCCTTTTTAGCAGAGCAATTTTCAGAGTCCAACAGAAAGACCACCTTAATCTACTCAAAAATCATAACATGGTGCATAACAAGGACATGATTGGTATTTAGACTGTAGTTCAAGAGATTTCCTAACTTTTATGTTTTACTGATGGGCATTAAAGGACCATTCCATTTTACAATTCTGCAAGTTCCAGAAATGCTGGGATCTGTATCTCCTTTCATCCCTACCTTCAAACATCAATTCTTCTCCAACCTCAGCTTTCTTGCAGTGCTTTCTCAAATGCACCTAATAACAACCAATTCATGCTAGTAATGTACTGTTTTGAAACCTTTTTCCCCAAAGCCATAGCCCTTCACGGTATATCAGCTGCCTTCCAAATAATCTCAAACAAAAATGTTACAGAACATTTTGGCACTGTATAACAATTTTCCAGTTTCCAATAATAGTTTCTCTTCCTCCAGCATCCAGAAAAAAAGCTTTATCACATACATTAGGCATTTTTGTTACAGCAGCCCACAAGGTTTAGCAGCTATTTGCTCAACTGAACACTTCTGCTGCTGTAACAGATAACCCCCATAGCTCAATGGATTGCCTTATAAGCATTTTGTTTTTCTCACGTTACATGCAAACTATGGTTGGGCTATGGCTGCTGTGTCAGTGTTTAATTCTGGTTGATTCTGCTGTGGGCCCTCTCATTTCTGGACTCACTGTGGAGATATCTTCCCTTCCTGGGACATGCTTTTATGGCAGCAGGCCAAAGAAAGAGGTTAAAATGAACCGTGAAAGCTTTTTCAAAACCTATGTCATATGTGTTTATATCCATCACCATAAGAGGACAGGGAAGTATGTCCCACCAGAGGGAGGCACCTGGTCACAGGGCAATAGGTGGTGGAGAGGTAAAGAGAGGGAGTGAATACACCTTTTAAAAAAATTTTTTGATGTGGACTATATTGAATTTGTTACAATATTGCTTCTGTTGTATGTTTTGGTTTCTTGTCTGTGGGGCATGTGGTATTTTATCTCCCCAACCAGGGATCAAACCTGCACCCCTTGCTTTAGAAGGTAAAGTCTTAACCACTGGACTGCCAGGGAAATCCCTGCATTTTAATACTGTTGTTGCTGTTTAGCCACTACGTCGTGTCCAACTCTGTGCGACTACATGGACTGTAGCCTGCCAGGCTCCGCTGTCCATGAGATTACTCCAGCAAGAATACTGGACTGGGTTGCCATTTCCTCCTTCAAGGGCTCTTCCTGACGTGGGATGGCACCCACGTCTGCTGCTTGGCAGGCGGATTCTTTACCATTGAGCCACCTGGGAAGCCCCATACAACGTAATATAGTTTCAGAAAAATGCTGTGTAGCAGGAAGCTCCTTGTAAGAAGTACATTTCATGAATGAGTTACTCCCTGGATCATAAGAAAAGCTCTCAAATAGGATAGAAAGAATCACAATAAGCCTTTCTGTTTTTCATTTACCTTTGTAATCTTTAGGAATAAAGTGCTCAAATAATCAAGATAGCATCTAAAGTAAGTTAAATAGTTCATTTTCTTCTTCTGCTATCCACATCATCTCCTTCACCTGAGTTTTCTACACTATCTTCATTAGAGGAGATAAAGGCATTTTCATGATTGAAACAGCAAGTTGAAGACCTGTAGTTGTCTTTCTTAAATGACATCCACATAACATATGCAGAAGGTGTTATAATTAGGCCCATTTGTGTACGAACTCTGTGGAGTGTACTATCCCTAAAGAAATTTCTACAATTGCTCATCTATCAAACAAGTACCTGCCTCATTAGATCCTAAATAAGAATATTAGTAAAGATGTAAAAAAACAAGAAGGAAATTCATTTTTAAGGGTATATAAAAATTGTCTCTGATCTTTAAATCATCCCTTACATATACCTCTCCCTAGAAATTCAAATATTTCTTATTTACATGAAATCTCCAAGTTAAACAACATTTTTAATAAACCAAAGCATATTATTCTTTATCATTCAGGTGATGTGTTTCTATAACAGTTATATTTAATCCTATTCTCTCTATATAAGTTTTTCCACTTTTATTTTAATTTAAAGGCCTAAAAAGGTGTTTGCCATCATTTGGAAGGGACTGGCTTAGGTTCAGATATTGTTAGAAGAAAGGCAGTTTCTACTTTGGTAGCAGAACAAACTACTTTCCATTTGTCCTTGGAAAGTACATGTACAGAGAGAGCCATTTAGAAAGATTTCAAAAGATTTGATGCCAAGTGCCATAGTAAAGCAAACTCTACCGAAACTAC
The DNA here is from genome assembly GCF_027580195.1 of Bos mutus. NCBI lineage: Eukaryota > Metazoa > Chordata > Mammalia > Artiodactyla > Bovidae > Bos > Bos mutus. The sequence continues at coordinate 93,361,005 of NC_091618.1, read as the reverse complement.
AATTTTATACTTCAAAAAGTTAATAAGCCTTTAATAAAATACATTTCCTGTTGAGATAAGTAGAGCTAAGTATTTTCATTCTACAGATGAGGGATAGCAAGGTGAGGAAGAGTATAAAGTAATTTGCCCAATGTCAAAGAAGTCCGAAGTAGATCTTGGAATTAAGCCCTAATAGATTATAGAGAAAAAGAGAATAATAGAAATTATAAACCACTCACTCATATTATAGTGTTTCTATTGCAGAGATAAATAGCCTCTGTCACAAGAACCTATTTCAGTGGGGAATACAAATTTAAGTAGCTGAGCATCAAAATTAATAGAGAACAGTCACAGTACCCACATCATTTCAATGCACATATTAAACATAGAAACTAGAAAATTTACATTATCATAGAACTCACGATTTCCCTAAGCTTTTCTATTTGCAACAGAAACAGCCACATCATTCATTTATTTACCAAGAAGTCATTCCGAGGGCGAAGTACATCTGTTAATTTCACATATAAGGTTAAGAAAATTATTATTATTTATCTGCCACATAATGCAACTTTATCATTGAAGGTAAAGATAAAAGCAAAATATAGTTTAGCAATAAGCTCATTGTAGAAACTTATGAAGAATCAGACTGCTGAACATTATCTATTAAAGATATAACTTTTATTAATAAGAACTTTTACATTTTGTGTACAATTCTGGGAATGCATAATAAATATGAATATGGTCACCAGAAGGCTGATAAAGGACATTGTGCTTGGATTTTCCTGAGATATTTGGATCTTTCTAGGAAAATTTATGGGATGTCCATTTTCATACCTATTATGTATGTCTGTGGCACCAACAATCACAGTGCCTTGGCCCTCTGGCTAGACCATAAATTAAATACACAAATCATCTTTGCCTCACCTCAACCTTGAGAGGACATGCTCACTCAATTTCTAAAGAAATGCCATAAAATGTGCTTTCATGACTATTTTAATGCTTCATGATTCAAGCAACTACCTTAGCAGGTCTCAGGAATATCTTAAAATATGACCTTACTCTTACCTCTTAGTTACAAATTAATATAACTCACTTACCTGCCAAAATCATTTAAAATCTTTGTAAATAAGACTTTTGATCTCTGAAATTTGTCACATTTTTTTTTCTAATATCACAATAAAATCTTAGTGTGTGTGTGTGTGTCTTAAAAAGTAGTAATATTTATTTATAATTAATATGCTAGAACTTACATATCCGTGTTATTCTTAAAAGTTGTCACCTTAAACACTTTAAGTGAATTCTGATGATGTTACCTTTTTCAAAACACTAGCCATATCAGGGTAAATACTCATTAGTTTTGGGTTTCCCTTTTTACTCATGTGTGTGTTTAGTTGCTCAGTCATATCTGACTCTGTAACTTCATGGACTGTAGCTGCCAGGCTCCTATTCCATGGGATTTCCCAGGCAAGAATATTGAAGTGGCTTGCCATTTTCTTCTCCAGGGAATCTTCCTGACCCAAGGATTGAACCTGCATCTCCTGGGTCTTCTGCACTGCAGGCAAACTTTTTACCACTGAGCCATCAGGGAAGAATCCTTAATAGTCATACTTTACTTTAAAAAAAATGGTATGTCCAATCTATCACTCACATTTTACCAGACTAACTTCTAATTAAAATTAAGCTGTTTCCAAAAATTAAGGTTTCACTCTGTATTACTATCCAAGACCAATGCAGTCAAGGACTGATAGCATTTCCAAAACAGAAATTCAAAAACATTTTGAGAAAATAACAATATAATTAGCATAAAATTAAATTAGAAACAAAGATCCCAAAAGTCCTTGTGCCTATACTCAAGTTGAAGGTAGAACCCTGACCTCTGACTTAAGGCATCAACTCCAATCTTCTAGAGGATGCTAAATCACTTTCCCCACTACTCTGGAGAAAGCCACATTCTTCTACTAGTTTCTTCACAAATGATAATTATAATAATAGTAGTAATAATTAATAATAATTTATATTTATAATGGGCTAAGTACTTCCTGGAGAAGGCAATGGCACCCCACTCCAGTACTCTTGCCTGGAAAATCCCATGGATGGAAGAGCCTGATGGGCTGCAGTCCATGGGGTGGCTAAGAGTCGGACACAACTGAGCGACTTGACTTTCACTTTTCACTTTCATGCATTGGAGAAGGAAATGGCAACCCACTCCAGTATTCTTGCCTGGAGAATCCCAGGGATGGGGGAGCCTGGTGGGCTGCCGTCTATGGGATCGCACAGAGTCGGACACAACTGAAGCGACTTAGTAGTAGTAGTAAGTACTTCCTAAATGAAATATTTCCTGTAATCTTCATAATAATTCAATTTAACTCTCACAACAATCCTATAAAGTAAGGATTGTTTGAATTTCATTTTACGCATAATGTCTTCAAAGCTGACATAGGACTTCACTCTAATGCTATTATTGATTTGGCACTGGTCATCTGTAGAGGTCCTAGACAGTGAGTATTTGCAAATCACTGTAAAAGAATAATTACCCCTTCATTCATTCTTCATCCCCATTTACTAATCACTCAGATAATGGTTCCTGGAATTTCTTCAGTAATAACCATTTTTAAATTTGTCAAATTCTTGGTTATGCTTTTCTTATGTCAGGATTTCTTTTTTTTTTTCCTAAAAGATGAACATTTTAAAGTTCTAAGAAGTTAATAGTATATATACTTTCCTGAACTAATTTGGTTATGAAATCTTTCTTCCTAGAAAATGTCTTAGGTTTATTATTAAAAGGAAAATGCCTTCTCATCTCACATAAGAGATAATAACCCTAATAAGGCTGAATTATTGAGTGCCACTCTGTTATGCAGTGTTACACCCAATAGAAAGATAAATCCAAACTTAATATTCAGAAAGTAATGCATGGCTTTACTAAATCTCTAAAATTGATAGCAGAGGGGTAATTATATTAAATTTACATACAACAAAGTTGATTTAAAACTTCCATACACTGTTGGTGTACTCTGTCAAATTCCCATGCTACCTGTTAAAAAAATCTATTTTCTTTCCTGCCTTCAAAATGCTCTAGAAAAATCTCAAATCTGTGCTAATTCTATTTCCTTCTTCTTCAATTTCTCCTTCTTCTTAACTTCCAAATTAATTTTTTGCATGAGTATCTTCCTTTCTTTATCAGGATGCTTTCAGCTGCAAGTAAATAAATATAATTTTAGACAAGAATCACTTAAATAATGAGGAATTTACCTTTATACATAAAAAGAGTAGAGGCAAGATGAGGGCACAGTGGTTATTTAACAGCTCATCAATGTGAGGCTTTCAGTTTGGTTGGTCTGCAATTTTTTTTTTTTTTTATGGCAATAAGATGGTTGCAACAACTCCAAATATTACCTTCTTATATCAAAACATCTAAAGGTAGAACTAGGACTCAGCCCCTTATTTATGACCCTTTTTAAGAATAAAGTACATTTTCTCAGAAATATCCACTAATATTCTAATGTCTCATTAGTTAGGATTTTGACATGTACTCATGAATAAATTCACCACAGGAAGGAGGAATGGAGGACTTCCCAGGTGGTTCAGTGGTAAATAATTCACCTGCCAATGCAGGAGACACAGGAAATGTGGGTTTGATCCCTGGGTTGGGAAGATCCCCTGGAGGAGGAAATGGCAACACATTCCTGTATTCTTGCCTAGAAAATCCCATGGACAGAGGAGCTACAGTCCATGGAGTCACAAAAGAACTGGACATGACTTAGCAATGAAACGACAACAAGAGGAATGGAATAACTATGATTAGCTGGTCAAGTCACGAGGTTGGCGAAGAGCCCATGTAGTACCTGACAAAATGTTGATTTGTTCAGAAAGAAGAAGAAACATACTCAAGTAAGAAACCATTAGCAGCTATTACCTTCCCTGTCTACCTAGCTTCTCTCTCATTCTTGAAATACCTCACTATTCACCACTCCTACCTGGGGTCCTACAAAAGATCCTACAAGCAAATGAAAACCTTTATAAGGAGACAAGGAGAGATAAAGTTAAAAAAATTATACACTAATTTTTCTAGGCCATATATGTATATATAGCATGGATAATATTAATGCATAAATTTTATCCTATTATTTCCATAGCCTGCCATTTTTCTTTTAACAGTAGGTTGCTCATCTTTCCATGAAATGAAGTCGCACAAGGTCATTCTTACTGACTGTCAATTTTGTGACTACAAAAATTATTAAACCATTTGTATATTTTCTTGCATGTACTTTGCCTATTTTTCTTCAGGTTTCCTATTAACAAAAGACCTCTAATGTGTTAAGGATATTAACATTTTTTCATACATATTGTAACTATTTTCTCAGTTGAATTTCAATTTTGTTCTGTATCTTTTCACATAAGAAGGATTGCAGTTTTCATGGAGTTAAATCCATCAAGTTTTCCTCATAGAGTCAATCTTCCATGTAACTCTTAAAATGCACTTTCTATGCTAGGATTACATATGGTTTCTTGGTCTATTTTTTTTTTTTACCCAAAATATACTTTAAAAGCATTGACCCTGGAGCCAGTTTGCCTAGGCTCAAATCCCAGTCAGCTAAATATTACATGTGTCATTTAGAACAGTTAAATTCATTTTGACTTAATATCAAGTTACTTATAACTCACAATACTTGACTATTCTTCTAGTACTTTTATCACATATTTTACAGGTAAAATTTCAATTCATTTGGATTTAATTTGGTACAGAATACAACTTAGGAGGATAACTCTTTATTTTCAAATGGTCAGTCAATTGTCCCCAAACCACTTAAGACAAATAATAATTCTTTTCCTGCTGATTTAAAATGTGATCTTTATCATAAATGCATTCCTTATCCTTATGTGTTTCTGGCCTTTCTATTTGTCTCATTTCCTTGTATTTCCTATAGTTTTTCATTTATTTTCAAACTATGCATTTTTGTCCAAGAAAATTGATTGAGGCCCAATGTGGATGGTAATTTCTTACAAAGTTTCTTTTCCTCATTCTGTCATTGAAAAAAGTTAATCTTGGCACTGACATTTTCTAATATTAACAATACAATTCACATTATTGTTGACATTTTCCTAGTATGTCTTTATTCTCACTATAATGTTTTACTTTATACGTGTCTGAAACATTTTATTTAGCTACATTTATTATATGAAGCTTACAGTTGGGCTTTGATTTTTTACCCCATCTGTTTATTTATACATATTAAAATACTTTCTTTAATGTCAAGTTTTCTGTTTCTAATCTTTTGTTTTCTTTCCTTTAATAAATGAAGGGTTTTTTGTTTTGTTTTGTTTCCTGTGTCTGTTTGTATGCATTTGTTTAGACAATATGATATTTTAGATACTTTCTCATCTGGTTTTAATTCTACTAGCTATGCTATGTTACATGCTAAGTCACTTCAGTCGTGTCCGACTCTGTGCGACCCCATAGACGGCAGCCCCAGGCTGCCCCGTCCCTGGGATTCTCCAGGCAAGAATACTGGAGTGGGTTGCCATTTCCTTCTCCAATGCATGAAAGTGAAAAGTGAAAGTGAAGTCGATCAGTCGTGTCCGACCCTCAGCGACCCCATGGACTGCAGCCCTCCAGGCTCCTCCATCCATGGGATTTTCCAGGCAAGAGTACTGGAGTGGGGTGCATTGCCTTCTCCGACTAGCTATAGTACTAGCTTTATATAATAGATTTAAAATCTTAATTTTTCATTAACATTGATAGTATTTATTAACTAATCCTCACTATGAATGATAAGATTACGAGCACCTTCCATGGGACTTTCACCTCACTCCCATCAGTCAACAATAGACATCAGATAAAAAATTTGGTTATACTCCTACAGTGTAGCACAGGAAAGCTTTGGAAGAAGAGGTAATATATCTGGTTATGAGTAAAATCATCACTCCATTTACCCTAACACTCTTTTCTCAGTAAAGGAAAGTAATCCAAGACCCAGAACTTAGCATGGCTTAAAAAATATTTTGTTGTTCTTGTAAACCTCTGGGATTCTCAGATACACGTATCTACATATGAATAATACATATATATTTTTAAGTCACTCAGTCATGTCTGATTCTTTGCAACCCCATAGACTGTAGAGTCCATGGATTTCTCCATGTCAGAATACTGGAGTGGGTTGACATTTCCTTCTCCAGAAGATCTTCCCCACCCAGGGATCGAACCCAGGTCTCCCACATTGCAGGCAGATTATTTACCAGCTGAGCCACAAAGAAGATATATGTACCTCTGGGATTTTCAAATTCATGTATCTATATATGAATAATACATTAATATGAATATGTATTCTCATATATATATAGATATATACACACATATATACATATATATACATGTACACACATGCATATATACACACACGGATATGAATAAGGTAGAACTAAAATAATTATCTTCAAACCCTTTACACAAATGCTGCTAAATCAGAAGAACTATCATCATGGTGGGTACTCAGGTATCACTTTAGAATTTCAGAAGCAGCTAAACCAAACACTGAGTGTGAATATGTTTAAAAAAAAAAAGAATTATTTCCCTTTTAATTTTCGACCTGTTTTGAAATCGCCATATAATCTTATTTTTTCTCAATCTATTTTCAGTACATTTTGGGATGTAGGAGATAAAAGTTGTGGGACTTAAAAATTAACACTTGTCACTTTTATTTTTATTAATCCTTCAGAGAAATGAAACACCTTTATATACGTTATAGAAACAGACACAAGCTTAAATACAGTTTGTAAGAAGATATTTAAAATGTGATTCATCTGCTATTAATCTCTTAACCTCTTCTGCAGCATATTGTCACTGAACAAGGAACAATCTAGAAGGCTTTAAGAATCTGACTATCTGCCATAAACATTTCAGATTAAAGACCCTGGTGCTTGTTCGAAACAGTCCTTGTTCCTCCCAGTAGCTGCATTTCCACTTTAAGAACAGAAAGAGAGTTGATGGTAGGCTGCTACTGGTACTGCTACTGCTAAGTCACTTCAGTCGTGTCTGACTCTGTGTGACCCCATAGACGGCAGCCCACCAGGCTCCCCCATCCCTGGGATTCTCCAGGCAAGAACACTGGAGTGGGTTGCCATTTCCTTCTCCAATGCATGAAAGGGAAAAGTGAAAGTGAATTCGCTCAGACCTGTCCGACCCTCAGCGACCCCATGGACTGCAACCTACCAGGTTCCTCCGTCCATGGGATTTTCCAGGCAAGAGTACTGGAGTGGGGTGCCATTGGTAGGCTGCTAAGGGAAAACATTTTTTAAAAAGAAAACTATGTATTGGATACAAACAAAATAAAACTTTAGTGCATCTAGTTAAATATGTGTGGCTTTTTCTTTAAATAACAGCTATATTATAAAGCACATCTAGCTATTTACTCTAGTTAAACTCCTTGTTGTTGGTCAGTCACAAAGTTGTGTCCAACTGTTTGCAACCCCATGGACTGCAGCACACCAGGGCCCTCTGTCCTCCACTATCTCATGGAGTTTGCTCCAATTCATGTCTATTGAGTTGATGATGCTATCTAACCATCTCATCCTCTGCTATCCTCTTCTCCTTTTGCCTTCCATCTTTCCCAGCATCAGAGTCTTTTCCAGTAAGTCAGCTCTTTGCATCAGGTGGCCAAAGGATTGGAGCTTCAGCTTCAGCAACAATCCTGCCAATGAATATTCAGGATTGATTCCCTTTAGGGTAACTGGTTTGATCTCCTTGAAGTCCAAATGACTCTCAAGAGTCTTCCACATTAACAAAATTTGAAAGCATCAATTCTTCGAGGCTCAGCCTTCTTTATAGTCCAACTCTCACATCCATACCTGACAACCGGAAAAGCCATAGCTTTGACTAGATGGACCTTTGTTGGCAAAGCAATGTCTCTGCTTTTTAATACACTTTCTAGTCTTGTCATAGCTTTCCTTCCAAGGAGAAAGTGTCTTTTAATTTCATGGCTGTAGTCATTGTCTGCAATGATTGTGGAGCCAAGAAAATAAAATCTGTTACTTCTTAGCACCTTAAACAAGAACTCATATATGTATGAACTGAAAAAAAAAATCTTTTTAGCCTGATCAAAATGAGATAATGACTTCAAATTCTACGTATTTCCCTTTACAATAAGTGTTCATAACGCTTTTTCTGGAATCCCCTCATGCGGCATTTGTTTCATATGTTTGATTCCCAACACCATAATACAGTTTTCTTTTAAATTATGATGGAAATATCCATGAAGATTTCCCCCCATATTGGGGTATGTCTAAGAGCTATAGAGATCATAACTACAAAAGTTACAAATAATCATTTGATAGTTTTATTAATATCAAACATCACTACCTTTTCCTGCTAAAAATACGTGATAGCTGAGCTCATTCAATTAAAAGAAATGGAACAGAGTTTTATTCATTTCAAAGAAAATATATACTTATATTCAACTTAGGCTTTGTCCACAATGTTGTACTTTCTAGGAATTTTTTTTTAATTTTAGATAATACTATAATACTTCAGTTGAAATGAAAAATAACAATAGTTTTCTTAATCTTCTTTTGACGGTGCTGTTGTGATTATAAGAATTACTTTATTGAATATTTTCTGGCTTTAGTCATACTTGAACCTTTGCTGTGTATTACTCAAGGCAAAAATTTCTTAAACCACAGAATAATTCATTCAATATGATTTTATCTGATGATTTTCTGTATTTAGAAAACAAGGCTATACATATCATGAAGGCAGTCTGCTTTACTGTCTATCTGACGTTATCTTTTAGTCATCATCATTTATGCAGTGCCTAGAATAATTCTTTGTGTATACAAGACACCAATAAGTATCAATGATGAAGGAATTGAGCCACTAAGGACTTGCCTAACTTGTAGTGTCACTCAGCAAGTGAGTAATGATGACTACAATTTGTTAATTCTGAGACTTTAATGACAAAGAAGCCATGGAACATAGGGTCCTAGTGGATAAAAGTCTGACAAGCAACTTCAGTAACTGCACATACAGAGATTGTGCTAAGCATTATGGGAGGATGCTGAGAGATGCCTCACACACTAGGCCAGAGGAATTGGATACACACACTGAAATGTGAATCATGTGTGTGTTAGATTGCTTCAGTCCAACTCTGCTACGCAATGGACTGTAGCCCACCAGGCTCCGCTGTCCATGGGATTCTCCAGGCAAAAATACTGGAATGGGTTGCCATGCTCTCCTCCAAGAGATATTCTTGACCCAGGGATCAAAACAGCATCTCTTACATCTCCTGCATTGGCAGGCAGGTTCTTCACCACTAGAACCACACATAGGTATTATTCAGGTGAAATGAGAAAGACAACAGAAGTGGTTGATGCAGGGCATTGAGACAGAACCCATTGGTATATGAAAAATACTTGTAGAAAGATCACACAGAATGTTTCAGATCAGATCAATCGCTCAGTCATGTCCGAATCTTTGCAACCCCATGAATTGCAGCACGCCAGGCCTCCCTGTCCATCACCAACTCCCGGAGTTCACTGAGACTCACGTCCATCAAGTCAATGATGCCATCCAGCCATCTCATCCTCTGTCATCCCCTTGTCCTCTTGCCCCCAATCCCTCCCAGCATCAGAGTCTTTTCCAATGAGTCAACTCTTCACATGAGGTGGCCAAAGTACTGCAGTTTCAGCTTTAGCATCATTCTTTCCAAAGAAATCCCAGGTCTGATCTCCTTTAGAATGGACTAGTTGGATCTCCTTGCAGTCCAAGGGACTCTCAAGAGTCTTCTCCAACACCACAGTACAAAAGCATCAATTCTTCAGCGCTCAGCCTTCTTCACAGTCCAACTCTCACATCCATACATGACCACAGGAAAGACCATAGCCTTGACTAGACGAACCTTTGTTGGCAAAGTAATGTCTCTGCTTTTGAATATGCTATCTAGCTTGGTCATAACTTTCCTTCCAAGGAGTAAGCATCTTTTAATTTCATGGCTGCAGTCACCATCTGCAGTGATTTTGGAGCCCAGAAAAATAAAGTCTGACACTGTTTCCACTGTTTCCCCATCTATTTCCCATGAAGTGATGGGACCGGATGCCATGATCTTCGTTTTCTGAATGTTGAGCTTTAAGCCAACTTTTTCACTCTCCACTTTCACTTTCATCAAGAGGGTTTTGAGTTCTTCTTCACTTTCTGCCATAAGGGTGGTGTCATCTGCATATCTGAGGTTATTGATATTTCTCCTGGCAATATTGATTCCAGCTTGTGTTTCTTCCAGTCCAGCGTTTCTCATGATGTACTCTGCATATAAGTTAAATAAGCAGGGTGACAATATACAGCCTTGACATCCTCCTTTTCCTATTTGGAACCAGTCTGTTGTTCCATGTCCAGTTCTAACTGTTGCTTCCTGACCTGCATACAAATTTCTCAAGAGGCAGATCAGGTGGTCTGGTATTCCCATCTCTTTCAGAATTTTTCACAGTTTATTGTGATCCACATAGTCAAAGGCTTTGGCATAGTCAATAAAGCAGAAATAGATGTTTTTCTGGAAGTCTCTTGCTTTTCCCATGATCCAGCGGATGTTGGCAATTTGATCTCTGGTTCCTCTGCCTTTTCTAAAACCAGCTTGAACATCTGAAAGTTCATGGTTCACATATTGCTGAAGACTGGCTTGGAGAATTTTGAGCATTACTTGACTAGCATGTGAGATGAGTGCAATTGTGCGGGAGTTGAGCATTCTTTGGCACTGCCTTTCTTTGGGATTGGAATGAAAACTGACAAAGTAGCTCAATAAGTCTGGAGAACAGACTGTGAAGAGGAGAGAAGTTAAAAGGGAGACTACATAGGTGACCTGGAGCCAGATCTCCTACTTGAGGAAGAGAGGACTCAAGTCTGGACCACATGACTAGTCAGTCACACCAATTTGAAGATTGTTTAGGTTAGGGTTCACAATGGGAAATCCATTAGGCACATTCAGTTTGGCTTGAAAATTCAAAGTCATATCTTCTTGGTCTCCAAAATATCATCTTATAGTAGGGCTTATTGACTGATGCAGCAGACTTCTCTTAAAAGCCTGTTTCCAATAACCAGAAATAGCCTATAGAAACAATATCTTCAATAGACTCCCAAGGCTTTGACTATATGCATAGTATATATAATTTACATATATATATAAAACACATATATACATATTTGATACATATATAAATATATATTATGTGTAGTACATATTATGTAATTTATATCATGTGTAATATATATTCTTTCTGGTGAGTGACATCAGAGGTTAGACAACCTCCCTAGAGTAAATTCAAGGGTGCCTCCTTTCCTTCACTCCTTCATCATTGGGTAGTATTTATGGATGGCTTCTACATACAATAAGCATGTCCTACTTTGGATCTAATGGGTACTGATGGCTCTTGCATGAAACTCCTTCACTATTATTGCCCTCAACAGAGGGATGTAACAGTATAAATATGAGAAACTGAATATTGCCTGATTTAGAACTGGCCTCTGGTTGCCTTCTTCCCCTCCTCTTTTCCCTCTTCCTCATCCTCATTATTGTTCTAATGATGAGGGCCTTGACAACATCTCACAGACCCTCTACTGTCAGAATTCATCAAGTACATGATCTATAAGGATGCTGCATGAAATCTCAGCATGAATGCAAATTTGGCTCCCTCTTCTCCTCTGAGCTTCTTTCAAAGGGGTTTTGGTTTAACTCAGAACAGCTTAAGTATCCTGAATTGTCTAAACACAGAAATATATTTACTTACCATATCCTCAAAACTCTGACCAAACGTCTCTTGGAGACAGTTTTCCTTAAATGTGTGGAAAGAGCAATTTATTTTTATACAGCAGTGGAAGAAAGGCCAAGAACTGATAACTGATTTTTTTTTTAACTCTGGTAAAAGTAAAGTCTGACACATGCTCACTCGCATTGCTAAAATGAAGACAAGAAATGACAAGTGGCTCCAGAGGAACTGGTTTTAGACTATTTGAATCTGAACCAGTCAAGGGAAAAAAATCTACTAAAAAACTTTCACCAAATATGTCATAGTCTCTCAAAGAGGATCCTTACATATAAGAAGTTAAAAGTTTTTCTTTTTTTTTTTTTATTGCTAATAATTCACTGCTGCATGCTGAAGCAATTCTTAACAATAGAGAAAACAAGACAATTTTAGGAGCAGGTCTGATGGTCTTGGATAATTGAAAAGTCTCTGTCCATAAAGCCAGATGAGCTTGCTTAGCAGGAGAGTTTAATTTTGGTCTGGAGTCAATCAAGAAGTGATTACCAGTTCTGTGTAAAGAGCCTATCTATTACTTGCTACCTGATAGCAAAAAGAAAAGGATTTAGACTGAGCAGAATAGACAGCTGCCAAAAAGCTATTTGGAATTTCAGGAATGGAGGAAAATGGACTGAGCATATAGAGTTTTTCTTTCCTGTGGTTTAAAGCTGTGGTCCCCAACCATTTTGGCACCAGCAGTTTTGTGTAAGAAAATTTTTCCAAGGATGGGTGGGAGGTGGGATTGGTTTCTGGATGATTCAAGCGCATGACATTTATTGTGCACTTTACTTCTCTTATTATTACATCAACTCCAGCTCAGATCAGCAGGCATTGAATACCAGAAGTTGGGGATACCTGCTTTAAAGCACCCAGATTGGACAGAGGAAGCCAAAATACTGTAGAAGTAGAATTGCACTGGGCAAACAGGTGGTTAGAAGATCTGTCTTTTGGTCCTGGCTAATTATATGATCTCAAGAATGTCATTTAACTTACCTCAGCCTTGTATTCCTCAACCATAAAAATGAAAAAATATTGAATTAGATAGTCTCTAAGCTCTAGTCTATGAGCCTCGGGAAAACAAGGACAAGGTTCCTTCTTTAGCTTCTGTAACTAGCAAGGGGCCCAGCAACAACAGGCATCCAATAAATACTTCTTATGTGAATAGAAAAACTATTTGTTACATTTCTCCTACGAGAAAAGCATCATGCTTATTCATATATATTCTAAAGATTAAGATAGTTATTAAAATAAATTGAGAGGATACACTGAACTAGGGCTTCCCTGATAGCTCAGTTGGTAAAGAATCCACCTGATGTAAGAGACCCCAGTTCGACTCCTGGGTTGGGAAGATCTACTGGAGAAGGGATAGTCCACCCACTCCAGTATTCTTGGGCTTCCCTTGTGGCTCAACAAACAATCCATATGTAATGTGGGAGACCTTGGTTTGATTACTAGGTTGGGAAGATCCCCTGGAGACGGGAACAGCCACCCACTCCAGTATCCTGGCCTGGGGAATTCCATGGACAGAGCTAGGGGCTACAGTCTATGGGGGCATAAAGAGTTGGACAACTGAGATTTACATAACTGAAGTAGCCACACATAAGTTGAGATATTAAGTTTAATTGAAATAGCACTTTGACATAGACTCTAACTAGTAAGTGTGATGAATAGTTTTCCAGAAACTTTGTCTGGATATAATTTAAGAAGACATCTTACTCAGGAAGTGAAATTTGTTTCAGCTGAAACTTTAACGTTAAAAATGGTCAAAAGCAAAATAAACAAAAGATAAGACCAAATCATCTGTTGCACTGAAGTCTAATAGTATTTTTTTCTCTGTAGGTCCCATCTAGATATGGGGGTGGGGAGTAGTAAAAATGATATTTTCATAAAAGATTCACATGCCTATAATAGACATGCTATTTATTTTTCACACATTTTCAGTTTATACTAATTCCCCTTTCAAAGAGATGGAGTATGTTGCTAAGTCATTTGTGACACTTAGTATAACCAAAGGCTATGGATATATGGTGATGGCCCCAAGACAGTCAGAATGTAAGTTAGCAAGAGGAGACAATTGCAGAAGGAAAGAGGAAAATCTCAGCAAATGCTACATCTTCTTCTTAGCCAATGATATCTTGACTTCTGGCTACCCTTACATTACAAATAACTCATTTGATGTTTGAGAGTGAAGGTGATTCAACCATTTTACCAATGAAATGATATTAAAGACAAATATAAAAGTCATTTGTGTTGATAAGAAAATTCTCCTAACAAAGATACAACAGATAATGATGAATACACAGAAGACTCAAGGACTTCCTTTGAATGTTCTTCTATCCAGCATTTTAAATGTGGGACTACAAGTTGAAACAAGACCCTCAACCACCTGCTGATTTTATTGAGACCTCAGCGTGAAGCTCCTTTACTGTTTCTACATCAAGTATAGTCTCACCTCAAGCTTTTTAAATTTAAAATATTAAAATAGCCTAAAGGAAAATTTGGGTAGTCAAGATACAACACAATGCAACAGAGAACATTCTTTTCTCTTGGCTAACAGGAAAAGTTGAGAAGTAATTACTTTCATAGCAAAGTCTATGGTAGCAAAAATTGAAAATAAATGAAATCTTGAAAATTTTTAGTCTGTAGACAATACTGTGATCACATCTATACAAAAATAAAAAGATGAGGGTTATTATTATCGTAAGACACATCACTATTTTCTAAAAACTGATTACACACACAAACATACGGTGACATCTGGATACCCATTCCAAAATGAATCAAAGTTAGAATTAATCTTGATGCATATATATGTCAGGTTTGATTCATAAATTTATCAGGATTCCAGCTATTTTCTTCATTTCTGTGCCGTTTAGTTCAGTTCAGTCACTCAGTCGTGTCTGACTCTTTGCGAACCCATGAATCGCAGCACGCCAGGCCTCCCTGTCCATCACCAACTCCTGAAGTTTAGTCAAACTCACGTCCATCGAGTCGCTGATGCCATCCAGCACTCTCATCCTCTGTCGTCCCCTTTTCCTCCTGCCCCCAATCCCTCCCAGCATCAGGGTCTTTTCGAATGAGTCAACTCTTCGCATGAGGTGGCCAAAGTATTGGAGTTTCAGCTTTAGCATCAGTCCTTCCAATGAACACCCAGGAGTGATCTCCTTTAGGATGGACTGGTTGGATCTCCTTGCAGTCCAAGGGACTCTCAAGAGTCTTCTCCAACACCACAGTTCAAAAGCGTCAATTCTTTGGCACTCAGCTTTCTTCACAGTCCAACTCTCACATCCATACATGACTACTGGAAAGCCATAGCCTGGAGTAGACAGACCTTTGTTGACAAAGTAATGTCTCTGCTTTTTAGTATGCTGTCTAGGTTGGTCATAACTTTCCTTCCAAGGAGTAAGCATCTTTTAATTTCATGGCTGCAGTCACCATCTGCAGTGATTTTGGAGTCCCCAAAATCACTGTTTCCATTGTTTCCCCATCTATTTGCTGTGAAGTGATGGGACCGGATGCCATGATCTTAGTTTTCTGAGTGTTGAGCTTTAAGCCAACTTTTTCACTCTCCACTTTCACTTTCATCAAGAGGCTTTTTAGTTCCTCTTCACTTTCTGCCATAAGGGTGGTGTCATCTGCCTATCTGAGGTTATTGATATTTCTCCCAGCAATCTTGATTCCAGCTTGTGCTTTATCCAGCCCAGCATTATTAGTGTCATCTTTTAATCAAGGACCTAAAAAATGGGTTCACATGTTAACATTTAAAAAATAGGTCTATATTTAATATGTCTTGATTGTCTTAGCTATGCAGTTATTATATCTTGGGTAGTTTAATAACATATTTATGATTCATCTCAAATATAAGGGTTGTGTTATAGTCTTCTAGCCTTCTCCCTTATTTCACATATTTACAGTGTCATTGACCACTTACAGTAAAGACCATGATTCCTAGCTATGCTTATTGTCAGGTGTAATCTTATAATTAAGTTCTGATCAATAGAACATGAGAAGTACCGTATGCATTTTCAAGGAAATGTCTTCTAGGGAGGGAATATATCCTTCTCTTCCTTTCCATAAAGACATTCTGACTGGAGAAAAATAAGCTATTTTTTTTTTTTTTTAATGGATGTGAGAGTTGGACTGTGAAGAAGGCTGAGTGCCGAAGAATTGATGCTTTTGAGCTGTGGTGTTGGAGAAGACTCTTGAGAGTCCCTTGGACTGCAAGGAGATCCAACCAGTCCATTCTGAAGGAGATCAGCCCTGGGATTTCTTTGGAAGGAATGACGCTAAAGCTGAAACTTCAGTACTTTGGCCACCTCAAGCGAAGAGTTGACTCATTGGTAAAAACTCTGATGCTGGGGCAGGAGGAGAAGAGGACGACGGAGGATGAGATGGCTGGATGGCATCACTGACTTGATGGACATGAGTCTGAGTGAACTCCGGGAGTTGGTGATGGACAGGGAGGCCTGGTGTGCTGCGATTCATGGGGTCGCAAAGAGTCGGACACGACTGAGCGACTGAACTGAATTGAACTGATGATCTCCAAAACTTACCAAATCAGGTTGCCCATTATCGCTTCCTCTCATGCCCTAGTTCTCTGTGGTTTTGCTCACTCCTGTCAGCCACAATTGTTTACTTTGATACCTTATACACAGAAAGAATATCCTTACCTCAGTGATTTTGCCTTTGCTGTTTCTTTTCCTCAAAACTTCTTGCCCCATATATTCGCATGGTTAACTCCCTTACCCTGTTCATGTCTTTCTCCAGTGTCACCTTCTGGTAGGGTGTTAACTATTTGAAAATTAGCCGTTCACCCATGATATAATCTGAATCCCCCTTTCTTGCAAGCCCATTTCACCAACTACCACTGATAAGATGTAATTGGTTTATTTTCTGTTTTCTCAAACTAGAAATAAGTACCAGGAAAGCAGGATATTCAGGGGGTGAAGATTTTACTCATCTTTAGTGCCTATAGTAGTACTTATAACATAGAAGACGCATAAAATTATTAAAAACATGTTTTATATCTTAGCTTAAAAAGCATAAAACATGACCTGTGTGAACTCCTCATATCTACCCTTCTGTTTGCTATGTCAGATCCGTAACTAATGGAGACTTACTAATTTATAATTTGCCTCAGTTTGCTCTTTGCCTTTTCTTAATTTTGTTTTATATATGTGTTAATAATATATCAGTTGGATATGGATCCATATCAAACTAAATATTTGCTCTTTGGACAATTTACCAATGTGTGCATTTTAGTGGGTGTTTTGCAACTCCATGGACAGTTGCCTGCCAGACTCCTCTGTCCATGAAATTTTTCAGGCAAGAGTACTGGACTGGATTGCCATTTCCTACTCCAGCAGATCTTTCTGACTCAGGGATCAAACTTGTGTCTCTGGCATCTCCTGCTTGGGCAGGTGGGTTCTTTACCACTGTGCTACCTAGGAATCCCTATGCATTTTAATTGACCTATTACACAGGGCTGAATGAATCAAGTGATTCAGCATGGTTAAGTCCCTTGATTACATAGAAATAATGCAGCATTCTACAGCTCTTCCTTGCCTAGATACTTAAGACTGTTTGACATATATTCTCTTTCAATCTACATTCTGTCTTCTATTATTTGGTGGAGACTTTTTTGCAATTTTCTTTAGAGTAAGGAGCATCTTGTGTGTGCCCATGTGATACTAAAAAGTAATATAAGGCCTAAGTATACCTAACAGTTGTTTCTGTGCATTGAAATCATTTTCTGGCATTACAGCAGATGTAAGGGTCTATTGTACAATATGCTTTCATTTCATTTATAACCAAACTGAACAGGAGTGACAATGTGGAAATGAATAGAGTTTACTCCTGTTCAGCTTGAGAAATTGCATCTGACATGAAGTGAAAGGAAATATGTGGGAGTGTTGAAACCAAAAGAAAAGTTAAAGAAAAGAAAAACAGTGAAATTTTGTCAAAGGAAAAAATGCCATTTTTTTGCTCTCTCCTCAAGCAAAAAGCATATATATCAAGTTTCTTAGCAATTAAAAATGTCAGCATCTTTTGCAACCTATTTGTATTATAGTTTATTTAAGTATAATATATATTTTTCATATGGTATAGTCTCAAATCACTGAAGACAATATGTTGCCATAATCACTAATATAAACTCTGTTTCAGAAATATGTAATATTGAAATTATGGCATAAACACTCTTCACTGGGCAAAGCACTTAAAATAGTTCTTGATTTAGAGAGAAATTTCTAACTGCACTATAAATTGGCAGAATAAAAAAGCCTAAGAAAGAAGTAAATTTGAAGACACTGAGTACATCTAAATATGATGTGGTAAAGATTTATTGTTCTATTTAACATTCAACATCTTTTTCTATTCTCTAATTAGCAATGTCTTGTATTTCTTTCCCAAAGCCATTATTTCTCCTTTCACAATCTGTTTATGATTGGCTAGTTTTGACTCCTTTTCTGATTGTTACCTACTGAATGTTGGTGTGCTCTCTACATCTGTATGTTGACACCCAAACCACCAGTGTGATATTATTTGGGAGTAGAACATTAGGGAGCTAATTAGTTTAGATGATGTCATGAGGGTGGAGTTCCCCCAGTGGTATTAGCATCCTTATAAGAAGAGGAAGGGAGAGAACCATCCCTCTCTCTGTTCCATGTGATGACAGAGAGATAAGGTAGCCATCTGCAAGCCAAGATCCTGACCAGGCTAGCACCCAGATCTTGAACCTTAAGCCTCACAAACTGTGAAGAATACATTTCTGTAGTTTAAGCCATCCAGTCGATGACGTTCAGATGCATTAAGCCTGGTCAATTTGTCTATATGTTTCATGTTTCTGGCTATAATGATCGAATCATGGAGGATTATCTGGAATAATTCAAACAATTAAGTTAGATCTGGATACTTTTAGAATTCCCTCCTTCTCAGCTGGAATTCCTCTCTGAACCATATCACAGATAATTATTTCAATATCTACTTTTTCAGTTCTCTCCCAAATAGTACCTCACTATTACCATCTAAGAGGCTGCATAAGAAAATTAATTATTTATGTGTGATACATCCATTGTCTTGAAACAATGAATTTGTTAAGGCAGCAGAACTTAAAGCTCTCATATTTAAATTCTAATTGAGAAAGTCTCCCTTATTAGGGAGTATAAGATTGAAAGAATGTAAAGATGGAGCTATCAGCTACCATGGAGTCTATTAATTCTCGGATTGCAGTGTAAATGATACCTCCTCTTAGAAGCCTATGAAGACC
This sequence comes from Bos mutus, assembly GCF_027580195.1. Lineage (NCBI taxonomy): Eukaryota > Metazoa > Chordata > Mammalia > Artiodactyla > Bovidae > Bos > Bos mutus. The sequence goes on along the minus strand of NC_091618.1, from coordinate 93,341,981 downwards.
TACAAGACCTTTTAGAACTAACACCCAAAAAAGATGTCCTTTTCATTACAGGGTACTGGAATGCAAAAGTAGGAAGTCAAGAAACACCTGGAGTAACAGGCAAATTTGGCCTTGGAATACGGAATGAAGCAGGGCAAAGACTAATAGAGTTTTGCCAAGAAAATGCACTGGTCATAACAAGCACCCTCTTCCAACAACACAAGAGAAGACTCTATACATGGACATCACCAGATGGTCAACACCGAAATCAGATTGATTATATTCTTTGCAGCCAAAGATGGAGAAGCTCTACACAGTCAGCAAAAACAAGACCAGGAGCTGACTGTGGCTCAGACCATGAACTTCTTATTGCCAAATTCAGACTTAAATTGAAGAAAGTAGGGAAAACCACTAGACCATTCAGGTATGACCTAAATCAAATCCCTTATGATTATACAGTGGAAGTGAGAAATAGATGTAAGGGCCTAGATCTGATAGATAGAGTGCCTGATGAACTATGGACGGAGGTTCATGACATTGTACAGGAGACAGGGATCAAGATCACTCCCATGGAAAAGAAATGCAAAAAAGCAAAATGGCTGTACGGGGAGGCCTTACAAATAGCTGTGAAAAGAAGAGAAGCGAAAAGCAAAGGAGAAAAGGAAAGATATAAACATCTGAATGCATTGAATAGCAAGAAGAGATAAGAAAGCCTTCTTCAGCAATCAATGCAAAGAAGTAGAGGAAAACAACAGAATGGGAAAGACTAGAGATCTCTTAAAGAAAATCAGAGATACCAAAGGAACATTTCATGCAAAGACGGGCTCGATAAAGGACAGAAATGGTATGGACCTAACAGAAGCAGAAGATATTAAGAAGAGATGGCAAGAATACACAGAAGAACTGTACAAAAAAGATCTTCATGACCAAGATAATCACAATGGTGTGATCACTGACCTAGAGCCAGACATCCTGGAATGTGAAATCAAGTGGGTCTTAGAAAGCATCGCTACGAACAAAGCTAGTGGAGGTGATGGAATTCCAGTTGAGCTCTTTCAAATCCTGAAAAATGATGCTGTGAAAGTGCTGAACTCAATATGCCAGCAAATTTGGAAAACTCAGCAGTGGCCACAGGACTGGAAAATGTCCATTTTCATTTCAATCCCAAAGAAAGGCAATGCCAAAGAATGCTCAAACTACTGCACAATTGCACTCATCTCACACGCTAGTCAAGTAATGCTCAAAATTCTCCAAGCCAGGCTTCAGCAATATGTGAACTGTGAACTTCCTGATGTTCAAGCTGGTTTTAGAGAAGGCAGAGGAACCAGAGATCAAATTGCCAACATCCACTGGATCATGAAAAAAACAAGAGAGTTCCAGAAAAACATCTATTTCTGCTTTCTTGACTATGCCAAAGCCTTTGACTGTGTGGATCACAATAAACTGTGGAAAATTCTGAAAGAGATGGGAATACCAGACCACCTGATCTGCCTCTTGAGAACTTTGTATGCAGGTCAGGAAGCAACAGTTAGAACTGGACATGGAACAACAGACTGGTTCCAAATAGGAAAAGGAGTTCGTCAAGGCTGTATATTGTCACCCTGCTTATTTAACTTATATGCAGAGTACATCATGAGAAATGCTGGGCTGGAAGAAGCACAAGCTGGAATCAAGATTGCTGGGAGAAATATCAATAACCTCAGATATGCAGAGGACACCACCCTTATGGCAGAAAGTGAAGAAGAACTAAAAAGCCTCTTGATGAAAGTGAAAGTGGAGAGTGAAAAAGTTGGCTTAAAGCTCAACATTCAGAAAATGCAGATCATGGCATCTGGTCCCATCACTTCATGTGAAATACATGGGGAAACAGTAGAAACAGTGTCAGACTTTATTTTTCTGGGCTCCAAAATCACTGCAGATGGTGACTGCAGCCATGAAATTAAAAGACGCTTACTCCTTGGAAGGAAAGTTATGACCAACCTAGATAGCATATTCAAAAGCAGAGACATTACTTTGCCAACAAAGGTTCGCCTACGTATGGATGTGAGAGTTGGACTGTGAAGAAGGCTGAGCGCCGAAGAATTGATGCTTTTGAACTGTGGTGTTGGAGAAGACTCTTGAGAGTCCCTTGGACTGCAAGGAGATCCAACCAGTCCATTCTGAAGGAGATCAGCCCTGGGATTTCTTTGGAAGGAATGATGCTAAAGCTGAAACTCCAGTACTTTGGCCACCTCATGCGAAGAGTTGACTCATTGGAAAAGACTCTGATGCTGGGAGGGATTGGGGACAAAAGGAGAAGAGGACGACAGAGGATGAGATGGCTGGATGGCATCACTGACTCGATGGTCGTGAGTCTGGGTGAACTCTGGGAGTTGGTGATGGACAGGGAGGCCTGGCATGCTGCGATTCATGGGGTCGCAAAGAGTCGGACACGACTGAGCGACTGATCTGTTTTTAGAGGCCTTTCTTGACCTCTATCTTAATCCATTTGTACTGCTATCACAAAAATATCATAACCAGGGTACCTTATAAACAACAGACATTTACTTCTCACAGTTCTGTAAGCTGGGAAGTCTAAATTCATGAGACTGACAGATTCAGTGTCTGGTGAGAGCTTGTTTCGTCATTGACTCTTGACTTCTCTCTGTGTCCTCACATGGCAGAAGGGCAGGGATCTCTCTGGAACCTCATTTATAAGGGCACTAATCCCGTTTATGAGAGATCCAATGTTATGACCTAAAAAGTTCCTAAAGTCTTCACTTGAAATCATCTTCATGTTAGAGATTAGGTTTCAACATATGAATTTTGAGGAAACACAAACACTCAGACCTCAGCAACCTCCATAAATGAAATCTCTCTACTATGGATATTCAAACACATTCCTTTGCCAGGTAGAACAGCTATAATTTTAAAATTATGTTTCTGATTATTTAAAAATGTCTGACTTGTCAATTAAACTTAAAGAAACATGAAAGCAGAAACCATGTTTGGTTTGTTTATTGTTTTATCTTCAGCACCACGTCTGGCTTGTAGCATGTGTCAAATAATTGTGAGATACATGAAATGAATTATCTTAAAAAACAAAATACTCTTTCTATAGTCAATAAATGTATTCTGCACTTAAAAATTTTTACCTATTAAAGTCACAAACTACAATATAATAAAGAAAAAGCTTAAAGTACCATGTATATTCAAGCTTCTTAGTAATAAGAAAATGGATGTTTATTTTTCTGTTATTTTTTATTTCAAGGAGATATAGTTACTTGAATTTAAAAGACAGTTATTTATAGATCCTGCTATCAAAGATAGCAATTCTGAAGGCATAAATAATTTTTACATGCTAAGTCACTTCATTCATGTCCAACTCTTTGTGATCCTATGGACTGTAGCCCACCAGTCTCTTCTATCCATTGAATTTCCCAATTTTGAGACATACGAATAATTTTAAACCCTATTCTTATAAATATGTTTAAGATGGTAGAAAGTGGTTGCTGAAATTTCTCTAATAGAATACTTCTTAAAATAAGTTTCTGATTTATTTTAAACAGGGTAAGTATATTTCTTCTGGCCAAAACTTTAAATGGTTTTTGGAAACTGAATTTCTGAATTACTGTATTACCTGAGTTTTCCTTATTACTCAGTTATAATCAATTCTAATAGACTAATTTAAAAACACTCTGCTCAGGTATTTGGATGGTTCAAAATTCAATAGCATATAATAGAATAATTATTTACATGTATAAATAAAATCCCTTAGAAATCACTATATGCCAGACAAGACAAGTGTGTATTTACTCCTGAGACAGTCATCAATGTAGAATATTAAACAAGCCAAGTGAAAATTGAATGCAACTAATGGTTTAGGAACTATAAATAATATCTTGAGTAAGCTGAAAAATGGCTGACTGATTCTGCATTGCATGGTAAGCATGCAATGAAACTGGAAATACTTTGGCAAATATTCAGAAACCTTTGAGCACTTTCCCAAATATTCTAGAGGTTCCCACCAAATAAACATACTGATTCTAAAAGGTGCATAGAATAAACTTCCCTCACCTCACAGAAACTGGAGGCTCTGCTTTGCCTTATAAGTGACAGCTGAAGAGAAGACTCAACGTTCTTCCAGTACTTAGTCTTATAAACAATAAATTCTAAATATTTTCTTTTATGAAGAGATGTGTGAAGGCCAAAGCAGTGAGTAAATAAATAAACGGAACCAAAATTATTCTATATCCTGTTATTGCAGAAGAGATAGGAAGGGAACCAAATGATCTCTGAGAACAAAACCTAGGCTATTTGCATGCCACCATCTTTGTTAAATGAATGAAGTGAAGGCGATCCAACGTTTTTCTTATATCCCAACCTTTTACTTTTATCTAAAGAATATTCAGAATCTTACTTCTAATTATAGATTCAGTCTTTATAGATACTACAAAAGAAAACAGTAAAACACACAGAGATACACAGAGACACACGCAGAAGATGAAAGTCTTAGGTTCTAATACTTATTTTTGAAAAGTATTAGCTTTTAGTTTCCTTTTGGGGCACTTATTTCATGCCAATTTGTAAAGAGGATACAGAATTACTAATAACAAAAGGACTAACAGTAAAATAAAGGCTTCCCTGGTGACTCAGTCAGTAAAGAATCCACCTACAATGCAGGGGACGCAAGTTCAATCCCTGGGTCAGGAAGATCCCCTGGAGAAAGAAATGGCAACCCACTCCAGTAGTCTTGCCTGGGAAATCCCATGGACAGAGGAGCCTGGTGGGTTGCATTCCATGAGGTCGTAAAAGAATCAGAAATGATTTAGTGACTAAACCGCCATTACCACAAAGAGAATATGAATTAAGACAAAGTACAAATAAACAGCTCAGTATTTTGCCAGTAAAAGAACTGTGGAAGAAAAATAAATAGAAGAGATAAGAAAAACGTCAAAGATACTCACTGTGAACACACTGGAGTAGCAGCATGCCTGAAATTTTAGACACTTAATCAATATTTAGGTATAACCTAAATCAAATCCCTTATGATTATACAGTGAAAGTGACATACAGATTCAAGGGATTAGATCTGATAGATAGAGTGTCTAAATAAAAGCAAAAATAAACAAATGGGACCTAATTAACCTTAAAAGCTTCTGCACAACAAAGGAAACTATAAGCAAGGTGAAAAGACAGCCTTCAGAATGGGAGAAAGTAATAGCAAATGAAGCAACCGACAAACAACTAATCTCAAAAATATACAAGCAACTCCTACAGCTCAACTCCAGAAAAATAAATGACCCAATCAAAAAATGGGCCAAAGAACTAAATAGACATTTCTCCAAAGAAGACATACAGATGGCTAACAAACACATGAAAAGATACTCAACATCACTCATTATAAGAGAAATGCAAATCAAAACCACTATGAGGTACCATTTCACGCCAGTCACAATGGCTGCGATCCAAAAGTCTACAAGCAATAAATGCTGGAGAGGGTGTGGAGAAAAGGGAACTCTCTTACACAGTTGGTGGAAATGCAAACTAGTACAGCCACTATGGAGAACAGTGTGGAGATTCCTTAAAAAACTGGAAATAGAACTGCCTTATGATCCAGCAATCCCACTGCTGGGCATACACACTGAGGAAACCAGAAGGGAAAGAGACACGTGTACCCCAATGTTCATCGCAGCACTGTTTATAATAGCCAGGACATGGAAGCAACCTAGATGTCCATCAGCAGATGAATGGATAAGAAAGCTGTGGTACATATACACAATGGAGTATCACTCAGCCATTAAAAAGAATACATTTGAATCAGTTCTAATGAGATGGATGAAACTGGAACCTATTTTACAGAGTGAAGTAAGCCAGAAAGAAAAACACCAATACAGTATACTAACGCAGATATATGGAATTTAGAAAGATGGTAACAATAACCCTGTGTACGAGACAGCAAAAGAGACACTGATGTATAGATCAGTCTTATGGACTCTGTGGGAGAGGGAGAGGGTGGGGAGATTTAGGAGAATGGCATTGAACCATGTATAATATCATGTATGAAACGAGTTGCCAGTCCAGGTTCATTGCACGATACTGGATGCTTGGGGCTGGTGCACTGGGACGACCCAGAGGGATGGTATGGGGAGGGAGGAGGGAGGAGGGTTCAGGATGGGGAACACAGGTATACCTGTGGCGGATTCATTTTGATATTTGGCAAAACTAATACAATTTGTAAAGTTTAAAAATAAAATTAAAGTGGAAAAAAAAAAGGAACTATGGACGGAGCTTTGTGACATTATACAGGAGGCAGTGATCAAGACCGTCCCCAAGAAAAAGAAATGCAAAAAGGCAAACTGGTTGTCTGAGGAGGCCTTAACAAATAGCTATGAAAATAAGAGAAGGGAAAGGCAAAGGAGAAAAGGAAAGATATACCTGTTTGAATGCAGAGTTCTAAGAATAGCAAGGAGAGATAGAAAGGCCTTCTCCAGGGATCAATGAAAAGAAATAGAGGAAAACATTAGAATGGGAAAGACTAGAGATCTCTTCAAAAAAATTAATTATGGCAAGGGAATATTTCATGCAAAGATGGGTACAATAAAGGACAGAAATGGTATGGACTTAACAGAAGCAGAAGATATTAAGAAGAGGTAGCAACATACACAGAATAACTATATAAGAAAGACCTTCATGGCCCAGATAACCACAATGGTGTGATCACTTACCTTGAATGAAAAGTCAAGTGGGTCTTATGAAGCATCACTATGAACAATGCTAGTAGAGGTGATGGAATTCCAGTTGAGCTATTTTAAATCCTAAAAGATGATGCTGTGAAAGTGTTGAACTCAATATGCCAGTAAATTTGGAAAACTCAGCAGTGGCCACACAACTGGAAAGGTAAGATCTCATTCCAATCCTAAAGAAAGTCAATGCCAAAGAATGTCCAAACTACCACACAATTGCATTCATCTCACATGCTAGCAAAGTAATGCTCAAAATCCTACAAGTCAGGCTTCAACAGTATGTGAACCATGAACTTCCGGATGTTTAAACTGGATTTATAAAAGGCAGAGGAACCAGAGATCAAATTGACAGCATCTGTTCGATCAGGGAAAAAGGAAGAGAGTTGCACAAAATCATCTACTCCTGCTTTATTGACTGCACCAAAGCCTTTGACTGTGTGGATCACAATAAACTGGAAAATTCTTAAAGAGATGGGAATACCAGACCACCAGACCTGCCTCCTGTGAAATCTGTATGCAGGTCAAGAAGCTACAGTTAGAACTGGACATGGAACAACAGAATGTTTCCAAATCAAGAAAGGAGTACATCAAGGCTGTATATTGTCAGCCTGCTTATTTAACTTATATGCAGAGTACATCATGAGAAATGTTGGGCTGGATGAACCCCAAGCTGGAATCAAGATTGATGGAAGAAACATCAATAACCTCAGATATGCAGATGACACCATACTTACGGCAGAAAGCAAAGAAGAGCCCCTTGATGAAAGTGAAAGAGGAGAGTTAAAAAGTTGGCTTAAAGCTCAATATTCAGAAAACTAAGATCATGGAATCCAGTCACATCAGTTCAGTTCAGTTCAGTTATTCAGTTGTGTCCGACTCTTTGCGACCCCATGGACCGTAGTACACCAGGCTTCCCTGTCCATCACCAACTCCTGAAGCTTACTCAAACTCATGTCCATTGAGTCTGTGATGCCATCTAACCATCTCATCCTCTTTCATCCCCTTCTCCTCCTGCTTTAATCTTTCCCAGCTTCAGGGTCTTTTCAAATGAGTCAGTACTTCACATCAGGTGGCCAAAGTATTGGAGCTTCAGCTTCAGCATCAGTCCTTCCAATGAATATTCAGGACTGATTTCCTTTAGGATGGACTGGTTGGATTTCCTTGATGTCCAATGGACTCTCAAGAGCCTTCTCCAATGCCACGGTTCAAAAGCATCAATTCTTCGGCACTCAACTTCCTTCATAGTCCAACTCTCACATCCATACAAGACTAATGGAAAAACCATAGCTCTGACTATGCAAATTTTTGTTGGCAAAGTAATGTTTCTGCTCTTTAATATGCTATTTATGTTTGTTGTAGCTTTTCTTCCAAAGAGCAAGTGTCTTTTAATTTCATGGCTGCCATCACCATCTGCAGTGATTTTGGAGCCCAAGAAAATAAAGTCTGTCGCTGTTTCCATTGTTTCCCCGTCTATTCGCCATGAAGTGATGGGACCGGATGCCATGATCATAGTTTTCTGAATGTTGAGTTTTAAGCCAGCTTTTTCACTCTCCTCTTTCACTTTCATCAAGAGGCTATTTAGTTTTTCTTCGCTTTCTGCTATAAGTATGATGTCATCTGCATATCTGAGGTTACTGATGTTTCTTCCAGCAATCTTGATTCCAGCTTGGGCTACATCCAGCCCAGCATTTCATATGATGTGCTCTGAATATAAGTTAAATAAGCAGGGTGACAATATATAGCCTTGACCTACTCCTTTCCCTATTTGGAACCAGTCTGTTGTTCCATGTCCAGTTCTAACTGTTGATTTTTGACCTGTATACAGATTTCACAGGAGGCAGGTCAAGTGGTCTGGTATTCCTATCTCTTTGAGAATTTTCCAGTTTGTTTTGATCCTCACAGTCAAAGGCTTTGGCATAGTCAATGAAACAGAAGTAGATGATTTTCTGGAACTCTCTTGCTTTTTCCATGATCCAATGGATGTCGGCAATTTGATCTCTGGTTCCTCTGCCTTTTCTAAATCCAGCTTGAACATCTGGAAGTTCACCATTCATATACTGTTGAAGCCTGACTTGGAGAATTTTGAGCATTACTTTGCTAGCATGTGAGATGAGTGCAATTGCATGGTAGTTTGGGCATTCTTTGGTATTGCCTTTCTTTGGGATTGGAATTAAAACTGACCTTTTCCAGTCTGTGGCTACTGCTGAGTGGCAAATAGATGGTGAAACAATGGAAAGAGTGAGAGACTTTATTTACTTTTGAGGGCTCCTAAATCACTGCAGATGGTGACTGCTGCCATGAAATTAAAAGACATTTACTTTTTGCAAGAAAAGCTATGACCAACCTAGATAGCATGTTAAAAAGCTGAGACACTACTTCGCCAACAAAGGTTCATGTAGTCAAAGTTATGGTTTTTGCAATAGTCATGTATGGATGTGAGAGTTGGAGTATAAAAGAAAGCTGAGCGCCAAAGATTTGATGCTTTTGAACTGTGGCATTGGAGAAGACTCTTGAGAGTCCCTTGGACAGCAAGGAGATCCAACCAGTCAAGCCTAAATGAAATCAGTCCTGAATATTTTTTGGAAAGACTGATGTTGAAGCTGAAACTCCAATACTTTGGCCACCTGATGCAAAGAACTGACTCATTGGAAAAGACCCTGAAACTGGGAAGGATTGAAGACGGGAGGAGAAGGGGTTGACAGAGGATGAGATGGTTGGATGGCATCACCGACTTGATGGACATGAGTCTGAGTAAGCTCCGGATGTTGGTGACAGACAGGAAAGCTTGTCGTGCTGCAGTCAATGGGGTCACAAAGAGTCAGACACAACTGACTGACTGAACTGAACTGAATTGATATTTATTCACTAATAAATGACTCTGAGTCAAAAAGAGAATTATTAAAAAGTTAGGTGCCAGTCTAGAGAAAAGTCCTTTGTCAATAGGTTTGATAACCTAATGAATATTTATTAGGCAACTCAATGTCCCATACACTGCCCAAATACTGAAAATACAAACAAGACATTAAGAAAGGTCATAAATATGACATAAAATATGAGGAAGACAAAGACATGTAACAATGACTTGGAACACAAGAACGCTTGAACACTCAAATAGAGGATGCAGAAGGATTCCTAAGTGGGAAGGATCTGGATTAGATCAGTGAAGTCAGGAGCTGAGATGTCATTTGAAATTAGGCCTTGAATGATTGTAGGAATGTTTCATTTGGACAATATTTAATAATTCAGAAAAAAAGTAACCAAAATAACTCCTTTATATGCAACCAAATATATACCTAAACAGAAGAGACTGGAGAATATTCTACTGCTGGAACTGCTATTACTACTACAGTATTCATTTTACTGTTGTCTGTGCATGTTGATAACACTGAAAGAGGAGAATGAAAAAGCTGGCTTAAAACTCAACATTCAAAAAACAAAGATCATGGCATCCAGTCCCATCACTTCATGGCAAATAGATGGGGAAACAATGGAAACAGTGACAGACTTTATTTTCTTGGGCTCCAAAATCACTGCAGATGGTGATGGCAGCCATGAAATTAAAAGACACTTGCTCTTTGGAAGAAAAGCTACAACAAACATAAACAGCATATTAAAAAGCAGAAACATTACTTTGCCAACCAAAATTTATATAGTCAGAGCTATGGTTTTTCCAGTAATCATGTATGGATGTGAGAGTTGGACCATAAATAAAATAAAGCTGAGTACCAAAGAATGGATGCTTTTGAACTGTGGTGCTGAAGACTCTTGAGAGTCCCTTGGATTGCAAGGAGATCAAGCCAGTCATTCCTAAGGGAATCAATCCTGAATATTCACTGGAAGGACTGATGGTGAAGCTAAAGCTTCAATACTTTGGCCGCCTAATGTGAAGAGCTGACATTGGAAAAGACCGTGATGCTGGGAAAGATTGAAGGCAGGAGGAGAAGGGGGTGACAGAGGATTAGATGGTTAGATGGAATCAATGACTCAAAATCAATGGACTCAGCCATTAAAAAGAATACATTTGAATCAGTTCTAATGAGGTGGATGAAACTGGAGCCTATTTTACAGAGTGAAGTAAGCCAGAAAGAAAAACACCAATACAGTATACTAACGCATGTATATGGAATTTAGAAAGATGGTAACAATAATCCTGTATACGAGACAGCAAAAGAGACACTGATGTATAGAACAGTCTTTTGGACTCTGTGGGAGAGGGAGAGGGTGGGATGATTTGGGAGAATGGCACTGAACTATGTATAATATCATATATGAAATGAGTCACCAGTCCAGGTTCGATGCACGATACTGGATGCTTGGGGCTGGTGCACTGGGACGACCCAGAGGGATGGTATGGGGAGGGAGGAGGGAGGAGGGTTCAGGATGGGGAACACATGTATACCTGTGGCAGATTCATTTTGATATATGGCAAAACCAATACAATATTGTAAAGTTAAATAAAATTAAATTTAAAAAAAATCAATGGACATGAGTTTGAGCAAGCTCCAAGAGATGGTGATGGGCAGGGAAGCCTGGCATGCTGCAGTCCATGGGGTCACAAAGAGTTGGACATGACTGAGTGACTGAACAATAACCGTGCATTTTCAGTTGCTAAGTCATGTCCAACTCTTTGCGATCGATGGACTGTAGCCGCCAAACTCCTCTGTTCATGGGATTTCTCAGGAAAGAATACTGGCGTGGGTTGACATTTTCTTCTCCAGGGGATCTTCTCCTGTACTTGCTTCCTCCTATTGGCTCACCATATCTACACGTGCACATGGAGCAACTCCTTCTGAAAGAAGTCTAGAAACTGGCTGAAAGATTCATAAGCATCAGATCAACAAGAAAACACCCACATCAAAACAGTTGGAGAGGCTGAGACACACTCTTGCCATAAACCCTATCCCCAGCACAGCAACATGCAGTCAGGAGGGAACTTCCAACTCTAACTTCTTCTTGAAGAGAGAAAGTGTTTGCAAACCCAACTACATGCCAATAAAAAATAAAAACAATACAAATACAAAAAGATTATACACAATGGAATACTACTCAGAAATAAAAAAGAATAAATTTTTGCCATTTGTAACAACATAAACAGACCTAGAGGGTTATGCTTAGTGAACTAAGTCATACAGAGAAAGCCAAATACCATGTGTTTTCACTTACATGTGGAATCAAAAATTAAAATGAATGAATATGAATAAATACAAACAGACTCATAGATACAGAGAACAAACATGCTTACAACAGAAAAGGGGTGGAGGAAGGGGCTAGATAGGGGAAGGGGATTAAGAGGTGCACATTACTAGGTCTAAAATAAGATACAATGATAATAATATGCAGCACTGGGAATATAACAATATTTTATAACTTTATATGAAGTATAGTTTATAAAAATATCATTTCACTATGCTATACACCTGAAACTAATATACTATTGTAATTAACTCTACTTGAATTTAAACAGACACACAAATTAATGGAACAGAATGCAGAGTCCAAAAATAAGTCCACAGATATATGGTCAATGACTTTTCAACAAAGTAGTCAAGATACACAGCTTGGAAAAAATAATCTCTTCAATAAATGGTGTTGGGAAAACTGGACAGTCAACATGCCAAAGAATGATATTGGGTTCTAATCTCATACCATACACAAAACCAACTTACAATGGATTAAACTTAAGTATAAGAACTGAAACTGTAGAACTACAAAAAGTAAACTTAGGTAAATTTTGTGTTGTCAGTCCTAGCAATGACTTTTTTTAAATTAGACACAAAAGTGGAGACAGCAAAAGCAAAAATAAACATGCAGAGTGATGGCAAACTAAAACACTTCTATTCAACAAAGGAAACCATCAACAAAATGCAAAGGCAACATACAAAATGGGAGAAATATCTGCAAATTTTACATCTGACAATGATTCATATACAAGAAACTCAGACAACTCAATACCAAAAAAAAAAAAAATCTTATTTAAAACATAGGCAGAGGATTTGAATAAATATTTTTCCAAGTAAGACATACAAATGGCCAACAAGTATATGGAAAGAGCTCAGCATCACTAATTATTCTGGAATGCAAATCAAAACCATAATGAGATACTACCTTGTACTCACAAGAATAGCTATTATCAAAAAGATAGATAACAAGTGCTGGTTAGGATATGGAGGATTGGAAACCCTGTGCACCATTGTTGGAGCTGTAAAATAACACAGCCTGTATGAAAAACAGTATGGAGGCTACATAAAATATTTAAAATAGAAATACCACCTGATCTAGAAATCTCACTTCTGGATATATAGCCAAAGGAAACAAAACTACTTTCTCAAAGAGATTTCTGTTCCCACATGTTCACTGCAGTATTATTTACAATAGTCACAACATGGAAACCACTATCTACTGATGCATGAATAGATTAAAATGTCACACACACACACACACACACACACACAATGGAATACTCCTCAGCCATAAAAAGGAAAGAATTCTTCCATTTGCAACCTGGATGGGCATTTATAGTTTTATGCTAGATGAAATGTAAAAGATAAACAAATATTATATGATCTCACTTAGTTCAGTTCAGTTCAGTCATTTAGTCGTGTCGACTCTCTGGGACCCCATGGACTGCAGCGTGCCAGGCTTCCCTATGGAATATTAAAAACTAAATTCATAAAAAATGAACAAATCGATGGCTACCAGAGGCTGGAGAATCCCAGGGACGGGGGAGCCTGGTGGGCTGCCGTCTATGGGGTCGCATAGAGTCTGACACGACTGAAGCAACTTAGCAGCAGCAGCAGCAGCAGCAGAGGCAGGGAGTAGGTGGGGGAAATGGGTGAAGGTACTCAAGAAGTACAAAATCCAGTTATAAGACAATTCAGTTCTAGGGTGTAACATATAGCATGTTGACTATAGTTAACAATAGTATATTGTATATTTGAATTTTTCTAAGTTTAGATCTTAAAAGTTCTAATTACCAAAAAAACGCCTCCAAGGTGACAGATATTAAACTTATAATCATTTAGCCATATATATGTATGTATGTGTAATTATTACATTATAAAACTTAAACAAATATGTCAATTATATCTCAATAAAACCAGAAAAAAATAATTTTCATTTTCTTCTTTTCTGTATTGTCTTTTGAAATTTATGTTCCCTTCTGCCTCCTCTCACTCTTCCTGCATCAATTGTCCACTTAAGTTTAGATTTTTCTAGCAGAAAGTTGATTGTCCATATTGCATTATCTTGGTTCTCTTACCTAATATATAAGCAGATGTTTTGGAGTCCCTCAGCTAGAGTTGAGTTTCCAGGTGGGCCTATGGATTATTCACTCAGTTCTCCAATGAGAACTGGAAACAAGATGGTGTGGCTTATCTCTAGCAGCACTGTTTTTGGTCAAATAAATTTATGTGTTGTTAGCATTTTCAAGTTGGCTAGTTCAGAAATTTCTCTGCAACCATGAAATTTTCTACAAAATGAAATAACTTACAGAGGACTCAGGTCTTCTGTAAGATGCCTTACTTGGCAGAAAACTTAGGATCCACTTAAATGGTTCATTTTACCTCCCATTTTGTGTTTCATGTGACTATGACACTTTGTTTCCCTGAAGAGAAGAGAAAAGACCAAAAATCAAATTTGCCATTGCCCTGCTTCCCACTCAGTACAAACCAACTTGCCTAAGAGACCCTGGAAGTCAGGAGAACCTTAAGGTTAAAGTTGTTACTTGAGACTCGCTAGGATTTGTTAGACAGATAAATAGCACAGCCAAGAGTGTCTGTGTCTGAGCTAAGTTTAAATATATGGGAGTTTTCCTTGAGTGCTCGAGATAGCATGCTTTCCCTATCTCAAGAAATGACAAAGATGGAAGTGGGTTATAATTCACTAGATTTAAGTCAACAAATTATGAAAAATCCTGTAAAGAATAAACAGGAAAACATCTGTGCCATCCTACTTCTTGTCTCAAATTATACTCCATCATCTTGCATTATGCCTTACAGATCACTTGTTTATTTTATAAATTAAAAATTATTCAAAATAACATTGTAATCAGAATGGTAGCATATTCCCTCGCCAAGTTGTTCCTCAGAAGACATATGACTTTTTATATTTGATTAACCTCACTTCTATTAATGGCTTAACAATATGTTTCATAATCATCTTCATTTAAAACAGAAGTCATAGGACTTGGAAGCCTATATTGGCAAATAAGAACTTGAAATCCTGCACTAGGGGAAAAAGAAAAAAAAACAAATAACTAGCACAGCCAAGAAAATTTTTGTTAATTATCTGATTTAGTTGACATGTTACCAATGAAAACTGTATTATGTAATGCTCGTAGCATTTACATCTGTGTTATGGTTTCTCGTATAACTCTAGTTTTTAACTGAAGGATAATTGCTTTACAGAATTTTGTTGTTTTCTGTCAAACATCAGCATGAATCAGCCAAGGTATACATATATCCCCTCCCTCTTGAACCTCCCTCCCCATCCCATCCCTCTAGGTTGTTACAGAGCCCCTGTTTGAGTTCCCTGGGTCATACAGCAAATTCCCATTGGCTATCTATTTTACATATGGTAATGTAAGTTTCCATGTTACTCTCGCCATATATTTCTCTCTCTCCTCTCCATCCCCCCATGTCTATAAGTCTGTTCTCTGTGTCTGTTTCTCCATTGCTGCCCTGCAAATAAATTCATCAGTACCAGCTTTCTAGATTTCATATATATATATATATATGTGTGTGTGTGTGTGTGTGTGTGTGTTCAGTTCAATTCAGTTCAGTTGCTCAGTCGTGTCCAACTTTTTGAGACCCCAAGAATCACAGTACACCAGGCCTCCCTGTCCATCACCAACTCCTGGAGTTCACTCAAACTCATGTCCATCAAGTCGGTGATGCCATCCACCCATCTCATCCTCTGTCATCCCCTTCTCCTCCTGCCCCCAATCCCTCCCAGCATCAGGGTCTTTTCCAATGAGTCAACTTTTTGCAGGAGGTGGCCAAGTATTGGAGTTTCAGCTTTAGCATCAGACCTTCCAATGAACACCCAGGACTGATATCCTTTAGGATGGACTTGTTGGATCTCCTCACAGTCCAAGGGACTCTCAAGAGTCTTCTCCAACACCACAGTTCAAAAGCATCAATTCTTAGGCACTCAGCCTTCTTCACAGTCCAACTCTCACATCCATACATGACCACAGGAAAAACCATAGCCTTGACTAGACGGACCTTTGTTGACAAAGTAATGTCTCTGCTTTTTAGTATGCTGTCTAGGTTGGTCATAACTTTCCTTCCAAAGAGTAAGTGTCTTTTAATTTCATGGCTGCAATCACCATCTGCAGTGATTTTGGAGCCCCAAAAAATAAAGTCTGACACTGTTTCCACTGTTTCCCCATCTATTTTCCATGAAGTGATGGGACCAGATGCCATGATCTTCATTTTCTGAATGTTGAGCTTTAAGCCAACTTTTTCACTCTCCTCTTTCACTTTCATCAAGAGGCTTTTTAGTTCTTCTTCACTTTCTGCCATAAGGGTGGTGTCATCTGCATATCTGAGGTTATTGATATTTCCCCCAGCAATCTTGATTCCAGTTTGTGCTTCCTCCAGCCCAGCGTTTCTCATGATGTACTGTGCATAGAAGTTAAATAAGCAGAGTGACAATATACAGCCTTGACGTACTCCTTTTCCTGTTTGGAACCAGTCTGTTGTTCCATGTCCAGTTCTAACGGTTGCTTCCTGACCTGCATATAGGTTTCTCAAGAGGCAGGTCAGGTGGTCTGGTATTCCCATCTCTTTCAGAATTTTCCACAGTTTATTGTGATCCACACAGTCAAAGGCTTTGGCATAGTCAAGAAAGCAGAAATAGATGTTTTTCTGGAAGTCTTTTGCTTTTTCCATGATCCAGCGGATGTTGGCAATTTGATCTCTAGTTCCTCTGCCTTTTCTAAATCCAGCTTGAACATCTGGAAGTTCATGGTTTATGTATTGCTGAAGCCTGGCTTGGAGAATTTTGAGCATTACTTTACTAGCATGTGAGATGAGTGCAATTGTGCGGTAGTTTGAGCATGCTTTGGCATTGCCTTTCTTTGGGATTGGAATGAAAACTGACCTTTTCCAGTCTTGGGGCTACTGCTGCATTTTCCAAATTTGCTGGCATATCGAGTGCAGCACTTTCACAGCATCATCTTTCAGGATTTGAAATAGCTCAACTGGAATTCCATCAACTCCACTAGCTTTGTTCGTAGTGACGCTTTCTAAGGCCCACTTGACTTCACATTCCAGGATGTCTGGCTCTAGGTGAGTGATCACACCATCGTGATTATCTGGGTCATGAAGCTCTTTTTTGTACAGTTCTTCTGTGTAGTCTTGCCTTAGTACACAATATTTATCTTTCTCCTTCTGACTTACTTCACTCTGTATAATAGGCTCTAGGTTCATTCACCTCATTGGAATTGACTCAAATGCATTCCTTTTTATGTCTGAGTAATATTCCATCGCATATGTGTACCACAGCTTCTTTATCCATTCATCTGTCAATGGACATCTAGGTTCTTCCATGTTATAGCTATTGTACATAGTGCTACAATGCACATCAGTGTACATGTGTCTTTTTCAA
Organism: Bos mutus; assembly: GCF_027580195.1. Classification (NCBI taxonomy): domain Eukaryota; kingdom Metazoa; phylum Chordata; class Mammalia; order Artiodactyla; family Bovidae; genus Bos; species Bos mutus. Next base: position 93,324,666 of record NC_091618.1, on the reverse strand, counting down.
TTTCGGTTTCCTCAGGGTGTATGCCTAGGATTGGGATTGCTGGGTCAGATGGTGGCTTTATTCCTAGTTTTTTAAGGAATCTCCATACTGTCTTCCATAGTGGCTGTAACAATTTACATTCACACCAACAGAGCAAGATGGTTCTGTTTTCTCCACACTCTCTCCATCATTGATTGATTGTAGACCTTTTGATGATGGCTGTTCTGACTGGTATGAGATGAAATCTCATTGAAGTTTTGATTTTCATTTCTCTAATAATAATGAGCAATGTTGAGCATCCTTCCATGTGTTTGTTATCCATCTTTATGTATTCTTTGGAGAAATGTCTGTTTAGGTCTTTTTCCCACTTTTTGATTGGGTTGTTTGTCTTTCTGGTATTGAGTTGTATGAGCTGCTTGTATATTTTGGAATTTAATCCTTTGTCAGTTGTTTTCTTTGCTATTATTTGCTCCAATTCTTAGGGTTGTCTTTTCACTTTGTTTATAATTTCCTTTGCTGTGCAAAAGCTTTTAAGTTTAATTAGGTTCCACTTGTTTATTTTTGTTTTTACTTCTATTATTCTAGAACTGAGTCATAGAGAATCTTGCTTTGATTTATGTAATCAAGTGTTTGACCTATGTTTTCCTCTAAGAGCTCTATAGTTCCTGGTCTTACATTTAGGTCTTTAATCCATTTTAATTGTGGGTAACTGCTAATAATCCCAGGAGTGATGTCCATGTGTTTCACACACCTGGCCAATGTTAGCAATTGTGTGTTTATAAAATATCACTTACTGACCACGACAATAGACCATACCACATTCATCATGCTCTGCTGACTTGTAGTCCCTGTGTGTGTGTGTGTCAGTTGCTCAATCGTGTCTGACTCTTTGCGACCCTTGGACTGTAGCCTACCAGGCTCCCCTGTTCATGAGATTCTCCAGGCAAGAATACTGGAATGGGTTGCCATTCCCTTCTCCAGGGGATCTTCTCCACCCAGGGATCGAACCTGTCTTTTGCATTTTCGGTCAATTCTTTACCATCTGAGCCACCAGGGAAGCCTGGATTTCTGCAATGCTGCAAACAAAAACGTTCTCATCTCTTAAGATGAAATAACAGTCAAATTTAGTCCTCATCCTGTGTCTTCTGGTTAGGTTTAAACAGCTATAGCTTTGTGCCTTCAGAATCATAAGGTCTTTATTTCTACTCTGACAGGTCTATAGTCAATCTTGTTGAGAATCAGTCTTCCTCATGCACTTCATTCTCCCTTTGTAAATTTTCAGCTGGAGAAGAGGTTTGACTTAACAAGTGATGCATCATTTTCTACTCTGAGTAATTTGACTTCCTCATGGTCTAATGCTATCAAATCTCCTTGTCTGCTATTACAATCACTCTATGCCAAATGTGTTTTCTTAGTGTTGATATTACAGCTTATGAATTTCAATTTTAGGTTATATACTGGAATAAGGCTCAAGATTAAAGTTACTTTTGTATATACTATTTTCCTTGAGATAAAATTAAACTATAACAATCTAGCATGAAAGTAAAAATGTTTTATTGACTCAGTTATAGACCTAACCTTGAGGCTTAACCTCAAGAACTGACATAAAAATCACTTATTACATATATTGGTGTTGTGATAAATGTGCAAAGAGAACTATTTTAAAGCCAGATTTCCTTAGGAATTTAGAGTTTAAAACATTTTTAATAGACTCTAAAGACATATGAATACTTAGAAAATAATATACATAGGTATAAAATTGTATGTAAATTTATGCACAGAAATACATTTTGGTTACAATTTTGTTGAATAAAGAATCTTTTATATGTACTTATGTGTGAACATATGTATGATTAGAAAGATATATAGAGATGGATTTTCACTATCTTTAAAGTATAGAATAAATTTCAATCAATATGCCTTTACTTAATATATTTAAGTAAAATTTTTCAGACATTGCTACACAACATCTTAGATTTATCTTTAAGACATTTTGACTTTTCAAAAAATATTTTGTTCATTACAAGGATGCAGTATTTTATGAAAGAAATGTTGTGTTTGAAATAGTGGCCTGAATCTACCAGTCCAATTTTGTCCAAGGCTATGATTAAAACAGAGCTTCCCTGATGATTAAAACAAGAACATCTTTTGTAAATATATGTATGTATGTATATAAAGAGAGAGAGGGAGTTTGTAATACCCAAGGAAAACTGAGGAAACGAATACAAAAAAAGAAATTGTTTTAAGGGCTTAATATGGATATTTATATATTTCTTAATTTTTTTCTGCTTCAGATAAAGGAAGTAATTATTCTGTGAGTTAGAAAAGCAAATTAACTAAAATTAATTAATTGACTGGAAGATCAGTAATAAGGAAACAGACTGTCTAAGAAAGAAAGGATGTTTGGCTTCTAAAGGCTAAACAATCCAGCAACTCGTTGACACCATGGCCTTAAAATTTTAAGCCACATTAAAAGACTATTTTTTGGTTGCAATATAAAACTTAGGATAAGTCAAAGAAAATTTTAAGTATCAGTGGGAAAGGTAATGGCATGTGCCTTGAACATGTCTTTCTTTTAAACATTTCTCTAGAAATGAGATGAGAAAATATATCAGTACAATACAGTGGGGAAAAGACGGTGTCTTTAATAAATAGCTCAGAGGCAATTAATATTCATATGAGGTGTGTGAAAATATCTTGACCCGCTACCTCTTACCATTTATGAAAAATAAATACAAAGTGGTTTTCCTGTGTAAATGTAGAAAGCAAGTCAATGAAACATTTAGAGAAAAACAGGGAACATCTGTTGAACCTTACAGTAAACAAAGGTATCTTATATAGGATATAAACACACCAACAATGACCAAAAATAGATCAATTTAACCGTTAAAATTACTTCTGCTTATCAAAAAACACCTCTAAGTATGAAAAGGCAACCTCAGAGAGTGTCAGAAGACATTTATACCATGTATATTCAACAAAGATGCATATACAATTTTGCAAAAAACCTCAAAATTATAAAAAGCAACTAAACAAAAATGCAAAAGAAACCTACAACAGACAAACTTAAAAAGCAGTAGATTCAACTATTTAATAAACATATAAAAAGCTGCTCAGTTCACCAGTTATCAAAAAAATAAAAGTTAAAACCTCAAACATTAGTAAACAGGTTCCAGAATGGCCAAAATGATAAAAACAGAAAATAAGTATTGACAAGGATATAGAAAAACTCACACTCTCAAGCAATGCTTATCTGGAAGCTTCCTCAAAAACTGAACAAGATCATAATATATGACCCAAAATTCCACTCCACTTAACAGAAATACATTTACAGGTTTTCCAAAAAACATACACTGAAATGCTCATAGCAGCACTTTTCACAATAGCCCTAAGTCAGAAATTATTCAAATGTTCACCCAAATAAATGAATGAATGGCATATTTGTCAAATGAAATACTACACAACAATGTGAATAAATGAACTATAAGCTTCTTTCAATATTATGGATGAAATTCAAATGGTACTGAGAAAAATTTAGACTTGAAGAATATATTTATTAGTAAGAAATAGACAATATTAGATTAATATTACAATATTAGATTAAGGGCTAGCTTTTTATTGTGAGACATATCTTGTTAATAAAAGCCTTGATAAAATATTTAAATGTTAATATGCAAAATAGCATATTCAAAGAAACAAATAATGATACCTTGGCCTCCTGACACAATCTATGCTTAGGATTTGAAGCATATCAAAAGTTAAACCTTCCCTTCATGAGACTAAATCCAAAGTTTGAATTTCAGGCCCAATTTACCATTTGAAAATTTCCTTCAGTGCAGTTAGAAATGACAGAAACCACCTGGCTAGAACTAGAGACAACAATTCAGCAAAAGACTTAAGGAGGCTGAAGCACTTCTCTGTCCTGCCCATACCAAATGCGAATTAAGCTCTGTGACCTACGTGCTCAGCTTGCCACAGATCCTGGAATCAAATGTAGGGAAATCTTTAGAGTCAAAATGTAGGGAGATCTTTAAAGAGTCCTATCCAGGAGTTGAGCAGTTTGATAATACCAGTCCTGTAGTTCTTGATATTTCACTAGGCCAGCACTATTTGTTTTTTACAGCTTGTTCTTCTTTTATTAACATACAACCTGTCTTTATAAGCAGCTCTTGCCTTCTCCTTGTGAAACAATTCTCCCCTGGTAACCCAGTTCCCTCTCGTTGGCTGTGCTTGGTGTGATCTGTGCAGGAGCGTCCTACTTGATGTGCTGCCTCCCGTCTTGGCATTTTCTGAGCAGATGATCCACTCTCCTTTCCATTCTCCAGAGGCCCACAGTCTGTGTGGTTCTGACTGGATTTGCTTAGTGCTGATAGCCAGTGTGTCCCTGGATAATGAACTACTACTGCCTATTCCCAACCTTGACTGGAACTCTGATTTGCCTGCAAGCCAGGACATTCACCTGTTCCTCCTCACCAGACCTCTGTGTCCCTGCATGGACTTCTACCAATGCTAGTTTCCAACTTTTTCAACTGTCTCACCTCACATGAGAAGGTATCCTAAGACACCCAAAAGTCTGATAAGCATTATACATTGGCCTTCTAGAATCCCTCACACTGCTGACTTTTGAGAGGAATGACAAGCCCTTGGATCCTTCTCAACTCTGGGTCACAACCATCTCAACCAGACCTTTCTGAAAACTCCAGCAAGAAGGTGACAGAAATGAAGAACACAGTACATTTATTTTTGACTCAGCCACACTGAGGATGCAACGGGACAAGAAATGCCCCGGAATTCTCCATCATTGACAAAATTTTCAAAATCCTGACCCACCTGGGCTTGCATCAAGGCATTGAGATGGAAATAAAAGATAGGAAAAGCTGAGAAAAGCAAAAGAAAATGTGAGAAACAGAAAGAGTATGAGATAAAAGGAAGAACATGTCAGAACAGTTTTTCACTGCTGCTTCTCATTCAGCTGTTATTTTGAAGTCACCTTTGTAGAAGATACTACTGCTATAACTACTTTCTCCACTATTTTCTTATTCTGGCTTTACCCTGATTAATCAGTCACTGTGTATCCATTTATCTTTGCTTTAAAAAAAATATGAAAAGCCAGGTTTTGGCTATCCTCGGTTCAGTTCAGTTCAGTCACTCAGTTGTGTCCGACTCTCTGCGACTCCATGAATCGCAGCACGCCAGGCCTCCCTGTCCAGCACCAACTCCGGGAGTTCACTCAGACTCACGTCCATTGAGTTGGTGATGCCATCCAGCAAGCTCATCCTCTGTCGTCCCCTTCTCTTCCTGCCCACAATCCCTCCCAGCATCAGGGTCTTTTCCAATGAGTCAACTCTTCACATGAGGTGGCCAAAGTACTGGAGTTTCAGCTTTAGCATCAGTCCTTCCAAACACCCAGGACCAATCTCCTTTACAATGGACTGGCTGGATCTCCTTGCAGTCCAAGAGACTCTCAAGAGTCTTCTCCAACACCACAGTTCAAAAGCATCAATTCTTTGGCACTCAGCTTTCTTCACAGTCCAACTCTCACATCCATACATGACCACTGGAAAAACCATGACTAGACGGATCTTTGTTGGCAAAGTAATGTCTCTGCTTTTGAATATGCTATCTAGGTTGGTCATAACTTTCCTTCCAAGGAGTAACCGCTGTCCTAGACATTGACTTATTCTCAAACCTTACCATGTGACTTTGGAAATTATCACTAAACCATGTTGGTTTCCTTATTTTAAAATGGTTTACTTGAATTAGATCAGGAGTTCTCTATACTTAGGGAGTAAAATTTCATTTACTTACTAAAGTCATAAGGTTCAGGAGCATAATTAGGGTATGTCCATGACTTAGTCAGAAGGAAATGAGGGACAAACAATTGACTGCTAGAACCATGGTGAAGACTCTGGATTCCAGAGTTGGATAGATATTTGAAATCTTACTTTCCCATTTACTCATCACGTGATATCAGACACAGATTCAAGCAGCCTCAGTTTCCTCACCTATGAAATGCAGATAATATTAGGGTTGACTCTGGAGAAGGTGATGGCACCCCACTCCAGTACTCTTGCCTGGAAAATCCTATGGACAGAGGAGCCTGGTAGGCTGCAGTCCATGGGGTCGTGAAGAGTCAGACACAACTGAGCGACTTCACTTTCACTTTTCACTTTCATGCATTGGAGAAGGAAATGGCAACCCACTCCAGTGTTCTTGCCTGGAGAATCCCAGGGATAGGGGAGCCTGGTGGGCTGCTGTCTATGGGGTCACACAGAGTCGGACACAACTGAAGTGACGTAGCAGCAGTAGCAGCCATTAGGATATTACTCAGAACATAAAAGGCCCACAATAAATATTTACCACCACACATATTTACTTTTGGATCTTCTGGTCTAACTAGAAAAGTCCCAGAATAATGGAAAGAACAGTGACACAAAAGTAAATCAAGACACAGTTTCAGATCCTACTTTGGCTTCTTGTTACTGCGGTACCTTGGATAAGTGACTTAACCTGACATTTTGTTTTCTAGGAAATGTGATTTTATTTCTATTTTAATAGAAATGTCTAAGGTATCTTCCAGTTCTAGATACTACACTTACCTTACCTGTTATTTTGGGAAAAGTCTTTAAATACTTGTGGGGCTCAGTAGTGGCTGAATCTTACTTACCATAGGTAGTTCAGCACCAAGACTTATCATAAGAGCTCCAGGAGCCTATGTTATCATAAACATATCTTACAAATAAAGAATTCTGTTTAAAAATGTTATTTACCATGCTATTTTAAAGTTTATAATTATCATCCATTTCTTTCTGTCAAAATTACGAAATAATTTTGTTTAAAATAGCAAAAGAAGTATTTTATTATTAAATGTGTACTGAATAAACTTTGAAACCATAAAACTAAAAAAGCATAAAAAGGCAGATAAAATTATACTAAAAGCATCAGTACAATAAAGTTGCATGTATTTCACTATACATTTATTACCTTCCCATCTTTATTTTGAATTTGTACTTTCTTCTCATTTATTTTTGCATGAAATAATTAATAAACCATGCAGAACAGAAATTTTCATTATGTATGTATGTATGTGTAGGTACATACTTGGGTGTGCACAAGATATATTAGAGATATATTATCTTTTACAGAGATAAGGAAAGATATTCCTGACTGAATGTAGAGTTCCAGAGAAGAGCAAGGAGAGATAAGAAAGCCTTCCTAAGTGAACAATGCAAAGAAATAGAGGAAAACAATAGAATGGGAAAGGCCAAAGATCTCTTCAAGAAAATTGGAGATACCAAGGGAACATTTCATGCAAAGATGGACACAATAAAGGACAAAAATGGCAAGGACCAAATAGAAACAGAAGAGATTAGGAAGAGGTAGCAAGAACACACAGAAGAACTATACAAAAAAGGTCTTAATGACTGGAATAACTTCAATAGTGTGGTCACTCACCTAGAGCCAGACATCCTGGAGTGTGAAGTCAAGTGGGCCTCTGGAAGCATCCCTACAAACAAAGCTAGTGGAGGTGATGGAATTTGAGCTAAGCTAGTTCAAATCCTAAAAAATGATATTTTGTTGCATTCAATATGCCAGCAAATTTAGAAAACTCAGCAGTGGCCACAGGACAGGAAAAGATCAGTTTTCACTCCAATCCCAAAGAAGGGCAATGCCAAAGAGTGTTCAAACTACTGCACAGTTGTGCTTATTTCACATGCTAGCAAGATTATGCTCCACATTCTTCAAGCTAGGCTTCAATAGTACATGAACTGAGAACTTCCAGATGTATAAGCAGAATTTAGAAAAGGCAGAGGAAAATGAGATCAACTTGTCAACATCCATTGGATCATAGAAAAAGCAAGGGAATTCTAGAAAAATATCTATTTCTGTTCCATTGACTATGCTAAAGCCTTTGACTGTGTGGATCACAACAAACTGGAAAATCCTTAAAGAGATGAGAATACCAGACCATCTTACCTGTTTCCTGAGAAGCCTATATGCAGAATTAGAAGCAACAGTTAGAACCAGACAAGACTGGCTCAAAATTGGGAAAGGAGTATGTCAAGGCTATATATTGTAATCCTGCTTATTTAATTTATATGCAGAGTACATCATGTGAAATGCTGGGCTGGATGGCTCACAAGCTGGAATCAAGATTGTTGTGAGAAACATCAACAACCTCAGATATGCAGATGATATCACTTTAATGACAGAAAAGAAAGAGGGGCCAAAGTGACTTTTGATGAGGGTAAAAGAGGAAAGTGAAAAAGCTGGCTTAAAACTCAACATTCAAAAAACGAAGATCATAGCATCTGGTCCCATCACTTCATGGCAAATAGATGGGAGAAAAGTCAACACAATGACAGATTCTATTTTCTTGGGCTCCAAAATCACCATGGATGGTGACTGCAGCCACAAAATTAAAAGACTCTTGCTCCTTGGAAGAAAAACTATGAAAAATCTAGACAGCATATTAAAAAGAACACACATCACTTTGCCAACAAAGGCCCATATGGTCCACATGGTCAAATCTATGTTTGTTTGTTTTTTTTTTCAGTACTCATATATGGATGTGACAGTTGGACCTTAAGGCTGAGCATCAAAGAACTGGTGCCTTCCAACTGTGGTGTTGGAGAAGACTCTTGAGAGTCCCTTGGACAGCAAAGAGATCAAAGCAGTCAATCCTTAAGGAAATCAACTTTGAAAATTCATTGAAAGAACTGAAGCTGAAGCTCCAATACTTTGGCCACCTGATATGAAGAACCAACTCACTGGAAAAGACCCTGATGGTAGGAAAGATTGAGGGCAAGAGGAGAAGAGGGTGACAGAGAATGAGATGATTGGATGGCATCACTGACTCAAAGGACACGAGTTTGAGCAAACTCTGGGAGATCGTGAAGGACATGAAAGCCTGACATGCTATAATTCATGGGGTCACAAAGAGTCAGACACAACTTAGTGACTAAACAACAACAACAATAGAGATATAAATAGGTGCTCTTATCTACATACACACACACACACACAAACACACAATTTTTAGGCTCTGCTGCTGCTGCTGCTAAGTCGCTTCAGTCATGTCCGACTCTGTGAGACCCCATAGAAGGCAGCCCACCAGGCTCCCCCGTCCCTGAGATTCTCCAGGCAAGAACACTGGAGTAGGTTGCCATTTCCTTCTTCAATGCATGAAAGTGAAGAGTGAAAGTGAGGTCGCTCAGTCATAGGCTCTAAGACTTCCCCAAAAAAATAATCTGTAAGGAAAGAGATATTGCACAAAACCACTAAGAAAATACATCTACTTCATATTAATTTTAATTCTGAAAGTTCACTATCACTTTCTACTGTATTTGGAGAATAGCCATTGGATTTCAGAGGTTCCAGCACTTACTGAGATCACATAGTCAAAGCACTCATATCAATGTATATTTTCTTTATTCTCTCACTCTTCCTTCTTCCCCTCCCTTCACTTTTTCTCTTTGTAATGCTGTATATATTTGTTTTCTACTGATGGACAGGAAGCAACCAAAACCTTAGTATTTTAAAACAACACACATCTTTTATCTCACCACTTCCATAGGTCAGAATTCAAGGCACAACAACTTTGGGAAGGTCCTCTGCTCAGCCTTCCACAGGTCCTCATCTGAGAGCTCAACTAGGTAAGAATGTGCATGTAGCCATTAGCTCTTAGAAGAATGCATTTCACTGTGCCTGTTGGGAGACACCCTCACGCCCAGTGGTTCCCACAGCTCCTAGCTATGTGGCCCTCTCCATAGACAGTTCACAATTTATCTGTTTATTTCTTCAAATCCAGCAGAAGAATCTCTGGGTCCACTCTGCTAACACAGCATCTTACACAACATAAACAAAACCATAGGAGGAACATTTCCATACCTGGCAATATAATATAATCTAATGAAGGGAACGACCTTTGGCACAAGGATTTGATTCACTGGGAACCAACTTAGGGTGTGTCTGCTACACTGTATGATAGTAATTTGCTAAGAACTCTTTTCCAAAGATCACTAGCAAGCTACATTGCTGACCTTCAGCCATAAAACAGAGTCCACTGAGATTTTTATTTAAATCATAAGCAATGTTTTTAACTTCAAAAAAGAAACTAATGCTAATATGTTGACCCCACTTGAACTTTATCTCCACAGGGTCATTTAAATATTTACATCTACTGTTTTCACGAGTTTGATTGACAAGCACTTTATAAAATATTGATGCTGTCAAAAACCAGCATGGATCACATGAGAATATCACTTTTTTGCTTAAAAATTATACCAAAAAGTAATTCTCTGTAATGACAATGAAGATATACTTCTACTTTTCCATTTCTTTTAAAAGCCAAGATGAATGTTATTTTAGTACAGCATTAATATTTGCAGAAATTTGTGAAAGTGGAGAGGATAAAGAATTGAGAGTGCAGAGTGTAAAAATGACATTTATTAGTATATTTTTCAAATTTCCCCAATCTTTCCATAAAACAAATAACCAGAATATGGAAAAGAAAAAAAAATTCATGAACATCTGAAAAGAATCTAGTGACAAAATATTCCTATTCCTTGTATTCAACTTCTGAGAATACAAGTTGGTGGTGTCAAACCATCACTGGTAGCATGATCTGTGCGGGACGAAGATATTTAATAGTATAGAGAAAGGGACTCCAGTGGTAGTAAGAGCTCAGAAACAATAAGTTACCCCTCAAAAAAAAATTACATTCAAAAAGAAAGAACTCTTTTTCTGGAATCTTTAGCCATCCAAAATTAGGGATACTCCTGAAAGTTGGATAAAGATATACTGGCTCCAATTTGAGACTAGTTCCAAAAAAAGGAAAATATCAGGAGGCACTAGTTAAGTTTGCCTATGAAGGAGTTTGGAATTATTGAACAAAACTCTCTTATGGAAGAACAGAGATCTAAAGGGGTAAAAAACAAACAAACAAAAATTCTGTGAATAGATAGAAAACTGACTGAGGAAAAAAATCTTAGGAACAAAGGAGTAAGAATTTTCAGATTCTGAGTAGCAGATGGGAGAAGAACCCCAGGAAGGAGTTCTTAAAGCTGTGGATATGGTCACACAAGGAAGATATATTTTTAATGCTGTATGATGGAAGAGGGCTATCAAGAAATAAAGTTACCCTGATCCACACATCATCACAGGAACATCCCTCTAAAGAACAGAAAACCCTTGTCAATAAATATGAATAACCAAAATATTATTATTATGTATGTTTGAATCAAAATTTGAAAATTTAACATAACACATATAAGTATAGCTAAGAAAAACATAATTCATTAAATTCATAATTAAAAAGAAATTTCCTAAATATAATAAAATCTCTATTATTCCAATTCAGAAGTTAACAATTAATGGGAATACTCTAGCAGTATTACCAATGATTCTGCAAGAATACAAGTTATGCTGCAATACCGAGCATCTTCAGTTGTGTTTCACGTTAAATTGGAGACATTATTTAACCCAGCTGGGATGTGTATGTTTATCTCATAAGAATTTGGAGGACTACATGCAGAAGTTATCATATTACAACTAAAACCCCAAAAGAGTCAATTAAAATCTATTACAAACCATAAGAGAGTTTATAAAGTGTCAAGATATAAAATTAACATTCCCAAACTATAGCAATAATCACTGTCAACACATAATTTAAAGGAAGGCTCTATTTACATTAAAATGATGATGATGATGATGATGTATTTAAGCAGAAACTTTCAAAAGTGCATTAAAAGACATGAAGAAAAACTAAATGCTCATCAAAGAAATTAAAGATATATGGCCAAATGGAAATGTATACCATATTTGTAAATACGAAATTTCAACTTTATAAAGGTGTCAATTATAGTTTTGTAAATACAATCAAAGCCCCATCAAATACCATGATATTGTTCTTTGGAAAAAAGGCAAGTTGATTATAAAGCTCATAAAAAGAATAAATGACCATAGTCAGCAAAGAAAATCATGAAAAAGTACTCAGTGAGAGAATTTTATACCTGATACTAAAACCTCACATGCACTCAAAAAAAAAAAAAATCCCTTAATGTATTTACATTGTCTAGCTCTGTCCACTGGAGAAGGCAATGGCACCCCACTCCAGTACTCTTGCCTGGAAAATCCCATGGACGGAGGAGCCTGGTAGGCTGCAGTCCATGGGGTCGCTAAGAGTCGGACACAACTGAGCGACTTCACTTTCACTTTTCTCTTTCATGCACTGGAGAAGGAAATGGCAACCCACTCCAGTATTCTTGCCTGGAGAATCCCAGGGACGACGGAGCCTCGTGGGCTGCCGTCTATGGGGTCGCACAGAGTCGGACAGGACTGAAGCGACTTAGCATAGCATAGCATAGCTCTGTCCACTGAGAAAGCCTGAAAGCAATATCAACTCACGAGCAAAGGATACCTTCAGGGCCCAGACTGTAGTCTCTAAATATTGTTTCTCACTAAAAGGAAAGAGTGTTCTTAGGAGAAATGGCCGATGACTGGTCTCAGGTGGGAAATACAGAAAATGATCCCAGGGCACCAGATCTAAAGGTTACAAGAGCAAACCTGGAGGCATTGCACTGATCTAAGTCACCTGAGATTGAACATCAGACATGTAAAAACTGCAGTGTATTGAAACACTTGATAGAGTAAAACCTCTGAGTCAGAAATAATATGTTAACTGATTAAATATAATAAAACTTGCTATAATACAACTTATTGATATTAGCTTGAAAATTGACCTTTAAAGAGAAAAATTAAAAAATATACTAGCCAAATAAAATGAGTTCTTTAGAGAAGAGCTATAGTTAATAAATGCATATAAATGATAAAGTTAGAAAAATCACCATTTTGCAAACTAATTAAATAATGGATATGAGTAATAATCGAGGATTTTAATTACTAGGAAAAAAGTTGGTGTGAATGTTTTATCAGAGGAATCAGGCTTTTACTACTTAACTGTAAAAATCACTAAAAGTGAAGCTTCCTAAGGTGATGAATTAAAAAGTACAGAGCACAACCTACATCATGTCATAACTGAATCTGAATTCAGTTATTTCCCCATATATTACTACAATTTTATAAGAAATACAGGGGATGCCAGGACAAGGTAAATGATATCTCAAGGAAACAATCAGCCCAAGTCAGGGTGTAGGACATTCTACAAGATAAAAGACTCAATTTCTCCAACTAAACTGTGGCATGGAGGAAAAAAAGGTTCTTAGAGCAGAAAATACTTAAGAGACATAAAAAATCAAAAGCAATATGGTATCTTGCTTGGATCCATATTCGAACCAACTGTAAAAAAGACATTTTAAAGACAATTAGGAAAACTTCAACAAAAATTTGGTAGTAAATAGCATTAGGAAATTATTGTTAATTTTGTTAGCTGTAATAATGCTGGTTATATTACAAAAATAAGTGCCTTTTTCTCACTAGAGATGGATACTCATATATTAAAGGGTGAATTAATATAATGTTTGGGATTTGCCCTAATATAGACCTGAAAACACAGTAATCCTTGTTTTCAGAGTTGCTAATATGAATTTTTATCACCATCAAAATATATGAAATTCCTATATGCCACAATATCTGCCAGCTTTCCAGGCAGACTATCATATCTTATTGCTATAATTGGCCAGTGTTCCTGATGTTCCAGTTATCTATATTTATGAAATTCCCACTGTGTTCAAAACATTGCATATGTTTGTGTTTAAAACACTGCATTTGTCTATTGGAAAAGAAATGAAAGTGAAATTGATGACCAGTTGACCTGTAAGAGTTTACAATTTTTCAGTGGGGCTAGAACACAATATTTTGAGAAATATATGACTAAAATATATTTCACATAAGGTATCCATATACAGGAATTCTGTAGAATTATTTCCCATTTGGAGGAGACCATTGCCTGAAGGCAGTTGATTTCTCCTACACCTGTTTTAGGATTATTCTTTAAAAACAATAGAAGTGGGTGAGGACTTACAAATGTCAACCTACAATAGAATTTGGGAAGGGAAAACAGTAAAGCTCAATTTGCTACTTAAGGTACAAACCATTGTTGGAAATCACAGTAAGGAGGTCAGCAGTGGATGATTACAATGCTATCTCTAAGATGTGTGGGCTGCAATAGCTGGAGGAGCTATTGCAAATAACAGAACAACTCTTCCTTTGCCACTGCTGGCTCTGTTCTCAGAGAGCCCCAGTTAGGTCTAACTGCAAACTCTACCCACAGAGGATAGATGCAATTGCCTTAGGCTCAAGCAGAGCAGTGGAAAATAACAGAATCCCCTAACACATCCCCAAACAGTAAGTGCCTGAGGAGCTCGCCAGCTTATTAGGTGTTCCTACAGTTTTTCTAGGTTGAAAGTCTTTCTAAGTACTGGTTGCACTGAGCGGTTACACTTTATTTAAACATCTGTTCACTCAAAATACTTATGATGCATGTAATCTCTGAGCAAAAGCAAAATTCTGCTCTCTGGAGCTTCCAGCTAAGTGAGAGAGACATGCTTTCACCAAATTATCACACTAATGAGCACATAGTCACAAACTGTTATAAGGAAAGACATTTCTTCATGAGAATGGATCAAGGGAATCCTTTTCTAGCTGGACGGTTTCAAGAAAGGTTTTCCTAGGGAATGACACTTAACAGAGGCTTGAAAGAAAAGTGTGCTCTGGGCAGGGTTAGCATAGCAGAAACTTTTCAGGCAGAAGGGACTGATGGAGTCAAGTTGCTGCCACCAGGAGGCCAGATGGGCTAGGGTGCAAAGAACTAAGAGAATGATGCAGTTTGAGAACGAGGTAAGCTGCCTCTACAGAACACTGTAGCCACCTTAAGGAGTTCGAATTCTAAGAGCAATGGAAAGTCATCTCATGATATTAAGCAGTGGGGTAATAAGATCAGGTTTATATTTTAAAAAGATTAGTTTCAGTGTGGAGAATGAAGTGTAGAAAAACTTGAAGATGAAAAGGTTGTAAATGGATGTTGCCAATGTCCAAGCAAGAGATTATAGAAAATGAAGCAAAGTTGGTGGCAATGGGGGTGAAGAGAAGGCTGAAAAGACATATTAAGAAAGTGTAACTGACAGGTCTTGGTAAGAGATTAGATTGGGGAAGGTGAAAGAAGCGAAGGGAAGTAAGGCAGAGGGAGTCATCAGGGAGCCCCTAGATTTCTTTTTTCTTTTCCATTATGGTTTATCACAGGATACTGAATATATTTCCTGTGCTATAAAATAGGAATCTGTTGTTTATCCATTCTATATATAATAGTTTGCATCTACTAAACTCAAACTCCCAATGTATTCCTCCCCCACCCCTTTCCACCCTTGGCAACCACAAGTCTGTTCTCTCTGCCTATGAGTCAGTTTCTGTCTTGTAGACAAGTTCATTTGTATCATTTTTTTTTAGAGTCCACATATAAGTGATGTCCTATGGTATTTATTTTTCTCTGTCTGATTTACTTGACTTAATATGATACTCTCTAGGTCCACGCATGTTGCTGCAAATGGCATCATTTCATTCTTTTTTATGGCCAACATTCCACTGTGTATATGTACCACATCTTCTTTATCCATTTGTCTCTCAATGGACATTTAGGTTTTTTTCCACCTCTTGGTTATTGTAAATAGTGCTGCTATGAACATAGAGGTACGCATATATTTTTAGATTATAGGTTTGTCTGGATATACACCCAGGAGTTGAATTTCGGGGTCATATGGCAACTCTGTTTTTATTTTTTTGAGAAACTGCCACATCCTCACCAACATTTGTTATTCGCAGACTTTTTAATGATGTCTTGTTTGTGCAACTTAATAAATGGGAGACAATTTGTGGAACATGTGGAGAAAACTATATTTGCAAATAGGTCTGAGATATGTTAAATACAGGATACCTTCTTTGAAATGTCAAACAGGCAAGTGGATATTAAAATATTAAAAAAGGTGTAGAAATCTGAGAGTCATTAGCCAGATGGTAAATAAGGCCAGAGGCATAAATGAGATGTACTAAGGGGAGGGAGTAGAGAACAGGGCCCTCAGTGAGCTGAATCAAGCCAACAGGGAGGATTCCTTTTTTAAAAATTGTTCAATTTTTACCAGCCAAATGTTTTAAATTTTTCTGAATTTAAAAGTATCAATATTTAGATATTGCATGAATTTTCCAATTCAACAATTTTCCCTCACTTCAGCCATTTTAACACATTTGCAATATCTGCTGATTTTGAAGGCATTTGAGTTTTCACAATATGGCTTGATAAAGAAGAGGATGTAGGATAGTCTTCAGGAATTTCATTTATATAGGACATTTGAGTAGAGACATATGAAGCCTGCAAAGGAGAATGAGAAAATGGCTGAAGTAGGAAAGGTTAGCCAAGAAATCTTTTTTTAGAAGTATTAATATCTTCATGAAAAAATTTATAAAATTATACTATGAAAATGATATTTTTACTCAAAGATGTATATGATAGTATCTGAATTATCATTTATGTATTATAAATATATATGATTTTTTTTCTGATGTAACAAAGAATACAAAATATATGGGCTAATGGAGAAGCAGATGTTTAAATGATGTATATAGTTTTTTAATTTAAACTGCATCTTACTGTCATTTTCTCTAATTAGAATAATCTAAACTTTAAATATAATAGAAATTGTTTCATTAGGATATCATATATAATTCTTCATTCCTTCATGGTCTAATTATGAAAAAGTAGAAAGTCATTATAGAATTTCAAGCATCACCATCTATGAAAAGATACAAGATGAAAAATATTGAAAATGTGTGGAAGCACTTGTCTGAAAAAAGTTATTTTACTGCAATTACAGAAAGAGTTATTAGAATGACAAAGAATCATCATCCATCTGCAAACTTTATAATAATTTACAGTGGCATTTGTCCTTTCACAACAAATTTATTTTCCTTAGCTTTAGGCAAAGGCATTATGCTATGTTTAACGCAATGAATTAATGAGTATTCAAATTAGTTATATGCTAATAATAATCTTCTTATATAATAGTCACCATTCTCCATTATTTTTAATAGTGGTTGAATTATAAATCAGAAGAAAATTAAGTATGTTAAAAATTATCATTCAGAAGCACTGTAACAAAGCAGTTAAGAGCAGGCACAATAAAGGTCCAGACCTGCCTGGGTTCCAGTATCCAGTCATTTTCCAACTACTTAAATATTAATATTTAGGTGTCAGGTTTCTCATATGTAAAATGAGATAATAATGGTAACTACCTCTTGGGGTTGTCAAAGAATCAAATTAATCACTATAAATGCTCAGAATAACATCTAGGTATAATAAACACCTGTTATCTTTTATGATTACTTCTCTTGTTATTTAAAGGCAAAGCTTCTGTTTCCCATTAATAAATTTATAAGCAAGATGATACCAAAATATACCTGAGCGATGCTATTGATTGAATGTTTATGACCTCTGAAAACTCACTTGTTGAAAATCTAATTTCTGATTGATGGTTCTCTGAGATGGGATCTTTGGGAGGTGATTGGGTCATGAGGATCAAGTTCATAAACCGCGTTAGGGTCTTTACAAAAGGACTGGAGATAACTCCTCTCCTCTTTCACCAAATGAGGACACAGCAAAAATGCAGCAGAAAGCAGGTCCTCATCTGGCACTAAATCTCCCTGAGCCTTATCTTGGAGGACTTCCCAGCTTCCAGACTGTGAGAAATTCATTTCTGTTGCTTATAAACTGCCTAATCTGTGATATTTTGTTATAGTAACTCCAAAAGATCAAGACAGGAGAACAATGCCATTCATTCCACTCATATAAGCTACAGAAACACTCTAAAATGACATTTTGTGAAAGGCACAACAGATTTTAATAACATTTTTCACTTAATCAACCAAATATTGTTGGATATCTGCTATGTGCTAGGCAATATGCTATGCCTAGGGATACTGATCAGTCTCTACTTGCCCTAGCACAGTTCATATTCTGATGAGACAGACATTAAATAAACCCCACTCTACCTGCCTCACGCCCCACACAGAGTCTCTTTCTCTCAGATTCACACACAAACAATAATTTCACATTTTGAAAGAAAATTATTAAGGAAAACATAGGGCATCATGTGAGTATACTAGGAGGACATGATTCCTGTTAGGCATTAACACAGGATGAAAATATCACTTCAGTTCTGAATAAGTTAGGCAAAAAGACAGTCCATAATTTACACCATATGTGTGTGAAGACAAACAAGTGTATGTGTACATGCACACAGCACCCAAGGCCTCTGGTTTGGGTAAAAGCCCTTTTTATTAGACATTAATGATATTTGATTTAACACAGTGCTTGATTTATAATGTAAGGACTAGTTTAAGTTCTACAAGCATTTCTTTCAAATATATTTTGGAAAAACTCATAAAATTACAAAAACACACTGAGTTGAGGAGAGAAAGAACATTCATAAATGGATTCTGTCACAATTGGCTCTCTCATATGTGTAGCACAAAGTACCACATTAGAGGCAGCAGACCAAGTTTTGTTTCTTCTTAATTTGAGGGTATCAGAAAACTTTGATATTCAAGCTTGTTCTCAGAAGACCCAGAAGCTCACCCTCATTATTCCCTGTACCTCTGTTTATGCCAAGCTTCAAAAGAAACCCGCAATGCTCAGGACATCCCTCATTCCCAGGACTACCATCTACTCCCCAACTTGGGAAACTTCAGTAGATTAGGTCCATTCTTGACAAAGCCTCCTGTACCTGCAGCATCTTTGGAAAACCCTTACCTGCTTGCCTTGTCTGAAACCTGACTCTCCCCTAAAGTCATTGCTTCACCTGAGCCCTCTCAAATGAAGCTTCTTCCTTTCACAATCCAGGAAGTGGGTAGTTGTCATCCCGATTTCCTTGTATCCATTTTCAAACCTTTGCACTTTCTCTTCCCTAAAATCCATGGTTTTAATTTTATCCTTTCAAACTCGACCATTAAGGTGACCTGTCCTTATTCCTTGACAAGCTCCACAATCACTTTCATACCTTCCAAAAATATTCTTGTGCTTTCCTGGTGGCTAAGCAATAAAGAACCTGACTGCCAATGCAGGAGACATGGTTTGATCCCTGGGTTTGGGGAGATCCCCAGGAAGAGAAAATGGCATCCCACTCCAGTACTCTTGCTGGAGAATCCATGGACCCAGGAGCCTGGTGGGCTACAGTCCATAGGGTCGCAAAGAGTCAGACATGACTGAGCATGCACACACATGCAAGAACATTCTCATATTTCTTGATGTTATTTTAATATCCTGCAAACCACCTAGTCATAAATTGACTTGTGCCCTTCCAATGGACTTTACATCCAGCTTCACACATTTGATGCAATCTAAATTTTGTTATTACCAGTAAACATAACCTCTATGTCTTAGTTTCCATCCTCTTACTCACTGGCCACTATATCCTTGTTTTTCTAGTCAGTCATTTTAAAACACCTAATTCAACAATTATTTGACCACAGTTTCTGTACTACCTAGAAAACAATTTTATACCATTCCTTCTCTCAACTTCCCAAACTTCTGTCCCATAATCCTCATCCTCACTGGTGACACAGTTCCCAATTTCATGGAGGAAAATGAGGGAAATCAATTAGTAAACCTTCACAAAGTCCCATTAGCACCACTGCTCACCAATCTGCATCTGTGTTCATAAACCTTGAGCACCTTCTTGACATTACAGGGGAACTGGTAGTGCTCACTATTTCTGTATCAGGATTATTCCCCTGTGTGTTCAGTTCTAGCTCTACCCTCCCCCCAGCTCAACTACACCACTCTTGGAATTGTTCTTTATCCCTTCTGCATCTTCAATTTGTTCCTCTCTACCTGGTCATTCCGTGACATATAAACGTGTTGAAATATCTCTCACAAAAAAAAAAAAAAAAAAAAAAAAAAAAAAAAATGGTTTCTGACCCACATTTTCCTTACCTGTTGCCTTCTTTTTCTTCTATCCTTTATTGTAAATTTCCCCCCGAGAATTCTGTTATACTGTTAATGCCTTCTGCTTACATTCTTTCTTGAACCCATTTAAACAGATGTTTATGTCCCACCACTCCACTGAAACCTTTTTCAGAGTCTCCAAATAACACCCATGTTGTTAAATCCAGTGGTAAATTGTTTGATCATTACATCTGACCTAGCAAGAAACACTTTTTCCAGCTTTTTTGAGATATAATTGACACACTGCATTTTGTAAATTCTCAGTGTACCACATGAGGATTTGATTTACGTATATATTGCAAACTGATTACAACAGCAAAATTAATTACCATATCCATTAACTCATAACCTCACATAGTTACTCCTTTTGTGTGCTGAGAACTTTTAAGCCCTCTTGTTGTTTAGTTGTCAAGTCAAGTCCAACTCTTTGCAACCCCATGGATTGTAGGCCACCAGGCTCCTCTGTGCATGGGATTTCCCAGGCAAGAATATCAGAGTGGATTGCCATTTACTTCTCCAGGATTTCTTCCTGAACCGGGGATCCAACCCGAGTCTCTTGCTTAGCAGGCAGATTCTTCACCACTCTGCCATCCGCAACTCAAATAAACAATACAGTATTTTTAACTGCTGTATAGATACCATGTTATAGAGTAGACCCCCAGAATTTATTCACCTTATAACTGGAAGTTTGTACCCTTTAACAACCTTCACCCATTTCCCTTACCACCCTCTCCTCACCTCTGGCACTCACCAATCTTTTTTTTTTTTTTTAGTTCATTTTTTAAGAATTCATCTCTAGGAGATCATGCATTATGTCTTTTTCTGATTTTTTTCACTTAGCATTGTTCTCTCAGAGTTTATCCATGTTGTTGCAAATGGCAAGATTTCCTTTTTTTATGGCAGTATTATATTCCATTATGGAGAAGGAAATGGCAAACCATTCCAGTATCTTTGCCTGGAAAATCCCGTGGGCTGAGGAGCCTGGTGGGCTGAGGAGTCCATGCGGTCGCAAAGAGTCAGGCATGACTGAGCAATTAACAGAGACAGACTATATTCCATTATATATATATGCCACACTTTCTTTATCTATTCATTCATAGACACTTAAGTTGTTTCCATATCTTGGCTATGGTAAATAATGGTAAATAATTCTGCAATAAACATGGGGGTGCAGAAATCTCTTCAAGGTAGGAATTTTATTTTTTTGGATATATACCTAGATTGCTGGGTCATATAGTAGTTCTATTTTTAATTTTTTGAAGACCCTCATAGTTTTTCATAGAGGCTGTAGCAGTTTACATTCCCACTAATAGCCTCTAAGAATTCCTATTTCTCTCATATCCCCCATCACTTGTCTCTTACCTTTTTGACAACAGCCATCCTACTGTACATGAAGTGGTATCTCCTTGTGGTTTTGATTTGTATTTCCCCAAGGATTCAGTTCAGTTCAGTCGCTCAATCGTGTCCGACTCTGAGATGCCATGAATTGCAGCACGCCAGGCCTCCCTGTCCATCACCAACTCCCAGAGTTCACTCAGACTCATGTCCATCGAGTCAGTGATGCCATCCAGCCATCTCATCCTCTGTCATCCCCTTTTCCTCCTGCCCCCAATCCCTCCCAGCATCAGGGTCTTTTCCAATGAGTCAACTCTTCGCATGAGGTGGCCAAAGTACTGGAGTTTCAGCTTTAGCATCAGTCTTTCCAAAGAACACCCAGGACTGATCTCCTTTAGAATGGACTGGTTGGATCTCCTTGCAGTCCAAGGGACTCTCAAGAGTCTTCTCCAACACCACAGTTCAAAAGCATCAGTTCTTAAATACATTGTCATGTAACTGTTGGCCATTTGTAATATGTGTTCCATTTCTCTGCCCATTTTTTAATCAGGATATTTGCTTTTTTCTATTGAGTTTATGTGTTCCTCATATATTTTGAATAGTAACCCCTTATCAGATACATGATTTGCAGATATTTCTCCCATTCGGAAGGGTGCCTATTCATTTTGTTGAGTGTTTATTTTGCTTTGCAGAAGCCCTTAGCTTGATGCAGTCCTATATGTTTATTTTGGTGTTTGTTTTTGTCTATTTTTGTATTTGTCATACTCCAAAAGCACTAGGTCACTAGACTAATTTCAAGGGGATTTCCCCTATGATTTCTTCTAGAAGTTTTATAGTTTCAGGTTTTACATTTATGCCTTTCATCCATTTTGAGTTATTTTTGTGAGTGGTGTAATACAGGGAGCCAGTTTAATTCTTTTGCATGTAAATACCCAGTTTTCCCAGCACCGTTTAATGAAGAGATCATCTTTTCCTCATTGAGTGTACTTGGCTCTCTTGTCAAATATTAGTTAACAATTTGTGCATGGGTTTATTTCTGGGCTCTCAATTCTGTTCTATTATCCTGTGTGTCTGTTTTAATGCAAGTACAATGCTGTTTTGATTACTATAGTTTTGTAATCAGGAAATAAAGTCTCCAGTTTTGTTCTTCTTTCATACAGATTTTAGTACTGTTTTATTTACATAGAAAATGACTTTGGAATTTGACCTACAAGTAACATTTGACAAAGCTGACCATTTCTCTTTGAAACACCATTTTGTTTGATTCTCAGGATCTTCCTCTGACCTAGATATTTTACTACTAACATGGACTCTCCTTTTGAGGCTCCATTGCTAATTCTTCCTCATCTCCATAAACCATTATGTAGTGCTTCACCCCAGGCTCCAGCTTCGTATTCTCTTTTGTATCTGCACTAACTTGATTCAGTCAATCATCCTTTAATTATCATCTATATGCTAATGACTCCAAAACTGACATCTGCGGCGTACAGTTATGCCCTGATCTGCAGATTTGTATATCCAACTACTTACTCAACTTTGTACTGTGACATAGCATGGAAGTCACAAATTTAAAGTGTCCCAAACCGAATTTCCAATATCCCTCTCATAAACTTGCTAATCTCAGTAAAGGAAACTGCATTTTTCACTTGTTCAGCACGCCAAAGTTTAAGTTATTTTTGTTTGCTTTCTTTTCTCTTATCTGACATTTGTCAGTGAATGCTGTCAGCACAAACTTTAGCATCCATTACATCCACTGGATCATTGAAAAAGCAAGAGACTTCCAGAAAAACATCTATTTCTGCTTTATTGACTATGCCAAAGCCTTTGACTATGTGGATCACAATAAACTGTGGAAAATTCTGAAAGAGATGGGAATACCAGACCACCTGACCTGCCTCTTGAGAAACCTGTATGCAGGTCAGGAAGCAACAGTTAGAACTGGACATGGAACAACAGACTGGTTCCAAATAGGAAAAGGAGTACATCAAGTCTGTATATTGCCACCCTGCTTATTTAACTTATATGCAGAGTACATCATGAGAAACACTGGGCTGGAGGAAGCACAAGCTGGAATCAAGATTGCCAGGAGAAATATCAATAACCTCAGGTATGCAGATGACACCACCCTTATGGCAGAAAGTGAAGAGGAACTAAAAAGCCTCTTGAGGAAAGTGAAAGAGTGAAAAAGTTGGTTTAAAGCTCAACATTCAGAAAACTAACATCATGGCATCTGGTCCCATCACTTCATGGCAAATAGATGGGGAAAGAGTGGCTGACTTTAATTTTGGGGGCTTCAAAATCACAGCATATGGCGATTGCAGACATGAAATTAAAAGACACTTACTCCTTGGAAGGAAAGTTATTAAAAGCATATTAAAAAGCAAGACATTACTCTATCAACAAAGGTCTGTCTAGTCAAGGCTATGGTTTTTTCAATGTCATGTATGGATGTGACAGTTGGACTATAAAGAAAGCTGAATGCCAAAGAATTGATGCTTTTGAACTGTGGTGCTGGAAAAGATTCTTGAGAGTCCCTGGACTGCAAGTAGATCCAACCAGTCCATCCTAAAGGAGATCACTCCTGGGTGTTCATTGGAAAGACTGATGTTGAAGCTGAAACTCCAATACTTTGGCCACCTGATGCAAAGAGCTGACTCATTGGAAAAGACCCTAATGCTGGAAAAGATTGAGGGCGGGAGGAGAAGGGGATGACAGAAGGTTGGATGGCATCACTGACTCAATGGACATGGGTTTGGGTGGACTCCAGGAGTTGGTGATGGACAGGGAGGCCTGGCGTGCTGTGGTTCATGGGGTCACAAAGAGTCAGACATGACTGAGCTACTGAACTGAACTGATAACTTTACACCTTGCACCACCACCATTGCTACTCCCCTGATACAAACCATAATCACCTCTTGCCCATATGAATAGTTCACCCTGTCTCCTCTCAGCTTCTTTGCCTCCTTCTTACAGTCTATTCACAGCACTAAAGCCATTGTGTTGTTTTATGTTACCAGTCATGTTTCATTACTCTTTTGCCCAAATGCTCTACTGATTCATGGGATAAACATGAAGATGTACTATCAGGATCCCATTTAATGAGCAAAGTGTGGCCCAAATGTAGATAGTGTGGTCAGTGGGCAGCTTCAAGTTGTCACTCCCTCAGGATCTGCTTCAACTTCACCTGCATTCAATGACTAAGCAAAACAGGTCACTTTGGCCTGAAGTGGGACAACTCTGATGGACTGTATTTGCTCCAGAGACTCCAACTAGGTTGGTCAAGGTTTTTGTGAGCCTGCATCATAATTTTTTTTCTTCATTTAAAACTATAATACCATACCAACAGTCCTCTCTAGACCTGTTTTATTTTTCTCCATAATATTTATTATCTGGCATATCTTCTAATATACAGATTTAATATGTAATCCCCTTCCACTCACAACTAGAGTATATTCCTCAGAAAAGCAGTAGCTTTTTATTCATTGCTGTATCCCCTGTGTCTAGAAAATTTAGAAAATTGCCAAACTTGGTAGTCAATCAATAAATATTTTTCAGATTAATTATATAACTTATATAATTATATATGAATCATTATTTCATATATTTGTCATTGAAGATAAGGAATTATATACATTGCATGAAGTTGAACATTACCAATGATAGATGTATTTGCAGACTAGGTTGGATGTAGATAAGGTTCATTATAGTACCAAGCACTCACAAAATACCTGCTTTTAGCAATGGCAACAGTGATGGGCATTATAGTAGTACCTACTGAATGCTCCAAGAACCAGGGAATACTGCTCTGCAGACCTTAATGGCTAAGTCAAAAGTTGAGACCAATAAGTTACCGAGACTGCTTTTATACATTGTCAACCTGCAAATATTAGTATGTATGGAAATAACTGCCTAAAATAAACTTATAAATCACTTTGTTACTAGCTAGTTGGCATCTTATAGAGCCAGGCTCTCAAATGACATTCTAGTAAACAGGGAGCAGAAAAGGAATGACCTCCAGGTCTTTCAGTCAAGATCCTTCTCTCTGGCATTAGGCCAGGTGCCCATTTGGACCTATCCCATGAAATCTCTTAAAAACACTGTGCTCTTTTAGAGGTCAGGCCTTTATGCAATCAGAAGAAGATGGAGCTAGAAACCTCTTACAAAACCAAGGTTGGAGAGAAAAAGGAGGATATAGAGAAGATATAAAGAAAAGTCTGATCAGATGCTACCAGATATTTTAGTCTGTCTTATTTTTCAGTATGGTCAACAGCAAACTCCTATTAAGAAATGATAGTCATCCTATCAAATAGGAATTTGCTTTGTTACTAATGACCCAGAACTGAGCGTTTTCAAACAGCAACCACAGCAACCATTTATTTGCTCAAGCCATGGACAGGCAGTTTGAACTGGGTTTTGCATGGAAAGTCTGTCTCTGCCGATCCCATTTTGGTAAGACAGCTGGGATGGTTGGGAAAACTAAAACTCTTCTCCTATCACTCTTTCTCATGCTTTGTCACATGCCAGTAGTCATCCAAGAAAACAAGAGTGGAAGCATAGTTTCTCCTGAGGCCCTGGCTTGGAACTCTCTCATATCAGTCTCTGCCACATTCTAGTAGACAGGGCATGCCAAGCCAAGAGACCTTTCCAGCATCAAGAAGTGGGGAAACAGACCTCACACTGCTTGAGTTGAGGAATCACAATGTATTTATTTGTGTTTTCAACCTACCATTAACCTATATAATGAAACTGGGTCCTTTAAATCAGAATTAGAGAATATGAGTAAAGTCCAAGTATTTTATTTGTGGGTCTCCAGTTGTTGAGGCATTTGGCATTTGATATTCTCTTACTTTGGGCGTTTTTTATTGATATATAATTCACATTTCATAAAATTCACCATTTAAGGTGTGAAATTCAGTGATTATTAGTATATTCACAGAGTTCCATAACCATCATCATGATCTAATTCCAGATTTTTATCACCTCAAAAGAGAAACTCATGCCTATTAGCAGTCATTCTACATTCTCCCCTCTCACAGCCCCTCCCAACCATTAATCTTTTTTCTGTCTCTATGGATTTGCCTTTTTCAGATTTTATATAAATTAAATCACATAATACATGGCCTTTTGTGTCTAGATTACCACAGTGTTTTCAGAGTTCATCCATATTGTAAGGGTATACAGTATTTAATTCCTTTATTTGGCTGAATAATATTCTATTGTATGAATATACCAGGTTTTGTTTATCCCTTCACCAGTTGATGGACATTTGAGTTGCTTCCACTCTGGGACTAATATGATTATGCTGTTATGGACATTTGTCTGCAGATTTTTGTATGAACGCGTGTTTTCAATTCTCTGGGGTATACATGGGAATTGGGATTGTCAGGTCTTGATATACATTTATAGCCAGTATTTTTTACTATATGGATGCTTGACTGAGACATACTGATGTGTTTTATACATTCTTATAGATACTGAGATGAGAATAAAATTCCATTCCTATGTCTTATAGATATTGAGGTGATAATAAAATTTCAGTTTTATATTTGTTTCTAGTAGGGCAAGCCAAATGGAAAAGCTTGAAAGCCCTTATCCCAGCAAGTTCAAATTCACTACTGTGCTCCAAGCTCAGGACAATTCTCCAGAGGCAGAAGCCGGAGGACAGTGACATCTGTTCCCGTGACCGTGAATCCTCTACATACTCCACCACCCACATGGACACGCTTATTACAATAAACGAGGCGTCTCTCTTACTGTCCTTTGGTGTTATGAATACCTCACAACTGAGGCCACTGACATCCCCTGTTGTTTGGAGGCACGCACTGTGCTTCACATCAACCCATAGCGCCAGGTCTTAGTATTCCTCTTATCATTGTCAAATCAAGGTGCTCTATAATGTTGCTACCTAAGAATGATCCACAGAGCAGTAACCACAGCACATGCATTATCCCTGAGCTTCTTAGAAATGCCAGGCTCTCTAGATCTACTTTATAGGAACCTGCATTAGAACAATATCCCCATGAAATTTCATGTGTATTAAAGTTTGAGAAGCAATGCCATATAGCAATCTTAATTCACTGACCTCCTACAGAACAAAGCTAGAGGCCTAGCTTCCTGATCAAAGTCTTTTGTGAATTTGTTGTTCAATCGCTCAGTCGTGTCTGATCCTTTGCGACCCCATAAACTGAAGCATGCCAGGCTTCTCTGTCCTTCACTATCTCTCAGAGTTTGCTCAAACTCATGTCCATTGTGTCAATGATACCATCCAGTCATCTCATCTTCTGTCGCCTCCTTCTCTTCCTGCCCTCAATCTTTCCCGGCATCAGGGAGATTACAGACATTAAATAATATACATATATAATGACTGGGTATCAACTGTGCTTCAGGCACTAGCCACATGCTTTCCAGGCCTTTTGTTATTCCATCCTATTGCAGTCAACTACTTTTGCCCTGTCCTACAGATATCTGAAGCAAGGCTCAGAGGCTTCAAGCTCCTTACCAGAAACCACAGCTTTTAAGAGAAAAAGCCAGGAGTCAAACTTCAGCTCATTTTGTCCTAGAGCTCACGTTCTTTGCCATTACTCTACCTTTCCTAGTAATTTATGCAAAGAGTAGTCCCAGAGTCTGATTCATAAAAAAGGAAGAAAAAGAAATAAGTTCTATTCTGTACAATTTCTAAACTTCCTTAACTAGTTACATATGCTTTTACCTATTCATGAGAACTAAAGTTCCATGAGGGTAGGATTTTTATCCTTGTCACTGCCAGTCTTTAGAATAGAACCTAACATGTATTAAGCCCTTGCCAGACTTCCTGAATAAGGAAACTAATTTGTGCACCAAAACTTTAGCTTATTAAAATGAGCAAAACTTAATCTTTACTTATCTCTTCCAACTGCTCAGCCTTTGACTTTACCTGTGGTGTGAATGTGGATGGCTGGTTTGTTATGGCACCGAGGCATTTCTCCTCAATGGAAATAGAAGTAATACGGTGTCAAACATCGGCAGTGGTGCCTCACCATGCCATCTTATCACAGGGCGTTTTGACACATTGCAACCTTCAAGGAGCTATATTGTGGCTAAAAATGTATCTTGTCAGTTGTTCTTTCCTTAGGAAACATCGATGTGTAAACATCAGCCTAGGACTGGCACGTGGGTGTATTTTGCAAGAACTAAAAATGTGCAGCGTGCCAGTGGTACAGTATGCTTCGGGAGAAGTTAAGATGTATTACCCAGGGGGACAATAGGGCAGGGAGTCTTGTAACCAAACATTCTATTTCATCCATCTTACACATGATTATTCTACAGTGGGATCACTTGTTACTCACTGCCATTTCATTAGGCAACCAAATTACATGCAAAGCTAGTTTTATAAATAGAACCCTGAGTAGGTGGGCCATAGCCCAAGGAAAACCAGAGAATAAATTCATTTATATAATCTCATCTTTTAGAGCAGAAATTGTCTTTTCCTTTTATATGTATGGGAACTGTCAGAATTAGAAAGAGGTAGGAAATGGTACAATTACTCAAAACCACTTAGGAAAACACAGAAGATCTTCAGTATTTCTTTAATATAATAAAAAGAGATAAATCTATATCAGACATACTGAAAATTTCATTGTGGTTATTGAGGCAGTATACACTGATTTATTGACAAAGCTATTTTGCATCTAACACTAATATCAAATTGATCTGCACATACGTCTTATTGGCATTAATGAGACTATCTCAACTGGCTATGGATGGTAAATGGCTAAATAGGTAATGAAATGAAGGTGAGCATATAATCTTGTTTGACACCTGTTAAGAAGGGCACACCTGCACAGCCAAAGGGTAGCTATTCTAATTAATCTCTTCATGAAATTTTACAAACTTGCCTTCAAAACTCCAAAAGCAAAATTTTCTTATATTTCAGTAGGGAAACTCACCACATGAGTGGGGCCAAGTGAAAATTTAAAATGAGGAGTTTACTATTCAAAAAAGCAGAGGTCAAGGTAGGGGAGAGAATTCCAGTAAAGGCATTAAAATGTAAGTCTTTTTTCTTATCCTTCAGTCCCTCTTCCAATTTGTCATGATGTTGTACTTTCTACTTAATTTCATTCTAAGTAAACAATATTAACATTTTTTCATCTTTGTGTGAAAGATTTTTATTTTTATATTATTTTTTGTTGAAGTATATTTGACTTATAGTGCTGTGCTAATTTCTGCTGTACAGCAAAGTGACTCAGTTATATACGTGTGTGTGTTAAATTGCTTCAGTAGTGTCTGAGTCTGAGACTGTATGGACTGTAGCCCACCAGGCTTCTCTGTCTATGGGATTCTCCAGGCAAGAATATTGGAGTGGATTGACATGCCCTTCCCCAGGGGATCTTCCTGACCCAGGGATGGAACCCACATCTCTTATATCTCCTGCATTGGCAGGTGGGTTCTTTACCACTAGTGCCACCTGGGAAGCCCATACACATATATACATTTTAAAATATTTTTTCTGTTATGATTTATCCCAGGAGATGATATAGTTCCCTGTGCTATTGTTGTTTATCCATTCCAAATGTAATAGTTTGATGAAATGCCAGTTTTAAATGCCATTAACAGAGCACTTAAATCATATTAGGAATACTGAAATTAATTTTGTGGCTTATCCCTTGAGAGTGTCTGGAACTGACTAGAAGAGACAAACTCAAGACAGAGTCAGGAAAATAGTGTTCCCCAAGGTCAATGTGAACACTCATAAGACAAGCGCAGACCTCACCGCTGCCAGAGCCTCAGTTTACACCCCAGGGCTAACATATTAGAACCTGACCACAACCGGTGTCTGCTTCCTGCCAGCAACCAGACTGAAATGCTCCTCCTTGGCCGGGCGGGCAAGTTGAACCAGGCGCATACTCTTCCCCAGATATGCCTCTGCCACTCCAACCCATCACAGCCAAGCCCATCACAACATCAGTGTTGAGTACCTGAGTCCTGGATCAGGTGGTGAGAGGTGGCTGCGATGCTGCCACACCAGGGTGGGGATGGCTGCTCCTGTGATGCAAGGTCATTACCCCAACCCTTGCCACACCCACACACACACTCAGGCCCTCTCTCCGGCAGCAGTGGCTCGGTGGGGGTAAAGAGGAGGAGGCTGGGTGAGCTGGGTTCCAGAGGGTGGAGAAGTAGTAACCTAGCACTCATCCCTGGGGGCTTATGCACTGCACTGGTCCACAGCATGACACAGCTCTGCTTACTAACACAACCTCTCCATAGAGGCAGCTGCATAAGGACCGCTGTTTGTCTTCCAGTGGCCATTTTCCTCTTCTCCTACAGGAACAGAACCCTGGACTTTCAGCTGGACAGAATGACACCTGGGATGTAGCAGGCATTTTTCAGTCAGCCTTGCAACTAATTACACAGTGCGACTAAGTCACGGCTAATGATGTGTGAATGGAATCAGTGTGTGTGTCTATCCTTCGTCTTTTCTTCTTCTGTGTGGAACACGGATCAGATATCTGCATCTGCAGATGTCATTCTGAACCTCAAGAGCAAGGGCCATACTTCAGGGATGACTGAGCAGGAAGCTCAAAGGAATGGAGTTTCTTAGGATTTCATGTCACAGAGTCACCTCACCAGTAGACTGCCTACCTTATTTTAAGGAAACAGAGAAACAGATGTCCAACTTAAACACTTAATCCTTTCTTTTCTGGATCTCTTTTTCACAGCCAAACTGTATTCCTAAGCACAGCATAAAAAGTACAGCCTAATATTTATGCTGTGTGCTCACCACTGACCCTTGTTGGGAAGATGAACATCCATCATCTTCCTTCAGTATCCCTGCCTCAACAACGTTTGCCTTTAAACTATTTGAGAAGGATATTCTTCAGTGTTTGCCCTTTGTCATCGCTTTATCTTGGGCTTCCCTGGTGGCTCAGTGGTGAAGAATCCACCTGCAATGCAGGAGACGCAGATTTGGTGCCTGGCTCCAGAAGATCCCCTGGAGGAGGAAATGGAAACCCCCTCCAGTATTCTTGCCTGGAAAAATCCATGGAAAGAGGAGCCTGGTGGCCTATATAGTCCATAGTGTAGCAAAGAGTTGGACACGACTTAGCAACTAAACAACAAGAACAACATAGCTTTATCTTCCCTTACAGAACTCAACAGGATTGTAATTGCTCTTACTAAGATTCGATTCCTTTCCAGAAATGAGGCAGCAATAGCTGACATCTAAATGTAACTCTATATCCCAGGCTCCCCTATTATTGAGAAATTGAATTCTCAGCTACACACCACTTCGTTTTTGTAATCCAGTAGAATTTGTTCAGGAAATTTTTCCAAGTCAATTACAAGTAAATAAAAAATATCTCACTTGAATCATAGGTTGCTATCTAAATTGGACAGTAATTTTTGTTAATTTCCCTCATTCTAGTTATTTCTTCAGTGAACCTGGGAAATAAATTAAAGTGATGCTCCACCCTGGATGTTAGAAAGAAGCAGTCCTTCCACACATATTCAAGCATCCCAGTGATTAAGATGTTAACTTCCTGATTTAAGTGAAACCAATAGAGTTTATGCAATGTTTCTATAACGTCCGATCTGTTAAGAATGGTTGTAAATGTTATAAGTGCCCACAGACTTATGAATTGTTAGCAAGAGGAAGAGATCTAAAAGCAATGGAAGAGAGAGAGGGCCACAAACAAATTATTTCTCCCTGGATATTGGGGATTTAGGAAACTCTAATATTAATCAGCAGCATTTTTATTAACTCAAGCATGAACCCCAAATTCAATGTCTATTTCTTAAATCATACTGTGCTAAAACTAACTGGTTTAGATTTAAGACAGATTTAGATTTAGATTTATCTTTCTGTTTTTGTTTTTGTTTTGTTTTGTTTTTTTCATTTTTTTCTATTGTGCTTATGATCAATCACCAGGCAGAGGCTGATAAAACTCTGAATATTTATGTGGAACACAGGAAAGAGCCCTGCTGTGAGCTATTAGCTCAGCGGATGACGTGTGCTCCCAGTTGGAAGCTGAGGGGATGGGAAAGACACTGTTGCAACCCTTTATAAGAAGCACATAAAAAGCACCTGTTTGCCTGCTTCATTAAACTTCCCCTAATGAACGCCTCCAGGGAGCAGAAGGGGGAAACTTCTTTCCCTTCTGCTATAAATAGAGAAAGGTATTTAAAACTTCTCATTTAAATGTGAGTACTGTTATCTGTAACAATTTGCAAGAATGCAATACTCTTTAGGAATATAAATGAGCCAGTACTTGCATGTATTCATGATGATGACAGACAGCAAGGAAGATGGTTCCTTGTATGGTACTGAAAATTGTGTTCTCCGAGATCAAAGTCACAGATGTTTGAAGCTTTCTCTGCCAAACTCCTGCCCAACAACTGCAACAACAACAACAAAAAAAACTCCCCTCGGCTACTACCTTTTCTAAGAAACTTTCTTAAGCATCTCACCTCCCTAACATACATTTTAAGAATGCAGAATATGTGTTTTTTATTAAAGTACTTATTACCCTGTAATATTATCATTGATTTACTTCTTGCCACTCTAAGGCAAGGACAATTTCTCATTTTACACTGAGTCTCCAGCCCTTCACCCTCTGAATGTTTCTGCCACGGAACTCGCACTCATTAATAAAGTGTGGAATTGGTGCAATAAATGTAATCATTGTCTTTCTTCAGCCTCTGTGAGACTGTGCTGAGCCTCTGACCACACCATCTCAGTCTCCTTTGTAGTCAGTCTCCTTTCCTTCTGTTCAATGCTTAACTAAATTCTTAGGTGTGGGCACTGCTGAGCATCCACCTTCCCCTCCCTACCCTTTTCATTCAATAATTATTCTTGGGGGCCTCATCTACAGACTTGTTTTAAAGCAGCCATCAGTGGAATGTTGGAAGAAAATATCAGAATTTCTATCTATGGTATTTTTCAACCTCAGTCTTTTACAATTTCTATATGAAATGCACATTACACACAAAATTTATAGGTATTTAAATCATTATAAATGTATATAAAGTTGGATGCAAGCTCAGGATTGTATTGGATATGTATTTTTATTGGTGAGGTGAAAAATATGCAAAATAAAAAATATATTGGCTGCCTCTCCAAACAGTGGGTACAAATCATAACCTTTCTCATCAAATCTATTCCTTTTAGTCTCTTCCCCAACTTGGCAGATGACACTGGTACTCAACAGCCACTCAAGATGAAGGATGCACTCCTCCTCCACATTCACCCACTTACCAAAGAATCTATCCTACAGAGGTGAATGCTTTTGTCCTGTGAACAGATCTGCCAGCTGCCCATTCTGACAGTCTTATTATACCTTGCAGTTGGAACAGTGTTTAACAGGGTCCAGAGTGCTCTTTGGAAAACCCAGCCATGAACGATCTAAAAATATTTCACTGATTCCCCCCAAATCAAGTTTAGTGTTCATCTTCATGTCCTTTCAGCCCCTGCAGCCTCCTGTCTTCCTCCCATGTACCCAGAGAGAAATAGATGTGCTTCCTTGAATACAGGAGACAGCACACGCCTCTGGGCATTCACACGCACAGGTTTCTCTTACTGGATTGGCTCTTCCCCTATTGTGCCCACTAAATCCCACCCTCCTTCAAAATGCAGCTCATTATGCACCTCCGATGTTATACCAATTCTCTCTCAAAGCTGGAAAAAAAGTTTGTGTAGTGATTCCCCGGTCAGATGCAGTTAGTTTTCAACTAAATGAACATAGCACTGGAGGCAAAATACTGTCAGAGCCTTAATTACACTGTTTCATAAGTATGTATTTATTCATAGGTGATTATATTATCTTTTATTTCTTTACTTTACATTTTTTATAATTGTCTTACTTTCACAATTTTATAATTAATTATCTTTGGACTGAAACCTTTATCTCACTGTTAAAATGTCTTATGTTAAAATGTCTGTCTTCCCACCAAAATGTAAATACTTTAACAGTAGAAATTATCACTTGTTTCATAATGAAGTGTTCTATATGATTAGATGCTCAGTGTATAATTGAATAAACAAATGACAAACTAAAGTGGGAAGGATTATCATCATGAAAAACAAAAATAAGAAGCAAATATGTGGTTTAACTTAAAAACTGATATACTTTATGCCCTTGGACTATATAAACTTAGGCAGAGAACTTAAGTTTTATGTTGTACCTTTTCTATTAGAAACATAATCTAATAGTATTTAGCATCCGCTTTGCATAGTGTTCCTGCATAAATTAATTAGACTTTTTAAAAATGCTTGAAGTTCTATCAGAAGAAGCACTATACACTGAGATACCTATCTATACCAAATAATCTTTATAAATATCCTCTATATGGTGGTTTTCATTAATAGATATACTTTCTAAATGTATATGCCTTCCTTTAAGAGAAAATAAGCACATTTAAGAGTATAAAACAGGATTATAATTGAATTGTTGTGCATCAAAAGGAAATTTTTGAAGCTATAATGGATGACATAAAAATTCACTGATAAAAATGTGCAGTTTAGCAGCAGTTTCCATTCAATTATCTCAATGAGCTCATATTTATCAATAAAATAACCTATTTGTGATTTACTAACATCTCATGGTGTCTTCTGTCCATATACTTTTGTCAATGGCCAGGGAATTACTCTGATAATACATTCTATTGATTCCGATCAAGCTAATAATGTGCCACTAAAAGGGTTCTTAAACTGGTTTTGGAAACTATCAAAATAAGAAGAGAAAATGTCTTTAAAATGAGTTTTTAATAAGAAAAGTGAAAAGCAGTAGGGTAGCAGTATCCAGAAATGGGAAGAGCCACTATGCCAGCCCTTCAGTATTTACTTTAATTTCTCAAGCATCAAGATGAAACCCATCCCTGGAACAACTAATGAGTTCTCCTCTTAGAGAAAAAAAAAAAGAAGCATTACTGAGGATAGACTGAATTCAGATTCCTTTTGATTGCATTTTTGTATAAATCCTTAGATCCTCAATGAAGCTAACAATTCCTAAGCTTTTGAGAACCCAAATTAAGCTTGAAAAAAAAGATCTTAACTCTTAAGTCACCAGAAAATTTTGGGGAATTATGACCTTCAAATGACTCCCCTGAGGTCACTAAATTTAGCCACTAATCTTCCTAAGAAATCAGCAACTCAACCTGCCTGAATTGCTTCAGTTCAGCTCAGTCATGAAGTTGTGTCCGACTCTTTGAGACCCCATGGACTGCAGCACGCCAGACTTCCCTATCACCAACTCCCAGAGTTTACTCAAACTCATGTCCATTGAGCCAGTGATGCCATCCAACCATCTCATCCTCTGTCGTCCCCTTCTCCTCCTGCCTTCAATCTTTCCCATCATCAGGATCTTTTCAAATGAGTCAGTTTTTTGCATTAACTGGACACCTTTCACAAAGGTGGAGCTTCAGCTTCAGCATCAGTACTTCCAATGAATATTCAGGACTCCTTTCCTTTAGGATGGACTGGTTGGATCTCCTTGCAGCCCAAGGAACTCTCAAGAGTCTTCTCCAACACCACAGTTCTAAAGCATCAATTCTTCGGTGCTCAGCTTTGTTTATAGTCCAAATCTCACATCCTTACATGACTACTGGAAAAACCATAGCCTTGACTAGATGGACCTTTGTTGACAAAATAATGTCTCTGCTTTTTAATATGCTGTCTAGGTTCGTCATAGCTTTTCTTCCAAGTAGCAAACGCCTTTTAATTTCATGGCTGCAGTCACCATCTGCAATGATTTTGGAATCCCCCCAAAATAAAGTCTCTCACTGTTTCCATTGCTTCACCATCTTTTGCCATGAAGTGATGGGACTGGATACCATGATGTTAGTTTTCTGAATGTTGAGTTTTAAACCAACTTTTTCTTTCTCCTCTTTCACTTTCATCAAGAGGCTCTTTAGTTCCTCTTCACTTTCTGCCATAAGGGTGGTGTCATCTGCATATCTGAGGTTATTGGTATTTCTCCCGGAAATCTTGATTCCAGCTTATGTTTCTTCCAGCCCAGCGTTTCTCATGATGTACTCTGCATATAAGTTAAATAAGCAGGGTGACAATATACAGCCTTGATGTACTCCTTTTCTGATTTGGAACCAGTCTGTTGTTCCATGTCCAGTTCTAGCTGTTGCTTCTTAACCTGCATATAGGTTTCTCAGGAGGCAGGTCAGGTGGTCTGATAGTCCCATCTCTTTAAGAATTTTCTAGTTTGTTGTGTTCCACACAGTCTTAGTGTGCATCTTATTTATGATCTCTGGAGACAAAGATGCTATAATTATCCAGTCCTTAGTTGTCTTCCTGCCTGAAACCTAAGTCACTATACCTATAAAAATAATTAATCTAAATAATAGCTCAAATACATTGTTACATATAATTTTTAAATGGGTTTTCTTTTTTCTAGAAATACAAGTAGGTGTCCAGCTCATATTTACATCATCCAATGTTTACTTACTTAATTTGGCATCTGCAGCCATCCCAACATGGAAAAAGGTTAAAGATGGACATCTGCCAGCATTAATAGCCATGAAAGCAGTAATTCTCTAAAAAGCAAAGATCTTCAGGCATGTTATGTGATGCTGGGAGGCTAAGCATCATTTATGATAGATCCCGAACACTCTAGGTATTCTAGATTTATCCAAGAAATAATACAAAAGTGCTCAACGAAACTCAGAGCAGTCAAATGTAATATATCCTGCCAGTGCCTTGTCATTTCATTTTCTAACTCCCACAACTTTAGCTTCTGACAGTAGCGTTCTATTTGTGATATAACATGGGGGGAAATTGTGTTTTAGAATTTTTGTTACAGAAATATTTTCCATTCAAGCCTATTGCTGTATAATTTATAACAAGAATGAGCTGGCACTGGAACAGCTTGATTTTTCAAGTAATTGAAAAATAAATTTTATGAGAATAAATTCTACATACCTAGATAAGGTATATGAAACAACCCAAGGGGCAACAAACTCACCAAACAGTAATGAGACATTTCTTCTGACCAGCAGGTGGCGCTGGAATCCACCAATGTTAGTCATTGGAAATTTATGAACTACTTCTGCTGTCTTGTTTACTTACCTCTTTACCTCTAATTTTCTATTTGAAATTTTCCTCTTTTTATCGTGGTTCATTATTTCATGCTGTACCCAGTTTTTTTCCCTAATAAGCAAAGGACTCAAAGGAAACTGTAAAACCTCCGGAACTGATCGATTAACTGCTAAAAATATCAACTCTCAATATTTTATAATAAACATATTATCAGTCCTGCGGATTATTAGGCAAAGCCATTTAAACCTTAGAAAATATCAATTTTACAGTTTATAAAAAGAGTCCTATTTAGATGTTAAAATGCACTAACTGGCAGCACTTTAATGTAACGTTAGGTTAAATGGGTAGCCAACAATCACAGGAGCCTTGGACACAATAGACTCACTTATTAACTCCTAAGTATATGTCGAAGGGACACTTATAGACATAAGTAATTTAACATGTATGTTTGTGTGTGCCAGTCACTCAGTCGTGTCCGACTCTGGGACCCCATGGACTCTAGCCCTCCAGGCTCCTCTGTCCATGGGATTCTCCAGGCAAGAATACTGGAGTGGGATGCCAGTTCCTTCTCCATTAACATGTATAGAATGACAAAATTAATAAAATTAAGGAACAAAATAAGTCATTTAGTGCAAGGCTCTAAATAATCTGGTTAACATATGAGTATTATACACACTTATGTGTCTAAGGCAGAAATCACTAACCAATTATAGTACTGAATTGTTCTGAGCTAAATCAAACCTTTTTTGTTTTTTTTCAATACAGCTCTTTCTTCAGACGAAATCAATTTGTCATCTCTAGAAATGATATGAAAAACAAGCCCCAGAGTGCTATCACCAAAATGGCAGTGTAAGAAACCTTCATCTCCTGACAAATATCAATAATGAAACAGCTAGCCAAGAACAAAAACAGCTCTGGGAGAGCTCTGGAGTCCAGGTAAGAGACTTTAGCAACATGTGGAAGAAAAAGCCAGAGAATAACCACACAGGTAGAAAAGAAAATCAGCTTAATTTTGCCTGCATCATCTAATCTGGCACTGCTCAATGCAATCAGCGAACTTCCCACCTAGGAAGTGTTCCTCTCACCAGAAAAAGAAGAGCAAAAAGAGTCAGGAGCTTCCATATCCTTTTAGGGCACTGCCCAAAACATCCTGCTTCCACCTGAACTAGCAAAGCTAAGACATAAAGAGACAAACATGAACAAGGAAGAGAAGCAGAGGCTACCAGTAGCAGCCACACAGCAGAAACAATCATGGTCCACAGTGACCTGCTCTACAGATAAACCCAGCAGCTTTCAACACTGAAAAAACCAATGACCAGCAGCCTGCATGGACCCCCTGCAGATTGCACTAGCTTTGACCCACAGGTATTCACATTAACTAAGAACAGCCACCTGAGTCCCTCCCCACCCCCACCACTACCTCTGGAGCCCAGGAGCTGAACTGACAGCTAGTCCAGACTTCTGTGGCTATGTGATTGCAAGATGCCAGCCTAGACCTTTCCGGCTGCCGCCATCACCGTGTGTGTACCTGGAGCTAGTCCTTGAATGAACTTGTATGCGTCAGTCCTGACACCCATCACTGGCCTCCACTGCATGCAATTGCCCAAGGAGAGACCGGGCAGCCGTGGGAGATCACACCAACAGCCAGAACCAGTGCAGCTGCTTGTGGGCCCAGATCAGTCTCTGTCTTCTGTCACTGGCTTGCATCACTGTGTTCACCTGCAAGTAACCCTCCAGTTATGTATCTGCGCACCTTCAGCCTGGATCCAATCACCAGCCTCCAATACTATGCATCCTCAATGAATCCTAGAAGCCTCATGCCTGCAAGCCCACAGCCAGGGCCTCTGCAGGTGCTAGTGAGTCCACAGTTCGCCCTGGCCCATGCTATCTGCCCTGGCATCCACCACTACATGTGTGTCTGTCCTTCACATACACAAATACCTGCCACAGGACCCCGCAGCTCAGTACGTGCACACCATTGTCTCTAGCCTCAGAAGAATAGAATAGAACATGTATTTGAAGAAATAATGGCTGCTGCTGCTAAGTCGCTTCAGTCATGTCCGACTCTGTGCAACCCCATAGATGGCAGCCCACCAGGCTCCCCTGTCCCTGGGATTCTCCAGGCAAGAACACTGGAGTGGGTTGCCAAATAATGGCTGATGGCTTACCAAACCTAAAAAAAGACTTGGACATCCAAGTATACAAAGTCAACAGGTTATCCCAAAATTTCAATTCAAAATGGCCTTCTCTGAGACATTATTATAAAACAGTCTAAAATCAAAAACAAAGAGAGAATTTTAAATGCAGCCAGAGAAAAAAAAAATTTTTTTTTAATACAAGAGAGCCCTCATAAAGCAATCAGCAGATTTCTCAGCAGAGAACTTGGCAGGCCAGAGAGAGTAGGATGATATATTCAAGGCGCTAAAAGAAACTGCCAACCAAGCATACTTTACCCAGGAAAGTTGTCCTTCAGAAATGAAAGTGAGATAAAGACATTTCCAAACAAACAAAAGCTGAAGGGGTTTATCACCACTAGAACTGACTTATAAGAAATCCTAAAAGAAGTTCTTCAAGCAAAAACGAAAGGATGCTAACTTGAAAACATGAAAATATACAACACACTGGTAAAGGTAAGAATAGAGTCAGATTCAGAAGTCTAACACTGTAATATGGTGGTGTGTTAACCACTTAAATCTATAGGTTAAAGGACAAAGGTATTAAAATAGCTATAGCTACAATAATTTGTGACTACAAAAAAGAAAAGATATAAATTGTGATATCAAAAACATAAAAGGAGGGAGTATAAGGATAGATTTTTATATTACACTGAAGTTAAACTGTTAGTGTAAAATAGACTCTCCTATCTCTAAGATGTTTTATGTAAGTCCATTAGAACCACAAATCAAAGACAAACAGTATTTTTTAAAAAGATTGAAAGAAGGGAATCAAAGTGTACCATGATGAAAATAGATAAATTCACAAAGGAATGGCCCAGAGGAAGAAACTATAAAAAGAAAACTATAAAAGAGCTAGAAAACAATATAAAAGATTGCTTAAGTCCCTCATGCCCTTAAGTCACTCAGTAGTGCCCAACTCTGTGACCCCATGGACTCTAGCCCACCAGGC
The DNA here is from genome assembly GCF_027580195.1 of Bos mutus. Lineage (NCBI taxonomy): Eukaryota > Metazoa > Chordata > Mammalia > Artiodactyla > Bovidae > Bos > Bos mutus. The sequence continues at coordinate 93,284,257 of NC_091618.1, read as the reverse complement.
TCCTCTGTCCACAGATTTTTAAGGCAAGAATACTGGAGTGGGTTGCCATTTCCTACTCTAGGATCTTCTTGACCCAGGGATTGAACTCACATCTCCTGCATCTCCTGCACTGGCAGGCAGATTCTTTACCACTGTGCCACCAGGAAGCCCCATGTAAGTCACTAACTATCAATAATTACTGAAAATGTAAATGGATTGAATTCTTCAATCAAAAGGCATAGATAGTTGACAAGTGGATTAAAAAACATGCCCCAACTATATGTACCCTTTTATTGTTGTTGTTCAGTTACTAAGTCATGTCTGATTCTTGGCAATCAAATGGACTGTATGTAGCACATTTTAATAATGTTAGTTCTTCCAGTTCATGAATATGGAATAACCTTTCCATTTAAATGTGTCTTCTTTAATTTCTTTCATCAAAGTCTGATAATTTTCAGTGTGTAGATCTTTAACCTCCTTGATTAAAGTTAGTCCTAAGTATTTTTCATTATTTTTGATGCTACTATGAATGGAATTATTTTATTTTTCAGATGTTTCATTGTTAGTGTATAGAAACATAATTGACTTCTGTATGTTTGCAACTTCACTGAATTTATTAGTTCTAACAGCTATTGTGGAGTTTTTAGGATTTTCTTGATGCAAGATCATATCATTTGCAAACCAAAGCAGTTTTAAGTCTTTCTTTCCAATTTGAATGCCTTTTATTTCTTTTTCTTCCTAACTGCCTTGACTTGCACTGCCGTGACTATGTTGCATAGAAGAAGTGATAGTACTCTTACTTGTCTCTCTTATCATAGAGGGTAAGCTTTCAGCCTTTCACCATTAGTTATGATCTTAGCTGAGAGTCTGTCATATATCAGGGGCTTCCCTGATAGCTCAGTTGGTAAAGAATATGCCTGCAATGCAGGGAATCTGGGTTTGATCCCTGTTTTGGGAAGATCCCCTGGGGAAGGGAACGGCTACCCATTCCAGTTTTCTGGGCTGGAGAATTCCGTGGACTGTGTAGTCCATGGATTCACAAAGAGTTGGACACTCTGAGCTACTTTCAATCTGTCATATAAGGCATTTACTGTATGTAGGTACAGCTATTGGATAAAATGTTCTGTATATGTCTATTAGGTTTATTGGTCTAAAATATAGTTCAATTCTAATATTTTCTTGTTGGTTTTCTGACTGGATGATCTGTCCACTGATGAAAGTAGGAGACTGAAGTTCATTACTTTTATTATATTGTGTATTTCTCCCCTCAGAGATGTTAGCATTTGCTTAATATATTCAGGTGCTCCAGTGTTGGATGCATATATATTTTCATTATTATATCTGCTTAATGAATAGACCACTTTATCATTATATATTGACTTGGTCTCTTGTTTCTGTTTTTGGCTTAAAGTCTATTTTGTCTGATATAAGTATAGTTATCCCAGCTCTCTTTTGGTTTCTACTTGCATGGAATATCTTTTTCCATCACTTCACTTGAAGTACACATGTGTCCTTAAAAGCTGAAGTTAGTCTCTTGTAGGCTTCAGGAGAAATATCAACAACTACACATGATACAACTCTAATGGCAGAGAGTGAAGATGAACTAAAGAGTCTCTTGATGACAGTGAAATAAGAGTGAAAAATCTGATTTGAAACTCAACACTAAAATACTAAGATCATGGCATGTAGTCCCATCACTTTGAGGCAAACAGAAGGAAAGAGTGGAAACAATGACAGATTTTATTTTCTTGGGCTTCAAGATCACTGCAGACAGTGAGTGACTGCAGCCTTGAAATTAAAAGATACTTACTCCTTGGAAGAAAAGCTATGGCAAACCTAGACAGCATATTAAAAAGCAGAGACACCACTTTGCCAACAAAGGTCCATATAGTCAAAGCTATGTTTTTCCAGTGGTCATGTATGGATAGAAGAGCTGGATGATAAAGAAGGCTGAGCACCAAAGAATTGATGCTCTCAAATTGTGGTGCTGGAGAAGACTTTTGAGAGCCCCTTGGATTGCAAGGAGATCTAGCCAGTTAATCCTAAAGGAAATCAACCCTCAATATTCATTGGAAGGACTGATACTGAAACTGAAGCTTCAGTAATTAGGGCACCTGATGTGAAGAGCCAACTCACTGGAAACAACCCTGATGCCAGGAAAGATTGAAGGCAAAAGGAGAAGGGGCAGCAGGGAATGAGATGGTTAGATAGCATCACTGACTCAGTGGACATGAATCTGAGCAAACTCCGGAAGATAGTAGAGGACAGTGAAGCCTGGTGTGTTGCAGTTTGTGGAGTCACGAGGAGTAAGACACAACTTAGTGACTGAACAACAATCTCTATAAAAATTCCAAAGACATTTTTCACAGAAAAATATATTCTAGATACCTTAATGAACAAAACAAAAGGGGTCCTTTCCGTCAAGGAGCACAGAGTGCAGACACTAAGTAAGTAAACAGACAGTGTAAGTCTCATAAGAACTACAAGGAAAGAACTATGATTAAAAAAAAAATAGGGAAATATTTATATTGGTTAGTCAAAGAACATGTCTAAATTGTGGAAGAACAGAAATGAAAAATGAGAACCAATCTTATCAAGAGTACAAAGTATGTGTGTTGGGAAGGTATCTGGAAACAGAGAAGATCCATTCAACAACAACAAAAAACATATGACTGCAGAATTATGTTTTCTCATGACTGTACTCATTTTCTTCAGAAATTATTTAAAAATGGTGTATCCTTTTCAGTATATCATATCAAATATTTCAGATTATCTATATGTTTCATTACTAGTGATGTGTACCTTGATCACATCATTAAGTTGCTGTGTGCGGGCTGACTTCTATGCACATTTACTACTTTCCCTCTGTACTTGATAGTTATCTTGATGGAGATACTTGGAGATGATACAAATCCCATTTGATCTTTGCCCACTAATTTCAACATCCATTGGCAGATCTTGTCTGCAGTATCTATTACTGTGGTACTTGCCCAATGGTTATTTTCTATTTTTCTTTTTTCCTACATTCACTAATTGAAATTCTATTCCAAGGAAATGCTCTTAACTCCCATTTACTCAATCATCTATATTAATAAGGATTCATGGAAATTTATTTTAGGGGTTAAAATTCAATACTGTCATTAGCTTTTTGTTGATCAAACTGTTCCATGTTTGGCCACTAGACCGCCCAGTTTTGCCTCCTTGTGTTGTTTTGACAAATCTCTATCTTTTTGAGCATTTCCTTGTTATCTGGATCCACAAAGGTTTCAAGGCTTATATTTTTACTGTTCTAGACCTGAAACCAACCACTTTGCTTAGAATCTCTGGTTCCTTTTATTAGACAATAAAAGTAATATGTAATTCAGAGTGCATATTAGATTCACCCGTGGGCCTTTGAAACCACAGAAGGTCTATCGAATCTGAACTTCTGAAGATGCAGCCTGCTGCTGCTGCTGCTGCTGCTGCTGTGTCGCTTCAGTCATGTCTGACTCTCTGCAACCCCAGAGACGGCAGCCCACCAGGATCCCCCGTCCCTGGGATTCTCCAGGCAAGAACATTGGAGTGGGTTGCCATTTCCTTCTCCAATGCATGAAAGTGAAAAGTGAAAGTGAAGTCACTCAGTCGTGTCCGACTCTTAGAGACCCCATGGACTGCAGCCCACCAGGCTCCTCCGTCCATGGGATTTTCCAGGCAAGAGTACTGGAGTGGGGTGCCATTGCCTTCTCCAGAAGATGCAGCCTACATACCTGAATTTTTAAAAAGCTACATAGGTAAGCATGTGCATTTTCCTGGTTGACAGTCATGATCCTGAATGGCATGGGAAATGTCTGCAATTTTTATAACATGATAAAAATGAAGGTGAAAATCTTTATAGACATCCATCTACTACCACTAGCCCACTGCTAGACAATCCTCTAAAACAAACCAGTTATCTCATTTCCCAGACTCTCCCAGTCTCTTATCCAGATCAGCTATCACCTTCCTTTTACCTAGAATTAAAACCTTGGCAGAGAAGACTAGTTGTAGAGAAAAATGCCAAGAATCTAGGAGAATAATTACTAAATTTTTAAAAAATAAAGAATTAAGAAAATAGTAGAAGATACAATTAAACCTTATAAGAAGACAAGTTGTTTATTTGTGGGAAGAAAATAAAAGATCCCCACCTAAATACTATGCACAAGAGAACTGGAAGAGTCAAGGGAATCCATTAGTATTTTTGTGGGCCCTGAATTTGACCCTTTAATGTTCTTCTCTGGATATGAATAAAGAATGGAATTCATGTCTAAATATTTAGATTATTTAACAACTTCTCAAACATAAAAAGGACTTAATGAATAGCAATTCTATCATATTTTTCTAATATGTTCTCACTTCCCAAAATGGCTATTTCACATTTCTCCTATCTCAAATATCATATGTACACCCATATCCATCTGAGGCTCCCTCTTTATATTCCATTGAGAAAACAGAAGCAACTAGACAGGAAATCCCTCCTCTGCCCACCACCTAACTTGCAATCTACCCAAAGCTATATTCACACTTCTCTTTTCACCTTATTACTATGAGTAAAGCATCTCTTGGAGAAGACTCTTGAGAGTCCCTTGGACTGCAAGAAGATTCAACCAGTCCATTCTGAAGGAGATCAGCCCTGGGTGTTCTTTGGAAGGAATGATGCTAAAGCTGAAACTCCAGTACTTTGGCCACCTCATGCGAAGAGTTGACTCATTGGAAAAGACTCTGATGCTGGGAGGGATTGTGGGCAGGATGAGAAGGGGACAACAGAGGATGAGATGGCTAGATGGCATCACTGACTCGATGGACGTGAGTCTGAGTGAACTCTGGGAGATGGTGATGGACAGGGAAGCCTGGCGTGCTGCAATTCATGGGGTCGCAAAGAGTCGGACACGACTGAGCGACTGAACTGAACTGAACTGAACTGAAAGCATCCCTATTTCTATGAAAGGCTAACACTCATCCTTTTCCATCTCCCAACTACTGCAAATTCTCTATCTCCTGATTGATAAGGTCTCTACCTTCAGACCCTTCACCCCCTAATTCATTCAACCAAATTAATTATCCAGTAAAGTAATTCACTCTCATTCTAGAGATAGTTCCTGAGGATTTATTATATTTTAAGTACTGAGAAGTCATGGTCCAGAAAAGCATAATAGCTATATTAAACAGGTCAAGTATAAATTTTGAAGACATATATGTAAACAGATACTTAAGACACCAAGCTCTAAATATGATAATAATGGGACATTTCTAGTCAGAAGCATTATCAAGGAATGAGAATATTGCCCTTCCTACCCTAATTCAAGTCATATCATTTATTTGGACTAGAATGCAATGGATTCATGATTAGTCTTTTTCTCCTAGGCATCCCAACACCACAGTTCTTTCTGTATGTAGTAACCAGAGTGATTCCTCAGAAATAAACTTAGTCATGCAATCGCCATGGGCCTTTTGTAGATGCAGGCAGAGATCCTTAATGTGCCTACCAGGGTTCACAGTGGCTTGGCACTTGAACATCTATTTAATCTCTTTCCACTCTTCCAGCATACATTCTCACCAAAAAATTTGCTCTTTTAATTTCTCAGACACTTATTTTTCCTCTTACCATTGAACCCTTGAACATAAATTAATATTCTTTTTGTCTCTGGATCATCTGGATCCCTTTTGTCCAGCTAACTCCTAATTGATATTTAGGTTACTTGGAGCAGCAAAGGTTCCTTAACTCATTGTAGTTATACTACACTGGGCACCAGCACTAAGTGATCCCATAGAATCACATATTGATCGTAGCACACATCACATGGTATTACAACTTTATATTCATTACTTTATATTGATGAAAAGCCACCTTTTTTCACCAAATGAGATTCTAAGAAACATCTTTCTGACCATTGTTGTCTTATATGTTAGTTTTTGGTACCTATTGCTAACTAAATGGATGATCAGGGTTGTTCATTTTATGCTGGCTGTGAACGGTTGGGTAAATATTTTCTAAGAATTATGTGGATAAAGGAGGAAGACTTCCAGAGATAAGGGGCTAGCAAGTATAAAGCATCAAAGCCTGAAACAGCAACTCATGTTCAAGGAACTGCAAAGGATTCCCTGCTAATGGAGCAGAGGGGGCTGGGCCAGAGAAGTGGGGGCATTCAGCTGTAAAGAAGATAGACCAGGAAAAAAAAGATCTACTGAGCAGCTTACACTTTAGAGTGAATCTTATGGGAAGTCATGAAGGGTTTAAACCCCTCTGATTTTGCTTATGAAGAAAAGATAGTGTACAAACTGGGGCTACAATCCCTTTCCCAAAATCCAACCTGGAAATGGACCAGAAAGATTGAAAGCTCAGTGTATCTTAGGGTGATACCTGGCATTTAACCATAACATTTAGAAACCCCTAGGTCTTGGGGTGGGGTGATAAAAGATCTGTACTTTTAAGAGAAGGCCAAAAGACATGAGACTAGGAAGATGTGGGTCAAGGAGTGGATAGCCATGGAAAAGCATTGTACGTGTATAATTGACCCCTGAACAACACGTTTGACCTGGGCAGGTCCACATATACATGCGTCTTGTTCCATAGTAGACGCTACAGTACTTCATGATCCATGGTGGGTGGGATCTGCTGATGCAGAGGAACAGAGGATTTGGAAGAACTGCAGATACAATGGATTTTTCACTGAGGGGAGGGTCAGCTAACTCCAAAACTGATGAAGGGTCAACCGAACATTTCTTTTCCAACATTGCCCTAGACTGATTATTGACCAGGATTACTGGGTAGGAAATTAACATTCTGAGCATAGCATCTGCTAGAGGCAGCAGAATCATAATCTTCTAACAGGATGAACGAAGAAGTCAACAGCACAAAGAAGCATCTGACCATCCTGGACCCTGACTTTTTACAAATCATGGAAAACTACACAGATGTGATTGTCCCTGGATAACACAGCAAGGACTGGAGCAGAAGTTCCCTGGGAGTGAGTGGAGGTGAGGAATTGGGAGAAGAGATGGGATGGTTTGAAATGAGATTCTAACTCTAGAAATGCTCATCCATTATAAGGCCCTCATCCCCAAAACCTGCAACTCTTCTGGAGGAAAAGAGTCCAAGCCCAGGCTTTTACTTTCTTCCCCTGAAGTTACCTTTATTAGCAAGAAGTAGCTGAAAAGATGTCCAGTCATTACAAAAGTCTGAAACAGAGGTGGCAGAACTATGGAACAGAGAAAAGTAAACATATAGGAAAACCATTTGTTTTCAGAGAGCTGGGAAAGGTATGGGCAGGATAAAGAAGGAACATGAAGCAAGAAAACAAACAATTGGTGATGGTGAGCTTGGGAAATACAGTCACTGAAGTAAGGAAATCAATGGATGTGTTTAAAAAGATTTAGTAACTTAATAGACCTAAAGATGATTTCCTAAGATGGAAGATTAGGACAAGGAACTCTTGAAAATGAAATGAGCAAAAGATAGAGGGAGGAAGTATGGCAATAAAATGGATGAGGATTAAGTGAAAAATGTCAACATTAAAAGAATTCCAGAGTAAGAATAAACAGAATTATTTGAAGATAATGAAAAAAAAAATTCCCTGGAAGTAGAGAAAAATAAAAAAAAACTTAGATTGAAAATAATGCAGTGTTATAAATATCCTCTAGAAAACAGAACTTAAAGCAACACTCACAGGCTGAAGAGTTTTTGGAAACTGCAATTCAAGGGTGGCAAAAATGAGTGAAAAAGGGAAGTGAAGAAAGAGGGAAAGCAGATACAAGGTGGTGTTTTTCCAAGTTCGCCACAGCTTTGCAAATATAAATCACAGCTTGGTGCTCGGTTATATATATTGTACTCCAGACAAGTGAGCATCTCAGAGAACAGGATTTATCTGCCAACTCCTCCGGCTTTCTGACTTCATTGCCTCACAAGGCATAAACTTCCCTGAACTTCTGACTTGTGTTATGTACCCCTCCTACCCTCCAACCAGGCTGCCTACACTTCTGTACTTACTCTGAGATTATAGGTAGTGGGAAAACTCATAGCCTCCCTGAGTCCCATCAGGTCAACCCTGATCAAGAAAGCCACAGCAGTGGGCATAATCAAGGCTGTATGGAAGTTCTGGACTTTGTTCAGGAAGGTTGAGAGAGCCATCAGGCTTAGTGGAGTCCAGGATCTTCCTTAGGTAAGTAGCCAAAAACTGAACAGGAGGGGCCAAGCAATTGTGGGAAGATCCATAAACTGGATCCAGTAGAAATGGATAGAAGACATACTCTCTGCCGCATTAACACCAACAAATAAAATAGTACAGTTATTTTTAAAACAGCCAAAAATGCATTCTTTGGTGTTTACCCAAAGAAGCTGAAAACTTATATATACATAAAAGCCTCCACATGGATGTATATAGCAATTTTATCTATAATAATTGCCAGAACTTGTGAGCAATCAAGATGTTCTTCAGTAGGTGAGTGAATAAGTAAACTGTGGTCCTTCCAGACAATGAAAAATTACTCAATGCCAAAAAGAAATGAGTTTTCAAGCCATGAAAAGAAATGGAGGATAGTTATATGCATCTTACTAAGTGAAAGCCAATCTAAAATGGCTACTATTGTATGATTCCAACTATATGTATAGCACTAAGAGTGAGCCCTAACATAAACTATGGACTTAGGATGCTGCTGCTGCTAAGTCGCTTCAGTCGTGTCCGACTCTGTGCGACCCTAGACGGCAGCCCACCAGGATCCCCCGTCCCTAGGAGTCTCCAGGCAAGAACACTGGAGTGGGTTGCCATTTCCTTCTCCAATGCATAAAAGTGAAAAGTGAAAGTGAAGTCACTCAGTCGTGTTTGACTCTTCGTGACCCTGTGGACTGCAGCCTACCAGGCTCCTCCAACCATGGGATTTTCCAGGCAAGAGTACTGGAGTGGGGTGCCATGGACTTAGGGTGACTCGGGTTCAATCCTGGGTCAGGAAGATCCCCTGGAGAAGGAAATGGCAACCCACTCCAATACTCCTGATGATTTGGGAGAATGGCATTGAAACATGTATAATATCATATAAGAAATGAATCGCCAGTCCAGGTTCGATACAGGATAGAGGATGCTTGGGGCTGATGCACTGGGATGACCCAGAGGGATGGTATGGGGAGGGAGGTGGGAGGGGGGTTCAGGATGGGGAACACGTGTACACCCGTGGTGGATTCATGTTGATGTATGGCAAAACCAATACAATATTGTAAAGTAATTAGCCCCCAATTAAAATAAATAAATTTAAATTAAAAAAATAAATAAAATTCAAACATAAACACATACACACACACACAAACAAAATCTAAAAGCTTTTAGAGATAAAGCTCACTTAAGAAGGAAAAAAGTGAAAATTTCTCAGTTATGTCCAACTCTTTGTGACCCCATGGACGATACAGCCATGGAATTCTCCAGGCCAGAATACTGGAGTGGGTAAGCGTTTCCCTTCTCCAGGAGATCTTCCAAACCCAGGGATCAAACCCAGGTCTACCACATTGCAGGTGGATTCTTTACCAGCTAAGCCACAAGGGAAGCCCAAGAATACTGGAGTAGGTAGCCTATCCCTTCTCCAGCGGATCTTCCCGACCCAGGAATCAAACCGGGGTCTCCTGCATTGCAGGTGGATTCTTTACCAACTGAACTATCAGGGAAGCCCTTAAGAAGAAAAGTGACACTAAATTTATCATTAACAAAACTAGATTAAAGAGGCTAATGACGTATTCTTTTCATAGCTTGAAAGGAAGAGGACTTTGAATTCACATCTTAGAGTTAACATTTCACTCATAAGTAAAACAAAGATATTCTCTGGTATATTAGGTTTTGGGCAGTTTACAAAGTAACTCCTTTCTGAGAAACAAAAACACATATAGAGGTTGTTCTCTAGCACAAAGAAAGGGTTGTCCAGGAGGAAGAAACAGATTTGGAAAGTAAAACGCAATAGTCGCTCAGTTGTGTCCGACTCTTTGCGACCCTATGGACTGTAGCCTGCTAGGCTCCTCTGTCCATGGAATTCTCCAGGCAAAAATACTGCAGTGGGTTGCCATTTCCTTCTCCATTGGAAAGTACAGGAGTAACTGAATTAATAAAAGTTTTATTTTCTAGATGAGTGATGGTCAAAGGAAAAATAAACACATCCAAAACTCAGGTACCCAACTGACAAAAGAAGTGTGCAGTTAATGAAAGAGGAAACATTGGGTGGTGATATATTTATGGTCTTGATGGTGGTGAGGGTTTCACAGGTGTATACTTATTCCCAAACTCATTGAATTATATACACTAAAAATGTACAGCTTTTTAATGTGTTGGTTATGCCTCAATAAAGTGTTTTTTTTTTAAGGGTAGAAATTTTCTGAGGGAAGTGAAAATTTGTTCAGATTCCTTTCTTATTCACTAGACATAGATATTGATAAGCTTTAGAGATTAATAGGGAAAACAAGCGAAAATTTTGATCTGAGTAACTTAGACCAAAAATTTAGTAAGAAGCAAAGGAATCTGATTTGTTCAAAGAAAGAAAGTATGGGAAATAAAATCCGCTCAATAGGATGGAAAAACTAAGTTTTAGGAAAGCATGAATTTCAATAAATATAAATCTATAAAAGTAACTAAATGAGATTAGAAACTCTCAAATTAGGAGGAAAGGACCAGCAGTGCACTGTCTTTAGCAAATATATTAAACCCAAAAGAATACAGAGACTGAAAATAGAAAAGGGGAAATGGTATATTTGTTCAATTGTTTATCTTTATCAGTATGCATTCAGTGGCTATTTAAAAAATTCAATACTATGTCCGAAGTTCAAGCTTCCAATAGATCGCCTACTTCTTTGGGATTTCTTTCCTCGGAAGATTTTAGATTTTTTTTTAAATTAACAAATAACATATGTTGAGATTTATTAATTAATATTGCAGAGCCTGATGCTACAGATGTCTAATATATATCATATGGAGACCAAATGTTCAAACAACACTGGAGTAAACTCAGCTGGGCAGAAAACTATTTCACTTCTCCTTTGCCCGGCATCTGTTTTTCTCTCCCCAAAGGCAAATTAAGAATGAGTAATAATAATAATAGCAATAATAATCTCTTTTGCTCCTCAAAGGCAAATTAAAAATGAGTAATCATCACGTCTGTTTATCGACCACATGCTCTTAACATGAGCCAGGTGTTACCCTAAGTCTGCTAATGTGTATTAACTCATTTACTCTGCACAGTAACCCTGTGAGACAGATACTGTTATTCTCCCAGTTTTATAGATGAAGGAGTCAAGGCACTAAGGCATTAATATCACAAAGCTAATAAGTAAAGCAGCTGTGACTGGAATATAAACAATTAGTCTCCAGAGCTCATGCACATCCCGGCTGTCAATGAATTCACAAAGGTTGCTCTTATTCTCATCTGTAGCCCTCTCAAATGGCGACTGTTTATCCTTCCACCGACTTAGCTCATTATGCCTCAAAGAGGTGTAGGTATTCTTCACACCCCTCATTGTTGCTTCCAAACAACTGACACTCCTTCCCAAAAAACCCACTTTTAAGTTCAAAACATCAGTCTTTACCATAAGCTACTTTGCTTTGTGGCAATCAACCCCATACTCGGTCCTCCTCCTTTCCTTGAACACTGAGCACCTGGATCACGCCATTCTTACAACTACTACCCTGGCGATGGGTTTTAGCATTCTCAGTGTCTGCACAGATAACCCTCCAATTCCCTGGCCTCTCAGTTCAGCTAGCCCTGATTCCTCCAACCACCCAGTTCCCACAATACCTCAGCCCCTCTCACCCTAGCTCATGCAGTAGGTCGTGCATATATTAACCATAACTGTACCTCCTCCATTATCTCCTATTCAAGCAACCTGCTCTCTGACCACAGCCTCTTAGCTTTCCAACACACTAATTTTAGTACCCAGAGTCCAATTACTCTTCATCTTCACTGGGACCTGATTTATTTGACTGACCACCTATTCTTGCTCCTACATTTCCTTCCTGTTTTAGCTTCTCTCTTACCAATGTTAGATTAAATGCTTCATCATTATCAACACTTCGTATTCACCCAGGAAACTCGGGCTCTCACCTCATTTTGTTGTTATGTGTTTGGCAAGCCCTCAACCCTGGTAAAAATCAACTTACTTCATTTATAAATTCACTTACTTCATGTTCTCTGCACCTGTACTGGTATAGACGACAGTGACTAGTGAAAAATATACAACCACACGAGCTACCATAAACTTAATTCATAGCCATTAATATCATCTAGTCCTGGTGCATTCTCACTCCCTGTCTCCTAGAGTTATATTATTCTTTTGCCTCAGACATCTGACACATTGCACTCTCTGGCTTTCTATTAATATTTCATTAACACAAAACAAAAATAATCTGAAGAGAAGTTCCACTGTTTCTTGAAAGCCCCCTGAATCTGTACTCATACATTCTGTCTTCTCTCCTAGGACCTATGGATGACCTGCTTCGGCGCCAAGCTACAGTCACTCCCTTTATTTTTGTACCAGATCCCAGTGCCTCTTCCATATGCAAAGACATTCTTTTTGAAATTTCTCCTTTGTTCTGTCTCAGCAGTTTCTTCCTTTCTGTGGGATCATTCCCACGAACATACAAACATACTTTAATATCTCCTATCAAAAGAGAGAGAAAGCAAGGAAGGGGAAAGGGAGAGAGATTTTTCATTCTTACCTCTCCAACAAGTCTGTGTGTCCAGCAGTGACCTCCTTGTTGCTATATAACGTACACCAGCCAAGGCTCTGTTCTGGGCAGTGTCTGACTAGTAACTACTCTCTTTCTTGAAACATTTTCTTGGGCTAAAACCTGTAATGCAGCTCTCTCTCCCATTTGCTACTTCACTGACCACATTATCTTTGTTTCCTTTGCTAATACACTCTACCTTCTTTCGCTTCTAAACCAGTGCCTCTCAATTCTCAATGCACATAAGAATCACCTGGTAAGTTTTTAAAATACGCTGATGCCCAGGCTTCATCTCGACTAATTAAATCAGAATCTCAAAGGGCAAGGTAACCGGCTTAGGCAATTTTGTTAAAGGTTTCCCAGGTGATTCCAATGTGTAGCCAGGCTGAGAACTACAGCTGTAAATACTGGTGTGCCCCAGGGCTCCATCTCAGACCTTGACTGTTTTCTATCTATACTTCCCTAGGTGATCTCATCCAACCTCCTGACTTCAAATACCATCAGTGCCTGGTGGCTTCTAAATTTATATCTGCAGCTCAAACCTTTCCTCTGAAACTTGGAATTCTGTATATGACTCCCTGTTGCCATCTACATGTGGATGTAAAATATTTTTCCCAAAGTGACGTGTCCTGCACTCATCCCTGTCTAAGTAACTAGCAATTCCATCTGTCCAGTTACATGGACTCACACAGAGGTAAATGTTATCTTGGAGTCATCATTTATGCCTCTCTCTCTTCTATCTCCAAATTGTCAGCCAATTCTGTTTCAGAATAAATCTAGATATGGTTACTTTTCTCACCACTCTCCATGTTAAACTCTGTTAGCCCTTATCTTCTTTTACTGCACTGTTGTCTTAATTTATAGCTGGTCTTCTTGATTCTACCCTTGCACAAAGACAACAGTTAGGTCTTTTTATAACGTTATTTAGATCATGTCCTGCCATCCCTTAGGAAGACTAATGGCATCAATCACCTAAACTCCTTTATAATGTGTGTCCCTGCTTCTACTCCAAACTCATCTCCTTACACTCTTTTATACTTTCCACTCCAAGCACATTAAATATTGTAATATTCCTAAAGCATGGCAGTACACCCCTACTTTTGTCCTTGGTCGTCCACCTCCCTTGGAACCTCCTTCTCTCAAATATCTCCCCAACTTACTCGAATGCTATTTTATCACCAAGGTTTTCCCTTGTTGTTGCTTAATCGCTCAGTCATGTCTCATTGCAACCACACAGACTGTAGCCCACGGGGCTCCTCTGTCCATGGGATTATCCAGGCAAGACTATTGGAGTGGGTTGCCATTTCTTTCTCCAGAGGATCTTTCTGACCCAGGGATCAAACTAACTTCTGCTGTGTCTCCTGCCTTGAAGCCAGATTCTTTAACCAGTGAGCCATGACAAAGAATCCCTTCAAACTACACTTCCAATTATCCATCTTTGTATTGTATGTGTGTTTCACTCTTTCCAAATAAAATACAAGCTCCTCAAGGGCAGGATATTTTATCTAAGCCCGGAATGATTCTTGGCATATCGTAGACACTCAGTGATCACTCTTTGAACAAATGAGTCCAGCTGGCAAGCTAAGGATTCTAGCCATAATCTATATGGTGCTATTGTAGGTCATGGAACACCAGAAGACCACACATGACTTTTGGAAACAATATACCTCAGAAATCTTTGCCCTTGCCCCTTTCATTAGGATTATTCCCTTGATTTGGGTGGGGAAACTGGGACAAGACTAAAAAAAAATATTACTGTGGCTTAAAATAAATCACTGTGAGATTTGTATTCTCTGAGTCACGCTTGAGCTGGAACATTTTCTGCTTGCATTTAAGTCCTCTCTTTTTCTTTAAATTCTTTAAAACCCTAAAGAACCATAGCTTCTAAGAGATAAGTCTTGATACTGATATCAAAACAGTCATCATATAAGTAAAATCAAATAACATAGTACAAGATAAAAATGAAATTATATTGGATAGCAAAAAATCTCACTAAAACCCAAATTCAGTCCTCTATCTGCACTAAAAATTTTAAATTACAAGAACTCCAGCTCCCCTATCCCCTGCAATTAATGAAATGAAGTTGGACTTCCTCCTGAAAAACTTTATAATCCTCTGAGCCAAAAAAGAAAAGACCTTTTGCCAGAGTCAATTCTGTGCGTCTCTTAGGGGCCAAAGCTTTGCATAACCCCGAGAGAGGAAGGAACTAGTTGTAATTAGTAACCATTAGAGTCAGCTTCTCCCTTGGCTACACTAAGATCTCACACACACACACACAGAGTTAAATGTTGAATACTGAAATTTGACACCTCCTATGTAACTGGTGGCAACTAAATGACCATCTACAACTATACTTTTAATGAATTCTGTCTACTCAACTTATTTGCTAAACTTTAAATATTTTATCCAGGCTTTTTATTTACTGCCTGTACATTAAAATCTTCTAATTACACAGAAAGTTTCAAGCTCTTGATTATTAACAGAACTTATCATTACCTTTACAACTTTAGGACAAAATCTTTAAAGGTTAAAAAATTAAAAGTTCTATCTTTTTGGGAGTCAGGTGGATATGTGAATCTAGCATATTATCTCATACACACACTAGGTGTCACTGTACGACCTGAAATATTGGCTGTAATTTGATTTTTTTTTTTCCACTGTTACAGGCAATATTAGCACAGGTACGAAATAATCTCAAGATGTTTTTCCCAAATAGCAGACATTGTTGCTGGTATTTTGTTCAGCTGCATCCATAAAAATAGTTTTTCAACTTCCTCAGCAATTTTATACATTAAACTACAAAACATTATAGTTTTTCTTTTCATCATTAGCTCCCTCCTTCCCAAATTCTAACATTGAATGGAAATGTTTGGATTTGATGACTAAACATGGTCCCAGTTCTACAAAATGTTGGGAGTGGAAGAGAGTTAAAGAAATTAAAAATTAGCTAACTTAACATATAGATATTGAGTGCCTTCTGTATGTCAAAGGCAGCAAGAGATTGAAACATGGAGTTATACACAAAACCTGTGGGAGCATAGAAGAAGAGGCTCAGAAGGGATTTAAACCATGGACATCAGGCACCAAAGAAATATAGCTCATCTTCGTTAAAAAACTCATCTATTTTTTTTTGTAAATTAATTTATTTATTTTAATTGGAGGCTAATTACTTTACAATATTGTAGTGGTTTTTGCCATACATTGAAACGAATCAGCCATGGGTGTACATGTGTTCCCCATCCTGAACCCCCCTCCCACCTCTCTCCCCATCTCATCCCTCAAGGTTATCCCAGTGCACCAGCTTTGAGTGCCCTGTCTCATGCATCGAACCTGGACTGGCGATCTATTTCATATATGATAATGTACATGTTTCAGTGCTATCCTCTCACATCATCCCACCCTCACCTTCTCCCACAGAGTCTAAAAGTCTGTTGTTTACATCTGTGTCTCTTTTGTTGTCTCGCATATAGGGTTATCGTTACCATTTTTCTAAACTCCATATATATATATGTGTTAATACACTGTATTGGTGTTTTTCTTTCTGACTTACTTCACTCTGTATAATAGGCTCCAGTTTCATCCACCTCATTAGAACTGATTCAAATGTATTCTTTTTAATGGCTGAGTAATACTCCATTGTGTATATGTACCACAGCTTTCTTATCCATTCGTCTGCTGATGGATATCTAGGTTGCTTCCATGTCCTAGCTATTGTAAACAGTGCTGCGATGAACATTGGGGTACATGTGTCTCTTTCAATTCTGGTTTCCTTGGTGTGTGTGCCCAGCAGTGGGATTGCTGGGTCATAAGTCAGTTCTATTTCCAGTTTTGTAAGGAGTCTCCACACTGTTCTCCATAGTGGCTGTACTAGTTTGCATTCCCACCAACAGTGTAAGAGGGTTCCCTTTTCTCTATATCCTCTCCAGCATTTATTGTTTGTAGACTTTTTGATAGCAACCATTCTGACTCACGTGATATGGTACCTCATTGTGGTTTTGATTTGCATGTCTTTGATAATGAAAGATGTTGAGCATCTTTTCATGTGTTTGTTAGCCATCTGTATGTCTTCTTTGGAGAAATGTCTGTTTAGTTCTTTGACCCATTTTTTGATTGGGCCGTTTATTTTTCTGGTATTGAGCTGCATGAACTCTTTGTATATTTTTGAGATTAATTCTTTGTCAGTTGCTTCGTTTGCTATTATTTTCTCCCATTCTGAAGGCTGTATTCTCACCTTGCTTATAGTTTCCTTCATTGTGCAAAAGCTTTTAAGTTTAATTAGGTCCCATTTGTTTATTTTTGCTTTTATTTCCATTACTCTGGGAGGTGGCTCATATAGGATCCTGCTGTGATTTATGTCAGAGAGTGTTTTGCCTATGTTTTCCTCTAGAAGTTTTATAGTTTCTGGTCTTACATTTAGATGTTTAATCCATTTTGAGTTTATTTTTTGTATGGTGTTAGAAAGTGTTCTAGTTTCATTCTTTTATAAGTGGTTGACCAGTTTTCCCAGCACCACTTGTTAAAGGGATTGTCTTTCTCCATTGTCTATTTTTGCCTCCTTTGTCAAAGGTAAGGTATCCATAGGTGCATGGATTTATCTCTGGGCTTTCTATTTTGCTCCATTTATCTATGTTTCTGTCTTTGTGCCAATACCATACTGTCTTGATGACTGTAGCTTTGTAGTATAGCCTGAAGTCAGGCAGGTTGATTCCTCCAGTTTCATTCTTCTTTTTCAAGATTGCTTTGGCTATTTGAGGTTTTTTCTATTTCCATATAAATTGTAAAATTATGTGTTCTAGTTCTGTGAAAAATAACATTGGTAGCTTGATAGGGATTGCATTGAATCTATAGATTGCGACTCTATTGATTCTTCTGATCCATGAACATGGTATATTTTTCCATCTATTCGTGTCCTCTTTGATTTCTTTCATCAGTGTTTTATAGTTTTCTATATATAGGTCTTTTGTTTCTTTAGGTAGATTTATTCCTAAGTATTTTATTCTTTTTGTTGCAATGGTGAATGGAATTGTTTCCTTAAGTTCTCTTTCTGTTTTCTCATTGTTACTGTATAGGAATGAAAGGGATTTCCGTGTGTTAATTTTATATCCTGCAACTTTACTATATTCATTGATTAGTTCTAGTAATTTTCTGGTGCTGTTTAGGGTTTTCTATGTAGAGGATAATGTCATCTGCCAACAGTGAGAGTTTTACTTCTTCTTTTCCAATCTGGATACCTTTTATTCCTTTTTCTTCTTTGATTGCTGTGGCTAAAACTTCCAAAACTATGTTGAATAGTAGTGGTGAGAGTGGGCACCCTTGTCTTGTTCCTGACTTTAGGGGAAATGCTTTCAATTTTTCACCATTGAGGATAATGTTTGCTGTGGGTTTATCATATATGGCTTTTATTATGTTGAGATATGTTCCTTCTATGTTTGAGGTGGTTTATAACTTGTCCTTCCTTCAGTTCAGTTCAGTTCAGCCTCTCAGTCGTGTCTGACTCTTTGCGACCCCATGAATTGCAGCATGCCAGGCCTCCCCGTCCATCACCAACTCCCGGAGTTCACTCAGACTCACGTCCATCAAGTCAGTGATGCCATCCAGCTATCTCATCCTCTGTCGTCCTCTTCTCCTCCTGCTCCCAATTCCTCCCAGCATCAGAGTCTTTTCCAATGAGTCAACTCTTCGCATGAGGTAGCCAAAGTACTGGAGTTTCAGCTTTAGCATCATTCCTTCCAAAGAAATCCCAGGACTGATCTCCTTTAGAATGGATGGGTTGGATCTCCTTGCAGTCCAAGGGACTCTCAAGAGTCTTCTCCAACACCACAGTTCAAAAGCATCAATTCTTCGGTACTCAGCCTTCTTCATAGTCCAACTCTCACATCCATACATGACTACTGGAAAAACCATAGCCTTGACTAGATGGACCTTTGTTGGCAAAGTAATGTCTCTGCTTTTCAATATGTTATCTAGGTTGGTCATAACTTTCCTTCCAAGGAGTAAGCGTCTTTTAATTTCAAGGCTGTAATCACCATCTGCAGTGATTTTGGAGCCCAAAAAAATAAAGTCTGACACTGTTTCCACTGTTTCCTCATCTATGTCCTTCCTTAGCTAATAGCAAAATTTATAAAGCACAGTTAGTGCTCTATGAGATGTTAATAGGTGTTCAGCAGAAAAGAATCACATAGTTGAATAAGACTGATAAATTTTTGAGTATTTAAAAAGTTGCTTTTGTTGAAGCATAGTTTTAGAATTTCTCAGTTTTTAACGTGTGATTTTGGGCTGTAAATCTCTAAAAGGAGAGTGCAATGCTTCTTATGTCTTATTTAACAAATGATACCCTCTTAAGGAACACCAGTCTTGCACTGAAGAGAGTTCTATTGAAAAGCAGTAGAAGAAATGGCAGTGGATGCTTGGAATGTGAAGGTTTAATATTTACAGCTTTTAATATTTTATAGATGTATGAAAAAACATCATCTTAATTTTTAATATCAGAAATTAACAGATCTGAAAAGACTGTATTAGAAATCTATGGTATGTTTAATTTTGATTTTTTCTTTTTGTAAGTAGTTTTGATGTAAAAACAAATGCATGTTTTATGCAGTACGATTCAAAATCCACATAAATTATTTAGCTGAAAGAAACAAAAAGAAACAGAAGACATTTCATGTGCACTGTACTCTTTAAGCTATATGCACAGATTTCCCAGAGGTAAGTATTGATTCTTTTTTGCCATTAGGGCTCCTTGAAAAGAAAAGTTTCTAAAAGAATTGTCTTAGGAGAAACCGTGGCTTACCTGGACTTGCTGAGCTAAAGAGATTATGTTATGAAGTGTTATGAAAAATAGATTGTAACAATCTGTTAATGAGGCTTGGGGAGAGTCAAACCCTAAAATCCTGTCTGAACATTGGTAAACCATCAGTGCTGGGTGTTTCCATTTGCCTCATTCATTTCTACTCCCCTCCCTTCACCACCTTGCTTTCTGCTGCTGAAGACAGATCTGTATGGACAGCATCAACAGGGCTGCCACAACCTCCGGTTTCCTGTCAGCTATTAGTCAATGGGAGCCTTGTCTGGCAAGAGACGAAAGGAAGAAGAAGAGTGAGGTCAGGATATTTATTTTCCGGCTCCTTCTGTGCAAGGTTGCTTCAGGCAAACTTCACGCAGTGGAAAGTTATTCTTCCTATCAAGTCAGCCTTCAGTGAGTTTGGACACACGTATAAACACAGAAAACCGCCATCATAAACAAAATCAAGACAAAAAAATCCTGATGCCCCCTTTGCTTTCCATCACTCCTTCCTGGCCGCAGGAAATCAGTGTTCTGTTTTTTGATACTATGAATTTGTTTGCATTCTCCAGAATGTTAAATAAACAACACCAAACATTGTGCATTCTTTTGTAAATATATTGTTTTTTTCACTTAGTATTTTGAGATTTGTCCAATTTGCTGTTTGCATCAATAGGTTTCTTTGTGCTATTTGTTTTGTTTTTCTGAGACATTCTGCTGTATATATAGAAAAGAATTATTTACCCATTTTATATCTTGATGGAAAGTAGGGTTGTTTCCAGGTTTGGGCTACCATGACTTAAGCTACTATTATTACCCTTGGATCGGAGAAGGCAATGGCACCCCACTCCAGTACTCTTGTCTGGAAAATCCCATGGATGGAGGAGCCTGGTAGGCTGCAGCCCATGGGGTCACACAGAGTCGGACACGACTGAAGTGACTTAGCAGCAGCATTACCCTTGGATAAGTCTTTTCACGGACAAATATTGTATTCTCTTGGGTAAATCCCAAGGAATTGACTGGATTAATCCTATGGTAGGTGAATGTCTAACATTTTATAGATTTATAAAGTAACTGTACCATTGTACAGTCCTTCTTACGATATACGAGCATTCATATCTTCACCAATATTTAGCGTTTTCACCTTTTAAATTTAAACCATAACAATAAAGGAAGAAGAAAAGCCAAATAATCAAGAAAATGAAGTAAAGTTGTGTCTATTTTTTCACCTGGTTGATTAGATTGTATAGTTGCATCTTATTATGGTTTTAATTTGCATTTTCCCAGCTGAGATATTGAGAATCTTCCATTGTACTGTCACTGATACATTTTCTTGAGAAGTGTCTATTTAAATCTTCTGTCCATCTACATTAGGTTTCCAGTCTCACTGTTGACTTGTAAGAGTACTGTATATATTTGCTGCTGCTGCTGCTAAGTCGCTTCAGTCGTGTCCGACTCCGTGCGACCCCATAGACAGCAGCCCACAAGGCTCCCGTCCCTGGGATTCTCCAGGCAAGAACACTGGAGTGGGTTGCCATTTCCTTCTCCAATGCATGAAAGTGAAAAGTGAAAGTGAAGTCGCTCAGTCGTGTCCAACTCTTTGTGACCCCATGGACTGCAGCTTACCAGGCTCCTCTGCCCATGGGATTTTCCAGGCAAGAGTACTGGAGTGGGGTGCCATCGCCTTCTCCGGTATATATTCTGGGTATGCATATTTTCTCCCACTATGTTGCTTACCTCTGTTTTGTTAAAGTTAACTTTCAGAGAGTTAAAATGCCAGTGAAATCTTGAACAGAAATTAATAAAAGCACATGCTCCTCTTGTTCCCAATCAAAGAGAAAATATTCAGAATGGTATTTGTGAGTTTTTTGTAAATACTTTGTATTAGATTGAGAAAGTATCTTCTTATTCCTAGTTTCTGAGAGTTTTTATTAGAAATTGGTAACTGAACACTATGATATCAAATACTTTATACATATCTCTCAAAAATATGTTGTTTTGTCTTATTCTATTAGCATGGTGAACTACACTGATTAATGTTTTTAATATATCAAAACCAAGCTTACATTCCTGTAAGTAAACTCTACTTGACCCAATATATTTTCCTGTTCATATATTGTTAGCTTTGAATTATTAATATTTTATTAAGGATTTTTGAATCTATGTTCATAAGGAGTATTAGTCTGTAATGTTTTTATTTTTGTAATGTCTTGTCAGCTTTTGGTATTAGGATCATGCTGGCCTTATAAAAAGAGTTGGGAAGTGTTCTTTCTTTACTTCTGTATTTTCTGAAAGATTTTCTTTAGGACTGTTTTTTCCTCCCCTCTTTAAATTGTGACAAAATTCCACAGTGAAATTGCCTGAAATAAGAAGGTCTTTTGATTTTAAAAATTCACTTTAATAATTACAGGCCTAGAAGGATTTTCTATTTCATATTATGTCAATTTTAATAAGTTGTATTTGTCAATGAATTTGTCCATTTCATTTAAAATGTAAATTTTTTGGAATAAAGTTGTTGACAACATTTTCTCATTTTCCACTTATTATTTTTAGGATACTTCATTTCTAATATTATGATTTTATTTCTCTCTCACTAAAACAATGATCATTTTTGCTTGAAGTTTATCAGTTTTGTTTATATCCTCAAAGAACCAGGTTTCTGTGTTAATTTTCCCTACTGTTCACTTGCTTTTCTATTTCATTGATTTCTTTTCTTAGCTTTATTACTTTCTGCCTTCTAGTTATTTGGGGATTATTTTGCTCTTATTTTTCTAGCTTCTTCTGGTAGAACTTCAGGTTATTCATTTTGGGCCCTTCTTATCTAACAACATTTAAAGTTATGTGTCTCCCTAAATGCTGCTTTTGCTATATCTCACATATTTTGATATATTGCTTTCTTGTTATCATTAAGTTTGAAATTTTTACCTTCTTTGTATTTTTCCTTTTATTCATGGATTGTTTAAAAGTGGGTTGCTGAATTCTCCAAATATTTGGGGTTTTCACACATGTTTCATTATTACTAAATTCTAATTTGTTTTACCATCAGAAACTATGGTCTATAATATTTTAATATATTTAAATTTAGTGAGATTAGTTTAAGGCCTAACATATGGTCTAGGTTGGTGAATGTATCACATATACTAAAGAAAAGTCTGTTGCTAAGTCACTTCAGTCGTGTCCAACTCTGTGCGACCCCGTAGACGGCAGCCCACCAGGCTCCCCCGTCCCTGGGATTCTCCAGGCAGGAACACTGGAGTGGGTTGCTATCTCCTTCTCCAGTGCATGAAAGTGAAAGGTGAAAGTGAAGTCTCTCAGTCATGTCTGACCCTCAGCAACCCCATGGACTGCAGCCTTCTAGGCTCCTCCATCCATTGGATTTTCCAGGCAGGAGTACTGGAGTGGGGTGCCATTGCCTTCTCCTAAAGAAAAGTCTATTCTATAGTTATTAAGGGAAGGGAAGGGAACTGAAGTGAAAGTGTTAGTCGCTCAGTCATGTCCAACTCTATAAGTCCATGGACTGTAACCCTCTAGGCTTCTCTGTTCATGGAATTCTCCAGGCAAGAATGCTGGTATGGGTTGCCATGCCCTGCTCCAGGGAATCTTCCCAACTCAGGGATCAAATGTGGGTCTAGTTCATTGCAGGAAGACTCTTTACCCTCTGAGCCACTATAAACATCAGTTTGGTCAAAATAGTTCCAGCTTATTTTTTTGAGTTCTCTTAGCTGAGCACCGAAGAATTGATGCTTTTGAACTACGGTACTGGAGAAGACTCTTTCGAGTCCCTTGGACTGAAAGGAGATCCAACCAGTTCATCCTAAAGGAGACCAGTCCTGGGTGTTCATTGGAAGGACTGATGCTGAGGCTGAAACTCCAATACTTTGGCCACCTCGTGCAAAGAGTTGACTCATTGGAAAAGACCCTGATGCTGGGAGGGATTGGGGCAGGAGGAGAAGGGGACAACAGAGGATGAGATGGCTAGATGGCATCACCGACTCGATGGACATGAGTTTGAGTAAACTCTGGAAGTTGGTGATGGACAGGGAGGCCTGGCGTGCTGCGATTCATGGGGTTGCAAAGAGTCAGACACGACTGAGCGACTGAACTGAACTGAACTGAGCTCTATAACTATCTCCATTTTTACATGAACATTGTTTCCATTTTCTTTTGCTGCTCCTGTTCTGCTCAATTTGTTTTCTATTCCCTATTGGATAGGGCTTTGACATGGATGGGAGATTTGGCTGATTCATCTGAGAGGTCATGATCTCTGACTCTCCTGTTAGCTCCTTAAATGTTTTCTGTGGACCACTTGTACTCACTCATTATTGGATTTTGCAAGCCAACCAATTAAAGCACTAGCTTCACTCAGCTTCACTGATCTTTTGGATGAGTACCTGTGAGTTAATTTGGTGTTCTCATGTCCTTCAGATATTCTGTTGCTTTTCTCAATTTCTTCCTACACAGATGCTGATAATGTATAGCATCTTACAGCTGTCGGAGATTTGCCTTATATTTTAGAGTTAATGGAGATATTTTTGTCACCTCGTTTTGTTGTAAATACAGCTCTAGGGTTTGATTTTCATACACTAAGTTGTTCTGTGTCTTTTAATTGAGGGGTTTGCAAAGATACATAAACTATACTAACATCAGCATCATCCTCCCAGAATCCTCTGAACATTTTACTTATATTTCTCCCTTTATGTGTAATTTATCATTTTAGTTACTTTTTATAATTTATTTTTAAATCAGAATAGGAATTTTATGTTTCCCCAAACAATCAGTTTCCCTGGGTCCATATATAATAAATACATTTTTTATGTGAAATTCTTAATTAATATAGAAATAAACATAGTACGCTTTGGATCTGTTTCCGAGTTTCTTTATATGCTCTTCTGGCCTTTTTTTCATTACTACTGTACTGGTTCAGTTCTTACAGGGAAAGTCTATGCTCATTAGTATAACTATCAGAATTATTTCAAATATTTTCATAAGTATTAAAGTAAGTCCCTTTGGGATTTGACTGAAATAACCCTGTACCTTATACAAGAATTTAGATAGAATTAAGGTCTTTAACCGTATTAACTACCTCATCTAGGAATGTGGTACATTATTTGTTTATGCAAATTTTCTTTTAAGTTTTCCAGTAAAGTTTTAAAGTTCTTCTTTGTAAAGTTTCACATTTAAGTTTATTTTATGCATGGTATGTTTCGTTGCTGTCATGAAGTGATTCATTTCCCATGTATTATAATCAGTTATCACTGGGTTAAAGGAAAATTATTGCACATTGATCATTTGACATTTTTCATGTAACCCCCTAACAAGAAAAATCATATTCATATATTATATAACAAATTAATATATAATATATTAATATGTTTTATAGTATTAATTCACTTATTTCTAATATAATAATTTGTTGGAGAATAGAATTATACTATACGGTTGAATTAACAGATATTTTCTTTATAATTTTGTATTTATTCTTAAGTAAGGTTAGTATGTGGTTTACTTTTGGTATATTATTCTTCCAAGCTTACAGTATCATGGTGAAGCCATAGTTATAAAATCTATAAGGAGACTTTACAGTTTATAGAGCATGAGAACATTTGCTTCTTGGAAGCCTGATTTAATTCATGAGTAAGATGGTTGAGGGCCAGTATCTTTCTTTTCTTGCCATCTTCCAAGTATTCCTCAAATTTGTTGCTGTTGCTTTTAAATTTTTATTGAAATTCAGTTGATTTATGATGTATAGTTTCATGTATATAGGAAAATGATTCCGTTACATATATTTTTTCAGATTCTTTTCCATTAAAGGTTATTACAAGAGATGTGTCTATACAGTAGGTGTCTATACAGCAGGTCCTTGTTGCTTATCTATTTCATGCATAGTGGTGTGCATATTTTAATTCCAAAATCCTAATGTATCCCCTCTTTCCCTTTTGGTAACCATTAGCTTCGTTTTTTAGATTGCACATATAATCAATATCATTTGATATTTGTCTTTGTCTGACTTACTTCACTCAGTATGACAGTCTCTAGGTCCATTCACATTGCTGCAAATGGTATTATTTCATTCGTTTTTTATGGCTGAGTAACATTTCATTGTGTAAATCTACCACATCATTTTTGCCCATTCATCTGTTGGTGGACACTTGGTTTGCTTCCATGTCTTAGCTATTATAAATAGTGCTGCCATGAACATTGGGGTGCATGTATCTTTTGGATCTATAGTTTTTCCTGGATATAGGCCAGGAGTAGAATCACTGGATCACACTTTGTTTGTTACTCATCTCCATAGTGGTTGCACCAATTTACATTCCCACCAGCACTGTAGGAAGAACCCATTTCTCCACACCTTCTCCAGCATCTATTATTTATAGCCTTTTTGATGATGGCCATTCTGACTGACGTGAAGTTGTATTCATCGTAGTTTTGATTTGCATTCTTTAATAATAAGCAATGTTGAGGATATTTTCATATACCTGTTGGCCATCTGGATGTCTTCTTTGATAAGCATCTGTTTCAATTTTCTGTCACTTTTTGATTGGGCTGTTTGCTTTTTTTTTAAATATTGAGCTGTATGAGTTGTTTGTATATTTTGGAAATCAATCCCTTAACAGTCATATCATTTGTAAATATTTTATCCCATTCTGTAGGTTGTCTTTTTTTTTTATGTCTTCCTTTTCTGTGCAAAGGCTTTTAACTTTAATTACATCCTAGTCTTTGATTTTTGGTTTTTGTTCCACCACTCTAGGAGATGGATCAAAAAAGATACTGCTGCAATTTATGTTAAAGAGTGTCATACATATATTTTCCTCTAGTTTTATAGTATCTGCTCTTACATTTAGGTCTTTCATCCATTTTGAGTTTATTTTTGAATATGGTGCTAGAGCATATTCTCGTCTAATCTTTTTTTTAATGGAGCTGTCTAGTTTTTCCAGCATCACTTATTGAAGAGACTGCCTTTTCTCCATTGTATACCCTTGCCTCTGTATTATAGATTAATTAATTGATCATGGATGTGTGGATTTATTTCTGGGCTTTCTATACTGTCCCATTGATATATTGTCTGTTTTTGTGTCAGTACCACACTGTTTGAATGACTATAGCTTTGTAGCATAGTCTGAAGTCAGGGAATCTGATTCCTCCAGCTCCATTCTTCTTTCTCAAGATCTTTGGCTATTTGAGGTCTTCTGTGTTTCCAAACAAATTTTTAAATTTTAGTTTTAGTTCTGTCAAATATGCCATCAGTTATTTGATAGGAATTGCATTGCGACTATAGATTGCCTTAGGTATTATGGCCATTTTAAGATTAATGATCTTCCAATCCAAGAATATGGCATTTCTTCCCAATTGTTTGTATCATCTTCAATTTCCTTCATCAGCATCTTATAGTTTTCAGAGTATAGACCTTTGGCCTCCTAAGGTAGGTTTATTCCTAAAGTATTTTATTCTTTTTGATGTGATGGTAAAAGGGATTGTTTATTTAGTTTGTCTTTCTGCTCTTCCATTGTTAGTGTATAAAAATGATCATATATCTTTTCTGAATGCAGAATTTTGATTACCTTTCAAGTATAGTACCTGAGTTTAAACCTGCGAGGTTTTTTTTTAATTCTTGGGCCAATTTTGATAATTTACATTTGTATAACAAATCAACAACCCTTTAAATTATATTTGCATAGAGCTGTAGACAATATTCTTATAAATTTGAAAATTGCCTCTAGATCATAATTTTCTATGACCAAAGCAACAAATAATGACAAACTTAATGGTTTAAAACAATATAAATTTGTTATCATGTGGCCTTGGCATCCAAAATGGGTTTCACAGGCCTAAGATCAAGGTGTTGGCAGGCTTGTTTTACTTTCTAGAAGCTGAAGGGGAGAGTCCATTCCCTTGTCCTTTTCAGCTTCTAGAGGCTCATAGCCCTCTTTCTCCATCTTCAAAACCAGCAATCATGATAAAAATTCTCATTTAATATCACTCTGACCTATTCTGCCTCTCTCTTCCCCATTTAAGGACCATTGTGATTGCATTAATCCTACCCAGATAATCCAGGATAATCTCTCTATTTTATGGTCAACTGGCTAGCAACCTTTCTTGCATCTGCAACCATCCCCTTTGCCATCTAAGGTAACATGTTCAAAGGTTCTAGGGATGAGGACACAGATTAATTTAGAGAGGCATTACAATTTCCACACTGTGATTGTAAAATTATTCTTTTAAATTAACTTTTAGAATAATTGCATTGAATGTAGTTAAAAAATGTGCTGAGGATTTGTTTGTATGTAGTTGCAATGTAGTCAAATGCTATTTGTTCACTTTCTGTTACTTTTATTATTAGAAATCCCTTTACAGTAAGTCCCTTACAGACAAACCTTCAAGTTGTGAACTTCCGGAAATATGAACGTGCATTCCATCACTGTCAGGGAAGAGTGAAAATGCAGCTTGCCCTCTCTTTCCTCTTGCTGATGATCCTCAGCTCTACAATCTTGCATCTCCTCTTCCTCCTCCAGTCAGTAACTCTTGCCTATTCATTTGATGTCAGCCCCTGTATGCCAGCTCTTGTACTGTACTACTATAATTTTCAAGTACTGCACTACAACATTAAAATTGTTTTGTTTATTTTTGTTTGTTTTTTTTATGTATTATTTGTGTGAAAAGTATTGTAAACCTATTATAATACAGTACCATATAGCTGATTGTGTTAAGTTGGGTACCAAGGCTGGACTTGAGTCTTGACAAAAGTCTTCTCCAACTTGTTTGCTGGACTTAACAAACAAACTGGACTTATGAATATGCCTCAGAACAGAACTCATTTGAATGTAGGAGATTTAAGTATGTATTTGAGTCTAGATATTATGATTCATTTATGGAATGGGTTTTATTTTGATATATGACATAGGATAGGGATCTAATTGGGTTTAATTTAATCCAGACAAATTACAGCACCATTTATTCTATAACTCACCTTCTCTCCGATTAATTTGTAATAATTCTATTTTCTAACTTAAATTGTTAAGCACACCAGAAGACATGTGGTCTATTCTGAATGAGAATATCCTTACACTGTACACAAAAATCAACTCAAAATGTATTAAAGACTTCAACAAAGACCTGAAACTGTTAAATTCCTAGAGGAAAACTTAAGTATTAAGCTCCTTAACATTAGTCTGGATAATGATTTTTCTTGTATTTGATACCAAAAGCAAAGGCAACAAAATAAAAAATAAGTGGAACTACATCAAACTAAAAAGTTTCTGCACAATAAAGAAAGAAAGAAAGAAAATAAAGAAAACGAAGTCGCTCAGTCGTGTCCGACTCTTTGCAACCCCATGGACACCAGGCTCCTCCATCCATGGGATTTTCTAGGCAAGAGTACTAGAGTGGGTTGCCATTTCCTTCTCCCGGGAATCTTCCTGACCCAGGGATCGAACCCAGGTCTCCTGCGTTGTAGACAGATGCTTTACTGTCTGAGCCACCTGCAACAAAATGAAAGAGCAATTTGTGGAATGGCAGAAAATGTTTGAAAATCATATATCTGATTAGGTTTTTATGTTCAAATATACAAGGAACTCATATAACTCAATGGGCTTCCCAGGTGGTACTAGTAGTAAAGAACCTGTCTGCCAATGCAGGAGACCTAAGGGATGTGGGTTCGAACACTGGGTCGGGACGATCCCCTGGAGGCATCCTGGCAACCCACTGCAATATTCTTGCTTGGAGAATCCCATGGACTGATAAGCCTGGCAGGCTACAGTCCATAGGGTTACAAAGACTCGGACATGATTGAAGTGACTTAGCACAACACATAAAACTCAATAGCAAATAAATAAATAATCTTTTAGAAAATGGGCAAAGGACCTGAATAGACACTTGTCAAAAAACATATGAATGGATGACAGATATGTGAAAAGATGCTCAACATCACTAACCATCAGGGAAATGCAAATCAGAATCATAGTGAGATAGCACCTCACACCTGTTATGATGATTATTATCAGAAAGCTAAAAGATAACAAGTATTGACAAGAACATAAAGGGAACCCTTGTGCACTGTTAGTGGAAATATAAATTGGCATAGCTACTATGGAAAACACTATGAAAGCTTCTCAAAAAAAGAAAGTTCCTCAAAAAAACTGGGATTCAGCAATCCCACTTCTGGGTATATATACAAAGGAAAGGAAATAAAATCACTGTCTTGAAGAGATATCTGCATTTTCATGTTCATTGCAGCATTATTCACTACAGCCAAGATACGGAAACAACCTAAGTGCCCATCCATGGATAAATAAGTAAATTGTTAAATATACACAAATATATACATACATACATTGGAATATTATTAATCCTAAGAAAAGAAGCAAATCCTGCCATCTGCAGCAAAATGAATGACCCTGGAGGATATTATGTTAACAAAAATAAGCCAGGTAGAAAAACATAAATACTACATGATCTCACTTATAATACAATCTTAAGGTAAAAAATCACAGTGACACAGATTAGAATAGTGGTTATTATGGGCTGGTGGGATAGGAAAAATGGGGAAAAATCCATCCAGGGTACAAACAAAAGTTA
Source organism: Bos mutus (assembly GCF_027580195.1). Classification (NCBI taxonomy): domain Eukaryota; kingdom Metazoa; phylum Chordata; class Mammalia; order Artiodactyla; family Bovidae; genus Bos; species Bos mutus. The sequence continues at coordinate 93,254,218 of NC_091618.1, read as the reverse complement.
TAAGATGCTGTTGCTGCTGCTAAGTTGCTTCAGTCGTGTCCGACTCTGTGCGACCCCATATACAGCAGCCCACCAGGCTCCTCTGTCCACAGGAGTCTCTAGGCAAGAATACTAGAGTGGGTTGCCAGATCCTTCTCAGTTATGAATACATATTATTAAATTCTAGAGATCCAATGTATAGCATGATGACTATTCAGTTCAGTTCAGTTCACTCCCTCATCGTGTCCGACTATTTGCGACCCCATGAAGTGCAGCACACCAGGCCTTCCTGTCCATCACCAACTCCCAGAGTTCACTCAAACTCATGTGCATCGAGTTGGTGATGCCATCCAGCCACCTCATCCTCTGTCATCCCCTTCTCCTCCTGCCCCCAATCCCTCCCAGCATCAGGGTCTTTCCAATGAGTCAGCTCTTCGCATGGGGTGGCCAAAGTATTGGAGTTTCAGCTTTAGTATCAGTCCTTCCAATGAACACCCAGGACTGACCTCCTTTAGAATGGACTGGTTGGATCTCCTTGCAGTCCAAGGGACTCTCAAGAGTCTTCTCCAACACCACAGTTCAAAAGCATCAATTCTTCCGAGCTCAGCTTTCTTCATAGTCCAACTCTCACATCCATACATGACCACTGGAAAAACCATAGCCTTGACTAGATGGACAGTTTTTGGCAAAGTAATGTCTCTGCTTTTTAATAAGCTATCTAGGTTGGTCATCGGAGAAGGCAATGGCACCCCACTCCAGTACTCTTGCCTGGAAAATCCCATGGATGGAGGAGCCTGGAAGACTGCAGTCCATCGGGTCACTGAGGGTCGGATACAACTAAGCATCTTCACTTTCACTTTTCACTTTCATGCATTGGAGAAGGAAATGGCAACCCACTCCAGTGTTCTTGCCTGGAGAATCCCAGGGATGGGGGAGCCTGGTGGGCTGCCATCTATGGGGTCACACAGAGTCGTACATGACTGAAGTGACTTAGCAGCAGCAGCAGCAGGTTGGTCATAACTTTCCTTCCAAGGAGTAAAAGTCTTTTAATTACACGGCTGCAGTCACCATCTGCAGTGATTTTGGAGCTGAAGAAAATAAAGTCTTACACTGTTTCCACTGTTTGCCCATCTATTTCACATGAAGTGATGGGGCCAGATGCCATGATCTTAGTTTTTTGAATGTTGACCTTTAAGCCAACTTTTTCACTCTCCACTTTCACTTTCATCAAGAGGCTTTTTAGTTCCTCTTCACTTTCTGCCATAAGGGTAGTGTCATCTGCATATCTGAGGTTATTGATACTTCTCCCAGCAATCTTGATTCCAGCTTGTGCTTCTTCCAGCCCAGCATTTCTCATGATGTACTCTGCATATAAGTTAAATAAACAGGGTGACAATATACAGCCTTGACGTACTCCTTTTCCTATTTGGAACCAGTCTGTTGTTCCATGTCCAGTTCTAACTGTTGCTTCCTGTCCTGCATACAGGTTTCTCAAGAGGCAGGTCAGGTGGTCTGGTATTTACATCTCTTTCAGAATTTTCCACAGTTTATTGTGATCCACACAGTCAAAGGCATTGGCATAGTCAATAAAGCAGAAATAGATGTTTTTCTGGAACTCTCTTGCTTTTTCAATGATCCAGCGGATGTTGGCAATTTGATCTCTGGTTCCTCTGCCTTTTCTAAAAGCAGCTTGAACATCTGGAAGTTCATGGTTCACATATTTCTGAAGTCTGGCTTGGAGAATTTTGAGCTTTACTTTACTAGCATGTTAGATGAGTGCAATTGTGCAGTAGTTTGAGCATTTTTTGGCATTGCCTTTCTTAGGGATTGGAATGAAAACTGACCTTTTCCAGTCCTGTGGCCACTGCTAAGTTTTCCAAATTTGCTGGCATATTGAGTGCAGGACTTTCGCAGCATCATCTTTCAGGATTTGAAATAGCTCAACTGGAATTCCATCACCTCCACTAGCTTTGTTTGTAGTGACGTTTTCTGAGGCTCACTTGACTTCACATTCCAGGATGTCTGGCTTTAGGTGAGTGATCACACCATCGTGATTATCTTGGTCATGAAGATCTTTTTTGTACAGTTCTTCTGTGTATTCTTGCCACCTCTTCTTAATATCTTCTGCTTCTGTTAGGTCCATACCATTTCTGTCTTTTATTGAGCCCATCTTCACATGAAATGTTCCCTTGGTATCTCTAATTTTCATGAAGAGATCTCTAGTCTTTCCTATTCTGTTGTTTTCCTCTATTTCTTTGCATGATCTCTGAGGAAGGCTTTCTTATCGTTCCTTGCTATTCTTTGAAACTCTGCATTCAGATGCTTATATCTTTCCTTTTTTTCCTTTGCTTTTCACTTCTCTTCTTTTCACAGCTATTTGTAAGGCCTCCCCAGACAGCCATTTTGCATTTCTTTTCCATGGGGATGATCTTGATCCCTCTCTCCTGTACAGTGTCACAAACTTCCATTGATAGTTCATCAGGCACTGTGTCTATCAGATCTAGTCCCTTAAATCTATTTCTCACATCCACTGTATAATCATAAGGGATTTGATTTAGGTCATACCTGAATGGTCTAGTGGTTTTCCCCACTTTCTTCAATTTAAGTCTGAATTTGGCAATAAGGAGTTCATGATCTGAGCCAAAGTCAGCTCCCGGTCTTGTTTTTGCTGACTGTATAGAGCTTCTGCATCTCTGGCTGCAAAGAATATAATCAATCTGATTTTGGTGTTGACCATCTGGTGATGTCCATGTGTAGTCTTCTCTTGTGTTGTTGGAAGAGAGTGTTTGCTATGACCAGTCCGTTCTCTTGGCAAAACTCTATTTGCCTTTGCCCTGCTTCATTCTGTACTCCAAGCCCAAATTTGCCTTTTACTCCAGGTGCTTCTTGACTTCCTACTTTTGCATTCCAGTCCCCTATAATGTAAATGACATCTTTTTGGGGTGTTAGTTCTAAAAGGTCTTGTAGGTCTTCATAGAACCGTTCAATTTCAGCTTATTCAGCATTACTGGTCGGGGCATACGCTTGGATTACTGTGATATTGAATGGTTCGCCTTGGAAACGAACAGAGATCATTCTGTCGTTTTTGAGATTGCATCCAAGTACTGCATTTTGGACTCTTTTGTTGACCATGATGGCTACTCCATTTCTTCTAAGGGATTCCTGCCCACAGTAGTAGATATAATGGTCATCTGAGTTAAATTCACCCATTCCAGTCCATTTTAGTTCGCTGATTCTCAGAATGTCAACATTCACTCTTGCCATCTCTTGTTTGACCACTTCCAATTTGCCTTGATTCACAGACCTGACATTCCAGGTTCCTATGCAATATTGCTCTTTACAGCATCGAACCTTGCTTCTATCACCAGTCACATCCACAGCTGGGTATTGTTTTTGCTTTGGTTCCATCCCTTCATTCTTTCTGGAATTATTTCTCCACTGATCTCCAGTAGCATATTGGGCACCTACTGACCCGGGGAGTTCCTCTTTCAGTATCCTATCATTTTGCCTTTTCATACTGTTCATGGGGTTCTCAAGGCAAGAATACTGAAGTGGTTTGCCATTCCCTTCTCCAGTGGACCACATTCTGTCAGACCTCTCCACCATGACCCGGTTCGTCTTGGGTGGCTCCACACTGTATGGTTTAGTTTCAATGAGTTAGACAAGGTTGTGGTCCATGTGATCAGATTGGCTAGTTTTCTATGATTTTGGTTTCAGTGTGTCTGCCCTCTGATGCCCTCTTGCAACACCTACCATCTTAGTTGGGTTTCTCTTACCTTGGGCGTGGGATATCTCTTCATGGCTGCTCCAGCAAAGCACAGCCACTGCTCCTTACCTTGGACGAGGATATCTCCTCACGGCTGCCCATCCTGACCTTGAACATGGAGTAGCTCCTCTCAGCCCTCCTGCACCCACGCAGCTGCTGCTCGGACGCGGGGTTGCTCCTCTTGGCTGCCGCCCCTGACCTTGGGCACGGGGTAGCTTGTCTTGGCTGCCGCCAGCTAATAATAATAATAATAATAATATATTGAACACTTGAAATTTACTAAAAGAGTAGATCACAAATATTCTCACAACCCTCCCCCAAAACACAGTAATGATATGAGGAGTTGGACCTATTGATTAGCTTGTGATAATCAGTACACAATGTATACATATATCCAAACATCATGTCAGTTGTATATTTTAAAAATAATACCATCTTTATTTGTCATTTATACTTCAACAAAGCTGGGGGAAAATACGTTTGGAGACAATTTCACTTGTATGTGGTAATTACTATTGACAGTCTACCCTGAAACAATAAAATATAAGCTAAGATTAAGAAAAAGCAAGCATACCCCACCAATTTTTCTCTGAATGCCTAAGTGCTATCCAAAAAAAAAAAAAATCCTTGAACATAATAATATGGGGCAAGAAGAGATATTTAACATTTACTGCTACTGCTAAGTCGCTTCAGTCGTGTCTGACTCTGTGCGACCCCATAGACGGCAGCCTACCAGCTTCCCCCATCCCTGGGATTCTCCAGGCAAGAACACTGAAGTGGGTTTCCATTTCCCTCTCCAGTGCATGAAAGTGGAAAGTGAAAGTGAATTCGCTGAGTCCTGTCTGACTCTTAGCGACCCCATGGAGTGTAGTCCACCAGGCTCCTCCATCCATGTGATTTTCCAGGGAAGAGTACTGGAGTGGGGTGCCATTGCCTTCTCCGATTTAACATTTAGGGATTAACAATTTTGAAAGAGGGATGGGATGAGGCTCTGTTATTTTTTTTTCCTCTTGGGATTCTCAATTGTCTAAGTCTTCCAATATTGAAAATAGCTTTGGATATATCATCCAGAATTTGGATGAAGTTCAGTAATGCTACTCCATAGGCTCCATAGAGGTTAAACACAATGCAGGCTCTCCAGTAAAGGCTTTGCAGAATGCAATCAGACTACTAGATGGATTCATGAACCACCAAAGGCATCATTAGCTGAGAAGGACAAGGAACTGGTTGATAACTATCAAAGTGAAAGTGGGTCATACAGCAGCCTGCAAAAAAAAAGAAGAAGAGATATTTGGAAAGCATCACAAATGCTCCACTTGAAGCAGAGTATTACGGCTCTGGGTTGCTGAGAGACACATAGTGCCTAAAAGAACACCCCAGCAGGAAGCACTCAGAGTTACTGCGCACTGCGAATGTGTGTGACATGCTGAATGCAGACAGACTGCTAGAGCAGCAGTCACGACAGAGGAAGAACTGATGTTTAAAGGGTGTAAATGCCTTCTCTGGCCATTTCAGTCAGGTTCACTGTAGAGACAAATCCTCTTTCACAAAAGCGTCCAGCACCATGGAAGAAACTAAAACCAAAAGTGCATGTTTATTTTCTGAATGCTGTCTTCTGTGAGTTACATAATGCAGTTCTGGAAATGAAGAGCCACCTCTGTCACTGGGCTACAAGGCATCTCTGGTGGGGTTTATTTAATATCACAGACTATATACTCTTCATGGAGGCTCATTTACCTTAATCATCCTTAGCACTGCCTGAAAAGATTCTTTATAAATTATGACTTTTTCTCTCTGCTACTTAAAACCCTTCAGTGTACCCCTCTGGCTTACAAGTGGAAATCCAAATTCCATAATACATCATGAAAGCCCTCCATGGTCTGGCTTCTCTGCACTCTTTAATCATTCTACATCTTGTAGTTGTCAGCACCCCAAAAATACAGAATTGTCTGCAGATACACAACAGTATAATGCACCTCCTCACACCTTGATGGGTTGAGCACTCTTCACCTGGCTAACCCCTCTGATACTGATCCTTCTCCACCACTCTTCCAATGTCCAGTAAGAATTAGATGTTCTTCCTATCTCTCCTACAGATCAGGTCAGATCAGATCAGTCTCTCAGTCATGTTTGACTCTTTGCGACCCCATGAATCGCAGCACGCCAGGCCTCCCTGTCCATCACCAACTCCCGGAGTTCACTCAGACTCACGTCCATCGAGTCAGTGATGCCATCCAGCCATCTCATCCTCTGTCGTCCCCTTCTCCTCCTGCCCCCAATCCCTCCCAGCATCAGAGTCTTTTCCAATGAGTCAACTTTTCCCATCAGGTGGCCAAAGTACTGGAGTTTCAGTGTTAGCATCATTCCTTCCAAAGAAATCCCAGGGCTGATCTCCTTCAGAATGACTGGTTGGATCTCCTTGCAGTCCAAGGGACTCTCAAGAGTCTTCTCCAACACCACAGTTCAAAAGCATCGATTCTTCGGCACTCAGCCTTCTTCACAGTCCAACTCTCACATCCATACATGACCACAGGAAAAATCATAGCCTTGACTAGACGAACCTTTGTTGGCAAAGTAATGTCTCTGCTTTTGAATATGCTATCTAGGTTGGTCATAACTTTCCTTCCAAGGAGTAAGCGTCTTTTAATTTCATGGCTGCAGTCACCATCTGTAGTGATTTTGGAGCCAAGAAAAATAAAGTCTGACACTGTTTCCACTGTTTCCCCATCTATTTCCCATGAAGTGGTGGGACCGTATGCCATGATCTTCGTTTTCTGAATGTTGAGCTTTAAGCCAAATTTTACTCTCCTCTTTCACTTTCATTAAGAGGCTCTAGTTCTTCTTCACTTTCTGCCATAAGGGTGGTGTCATCTACATATCTGAGGTTATTGATACTTCTCCCGGCAATCTTGATTCCAGCTTGTGCTTCTTCCAGTCCAGCGTTTCTCATGATGTACTTTGCATATAAGTTAAATAAACAGGGTGACAATATACAGCCTTGACATGCTCCTTTTCCTATTTGGAACCAGTCTGTTGTTCCATGTCCAGTTCTAACTGTTGCTTCCTGACCTGCATACAAATTTCTCAAGGGCAGATCAGGTGGTCTGGCATTCCCATCTTTTTCAGAATTTTCCATAGTTTATTGTGATCCACACAGTCAAAGGCTTTGGCATAGTCAAGAAAGCAGAAATAGATGTTTTTCTGGAACTCTCTTGCTTTTTTGATGATCCAGCGGATGTTGGCAATTTGATCTCTGGTTCCTCTGCCTTTTCTAAAAGCAGCTTGAACATCTGGAAGTTCACGGTTCACGTATTTCTGAAGTCTGGCTTGGAGAATTTTGAGCATTACTTTACTAGCGTGTGAGATGAGTGCAATTGTGCGGTAATTTGAGCATTCTTTGGCATTGCCTTTCTTTGCGATTGGAACGAAAACTGACCTTTTCCAGTCCTGTGGCCACTGCTGAGTTTTCCAAATTTGCTGGCATATTGAGTGCAGCACTTTCACAGCATCATCTTTCAAGATTTGGAATAGCTCAACTGGAATTCCATCACCTCCACTAGCTTTGTTCATAGTGATGCTTTCTAAGGCCCACTTGACTTCACATTCCAGGATAACTATGGTCTAAAGTATTTGTCTCTGTTGGTCAGCAAATTTGGAAAACTCAGCAGTGGCCACAGGACTGGAAAAGGTCAGCTTTGATTCAAATCCCTAAGAAAGACAATGCCAAAGAATGCTCAAATTACCGCACAATTCCACTCATCTCACACGCTAGCAAAGTAATGCTCAAAATTCTCCAAGCCAGGCTTCAACAATACATGAACCGTGAACCTCCAGATGTTCAAGCTGCTTTTAGAAAAGGCAGAGGAACCAGAGATCAAATTGCCAACATCTGTTGGATCATGGAAAAAGCTAGAAAGTTCCAGAAAAAACATCTATTTCTGCTTTCTTGACTATGCCAAAGCCTTTGACTGTGTGGATCACAATAAACTGTGGAAAATTCTGAAAAAGATGGGAATACTAGACCACCTGACCTGCCTCTTGAGAAACCTGTATGCAGGTCAGGAAGCAACAGTTAGAACTGGACATGGAACAACAGACTGGTTCCAAGTAGGAAAAGGAGTATGTCAAGGCTGCATATTGTCACCCTGCTTATTTAACTTATATTCAGAGTACATCATGAGAAACACTGGGCTGGAAGAAGCACAAGCTGGAATCAAGATTGCCGGGAGAAGTATCAATAACCTCAGATATGCAGATGACACCACCCTTATGGCAGAAAGTGAAGAAGAACTAGAGCCTCTTAATGAAAGTGAAAGAGGAGAGTAAAATTTGGCTTAAAGCTCAACATTCAGAAAACTAAAATCATGGCATCCGGTCCCATCACTTCATGGAAATAGATGGAGAAACAGTGAAAAAGGTGTCAGACTTTATTTTTCTGGGCTCCAAAATCACTGCAGATGGTGACTACAGCCATGAAAATTAAGAGATGCTTACTCCTTGGAAGGAAAGTTATGACCAACCTAGACAGCATGTTAAAAAGCAAAGACATTACTTGGCTGACAAAGGTCCGTCTAGTCAAAGCTATGGTTTTTCCAGTAGTCATTTATGGATGAGAGAGTTGGACTATAAAGAAAGCTGAGTGCCAAAGAATTGATGCTTTTGAACTGTAGTGTTGGAAAAGACTCTTGAGAGTCCCTTGGACTGCAAGGAGATCCAACCAGTCCATCCTAAAGGAAATCAGTCTTGAATGTTCATTGGAAGGACTGATGTTGAAGCTGAAACTCCAATATTTTGGCCACCTGATGCAAAGAACTGACTCACTGGAAAAGACCCTCATCCTGGGAAAGATTAAAGGCAGGAGGAGAAAGGGACAACAGAGCATGAGATGCTTGGATGGCATCACTGACTAATGGACATGAGTTTGAGTAAACTCTGGGAGTTGGTGATGGACCGGGAGGCCTGGCACGCTGCAGTCCATGGGGTCACAAAGAGTCAGACACGACTGAGAGACTGAACAGAACTGAACTGGTCCTCCTTCCCAATTACTGGAGGTTCAGAGACTGCATCTCTTAGTTCTTGTCTGAGTCCTTTCAGGATGTTATAACAACAGTATCATGGACTCTGTGACTTAAAACAGCAAATATATTTTTCATGGTTCTGGAGGCTGGGGAGTCCAAGATCAAATTAGTGACAGGTTTAGTGTCTGATAAAAGCCCTCTGCCTGGGTCAGAGATGGGTGTATTCTCCACACAACCTCATATGGTGGAAAGGAGTCTTTTTTCCACAGAAAAATGCACTTACTTTTAATTCTGTACAATCAAACAAAATGGAAAACAACGAGGGATTATATTCAGCTACAAGTAATGGATAGCACCCATACTTTTACTGATATAAGCAAGAGCCTTTTCTGACATAGAAGGAGTGGGTCAAAGTAGCCACTCCACAGGGAACCAGAAAAACAACTCAGCGACTAAACAACAGTCTTTTTTTTTTTTTTTTAATAAGGTTAGTAACCTCATAGTTGGACTGTGAAGAAGGCTGAGCGCTGAAGAATTGATGCTTTTGAACTGTGGTGTTGGAGAAGACTCTTGAGAGTCCCCTGGACTGCAAGGAGATCCAACCAGTCCATTCTAAAGGAGATAAGTCCTGGGTGTTCATTGGAAGGACTGATGCTAAAGCTGAAACTCCAATACTTTGGCCACCTCATGCGAAGAGCTGACTCATTGGAAAAGTGATGCTGGGAGGGATTGGGGGCAGGAGGAGAAGGGGACGACAGAGGATGAGATGGCTGGATGGCATCACCGACTCGATGGACATAAGTTTGAGTAAACTCCGGGAGGTGGTGATGAACAGGGAGGCCTGGCATGCTGCGATTCATGGGGTCGCAAAGAGTCGGACACGACTAAGCAACTGAACTGAACTGAACTGAACCTCATTTATGAGGACGCATCCCTCATGACCTAATCACCTCCCAAAGGTCCTACCTCCTAAAACCATCATAAGATGGATTTCAACATATGAATTCTGGGGGGATATATTCAGTCCATAGTAGCTGCTGCTGCTGCTAAGTCACTTCAGTAATGTCTGACTCTTAGCGATCCCATGGACTGCAGCCCACCAGGCTTCTCTGTTACCCCTAAATAGTCCATGCTGCTAAGTCACTTCAGTCGTGTTTGACTCTGTGCGACCCCATAGACGGCAGCCCACCAGGCTCCCCTGTCCCTGGGATTCTCCAGGCAAGAACATGGAGTGGGTTTCCATTTCCTTCTCCAATGCATTAAAGTGAAAAATGAAAGTGAAGTCGCTCAGTCGTGTCCAACCCTCAGCAACCCCATGGACTGCAGCCTTCCAGGCTCCTCCGTCCATGGAATTTTCCAGGCAAGAGTACTGGAGTGGGGTGCCATCGCAAATAGTCCATAACAATATACTAATTATTTGTCATAAAAATCTTGGGAGGGTAAAGAAAAATGGATTCCAGATAAGGAAATTGAGCAGTGATATTGGTAAGTGACTTGCTCAGTGACATCTATCACACTGACTTTTAAAAATGTCTTTAAAGATATATGTTTTTCCACTGCAGAATCACAGATGTGTGTTCAGTAAGGTTGGACGACTCCTCTTGCCACTATTATCAGTGTGTGAATACTGAAACCACCACTCCTGCTTGTTATCTGAAAATAGGCGACTTTCATTGTCTCCTTCCACTCTGTATACACATTTGCAGAAGACATAAATCTTCTAAGTTCAAATACAAAAGTCTAAATTTAACATGCTATGGGAAAGATTTTGTTTTCCTTCGCTTCCAGTCTGATTTCTCCTTCATATTTTTATATGTTCAAGGAAAACAGTACACACTTGTCCTATGGAAATGAAAGATATAATCCTGCCTCATATTAATTGAGTTGAAGCTGAGAAATTGGACAGATTGCATCTTTCATGCCTCTTTGCAGCCACCTGCTTCTCCCTGTTTGGAGTCTGGTACAGGCCCTATTTCTCTAATGTGGGAAGGGGATGCACCAATGACACTCAAGGCTCTGAGCAGCTTTTTCACTTTAAAGTCTAAAATCATGCAGGTTTTAAACATTGGGCAGACTATCAGGATGAAATAATGATAAAAAAAAATCTGTGGAGGCAAAAACTGCCTATTCTGCAAATCTAAAAATAGGATGCTGCAGGCTACAATGTATCATTCCGAGAACTTCTCCGCATGTTCAGTGGTCAGGGATTTTTAATCAAGCTTGGGCATGAGTTATTGCATGCTTTTCTTGGCCCTTTATTTCAACAGCAGTAAAAAGGTATTAACTGATGAGAACATTGTGGCTGCTACTTACCTTATTACTCCATGTGCCAGTGCCCTGAAAGAACACTCTGACTCAAAGAGGTCACCTGTGGAGCACAAGGACAATCTTCACTCCTCCCAGAGAAGAAAATCAATCGTCACCAGATGACTTCAGGTCAGAGGTCCAGAGAGTGTATTTAAACACAAGAGGAAGGGAAAGACACTTATTGTTTCCCTCACTTGCTGACTGTTTTTCCTTGGAATTAACTTTAACAAAGTAGATGCAAAAATCAAAAGATAAATCAAACAAATGCAGTCTCTATACTTTAGAAGTGTAAGTTTGTAATTTTCATTAAAAATGAAAGTTTACACATTTTTTTGTAAAGCAATTAATACCTGAAATCCCTTAAATTCTAAACTTTAAAATTTTGTGTTATTTACCTTTTATGGCCCATTTAGGGTAAGAGCAAACTGATACCAAAACAACTTCCAGATAGATCATTCTGTTAAATATAAGCAATATAAATACAAAAAAAACCCACCTGTTTTAAAAATAAAAATGAGTAAGTAAGTGTTAATTGCTCAGTTGTGTCCGACTCTTTCCGGCCCTATGGACTATAGCCTACAAGGCTCCTCTCTGTCCATGGAATTCTCCAGGCAAGAATACGGAAGTGTATTCAGTATTCCGTTCTCCAGGAGATCTTCCCAACCCAGGGATCAAACCTGGGTCTCCTGCATTGCAGGCAGATTCTTTACTGTCTGAGCCACCAGGGAAGCCCACAAAATAAAAATAATAGTACATAAATAATAAATTATGAGTGAGGGTAAACTTTTAAAGTTTAGAAACAATAAAAAACATCCCCCATCAGCCCATAACTACCAGAACACATAACACATACTAGCTTTGACGATGGTAGCAATTCACCAGACAATTTTTTTGCATGGGTTCAGGCGCCTATCTCAGTCTGTTTTCAGTGAATTCTGGGAAACACACTTCTATTTCATAGACAACTAATTCATTCTTTAAAAAAAAAAGAAGAATAGTATAACATATATAAAGAACTGCATATATTTGATATGTACAATTTGATGAGTTTGGACATATGCAAAGACCCATAACACCATTATCACAGTTAGGGTAATAGACATATCTAACACTTCTCAGAGTTTTTATGTATCCCTTAGTTTTGTGTTTTGTTTGTTTTGTAGTGAGGACCCTTAACATGAGTCTACTCTCAATGAATTTTGAAGTGCATATTACCTTATTGCTGACAATAGGCTATAGCTGTAGAGTAGATATGTATGACTTACTCATTTGGCATAACTAAAACTTCATACTCATTGACTAACTCCTCAGTGTCTGGCAACTACTGTTTTCTCTGCTTCTATGAGTTTTATTATTATAGACACCCCATGTAAATGGAATCATAAAGTATTGCTCTTTCTGTGACAGGCTTATTTCCCTTTGTTGAGGTGAGCTTTATGTATTACTAGGGTTAGCTTAACTTTGTACATCATTTTATTTTCATCTCCATGCTAAAGTTTTATGGCTAACCAAGAGAACAAGAGCATAGATGTGTTTGCTAGTATGAATGGACCATCTGCCTCCACCATTCACTGCTCACCATTCTTCTCCTAGATTACCCAAGCAATTTACAAGATGGATGTGAAAGGTCTCCTGGGGTGTCTTATTGCTAAGTGTCTTCTGGTGGATGGCTGTGGATAATCTATATAATCTAAGATTCAGAATAGCTTTCTTGTACCTAGTGAGGAAGCAAACTCAAAGTGCTGGCTATGCATGGGCTGACGTTGTATATAAAACGCAGATATGTCTACTAGAGAAACTGTTAATTTTATGGTAGCAATGCTAGACTGTTCTTAAGATGAAAACCCACACATGACTTTGCAACACTTTCACATCCTGGCTTGTTGTCTTAGCAGATGTTAGAGCATTCTGCAAGGCCATTAAAGGTGAGCCAGGTCAAAGTGTATGTCCCCAGTGAGCCAGCTGAAAAAAGTTTCTGTGGTAGAGACTTGTCTGAACTTGTGTCCCAAAGATGGGTCTTACATGGAAAAACTTGAATATGTGCTTTCCCTTTTAACAGAAAATGAAAATGAAAGAAATGGCAATGAAAGAAATCACAAATGGAAATGTCAATGTATTTACATATATAAGAAAGTTCCACGTACCCAAAAAGTATATAGCCTAATTTAAAAGGAAAGGGAACTGAAAAAAAAATTATAAATTCATCATGCTTAAGGTTAATATATTTGATAGACTTGTTGTGTACATGTGTGCTCATTCATTCAGTCATGTTTGACTCTGTGACCCCATGGACTGTAGCCCACCAGGCTCCTCTGTTCATGGAATTTTCCAGGCAAGAATACTGGAGTGGGTAGTCATTTCCTTCTCCATGGGATCTTCCTGACCCAGGAATTAAACCCAGGTCTCCCGCATTGGCAGGTGGCTGCTGTACCACTGAGCTACCTGGGAAATCCTATAGGTTTGTTACAACTCAATAAATCAATATGAATAATAAAATATCAAATGAGAAATAGACAAAGGATCTGAATCTTAATATAAAGATTACAAAGTAGGATATACAGTTCTAAAATACATATGTAAAAACATTGGCTGCTGCAATTGATAATACACAACTTCAACAAGGTACCGTTTTTTTTTTTTTTCCCTATCAAACATGCAGTAATAATTTTTAAAATCATATGTGGTGTTTAAGAATAGCATTTCCTAAGGGATCCATCCCAGGCCCATCAAAGCAGAATCCCAATGGATGAACCCAGAAAGCAAGTCAGGGAAATTCTAATTCAATTGGCTTGCAATAGTACCAGGAAATCAGTCATTTCCTAGCCCAGACTAGGCGATCTTAAGACAGGACAAGTTTGAGAACTCTGCTCTGACCAGTGGTTGTCAGTCATAGCTCATGTATTGAATTACCTGGGAAATTTTAAGAAATACAGACACTTAGGCCCTACACTCAGAAATTTTGATTTAATCCTTGTGGGTTAGATTTGGATATCAAACACTTTAAAAGCTCTTTAGGTGTTTCTTACAGTAGTTGAAGTTGAGAATACCTACTCTAGAGGGCATGACAAAAATCTAAAATTTGTATGTTTTTCAAATGGTAGTGAAGATTGGTGATACCTTTTTTTAAACAATTTGGCTATGTGCTGCTTTTTCTTAAGAAATACTGTTGTCACTGAAAATTGCAATTGTGCAAATTTATCCTGTCAAATATTAGTGAGCAAAAATATTCTGTAATTGATTCAGTAACAATATATGAAAGGATAATAACTGCAGAGTAATGGTTTATAAACATTAATGAGCAAAAATATTCTTTGTAATTGATTCAATAACAATATATGAGAGGAACATAAGTGAAGAGTAATGATTTATAAACAATAGTATCTTCAACAATGAAGTACTACACACTCATTAATAATGTGCATATAATAATTTTTAATGTTATGAGAAAATACAGGGTTAAGGAAAAAAGCAAGATATAAATTGTATTTACAGTACATCAAGACTAAGTTAAAAAAGCATAGCAAAAAGACAGGAAGAAAAATACTCTAAATTTCTGAGGGCACTAATCTTTGAACCATGGGGAGATGAATAGTGAGGTCTTGGGGTTATTTTCCAACTTCTATGAATTGCAGAAATTTGTATAGTATCTATGCTAGATCTAATTAAAATAACATAAAATTTACCATTTTAGCAATTTTCAAGTGTACAACTGAGTGCCATTACGTACATTCATATTGTTGTGCAAGCATCACTATCATTTACCTACAGAACTTCTTCATCCTCTCCAAATGAAACTTCATTCTTCTTAGTTAAGCAATTTTTTACCATTACCTCCTCACCCTAGCCTCTGATAACCACTATCCTACTTCTGTCTCTATGAATTTAACTATCTTGATATAAATGGAATCATACAGTATTTGTCCTTTTGTGTCTGGCTTATTTCACTTAGCACAATGCCTTCAAGAATTATCCATGTTATGGCATGTATCAAATTGTATTGCTTCTTAAGGCTGCATAATAGTCCATTTTATGTATATACCACATCTTTATCCTCTCATTTGCTATTGGACATTTGAATTGTTTATACTTTTTGGCTACCGTGAATAATGCTGCTATGAATATGTACAAATTTCTATTTCAGCACTTGCTTTCAACTTTTGGGGGAATATACCTAAAAATCAAATTTCTGGACCATATGGCAATTCTATGTTTAATTTTTTGAGGAACCACCATACTCTTTTCCACAGAGGCTATACCATTTTACACTCCCATCAGCAGCTCACAAGGGTTCTAATTTCTCCACATCCTTTCAATTTTTTCCTTAACAAGGTTAATTGCTTCATATGGCAATTTTTCTAAAATATATCACTCGCTTTCTAGCTTTCTTTGAAAAAAAAATATACTGAACAAAATTTAGCCTTTTTTTAAATGAACTATACAATTGATGCCTCCTCAGGAGCTACTGCAATATATTTTTATCTAGTAACTATTTTGTTTGATAACTATTTTATTTAATAATTATTCTCAGCTATTTCCATGGATTAGATCAATCCTTTCCATCTTCTGTGAAATATCATCTCCATTTCACAGAAAAGTAAATAAGGTATGAAGAAGTAAAAAAGACATGTGTACCCCAATGTTTGTCGCAGCACTGTTTATAATAGCCAGGACATGGAAGCAACCTAGATGTCCATCAGCAGATGAATGGATAAGAAAGCTATGGTACATATACACAATGGAGTATTACTCAGCCATTAAAAAGAATACATTTGAATCAGTTCTAATGAGGTGGATGAAACTGGAGCCTATTATACGGAGTGAAGTAAGCCAGAAAGAAAAACACCAGTACAGTATACTAACACATATATATGGAATTTAGAAAGATGGTAACCATAACCCTGTATACGAGACAGCAAGAGACACTGATGTATAGAACAGTCTTTTGGACTCTGTGGGAGAGGGAGAGGGTGGGATGATTTGGGAGAATGGCATTGAAACATGTAGAATATCATATATGAAACTAGTTGCCAGTCCAGGTTCGATGCATGATAATGGATGCTTGGGGCTGGTGCACTGGGACGACCCAGAGGGATGATATGGGGAGAGAGGAGGGAGGAGGGTTCAGGATGGGGAACACATGTCTACCTGTGGCGGATTCATTTTGATATATGGCAAAACCAATACAATATTGTAAAGTTAAAGAATAAAATAAAATTAAATTAAAAAAAAAAGAAGTAAAGGAATTTTTCAAGATCACACAGCTAGTAATTGAGGACAGCAGGATTCAAAGTCCATGTCTTTACACATTTTGCTAGACTCCTAACCATCTAAGAATGTTTGTCTCTGTATTTAATGTCCCCCAAATCAATACTGTACACTCTTTGAAAGTTTGTGCATGTTGTTTAATGTTTTATTCTGTTTTTCCTTCTGCTTATTACTGTTATTCCTTATAGTTGTAAAAGCAACTACATTCAGCCATTTTCTCCTCTGCAACCCACATGTTGATACTGATATCTGTAATCAAGAAAAAAGAGATAGAAGAGAGAGCCAAAACTGTATGAGACGTCAAAATGCACAGATTTGAGAGAATTTGAGGGATCAACCTCAGGAGAAAAAGGAATGAGTTTAGGTATTTGTCTTTCATGATAACTATTCTGGTAGATTGATGGTCTGTTTGGCTTATTTCTGGCTTTCCTCTTGTGTTCCAGGTGCTTTATGAATGAATATGAGTGCCTGCTCTTACTCCTACTTAAATTGTGTGCTGCTGCTGCTGCTGCTAAGTCACTTCAGTCGTGTCTGACTCTGTGTGACCCCATAGACGGTAGCCCACCAGGCTCCTCCATCCATAGGATTTTCCAGCCAAGAGTACTGGAGTGGGGTGCCACTGCCTTTTCCCTTAAATTGTGTAATCTGGTATAAATTATTTTTTTGAAGTTTGCCCCAAAGTAATAAATATTCTTTGCTATGCTGCTAAGTCACTTCAGTCATGTCTGACTCTGTGCGACCCCATGGACTGCAGCCTACTAGGCTCCTCCATCCATGGGATTTTCCGGGCAGCAGTACTGGAGTTGGGTGCCATTGATATTCTCTTTTTAAAAATCTCTACTTACTATTTTCATGATATACACAGAGAGAGGCTCAAGGAAAAGATTTTTAATATTGTAACTGTCTTGTCCTACATCAAAACTATTCAAACTATAGATCTAATGACCACTGATGCTATAGATAAAGTTTCAGGAAAGAATAGATACATGTTTCTTTCCTTGTGTAATATGTATATTGTGAAATAATGAGCATTTAACTTTTTGAAATCAAATATCCTGTCCAATAAAGTAAGAGAAGTCACTGGTTAAATAAATATAACAGTGAGTCGTATGTATCAAAATCCTTTTATTTGAAGTGAATTACCAGTACCAACACATTACCCCATTTCACATCAATATCTGCTTTTCCAGAAATCAAAGTTTCTCTATATAAACATTTCTTAAAGAATTTCTTCACATCTTTAAGATTTTTCTAGGAAATAGGTGAAAAACAAGAGTAAAGCTGAAAGAACATTTTTCACTCAAAATACCAAAGGGAAAGATATACAATTTCTATAGAAAACTTCTAGCTATTCATATCCCTTTAAGTCCAGTAGTAAGTGTGTGATAAATGTTAGTTTTGTACTACTTGGTTTATAGCTAATTTCCTTGTAAATACTTTGACCAATTTTATCCAACAAAATCAGACTGGTGGCAGTGCCAGGTGGGATATAAAGGAAACAAAACTACATTCCCAGAGTTCTGAACTAGCTGACGGGAATAGCAATTATTTTATCCACAAGTTTGTGGCTATAAGTAATTAAAACTGAAAGAAAATAATGTCAGAGTGTTCCATTATTTCTTTTTAAAATGTACTCCTTAAATCTACAAGTTTAAACCTTTGAAAAGTGAAATAAGTGTTAGTCACTCAGTAATGTCCAACTCTTTGCAACCCCATGGAGTACAGTCCACCAGGCTTCTCTGTCCATGGAATTCTCCAGGCAAGAATACTGGAGTGGGTAGGCATTCCCTGTTCCAGGGGATACTCCCTGACCCAGGGAGCAAATCCAGGTCTGCATTTTGCAGACAGATTCTTTACCATCTGAACCATTAGGGAAACCCTCAAATCTAGAAGTTTAATGATACAAAACCTCTACTGGATGGCAAAAGTTGATTATTTTTTATAATAACTTGACTAAAGTAGTAATATTGTTCATATCAACAAATATACTCAAATTCTGAAATTATTCAATTAACACTTTTAGGAACTTTTTGTAACCAGACCTTACAAATGTATCATCTCTTTGTTTTTGTTACATAAAGAGATGGCTACGGTCTATAATCAGTTGTACCCAGCTTCTACTAAACACACAATCCTGTGCAAGTTAATATCCTTCTGTGTGTGTGTGTGTGTGTGTGTGTATGAAGTTGCTTCAGTTGCGTCTGACTCTTTGTGACCCACTGGACAGTAGCCTGCCAGGCTCCTCTGTCCGTGGGATTCTCCAGGCAAGAATACTGGAGTGAGTTGCCATGCCCTCCTCCAGGGGATCTTCCTGACCCAGGGATCAAATCCACATGTCGATGGCTCCTGCATTGGCTGGCGGGTTCTTTACCCCTAGTGCTACCTGGGAAGTCCCAATATCCCTGTAAATGACCTCTATTCTCCACCTTTTGCTTTTCTAAATTCTAACTACTTGCCTCCATCATTCATTGTAGTATTTGCTTTATATTATCTTAAATTCTTCTATAATTTTTCACATATGCATTACGTTTTACTGTTAAGTATCACCCATATTAACTAAGACAGGCTGAATGTATAGTGAGATTTAAATAATTTTTTCCAATCAATAAATAATAAATTTCTCCAAAGAAGAAATTATTGGGACTGGAGCATTCTTCAGGGCAATTATAACCATGGGAAATTAGAGCAATAAACCAGATGAATTATGGATGAGGCCCAGAAGGCTAGGTCTTCAGCTGTGAAACATCCCTCCAAAATAAAATTAGCTACTTAGAAGCATCTCAGCTTATTGAAGCTGGTATACAATCAACATCCCAAAGTTGAAAACTCGTCACTAAAATATAGTTCACTCTATTTTATTGTGGTCACAAAGTAGCACAAAACATTTAAGGAAAGCTTTGAATATGGAGTAAATAATGTTTGGGGAGACAAAAATCAGAGGGTTGAACAAGCAAATATAATGGAATTGAGAACAGAGCTGAAAATGGCAGGACAGCTACTTTGTTTGAATAGAAATTTAATAAATGTATTCTATGAAAAGTTTGAACTGGGCTTCAAGTTACTGGTTTCCAGCTGTTACCGTTGAAAGAAAGAAAAAAGGAAGGGAGAGAGGAAGGAGAAGTGAAGAGGAATAAAAAGAGTAGAAATGATTAAAAAAACAAACAAACCTGAAGTATTCTTCTAGAGCTCAAGAAACAATCTGACAAGTTTGTAACATTTCACTGAAACCAGAAGCAGAATCATACTGGACTGAAGTCTCTATCAGGCCCTTAAAACATCTGTAGCTTCGTTTAAACTGACTAGGGTGAAATACATCAGCTTACGGAAAATGGGGAGATCTTCCAGGAGTTGGCCAGTGTTCTAGGTGATGGGTGCTGATGAGCAATTCCCTTAAACAGCTGATTTACTGCCAGCAGAGAAAAACACTGGAAGCGCATCCAAAAACTCATTAGCAATTGAGATTACAAGGGTAGCCATTCTGTCCACCTTCTCCTCCCTTACCAAGGAGGTGACCCTGTTCTTGGCAACCATAAAGGCCACAGAAGAGCCCTTCCTTCCCTAAACCCTTTTCTTTTGCCCAAGAGTTTCTATAAAATCTGCCTTACTCTGTTTTCCAATCGTTTTCTCTCTCACTCGTTTTCTTTCTTTCTCTCCTTCCTTCCCTCCCGGCTTGTCGCAAGCGAGACAAAGTCAGGCACAGGCGGCGGGCCCATGTATTCGCTGACACCATCTGCCACCTGAGATTCATCGCCACTTTCCACCTCCCGGAGGTGAGAGGGGCGGGAGGCCAAGGACACGCAGAGCTTGTGTGACCCACTTTTTAGGAAACTTTCAGTTGGTCGCAACCCTTCCCCCACCCGAAACTCTTCAATCATCCATCAAGCCAGAAAAGCCAGAAAAGCGATCTCTGCCTATCCTTGGAGTTGGAAAAGAGGCGAAGCAAGAAAAAACAAGAGGTTCGCCCCATTCCTTTCCCCCACCGCCCAGCAGCGGCGGGCGCAGAGCAGCGGTGCGGCCAGAAGGGGCCGCTCTGCGCTCATAGCAGCGGCCCTACCGCCGCCGTCCGCACCTCCCACGGCCGGGCTGGCCCAGCCCCGCCAAGTTCCAACAGCCCCTAGTCGAGCGAGCGCCGGGAACGAGCACCGCCCGGGCAGAAGCACACGGCGCAGACCAGCCAGACTGAGGCGCGCGGCGGGAAGGCTCCGGCGAAACTCTCACCAGCCGGGGACTTTGGAAACAAGCGAGCGAGCGGTCCCCGCGCGCGCGAGTCCACAAGTGAGCGCTTAGCTCACCTGTTTCTGCCGCGCCACCGCCTTCCCACCCCTCGGACCCTCGCCTCCCGGGTTGCCGGCCCGCTCCCGCAATGAATCCGGCACTGGGCAACCAGACCGACGTGGCCGGCCTGTTCCTGGCCAACAGCAGCGAGGCGCTGGAGCGCGCCATGCGCTGCTGCACCCAGGCGTCCGTGGTGACCGACGACGGCTTCGCGGAGGGCGGCCCGGACGAGCGCAGCCTGTATATCATGCGCGTGGTTCAGATCGCCGTCATGTGCGTGCTCTCGCTCACCGTGGTCTTCGGCATCTTCTTCCTGGGCTGCAACCTTCTCATCAAGTCCGAGGGCATGATCAATTTCCTGGTGAAGGACCGGAGACCGTCTAAGGAGGTGGAGGCGGTGGTCGTGGGGCCCTACTGACCGGCCCCCGGCCCCCGCGGCAGCCGCCCTTCGCCTCCCCACTTCACCAGCCCGGCCGCGCCCCCTCACCATGCGAGACTGGGCGAAGCAAACCTGTCGGAGTCAGTTTTTTTCTCTCGACTTCTGCCTTTCGGGATGAAGCGAGCCCGTTTATCGCTCGCCCTCTGAAAGTCCCCAGGCCTGGCAGTAGAAGAGAGTCCTGACTCTGGACTCAGCAGCAAGTGGCAAGAGAAGGCGATTAGGGCGCAGAACTTTGGAAGCTGCCGCTAGCGCAGAATGCGGGGACACCGACCCAGGCCAAGGCCCCTTTCCACCCGCAGGTGACCAAGCTCGGGGGGGCAGGTGGAGAGGGCGAGCAGGCGGAGACCAACGGCACCTATTGCCTGGTGACCGGAAAAGTGACCCGCATATATTCCACTTAACCGAACTAACGGGGACACGCAAACCGTGTCCGGGTTCGCGCCCATTCCCTCCCGCTCCTTGCACCCCTGGCAGGACAGGCGATAAATACCCTTGATTGATTGTAACGTGCCGTTTTAAGGGATTTTGTGTTTGTTTGCTTGAATACAAGTATTTGATAAGTCTTTTTCCGCCCTAGTGGCCTGTTTCCCTGCCTGGGGGTTAGAGTTTTGTGTTAGGGGAAGGGGTGGGGGGAAGGGGAGCCTGCGAATGTGAATGGGGTGTTGTTTCTTTTATTGCATTTCCAACTGGGTCTTTGGGAGGGGGGGAGAGGGAAGGGGGCGGGACTGGCACTCCAGCTGGCCCCGAGGCAAAGATCCGGGATAGAACTCCTAGCTCGTGACTGCACGGTTGACACCACAAAAGTGCTCTTGACATTGGTGACACCGTTTTGACTTTTTTTCTCCTTATTTAAAATTTCCTTAATAAATGCAACGTTTAAGTGTTTTTTTTCCTGGCCTCCTGGTGATCATTCTACGCTCCGGGCAGAAGGGAACGGGCGACGCTGAGGGGTCAGGTTACCAGTCCGAGGTGGAATTCGCTTTGGCAAGCTGCGATTCAACTCGTGGATCCTACGCAGGCACGAGGCGGGGAGCCAGACAGAGAGGCCCAGGGACGAGTGCCCTGGGCAAGCCTCTGGGCCTGGAGCCGTCCTGGAGGCAGCATCCTTTGTTTTCCCTTTCAGTCAGTATTTTATATTTCATTTAGGCTCAGCGCTCCAAGCCAGGCGAGAAACGGGAGGCCCCCGCGGGAAGATTACACTTCCGTGCAGGGCTCCGGTGGGAACACAGGGTTACACCGCTAATGAAAGGAAGAGACGGCTTGGCTAGGCTTCAGGGAGGGCATCTTCTCCTGACCAACGTCAGCAAGCAGGCGTCAGGATCCTGATCAAAAAAAAAAAAAAAAAAAGACCAGGAAATGTAGTTCCTAAAGTACAGAGTGACAGAGTGACGCTGATTCTCCCCGGCGTACACCATTGTTACTAAAAACAAGACGTGTATTGTCTTTGTCATATTACATTTTATATCTGAAGGGCGAAAGTAAAAGATAAACGCGACCTGGGTAATCAGTCCCAGGTCCAGCCAAAAGGTTCAGAGGAGTTAACCGAGGTTCTGAATGTCAGAGATGTGTGTAACCCAAACTTGGAAGTTGGCCGGAGAGGAGCTATAGATGGTCTTTGGGCTCAGAAATTGAAGGGGATTTGAAAAGAAAACCCTGGAAAACTGTGAATGTGAAAATAACCCAAAGGATACAATAGCTTCGAGCTGAAACTTGACAACAGTTTTTGAGCAGTTTGTTTTTACACCTGGGGTAGGAGCCTAAATATTTTCGAGAATATAAAGAATCCTCTACTATGGTATAGTAATTAAAGGCTTCACTGTAGCAGATACAAGGTAGACTAAAATTAAAAAAAAAAGAAAGAAAGAAATGTCCTATTTAATTGAGAAGAGGCAAAACTGGTATAAACAGTGTAAGTGTCTGAATGGTTGGGATCAAATGTTTGTGTCCCTTAACATCCTGTCCACTCAGGTATCTGTTTCACTTCCAAAGTAAATCTTTGTCTATGTCAGGATATGACATAGAATTTTTTTTTTTTTGAATGCTAATAGATATTAGGCTTGAAAAAAAAAGGATTTTGAAGTTTTGCCTATTGTTCCTGTATATACAGCAGGTAAGCATTTGCTTGTTTTCTTCTGTCTGGGCAGGGGAGCAAGGGCAGCATGTAGTCAAGAGTGAGTCATGGAGGGCACTTTACTTTGTTAATGAGTAAGATAGGAAATGGAGACTTTCTGTTCTGTAGCTAGTTTCTGTGGCACCAAGTTAATCTGCTGTCTCCATGTTTCAAAGAAAGCAGAACAACCAGTTCACTCAGGGACAAACCAGACATTTAAAATTACACTCAGTGTGGAAACTGATTTGGGATCAAAAACCAACCTACCAAGATTCCTATCAAGAGTGTGTAGGAATCTTCCACTGTACTCTGCTGTGTACAAGTTATTTGCTTATAGTGAGTTTCAGGCACAGAAAGGTCTCAACCTGCAGGTCAATTTGCATTTGTATTGAAGAGCTCTTTCTATTTAAAGTCAAATTCCTGAAAATTGTGGGGGTGGGGAGGAAGCTGCCACGCCCCCTACTATTCTCTCCTCTACTAATGCTCTTAAATGTCTGCTATCACTATGATCCTTCTCCATACTTTTTCCTCTTAATACTTCTTCACAGCACTTTCCTCTTCCTTGCATCTCAAAGGCAAAATTTATCATTTTTCCTTAACTATCCAGATTTATTCTCTTAACCACCAGAAACTGTGATAGTCGACAAATCAGAACCTGCAAAATTTAGCCCTTAAATAGAAAAGTTATGTGAACAGAGTTCTGTAATCCATGATCTATGCATTATAGGTAAATGCACATGATCTGAAAATATCATAGCCCTGGGGACCATTTCCTGCCAACAGCTCCTCTCTACAGCCTTTAGATCCATTTGTTACTTAGATGCCAAGTAATTCTGGTTTTTATAGATGAGGCAATGTGTGCAAGAAGCTTTTTACACTCCCTATTCCCCGATGGCCACACGGCAACCACTTTCTCAGGCCCCACACCACTCCCTGTCTTTCTCTGCCTTTGATTGTCTTTTATCTTGATCCTAACAAATGCATTAAATGAAACTTTTAAATCCTGCCTAGAGTTTATGGGGCATTGATCCTTTCTTACAGGTGTGCTGCAAGGAAAGTAAGTTTAAAAGTCACTCTCTGAGTTTCATAGAAGAAAACAATGTCGGACTTAAGAGACTGGGAATTGGGAGGGATAGATGCACACAGGCAGATTTTATCATCCCACACACTTAGGTCCACCATGTGGTCAGTAATTAGTGGGAAGTCCTGAGAGAGAGGCAGAAAGATGGCTTCCTGTAAAAACTCGCTGGCTCTGGCAGATGGTCCATGGGGAGGCATCTGATACTTTCTGAAACCCTTCTGGAAATACAGCAGAAAGAGGAAGAGGATTTTGTGAGACACAGCAAGTGGATTAACAGGGTTGTAACCCCTCTCAGGCTGTGCAGACAGCTGCAGATGCCCCCGAGCCTAATTGGGTGGCCACTACTTAAGTAGCTTGCTGCTGCTGTTGCTGTTGCTTCAGTCGTGTCCGACTCTGTGACCCCATAGACGGAAGCCCACCAAGCTCCCCCGTCCCTGGGATTCTCCAGGCAAGAACACTGGAGTGGGTTGCCATTTCCTTCTCCAATGCATGAAAGTGGAAAGTGAAAGAGAAGTCACTCAGTCGTGTCCGACTCTTAGCGACCCCATGGACTGCAGCCCACCAGGCTCCTCTGTCCGTGGGATTTTCCAGGCAAGAGTACTGGAGTGGGGTGCCATTGCCTTCTCCGACCTAAGTAGCTTAGCCAATTGTTAATAAATGTTATTTTTCTTAAGATTGTTGTTATGACTCTTCCCACTTTCTCTGAAAATGTATAAGGACTTGAGTGTTGAACCACTTTAGGCCTGCTTGAGGGAAGTCTAAGCATAACATCACATTATTGTGTTAAGTCTGAGACATGGTGGCTGGTGATGGATGATCCCTGCGCCTGTTTTCTGATTTTCAAGCCACCCTGGCTTCTCAAGGGATCCTCAGTCCTGTTATGTCTTCTTACACTAATTCTGAGTGAGGGAGGAAAAGGCACACTGGACGATGATGTAAGAAATTTTGCTTTTGGTCTCTAAGTAACTGAGAGCCATCAGCCCTAAAATGAGGAAAATGTGTTCTAAAAGGACATTCTTATTCTATGATTCTATTGAATTAATTTGTTTACTATTCCCATGTCTCTTAATGTGTTTCTCAGCTCACTTCAATAAGTATCTTAGAAATCTATTTTGTCTTTCCAATCTTGTTCTTTTAGGTAGGAGACACCCTCCCCCTAAAGTCCAGTGCTCCTCAACACGGGATGTTATTTACAACAGCCAAAGCAAAATATCAGACACCTAGCCAGGCCTAGGTAGAGAGCAGTTTCTATGCTGACAGGTTACACATAATCTAACTCGTGCCTTAAATATCCCAGATCTCTGTGTTCTCACTGGAGGAAGCAATGAAAGGAAAGTCCAGTGAATTGGGGAGCATGTGATTAGCAAGTGGTTCCTTTAACTCTGTATACACTTAGACTAATGTGCATTTTTGTTTGCAGAAACTTTCGGGTGTTCAAAGACTAATTAACAGCCACTTTTTCTCCTCAAAGCATTTTTCCCTTTGAGCTTGTGCAAGAGCACACAACAGCTGTTCGGCATGCAGTTTAAAGCCTTCCTTAGCCCTGGCTTATTAGACTTGTCACTTTGGGGGTTGCAATGCCAGGAAATGATTCCAGTGTTCAGTTTGTTCTGTAAGACTCAAACCTCTTTTGAAAGCCCACTGAAGCAGTAAGTCTACAGTAATACCCCAAACAGGAATCCGTAAATCTCTCACCCACCTGCCACATCCCATTTAGATATGTGCACGATAGCGCAATAGGATGTTTTCAAGTCCACTCAAACAGTAGTAGTTGTTTCCTAATGTCTGAACTTAAAGGCTCAATGGTTAACTGCTTCCTTGGCCAACATCACTCTGTCCTTCTTTCCAGATATTTTTGTATTGTTTAAATGCTTAAACTGTTTAAGAGTCCAGGATTAATTGTATAGCATTAGCTTAGATTTTGAAAATTCATGAAAAAGTCAAAGTATGTAATATTATCAGCAAGTCATGTAACATATCTGGTGATCACAACAGAATAGTCTAAAATTATTACTTGTATTTGAGAAATTCAGAATATATCAGAGGAGAGTTTCTACAAGGACTATTATTGTAGGGGTAAGTAAATGCATTTAAAAATACACCTCAGATTGCAGACAAGTGGCTTACTTCCAACTCAGATAACAACACATAGTAAATGAGAGTAAATAAGTTACATTTTCATTTATTTGACTATATATATTTTGAAGGGGTTATGGGTAAATAGTTTCCTTTTCTAAATACATGTAAGTGCTCAGTTGCTGAAATATTTCTGAGTGGGTAGATGCAGGCACAGAGTGATCAATATATAGAAGGTCAAACCATCTGTGATTATGTTGGAACGAAACTCTGCCCTGCCCCCATTTTAAAACTGATTTCCATCACATAGTAATATTTTCTGAGCTTATAATTCAAACAATTAGCATTTGTCAAGCACCCAAGTGTATGTGGTACGTTACAACTTCTTACTAAAAAAATGAACTGTTTTCTGCTTATTTGACTCATGAAGCACAGGCAAAGATAAATACACATAAAGGAAGGCATATAATCTGCCCAAAGAGTCAAACAATAAAGAAACTGTTTCTGTTTACTACTTCTGAGGTCATAGTGATATAAATATACATACCTAATTATGCTATAGCCTGTGCCCTGATATGGTTAATTACAGGGAGACAGAGTCACAGTTTTTCTTACCCTACTGTCACAAATTCCTCTCTCATTATGTACTTCTTCCCTCCCCCACATCTAAAGATATACTGCCTTGAAAGTCATTGATTTTTATCAGCCCAAGACTCCAGATGTCTGATTGCTTTGGAAAAGAATCCCTCTGGGATCCAGAATGTCTCTTTGGCTTTATTTTCCTATAAATTGAGCAGGATCAAGTAGTTCATATTCTAAATAGTATTGATTAGGCAGGCATGCATGCACACACTCACATACTCTGTGTTTCTTGTATTGTATACCAATGAAAACACATCCATTTCACTACAGACTAAATTGAAATATCACATATTCTCCACTTCTTTGTTTAACACTATTTATAAACCAATGCACAGAAAAAGTTGCAAAGAAATACATCCAAAATGTCCAGTAAATAAAGATTTATAGGAGGTGCCTGGAGTCTTACAATACATCTATATCTTGAGACATACGGTTCAATCTTCATCTAAGAAATGGAAAGAAAAAGAGGCTAAATCCTCAAGAGACAGAAAAGTCAAAGATTATATATTGTGAAGGCTTGAAAATCTTTAAAAGCTAAGCTAAGAGAAATGAGACGAGACCCTAAATTTGAAGAAGATCAATGAAAACGAAAAGAACCTATCAAGTCTCTAGAAATTGACAAGAAGAGTGTGAATTCTCAAAACAGTGATTAGAAAATTTTACATTTAGAGGACTTAATAAAAGGATCAAAGACTATTGAGCTCAGCAATGCAACAAGAATGTGGAAGACTGCTAATTCCTTCTCCATTTCTCTCTGCTAAGTCTTGGACTAATTGCAAGCATCCTGTTAGCCAGCTCAATTTTCTTATACCCAGAGGTCAAAGAGTCCTTGCCAGATCTTCTTATCTTCATCATCAATAAATATGTATTATTTAGTATCCATTATGGCTTGACTTTGCACTAGGTACTAACTTAGATCTTGAAAGTTGAGTACAAAGTATCATGGGATTTAAAGGGGCCTTCTCATATGTTTCCATCCTGTCTTCTGCTTGATTTGTGCTCATATATCCTTGGAGACCCAGCTGTATGAACCACACACACTGGTGACTTTTCCTCTTACAGATGAAGTACCCTCCATTCTTCTCTATATTGATTCGGAGGATGTGACCTACTCAATTTGACTTTTCCCTTTCTGTAGGCAGCACACACAGGGTTCACTGTACATTATATACTCAAGCTCGAGATGAGCATGAATGTGGAAGAACTGAAGAAAACACTCCGAATGAATTTCTGGAGTCTACTTGTATTTTTCTACAAATTCAGGTCAGGAATGAGTGTTTTATTTCCTGCCCCTACCAGGAATGTTCAATGAGTGATAAACAAAAGGATCAAGTGTGAATTTCCCTCCCCAACTTCCATAGGTGAACTTTCTAAGAAAATGTTTTCTCCTTGTTTTAAGCAACTTAAATATCCTCTAAATTCATGAAATGTTCAAGTGAGAATGAGCTGGATTAATCAAGACTCTTTGGGTGACAACAAACATGAATGCAATTCAAACTAATTAAAAACAAACAAACTAAATTTACTGACCTGTGTGACCCCCACATCCAAGGATACAGGTTGCTTGAGCTATCTGAAAAGCTGATATATGATATTATCAGATTCTTCCACTCTCTCCATCTTTCAGTAAAGCTGTTTCCAAACATGTCAGGAAAAAGAAAAATAGTGATTCTCTTAGGCTCACACTCACATCTTACCAGCTTAACAACCACAGCAGAAAGAAATTGTCTTTTCCTGGGTAAACTCTGGTCTGTTTGGGTCATGTATCCATCCCGGAACAAAATTCTATGACTGAGGCGGGTGCCAGAAAAAGGGTGGCTCAGTGAATATCACCTGTGTGCTAATAGGGGAAAAGCAAGGGGAAGTAGAGTCAGTTCAGCTTCCACATGGAGTCAAACCCCAAGGCCAGGAGTCCTTACAAGAGAAAGCGACTCTATTATTAGAAGAAGCAGTAGGGATGCTGCTGGACTGCCTAAAACGATTGCCATTTTGTTTAAGGAAACCAAAGACTGGAGAAGGTAAGTCTTTTCCCCTGGGTTCTACAGTTAGCTAGTTGTGAAGTCAGTAATGGGATCTGCATCTCCTGACTCTTACATTCTCTTTAGAATTATTTACTCTGTTAATTCTATCAACTAATTTTCAGCAAGGCTCAGAAGCCTTTTATAATTTCTTTCAAAAGTCTCTGTGTCTGTATAGCACATGGAACTCAGCTCAATGTTGTGTGGCAGCCTGGATGGGAGGAGAGTTTGGGTGAGAATGGACACATGTACGTGTATGGCTGAGTCCCTTCGCTGTTCACCTGAAACTATCACAACATTGTTAATCAGCTATGCCCCCATATAAAATAAAAAGTTTTTTTTTTTTTTAAAGAGTCTCTGTGTCTGAACTGATGTAATTCCAAGAGCCTGGACAGCAGCCTGGATTTTGGGGCCAGGCATTGCCACCACCTTGTACCTGGTGATATGAATTTCTACCAATCGTTTGACATCCTGTTTATAAGAATAAAATCATCTGTCCTCCCTGGACCTGGCAAGGCATAAAAACATCTTCAAGCTGAGATGGTAAATTTTATGTTAAAAAAGCTTTAGTATAATAAAGTGCTAGACAAAATTAAGAAGAGTCATTTGCTATAGGATAGCTCTTCTAGACTCCATGACTCTCCATGGGA
This sequence comes from Bos mutus, assembly GCF_027580195.1. NCBI lineage: Eukaryota > Metazoa > Chordata > Mammalia > Artiodactyla > Bovidae > Bos > Bos mutus. The sequence continues at coordinate 93,224,592 of NC_091618.1, read as the reverse complement.
TAAACAAAATATTTAGCATTTCCCACATTGATCTTGGCTTCCCTTGTGGCTCAGCTGGTAAAGAATCTGCCTGTAATGTGGGAGACCTGGGTTCGATCCCTGGGTTGGGAAGATCCCCTGGAGAAGGGTACAGCTACCCATTCCAGTGTTCTGGCCTGGAGAATTACAGGGACTGTATAGCCCATGGGGTTGCAAAGAGTTGGACACAACTGAGCAAGTTTCACTTTCACTTTCACATTGATCTAACAAACTCACTTTCCTGGAACTTCTCTTGTGACCCATCTTCCTTGGAATTGGGGACACCCTATAGGAACATGTGATGTTTTTATCACCATTCTTTGAATCCATCCTTATTCTATACCTAAACTATCCCTCATCTAAATTCATCCTAATCCAGAGAGTTGGCTTAACTTTTTTGTCTGTATAGACATTGAACCATCAGTATTCATTTGGTGGTGGGGGGGAGTAGGGTGGGAGTGGGATGGGGGTAGGGGTAGGGTGGCAGGGGCCGTGGTTTGAGCTGCTTTGCCTGATCCATACTTCTAACTTGGAGAAATTACCTTGCTAACTGTAACTAGCTGCTTTGCAAGTATCTTCCCCCCACCATGAGACTTGTAGAAGTGGGCCTTTTCATTCTTATTCACTTGCGGAAAGAGGAGATGATGGTGTGGCTCAGAAAGGAAATCTATCAACCATACAGACTGGTGTTTAGGAGTGTTTTCTCATATGGCTCATCACAACAGGTAAGCTCATTTTATCTTCAGACTTCCAACTGTGAAAGCCTGAATCTGAACACAGGGAAACACAATGTTCACAGTAGAGGGTCTCTGCATTTGCAACATACATAATGGCCTCAAAGGCACATTTGCTCAAATATAAGAGCACTCCTTATTTTTGGCAATGTATCCCCTTTTCCTTGGCATGATGGCCTTCCTACCTTTTGACTTTTTTTCAGGAAATGGTAACTTTAAAAATAAAAGCAAATTTCAATAATTAATAATATAAGTCGCTATGCTACAAATATGATTCAGTTTGAGGTTAAACTTTGATTGATTGCTATGTATACGATAGCTTGATTACCCAGTTTTTGCTCAGTGGTAGTTTTTCTAAACCATTTTTTATTTCGAATTTCCTAAGTTGGTTTTTGGTATCTAGTCTTTTTGTGCCAATTTAGCACAATACATTACACGTGTGTGTGTGTGTGCTCAGGCACTCAGTCGAGTCCAACTCTGAGACCCAGGGACTGTAGCCCTGCAGGCTCCTCTGTCCATGGGATTTTTCAGGCAAGAGTATTGCAGGGGTTGCCATTTCCTCCTCCAGAGGATCACAGTGATTCACAAAATCTTGTTCTTACTAGGACATAGGAAATAATATACTATCCTGGTTTATTTGAAGAAAGACCTGGATCTAGGTCTATTTGAATTTCTCTTAAAAAATTAAACATCTAAGTTTGTATATTTTGTCAATAACTAATAAATGTTTCTTTAAATGATATATAGTTAATATATAATATTATGCTTACTTCATTTGTATTACATAGTGATTTGACATTTGCATACACTATGAAATGGTCACTTGATGAGTCTAGTAACCATCTGTCCCCAAAGTCATTACCATATAATTAACCATATTCCTTTTGATGCATGTTACATCCCAATTGCTTATCATTTTATAACTGGAGGTTTAAACCTCTGAATCCCTTTCACCTATTTTGCCCAACCAATATTCCACTCTGGTAACATCCCACTATTCTCAATATTCATGAGTCTGTTTTCATTTTGATTGGTTTTTTATATTCCACATGGAAGTGTGATTATATGGTATTTGTCTTTCTCTGGCTTATTTCATTTAGCATAATACTCTAGATCTGTCATGTTGTCACAAATGCAAGATTCTATTTCTTATGGTTCAATAATATTGCATAGTGTGTGTGGAATATTCCATTCCAAAGTGTGTATGTATATGTATGTATGTGTGTGTATGTGTTTGTGTGTGTATGTATATATCACATCTTCTTATCGATTTGTCTACCAGTGGACACCTAGGTTGCTTCCATATCTTGGCTGTTGTAAATAATGCCGCAGTGAACATTGGAGTGCATATATCTTTTTAAACTAGTGTTTTTATTTCTTCTTATAAAGACCTAGAGTGAAATTTCTGGATTATATGGGTAGTTCTTTTTTAATTTTCTGAAGAACCACCATACTTTTTTCCATAGTGGCTGCACCAATTTACAATCCCACCAACAGTGCACAAGGGCTTTCTTTTGACCACATTTTGTCAATATTTGTTATTTGTTCTCTTTTTATGATAGCAGTTCTGACAGGTGTGAGGTGGTATTTCTTTGCGGGTTTGTATATTTCTGATGATTGCTGATGTTGAGTATCTTTTCATGTGACTATTAACCATATATTTGTCTTCTCTGGGAAAATGTCTTAAGGAAACTATCAACAAAATGAAAAGACAGCTTACTGAATGGGAGAATTTATTTGAAAATGATATCTTAAAGGGGGTTAATATACAAAATACACACACAAAAAACATGCAACTCAATGTGAAAAAGAAAAACAAAAATTCAATTAAAAAATGGGCAGAGGACTTGAACAGAAATTTTTCTATTTTAAAGAAGGATTTGTTGAAATATTCCTTTAGCTTTTGGACAAACATCTACTTAAAAATTGCAGTAAATCCATATTCACCTTTTGTATGAGATTGAATAAAATTTTATTGAATTCTTTGCATTTGTTAAATGTATTCTAATTTCCCAGTATCATATTTCCATTCTACAAAGTAAACAAAGACTTCACTGGCTATTAAGATAAAGAAAAGCTATTCAAAGAATGAACCTTTGCTATTGGTACTGAATTTCAATTCACATTTAATGTTCTACATATTGAAAGAAAGAAAATGCTAACAGTGTTCCATGATTCAGTGATTTTTGAGATAAAAATATTTTCAATTTACGATTCTGTGGATTCCTAAAGAGTGCTTTAGACTTTGGATGAGTGCTATGAGAAAGGTTTTATGACCACCAAGGGCATTTTCTTCTTAGAGTGTGGGTTACCTGGCATGTAACAGTCACTTAAGAAAGGTTGAGTGAAGTCACAAGATTTTATTGGGTTGGCCAAAGCATTCTTTTGGGTTTTTCTATAAGATCTTACAGAAAACCCTGATTAAACTTTTCGGCCAACCCAAAGTAGTTTCATGTTTTAATGAAATTACATACCAGAATATTAGGTCATTCTATATAAGCTCATCTGATTTTCTTCTATCCTATGTTTTCATTTAAGAAAAGTTATTCTATGGGAGTCTTACTTTCACACTGATTCCAAAACAGTTAAAGAAAATGAAAGTTGTTTAGTCATGTCTGACCCATGGACTATATAGTCCAAGGAATTCTCCAGGCCAGAATACTAGAGTGGGTAGCCTGTCTCTTCTCCAGGGGATCTTCCCAACCCAGGGATTGAACCCAGGTCTCCTGCATTGCAGGCAGATTCTTTACCAGCTGAGCCACAAGGGAAGCCCAAGAATATTGGAGTGGGTAGCCTATCCCTTCTCCAGTAGATCATCCCAACCCAGGAATTGAACCAGGGTTTCTTGCATTGCAGGCGGATTCTTTACCAACTGAGCTATCAGAGAACACAATACAATATATCCCTATTTTCTGTAATCTCTTGCTGTGGTTTTCCATTGGACTGTATTATTAGCATGGCTTCAAATTCTGCTCATGGAAACTAGGAAGGCATCACATAAATTCTTGATTACTGTCATCATCATCCATTCATATGAGTGATTGATAATAACCTCTAGTATTAATCATAGTTGCTACTTTGCACATGTTACTTCAAATTCTTTGCAAATCTAGAAGGTACTGTTACCCTACTCCCATAAGTGAGAAATGGGGAGACTGAGGATTAATAACTTTCCTGAGGTCACATAGTTAAAATGATCTTGTGCTATGATGTGAACCCAGATCTGAAACTGTCACAAGCCAAGAGCATTTTCAATATGTCATCCTGCTAATTCTTCTGGTAATGAATTGACAGTAAGGAAAATTTCAACTTTCTCACACACGTGGTGATTTGTCATTAACAACTCACCCCTACAGCTTTGAGTAATGATTTCACATAGAGGAAATGCAAAGCAGTCTATCATTTTGGTAGATTTAGAGTTTGCTAGTAGCAGATGACTCTAGGAGGCAATTCAAAATGAGTCTCAGCTCGTCCAATTAGGTAGACTTCTAACTTGTAAATGCATAGAGACTTAATTTGTTTTCTCTTTGAATTCTGTAATTATAAAGGCCTCTAGGATTCACTTATTTCATGTTGCTCCAGTAATTTTTTACTCAAGCTCTGGTGACAATATACTTTTGACTGAAATACTTTATTCTAAAATGTTGGGATTTATATATATGATGTCAACAAATTTACTTTAAGGTTAAAAGACTCTTTTTAGACTAGGCTGGCTTACAAAATGATAGTAATACAATTTATTGAGCACTTACTAAGTATTTGTCTCCATGCTAAGCACTCTTCTTGTGTTGGATCACAGTCTTCACAATCATTTCATGAAGCAGTTTGTCTTCATTTATGAGGAAACTGAGGAGTAGAAGGAGAATATATTGATTGACTAAATCTAGATGCCAAAAGATTCTGAGAAACTTCAGTAATAGTCTGATTTTCAGATCAGATCAGATCAGATCAGTCGCTCAGTCGTGTCTGACTCTTTGCGACCCCATGAATCCCAGCACGCCAGGCCTCCCTGTCCCTCACCAACTCCTGGAGTTCACTCAGACTCACGTCCATCGAGTCAGTGATGCCATCCAGCCATCTCATCATCTGTCGTCCCCTTCTCCTCCTGCCCCCAGTCCCTCCCAGCATCAGAGTCTTTTCTAATGAGTCAACTCTTTGCATGAGGTGGCCAAAGTACTGGAGTTTCAGCCCCAGCATCATTCCTTCCAAAGAAATCCCAGGGCTGATCTCCTTCAGAATGGACTGGTTGGATCTCCTTGCAGTCCAAGGGACTCTCAAGAGTCTTCTCCAACACCACAGTTCAAAAGCATCAATTCTTCGGTGCTCAGCCTTCTTCACAGTCCAACTCTCACATCCATACATGACCACAGGAAAAACCATAGCCTTGACTAGACGGACCTTTGTTGGCAAAGTAATGTCTCTGCTTTTGAATATGCTATCTAGGTTGGTCATAACTTTCCTTCCAAGGAGTAAGCGTCTTTTAATTTCATGGCAAAGATGAGCTCGATAAAGGACAGAAATGGTATTGACCTAACAGAAGCAGAAGATGTTAAGAAAACATGGCAAGAATACACAGAAGAACTGTAAAAAAAAGATCTTCGTGACCCAGATAATCATGATGGTATGATCACTGACCTAGAGCCAAACATCCTGGAATGTGAAGTCAAGTGGGCCTTAGAAAGCATCACTACGAACAAAGCTAGTGGAGGTGATGGAATTCCAGTTGAGCTATTCCAAATCCTGAAAGATGATGCTGTGAAAGTGCTGCACTCAATATGCCAGCAAATTTGGAAAACTCAGCAGTGGCCACAGGACTGGAAAGGTCAGTTTTCATTCCAATCCCAAAGAAAGGCAATGCCAAAGAATGCTCAAACTACCGCACAATTGCACTCATCTCACACTCTAGTCAAGTAATGCTCAAAATTCTCCAATCCAGGCTTCAGCAATATGTCAACCATGAACTTCCTGATGTTCAAGCTGGTTTTAGAAAAGGCAGAGGAATCAGAGATCAAATTGCCAACATCTGCTGGATCATCAAAAAAGCGAGAGAGTTCCAGAAAAACATCTATTTCTGCTTTCTTGACTATGCCAAAGCCTTTGACTGTGTGGATCACAATTAACTGTGGAAAATTCTCAAAGAGATGGGAATGCCAGACCACCTGATCTGCCTCTTGAGAAATTTGTATGCAGGTCAGGAAGCAACAGTTAGAACTGGACATGGAACAACAGACTGGTTCCAAATAGGAAAAGGAGTACGTCAAGGCTGTATAATGTCATCCTGTTTATTTAACTTATATGCAGAGTACATCATGAGAAACGCTGGACTGGAAGAAACACAAGCTGGAATCAAGATTGCCAGGAGAAATATCAATAACCTCAGATATGCAGATGACACCACCCTTATGGCAGAAAGTGAAGAGGAACTCAAAAGCCTCTTGATGAAAGTGAAAGTGGAGAGTGAAAAAGTTGGCTTAAAGCTCAACATTCAGAAAACGAAGATCATGGCATCCGGTCCCACCACTTCATGGGAAATAGATGGGGAAACAGTGGAAACAGTGTCAGACTTTATTTTTCTGGGCTCCAAAATCACTACAGATAGTGACTGCAGCCATGAAATTAAAAGACGCTTACTCCTTGGAAGGAAAGTTATGACCAACCTCGTCTGATTTTAGCAAGATACAATTTAATCTAGAAAAACACAAGGTCCCGTGCTTGGGCCTAAAACAACTGTGCAAGTATAGAATAAGGAAAATGTGATTTACCATCAGAGCATAAATATAGAAAATGTATTAATAGAGTTTTGTTCAAGAAGAACTTCTAGACAATGAAATATTGACATTGCCAAATTAAAAAAAGAATAGTGTGAACTTAGTCTGCATTAATGGAAACAAGGGGAGGCAAGAGGCCAACATTCCTGTTTCTAGATTTTTCCTGCTTTAGAGTGATTCTGGTCTTAATGCCATTTTTTTTTAAGTTATAAATGGATTCAGTGCATTTAAAAGAAAACCATTATGCTGGTAATGGTTCTGAAATCATTTTAGATTTGAAAAATGGTCAAAAGAGACAACAGTGTTTTCCACTGAAGAAAAATAAATAAATAAAGCTTCAGGGATAACAAGATAGCTGGGCTTCAAGATTTGAGAAACTGCCACAGACATTACTTTTGTTTAGTATAAATTCAAGTAGTAATACTGGCAACAGTGAAGAGGAGAGGAAGCTACAGACGAAGAGAATTCAACTCTTAACAAGCAAGATTTCTCTAATAGCTGGAGCTGCACAATTATGAAGTGAACTGCCTTTGGAAGAATAAATGTCTTGTTTCTGTATGTCTGGATACTCCAGAATGAGTTCCTTGGACTAGAACCATGTGACACCTTCCAACCTTATGATTTCATTATTCTCAACTCTTCTTGGGGGACAGGGGCACCTGGAAGGTGACTCTGCTGACTGATTTGAACAAGCAGCAGCCTTAGGAACTTTGGAGAAAGCCTGCCAGTGTTACAGGATTTTATCAGAAGTAGCCAGACCTAAGGTACAAATAAAAAGGCTGAATCCTCCTTTCTCATTCACATGACTGCGTTTTCTCCTAACTCCCCTGTTGTGCTAAAACCATCTTTCATTATGTCTTGGCCACACACACACACACACACATATATATATATAAATAAGTTTCTGGTCTCAGCTCTAAAAGGATCACTCCTAATTGGTTCATCTAGAAGTTACACTCAAAATGGCTTTGATACCATTTTACTGAGGCTGGTGCTGACATACCTCTCAGCTTTCTTCAAGTTCAAAGGCTAGTTCTTACATTAAGCTCCCTGCCTCTAAAGATAAACTAAGCTGGCTTGGGGACACCTATTTATCCAAAACAAAGGGACACCTGAGGTACAGAGTCTCATGAATTTAACAGGATTTTGTTTCCTTACTATATGGGTGAAAGGTGTTAATGGATAAATCATTCTTTCTAATTCAGCACAAGATGTGGTCTCTGCCACTCTAAATAATCAGATATAAGAAACCCTTTATTGTTTCTAGGGAAGAAAACTTAATATTTTTATGTCTCAAGGCTTGAGAACACACACAGAATCAAACCTGTAATTATAACACTGTGTTTAGAACACAGTTACTCCTCTGAAGGATGTGTATGTGGTTTTTGCCAGTGTGCTATCAAATTCCAAAACACCTTTCCACAATACTATAGTTTGTCATGCCTCCTAAAATTTTTTTAAAAGACATTTTTACAACAAGAGTAATGTTTTAGGATAGAGCTCTTTCCGGATCACAGAGACATTCTTAGTTGACACAGACACAGTAGAGACATGAAGACCACCTTTCTGAATACAGATTGATTCTGTTCATCGCATTAGAAAGAGAGGAAGTAATAAGTTTCACTGAGCAGGAGACTACTCATTCATCCTGAATCAAAATCAATTGTGTTGAAATTGTGTCACTGTGCTGCTTGTCTGATTCCTGGCATAAAAGCCTTAGTTATGAGTTTTCCAGTATGCAAATATCTAGTTTTGGCAAAATTTATAATAGTCTCCATATGTCATCTACTTTTTATCATTTATTTCAATGAAGAAAATGTTATACATTTAACGTTGGTTAAATGTCTTCTTAACGACGTTATGTTTTACATTTTATGGTAAAGTGAGAGAGATCATTGAATCCTAAAACCTGAATTGTCTGCTTCTAGGTGACATTGCGCTTCAACATACCTTGTTATCGAAAATGTCCTGACCTAATTTTACAGCCTCCTGTGCACTCTCAGTCCTGTATTCCAAAGTCACTGTAATTGGCATTACCATCTTAGGATCTTGCTTAAATGCCCCTTGCTGTGATATAATTTCATGTCCTGTCCTCGGAGTGGGCTTTATTTTGAAATTCTGCCAAGAACACCATCATTCTGACTGCTAGAGTTTAATTAAACATAGCCTTAAAGAATGTCTTTCAAAGGATATATCTCACCCAGTTTCCATTTATAAACCACAAAGTTGCATATACTTTGAAATGACAATAAATCATCTTCAAACCAAGACTTAAAAATATGGGATGATTTGATGTTAAGCTCTGCTGGGGTGAGAAATGCTTCCTAGAAGGAATCTTGTGGTTTATCCATGTCCTAGATCTCTCAGGCACCTGGAAGCTCAGTGTTTGGGTGGGAGAGGATATCAAATATCTGGCTAATAGAAACATTTTAATAAGTGATGCTCTTGACTTTCTCAGCCCAGAGGCCCTCCACCAAACACTTATTTCTGCTCAGTTTCTGGACCAATTAGAGAACATTATAGTAGCTTCCAGGGAACTAGGTGATGGGACCTTGTAATATCTGGTGTGCTCAAAGTAATGCCTGGACAATCTTTAGTCCAGAGAAACACAGCTCTTTCCCTGAAGACCACTTGTTTGTCTGGTCTATGTAGCTGGTTTCTTCCCAGTGTCCTGGCTTCTGCTGCAGAATTTCACTGGCCCTGACATTCAGCCAGAATTTTTCTCTTTCAGGAAACTGGAACTTTGGATGTAATCCTAGCTGTTGCTACGACAATCTAGCATTGTGATGCTCTTTACATAGAGCATAATGTCCCTTTGAAACTGTCTATTATGTCTCCACAGTGTCAGCACATGCTCTGGGGTACTTATGACTGTCAGGATCAACTCAAGTTAACCATATTTCTATGGACACGGGGACTTGGACACCTGCTGAATGCTCCATCTGGCGCCAACATTTCAGTTGAGTTAGCTTCCCAGCTTTGCTCACTCGTTCCCTATTCCTTTCCCATTCCCCTGATCTGCTGTGAAGACCCTGGTGTGCTTTTCATCCTGGGGTCCACATGCTATGGCGTGCTGACTGATATAAATCAAAAGAAAAATGAGAGGTATAAGGCTGAGAGCTACATCTCCTCATATCAACTGTACATTTACACTGTTTTCTCTACCTCCATATTCAGTGAGATCCAAGGCAAGTGACAAGTGTTCAGAGAAAAGCAATGTGCTCACAGAGTCCAAAAAGATAATTTAAGATGCTATTTTGATACTGAATTTGATGAGCATTAAATATGGCCACTCCTTTAATACACACCTGAATTTTGTGTAATGATAAAAGCTCTTAAAAATATTACTAAGATACCATTACTTTGTTCTTCATTATGTAATGGTCCCACTGTACTGCAGGGCAAGGTTAAATTACTTTTTGAATTATTTATCATTCTGTACTCACTGGTTCACTCATTTTTTCCATTAACTGGGTTAAGTCAAGAGTTGATTTTATGGGGAAGAAATTCCTAGAAGGAAGCGGAGTGAGGCTATAAATTATATCTTTAGGGGAACTTCTTTCCTCCAGATATTTAAGAGTAAAAAATAATCTGTGTAGAAAAAATTTCATTAACTCTTATGTGAGAAGAATGAATCATAAGATTTCTGCAAAATGTTTCTAGGAACCTATGGAAAGATACATCTACAGTTTACATGTCAGCCATTAGGAATTAGAGATTCATGCAGTAATATTCTGACTTAGCCTATTCATGTGCCAGGACCATAAGGGATGCTCCATCACTTTCATATTTATAGAGAAATATGCCAAATTCCATTTTTTTTCATGGCAAGACGAGTCTTTTGAACGGTGACAAATCTGAAATCCCTTTGGGAGTGGAGGCTCGGTAGTGTGGCTCGGTGAGTCTCATTTGGATTACATTTCCTTTGTCTTTAGGGAATCGGGAAGGTGAGTGTAGAATGACTTTTATTCCTGACACCAGTTGCATAGATTTATTTCAGTGATTGATTAAAAGATCACATGGTTTTGCTAAGCGCTGCAGTGCTGCATCAATCTTTAAGAGAGCTGAAACTGCCATTAATTCTGCCCTGCTGTCTTAGAAAATTCTGAAAGACTGTATTCTGTCATTAACAGACATAAACAGAGTTAAAAGTGGCCTCAATTGCTGTGAAAATTGTGGCTATGAAAAGAAGCAGGTCAAACAAAAGCATTTCACAGTATTCTTTTTTTTTAAAGCTTCATATATTTTATTTGGCTAATTAATTTAAACTTAAATGCAGAAAATACAAATGATTACTGCAGCTAATAATTAAAGGGATGCTTATTTTGGAAACATATAACCTTCAAGTCATTTGAGATTTATTTTACCCTGCTGTTTTACTTGGATGGCGGTGGGAGAATGTCAATTATTGTTTTCTTTATTATTTTTAATTACAGGAGAAGTGTGTACTGCTGAAAAAATTTCAACATGAAACAAGTTTATAAAGTAAAAAGTGAAAATCTCCATTGGCTCCCTAAAATATTTTGGTGGGGCAGGGGGAATACTACTACAGTGAGAGATTGGCATTTGAAGAAAGAGAGATTCACAGTGATGGCAGATACAGGTCTCACTCTACAAACTCCATGATATGAAAATGGTAATGTTCTTTTTCTACAACCACTTAGAGTAGGAGCTTCTGTACTACTGAATAATTTCTTCCCCTCAATCACACCCCACCTTTTTCCTCAGAGTTGGGCCCACAGTTGTGAGCTTACAAAACCCAGAAGCCCACCAGGCTCCCCCGTCCCTGGGATTCTCCAGGCAAGAACACTGGAGTGGGTTGCCATTTCCTTCTCCAATGCATGAAAGTGAAAGGGAAGTCGCTCAATTGTGTCCTACTCCCAGCGACCCCGTGGACTACAGCCTATCAGGTTCCTCTGTCCATGGGATTTTCCAGGCAAGAGTACCGGAGTGGGGTGCCATTGCCTTCTCCGCTATTGAGATGATTCTTGTCTAATATGGTGGTGGGTGGTGGATTCATATAGGTCCCTCCCTGCAGAGCCTCTAAAGGTCAGGTGGATCCTAGTTTTAAGTTCCTGCTCTCCTTGGACTGGTAAGAAGCCCTGTTATCTTCTCTCAGGAGTACGGGAACTTCCCCCACTCTTGCACCATCCTGGGTATCCTGACACTGTGAAATTGACTCAGATCTATGTGCCCAGACACTCCACACAGCCACTTCTCTGGAAAGGGTTTGCAGACTGCCATTGCCCCACCCTGGTCTTAATCTGACTTTGCTTGAGGATGGCTGAGGAAGGGGATTCTGAGTTTCTGTCTCATAAACCTAATTCGATCAAGATCTTACTGTTTACCTTCTAACTCTCCTCTTTCCTCTTTGATGAAAGAAGTCAGCTGAGTAGTACCTTCTGACTTCACCATGTCTTTTCCAAATCTCTTCTCCATGCCCTGAGTTATGAAATATTTCCATTTCTTCCTGAATGTTAAACTTGTAAAATTCAAAATTCAGTACTTTCCCTTCTCTCTGCTGGGTCATTTCTTCTGTGAGGCAGGAAGGGAAAGAGACCAGCTGATTAGAGGAAGTGTTAAGACATATAAGACATATAAGAAAATATGATAAATACAGTATACTAACGCATATATATGGAATTTAGAAAGATGGTAACAATAACCCTGTGTACGAGACAGCAAAAGAGACACTGATGTATAGAACAGTCTTATGGACTCTGTGGGAGAGGGAGAGGGTGGGAAGATTTGGGAGAATGACATTGAAACGTGTAAAATATCATGTAAGAAACGAGTTGCCAGTCCAGGTTCGATGTACGATACTGGATGCTTGGGGCTAGTGCACTGGGATGACCCAGAGGGATGGTATGGGGAGGGAGGAGGGAGGAGGGTTCAGGATGGGGAACACATGTATACCTGTGGTGGATTCATTTTGATATTTGGCAAAACTAATACAATTATGTAAAGTTTAAAAATAAAATAAAAAAATAAATAAACCTTAAAAAAAAAGAAAATATGATGAGATTTAAATAAAAGTATTAATATGCATTATTAATTAATATATTACATATTTCAAAATATTTTGAAAAATATATGTACCACACTCTGCCATAGAAAGAGTAGTTTTTTTGTTTCTTTTATTTATCACTAAAAAATGAAATCATTGAAAGTGTATAGATAGAAGTCTGCATGCAAATTACTCTATTTCCCTGAAACAGCATATTAATATTATGGACATCTTCAAGTGTAATTCACACAAATCAGACCTAAATTTAAAAGCAACTGTCTAAAATGATGCATCTGTGACTGAAAACAAGTGAGTATACAGTTGTATTCTTGCACCAGTTATTCAGAGTCCATGTCTACTCTAATTAATCATTGTATTTATTAACACTCGTGTTACACTGTTGTTTATTTCGATTACTGTTTACTCTTCTATCACCCATGGAAGTACCTTAACTAACCATAGAGATAGGCTGTTTCTGTGTGCTTAGTTGCTCAGTCATGTCGACTCTGTGGCCCTATGGACTGTAGCCTGCCAGGCTCCTCTGTCCATGGAATTTCCCAGGCAAAAATTCTGGAAGGAGTTGCCATTTCCTTCTCCAAAGGATCTTCCCAACTCAGGGATGGAACCAGCATCTCTTGCTTATTCTGCAGTGGCAGGTGGATTCTTTACCACTAGGACCACCTGGGTTTTTGCTATTAAACGATACTGCTGGGAACATGCATCTTCATAGTATTTCTCCACTATAAACATAGTATTTCTCTGTTGTTGTTGTTTAGTTGTTAAGCCCCGTCCAACTATTTGCTACCCTATGGACTGAGAAGCCAGGCTCTCCCAACCTTCACTATTTCCCGGAGTTTGCTCAAACTCATGTGCGTTGAGTCGATAATACTATCTAACCATCTCACCCTCTGTTCCTCCCTTATCCTTTTCTCCTCAATCTTTCTCAGCATCAGAGACTTTTCCAGTGAGTCAGCTCTTTGCATCAGGTGGCCTAAATACTGGAGCTTCAGCATCAGTCCTTCCAATGAATATTTAGGGTTGATTTCCTTTGGGATTGATTAGTTTGATCTCTTTGCAGTCCAGGGGACTCTCAACAGTCTTGTCCAGCACCACAATTCAAAAACATCAATTCTGTGGCAATCAGCCTTCCTGATGGTCCAGCTCTCACATCCATACATGACTATTGGAAAAACCACAGCTTTGACTACATGGACCATTTTCGGTAAAGTGATGTCTCTGCTTTTTAATATACTGCCTAGGTTTGTCATAGCTGTCCTTCCAAGGAGTAAGCGTCTTTTAATTTCATGGATGCAGTTACAGTCCATAGTAGTTTTGGAGCAAAGAAAAATAAAATCTGTCACTGCTTCCACTCTTTCCCCTTCTGTTTGCCATGACGTGATGGGACTGAATCCCGTGATCTTAGTGTTCTGAATGTTGAGTTTTAAGCCAACTTTTTCACTCTCCTCTTTCACTTTCATCAAGAGGCTCTTTAGTTCCTTTTCACTTTCTGCCATAAAAGTAATATAATCTGTATTTCTGAGGTTTTTGTATTTTTCCTGACAATCTTAATTCCAGCTTGTGATTCATCCAGCCTGGCATGTCACATGATGTACTCTGCATTTAAGTTGAATAAACAGGGTGACAATATACAGCCTTGTGCTCCTTTCCCAGCTTGGAACAAGTCTGTTGTTCTATGTTCAGTTCTAACTGTTGCTTCTTGATCTGCATACAGGTTTCTCAGGAGGCAGGTAAAGTGATCGGGTATTCCCACCTCTTTAAGAATTTTCCATGGTTTGTTGTGATCCACACAGTCAAAAGCTTTAGCATAGTCAATGAAGTAAAAGTAGATGTTCGTCTGGTATTCCCTTGCTTTCTTTATGATCCAACAGATTTTTACAATTTGAGTTCTGGTTCCTCTCCCTTCTCTAAAACCAGCTTGTAATCTTAGAAGTTCACGGTTCACATACTGCTGAAGTCTGACTTGAAGGATTTTGGCATAATTTTGCTAGCGTGTCAAATGAACATAATTGTAGATAGTTTGAGAATTCTTTGGCATTGCCTTTCTTTGGGATTGGAATGAAAACTGTTCTTTTCCAATCCTGTGGCCACTGCTGAGTTTTCCAAATTTGCTGGAGCATTGAGTGCAGCACCTTCAAAGCATCATCTTTTAGGATTTGAAATAGCTCAACTGGAATTCCATCACCTCCACTAGCTTTGTTTGTAGTGATGCTTCCTAAGGCCAACTTGACTTTGCATTCCAGGATGTCTGGCTCTAGGTGAGTGATCACACCATCGTGATTATATGGGTTGTGAAGATCTTTTTTGCAAAGTTCTCCTGTGTATTCTTGCCACCTCTTCTTAATATCTTCTGCTTCTGTTAGGTTCTTACTATTTCTGTCTTTTATCATGCCCATCCTTGCATGAAATATTCCCTGATATCTCCAATTTCTTGAGGTAATCTCTAACCTTTCCTATTCCATTGTATTTCTCTACTAAATATGAAAGTGGAATAATTGGACTGAGGTGTATGCACATTTAAAATCATCCAACTTTTTAATCAGTTACTCACCCACCAAAAGAATGGGTATACTCCATTGTCCACACCCTTGATAGCACTAAATATTATAATTTTTAAAATGTACACCAATTTTTAGGTAAAGAATATTAGCTATTATTTTAGTTTTTATTACTCATATTTCAACTATGACAGGGCCTGTGTTTTCTGGGCACTTGTACACTTTTCCTGGAATTTACCTCTATATTCTGTTTGGCTTTTGTTATTGACTTATAGATGCTCTCTGTTAGTGATATGAGATTTTTGGAATCCTATATATATGGGAATATTGTCTCTGCATCTATCAATTATATGTTTTCCTCATATAAAACTTAGGTCATATCTATTTATCTTTTCCTATTTAACTGTTATATTTCCTGTGTTAAAATTCTTTCATTTTAAAATTATTTATAATATTTGGTTCTTGAATTAGATTTTTAATTTTTACAGATGATTTAACTTGATGTAAAATAAATGCTAACATGTTTTCCACCAATTATCCCAATAGCTTTTCAAATCTTATACTATTTTCACAACTGAACTGAATAATTAGCATATTCTTCCAAGTTAATATATTTGTCTAAGAAAAATACTAAACTGCTTAAGTTATTGTAACTATTTCTTATACTCTGATTATGTGCTGGGGCAAGTCAGAATTCATTGCATACGTGTGTGCTAAGTCGTTTCAGTCGTGTCTGACTCCTTGCAACCCTATGGACAATAGCCTGTCAGGCTCCTCTGTTCAAGGGATTCCTAGGCAAGGATACTGGAGTGGGTTGCCATTTCCTACTCCAGGGAATCTTCCCTACCCAGGGATGGAATCCACATCTCTTATGTCTCCTGCATTGGCAGGGGGTTTCTTTACTAAAAGTGCCACCCAAGTCAAAATTCATTACTTTTTCCAAATATACTTGGCAATTCTGGAGTACAGTTGACCCTTGAACAACAAAGATTTAAACTTCACAGATCCTCTTTTTATATGTGAATTTTTTTTCAATGAATACAGTACCTGAGTTTTTATTTTACATATTTTAAATTATTAAATGTAGGGAAAAGTTTTTCTTTGATTAGGGATCAAAATATGTGGAATCAAAAGAACAAAGTTTTGAGTCCTAATTCAACTGCTTCAGCTTCTTCCCCTTAGGTTTTTTGGTTCCTTTGTCTGTAAGTCAGATAAAACATTAGATGGATTTTTGACTATGTCCGGGTGGGTGCCTCAAACTCAAAACATTTTCAAGGGTCAACTGCATTTCCTCTTAGATTTGAACTGTAGAATTAATTTTTCAGGTTAAAGTCATAGAATAAATTTTGGGAATGAGAGAAGCATAAATAACATAATTAACTGCCCCTTGAAGACTGGGATATATCAGCATACAAGTGGTGGTGTCAGGTGCCTTTGGAGATGGAGGGAGAGCTACGTTTTGTTTTCTTCTATATCCTCTATGGTTATTCATCAGTTTGAATCTTCTCACTCTTCCAAGTTGAATTTATCCTTTATGTTTTTTAAAAAATTCGGTCCCTTTAGTTCATAGTTTTAAAAACATTAGTAAAAGATTGCATATGCTTTCCTTTCATTATCAGTTAATTCTATTTTTATGATTATCTTAATTTTGCTTCTAACATCATTTACATTTGCCCTCTTCTTCATTGCTAAGACAAGAAGTTTGTCAATTTCACTGGCGGCTCAAAGCGGCAGCTCTTGTCCTCTGTATAATTTTATCATTGTTTAGTCATTAAGTTGTGTCGACTCTTTGTGACCCCATAGACTGTAGCCCTCCAGGCTCCTCTGTCCATGGGATTCTCCAGGAAACAATAACAGAGTGGGTTGCCATTTCCTTCTCCAGGGGATCTTCCTGACCCAGCTATTGAACCCACGTCTCCTGCATTTGCAGGTGGATTCTTTACTACTGAGCCACCAGGGAAGCCTGTAATTTCTGATTAACTCACATCTGATTTTGTTCTTATCATCATTCTTATAGTTTCCTTTTAGCTTAAAAAAATAGTTTCTCTAATTGAACACTTAGTATTTTCAGGCTTTTTATTTTTGTAGCAAACATATTTATTATACTAAAATGGAGATTTATATTTAATAAAATATACAAAGTGAAAGAGAAACGGCCAACTAGGAGAAAATGTTTTCAGTCTCCACAACAACAAAAAATGAGAGTCCATAGTAACTAATGATCTCATGAGAATATGAATAATTATATGACTTAAAAGGGCTTCCCTGATGACTCAGATGGTAAAGAATCTGCCTACAGTGCAGAAGACCTGGGTTCAGTCCCTGGGTTGGGAAGATCCCCTGGAGGAGGGCATGGCAACCCACTCCAGTATTCTCGCTTGGAGAATCTTCATGGACAGAGGAGCCTGGCAGACAATAGTCCGTGGGGTTGCAAACAGTCAGACACAGCTGAGCAATGAAGCAAAGCACATGATTTAAAATGATGAATGTATATGAAGTAACCTGAAGAACCAAATGCATGAGAAAATCAATTCAACATAATAAACAGGGAAAATGCAAATTAAGACAAGGAAATAGCTGTGTACCTATCAAATTGGCAAAAATAAAAATGTATTAAAAACACTGACTTAAGAATTTGATGAAATGGGAACTGAACATTATAGTATAAATATTTCAACTATTTTAGGGAACAATTTCACAATATCTAGCAAAGTGGAAGAAGGTGTACCCACCATCTGTAACTACAGGATGTAACTCACTTTTTAAGTTTAATGTATACCTAATTAATGCCAATTCTTAGGTATAAATCTACTTTTAGGTATAGTGAAATTATCTCACAAATAAACAAAAAAATCAGTACAATGATCATTTTCTCTGTTGTCTCTAATCAAAAAATTTTAAAACTACCTATAAGACTAAGAGTAGAAAAATGGATTAAATAAACTAAATGGTATATTGAAAAACAGATAAGATGAGTGAATATGATCTCTATATTCATTTATCAATGTGTGTTGATCCTAAAGACATGTTAAGCATAAAAACAAGTTGAATTTTGTTGCCTAACATATATGTAATTAAAAGCAAAATTATACTATTTTTTTACCCTGTAAATAAATATTAAGAGTATAATAAGTTTTTTTAGTACATCAAATTTGTGATAGACAGTGATGGATCTTGGAGGAAACTGGGGAAACAATCAACCTTATATGAAGTTGTTTATTTACAATAAAAATACCTAAAATGTCATAAAGTGTCAACATTAGTCCACCTGTGTATTTTATCTTATGCATTTAAATATATTTATTTTAATTTTAAAGTCTCCTTGTGCTACAATAAATTTTCTTCTAAATACCACATTTTTGTATTCAGTATAATTTGCTTATATAGTCCACTCATTCAGTTTTGTGATTTCATCTTTAAGGTTTAAAAAATTAACCTGTGCTTTTCCCAAGTAATTAGATAACTTTTCACTATACTATTCAGTTATTTACACTATACAACACAGCTTTAATAGTATCTAGGTTTAGCATCTTTGACCCTTGCATATGAAAAACTTCCTTAAGTGCCATGAAGGCATTAGCAAATGATGTGAGGTCCCTACTTACTGGGTTCAATGTCATATGTAAGTATGTGTGTGTTCACATATGTATGTATGTGTGTTCATATCTGTGTGTGTGCATGACCATTTCTAGGGTAAGTGAAAGCTTTCTAGAATAATTGTTATTTCAGTTTATCCTTGTATTTCTGTCAGTTTGTCCTACATTTACGATCTTATATTCAGTGCATACGAGTTTATATGCAAGAGGTACTTAATAGATTGGTTCTTAATCAATATAAACTATTTTCATTTAAAAAATAAATTTCCCCTTAAGTTTCATTCTGTATAGCTTTCATATTTCTATTCTTTGTTTGTTGACAATTGTCTGTTATTTGGTTTTCATTTTTCTCTTCTCATTACATCTTTGTATGTTGCAATACTTTTTTTTAAACTTCCAAAGTCAGGTATACACTGAATTTCAAAAAGAGAGTGATGTTAATTGTTTTTTTTTTTTTTTTGAGCTGTTTTTTTCATTGATTCTTTTTTTTTAAATTTTATTTTATTTAAATTTACAATATTGTATTGGTTTTGCTATATATCAAAATGAATCTGCCACAGGTATACATGTGTTCCCCATCCTGAACTCTCCTTCCTCCTCTCTCCCCATATCATCCCTCTGGGTCGTCCCAGTGCACCAGCCCCAAGCATCCAGTATCGTGCATCGAACCTGGACTGGCGACTCATTTCATATATGATATTATACATGTTTCAATGCCACCCTCCCAAATCATCCCACCCTCTCCCTCTCCCACAGAGTCCAAAAGACTGTTCTATACATCAGTGTCTCTTTTGCTATCTCGTATACAGGGTTATTGTTACCATCTTTCTAAACTCCATATATATGCGTTAGTATACTGTATTGGTGTTTTTCTTTCTGGCTTACTTCACTCTGTATAATAGGCTCCAGTTTCATCCACCTCATTAGAACTGATTCAAATGTATTCTTTTTAATGGCTGAGTAATACTCCATTGTGTATATGTACCACGGCTTTCTTATCCATTCATCTGCTGATGGACATCTAGGTTGCTTCCATGTCCTGGCTATTATAAACAGTGCTGCGATGAACATTGGGGTACACGTGTCTGTTTCCCTTCTGGTTTCCTCAGTGTGTATGCCCAGCAGTGGGATTGCTGGATCATAAGGCAGTTCTATTTCCAGTTTTTTAAGGAATCTCCACACTGTTCCCCATAGTGGCTGTACTAGTTTGCATTCCCACCAACAGTGTAAGAGGGTTCCCTTTTCTCTCACACTCCCTCCCTCCATTTCCTAATGAGTTTTATGAAACCTCACATCTATTATTATTTATTTAATACCAAATCTAAATTAGTAGTGTTTGTGGGAAAAGATGTAATATAATATGGAGGGATGCAGTGGAGCAGGTAATCAACAAATGTGTATAGGATGACCCTTTGTTTTAAGGGGCGTATCACCTAGAGAAACAGAAAAAACAAGAAATGCCAATAGTATGTGATATTCAAAGAAGATAATGCTTATTGGAACAGTCAAAACAAACATCATGGACCTTTTTTAATTAGTGAATGGAAATAAGGCCAATTTGATTTTTTATAGAGGAATAGCATAAACAAAAATTTGCATTCAGCAGACACTGACTGAAGCCACTTTTTCCAAGAATTGAGATAGGTCTTGGGAATTCACTAGTGTACAACAATGGCTCCATAAAATGAAGCTTAGAGTCTATCAGGAGATTATATCATCTGAGTAGTTATAAAATTAAGTTCTGTACCAAGAAGCTGGAGAAGGAAATGGCAACCCTCTCCAGCATTCTTGCCTGGAGAATTCCATGGACAGAGGAGCCTGGTAGGCTCCAGGCCATGGGGTTGCAAAGAGTCAGATATGACTGAGCAACTATCACTCACTCACTCACCCAAGAAGCAAAGTGCTGGATCATCAGTAGGGAGGAAAATCTAGTTAGGAAAGCTGGGAAAGGCTTTCCCAAAGTACAAATATTAAACTGAGGTCAAAAGAAAGAGTGGTGGGAGGGAATTTATGAAGCAGTGGAATATTGTAGTCTCAGACTCCAAGGCAGGTGGCATCTGGCAGTTTCTACCTCTCCTGAAGCTTGAATGAAGAGAAAGGAATTGGATGCCTTGGGAAGCAATACACACTAGAGCCAATAAGATAGGCATTTTAGGTCAGGTTAAAGATTTTGATCTTTAGGTCAGCAAACCACTGAAATATTTAAATAGAATAAGGATTTGAGGGTAGAATAAGGATGATTGACTTGATCAATATTTGCATAATAGAATCCCTGTAGCTGGATGGATGGATCTCCCAGGCTCTTCCTCTATGGAGAATGGGTTTGAGGCATAGGGAGAAGTCTTAGGGGAAGGGGCTGCTGCAAATGTGCCGCTGAGAGCTCACAGTAGTTTTGTCTAGCATGCTAGCATTGAAATGGAAAGAATAATTTGTTCAGTTCAGTTCAGTTGCTCAGTCATGTCGAACTCTTTGTAACCCCATGGATTGCAGCACGCCAGGCTTCCTTGTCCATCACCAACTCCCAGAGTTTACTCAAACTCATGTCTGTTGAGTCAGTGATCCCATGAAACCATCTCATTCTTTATCGTCCCCTTCTCCTCCCACCTTCAATCTTTTCCACCATCAGGGTCTTATCAAATGAGTCAGTTCTTCGCATCAGGTGGCCAACGTATTGGAGTTTCAGCTTCAGCATCAGTCCCTCCAGTGAATATTCAGGACTGATTTCCTTTAGGATGGACTGGTTGGATCTCCATGCTGTTCAAGGGACTCTCAAGAGTCTTTTCCAACACTACAGTTCAAAAGCATCAGTTCTTCGGCGCTCAGTTTTCTTTATAGTCCAACTCTCACATCCATACATGACTACTGGAAAAACCATAGCTTTGACTAGATGGACCTTTGTTGGCAAAGTAATGTCTATGCTTTTTAATATGCTGCTCATGTTGCTCATAACTTTTCATCAAAGGAGCAAGCATCTTTTAATTTCTTGGCTGCAGTCAACATCTGCAGTGATTTCAGAGCCCCCAAAAATAAAGTCTGACACTGTTTCCACTGTTTCCCCATCTATTTTCCATGAAGTGATGGGACCGGATGCCATGATCTTCGTTTTCTGAATATTGAGTTATAAGTCAACTTTTTTACTCTCCTTTTTCATTTTCATCAAGAGGCTCTTTATTTCTTCACTTTCTGCCATAAGTGTGATGTCATCTGCATATCTGAGGTTATTGATATTTCTCCTGGCAATCTTGATTCCAGCTTGTGTTTCATCCAGTCCAGTATTTCTCATGATGCACTCTGCATATAAGTTAAATAAGCAGGGTGACAATACACAGCCTTGATGTATTCCTTTCCCAATTTGGAACCAGTCTGTTGTTCCATGTCCAGTTCTAACTTACTTCTTGATCCACATACAGATTTCCCAGGAAGCAGGTCAGGTGATCTGGTATTCCCATATCTTTAAGAATTTTTGACAGTTTGTTGTGATCTACACAGTCAAAGGCTTTGGCATAGTCAATAAAGCAGAAGTATATGTTTTTCTTGAGCTCTTTTGCTTTTTCAATGATCCAATGGATGTTGACAATTTGATCTCTTATTCCTCTGCCTTTTCTAAATCCAGTTTGAACATCTGGAATTTCATGGTTAACGTACTGTTGAAGCCTAGCTTGAAGAATTTTGAGCATTACTTTGCTAGCATGTGAGGTGAGTGCAATTGTCTAGTAGTTTGAACACTGTTTGGCATTGCCTTTCTTTGGGATTGGAATGAAAACTGTTCTTTTCCAGTCCTGTGGCCACTGCTGAGTTTTCCAAATTTGCTGGAGCATTGAGTGCAGCACCTTCAAAGCATCATCTTTTAGAATTTGAAATAGCTCAACTGGAATTCCACCACCTCCACTAGCTTTGTTTGTAGTGATGCTTCCTAAGGCCAACTTGACTTTGCATTCCAGGATGTCTGGCTCTAGGTGAGTGATCACACCATTGTGATGGTGTTAGGTTGTGATGGTTCTGTTAGGTCCATACAATTTCTGTCCTTTATTGTGCCCATCTTTGCATGAAAGTTCCCTTGTCATCTCTAATATTCTTGAAGAGTCTTTCCCATTCTATTGTTTTCCTCTATTTCTTTGTATTGATCACTGAAGAAGGCTTTCTTGTCTCTCTTTGCTATTCTTTGGAACTCTACCTTCAAATGGGTATATCTTTCCTTTTCTCTTTTGCCTTTCATTTCTCTTCTTTTCATAGCTATTTGTAAGGCCTCCTCAGACAACCATTTTGCCTTTTTGTATTTCTTTTTCTTGGGGATGGTCTTAATCACTGCCTCCTCTACAATGTCTTGAACCTTCATCCATAGTTCTTCAGGCACTCTGTCTATCAGATCTAATCCCTTGAATCTTTTTGTCATTTTCACTGTATAATCATAAGGGATTTGATTTAGGTCATACCTGAATGGTCTAGTGGTTTTTCCTACTTTCTTCAATTTAGGTCTGAATTTGGCAATAAGGAGTTCATGAACAATTTGTAGAGGGACAATTAGGAGGGTTTTAAAATGGAATTGGATGTGGAATGAGAAAAGGTGGATGAGTCAAGGAAGAACTCCAGGGTTTCTGTTCTCTTCAACAGGATGGGGAGGGTAGGAGCATGAAGAGATCATGAGATTTATTGAGGACATGATCATGATTATTGAGAATAGAGTGAAGATGTGGGTGATGACAATGATACAGTGTGCCAGCAGCTGAAAACACCTAATGGAGGTTGG
The DNA here is from genome assembly GCF_027580195.1 of Bos mutus. Classification (NCBI taxonomy): domain Eukaryota; kingdom Metazoa; phylum Chordata; class Mammalia; order Artiodactyla; family Bovidae; genus Bos; species Bos mutus. The sequence continues at coordinate 93,201,206 of NC_091618.1, read as the reverse complement.
TCAAAATAAAAATGAAAATTTAATGGGTTGGAAGGAGGTATAAAAAAGCAACTGAAATAATATGTACAACCACATTGTGTATGAGCACTTAGTTGGTGACTTTTTTGACACAATTACTTCTCAGAGTCATGGTTTTATCATATTAACAGTATAAAATTCTACACTTTCATAGGGTCTTTGTGAGAATTAAATAGAATAATGTGGGTGAAGCATCTAGTTCAATAGTGCTTAATAACTTCTTTTTAAGAGTACAGGGAGAGAGAAATGAGGTCCCATTTTCAATTTGAACTCCAACCTTATACATTGTTTATCACAGTCTCTATTTCAGATGTTTGGAAAAAGAAAGGAGATTAGATGATTTGTCTCCAGTCAAAAGACTTTTATTTGTTAAGTCTGTTCTCTGAGTGCTAGACCAGCAGGCAAGCAGGCATTTTCTGAGCACATGCTGCAGTAACATAAATTTTGAGACTGAGATTGAAAAATTATTGACCCTTTTTAATGAAACTTTCCCAAATTGTCTCCACACAAAACACAGGTGTCATTTTGATGATATACCCAAATATAAGGCACTCAGGAGGCATGAAAATTTTCAGGCTGTGGCAAATTGGTTTATGCTGAAGAAACAGCCAGTTGCCTGGTTATCCTCTGTCAAAATACCCAAGAAAGGAAGCACTAATCCAAAATAAGGCAATTAAGGCTTGAACCTACTGACTCTAAAGAAACGATTCTGAGTTCTTGCTTTGTATAAAAAGTCAGCTTCTGCTTTTGGCTCTCTAGTTCACATTGTTTCTACCACTTCCTGTTTGATATGTTACATCTGATTCTTCATGTTCACTTGTACTGTCTGCCTAGGACTCTGCATTTATCCACCTGTGTCACCGAAACTTTTCTTTTCCTAATAACTGGTTTAAATTCTGACTCTGGTGCTTATTATCTGACCTTAGGCAAGTTTATTTAACCTCTCTAAACTGTGTCTTTTTCATCTGTACCATGGGCTTCCCTGATGGCTCAGACGGTAAAGAATCTGCTTGCAGTGCAGGAGACCAGGAAGATCCCCTGGAGAAGGGAATGGCAACCCACTCCAGTATTCTTGTCTGGAGAACTGCATGGACAGAAGAGCTTGGTGGGTTACAGTCCATGGGGTCACAGAGAGTCAGACACAACTGAGCAACTAATATAAGGACACTAATAATTTAAAAGTTGTCATGTGAATTAAAAACAACTAAAGAACAGTACATGACAACAGATTAGTGCTCATGGCTGTGTACTGAGGAAGTAAGAGATGTTTTTCTTAGCTGTTCTGAAAGCACGAACAAATGGATGTTTTTAGGTCAACCTGTTCTCAGGAGACCACTCCAATTAACACCATTCACATTCTGGAGCTTCTCTGAACCATGGTTTACCAATACTCATCTATACCTTATCAACACATCTAGATTTCAGCACTTGCAACTCACGCTTTCTGTTTTTTCTTCCAGAGGATGAGTCAAATCTGGGCTCCTTGAAAGCCCAGACAGGGCCCATTTTAGTGACTCTAGAAAAAGGGGTCAGCACTTTGATTCAATTTCAGTGTTTCTGTGAAGACGTTGATACTTACCAGCTACCCTCCTAACGCATTCACCTCTTGTAATATGTTTTACTCCTATAGTTAGGTTCCTTGAGACTGAATTTTGTTCCTTCTTTTCCAATCCTTATAAATTATCATCATATGAATGAGTTCATTGGAAGTTTTAAAATTATTCTTTATGGAAGAAATTTAATTTTAAATTTAAATTTAAAAATTTAAACACCACCTAAAACAAAGAAAAGAAAAGGAAAATCTTCCTACCTTACCCAATCCTTTATTCCTTTCTTCAACATAACCACTTTGTCAGTTTTAAGTTATGTTCTTACAAAAAGAAAAAAATCAAGTTTGCTCAAAATCACTGCAGATGGTGACTGCAGCCATGAAATTAAAAGATCCTTACTCCTTGGAAGAAAAGTTATGACCAACATAGATAGCATATTGAAAAGCAGAGACATTACTTTGCCAACAAAGGTCTGTCTAGTCAAGGCTATGGTTTTTCCAGTGATCATGTATGGATGTGAGAGTTGGACTGTGAAGAAAGCTGAGTGCCGAAGAATTGTTGCTTTTGAACTGTGGTGTTGGAGAAGGCTCTTGAGAGTCCCTTGGACTGCAAGGAGATCCAACCAGTCCATTCTGAAGGAGATCAGCCCTGGGATTTCTTTGGAAGGAATGATGCTGGGGCTGAAACTCCAGTACTTTGGCCACCTGATGGGAAGAGTTGACTCATTGGAAAAGACTCTGATGCTGGGAGGGATTGGGGGCAGGAGGAGAAGGGGACGACAGAGGATGAGATGGCTGGATGGCATTACTGACTCAATGGGCGTGAGTTTGAATGAACTCCAGGAGTTGGTGATGGACAGGGAGGCCTGGCGTGCTGTGAGTAGCAAAGAGTCGGACATGACTGAGCAACTGAACTGAACTGATGCGTGCATTTTTTTTTATTACAGATGGAATTATACCATACTTTAAAACTTTAAATATATACATATCAGTATTTTCATGGCTGCACTGTATTCTATTGAATGAGATATGTATAGATGATTTGTGTAACAAATCCTCTGTTGTTGGACTTTAAAATTATATTACTGTGTGTGTGTATGTATATTCATGCATATTGGTATATTTTTCATTCAAGACATGCTGGAGACATGAACTTAGTTGCTGAGAGTGGAGATGGCAAGATAGTATATGAAGTGGCAATTTCCAGATTCCTTTCTTGGATACATAATTATATGGGATGACACTCACAGAACTAAGGAATGCCAGCATAGAAAGGTTTTTCATAGGTGGAAATTATGGCTTCAATTTTTTACAGGTTAAGTTTCAGTTAGTCTATGGGGCATCCAAGTTGAGCTTTCCAGTAAGTAATTAGATATAGTTGCCTGAAATTCAAGAAACAGGTCGTGGCTGCCAAGTTTCTTCTGCAGCAGACTGTAAAAATGGACAGTGATAGAAATTAGTAGCCTGATGTAGGAATTCAAGTGGGACTCCAGATGAGTCTGAAAGAAAGAAAGTGATTCTATTATGACTTGAATAGTAATGCCTGTAAGACAAAAAAAGACTACTTTCAACTTGAAAAGATATACTGCTATATTGTAAGCATGCATTTCATTTATTAAGGCTAAATTCATATCATTTGATAGTTATATTCTTTTATATTTAAATTATGGAAAGAGTATAATTAAATTCTTCAATTTGGTCACAAGCCCACATGTTAATTTCAGGAAAATTAGCATATTCTTATGCCATATGTTTTGTTGTTTGGTCCACTGTGCCAGTTGGAGGGAAACTCTGAGCAGGCAGAAAGAATCAAGTACTGAAACTGTAAACCCAAAGTGTTAAAATTCTCATAGAACCATGTCAATCAGAGACAGGACCAGTATCTACTGTAGAAGATTTATGAGAGATGCTTTTTAAGAGGTTGTCCCTTACAAGCTTTCCAACTCTAACTCTAATTCTGACTGATATGAAGGAGAATCCAAGTATTTGTTTAGTCAGGAATCTAGGGCTTATTCCAAACCGGCCCTGAAGGCAAAGGAATCCTCCACTTACTCCTGGGAATCCCCCAGCAGGCTTCATGAGCCTGTCAATCAAGAATGAACGCCCTGTGTCTGTACCTACCCCGTCACCTGGGGCCACAATTCTCTAATTGCCAAGAGAAGAGAAAGCAGCGGTCATTTTGACACTACTGGGGACATTTCTTCCCATTTCTTGCACAGCAAATTCACAGTATAGAAAGTGAAATTTTTTCCCAAGCTCAGTTTTAGCTCAGAAGAAAACATACAGTATACTTCAATTACTGTAAAATACTTGTTGTGCGGTGGAGCACATCAGAACACATGATCTGGATCTGATAGTTAATTCTCACTTTCTCTTTTTATACTGCATAACTCTCGGGCAGATTTCTCTTACAAAAAAAGGGACAGAGGCAATTAACATAATTAGTTGTTTCCAGGCCAGCATCATGAACCTGGGGGAGACCAGTAAGTATTATTTGATAATGGTAATGGTGATGAAGATACTGAGAAATTGGTACCCTCTTCCCAAGCTTGAGAAGAAAAGGGTTCTGTAAATGTAAAATTCTGGTAGTTTAGCCAAGTGAGTCTTTATGACAATGACTGGAGTCACACATGGGTTGGAAGAGATTTTTGAGGGCAAGCTAATGACATTCCCAATACTAGTTGAGAAAACTATCCTATTTGCTTAGTTGAAAATTTGGATGAACAAAAGGGCATAGAATTTGTTATAAATACAGATAATTATAGATTAAAATATGTTTTTGAGGTTATAACTTAGATTATTGTCATAATTTCAATTAAAATATTGGTATATTAACATTTATATAATTAAACAATACTTTTTTTAGTTGAATGAAGCAAAACATTACAGCAATTGAGAAGAAAGCATATCACATCTCCTGGGAGCATTAATAAATATTGAAATATTATAATGAATTGTGTACAATAAACACTTTGTATTCATGGTCAAGATCTATAGAAAATCCTTCCTGTGGGAGCTGGACAGTTAAGTCTTAATTAAAATCTTGTATCTCATTTTCTTGCAGTCCTCACTTGAAATATGCTAAAGAAAATCAAGGCCCTAAGGAAAGAAATCAAAGTGAAAAACATATTCAGACAAATTTCCAGTGAAGCCGCATCAAAGTTTCTCCTAGTCAATTGCAACTGTTTACTATTACCTAAGAGAGACATTTCAGTGGCCTGTGTGCTGCTATATTACAAAGTTATCTTCACTGTAATAGAAGATGCTTTGGATGACTGAGCAGATATATGTTCATCAGAATATAATACGCATCTATAGACAAATTCCATCCAGAGAATTTTCTAGGCACAATGTAAAGTGTGGACAAAAAAATAAATAAATAAGTAAGTAAACTATCTATGTGAATCAGAACTCATCTCCTAGTACAAACAGCTAAAGGACCACTGCTTAGAGAAGCAATCACAATGACAAAATCAATGTCTGAGTATGTCTGAGTTCATGATTTCTCTGAGTCTCTTAGCAGTAAATTTTATCATGGATCATGTTGGTTCTATCATTTTTTAATTCAGACTGACAGATTTATAACAAAAAATAAGTAAGCAAGAAGGAGAAACAGCATGAAAAAATAAAAAGTGAACACCATAATTTATGATATGCTAGAGGAAGCTTTTAAGCTGCTGTTTTGCTCTTTTAATGCATATGATTTATGAGAAAGAGAGACTTAAGAAGAAAATGAGAAACAGATTTCACATTACCAACTCATCCAGTCAAAGTGGATTGTGAGGAACTTCCAACAATTATTGCCTGAGAGATGCATTACCTAGAAGCCTCATTCTAACCCCTGAAAAAATAATCTTGTTAAGTAAAATGCCCTTGTATTAGTCAAACTCTATCCAAGAAAGTGGAAGCCACCCTAGGTCTTTAATCCAGAAATATTTATACAGAAAATTGCTTCACAGATAATAGAATTGTTGAGGAGCAAACAGAAGCAAGTAAGGCAACCTCAGGAAGACATTACTACCTCAAGAGCAGGAGGAACCATGGCAGGCAGTGTAACCCACCTGGGAACCAGAGTCAGAATGGAAATATCTTGGTTGTAACTGTCGCCTCAAAGTGAAGGGCTTCCTGGAGGGGAACTGGAGTTATGGAGAGGCAGCGACTCATAGAGACACCACAGGAGCAGAAGGAATGGGGGCAGAAACAGCTAGGCTTTTCTCCTCCTTCTGCCCTCTAATATTTGGCCAGTGCCTTCCTGTATAAGTAGGCTTGGGCTGACAACAAAATACCATAGACTGGGTGGCTTAAAAAACAAACTTATTTTCTCACAGTTCTGAAGGCTAGAAGTACAAGATCAAGATTTCTGTGTGAGATTGCTTTTCCTGGCTTATTAGACTGCTTTCTTGCTGTGTCCTCGCGTGGCCTTTCCTCAGGCATAGGCAAGGAGACAGAAAGAGAAGCGTTCTGTATGCTGTCTGACTATAAGGACACTAATTCTATCAGACCAGGGCCCCACCCTTATGACCTCACAATCTCAGTTACTTTCTTAGACACTCCATCTCCACATACAGCTGTTGGTGTTTAGTCACTAAATCATGTCCAACTCTTTTGTGACCCCACAGACTGTTGCCCGCCATGGACAGTAGTCCACATGGGATTTCTCAGGCAAGAATACTGGAGTGGGTTGCCATTTCCTTCTCCCGGGCATCTTCCCAACCCAGGGATTGAACCTATGTCTCCTTCATTTGCAGGCGTATTCTTTACCACTGAGCCACCAGGGAAGCCCATGGTTAACTTATTAGAGGTCAGGGCTTCAGAATATGAATTTGGGGGAGACAACCCATAATGCTGTTTCTGCTGAAATGTCAAAGGGCAAAGGACCCCAGGAAATGTTGTGAGATACAGAAATAGGGGAGAGGCAGAATAGACCTGAGGATGTTAACCTGTAAAATTGCCATCAGAATTATTTTAATCTTATTTTTAATGGAACCTGGAGAAAAACAAATAATAGCATTGAATAGATGTAATATAATTTGGTGAAATATGTGTTCCTTAATTACTATAAATGGAAGATCAGTATATACTCATAAATTTGACAGTTGTAATCAAAATCTTGGCTATAGAAAATGGCCAATTTATCACTAAAAATAATTTCCCCTAAACTTGAAACTTAATGATTACGGAAGCATTGTAGAAATTTTGTTTCTAGACAACAAAGATGATTTGGCTGTCTGATGAAAAAGATAAACTGTTATAGGAATAAAATAAAGATAAGATTCTACTCTAAAAAGCTAGAAAACACATAAGAATAAATTTCAAGATTTCCTTATTAATCTCCCCACTCCACCCACTCATATGGTTGGAGATGCTGTTGACAAATATAGAAAAGCAGTATTTCTCACTTCAGTTCAATCACTCAGTTGTGTCCAACTCTTTGTGACCCCATGGACTGCAGCATGCCCAGCCTCCCTGTTCATCACCAGCTCCTGGAGTTTACTCAACATCATGTCCATTGAGTTGGTGATGCCATCCAACCATCTCATCTTCTGTCGTTCCCTTCTCCTCCCGCCTTCAATCTTTCCCAGCATCAGGGTCTTTTCAAATGAGTCAGCTCTTTGCATCAGGTGGCCAAAGTATTGGAGTCTCAGTTTCAGCATCAGTCCTTTCAATGAATATTCAGGACTGATTTCCTTTAGGATGGACTGTTGGATCTCCTTGCAGTACAAGGGACTCAAGAGTCTTCTCCAATACCACAGTTCAAAAGCATCAGTTCTTCTGTGCTCAGCTTTCTTTATAGTACAACTTTCACATCCATACATGACTACTGGAAAAACCATAGCTTTGACTAGATGGACCTTTTTTGGCAAAGTAATGTGTATGCTTTTTAATATGCTGTCTAGATTGGTCATAACTTTCCTTCCAAGGAGTAAGCGTCTTTTAATTTCATGGCTGCAGTCACCATCTGCAGTGATTTTTAAAGTCCCCTAAATAAAGTATTTATTTTTCACTTAAATAGAATCAAAAAGCAAGAAAATCCATTATAATTGTTTGTACAAGGGGTCTTTTATCCAAATCAGTGCCCTAAATCTGATGTCACAGAAAATCCAAATCCAAATGCATAAACCTAACTTCCAGTTATTACACTGACTTTCATAAAAAAGTCTGAAAAAGCTTTACACATAAAAGTGTTCATTAAGTCATTATTCATAATATTGCAAACTAGAAATAGTCTAACATTTTTGACAGTAAGACAATGTTGAAAGATGCCATGATACAGAGAAATAATGGATGGTTACATAATTGATAAAAACTATAATTATGAGGGGAATTTATAGCATACTGCTGCACAAGTACTACTAGAACAATGTTATATGAAAAACGGGTGGAATACAGCAAGTGTTAATATTAAGATTATAATGTTACAAATGTTAATTGTGATTTTCTTTGAGTTTGGGGATTATGGATTCTTTCCCCCCCTTTCTGCTTTTCTCTGTGGTATATATTTTTCACATTGATCATTTAATATTCTCAGCAGGAAAGAAGGTGACAAAAATTGATCATTGCCAGTACCCCACACCTTTCATCTTCTTTGGTATCTCTCCAGTCTCCTTAACTTGACACAGTAGTTTTGAAAGTCAGAGCTATGAGTGCTTAGCAACACATGTGGCCAGCTGCTCACTGCTTCTCAGTGCTATTCCAGCATCTTCAAATAAATTCATGTATTTAGAATCTAGCATCATATTAGTGCAATAGGAAATTCAAAGAAGTATGCCATGTCTGTGATTTAAACTTACAATTTGATTAGGGACAAAAGTCATATACTTGGAATAAAAATTAAGGAGTAAAACAACATTTAATTTGACACACTTTGGGCCATGTATTGGAGATATTATTGACAGCAGAAGTTATTCTGAAAAAGTTATTTTTTTTCATTAATTTAGAGGAGTGTTTCAAATTATTTAAAAATCATAAATATAAAAATCTGATAAGACTATATTCCTGCTTTTTTCAAATATTAAAACTCTTCTCCTTTAGAGCAAAAAGTTGTTAAAGGGCATAGAGTTTTTCCATTTAACCTGTCTAATTTACAAAAGAAAAGCTCTGTTTTCCTAAATTTTGACTGAATTCTAAGGTATTGCTAAGCATTTTTACAAAGAATATGTTTCACTCTATGATAAACAAATTTATTATTTAAATATGAAGATTTTGCTTACAAATTATGTGGAAAAGTTAATATTTATTTCAAAATAATTAAAACATTTATATAGAAAGTGGAAAAAAAAGAAAGTTTAGATTATTCTACAAGAATAATTATACAATGGTAAGAGTTGCCAAACCTAATTTGGTGTGGAAAATTAATTATCAAATGTATTGTACATAACTGTCCACTAAATTATACTAGACTTTAAATCAAATGGAAGCAGAAACACCTTAAATCTCCCCATTGTCACTTCATGTAAACTATGCAAGAATGTAGTAGATGAGAACTTTGTAAGATCACAGTTTATTATTTTTCAAAAGAGGGTAGCAAGGTTGAACTGTTTCAAATTCTCTTAACTCAATGAGACTTTTTTTTTTTTTGCTATTTCTTTTCCTCTTAGAATAAACAGAGAATCTTTTAACTCATTCCTTAAAAAAAATTTCCCTATTCTCTTACAGTTAACACCTGACTCCCCAGCTTGCCTTACAAGATAATATACAGAGGATAATATACAGAGGATAATATACAGAGGATAGTTTCTAAATGCTTGTGTGTCTGTATGTGTGTGTATGTGTGTGTTGTATGTATGTTTAGACTCAAGAAAAAAAAATTAAAGTTACTGCTGAAAAATAGGCAGACCATTTAATCAAGTGAGATTTTATGAAACTGATAAATACATTCTGTTTGCTGTCCATTTAATATTTTTCAGAAGAGAAAATTAATCTGGGTAATACCATTCTTTATCTTATTTTTAATCATTGCATATTATGATACACTTTTGGATAAAATGAAACTTTAGAATGCACTGACTGCAATGCCTTATTCACAAGCCCTCTCCCCACTCATAAGACAAGGCAAAATGCTGCTAAGAGTTTCTGTGAGAAAATGTTGGTCCAGAGAATAAAAGTGACAGAAGCCCAGGTAGATGACAAGCAGTGTGGGGGAGGGGAGAGCTCCAGCAAGCAATGGTTGAAACTGGAAACCCAGGGCGCATTAATCTCAGCTACCCATCAACTTGTAGGGTCATTGACCTTGAATAAATGAATTTATTTCCTGGTCAAATACTTTCTGAATAGGTGCTCACAGTTTAATCAATTTTCAGCCCTCACTCAGGTCCAGATGAATCTGTGTGGCTCAAAAGTTAATTAAACCCCTTCTTCCAAAACAGATTCATTCCAAACCATTTGATGCTAGCTTACGACCATTTCTCAAAAATGCTTCTGAAAAAACAACCACTGGTGATAACAGAAGCTGAGAATTCTGGGGAGCCCTTGTGGAGTTGCCCATATGGGTTGCAGAATGCTGCTCCGTGGCTTTTAGACAGGAGTGCTAACAAATGTCACTGACACAGAAGTGTACTATTGACCTTGGTCAGAATCCACTCCAGCAGTCTCAAGAGCAAGGTTGTTGATTTTATGGAAATTGAAAAATCACGAATAAGTTCCTCTGTGATTTTTTTCTTTCATTTCCAGTTACCTTAATATTTCCCAAACCAGAAGACTAAAAAAGAAACAAAAGAAATACTTAATTATTTAAAGATGTTATACAAGAAGAAAAAGCAGTTTGAAGTCTGAGTGTTCCTGGAGGTTTAAAATGTTCTTGCATATTTTTAAAGCTTCCTAGCGGCTATTCCAGCTGCAGTGCTTGAGGGGGAAATAAATGAAGTATGCAAGTGCTGTTCAATATAATGTGATTGTCTTTTGGCTGATTTTCCAACTGTCTTCAGCAATTGTTGAGAAAGCAATAGTTTTATGCCCATATAACTGGTTAGTTTTCCATAGCCCTTGCATGTAGAATATAAAAAAAGTGGGTGACTCTTAAAATACCTCATTTAAAAAAGAACTAAAAAGTGACTCTTTCCCATGACTTTGGCAGAAGCAGAAAGCTCGAGAGCAACCTGCTTTAGTCCCATGGCTACTTGCCTATTCAGCAGAGCTCTACCTGAAACAAAGATCTGAGGGGCTAGAAGCCTCAAGAGAGAAGGGAAGACGACTCACACATACTGAGTCTTCTTTAATGGGATCAAACATACCTCAAGAAACAAGGGACAAAACAACGGCCATCTCCTTTACCTTTCTGTGCAGTTGTGATTTGAGTCAGTGCCCTTATCTGAATAACCATCATTTACAGGCTCAGTTTGAGGACTGCCACTTATTACTTGAAAGATTTTGACATACAACATCCCTCATGTTTGTCTGTGACATGTTAAATTTCAAACACAAATAACAGGGAACTCAACAGAGAAGATCTGGAATAATGTCTAAGACAAGAAAGGGTGAAAGGAGGTTATTAATTTAAACTAGGAAATCCTAGATTTGCCTAGTTTAAGTTAATAACATCAGTTTAAAACTGTCCTAGTAAAACAGAATGCTCCGAAGTATATTAAGACTTTTAAATATTGTTCCTCTTCATAATTCTAAATGGTTTTTTTGTATAAAAATATGAGTAACTGGTAAGAATTTAGATTCAAATAAGTGTATTTTATTTGTGAAATAGTAAGTGGTGAATAAATCAATCAGGGATTTCATGTCAAGATAATATAACTATCTTCAGATGAATTCTTTATACCCAGGATCTAAGCAGTTTATTGACATAGTATAATAATGAAGCCAAGGTCACATGTGATCAGTGGAAACTTAAAGACTCAAGTGGTCTATGACTCCCTGGAAATATAAACTAGATATAGTATCTATCTACGTATCTAGATATCTACCTACCAAACTACCTGCCTTTCATCTATTTATTAGAGGGGAAAGGACCCTAGTTTTCATGAGAAGCTCAAGGGAATACAATTACCACAACATCTTGTGAATCACAGAGTTGGTTATTAATGCTATTTATTTCAATGTCTAATGATGTTACAATAGCAGACAGTATCATAAACACTATCACTAAAAGACTATTTCCTTAAAGCAATAGCTATAAGTGTTTAGCAAGCTTTCACTATAATATTTGAACATCACTTTCCCCTACAGAGAAATTCAGATTAAAACTGGCTACTTATTTTGAAAACCATGCCTCCAGTTATTTCTTATAAGTCATGTACTCTGGGATTTAAAGTATACAATTTTTTTCTCAAACTTCAATAATCTATACTGCTGGCTCTCTATAGAATTATATATTGGATGGGTCCAATCCAAAACTTGTCACCCAAGGATGAGACAAAGACTTCTCATACTGTGAAAATGTAATGACTCACACAATTCCAGTGACTCTAATTCCCGCTTGCAGTATAATGCATGCATGCAAAGAAACTCCTATAAAATTCCTTGTAAACAGAATACATTCCCGTACCTATTACTATCTCACTCTCTTCCTGAGAACACAATTTACATTTGCTGTGATGATTTTAGTGATTGCTATCTTTTTATATTGAAATATGGGTAAAACCTTTTGAAAAAATACATAACTGTGAAGGCAAAGTGAGGTAATACACGTCAAAGCATTTGGATGAAGAAGGCAAGTGTATTTTATAAATGCAAGATATATTAGCAATAATATGAGATAGAGAAATTTTAAACTTCAGTTTATTAAATATTTTATGATGTTAAAAGATCGCTGAGTTTCAGAAAGAAATAGGTAGCACATTAAATGAAGTTGTTCCATGAAATAGAGGGCATAAAAAATTCTAATTTTCTTTAGTTAAGTACCAGTAGCAAGTAAATAAAGAAAACTAACTTTTTTTTCCATATTTGAAGACTGAGATTAATCTTGCTCTAGGATTTTAACTCCATGCTGCAGCCTCTGTTTTGATAAGGTAGGTGATATTGTAGAATGGTATTGCCAAGATGATATAACTACCATTTACTAAATTAGGATAAAATTCACCATGTTTTCTTTTAAAGTTACATTTCTGATTATATAACATATTTATATGTGCATATCATTTTTGTCAAATTAACTCGGAGCCTATATTAAATAAAAGTTCTATAAAGTTAATTATATTTGTCTTTGTAAAAGATCAATCACATTAAAAGCTTTCCAATTCTCTAGGGGTCCACAGTAAGTCACTGGACTTATGTTTGTTATGTCTGTTATGAAAGTGTGGAAGTGAAAGTGTTAATTGTGCAGTTGTTTGCGATTCTTTGTGACCCCATGAACTGTAGCCTGCCAGGCTCCTCTGTCCATAAGATTCTTCAGGCAAGAATACTGGAGTGGATTGCATTTCCTACTCCAGATGATCTTCCCGACCCAGGGATTGAACCTGGGTCTCCAGCATTGCAGGCAGATTCTTTACCATCTGAGCCACCAGGGAAGTAACATACCAACAAATAAGCTGGGAGAATCAGGACATTCAAAAGAAATAGACATCTCTGACCTCCTAAAATGAACTTTATGCCAACAAAATTTTGTTTGCATATGTTTGATGTTTTCACACACAAAAAATAGAGTAATGAATTAAACATTTTTAAGGCTTAAGTCCTTGCAATATTAAAAAAAAAAACTTATCCACTTACTCTTTTAAATGGTGATGAGTGGACTCCAGGAAGTATTTGATGACCACTGTGTGTTTGTGGGTTTTTTTTTAACATTATTATTCTATTGGCCATATGAGATAATGTATCTGGGCACTGTTTTGCAGCAGGAAAAGGGTTACTAAAATCTAAAAAAGAAGGTACCTAAACCACAGTTGGAGAAGGCAATGGCACCCCACTGCAGTACTCTTGCCTGGAAAATCCCATGGATGGAGAAGCCTGGTAGGCTGCAGTCTATGGGGTCACTACAAGTCGGACATGACTGAAGCCACTTAGCAGCAGCAGCAGGATCGATATCATTGAAAAGTGATAGTCTCTTAGTAGTGTCTGACTCTTTGTGATCCCATGGACTGTAGCCTTCCAGGGTCCTCTGTCCATGGAATTTTCCACACAAGAATACTGGAGTGGGTTGCTGTTCTCTTCTCCAGGGGATCCTCCCAACCCAGGGATTGAACCCAGGTCTCCTGCATTGCAGGCAGATTTTTTACCATATGAGCCACCAGGGAAGCAAAATGAAATCTTTGACTTAGCCTGATAAGTCACTTGGCAGCAGCAAGCTGTGAGTCTTAGTTTATGGCTGAGATTAAAGGCCTGGAAGTGCTGGGAATTGAACCCTCAACCTTGTGCACACTAACCACGCACTCTACCAAGATGTCTTTGGTAGGCCATTATTCTGCCTCCAACATTTTCCTTGCTAATTGTTTTACATCTGTCTAACCTAAACATAGAACTGGACATGGAACAACAGACTGGTTCCAAATAGGAAAAGGAGTACGTCAAGGCTGTATATTGTCACCCTGCTTATTTAACTTATATGCAAAGTACATCATGAGAAACGCTGGGCTGGAAGAAGCACAAGCTGGAATCAAGATTGCCGGGAGAAATATCAATAACCTCAGATATGCAGATGACACCGCCCTTATGGCAGAAAGTGAAGAGGAACTCAAAAGCCTCTTGATGAAGATGAAAGAGGAGAGTGAAAAGTTGGCTTAAAACTCAACATTCAGAAAACGAAGATCATGGCATCTGGTCCCATCACTTCATGGCAAATAGATAGGGAAACAGTGGAAACAGTGTCAGACTTTATTTTTCTCAGCTCCAAAATCACTGCAGATGGTGACTGCAGCCATGAAATTAAAAGACTCTTACTCCTTGGAAGGAAAGTTATAACCAACCTAGATAGCATATTCAAAAGCAGAGACATTACTTTGCCAACAAAGGTCTGTCTAGTCAAGTCTACGGTTTTTCCTGTGGTCATGTATGGATGTGAGAATTGGACTGTGAAGAAAGCTGAGCGCCGAAGAATTGATGCTTTTGAACTGTGGTGTTGGAGAAGACTCTTGAGAGTCCCTTGGACTGCAAAGAGATCCAACCAGTCCATTCTGATGGAGATCAGTCCTGGGATTTCTTTGGAAGGAATAATGCTAAAGCTGAAACTCCAGTACTTTGGCCACTTCATGCGAAGAGTTGACTCATTGGAAAAGACTCTGATGCTGGGAGGGATTGGGGGCAGGAGGAGAAGGTGATGACAGAGGATGAGATGGTTGGATGGCATCACCGACTTGATGGACATGAATTTGAGTGAACTCCGGGAGTTGGTGATGGACAGGGAAGTCTGGCGTGCTGCGATTCATGGGGTCACAAAGAGTCGGACACGACTGATCGACTGAACTGAACTGAACTGAACTTAAATATTGGCATGCTCCAAGGGCTCAATCCTCAGATCTTTTTTCTGTTGTGTCTATTCTTATTTCTTAGGTTAAGTGATATAGTAGCTCATGTACTTCATATACCATATGGTTTATAAATTTAGTAGCTCATATAGTTCATAATCATATGGTTGACAAATTCCAAATATAGGCTGATGGTGTTCAAATGTACATCATCAGTCTGAACTTCTCTATTGGATTCCAAGTGCATATTTGACAATTTTCACTTCTATTTCCAAAGGGCATCTCAAACTCAATATACCTACCTCACATGGAATTTCTCATTTATCTTGTACCCAAAAGCATATTCTCTGAAAGTGTTCATCACATTATTAACTTAAAAATTCATTTGCTTATTTAGGACAAAACCTGTAGTTCTTCTTTTGATGTCTGCCTTTTTCTACAACTTATAGCCAATATTCCAGAAAATCTTGTTAGTTCTACCTTCAAGACACATTCTGAAACAAAAAATGACATGTCTTCACCTCTACTAGTAGCTAGTCCAAGGCACCAGGACCTCTTGCAGGATTGCTGTAATAGTCTCTATATCCATCTCCCTTTTTCTCTCCTTTCTCCCTCAATTTACTCTTAAGTCAGCAATGAGATTGAAATCATACATCTAATCATTTCACCTCTAGTAACTTCTCCTCACTCAGAGAAAAAATGTCAAGAAAGCTTATGGAGGCCTGCAAGGCCCTATATCATCTGCTACCCTCTCCCACAGCCTGTCTTTGGTTACCTCTGTGACTCCTCTTCTGTTCCTTTCTCCTTGGCTCTCTCTGTTTCTGCCCCCACCAAACCTCTCTCCATTTCTTAAAAACCATAGGTACACTCTTCCTGTGGGGATTCTGTACTTCCCTATTCTCCTGACATGCTCCCTCCCAGACACATCCTGGCATGCTCCTTCCCTTCCCTTAGGGTCTCTGTTTAATGGTCTTCTCAATGAGGCCTTCTCTGACCATTCAATGGGAAACTCCGATCTTCCCATCTGCCGAGTACTTCCTAGCCTTCTCCCCAGTTTATTCATCTCCATAGAACTCATTCTAATGCTCTTCATTTGCATGGGTTCCTTCCAAGGCCTGGTATCTGGTTTCGTATTCTTTCTCTTAAAGGCGGCTTCCAAATTACATAAACTTCAGGTGTTGCAAAACTTGGATCTGCCTTACTTGTTTATTGTCTGTCTCCCTCTAAGTGTGAGCTCCATAAAGCCAGGGATTTTTGTTATTTTGGATTCTGCTGCATCCATAGCACATAGAAGAGTATCTGGCATACAGTATATGATAGATATTTCTTGAACCAGCTATTAAAATCAGTAGGAATCACAAAGAAATTTGTGGATATAACCAACAGATACAACTCTATATTTTTAAAAAAGTGTCAAAGCAGAATGAAATAGCTGTCAGCAGTATAGGAAAATATTTGCCAGGACTTTGATAGATAAAAGATGAAAGTTAAGATATAAAAAAACGTACACATAATAAAAACAAATTTAAAAAAAGCAAACAAAAACAAGCAGAATACTACTACTACTAATAATAATAAACTCATGCTATATACAAGGCAAAATCTAAGTATGGGAAAATATGTAAGCAATTATTAGCCAGCTTTAATGAAATGATGCCTTTATGACCTTGAAATAAAGATTCATGTAATTTTGATAGAAACCAAGTAATAATTAAATTATTTTGCTCAGTACTTATTCTTCATCGATATTCTTCTGTTGGCTATATTCCAGGATGTCTGCAGCAGACCAAGATACTGTGGCCTGCTCTCACAAAACAGAAGCAGTCACATTACTGTGATCTTTGCATTTTTTCAAAGAGTACACAAGTACATTTTCTATTCTTAATACAATAATAATTTTAGGAGTAATTTTAATGTTGAATAAGAAAATGATTGGTTATGAATCACAAGCCACAAAACCAGGGAGCTGCTTTTGTACTGCTGTCTTTAGTTATAAGCAACATTAATATATGTTTTCTAATAGAGGCCCTAAATTCCAGTAGAATTGTTGCTAGCCTTGTTTATTTATAGCAAATGTTCTTTTAACAATTACCTAGAATGATTAAACATTTTTAAATGGGCTGCATGTATCACTATTGCAGAACTTTTTTCTTTTCTTTTTGCTTTGTAAACAGTTAATTCTTTCCTGATTATAAAAATAATTTCTATTACTTCATTGTAAAGAAAATTACAGTGTATAGATACATATATGATGAGGAAAGTTTTTCCTACTCTCACCCACATAAACAGTTTATATTTTTGTAAATTTAGTTTACAATAAATTTTAAACTATATTTCAACAAGCTAGGATCTGACTCTAAATATTATTTTGCTTCTCAATTTCGTATTGTGAACATTTTCTCATATCATATGTTGTTCAAAATTTTAAAACTCATTGTTTTAACTTTATAGATGCATTGTAATTTATTAATATGATAAAACTGATCATGTACCACTATTTTTATGCAAACCAAAATAGAACTGATTAAGGTTTAACATAATAGTCTGTAAGTAATTAGAATCAAAGTTTCATTTAAATGAAACCAGAGCTAAGGACCATTTTCATGAAATTGTTTTGCGTTTAATACAAAGAGTCAGGTTGCATAAAGTACATCAGCCCACTGGTCTCTTTGGTAATTCCAATTCAGACTTGAACAACTACTTATCAAAGGTTGTGAATCAGTCAGCCTCCCCAACAGTGAGATACTGTAACTCAACTAATTGCCATCCTTTTAATGATGGAATCACACAATTTTGGCAGTGGCTTTGGATGGTTAGTCTGAATGGGCAAGATTATGTGTGAATTTTCTAACACTTGGAAGATAATAAAAAGCCAATATCCTTTCCAATGTCTTCTGTTTTTTAAAGTTGTTTTTTTTTTTTTTTAATTAGTAAGTCGCTTATATCAACCAGTCCATTCTAAAGGAGATCAGCCCTGGGTGTTCTTTGGAAGGAATGATGCTAAAGCTGAAACGCCAGTACTTTGGCTACCTCATGCGAAGAGTTGACTTATTGGAAAAGACTCTGATGCTGGGAGGGATTGGGGGCAGGAGGAAAAGGGGATGACAGAGGATGAGATGGCTGGATGGCATCAGCGACTTGATGGACGTGAGTTTGAGTGAACTCCAGGAATTGGTGATGGACAGGGAGTTGAGATTCATGGGGTTGCAAAGAGTCGGACACGACTGAGCGACTGAACTGAACTGAATTTTATAGAAAGGTAAAATTTACATATTAAGAAACCAAAACCAAAAATAGTATTATGTCAGTACTTTCCAGAAAAGTCTGGAGTGCCTACTACTTGGGGCAGTAAAGCAATTATAATTGGCCATGTCTTTAAAAACACTCTTCTTCTTCCCAAGGAAAACACCGCCCTCTCCTTACCAGGGCTCTGGAACCTGGTTGGCCTAAAATATTTTAAAACATACAGTTTGATTTGTAAAGATCAACAGTTGGTCTGAGGAAAATGCCATACATTTTAATCTTTCAAAGTTTATAAACTTTAAACGTTGAAGGTGGGAATTTATTTTTAGAGTTAAGAAGGACCCCCAGGGTAGAGTAGGGAAAAAGAAAGTATTTTTTAAGCTGGAAAAGCTAGTGAATAAATAGATTGCTAAATTTGAATCTTTTGCTTCATAATCTTTTTTAATATAAATTTATTTATTTTAATTGGAGGTTAATTACTTTACAATATTGTATTGGTTTTGCCATACATCAGCATGAATCCACCACAGGTATACACGTGTTCCTCATCCTGAAACCCCCTCCCTCCTCCCTCCCTGTACCATCCCTCTGGGTCATCCCAGTGTACCAGCCCCAAGCAACCAGCATCATGCATCAAACTTGGACTGGTGATTCTTTTCATATATGATATTATACATGTTTCAGTGCCATTCTCCCAAATCATCCCACCCTCTCCCTCTCCCACAGAGTCCAAAAGACTGTTCTATACATCTGTGTCTCTTTTGCTGTCTTGCATACAGGGTTATCATTACCATCTTTCTAAATTCCATATATATATATGTGTTAGTATACTGTATTGGTGTTTTTCTTTCTGGCTTACTTCACTCTGTATAATCGGCTCCAGTTTCATCCACCTCATTAGAACTGATTCAAATGTATTCTTTTTAATGGCTGAATAATACTCTATTGTGTATATGTACCACAGCTTTCTTATCCATTCATCTGCTGATGGACAACTGGGTTGCTTCCATGTCCTGGCTATTATAAACAGTGCTGCGATGAACATTGGGGTACACGTGTCTCTTTCAATTCTGGTTTCCTCGGTGTGTATGCCCAGCAGTGGGATTGCTGGGTCATAATGTAGTTCTATTTCCAGTTTTTTAAGGAATCTCCACACTGTTCTCCATAGTAGCTGTACTAGTTTGCATTCCCACCAACAGTGTAAGAGGGTTCCCTTTTCTCCACACCCTCTCCAGCATTTATTGCTTGTAGACTTTTGGATAGCAGCCATTCTGACTGGTGTGAAATGGTACCTCATTGTGGTTTTGATTTGCATTTCTCTGATAATGAGTGATGTTGAGCATCTTTTCATGTGTTTGTTAGCCATTTGTATGTCTTCTTTGGAGAAATGTCTATGTAGTTCTTTGGCCCATTTTTTGATTGGGTCATTTATTTTTCTGGAATTGAGCTATAGGAGTTGCTTGTATATTTTTGAGATTAGTTGTTTGTCAGTTGTTTCATTTGCTATTATTTTCTCCCATTCTGAAGGCTGTCTTTTCACCTTGCTTATAGTTTCCTTTGTTGTGCATAATCTTTTAAGTTTAATTAGGTCCCATTTGTTTATTTTTTGCTTTTATTTCCAATATTCTGGGAGGTGGGTCATAGAGGATCCTGCTGTGATTTATGTTGAGAGTGTTTTGCCTATGTTCTCCTCTAGGAGTTTTATAGTTTCTGGTCTTATGTTTAGATCTTTAATCTATTTTGAGTTTATTTTTGTATATGATGCTTCATAATCTTAAAATCTCATTCCAGTATTGTTGCATGTCTAATTCCATTTGTTTATATACAAATCCAACCGAGGGTCATTAGAGTGATAAGATGTTTTTTTCTGAATTACTTAGATGTATTTCACTTGGTGATTCTTGTCATGACTTCACCTTTTATTTTTGTGGCAGATGGAAAGATCATTTAAAGAAAATCTTTCTACCCTGTTAGCATTCTTATGGAGAAGGCAATGGCACCCCACTCCAGTACTTTTGCCTAGAAAATCCCATGGGCAGAGAAGCCTGGTAGGCTGCAGTCCATGGGGTCGCTAGAGTCGGACACGACTTCACTTTCACTTTCACTTTTCACTTTCGTGCATTGGAGAAGGAAATGGCAACCCACTCCAGTGTTTTTGCCTGGAGAATCCCAGGGACAGGGAAGCCTGGTGGGCTGCCATCTATGGGGTTGCACAGAGTCAGACATGACTGAAGCGACTTAGCAGCAGCAGCAGCAGCATTCTTAACTTAGATGCCTATTATTTTTATTTTATTTATTATTTTATTTTTTATTTATTTATTATTTATTTATTTATTATATATTTATTTATTTATATTATATATTAATATAATATATATTATATATTTATTTATTATATATTTATTTATTTATATATTATTATTATATTTATTAGGGCTTGGTTCAAGATGGCACAGTAGAAGGACATGTGCTCATCACCTCCTCCAAGAGCTCCAAAAGTGGAATTAACATTTGAACAACCATAGACAGGAGGACACTGGAACCCAACAAAAATAGATACCCCATGTCCAAAAACAAAGAAGAAGCCACAGCGAGACAGTAAGAGGGGAAGCAATCGTGAAAAAATAAAATCCCATACCCACCAAGTGGGTGACCCACAGACTGGAGAACAATAATACCAAAGTCCTTGCACTGTTGTGAAGGTTCTGAACCCCAAGTCAGGCTTCCCAGCCTGAGGATCCAACAAAAGGACTGGGAATCCCCAGGGAATCCAGCCTTGAGGGCCAGGGGGATTTGATTATAGGACTTCCAGAGGACTGGGGAAACAGACTTAGACTTCAGTCTTGGAGGGCACACACACAGTTTTACAGGAACAAGACCCAGAGGGCAGCGACCCCACAGGAGACGGAACCAAAACTACCTGCTAGTGTTGGAGGCGTGGGTCAGCGGGGGCTCCCCACAGAGAAAGCGGCACTGGAAGGAGTTTGCTATAAACCCTACAATAGAGCTATTAGGGATTAGATCTGATAGACAGAGTGCCTGAAGAACTATGGATGGAGGTTCGAGACATTGTACAGGAGGCAGTGATCAAGACCATCCCCAAGAAAAAGAAATGTAAAAAGACAAACTGGGTTGTCTGAGGAGGCCTTCCAATAGCTGAAAAAAGAAAAGACGTGAAAGTTAAAGGACAAAAGGAAAGATATACCTATCTGAATGAAGATTTCCAAAGAATAGAAAGGAGAGACAAGAAAGCCTTCCTAATTGATCAATGCAAAGAAATAGAGGAAAACAATAGAATGGGAAAGACTAGAGATCTCTTCAAGAAAATTGGAGATACCAAGGCAACATTTCATGCAAAGATGGGCACAATAAAGGACAGAAACAGTATGGACCTAACAGAAGCAGAAGATATTAATAAGAAGTGGCAACAACTCACAGAAGAACTATTAAAAAAAGATAAAAATGACCTAGATAACCATGACATCCTGGAGTGTGTCAAGTGGGCCTTAGGAAGTATCTCTATGAACAAAGCTAGTGGAGGTGATGGAATTTCAGCAGAACTATTTCAAATCATAAAAGATGATCCTGTTAAAGTGCTACACTTAATATGCCATAATATTTGGAAAACTCAGCAGTGGCCACAGTACTGGAAAAGGTCAGTTTTCATTCCAATCCCAAAAAAAGGCAATGCTGAAGAATGTTCAAACTATCACACAATTGCACTCATCTCACACACTAGCAAAGTAATGCTCAAAATTCTTCAAACTGAGAACTTTCAGATGTGCAAATTGGATTTAGAAAAGGCAGAGGAACCAGAGATCAAATTGCCAACATCCATTGGATCATAGAAAAAAGGAAGAAAGTTCCAAAAAAACATCTACTTCTGCTTTATTGACTATGTCAAAGCCTTTGACTGTGTGGATCACAACAAACTGTGGAAAATTCTTCAAGAGATGGGAATACATCAGATCGCCTGACCTACTTCCTGAGAAATCTGTATGTATGTCAAGAAGCAATAGTTAGAACTGGTCATGGACTAATGGACTGATTCCAAATAAGGAAAGGAATACATCAAGGCTGTATATTGTCACCCTGCTTATTTAACTTATATGCAGAGTTCATCATGCGAAATGCTGGGCTGGATGAAGCACAAGCTTGAGTCAAGATTGCATGGAGAAATACCAACAACCTCAGATATGCAGATGATACCACATTTATGGCAGAAAGCGAAGAGGAAGAAGAGCCTCTTGATGAAATGAAAGAGGAGAGTGAAAAAGCTGGCTTAAAATTCAGCATTCAGAAAACTAAGATCATGGCATCTGGTCCCATCACTTCATGGCAAATAGACAAGGAGAAAAAGGAAACTCTGACAAACTTTATTTTCTTGGGTTCCAAAATCACTGCAGATGGTGACTAAAGCAATGAAATTAAAAGTCACTTGTTCCTTGAGAGAAAAGCTATGACCAACCTGGACAGCATACTAAAAAGCAGAGACATTACTTTGCCAACAAAGATCCATCTAGTCAAAGCTATGGATTTTCCAATAGTCATGTATGGATGTGAGAATTGGACCCTAAAGAAGACTGAGTTCTGAAGAACTGATGTTTTTAAACTGTGGTGTTGGAGAAGACTCTTGAGAGTACCTTGGACTGCAAGGAGATCCAACCAGTAAATCCTAAATGAAATCAACCCTGAATATTCATTGGAAGGACTGATGCTGGAGCTGAAACTCCAGTACTTTGGCCACCTGATGCAAATAACTGAGTCATTGGAAAATATCCTGATGCTGGGAAAGGTTGAGGACAGGAGGAGAAGTGGACAACAGTGGATGAGATGGTTGGATGACATCACCGACTCAATGGACATGAGTTTGAGCAAGCTCTGGGAGTTGGTGATGAATAGGGAAGCCTGGTGTGCTGGAGTCCATGAGGTTGCAAGGAGTCAGAAACGACGGAAGGACTGAACTGAAGCTGTAAGTCTAGTAAGCTCTCTATATCTGTAGGTCCTCTTGCATATAACTGGATCTGTCCAATTCAAATCTGCATTTTTCAAGGGTTAACTGAAATCATTTTTTTTAGAAACCTTTTCTGAATTATCCTAATTTATGAGATTCTGACTGTTACATATCCTTTAAAAAAATTACCCTTCTCCTGGGAGATAGCCCCATCTGCACACTCATATTAGTACATGAACTCACTCAGTGCCACAGTCTGTTGGGTACACACACAAGACCACGATGAGCAAATAACATATATACAATGGAATATTACTTAGCCATAAAAAGGAAAGAAATTGTGTAATTTGCAGAAATGTGGATGGATCCAGAGAGTGCCATTCAGAGTAAAGTAAGTTAGAAAGAGAAAAAGATATTATATTTCAGCAGATACATGTAAAACCAAAAAAAAAAGTGGCATAGTTGTTCTTATTCGCAAAGCAGAAACAGGGACACATGCATAGAGAATAAACGTATGGATACCAAGAGGGAAAGAGGGCTAGCAGGATGAATTGGGAGATGGGGATTGATATATATACACTATTATGTATAAAATATATAACCAGTGGGAACCTACTCTATAGTTCCCTATGTAGTACAGGGAACTCTACTCAGTGCTCTGTGGTGATCTTCCTTTTTGGGGAAGGAAATTCAAAAAAGAGGGGACATATGCAAACAGATGGCTAATTCACTTTACTGTACAACAGAAACTAACACAACATTGTAAAGCAACTATATTCCAATAAAAATGAACTTTAAAAAGATGAGCAAAGAAGAATTTCATCCAAGAAAGTTGGAAATGAAATTAATAAATTGCAAGTAAAACTGTTACTCTTGCACAGAAGAAACATCAACCCCAAGTTTTTGGTGGGTACAATTAGATGTCAGATCCTAGGGAGTGAGAACAAAGGCAACTGTAGACGACAAGTGCTGGATCTTTTGTTTTCAGGAAAGGTGAGCTCATTCTCACCCTTGGCTTCTGGGAGACTCGCCAAGGCGCTCTCACAATTCCCTCCCTTTGACTTCATCTAGTTAAGATTGGGCTTCTGCTTCTTGGAACAAAAGATCCTGCATTCAGCCAGCACTGTGCTTAATGCTTTCATATTAAATTCTCATTTGCAGCTCTTGATTTAAAAAATGCCCTGCAAGTAAGATATAAGTATTTTCTTTCATAAGATAAAAATTGAGGTTCAAAGAAGTTAAGTAACACATTTGACATCACACGGCTAGTAAGTGACAGAGCTAAGAATTGTACCCAAAATTACAAACTCAAGGTACATTTACAACAAAATTGTATTGGTTTTAGAGGCACAAAAGAATATATTTGTATTATGTTTAAACAGAAGTTGAGTTAACTCACTGATATGCAAATCTATCGTGTCAATCTCTCCTCTGCTTAAAATGTTTCAATAGCTGTTATTAAAAGACTGACATGATCCAGCCCATTGCTTTTCCAGCTTCATCTCATGCATCTGCATCCCACTGAACTCTATATTCCAGCCAACCTGAAAATGTTCTAGTTCTTTAAAAGCACCAAAAATTTTCTCATTGTCACACCCTCAGGCTTACATTTCTTTCTTTCCTGGATAACTTTTTCTAATTTCATATTGGATTCATTTCATCAAGAAATGAGTTGCCCTTCCCACCCCTCAACAAGACTGGGTCAGGTACCCCACTGTGTGCTCTTGGAGCATCATGAGATTTCAGGTCAGATCTCTCATTCACTGAAATATATCCCAGGCTCCTGTGGGAAAGGCCACACATCCCTGTTGTATATCCCCTGTACTGAACCCAGGCCTTGGCAGGGACAAGTATTCAACTAATGTTTATTGAATGAATGAATGAATTTACTGTATTAATCCCTGAATGTATTACCCTTCCACTTAAATATATATGCATTTAAATATTTTTAATCAAATTCTAGAATTTAAAATATCTTAGTGCTAAAACTATGTAATCAATACAAGATTTTTAGCATGTCTTTTTCTCCATCTCTTAACCATGTTTTATTCAAACTATCTGGAATTTTAATTGAGATTACAATTGTCCCTCAGCATCCAAAGGAGTTTGGTTTCAAGACTTGCCACAGAGGCTCAAGTCTCATAGTCAGTCCTCTGAATCCACAGATGCAGATCCCAAGGAAATGGAGGGCTGTTTATTGGGAAAAAATCCACCTTTAAGTGGACATGTGCAGTTCAGTCCTGTGTTATTCAAGGGTCAATTGTATTATTAATGGTTTTATGCTGTGTTGGCACATTTTTGGAAATACTTTCTTAACAAAAGTACCATCCCACGAAATAGTATTTAATCTAGGTGTTGAACTTGATAAGTTTTATAGGTTATATCATCACTGCTTTCTGTCTTCTATACCTTCTTTCCTTTTTTCTGTAATGAGTTTTTTGATCAATTGGTTGACATCATCATACAAAATGAACTTTTCTAACATGCTCTTCCTGTTTGTATAAAGGTCTCTGCTGTACCCTCACTTGTGAATACTATTTATGTGAATAGCAAATTCTAGGTTTGAAAGCATCCATTCAGAACTTTGAAGACTTTGCCCTGTGTTGTCTCCTAGCATCCCAAGTTGTGTAGGAGACTAAAACCACTCTGATACTCATTCTTGTAAGTAATCTATTACCTCTCTATAGATATTTTTAGGAATTTGTTTTTCTTTCCCCTTGAAGTTCACAACTTTTACTAAATTGTGTCCAGGTTTGGAACATTTTACTTTATGCATGCTTGACACACTGCACGAGCTCACGTCTGAAGGGGTGTGTGTGTGTGTGTGTGTGTTTTCAGTTAAGAAATTTTTTGTTTTATTATATATTTCCTTCTTTTTTTGTTCTTAATCATTTCTCATGCTCTTTTTAATTCTATACTCTGGGGAATTTCCTTAACTTTTTCTTTCTCATCTCTGGTAATCTTTAGCTCTGTCCATTACATTGTTTTGCATTTCTTCTGTTTTATTTCAGTAATTGTGTTTATTTATTTTAGCAATTAATATGTGTTTTATTATTTTGTATTCTTTCTTAGTAGTTTCTGGTGACTTGTTCTTCATGGTAGTTAGTTCTTGTGTTTATGAATAAAATATCCTCTTAAATTTCTTCTGACTAATTTTTGAGAATTATCTTTTATTTTTGAGTATCCTTGCTTTTGTTGTGGCTATATGACTTGTTTATTATGTTTTATTCTCTTCTAGAATATTAGTTTTTTCTAAATATTTTAAAATCTGTAGTTGTTGATTAGTATTTCTGCCTCATTTAATAACTGACTGGTTTAACTCAGTAGCATGCGTTTCCTCACCATTTGTCTATAACATTTTCACAAAAAGCCTGCCCCCAGCTTGAGAGGGCCAATGGTAGGCTCTGGACTGTGTGGGTAAATACAGTGGGCGTATTGTCACCCTGTTTATTTAACTTCTATGCAGAGTACAGTATGAGAAATGCTGTACTGGATGAAGCACAAGCTGGAATCAAGATTGCTGGGAGAAATATCAATAACCTCAGATATGCAGATGACACCACCCTTATGGCAGAAAGTGAAGAGGAACTGAAGAGCCTCTTGATGAAAATGAAAGAGGAGAGTGAAAAAGTTGGCTTAAAGCTCAACATTCAGAAAACTAAGATCATGGCATCCAGTCCCATCACTTCATGGCAAATAGATGCGGAAACAATGGGAACTGTGACAGACTTTATTTTCTTGGGCTCCAAAGTCACTGCAGATGGTGACTGCAGCCATGAAATTAAAAGACGATTGTTCCTTGGAAGAAAAGCTATGACAAACCTAGACAGCATATTAAAAAGCAGAGACATTATTTTGCCGACAAAGGTCCTTCTAGTCAAAGCTATGGATTTTCCAGTAGTCATGTATGGATGTGAGAGTTGGACCATAAAGAAGGTTGAGTGTTGAAGAACTGATGCTTTTGAACTGTGATGTTGGTGAAGACTCTCGAGAGTCCCTTGGATAGCAAGGAGATCAAACCAGTCAATCCTAAAGGAAATCAACCCTGAATATTCATTGGAAGGACTGATTCTGAAGCTGAAGCTCCAATATTTGGGCCACCTGATGTGACTGACACATTGGAAAAGACCCTGATGATGGGAAAGGTTGAGGGCAGGAGGAGAAGGGGACAACAGAGGCTGAGATGACTGGATTGCATCACCGACTTGATGGGCATGAGTTTGAGCAAGCTCCGGGAATTGGTGATGGACAGGGAAGCCTGGTATGGTGAGGTCCTTGGGGTCACAAAAAGTCAGACACGACTGAGTGACTGAACTGAACTGAACTGAACTGATAGCACAGTTAGATGGACTCTCTTTACAATACATGGTAGAAACAAGCGAGTGAATCGGGAACCTTTTGATTGTCAAATAAGGAAATGTTTACTGAAGTTGGAGGGTTAAAGGCCTAACCACTCTATTTTTTTCCTTCTTTCCTGCCTTCCTTCCTTCCCTTCATCATTCCTTTCTTCCTGCCTTCCTCATTTCTTCATGGTTTTTGCATATTTTATCTTGTTCTATTGTTCTACCTCCTTTTATTATTGTATTGTTCTAGCTTGGTCATATGCTCATCATTTTTCTTTCTAGATGTATCTCATCTTATTAGCTCTTTTGTACAGGTATCATTCAGTGCCTGCCACACCACCCCTCTTGATAATAACAACCAGATATCAGTTTCCTGGACTGGAATTCCTTCTGAAATGAGCCACATTCTCTTCCTAACAAAACAGTGCATAGTCTAGCCCTCCACCTCTGTAACATGGTCAACTGTCCTGGTGATGCTTTTCCTGGCAGGCCTGTGGGTACTCCTATCATCCACTGGAGATACAGGAGAAGCCAGGGGAAATTTAGGGTCTCCTCCCCACTCCTGTTCAGACACAGGGCTGCTTTGTTGCACAATTCTGAAGGGTAACATTGACAGCTTTTTCTTAGCCATGCCACACAGGTTTCAGGAGCTTAAGAATCTTACTTGGTCCCCAGCAGTGAAAGCACTGAATCCTAAACTACTGGCCAACCAGAGAATTCCCATATCCATATTATTATTATTATTTTCAGTTCAGTTATTATTTTACTATAAATAAGGCCTTTGGAAAACATGACACCAGCTCTACTTCTCCTTCTATGCTTTTGGTTTGGGGGTACCTCTACAGAGCCCTCTTTACAAAATTTCAGATGAAAGCAACACGAAATCACCTCCTTCTTCTTGAAACTTTCTGTTACTAGCAAGATTTTAATGCTGAGTCTGGAGACACAAAAACTTTAGAGTTAGGCAGAATCAAAGTGGATAGCACTTAAAAATAGAAGTGGATATCACTCAGATACCTATAGGGACTGCCTAACAGGACTACCTCTTGTAGTCCTACCAGTGAAGAGTATACATGAAAGAATCCAGAGGACTAAGCAAGATAAAAATTATTTGAATCTAATAAAGTGGCAGAAAGATAGGAGCTGCATGATTAGAGTACCACAGGTGGGGACTATGCACTAACTATGAGGATACTGGCCTAGTTTACATGAAGCTCCAATGTGTAACCCATTGTCATTAGAAAACTCACCTGTGATAAACATCCTGTCTGGCCCCTCAAAATTCTCTCATTAAAATGTAGCTTCCACCAGCTAATTTAACCCCAGATTTATCTGAGAAGGTAACTCCAAATGTTTAGGATAGTTTAATTATTTGTATGGTGAATGCCTTACCCTTGAGGAGCTTTCAAATTAAATATAGCAGTTGTCAGGCTTTAGTGTGCAGACTTTAGAATTAAAACACAAATTGTTGGACCTCATGACTCAGTTTCAGATTCAGGAAGGCTGGAGTTGTTGTTTAGTCACTAAGTCAAGTCCAACTCTTTTGCAACCCCTGGACTGTAGCCCACCAGGCTCCTCTGCCCGTGGGATTTTCCAGGCAAGAATACTGGAGTGGGTTGCCATTTCTTTCTCCAGGGGTTCTTCCTGACCTAGGGATTGAACCCTGGTCTCTTTCATTGCAGGCGGATTCTTTAAGTCTCAGCCACCTGGGAAACCCAGGTCTAGAGTGCTACTGCTGCTGCTGCTAAGTCGCTCCAGTCGTGTCCGACTCTGTGCAACCCCATAGATGGCAGCCCACCAGGCTCCCCTGTCCCTGGGATTCTCAAGGCAAGACCCCCGGAGTGGGTTGCCATTTCCTTCTCCAATGCACGAAAGTGAAAAGTGAAAGTGAAGTCGCTCAGTCGTGTCCGACTCTTAGCGACCCCATGGACTGTAGCTTACCAGGCTCCTCCGTCCATGGGATTTTCCAGGCAGAAGTACTGGAGTGGGGTGCCATTGCTTTCTCTGAGGTCTAGAGTAGAGGCTGAGAATTTGGATTTCTAACAAGCTCCTGGGCTTCCCAGGGGGTTCAGGGGTAAAGAATTCACATGATAGGCAGGAGATATGGGTTTGATTCATGAGTCAGAAAGATCCCCTGGAGAAGGAAAGGGCAAACCACTCCAATATTCTTGCCTGGAAAATCCCATGAACAGAGCAGTCTGGTGGGCTATAGTCCATGGATATTGCAAAAGAGTTGGACACAACTCAGAGACTAAACAACAACAAGTTTCTACACGATGCTGATGCTTCTTTTACTGGGACTGCATTTGAGAACTAAAACTAGAAATAGTCATAAAAATTACAACAATATTTTGTGCTAGATTTGGGAGTAGCCACTGTACACTTATTGTTTTAATTGTTTTAATCTTTAAGAGAATTTAGAATATTAGAAAACCTAAAACCACCCTATGCTTCCAATTGAAGTACATAATTGAGTTAGTGATTTAAGTTTTAGGTTGTAAGTGAAATAGTGTTTGGCCAAGCATAAAAGCAGTGTCGGAATATTTAAGAGATTTTTTATTTGTTATAAGTACTAAGCTATATATATGTTTCATTCATTAGATTTGCAAGATATGCTTTGGTATTTAGGAAGGATTGCTTGTTACACAAAGCACTTAAAAAGAAATTTGAATATATTAAATTTGTAAACTTAAAGTACTTAAGAGAATTTAATTAGGTTGTAAAATCTCCCTTAAAAGTGATGTTAAATTTTGCTACAGTAATAAGCATATGAATTAATATAATTATAAGATTTTTAATTTGGACTTCAAAGTATAAGGAAGAGCTAGAATTTAATCTGAAATATCAATGACACAAGTAATAATTGAAAAAAAAGAAGTCGTCTCTGGATAATTTTGTTTGTGCACACAAAAGCCGCCAACAAAAATGTTAAAAATACATTGAAACCCCCCAAACTGCATGGGGAATTATTTCATGCTCCCCTTTATTCCCACACTATTTATGAGATTGGGGAAGGAGCTATGTTAGAATGCCTGCTCATAGCTGCTTCTAACATTTTTGTTTTAGCACTTCCCCCATCTCTAGTTCAGAGAGGGAATACTAGTTCTGCTATTTTAGGTTACCTGTCAGTCTTAGCTTCCTTGCACTTGATCCCAGGGCATCATAAGGTCTGAGGTGTAATAAAGTTGAAAGTTGAAATGTCAAAGGAAGGCCTATGCAGGGTAGTTAATATTACATACCTCCATCCTGTGCTGCAATCATAATTAGTATTCCTCAGGTTCCATCAGCTTAATACCAATAAGATCATATTTATATTAGTCCTTCAAAATCCCGTGTTTTCCCCATCCTCTGCCTGATTGCCAAAATTCCAATATTTTCTTAACATTTCCACTTTCAGCTATTTCTGAGAATTCGTAGTCATCAATCATTCCAAATTACCCTCAGTGCTCCGTGGGAGAACAGAAATGTAGGTATCCTTTAAAGCTGAGCTCCAGTATCCTCAGTGACAATTACATAGGAACCTGATCAACAGCAGCTAACTGCTGAGAACAGCTCTGTAGTCCCTTTCAAAGTGAGGAAGAATGCTTCCTTCCCCTGTGCTGTGGTCAGACAAGGAGGGTCCTTTAGCCAAGGTACATAGTCCTGTATACCAACAACAGCACAGGCACTCACACAGGTGCACGTGTGCACACCCACCCTGCCCTTGGGCCCCACTCCGTGAAGTCAGACTGACTGAAGTGGATCCTGGTCTCAGCTTTCTGTGGAGTTGTGAAGCATGAGTCCCTTCCCATCCTTAAGCTCTGTCTCTCAACCTTCGCACAGGCGCCGACCTCTTACTCCTACGTAGAAATCCCATTGTCCTTCTTGCAATCTGTATACCCACCCAGCAGATGAATTTTTATATTAATATATAAAATTTAGGAGACTGAGGTCAGAGATCCAATCCTTTTGTGCGTGCAAGGAAACTTATCAGTCTCATGTGTAACTTATTGGATATAAAAGGCTTTTGAGGGGAAGGACACCACAAACTCTGTCCACTTATAGTATGCAATCACCAAATGCAAATGCTTGTAGGAAATGGGACACCTGCCTTATCCGGAGCCAACAAACAGAGGCTGTGCCCTGGAAGCCTGAAAGTGAAAGTCACTCAGTTGTGTCTGACTCTTTGCAACACCATGGACTCTACAGTCCATGGAATTCTTCAGGCAAGAATACTGGAATGGGCAGCCTTTCCCTTCTCTGAAGGATTTTCCCAACCCAGGGATCGAACCCAAAGCCTATCTCACAGCTAAAATGAGCATTTCACACACATGTGAATATTTGTCTAAAACTTTTCATTTCACTGTTTCATGGGAAAATTAAATTTCATCTTAAAAACTATAGACTAGAAATGTTTGTTACTTTAGCATTTAACCAGTTTTGTTTCCTTAATTTATTTTCAAATACATGTTCATGTATTTATTAAGTAGTAAGTTATTTTTTCATGGTCACTAATACCAAATACACAGAAATTGTAGAAATTGATCCTGAAGTGGTGTTCATTGCATAATTGTAAAAAAAAAAAAAGTATCATTCTTCCCTAGGTCCTAAACTTATTATCAGAAAGAGATGATAAGAACTAATAGTTTATTATTGTTTTACATGGTAATAGCAGTAAAACGAGAAACACTACTCCCAGATTCTCCTTTTTCTAATGGCAAGAACATATAACAATAGAATTCACAGTTAGGTGTATCAATTTAAAAGCTTTTACCTGTAAGGATCAGAAAATACAACTTACTTAAAAAATAAGGATACTGATTGTCACATAACAAAAAGTCCAGAGGCAGGGCGGCCTTCTGGATTAGTTGATTGATGGCTCATTTTGTTGTTAAGATCTCTGGTTCATTTTCTTTTTCTGCTCTAACAAATACACACTGGTTTCATCCTATGGCTAATTACCCTCACTTTTGTGAGATGGCTGTCAGCAGCAACTGGGGCAACATGTCTCTTTGTTCAGGATAAAACAGTAGAAAAAATATTCTCTCAAAAACATTGAAACTAACAACCTTCCTATCAGTCAAGTTGGACCAATTTGAATCTCCAGCCAGTTTTTGCACTGGGTTTTGCACCAATAGGCCTATATCAGCATTTATTACAACTTCCATAAAGGCAGGAGATGCTTGCAATGTTCAGAAAAAACAGATTTCTGAGACCCACCCGCACCCCAACTGAGACTTATTGTTGCTTAGTTGCTAAATCATGTCTGACTCTTGTGATCCCATGGATTATAGCCAACCAGCCTCCTCTATCTATGGGATTTCCCAGGTTAAGAATACTGGAACTGCCAATTCCTTATCCAGGGGATCTTTCCGACTCAGGGATTGAACCCGTATCTCCTGTATTGGCAGGTGGATTCTTTACCACTGAGCCACCAGGGAGGCCCAGGTAAGACCTACAGAGTGGAATTTAAATGGAAGAATCTGGTAATCAGTATATGTAATAAAGATCTCATGTGAGTCTTATCATCAGGGAAATGTGTCATCATGCAGATGGATTAGAATCCATGACTAGAATTAGACAGAGTCAGCTCTCTGAGTCATATAGGGGACATATAGATTCTGTAATAGACTGGAGTTCTTTTAGGATGGAGGAAAACAGAATAGATGCTGGAGATCAATCACAAGTAACAAACAGATGAGCAGATTTCATCTTCGTAGTGCTGTAGTCAGTTTCTCGCCCTTGGAGATGCCTTTCCCGCTCTGCTTCCACAGGCCCTCCTTCCCACACCACTGCAGGGTATGGAATTAGAAATACCTAATTCCAATTCTGGGTGCCAGGCTGGGACCATCTATTGAAAATATTACAGCCATGGGTTTTCACTGGGTGAGTTGTTTTTTTTTTTTTTTTTTTTTTTCTGGGCTTCTCTACACCCTAAAGATATCAGCACATAAGTTCTGACCTATTTGGCTTGTACAGAAGGACAGTTCTCTTAGTGACATACAACCCTGTAATGGAGAGGTTTTTACAGATTTGTATTGATTCTTTCCATGCTCTGCATTAACTCATAGAGTCCTGCACCTTGTTGTTAATAAAATATTGATAAAATATATAAAGTCTCCCAAGTTTGAACATATATCTCATGTAAAATGCATTGATTTGAAGATTCATCCAGGAGACACAGGAAAAATAAAGATCCCACAATAGAAATGAACAGCATCCTTTTACTCTCTGACATTAACAATTTTAAGGGCATTTTTATTAGAGCAGATGCTGATTACAGAGCCACTGGTTGGATGTTTTATATATAACCAACTATAACCTTAGAGAAGAAACAATTATTAAGCCTGTGGTTACTTTCTAAATATGACTCAGAGGGTAAAAGCATATGACAAAACTAACCTCAAGTTACTCTCCTGTTATCCATGCCATAATAGTTTCTCATTACTTTGCATCATTATTCTTTGCCATATTCACACTCAACATATATCATGAGCATGTATGTGCGTGCTAAATCGCTTCAGTCAAGCCCAATTCTTTGCGACCCTATGGACTGTAGCCCACCAGGCTCCTCTGTCCACAGCATTCTCCAGGCAAGAATACTGAAGTGGGTTGCCATGCTCTCCTCCAGGGGAGCTTCCTGACCCAGGGACAGAATCTGTGTCGCCTACAACTCCTGCACAGCAGGTGGATTCTTTACCACTGAGCCACGGGGGAAGCCCCAACATATACACCACAGCGAGAAACAAATTTTTCTTGCTTTTTTAGCTCTGAGGAGCTTTTTTCACCTGGGCAGCTAGACAACACAAAGGGTTGGCAAAGGTCAACAAGAAACAGGGAATCCAATGTTCCTAATAAACCAAAGTTCTCTTCACATTTTCCTTAAAAGGGAAAGAGATCATTCAGCCTTTCTATGAAACTTGCCAATTGATTCCTAGGAATGGCTGCATGCTTAGTGTTGTACATAGGAGCATCTGTTTTATTATTCTTTGCTGTGTGGTTCTTGTACAGTTCATTGTTTGGTCACATTATTCATCCTTGTGCAAATTTAATTTTCTGGCTGAGGCTCCATTTCATTCACATGGAAATATTTTCTTATGTATGCTGATTATGTTTTACACATTACATTGAACAGAAAACATATTGTAATATATGTTTACGGATTTTGAAAAATGAGATAGTGTGTAACTGAGGAAGTTTTCCTTAATTAAAACCATGTTTTTTTTGCACCATACCAGACCAGCCACAGTGGATTTTTGTGAAATGAAGTAGGTATTTTCCACATGCCCCAACTTATGTATCTTCATTTCTTTACTAATAGGTAATCTACAAGATAGAATGTTTGTATTTAAAGATTTCCCAGAATGAAAACTATTTAAGAAGGCATTTTTGTCTGGTTGGTTCACTGCATATCTCCTTGTGAAAATGAAAATCTCTCATTTGTGTCTGACTCTTTGCAACCCCATGAACTATACAGTCCATGGCATTCTCCAGGCCAGAATACTGGAGTGGGTAGCCTTTCCATTCTCCAGGGAATCTTCCCAACCTAGGGATCAGTCCTAGGTCTCTCACACAGCAGGTGAATTCGTTACCAGCTGAGCCACCAGGAAAGCCCAAGAATACTGGAGTGGGTAACCTATTCCTTCTCCAGCAGATCTTCCTGACTCAGGAATTGAACTGGGATCTCCTGCATTGTAGGTGGATTCTTTACCAGCTGAGCTACCAGGGAAGCCGTCTAGAAGGGCACCCAGCCCAAAATAAGTGCTCCACACATATAAAACTAAGTCAATCAATTCCATCTCCTGTCTGCCTCTACTGTCACTGCTTAGAGCAGTAATAGTCTATTCCACGTGTCAGCAAACCACAACCAGCGATCCAAATCCAGCCTGCTGCCTGGTTTTGTAAATAGAGTTGTGTTGAAACAGAGCCACACCCATCTGTTCACATAAGATTTATGGCTGCTTTCACACTACAACAGCAGACTTGAATCACTCTGGCAGAGATCCTGTCTGCACCACAAAACCCGAAAAATTTACTATCTGGCTTTTTATAGAAAAGGTTTGACAACCCCTAGCTAGTTGCAGTAGTCTATAATAGCCATCTTCTACCCACTCCATCCCTTCCTACAATACGCTCCCATCCCAGGCCCCTCTTTACGAGTCCCAAAGAAATCATTCTTATATACAAATATGATCTTGTCAATTTCCTGACTTCTTCCCTGAGATAGTCATCAACTGACTCCCTTCTTCTATGAATATGTGACATTTTCTCAATCTTCATGGAAAAACAAAAAAGAAAACCTTTCACAATGAAACTCTAAGCCTACTCTCGCACATGCCATAAACGTACATCTCCCCCCATCTTGTAATTATACAATTTTTCTAAATAGAAAGACTTGAGCTGGTACTGCTAACACAATGAAGTGATTTAAAAAAGGAAAAGGCTGCAAGAGAGTTTCTGAAAATAAGAAACAAGAAACAGTGGGAAGGGTATCCAAAAGGAATATCCTTCAATATCCATGGAGGTCTTTGCATCAAGGTCTTATGCATTCATGTGGTGAAAGGGCTCATAATTGTTCAATTAGCAATGTCATCTGATCTGTTACCCCAACTTCCCCTATCTATTCTGTATAACTGTGACCCTGTGTCTCTAAGATGACCAAAATAATTATTCCCTTGTGTCCACGTCTTGTATAATTTCCAGACCTTGAGTATGGATGGAACTTGTGAACATAATGGGATAATAGTTTCGTGACTAAATTATGCTATATGGCAAATAATGATGGGATAGTCTTTTGTGATTACCTTTAACTCCTTAATCCTTCATAACAGACTGCAGAGGGATGCAAGTATGAAAGGGTTCTTGGCAAGGACCTGGGAATGGCTTCTAAGATTTGACAACATGAACCCCAATAGTGCAACTTCAGGCAAATTTATTCTGCCAACAAACTGAAGGAGCTTGGCAGTCTGTCTTTCCCTAGAGCCTCCAGGTAAGGACGTAGATGGCCAGCATGTTCAGTTTAGCCTTGTGAGAGCCTCAACCAAAGACACAGCTAAAACATGTCAGAATCCTGACCCTGGGAGGATCAGGACAATGGCAACCGGAGTTGAGGGGTGGGTGCCATCATGGCCAGGCTTAAACCCAGTGTCACTGAGGTGGGAGAAGAGGTTGACCCCTCTACACCATGCTCACCAGCCTTTCCCAGGAAGATCATCAGCCCTACTGTGACCTCTGCTTCTTCTGTCATGAGCCTGTGACTTTGAGAAGCAGATTTGTGCCACTGTATTGCCAGGTGGGATAGCCCCTAGCATGGCCTGGAATACCACAGCTCCCTGTAAGATCAGAAAGTTATGTTGTCCTAAGCCTCTAAGTCTGTGGTAATTGGTTATACAGCAATAGAAAACTAAGATACCCTGTGACTGGAAACAAAAAAAGGATTATTTAAATTTTTCCTTAGGGTTACAAAGGCATTGATTTGAAATGATAATACATAGATTTTGATCACTGTTATTGTAACATTTCTACACAGTCCCAGGTTGTCAAGTATCAGAAGCTTGTGATTAGGATATACTAAGAGAGAAGTCCATGATCAGGCTCTGCAGGTGCAGAGTAGTCAGATAGTTTTATAAGTCTGGGAAGGGAGGATAAATTATCATTTGCATAGCCTGGATTGGTTGGTTCCATACTCCTGAGGAGACATTTTCTTCAAAGTCAACTGGACTAGTGGTCCAGATATCTGCATGAACTCAACTTAAATTCTTGAAGTCCCAAAGTTAAAAAGAGAATTGTGTGAAATAGTAAAATCTAGAAGGAGAAGAAGTTCTGACCCTGAAGTGTAAATTTAGAGATTTTTGTATCTCATGAAAATATAGGTGGTGTCATGGTAACAAACAGTCTCCAAATCATAGAGGCTTGCAAAAATGAAAGTTTAATTCGTGTACAAGCTCTAAGTTCATCATGGTTTGCTCTAATGGTGCCATTTCTCTGCTTTCACATTTTCTGAGGCAGGAAAATGTGAATATGGCAAATCATGCATGGAATCTTAAACCTTATGCTTGAAACAGACACGCATTATTTCTTTTCACATTTCATTGTCTAAAAAAAGTCTTGTTGGCCTTTATTAGTCAGGGTTCTCCACAGAATAGAACCAGTAGAATGTGTGTGTGTCTTTATTTTAAAAACTTGGCTCACATGATGCTGGAGGCTTGCAAGATCACAATCAGTAAAGCAGGCTGCTAGGCTGGAGACCCAGGTAAGAGCTATTATTGCAACTTGAGCCCCAAAGGGCATGCATGCTCAGTTGTTTTGACTTTTTATGACCCCAATGACTGTAGCCTGCCAGGCTCCTCTGTCTGTGGAATTTTCCTGACAGAATACTGGAGTGGATTGCCATTTCCTACTCCAGGAGATCTTCCCAACCCAGGGATCAAACCCACGTCTTTTACATCTCCTGCGTTGGCAAGCAGATTCATTACCTCTGAGTACCTGGAAATTGGGTTGAGAAGATCCCTTGGAAAAGGAAATGGCAACTCACTCTAGCATTCTTGCATGGAAAATCCCATGGATGGAGGAGTCTGGCAGGCCCCAATCCGTGGGGTCTCAAAGAGTCAGACATGACTGGGCAACTAACACACACACCATATTATGGAGGGTTATCTACCCTGTTCATTATCTGCTAATTTAAATGTTAATCTCATCTGAAACATGTTTTCACAGAAACAACTAGAAAAATAGTGTCTGGCCAAATATTTGGCTACTGTGGCCAACAAATTGACACATAAAATTATTCCTTGTGTGTTCATACCTAAATTCTGCTGCTAAGTTGCTTCAGTCATGTCCAACTCTGTGCGACCCCATAGACGGTAGCCCACCAGGCTTCCCCATCCCTGGGATTCTCCAGGCAAGAACACTGGAGTGGGTTGCCATTTCCTTCTACAATGCATGAAAGTGAAAAGTGAAAGTGAAGTCGCTCAGTTGTGTCTGACTCTAGCGACCCCATAGACTGCAGCCTATCAAGCTCCTCTGTCCATGGGATTTTCTAGGCAAAAGTACTGGAGTGGGGTGCCATTGCCTTCTCTGACCTAAATTCTAAGGAAGTGCAATACTACCATAGGTTTGGTTGGCAGAGGGCTGAAAACATTGGTGAACACCATGAAAACAAACTGCAATCAGCCAAAGAAATTAGAGAGATCTGTTTGCCATGTATCTATTTCCCCAAGAAGTACAAAATATTAACAACTATTGAGCTGCTTGTTGAGATGACAAAGTAAATTAAGATTTAATGTCTAATGAGAAGCTGGAAAAGGTTTCTGGCTTCCAGTTATATAGCAAACCACAAGGACAGCTGTGGCTCTGAACTTTATGATTAAGTGGAACAAGGTTTGAAGATCTCAAGAAGATAATTGAATTGGGGAGAGTAAGGGTATGCGAATTGGGATTCACATGATTATGGAATACTAACACTCAGAGATTCAAAGGATCTGCCAACCTAAATAGCTCTAGTCTAATTGGTAAAACCCTGTCAACAAATTCGGTGACTGCCAACATCTTTCCCTAAGAAACTATGTAAGATCCTCAACTAAGGAGGTTAAACTGCTTTGTGATGCAAACAAATGACCTCTTACTAGCAAAGTTTTTTTTTAATAGTTTGATTTCTTTTTTATAGTGAAAATTTTGAAGATAATAAATTAAAGCACTTCAAAAATCTTATGGTTCTTAAAATGCTTAAAGAAAAATGTGTATAATGCTTATAAATTAGGTTATTTGTGGAATTTACAAAAGTACTGTAATGTTTATTTCATGTTAAAATATAAAATATGGTACATAGTTAATATAATTTATATATTATACATATACATTAAATATATTGCTTATCTAATTAAATAAATATTTATTAAATATTATTCATATGTGTATATAATATATATATATTCCAAAGGGTAAAGTTAGGTTCAGAATCATTTAGTTGGAAGACATAGGGGTTAGAAATTATTACTTCCCATTGAAAAGTTGTTTTAAGGTAAATATCTATATTATTACCAATACAGATGTACTAAAACCAATAAAAATATCCTCAGCAAAGTGGTAAAGAACCCACCTGCCAATGCAGGAGACATAAAAGATGTGGGTTCTATCCCTGGGTTGGGTCCATCCCTTGGAGAAGAACATAGCAACCCACTCTAGCTTTCTTGCCTGGAAAAGCCCATAGACAGAGGAGCCTGGTGGGCTATTGTCTTAGGGTTGTGACTTAGCACACTCAGGCAACAAAATATGCAAGTGAAAAGGCACAAAAGCAAATCTTAGCTCTGAAAAAAAAATCTTGCAAATTTCTTATTGGTGGGTTCATACTCTACCATAAATTCAAAGAATTCATTCTTTTCATGGAGGAGATCAGGGGGGTGGTAAAAATAACTTGATTTCAAGACCCGTATGACAAATCTTTTGTTTCAAGTCTAAAACGATAAATTAGAGATATATTCTTCCTATTCTTAATAAAAGACATGCCCACAATATTGCCAGTACAAATGTCCTACAGTCTCTCTTATTTCAGGATATACCCTAAAATCCCTTCCCCAGCTTCTAGTCTTAAGTATAAGTGAACCCTAAATGATACACTTGTTACCAAAATAACAGTATGTCAGCTAAGCTATAACGTAGTTCTACTTTGAGTGTATCCACCTCTATGATGTGGAATGAACTACCATCATTTTGCTCCTGGACTCCTACAGTTACCTCTTAACTTCTATAACTGCTGCCACCTCTGTCTCACTGAAGCCAATTCTCAAGAGAGCAGTCAGAGTGATAATGTCAAAACATAAGGCAGACCATGTCACTCCTGTGTTAACACCTTCCCAAAGACCTTATTTCCCTCAGAATAAAAGATCACGTTGTTGCAACCACATATAAGACCTTTCATGATCTCACACTGTAAAACTTCAGTAATCATTCCTCCTGGAATGCTCTTCCTCAGTTATAGGAATGGCAAATTCCTTCACCAACTTGAGTTCTTTGCATCTTCTCAATAAAGCCAACTCTGATTACCCTATTTAAAATTTCCCCTAATTATGACATTTTGATTTTTCCTTACCATGTTCCATTTTTTCTTTTCTCTATGTGTTGGTATGAAACAAGTAGACTGCCAGATACATTTCTAGCAAAGCTGGGTTTTTTTCTTAAGATCAGCAGAGAATTGCAATTCTGGGTATGCAACCATGAAGAGCCATATACAAATTCCCTCATGGCAAGTGACAGAGAAGGATTTTATAGAGGGGAAAGGAAGCTGGAAGGACTACGGTAAACAAAGGGTCAATGACCTTTCATTGACTGAGTTGTTACCAGGAAAGCAGAGGAGTCTTTTTTTTTCCTCTTGGGTTCTACTATTGGTGCAGTGTGTGAATTTCCCCTTCTGGTCTTGCAACTCTATTTAATTGAGGCTTCTAGGGATTTTTTTTTTTTTTTTTTTTACATTTTCCCCTTTTGATCAAAATCTTTCTCTGAAGTCATCACTGATCAAGAGTCAGTTTTTATAGCTTCATCTACTTTTTTCTGTCAATGTCAGGAATGACATTTTCTGGGTATATTGTCTTACTTTGGAGAAAAAGTGCACAGATTAGAACACTACAGAGTCAGACATGACTTGGCAACTGAACAACAAGGTCACATTCATATAATGACAAGAAGGAGAGAGGACTCTCAAGAACTTTTATCTAAAATGCATATGTTATCAAGACCACATGTGAGATCATTTAAAGCATTATGTCATCATCAAACATTTGGCAAAATCTTCCAACAGGCACGGTTTGTATTACCTTGAAAAAGCTGTCTCATTAGATGTTCTCTGCTTCAGTTCTGGGATATCTTCACTTTCAGGTCACCAGATGACGTCTAGTTCAAGTCAGGGTTTGACATTTTCTTTAGGTGTTTTATTTGAATACAAGAGTCTCTTCCTTGGAGTTAGTGGCAGAAGAATTCGTTAGTAGTACCTAATAGGGGATTCTCCAGCAAAGTTGAAAGAGTTCATTCAGAAGCATCTTTTCTAATAGACAAAATCTCCAGGTTGCAAAGTGTGATGCTTAGGGTCTTGATCTCCTGGGAGTGCAATCAAGATTGCTATACAAAGTCATGGTTATTTTTTAAATAAAAAGCAAGGAAAGCTTTGCAATACTGTAGTATTTTTTTTATCAGTTGTGGGTAAAAAAAGAAGGAGCCAAGTACATTGGATCGCCTGTCACTACATCAAAGAGTAAGAGCTTTTGAGTTTCAAAAAAGGATAAATCTGATTTAGAAAAACCAACAACAATGCTTTTGGCCAAGATGGTAGGAGAGCTTGCCAACTGAGTCTTAATGTTGATAGAATATTCATCTAAACCAGAAGATTGAGAGTAGTAAGCAGAGTGTAATTGTTGTAAAATAGATCAAACAGCATAGTTGTGGAAGCATCTCACCATTAGAATGGGATCACTATTGAGTTCAAGAGTTCTTCCAAGTAAGGATAATCTTTTCCATTTTCCAAAAGGACTTTAGCCACAGCAGCAGTAACTGCTCTACAAGGGAAGGTTTCAGTCAAGTGTTGAAAACATACAAACCATGACTAAAACATATGTATATCCATTAGATGGAAGAAGTTGGTGAAATTCATTTGCTTGAACTGCCCATTAGACAGTTTAAAATGTCTAAGAGCAGGTGGAGCAGAGTTTTCTAGGCTATGCTTTGGATGAGTGGGAAAGTGAAGTAGGCACTTTTTGTGCCTTGTTAATATTTCCCCTTCAATATTGATTCATGACAGCTATCATTTTGTCAGTAAACAAATGGTTTAATGCACATACAGTGATGAAGAGTGAATATTTTAGAGTCTCATTTGGTCCAAAGCAAATCTTTCTCTCTATCAAACCAACAATTGCTGAATTTATAGTTTGGGTTTTCTTTTTCTGAGGCCAATTCTTTTTCTCTAAAGAGAGAAAAAACCCAGGAATTGCGTGTTTTTCTCTAAAGAGAAAAAATCCTTTTTCTCTTTAGCCAGTTTTTCTAAATTATTGTTTGGGGAAATGTCCCTTTGGACGTGACAGAGTCCCTTTGGCTGTACTTGGTCCCTTTAAGGACAGCATTCATTGAAGGAATATCATCAAAGTGATTTCTCTTAGGTTCTAGAGAGTCAAGTTTAGAATGTATTGGCTTAATAATAGCTAAGGCAGGGGGTAAATTTTTGTATTCAGTATTCCTGAACATATAAGCCACTTCTAATTTTATTTCTTTTGGAAGTAAGGAAGCCACATTGCTTCCATAACCTTCCAAAATTATGACCTACTCCAAAAGTATATCTACTATTAGGATAAATTTTGCCAGTTTTGTCCTTGGCTTAAGTACCAGCCTATATAAAAGCTTATTTGGCCAAAGTAATCATAGGTAAAGGTGCTGCCTCAATAGCCTCAATAGGAGTTATAATAGCATATCCAGCACATATTTGTCATTGTTACCTTTTAAATAAGAACCATCAGTGAACCATGAGAAGTTAAGTGTACCCAGTGGATTTCCTTTAGATCATTATAAGCAGTTAGGAGGTGGTCTGCTCAGACTATCCTACAAAGCTACAGTCATCAAGACAGTATGGTACTGGCACAAAAACAGAAATATGACCAATGGAACAAGATAGAAAGCCCAGAGATAAATCCACCCACATATGGGCAACTTAACTTTAACAAAGGGGGCAAGAATGTACAATGGGGAAAAGACAGCCTTTTCAATAAATGGCACTTGGAAAACTGGATAGCTAGGTGTAAAAGAATGAAATTAGAACATTTCCTAACACCATACACAAAGATAAACTGAAAATGGATTAAAGACCTAAATATAAGACCAGAAACTATGAAACTCTTAAAGGAAAACATAGGCAGAAAACTCTAACATAAATCACAGCAAGATCTCCTATGACCCACCTCCTAGAATAATGGAAATAAAAACGAAAAATAAACAAATAGGACCTAATTAAATTTAAAAGATTTTGCACAGAAAAGGAAACTATAAACAAAGTGAAAAGACAACCCTCGGAATGGGAGAAAATAACAGCAAATGAAACAGCTGACAAAAGATTAATTTCCAAAATATACAAGCAGTTCATGTAACTCAGTATCAGAAAAACAAACAACCCAATCAAAAAGTGGGCAGAGGACCTAAACAGACATTTCTCCAAAGAAGACATACTGATGGCTAATAAACATGTAAAAAGATGCTTAATATTGCTCATCATCAGAGAAATGCAAATCAAACTTACAATGAGATATCACCTCACCCTGGTCAAAATGGCCATCATCAAAATATCTAAAAACAATAAATACTGGAAAGGGTGTGGAGAAAAGGGAGCCTTCTTGCTGGTGTGAATGTAAACTGATACAGCCATTATGGAAGACAGTATGGAGAGTACTTAAAAAATTAGGAATAACATTACCATATGACACAACCTTCCCCCTACTAGGCATATACCCTGGGAAAACTATAATTGAAAAAGACACATATACCCCAGTGTTCACAGCAGCGCTGTTTACACTAGTGAGGACATGGAAACAACCTAGATGTCCATCAACAGACGAATGGATAAAGAAGCTGTGGTGGTCCATACAATGAGGTACATACAT
The DNA here is from genome assembly GCF_027580195.1 of Bos mutus. Taxonomy (NCBI): domain Eukaryota; kingdom Metazoa; phylum Chordata; class Mammalia; order Artiodactyla; family Bovidae; genus Bos; species Bos mutus. The sequence goes on along the minus strand of NC_091618.1, from coordinate 93,157,146 downwards.
ACGATGGAATATTACCCAGCCATAGAAAGGAACACATTTGAGTCAGTGCTAATGAGGTGGATGATCCTAGAGCATATTATATGGAGTGAAGTAAGCCAAAAAGAGAAAAATAAATGTTGTATGTTAATGCATATATATGAATCTAGAAAAATGGTACTGTTGAACCTATTTGCAGGGCAGCAATGGAGATAGAAGGGGGCGGAGAGGGTGGAATGAATGGCAAATTAGCATAGAAACATATACACTACCATATGTAAAATAGATAGCCAATGGAAATTTGCTGCATGATTCAGGGAACTCAAACCAGGGCTCTGTGACAACCTAGAGGGGTGGGATAGGGTGGGAAGTGGGAAAGAGGTTCAAGATAGAGGGGACATGTGTATACCAATGGCTTATTCACAGTGGTGTGTGTCAGAAACCAACATAATTACTGTAATTATCCTACAATTAAAAATAAATAAAGAATGTGCTGTGAAATCAATTACAATAAAGAATTTCCTTATGCTGGCAATGGATGTTCATAACACATAAGGCCTAGTAAAAATAGGGTGTTGAGGAATAACAATGTTGTTTTTTGTTTAGAGGTCATGGAGAAACCTCTATGGAGTGTTAAAAAGTTGGCACAAAGGATAATGAAATTTGTAATCTTCTGTTATGGGCTTTATGCCTTGAAAGACTTCTTTCCTACAGGGTATTGATTAATTCTGGAAAGAAGTTTTGAAGGGTCTATTTGAATTTTGATGGGCGGTGTGCTGTGAATTTTGCCAACTTCAGTTGGAGATTTTGCCCATAGGAAGGTGGTAGCTGATTCAGTAGGGACAAATGATCTGTGTTTCCAGAATCTGCTCTAGTACTGTTAGAGAAGGAATAAATAAAAGACATCAGAGGTCATGTAATTCACCTGATGGGTTGCTTTGATGACTATTGTCAATTTCTAGAATTATTTCTCCCTTCTGGGAGAAAGAAATTCCAGCATAATACTAAGAAGTAGCAGCCTAATGAATGGAAAGGGGTGGAGGAGCTAAGGAAAAAAGAGTGGGCACCTTTTAAAGAGACTAAATAAAAGGAAATTATAAGTTCAGAGACAAACTTCTTGAGGTTGATAAGAGATTTCCTAGTATTTGAAATATTTCAGTACTCTGTGGAAGAGCTGCTTTACAGTGCTGTGATTGAGCACTTAGGATGTAGCTCCAATGTTAATTAGACTGGCGGAGATTCACCTCAGAACTGAAGAAAAGCTTCACTAAGTCAATTAAGAGGGAGGACTGGAAAAAATCCTGTAGTTCCTTAAAGTCCTTTCAAAGAGAATTAGGAAGACATAGGAAAGGCACCCAGAGTACTTTGCAACAATCTCTTTTCCAGTGTTCTGGGTCTTTGCAAGAGGGTTTTGATTTTGTTTGAAGTGAAAGTCACTCAGTCGTGTCTGACTCTTTGCAACCCCATGGACTATACAGTCCATGTAATTCTCCAGGCCAGAATCCTGGAGTGGGTAGCCTTTCCCTTCTCCAGGGGATCTTCCCAACCCAGGAATTGAACTCAGGCCTCCCACATTGCAGGCAGATTCTTTACCAGCAGAGCCTTCATTTGTTAGAGGTGAAGATGAAGAACTTTGATGGTCTTCTTTGGAGGTGACTCATCTAGAGGTAAAAAGGCTTCCCTGGTGGCTCAGATGGTAAAGAATCTGCCTGCAATGCAGAAGACCCTGGTTGGATTCCTGGGTTGGGAAGATCCCCTGGAGGAGGGCATGGCTACCTACCCCAGTAATCTTGCCTGGAGAATCCTGATGGACAGAGGAGCCTGTTTGGGCTGTAGTCCATGGGGTCACAAAGAGTTGGACATGATTGAGAGACTAACACACACACGCACACACATCTGGAGGAATAGAGAGCTGCTTTGCCAGGTTAACTAAATCTGGAGTGGACATTGTTTCCCATTCCATCCTGGTCCTTTTTACTAGAAGGGAAAGGTCCCAGGTCAGTCCATTAATAAATATAGAATTAAAAGCTATCAGTTGGAATCAACATCTGGAATCAACATCTGAAGGAAGACCAGAATTTTCTTTAGAAACAATCTGAAATCAATTATAAAAATAATGAACAGTTTCAACAAATTTCTTTTTTTGTGTGTGTGTGTATATCAATAATTACTTTATTTTTTTGGGGGGGGGTAAATTCTTAAACTATTTTATCCATTAATTGTGTATTTTATTAATCACAAATCAAAAGGTCTCATGCTGCAAAATTTTTGCTAAAATGACTAGTTTTTAAAAGCTTTATAAATAAAATCTCTCCCTACCAAAAAACTGAGTTAAATTCAATCATCTTTTTTTTTTTTCCAGTATGTTTTTAAATTTTTATTCCTTTATTTCTCATGTGTTCCCCATCCTGAACCCTCCTCCCTCCTCCCTCCCCATACCATCCCTCTGGGTCGTCCCAGTGCACCAGCCCCAAGCATCCAGCATCGTGCATTGAACCTGGACTGGCATCTCGTTTCATACATGACATTTTACATGTTTCAATGCCATTCTCCCAAATCTTCCCACCCTCTCCCTCTCCCACAGAGTCCATAAGCCTGTTCTATACATCAGTGTCTCTTTTGCTGTCTCGTATACAGGGTTATCGTTACCATCTTTCTAAATTCCATATATATGCGTTGGTATACTGTATTGGTGTTTTTCCTTCTGGCTTACTTCACTCTGTATAATAGGCTCCAGTTTCATCCACCTCATTAGAACTGATTCAAATGTATTCTTTTTAATGGCTGAGTAATACTCCATTGTGTATATGTACCACGGCTTTCTTATCCATTCATCTGCTGATGGACATCTAGGTTGCTTCCATGTCCTGGCTATTATAAACAGTGCTGCGATGAACATTGGGGTACACGTGTCTCTTTCCCTTCTGGTTTCCTCAGTGTGTATGCCCAACAGTGGGATTGCTGGATCATAAGGCAGTTCTATTTCCAGTTTTTTAAGGAATCTCCACACTGTTCTCCATAGTGGCTGTACTAGTTTGCATTCCCACCAACAGTGTAAGAGGGTTCCCTTTTCTCCACACCCTGTCCAGCATTTATTATTTGTGGACTTTTGGATTTCTGTGTGCAAACTTGTATTTTGTTCTAATCAACAGACTACTGAAAAGCTCCAAGAATTGCTCAATAAAGTCACCTATCAACTACTGATGCCTGATAACATAATAAGTTAGCAAGATAGTCTCTCAGTTATAATTCGAGAGACTTTTCAGGATTTTTCCAATTGGTGGTTTTCATACAATGCTGTGCCTGGCCTTTGCTGACAAGCATATAGACTAGCTGATATAAGTCAGACAAACCAGGTGATAGGTTTGATTGACTATATTAAATTATCAGCAAATCTGTGGAGATCTTCAGTTACTTTGGGAAAATATTTGTGACTCAAAGTTCAGCTTTAGTCCTGCGAGTTTAAGAAATTAAGGGTTTAGCCTCTGGATCCTCAGAAGGCTTAAAGGGAGAGGTTCTGACAAGTTCAGAAGAAAAGGGAGAGGAAAGAGTTCAGAGGAAATGGAAAATCTGTTGAGGTAGTTAGTATGGGGGAATTGAGGGTGTAGAGGAGGAGTAGGTGACGTAGGAAGGAAAGAGGAAGATAACTCCAGAAGCAAAGTGAAGTCGCTCAGTTGTGTCCAACTCTTTGCGACCCCAAAGACTGTAGCCCACCAGGCTCCTCCATCCATGGGATTCTCCAAGCAAGAATACTGGAATGGGTTGCCATTTCCTTCTCCAGAGGCAAAGCCCGAGATAAAGAAGTCAAGAGAAATCTGAGGCTTTGGGGACCCTTTTATCTTTTTAAAATTGTTAATTTGCCTCAATTTATCTTAAAAATGTATTTTGCATACAGGCAATTTTTGACTCCCAATAACTTTGGAAAGCCTCAAAATACCCACTGAAGTAAGTAAGTAAGCTTACTTACTTACCCACTGAATTACACACCCATTGAAGTAAGTAAGTAAGCTTACTTACCCATTAAGTAAGCTTAACCATTCCATACAGCTCTGGAAATTTTTAAATGATGTAGTCCATCATTTCCTTGGTCTTAAGGAAATTATGTTTAAGGATTTCAAAAGTTCCCAGTAGTGGCCATTGGTATTTTAAATTACATTTAGTCAGGTTGGTCCATTTAATTAGAAATGCACACGAGGAAGAACTACAGTTTTTAGACATAAAATTGGCTAAAGTCTCTATGGTGGAGATGCCCTCAAAATATTTAGATAACTTGAATCTCATTCCTCAGATTTTTTTTTCTCCTGGAGTAAAGGATCACTTTCAAATAGCTTAAACAGCTTACAAAATGAATGGCTTAATTCAAATAGCTTGTAAGCTAATCCTAGCCATCCTTATAAGACAGATTGGTCCCAGTGGGGCAGGCCAAAGATTTTTTTCAATCATACTCCAGAGGACAGTCTTTCCAAGGAGTGTGACAAAGGCTGAATAACCAGCACAGATTCAAAGAAGCCACCCCTTCCTGATGGATCTGGGTCAAAGGCATTTTCAGCCACTAGCTTGGGTCCAAACAGTCTGATCTTGAGAAATACCAAGCAAGTACTTGAATATAGAAAAAAACCTGAACCAGAAAGATAAAACATTTAAATAGATTCCCCAAAAAAGTCTGGAGAGCTTCAAATGCAAAGGTGGCATGAGCTCTGATCCAGGAGAAAGAGGTACCTTCAAACTCTAGAGTTGGTGAGAAAGATAGAGTGACAGTCAAGATCAGCTGAGAATTGCAATTTAAGGTCTGCAACCATGATGAGTCACCTGCAAGTCCCCCAACAGCAAGAGAGAGAGAAAGTTTTTATAGAGAGGAAAACAAGTTGAGAGTAATCAAAGAGTCTATGACTTTCGTTACCTTAGTTATTCCCAAGAAAAAAGAGTTGTTTTTCTTCTTCTTGGCTCTGCTATCATCACACTGTACGAGAGCTCTTCTTTCTGATCTCTCAATTCTATAGTTTTCATTTCAATCCCAAAGAAAGGCAATACCAAAGAATGTTCAAACTACTGCACAACTGCACTCACCTCACATGCTAGCAAAGTAATGCTCAAAATTCACAAAGCGAGGCTTCAACAGTACATGAACTGTGAACTTTTAGATGTTCAAGCTGGATTTAGAAAAGGCAGAGGAACCAGAGATCAAATTGCCAACATCCATTGGACCATTGAAAAGCAAGAAAGCAAGAGAGTTCCAGAAAAACATCTACTTCTGCTTTATTGACTATGCCAAAGCCTTTGACTGTGTAGATCACAACAAGCTGTGGAAAACTCCTCAAGAGAAGGAAATACCAGACCACCTTACCGGCCTCCTGAGAAACCTGTTTGCAGGTCAAGAATCAACAGTTAGAACTGGACATGGAACAACAGATTGGTTCAAAATCAGAAAAGGAGTACATCAAGACTATATATGGTCACCCTGCTTATTTAACTTATATACAAAGTCCATCATGTGAAATGCTGGGCTGGATGAAGCATAAGCTAGAATTAAGATTGCTAGGAGAAATATCAATAACCTCAGATATGCAGATGACACCACCCTTTTGGCAGAAAGTGAAGAAGAACTAAAGAACCACTTGATGAAGGTGAAAGAGGAGAGTTAAAAAGCCAGCTTAACATTCAGCATTGAAAAAACAAAGATCATGGCATCCAGTCCTGTCACCTCATGCAAATATATGGGGAAACAATGGAAACAGTGACAGACTTTATTTTTTGGGGATCCAAAATCACTGCAGATGGTGACTGCAGCATGAAATTAAGATGCTTGCTCCTTGGAAGGAAAGCTATGACCAACCTAGAAAGCATATTTAAAAGCAGAGACATTACTTAGCCAACAAAGATCCATCTAGTCAAAGCTATGGTTTTTCCAGTAGTCATGTATGGATGCCAGAGTTGGAGTATATAGAAAGCTGAGAGCCAAAGAATTGATGCTTTTGAAGTGCGGTGTTGGAGAAGACTTTTGAGAGTCCCTTGGACTGCAAGAAGACAAAATCAGTCAATCCTAAAGGAAATCAGTCCTGCTTCTTCATTGGAAGGACTGCCTCTGAAGCTGAAACTCCACTACTTTGGTGACTTTATGTGAAGAACTGACTCATTTGAAAAGACCCTGATACTGAGAAAGATTGAAGGCAGGAGGAGAAGGGGAAGACAGAGGATGAGATGGTTCGATGGTATCACCTACTTGATGGACCTGAGTTTGAGCAAGATCCAGAAGTTGGTGATGGATAGGAAAGCCTGTCATGCTGCAGTCCATGGGGTCACAGAGAGTTGGACATGACTGAGCAATTGAACTGAACTGAGATTTCTGTGTATTAATTTTTTTTACATATAATACTAATCACCATTCAGTATGTTTTATAATTTTCTTCTTTATTATGTTTCATAGTTTTCTTTTTTATTATGCTTTATAATTTTCTTCTTTATTAAGTTTATCATCTTCCATCTACCTTCAGTCTGTGGAATTCTCCAGGCCAGAATACTGGAGAGGGTAGCCTTTCTCTTCTCCTGGGGGGATCTTCCTAACCTAGGGATCAAACCCAGGTCTCCTGCATGGCAAATGGATTCTTTACCAGCTACCCACAAGGGAAGCCCAATTTTCTTCTTTATTATGTTTATCATCTTCCCTCTACCTTCAGCTTTCTGCTAGAATGTAAGCACAATGAAGGCAGTTTGTCCTCTAAATTATTATAGCAGCCAAGAATAGTACCTGATATAGAACAGACACTCGAAAATATGCTTTGGATGAAAAATGTGACTGCAGTAACTGGTGAATGGGCAGAGCTTCATGAAGTTATGGTAGGGAGAAATATTAATGTAACATTAATATTAATATATGAAATATAATACTAATATTAATCACTGCTTTCTGATCTGTACTGTAGTGGAACGAGTGCCTATACATGAAATGTAAAAAGTCTTCTATGACTGATATTATTATGAGGTAGAGTATATTTGTTTGGATCTTTATCATCTCTAAAGTGGTTTATACACACTGTTATTCTAACTTGTGAGATAAGTAAAAATTATTATTTCATTTAATGGATTAGAAGCTGCATCTCAGAAACTGAGCTTTTTTTTTAAGAAAGTCACCTAAGATAAACAAACCCCAGTATTTTGCTCCCAGTCTGGAGGCCTCTCCAACAGACTCTCTCCCAAGAGGTATCATGGAAAATCCTATTTATGTGAGTTGGTTCATAATTATTTTACCACCTTCAAGGCAATTTTTGTAGAACTCTTTCACATCTGTATTTTAAAATCTACAAATGAAACTTCAGGGCCTTCTTTCATCTTTTAAGACTTCCTGATGCTATTTTTTTTAGTTCATTCTATTGACATCACAATAGAAAATGTGTGTAATGGTGGTTTAACATGATTGGTAAATAATGTGATTGGCTCTAGACCCTATGACTCTTTGGAGCTGAACCCCTAGTTTGGAGTTGATGTGAGTGTAGGCTTAGGGGCTGCCAAGGTGAGTCTTTCCTCTTATAATTTTTTGGTTCAGACAATTTATTCCCCAGCTATATCTCCTTGCTGGTACCTGTGCTCAGTTCAGTTCAGTTCAGTTCAGTCGCTCAGTCATGTCCGACTCTTTGTGACCCCATGAATTGCAGCACGCCAGGCCTCCCTGTCCATCACCAGCTCCCGGAGTTCACTCAAACTCATGTCCATCGAGTCGGTGATGCCATCCAGCCATCTCATCCTCTGTCATCCCCTTCTCCTCCTGCCCCCAATCCCTCCCAGCATCAGAGTCTTTTCCAGTGAGTCAACTCTTCGCATGAGGTGGCCAAAGTACTGGAGTTTCAGCTTTAGCATCAATCCTTCTAATGAACACCCAGGACTGATTTCCTTTAAAATGGACTGGTTGGATTTCCTTGCAGTCCAAGGGACTCTCAAGAGTCTTCTCCAACACCACAGTTCAAAAGCATCAGTTCTTCAGTGCTAAGCTTTCTTCACAGTCCAACTCTCACATCCATACATGACCACTGGGAAAACCATAGCCTTGACTAGACAGACTTTTGTTGGTACCTGTGCTACATGTATGTAAATCTCCACCTGGGTAAAGAAAGACAGGTCTTCCCAGGTGGCTCAGTGGTAAAGAATCTGCCTGTTAATGCAGGAGACATGAGTTCAATCCGTGGGTTGGGAAGATATCCTGGAGAAGGGAATGGTAACCACTCCAGTATTATTGCCTGGGAAATCCCATGGACAGAGGAGCCTGGTGGGCTATAGTCCACAGGGGTCGAAAAAGAGTCAAACAGGACATAGCAACTAAACAACAACAGAAGAAAGATAAACTGGAACAAACTATCACTAACGAAGAGTATTTGCAAAGGACTGTAGCTGTCAAGCTGGCTATGCTGCAAATAAACACTGTACATATTCATAACAGAAAAGGCATAGTCTGGATCAGTGTTATATGAATACTCTTAGGCAGGTATTAGCAAACTAACCACTCCATACATGTAGGCAGTGAGTAGAGCAGCACCCCCTCAGAGCATATGATGAACTCTATTGATATGAGGTCATGTTACTAAGGGTCTAATTCTATTGAAGACCTCATGCACCTTCTTATGGTCAAGATTTTTCATTGTGGTCCCTGAGGAAATACCCAGAAGCACTATGTGAGCGGCTACTTTTATTCTCTCCAAGTAGACCTCGGTTGTTCAAAAGAAAACCCCCCAAGGAATAGTAGTGGAAAGGTGTCAGGATATCAAAGCAGAGAAACCTGTATTATGACACTCAGTCCTCTGGCATTTCTAGGCTTGTGTTATTTCAAGAAATATACCCTAGACTGGGAGATAGGAGGCCAGAATTTTACTCCTGGCTTTGCAACAAGACCACTGAATGGCCTTAGCAAGTCAGCAAATCTTAGAATTTCTGTTCCTTAATTAGTAATGATGAGAGTGTTGGACTGAAAGATTGCAAGACCCCTTCAAAATTCAAAATCTAATTACTATATGCTCTGGCTAATGAATTAATAGTTAATCCTTCCTTGATAGATGCCTAAAAGTTCTAATGAAGATTTCCTCTGTATCAAGAATGTGCCATATGCCTGAAATCCTGCCCATGAGCCAAATGCATGACATCAAGCTAAATACTTTGCTGTCAGTCCTCACCTCAAGCCAGTGAGGCCAGCACACCTGTGCTATATTGCTGAGGAAGTTCAGGCCCAGGAGGAATCTGCATAAGGGATGTCTGACTCTGGGGCAGGTGTCTGTCCTTATTCCTTCCACACCACAAGAAAGTGAAATTGTTAGTCACTCAGTCATGTCCAAATCTTTGTGACCCCATGGTCTATCCATGGAATTTTCCAGGCAAGAATAATGGAGTGGGTTGCAATTCTCTTCTCCAGGGGATCTTCCCAACTCAGGGATCAAACCCAGGTCTCCTGCATTGCAGGCAGATTCTTTACAATCTGAGCTACAGAGGGAAGCCCCATACCACAGAGCCTCTCATAAACAACCAGCTTTTGAGACCTCTAGAGCTTTGAAGAACCACATGCAAAAATATTACTGTTATTTATTTAGATGAATGACTCAATCATAGAATGTGGAGTTAAGGTACTCTTGTGTGCGTGCTAAATCACTTCAGTCATGTCCAGTCTTTGCGATCCTATGGACTTAGTCTGCTGGCTGCTCTGTTCATGTCACTTTTCAGCCCTAATTTTACAGATGTGGAAAATGGCATCAAGGGAAGAAGTTTAAAAAACTAAGAAGTAACAAAGCAAAGAATATGACCCATATTTCCTTTCCTTCCTTTCTCTCTCCTTCCCTCTTTTCTTCCTTCTACCTCCCTTCTTTTCATTCATTCCAAAGTTCCCAAAGTTACTTTGGTATGATATTACATGTAGATTAGAAAGAATTTTTATGTGCTATAAATATTCCTTTCCTCCAAGAGGCTACCTGAGGACTCTTTGAATTCTACTATAGCATACCCTCGTTTTCTTTACTAATTTAGATACTACAATCAAGTCCTCAATATTCAAACCAGAAGAATATGAAGCATTTTTACCTTAGCTAATTTTCATTACACCATCTCACATTCAAAAATTCACCTCTTTGTACACATGGATAATGGGAATAATTGAAATCTATAGCTTTGAAGGTATTAAAACTAGTTTTAGCTACTATTTAAAAGTCATGCTAAGTGATTTTTATTTATCACATCAATCTCTCAGTCGTGTCCAACTCTTTGCGACCCCATGGAATGCAGTATTCCAGGCCTCCCTATCCATCACCAACTCCCGGAGTTTACTCAAACTCATGTCCATTGAGCTGGTGATGAGATCCAACCATCTCATCCTCTGTCGTCCCCTTCTCCTCCCACCTTCGATCTTTCCCAGCATCAGGGTCTTTTCCAATGAGTCAGTTCTTCACATCAGGTGGCCAAGGTATTGGAGTTTCAGCTTCAGCATCATTCCTTCCAATGAATATTCAGGACTGACTTCCTTTAGGATGGACTGTTGGATCTCCTTGCTGTCCGAGAAACTCTCAAGAGTCTTCTTCAGCACCACAGTTCAAAAGCATCAGTTCTTCGGCACTCAGCTTTCTTTATAGTCCAACTCTCACATCCATACATAGCTACTGGAAAAACCATAGCTTTGACTAGAAGGACCATTTTTGCAAAGTAACATGTCTGCTTTTTAATATGCTGTCTAGGTTTGTCATAACTTTCCTTCCAAGGAACAAGTGTCTTATTTTCATGGCTGCGGTCACCATCTGCAGTGATTTTGGAGCCCCCCAAAATAAAATCTGTCACTGTTTCCAGTTTCCCTATCTATCTGCCATGAAAATGATGGGACCAGAAACCATGATCTGAGTTTTCTGAATGTTGAGTTTTAAGCCAACTTTTTCATTCTCCTCTTTCACTTTCATCAAGAAGCTCTTTAGTTCTTCTTCACTTTCTGCCATAAAGGTGGTGTCATCTGCATATCTAAGGTTACTGATATTTCTCCTGGCAATCTTGATTCCAGCTTGTGCTTCATCCAGTCCAACATTTCTCATGATGAACTCTGCATATAAGTTAAATAAGCAGGGTGACAATACACAGCCTTGACGTACTCCTTTTCTGATTTGGAACCAATCTGTTGTTTCATGTCCAGTTATAACTGTTGCTTCTTGATCTTTACACAGATTTTATAATAAGTAAAAATAAACATTTTTTTCCTGCATCTTAAACAGCTACGAACATCTCAGAGACAGCAAATAAATCCAATAGGTTGCTAATAATGCATAAATTTCCCATAATGTTTGATGTCCACTCTTCTAAAGAGAAGGGAAATTCACTAACAGCTTAAACACTGAAAATGAAACTCCTTTACAACAAATTTAGTCAATGAAATCCAAACAAAGCAGCAAACAGAAAAGCAATAACTAGAAGTTCAACTTCTAGGACACTGAGTGCGATATGGGGGCAGATTTTAAATGAAAGTACTTGATGGTAGCAAATTTTAAAAAGCACACCGGATGCAAGGATTCTTCAATATCCACCAATCAATCAGTGTAATACACCACATTAACAAACTGAAAAATAAAAACCATATGATTATCTCAATAGATGCAGAGAAAGCCTTTGACAAAATTCAACACCCATTTATGATAAGAACTCTCCAGAAAGCAGGAATAGAAGGAACATACCTCAACATAATAAAAGCTATATATGACAAACCCACAGCAAACATTATCCTCAATGGTGAAAAATTGAGAGCATTTCCTCTAAAGTCAGGAACAAGACAAGGGTGCCTACTTTCACCATTACTGTTCAACATAGTTTTGGAAGTTTTGGCCACAGCAATCAGAGCAGAAAAAGAAATAAAAGGAATCCAAATTGGAAAAGAAGAAGTAAAACTCTCACTATTTGCAGATGACATGATCCTCTACATAGAAAACCCTAAAGACTCCACCAGAAAATTACTAGAACTAATCAATGACTATAGTAAAGTTGCAGGATATAAAATCAACACACAGAAATCCCTTGCATTCCTATACACTAATAATGAGAAAACAGAAAGAGAAATGAAGGAAACAATTCCATTCACCATTGCAACGGAAAGAATAAAATACTTAGGAATATATCTACCTAAAGAAACTAAAGACCTATACATAGAAAACTATAAAACACTGGTGAAAGAAATCAAAGAGGACACTAATAGATGGAGAAATATACCATGTTCATGGATTGGAAGAATCAATATAGTGAAAATGAGTATACTACCCAAAGCAATTTATAGATTCAATGCAATCCCTATCAAGCTACCAACGGTATTCTTCACAGAGCTAGAACAAATAATTTCACAATTTGTATGGAAATACAAAAAACCTCGAATAGCCAAAGTGATCCTGAGAAAGAAGAATGGAACTGGAGGAATCAACCTACCTGACTTCAGGCTCTACTACAAAGCCACAGTTATCAAGACAGTATGGTACTGGCACAAAGACAGAAATATTGATCAATGGAACAAAATAGAAAGCCCAGAGATAAATCCACGCACATATGGACACCTTATCTTTGACAAAGGAGGCAAGAATATACAATGGATTAAAGACAATCTCTTTAACAAGTGGTGCTGGGAAAACTGGTCAACCACTTGTAAAAGAATGAAACTAGAGCACTTTCTAACACCATACACAAAAATAAACTCAAAATGGATTAAAGATCTCAACGTAAGACCAGAAACTATAAAACTCCTAGAGGAGAACATAGGCAAAACACTCTCTGACATACATCACAGCAGGATCCTCTATGACCCACCTCCCAGAATATTGGAAATAAAAGCAAAAACAAACAAATGGGACCTAATTAAACTTAAAAGCTTCTGCACATCAAAGGAAACTATTAGCAAGGTGATAAGACAGCCTTCAGAATGGGAGAAAATAATAGCAAATGAAGCAACTGACAAACAACTAATCTCAAAAATATACAAGCAACTCCTACAGCTCAACTCCAGAAAAATAAATGACCCAATCAAAAAATGGGCCAAAGAACTAAATAGACATTTCTCCAAAGAAGACATACAGATGGCTAACAAACACATGAAAAGATGCCCAACATCACTCATTATCAGAGAAATGCAAATCAAAACCACTATGAGGTACCATCTCACACCAGTCAGAATGGCTGCGATCCAAAAGTCTACAAATAATAAATGCTGGAGAGGGTGTGGAGAAAAGGGAACCCTCTTACACTGTTGGTGGGAATGCAAACTAGTACAGCCACTATGGAGAACAGTGTGGAGACTCCTTCAAAAACTGGAAATAGAACTGCCTTATGATCCAGCAATCCCACTGCTGGGCATACACACTGAGGAAACCAGAAGGGAAAGAGACACGTGTACCTCAATGTTCATCGCAGCACTGTTTATAATAGCCAGGACATGGAAGCAACCTAGATGTCCATCAGCAGATGAATGGATAAGAAAGCCACGGTACATATACACCATGGAGTATTACTCAGCCATTAAAAAGAATACATTTGAATCAGTTCTAATGAGGTGGATGAAACTGGAGCCTATTATACAGAGTGAAGTAAGCCAGAAGGAAAAACACCAATACAGTATACTAACGCATATATATGGAATTTAGAAAGATGGTAACAATAACCCTGTGTACGAGACAGCAAAAGAGACAGTGAAGTATAGAACAGTCTTATGGACTCTGAGGGAGAGGGAGAGGGTGGGAAGATTTGGGAGAATAGCATTGAAACATGTAAAATATCATGTATGAAACGAGATGCCAGTCCAGGTTCGATGCACGATACTGGATGCTTGGGGCTAGTGCACTGGGATGACCCAGAGGGATGGTATGGGGAGGGAGGAGGGAGGATGGTTCAGGATGGGGAACACATGTATACCTGTGGTGGATTCATTTTGATATTTGGCAAAACTAATACAATTATATAAAGTTTAAAAATAAAATAAAATAAAAAAAAGCACACCTGTAAAATCTAGTTACACATATGTGTGTTTATGTGCATTATATGTGCTGCAAAATCCTATTCTTATTTTTTAAACATATCATCATTTAAATCTGCTCAGAAACCAAAATAAGTAACTGGAGATTTTTATAGAGTCACACTTCATTCTGCCTTCTCATTGTCTCAGAAGGAAAATGGCTTCCTTTCAGGGACTATCATTCATCCCTTCTCTTTCAAATGCATGTCTTTACTTTTTGGTCTCTGGAATAAAGTGCCAGAGCCAAATACTATGGGGTAATGATAAATACAATAATTTTTCTTTTCCATTCTCCAAATCAGAATTTCTGAGACTGGATTGTCAACAATAAGATGTTCTGGAGAGAGAAGGACAGAAATTTATTTTTTTTAAGTTTGCTCTGCATTATAAACCTGAGATCTTTCCTGATGTTATTATTTTTATTTTTACCTAACACATTCCAGGCCCAGGTGGAGAGTGTGGCCTGGAGCACATTCAGGGGATAAGCAAATACACAAGTGTTAGGAGGCCTGAATCTAAATATACATCTCTGGAGACCTGGCCACTATTACATGTGGAGATAAAGTGTTGCGTCCAACGAGAAGATCAATTATACTAAATACATGTGGAGGGGCACATGGACCTAGGCCCTGGGCCTTGTTAGCACTGATGAATCTAACAGTTTCTAAGCTGCGAGTGGAAGCTTGAGCACATGGGCTAAGGAATACTCTTTCCTACTTCCCCTTTGGTTGCTTTCACTGCCTGGAATATTCTCCCCTTTTTCTTCCTTCAAAGACATCAAGTCCCACATCCTCACCAGCCAACTTTGTCTAGTCCAGTTCCACTCATACTTCATTTCTAGAATTCACAGAGTCCAGAGGAGTACATTAGCACTTTACCAACTTACATTTTTCTTTTATTTCTCTCTGTTGCTTTGTCTTTTCCTTTTTTATCTTAATTTTTTAACTGGAGGATAATTACTTTACAATGTTGTGTTGGTTTCTGCTGTACAACAACGTGAATCACTCATAACTATGTATATATCCCCTCCCTCTTGGGCCTCCCTCACCCCACCCAACTCCTCAAGGTCATTACAGAGTGCCAGGTTGGGCTCCCTGGATTACATATAAGCTTACACTAGCTATATATTTTACACATGGTAGTCTATGAATGTCAGTGCTACTTTCTCAATTCATCTCACCCTCTCTCTCTCTCTTTTTTTTTTCTTAAAGCTCATTTTGCTTCTCTGGGTAGGTGACTCTAGTAAAGATCATACTTTAACTAGACTCTGAGCAACACTCAGCACATAATAAATTCTCAACAATTAATTATAACTTGCTATCTGATAGATTTTTAAAGAAAGATCACAATGATGGAGTAAAACTTAAGTATGCTTCAAACTTTATATTCTGAGGTATGAATGATTATAGATGGCTTTCTAAGTCTCACATCATAAAACTTCTTCAACACTTTATACCACCACTGGGGATAAAGCTTTGCCTCCAGATGCCTCTGAGCACTCCCAAGAAACAAAATAGCAAGACAGAAAAGAAAAATTGAAGTTAGCAATAGGGTTGAACAGAAAGGAAGGGAGTCAAGTCCCACAAACTACTAGGCATTATTTAATTTCATTCTAACAAAAAATCTTCCCTGGTGGCTCAGACAGTAAAGCGTCTGCCTACAACGCAGGAGACCTGGGTTCAATCCCTGGGTTGGGAAGATCTCCTGAAGAAGGAAATGGCAACCCACTCCAGTATGCTTGCCTGGAAAAATCCCATGGATGGAGGAACTTGGTAGGCTACAGACCATGGGATTGCAAAGAGTCAGACATGACTGAGCAACTTCATTTTCACTTAACAAAAAATCTTACAACGTATATATTTCTTATCTCTACTTCACAGGTAGAGTCTCAGAGAGTTTTTAATCAAACGTTTGATCCCTGCATCTGGAAGATGCCTTGGAGCGGGGCATGGCAACTCACTCCAGTATTCTTGCCTGGAGAATCCCATGGACAGAGGAGCCTGGTGGGCTACAGTCCAGAGGGTCACAAAGAGTCAGACATGACCGAAGTGACATAGCACACAAAGCAGGACTGGGGTACACATCCAGGGTTGACCAGCTCCTTAGTTCAGAGCTCCAGGAGGTTAATCCTCCCTAGCTGGTGGGCAAGAGGGAAAGAGAAAAGAGAGAGCAAAAATGCTTAGCTGTATTGGGAGAGAGTGTGTTACATACTCAAGTTATAAGGCACTCCGAGCTCTGATCATCCTTGTTCACTCTTGGAACAGAAGATGGAAAGGTTACCCTTGTTGGAGAAAGAAAAAATAAATCTACTAGAGAACTCAGGGGAGGAAAATGCTGCCTCTTTCAGTAGATTGGAGAAATGTTCATTTCAAAGCTATTAAATAAAATATCAATGCTTTTCAGGTCCCCTAAAAATTTTTCATTCCATTTAATGCAGTTTTCTGCTCAACTATAAAGAGAGAGACTTACAAATGAATCACCCAATTAAAATCGCTCTTAGTTCAAGCCAACTGCTTTCAGATTAATTTTCTTCTGCTTATTTAAGATAAGGGTTCACTGCTTTGCTGTCACATCAGTTCAGCACAGAATTTCTCTTCATGCTTAGAAGTTATTCAGATCTCCTAAAAATCTAACATATGTTGACCACTGAGTACTGAATTTAGAGCTCTGCACACACACACAAAAAAAATAATAAAAATTCCCCTTTAAGGGGTCAGATGGTATTTTGAGTTTGACACTGATTCCTTAGAAAGCAAAAATTCCCAGAAACAAGAAATTTTATCATGGTATGAAAGCCACTACTTGTTTTTATATGAAAAAATACAAGTTACTACTGTCTTTATTTTTCCCCACCAAGAATAGATTTTAAATAGATTAATTTGCCACTGAAGTGTGTGTGTGTGTGTGTGTGTGTGTGTATGTCTGTGTGTGTGTATAGAAAAGTGGTCAACATAAACACTGGCGATCCATTTTATGCTTCTAGTTTGATGTATTCTTACTTTTCTCAAGTTTTTCAGTCTGTGGTCCTGTCTTACTCATTTTTTGTGTGTGTCCCTCACAATACCTGGGACATTGCCATGCTTAAATTTACACTTGTTAGGTAGTTAGAATAGGAAACAGGAGTCCAGAATGGTGGTGGCTAACAGACAAGGGAAGGAAAAGCCCGTGAAAATAGAACAAAGGAAGGTCTGAGGACCGGAGTGAGGACCTCATGTAGAACAAAGAGCACTCCTGGCTAGCCCAATTTACTTATGGCAGGCCCAGAGGGAGAAAAAAAACATATAAAAAGAGAAGCCAAAGTGCTGGGGCTCTCTCTTTTCTCGTCTTTTGGGTCAGCATGCCCTCTCACCTAGAGGATGTATTTTCCTTTTATTTTCTAAATAAAACTGAGCTGTAACACTGATCTGTCTGAGAGCTATAACACTGTCTGGTCTATCTGAGAGCTGTGACTTGCCGAGGGCTTTCATGTCCATCGCTTCAAATTTTTGTTGTGATGAGACAGAACTGAGCAGATTACATGCCCCTGACACACTAATAACTAGTTTCTGGATTGATTTTAGAATAAAGAGTTTTTTGGGTTTTTTTTTTAAACAAAAGGTAGTAAGTCAGATAACCGGACAAGGTACACAGATGTGTTTTATTTGGTTGAGATATTATTCTTTAGATTTTTGCAAGAGTGTCTTTTAAAAACCAAGAGATGTTTACATAAAGGTTCAAATTTTTGTCTTGCTTTTAAAAACTGGAAGATCTGGCAAGATAGGACATCAATATGGCAACAATGAACTGCAGTGAGTGGTAAATGTCTGTTTTAAATAGGATGTTCTCTTTAATTCACTGCCTCCATACTCCCTACTTGTCTTCTAACCAGCCTGATTCACTCATTTATGTTACCTGTCTGATTAAGAATCCCTGCTTTCAAGAATAACTCTACTGCTTTCAATATTTCTCCAAAATGGGCCTGTAAGGATGAAGCTTTGCAGAGAAATAGGATGTCTTAAAATTTCATTTGGTCACAGTAATTAATCATTTACCTCTTCTAGACAGAATCAGTTCTACAACTAACAAAGATCTTGTAAATAGGGAATTACCACAGGAAATCAACATTATTTTGGGGTGGGGAGGAGGAAAAAAAAGAAAAGAACTCATACATTTGAAATATTTTTATCCACAAAAATGTTCCTGGTTTTCACAAATGAAGGAATAGGCAAGGGGTGTTTGTTATTTAAATTTTCCCATAATGAACTTCTCTTCAAATTTCTACTGGTGAGAATTCAAAACTTCTGCCCCCAGTTCCATATCTTATCCTATTGGTATTTTTTTTTTAATATTCACCCATTTCCACTCCCTTTATTCATCATACTACTTCAAATACCAAAGCTCATCAAAATATATTCTGTATCTTTTCAATGAGGCTGAATATTCTTTTCTGTCTTATGAAGCATTATAATTCATTTGATTTATCTGCCACTTGCTGCTGCTGCTGCTAAGTCACTTCAGTCGTATCTGACTCTGTGCAACCCCATAGATGGCAGCCCAACAGGCTCCCCTGTCCCTGGGATTTTCCAGGCAAGAACACTGGAGTGGGTTGCCATTTCCTTCTCCAATGTATGAAAGTGAAAAGTCAAAGTGAAATCACTCAGTCGTGCCCGACTCTTAGCGACCCCATGGACTGCAGCCTACCAGGTTCCTCTGTCCATGGGATTTTCCAGGCAAGAGTACTGGAGTGGGGTGCCATTGCCTTCTCCAATCTGCCACTTATCAGTGGTTCAAATTAGCTCTGAACATGGTATTTTGGTAATGCCTTCTTCCCATTGATACTGTAGTGCATTTTAATTGTAAGCTGGAGACTTCACTGAAAAATCAATCAGGGAGCAAATTTATTCTTAGGTATATATGTTATCATGATACTTTGTATGAATTAATTAAAACAGACCAATTAAGTAACTTTAAGATGGCAATGCAGAAAGCCAAAGAGAAACTTGGAAACACACCATATTTTTCCTCCTTCAACCCCAGAATAAACTGCTTTCCTACCAATATACTGTTAAGTTGTTTTCAGGTCACAATTTAACTCGTGGCATAAAACAACCCCCAATCTAATTCAAGCTTATGCTTCTAGATAATTATCTGTGACTAAATTTTTTAAATACTCTCAAAACCAATGAAATTAAAATGTTCATTTAGGAAATGAATTCAACTAAACATTAAGTATGGATTTTTCAAAATGGAAATATTTTATATGATTCTATATAACCTTCTTAGGGGTATGTGTGTGTGAGAGAGATCATTACATATTACATAAGTTCAGCAGATAAGTCCTCTGAATTGTGAACTCCATGCTGTGTGGACACTGAGAAACTGGTTTCCTAGGCAGTGGTCACTAAGTACTTGGAAGACAGTGGGATTTCCTTCTACCTTATTGTACTACGTACTATACATTTTTTCCTAGAGACCTTATTAATTCAAATTTGTTTCAAAGTAAGGAGCAGTGTCTCATTTATGAATTTTCTACTGAAAGAAATGGATATTTGAACAAGTTTATTAAATATATTAAAATATAGCTATAGAAGTCAATTTCAAAATTAGTTCCATTACTTTCATGGATCACAGCCTTGTCGTGGTGAAGGGGCATGAGTAACTCAATGAAGCTATGAGCCATGCTGTGCAGGGACACCCAAGATGGATGGGTCATAGTGAAGAGTTCTGACAAAATGTGGTTCACTGGAGTAGGAAATCATAACCCACTTCAGTATTCTTGCCATGAGAACCCCATGAACAGTATAAAAAGGAAAATAAATATGAAAATGAGGCCCCCCGACCCAGGTCAGAAAGTGTCCAATATGCTAATTGGGAAAAGGAAAGGGCAATTAAGAACAGCTCCAGATAGAATGAAGCAGCTGGGCCAAAGCAGAAATGACATTCAGTTGTGAATGTGTCTGGTGGTGAAAGTAAAGTCTGTTCCAGGAAAGAATAATATTGCATGTTAGGAATAAGTTAAGAATAAGTTAAAGATAATATTGCATGTTATGGAATGTTAGGTTCATGAATCAAGGCAAATTGAATGTGGTCAAACAGGAGATGGCAAGAGTGAACATCCACATCTTAGGAATCAGTGAACTAATTAGATGGAAATAGCAGACTCAAATGATCATACCTATTGCTGTGGGCAAGAATCCCTTTAAAGAAATGGAGTAGACCTCATAGTCAACAAGAGTCTGAAATGCAGTATTTTGGTGCAGCCTCAAAAATGACAGAATGATCTTGGTTCATTTGCAAAACAAACCATTCAGTATCACACTAATCAAAGTTTATGCCCCAATCACTAATTCTAAAGAAGCTGAAATTGAATGGTTCTATGAAGACCTACAACACCTTCTACAATTAACGCCAAAAAAAATGTCCTTTTAATCATAGGGGATTATAAATGCAAAAATAGGAAGTCAGGAGATACCTGGAATAATAGGCAAGTTTGGGCAAAGGCTAACAAAATTTTTTGAAGAGAACATGCGGGTCATAGCAAATACCCTTTTCAAACAGATTACTCTACACATGGACATCACAAAATGGTCAAAAACAAAATCGGATTGACTATGTTGTTTGCAGCCAAAAATGGAGGAGCTCTATACAGTCAGCAAAAAAAAAAGACCTGGAGCTGACTGTGGCTCAGATCATGAGCTCCTTATTGCAAAATTAAGGCTTAAATTGAAGGAAGTAGGGAAAACCACTGGGCCATTCAGGTATGACTTAAATCAAATCCGTTACACATATACAGTGGAGGTGACAAATAGATTCAAAGGATTAGATCTGGTAAACAGAGTGCTTGTAGAACTATGGATGAAGGTTCATAACATTGTACAGAAAGCCATGACCAAAACCCCCCCACAGAAAAAGAAATGCAACAGGGCAAAGTGGTGGTCTGAGGAAGCTTTACAAGTAACTAAGGAAAGAAGAGAAGCAAAAGGCCATAGAGAAAGGGAAATATATACTGAACTGAATGTAAAGTTCCAAAGAATAGCAATGAGAGATAAGAAAGCCTTCTTAAGGGAACAATGCAAAGAAAGAGAGGAAAAGAATAGAATGGGAAATACTAGAGATCTTGTCAAGAAAATTGGAGATATCAAGGAAATATTTCATGTGAGGATGGGCACGATAAAGGATAGAAACATAGGGACCTAACAAAAGCAGAAGAGATTGAAGAAGAGGTAGCAAGAATACACAGAAGAGATATACAAAAAAAGGTCTTAATGACCCTGATAACCACAATGGACATCTTGGAGTATGAACTCAAGTGGGCATTAGGAAGCATTACTATGAACAAAGTTAGAGAAGGTGAGCTATTTCAAATCCTAAAATATGATGCTGTTAAAGTGCTGTACTCAATATATCAGTAAATTTGGAAAACTTAGCAGTGGCTACAGGACTGGAAAAGGTCAGTTTTCATTCCAATCCCAAAGAAGGACAATGCCAAAGAATGTTCAAACTACTGCATAATTGTGTTCATTTCTCATGCTAGCAAGGTTATGCTAAAAATTGTTCAAGCTAGGCTTCAGCAGCACATGATCCAAGAACTTCCAGATGTACAAGCTGGATTTAGAAAAGGCAGAGGAACCAGAGAACAAATTGCCAGCATTTGTTGGATCATGGAGAAAGCAAGAGAGTTCCATAAAAATATCTACCTCTGCTTCAGTGACTACACTAATGCCTTTGACTATGTGGATCACAGCAAACTGGAAAATTTTTAAAGAGATAGAAATTCCAGACCAAAGAGATAGAAATTCCAGACCACCTTACCTATCTCTGGAGAAACCTGTATACAGGTCAACAGTTAGAACCAGACATGGAACAATGGATTGGTTCAAAATTGGGAAAAGGAGTACAACAATGCTATATATTGTCACCCTGCTTATTTAGCATCTATGCAGAGTACATCATGCAAAATGTTGAGCTGGATGGATCACAAGCTGGAATCAAGATTGCCAGGAGAAATATCAATAACCTCAGATATGCATATGATACCACTCTAATGGCAGAAAGTGAAGAGGAATTAAAGAGCCTCCTTGATGATGGTGGAAGAGGAGAATAAAAAAGTTGGCTTAAAATTCAGCATTCAAAGAACTAAGATCATGGCATCTGGTAGTATCACTTTATGTCAAACAAAAGGGGAAAAAGTAAAAGCAGTGATAATTTTATTTCTTGTCCTCCAAAATCTCTATGGACTGTGGTTGCAGCCATGAAATCAAAAGATACTTGCTCTTTGGAAGGAAAGTTTTGACAAGCCTCGGCAGCATATTAAAAAAGCAGAGACATCACTTTGTCAACAAGGTCCATATATTCAAATACATGGTTTTTCCAGTAGTCATGTACGGATGTGAGAGTTGGACCATAAAGAAGGCTGAGTACCGAAAAACTGATGCTTTCAAATTGTGGTGCTGGAGAAGACTCTTAAGAGTCCCTTGGACAGCCAGGAGATCAAACTAGTCAATCCTAAAGAAATCAATCCTGAATATTCATTGGAAGGACTGAAGCTGAAGCTCTAATACTTCGGCTATCTGATGTGAAAGCTGACTCATTGGAAAAGACCCTGATGCTGGGAAAGATTGAAGGCAAAAGGAGAAAGGGCAACAGAGGATGAGATGGCTAGATAGCATCACTGACTCAACAGACATGAATTCGATCAAACTCTGGGAGATAATGGAGGACAGTGGAGCCTGGCATGCTGCAGTCCATGGGGTCATGAGTTGGACAAGACTGAGCAGCTGAACAACAACAGCATAATTACCATATGTGTATTACGACAACTTTTGTGTTTTCAACAAGAATTTTCATAATTTCAAATAGAAAATTCACCCTTATTCACCTTGAGATCTTAACTATTGTTCTTTATTAATAATCCATTTCACTTCCAATTTTTAACTTACTGCCTATCGGTTAATTTTTCATTCTGCCACACAATATTATGCACAATTTTATCATATAGTCAGTAAAATTAAAGTTTCATTTAACGTACATAGAAGTTTACTTATTGTCTATTATTTCAGATTTGTCCTTGATTTATGCATTTATTATTCAGACCTCAATGTTGCACTTCAGTTATACACCAGTAAAAAATAAAAATTTGAAAAATACTGAAGCAAGAATATTTATTCTGTTGCTAAGTAAAAATGGTTTGGTCCTGAAGTAGGTGTTTAAGTAGGTAAAGTAGGGTAGGACCAGGGAGAAAATTCATTCTATCAATAGACCATCACTAGCAGATTGAGTTCTTTATTAGACAGGCTGAGAATCATTCCAATTTGTTAGAAGAAGCATAGTCTTGGCTATTGGCATAGATACTTGCTGCATTACATTGAGTTTTTACTTTTGTGTCATTGGGTTTATTGCATTATTTTCCTGCAGACCACAATTCCACTGGGGTAAAGTGATTATAAAGTCCTTTTTTATTTTTTACTTTACAATATTGTATTGGTTTTGCCATACATTGACATGAATCCACCATGGGTGTACATGTGTTCCCCATCCTGAAACCCCCTCCCACCTCCCGCCCCATCCCACCCTTCTGGGTCATCCCAGTGCACCAGCCCTGAGCACCCTGTATCATGCATCAGACTTGGACTGGCGATTCATTTCACATGTGGTAATTTATGTGTTTCAATGCCATTCTCCCATATCATCCCACCCTTTCCCTCTCCCATAGAGTCCAAAAGACTGTTTTTACATCTGTGTCTCTTTTGCTGTCTTGCATACAGGTTTATCGTTACCATCTTTCTGAATTCCATATATATGTGTTAGTATACTGTATTGGTGTTTTTCTTTCTGGCTTACTTCACTCTGTATAATAGACTCCAGTTCCATCCACCTCATTAAAACTGATTTAAATGTATTCTTTTTAATGTCTGAGTAATATTCCATTGTGTATATGTACCACAGCTTCCTTATCCATTCATCTGCTGATGGACATCTAGGTTGTTTCCATGTCCTGGCTATTATAAACAGTGCTGCGATGAACATTGGGGTACACATGTCTCTTTCAATTCTGGTTTCCTCAGTGTGTATGCCCAGCAGTGGGATTGCTGGATCATATGGAAGTTCTGGTTTCCTCAATGTGTATGCCCAGCAGTGGGATTGCTGGGTCATATGGCATATGGAATGGGTGAATTTAACTCAGATCACCATTATATCTACTACTGCGGGCAGGAATCCCTTAGAAGAAATGGAGTAGCCATCATAGTTAACAAAACAGTCTGAAATGCAGTACTTGGATGCAAACTCAAAAATGACAGAATGATCTCTGTTCGTTTCCAAGGCAAACCATTCAATATCATAGTAATCCAAGTTTATGCCCCAACCAGTAAAGCTGAAGAAACTGAAGTTGAATGGTTCTATGAAGACCTACAAGACCTTTTAGAACTAACACCCAAAAAAGATGTCCTTTTCATTATAGGAGACTGGTATGCAAAAGTAGGAAGTCAAGAAACACCTGGAGTAACAGGGAAATTTGACCTTGGAATACTGAATGAAGCAGAGCAAAGGCTAATGGAGTTTTGCCAAGAGAACACACTGGTCATAGCAAACACCCTCTTCCAAGAACACAAGAAAAGATGCTACACATGGAAATCACCAGATGGTCAACACCGAAATCAGAATGATTATATTCTGTGCAGCCAAAGATGGAGAAGTTCTATACAGTAAGCAAAAACAAGACCGGGAGCTGACTGTGGCTCAGATCATGAACTCCTTATTGCCAAATTCAGACTGAAATTGAAGAAAGTAGGGAAAACCACTAGACCATTCAGGTATGACCTAAATCAAATCCCTTATAATTATACAGTGGAAGTGAGAAATAGATTTAAGAGACTAGATCTGATAGAGTGCCTGATGAACTCTCAACGGAAGTTTGTGACATTGTACAGGAGACAGGGATCAAGACCATCCCCATGGAAAAGAAATGCAAAAAAGGAAAATGGCTGTCTGAGGAGGCCTTACAAATAGCTGCGAAAAGAAGAGAAGTGAAAAGCAAAGGAGATAAGGAAAGATATAAGCATCTGAATACAGAGTTCCAAAGAATAGCAAGGAGAGATAAGAAAGCCTTCCTCAGTGATCAATGCAAAGAAATAGAGGAAAACAACAGAATGGGAAAGACTAGAGATCTCTTCAAGAAAATTAGAGATACCAAGGGAACATTCCAGCAAAGATGAGCTCAATTAAAAGACAGAAATGGTATGGACCTAACAGAAGCAGAAGATATTAAGAAGAGGTGGCAAGAATACACAGAAGAACTGTACAAAAAAGATCTTCATGACCAAGATAATCACGATGGTGTGATCACTCACCTAGAGCCACATTCCATATCCTGGAATGTGAAGTTAAGTGGGCCTTAGAAAGCATCACTATGAACAAAGCTAGTGGAGGTGATGGAATTCCAGTTGAGCTATTTCAAATCCTGAAGAATGATGCTGTGAAAGTGCTGCACTCAATATGCCAGCAAATTTCGAAAACTCAGCAGTGGCCACAGGACTGGAAAAGGTCAGTTTTCATTCCAATCCCAAAGAAAGGTAATGCCAAAGAATGTTCAAACTACCACAAAATTGCACTCATCTCACACGCTAGTAAAGTAATGCTCAAAATTCTCCAAGCCAGGCTTCAGCAATATGTGAACCGTGAACTTCCTGATGTTCAAGCTGGTGTTAGAAAAGGCAGAGGAACCAGAGATCAAATTGCCAACATCCACGGGATCATCGAAAGAGCAAGAGAGTTCCAGAAAAACATCTATTTCTGCTTTCTTGACTATGCCAAAGCCTTTGACTGTGTGGATCACAATAAACTGTGGAAAATTCTTCAAGACATGGGAATACCAGACCACCTGACCTGCCTCTTGAGAAACCTATATGCAGGTCAGGAAGCAACAGTTAGAACTGGACATGGAACAATAGACTGGTTCCAAATAGGAAAAGGAGTACGTCAAGGCTGTATATTGTCACCCTGCTTATTTAACTTCTATGCAGAGTATATCATGAGAAACGCTGGGCTGGAAGAAACACAAGCTGGAATCAAGATTGCCGGGAGAAATATCAATAACTTCAGATATGCAGATGACACCACCCTTATGGCAGAAAGTGAAGAGGAACTAAAAAGCCTCTTGATGAAAGTGAAAGAAGAGAGTGAAAAAGTTCTCTCATTCAGCTCAACATTCAGGAAACTAAGCTCAACATTCAGAAAACTAAGATCATGGCATCTGGTCCCATCACTTCATGGGAAATAGATGGGGAAACAGTTAAAACAGTGTCAGATTTTATTTTGTGGGCTCCAAAATCACTGCAGATGGTAACTGCAGCCATGAAATTAAAAGATGTTTACTCCTTGGAAGGAAAGTTATGACCAACCTAGATAGCATATTCAAAAGTAGAGACATTACTTTGCCAACAAAGGTCCGTCTAGTCAAGGCGATGGTTTTTCCAATAGTCATGTATGGATGTGAGAGTTGGACTGTGAAGAAAGCTGAGCACCGAAGAATTGATGCTTTTGAACTGTGGTGTTGGAGAAGACTCTTGAGAGTCCCTTGGACTGCAAGGAGATCCAACCAGTCCATTCTGAATAAGATCAGCCCTGGGATTTCTTTGGAGGGAATTATGCTAAAGCTGAAACTCCAGTACTTTGGCCACCTCATGTGAAGAGTTGACTCATTGGAAAAGACTCTGATGCTGGGAGGGATTGGGGGCAGGAGGAGAAGGGGATAACAGAGGATGAGATGGGTGGATGGCATCACTGACTCGATGGACATGAGTCTGAGTGAACTCTGGGAGTTGGTGATGGACAGGGAGGCCTGGCATGCTGTGATTCATGGGGTCTCAAAGAGTCAGACATGACTGAGTGACTGAACTGAACTGAACTGAGATAATATATTCAAAAGCAGAGACATTACTTTGCCAACAAAGGTCCGTCTAGTCAAGGTTATGGTTTTTCCAGTGGTGATGTATGGATGTGAGCGTTGGACTGTGAAGAAAGCTGAGTGCCGAAGAATTGATGCTTTTGAGCTGTGGTATTGGAGAAGACTTTTGAGAGTCCCTTGGACTGCAAGGAGATCCAACCAGTCCATTCTGAAGGAGATCAGCCCTGGGATTTCTTGGGAAGGAATGATGCTAAAGCTGAAACTCCAGTACTTTGGCCACCTCATATGAAGAGTTGACTCATTGGAAAGACTCTGGTGCTGGGAGGGATTGAGAGTAGGAGGAGGATGGGATGACAGAGGATGAGATGCTGGATATCATCACCGACTAGATGGACATGAGTTTGAGAAAACTCCAGGAGTTGGTAATTGACAGGGAGGGCTGGTGAGCTGGATTTCATGGGGTCGCATAGAGTCAGACACAACTGAGCAACTGAACTGAACTGATGGCAGTTCTATTTCCAGTTTTTTAAGGAATTTCCATACTTTTCTCCATAGTAGAAAGTCCTTTTTGAACCAGTTGTTTCTGTCAAGAAAGAATTCTCACAGATAACAGTGTAAATACAAGATGATTGGCTGGATCAATATTCAATATTGGTTTTCAGTGGGTGCTTGTAAAATTTAGATGGTGGTTCAATAAAATGTTAATTCCTAAAATTATCATCTGCCTAGACATTTTTAAGGCTTATGGAGCTCCTTTATGTCCTAGTTAATCAATTTCTTCCCATAATTCTCTAAACACCTCACTGCTACTTTCAGATCATATGTTCTATCTCACCCCATTGCATCATAACTCATTGCAAGCTTCCTCCCCAGGTACCAGTGCTCTGAAACTTGCTTACTCAACTTCAAATCACTTTTTAAAAAAATTTGACATGGATTCTCTGCAAAATCCTTTTTGGGTTCTGTGACCCTACTGTGCCCTGGCTTTCCAGCTCCATCTCTGACCAGTCTTCACAGTCTCTCACTAGGTCCTTTTCCTCAGTTGGCACACTTAAATGTAGCAATTCAAGATTTTGCTACATATCTTCTCTTGGCCCACAGTGGTTGCACTGTCCCCCACTGACTCAAATTCTATATGTATATGGATGAATTTCAGCCTTACATCTAGTGTTATTCAAATCCCAGGTTTAGATTTTAAGTTTTATATTGTATACAGAGAAACCTGAATTCCACAGACAAGATATCCATCATGATACTCATTTTCTCTACCACCTTCTTTCTTGCTTTCTCTTTCTGATAAATGTCATCATTTTCAAAAATTTCTGCAGTAACTATTAATGACATTTACCAATATTTCTGTTTCTTCACTTTTCTCGGCATACAAGAGGATGACACTTCTACAGTCTTTTAAAGTTAGGCATGATCATGTGACACAGTAAGAGAAAACCCTTTGTTGCTCTGAGCCATTGAAATTTGGGAGTGTTATTAAAATGTAACTAGTCCACTGCCTGCTATAGAACTTCTCACATATGAAATCTCATGTCACTGCATTAATCAGGAATAAATATAGGTGTATATACACAAAAAACTAAAATGCGAATGACAGAATGATACTATTACCTTTGTTTCTGTGACAGGTGAAAAGTGTCCACAAGCAAGCGTCCTTGAGCTATCCAGCAATCAGCAGTGGCTTGGGCTCCTGCTTTCTGGCTGTTCCTCAGCAGGGGCATCCTCTGTAGCACATAGCTTCCACACCAGGACACGTGATGGTTGGTGGTGCTGTAACAATCCCATCCACATCTCAGCACTTGGAAAAAGGAAATGGGAGAAGGAAACATTTCTCTTTTAATGAGAATTTCTATAAATTGCATTTATGCCTTAGGTTCGAGTTTAATCCCACAGCCACATTCAGCTATGAAATCCCTAAAATATAATCTTTTAGCTGAATGGCCATGTGCTCAGCTAAAATTCTGGGCAATGTTATTAAATACAAAGGAGAGAATTAATACTGAAAGGTAATCATGAGTCTCAGCCACAGTTATGCTTGACTTTAACATTTACCTCATTCTTCACATCATACAATTTCTTTCTAAAGGCCCCTCAATTCTGATTTATGTTATTCACCCAAATGATATTCTGGAAATGGTTTTCACTTGGACTATTACAATCATTTGATGATTGCTTTTCCTCCATCTTCTTCCTACTTTCCTTTGAAATTTGAAATTTCTCAATGAATAATACTTCAGGCAACTTTAAGAGTTCTTATTCTGTATAATCACTATTTTATTAATCCTTAACTCTGTCATTATACATTCTTCAATGATCTCCCCATTAACAATAAAATGGAGTTTAAATTTTTTAACATGAGACTCAGCATCCTTCATTGTAAATGTGGTTGTAATATACATTTATATAATCATTTCCCACCATGTGATGTACATTTACATATATTCCTCCTTTATAGCATCGCTCTTTCTACTTCCTGGGGTAAACAGAGTCCTATCTCACCATTGCTTATCACTGTTGCCCTCATCTTTCAATCACCAATTGAAAAATCACTTCCTTTGGGAACACTTTTCATCCACCCCCAGAGTATTCACACTGTTCTTTCTTCCTTCTTCTACCAGAATTTTATTTATATTTCTTTTCAGTACTTAGACTTATATTTTGTATATATTTATCTCCTCCATCAAATCATAAGATCTTTGATTGTAAGGAATATCTTTCTTAATTTTGTACCTTTAAGTTCCATACACATAATAGACATTCAGGAAATGATTTTCAATGAGTATTTTTGTGAAACTCTGTGCGACAGAGACAATATTGTATTCATGTAATAAATATTGGACTTTCCAGGTGGTGTAAGTGATAAAGAACCTGCTTACCAGTTCAGGAGATGGAAGTTTAATCCCTGGGTAGGGGAAGATCCCCTGGAGGAAGACATGGAACCCACTCCTGTGTTCTTCCCTGGAGAATCCCATGAATAGAGGAAGCTGGCCGGCTACGGTCCATAGGGTCGCAAGGAGTCAGACCTGACTGAAGCGACTTAGCACGCATGCACACGATAAAGATTAAGACATGAATATACATGATGTCTCTTTTAGCTCTTATGTGGAAACATCAGCTCTAAATCATGTGCCCAACTTCTTTCTACACCTGTCATCATTTATCTTAAATATCTTTCATGCCCTAATTGAGAGTCCTAATCAGAGTAAATGAAACAATATTGTCTTCTTAACTGCTTTATTTAGAATACAAAGAAGACTGATTGCTTCCTAATCAGCTAGATTAACACCTAATAAAAAGTATTTCCCTAAAGGAGCCTTGTAAGTACTGATTTTTAATTCCTCATCTCTACATTAAATCAACCAGCAGCTTCTTCTTAGAAAACCTAGGCTCATTTATATGGTCTCCTACCCTTTTCAAAATAAGCATAGTAGTAGTGCTGTCAAGAAATAAAAATACTATTTATGTCATAGATTTGGTTGCTTATTGTAGACAGATATATACTATACTTGTATTAATCTAAAAGCAAAATTGTGAAGTCTCTGTCTCAGTCATGCCTGACTCTGCGACCTCATGGGCTGTAGCCTGCTAGGCTCTTCTGTCCATGGGATTTTCCAGGCAGGAATACTAGAATAGGTTGCTATTTCCTTCTCCAGAGGATCTTCCCAACCCAGGGATCGAACCTGGGTCTCCTGCATTGCAGGCAGACTCTTTACTGTTGATGAGTCAAATTCATGGACTAGTGACTCATTCGAAATAAATTCTGCTAATTTTTACTTTAAAAGGATCTTACAAATATCATATTTTAATTCATATATATGGAATCTAGAAAAATAGTACTGATGAACGTACTTGCAGGGCAGGAATATAGACACAGAGAATGGACATGTGGACACAGTGGGGAAAGGAGATGGTGGGACGAATTAAGACAGTAGCGTTGATGTATATACAGTACTGTGTGTAAAATAGATAGCTAGTGGGAAGCTGCTGTATAGCACAGGGAGCTTAACTGGGCTCTCTGTGATGACCTAGAGGAGTGGGATGAGGGGAGCAGGAAGAAGGGGATATGTGAACGCATATAGCTGAAACACGTTGTACAGCAGCAACTAACACAACATTGTAAAGCAATTATATTCCAATTAAAAACTAAATTAAAAAGTATCAAATAAATTTCTAGATTTTTTTTTAAGTGGGTGCATGATTGCATGTAAGGATAGAGGGGCTCTTTTAGTATCTCCTTTCTTTGGGCTACTACTAGGAATTATCACCACTCCAGGCTCTGAGGGTGAGTCCTACATAGCCACAATTCACGTAGTGACGTCAAGAGTGCTGTAACTCTTCTGAGACCCTGAGAGAATATGGCCAAACAAGCCAAGAAAGGATTGCCAAAAGAGTTCCGGAAAAATGGAATGGAAGCTTGATTAATCTGTACCTGTAGTCTGCCAATACTCTGGGCTTTTCAACATGGGCACTGGCAAATTCTATTGTTTAAGCCAGTCTGATTTGGCTTCCAAATTAATGAATTACCTGAATCAGAGGCCCAGGGTCACAGAAACCTATTCATCTCTGTAATCTCAATTACATATTTTTCAAGCCCTATAAAGGGGAAATCATATGCTTTTAAAACATAAGTTAAGTGATACTTCTTAAAAAAGTAAATTCACGAGTGGCAAAAAAACATAGCTTAAATCTTGGTATCTGGAAACATTTAAAAGTGGACACTGTTGACAAATTTGTGTACACTCCAGCAGAGAGGCAATGGTTGGAAATAAAGTATCTTGAATTTAAGTGGTCTACAAAAACTACTCTTTTGACTACTTGGCTGACTACTACTGATTCAGCTTTCTCAGTCCAAAGAATCTGAGAAAATTATGCTCACAAAAGATGCATTTTCTTTTCACAGCTATTGTTTTCATATTGATATCACAAACTGTTTTCCAGAAACAATAAAGTATGAGTTTATTTCCCACTAATAATTTGTTAAAGGCTGAAGAATTAGCATTTACTAGAAAATAAAACTACAGCAAGTTATTTTATTTACCTTTCTGAAAACATCACTTCTGTATAATACACTAAGAGTAATGCTTCAACAATTACCTTATAAATGAAAGATCAGCATACTGAAGCATAACATCTAATAACCATGTCACAGAATAAGAAGCATTTTATTTACATACTTTATCCTTGGATTGAATTATTCTGAGATTTCTAAATCTAAAGATTCTAATGATATGAACTTTGTCACCAAAGAAAATGGCAAAGATAATAAAAGAAGTGATTCAAACATTTCCAAGTTCTATTAATAAATTATAATCTTTGATGAAAGAATATTAAATTTAAATACTGAGTTACTTTGAAAATATTTAAGAAAAATAAATCACTATAGTTAATAGTATTGCATTATTTCAAATATAGCATTCTTGAAAGTCCCTGAGAGTAGATTTTAAGTATTATTACCACACACACACACACATAGAAGTTAAGTATGTGAGGTGATGGATGTGCTAATTGTCTTGACTTTGAAAATCATTTCAAAATGTGTATGTATGTCAATCATTATGTTGCACATTTCAAATATATATATATGTAGTTAAAAATAAAGTTAGAGAAAAGAATCCATATTCATCTTCTTTATCTGGTTCTTGATCTCTGTCATTAATTTATTTGCTTTGTGTGCACGTGAATATATGTTGTAATCATCAGTCACTATTTCTTTGCTAGGGCTACCATAACAAAATAACACAGATGCTGCTGCTGCTGCTAAGTCGCGTCAGTCATGCCCGACTCTGTGCGAACCCATAGATGGCAGCCCACCAGGCTTCCCCATCCCTTGGATTCTCCAGGCAAGAACACTAGAGTGGGTTGCCATTTCCTTCTCCAATGCATGAAAGTGAAAAATGAAAGTGAAATCGCTCAGTCATGTCCGACTCTTAGCGACCCCATGGACTGTAGCCCACCAGGCTCCTCCGTCCATGGGATTTCCTCGGCAAGAGTAGTGGAGTGGGGTGCCATTGCCTTCTCCCAAATAACACAGATGGAAGGGCACAAATAACAGAAATTTACTTTCTCCCACATACAGGAGGTTGGAGTTCAAGCTCAATGTGCCAGCAGGGTTGGATTCTACTGAGGCCTCCCTCCTTGGCTTCCAGATGGCTGCCCTTTCATTGCCTCACCACATAGCTGGCACTCTGTTCATAAGCATTCCTGATGACTCTTCCTCTTGTTACAAGAAACCTAGATATGCTCAATTAGATCTACCCTAACAGCCTCATTTTAACTTAATCACATTTCAAAAGGTCTTCATATATCCTTATATTCTGAGGTACTGGGGATGAGGACTTCAACATATGAATTTGGTGGGGGGTGTAATTCAGCCACGATAGCCACTTTTCTTTCTTTTTAGTCACAGAATGTTTGGATATAAAATTACATTTTCATACTTCTTATTCTCAATTAGTTGTTACAACAGAGTAGGGAGTAGCAGTACTCTTGCCTGGACCAACTCATGGATAGAGGAGCCTGGCAGGCTACAGTCCATGGGGTCGCAAAGAGTAGGACGTGACTGAGCGTGCACATGCAACACATAGATGTATTTAGTAAATGAATACGTAAATGTTCCACAGGCTCCTCAAATGCAACCTCACCAAAATCACACTCGTCCCCTTCGTCTCACAATCCTTTCCTCTCCAATCACTGCTCCAGTGAGCGTCATTAAACTCTCTTTCCTCTCCTCTCCCTGCCAGTCAGTCATCAACTCTTGGAGATTTTATCTCAATATGACTTTGACTCACACATTCCTCTTTATTCCTATCATAAAATTTACCTCTAATTGTATTGCAACACACTTGTACCAGCCATCTTAAGCCAAAAACAACCAACCATTCTCTACATTGGCAGTGTCTTCCTAGTTCCATTTATGTTAAAAATCCTTCAGTTTCTTGTTCTCAGCATAAATCCTGGCCTCCATGCTTATAAGGTCCTAAATGAACTCATCTCTTCTTATCCTCCTCATGTTCACATCTCTTTACTTCATAGCGCATTGCTCCATGAAACTGAACAGTGCCCTCAAGTCAATGATATGCTTTGTCTCTTCTGTTATTGTATGGTCCTTCCTTAATCTATAAACATCCTCATATATTCCTCTCACCTTTACTCACAGCTATGAAAATCCCACTTGAACCTGAGGACTCAGCTAAGCAGGGCTACCTCCTGCTGGAAACCTTTGTACAACACACAAAAGCTGAGTACTTCTTCTATATTTCTATTATCCAAGACTGGTTAAAGAAAAACACAGAAAATATATAACTATTATGTCCATGAAGATAACTCAGTAAAATGGCTGGGTTCAAAACCAAAATAGTCACACCAAGAATCACTAGGCTTTATATGCACAAACAAAAACCTACAACAAGTTATAATGAAAGAAGACAATGTTTACAATAACAACTTTGATAAAACAGCTAGAGTAACAAGAATTGTAAACAATCTTTGCAAAGAAAACTCTGAAACCAGTGAAAATACAAATGAAGACTTGAACAAATAGAAAGAATAGTGGTATCCACACTCATGACTAATTGGACCCTTAAAGATTTATTTATCCCTAAATTAATCTATAAATTTTATACTTGTTTAATAGAAATACCAGAAATGTATTTTTTATTTAATAAGCAGATTTTAAATGTCAAACATAAAATAAACAAGAATAGTCATAAAAATTGTAGGAAAAAATGAGTCATCTCATTTTTAGTATTACAATAAAACACCAAAAATTTATCATAGATTAAAACATAAAATTTGAAGCCATGAAAGCAAACCATGGGATACTTTATTTAGACAATATTTGTATGAAAATGACCTTTGAAGTATGACAAAATCCAGAAACCTGTCAACAAAACATTGATAAACCAAGACATTCTATATGTAAAATCCACCGTAGTCAATGTCCCAGCAAGAAAAAGATGATGCACCCAACTGAATGATTTGAGAAGTGTTGAATGAGAGCACTATTTGCAAAGCTAAGTGTAGAATATCAGGAAAGCACGTGAGTTAGAGCACTATCTTAGAACTGGTACTAGCAGGGCACATTATCTCCTTTAAGGCTGAAGAAAAGAAGGAATAACAGTTTTGAAGTTAGAGAAATCCATGTTACAGCGCTTCCTGGTAGAACCTGATCCTGCAGGAAAGCAAACAACCCTCAGGGGTGGAAGGAGGCAACCAAGGTGAAAAATAACCTGTTTTCAATCTCCTCTTTCTTTAATCTCTTGTTTAAGTACCACTGATTGGTAAAACTTAACTGATATCCATCAGTCAGGCCATAATGTTCATTTTCTTAAGGCATAGAAACTAAAAGATACAGTAAGAAAAATTAAGAGTTTAATAGCTGGGTTTGTTAGATGGGACGCAGCACAGATAATTAGGAACTAGACCCTCAGTTCAGTTCAGTTCAGTCCCTCAGTCGTGTCCGACTCGTTGCGACCCCATGAATCGCAGCACGCCAGGCCTCCCTGTCCATCACCAACTCCCGGAGTTCACTCAGACTCATGTCCATTGAGTCAGTGATGCCATTCAGCCATCTCATCCTCTGTCATCCCCTTCTCTTCCTGCCCCCAATCCCTCTCAGCATTAGAGTCTTTTCCAATGAGTTAACTCTTCTCATGAGGTGGCCAAAGTACTGGAATTTCAGCTTTAGCATCATTCCTTCCAAAGAACACCCAGGGCTGATCTCCTTTAGAATGGACTGGTTGGATCTCCTTGCAGTCCAAGGGACTCTCAAGAGTCTTCTCCAACACCACAGTTCAAAAGCATCAATTCTTCGGTGCTCAGCTTTCTTCATAGTCCAACTCTCACATCCATACATGACCACTGGAAAAACCATAGCCTTGACTAGACGGACTTTTGTTGGCAAAGTAATGTCTCTGCTTTTGAATATGCTATCTAGGTTGGTCATAACTTTCCTTCCAAGGAGTAAACTAGACCCTAAGTCAGTGTAAAATACCAGATTAAATCATGGAGAGAAAATGGGAATGAAAATCATAAAAGAGTAAGAGGTGTAGTATATATTGTTAAATGTTCTAAAAGAAAAATAGGCAAGAAGGTATGTAACAGAAGCAATATTTGAACATATGCTTGAACAATATTTGAACAAATTTTCAAAAATTGATGAAAGTTTTAACAAGTGGTATTAGGGAAATGATATTCTCATGCAAAAGAATGACAGTGAACTCTAACTTTGCATCATAGGCAAAAATTAACTCAAAATGGATCAGAGACCTAACTGAAAGAGCCAAAACTATAAAATCCTTATAAGCAAACACAGGGGAAAAGCATTACAAACATAGGGGAAAAAACATTAGATTTGATAATGATTTCCTGGCTATAACATGAAAATCATTAGCAACAAAAAGAAAAATAGATAAATTGGACTACATCAAGTTTTAAACCTTTTATATATCAAAAGACACTATCAAGGGAATGCAAAGCTAACTCAAAAAACGAGAGTAAAGACTTGAAAATCATATATGTGATAAGGGGTTATTATCCAGAATAAAGTACTACAACTCAACAAAAGCAAAAACAAAAAAATACCTCATGACTCAATTTAAAAATGGGCAAAAGACTTGAACAGATGTTTCTCCAAAGAAGATCTACAAATAGTTACAAAACACATGAAAACTGCCCCACATTGCTAATCATTAGGAATATGCCATTAATAAACCACAATGAAATAACATTTCATAGTTAGGATGGCTATTATAAAAAACAAAGAAAATAACAAGTGTTAGGTAAGATGTGGAGATATTGGGACCCCTGGGCACTGCTAGTGGGAATATAAAATGGTGCACCTGCTTTGGAAAATAGTATGGTAGTTTTTTAAAAAATTAAAAATAGAATCACCATATGATCTAGCAATTCCACTTCCAAAACAATTGAAAGCAAAATTTCAAACAGACATTTCTATACTCACATTCATAGCAACATTATTCACAATAACTAAAGGGAGAAAGTAACCCAAGCAGCCACTGACAGACAAATGAAAAAACAAAATATGGTATACATTAATACAGACAACCTAATATTATTCAGACTTAAAAAGGAAGGAAATTCTGACATAATCTATGCCACAAATATATTAACCTTGAAGACATTATCCTAAGTGGAATAAGTCAGTCACAAGGGGGCTAGTACTGTAGGATTTCACTTATACAAAATACATATAATCACATTCATAGAGACAGAAAATTGAATTATGACTGCCAGGGGCAGGGGATAGGGGGAAATGAAGAATTAGTATTTAATAGATATAAAGTTTCCATTGGGAAGATGAAGAGTTCTGGAGATGGATGATAGGAATGCTTGCATGAAAATGTGAATGTATTTAATGCCACTAAACTGTACACTTAAAAGTGGTTATAAGGGCAAATATTCAATGTTATGAAAAATAGTTTTTTAAAGAAGTAAATTCCCACAAATTGGTCCATAGAGTCAATGCAATCCCAATCAAATATGTATATAGTGATGCTCAAGTCAGAAGCAGTCAAAAAACTGAGGTCAGATGGGCAGATGAGGCTGAGTGCACCTAAGGGAGTACAGAAATTAAACCTTGTACTTTGAGGAAAAAAAAAAACTCAGTTTTTCAATTTCCACTTGAGAGAGTGTATAATATATAGTAGAAGCTTTATACGTCTTATTATTTTTTTATAATACCAACTGCCTTACAGGATCTTAGTTCTCAGACCAGGAACTGAACCTGAGCTCATCGCAATGAAAATACCAAGTCTTAACCACTGCACTACCAGGGAATTCCCTCTTTTTATGATTAAAAAGTTTTGTGGTTAGTATATTGATATTTTTATTTTCTTAGTGAAGGGGACCTCATGTTTGTCTGTATTGTTGACCCAACTTTCTTTCTTGTTCCAATTATTTGTATCTCCCAGGAAGTAGACTATCTACAAATGATAATATATACACATATACATACACTCACACAACTTAATAAAAAATGGGCAAAAGCTGACAGTTCACAAGAGAAAAACAAATAATAATAATAAAAAAATCACATCAACCTGATATAAAATTAAATGGCTTGAGTTAAAATGCTAATTTATCTCTGCTGTCTTATGCAATTCTATTAAAATGACATCATGCAGATATAAACAGAAAAGAAATTAAGAGTCTATCAATGAGATATATATAAATAATTGCAAGATAGAAAATGGACAAAGCTATGGTTATTAACTTGAATAAAGAGAGTTTAAGTCTGAATACTAGTATCAGTTCAGTTCAGTAGCTCAGTCATGTCCAACTCTTTGCGACCCCATGAATCGCAGCACGCCAGACTTCCCTGTCCATTACCAATTCCCAGAGTTTACTGAAACTCATGTCCATCGAGTCAGTGATGCCATCCAGCAATCTCATCCTCTGTTGTCCCCTTCTCCTCCTGCCCCCAATCCCTCCCAGCATCAGAGTCTTTTCCGATCAGTCAACTAGTCACATGAGGTGGCCAAAGTATTGGAGTTTCAGCTTTAGCATCATTCCTTCCCAAGAAATCCCAGGGCTGATCTCCTTCAGAATGGACTGGTTGGATCTCCTTGCAGTCCAAGGGACTCTCAAGAGTCTTCTTCAACACCACAGTTCAAAACCATCAATTCTTAGGCACTCAGCTTTCTTCACAGTCCAACTCTCACATCCATACATGACTACTGGAAAAACCATAGCCTTGACTAGACAGACCTTTGTTGGCAAAGTAATGTCTCTGCTTTTGAATATACTATCTAGGTTGGTCATAACTTTCCTTCCAAGGAGTAAGCGTCTTTTAATTTCATGGCTGCAGTCACCATCTGCAGTGATTTTGGAGCCCCCAAAAATAAAGTCTGACACTGTTTCCACTGTTTCCCCATCTATTTCCCATAAAGTGATGGGACAGATGCCATGATCTTAGTTTTCTGAATGTTGAGCTTTAAGCCAACTTGTTCACTCTCCTCTTTCACTTTCATCAAGAGGCTTTTTAGTTCCTCTTCACTTTCTACCATAAGAGTGGTGTCATCTGCATATCTGAGGTTATTGATATTTCTCCCGGCAATCTTGATTCCAGCTTGTGCTTCTTCCAGCCCAGCGTTTCTCATGATGTATTCTGCATAGAAGTTAAATAAGCAGGGTGACAATATACAGCCTTGACATACTCCTTTTCCTATTTGGAACCAGTCTGTTGTTCCATGTCCAGTTCTAACTGTTGCTTCCTGACCTGCATATAGGTTTCTCAAGAGGCAGGTCAGGTGGTCTGGTATTCCCATGTCTTGAAGAATTTTCCACAGTTTATTGTGATCCACACAGTCAAAGGCTTTGGCATAGTCATAGAGATGCCTATACAGAACACAATTCACCAAGTAAAACCATTACAAGGCTCAGGGTAGAAGCACCACTTATTTCTGAAGGATATGAAAGATGGGATAAAAGCACAGGGACAAATGAAAAGCATAAAATGGAGATACAACCACGTTCTTCTCTGTTCCCTACAACCATGTGTATTTTCCTCTCTATGAGCAAACCAGAAGATTGTCCTAGAAAAATTAAAGTATAGAAACAAAAAGTTCAGAGAAAATAGTCAGTTGAAAATGGCAGTGAGGCAATGGAATAAAAATAAGAGGTTAAATAAAATTTTACCCATTAAAAAGTAACATTCCCCACCCCAACCAATCTTATTTTCCAGCAGAATAGAATTTTGACAGCCCAGCATGGCATTTTTCAGCAAATACTAAATCAGGAACAGATTTTTTTTTTTACAAGAGAAATTGAACATCCCAGAGAAAAATCCAACAAATACCAGCATTTAGGTCCCCAACAAAATGCAGAGCCACTGCGCTAACATCCAGAGGTGAAGCCACTAATGGATAAACCTCACCCAAACACACAGAGGTTTCAGAGGCTCTTTTAGAGCTTAGTCCTCACATTTTAAAATTTATCTGAAAATCATCAGATGTTTGGAGAAAGGATAAATTCCAGAATCAGCTTATCAATACCTATGAAAAGTCTGCTGGGATTTTGACTGGGATTTAGTTGGATTCAGCAATCAAATTAGGGAGAATTGACATCTTAACAATAATGAGTCTTCTAATCCATGGGCATGAATATTTTTCCATTTATATGTTTTTAATTATTGTAATTACTATATTTTGCTAATACTTCATAGTTTTCACCTTATAGATACAATATTTCTCCTTTTGAGTTATATCCACCTGTTAAATTGGTTGGTACTACCAGACATAATACAGTTTTTATAGTTGCGTATCATAACTATTTACTTAAAGTATAGAAACACCATTGATTTTTGTGTGTTCACTTTGCATCCTGCAACCTAGATAAGCTCCATTAGTAAACTGGATAGCTCATTTATTAAATCTGAGAGTTTTTTGTAGATTCTTTGATATTTGTCAATCATGTTACTGAAAATAGTTTTATTTCTTCTTTTCTAATCTCTATGTTTTTAATTTCTTTTTTTTCCCAGCTTATTGCATTGGCTAGATATATAGGAAAACACTAAATTGGAGTAGTGAAAAATGACAATGTGATGGTCTCTGAATTTCTGGATCTGTGATTTAGTGTCTGTCATTAATTTTTAAAATTTTTGCTTGTTACTTCTTTAAATACTTCTGCACATTTTCTTTCTTCTGGGATTCTGGAATCCCAATTATACTTGTTTTAGAATATTTAATATCATCCCACAGCTTTTGAAATTTCTGGTTCTTTTTCTTTCTGTCTCTCATTTTTTCTCTTTGTGTTTCAGGCTGGATCATTTCTATTGCTCTATCTTCAAGTTCACTGATCCTTTCCCTGTGCCAAATTTACCAATGAATCTTTTATTCTTCTATTACTGTTTATCATTTCTTGCATTTCAATTTGCTTTTATTTTGTAATTTTGTTTTCACACTGAAATTATCCATTTAACCTTGCATATTTTTCATTAGCATTTTAAATATATTAATCATAGGTATGTAAATTTCTTTGTTGGCAAGTTCCAACACCTCTGTCACATATGAGTTTGACCTAATTATTGCCTTGTTCTTTCTGTGTTTTTTTACCTTCTTATATGTCTCATAATTTTTGGTTGAAATTTGAATGTCCAGCCAGGTGAGTGAGTGCTCATATCTCCCCTTTCTCTACAGGTACTATCTCTCTTTATATCTTGGCCTAGTTGTTTGCCATGAATTCAATGAATTTTTTTTAAAGTTGTAATATTAAAGTTAATCTGGATCTTTTTCCTTGAAGTGGTGAGATTATTACTTCTTCCTGCTTTCTATATCCTGGGACAGAACTGGACATTTTATTTGACTCTCTTCAATTATATATTGATATCATTTCAATTTAATAAATTTTTAAAAACCTTAAGGTACTAGTTTTCATGAAGTATAAAACAATTATTTCATACTCATAACACTGACAAAAGTTTTAAAAGTATTGCTTAGGATGTGAAGCAGCAGGATTTTTTTTCACTGCAAATGAGAGTATGGTATGGAAAATCACTCTGGAGGGCAGTTGGCAGTATTTATTAAAATTGCAAACTGTAAACCTTTTGATCCAGCAATCTAACTTAAGATAAATATACTAGAGTATTACTTATATGTGTGCACAGAACACATGTACCACAATAGCATTTTTTTTTTTTTTTTTGGTGTTTCAGTGTTTTTATTTTATTTTATTTTTTTTTATTCTTCCAATTTTATTTTATTTTTAAACTTTACATAATTGTATTAGTTTTGCCAAATATCAAAATGAATCCGCCACAGGTATACATGTGTTCCCATCCCGAACCCTCCTCCTCCTCCCTCCCCATACCATCCCTCTGGGCCGTCCCAGTGCACCAGCCCCAAGCATCCAGCATCATGCATTGAACCTGGACTGGCAACTCGTTTCCTACATGATATTTTACATGTTTCATTGCATTTTATAAAATGGAAATCATTAATAATGTCCTTCAGTAAGAAACTAAAAAAAAAAAGAAACTAGAGAGATCAAGTGTGTTTTGCATACAACAGAATACTATACATATCAAAATGAATGAACTAATCTACATGCACTAAAACAGATAATTCTCAAAAATAAAGTTCAGTTAAATTAGCAGATTACAAAGGAAAGTATGTATAGTATACTATTAATATAAAATGGGAAAATGTCTAAACAATTCCTTTTATCATTTACAGTTTACAACTGTGTTTTTTACAATTTATTTGGCTGCACCATGTCTTAGTTGTGGCATGTGGGATCTAGTTCCCCGACCAGGGATTGAACCTGGGTCCCCTCGATTGGGAGCTCAGAGTCTTAGCCACTGGACCACCAGGGAAGTCCCCTACAACTGTGTTTTAAAATAATAAAGGCATGTTTGAGTGCGAGTCACAGTAGCCACAAAATAATCTCTGGTGGGAAAATAGGAAGAAAGAGAGAAATACAAGAGAGGTGATTTAGATGCATCTGTGTGTTTTTTTTATAAATGGATATTGTCTTAGTCCATTTGGTTTGCTATTACAAAACACCACAACCATATAGCTTATAAGCAAGAGAAACTTATGTCTTACAGTTGGGGAGGCTGGAAGTCCAAAGTCACACTTCCAACAGGGTTGTGTACTGGCAGAGACAAACTTCCTGGTCCAGAGCCACTACCTTTTCACTGCATCCTTACATGTTAGAAAGGGAAAGGGACTCTATAGAGTCTCCTTCTTAAGAACATTAATCCCATTCATTAGGGTTCTACCCTCTCATGACTTAAAGGTCCCATCTTCTAAAGCCATCATCTTTGGGGTTTAGGACATCAACATATGAATTTGGGGGCAACACAAGCATTCACGTCATAGCAGATACCAGGTAACATCTGGTAAATATGGGTTATGAACATGTGGACATCAGCTATACTTTTTCTGCACTTTTGAAATATTTCATAATTAAACTTTTCTAAAGAAATTCAATTTATATTGCTCCCATGTGAATTATTCCAGTCTAATAAGAGATAATTTATTTCTAATTGCTTGGACCTACCATAGATAAGAGCTGCTCATATCAACTGGTTTTCAAACAGTTTATGACTTAAAAGAGAAAAATTTTAAATCTCACTAGTATACAA
The DNA here is from genome assembly GCF_027580195.1 of Bos mutus. Taxonomy (NCBI): domain Eukaryota; kingdom Metazoa; phylum Chordata; class Mammalia; order Artiodactyla; family Bovidae; genus Bos; species Bos mutus. The sequence goes on along the minus strand of NC_091618.1, from coordinate 93,114,186 downwards.
AAATCATCATTAATGCATGTACCTCTCACCAGGTGCTTCCCTGATAGCTCAGTTGGTAAGAATCTGCTTGCAATGCAGAAGACCCCGGTTGGATTCCTGGGTTGGAAAGATCCCCTGGAGAAGGGATAGGCTACCCACTTCAGTATTCTCGGGCTTCCCTTGTGGCTCAGCTGGTAAAGAATTTGCCTGCAATGCGGGAGACCTGGGTTCAATCCCTAGGTTGGGAAGACCCCCTGGAGAAGGGAATAGCTACCCACTCTAGTAGCTCAGATGGTAAAGAATCCGCCTGCAATGCAGGAGACCCGGGTTTGATCCCTGGGTCAGGAAGATCCCCTGGAGAAGGAAATTGCAACCCACTCCAGTACTCTTGCCTGGAGAACTCTATGGACAGAGGATCCTGGTGGGCTACAGTCCATGGGATAGCAAAGAGTCAGACAGACTGTGTGACTTTCACTTTCACTTTCACCAGTATTCTAGCCTGGAGAATTCCATGGACTGCATAGTCCATGGAGTCGCAAAGAGTTGTACATGAATGAGCGACTTTCACTTCACTGCTCGCCAGGTACAGATTAACTAGGAGGTGACGACAGTCCTTGGATGCTATGAAGTTCACTGCCATGTGTTCTCTGTGAATGGCTGAAATGGTTCTCTACGTGGTGGGGTAACGGTTCTGGTTCCACATTACTTTCTACTAGTGGTGCCCTTAGGCATTTTAACTGCTGTGGTTTTATTACACTCTGGTCAATTCAGAGAGATTTAGAGTGATAAAGACATCTCTATCAGATTTATATTTAAATTATCTTCTTTTTCAAACACCTCATCATGGTGCATGTACCTAACACTAGGCTTAGACAGCAGTACATTTCAGGGTAAGATAAAAATGTAAAGATGAACCAGGGCCCAAAATTATTTTTGAAGGCCTCTTGCATAGCATTTTTCAGTAGCCTGCAGAACAACAAGCAGCTGTACACATTCCTGGTGCATCTGTAAACCTTATTTCTTGTTTTGTTGAAACCCTTAAACATCTCTGGCTTTATGTGCATACACAGATATTCAATTCAGTCTTAAATAAGCTGTAAGTCTAAATGCGTCTTGGTAGAATATGTATTGAGTTCATATTACAGGAATTTAACATGACAGTATAAAAATGACACAAATTTAGTGTCGTAGCTAAGACTTAACTCTCATTAAAATCACTACAAATAATAGTAAGATAATTAGAACCAATTTATGCTACTTTCAAATGCATCAATTTGACAAATATGTTTACAAATATACAAAGTATTTTGATACTATTATCACAAGTAAGGGCTAATGTAACAGACTCAAAGCAAGTGAATATAGAGAATTAGGCTTGGAGTGGCTTGAGCTAGTTCAGGTTTCTCCTTCCATTTTCAAATTTCAATATTTATAGAAGTGATATCGTATTAGTTCTTAGGCAAGCAAACTTTATAAATATCTCAAAGAAAACAAAAATGATCAGAACAGCTTATGTCCCCAAATTGCTTCTGCTCTTCTTATTTTGCAATCTCTTATTCCATTATTTAGTACACAGGCAAGATGAATTTCTCATAAATGTTTCATTCTTACTAATAGGGAAAATTAAAAAATTTAATTATAATCCTTTAATAGCATAGGACATTAGCATTTTAATCTGTATAGATTGGTAATGCAATGTAATAAAGAATTATCAAGTTGAAATAAACACCTTCAGTAATCAGGTTTCACACAAATTGCTTGCTGAGGTATATAGTGCTTAAATCAGAATGATTTTTTCCGTTAAATGTATTTTCAATTGTGAATCAAGATGATGTATTTGTAAGATGGAAAGTACTCAATTAAACTATCACCTATTGTATGCATTACATTCCAGCACAGCAGGAATATGCCTACAAAGAAAAATGAGATAAATATCCATTATCTAGAATCATAAAATTAATTGGAAAATTACCAGATCTCTGTTTCCACTCTATTTTCTATAGACCTAGCTTTTCTGTCCTCCATCTTTCCAACCTGCAGAGTGATAAAGCACTCCCAAAACATGCTTGCAAGCAATCTATTTATATCTAGGAAATTGATTCAAACTTTAATTTTTAAAGTATTTTATGATAGGAAAACTACACTGAACTTTAAACATTATAAGGTTGGGCATATCATTGGGCAGTGTCTCACTTCAGCAACTCAGGGTAATAAATCAGAAATTAATCAATTATCGGTGAACAGTTCTATGTTGATTTCCTGTTATGTATCTCTCACTGAGGGAAACAGGAAGATAAAGAAAAGTTGTCAGACAGCCTCTCTGCTCTAAATACAACATTGCCACAAAAGTGAACTTTCTATTCCATTCAAAGACTTTCCAGAAAGACAAAATCACCTGAACAAGTGGAGAGAACATCTTTGACATGCAACAAAGTATGTTTTAATTATTTCTCTCAGCAACACAGTGTGCATCTATGCAACTTTATTATTACTGTTGACTTGATAAGTAGACTACCAGATATTTCTCCAGCAAAGACAAGTTATTCAGGCCCAGCAGAGAATTGCAGAGTCTGCAACCACAGTATGTGCTAAGTCGCTTCAGTCATGTCTGACTGTTTGATACCCATGGACTGCAGTCCACCAGGCTCTTCTGTCCATGGGATTCTCCAGGCAAGAATACTGGAGTGGGCTGTCATGCCTTCCTCCAGGGGATCTTCTGGACCCAGGGATCAAACCCAAGTCTCTTATGTGTCCTGCATTGGCAAGAGGGTTCTTTACCACTAGCACCACCTGAGGAAGCCGGCAACCATAGTGAGCCATGTACAAGTCCTGTGGGAAGGGAAGGAGAATGTTTTTATGGAGAGGAAAAGCAGTTGGGAGGACTACAGCAAACAGAGTCCCTGGCTTTTTATTGGCTGAACTGTTGCCAGGAAAGAAGCTAAGTCTTTCCTCTTCCTTCACAGTAATCCAAGTCTATGCCCCAACCAGTAACGCTGAAGAAGCTGAAGTTGAACAGTTCTATGAAGACCTACAAGACCTTTTAGAACTAAAACCCAAAAAAGATGTCCTTTTCATTATAGGGGACTGGAATGCAAAAGTAGGAAGTCAAGTAACACCTGGAGTAACAGGCAAATTTGGCCTTGGAATACAGAATGAAGCAGGGCAAAGACTGATAGAGTATTGCTAAGAAAATGCACTGGTCATACCAAACACCCTCTTTCAACAACACAAGGGAAGACTCTACACATGGACATCACCAGATGGTCAACACCAAAATCAGATTGATTATATTCTTTGCAGCCAAAGATGGAGAAGCTCTATACAGTCAGAAAAACTAGACCAGGAGCTGACTGTGGCTCAGCCCATGAACTCCTTATTGCCAAATTCAGACTGAAATTGAAGAAAGTAGGGAAAACCACTAGACCATTCAGGTATGACCTAAATCAAATCCTTTATGATTATACAGTGGAAGTGAGAAATAGATTTAAGAGACTAGATCTGATAGAGTGCCTGATGAACTATGGAATGAGGTTCGTGACATTGTACAGGAGACAGGGATCAAGACCATCCCCATAGAAAAGAAATGCAAAAAAGCAAAATGGCTGTCTGGGGAGGCCTTACAAATAGCTGTGAAAAGAAGAGAAGCAAAAAGCAAAGGAGAAAAGGAAAGATATAAGCATCTGAATGCAGAGTTCCAAAGAATAGCAAGAAGAGATAAGAAAGCCTTCTTCAGTGATCAATGCAAAGAAATAGAGGAAAACAACAAAATGGGAAAGACTAGGGATTTCTTCAAGAAAATCAGAGATACCAAAGGAACATTTCATGCAAAGATGAGCTCTATAAAGGACAGAAATGGTATGGACCTAACAGAAGCAGAAGATATTAAGAAGAGATGGTAAGAATACACAGAAGAACTGTACAAAAAAGATCTTCACGACCCAGATAATCACAATGGTGTGATCACTGACCTAGAGCCAGACATCCTGGAATGTGAAGTCAAGTGGGCCTTAGAAAGCATCACTACGAACAAAGCTAGTGGAGGTGATGGAATTCCAGTTGAGCTATTCCAAATCTTGAAAGATGATGCTGTGAAAGTGCTGCACTCAATATGCCAGCAAATTTGGAAAACTCAGCAGTGGCCACAGGACTGGAAAAGGTCAGTTTTCATTCCAATCCCAAAGAAAGGCAATGCCAAAGAATGCTCAAACTACCGCACAATTGCACTCATCTCACACGCTAGTAAAGTAATGCTCAAAATTCTCCAAGCCAGGCTTCAGCAATATGTGAACCATGAACTTCCAGATGTTCAAGCTGGTTTTAGAAAAGGCAGAGGAACCAGAGATCAAATTGCCAACATCCGCTGGATCATGGGAAAAACAAGAGAGTTCCAGAAAAACATCTATTTCTGCTTTCTTGACTATGCCAAAGCCTTTGACTGTGTGGATCACATAAACTGTGGAAAATTCTTCAAGAAATGGGAATACCAGAACACCCGATCTGCCTCTTGCGAAATTTCTATGCAGGTCAGGAAGCAACAGTTAGAACTGGACATGGAACAACAGACTGGTTCCAAATAGGAAAAGGAGTTCATCAAGGCTGTATATTGTCACCCTGCTTATTTAACTTCTATGCAGAGTACATCATGAGAAACGCTGGACTGGAAGAAACACAAGCTGGAATCAAGATTGCCTGGAGAAATATCAATAACCTCAGATATGCAGATGACACCACCCTTATGGCAGAAAATGAAGAGGAACTCAAAAGCCTCTTGATGAAAGTAAAAGTGGAGAGTGAAAAAGTTGGCTTAAAGCTCAACATTCAGAAAATAAAGATCATGGCATCCGGTCCCACCACTTCATGGGAAATAGATGGGGAAACAGTGGAAACAGTGTCAGACTTTATTTTTCTGGGCTCCAAAATCACTGCAGATGGTGACTGCAGCCATGAAATTAAAAGACGCTTACTCCTTAGAAGGAAAGTTATGACCAACCTAGATAGTATATTCAAAAGCAGAGACATTACTTTGCCAACAAAGGTTCGTCTAGTTAAGGCTATGGTTTTTCCCGTGGTCATGTATGGATGTGAGAGTTGGACTGTGAAGAAGGCTGAGTGCCGAAGAGTTGATGGTTTTGAACTGTGGTGTTGGAGAAGACTCTTGAGAGTCCCTTGGACTGCAAGGAGATCCAACCAGTCCATTCTGAAGGAGATCAGCCCTGGGATTTCTTTGGAAGGAATGATGCTAAAGCTGAAACTCCAGTACTTTGGCCACCTGATGGGAAGAGTTGACTCATTGGAAAAGACTCTGATGCTGGGAGGGATTGGGGGCAGGAGGAGAAGGGGACGACAGAGGATGAGATGGCTGGATGGCATCACCGACTCGATGGACGTGAGTCTGAGTAAACTCTGGGAGTTGGTGATGGACAGGGAGGCCTGGTGTGCTGCAATTTGTGGGGTCACAAAGAGTCAGACACATCTGAGCAACTGAACTGAACTGAACTGATGTAATCTATGAGGAATAGAGAAATATGAGCTGATTATTATTTACAAATATATATTTTTTCATAACATTTTCTCTTCATAAAATTAGTACCTTTTATATACTTATCATACTTGATTACCTTTGCTCCAAATTCCTCTGATTTTGTATTTTTAAGGGGAAAATTTCTTCTGCAGTATTACTTCTGTCCAAATTAAATGACAAGCCTAACTAAATTATTAACTAAATTATCATCCTGTGGTCACTGCTGAGTTTTCCAAATTTGCTGCCATATTGAATGTAACACCTTAACAGCATAATCCTTTAAGGTTTTAAATAGTTCATCTGAAATTCCATCACCTCCACTAGCTTTGTTCATAATAATGCTTCCTAAGGCCCACTTGACTTCACACTCAAGGATGTCTGGCTCTAGGTGACTGACCACACCATCATGGATATCCTGGTCATTAAGACCTTTTTAATATAGTTCTGTGTATTATTGCCAACTCTTCTTAATCTCTTCTGCTTCTGTTAGATCATTACTGTTTCTGTCCCTTATTCTGCCCATCTATGCATGAAATGTTCTCTTGGTACCTCCAATTTTCTTGAAGAGATCTCTAGTCTCTCCCATTCTATTGTTTTCTTCTATTTCTTTGCATTTTTCACTAAAGAAGGCTTCCTTATCTCTCCTTGCTCTTCTTTGAAACCCTGCATTCATTTAGGTATAACTTTCCCTTTCTCCTTTGCCTTTTGCTTCACTTTAGGATCCTCAGGAGAAATAGTCAAATTCTCTTTCAATTATAAGATGTTAAAAAAGCTCTGATCTTTTTAATGTGTTTGTTCCCCTTAAAAATTAATCACATGGAACTTTAGGATGTTCATTATCCAGTTTATAATCAATTTGTTTTAGGTAAATCAGCTCATGAATGAGAGAAAAAAACACACATATGCAACTTAGTTCAAGCAACTCTAATCAAGTCATGTATGCCAGCTATTAACTTTAAATATGTTTAGTACTTTTACTTTTCTCTCATTCTAACTTGTAGACACATGAACATTAGATGATCCTTATCTAGTTTTTCTAGAGAATTTTTCTTGAAAAAGGTAAAGCTCATCAAAATTTACAAATCATTTTAAAAATTTATTTTTCTGTTAACACTGAGAAGATTGCAAACTTTGACCAGTACTTTTTACCCTGACCAATAGTACTTTGTTTTTCCTTCACATTCAGTTCAGCTCAGTTCAGTTGCTCAGTCCTGTCTGACTCTTTGCAACCCCGTGGACTGCAGCACATCACGCCTCCCTGTCTATCACCAGTTCCCAAAACTTGCTCAAACTCCTGTCCATTGAATTGGTGGTGCCATCCAACCATCTCATCCTCTGTCATCCCCTTCTCCTCCAACATTCAATCTTTCCCAGCATCAGGGTCTTTTCCAATGAGTCAGTTCTTCACATCAGGTGGCCAAAGTATTGGAGTTTCAGCTTCAGTATCAGTCTTTCCAACGACTATTCAGGACTGATTTCCTTTAGGATTGACTGGTTGGATCTCCTTGTTGCCCAAGGGACTCTCAGGAGTCTTTTCCAACACCACAGTTCAAAAGCATCAATTCATCAGAGCTCAGCTTTCTTTATAGTCCAACTCCCACCTTCCTACACGACTATTGGAAAAACCATAGCTTTGACTAGATGGACCTTTGTTGGCAAATTAATGTCTCTGTTTTTTAATATGCTGTCTATGTTGGTGTAGCTTTTCTTCCATGGAGCAAAAATCTTTTAATTTCATGGCTGCAGTCACCATCTGCTGTGATTTTGGAGTCCCCAAAATAAAGTCTGTCACTGTTTCCATTGTTTCCCCATCTATTTGCTATGAAGTGATGAGACCAGATGTCGTGATCTTAGTTTTCTGAATGTTGAGTTTTAAGCCAACTTTTTCACTCTCCTCTTTCACCTTCATCAAGAGGCTCTTCACTTCTTTTTTGCTTTCTGTGATAGGGTGGTTTCATCTGCATATCTGAGGTTATTGATATTTCTCCCAACAATCTTGATTCCAGCTTGTGCTTCATCCAGCCCATCATTTCACATGATGTGCTCTGCATATAACTTAAATAAGCAGGGTGACAATATACAGCTTTGGCATACTCCTTTCCTAATTTGGAACCAGTCCGTTGTTCCATGTACGGTTCTAACTGTTGTTCTTGACCTGCATACAGATTTTCCTTTGTATTAGACAACCTGAATAAGAAAATATTTTTCTTTCTACTTCAGAGTGTAAAACGGAACTTAGAAAGGGAACTGCACGAATAGGCCATTTATTCTAACTGAAATACAACATTATCACTATCAACTCTATTATGTATTCAAATTAAGGCTGCACTCCTTAGGAGTTAGCTTACAAGATGATGGGAAAGGAAAACCCTGAGCTCACCTCCTCTCATGGGCTCACCAAAACCATAACTATTTACGGAAAAAGTATTGATGGAAAAAATAAAAATCTACCATAAAAGATCTTCCACAAATGAAGATATAAAGAAGGAACCACAACAAGATGGAGAGAAGGGAAGAAATCTCAGTATGTTAAGACCTACATCATCAGGTGGATAAACCCCAATCAGAATAAATACAATTACAGAGGTTCTCTCCAAACAGTAAAAGGTTTGAGCCCTACATCAGGAGCTCTGCACCCAAAAGATGAACACTCAGAACATTTGATTATGAAGGTTAGCAGGGCTTATTTCTGGGAGATACTGAGGACTGTACAAAATAGGGACACCACTGTTAAGGAGAGCACACAAAAGGCTCTCACACCCAAGGCAGAAGTAGTCATTTAAAAGGAGCCTAGATCAGATCTACTTGTTGATCTTGGAAAGTCTCCCAGGCTGACACGAAGAACCTGGAGCTCACCCTGGGAACACAGCTGCCCCTGGACATGGTTCCACTCACCAGAGGGTATAGGACCTGGCCCCATACACCAGGCCTGGGACCCCCAGCATCCTTCAGACAGAGACACTGGGACCCAGTTCCATCTACCAGTGGCCAGGCAACAGCTCCAGAATTCCTGGGCCCCAATCCTGCCCAGCAGAAAGGCTGCTCTAGCCTTTGGACCAGCCTCATCTACCAATGAGTGGACAGGAGCCCCAGGACAATCACATACCCACAGCCTGCAGAACCCTACCCACCAGTAGGCTAGCACCAGTACTTGGATTATTTGATACTATCCCCCACCAACAGGGCAACATCAGCTCTGAGATACATTGGACACCTCATCCAACCACCCCAAATCTAGCCCCACTCAATCACTGGGCCAACCCAAGTATTGGGACACCCAGGATACCACAGCCATCTGTGTGGGAAACCAGTCACACACACCAGTGATCTGATACAAACTCTGGGATGCCCAGGTCCTGAGCCAGACCTGGTTCTGCCCCACAGTGGGCCAGAAATATCCCCAGGACCTTTCTTCACCACCAGTTCATTGGCCCCAGCCTGAAGATCTTCAGGATCCTGGCTCCACCCACCAGTGAGCCAGCAATAGCTCAGGCCCCACTAGGGTTTCCACAGCCAGGCACCTTGTGATACTGCCCTACAAAACAGTGGACAACAACCTCCATATAAGACAGGGCCTAGCAACCAAATGACTAGGAGTCAGACAAGTCCACCAGATTGCCCACCACAACAGAAGGACACATGCAGCCCACATAGGGGAAAATCCCTAGAAACCACAGCTTTGGTGACACCATTTATATTCAACATAATACTGGAAGTCGTAACCACAACAATCACCTAAGAATTAAGAGGAATCCAAATTGGAAAGGAAGAAGTAAAACTGTCACTGTTTGCAGGTGACAAGATAGAAAATTTTTGATGCATAGAAAATTCTAAAGATGTCACCATGAAACTAGAAGAGTTCATTAGTGAATTCAGTAAAGTTGCAGTATACAAAATTAATGTACAGAAATCTATACATTAAAAACAAATTATCAGAGAGTGAAATTATAGAAATAATCCCAATTATAATCACATCCAAAGTATGCTTAGAAATAAATCTAAGGAAGTAAAAAAGTCTGTACGTGAAAAGCTGTAAGACATTGATAAGAGAAACTGTAGACACACATAGTTAAATAGACAGACATACTGTGTTCATGGATTGGAAGAATCAATATTGTTAAAATTGCCATAGAACCCAAGGTAATCTATCTACAGATTCAATGTACGCTCTATCAAAATACCTATGGAATTTTTCACAGATCCAAAACAAATTATTTTGAAATTTGTATGGAAACACAAAACCCCACAAATCACCTGAAACAGCCTTGAAAAAGAGAAACAGCGCTCTCTAGCTCCCTGGAATCAGATGATCCTACAAAGCTACAGTAAACAAAACAACGTGGTACTGGCACAAATACAGACACGTAGATCAATGGAATCGAATAGAGAGCCCAGAAATAAAGCCACTCACTTATGGTAGATTCATCAGCAACAAAGGAGGCAAGAATATGCAATGGAGAAAAGGCTGTCCCTTCAGTAAGTGCTGCTGGGGAAACTGGACAGCTACAGGTAAAGGAATGAAATTGGAACATTTTTCACACCACATGGAAAAATAAACTCAAAACAGGTTAAAGACCTAATTGTAACACCATAAAAGTCCTAGAAGAAAACATAGGCAAAACATCCTTTGATAAAAATCATAGCAATATTCTTTGGGATCTGTTTCCCAAGGCAAAGGAAACAAAAGCAAAAATAAACAAACAGGATCTAATTAAACTTAAATCTTTTGCACAGCAAAGAAAGCAATTGACAAAACAAAAAGACAACCTACAGAATGGCAGAAACTATCTGCAAATGATATGAGCAATAATGGAGCTAATATCCAAAAAGAATGTATATTACAACCCAGTATCAAGAAAAAGACCTCATTTAAAAAAATGGGCAGAAGACCTGAATAAACATTTTTCCAAAGAAGACATACCGATGATTGAAAGCCAACAGGCACTAATTATTGGTGGTAGTGGTTTGGTTGCTGTCGTGTCTGACTCTTCTTTGACCCCGTGAACTGTGGCCCACCAGGCTCCTCTGTCCATAGGATTTCCCAGGCAAGAATACTAGAGTGGTTTACCATTTCCTTCTCCAGGGGATCTTCCCAACTCAGGCATTAAACCCATGTCACCTACTTGGCAGGTGGATTCTTTACCTGGGCTACTTGGGGAGCCCCATGAGAAATGCAAATCAAAATCACAAAGAGATAATACCTCACACCTGTCACAATGGCTATCATCAAAAAGAACACACATAACAAATCTCAGTGTGGATGTGGAGAGAAGGGAACCCTTGAACACTGTTGGTGGGAGTGTAACTTGGTGCAGCCACTGTGGAAAACAATATGGAGGGTCCTCAGAAAACTAAAAATAGAACTACTATATTATCCACTAATTCCACTTCTAGCCATATATCCAAATAAAATGAAAGCACTAATTCAAAAAGCTCCATGTACCCCAATGTCCATAGCAGCATTATTTACAATATACGATTATATTGTATATGTATTATATTTTAATATGTATATGTGTATGTGTGTGTGTATGTACAGTGAAACACTATTTATTCATAAAGAGGAATGAAATTTTGCCATTTGCAATGATATGAATGGTCCTGGAGGTCCATTATGCTTAGTGGAATAAGTCGGAAAGAGAAAGACAAATTCTATCTACTAGAACTTACTTGTAGAATCTAAAAAATAAAGCAAATTAATGAATATTACAAAAAGACTCAGAGAGATAAGAAACATTTATAGAGAGTAAACTAGTGGTGATCAGTGGGGAGAAGGAACTGGAGAGGGAAAAAATAGAGATAGGGGATTAAGAGGTAAAATTACTATGTATAAAATAAATAGGATACAAAAGTATATTCTACAACACAGGGATATAGCCAGTATTTTATAATAACTATAAATGGAGGGTAATCTGTAAAAATTTTGATTACTATGTTGTACTAATATACTATAAATCAACTGTACCTCAGTTTTTGAAAGAGACAAATATTTCTCTGGGGTAAAAGACGGCTGTACCCTCTAAGTTACATATGCTTCCTCCCTTCTACTAGCTTAGTGATTATTGAGACAATATAGATAAAACCGTATTATGTTTAAATGAACAACTGATTATCCTGCAATACATGTAGGCTACAAAAATTATTTCGTAAACTGTTACTGAAAAGACATGTGAGGTTGGCAGTTCTGGTCTAAGCAAAGAAAGCTTCCAAAGGAAAGTAAGTGTTTTCTTTACATAGCCCTTAAATTTGCTTATTATTTTATTTTAAAATACACTTTTCTGACGAAGAAAAAATGCATGGTTATAACATGAAAGTTAGACAGCACAGAAGTGGGTAAAGGTTAGAATCCAATTGCATATAATTCAGCCACTCCCAGACTGCATGTGGTAAAAACCAGAGAAGGGAGAAGGTCCATGCCTAGGGAAGCGTCTGTACACTATTCAAGATGGGGAAGAGAAAGTCAGTACAAGTCGTGTGGAAGGGAGGTGCAGGTATGTGAAGTGAATTTTCACTGTGAAATAATCAGTGCTTTGAGACTTTTGAGAAGACCATTAAGTTTCAGTTAAACCTTGTGTCCAAATCACCTATTATTTGGAAAGATACACAATGAGTTTTAAAATTCTTTATGTTTAACTGAACTCTATGATCACTCCCCTCCAATGCTGAAGGGAGATGACCTGTGTGGAATTCAAGCCAGAGAAGTTGGCAAAAAGAAGCGTATTCTGCATCCACAGCATATTTCTGTGATTTGGCTTATATATTGTGAGGAGCATGGGGACAGGTAAATCTCCCTCAGCTAGTAGATGGATTATGGCAAATTTAGGAGTGATTCTACGTTGTCAGTACATAAGAGCAATGAGCTCTGAGCACTGTTCAGAAATGCACCTTGACTCTTCACATCATACCTGGGACTCTGCCGCACTCTTTAAGAATCGTCACTTGAGGACTTCCTTCCTCTGGCTACTCTTCCTCTCACGTGTAGACAGGATAAATGGCAGCACTTCCAAGCACTGTTTTGAATGCTTTCTTTGTTGAAACCATAGTGATGCAAATTTTTGTAGTCTGTGAATCCTTTTGAAATATGTAGAAATATTGTCTTAATAATACTGGGGACTATCAAATAGAGAAATCATAAAGTTGAGTCATTGCAGCAACAAAGCTTGTATGCCCATCGCATAATCCAATGCATCCTTTACACTCCCTGATGAGTCAGAGGCATTAGTATTCATTAAAAAAAAAATGCATGGTTCATGGAGCTTGTCTTTCTTATGAACTCTCCTCTCTGAAACCAATATTCTGAAGATGCTGTAACAGAGTGCCAGCTGATAAATGCATGACCCATCAAGCTCCATATTTCTTTCTGACAGTCCATTAGGTGCAATCTAAGGCCTAGGAGTTGGAGATGTACTTAATTATAATTATTTCATTGTTGGGAAGCGTGGCCTGAGTATTTATAGCTTTAAGATGTTTTGTCACTCTCTGGAAAGAAACTGTGTTGATAGTAGTGATACACAATAGACACTTCGAGGAGGATGTCAAGATACAGAAGATCCTTGATCTCAGGCTAACGGCTAAGTCACTTCAGTCGTGTCCAACTCTGTGCGACCCCATAGACAGCAGCCCACCAGGCTCCCCTATCCCTGGGATTCTCCAGGCAAGAACACTGGAGTGGGTTGCCATTTCCTTCTCCAATGCATGAAAGTGAAAAGTGAAAGTGAAGTCGCTCAGTCGTGTCCGACTCTATCGACCTCATGGACTGCAGCCTACCAGGCTCTTCCGCCCATGGGATTTTCCAGGCAAGAATACTGGAGTGGGCTGCCATTGCCTTCTCAGGAGGCCAGCTCAAATCCCTTCTGATGGAGAAGATTGCTGTGTGCTCAGAACAGGGTCACAATTAAATCCCAATGCTTTTAACTGCAGTAATTCATTTAAAATTAAGGGTGCTTTAATGTCTATGATATTAAAATAAGCCTACATATATGAATTTTAATATGTTTCTTAAAAACCCAAAAATACACAACAGACTGTATCCATTGCTTTCTCAAGTCAGGCACCACAGGAGAACTGGGCTACCCTATGCTTTTGGAAAGTATGTTTTATTTTCTATCCATAATTTTCTACATCATGCTTTAGTTACAAACATTTATTCCACAGAATTAATTTGTCACATTGTTAAAAACAAACTTTTCAAGAAAAACAAAGCCTATCATTTTCAAAAGAGAAAAATGGGGAGCCTAATGAATACAAATTCATTTCTGAGCACAATTGCTCACAAAATGAAGGAAATTTCACAAAGTATGCCCTAGAATTCATCGTTTTAAGTCGCCCAGGTTGGTTTACATATTAATCCACTTCCCCAGCATCTCCCTTTGTGACCTGCCAGGCTTCTGTTATGCACAATGGCATAGAGACAGTCTGCTGAAAGGTCTATTCTTTCAAAATGTCACTCCTCACTATGGAATATATTTTATTAAGGGTAATGGGAAACGTACGGGTCTGGTAGTGAATTTACTTTTCTTTCCTGAGATGAAATTTGAACACAGACTTAAAAGGGAAGTTTGTCATTAAATTCTAACAGCAGCGTGGGCTGGGGCTGGGTGTCAGCCTCATCTCCAAACAGAGGACTCCAGCCTAACTTCTTAAGGAGTTTGTCCATCACATCCAAGGATGGCTACTGTCTGAGGCTGAGAAGCACATGGCCAACATGAAGCATTGCTTCCGAAAAGAGAGAATTAACAGGTTAAGGAGGAAAATGTTCAGGTCACTATAATAGCAAAACTGTTTTTAAGCAATGGAAGTGATGCATGAACACGACTCATGTTGTATGCTTTCAAAGAGATATGCAGGTCAAATCATTTGATTGAAAGCATGATAACAATCAAGAGTCAGAGCCTTCAATGACATAATTGCCTAAAAGGTGAGGGTTATTCCTTCCCAACATCAGACTTCTATGACAATTCCTCTTATCTTAGTAAAAGCCTTTAATGGGTGGTTTTTGTGAACTCCTGTTGCCTCTATGGAATGACATGATTTCCAGGACATGAAGGTTTGGAATCCTACATAACTGGGCTAGATTCCTAACTTAGTACTAACCGTGCTAGCTTCATGAGAGGGTAAGATTATAAAGTTTTACGAACTTGAGTCTTCTTTTTATGAATGCTTCCTCTGGCCGCAAGGGTTAGAAGAGGCTCCCATGTTCGGGTTTTAATGTTTTGCAGTGGTTGTCTTGAAGTTCTTCATAAATTTATTCTGAATTTGTGATTTGTTAAGCAAAGTCAGGGGGGACAATAGCGCCCTGCCTCTCTCAATGTTCTGCCTTCCTGGGACGGGCTCTCAGCTACCTGCTGCCTCTCTCCTGGTACCCAAGCCACCAGACTTACCCTCTCATCTCTGCCACGAGGATGCTGTATTGTGCCCCTGGCAGGGCCTGGGCAGGGGAGGGTGAGGATAGGCATGCAAGCTCAGGGCAGCAAGTTACAAGGGGGGGCTCCAGGCACCTGTTAAAGAGTATATGTATCACATGAGTATCCTCATACCCAAGCAAGGATACATTCAACAGAGAATAAAAAACAGTGACAACTTGAGACAGAGACTATAAAAGAACAGGAAAAGATTTTTCCCTACTTTTTGAAAAAGGGGCCTACATTTTCATTTTTCACTTGGCCCAGAAATTATATGGCTAGCCATCACTATCAGAATGATCATATGCAAAGCATGTAATATTTATAAACCTGTAATGACAACATCACCTATAATACAGAGATGTAATAGGATTGAATATATTTTATTTTTATATAAAAGGCTTGACATAGAAACTGGTGCACTGTTAGGGGATTAATAACATTAGGTATTAGTTTCAAAAGTTACAAAACAAACAAAAACTTGCTTTGAGTTCACATAATTTTTTGGACAATATAGTAAGTACAAGACAAACTTGTAATTCAGGATAGCTCAGAAAATACAGAGTGTATGTTAAAAATGTTTTGGCACACAATTTCTTAAAGTTCAAACATATCAAATAAAAATGGATTTTTTTTCAGGCTTGCTGAATAGCTTGGAATTGAAAGAACAATACCTCTTTCATTTAAAAAAAGAAATCAATTTATAAATTAGAAATATTAGGAAAAGAAACCTATTAAGAAACAATTACTAGAACATGACTCTACTGTGGCTAGGACCACATGGAAAGAACATATGATACAAAGCCTGAGAATTAGGGTTTCTCACCTCAAAGGATGGCCAGTGCAGCCCTCAATGACAACGAGCACCTCATTTTCCACTTTTAGAGTACTCTCAAGGAAAATGTTCCATCCTAATCTCTAAAAACAATTTGCATAGAGGAAACGGACAGTAAAGAGTTAAGAAAATGAATAAGAATAAGAAAATGAATGAAAATGAATAAGAATAATTTCCTATCTTTGAAAGCAAAGTGTCCACTTTGTATAAATTTAGGGGCAAACTATTAATGTGTTACATGTGAGTATACCCCCTACGAAATTCCAGAAGTCACTTTGTACCCTATTTTATCCTGAGAGTCATTTCTTTTCAAGAAAAAAGCAAACAAACAATTGAAACACATTAAACGCCTAAGAGACATTCAGTATGAACCAGACCCTTAGGCAGGGCATCATCCAGCAATAGAATCATGGCAACTTTCTGGTTCATGGAGCCCTGGGCCCTCCTTGCCTCTTGGCCAATGATCCTTTAAGGACACTCTATAGGCAACTACAGTGACCAAATCCATGAGAAGGAAAGCTATGACTCCTTTTTAGATTTATGGTTACTATTGCTAGACTATAATAGCCAGAAGATGAAATCACCTGTTAAATAATGCCCACTTTCTTCATAAAACTCATAAAAAAAGATTGTTGTTCACCTACAATGTGATAAAAGCAAGAAAAATATAACAGAAAAGGCATGCCATAAAACACATATGAAAAACAGAAGCATGACTCTAATATTCAGAAATCATTTTCCCCAAGGTAAAATTAATATCCTGTTAGAATTTAATGTCTCCCAGTTCAGTGTTTTCAAACATTCTATTTTTAACCTCTGTTATACTTTTTTGTTCTGCCTACTAACTTATAAACATATGTCTTTTCTTGGATTTTTAAACTCTTGAAAGACAAATATCATTTCTAACTGATCATTGTATCTCCCATATCTGCTTGTAGTTTGATATTTGATACATGAACAGTGTAGATTAATGCTCAAATACTTGAACTGATATTCCCTAAGCAAAAACCTTTCATTATTAACAATATTAAAAATAGCCCCCATATTGTTATTTATTATAATTAGAGTTTTCTTACAGTTTAATTTTATTCAAACTTTAATATCCATTAGCCCATTTTCCTGAATTCAATTTACTTTTTAGAAGAGACAGCATGGTATAGAACATTGAGTCTCAAAGTGTGGTCCTCAGATGAGCAAGCATGAGCATCAACCAAGTATGACAAGTTAGGAATGGAAATTCCTGCATCCCAGCCCAGACCTACTGGACCACAGGCTATGGATTTAGGTTCAGAAATCTGTGTCTTAACAAGCCCTCCATGTAATCCTCATGAACACAAAAGTTTAAGGATGACTTATGTAGAATAAGAAATTATGGTGAAGTGACTTGAGTTTTAGTCACACTCCATACCTGGTTTTATAAATTTGTACAAATTATTGTGCCTTTTTAAGTATCCATTTCCTTCTCTGCAAAATTAAGGATAATAATTTCTCTTCCATGGGCTTTCCATAAAGACTATATATGATAATATATGTTAGAAACCTGACACATAATAAGCACTCAATAAATGGTGTGTGTGTGTGTGTTTTAGTCGCTCAGTCATGTCCAACTCTTTGTGACCCCATGGACTGTAGCCCACCAGGCTCCTCTGTCCATGGGATTCTCTCTAGGCAAGAATACTGGAGTTGGTTGCCATTTCCTTCTCCAAGGCATCTTCCTGACCCAGGGATCGAACCCGGGTCTCCTGCATTGCAGACACACACTTTACCATCTGAGCTACAATAAATGTTACTCATTGCCAAAAGATGATTCATTCTGAAAGGTCTAGCTTACAGCCCTTCACCAATACCTAATCCACTTCTTCATATCTTCTATGACTTTTCAGTAGCTAATATATCATTCTGAGTTGAGGATCAGAATCATCTTTCATATTTGGAAAAAGTGTTCCTGATACAATTAGCTTTTTGCAACTAAAGAAACTGTTAGTCTGTTTAAGTACTAACCAAATACTCCTTTTCACAAGGTAGCAGAGATAAGCCCTAGACTTTGTATAAGGCAAACATTAGGCACTGAAAGTGGACAAACCATTTCCAGAGAAATGCAGACAGTGGTAAGCAAGAAGGAAAACTGAATGCGCTGGATGAGGAATACCTGGGTTTTGTCAGCAAGAGCAACAGGAAAAATTACACTAAATCCTCCCCTTCTAATTGGCTCCTCTGTTAGAAAATAAATCTCTTGTGCACAGCTATAAGTCAGTTGACTGACAGGAGAAAAGGTTAAAAAAAAAGAATTGTTTTGGAAAGGGCCACTTCCTTGGCAGGCTCACCAGGCTATTATACTGTTACCGAGCTGAACTTTCCCCAAGGCATTAATTACCAGAAATGACCACCTGGAGGCTGGGCGGCCCCTGTGTTCTGTGTCTCCGGTTGCACGGCTCTGTGATGAAAACCCTCACCATCTGTGATAACCACCTCCAGCAGCAAGGTAATGAGATCAAATCATTCCCCTTGCACTTTAGCCTGTCTGGATGAGACAAAGGCTCAGCAAAGAGAATACGTCATTCAACTCAATTTAGACTTCTCAAGTTGAGACTTTTGTTTGCCTCAATAAAATAAATGTTTAAATTTAAAGGCATTTGCAGGGGCAAAAGCAATGAAACATCATCTTATTAGTTTCTACCATAATGCTAGGTTTTTGCTAGTACATTCATTCCTAATAAAAGCAAGAAAAATTCAACCACAAGTATTACCTATTACCACTTAAAAGCTATATTCTGGTCCATGTGTCCAGTAATTTTATACACATAAGTTCTACTTTTGGGATGTTTATAATATTTATCTTTGAGTTTGTGAATAATATTGCAATTATGTGGAACTTAAATTATAGTTTTACATTTGCTAAGTGGAAGATACTGTCTGCACTGAATGACTTTTTAAAGACTTTCCTAATGAGCAGGGTGTTCAATATGTTGGGAGCCATAAGCACCACATGTATCAAAATGCTAGCTATTAAAATAGGCTTCCTTAATTAAAAGGAATTAAATTATCTTTAAAGGAGCCATTTGACTTTACCAAATAAACAACTACAATGATACAGGGGAGGAAACAGGCTCATTGCAGGTGTTAAAGAAGTGACTGGAGAGGAGATCAATTAAAGTTTCTCATTTTCTTTCTCCTCCCTGCATCAGCTGATTTATTTGCTAAGTTGACAGCAATACAGATGCCTCATCTTTGTGTTGACCTGGCTTATGCTCAAGGGCTATATTTGCATTTGTATTTTTGATTCCACAATCACCCCAGGTTACTCCATTATCTCAAACTTGCACATCACCATTCCATATCGTAGACTATAAATATTTTAAACATGAGTCAATTGTACTATGTGTTTTAACAACTATGCAAATTAACATACACATATGCCAAGGGAAAGACTTGGCAAAAGGAAAAAAAATTCATTTTTTGAGGTATAACATTGCATCATATGGTTACACTATCATTTCTTTAAACTTTTTATATTATTAATCATCCCCCCTTTGTTTGCTATTGTAAAAAGCACAATGTTAAGCAAAGAAATCAGTATAGCAGAGAAATTGAAAGTATGTATCTTTTCATTAAAAAAATGGGGGAGCAGGCACTATTAACAATAGTGAAGTGAAAGTCACTCAGTCATGTCCAACTCTGCGATCCCATGGACTGTAGCTCACTGGGCTTCTCTGTCCATGGGGATTCTCCTGGCAAGAATACTGGAGTGGTTTGCCATGCCCTCCTCCAGAGGCTCTTCCCAACTCAGGGATCAAACCCAGGTCTCCTGCATTGCAGGTGGATTCTTTACCATCTGAGCCACCAGGGAAGCCCATTAACATAGAAGGTATGTTAGATGATATTTCTGAGTTAATGTTAAATGTTCTACCTGCAAAGATGTTTGTGTGCTCAGTCACTCATTCTTTGCAACCTCATGGAGCTATAGCCCACCAGGCTCTACTGTCATGGAATTTTGCAGGCAAGAATACTGGAGTTGGTTGCCATTTCCTACTCCAGGGAATCTTCCCAACTCAGAGATCGAACCCACTTCTCCTGCATCTCCTGCGTTGGCAGGTGGATTCTTTACCACTGAGCCTCCTGGGAAGCCCAGCTGCAAAGATGGCAAGCGTTTAAGCAGAAGAATGTTCTTATTCTTTGTGATACATGCTGAAAGAAATATTTGGGGTGATATATATAGAGAGAGCGGAGAAGGCAATGGCACCCCACTCCAGTACTCTTGCCTGGGGAATCCCATGGACGGAGGAGCCTGGTGGGCTGCAGTCCATGGGGTCGCTAGGAGTCAGACACGACTGAGTGACTTCACTTTCACTTTTCACTTTCATGCATTGGAGAAGGAAATGGCAACCCACTCCAGTGTTCTTGCCTGGAGAATCCCAGGGATGGGCAGCCCGGTGGGCTGCCGTCTATGGGTCGCACAGAGTCAGACACGACTGAAGCGACTTGGCATAGCATAGCATAGCATAGCATGTATATATATAGAGAGAGAATGAGAGAGAAAGAGAACAAATATTGCAAAAATTTAACAATTAGTAAATTTAATTGACAGTGAATTCACTATACTCTGCTCTCAACATTTCTACAGACTTAAAATTTTCAAAATGGGAAGTAAACTATAGACCTTGAATTTTTATACACTTAGATTTTAACTTCAGCTTCACTATTTATTTGTTGTGTAATTATTGGTAAAATGACCTCACTGAGCACATTGATGTCTTTACAGTATTGGATAATCTGTGTCAGTGAAGTGAGTGAAGTGTCTGACTCTTTGCGACTCCACGGACTGTAGCCCACTGGCTCCTCTGTCCATGGAATTCTCCAGGCAAGAATACTGGAGTGGGTTGCCATTACCTCCTCTAGGGGATCTTTCTGACCCAGGGATGGAAGCTATATCTCCTGCAGCTCCTGCATTGGTAGGTGGATTCTTTACCATGAGCCACCAGGGAGGGAAGACATACTAAGATAGCAAAGAATTAATGCAATCAGTTATTCACCACCCTTAATTTTAAAAAGTAAAAAATTTTGGTGCTGAAAGAATCTACCTGCCAATGCAGGAGACGCAGGTTTGATCCCTAGGTCAGGAAGATCCCCTGGAGAAGGAAATGGCAACCCACTCCAGTATTCTTGCCTGGAGAGTCCCATGGACACAGGAGCCTGGTGAGCTACAGTCCATGGAGTCACAAAGAGTCGGACATAACTGAGCACACAATATGTCTTAATTATAATCAGAGTCAAATAAACATTTTCAAATCTTACTGCCCTCCCTAAATTTGAGAAACAATGCTGACATTCACTAGAAGTGCTTAAAAATAAGAGAGTGAAAAGAGGATTGTTGTCAACGCTTGAATATCCTGAATTTAACAATTTCTGAGTGCTGTGGATTGTACCTTTTCCCCTTGATTTTCCTGTTTCTGATTATTCTGCTTTGAAATAAACGTTGATTATAGTCATTAGTAAAAGAAAAAGATCCTCAATTTTCTCAAAGCAATTTTTTTTTAAAGTATAGCAAAATAGGCAGCTTAAAAAGAGTGACTACAGTGAGCACTGGTGAAGGTGGTGAAGGTTAACAGTCCCACTGACTGTAAGTGAACTGTAAGCCTAAAGAAATTCTGTCTCTCAGGCTGTTGGCAAATTATATCTCACACAAATCTACCTTGTGTTAATCACAAATTTGTAGTCCTATCCATATATTTCTTATACTTGCCATGCACAGAGCAAGCTTAATCACTCAGGGAATAGTCCTCAAGCATAGGAGGCAATGAAAAATGAACTCTGTGTTTAAAGAAAAAAGAAACAGAAGAAGTCTTCCAAAAACTATGTAATCAAAATATTTCAGATAGACTATTACATTTTTATAACATGTCGAGTTATTTCCTCTGTAGTTCAAAGCACTGGGGCATAAAGAAAGGATTCTCATTTTGAAGGCAAATAAAGTCATAAAACACCAAAAGTTTTGGCCTTTATCTAAGATTTTCATTTCAGTTCAGACACTCTGGTTTTGCCAAAAAAAAATTAGCTGAAATTTTTTCTGTTAAGGAGAATGCTGGAGTAAAATCAATTAATTAATAAGTAAAAGTCTTTAACTTTAATTAACGTTGATAAGTTTCAGAGATAATTTATGAAGATTTCTGTGGAACCACCTCTATTGGTTTAAGTACAGTGAATCTTGATGTAGTATATATAAGTCTACACTAGGAGCACAACTTTTATTATCCATCTAATAAAGAAATTCTCATTAGATGGAACATCTTCATCTTTGACATAATGACCTACACCAATCAAATACGGCTTTTCTAATTTGAGACTGCAGACATCTCCATGTTCCTGCAATGCATCTTTCAATTCAATCCAATGAAGATTATTAACCGCACAAGTCATGTATGTTTATCTGGGTTCATCAAAATCTATTTTTCTCATTTCTTCTTTCATTGAGGTTTTGAGTGTACCAGGTCTTCCAAATTTCTGCCA
Source organism: Bos mutus (assembly GCF_027580195.1). Classification (NCBI taxonomy): domain Eukaryota; kingdom Metazoa; phylum Chordata; class Mammalia; order Artiodactyla; family Bovidae; genus Bos; species Bos mutus. The sequence continues at coordinate 93,091,946 of NC_091618.1, read as the reverse complement.
TATTCTCTAAGCTTGTATGTGTGTATATGTGCATGCATATTAGCTATACCCTTGACTTCTAGCCAGAGGTCTCCAAAGTGGTGCTAGTGTTAAAGACCTCACCTGTCAGTGCAAGAGAGGTTAAGAGGTGCGGTTTTAATTCCTGAGTCAGGAAAGATCTGCTGGAGGAAGGCATGGCAACCCACTCCAGTATTCTTGCCTGGAGAATCCCAAGAACGGAGAAGCCTGCAAGCTACGGTCCATAGGGTCACAAAGTCAGATAACACTGAAATGACAAAGAACTCATGCACACGTGTGCTAGCCAAGAGGTTGCTTGTAGCCAAGAGGTCTCTTCTTCTAAGAGTATATCTAAGTCCTCTAAAAGGAGAATTTTCAAACATAGATAAGAGTCAGAGAAAATCTGTATCGATTCTAGGATTTAGAAAATAACCCTTTGAACACAAGGCCACTTTAAGATCCTCACTAACCCTAAGTTTCTTACTTTCAGAGGTACCACACAAAGTAGAACAAACATTAAAATATATTCACTTGTCACAATAAATATGATTTTTTCTGTAAATATATTTCAAAGAATGTTATAATTTCACTTTTGAAATTATTTGGCCACATGTAAATTTTTTAAGCTTGATTTTAATTTTTCTGGCAACTAATGCAGATGATAGTTGGGCATTTTTGTGAAGTGAAAAATATTGATTTGCCAACAGTTATGACATCTTCATTTCATTTAACACTTCATAAGCCATGAATTAAAATATTGATAATTTTTCAGTACATAAAATCAAGAACACATGCACACACACTAAATATACAAAGAATATTAAGCAACTTTCATGCACCAGTTCAGACTCTCTCAGCCTCCACTGTCTCTTTTTCCAGTGATGGCTGGTCAGGAGGAAAAGCCCAGTTTTCATGAAGGAGGCGACTTAATTTGACAGTATTTTACCTCCTATTCACACGAAGCATCCCTTGCATCCTGCCTTGAGCCTTCCCCAGGAGGCACTGTCCTGCATGTAGCATGCTCAACATGGAAGTTTCAGAGAGTGACAGTTGTCGGGCTAAATTTTCACAAAATGGAAATAGAGGCTGTTAGGTAAATTTTTTCCTTCTCCCTTTGGGGGAACCAAGGCTACAATGTTATCGATATATAAAATTTCAGGAAGAGGTACTTAAGACATAATTAGGACTGGTTAAATTCTATGGAGTAGCATTGGTAGTGAGAAAACAAAGGTGATATATTTTCACTTTTTCATACAGTTTGCATCTTTGGGAAAAATTGACATGTTTGTATTATGCTTACACTAAAAATAATTTAGGAAATACTTATATTTTAAAAAATGTTTTTTTAAAAACAGGGTATACAAAAGAATTCTAAAGAACTAAGGCGAAGGCACCTCTGATAGGCATTTTTATCAACTCATTTCAGAAGTCCTATTAAAAGAAAGTGCACATGAAAACTGGGAGCTATAAAAATTCAGGAATGTATAAAACCAGTAGTATGAAGCAATGGATTTTTGAAGGAGTCTGACAAATCCTTCTCTCTCATTAAATACCAAAATGACTGTAAAATGTACATTATACTCATAGGAGTACAAGTTCTTTAAGAATACTTGGATTTAGCAAGCGAGAAAGATAAAATTGGTATTGATGTTCAAGAACATGTAGTACTTACATCCTGTTCTCACTCAAAAATAAACAGTAACCATAGACTCTGTAACATGATCTATATTAAGGTTGAGTGAATAAGTACAAATAAATAAGCAGCAACTAAAACAAAGCACATCAACCCAAAATTTGGCTCAATTCAATAAGGAGGGAGGTTGGAGAAGTTTTAATTGAATGGATTAAAAGATATATAAATGAGCCTTTTGTAGGAATTAGAAATATTTGGAAATAGAAAATGGACTAAGAACTGAACCAAAGTTAACTATAGTGGTTATCTGCATTTTTTTCAGCTGAAGATAATACACCAAACTTTCTTTGGTGTGAGGTGGGAGGGAAGGGGCAATTGCACATTATTATTTATTTTCCTCAGTCATCATTTCACTTTAGTAAATTTAAAATTAGAACTCCCAGTATCCTTAAGTGTGTCAGAGATTCAGAGATATTACCAATCCGTGTAAATGACATTAAAAGAAGAGTTTTCATAACTTCAGCCAGTGTTTCTCATAATCCCTTTTAATAAGGCAGAGAAATAACTTCTCCGCACACACTGTGAGGAGCACTGCCACAACCAACTGGCAGTTTTGCAAGGCATTGACCTATTTTATTGTATTCACTTATCTCTGGAAGCAGAGTTTAGGTGCTTGATAAATATTAGTGGACTGAGTACATGATTGACTGACTCTAAGCCAGTAGATGAAAGAACAAATAAATGGGTAGCTGATCAAATGAGTGCATAGATGAGTAACTAAAGAAACGAAAGGACAAATGAATGAATGGATGGATGGATGGATGCGGGAATTAGTGAGCTGATGAATTAATAGGTGGATTAAAATTGAAACATAAAAATAACTACAATCATATAAATTGAATGAATGACACCACTTTTTATTTTATCCCAATGGCCTTGCATCCTGCCTGTACAATGGAGTCATCTGTAGAGCTTTAAAGTCAAATGTCTGTTGCTTCAATCATGAAACCTAATTTCATTGATCCAGAGTGAGTTCCAAGTATGATTATTTTTAAAAATATCCATCAATAATTCTATTGTGTAGCCAGAGTTGAGGACAGTAGCTAGCCTATGCTTTGGATCACAGAACTCCTTTGTACTTCTCCATCTTTTACACTTCATCACTTTCTCCAAAAAGCCCCTTCATTTTCATGTGCAAGTACTAATTTACATTCTCTTCTCACTTTGTCTCATTCCTGAGGATTTGGTTGAGAAACTGGGACTATAAAAGCTAATATATTTTCTAAATTAGTTATGATCCTACACACTTTATTTCAAGTAAACAGAGTGAGAATCTTCAGTCAGAGGGTCAAAAATAAAAGGTGGGTATAGCAGATTTTGTTAAAAATTTAACAACTATATAAACAATGACTTTCACAGTCTCCCAAGGCAATAGAAATTCTAAAAAGCAAATAGTACCTAATCGAGATTACAAGCTTTTTGCAAAGCAAAGGAAACTATCAACAAAACAAAAATACAACCTATAGAATGGGAGAAAATATTTGCAGATGATACAACCACTGCTGCACCACTGCTGCTGCTGCTAAGCTGCTTCAGTCATGTCTGATTCTTAGCGACCCCATAGACTGCAACCTACAAGGCTCCTCCGTCCATGGGATTTTCCAGGCAAGAGTACTGGAGTGGGTTGCCATTGCCTTCTCCAGATGATACAACTGACAAGGGCTCAATTTCAAAAATATACTAGCAGCTCATACAATTCAACAACACAAAAACAAAAAATGCTATTCAAAAATGGGTTAAAGACATAAATGGACATTTCTCCAAAGATGTATAGATGGTCAATCAGTTCAATTCAGTTCAGTTGCTCAGTCATGTTGGACTCTTTGCGACCCTATGGACTACAGTATGCCAGGCCTCTCTGTCCATTGCCAGCTCCCAGACTTTATTCAAACTCATGTCCATTGAGTCGGTGATGCCATCCAACCATCTCATCCTCTGTCGTCCCCTTCTCCTCCTGCCTCAAGCTTTCCCAGCATCAGTGTCTTTTCAAATGGGTCAGTTCCTCACATCGGGTGGCCAAAGTATTGGAGCTTCAGCTTCAGCATCAGTCCTTCCACTGAGTATTCAGGACTGATTTCCTTTAGGATGGACTGGTTGGAACCCTTGCTGTCCAAGGGACTATCAAGAGTCTTCTCCAACACCACAGTTCAAAAGCATCAGTTCTTTCATGCTCACCTTTCTTTATAGTCCAACTCTTACATCTATACATGGCTACTGGAAAAACCATAGCTTTGACTACATGGACTTTTGTTGGCTAAGTAATGTCTCTGCTTTTTAATATGCTGTCTAGCTAGGTTGGTCATAACTTTTCTGCCAAGGAGCAAGTGTCTTTTAATTTCTTGGCTGCAATCACCATCTGCAGTGATTTTGGAGCCCAAGAAAATAAAGTCTGTCACTGTTTTCACTGTTTCCCCATCTATTTGCCATGAAATGATGGGACCAGATGCCATTATCTGAGTTTTCTGAATGTTGAGCTTTAAGCCAACTTTTCACTCTCCTCTTTCATTTTCATCAAGAGGCTCTTTAGTTCTTCTTGTGCCATAAGGGTGGGGTCATCTGCATATCTGAGGTTATTGATATTTCTCCCATCAATCTTGATTCCAGCTTGGGCTTCCTCCAGCCCAGCATTTCTCATGATGTACTCTGCATGTAAATAAGCAGGGTGACAATATACAGCCTTGACGTACTCCTTTTCCTATTTGGAACCAGTCTGTTGTTCCATGTCCAGTTCTAACGTTGCTTCCTGACCTGCACACAGATTTCTCAAGAGGCAGGTCAGCTGGTCTGGCATTCCCATCTCTTTCAGAATTTTCCAGTTTGTTGGGGTCCACACAATCAAAGGCTTTGGCATAGTCAATAAGCAGAAGTAGATATTTTTCTGTAACTCTCTTGCTTTTTCGATCATCCAGTGGATGCTGGCAATTTGATCTCTGGTTTCTCTGCCTTTTCTAAATCCAGCTTGAACATCTGGAAGTTCACGGTTCACATATTGCTGAAGCCTGGCTTGGAGAATTTTGAGCATTACTTTACTAGCATGTGAGATGAGGGCACTTGTGCAGTAGTTTGAGCATTCTTTGGCATGGCCTTTCTTTGGGATTGGAATGAAAACTGACCTTTTCCAGTCCTGTGGCCACTGCTGAGTTTTCCAAATTTGCTGGCATATTCAGTGCAGCACTTTCACAGCATCATCTTTTAGGGTTTGAAATAGCTCAACTGGAATTCCATCACCTCCACTAGTTTTGTTCATAGTGATGCTTCCTAATGCTCAAAAGGAACATGAAAAGATGCTCAAAATCACTAAATATTAGAGAATTGCAAATCAAAACTATAATGAGGTACCATCTCACATGAGTCAGAATGGCCATCATTTAAATGTCTACAAACAACAAATTCTGGAGAAGATGTGGAGAAAAGGAAACCCTCCTACACTGTTGGTGGGAAAGTAAGTTGGTGCATCCACGATAGAAAATAGTACGGAAGTTCCTCATAAAGCTAAAAATGGAATTACTATATGATCAGCAATCCCACTCCTGGGCATATATCCCGGACAAAACTGTAGTTCAAAAAGATACATGAACCACTATGTTTATAGCAGCACTATTTACAACAGTCAAGACATGGAATAACCTGAACTCTCACTGACAGATAAGTTGGTAAAGAAGATGTGGTACATGTTTACAGTGGAATACTGCTGCTGCTGCTGCTAAGTCGCTTCAGTCGTGTCCGACTCTGTGCCATCCCATAGACAGCAGCCCACCAGGCTCCCCCGTCCCTGGGATTCTCCAGGCAAGAACACTGGAGTGGGTTGCCATTTCCTTCTCCAATCATGAAAGTGAAAAGTGAAAATGAAATCGCTCAGTCGTGTCTGACTCTTAGCAACCCCATGGACTGCAGCCCACCAGGCTCCTCCATCCATGGGACTTTCCAGGCAAGAGTACTAGAGTGGGGTGCCATTGCCTTCTCCGACAGTGGAATACTACCCAACCATAAAAAGGCTTGATACCATTTAAAATAAAAGATAACGTAAATAATAAGTGATGGAGAATTTAAACCCTATCTTTCTTCTCTTTCACTATAGAACCTTATCACAAAATATGTTCTAGATGTTCTCATATGAGTTCATCTTACTAATCTTATGTCATACATAATATTTCCTGTATCAGTGCAAATTCTTTCAGTTTCATAGAAAACTCAGTTTGAATTAGCTTCAGGTGAATAATGGAATACATTGGTCCTAATAACTAAATCATTCAAGGGTACGTCTGACATCAGGTCCTCCTAGAAACAAAGGGTAAAGCAATATCATCCACATATAGTTTCATTCATTCCAGAGGGCTCTGTCCTCAGGAAAAATAACTGCTGGAGATTATGGAACTGGCAAACCTAGTCAAATCCAACTTAAAAAAAGAAAACAGTAGAGTCTTTCAGTTCAGTTCAGTTCATTTCAGTCGCTCAGTTGAGTCCGACTCTTTTCGATCCCGTGAATCGCAGCACACCACCTGGGAGCTATTACTCTGGGAATTCCATGTAAAGATTTACTCTGATTGGCATGGCTTAGGTTACATGCCCATTCCTGAACAAACTGATGCAGACATGCTGCTGCTAAGTCACTTCAGCCGTGTCCGACTCTGTGCGACCCCAAAGACAGCAGCCCACCAGGCTTCCCCGTCCCTGGGATTCTCCTGGCAAGAACACTGGAGTGGGTTGCCATATCCTTCTCCAATGCATGAAAGTGAAAAGGGAAGTCACTCAGTCGTGTCTGACTCCTAGCGACCCCATGGACTGCAGCTTACCAGGCTCCTCCATCCATGGGCTTTTCCAGGCAAGAGTACTGGAATGGGGTGCCATTACCTTCTCTGGATGCAGACATAGGGCACCTCAATTACCTTAAATCCCTTTTATACATTCACCCTCAGACCTTGTTACTAGAACTCTACTCAGATGACATGAATAAGGAGTGGAGAGGAGTTGAATTTCCAAATAAAAATGGCGATTCTTTGCATCAGACTGAATCTTTTTATGCAGAATAAGGGATAGATGCTAACACCTACCATGTTTTTATTTTACAAAGAAACTTTGTCCTAATAAATATTTGTTTATCCTGTTCTAAAAAGATATTGTTAGCACATATTTTCTTTAGCACTCACACTATTGGCTTTTATTTTTAGGTCCAGTATAATATGGCAAAACCATTAATGTATTATATACTTCAAAGCTGCTGAGAGACCAGATCTTAAATGTTCTCACCACAAAAAAGAAATGAGATGATTAAGTGATGTTATAGAGGTATTAGCTAACACTACAGTAGGAGTCATATTACAACATATAAATGTATCAAATCAACATGCTACAAAACTTAAACTTACACAGTGTTAGGTGACAATTGTATTTCAACAAAAAAAATTTAAAAATTGGTACAGCCATTATTTGCAGCAGGTTTTCTTTCCTGGTTTCACTATGTCACTGACACTCAAATTTGCCAATCAAGAGGTGGGAAGTAGATACTCCAGGTAGGATAAAAAAAAAAAAAAAGCTATGCATTTGGGGAAAAATAATCTCTTTCCCATAAGGTATGATGTAGGAATAAACTAGTAAGGATAGGTTCTAAAACCTGTATTTTATCAGCTGTTTTTATTTCCTGTATTCTCTTTTTTTTCTCTCTTTTCTCAGTTATTAGGTTAACCAAAATAGTTTTGAAAATTATAGGCTATCTCAGTTGTACTGAAAATATCAAGAGGAGGTGGTTTTATTCACACTCAACTGAAAGCTTTAAAAGGTAGAGAAATAGATCTGTGGGATAAGTGTGAAAATGGCAGTGGGCTGTTCCAATCAAGAGATTCTCTTGGCAGGACAAAAATCTAAGGGATTCTAGGCTTTGTGTTAATAAGGGATATTTCATCAATAACCAATTTCTCAGAGAATATTGAAGATTAATTCAAATGTTAGCATTAAATTTTTTTTAAAGTAGGATAATTCCATGGAGACAGCTTCAATCTTAGCAAATAATATAGAAAAAATTTCCCCAAAGAATTACAGTTTGTTTGATTAAAGATTCTCCTTACTCTCAAAATCAACAGGTGGGAAATCATAGAGCTTTTAAATATTTCTTGCTTCTGCTTACCTACCAGGAACTTTAAAGATACAACACTCTACAGGTGTTGGGGGAATGAAGATAAGCATCTCTTCAACAATCAGGTATTTTGGGAACATGAAATATATTGAATGAACCATGACTTCCATCTTGGCAACATAAAACAATGGGAATTCAAAGGGAGCACAACACTAATGGTAAATTTCTAAGGTGTTCTCTGACTGAGCGGATTTCACTTTCACTTTTCTGACTTGCTAAATTTCCATAGCCACGAGTTTTGAAATTTTCATTCTCTCTCTCAGTTCAGTTCAGTTGCTCAGTTGTGACCAACTCTTTGCGACCCCATGAACTGCAGCATGCCAGGCCTCTCTGTCCATCACCAACTCCCTGAGTTCACCCAAACTCATGTCCATTGAGTCAGTGATGCCGTCCAACCATCTCATCCTCTGTTGTCCCCTTCTCTTCCTGCCCCAATCTTTCCCAGCATGTGGGTCTTTTCAAATGAGTCAGCTTTTTGCATCAGGTGGCCAAAGTACTGGAGTTTCAGCCTCAGCATCCATCCTTCCAATGAATATTCAGGACTGATCTCTTTTAGGATGGACTGGTTAGATCTCCTTGCAGTCCAAAGGACTCTCAAGAGTCTTCTCCAACACCACAGTTCAAAAGCATCAATTCTTCGGCGCTCAACTTTCTTCATACTCCAACTCTCACATCCATACATGACCCTGGAAAACCATAGCCTTGACTAGACATACTTTTGTTGACAAAGTAACGTCTCTGCTTCTCAATATACTGTCTAAGTTGGTCGTAACTTTCATTCCAAGGAGTAAGCATCTTTTAATTTCATGGCTGCAATCACCATCTGCACCATCTGGGCTTTTGGAACCCAGAAAAATAGTCAGCCACTGTTTCCACTGTTTCCCCATCTATTTGCTGTGAAGTGATGGGACCAGATGCCATGATCTTAGTTTTCTGAATGTTGAGCTTTAAGCCAACTTTTTCACTCTCCTCTTTCACCTTCATCAAGAGGCTCTTTAGTTCTTCTTCACTTTCTGCCATAAGGGTGGTGTCATCTGTATATCTGAGGTTATTGATATTTCTGCCAACAATCTTGATTCCAGCTTCTGCTTCATCCAGCCCAGTGTTTCTCATGATGTACTCTGCATATAAGTTAAATAAGTAGGGTGACAATATATAGGCTTGATGTACTCCTTTTCCTACTTGGAACCAGTCTGTCGTTCCATGTCCAGTTCTAACTGTTGCTTCCTGACCTGCATACAGGTTTCTCAAGAGGCAGGTCAGGTGGTGTGGTATTCCCATCTCTTTGAGAATTTTCCACAGTTAATTGTGATCCACAGAGTCAAAGGCTTTGGCATAGTCAATAAAGCAAAAATAGATGTTTTTCTGGAACTCTCTTGCTTTTTCAATGATCCAGCGGATGTTGGCAATTTGAGCTCTGGTTCCTTTGCTTTTTCTAAAACTCGCTTGAACATCTGGAAGTTCATGGTTCACGTATTGCTGAAGCCTGGCTTGAAGAATTTTAAGCATTACTTTACTAGCATATGAGATGAGTGCAATTGTGCAGTAGTTTGAGCATTCTTTGGTAATGCCTTTCTTTGGGATTGCAATGAAAACTTACCATTTCCAGTCCTGTGGCCACTGCTGAGTTTTCCAAATTTGCTGGCATATTGAGTCCACTTTCAAAGCATCATCTTTCAGGATTTGAAATAGCTCAACTGGAATTCCATCACCCCCACTAGTTTTGTTCGTAGTGATGCTTCCTAAGGCCCACTTGACTTCACATTCCAGGATGTCTGGCTCTAGGGGAGTGATTACACCATCATGATTATCTGGGTCATGAAGCTCTTTTTTGTACAGTTCTTCTGTATATTCTTGCCACCTCTTCTTAATATCTTCTGCTTCTGCTAGGTCCATACCATTTCTGTCCTTTATTGAGCCCATCTTTGCATGAAATGTTCCCTTGGTATCTCTAATTTTCTTGAAGAGATCTCTAGTCTTTCCCATTCTATTGTTTACCTGTATTTCTTTGCAGTGATCGCTGAGGAAGGCTTTCTTATATCTCTTTGCTATTCTTTGGAACTCTGCATTCAAATGGGTATATCTTTCCTTTTCTCCTTTGCTTCTAGCTTCCCTTCTTTTCACAGCTATTTGTAAGGCTTCCTGAGACAACCATTTTGCTTTTTTGCATTTCTTTTTCTTGGGGATGGTCTTGATTCCTGTCTCCAGTACAATGTCACAAACCTCCATCCATTGTTCATCGGGCACTTTATCAGATCTAGTCCTTTAAATCTATTTCTCACTTCCACTGTATAGTCATAAGGGATTTGATTTAGGTCATACCTGAATAGTCTAGGTTTTCCCCACTTTCTTCAATTTTAGTCTGAATTTGGCAGTAAGGAGTTTATGATCTAAGCCACAGTCAGCTCCCAGCCTTGTTTTTGCTGACTGTATAGAGCTTCTCCATCTTTGGCTGCAAAGAATATAATCTATTGAATTTTGATGTCAACCATTCTGTCTCTAGTATAACCTTAAAAGTGAGAGGGAAAAAAAGAACTATATTTAAATAGGAAAAAAAAAAATAGAAGTTTGCATTTATTTGTAACTGTCATGCCCCAAGAAGGATTTCTCTTTTTATTATTCATAAAGATATGTACAGATTATCAGAGAGCAGTTCAATTAATTTTGGTTAATACATATACCAGTGGAATTCATATACCTAGCAAGATATATTTGTGTCACTCTAGAACTTTTTCTCTGGCAAATTACTGAGACAGTCCCTACCATGCCGCCTACCACTCACTGCCATCTGTAGTCCTATTCGGGTCATTCATTTGTTTCTTTTTTGTTGCTGAGTAATCTTATGTTTCTCCATTCTCCTACTGATAGTTGGATTGCTTCCAAAGTTTGGAGACTTTACAACTAAAAATTCTGTTAGCATTCTTGTACAAGTGTTTTTGTGGACATATATTTTTATTTCTATTGAATAAATAAATGATAGGAGTAGGAATGCCAGTTCGGGTGGGCATTTAACTATACATTTCCAAACAGTTTTCCAAAGAGGTTCAGCTGTAGGAGTTGCTTGTATATTTCTGAGAATAGTTAGCAACTCCTACAGCTCAATTCCAGAAACATAAATGACCCAATCAAAAAATGGGCCAAAGAACTAAACAGACATTTCTCCAAAGAAGACATACAGATGGCTAACAAACACATGAAAAGATGCTCAGCATCATTCATTATCAGAGAAATGCAAATCAAAACCACTATGAGGTACCATTTCACACCAGTCAGAATGACTGAGATCCAAAAGTCTACAAGCAATAAATGCTGGAGAGGGTGTGGAGAAAAGGGAACTCTTACACTGTTGGTGGGAATGCAAACTAGTACAGCCACTATGGAGAACAGTGTGGAGATTCCTTAAAAAACTGGAAATAGAACTGCCTTATGATCCAGCAATCCCACTGCTGGGCATACACACCAAGGAAACCAGAACTGAAAGAGACACGTGTACCCCAGTGTTCATCGCAGCACTGTTTATAATAGCCAGGACATGGAAACAACCTACATGTCCATCAGCAGATGAATGGATAAGAAAGCTGTGGTACATATACACAATAGAGTATTACTCAGCCATTAAAAAGAATAGATTTGAATCAGTTCTAATGAGGTGGATGAAACTGGAGCCTATTATACAGAGTGAAGTAAGCCAGAAAGAAAAACACCAATACAGTATACTAACGCATATATATGGAAATTGGAAACATGGTAACAATAACCCCATATACGAGACAGCAAAAGAGACACTGATGTATAGAACAGTCTTTTGGACTCTGTGGGAGAGGGAGAGGGTGGGATGATTTGGGAGAATGGCATTGAAACATGTATAATATCATATATGAAATGAGTCGCCACTCCAGGTTCGATGCACGATACTGGATGCTTGGGGCTGGTGCACTGGGACGACCCAGAGGGATGGTATGGGAGGGAGGAGGGAGGAGGGTTCAGGATGGGGAACACATGTATACCTGTGGCAGATTCATTTTGATATATGGCAAAACCAATATAATATTGTAAAGTTAAAAAATAAAATAAAATAAAAATGCTGGAAAAAAAAACAAAAAACAAAGAGGTTCGGCAATTTTACATTCCATTAGAAATACATGAGTTCCAATTGCTCCATATGCTCATCAATACTTGGTATTATCAATCTTTTAAACTGTATACCATTCTACATGCTTTCTCATTCATATAACCCTGGTGATTAATGATGAACATGTCTTCACGTGCTATTGGCCATATCATTCTGTGAAAGTGTCTCTCCGAGTGTTTTGTTTTTTATCCGTTACAGAGACTTTCTTCCTATTACTGAATTTAGGAGTATTTTATATCACCTAGACATATGTTCTTAGATATAAATAATGCATGTATTCCCTCCCAGTATGCAGCTTGCCTATTCATTTTCTGATAAGTTTTAAATTTTTATACAGTCCAATTTTTAATCCTTTGTACTTATTTACACTTAATTTATGGTCAATCATAGTGAATGTTTAATGTACACTTACAAAGAATGCATATTTTGCTATGTTTGGGTTTAGTGTTCTTTTTGTCTACTTATTCTATCACTTAAAGAAGGCTTTTAAAATCTTTGTATTTATAGACTTGTCTATTTCTCTCTTTTGTCCTCATAATTGTTGATTATCGTATTTTAAACACTTATTTGGTTCATACTCACTTAAGGTTGTATGACAAGGCTGTTTATTGTCACCCTGTTTATTTAACTTATACTCAGAGCACATCATGCAAAATGCTGGGCTGGTTGAGTTACAAGCTAGAATCAGGATTGCTGGGAGAAATATTAACAACCTCAAATATGCAGATGATACCACTCTAATGGCAGAAAGCCAAGAGGAACTAAAGAGCCTCTTAATGAGGCTTAAAGAGGAGAGTGAAAAAATCAGTGTAAAACTCAGTATTAGAAACACTAAGGTCATGGCATCTGGTCCCATAACTTCATGGCAAATAGAAGGGGAAAAGGTGGAAGAAGTGACAAATTTCCGCTTCTTGAGCTCTAAAATCACAGCAGGTTGTGCCTACAACCTTAAAATTGAAGATGATTGCTTGTTGGCAGGAAAGCTATGACGAACCTAGACAGTGTGTTAAAAAGCAAAGACATCACTTGGCGACAGCGGTCCATATAGTCAAAGCTATGGTCTTTCCAGTAGTCACGTATGGATGTCAGAGCTGGACCATAAAGAAGGCAGAGTGCTGAAGAAGTGAGGCTTTCCAATTGTTGTGCTGGAGAAGACTCTTGAGGAGTTCAAACCAGTCAGTCTTAAAGGCAATCAACCCTGAATACTCTTTGAAAGGACGGATGGCTGAAGCTGAAGCTCCAATACCCTGGCCACCTGGTACAAAGAGCGGACTCATTGGAAAAGACCAGGATACTGAGAAAGATTGAAGAAAGAAGGAGAAGAGGGTGACAGAGGATGAGAAGGTTGGATGGCATCACCAATTCAATGGACGTGAACTTGGGCAAACTCCGGAAAATGATGAAGGACAGGGAAGCCTGGTGTGCTGCAGTTCACAGGGTCGCGAAGAGCTGGACATGACTTGGCGATTGAACAACAACAAAAATTCTTCCTAATAAATTGGCCATTTATTATTATAAAATGTCTCTTTTCTCTCATAATTTTTTTCTTGAAATCCATTATCTTAAATTAATACATTTGCTCAGCATACTTACATTGTTCATCTGACCTCTTAATTTTCATTAAAGTGTTTAGTCCATTTTAATGTAATTATTTATATGTTAATGTTTAGTTATTGGCAACCCACTCCAGTGTTCTTGCCTGGAGAATCCCAGGGACGGGGAGCCTGGTGGGCTGACGTCTATGGGGTCGCACAGAGTCGGACACAACTGAAGTAACTTAGCAGCAGCAGTAGCAGCATCCTCTCTTACTACTTGTTTCCTATATGTCCCATCTGCTTTTTGTTCCAATTTATCATCCATTACTCCTTCTTATGGGTTGAGAATTTCTAACTATTCCATTGTATATCCTCTACTGTCATTAATTTTTACCTCATAGTAATTTTACTGGGGTAACACACATCCCTAATTTCTATATGATATAAGAATCCCTTATTACTATATCTGCATTTATATATTATTTCCTTTCTTTGTGCTATTGTTGCCATGAATTTTACTTCTACACATTTTAAAATGCACCGAGATAACATTTTCTCCCTATTTGTGTTTGAACAGTCCACTATCTTTTAAATAAATTTAAAATTAAGCAAAAAAATTTATTTTCGCTCACGTATTTACTTTACTTTTCTTTTTTTTTTTTTAATGTGTTCTTGAGCTTCTATCTGGTATCACTTTCATTCAGACTAAAGAACTGTCTTTAATAACAGGATAGTGTAGGTCTGCAGAAAATAAACTCTCGTGTTTGTCAACCTAAATATTTTGCCTACATTTTAAAGGATATTTCCACTGTATATAGACATAAACTGTCAGCAATTTTTTCCCCTACATTATTTATGATAAGAAGTAAGTAGAAATTTTATTCATTATTCCAGTTTTTTAAAGGCTTTTGAAAATCTTTTTCAGCAATCGAACTGCAATACTCTTTAGGTGCAATTGTGTTTACTCTGCTTGAGATTCTTTAAGTTTCAAAGAGATGTGGACTTATATTTTTTACTGAATCTGCAAACTATTTAGACACTGTTTCTTCAAATATTTCTTTCATACCAATTGTCTCCCTCCTCTTCTCTGAACTCCAAAGATTTCTAATCCATGAATGCAAAATGTTTTTTCATTGTTTTTTTATTTTATTTTTAAACTTTACAATATTGTATTAGTTTTGCCAAATATCAAAATGGATCCGCCACAGGTATACATGTGTTCCCCATCCTGAACCCTCCTCCCTCCTCCCTCCCCATACCATCCCTCTGGGTCATCCCAGTGCACCAGCCCCAAGCAGTTTTAATTTCTTACAACAATATTTTAGGGTTTCCAGCGTACAAGTGTTGCACACTTTGCTATCACCTATGTTCAAAAAAAATCTCTCTCTTCAGGTTAAGGTTTTAGCAAGCATTTTTACTTAATGGCTCTATCTCCATGATATGGGAGCTTTAATTCAACTCCAAAGAGTTAACCTTGTAGCTCAATCTACATTTTTATCTAAATTATCCTTTATCCTCTACTGGGATAACGCCATTAGGACTGGCCCATAGGAAGTCAGAATCCTGGGCCAATGCCAATTCTTTCACATTCTGATCAATCCCTATGGTGATAAATTATTTAATTATGAGACAATACTGAGTATTCACCTACTATGAGGTCAGATTTTAAAAATCACCTTGATAATTTCTTATTCATTTTTACTCTTGCTCTTTAGACTAGTGACTGTCATTTTAAAAAGTTAAAAAAATACAGATGTGTACAAAACAAAAAGTGAGAGTTGTCCTTATCCACGCAGTGTCTTTCATAATCTTACCTTATTCATTTTCAGAGTTATGGATTTCCCTAGAAATGTATGGAAATTGACACTTCTGTGTCAAGCAGCTTCTGAAATGGGCCCTGATGATCCCCCTCTGAGATTAGGTTGAAAAGGCTGTGGCTTCCTTCTCGGGCATAGTCTCACTCTCTCTTAGATGACTTGCTCTGTGGGAAGCCAGTTGCCAAGATACGAGGCAGCCCTGTGGAGAGGCATGTGTGAGTGAGCTTTGAAACAGATCTGCCAAGGCCTGTCAAAGCCATGTGAGTGAGCTTGGAAGTGGTTCTTCCCCTAGCCAAGCTTAAGACTGCTGCAACCCTGCCCAACACCTTGATTGCATCCCATGTGACACCCCGAGACTAAACTACCCAGTTAAACTGCTCTCAGATTCTTGACCCAGAAACTATGAGACAATAAACATTTGTTGCTTTATGTTTCTATTTTGGAGCAATTTTTTTTATGCAGCAATAGAAATCTAATGCACCTTGTAAACCCTTGGTTCTACCTTTCTTCATACTGGGATATTTGTTTATTTAAAGTACATTCTTCCTTTTGCATATTTCTAGTGTGAGTCACAGTCCTCCAAATCTAGATGATGTCCAAACCACCAAAATTTTAAGGATTTTTACTTCTTTGTATTTAGATTGCTCCTATTATTATAAAAAGTTTCACTGTATATGAGCTTCTAAGTCTATAGGCATTGTTTATGATCCTTGTCTATGTTTGCTCCTAAAAATTACATTGCTTTTTTATTATGTTGTATATTTCATTCCCCGAAAATATGATGTTGCTTTTTATACAAGGTATTGCTTTAGCCAGGATATGTGGGTGATTTTAATGACCATCACAACTACTTCATTGTGAAGCTTCTGGAGGTATCACAAGTTTTCTCCAGCACTTTTCTGTCACACAATGTACTGTCCTAGATGGGGATACGCATTCTGCCTGGATGGTAGAATGAGAAATCAAGTGGATCAGAGCTGCTACAGAGATGGAGTCATCCTTGTATCACTGATTTATAATCCAAAATTATTAAACAAAATATTATCTTATTCAGAAGTATTTTTTAGAATGAATAACTCATTTCTTTGACAATGCAAAGAAAAACCAATCAGAGGAGGAATTTGAAATCTGGGAGAACGATGTGTCATGGAAGTACAGTTTCAAGGAGGTATTAGTTAACTTCTTCCTATACTATGCAAAAGTTGTGAAAGATGATGCCTTTCTATTTGAGCTCCAAAAGGAGCCTCTAACAGGATTCGATTCCATGCCCTCATTTTACAACTGAGATTTAAAATAAGGAAGGAAGGAAAAGAGGGAAGAGGGGAGGCAAACAGGGTGGGAGTGAATCAGGGAAAGAGGGAAGAGGGAAGAAAGAAGGAGAAAGTAAAATGTCCAGAAAGAGGAAAGAATTTGTACTATGCTCTAGAAAAGTAAATCTGGAAATAAAATTGAGTTCTTTTTTTCTACCCAGTCTTCAGACATAAAATTTTTGTTCTGGCCAGAGTGGGTGGGGTTATAATATTTCATAAGTTTATACAGGTTTTCTATCAAATCTCTGATACTGGCCTCAGAATGTAACAGGTAGAAATGCCTCTTTTATTTAAAGATACTATAACATTTTTGTCTCTTCCATTTGGGGAGAACTTTTGTAGTCTCCTAGTTCTTTCCTTCAGTATTATTAATAATTGCTGGGCATTCAGAAAAGCTTACATTCAGCTGCTATGGGGGAAAACCTTCTACATACTGAATATTGAAAGGTCTTGTGATAGAAAAGACTTCCCTTTCTCTTCTGCATTTTTATATGTGCCAACGTCTGCCTACTTGGAAGCTTTCCAGTTTCTGGCTCTTTTTAGGTTACTTCTTCCATTCTACCCATTAACATAACATCCACTAAACATAATTTGCTTATCAGCATTTTCCCTGTTTTCTACTGCTTCTGTATTATAGTAGTTCTGTGGCTGTACACTTATCTGGGAGCCAGACTCCCGGAAGCCTGACTATACCAAAATATAATTATACACTTGGAATTAAGAGCACAGAATTAAGAGCACAGCTTCCAGTCCATCAAATGAACTTTGCAAGAACTCAGACCTTTATTCCTCAGAATGCCAAATGATTTACATGATTAACAACATAACATGCAAAGCTCAAAAAAAGCTTATTACAGAGGTGACCTGATTAGAGAAAATTGGACACAGGAAATTCAAATGGCAGTGCTAGGTGGTTCTGTTGAGACAGCTTCATTCCATTTGTTAAAGTAGTATCATTTGATAGCAAGGGAAGAGATAGAGCAACTGCAAAAACAAGAATTGTACAAGCTTGGCAGTGTAGAGCTATTAATGTAAGTTAAACCAAAAATGGCCAGATTACATTCAGTGGAAACCATTTAGGAAGGCAGGGAAGTGTGTAATACATTCCAGAAAGATTCTCATCAAAATATTTGTTCATGTTTATTTGCTCTTTAGTTTTAGTGCTCAAAAGACAGGTTTAAGCTTTATTAAGAACTCCTCAGCACTCAGCAGTATTAGAATGATGAAGCATTCCTGTGCCAAAGAAAATAAAAATAGCCCCCATGTTTCCATCAGTTGCATCAGCAGCATCTTTTCCTGATTATTTTTATCTTGTTTTTCAAATGAGATAATGAATAACTACCTCTGTCTCTCACCCACACAAATACTAATAAATCTAGTTTTTTCCTCCTTGTTTGTATCTGAAAATCTGTTTATTTGCAGTAACATTTTGCATGAAACATGCACTACAAAAATAAAAGTAAATTATTGAGCTCATTTACACATCTGATTAGATGATAAGAATAATGATGATAATTTGAAATTTGATAATAATTTCAAATAATAATTTGAAATTGTATACAGATTCAGTCTATTCTAATACATTTTTAAAGTGCTAATGCTTGTTTTGCTGTAAAGGAATGTTTAAAAATATTGAATATGTAGTAGAAGAAAAATCCCCCATGATATTACCACTTTAAATAAAACAAATTTATTTTTTAATATATTCTTTTTTCATTTGTGTGTATATTCACCATGATTCTATTAATTCTATACTCATAACTCATTCTGATTTTCATCCAGTACTATATGCTAATAAGCATTGCTCCCATATTTTATAAGAATTTTTTTCTTGTGGCAAAATACATAATATAAAATTTACTGTCAATCATTTTAAGTATACAATTTGGAAGATTTTTTAAATATTCAATTTTAAAACTTTACAATTGTCCATCCAGTAAAGGTAATGTCATTTACCTTATTATTGTCCAATTGTTATATATTTAGGTCATTTCCTTTTTTTTCCCCAAAGCCTATGTAATATAATGATAAAAAAATTTGTGTACATAGTTGGAAGGTTTTAAAATTTTTTCCCTTAAGCTAATTCCCCACATATGAATGGTATGAAAGTAAAGCCTGATGTTGTAAAGAACAATACTGTATAGGGATCTGGAATGTTAGGTCCATGAATCAAGGTAAACTGGAAGTGGTCAAACAGGAGATGGCAAGAGTTAACATTGACGTTTTAGGAATCAGTGAACTAAAATGGACTGGAAATGGCAAATTTAATTCAGATGACCATTATATCTATTACTGTGGGCAAGAATCCCTTAGAAGAAATGGAGTAGTCCTCATAGTCAACAAGAGAGTCCAGAATGCGGTACTTGGGTGCAGTCTCAAAAATGACAGGATGATCTCTATTCATCTCCAAGGCAAAACATTCAATATGACAGTAATCCAAGTCTATGCCCCAACCAATAATGCCAGAGAAGCTGAAGTTGAATGGTTCTATGAAGACCTACAAGACCTTCTAGAACTAACACCAAAAAATGATGTTTTCATCATAGGGGATTGGAATGCAAAAGTAGGAAGTCAAGAGATACCTGGAGTAACATGCAAGTGTGACCTTGGAGTACACACTGAAGCAGGGCAAAGGTTAACAGAGTTTTGAAAATAAGTTTAACAGTTTCATAATTAACTTTCAAAGGCTTCTATGACAAAACATTTTCAAAATGCAAACACTTGTTCCTGGCCTATCAGATGTGTTAGTTCATATTTTGTATTTCAGATGCTCTTTTTTAAAAATTCATTTATTTATTTATTTTTTGGCCATGACATGCAGCATGTTTGATCCCCAACCATGGATCAAACCCATGCCCTCTTGCAACGGACCACCAAGGAAGTCCCTGAGAAGGTCTTAAGTGAAGGCTACACGAATGCTCTGAAACTAAAGTTCTCCAGTATATAATCAGTCCCACTGACATCCAGAATAAATTGCCTTTCTACTATTTTCTGTGAAAGTAATTCATGATCTATGAGGCTTAATTGTTCCTATTTTTATTCTTAAAAAAATCATTATATTATGTTTCAAAAAATTGCAGCAGAACCTTTTCGGGAATGGTGATGGCTAGCAATGATAAGAATAGCTGCTTTGAATTCCACTGGAAATTTTCAAACTTGTCTTCAACATCAGGTAGACAAGCAGATGATTAATCATTTTAAAATTCAGTTTAAAAGTTGGAAATACACTTTTATCAAAGGAAAAGGTAAATATAAATGGGCTAATAAATAAAGTATGCAGATATTTAGCAAAAGTAACTGGAAACTTGACACCAGTTTTCACATGACTAAAATTAAATTCTAAACACACACACACATATGGCTATATATGAATTTATCAAATATTGCATTACTCATGAGTAATTTACACTAAATACATTCTGGCAGAAGAAAAATAAGCTAAAGTTAATTAACTTCTTTTCAATGCAGCACTGTTCATGATTGTCATGATAAAATTCCAGCCAAGTTGTTTCAAAGGCTAGAGTATTTTGACTTAACACACCAGAGGAGGCAGGGAATGATCTGACTGCTGGGGACTGGGCAAGATAGAAAAGGAGACACTGCAGGAAAATGCAACATCAGAATATTCTAAAAGGTGTGAATCATAAAGACAGCCCTTATCTTAGATTCTACTGCTGTTTATGATTCTGAAGCTTAAAATACTCCATATTAGTACCTTCTAGCATGTGCCTGAGTTGGCAATATGCTCATTTCATTTCTGAATCATGACTTCTATGACTATTTCAAGGTTGTTCCTCACAGCTAGAAGAAGGCAAATCCTACAAGAGGCCTCAAAGGTTCTGCGAAGATACCCTAGCAAATATCTTCCTGGAAGCTGAAATCCCTTAAAAGTTCCTACTCTCAAATTTTATGATGAGATCTAAAATTTAAAAAAAAAGAAAAGAGATTCATCTATCATAGGGAAGTAATGAATTCTCTCAGGAGTAAAGCAGTGGTCAGCACTGGTGGCCCAATAGAATTACTGGAAAGTTTCTAAAATATTCTGAAGCCAGGACCCCAACTCAACAGGATCAGAATCTCTAGGGGAGGAATCTGTCACTTTTGAAAGTTCTCCATACACAGGTTTATCCAGGTTTCACACACAGGCTGTAAACAATTCTGCTCCAAGTTATTCATATTTTTTACAGCACTTTCTCTTTCAGTATTTCATTTGATCTTCATTGCTGCTGCTAAGTCGCTTCAGTCGTGTCCGACTCTGTTCGACCCCATAGTCGGAAGCCCACCAGGCTTCCCCACCCCTAGGATTCTCCAGGCAAGAACACTGGAGTGGGTTGCCATTTCCTTCTGCAATGCATGAAAGTGAAAAGTGAAAAGGAAGTCGCTCAGTCGTGTCCGACTCTTACCGACCCCATGGACTACAGCCTACGAGGCTCCTCCATCCATGGGATTTTCCAGGCAAGAGTACTGGAGTGGGGTGCCATTGCCTTCATTAGCAGCTGCAAAATCACTGCAAATGGTGACTGCAGCCTTGAAATTAAAAGATACTTGTTCCTTGGAAGCAAAGCTGTGACAAACCTAGACAGTATATTAAAAAGCAGAGACATTACTTTGCCAACAAAGGTCCATCTAGTCAAAGCTATGGTTTTTTTCAGTAGTCATGTATGGATGTGAGAGTTGGACCATAACGAAGTCTGAGTGCTGAAGAATTGATGCCTTTGAACTGTGGTGCTGGTGAAGACCATTGAGAGTCCCTTGGACTACAAGGAGATCAAACCAGTCAGTTCTAAAGGAAATCAACCCTGAATATTCATTGGAAGTACTAATGCTGAAGCTGAAGCTCCAATATGTGAAGAGCTGACTCACTGGAAAACACCCTGATGCTGGGAAAGACAGAAGGCAGGAGGAGAAGGGGATAACAGAGGATGAGATGGTTGGATGGCATCACCGACTGAATGGACTTGAGTTTGAGAAAACTCCAGGAAATAGTGAGGGACAGGGAACACTGGCTGCAACAGTCCACGGGGTGGCAAAAAATCGGACATTACTCTGAGCGACTGAACAACAACAGCAAAGCAACACAATGAATTAGCGTTTAGAGACTAGTATCCCTTACTTTACAAATCAAAAACTTTGAAGTTCTAAGAAATAAGAAAACTTCTCTCCAAAAGTACAGCATGCAGATTTTAAGATCAGAAAGAATTAACAGAATATGAGATGCAGAAATAGGAAGGGATGTGGTGCAAGAAGTCCAGAACCTAGGAAGAATGAGTAGAAAAATGAGACTGAGCTCACATAAGGCGAATTTTGCTTGTATTTTTTTTGTTGTTGTTCCTACTGTAAATTTTAGAAACCCAGAATGTGTAGGGTCCATCACTTAATACTGATGAGGATGGATATGAAGCAAACCGCAAGAAACCTCAATGTACAACATACCTTCGAGGTGAATCCCATGAGAGCCAACATTTGGTTACCCTTTTGTTATCCTACTGCTCCCAGTTGATTTCTAACAACATATTTTTGAATGACTGAATCAAAGTAAAATATTGTTACCTAAAAATATTAAATTGCATTTTTCCAAAGCTGTATACAAGATTAGATAATCTTCAGAAACACTAATGTAAAATCTTTTGTTTCTGGCCTACTCATTTCTCTCAACTTTCAGCTATTTCACCTAAAACTTTCTCCACCAATCTCCTGATGTGCCTTTTACCCCAGACTTCTTCCTACAAATCCTCTCATTACCAACTGCACTAAGAGAGAATATTTCCATTTTAGGAGAAGAAAGGAGGGAGGGAAATTGACTTAGAAAACTTAGGATTGCTATTGATGGGATGGAGGAGAGGTAAAATCTGTGACCATCCCCATTTTAATAATTTATGTTCAGTCACACTTTTGCTTAACTGAGAAATGGGTAATTTCCCAGGAAGCAAACATGAGACACTGGCATTTAATACCTCGTTCTCCAAGGCTTTGCTTTCACTCAAGGGAGGACATATTGCACATGAATATTTAGCTATGAGACATCGCACTGTGTCACAAGTCACTGTAATGCTGCTTATGCCTCACTGGTAGCATATTAGCAGGTCTAGTTCCCATCAGCCTGGCTGTGGGCCATCCTATAATTAAGACTAGTGGACCTCCTTACACCACTTGATGGGATTTCAGTTCAAGTGTTAACTTTCAAGGAATAGGGGAATACTTGGGTGATTGTTGCCTTCTCACATTTGCTCTAGCACCTCTGGCTTGAATTTCATCCTGTTCCTTGATGGTCAATAGATTTTATACCTTTTCTGCATTAGTTCAGTTGAGTTCACCTGTAGATGAGATTGGCAAACTTGGCAGACAAGCAATCTAATTCTCACTAATTTCTGCAAATTGCTCTCTTATGAAGTAGACTGAGGTTCTTTTGAGTATATACTTTTTATACTGTTTCCTGGCATATGGCATATTATAGCAGTTCTTCTATTCTGGACATAAAAACAGACCAATATTCTCTTGTTCACAAATATTTACTAATAGTTGTGACACCTGATTTATGAATAACAGTCTATCTCACCATACAATTATTCTGGGTAATGAGCCAGTATCCCCAGAGACCTCGTTCTTTGTAACTTTGAGTTCATGCAATATTTTAGAGTTATACCTGGCAGTCTCTTCCAACAGTCATGACCATTCTCTAACTCCAAATGGCCAATTCCTGAACCATGCCTATCTTAATTTAGGGAATTCTCATTTGATTATTTCAACCATATCAGTATGATCTTTATAGTTTCCTTTACATTATACCAATAATTGTCAGCTCAGATATAAAACCCCTTTCTGCCAATACCCTTTCCTCATCTTTCCACAACTGTTCCAACAATTTGCCAATCGTGATAAATAATCTCTCTGCTCTGGTGCAGTATGGTCATGTGCCTATATAAGATCTAGAATTCTGACTGACATTCTTCAAAAGAATAACTTTTATAAATTTGGTATCTCTATAGTCTGGGTCTTCCCACATAGCTCAATAGTAAAGAATCCACATGCCAGTGCAGGAGACACAGGAGACATGGGTTTTATACTAGGGTGGGAAGACACCCTGAAGGAGGAACTGATAACCCACTCCAGTATTCTTGCCTGTAAAGTCCTATGGACAGAAGAGCCTGGTGGGCTACCATCCATGGGGTCACAAAGAGTCAGACACAACTGATCACACACACACAGTAACCAGAACTAGTTTAACAGGAAGAGAATGAGGCTGGCTAAGGCTTTTATTTTTCCAGCTCTCTCCTACCAAGTCACTACTACATACTTGTACCACAGAAGGTCATAGGCCTATCAGCCCTTCCCATGCATTTTCTTTTTTCTTTTTGTAGGGGGTAGAATTATATATATTTAAATTTTTTTTTAATTTTTGTTTTACATTCGAATAGAATTGATTAGCAATGTTGTGCTACTTCCAGGTATACAGAAACGTGATCAGGTACACATATCCTTGTATCCTTTTTCAAATTCTCTTCCCATTTAGGTTATTACAGAGTATTAAGCAGAGTTCCCTGTGCTGTACAGTAGGCCCTTGTTGGTTATCTATTTTAAATGTAGCAGTGTGTACATGTTGATCCCAAACTCCCAACCTATCACTTCCCCTGACCTTCCCATGCAGTTTCTCAGTCTTGTTTCCTCCTGCCCATCCTTGCACACTTTTTGGTACTGCAGTATCCCTTGTGAACTCTTTTACAAAAGAGTCCTCTACCAAATTCCCATCAGTTATTGAGTTCAGGTGTGCTATTTCCTTACAGTGACCTGATTCAGATTTCTTAAAACAAACAAAGATTGCCATGCTCTGAAACAACATTGTGGATAATTTCCAAACAAAATTATTTTTTATTCTTGTTTTTATTCTTTGTTCCTACATGAACCCCCAACAACTTTCTCCCATCATTATTCTTTATTTTTTTGGCTACACCCTGCAGCACGTGGGATCTTAGTTCCCCCACCAGTATCCTGCTTAGTTCCCATACCTGCTGCATTGGAAATGCAGATTCTTAACTACTGGACCATCAGAAAAGTCTCTCCCATCAATATTCTTTATAATGTGACATATCCTCTTATATCCAAGCTAAAGGAAAAAAAATGTAGCTCATAAAATACAAAAAAAGTTTTATTAAAAATTATATTATTTGTCTTTGTTTTGCACTATAATTTTTTATGTCAAATGGGGAATATATTTGTCTTCAAAGATTTCTTGCGTTTGTGCCCCCAAATCAGTTTGCTTTTGAGGTTTGAGAGTGAGAAAACTGCTGATTGGTAGAAAAAAGTCTATCCTGACATGAAAAATATGACTGCAATTTTAATAAAGTATTGACCTTACTTTAACTTCCTCTTAAATGCAAGCCATGTTAGCCTCACACAGAAAAGAATGATTTGAAGAATGTTAGGGGAGCCTCCAGTAACACCAAAATATCTCCCTCTTGCAGGTGACATAATGCTCAAAAGGTTTCCATTAGTTATTCTTTGGATTTGGTCAAGCGTTTAGTTAACCTTTTCTTTCTATCCTCTCTCTATCCTCTTTTTGGCAGAAACATTTACCTATACAGCAGGAACTATACAATAAATCATTAACAGCTTAGAGTGAATTTTCTATCAGATCTTCTCTTGTTAGCAAAAGTAAGGCCCTCAAGCTGTCTAAGAGAACACAGCTTTTATAAACATGAGATGTTGGACTAGCAAACAGAGAAGGAAGTGCAGCATGGAGATGCTCTATACATGGATGCATGGAGGTGCATCATAATTGACGTAATTTGCAATGCACATTTCTGTAGGTGGGCAGCAGAAGTTTCTGAGTAAGGCCCTGAAAGAGAAGACAGAGAAGCAAGAACAAAGAGAGAAAAAGAAAAAGAGATAGCATTTTTGACACTTCTCATTAAATCCATGTAGTAATCCATGAGTTAATTGCCATAAATTATGAAATATTTCCTGGCTCCCCCTATTCGCTACTCGTGATATATCAAATTGTCCTTTAACCTCTTGCTAAAGATTGAGCTTGGGCTTCCTAGGTGGTGTAGTGGTAAATAATCCACCTGCCAATCCAGAAGATACAAGGGACCCAGATTTGATCCCTGAGTTGGGAAGATCCCCTGGAGTAGGAAACAGAAACCCACTCCAATTTTCTTGCCTGGAAAATTCCATGGACAGAGGAACCTGGTGGGCTACAGTCCATGGGATTGGAAAGAGTTGAACATGACTGAGCACAATCACAACAACAACGAAAGACTGTCACAATGACATAGAACACCATTCTTACAAGCTTTTGCCTCACATGGATAACTGCAAGACCCCAAAAAAGTCTTCAAGGACTCAATCCCCAACAGTAAAACATTAGTCCCAATGACAGATGGCTTGCTCTTCAGGAAGCCTCAGGTGGTTCTCAGTCCCCTCACACACATGATCAGAAAGCCTGCAAACATGTAAGTCAGGCTTCATCTGGGTAGCAGTGTTCATCTGCCTGGATTCTCTGCAAAATTCCACTCTAGTTGTACACTTCCAACTTCTCTACATTCCGTGGCTTAAAGTCATAGACCGTCTAGTAATAAGAAAGTAAAAAGTCATCAGATTTAGGGAGCAGGGTAGAGATATGCTAAGAATACCCACAATAAAAACAACAGAAGCAGGTGTAACAAAATCCTGGTGCTGGGGAGAAAGAAGACACGTCCTTTGATTCTCTGAAATAACCTGCTCATTTTTTGACTATGTTCCAACTTTCTCCTAAATTATATGCTCAGAACGAGTTTGGTTTAGCTGCATACCAGCCTCTCTGAGAACTCCTTTATGTCTAAGTGTGTATTCAATTCTTGAATCATAATTTTTTTCTTCCTCTGTTGAATTTGTTGAATCACTCAGTTTGAACAATTTTTCTAACTCAAATATCATTTTGGTTGTTACATGGTGACACTCTCTGAGAGACCTGCTCTTGCTGTCTTCAAAAGGAATACTTCGCTCTGCCCAAACTCAAAGCATATTTATTATTGTTGGCTCAGCAATTGTACTACAATGATTTATGTCCTTTAGCAGCACCCTGAATGGCTCTTCATTATTTACTTCTTTTTTTCTGATTTAGTATCATGTACAAGACAGAAATCTTACTTTATAAGCCATCAATCAGCTCATCCTTACAGATAATGATAAAGTTAATGTCTAAATGTTCCCATTTGCCATTGTAAAGACAAATATAAGGGGTAACATTTCCATATTTTAACTGCGAGTTTCTAATTCCACGTTGTCAATTCCTTAAAGGAGTATTCTTTTCCTTCACTACTGTGGGCTGAATCGCAGGTAAAATCTTTTCCTGTTCAAATATTCTGCAATTTCATGCCTCTTCCAGTTTCCCCTTAATACATTTTCATGTAACTTCTGGTTTTCATATCTTAAATTATCTTGCCTGCTTCACAGCTGTAAGTAGAAAAATAAAGACTTCCTTTGGGTTGACATTTAAAGGTTTATTATTCTCTCTCTCTCTGATATATGAGCTTAATGCTCATTAACACTAAAATGAACCAGCTGAGGAAAAGAACGCTGCCTTCAAAGATCCTGGAATAAATAATGTAACACAGTCTCTTCCTTTCCTCTTCACTAAAATGATATTAAACAATTCCACATTCCTTCAAAGTAAGCTTTTAAAAGTTTAATACTGCCTGCTTTTACTTTTCAAGGTAAAAGTCCTGTCCTGGAGGCTGATTGCTTTGTTAGGAATTCCTTTTCCTCGGAATAGATTTAACACATCTGCTTGCATTCCATTTATATATCTGTCCTATAAGATTAAATTTAAAGCAACCTCAAATTCTTTGAGATTAAGTATAAAGCATGTCATCCTTTGAGAAGAATGTTTACTTGGTCCTCAGGATTGTGGGAGCTTCAACAATTAATGTAAAATTTTCAATTGAAAACAACACAGGTATTTAAACCAATATTTGTCCTTAATAAAAAATGTTTTCAGAATCCCTTCCCACTGTGTATTTTTTTTAACCAGGTTTCTTTCTGTGTACATTTGTTTCTCTCTTCTATTAGAATATCTTAGGCTAAAATAAAAAAATTACCCAGCCTGTGCCGGGAACTACTAGGATCACAATTTGTTTCCCTGGCCCTTTAAATAGTGCCTTTCACCCTGCATTAGCAGAGAATGCCAGATGAAGCTAATGGTGAGTTCATATAACTTTTCACAGGTGACCTATCATACAAATTATGTACTGGAAGTAGTTCAAGAAGTCTGTTGTGTTCTCTGTCTCCGTCATCAACCCTAATTACTAAATGATGTTACAACCTGGGATTTTCTGAGATGGAAAATGTTTGGATTTTCTAGAACAAATATTAAATTCCCCAAAGTGACATAAGAAGTTGTCCATTTTGCAAGGTGCATGCCAAAGATCTGAAGTCTTTCCTCCGAGATTTTAATCTCAATGGAGAGACTTCTATCCACTATGGTAGTTTTGAAAACAGAAGTTCTCCAGGGATAGGAGGAACAGGCACTTGCATTGTTACTAACTTCAATTTCTATCTGGAGTCCCCTTTCCAGAATTTTCCACTTGCTCAAATTCTCCTTCCTCAAGTTTCAGTTGTTAGTGCTGATCAGGACTATCTCACGGTTCAGTTTGGTGTAACAGACTGTATGCAGAGATAACAAGATAGCTAGGGCTTTCATATCTGATGGGCCTCACTGTTTCAGCAGTCCAGACAGTGGAGCAACATTTTCCATAAGCTTGCCTGATATGTACAAACACCGAGTAAGTCCTCTAACGTATGCCTTGATCCTTCCTATGTCAGACCTAGAAATGAGGACTGGCAAACTTGGGCTTCATTCAGGGAAAACCAAAAGTCATATGTATTAAACCCCAATTGTGCTTTCCTCAATTTGACAAGACGTTAATTAACCTTTAACGCCAAGCTTAATTGGAGTTTTTCAGATGTTCATGTGTCAGATGCTCTGCAAATCTTCTTATGATACAAATTTTGATCCAGTAGGTCTGAAATTTGGCATGGGGCTCTCTAGGTCTAATAACCTCCCAGGTGATGCTGATCTATAGATCACACTTTGAGAAATGAGACTCCAGAAGCTTAGATGTTCTCAGATTTTGGTGTGCAAAAGAATTTCCTTGTGAACTCATTTAAAATGCAGAGCCCTAAACTCCATGACCAGAGGATCTCAGGTAGAGCCCAGGCATTAATTTTTTGAAAAGTATTTCTGATGCTTAGGCTTCAGGGCATCAGTAGAACAACTCTTTAAGTAATATAAGTTCAATATGAGCTGGATTCAACTTCAGACAAGGCATCAGACCAAGGTGCCAATCTTGGCTTTACAACTTACTAAGTCTGTGATCTGAGATACAAGTAACATCTTTTAGGCATAGTTCCCAAGATTTTAAAATGGTTTTTATATCATCTGCTCCATTGGCATCCTTGCACTGCTGTGAAGTTCCAAAGGGATCATGAAGTATGTTCTTGAGCTATATGACTATAAATCCTCTGGCCACCCTCTGTAATCATTCCAAGAGTCATTTGATACCAAGATGTCATCACCTTCTTCCTCAAGTCGTGCCAGCCCCGCTTTTCCATGCTGTGAAATATTCATAGAGGATCACGGTAAAATTCTCCGAGGGAGTTCTGGAACCTCACCAGTAAGCCTCAGATTCTGGAAAACACAGCAGAGCATTTACTTAGGACAGTAAGTCAGAGAGAAGGCTCCAGCTGTGTCTGTTAGAGTTGGCTATCATTCAGGTCAGGAACAATTGCAAAGGCAAATCTGAATCTATAAAGCCCCAATTTCCTAAGAGCTCACTTTTCACGCTCCAATAATATATTTGATATTCTTTTGTTCTTGGAGCCTAAGGCTTTGGTTCAGAGACCTGTATGATACTGTGATAAAACTTTTTCTTTCCTCCCTGATGAGTATAAAAGAGGATAAAACACCTTTGATGTTTGCATCAGACATGCCTCTGAAGCTAAAGTGATGACCGTGTTTTTGATAAATTGAAAACAATGCAAGTGACAAGTGATACTCCAGCTCTTCTATTTCTTCCATTTCACTGAACATCTATTCAATCTCATAGTCCCATCAGCCAACAGAATTATCCTCTCATCTTTCACAGTGCATCTCCTTCCACCCCCAGCTCCCTCACATTTGACATCTGGTGTCTATTCAAGATGCAGGAAATTCCCTTTTTTGAGAGATAATAACTTAAACACATATGAATGTAAAATCCCTTGTAAATAAGTATCTGAGCCAATACAAAATCTAAACTATTGATATTAAAAGTAAAAGTGAAATTGTGTGTAAAAGTGCACTGGGAAGAATCTGAATGCTCATTCATTCCAAACTATGGATACACACACATGTACACATATATGGACAAAAGCTTTTAAGCCTTTATAACTCAAAAGAAATTCACATGGAAAGCTTGCATTGAGTGCAGTTGGTGAATATCTCTGAGACTTGCAGGAAGGAAGATGACTTCTGGGAATCTGAGAACTGTGAAGACCTCCAGGAAAGTTCTTCCCATCATAAATGCTCACCACTCCTCTGCCTGAACCCAACCTCACATAACTTCCCTAGAAGACAGATTCCTGAAATTGTAACATTTGACAGTCTTTGGACTTTATTTGGGGTTAAAAAAGGAAAGACCAAATGTTAAACTTTGTCATTGGAATATAACTCCATATGAGTCAAGCTGTTTCTTTCTAATCAGGTCAGATCAGATCAGATCAGTCGCTCAGTCGTGTCCGACTCTTTGCGACCCCATGAATCGCAACACACCAGGCCTCCCTGTCCATCACCAACTCCCAGAGTTCACTGAGACACATGTCCATCGAGTCAGTGATGCCATCCAGCCATCTCATCCTCTGTCGTCCCCTTCTCCTCTTGCCCCCAATCCCTCCCAGCATCAGAGTCTTTTCCAATGAGTCAACTCTTCGCATGAGGTGGCCAAAGTCTTTCTAATAGATTTTGGTATTTGTTTCCTGTTGTGAACTTCCTGATGTTCAAGCTGGTTTTAGAAAAGGAAGAGGAACCAGAGATCAAATTGCCAACATCCACTGGATCATCGAAAAAGCAAGAGAGTTCCAGAAAAATATCTATTTCTGCTTTATTGATTATGCCAAAGCCTTTGACTGTGTGGATCACAATAAACTGTGGAAAATTCTGAAAGAGATGGGAATACCAGACCACCTGATCTGCCTCTTGAGAAATTTGTATGCAGATCAGGAAGCAACAGTTAGAAGTGGCCATGGAACAACAGACTGGTTCCAAATAGGAAAAGGAGTATGTCAAGGCTGTTTATTGTCACCCTGCTTATTTAACTTCTATGCAGAGTACATCATGAGAAACGCTGGACTGGAAGAAACACAAGCTGGAATCAAGATTGCCAGGAGAAATATCAATAACCTCAGATATGCAGATGACACCACCCTTAGGGCAGAAAGTGAAGAGGAACTCAAAAGCCTCTTGATGAAAGTGAAAAGAGGAGAGTGAAAAAGTTGGCTTAAAGCTCAACATTCAGAAAACGAAGATCATGGCGTCCAGTCCCACCACTTCATGGGAAATAGATGGGGAAACAGTGGAAACAGTGTCAGACTTTATTTTTCTGGGCTCCAAAATCACTGCAGATGGTGACTGCAGCCATGAAATTAAAAGACGCTTACTCCTTGGAAGGAAAGTTATGACCAACCTAGAAAACATATTGAAAAGCAGAGACATTACTTTGCCAACAAAGGTTCGTCTAGTCAAGGCTATGGTTTTTCCTGTGGTCGTGTACGGATGTGAGAGTTGGACTGTGAAGAAGGTTGAGCGCCGGAAGAATTGATGCTTTTGAACTGTGGTGTTGGAGAAGACTCTTGAGAGTCCCTTGGACTGCAAGGAGATCCAACCAGTCCATTCTGAAGGAGATCAGCCCTGGGTGTTCTTTAGAAGGAATGATGCTAAAGCTGAAATTCTAGTACTTTGGCCACCTCATGCGAAGAGTTGACTCATTGGAAAAGACTCTGATGCTTGGGAGGGATTGGGGGCAAGAGGAGAAGGGGAAGACAGAGGATGAGATGGCTGGATGGCATCACTGACTCGATGGACGTGAGTCTCAGTGAACTCTGGGAGTTGGTGATGGACAGGGAGGCCTGGCGTGCTGTGATTCATGGGGTCGCAAAGAGTTGGACACAACTGAGCGACTGATCTGATCTGATTGATCTGATCCTATTGTTTAGCAAATTACCATGGATTTAGTGACTTAAAACAACACAAATTACTTATCTTACAGTTCTGGAAGACTGAAGATAAAACTGGGTTTCACTGGACTAAAATTAAGGTGTTAACAAGGCATTTCTCCTGGAAGCTTGAGGGAAAAATTCACTCCCTTGCTTTGTAGCTTGTAGAGGGCACCCACATTCCTTGGCTGGTGGCCCCAAATTATATCTCCCTAGCCAACTGTATAAAATCTTCAAATATCTTTTTCTTTCTCTGACCTATTTTTTCACCTTCCTGTCTCCTTTTCTGACTCTTCTATCTCTCTCTTCCATCTTTTAAGGGCCCTTGTGATTACAATGAGCCAACCCACACATAAACCAGGATAATCTCATCTCAAAGTCCTTAATCACATATGCAAAATCTGTTTTGCAGGAGAAAGTAACATATTCACAGGTTTCAGGGATATGAATGTGAACTTCTTCGGGAATCCATTATTCTGACCACCAGCATATCTAGAAAATTACCCTAGAAAGAGGTTGATTTTGATAATAGAGCACAGGGAGCAAAGGATTTAGGAGGGCAGGGACTGATAAGAATGAGTCGACACCAAAATAAAAATATTGCACACTTGGGAAAGTGAAGATTAAATAGGGAGAAAAGCCCTACCGAAAAAAAAAAAAAAGTGACTAGTGATGAAAGCAAACTTCACTTACTTCATAGTCTTACTTAAGCTCTGCTATAAAATAACAAATACGTAGGCGAAAGCACAAATATGCTTATGATTTCACATACAGGCAGGCTTTCCAGGTCGCTCAGTGGTAAAGAATCTATCTGCCAATGTGGGACATGCAAGTTTGATCTCTGGGTCAGGAAGATGGCCCTTCTCCCCCGCCCCTGGAGAGGAAATGGCAACCCACTCCAGTATTCTTACCTGAAGAGTCGCATGGACAGAGGAGTCTGATGGGCTATAGTCCATGGAGTCGCAAAAGTCGCAAAAGCAACTAAACAACATATATGCATATATGTACATATGTATAAACAATTTTTATGGGAATTATACTGGTTGCTTATTGGTGGTGACATGTGTGTGATTTTTTCTTCTATTTTTCTATAATTTCTCTTGATTCAACCTTCCAATATTCTCTGCTCCTGCTGTAAGCTACCGTGGTCCAAATTATATCTCCTCTTCCTGGGATTACTACAGTAGCCTCTAAAACTGACTCTTTACTTTCATGTTTGCTTCTTTAATATCTTCTCCAAGCATCACCCCAAAATACAATTCTAGACTGCATATCTGCCACCCTAGTCCCCGCTGTTTCTCTGGCCTCAGCGTTTTGCTGGCTTGCCTCACATACTCTGCTTCAGCCACACTGAACTTCTTGATGACCCACACTGAACTTCTTGAAACCAGACTACCTGCTGTCTTTTCCTAGAGAACCCTGAATACCTCTCCTACTATTTCATGCTGTCCTGACTTTTCACAAAGGAGATTTTCTATCTCCTTAAAAGCAGGGATTGTTACACCCGGGATTTGACATGATGCCCAGCATATAATAAGTCTCAGTAAACACACTTAATAATTAATTACCACTTTTAAAATAAAAATACAGATAAGGTACTCCTTACTTGACTCTTAGACAAGAACACAGAGCATGCCTTTGCTGACATCTTGCCAACTACTCTTTCTAAGAGAGAACTTTATCCATGAGAGCCCAGTAGCCATCGCTGTATATCCTTTGGCCAATAGTGATATACCTCAGATGGCTAATCATTAAGACAGCAAAGAATTTACTAATTATATATGAACTCTGGTGACAGTGATATGAACCAAATATATAAGCAAGCACCAGAAGCATCTATAGAAAATCTAAGATAGCTTTGTTACTCTAGTGGCATTATGTGTAGTGAGCTTTCTATTTTTAAATTGCTTTTTAATTTGGTTCATGCATCTCCTCACATAGAAAGTTACTTGCTATTATTTAAAGTGAGCTAGCTAGACAGAGCATTAAACACACACACACATACACACACACACCGTTCAACTCAATCAAATAGGTATTTTCTTGTATGTCTCCAGACAATTAGTTATTTTATACAAATTTGACAGATTTGATACTTTGCTAGCCCACAAAAATGTAAGATAAACAGCCTAATAGCAAATATCCAATAAATCTATTAACTATGCCATGGACATGTTTTTTATCCTGTGAATGAGACCATCTGCCAGAAACTTTAGAGCAAGAGGAAAGGTCATGCATTGCCTTTCAGCTCAAGAAGCAAAAGTCACCGTAAAGTTTTGGGTGATTCTGTGGCAGGAATAATAGTCTAGGGAGGCAGAGCCCAGGCACTGACCAGAGTAAAACTAAGGGAAAATGTTGACCTATGAAGTCTTTTGAAAAATTCCTCTGTGTGTGTGTGTGTTTGTGTGTGTGTGTGTGTGCATCACTATGTGACTCTAGTGCTTTCCTAGTAGCTCAGCTGGCTAAGAATCTGCCTGGAATGCAGGAGACCCTGGTTCAATTCCTATCCCCGGAGAAGGGATAGGTTTCCCATTCCAGTGTTCTTGGGCTTCCCTGGTAGCTCAGATGGTAAAGAATTTGCCTGCAGTGTGGGAGACCTGAGTTCTATCCCTTGGTTGGGAAAATCCCCTGAAGGAGGGCATGGCAACCCACTCCAGTATTCTGCCTAGATAATTCCCATGGACAGAGAGGCCTGGTGGGCTATAGTTCATGGGGTCGCAAATAGTCGGACATGACTAAGTGACTAAGCACAGCACAGGACATGTGACCCTAGGTTTGAATAAAACAAATAAATTGCAACCCCCAACTTGAATGAGTGAGGAAGACAGATACTATTTGAGTACTCTCTTCACAGTACAGATGTCGATATCTTTTTCAGTCTAAAACTTAAGTTGTAGCATATTACATAAGTATTGCAATAATTTTTTTAAAGTGCTATTAAAAAAAAAAAAGCTATTTTTTTTTAAAAGAATCAGGGCTGTTTTCTGAAATGATTCAGAAACTATAGTTAGTCACACAGTTATGTCCAACTCTTTGTGATCCCATGGACTGTATCCTGCCCAGCTCCTCTGTTTATGGAATTCTTCAGGCAAGGGAGTACTGGAGTGGGTTGCCATTTCTTTTTCCAGGGGATTTTCCTGACCCAGGGATTGAACCCGGGTCTCCTGCATTACAGGCAGATTCTTTACCAACTGAGCCACCAGGGAAGATTCAGACACAATATCATTCTGTAATTACAACCCAACTGGTGAATCATCTGTCTTAATCTTGATATTTCTATCAATACTGCCCAGTTTCAGTCATGACTGAAACTGGTGGCCATAGTCAGCATTAACAGGTTCTTGAACCTCTGTCAAATCAATCCCTAGGAATCAATTTTGCTTATTTTTTAAGAAAATAGAATATTTGTTGGCTAAGATATTTAAATAATTTATAATAAACAAATAAAAAAGGCAAGGAAAATGTAAAAAAATCTAGATTTACATCTTTTGGATTTCATAGAAAACAGTTTAGTAAATGCTATTTGTTCTGTCATATTTACAGCTATATGATAGTTAGTTGCAACATCAGGTTATATTTTTTACAAATGGATAGCACTAAGTAAATCTAGACAGCATATTAAAAAACAGAGACATTATTTTGCCAACAAAGGTCTGTCTAGTCAGGGCTATGGTTTTTCCAGTAGTCATGTATGGATGTGAGAATTGGACTGTGAAGAAAGCTGAGCGCCAAACAATTGATGCTTTTGAACTGTGGTGTTGGAGAAGACTCTTGAGAGTCCCTTGGACTGCAAGGAGATCCAACCAGTCCATCCTAAAGGAGACCAGTCCTGGGTATTCATTGGAAGGACTGATGTTGAAGTTGAAATTCTGATACTTTGGCCACCTGGTACAAAGAGCTGATTCATTTGAAAAGACCCTGATGGGCTGGAAAAAGATTTTCCATGCAAATAGGGACCAAAAGAAAGCAGGAGTAGCAATACTCATATCACATAAAATAGACTTTAAAACAAAGGCTGTGAAAAGAGACAAAGAAGGTCACTACATAATGATCAAAGGATCAATCCAGGAAGA
This sequence comes from Bos mutus, assembly GCF_027580195.1. NCBI lineage: Eukaryota > Metazoa > Chordata > Mammalia > Artiodactyla > Bovidae > Bos > Bos mutus. Next base: position 93,056,034 of record NC_091618.1, on the reverse strand, counting down.
AGATATAACAATTATAAATATATATGCACCCAACATGGGAGCACTGCAGTATGTAAGACAAATGCTAACAAGTATGAAAGGAGAAATTAACAATAACACAATAATAGTGGGAGACTTTAATACCCCACTCACACCTATGGATAGATCAACTAAACAGAAAATTAACAAGGAAACACAAACTTTAAATGATACAATAGACCAGTTAGACCTAATTGATATCTATAGGACATTTCATCCCAAAACAATGAATTTCACCTTTTTCTCAAGCGTACATGGAACCTTCTCCAGGATAGATCACATCCTGGGCCATAAAGCTAGCCTTGGTAAATTCAAAAAACCTGAAATCATTCCAAGCATATTTTCTGACCACAATGCAGTAAGATTAGCTCTCAATTACAGGAGAAAAACTATTAAAAATTCCAACATATGGAGGCTGAACAACACGCTACCGAATAACCAACAAATCACAGAGGAAATCAAAAAAGAAATCAAAATTTGCATAGAAACGAATGAAAATGAAAACACAACAACCCAAAACCTGTGGGACACGGTAAAAGCAGTCCTAAGGGGAAAGTTCATAGCAATACAGGCATACCTCAAGAAACAAGAAAAAAGTCAAATAAATAACCTAACTCTACACCTAAAGCAACTAGAAAAGGAAGAAATGAAGAACCCCAGGGTTAGTAGAAGGAAAGAAATCTTAAAAATTAGAGCAGAAATAAATGCAAAAGAAACAAAAGAGACCATAGCAAAAATCAACAAAACCAAAAGCTGGTTCTTTGAAAGGATAAATAAAATTGACAAACCATTAGCCAGACTCATCAAGAAACGAAGGGAGAAAAATCAAATCAATAAAATTAGAAATGAAAATGGAGATCACAACAGACAACACAGAAATACAAAGGATCATAAGAGACTACTATCAACAATTATATGCCAATAAAATGGACAACGTGGAAGAAATGGACAAATCCTTAGAAAAGTACAACTTTCCAAAACTTGACCAGGAAGAAATAGAAAATCTTAACAGACCCATCACAAGCACGGAAATTGAAACTGTAATCAAAAATCTTCCAGCAAACAAAAGCCCAGGTCCAGACGGCTTCACAGCTGAATTCTACCAAAAATTTAGAGAAGAGCTAACACCTATCCTGCTCAAACTCTTCCAGAAAATTGCAGAGGAAGGTGAACTTCCAAACTCATTCTATGAGGCCACCATCACCCTAATACCAAAACCTGACAAAGATCCCACAAAAAAAGAAAACTACAGGCCAATATCACTGATGAACATAGATGCAAAAATCCTTAACAAAATTCTAGCAATCAGAATCCAACAACACATTAAAAGATCATACACCATGACCAAGTGGGCTTTATCCCAGGGATGCAAGGATTCTTCAATATCCACAAATCAATCAATGTAATACACCACATTAACAAATTGAAAAATAAAAACCATATGATTATCTCAATAGATGCAGAGAAAGCCTTTGACAAAATTCAACATCCATTTATGATAAAAACTCTCCAGAAAGCAGGAATAGAAGGAACATACCTCAACATAATAATGTTGACAACATAATAATATATGACAAACCCACAGCAAACATTATCCTCAATGGTGAAAAATTGAAAGCATTTCCTCTAAAGTCAGGAACAAGACAAGGGTGCTCACTTTCACCATTACTATTCAACATAGTTTTGGAAGTTTTGGCCACAGCAATCAGAGCAGAAAAAGAAATAAAAGGAATCCAAATTGGAAAAGAAGAAGTAAAACTCTCACTGTTTGCAGATGACATGATCCTCTACATAGAAAACCCTAAAGACTCCACCAGAAAATTACTAGAACTAATCAATGACTATAGTAAAGTTGCAGGATATAAAATCAACACACAGAAATCCCTTGCATTCCTATACACTAATAATGAGAAAACAGAAAGAGAAATTAAGGAAACAATTCCATTCACCATTGCAATGGAAAGAATAAAATACCTAGGAATATATCTACCTAAAGAAACTAAAGACCTATACATAGAAAACTATAAAACACTAGTGAAAGAAATCAAAGAGGACACTAATAGATGGAGAAATATACCATGTTCATGGATTGGAAGAATCAATATAGTGAAAATGAGTATACTACCCAAAGCAATTTATAGATTCAATGCAATCCCTATCAAGCTACCAACGGTATTCTTCACAGAGCTAGAACAAATAATTTCACAATTTGTATGGAAATACAAAAAACCTCGAATAGCCAAAGTGATCTTGAGAAAGAAGAATGTAACTGGAGGAATCAACCTACCTGACTTCAGGCTCTACTACAAAGCCACAGTTATCAAGACAGTATGGTACTGGCACAAAGACAGAAATATAGATCAATGGAACAAAATAGAAAGCCCAGAGATAAATCCATGCACATATGGACACCTTACCTTTGACAAAGGAGGCAAGAATATACAATGGATTAAAGACAATCTCTTTAACAAGTGGTGCTGGGAAATCTGGTCAACCATTATAAAAGAATGAAACTAGAACACTTTCTAACACCATACACAAAAATAAACTCAAAATGGATTAAAGATCTGAACATAAGACCAGAAACTATAAAACTCCTAGAGGAGAACATAGGCAAAACACTCTCTGACATACATCACAGCAGGATCCTCTATGACCCACCTCCCAGAATATTGGAAATAAAAGCAAAAATAAACAAATGGGACCTAAATAACCTTAAAGCTTCTGCACATCAAAGGAAACTATTAGCAAGGTGAAAAGGCAGACTTCAGAATGGGAGAAAATAATAGCAAATGAAGCAACTGACAAACAACTAATCTCAAATATATACAAGCAACTCCTACAGCTCAACTCCAGAAAAATAAATGACCCAATCAAAAAATGGGCCAAAGAACTAAATAGACATTTCTCCAAAGAAGACATACAGATGGCTAACAAACACATGAAAAGATGCTCAACATCACTCATTATCAGAGAAATGCAAATCAAAACCACTATGAGGTACCATCTCACACCAGTCAGAATGGCTGCGATCCAAAAGTCTACAAATAATAAATGCTGGAGAGGGTGTGGAGAAAAGGGAACCCTCTTACACTGTTGGTGGGAATGCAAACTAGTACAGCCACTATGGAGAACACTGTGGAGATTCCTTCAAAAACTGGAAATAGAACTGCCTTATCCAGCAATCCCACTGCTGAGCATACACACTGAGGAAACCAGAAGGGAAAGAGACACGTGTACCCCAATGTTCATCGCAGCAATGTTTATAATAGCCAGGACGTGGAAGCAACCTAGATATCCATCAGCAGATGAATGGATAAGAAAGCTGTGGTACATATACACAATGGAGTATTACTCAGCCATTAAAAAGAATAAAATTTGAATCAGTTCTAATGAGGTGGATGAAACTGGAGCCTATTATACAGAGTGAAATAAGCCAGAAAGAAAAACACCAATACAGTATACTAAGGCATATATATGGAATTTAGAAAGATGGTAACAATAACCCTGTGTACGAGACAGCAAAAGAGACACTGATGTATAGAACAGTCTTATGGACTCTGTGGGAGAGGGAGAGGGTGGGAAGACTTGTGAGAATGGCATTGAAAAATGTAAAATATCATGTATGAAATGAGTTGCTGGTCCAGGTTCGATGCACGATACTGGATGCTTGGGGCTAGTGCACTGGGACGACCCAGAGGGATGGTATGGGGAGGGAGGAGGGAGGAGGGTTCAGGATGGGGAACACATGTACACCTGTGGTGGATTCATTTTGATATTTGGCAAAACTAATACAAATATGTAAAGTTTAAAAATAAAATAAAATTAAAAAAAAAAGACCCTGATGCTGGGAAAGATTAGGGCAGGAGGAGAAGGGGACGACAGAGGATGAGATGGTTAGATGGCCTCACCAACTCAATGGAGATGAGATTGTGTAAACTCCAGGAGTTAGTGATGGACAGGGAGGCATGGCGTGCTGCAGTCCATGGGGTCACAAAGAATCAAACACGACTGTGCAACTGAACTGAACTGATCTGAAATAAACCTACTATTGCATTTTTCCTTGCATATAAAGTTATAGCACTAAAGTATATCATCAGTTTTTCTAAAGAAACTGTAAACAAACTTCTCCATGCAAGGTGCAAGATAAGGCTTTTAAGGGCAGAGGAGCATAATATGCAGGAATTAAAAAAATCATGCCTTAGTCTTACCCTCAGTTATTCTACATGAAAAAAATGTTCATCACACAGAGTTACAGAAGTGCAATAGAAACAAAATGAGAAGATTGGGTCCTGTTAACACAGGAGGTGCTTTATAATAATGATTTGGTAATGATGTATATAATAAAGTTAATTGTACTCAAAGGTAACTGTTTTAACACTGACAGAATTTTTGTACCAATGCCACCAAAATCCTTTAATAACTTTTTAGAAAGTGAATCACTTTTACAAAAATGTAATAGTCATGAAGAAGCAAATAGGGAATGGTTCTCAAATTTTAATTTTAAATAATGTGAAACAGCCATGCTATCAAATTCCTTTGACACTTCAAACATCCCTGCTTAGATTAAGTTCAAGGTTAGCCTACCTTGTACTGAAATTCTTAGCTAAAAACAATAGCCACGGTAGCTAAAAATTTGAGGACAAAACAATTTAAATTTTAAAAGACCAGGTCTCTGTTTATGTCTGATTGCATGTATTTAGTAATTATGCTAAAAAATCCTATGGATTTTTAGTATATAATAACAACATGATTTTGAAGTTAAGAGGAGGATAATAAAAACACAAAAACGGATTTTTTTCAAAATAAATCAATTTCGTAAAACTGTTCACATGTGAAGACTGAGCTTCACAGAAGTTAGCAACCTGCCTTTAATCACATTATTAGGAAACGATTAACCAGGATTTTGACCCATGTCTGTCTGATTCCATTTTCATGCTCCTAACCACCTTGCTGTATTGTTCTAAATATAAGAAAACAAGCTAAAGCAAAACTTTTCTGTGATATTTCATGGCATTTGTTCATTGGAGAGGTCCCACATTGTGGCTGCTTATTGTGCCAAATTGTGCCCAGGGTATATTCTATTTGGCTGGCAAATTACCCCTTTCCCACTTCATTCATCCCTGAGTCTGAAGGTATTTGAGTTGCAACCTCTGAGATAGTGTGGGCTTTCTTGATGGCTCAGTGGTAAAGAAATCCCCTACAATGCAGGAGACATAGGAGTCTGGATTTAATTTCTGGTTCTGAAAGTTTCCCTGGAAGAGGAAATGGCAACCCACTCCAGTATTCTCTCCTGGAAAATCCTATCGACAGAGGAGCCTAGAGGGCTACAGTCTATAAATTTTCAGAGTTGGACACGACTGAGTGCACATGCATACTCTGAAATAGTGTGGTCTGTATTTCAAATTATTTTTGAAGTATTTTGCCTATTGTACTTGCTACTCAGCATAAACCAAAAGGTTAACAGGACATGCAGTGCTATGCCCTGCACATAGCACAGAAACACAGAAAATTTAAATAACTCACCAAGGAACACGTGTGAAATAGTTGAAAGAGCACTAGCTCTGACATGGATTCTCATTCGACTTTGGAAAGGTTTCTGAAATGGTCTGTGCCTTAGTTTCATCACCTATAGAATGGAGTCTGTATTACCTTTCTCACAGCATGTGGTGAGACTTAAATGAGATTTCACAGATAAACCCTCCAACAGAATGTCTATCATCTAAAAGACTCTCAATAAAAACTTTTTCTGCTGTTAATGATTTAGGACCAAGTTAAAATGTGTGAAGAAATGAGGTCAGTAGATAAGATAATAAAGCTCCCTTCTGCTCTCTCTCCTGGGTATGATCCTACTCACCACTGTGAATACAGATTAGAAGCTTAATTAAAATGGAAGAGTAAGATCAATATATTCTTGGACTAAATGAAAAGAGAATCAATGTTTAACTAGATTTTTAATTATAAAAATGAATATATGCTTATGGCAAAATGAAATCCAAAGATTAATAGGAATAAATCTACAAGTCATCTGACTCAAATCTCCAACAACACACCATAAATAATTACTGCTGATAACATTTGTACTCCTGTACTTTCCATGTTCTTTCTAAGCATTTTTATAAAGTAACAATAATGTATGCTAGCATTTATATGAAGCTATTTACATAAAACAGATTATAAATACATAATTACATATATATACACATACATATTTAGACAATTGCTTTATGTTAGATAAAGTAATTCTTTATACCATCTGTGTACTACTCCATAATTCAGAATTATTTGGCCATCTTTAAACCGTTTGAGGTATTATAAACAATACTGCAATAAACACAAATCTTTGCATATGTCTAAAGCTCAATCTGCAGAATACATTCTAAAGGTAAGTCTCAGACATGTCATTCTTAACTTTGACAGGTTTTGCCAACTGTACTCAAAAATTGGCTTAGCCCCCCGACAGTGTATGAGTGCCTATTCATTCACACCTCTCCATTATTGTTTAATATTGGACAGTTTGAAAAAAAAATATTATCTTGTTGCATTGCCTCAATCATTTGTGAGGCTGAAAATACTTTTTTGGCCTGTGTAAATCTTTTTCTGTGAACCACGATTAACTCGTTTTCATATATTTTCTTAATTTGTGAGAAATTTTGTAAATAAAGAAAATAACCTTTCTAAAGCATGGCTAATAAAATTAATCTTTTAAAGCACTGCAATATTTTCTTATATTGTTCTTTGTCCTTTGATTGTGTTTCCTTAACAATTTCTAAGTACTTTTAAACTAATTTTATTTGTCATTTTACTCATGATTCGCTTGCTCCTTGGAAGAAAACCTATGACCAACCTAGAGAGCATATTAAAAAGCAGAGACATTACTTTGCTGACAAAGATCCATCTAGTCAAATCTGTGGTTTTTCCAGTAGTCATGTATGGATGTGAGAGTTGGATGATAAAGAAACCTGAGCGCCAAGAACTGATGCTTTCGAACTGTGGTGTTGGAGAAGACTCTTGAAAGTACCTTAGACACCCAGGAGATCAAACTAGTCAATCCTAAACGAAATCAGTTCTGAATATTCATTGGAAAGACTGATGCTGAAGCTGAAACTCCAGTACTTTGGCCACCTGATGCAAAGAACACTCATTTGAAAAGACCCTGATGCTGGGAAAGATTGAAGGCGGGAGGAGAAGGGGACAACAGAGGATGAGATGGTTGGATGGCATCACCGACTCAATGGACATGAGTTTGGGTAAACTCTGGGAGTTGGTGATGGACAGGGAGGCCTGGCGTGCTGTGGTTCATGGGGTCGCAAAGAGTCAGACACGACAGAGCAATTGAACGGAACTGAACTTACTCATGATTTGAGATACTGGTTCATTTGCAGAAAGACCTTTCCCACTCAAGATTAGTTTTTAATCCATTCATATATATATATATATATATGAACTCCATCTGCGATTTCATTTTGGAGAATCTAATGATACAGAAACGCAGTAGTTTAATTTTTTCCCACATGATATACAGTTCTCTCAACACAAATTGAAGATTTTCCCATTGATTTGCAATTGTTCATGTTCTAAACTCTTATACACAATGTGCTTATTTTTGAACTCTATTCTGTTCATTAATTTTCCTTTGTGTTTTTGGACCTTTATTATATATGTTAGCTTTAAATGTATCAAAAGCACTTAATTACTCCTATTTCATGAAACTTTCTTAGCTAATCTCATATTCTATCATATTCTAAAGGAATTTTGTTGAATGCAAATAAAGTTTGATTGATAATTTTGAGAGACTGTGTGGCATATTTAGGTTCCCTGGGTTGTAATTAGCTGTGTGGATATGAGAAAGTTATTTAAATGCCCTGTGCTGCAGTTTCCTCATCATACGATGGCCATAATGCTTAGATTTTTTCATAACATTTTTATGAAGATCATGGGGAAACAAAAGTAAAACACTTAATATTATGCCTAGCATATGGTAAACATTATAAACTTTGGTGATTCTATCATTGTTTATAATTCATAGAATGGTTTAAGGAAATTGGCATATCTACAATATTAGGCTTTCTACAATTGAATGGGTTTTAGCTTTCCGTTAATTCAAAGCAGGTTTCTTTTAAATCATTTTCTAGGGCTTTAAATTTTTATTTAAAACTACTTTCTTATTTAATCCATCACTGAGTTCTCTGTCCCTCTCAGACAAGTTTAAAGCTAACTATTTCAAGACCACAATTATGCCATAATACTAATACATTTATAAGCATTTGATTTTTATTATAGAATTTTAAAAAATATTACTTTAAAAATAAAAAATTTTCATTTAAATAGGATCTCAAAGGTTATGTTCAGCTCATTTTGAAAGTTTTCTCTTCTATTAGACATTATATTTTCTAATATATTAATTTTATTGATCGCTGCTTAAATTTTCTTACAATGTACAACAATCCCTGGGTTTATTCTTCTGTGTGTCCTAGATACAATCATGTCATTAAAAGTAATGATAAATTATTGATAAAATAACAATTAGCTTATATTTAAAGTTTTTATACTTATATATTTCTTCTAATTACTTGACTAAAATTTAAACATATCATTTATCATTAAAGACACCTTCTCTTTTCTAGTACTCATATTTATATTCTGACTAGTCTAATTACATTCACTAGTTTTTTAGGAAAGAATCAGAAACTTTTATACTTTCATAGATTTTATATTGCAAGTATGATAACTGAAATCCTTCTATAGAGATTGTCTTAAATGGCATTGCTTTCAATATTTCACCATTTAACACAATAGGAATTTTTATATGTATTTCACCATTTAACACAATAGGATTTGTAATGTAATATGTATTTTATAATATTTAGCATATATCTATTATAAACTAATGAATTTTTCTTCTAAATAAACACCAAAATTTATTCAGTTCAGTTCAGTTCAATCACTCAGTCGTGTCCGACTCTTTGTGAACCCTTGAATCGCAGCATGCCAGGCCTCCCTGTCCATCACCAACTCCCAGAGTTCACTCAGACTCACGTCCATCGAGTCCATGATGCCATCCAGTCATCTCATCCTCTGTCGTCCCCTTCTCCTCCTGCCCCCAATCCCTCCCAGCATCAGAGTCTTTTCCAGTGAGTCAACTCTTTGCATGATGTGGCCAAAGTACTGGAGTTTTAGCTTTAGTATCATTCGTTCCAAAGAACACCCAGGGCTGATCTCCTTCAGAATGGACTGGTTGGATCTCCTTGCAGTCCAAGGGACTCTCAAGAGTCTTCTCCAACACCACAGTTCAAAAGCATCAATTCTTTGGCACTCAGCTTTCCTCACAGTCCAACTCTCACATCCATAAATGACCACAGGAAAAACCATAGCCTTGACTAGACAGACCTTGTTGGCAAAGTAATGTCTCTGCTTTTGAATATGCTATCTAGGTTGGTCATAACTTTCCTTCCAAGGAGTAAGCGTCTTTTAATTTCATGGCTGCAGTCACCATCTGCAGTGATTTTGGAGCCCAGAAAAATAAAGTCTGACACTGTTTCCACTGTTTCCCCATCTATTTGCCATGAAGTGATGGGACGGATGCCATGATCTTCATTTTCTGAATGTTGAGCTTTATGCCAACTTTTTCACTCTCCACTTTCACTTTCATCAAGAGGCTTTTGAGTTCCTCTTCACTTTCTGCCATAAGGGTGGTGTCATCTGCATATCTGAGGTTATTGATATTTCTCCCAGTAATCTTGATTCCAGCTTGTGTTTCTTCCAGTCCAGCATTTCTCATGATGTACTCTGAATAGAAGTTAAATAAGCAGGGTGACAATATACAGCCTTGACATACTCCTTTTCCTATTTGGAACCAGTCTATTGTTCCATGTCCAGTTCTAACTGTTGCTTCCTGACCTGCATACAGATTTCTCAAGAGGCAGGTCAGGTGGTCCAGTATTCCCACCTCTTTCAGAATTTTCCACGGTTTATTGTGATCCACACAGTCAAAGGCATTGGCATAGTCAAGAAAGCAGAAATAGATGTTTTTATGGAACTCTCTTGCTTTTTCCATGATCCAGCAAATGTTGGCAATGTGATCTCTGGTTCCTCTGCTTTTTCTAAAACCAGCTTGAACATCAGGAAGTTCACGGTTCACATATTGCTAAAGTCTGGCTTAGAGAATTTTGAGCATTACTTTACTAGCGTGTGAGATGAGTGCAATTGTGCGGTAGTTTAAGCATGCTTTGGCATTGCCTTTCTTTGGGATTAGAATGAAAACTGCCCTTTTCCAGTCCTGTGGCCACTGCTGCGTTTTCCAAATTTGCTGGCATATTGAGTGCATCATCTTCACTTCACTTCACTTTCACAGCATCATCTTTCAGGATTTGAAATAGCTTAACTGGAATTTCATCACCTCCACTAGCTTTCTTCGTAGCGATGCTTTCTAAGGCCCACTTGACTTCACATTCCAGGATGTCTGGCTCTAGGTCAGTGATCACACCATCGTGATTAACTGGGTTGTGAAGATCTTTTTTGTACAGTTCTTCTCTGTATTCTTGCCACCATTTCTTAATATCTTCTGCTTCTCTTAGGTCCATACCATTTCTGTCCTTTATCGAGCCCATCTTTGCATGAAGTGTTCCCTTGGTATCTCTAATTTTCTTGAAGAGATCTCTAATCTTTCCCATTCTGTTGTTTTCCTCTATTTCTTTGCATTGATCGCTGAGGAAGGCTTTCTTATCTCTTCTTGCTATTCTTTGGAACTCTGCATTCAGATGCTTATATCTTTCCTTTTCTCCTTTGCTTTTCGCTTCTCTTCTTTTCACAGCTATTTGTAAGGTCTCCCCAGGCAGCCATTTTGCTTTTTGGCATTTCTTTTCCATGGGGATGGTCTTGATCCCTGTCTCCTGTACAATGTCACGAACCTCATTCCGTAGTTTATCAGGCACTCTGTCTATCAGATCTAGTCCCTTAAATCTATTTCTCACTTCCACTGTATAATCATAAGGAATTTGATTTAGGTCATACCTGAATGGTCTAGTGGTTTTCCCTACTTTCTTCAATTTAAGTCTGAATTTGGTAATAAGGAGTTCATGATCTGAGCCACAGTCAGCTCCTGGTCTTGTTTTTGTTGACTGTATAGAGCTTCTCCATTTTAGCTGCAAAGAATATAATCAATCTGATTTTGGTGTTGACCATCTGGTGATGTCCATGTGTAGAGTCTTCTCTTGTGTTGTTGGAAGAGGGTGTTTGCTATGACCAGTGAATTTTCTTGACAAAACTCTATTAGTCTTTACCCTTCTTCATTCCGTATTCCAAGGCCAAATTTGCCTGTTACTCCAGGTGTTTCTTGACTTCCTGCTTTTGCATAGCCCCAAAATTTATTAAATATGCTTATATAGATTGTTGTATAAATTTTAATATTTTCTCCTCCTCTGATCTGTCAGATCTATATGTCAAATTTTTAAATATTAAACATTTATAACTCCTTTTTATGTAATTCTACCTTCTTTTGTGAGAGAAACAAAAAGGATAGTGAAAAAGAGAGACAAAGAGCATGATTAGGAGGAAGAAATATTTTATACATGACTATCCTTCTATTAGGACTTCCCTGGTGGCTCAGATGGTAAAGCATCTGCCTACAATGCGGGAGACCCAAGTTTGATCCCTGGGTTGGAAAGATCCTCTGGAGAAGGAAATGGCAACGCACTCCAGTATTCTTGCCTGGAAAATCCCATGGATGGAGGAGCACTGTAGGCTACAGTCCATGGGTTCGCAAAGAGTCAGACATGACTGAGCAACTTCACTTTCATCCTTCTATTAAATACATCTGGTCACTAATCTAGATTGCTGGGAGAAATATCAATAACCTAAGATATGCAGGGGAGAAGGAAATGGCTACCCACTTCAGTTCTTGCCTGGAGAATCACTTGGACAGAGGATCCTGGTGGGCTGCTGTCCATGGGGTTGCACAGAGTCAGACATGACTGAAGCAACTTAGCAAAAACAACAACAACATGTATGCAGATGACACCACCCTTATGGCAAAGTGAAGAAGAACTAAAGAGCCTCTTGATGAAAGTGAAAGAGGAGAGTGAAAAAGTTGGCCTAAAACTCATCATTTAGAAAACTAAGATCATGACATCTGGTCCCATCACTTCATGGCAAATAGATAGGGAAACAGTGACAGACTTTATTTTGGGGGGCTCCAAAATCACTGCAGATGGTGACTGCAGCCATGAAATTAAAAGACACTTGCTCCTTGGAAGAAAAGTTATGACCAACCTAGACAGCATATTAAAAAGCAGAGACATTACTTTGCCAACAAAAGTCCCTCTAATCAAAGTTATGGTTTTTCCAGTAGTCATGTATGGATGTGAGAATTGGACTATAAAGGAAACTGAGAGCTGAAAAATTGATGCTTTTGAACTGTGGTGTTGGAGAAGACTCTTGAGAGTCCTCTGGACTGAAAGGAGATCCAACCAGTCCATCCTAAAGGAAATCAGTCCTGAATATTCATTGGAAGGACAGATGCTGAAGCTGAAGCTCCAATATTTTGGCCACCTGATGTGAAGAACTGACTCATTGGAAAAGACCCTGATGTTGGGAATTATTGAAGGAAGGAGGAGAAGGGGATGACAAAGGATGAGATTTTTGGATGGTATCTCTGACTTGATGGACATCAGTTTGAGTAAGCTCCGGGAGTTGGTGATGGACAGGGAAGCCTGGTGTGCTGCAGTCCGTGTGGTTGCAAAGAGTCGGACGTGACTGAGTGACTAAACTGAACTGAGTCACTAATCTGTGCAACATGGTAATGCAATTAAGTTGGAATTTTAAAATCTATATATTTTTTCTAATGACTCCAAAATATACTATGAATGCTCATCATTATATTTAGTAATAGGTATTACAAAAAATATTAAATCAATATATTTTTCACCTAGAAATTTTTATTTAAGATTAGTCAAAGGAGAAAATTACAACAATTTATAGAGCAGCCAACAGTGAAAATGACTCGAATCTAATAGAAAAGATCTTCTGCAACAAAGATAAAAATGAGAAACCACAAGACAGGTAGGAGGGGCAAAGTTACAGTATAGTGAAGACCACAGGTGGGTGACCCATAAGTGGACAAATTAGTACAATTGCAGAAGTTCTCCCCAAGGAGAGTTCTGAAGTTCACACCTGGATCCCCAGTCTAGCAGGCAGGGGAGCCCTGTGCTGGGAAGATGAACTTTGGCTTTAAATGTTTGGCTTTGAAGGCCAGTGAGGGTCACTTTCAGGAGACCCAGAGTTCTGTGGGAAATACAGACTTTTTTCTTTTAAAGAGCACACCCATATCTCACATGCTCTGGGATGCAGGGCAAAAGCTGTAATTTTAAAGAAGCTTGGAACAGATGGGGAAACCCCAGCCCTGGAATATCCTGGACCCTGACTCCACCCCCAGACCCAGCACTAAACCCAGGACCCACCAGGGTTCTACAGTCAGCCACCTTGTGACCTGACCCTTGAATCAGCAGCCAGCAGCCTTCACACAAGATAAGGTCTGGCAATCAACCAGACAGGCTTAGCCAAGAATACCAGATTGCCCACAGTAGTCATCCCACCACAGCAGAAGGACCCACACAGCCCACATAGGGGGCATCCCAAGAGCACAGAGCTCTAATGATGAGAAGAGAGTGTGCTGCTAAGATGTTTGGTACACAAAGCCACTTCTTCATGGTTATGAAACATAAGCAAAGTACCAGATACATAGAAATAAAAACAACAAGCTAGGCAAAATTAGGTGATGGAAGAACATATTCCAAATGAAGGAATAATATAAAACTCCAGAAGAAGAATTAAGTGAAAAGGAGATAGGCGATCTACTTGAGAAAGATTTCAAGGCAATGATGGTAAAGATAATCAAAGAACTTAAGAGAAAAGCAGGTGCACAGAGCAACAAAAGCAAATACAAGCAAATGGGGCTATGATAAAATTTAAAAGTTTGTACACAGCAAAAGAAAACATAAACAAAAAAGCAGCCTACTGAATGAGAGAAAAATATTTGCAAATTATATATCTGAAAAGGATCTAATATCCAACATCTATAAAGAACTCATACAATTCAACAACAACAACAAAAATCTGATTTTTAAATGGGCAAAACTTGAACAGACAGTTTTTCAAAGAAGAGATACAGATGGCCAACAGGTACATTAAAATATGTACAAAATTATTAATCCACAGAGAAATGCAAATCAAAACCACAATGAGATATCACCTCATACCTGTTTGAATGATTATTATCCAAAAAAAAATAAAACAAACCAAGAGATGAGTATCGGGGAAGTTGTGAATAAAAGAGAATCCTTGTGCACTATTAGTGGGAATTAAATCATGCAGCTATTACAGAAAACAATATAAAGTTTCCTCTAAGAAAAATACAATCTGATATTAGAAAAAGACAAACACTAGAAATAATAAATCAACAGGAAATGAAATGCAAATATGAAAAGATGCTCAACTTGATTAACAGTTCAGAAATGCAAATTTGAACAATAGGGAAGTATGAATTGTTACCATTTTAGTAAAATGTAACAAATAGCCTGTATTGGTGATGATGCAAGGAAACAGGTACTCGCATAAATTCTTGGTAGTAATGTGATCAGCATATTGGCAATTTCAGTGTTTCAATCTCAATGGGAAGAATCAATAAAAATTTTTTGTTTTTACTTGGGCATTAAGTTTCATTTCCTGGATTTGACCCTACAAAAACACTGGCACATATGTATAAAAGTATATTATTTATAATGGTAAAAATCTAGAGCAAATTTAAATACTTATTAATAAATCAGGACATGAGCTTATCATGAAATACTTTGTCAAAGAGAATGATGTAGTAATATCTATTGAGACATGTGAGAGAGATGTGAAGTAATATCCAAGACGTTATTTTAAAATCAAAGGGCAAGTTGTAGAAGAATAGCTTGCTATGATGCCATTTATGATATTAAAAAAGATCCCTAAGTTTAAATGTGCGTGTCCCTATTAAAAATAACTGGATAAATACATACCAAACTATTAGCAGTAATTACTTTTGAGGAACTAGGCTAAGAGAAGCAGCAGAAGTTAGCAATAACTCGATTTTAAATTTATTTGACTTGTTTATATCTATCTGGTATTTCACATATTAATTTATAATTTTAAAAACTACTTACAGTTAGAAAAGTATAATTTATCAATGATTAATAATAGAAAAGAATGCTAACATGCCAAGTTTGGTTGACCACAGCTTTGGTAACATCTATAGTCTTTGAAAAATGGAACAGGCAACATTTTTGAGACATTCTTCATCATGTATATCTTAAAAATACGCTGATCTGAAGGGAACAAGAGGTGGAAGTGAATAAGAGGCTGAGAGTAAGTGGAAGTAGGGGACATGAGGTCTTTTTTAAATCCCTTGTAGCTAATGAAAGACCAAGAAAGGTAAGAGCAAAGAGAGTGCATCTATACCTAGAAAATCAGGTGCTTTTGACAGGAGGAGGAAAGGTTCCACATGCATAGTCTACCAAATACAGGAATTTGGATCCCCAGCTCCAAGCCATACAGAAGCCATTTATGGAGTAGTTACAAACCGACTTCAGGTACTAAAGTCCCAGATTTACTTTATCACCACACCTCTCCCCTGCCTCTTTTCTCCTGCAGTTAGAACTCCCTAACTGTAAGCATCTCCTTCACTTTGCACACTTTTGCCCACTAGTAGCAAAAGAGTTCGGAGAAGGCAATGGCATCCCACTCCAGTACTCTTGCCTGGAAAATCCCGTGGATGGAGGACCCTGGTGGGCTGCAGTCTGTGGGGTCGCTAAGAGTCGGACACGACTCAGTGACTTCACTTTCACTTTTCACTTTCATGCCTTGGAGAAGGAAATGGTCACCCTCTCCAGTGTTCTTGCCTGGAGAATCCCAGGGATGGGGGAGCCTGGTGAACTGCTGTCTGTGGGGTCGCACAGAGCTGGACACGACTGACCCAACTTAGCAGCAGCAGCAGCAGCAGCAGCAAATGAGTTGGCAAGAGAATGTACTGGTACAAAACAACAAGAACAGAAGAAAGGTGGCGTACATTTCTAGCTAAGCACTGCTTAAATCTCATAGTCTCTGTCCCCAGTGTGATGTTCTTACAATGAAAAATCCAGTGAGCCAAGTCTCAAATAATGGCAGGCTGGCCATAATTGAAAACTATCAATTATCCTAACAACATTTACAAGAATTCCCTGTGACATCCCCAAGAAGTCTTCCTAGATGCTTGCTATGGTAAACAGTAAATAGTAAACTGAGCTGAAAAGCAAAACAGCCTATTCTTCAAGCTATTTCTGACATTTAACAATTAATTAGAAATATAAAAAATATGAAATTTAATTTCAAATATTATATAAATCAAGAATCTAAAAAATTTATTTTATTACATATACACATTATATTTGACCAATAGCCATGACATTTGATTGTTCCCCAGTTGAGACAGCTAAATGAAAAATTCACCTTCCTGTGACCATCTTTGAAAACCAGCAACAGCTAATGTAATCCTCCATGTGATATCTTCATGAGCAAGGCCATTTTAATTCCCAAATTTGATCCTGAGTAACATATATTTCTGCACCAACCACGACTCCTCAGATACTTTTTAATTATCATAGTTAATTATAATCACTATGACCATCATCAATATCACCTGCAGTTCACAGCATTACATCAGTAGATGAGAAATCCAAGCTATCATGGAGGCCATTCTTCAGACTTTAGTAAGTAAGAAGTATGGGCTTTCCCAGTGGCTTAGTGGTAAAGAATCCACCTGCAATGCAGGAGACTTAAAGAGACCTGGGTTCGATCCCTGGGTTGGGAAGATCCCCTGGAAATGGTAACCTACTCTAGTATTCTTGCCTGGAGAATCCCATGGACAGAGGAGCCTGGTGGGCTACAATCCATAGGGTCTCAAAGAGTAGGACAGGACTGAAGCAACTGAGCACTCAAATAAGAAGAATAAGGTAAACAGTATTATATAGGAGACAATTTAATTAAAACCATAAAGACAACTCTAGGGAAAGGATAAAGAAGCAGCGCTTAATTTTTACCTAGTACCATTTAAATCTGTTATTTTTACCTCATATAATCTAATCTCCTTCTTTTTTTTTTTTTTTAAATTTGTTCAGTCTTTGTGTCTCTACAATTTAAACTGCATTTAGAACCAAAGCAAAGAAAACTGTCTAAGAGGTAGATACTATATACAGTAGGTCAGAGTTTGGGCACTAAAATCAAAATGCCTATTTTTTAAAACATTTTATTGGAGTATAGTTGATTTACAATGTGGTATTAGTTGCAGGTGTACAGCAAAAGAATAAGTTATATTTATACGTGTGTGTGTGTGAGTTGCTCAGTTGTATCTGACTCTTTGAGACCCAATGGATTGGGACTCTCCAGGCTCCTCCATCTGTGGGATTTTCCAGGCAACAATACTGGAGTGGGTTGCCATTCCCTTCTCCAGGATATATATATATATATATATATATATATATATATATATATATATATATATATATTTATATATATATATATTCTCCTCTTTTTTGTTTTAGATTCTTTTCCCATATAAGCCATTACAGAGTATTGAATAGAGTTCCCTGTGCTATACAGCATGTTCTTATTAGTCAAACTCCCTATTTTTGATCTCAGCTCTACCACTTGCTAGTGCAGAATCTTAAGAAAAGTACTAAAATTCTAAACAGCATCTAAAATACAGGGTTAATTCTGGAATTAAGAGAGCTGACTTGCAGTGAGAACTCAGTTTAATGCCTGGCATTAGATTATTACTCCATGGGAATAGAAGTTCCATCTGGCTCAGCACAATATTTTCAGTATTTAACATATCTTACAAGAGCAGTTACTCAGAAAGTATATCACAGGTTGGAATGTTTCTATGGAAACCCAGTTTGCCACATGTGCAGATTACTACATGTGGACTATGGTTTACTTGCATCAGGAGTGGAAAATCAGCTTTCAAAACCAAATTCTAGATCTCAATAACTGGGCCTTTTGAAACAATCACGTGAATAAACAAGGTCTTCCATCCCTAGATGCCCACACTCTAGTTTAATTAGCCTAAGGCTCCTAAATAACCCTGTCTCTCTGATTTATAGTTACATTTTGGGGCTGTAAGTCTAAGTAGGGGAACAAACTTGGCTTGGAGAAGTACCTTTTTCAAACTTGATCAAATGTCTCAAATCAATATTCCAGTTGAAAATCTCACATACATTTCATCAAAGCACTGCTATCGTGTGTTCTCAAACAGATATCAGGAAAATAATACCAGTCATAGATTTCAATATTTCATATAATTAAAATTTGTGTCTGGGCCACTATGAGATAATCAGGATTATTCTGGATCCCAGTGACCTTTCAAAATTAGGTGCAAAGAGGAATATCCAACCTCAGGACAGTGTGCTATGCTCTACTCTGAAAATCCAGGTGGGCCTTCTTGGGAAGCATGAGAGCATGTTTCAAAGAGAAGGCCCAGCACATCTGTGTTCTGGTTGAGGACAAATGAACAATCCCTTGAGTAGAAGATACTATGGTATTACATTGGGATGCTTGCTAATGTGATTCTTGAAGTTTTCAATTAGTCCCTTTGAAGAATTACTTCTGACCAACTTGTGAGTACCACTGTTGTTCACCCATCTCAGATATTTGTTAGCCAGACTACTCCAGCCACATAGCACTCTTCCTGTAAATCATAAAGGTGGAATCTCAAGTGCCAGCTAGTGGCCTAAACAGTTGCCAGGATGCTGCATCCCCGGCCTTGCTGAGTTTCACCTGACCTGGATCCTGAACTGAGCTCTGATGTGTCATCACCTCTGCCCCTCTCCACTCAATGTGGCATTCATCAGTACTCTCCTCAGGCACCTGGAGCATACTCTGCAGCTAACCACTCTTTCTCCTGGGTTGTGCTCTAAGGTAGACACCCAAATCCATGGAATGAAACCCTTCCCCTCAAGGCAAACAAGCCAAAACGTGATCCTACATAAAAAGAGGAAACATTTTCAAAGCAGAATATTTCAAACTTGAGCACTAAATGTACCCTATTAAAGGAAAATATTTATTTTTTTGAATCAGTTCAGTTCAGTTCAGTCACTCAGTCATGTCCGACTCTTTGCGACACCTTGAATCACAGCACGCCAGGCCTCCCTGTCCATCACCAACTCCCAGAGTTCACTCAGACTCACGTCCATCGGTCAGTGATGCCATCCAGCCATCCCATCCTCTGTCGTCCCCTTCTCCTCCTGCCCCCAATCCTCCCAGCATCAGAGTCTTTTCCAATGAGTCAACTCTTCTCATGAGGTGGCCAAAGTACTGGAGTTTCAGCTTTAGCATCATTCCTTCCAAAGAAATCCCAAGGCTGATCTCCTTCAGAATGGACTGGTTGGATCTCCTTGCAGTCCAAGGACTCGCAAGAGTCTTCTCCAACACCACAGTTCAAAACCATCAATTCTTCGGCGCTCAGCCTTCTTCACAGTCCAACTCTCACATCCATACATGACCACTGGAAAAACCATAGCCTTGACTAGATGGACCTTTGTTGGCAAAGTAATGTCTCTGCTTTTGAATATGCTATCTAGGTTGGTCATAACTTTACTTCCAAGGAGTAAGCGTCTTTTAATTTCATGGCTGCAGTCACCATCTGCAGTGATTTTGGAGCCCCAAAAAATAAAGTCTAGTAACCTAAATTATTTTTAGATAGAATGTGGCTTTAAAAAGTACAGATGTGAAATTCAGTAATGCTTTTTTTATACTTTTTTGTGACTTTTCTTCCCCATGAGTGCATGCTCAGTTGTGCCTGACTCTGTGACTGTAACTATGCTTAAATATCTATAAAACCAAATTAAGTAGAAACTATGAAACAAATACAATTCAGATTAACAAAATTGATATGACCATTAATACTGTTTCACTGAAAATAAATTGTTGCTTTTGGTGTGAATATAACACTGCTTCGAGAATGTTTCACTTGGGATCTTTCACAATTCTAATGCCATGTGATGATTCATTTCTACCATCCCCTCTTCAGATTAAGTTATTGTGAAACCTTGTGCATAGAGCACCATATGACATTTGGCCTTTATTTCATACAAATGTATCATTTACCTTTAAGTTTTCATATATTCTTTTTATGTTAATCCATAGCATTTAAAGTAGTTTGGGAATAATAGGTTAGTATTAAAGGCATCATCTAGATAATTTCATAGAACAATCAGTTCAGTTGCTCAGTCGTGTCCGACTCTTTGCGACCCCATTAACCACAGCACACCAGGCCTCCCTGTCCATCACCAACTCCCAGAGTTCACCCAAACCCATGTCCATAGAGTCAGTAATGCCATCCAACCATCTCATCATCTGTCGTCCCCTTCTCCTCCTGCCCTCAATCTTTCCCAGCATCAGGGTCTTTTCAAATGAGTCAGCTCTTCGCATCAGGTGGCCAAAATATTGGAGTTTCAGCTTCAACATCAGACCTGCCAGTGAACACCCAGGACTGATCTCCTTTAGGATGAACTGGTTGGATCTCCTTGCAGATAGAACAATAGCTCAATTGATAAATAATCACTGAACTAAAAGAAAATTAAGCTCCTGCCACAGGTTGAATGTTTGTATCCTCCAAAATTTATATGTTGAAACCTTACTTCCAATGTGAAGATACTGAGAGGTGGGGCCTTTGGGAGGTGATTAGGTCATGAGGGCAGAAGCCTCACGAATGGGATTAGTGATCCAAGAAAGATTCCTTGCCTCTTATGAGGATACAGTGAGACAATGGCTGTCAATGAAAATGCAAGCCAGACATTGAATCTGTTGGTGCCTTGAACTTGAACTTCCCAAGGCTCTAGGACTGTGAGAAATAGGCTTTTTTTTTTTTTGTCACTCAGTTTTTAGTATTCTGATATACTATATGCTCTGCCTGAAGAGACTAAAACAGTTCCCATCATCAATTCATATACCACTGAGAAAAAATCCAAGGGCACTGAATGGGTCTACAGACTCCCATTTGAGATCCTGTGAACTCCCCTTTAGAGACAGAGTTTTGGTAAGAGTCCTACACAGACTGGAATACTTAAAGAAATCGGAAATATAACACAAGTATAATTAGCTCAGAAGTCATCCTAAGGGATGTGTGCTCTATCACAAACTACAGAGACAAAGACTTGCCTAAAGAAGAAATTTCCACTCACTACCAGAACATGGTGGTCATGTAAGAACCACCATGCCATCTTTAATTTTGCATGGATTTCAATATTTTTAAGGAGAAATGGAAATTAAGATTTTTATGTGAAACCTTCTACTTCTAAATCTTGTAATTTTAAAATGTTAAGCACTCTATGGGCCAAGCAAATTTATATTTGTAGGCCAAATGTTCCTTGAGAGCCACAGTTTCTAATTCAGTTAATGGGCTTCCCCAGTGGCTCAGCAGTAAAGACTCTGCCTGCAATGCAGGAGATGCAGGAGATTTGACTTTTATCTCTGGGTTGGAAAGATTCCCTTAGAGGAGGAAATGGCCACCCATTCCAGTATTGTTGCCTGGAGAATACCATGGACAGAGGAGCCTGGCGGGTTACAGTCCAAAGGGTCATAAAGGGTTGGACACAACTGGGTAACTGGGCACACACATTGATAGTTAGGATTAGTGCCAACTTTATATCACTACTGTATAGCTTTGTTCCCTCTCCCATCTGTGTTGTTGTGGTCACACAGTTTACATCTTTATAAACCCATCCACATACATTTGCGCACTATGCAGAGCTGTTTTGCAGGTCAAAAACATGGCCTTGTAGGAGTCATAAAGGAAAGGTTTTAAGATGCAGCTACTTTAGAGACACACAACTGATGCTAGCCAGCAGGAGAGACCACTGGGACCTGTGGCATTACACTGCTAAGAACCTGGAGAAGAGTTTCTGGAAGCCATTGGTTCAGAGTGAGCCTCCTGGACAGAGAATAGCTAGTCAGTGCTGCCAAGAAAGAAGATCTGCTCTTGGGAGTAGCAGATAAGAGGGTTAAGTGGGGGGACCACATTCCAAGTATTGAGAGTCTTACAACAACCCTCTCATGTGCTATTCCGAAAACTATCTCCAGTTTCTCAGATGAGTTACCACTGATAGCTAAAGGCTGTAAGCTTTGCCATTTTTCCAATATACAACTCACTGTAGAGATGAAAGAACTCTTTTAATGAGAAAACATGTAGAATAAGATCCTGTGGAAGTATGGAGAAGCCTTAAAAGATACAGACTTTCATTGTGGTTGATGTGGCCCAAGAGAAAAGGGTTATATATAAAATGAGCAAATTCACTTTATTAGAATTTCTACCCAGGTAGTAATAGAAATGAAACACTCTCACTTAGGTACAATGTGACCGATGACAATTAAAAACTCTAAGCAGCCTCTGAGGTTTTTAAACAGAGAATCTGTGGTTTTAAAATAGCTTGTTTTATTCAGATCTGAATTTAGGGATTAGGTTTGTGCCCTTGCAACGCACATTCTGTGCTATGAATGAAGTATCACTTCCTCTGTCTTTACCACAGCTTATTTTACTAATATCTATTAATTCTTGAAAATATCAAAGCATGCATTTGTGTTGTATTGAAATTGATTTAAAAAAAAAAAACAGGTGCTGAAGTTGGAATGAAAGGTTAATATTATTCTGACATTTTTCCTGAGTATTGACAAGGGTCAGTGCATGTTTTAGCATTTCTTTTTCCAGCAGTTGAAAACCACCACTCAGCACAATGGAAAACATCAATAGCTGGGCATATGCAACCAGGGGAGGAGATCTTTTCTAAAAGTCAGGTCCTCGAAGATCACAAGTACAGCTGCTGAAACCAATCTAATTTAACCCTTTACTAAACATTCCCTTGCTAGCGGGACCTCTGCATAAAGAAGAGGTAAATTGTCTTGTCTTCCTCATCTAGGAAAACTATGTGTTGTTTTGAAGTTCAGGACAATAATATCCAGAAATAAAATTTGCTGTGTCTATATTTCTAAATAATCCTTTATGAACTATTTCTTTGTGATTCCTCAGTACGAGAAAAATTCTGAAAAAAATAATAGAAGTAATAGCTGAGAGTTTATGTGTTTGTGTCATTTATTTCATAGGATAAAGGAACTCTGTTTGGGCAACTGAAAAATATCTACCCTATTTTTAGTGTATATGTTTAGGCTACAGTCTTAGCAGTGTACTCTGATGTTTCTTTTTAAAAATTTATATAAATTCTACGATTAAGCTGTTCTGTTTTCCTCTCATGAATAAGATGCATATGCCATACAGAATCTTAAAAGGACATGACTTAATGGTTGAGTTAATATTCTGTTGTGCACACTGCAGGGGAAGGAGATATGGATGAATTGAGAGAGTAGCATTGACAATATATACACTACCACGTATATATTGTACCTATCTGTACAAATAGGTAGCAGGAAGCTGCTTTAAAACACAGGGACCTCAGCTTGGTGTCTGTGATGACCTAGAGGGGTGGAATGGGAGGGTGGGAGGGAGGTTCAAGAAGGAGGGGATGTATGTATACATATGGTTGATTCATGATGCTATACAGCAGAAACTAACAGAGCACTGTAAAACAGTTATATTCCAATTAAAAAATTAGAAAATAAATTAAAAAGGAGGGGACTTCACCATGTCCAAATGAGAACCCTATTCCATACTAACAGCACTATCACATCAATTTGCCATCTGCAAACTCTTCTCTGAAAAGGAGATGTGAAAAACCAAGGAAGATGTGAACTCTCTATGCCCTAGAGCCAATATGCCTCTATTTTTTTAACTGAGTTCAAATTTCAAAATTCTCATTTAAAACCTTCAGAGGATTGGTTTGGAGTGGGAGAAGAAACCTAATGCGTCTGCTGGCATTGTTCCAGCCTCTGTATCATCAGCCTCCATTCCTGGGAGTGTCTCCATTAGCTGGAGGTGAAAAAGCTAAAGTGCAGTTTAAACCAAAGACAGATATTGGAGAAGAAGGAAAATGCCTAACATGCAAAGCAGTTGAAGAACATTCATCAATCTCTCCGGCCAGCCACAGGTTAGGACGATCAAGAAAAGCATCAAGAATTTCTATGCCCAGATCTAAAAGAAATCTGAATGAGCCTAAAGGAAATCAGACAAGAAGATTTTACAAGCTAAGGCTTTCCTTAGATAATTTAATAAGGTTTCTCGTTTATCGTGTAGATTTCTTGGTAATGTATATATGGGAAAACTCTCCCAATCCAATTCCTGGAGATTGGATGCCTGTGTTCTCGCTTTCTAAGTCTAGAATCAAAGAGGAAAATTGAAGAGGGTAGTGAAGAGGATGTGAGCGTGGCCTGCCACCTCGCTAGCGGGAAGATGGATGTGGATTCTTAATTTTGAAAATATTCCAAGATGTGTTTGCATCTGTCTAAATCATAAGTTGTAATCATTCTAGGAGAAGGTTTCTTTACTGCAGTCCTGAGTATCGGACTGGCCTCTACCAGCCACTGTGAGGAACAGAAAAGAAGTTAGTTATGACATTGCAATGAATTATTTGGCTTTGTCTGTATCACAGCTAATAAGATTGTGGCTTTGTGCCATTATTAAGTCAACTTCAGCTTCAGGCAGAGGCTGATTTAAGGCAGCAAGATATATCTTCATCACAAGAGGAGTTGCTTTAAAATGGTATAGAGTGCAGGAAGATATTCATCATTGTTGTATGGAAAGGTAAAATTTTTCTCTAAGTCATAATAGTTTTATATTTCTGAGCATGTCAGATTGATTAACTTAAAAGAAAGTCATATGCAAGCTTCTTTATTCACTCACAAGGAAATTTTTAAAAGAGTCATAATAAGAGCCATCCTTCCCCAAATTCCTCTAAAGACCTTGATTAATCTCTAGCCTCAAAATTACATTAATTTTTCAGTTCAGTCACTCTTTAGCACAAAGAAATGAATTATCAGGCCTGACAATTTATTGTTTAAGTCTATCCCTCCCACCCCCCATAACCACCCAGCATGTACTCTGAGGCTTCTAGAGAAGAACTTGTGAATTTATTTGATCAGATATTTAATTCCTCTATCAAATTTCTTGAGTAGAGAGTCCACAGCTTTCTAATATCATCAAACACCTGGAATATACTTTAATGGGTATTTGGGTACCAAGGAACTGAGTATGTGTGTGTGTGTGTGTGTGTGTGTATCAGTGAAACTCCATTAAGGAAAGAGTTTAGCCAGTGTTCTCTGCTCCCTTACCATTTAAGACTGGCTTCTTCTTCTGCTATGCTATAAAACTGCTATAGTGCATTCCTCCATCAAACGCCATGGCAACTTGTGAAATAGAGAAGAGATTTAAAAACTTTCCAAGGAATTTAATTGCCAACTATTTTCTAGACAGATAGAAATGTGGATGTATTCTTTCTTGACTGACCATTTACTGAACGCATGCTTTGTAGATTGCTATCAAGTCATCAGAAGAAAGCATATTTACCAGTCTAGAAATACTATTCATACTTGTAATAAAAGGAACAACTAAAAATGAGTGATGAAATTAAGCATATCCTGTATGGACCCAGTAAACCAAAGATCGTTTTCAGGAAATAGAATTGGTTTTGCTTGAAAAATGATAGATGATTTCTGCAGATTAGTCTGCAATTTACTTGCATTTTACAAAAGGCTGCTGATTAACCATTACATAAAGAATTCACCCAGAAGGTTAATAAATATGGACTCAAGAATAAGATCCTTTGGCATGATAGGAGGCAGCCTGGCTAAAGTACAGAGGGTAAGGAAGAAGTTTAGCCTAGAGATAAGTGACCAGCCAAATGTCACAAGCTTTAGTATTAGAACCAGTTTGCTTATTTACTTGAAAGATTAAAGTCTTGAAGAAGAAAGGTGAGGGAGCGATGACATTTCTGATATAAAACTGGAGAACTCTCAAACTTCCTTTCATGGAGAAGATGAAGAAGGAAGAAAAAGCTGTGCTTTAAAGTGCATGAACCATTCACGCCAGAGAACTAGATCTGGTAGAAAAAGCAAGACCAGAAAGAACCATACCCTTGCAGAATGTACTCAGAGAAAGCAGTGGGTAGAATGAAAAATAAACAAAACAAAATGTCAGTTCACACTCATCTCAGAGAGTCTTTGGAGCCCAGTTCCCTGTTTTTTAGTGAAAACAAAGTTGGCAAAGTAGTTTTCTGCCTCAGACCACTGGATTTGTGTACAAGGTAATTAATTACCAGTCATTTCTACATTCTCACCATGCATCCTTACAATACCAGCTGGAATCAAGATTGCCAGGAGAAATATCACAACCTCAGACATGCAGATGATACCAATCTAATGGCAGAAAGTGAAGAGGAACTAAAAACCCTCTTGATGAGGGTGAAAAAGGAGAGTAAAAAAGCTGGCATAAAACTCAACATTCAAAGGACTAAGATCATGGCATCTGGTCCCATCACTTCATGGCAAATAGAAAGGGAAAAAGTAGAAGCAGTGACGGATTTTATTTTCTTGGGCTCCAAAATCACTGTGAATGGTGAATTCAGTCATAAAATTAAAAGATGTTTGCTCCTTGGAAGGAAAACTATGACAAACCTAGACAGTGTGTTAAAAAGCAGAGATAATCACCTTGGTGACAAAGGTCTATATAGTCAAAGCTATGGCTTTTCCAGTAGTCATTTGGATGTGAGAGTTGGACCATAAAGAAAGCTAAGCCTTGAAGAACTGATGCTTTTGAATTGTGGTGCTGCAGAAGACTCTTGAGAGTCCTTGGACAACAAAGAGCTCAAACCAGTCAATCCTAAAGGAAATCAACCTTGAATATTCATTGGAAGGACTGATGCTGAAGCTCTAATATTTTGGCTGTCTAATGCGAAGAGCCAACTCATTGGAAAGACTCTGATGCTGGGAAAGATTGAAAGCAAATGGAGAAGGGGTGGCAGAGGATGCGATGATTAGATAGCATCACCAACTCAATGAACATGATTTTGAGAAAACTCCAGGAGATAGTGGAGGACAGAGGAGCCTAGCGTGCTGCAGTCCGTGGGTTCACAAAGAGTTGGACACAACTTTAGCAACTGAACAATAAAAACAACCGTCTCCTACTGAGAAGTTCCTGGTACTGATGAAAGAATTTAATTTTTCTGCCTAAACTCAGAGAACTTAGAGATGGAATAAAATAAGTGTAAGTTTATGTTAGAATTGAAAGATCATAAAAATGAATGTAATCGTGTTTTGTCTATATCCTGGTATTATCTCCATTCATGGAGGTACTGAAAATAATTAAATGCAGGCATTTTCAATATTAAAAAAAAAAAACTAATCTATTCCCCTGACATAGGAGAGTAATAGAATTTCAAAATTAGAAAAGATCTAAGATATCTTTTTGATCCTCTCATTTTATAAATCATATAACTATAGTCCTACAGTGTCACTTACTCAGGACCAGGCAGGATTTTAATCACCAGAGCACAGAATTCAGAATTTATGACCCTTATCCTAGATATCCATCTACCACACATGTGTTTCAATTGGGTTTTCTTTTTGCTTTGTGTCCTTCAACAACTCTAGGTACAGAATCTTAAAATTCAGTATTCTGTATTTCATTACTGAGAGCTTTGTTAGGTATTATACCAACTCACATCCAGGTCCAATTTGTAAGAAACAGAGCAACTTGAGTCTGTCAAAAACTTTGCCATTCTGACAGCTGCCCTTAATTATGCTTAAGCTGTGAATAGAAATAATGAATTTTAAATTTCTTGGACTCTGAATTTACTCCACATAAGCCAAAAGAATGTGCATATTTACTCTACGATTCACTAGTAATTTCATCAAAGCATCATTTGTAGGAAAATGGATCATCCAGCAACTTTTCATTATCTTGTTTAAGCTAAAATCCCCACAAATTCAGGACTATCTTTTGAAGATAGTCAAAATCCTTTGAATCCTATTGGATTCCTAGAAAAACTAGAATATGAGTACACCATCTAAAGAGGCAGCCAACTATATATTAAGTTATGAGAAGAAGTTGAAGGCTTTGAAGTACAGATTTAGTTACTGTATTTAAGTAGGGTTGGAGAAACTTAAACTTTTAAAAATAGTGATGGAATTAAACCACATCAGCTTTTACCCATGCATGTGTGCTCAGTCGCTCAGTCGTGTCTGACCTTTGCAACCGAATGGGCTATAGACCCGGAGAAGGCAATGGCACCCCACTCCAGTACCCTTGCCTGGAAAATCCCATGGACAGAGGAGCCTGGTAGGCTGCAGTCCATGGGGTCGCTAAGAGTCAGACACGACTGAGCGACTTCACTTTCACTTTTCACTTTCATGCATTGGAGAAGGAAATGGCAACCCACTCCAATGTTCTTGCCTGGAGAATCCCAGGGACGGGGGAGCCTGGTGGGCTGCCGTCTATGGGGTCGCACAGAGTCAGACACAACTGAAGCGACTTAGCAGCAGTAGCAGCAGGGCTATAGCCCACCAGGCTCCTCTGTCCATTGAATTTTCCAGGTAAGAATACTGGAGTAGGTTGCCATTTCCCACTCCAGGGAATCTTTCTGACACAGGGATCAAACCCACATCTCCTGCATCTCCTTCATTGACAAGCAGATTCTTTACACTTAGCCATTTGGAAAATCATCAACTTTCACCCACATTAATATAATTTTATGTCAACTCCTGACATCACCATAGGCAGTGACAGCAATCATGTGATCGATTCATTCAAGCCCTATGGTTCTTTCACCTTATCAACTCTAATAATGGTCTTCATTCCCACTCCAACTACAATGACTGATCATCTAAAAAATTCTGTCACAAGCAATCTCACCATCCTTACCCTCTCTCCTCCTACTGCATTGGCCCTAAAAATTCCCAGTCAGAGGTCGATCCTATTTTCCTGCTCTGTACACATATTCATCTACCTGGGTGTCCTAGAAAATACCAAACAATCACTTGAGTCAATGCTATGACAGATTAGAAAATTATAATTTTAGCGACCCACTCAAATCCCTTTGGTCCTCACCTGGCAAATTTCATTCTCATTCCTTTGGTGTCTTTTCTAAAACTTTATCAGTTTATTCAGTTATCTTTCTCATCAAATGATATGATCTCCTACTTTACAAAGACAGTATAGACGAATGAGGGTAATCAGGCTTGAACTGTTCCCATGCCCTTCCTTAAGAAAGAAAGCAGACCTCTATCGGTGCTGGTAGGGTCCTCCAGTTTCAGTGGATGAAGTAGCCATATTCCTGCTCAATACCAGCCCCAGTCTCAAGATTCTTTATTCTCCCCCTTTCTCATTCTCTTCTGGGACCTTCCTACATGAGTTATCTCTTCCTCTCCTATGTCTTCAGCCACTCCCAGTCAACTGATCCTTTCCTTCAATTTATAAAACTGCCTATATTCTCTTGTACTTTTTAAAAACAAAGCCATTCTTTGACTCTGTGTCATTTAAGCTTCTCTTGTCTCTTCTTCCCGTAAAGGACAGACTTCTTAAGCTTGTCTTCACTTACTGTCTTTATTTCCTCCATCTCTTTATGCCCATTCCCTTAACTAGCTTCTGGTTCTGCTCCCTCTGCGCTTGAAGGCAAACGTCACAAACCACTTCTTTAATGCTCTCACCTGCAACTGCACTTTTTGAGGTTACCAAAGACATAATATCCAAATCCAATGGGTATTTTTCAATCTTAATCTTATTAGCCTCCCCCACTCTGAACTTCTATTATTGACAATCAACTTGTTCTCAAAATTCCCTCTTCTCTTGATTTCTATAACCTCCATCTGTTTTCCCTTAATCTCTCAGACCATTTCTTAGTCTTCATAATAGACCCTACCAGTTTAAATGTCTTTCCTTCTTTCATTTTTTTATTGTGATAAAATATATGTAATATAAAATTTACCATCTTAATCATTTTAAGGGCTTCCCTAGTGGCTCAGATGGTAGAGAATCTGCCTGCAATGCAGAAGACCTGGATTTGATCCCCAGGTTGGGGGCATCCCCTGGAGGAGGGTATTGCAACCCACTCCAGTATTCTTGCCTGGCGAATCCCTTGACAGAGGAGCCTAGCAGGCTATAGTCCATGGGGTCGCAAAGAGTTGGACATGACTGAGCAATAAAGTACACAGAACAATCATTTTAAAAATACAGTCAATGGTATTGAGTACATTCATATTGTTGTGTAAACATCACCACATCTCCCTGAACTCTTCTCATCTTGAAAAGGCTAAAAGTCTGTGTCCATTAAACTATATACGTTCCATTTCTTCCCTTTTTCCAACTCCTGGCAAACACCATTCTACTTTCTTTCTCTATGGTTTTGATTATTCTAGATACCTGTACAATCATATAGTATCTGTCTTTTTGTGACTGGCTTATTTCACTTAGCATAATGTTCTCAAAGCTTATCTATGTTGTAGCTTATGCCATAATTCCCTTCCTTTTTAAGGCTGAATAATATTCCATTATATTTATATACCATATTTTGCTTATTTATTCATCTGTCAATAGGCACTTGGGTTGCTTCCTCATTTATCTACTGTGAATAATGCTGCTAACAACATGGGTGTATCAATAGCTCTTTAAGGCCTTGCTTTTAATTCTTTTGGATATATAGTCAGAAGTGGAATTTCTGGACCATATGATAAGTCTATATTTTATTTTTTGAGAAGCCATCATACTGTTTTCCATAGCAGCTTGACCATTTTACATTCCCATGAATGGTGCATAAGGGTTTCAGATTGTCTTCATCCATGCCAACACTTGTTTTGTTTTTGTGGTTGTTGTTTTTGATAGCAGTGATCCTATTGGGTGTGAGGTGATAGGTCATGATTTTGACTTGCATTTCCCTAATGAGTAGTGATATTGAGCATCTTTGCATGTGTTTATTGACCATTTGTAGATCTTCTTTGGAGAATTAGCTATTCAAATCCTTTGCCAATTTTTAAAAAAATTTGTATTGGAGTGTAGTTGATTTATAGTGTTCTATTAGTTTTAGGTGTACAGCAAACTGAATAAGTTATCCATATACATACATTTACTATTTTTTAGATTCTTTTCCCATATAGGCCTTTACAGAGAATTCAGTGGGCTTCCCTGTGCTACACAGTAGGTCCTTGTTGATTATCTATTTTATATATAGTAGTGTATATGTCAATCCCAACCTCCCAATTTATCCCTCCATGATCCCATAGCTTTCCCCACTGGTAACCGTAAGTTTGTTTCTATATCTGTGACTCTATTTCTATTTTGTAAATAAGTTTATTTATACCACATTTTTAGATTCCACATAAGAGCAATATCATATAGCATTTGTTTTCCTCTGTCTGACTTACTTCACTCCATTCATGCAAATGACATTATTTCACTCTTTTTTGTGGCTGAGTAATTATTCCATTGTATATATACCACATCTTCCTTATTCATTCCTCTGTCAATGGACGTTTTGGTTGCTTCCATGTCCTGGTTGTCGTAATAGGCACTTTTTAATCTGTTTCTTCTTTATATGTTGCTCCTTCCCTGGAGCCTGTCATCTCTCCACTTTTTTTCTCATTGCGCCTTTATCCCCAAAGGCTCATGACTTTTCTGTGCTTTACATGCCTATGACTGCTACTCCTGACTTAGATTTCCTGTCTACCTCTGTCTTTCTCTGTTTCCCTAAAGTGAAAGCTTAGGTTATTAATTTTAAGTCTTTCTTCTAGCATACCTATTTAATACTATAAATTTCACTCAGAGCTCTGCTTTCATGGTATGTCACAAATTTTGATAAGTTTTATATTTACTTAAATTTAGTTTTTAATTTTTTTAATTTAAGAAAATATTTTTTAATTTGAGAACTCTTTTTTGATCCATGTGTTCTTAAAAATGTTTTGGTTAACTTCCAGAGATCTGGGGATTTTCCAGCTTTCTTAATATTATTGATTTCCAGTTTAATTCTCTTAAGGTTTTCTATGATTTCTATTCTTTTAGGTTTTTATGGTGTATATGGTATAATTTATGCTCAGAATGTGTTATATACTGGTGAATATTCTGTGTGAATCTGAAAAGAATTTGTATTGTTATTGTTAGGTTGAATATTCTTTACTGTCAATTAGGTAAAGTTGATTGATTAGTGAAGTTCAGGTCTTCCATATCCTTGCTGCTGCTAAGTTGCTTCAGTCGTGTCCAACTCTGTGCGACCCCATAGACGGCAGCCCACCAGGCTCCCCCGTTCCTGAGATTCTCCAGGCAAGAACACTGGAGTGGGTTGCCATTTCCTTCTCCAATGCGTGAAAGTGAAAGTGAAGTTGCGCATTCATGTCCGAATCTTCGTGACCCCATGGACTGCAGCCTACCAGGCTCCTCCATCCATGGGATTTTCCAGGCATAATATCTATAATGTTTGTTAATGTTTTTCATTTATCCTTTTTTCCCTCCCTCATTTGTTTTAAATTGTTTCCTTCTCTATTGCATCTCTTCTTTTAGCCTATCAAGAATGTGTGTGCGTGTATGCATGCTAAGTCACTTCAGTGTCTGACTCTTTGTGACCTCATGGCCTGTGTCTTGACAGACCCCTCTGTCCATGGGACTCTCCATGCAAGAATACTGGAGTGGGTTGCCAGGCTGTCCAGGGGATCTTCCCCATTCAGGGACTGAACCTGCATATCTTCCATCTCCTGTGTTGGCAGGCAGGTTCTTTACCACTAGCACATCCTGGGAAGACCCCTATCAGGTACATGTCTCTTTAAAATTACCTTATAGTCATTATCCTAGAGTTAATAATATACATTTTAAACTAGTCTGGTTCACTGTCAAATAATGTTATACTGCCTCATGTAGCTCAGGTACCTTATAATAGGATATTCCCAATTTCTCCCTTTGATCTCTTATGACATAACTGACATTGCTTTCTCTTATTCAATTGTAAACTCACCAATACACTACCATCAATGTTGCTTTAAATAGTTATTTTTTACCTTAAGAATGAAAAAAAATTATTTAATAGTCACTCATTACTTCTCTAATGCAAACTTTTTTCTATGTATATTCATGTTTCTGACCCATATTATTTTCCTTATGCCCGAAGAATTTCTTTTAACATTTCTTATAGGAAAAATCTGCTGTTGACAAGTTCCCTAATTTTTCATTTGTCTGAGAAAGCCTTTATTTCTACTTTGCTTCTGAAGAATAATTTCACTGGATGTTGAATGCTAGGATAGTGATCTTTCTCTTTTAACACTTAACATATTTCACTCCTCTGCCTTCTTACTTCCATGAGTTCTGATTAGAAGTCTGCTTTAAGGGTATAAAGTCAATATACAGAAATTCCTTGAATTCTTATATACTAATAATGAAAAAATCAGAAAGAGAAATTAAGGAAACAGTCTCATTCACCATTGCAACAAAAAAAGAAAATACCAAGGAATCAGATCAGATCAGATCAGATCAGTCGTTCAGTCGTGTCCGACTCTTTGCGACCCCATGAATCGCAGCACGCCAGGCCTCCCTGTCCATCACCAACTCCAGGACTTCACTCAGACTCACGTCCATCGAGTCAGTGATGCCATCCAGCCATCTCATCCTCTGTCATCCCCTTCTCCTCCTGCCCCCAATCCCTCCCAGCATCAGAGTCTTTTCCAGTGAGTCAACTCTTCGCATGAGGTGGCCAAAGTACTGGAGTTTCAGCTTTAGCATCATTCCTTCCAAAGAAATCCCAGGGCTGATCTCCTTTAGAATGGACTGGTTGGATCTCCTTGCAGTCCAAGGGATTCTCAAGAGTCTTCTCCAACACCACAGTTCAAAAGCATCAATTCTTTGGTGCTCAGCCTTCTTCACAGTCCAACTCTCGCATCCATACATGATGCTGATAAAAGAAATCAAAGATGACATATGCAGATGGAAAAATATACCATGTTCCTGGCTTGGAAGAATCAATATTGTAAAATGACTATTCTACCCAAAGCAATCTACAGATTTATTGCAATCTCTATCAAACTACCAAGAGTATTTTTCACAAAAGAAGAAAAATTTTTTCATAATTTGTGTGGAAACACAAAAGGCCCTGAACAACCAAAGCAATCTTGAGAAAGAGGAATGGAGCTAGAGGGATCAACCTACTTGCATTCAGACTATATACAAAACAACAGTCATCAAGACAGTATGGTGCTGGGACAAAAACAGAAATATAGACCAATGGAACAAGATAGAAAGCTGAGAGATAACCTTGCGCATATATGGAAAACCTTATCTTTGACAAAGGAGGCAAGAATATACAATGGAGAGAGACAGTCTCTTCAATAAGTGGTGCTGGGAAAACTGGACAGCTATGTGTAAAAGAATGAAATTAGAACACTTCTTAACACCATACACAAAATAAACTCAAAATAGATTAAAGTCCTAAATGTAAGACAAGAAACTATAAAACTCTTAGAGGAAAACATAGGCAGAACACTTTCTGACATAAATCACATCAAGATCCTCTATGACACACCTCCTGGAGTAATGAAAATAAAAACAAAAAATAAACCAAATGGGACCTAATTAAACTTAAAAGCTTTTGCACAGCAGAGGAAACTATAAACAAGGTTAAAAGACAATTCTTAGATTGGGAGAAATAATAGCAAACAAAGTAACTGACAAAAGATTAATCTCCAAAATATACAATATACAATATAGTATATTGTATACAATATAGTATACAATATATACTATATACAATATAGCTAATTCAGCTCAATATCAGATAAACAAACAACCCAATCAAAAAGTGGTCAGAAGTCCTAAACAGACTTTTCTCCAAAGAAGACGTACAGATGGCTAATAAATACATGAAAAGATACTCAACATCAGTCATTATTAGAGGAATACAAATCAAAACTACAATAACGTATCACTGCACACCAGTCAGAATGGCCATCATCAAAAAATCTACAAACAATAAATGCTGGAGAGGGTATGGAGAAAAGGGAAACCTCTTGCATTGTTCATAGGAATGCAAATCGATACAACTTCAAGGGAGAATAGTATGGAAATTCAACTAGGAATAAAACTACCATAAGATCCAACAATCCTACTACTGTGAGTATACCCTGAAGAAACCATAATGGAAAAAGACACATGCACCACAATGTTTATTGCAACACTACTTACAATAGCTAGGACGTGGAAGCGACCTAGATGTCCACCGACAGAGAAATGCATAAGGAAGTTGTGGTACATATATATAATAGAGTATTATTCAGCCATAAAAAAAATACATTTGACTCAATTCTAATAAGGTGGATGAAACTAGAGCCTGTTATATACAAAGTGAAGTAAATCAGAAAGAGAAAAAAAAATTGTATATTAATGCATATATATGGAATTTAGATGGAAGGCAATCGCACCCCACTCCAGTACTTTTGCCTAGAAAATCCCATGGAGGGAGGAGCCCGGCAGGCTGCAGTCCATGGGGTCGCTAGAGTCGGACACGACTGAGTGACTTCACTTTCACTTTTCACTTTCCTTCATTGGAGAAGGAAATGGCAACCCACTCCAGTGTTCTTGCCTGGAGAATCCCAGGGATGGGAATCCTGGTGGGCTGCCGTCTATGGGGTTGCACAGAGTAGGACATGACTGAAGCGACTTAGCAGCAG
Source organism: Bos mutus (assembly GCF_027580195.1). Classification (NCBI taxonomy): domain Eukaryota; kingdom Metazoa; phylum Chordata; class Mammalia; order Artiodactyla; family Bovidae; genus Bos; species Bos mutus. The sequence goes on along the minus strand of NC_091618.1, from coordinate 93,020,388 downwards.
CAGCAGCACGGAATTTAGAAAGATGGTACTGAGGAATCCATTTCCAGAGCAGCAGTGGAGATGCAGACATAGAGAACAGACTGTGGATGCAAGGTGGGAAGGAGAGGGTGGGATGACTTGAGAGAGTAGCACTGAAACATACATATTACCATATGTCAAATTAGATAGCAGGTGGAAAGTTGCTACATGACACAGGGAACTCAAATCTGGAGCTCTGTGACAACACAGAGGTGTGGGATGGGGTGGGAGGTGGGAGGGGTTGAATTGGGAGTGGGCATACGTGTACCTATGGCAGAATCATGCTGATACACGCCAGAAACCAAGACAGTATTATAAAGCAATTGTTCTCAATTAAAAATAAATAAATTTAAATTAAAGAAAGAAGTCTGCTTTAATTCTTATTCTTGCGCCTCTATAAATAAAATATATTTCCCCCTCTCCCCTCTGCCTTCTTTCAAGGTTTTTATTTTGTCTTTAGTTTTCTACGGTTTGAACATGAGATAGCTAGGTGTATTTGATTTGGTTTGGTATTTGTCATGCTTGGAGTTCTCTGATCTCCTTGAATCTATGGTTTTCTGTCTCATTAATTTTGGAAACCTCTAATCTATTATTACTTCAAATATTTCTTCTTCTATTTCTGGTTTTCCAATTACACATATGTTACAACTTTTGATACTGTCTCTGAATTCGTAGATGTTCTGTTTGTTTTTATTCTTTTTTCTCTTTGCATTTAAGTTTGGGAAGTTCCTATTGCCACATCTTCAGACTGACTGAAGTTTGCATCTTATAACTCTTCCAGCTGTAATCCACTCTTTCTATATTAGGGCTTTGTTGGTACAGTGGTAAGGTGTGGGGGAAGTGAGCATTCTATAATCTTTGTATTAAATTTCAGTATTGACTCAGCCCTGTAGCTCTGGGCTATGAACTTCACGTGAGTTTCCCCAGTGCCAGCACCCTACTCCCTTCCCTGGTAGTGGTGTTCACAATCCATTTCCTTTTTTAAAAAAATTTATTGAAATATTGAAGTACAGTTGATTTGGGCTTCCCAAGTGGCTCAATGGTAAACAATTCACCTGCAGAGCAGGAGACATGGGCTCAGTCCCTGGGTCAGAAAGATTCCCTGGAGAAGGAAATGGAAACCCACTTCAGTATTCTTGCCTGGGAAATCACATGGACAGAGGTGTTAGAGGGCTACAGTCCAGGGGGTCGCAAAATAATCGGATATGACTTAGCAACTAAATAACAACACACCGTGGTTGATTTAAAATGTTTTGTTAATACAATATATATCCTTGAAGACCTAACCCATGTTGACTATTTTCTTCCCTTAGATAAGAGAGGAAAGCTGGAAGGGTCTGGCATTGGAAAAAACTCCTTTCCTCAAGCTGGGTTAAAACTGGCCATCTTTCATTTAGAGCAGATCTTGTTATGGAGAATGCTCTAGATGGGTAGCATATCTACTCATTAGCTCCCCTTGCCAGAGTCACGAAGGGATAATTCTTAAATCTTCACCATGAATTCCTGATGGTAGAACCCAGAAATGTGTGAGAAGTTCCTTAAAACTGTGCCCCAGGAGTTTAAACTGTCTCCCAAAGTAGTTGAAAATGTCTTATAAGATAATGTACCTAAACCACTGAACTTAACTACTGAAACATAATACTCAATAAAGTCAGGTTTTACTGTTATAGTAATTACAGCCTTAGGTTATATACTATATTTGAGGAATATAAGAATAATTAAACTTCCCTCAAGGAGTTAACTACCCAGAAGGAAATTCTAGACATAGATGATTAATGTATATTACAATAATTACTAAAAGGTGCTCTAGTTGCGTGCGTGCATGCTGAGTCTCTTCAGTCATGTCCAACTCTTAGCAATCCTATGGGCTGAGTTCCTCTGTCCATAGGAACTCTGCCCATCAAGTTCCTCTGTCTATGAGATTCTCCAGGCAAGAATACTGGAGTGGGTTCCTGTGCCCTTCTCCAGGGGATCTTCCCAACACAGGGATTGAATCCATCTTCTTTTGTCTCCTGCATTGGCAGGTGGGTTCTTTACCACTGGCGCCACCTGGGAAGCCATCTAATGGCCTGGGGGGAGCAAGAAAAGGTATATTGGGGATGTATTATACCCTATTTCCTAATAAAGTTACTAATATACTAGCCAACCAATTTTTATTTAGCACCTACTAAGTGCTAACCTTAAGGATTAATTAATTAATCCTTAATCCTTGGTAGGATTTCTTAATACTCAACAAAATTCCTAATTTGATTTTTGATCTTTAAAAGCAGAAAGACCATGTATTATTTTCATTCAAAAACTGGAAATCAAAGAAGACAAGTGACTTCCCCAAGTTTTCACAATAAGCTTTTGTTATAATAAAGACATGATTTCAGGGCACATAAACTTTAGAGCAGATCCTATCAATTATACCAGAATAAATACATTTACTCCTGTATAAAAGAAATGAGTCATTCTGTATTTTTTTTCCTCTCAGATTAAGCACTCAGTTTAGAGCACTTTCAAAAAGAAAAGGGTGAAATTTTTCCATATCAATATATAGTTTGAAACAGATTTGTTATCTAGTGCTTTCTACATCAGCTAAAAAGTTTCAGTTAAAAATGATCATATTGCAATAACTGGTTGTTCTAGTATATTTTTCCCAGTCTTCAACTGAATCATACCTAAAGTAGATACTAGACTGTACACTGTAAAATGAATGGGAAACTTGATCTCACTGGAGTCAAAATACCAAAACAGTATAAAGTGGGCATAAAATTGGAAAATTGGTACTCACTTAGCTCAGCAATTAAATCACCTACAGTGCAGAAAGGCAGCTCTAAAATTCTTGAGACAGCTGCTCTGCTGAGAAACAATTAAATCACCTGTTGGTTTCTTTATACTGAAGATAATAATACCCTAAATATTACACAACAGAGAAATGGCTTGTAGATCTGCCATGAAGTGAGTAAGAAAAATAGTTTGGACTTCAAAATGGACGTTTCCCATTTTCTGCCATTGAACCAGAGCATATTCAGCTCACAGAGAGATTACCAAAAACATTTTCTTCAAACTTATTTTATAAGTTTCCATTTGTGCTCAGTAATAACAATTGCTATCATCTCAGAGCCCTAGCTTCCTGCTGGTTTCTTGAAGAAGATTCAGAGGTAATGACTGAATGAGTAAATGATAAATTCTTTATTGGATTGGATGCTTTGGGACACAGTCTATTAATTATCCTATTAGGTGGTCATCCTAGAAGGAGACTCTGAGATTAAATCTGATTGAAAGTGCAACAATTCTGTGGTATGTACACATAAGCTAAAATTAAGGCATGTTTCTGCTTGGAATGTAGAGAACTGTAAAGAAGCCACTTTCTTCCTCTTACAGCAACAGCAACAAACACAAAAGCCAAAGAAACTGCACATTTTTTGCTTTTTTGAACCTATCAGAGAGTTCAACCCATCTAGTCCAAAATCTAAGGAGATAAAATACAGAACGCCAGCCCTTTTTTACCAGGAGCGGATGTTGCTGGAAAACTGTGAGAATAATTTGGTCAGAATTGTTAACATGTTGGTAGAAGTCAAGTGTGGATTGGGCAAAGTGTGGGATCTCTGGACACTGGAGATACAGATTCCACATATACTTGTAAGCTCTTCTCCATGGACCTCACAGAATAAAAGGGAAAAAAAGAAGAAGAAAACTTGGTGATTCCAAAGAGGGCATCCCTTGTGGTACAGGCTTGAAGAGGGGAACATCAGCCACCATGGGAAGAGAATGAAGCCCCACTCAGATCCTTCTTCCTGGCTTTCCTTATCACCACTAAGGAACCAGAGTCTTGGGATGGGAGGGAGGACCCATTGCCCTTAGCATACTGGTGAAAACCTTTTCTGTCTGGGGAAGAAAATAGGGAAAAGTTCTTAAGAGAGAAGGTCTTAAATGTTATTACTACGCAAAAAGGAGATAATTACATGAGAGGATGGTGTTGTTAACTATCTTTATTGTGTTAATCATTCTTTAATATATGCATGTATCTAACCATCAGGTTCTGTATGTTATATGTCAATAGCAATAAAACAGGGGAAGGAAATAATAGGAAATTCTGCTCAATATTCTATAACAACTTCATTGGGAAAGGAATTTGAAAAAGAATAGATTAATTGTTTATGCATAACTGAATCATTTTCTTGTATACCTGAAACTAACACAATATTGTTAATTAACTGTTCAGTACAGTTCAGTCGCTCAGTCGTGTCCAACTCTTTGTGACCCCATGAATCGCAGCATGCCAGGCCTCCCTGTCTATCACCAACTCCAGGACTTCACTCAGACTCACGTCCATCGAGTCAGTGATGCCATCCAGCCATCTCATCCTCTGTCGTCCCCTTCTCCTCCTGCCCCCAGTCCCTCCCAGCATCACAGTCTTTTCCAATGAGTCAACTCTTCACATGAGGTGGCCAAAGTACTGGAGTTTCAGCTTCAGCATCATTCCCTCCAAAGAAATCCCAGAGCTGATCTCCTTCAGAATGGACTGGTTGGAGCTCCTTGCAGTCCAAGGGACTCTCAAGAGTCTTCTCCAACACCACAGTTCAAAAGCATCAATTCTTCGGTGCTCAGCCTTCTTCACAGTCCAACTCTCACATCCATACATGACTACTGGAAAAACCATAGCCTTGACTAGATGGACCTTTGTTGGCCAAGTAATGTCTCTGCTTTTGAATATGCTATCTAGGTTGGACATAACTTTCCTTCCAAGGAGTAAGCATCTTTTAATTTCATGGCTGCAGTCACCATCTGCAGTGATTTTGGAGCCCCAAAAAATAAAGTCTGACACTGTTTCCACTGTTTCCCCATCTAGTTCCCATGAAGTGATGGGACTGGATGCCATGACCTTCGTTTTCTGAATGTTGAACTTTAAGCCAACTTTTTCACTCTCCACTTTCACTTTCATCAAGAGGCTTTTGAGTTCCTCTTCACTTTCTGCCATAAGGGTGGTGTCATCTGCATATCTGAGGTTATTGATATTTCTCCCAGCAATCTTGATTCAAGCTTGTGTTTCTTCCAGTCCAGCGTTTCTCATGATGTACTCTACATATAATAACTGTAGGCCAACATAAATTTAAAAGTTTAAAAGAATAAGTCTTCATCATTGATACATACACACTACTATATATAATATAGATAACTAATAAGGACCTACTGTAAAGCATAGGGAATTCTACTCAACAGTCTGTAATGGCCCACAAGGGAAAAGAATCCAAAAAAAGAGTGAATATATGTATACGTATAACTGCTTCACTTTGCTGTACACTGGAAACTAACACAATATTGTAAGTCACCTATATCCCAATAAAATTTTGTAATAATTTTAAAAAAGGAATAAAATAATAACATTATTGAATTAGAATTGCAGAAAAAAATAAACAAATGGATCAATGAAACAGAACAGATTTAAGAATATATCTCCATGGCAACTTATATAGTGGCAAATAACCCACACAGGAGATGCAAGAGATGCAGGTCAATCCCTGGGTTGGGAAGATCCAATGGAGGATGTCATGGCAACTCACTCCAGTATTCTTGCCTGGAGAATCTCATGCACAGAGGAGCCTGGTGGGCTATAGTCCATGGGATTGCTGAGCGTCAGACATGACTGAAGCAACTTAACACACATGCATGCATGGATCTGAGTCAAAAGTACAGAAAGCAGTTGAATGGATAAAGACAGTCTTTTCAACAAATGATGTTGAACAATTTGATATTTATATGCAAAGTATTTTAAAAATTTGAGCCTTCTTCACTTTATATACAAAAATTAACTAAAATTATATATTTAAATGTAAAGCCTAAAACTATAAGATGTCTGTAAGAAAAGATAACAGAGTAATTATTGTGACAGTGGACCAGGCAAAATTTATTTTGATATTTCATCAAAATATTACTCCTAGAAGAAAACATTAAACTATATAAAAATGAAAGGCTTTCATATAAAAAAAAAGCCATAGACTAGTAAAAAATATTTACAAATCACTAGCCTGACTAGAGATTTGTATCTAGGAATCTATATATAGAAAACTACCTCTGTCTATATATGGAGAACTCTAAAGCACAACAATTAGGCAACATTCCAATATAAAAATGGTTAAACTAGGACACTTTCTAACACCATACACAAAAATAAACTCAAAATGGATTAAAGATCTAAACATAAGACCAGAAACCCATGGTAGATTCATGTTGATGTATGGCAAAACCAATACAATATTGTAAAGTAATTCAGTTCAGTTCAGTTCAGTTGCTCAGTCGTGTCCGACTCTTTGCGACCCCAAGAATCGCAGCACACCAGGCCTCCCTGTCCATCACCAACTCCCGGAGTTCGCTCAGACTCATGTCCATCGAGTCAGTGATGCCATCCAGCCATCTCATCCTCTGGCGTCCCCTTCTCCTCCTGCCCCCAATCCCTCCCAGCATCAGAGTCTTTTCCAATGAGTCAACTCTTCCCATGAGGTGGCCAAAGTACTTGAGTTTCAGCTTCAGCATCATACCTTCCAAAGAACACCCAGGGCTGATCTCCTTCAGAATGGACTGGTTGAATCTCCTTGCAGTCCAAGGGACTCTCAAGAGTCTTCTCCAACACCACAGTTCAAAACCATCAATTCTTTGGTGCTCAGCCTTCTTCACAGTCCAACTCTCACATCCATACATGACCACTGGAAAAACCATAGCCTTGACTAGATGGACCTTTGTTGGCAAACTACTGTCTCTGCTTTTGAATATGCTATCTAGGTTGGTCATAACTTTCCTTCCAAGGAGTAAGCATCTTTTAATTTCATGGCTGCAGTCACCATCTGCAGTGATTTTGGAGCCCAGAAAAATAAAGTCTGACACTGTTTCCCCTGTTTCCCCATCTATTTGCCATGAAGTGATGGGAACAGATGCCATGATCTTCATTTTCTGAATGTTGAGCTTTAAGCCAACTTTTTCACTCTCCACTGTCAATTTCATCAAGAGGCTTTTGAGTTCCTCTTCACTTTCTGCCATAAGGGTGGTGTCATCTGCATTTCTGAGGTTATTGATATTGATACTTAAAGTAACTAGCCTCCAATTAAAATAAATAAATTTTTTTAAAAAAGAAAAAATCTCCTAGAGGAGAACATAGGCAAAATACTCTTCGACATAAATCACAGCAGGATCCTCTATGACACACCTCCCAGAATATTGGAAATAAAAACAAAAATAAACAAAGGGGACCTAATTAACCTTAAAAGCTTCTGTACAACAAAGGAAACTATAAGCAAGGTGAAAAGACAGCCTTCAGAATGGGAGAAAATAATAGCAAATGAAGCAACAGATAAATAATTAATCTAAAAAATATACAAGCAACTCCTGCAGCTCAATTCCAGAAAAATAAGTGACCCAATCAAAAAATGGGCCTAAGAACTAAACAGACATTTCTCCAAAGAAGACATACAGATGGCTAACAAACACATGAAAAGATGTTCAACATCACTCATTATCAGAGAAATGCAAATCAAAATCACAATGAGGTACCATTCCACGTCAGTCAGAATGGCTGCTATCCAAAAGTCTACAAGCAATAAATGCTGGAGAGGGTGTGGAGAAAAGGGAACCCTCTTACACTGTTGGTGGGAATGCAAACTAGTACAGCCACTATGGAGAACAGTGTGGAGATTCCTTAAAAAAATGGAAATAGAACTGCCTTATGACCCAGCAATCCCACTGCTGGGCATACACACCGAGGAAACCAGAACTGAAAGAGACACGTGTACCCCAATGTTCATCGCAGCACTGTTTATAATAGCCAGGACATGGAAGCAATCTATATGTCCATCAGAAGATGAATGGATAAGAAAGCAGTGGTACATATACACAATGGAGTATTACTCAGCCATTAAAAAGAATAGATTTGGAAGTTTACCTTCCTCTGCAATTTTCTGGAAGAGTTTGAGCAGGATAGGTGTTAGCTCTTCTCTAAATTTTTTGGTAGAATTCAGCTGTGAAGCCGTCTGGACCTGGGCTTTTGTTTGCTGGAAGATTTTTGATTACAGTTTCAATTTCCGTGCTTGTGATGGGTCTGTTAAGCTTTTCTATTTCTTCCTGGTCGAGTTTTGGAAAGTTGTACTTTTCTAAGAATTTGTCCATTTCTTCCTCGTTGTCCATTTTATTGGCATATAATTGTTGATAATAGTCTCTTATGATCCTTTGTATTTCTGTGTTGTCTGTTGTGATCTCTCCATTTTCGTTTCTAATTTTATTGATTTGATTTTTCTCCCTTTGTTTCTTGATGAGTCTGGCTAATGGTTTATCAATTTTATTTATCCTTTCAAAGAACCAGGTTTTGGCTTTGTTGATTTTTGCTATAGTCTCTTTTGTTTCTTTTGCATTTATTTCTGCTCTAATTTTTAAGATTTCTTTCCTTCTACTAACCCTGGGGTTCTTCATTTCTTCCTTTTCTAGTTGCTTTAGGTGTAGAGTCAAGTTATTTATTTGACTTTTTTCTTGTTTCTTGAGGTGTGCCTGTATTGCTATGAACTTTCCCCTTAGGACTGCTTTTACTGTGTCCCACAGGTTTTGGGTTGTTGTGTTTTCATTTTCATTCGTTTCTATGCAAATTTTGATTTCTTTTTTGATTTCTTCTGTGATTTGTTGGTTATTCAGCAGGGTGTTGTTCATCCTCCCCATCACCCTAATAACAAAACCTGACAAAGATCCCACAAAAAAAGAAAACTACAGGCCAATATCACTGATGAACATAGATGCAAAAATCCTAAACAAAATTCTAGCAATCAGAATCCAACAACATATTAAAAAGATCATACACCATGACCAAGTGGGCTTTATCCCAGGGATGCAAGGATTCTTCAATATCCGCAAATCAATCAATGTAATACACCACATTAACAAATTGAAAAACAAAAACCATATGATTATCTCAATAGATGCAGAGAAAGCCTTTGACAAAATTCAACATCCATTTATGATAAAAACTCTCCAGAAAGCAGGAATAGAAGGAACATACCTCAACATAATAAAAGCTATATATGACAAACCCACAGCAAACATTATCCTCAATGGTGAAAAATTGAAAGCATTTCCTCTAAAGTCAGGAACAAGACAAGGGTGCCCACTTTCACCATTACTATTCAACATAGTTTTGGAAGTTTTGGCCACAGCAATCAGAGCAAAAAAAGAAATAAAAGGAATCCAAATTGGAAAAGAAGAAGTAAAACTCTCACTATTTGCAGATGACATGATCCTCTACATAGAAAACCCTAAAGACTCCACCAGAAAATTACTAGAACTAATCAATGACTATAGTAAAGTTGCAGGATATAAAATCAACACACAGAAATCCCTTGCATTCCTATACACTAATAATGAGAAAACAGAAAGAGAAATTAAGGAAACAATTCCATTCACCATTGCAATGAAAAGAATAAAATACTTAGGAATATATCTACCTAAAGAAACTAAAGACCTATATATAGAAAACTATAAAACACTGGTGAAAGAAATCAAAGAGGACACTAATAGATGGAGAAATATACCATGTTCATGGATTGGAAGAATCAATATAGTGAAAATGAGTATACTACCCAAAGCAATTTATAGATTCAATGCAATCCCTATCAAGCTACCAACAGTATTCTTCAAAGAGCTAGAACAAATAATTTCACAATTTGTATGGAAATACAAAAAACCTCGAATAGCCAAAGCAATCTTGAGAAAGAAAAATGGAACTGGAGGAATCAACCTACCTGACTTCAGGCTCTACTACAAAGCCACAGTCATCAAGACAGTATGGTACTGGCACAAAGACAGAAATATAGATCAATGGAACAAAATAGAAAGCCCAGAGATAAATCCACACACATATGGACACCTTATCTTTGACAAAGGAGGCAAGAATATACAATGGATTAAAGACAATCTCTTTAACAAGTGGTGCTGGGAAATCTGGTCAACCACTTGTAAAAGAATGAAACTGGACCACTTTCTAACACCATACACAAAAATAAACTCAAAATGGATTAAAGATCTAAATGTAAGACCAGAAACTATAAAACTCCTAGAGGAGAACATAGGCAAAACACTCTCTGACATACATCACAGCAGGATCCTCTATGACCCACCTCCCAGAATATTGGAAATAAAAGCAAAAATAAACAAATGGGACCTAATTAAACTTAAAAGCTTCTGCACATCAAAGGAAACTATTAGCAAGGTGAAAAGACAGCCTTCAGAATGGGAGAAAATAATAGCAAATGAAGCAACCGACAAACAACTAATCTCAAAAATATACAAGCAACTCCTCCAGCTCAACTCCAGAAAAATAAATGACCCAATCAAAAATGGGCCAAAGATCTAAATAGACATTTCTCCAAAGAAGACATACAGATGGCTAACAAACACATGAAAAGATGCTCAACATCACTCATTATCAGAGAAATGCAAATCAAAACCACTATGAGGTACCATTTCACACCAGTCAGAATGGCTGCGATCCAAAAGTTACAAATAATAAATGCTGGAGAGGGTGTGGAGAAAAGGGAACCCTCTTACACTGTTGGTGGGAATGCAAACTAGTACAGCCACTATGGAGAACAGTGTGGAGATTCCTTAAAAAACTGGAAATAGAACTGCCTTATGATCCAGCAATCCCACTGCTGGGCATACACACTGAGGAAACCAGAAGGGAAAGAGACACGTGTACCCCAATGTTCATCGCAGCACTGTTTATAATAGACAGGACATGGAAGCAACCTAGATGTCCATCAGCAGATGAATGGATAAGAAAGCTGTGGTACATATACACAATGGAGTATTACTCAGCCATTAAAAAGAATACATTTGAATCATTTCTAATGAGGTGGATGAAACTGGAGCCTATTATACAGAGTGAAGTAAGCCAGAAGGACAAACACCAATACAGTATACTAACGCATATATATGGAATTTAGAAAGACGGTAACGATAACCCTGTATACGAGACAGCAAAAGAGACACTGATGTATAGAACAGGCTTATGGACTCTGTGGGAGAGGGAGAGGGTGGGAAGATTTGGGAGAATGGCATTGAAACATGTGAAATGTCATGTATGAAACGAGATGCCAGTCCAGGTTCAATGTACGATGCTGGATGCTTGGGACTGGTGCACTGGGACGACCCAGAGGGATGGTATGGGGAGGGAGGAGAGAGGAGGGTTCAGGATGGATTTTCTTTTAAAAATTTAGAAAAAAATAATTTAAAAAAAAAAAAAGAATAGATTTGAATCAGTTCTAATGAGGTGGATGAAATTGGAGCCTATTATACAGAGTAAGCCAGAAAGAAAAACACCAATACAGTATACTAATGCATATATATGGAATTTATAAAGATGGTAATGATAACCCTGTATATGAGACAACAAAAGAGACACAGATGTATAGAACAGTCTTTTGGACTCTGTGGGAGAGGGAGAGGGTGAGATGATTTGGGAGAATGGCCCTGAAACATTTATAATATCATATAAGAAACGAATCGCCAGTCCAGATTCGATGCATGATACTGGATGCTTGGGGTTGGTGCACTGGGATGACCCAGAGGGATGGTATGGGGAGGGAGGTGGGAGGGGGTTCAGGATGGGGAACACGTGTATACCTGTAGCGGATTCATGTTGATGTATGGCAAAACCAATACAATATTGTAAAGTAATTAACTGCCAATTAAAATAAATAAATTTATATTAAAAACAAAACAAAATAAATTATACACTAATTTAAACTGAAAAAAAAATGGTTAAACAATTGGACATTTCAATGAAGACATTATACAGATGCTAGAAAAGCTCATGAAGAAAATGTTCAACTTCATTAGTAATTAGGGAAATGTAAATTTAAAACACAATGAAATACTACTACACAACTGTTAGAATGGGTAAAGTTTTAAATTAAAAAAAAAAGACAATACCACACACTGATGAGAATACAGAGTAACTGTAGATGTTATATGCAATGATTAGGAATATAAAATGGTATGACTGCTTTGGCAAACAGTTTGAAAGTTTCTTACCAAGGAAGATAAAAACCTACTCTATGACCTAGCAATCTCACTGCTATAGATTTATCCATGAGAAATAAAAATGATGCTCTCACACACACAAAAAAACCCCATATATAAATGTTTATAGCAGCTTTATCCATAGTCACTAAAAACTGATACAACTGGTGAATGGATCAACAAACTGAGGAACATTGATATAATGGAATGTTACTCATCAGCTAAAAAGGAATGAAATACTGATACATGAAATAATATGGGTGAATCTCAATGCAATTTACTAATTGTAAAAAGCCTAGCCAAAACACAGAGTGTACAGTCTTATTTATGATGCTCTGGAAAAGGTAGAACACAATGGATGGAAAATATCAGTGGTTGCCAGGGGTTGGGGTAGAAGGAAGTGCTTACTTCAAGGGAGAAGCCTGAAGAAATTTTAAAGGTTGATGGAACTGTTTTGTATCATAATTATTATATAAATACCAATCTCAAAGTATTTATAAAACTCTATGGAATGGAATACCACATACCGTGAGTTCTACTTTTATATACATTTTTAAAAATTTTAAACTATACTGAAATCAAATTAGATAAAGCATGTTTTAAAGGACCAGTGGGCGGAAAAAATGCAGAAAAGACTTATTTCGAATTTTCAGTCTAATGGAAAAACAGGATGTATGACCTTCCCACTGGCTCAGCAGTAAAGAATCTGACTTCAATATGGGAGACACAGGAGAAGCAGGTTTGATCCCTGGGTTGAGAAGATCCCCTGGAGGAGAGCATGGCAACCCACTCCAGTATTCTTGCCTGTATTCTTGCCTGGAGAATCCCACAGACAGAGGAACCTGGCAGGCTACAGTCTATAGGGTCGCAAAGAATCAGACTCAATGGGAGCAACTAAGCACCAAATAATACTTAAACACATACCAACAGAAAATTAAATGTCAATAAAAACAGACTGAAAGTGTAGTAGAAATAACATTAGAGAAAGCATCAGAAGATCCAGTCTAAAGCCTCAACTTGTACCACCTTCCTCTATGTCCTGGGAAAGGTCACTCACCATCTCAGTTTTATCCATGGTAAAATGTTAATATTTTATAGGGGAACTACATGGACTTTTCTTTTAAACAAACAGGACTCATTTCAAATCCTACTACTTTCAATTTTATGTTACGCAATGTTGAATAAGTTATGAAACTTTATGGAGTTACAGTTTCATCTATAAAATGGCAATAAAATACTAATGAGTAAATTGATTCACATTTAATAAGGTGCTGTATTTGGTGAGGCTGTGTGGAAATAAGTACCTTCTGCATTTGATTGCATTTTTTTTTTTTAAATCTCCGAGATTTTTACAGTGACTACTTCTGTGGGAGGGTGGAACAATGGGAATCTGGTGAAAAGGAACAAAGAGCAGGAGGGAGAATTTTCAGAAAACTTTGGTAATAAATCATGCAAATGAATTCATTATCCAAAATACAAATATAAAAAATTAAATAGATGAGATGTAAAGAACCCATCTCGAGACTGGGCACACAGAAGACATTTATAAGATATTCCAAAAACAGTGGCGGCAAGAATGGCCATGATAAAACTAGCCTAGAAAGGATTCAGGAGGATGGTGTTCATTCTAACATGTAAACACTTTCACAAAATATAAGCATAGTCTTATTGGTAGATGTTATTTGGGGATTCAATATCATTTAGGTAATTTTCAAGGGTATTTACAAATCACACCTCTAATAAAACATCCTTATTAGTGAAACACTTTACTTTCACTTTTCTAGTTATCTCATTTTTCAAATCTAGCAGGCAGATTATCTACTTTAATTGAATGCTTTTCACAAATCAACTAAGTCTTATTCTTAAATGAGCAAACTATGTTATTCTAAATATTAAAATACTAGCCTTCCTTATTGAAAGTTTTGAGAAAATGTTTGAAGTTGCATTTACTTCATATAGTAGCTATTAAATGAGAACATTTCAGCATGGTGGCCTGTCATATAACACAGTACATGGCAGTTTAATGTCACGTGCTGTAATTCCTTGTGACAACGTGCTTCCGTGTGTCTACAGTATACCATCTGCTTTTCATAACAGTTGATTTCACAAAAAGTGGGTAAATTTATGCAATAGGAATTATGATGGTGGAATATCTAGTTTCTTATTGTGCTATGCTCAGTCACTTCAGTCGTGTCTGACCCTGTGCAGTCCCATGGACTACAGCCCACCAGGCTTCTATGTCAGTGGGATTTCCCAGGCAAGAATACTGTAGTGGGTTGTCATTTCCTTCTCCAGGAGATCTTCCTGGAGAAGACCAAACCCAAAGATCGAATCTGAGTCTCTAGTGTCTCTTGCATTGCCGGTAGATTCTTTACCACTGTGCCACTTGAGAAGCCCAAAAGTGGATTGCCATTTCCTTCTCCAGGGCCTGTCAAACTCTCCTTTTCCCATTTCAAGCTGTGACTGAGTCATCATAAAAGTACTCCCATACAGAAGAGCTGCATAGGATGCTGTCTTTCATCAGCTACTGTCATCTTCTTAACAAGGCAGATGTCTCTCTGGTTTAGCTTTGTCAACATAGAATTCATCATTGAAGTCTACTATTGCCCAAGAGTGGAACATTCATGAGTACGATATGCTGTGTATCATTCCACTATCCAGGGCCCTATTCAACATCTTACAGGATTCTTAATCTCTATTTAGGACAAACCCACACTATTTCAAAAAACTTTTACCTGATAGCAATTTTGCATCATGAGACTGAGGATGAACTGTGTTATGTCCAGCATAAGGGCTTATCTTCTTCTCTTTTCATTTATATGGAAAGTACTACTGCTTTTAATGAATACTAGCTCTCACCCCAGTACTCTTGCCTAGAAAATCCCATGGACGGAGGAGCCTGGTGGGCTGCAGTCCATGGGGTCGCTAAGAGTTGTACATGACTGGGCGACCTCACTTTCACTTTTCACTTTCACGCATTGGAGAAGGAAATGGTAACCCACTCCAGTGTTCTTGTCTTGAGAATCCCAGGGACAGGGGAGCCTGGTGGGCCGCCATCTATGGGGTCGCACAGAGTCGGACACGACTGAAGCGACTTAGCAGAAGCAGCAGTTCTCATTAGCATCTCAGTACTTTCACTGTTGGCCAATAATTGCTCCACAGTTCACTGCAATTTATTTCATTTCATCCTCAAAGAAAGGCCAGAGAATAGATATTGTGTCCATTTTACAGATGAGAAAACTGAGGCTCAGAGAACTAAATAAAATTGACTAAATATCACACAGCTGTAAATAGAAGAAATTGGATTGGAACCTCCATTTGTGTGATCTTCCAAATAACCTCTTTCTAGTATAGTATGTTTTCTTCCCTCAAGACCCATTACCATCATTGGTATCTTCTTCCTTCTCTCATACTGCTTACTGCATCTAGTGTAATAAGTACATAATGCTGAGAGGAAATTCTTCATGGCATTTCTGCACATCTTTAGACAAGCTTTCTAATGACATTCATATAGCAAACAGCCTTGGAAGATAGAGATATGTCTCCTTCTGAGGCCAAGGAAGATTTGTTTCCTCTCAGGGATAATAAAGATCGTAGCTCTCTGTGGGGAAAAAGCAGATTTTGCTAACAAGTCTCTTACAAGAATGAGGGAAGCAGTGTTTCAAAGCTCAGTGTCGTTAACTGGGACACAAACCCACTGTGTGTACTTTATCTATCTGGGCCTCTTTCTACACCCCCTGAAAAAATGTGGTCAACTGGAGAGCAGAATGGCTAACCACTTTAGCATTCTTGCCTTGAGAACCCATGAACAGTATGAAAAGGCAAAAAGATAGGACACTGAAAAATGAACCCTCCAGGTCAGTAGTTGTCCTACATGCTGCTGGAGAAGAGCGGAGAAATAGCTCCAGAGGAATGAAAAGACTGAGCCAAAGCGGAAATGACATTCAGTTGTGGATGTGTCTGGTGATGGAAGTAAAGTCCAATGCTGTAAAGAGCAATATTGCATAGGAACCTGGAGTGTTAGGTCCATGAATCAAGGTAAATTGAAAGTGGTCAAACAGGAGATGGCAAGAGTGAACACTGACATTTTAGGAATCAGTGAACTAAAATGGACAGGAATGGACAAATTTAATTCAGATAATCATTGTGTCTACTACTGTGGGCAAGAATCCCTTAGAAGAAGTGAAGTAGTCCTCACAGTCAACAAAAGAGTCCAGAATTCAGTACTTGGGTACAATCTCAAAAACAACAGAATGATCTTCGTTTCCAAGACAAACCATTCAAAATAATAATAATCCAAGTCTAATGCCAAAGAAGATGAAGTTGAACGATTCTATGAAGACCTACAAGACCTTCTAGAACTAACACCAGAAAAGATGCCCCTTTCATCACAGAGGACTGGAAAGCAAAAATAGGAAGTCAAGAGATACCTGGAATAACAGGCAAGTTTTGCCTTGGAGTACAAAATGAAGCAGACCAAACAGCTTTGCCAAGAGAATGCAATGATCATAGCAAACACCCTTTTCCAACAATACAAGAGATGACTCTACACATGGACATCCCAGATGGTCAATGCTGAAATCAGATTGATATTCTTTGCAGCTGAAAATAGAGATGCTCTATACAGTCAGAAAAAAAAAACAAGACTGGGAGCTGACTGTGGCTCAGATCATGAGCTCTTTATTGCAAAATTCACACTTAAATTGAAGAAAGTAGGGAACACCACTAGGCAATTCAAGTAAGACCTAAATAAAACCTTTATGATCATACAGTAGAAATGACAAATAGAGTCAAGGGAGTGCCAGAGGAACTATGGACTGCGGTTTGTAACATTGTACAGGAGGCAGTGACCAAAACCATCACCAAGAAAAAGTAATGCAAAAAGGCAAAATGGGTGTCTGCGAAAGCCTCACAAATAGCTGACAAAAGAAGAGAAGCAAAAGGCAAAGGAGAAAAGGAAAGATACACCCATTTGAATGCGGAGTTCTAAGGAAGAGCAAGGAGAGATACAAAAGCCTTCTTAAGTGAACAATGGAAAGAAATAGAGGAAAACACTGGAATGGAAAGACTTGTCTTCAAGAAAATAAGATATACCAAGGGAACATTTCATGCAAAGATGAGTACAATAAAGGGCAGAAAAAGTATAGACCTAATAGAAGCAGAAGACATTAAGAAGAGGTGGCAAGAATACACAGAAAACTATACAAAAGATCTTAATGACCAGTTAACCATGATGGTGTGGTCACTCACCTAGAGCCAGACATCCTGGAGTGCGAAGTCAAGTGGGCATTAGGAAGCACTACTACGAGCAAAGCTAGTGGAGGTGATGGAATCCCAGCTGAGTAATTTCAAATCCTAAGAGATAAAAGCTGTTAAAGTGCTGCACTCAATATGCCAGCAAATTTGGAAAACTCAGCAGTGGCCACACGACTGGAAAAGGTCCGTTTTCATTTCAATCCCAAAGAAGGACAATGCCAAAGAATGTTCAAACTATCACACAATTGCACTCATTTCACATGCTAGCAAGGTAATGCACAAAATCTTTCAAACTATGCTTTAACAGTACATGAACCAAGAACTTTCAGATGTACAAGCTAGATTTAGAAAAGACAGAGGAACCAGAGATCAAATTGACAACATCCCTTGGATCAGAGAAAAAGCAAGGGAATTCCAGAAACACATCTATTTCTGCCTCATTGCAGAGAAGGCAATGGCACCCCACTCCAGTACTCTTGCCTGGAAAATCCCATGGATGGAGGAGCTTGTTGGGCTACAGTCCATGGGGTCGCTAAGAGTCGGACATGACTGAGCAACTTCACTTTCACTTTTTACTTTCATGCATTGGAGAAGGAAATGGCAACCCACTCCAGTGTTCTTACCTTGAGAATTCCAGGGATGGGGGAGCCTGGTGGGCTGGCATCTATGGTCGCACAGAGTCGGTGGTCGCACAGAGTCGGACACAACTGAAGCGACATAGCAGCAGCAGCAGCAGCAGCATCTGCTTCACTGACTACGCTAAAGCCTTTGATTGTGTGGATCACAAAAAATGTGGAAAATTCTTAAAGAGATGGGAATACCAAACCACCATACCTGCCTCCTGAGAAACCTGTATGGAGGTCACGAAGCAACAGTTAGAACTGGATATATAACAATGGACAGGTTCTAAATTGGTAAAGGAGTATGTCAAAACTGTATATCGTCATCTACTCATTTAACTTACATGCAGAGTACATCATGCAAAATGCCTGGCTGGATGAAGCACAAGCTGGAATCAAGATCACCAGGAGAAATATCAATAACATCAGATACACAGATGACATGTCCTTAATGGCAGAAAGAAATGAGGAACTAAAGTGCCTCTTGATGAAGATGAAAGAGGAGAGTGAAAAGCTGGCTTAAAACTCAACATTCTAAAACTAAGATCATGGCATCTGGTCCCATCTCTTCATGGTAAATGGATGGGGGGAAAACAGAAACAATGACAGACTATTTTCTTGGGCTCCAAAATCACTGCAGGCGGTAACTACAGCCATGAAATTAAAAGACACCTGCTGCTTGGCAGAAAAGGTATGGTAAACCTAGACAGCATATTATAAAACAGAGACATTGCTTTGCTGACAGAGGTCTGTACAGTCAAAGCTATGGTTTTTCCAGTAGTCATGTATGGATGTGAAATTTGGACAATAAAGAAGGCTGAGTGCCAAAATATTGATGTTTTCGAACTGTGAAGCTGGAGAAAACTGAGTCCCTTGTACAGCAAGGTAACCAAACCAGCCAATCCTAAAGGAAATCAACTCTGAATATTCATTGGAAGCACTGATGCTGAAGCTGAAGCTCCAATAATTGGCCACCTGATGCAAAGAGTAGACTCATTGGAAAAGACCCTCATGCTGGGAATGATTGAGGGCTGGAAGAGAAGGGGACAACGGAGGATAAGATGGTTGGATGGCATCACTAACTCAATGGACATGAGTTTGAGCAAGTTCTGGGAGAGAGTAAAGAATAGGGAAGTCTGACCTGCTGCTGTATATGGGGTAGCAAAGAGTTGGACATGACTGAGCAGCTGAACAATAACAACTACACCCTCCACTATGGGACTTGTGGCATATGGGACAGAATGGAACCAATGAAAATATGACCTATGGAAACAAACCAATTATAGAAGTTCAGCCTTCCTGATGTGCTAATAATGATGTCCTGGTGGTCTTATGTGGCTGGCTAACTTGTTAGCTTGCAAGCAGGGCAGAATCATTGTCCCCTTACAGTTCTTGACAACTGCAGGCACTCTATGTACACCTGCTGAATTTTTAAAGTATATAAGGCAGTATTCAAATATTTTTCAATTTAGTGAATCATGGATATATAAAAAATCTCCTATGAGTAATGTTTCACTAAAGAATATTTTGCTTAGGCAGATAATTTATTTTCTGATACATAGTAACAGAACTTGATATAACCAACTGAACAATCTTATGATCACCTTACCTCTTGTATAATACTAGAGAATAATTTCTGTAGGAATAAATAAAGCCAATATTTTATTCTGAGCAGCCAGACTGTACTGTAATCTAGTTAAGATTATCAGATTAATACTTATAATAATAAATAAAAAGAATCTTTGAGTCCCACTGTCCAAAGCCAATGAGATTAGGTTCATATTCTATTTTGCTTTATTATGAAAAGACAGAATATAATATTTAACTCTAAAAACAAGTGGTTTTTTTTTTTCCTAGCATCGTTTCAAGTGTATTTTTTGCCTAGTGAAGATTCTCACTTCAGCTGAGTCATGAGTTACCTACCATTGTTTTTAGGCATTTTAAACTGCAAATACCAGCAAGAATTATTCAACCTCTATTTCTTTTGTTCTCAGATTATCTTCCTAAATCAGAGGCTTCTGATCTTTAAACTCCTTCGACTTAATTTATGAGCATAATAACACAATGTGCACAATGAGTTGAGCACACTGTTTTTTAGAAGATAATACAGAGTAATAAAAAATAAAATAAAGGGGAATTTGAGCACGGGGGAAATAAATCAAGAAGGTAGTATTAAAAGATTTTTGTATGATAAATGTTTTCCTTTCTAGGTTAGTTTTGAGCTATTAATATATTTGTAAATTCTACTAGACTGGGCTTCCCTGGTGGCTCAGTGGTAAAGAATCCACCTGGCAATGCAGGAAACTTGGGTTCAATCCCTGGGTCAGGAAGATCCCCTGGAGAAGGAAATGGCAACTCACTCCAGAATTTTTGCCTGGGAAATCCCATGGACAGAGGAGCCTGATGGGTTACAGTCCATAGGGTCTCAAAAGTTGGACACAACTTAGCAACTAAGCAACAACAAATTTTACTAGGCTATTAATTTGAAGAGGATTGGAGAAGGAAGGGCACCTAGAAAGAAAGAAGGTCTATTAAACACTGGCAAGTTTTTGAATATTCTTAGGCATTTAACAGTTGAATATGCTGGCTGTTAGAAAAAGTACAAGATAGGCACAACACGCAGATTCCTGAGTATCTAGTTTTGAAACAAATTTCTCTATTCCTTCTGTAAACTCTTATTTTTTTCTCTCAGGGTCACTTTCCACAGATAGCATACATGGGAAAAGCAAGAGAGGCGATGTTCTTGAGCATGTTACCTACTGTGAGTTACCTGTGCCTTTTTCTGTGGTTCAGACTGCAGCTGACAGCACAGTGTATTTTAAATCAATAAAGGGGGACCAACCCTCTTCTTAATGCACATTGTTTAACTCTTACTGATTTCAACCATCTCATACTCTGCCAATCATCTGCTCAGCCAGTGCTCCCAAGCTCTAGTAAACCTCAGAATCATGTGGAAAGCCTGTTAAACCTCAGACACTTGCCCCTGTCCCTTGATTTCGTATGCAAGGTGGGGACATGGATTTGCTTCAGGAACAGCTCCAAGCGATGTTGATGCTGCTGACTCTGCAAGCATCACTGTGGCACACCCCGTCATCAAGAGCACAGAGCAGCAAATGGACCAGACTTTGAGGCTTTTAGCATCTACATTTTTCTCCTTATGAAGATTAATGTTAAGACTGGGTGAGAGGGGAAACTATGGCTTTTATGCTACCTTATCACTATGATAGCCATGGAGGAAAATGCCGCATTAGGGAAGCCTGGCCTGCTACAGTCCATGAGTTGCAGAGTCAAACAAGACTTAACAACAACAAAAAGAATGTTTGTTTGAATTCCAAGGGCTATAGTCAAGCTATCTTTTTAGCTTTAAAATTCCATCAAAGCCAAAATGATTGTATGGTAAATTGCCACATATTGGAGTACTATAAATGTGTCTGGTCTCTGATATGTTCTATGTATAACCATTTTCTGCATAGCCTAAGGTTGAAACTGTGGTAGCTACTAATAGCTCATTGAATTAATAAAAATAATAACAATTAATATTATTATCAGTACCTAAGATCATGGCATCTGGTCCCATCACTCCATGAGAAATAGATGTGGAAACAGTGACTGACTTTATTTTTTTGGGCTCCAAAATCACTGCAGATGATGACTGCAGCCATGAAATTAAAAGACGCTTACTCCTTGGAAGAAAAATTATGACCAACCTAGATAGCATATTAAAAAGCAGAGACACACAAAAAAAGAAAAAACAAAAAGCAGAGACATTACTTTGCCAACAAAGGTCCGTCTAGTCAAGGCTATGGTTTTTCCTGTGGTCATGTATGGATGTGAGAGTTGGACTGTGAAGAAGGCTGAGCGCCGAAGAATTGATGCTTTTGAACTGTGGTGTTGGAGAAGACTCTTGAGAGTCCCTTGGACTGCAAGGAGATCCAACCAGTCCATTCTGAAGAGATCAGTCCTGGGTGTTCTTTGGAAGGAATGATGCTAAAGCTGAAACTCCAGTACTTTGGCCACCTCATGCGAAGAGTTGACTCATTGGAAAAGACTCTGATGCTGGGAGGGATTGTGGGCAGGAGGAGAAGGGGACGACAGAGGATGAGATGGCTGGATGGCATCACCGACTCGATGGATGTGAGTTTGAGTGAACTCCGGGAGATAGTGATGGACAGGGAGGCCTGGCGTGCTGTGATTCATGGGGTCGCAAAGAGTCGGACATGACTGAGCGACTGAAATAAACTGAACTGAACTGAATATTATTACTGATATTATTATCAGTACCTAATATTTATTAAGACTCTACTAAGGATCAAGGGCAGAATGCTTGAGAATTGCTTTCTCAAATATTATGTAATGTCACTAAATAACACCACAGTAGAAATAGAAGGTCCGATTTTTACTTTGGTCATATGATATGGTATGGTTCTCTGAAAAATGAAAGTGTTACTTGCTCAGTGGTGTCCGACTCCTGTGACTCCCATGGACTGTAACCCACCAGGCTCCTCTGTCCATGAAACTCTCCAGGCAAGAATACGGGAGTTGGGTAGTCATTCCTTTTCCAGGGGATCTTCCTGACCCAGGGACTAAATCCAGGCCTCCTTCATTACAAGCAGTCTCTTTACCCTCTGAGCCACCAGAGAAGCCCATGACTCTCACCATATATAAATTTGCCTATGAAACTTATAGAACTCCATTTAATTGTGTGTAGACATAGCCTTTGAAAAATAATTACACTCCCAACCCATTTTTTTAGGTCATCATTATCCTAATACAAAAACTAGACAAAGACTTCACCACAGAAAGATTATAGACATTGTTCCTGAGCACGGACACAAAAATCCTTAACTAAAATACTTCTGGAAAACAATCATAGAAAAAAAATCTCATAACTCAACACAAAAAAGACATACCACTACAAACCTAAGTTCAGTTCAGTTCAGTCACTCAGTTGTGTCCGACTCTTTGCGACCCCATGAATCGCAGAACGCCAGGCCTCCCTGTCCATCGCCAACTCCCGGAGTTCACTCAGACTCACATCCATAGAGTCAGCGATGCCATCCAGCCATCTCATCCTCTGTTGTCCCCTTCTCCTCCTGTCCCCAATCCCTCCCAAGCATCAGAGTCTTTTCCAATGAGTCAACTCTTCGCATGAGGTGCCCAAAGTATTGGAGTTTCAGCTTCAGCATCAGTCCTTCCAATGAACACCCAGGGCTGATCTCCTTCAGAATGGACTGGTTGGATCTCCTTGCAGTCCAAGGGACTCTCAAGAGTCTTCTCCAACACCACAGTTCAAAAGCATCAATTCTTCGGCGCTCAGCCTTCTTCACAGTCCAACTCTCACATCCATACATGACCACTGGAAAAACCATAGCCTTGACTAGATGGACCTTTGTTGGCAAAGTACTGTCTCTGCTTTTGAATATGCTATCTAGGTTGGTCATCACTTTCCTTCCAAGGAATAAGCGTCTTTTAATTTCATGGCTGCAGTCACCATCTGCAGTGATTTTGGAGCCCAAAAAATCAAGTCTGACACTGTTTCCACTGTTTCCACATCTATTTCCTATGAAGTGATGGGACCGGATGCCATGATCTTTGCTTTCTGAATGTTGAACTTTAAGCCAACTTTTTCACTCTCCACTTTCACTTTCATCAAGAGGCTTTTGAGTTCTTCTTCACTTTCTGCCATAAGGGTGGTGTCATCTGCATATCTGAGGTTATTGATATTTCTCCCAGCAATCTTGATTCTAGCTTGAGTTTCTTCCAGTCCAGCATTTCTCATGATGTACTCTGCATAGAAGTTAAATAAGCAGGGTGACAATATACAGCCTTGACGTACTCCTTTTCCTATTTGGAACCAGTCTGCTGTTCATGTCCAGTTCTAACTGTTGCTTCCTGACCTGCATACAGATTTCTCAAGAGGCAGGTCAGGCGGTCTGGTATTCCCATCTCTTTCAGAATTTCCCACAGTTGATTGTGATCCACACAGTCAAAGGCATTGGCATAGTCAATAAAGCAGAAATAGATGTTTTTCTGGAACTCTCTTGCTTTTTCCAAGATCCAGCAGATTTTGGCAATTTGATTTCTGGCTCCTCTGCCTTTTCTAAAACCAGCTTGAACATCAGGAAGTTCACGGTTCACAAATTGCTGAAGCCTGGCTTGGAGAATTTTGAGCATTACTTTACTAGCGTGTGAGATGAGTGCAATTGTGCAGTAGTTTGAGCATTCTTTGGCATTGCCTTTCTTTGAGATTAGAATGAAAACTGAACTTTTCCAGTCCTGTGACCACTG
The DNA here is from genome assembly GCF_027580195.1 of Bos mutus. Taxonomy (NCBI): domain Eukaryota; kingdom Metazoa; phylum Chordata; class Mammalia; order Artiodactyla; family Bovidae; genus Bos; species Bos mutus. Next base: position 92,996,167 of record NC_091618.1, on the reverse strand, counting down.
CTGAGTTTTCCAAATTTGCTGGCATATTGAGTGCAGCACTTTCACAGCATCATCTTTCAGGATTTGAAATAGCTCAACTGGAATTCCATCACCTCCACTAGCTTTGTTCGTAGTGATGCTTTCTAAGGCCCACTTGACTTCACATTCCAGGATGTCTGGCTCTAGGTCAGTGATGACACCATCATGATTATCTGGGTCGTGAAGATCTTTTTTGTACAGTTCTTCTGTGTATTCCTGCCACCTCTTCTTGATATCTTCTGCTTCTATTAGGTCCATACCATTTCTGTCCTTTATCGAGCCCGTCTTTGCATGAAATGTTCCCTTGGTATCTCTAATTTTCTTGAAGAGATCTCTAGTCTTTCCCATTCTGTTGTTTTCCTCTATTTCTTTGCATTGATTGCTGAGGAAGGCTTTCTTATCTCTTCTTGCTATTCTTTGGAACCCTGCATTCAGATGCTTGTATCTTTCCTTTTCTCCTTTGCTTTTCGCTTCTCTTCTTTTCACTACAACCTAAACAAGTAATTAAAAAAATTTAAAAGACTATACCAAGTGCTGACAAGAAGGCAAAGCATAGACCCTTCATATATTTCTAAGGGAAATGCTAAAAAGTACACCCCTTTGGAAAACAGTTTGATAGATACTTTAAAAATAAATATACATTTATACAACCCACTAATTTCACTCTTAGATATGTACTCAAGAGAAATGAACATTAATTCTCACATAAAGACTCATTCAAATGTTTAGAACAGCTTTATTTATTGTCACCAAAAACTGGGATCTGGTAAAATGCTCACCAGTTAGATAAAGAAGGTACACTGCAATGGAATCTCACTCGGCGGTAAAACAATCTACTGATACATGCAACATCCTGAATGAATCTAAAACACATTATGCTAGGTAAAATGATCCAGACATGAGGGGTGACAAGAATATTCTGCTTCCATATATATATTTTATTTAGATGACCTTTTGGAAAAGACAAAACTGTAGGCACAGAATTTAGATAAGTGGTTGCCATGGACTGGGAATATGAACAAGTAATTGATTGTAAATGAGTATGGGAAAACTTATTAAGACAATGGAAATATTTTATGTTTTTTTAGTGCAGTTATTATACAACTCTGTACAATTATTAACGTCATTGACATATACATTAAAATATGTGCTAAATGAAACTTGTCACATTTTTATTATTTTTTCTTTTGGAGGGAAAAAGTTTGTATTAAGAAGTGTTTGTGGGTGGGATAGGGTGGGAGGTGGGATGGCTGCTCAAGAGTGAGGGGACATATGTATACCTATGGCTGATCCACGTTGGGGCTTCCCTGGCTGATCCATGTTGATGTATGAGAGAAACCAATACAATATTTTAATCATTATTCAATTAGAAATACATTTAAAGAAAAAAAAAGAAGTGTTTTTGGGCAGCCCAGATGTTAGGAGCTGGGAAAATCTCCCCATCTCTTCTGATCCTCTGAGAAATCCACATTTCAGTTGTCAAGAGCCTAGTCATGGTCAAATGATGCATTAACTTTAGTCACAAAAATCTAGTATCGCAAAGAAATTGTTACGGCCTAAAATTTAACAACAAAGGATTAATTTTCCTCAACCTAGCCTTAAGTATTTTTAGATTACAGGGAGAAAGTGTTTTCTCTAGCAGGATTATATAACTGCACTGTTATCTTCCTTATGCCTTTTCATCAGGGAAATCTAGAACAAAATGATCTCCTTGGGGATTGTATGTTTCCTAAAGCTCTAAAGAATAATCAGCACAGGGTGCTATCCTCCCATTTTGCTAACACAGCCCACAGAACTTTACCCTCTCCTGGTTTGGCTTTGTCACTGCTGACTTCTCAGTCACGATTGGCTTCTTAATCAGGCCTGGCTTAATCCATTCAGCCAGTTCCACGGACTGTCTGTGATTTGCAAACGCACCTTTAGTTATTAATTTATTTTCCAGTTATATAAACATCCAAGGCTCACAGAGTCTAGCTCATGTAAGTGAGAAGGCCAGGAATTGTAATTTTTAAAATCTTTTCATTTTCTTTTTTCACACCCTTAACTCATTTCTCCCACCCTGCAACTCTACCTCTGGCACGCACCAATCTGTTCTTTGTATCTGAGCTCGGTTTGTTTGTTTGCATTTTGGATTCCACATATAAAAGAGACCATGGGGAATTTATCTGTCTCTGTCTGATATGTTTCACATAGCATAATGTCCTAGAGGACCATGCATGTTGTTACAAGTGGGAAGATTTTATTCTTTTTTAAAGCTAAATATTATTCCACTGTGTGTGTGTATATATATCAAAATTTTCTTATGTTTTTCTTCTTTTAGCCACACCAGGCAGCTTGTGGGATCTCAGTTTCCCAACCAGGGATTGAACCTGGACTACAGCAGTGAAACCTTGGAATCCTAACCACTGTATTACAAGGGAACTCTCAATATACATTAAAATTTCTTTATCCAATTACCCATCAATGGTCACTTAAGCTGTTTCTATGTCTTGTCTTGAAAGAGGAGAGTGAAAAACTCACTTAAAACTCAACATTCAAAAAGCTAAGATCATGGCATCCAGTCACTCAGTTCAGTTCAGTCACTCAGTCGAGTCCAGCTCTTTGTGAACCCATGAATTGCAGCACACCAGGCCTCCCTGTCTATCACCAACTCACGGAGTTTAATCAAACTCATGTCCATTGAGTCAGTGATGCCATCCAACCATCTCATTCTCTGTCATCCCCTTCTCCTCCCACCTTCAATCTTTCCCAAAATCAGGGTCTTTTCAAATGAGTCAGTTCTTCACATTAGGTGGCCAAAGTACTGGAGTTTCAGCTTCAACATCAGTCTTTCCAGTTAACACTCAGGACTGATCTCCTTTAGGATGGACTGGTTGGATCTCCTTGCATTCCAAGGGACTCTCACGAGTCTTTTCCAACACCACAGTTTAAAAGCATCAATTCTTCGGTGCTCAGCTTTTTTTTTTTTAACTTTACAATATTGTTTTGGTTTTGCCATATACCAACATGAATCCACCACAGGTATACATGTGTTCCGCATCCTGAACCCTCCTCCCTCCTCCCTCCCCATACCATCCCTCTGGGTCGTCCCAGTGCACTAGCCCCAAGCATCAGTATTGTGCATCGAACCTGGACTGGCAACTCGTTTCATATATGATATTATACATGTTTCAATGTCATTCTCCCAAATCATCCCACCCTCTCCCTCTCCCACAGAGTCCAAAAGACTGTTCTATACATCAGTGTTTCTTTTGCTGTCTCGTATACAGGGTTATTGTTACCATCTTTCTAAATTCCATATATATGCATTAGTATACTGTATTGGTGTTTTTCTTTCTGGCTTACTTCACTCTGTATAATAGGCTCCAGTTTCATCCATCTCATTAGAACTGATTCAAATGTATCATTTTTAATGGCTGAGAAATACTCCATTCTGTATATGTACCACAGCTTTCTTATCCATTCATCTGCTGATGGACATATAGGTTGCTTCCGTGTCCTGGCTATTATAAACAGTGCTGCGATGAACATTGGAGTACACGTGTCTCTTTCCCTTCTGGTTTCCTCGGTGTGTATGCCCAGCAGTGGGATTGCTGGATCATAAGGCAGTTCTATTTCCATTCTTTTAAGGAATCTCCACACTGTTCTCCATAGTGGCTGTACTAGTTTGCATTCCCACCAACAGTGTAAGAGGGTTCCCTTTTCTCCACACCCTCTCCAACATTTATTGCTTGTAGACTTTTGGATCGCAGCCATTCTGACTGGTGTGAAATGGTACCTCATAGTGGTTTTGATTTACATTTCTCTGATAATGAGTGATGTTGAGCATCTTTTCATGTGTTTGTTAGCCATCTGTATGTCTTCTTTGGAGAAATGTCTATTTAGTTCTTTGACCCATTTTTTGATTGGGTCATTTATTTTTCTGGAATTGAGCTGTAGGAGTTGCTTGTATATTTTTGAGATTAGTTGTCAGTTGCTTCATTTGCTATTATTTTCTCCCATTCTGAAGGCTGTCTTTTCACCTTCCTTATAATTTCCTTTGATGTGCAGAAGCTTTTAAGTTTAATTAGCTCCCATTTGTTTATTTTTGCTTTTATTTCCAATATTCTGGGGATCCTGCTGTGATGTATGTCGGAGAGTGTTTTGCCTATGTTCTCCTCTAGGAGTTTTATAGTTTCTGGTCTTACGTTTAGATCTTTAATCCATTTTGAGTTTGTTTTTGTGTATGGTGTTAGAAAGTGTTCTAGTTTCATTCTTTTACAAGTGGTTGACCAGTTTTCCCAGCACCACTTGTTAAAGAGATTGTCTTTAATCCATTGTATATTTTTGCCTCCTTTGTCAAAGATAAGGTGTCCATATGTGCGTGGATTTATCTATAGGCTTTCTATTTTGTTCCATCGATCTATATTTCTGTCTTTGTGCCAGTACCATACTGTCTTGATGACTGTGGCTTTGTAGTAGAGCCTGACGTCAGGCAGGTTGATTCCTCCAGTTCCATTCTTCTTTCTCAAGATCGCTTTGGCTATTCGAGGTTTTTTGTATTTCCATACAAATTGTGAAATTATTTGTTCTAGCTCTGTGAAGAATACCGTTGGTAGCTTGATAGGGATTGCATTGAATCTAAAAATTGCTTTGGGTAGTACACTCATTTTCACTATATTGATTCTTTCAATCCATGAACATGGTATATTTCTCCATCTATTAGTGTCCTCTTTGATTTCTTTCACCAGTGTTTTATAGTTTTCCATATATAGGTCTTTAGTTTCTTTAGGTAGATATATTCCTAAGTATTTTATTCTTTTCATTGCAATGGTGAATGGAATTGTTTCCTTAATTTCTCTTTCTATTTTGTCATTATTAGTGTATAGGAATGCAAGGGATTTCTGTGTGTTGATTTTATATCCTGCGACTTTACTATATTCATTGATTAGTTCTAGTAATTTTCTAATGGAGTCTTTAGGGTTTTCTATGTAGAGGATCATGTCATCTGCAAACAGTGAGAGTTTTACTTCTTCTTTTCCAATTTGGATTCCTTTTATTTCTTTTTCTGCTCTGATTGCTGTGGCCAAAACTTCCAAAACTATGTTGAATAGTAATGGTGAAAGTGGGCACCCTTGTCTTGTTCCTGACTTTAGAGGATATGCTTTCAATTTTTCACCATCGAGGATAATGTTTGCTGTGGGTTTGTCATATATAGCTTTTATTATGTTGAGGTATGTTCCTTCTATTCCTGCTTTCTGGAGAGTTTTTATCATAAATGGATGTTGAATTTTGTCAAAGGCTTTCTCTGCATCTATTGAGATAATCATATGGTTTTTATTTTTCAATTTGTTAATGTGGTGTGTTACATTGATTGATTTGCGGATATTGAAGAATCCTTGCATCCCTGGGATAAAGCCCACTTGGTCATGGTGTATGATCTTTTTAATGTGTTGTTGGATTCTGATTGCTAGAATTTTGTTAAGGATTTTTGCATCTATGTTCATCAGTGATATTGGCCTGTAGTTTTCTTTTTTTGTGGGATCTTTGTCAGGTTTTGGTATTAGGGTGATGGTGGCCTCATAGAAAGAGTTTGGAAGTTTACCTTCCTCTGCAATTTTCTGGATTGAGTTTGAGTAGGATAGGTGTTAGCTCTTCTCTAAATTTTTGGTAGAATTCATCTGTGAAGCCATCTGGACCTGGGCTTTTGTTTGCTGGAAGATTTCTGACTCCAGTTTCAATGTCTGTGCTTGTGATGGGTCTGTTAAGATTTTCTATTTCTTCCTGGTCTAGTTTTGGAAAGTTGTACTTTTCTAAGAATTTGTCCATTTCTTCCACGTTGTCCATTTTATTGCCATATAATTGTTGATAGTAGTCTCTCATGGTCCTTTGTATTTCTGTGTTGTCTGTTGTGATCTCTCCAGTTTCCTTTTTAATTTTATTGATTTGATTTTTATCCCTTTGTTTCTTGATGAGTCTGGCTAATGGTTTGTCAATTTTATTTATCCTTTCAAAGAACCAGCTTTTGGCTTTGTTGATTTTTGCTATGGTCTCTTTTGTTTCTTTTGCATTTATTTCTGCCCTAATTTTTAAGATTTCTTTCCTTCTACTAACCCTGGGGTTCTTCATTTCTTCCTTTTCTAGTTGCTTTAGGTATAGAGTTAGGTTATTTATTTGACTTTTTTCTTGTTTCTTGAGGTATGCCTATATTGCTATGAACTTTCCCCTTAGCACTGCTTTTACAGTGTCCCACAGGTTTTGGGTTGTTGTGTTTTCATTTTCATTCGTTTCTATGCAAATTTTGATTTCTTTTTTTATATCTTCTGTGATTTGTTGGTTATTCAGCAGCGTGTTGTTCAGCCTCCATATGTTGGAATTTTTAATAGTTTTTCTCCTGTAATTGAGATCTAATCTTACTGCATTGTGGTCAGAAAAGATGCTTGGAATGATTTCAGGTTTTTTGAATTTACCAAGGCTAGATTTATGGCCCAGGATGTGATCCATCCTGGAGAAGGTTCCATATGCGCTTGAGAAAAAGATGAAATTCATTGTTTTGGGATGAAATGTCCTATAGATATCAATTAGGTCTAACTGGTCTATTGTATCATTTAAAGTTTGTGTTTCCTTGTTAATTTTCTGTTTAGTTGATCTATCCATAGGTGTGAGTGGGGTATTAAAGTCTCCCACTATTATTGTGTTATTGTTAATTTCTCCTTTCATACTTGTTAGCATTTGTCTTACATATTGCGGTGCTCCTATGTTGGGTTCAAATATATTTATAATTGTTATATCTTCTTGGATTGATCCTTTGATCATTATGTAGTGACCTTCTTTGTCTCTTTTCGCAGCCTTTGTTTTAAAGTCTATTTTATCTGATATGAGTATTGCTACTCCTGCCTTCTTTTGGTCCCTATTTGCATGGAAAATCTTTTTCCAGCCCTTCACTTTCCGTCTGTATGTGTCCCCTGTTTTGAGGTGGGTCTCTTGTAGACAACATATGTAGGGATCTTGTTTTTGTATCCATTCAGCCAGTCTTTGTCTTTTGGTTGGGGCATTCAACCCATTTACGTTTAAGGTAATTATGATAAGTATGATCCCGTTGCCATTTGCTTTATTGTTTTGGGTTTGAATTTATACACCCTTTTTGTGTTTCCTGTCTAGAGAATATCCTTTAGTATTTGTTGGAGAGCTGATTTGGTGGTGCTGAATTCTCTCAGCTTTTGCTTGTCTGTAAAGCTTTTGATTTCTCCTTCAGATTTGAATGAGATCCTTGCTGGGTACAATAATCTGGGCTGTAGGTTATTTTCTTTCATCACTTTAAGTGTGTCTTGCCATTCCCTCCCGGTTTGAAGAGTTTCTTTTGAAAGATCAGCTGTTATCCTTATGGGAATTCCCTTGTGTGTTATTTGTTGTTTTTCCCTTGCTGCTTTTAATATTTGTTCTTTGTGTTTGATCTGTGTTAATTTGATTAATATGTGTCTTGGGGTGTTTTGCCTTGGGTTTATCCTGTTTGGGACTCTCTGGGTTTCTTGGACTTGGGTGATTATTTCCTTCTCCATTTTAGGGAAGTTTTCAACTATTATCTCCTCAAGTATTTTCTCATGGTCTTTCTTTTTGTCTTCTTCTTCTGGGACTCCTATGATTCGAATGCTGTAGCATTTAATATTGTCCTGGAGGTCTCTGAGATTGTCCTCATTTCTTTTAACTCGTTTTTCTTTTTTCCTCTCTGATTCATTTATGTATACCATTCTATCTTCTAATTCACTAATCCTATCTTCTGCCTCTGTTATTCTACTATTTGTTGCCTCCAGAGTGTTTTTGATCTCATTTATTGCATTATTCATTATATATTGACTCTTTTTTATTTCTTCTAGGTCCTTGTTAAACCATTCTTGCATCTTCTCAATCCTTGTCTCCAGGCTATTTATCTGTGATTCCATTTTGATTTCAAGATTTTGGATCAATTTCACTATCATTATTCGGAATTCTTTATCAGGTAGATTCCCTATCTCTTCCTCTTTTTTTTGGTTTGGTGGGCATTTATCCTGTTCCTTTACCTGCTGGGTATTCCTCTGTCTCTTCATTCTTGTTTAAATTGCTGAGTTTGGGGTGTCCTTTCTGTATTCTGGCAGTTTGTGGAGTTCTCTTTATTGTGGCGTTTCCTCACTGTGTGTGGGTTTGTACAGGTGGCTTGTCAAGGTTTCTTAGTTAGGGAAGCTTGTGTCGGTGTTCTGGTGGGTGGAGCTGTATTTCTTCTCTCTGGAGTGCAATGAAGTGTCCAGTAATGAGTTATGAGATGTCTATGGTTTTGGAGTGACTTTGGGCAGCATGTATATTGGAGCTCAGGGCTGTGTTCCTTTGTTGCTGGAGAATTTGCTTGGTATGTCTTTCCCTGGAACTTGTTGGCCCTTGTGTGGTGCTTGGTTTCAGTGTAGGTATGGAGGCGTTTGATGAGCTCCTGTCAATTAATGTTCCCTGGAGTCAGGAGTTCCCTGGAGGCAGGGTTTGGACTTAAGCCTCCTGCTTCCAGTTATCGGTCTTATTTTTACAGTAGTCCCAAAACTTTTCCTTCTATACAGCACCATTGATAAAACATCTAGGGTAAAGATGAAAAGTTTCTCCAGTGTGAGGGTCACCCAGAGAGGTTCACAGCATTACATGGAGAAGAGAAGAGAGAGGAAGGAGTTAGAGGTGACCCAAATGAGATGAGGTGGAATCAATAGAGGAGAGAGTGGGCTAGCCAGTAATCACTTCTTTATGTGCACTCCACAACTGGACCGCTCAGAGATGTTCACGGAGTTATACAGAGAAGAGAAGAGGGAGGAAGGAGACAGAGGTGGCCTGGAGGATAAAAGGAAGGAGTGAAAAGGAGAGAGACAGATCCAGCCAGTAATCAGTTCCCTAAGTGTTCTCCACCGTCTGGAACACACAGAAATTCACAGAGTTGGGTAGAGTAGAGAGGCATTAGGGAGTAGACATAGGCGACCTGGTGGAGAAAAAGGAGAGTCCAAAGGGAGAGACAGCAGTCAAGCCAGTAATCTCATGCTATAGTAAAAAATGGGTACTGAAGATTGGGTTCTTAAAGGTACAAAATTGGTAACAAATATCTAGAAGCAAAAATTAAAAATCTACAGTAGAGTTTGGAATTTCAAAAATACAATGTTAAAGAAAAGAAGAAGGAAAAAAAAGTGAGAAAAAAAAGTCACAAAAATTATAAAGAAAATATAGGTACAAAATTGATAACAAATACCTAAAAGCTAAAATTAAAAATCTAGAGTAGAGTTTGGAGTTTCAGAAATACAATGTTAAAGAAAAAAGAAAAAAAAAAAAAAGAAAGAAAAAGAAAGAGGAAAGAAAAACAAGGTCACAAAAATTATAAAAAATACATATATAAAGTTTGTTTTTAAAAAATAAGGTCTTTTTTTTTTGTTTGCAAAGTAATAGTAGGTTATAAAAGTGAAAATTAAAGGAGTATTAGAGGACTTAAAATTTTTTAAATTTAAAAAAAAAGAAAGAAAGAATGGTCGTAAAAATATATCTAGGACTTTCTCTGGTGTTGTGGGTATTGTGGGGTCAGTTCATTTTCGGCTAGTTCCTTGGTCCAGCTTATATTTTTCAAGATCTATAGGCCCTTTCCTATGAAGTCGGTAGTAACCACAGGGTTTTAATCTATTGCCTGTAGGTTCCACGGCAGTTCCCTCTGTTATAGCTTCTTCTGTTTGCTGGTCTCTTCAGTGTCTGGTTTCCGCCCTGACACAAAGGGGACGGTGGTGGACTTTTTTTTTTTTTTTTTAGGCTCACTTGTTCAGTCGCGCTGTGGGGAGGGAGGGACGCTGCAAACAAATAACACTGGCGTGCGCTCGCAGTGCCTCAGCCACACTGGGCCTGCTCCCGCTCATGGCGTGTGTAGCCTCCCTGCCCACACTGCTCAGGCTCTAGGTTGCTCTGTCGGGAACCATCCGCGGCCGGCCCTGGGCTGCTTGCACCTCCGAGGTCTAAGCTGCTCAGGTTCAGGCACTTGGGTAGTCCTCAGAGGTGCAGACTTGGTTGGGCCTGCGTTTTGTGCCCTTCCTAGGTCCAAACAGCTCAGGTGATAAGGTGTTTGGCGAGCACGGTTGCTGCGACTTATCGCCTCCCTGCCACTCAGTTATCTGGGTGTACAACCGGCACACCGTCTCAGGCGGATGTTGACCGTCCAGAACCCCAAGAAGTCTTAGTTAGCAAAGAAGCCTGCTTACAGTTTTGTAGATAATGTCTCTCTGGGGCTGCGATTGCCCCCTTCCGGCTCTGGCTGCTTGTCACCGGAAGGGAATGGTCTGCAGCCGGCTATCTCTGTTCAGGTCTTTGTTTTGTGCGCGGGCCTGGCAGTGTCTTAGGTTAGGGCTGGCTTTTCGCGTGGTAGATATCCCACAGTCTGGTTTGCTAGCTCAAATTAGGTCGCTCAGATAGCCCTCGGGGCACTCAGGCCAGATCCTTACTCTAAGCGATGCAGCCCGCGCCGCGCCTCCCTGCCCAGCCCCCGCTTGCTAGTGGCGGGTGCAGGCGTCTGTGCTGCTTCTCCGCTGGGGGAATTACCGTAGGGCTCGTAATCTGTGGGTTTTAATTGTTTATTTATTTTTCCTCCCTGTTATGTTGCCCTCTGTGCTTCCAAGGCTCATCACAGACTCGGCAGTGAAAATGTTTCCTGGTGTTTGGAAACTTCTCTCTTTTTAAGACTTCCTTCCCAGGATGGAGCTCCGTCCCTCCCTCTTTTGTCTCTTTTTTTGTCTTTTATATTTTTTCCTACCTCCTTTCAAAGACAATGGGTTGCTTTTCTGGGTGCCTGGTGTCCTCTGCTGGCATTCGGAAGTTGTTTTGTGGAATTTACTCGGCGTTTAAATGTTCTTTTGATGAATTTGTGGGGGAGAAAGTGTTCTCCCCATCCTATTCCTCCACCATCTTAGGTCCTCCCTCAGCTTTCTTTATAGTTGAACTCTCACATCCATACATGAATACACGAAAAACCATAGCCTTGACTAGATGGACTTTTATTGGCAAAGTAATGTCTCTGCTTTTTAATATACTGTCTAGGTTGATCATAACTTTCTTTCCAAGGAGTAAGCCTCTTTTAATTTCATGGCTGAAGTCACCACCTGCAGAGATTTTGGAGCCCCCAAAAATAAAGTCTGTCACTGTTTCCACTGTTTCCCCATCTACTTCCCATGAAGTGATGGGACTGGATGCCATGATCTTTGTTTTCTGAATGTTGAGCTTTAAGCCAACTTGTTCACTCTCCTCTTTCACTTTCATCAAGAGGTTCTTTAGTTCTTCTTCACTTTCTACCATAAGGGTGGTGTCATCTGCATGTCTGAGGTTATTGATATTTGTCCCGGCAATCTTGATTCCAGCTTATGCTTCCTCCAGCCCAGCATGTCTCATGATGTACTCTGCATATAAGTTAAATAAGCAGGGTGACAATATACAGCCTTGACGTACTCCTTTTCCTATTTGGAACAAGTCTGTTGTTCCATGGCCAGTTCTAACTGTTGCTTCCTGACCTGCACACAGATTTCTCAAGAGGCAGATCAGGTGGTCTGGTATTCCCATCTCTTAAAGAATTTTCCACAGTTTATTGTGATCCACATAGTCAAAGGCTTTGGCATAGTCAATAAAGCAGAAATAGATATTTTTCTAGAATTCTCTTTCTTTTTTGATGATCCATCGGATATTGGCAATATGATCCTCTGCCTTTTCTAAAACCATCTTGAACGTCTAGAAGTTCACAGTTCACATATTGTTGAAGACTGGTTTGGAGAATTTTGAACATTACTAGTGTGTGAGATGGAGAAGGCAATGGCACCCCACTCCAGTCCTCTAGCCTGAAAAATCCCATGGACCGAGGAGCCTGGTAGGCTGCAGTCCGTGGGGTCGCTAAGAGTCGGATACGACTGAGCGACTTCACTTTCACTTTTCACTTTTCACTTTCATGCCTTGGAGAAGGAAATGGCAATTCACTCCAGTGTTCTTGCCTGGAGAATCCCAGGGACGGGGGAGCCTGATGGGCTGCCCTCTATGGGGTCACACAGAGTCGGACATGACTGAAGCAACTTAGCAGCAGCAGCAGCATGTGAGATGAGTGCAATTGTGTGGTAGTTTGAGCATTCTTTGGCATTGCCTTTCTTTGGGATTGAAATCAAAACTTACCTTTTCCAGTCCTGTGGCCACTGCTGAGTTTTCCAAATTTGTTGGCATATTGGGTGCAGCACTTTCATAGCATCATCTTTTAGGATTTGAAATAGCTCAACTGGAATCACTTCATGGCAAACAGATGGGGAAACAATGGAAAGAGTGACAGATTTTATTTTCTTGGGCTCCAAAATTACTGTGGATGGTGACTGTAGCCATGAAATTAAAAAGACATTTGCTCCTTGGAAGAAAAGCTATGACAAACCTAAACAGCATATTGAAAAGCAGGGACATTACTTTGTCAATGTCTCTAGGTCTATTTAGTCAAAGCTATGGTTTTTCTAGTTGTCATGTATGGATGTAAGAGTTGTACCATAAAGAAAGCTGAGTGCCAAAGAATTGATATTTTTGAACTGTGTTGTTGGAGAAGACTCTTGAGAGTCCCTTGGACTGCAAGGAGATCAAACCAATCAATCCTAAAGGAAATCAATCCTGAATATTGTTTGGAAGGACTGATGCTGAAGCTGAAGCTCCAATACTTTAGTAACCTGATGCAAAGAACTGACTCATTGGGAAAGACCCTGTTGCTGGGAAAGATTGAAGGCAGGAGGAGAGGGGGACGACAGAGGATGAGATGTTTTGGATGACACCATCAACTCAATGGACATGAGTTTGAACAAGCTTCAGGAGTTGGTGATGGATAAGGAAGCCTGGTGTGCTGCAGTCCACGGGGTTGCAAAGAGTCAGACATGACTGAGTGACTGAAGTGAACTGAACTGAATGTCTTTTCTACTGTAAATAATGCTGCAATAAACATGAGAGTGCTTTTGAAAGGAATTGAAAACAATTTTCTTTTTTATTTGCCTGCAGCCTTTATAATTCAGGAAAAGTTGTAGGTATTCCTTCGTTGAGAGGATGTGCTTGCTTAGTGTTTTAGTCATTTGATAGAAGCAAAACATTCTCCAGAGTTTTAACAGGAGCATGAATTTTGAGGGAGGAGGAAAGTTGTGCATTTTCTTATCTAAGATATACAAGTTGTACACAATCCTTGCTTAATAATTAATATTTATTGCTGCCAAATACCTGAATGATGCATCAAAAGATAATAAAGGTAACATTCAGAACAAATTTTTATTTTAACATCATTAAGGATAATAATGCTAATTAATAATACATCTCAAAAATTAAATTAGTGTTTATAATAATACAAATAATCAATCACCATGGGAGGATACCTATAAACCAAATCATCATTTTTAACTGAGTAAATAAATAAAACGTATTCTGTTTTTCCTATATGAACAGTACCACTGGATAATTCAAGGTAGATGAGAGGAACTTTCTCTTAACAGAACACTACAGTTGATAAATCAAGAGGAAATGATAGAATTAAAGTATCACTACTTAGAAATAGGTTATGAATCCAGAGATTAATCATCAATGGCTGTTAAGATCACAAAGAAAGTTAGACAATCAGACATTATGTGTTCTGAAGGAAGAAAGAAACGTATATTAAAAATAAACACACATACACAATCGGAAGATGATTCAAATGCTTTAGTCATGACAAGAGACAGAGGAGTATGTAAAACATAGCATGGAACGGCAGTCATCACTATCCAGGTTGTGGGAAATAATTTTCAGAACAAAGGTATTCCATTTCTTTGACAAATTAGTCATAATGGAAAAAAGGGAGTAAGAATGGTCTCTAGATTGAGAAAGCCTTAAGAAGCATATCATTCATGTTCAATGTGAAAAGCTTATCTGGTTCATGCTTCAAACTATAAGTGAAATATGACATCTGTGAAAGAATAATGTAAAGAGTAGCTACTAAGTATTCTTAATAATGTCTGACAATTTTACTGAATTCATGATTATGAGAAGAGTCTTAGTCTTCTAAAGATGCATACCAAAATGTATAAGAAGTGAAGGAAAGAGTTAAGAGCTGGGACTACAGATAAAATAGGATTGGTCATCAGTCTGTAATTATTGAATCTGGAAAACGGGTACAATGGAGGTTCATTAAAGTTTTGATTAAACTTTTAAGTTAATTAAACTTAAGTTTTTTTAAGTGCTTATAATTTTCCATAATAAAAAAATTAAGGAGATACAGAAATAAATATAAATACAGAACACAAAAATAAAATGTATCTTGAGCTTATTTTAGGTGGCTCTAACAATCATATCACAATTTCAAACCTTAATACAGTCAGTACTTCAAGGTACAAAGAGGCTTGATCTTTATTATTTTCTCCTTTAAGATATAAATTTCATTTGCCCTTTCTAATCTTGTAACTAATGAGCTCTTCAGTTATACTTCTCATTCAATATTTTAAAACTGGAGTTCCTTTCAAGATGACCCTTCAAAATGCCCTTTATCATCATCCATTTGTTTCTCAGCCTTACACTAGCATTGCTAGTATAGAGAATTAAACAGTCTTATACAACTGTTTGCAAAAATGTCTTATACAATTCATTGTAAAAATGTAAAAAGTGGATGGAAAGTTAACTCTATTTATCACAACAACTCTTCAAATTCCTTTATAAATTATTCCAAATGTTGTCTTCTTATTATGATAGCATGTTCTATACTTTTGGCTCTGCTCACTGAAAGCAATACTAGTTTCTATGAATGAAGAGTCTACTGTACTTTCTTTTGTCCTTTCCTTAGTCAATAGCATTTCCATGAGAATACATATTTTTTTCCATCCCTTTATTCAGCAAGTATTAAGGACCTACTAAGGGTTCTGAGGAGGATATGAAAAGGAAGGCAATCATTGCTTTAAATTTGATCAGATAGCAGAATAGAAAAATATTTTTAAAACTAGGAAAGACAAGTAAGTTAATGATAATTCAGTCTGAAGTACATGTAAATTTATTAGTCCTAAAAGTTCTGGGTGAGGATGAAAGGAGAAAGTGAAAAAGCTGGCTTAAAACTCAACATTCAAAAAACTAAGATCATGGCATCCAGTCCTATCATGTCATGGCAAATAGATGGGGGGAAAAGTGGAAACAGTGACAGATTTTATTTTCTTGGGCTCTAAAATCACTGTGGATGGTGACTGCTGTCACAAAATTACAAGACACTTGATTCTTGGAAGGAAAGTTATGACAAACCTAAACAGCATATTAAAAAGCAGAGACATCACTTTGCCACCAAAGGTCCATATAGTCAAAGCAATGGTTTTTCCAGTCGTCATATATGAATGTGAGAGTTGAACCATAAAGAAACCTGAGTACCGAAGAATTGATGCTTTTAAATTGTGGTATTGGAGAAGACTCTTGAGAGTCCTTTGGACAGCAAAGAGATCAAACCAGTCAATCCTAAAGGAAATCAACCCTGACTATTCATTGGAAAGACTGATGCTAAAGCTGACACTCCAATACGTGGGCCACCTGATGCAAAGAACTGACTTATTGTTGCTGAGAAAGATTGAGAGCAGGAGGAGAAGGGGGTGACAGAGGATGAGATAGCTGGATGGCATCACGGACTCAATGGATGTGAATTTGAGCAAAGTCAGGGATATAGTGAAGGACAGAGAAGCCCGGTGTGCTGCAATTCATGTTGTCACAAAGAGTCACATGTGACTGAACAACTGAACAACAAAGGTTCTGGACAACTTTTGGAAGAAAACCAGTCCTCCTTGGAGTTTTAAAATTAAATTATTTCAATTGGTGAAGATGAAGCAGAACAACTTTCAAAGTGAAACAGTACTAGATTTAAAAGATCAATAAAGTGTATGAATTAACTCTGGTTGTGCAAAAGTGCTGGATAAGCCTTATTGGAATGAAATAGAATGAAAAAGTCTTTACTGCATTGGATCCATTGGATTGATTGGATTGACTGGGTTGCTGGAGTTGAATTGATTATGTTTAATTAAAAAAGAGATGAGCCATTTCTGGGTTGCCATTTCCTTCTTCAGGGGCTCTTCCTGACCCAGGGATCAAACCCTGGTCTCCTGCACTGCAGGTAGATTCTTTACTGACTGAGCTACCAGGAAAATCTTAATTAAAAAAGAGAAGAGCCATTTCTGGGAAATAATAACAGGATAGGTAGATACAAAAACAAGGAGCTTGAGTCTGACTGGTTAGATCATTGGAAAGAGCTGTGCTTTCTTAAACTATGATTCACACAATTAAAACTCTAATTCAAATTTAAATTAAACAAATAGTTATTGAACACATTCTAGCAGATACTATTCACTTTATAACTCTAACTAAGAAAAATATTATCTCAAAAATTATCCACTTTTTAGGATGAACTTGAAGAGGAATAGATTGAAGTGACAGAGTTCAACAAGAATGTCATTGAGTCTCTCTGGGATAAGAAAGATGTGATCAAGCAGTGAAAAGCAGACTGCCAGGATTTCAGTAACTTGACTCCCTTGGTTGAGAACCAAGTACAGCTAAATTTATATCAAATTCTGTTGGACTTCTCAGGTGGCACAGTGGTAAAGAATACACCTGCCAATGCAGGAGACTCGAGTTCAATCTCTGGGTCGGGAAGATTCCCTACAGTAGGAAATGGCAACTCATTCCAAAATTCTCATCTGGAAAATTCCATGGGCAGAGGAGCCTGGCAGGCTACAGTCCACAGAGTCACAAAGACTCAGACATGACTAAGCGACTGAGCATGCATCAAGAAGTTATAGTAAATGTCTAATGCATTAATATTAATCTTTTGTCAGTTTGCTTGGTAAGTATTTTATACTTCACCCTTTATCATGAGCTATCAATAGTATAAAATAAAATAAATCACCCATGTTTTCCCTTACTGGTCAACAAGCAATATTACTCAGTAGAGAACATTTTTCAATAGTGTAGTGAGTTCCCAAATGGATCATATCCCAGAATGCCTAGACCATTGATTTTCCTGCTTCAGACACCCTTCCTATTTGCATCCATTAATCTACAAAGGGTACTGAAGCCTTCAAAGAAAAGAACTCAACATAGTTAGCATTTGTAGTTAAAGTATAAAGAAGAAGGAAGATCTAAGAGTCCTAACAAGGAGTGCTCTAAAGTTCCTGGGAGACAATTCATTTTGGAAGAAAAAGGCCTTAGGCATAGCAAGTTGGACTGAAGCCTATGTGAAGACATTTATAGTGCAGCCTGGTAGTTGTTACTGACCTTAACTCAAAACCAGCCATCCTTGGGTATATGTATTAGAAAAATCAGCACACAGGACCAAAAGAGTATTTGGCTAAGTTCTGCAATACTGTGGTGTCCAGCGTCTCTCCTTAGAATCAGTGGTGGGGACTGACTTCCTCGACTTTAAAATACTTAAAATCGAGGACGTTAAGGCAGGCACCCCTGTGGAGGAAAGAGAAAACAGCAACCAAAGGAGGCATCAAGCACTGATCCAGGGTTAAGGGACAATAAAGCCAACAGCAGTTTCAGGGAGCCTCAAGTATTTGCCAGATAATCTTGGGGATCTCCTCAAATTAAAAGTTAGGGAAGGAAACCTCCAATAGAAATCTGAGGGTGTATAGTTATGCATATCAACATCAAGGACTGTCAAAGAGCAAGGTTGATTGACACAGAGCTGTCAATAAAGGGAACACCTGGTAAATAAATTGCAGTTGTACCATAGAATCCTTCATCTCTGAGGGAAGACAAAGCCCTGGGCAGCAAAATCGCGGTTCTCCACCCCAGCAGGAGACAAACACCTTCCTCTCTGGTTGCTCCAGGACAAAGTACTACTTGCAGCCAAGGAGGTGCTCTATCACCCGGCCAGTTGAGAGTCCCAGAGGGTGGTTGCATGGAGCTGCTAGAGGTGTGTTCTAGGAACCAGGATGGAAACCTGAACCAAGGCATGGAGCAGTTCAAAGGTAAGATGGAGATTGAGAATGTGGAATAGGACCTAAGTCTGGTAAGCACAGGTCCATGCAAATAGCAGGTATCTCTCTTTAACTGGATAGGTTAATGCTCTGTGTGCTGATGTAACCTTTATGAGTGATATCCAAGACGGTGGCAGGGTGACTGCCCAACCATGTGTGCACGTTTTATAAGTGAGAGCATCATCAACACTTCAGAATGCTGAATATGAAAAAATCTGTTGCATTCACAATCTGTTCACATTATCCTAAGAAATTTCCATATTTCACTTGCTAATAAAAGAAAGAGTTCTAACTTTGTTTAAAAATAATTCCAAATCTTGTGCATTCTTACATAGTTGTGAAAAAATTTTTTATCACTGTCTGTTGGAACAGTCTAGATGATGGGGAAAATTTTAATTACTTTACTCAACACATATTTACTGAACATCTATTATACTCCAAGCACTGCTCTGGGTGCTGGGAATTCAGTAGTGAAGAAAAGAAACAAAAGTTTATGTTTTCTTGGGATAGGTCAGTAATGAACAATTATGGTCTATATGTTTTGGATAATGAATACTGCTAAATGAGAAAAACAAACCAGGAAAGTTGATGGGCTTTTCACTTTAAAGTGGGATTACCAGGCAAGGCCTTACAAATCTAAACCTGGGTCCAGATCTAATAAAAAATGTCAGGCCTTCTTCAAATGTTAAAAAATTATTTAATTTAAAAAGCTATTTTCAAGCAAACAAGCTCAAGTTTTTACTTTTGAGGAAAGATCTTATTAGAAAACGTTATACCAGTGCTGCATTTAATATCTTTCCTAAATCTTTGGTTGTTCTTATAATAATATCATATAAGGAAACTCAAAAGACATACTGGCAAATGTCCTCTAAGACTGAGTTTCCACAGTGAAGTAGAGAACACAGATATCACCTGGATATTTCTAACTGCTGCCATTCTTTGATTATAAAGATGCTTGTTTTATTTTTTTGCTTTTTTAAAAGATTTTTTTTGAGGTGGACCATTTTTAAAGTCTTTATTGAATTTGTTACAATATTGCTTCTGTTTTATGTGTTGGGTTTTTGGCCACTAAGCATGTGAGATCTTGGCTCCCTGACCAGGAATGGAACATGCATCCCCTGCATTGGAAGGCAAAGCCCTAACCACTTAACTGCCAGGGAAGTCCCTAAAGAAGCTTATTTTTATAAGACTGTCATGATTTATGTTTTTTTTAATTTTTAATCAAAGGATAATTGCTTTACAATATTGTGTTGGTTTCCGCCATATATGAACATGAATTGGCCATACGTGTATGCATGTCCCCTCCCTCCTGAACCTTCTTCCCACCTCCCACTCCATCCCACCCCTCTAGGTTGTTATAGAGCACTGGATTTGAGCTCCCTGCATCATAAGGCAAATTTCCACAGGCTATCTAATTTTACACATGGTAATGTATATATTTCACTGCTACTCTCTCAATTTTAAAAAGTGATTTTCATTTGTTTTGTAGCCCAAATTTCTCTTGTAACTATTATTGTCTGCTGTTATCCCTGGAATCAGAAAGGACTGAGTTCACAGAATCATATAATATAGCTCTTTTCTCTGCTGAACTGCCCACTCCTTAAGGGCAGATGTTGTGTCTTATATTTGTCTTTATGTTCCCACACCTGGCCACCTCTTACATGTGGGAGCCATTAATCAGAATTTATCTATGAGTTAACTGTTTTAAATATTCTCCCCTTCTTCTAAAAGTAATGCATGTTCATTGTAGGCCTCCACAGAAAAACTTAAAGAAGGAAAATTGCCCACTAGTGACATTCAGCAGAGGAAGGCCCAGGACACCAGCTGTAGGTCAAATGCCAGGCGGAATCCCTCTGGAGCAGAGCAAGCACAAATATCTCCCATTCCAGCCTCCAGAAAAGAAAACTCAGCCAAAGAAAAGAAGAAAGAGAAGTCTGCCTGTTCCATTGCCTGTCCCTCCAGTTTATGCCTCAAGGTTCCCTGTAGCCTGCTCTCTGTGGACACAGCTCTATGCAGCCATCCACCCATCGTTGCAGACCAACCCCATCTTTGCAGGTCTCCTTTCCAAGCTGCAGCTGATTCAATGAGACCAAAGTGCCCCCTCCTGGGATTTCTCTGGTGGTCCCGTGGCTAGGACTCCATGCTCCCAGTACAGGGGCAGAGGTTCAATCCCTGACTAGGGAACTAGATCCCAAGTGCCATAACGAAGAGTTTGCATGCTGCCACAGCTAAAAGATCCTGCCTGCTGCAATGAAGATCAAAGATTCTATGTGCCACAGTTAAGACCCTCTGCAGCCAAATAAATTATTTTTTAAATACTATATTTAAACACACACACACACCAAAAAAAACAAAGTACCCACTTTGTCCAAGTCCATAAGTTAAGCCCCCAAGCCCTCCATCTCATTCCTTCCTCCCTGGGCATATCATTAAATATAAAATTATTCCTGTCTTCTATCTACTCACAGTACTCTCATCACACACAGACAGCCCTGCGCTTGCTCTCCCCTGGCCCAGCTTCCTGCCCATCTCTTCTCGTTCAGACATTGCTTAGACAAGGAACAGCATGGTAATAGACATACTCTTCTGTATCTTCTACCTTGACTGAGTGTTGTCTGGCCTCCTGAAACCTGAATCTCCCCTGAGGACAAGCCTCTCAACATATAGCCAATCATGCCAATCATACCATGTACCACAGAGACTAGAAAAGGAGTCTCACCTATTTAATTCTCCAGTGTCACTTTCAAACAATTACACTGTCCCACTCCCCATATATCCGTCTCTTTATTGCTGTCGCCCAACATTCACAGGTCTCTCAACCATTTATGAAAAATTGGATTACTAGACTCATGGTCTTCCTTTCCAATCCAAGGCTGCCACTATCCTGACTGAATCCAATGCTCAGTATGAGGGGAATTCAGCCAGTATTCCAGCCTCTCATCTCCTTGACCATGTTATCTTTAATGACCTTCAGTTCTACTCCTTTGGTTTCATTACTTTCCCTATTCCCACAGATATGCTGTTGAAATGTGTCATAACTAGAAAATAAAACTGCTAATTCAGATGTCCCAGTCATTTATCCAATCGCCTATCCTTCCAGTGAGCTTGCCAATGACTCTCATAATTGATCTACACCATAAGTAGAGCCAGTCCAGAATTTCAACATTCTCTTTCAATATCTGGAACTCTTTTGTCCCATGCTCCTTTCATCCCTCCCATGTGGCAAAACCTCAGCCTAGAACTAATCCATCCTTCCCTAATCCTACACCCAATGAAGCACAAATATTGGACTGACCAAAAAATATTTACAGGAGACTGATGAGGCAAGTTTGTAGAGTACAGGTACAGGGTTATTCATAGGACAGTGGCATTACAGGAGAGAATGGGGAATAAATAAGCTTCAAAGCTTTTCCCAATGAATTTATTGGCTAAAGAATAAAATTAAAAAGGACTCATTCAGTCCCTCCACATTCATTACAGAATTTGGATAATTGTAACTAATACCAGCTAAAATTTCACTTTGCTCCATCCAAAACAGCTGATTAGGAAATTTTTAAAAGTGATTAGCCTGATTAAAGTTGAAGGCCAAAAAATTCTTTTCAGATAATTATAAAACCACTTTATGAGTAAAAACTGCTAAACATGAATAAGATAATGACCAAAAATACATTTATACAATTTTAAAGACATAACCTACTTCTCCCTTTCCTGCCCCTATCAGCAATGTATTAGAGGCACTTAAAAATAATAAAACTGCATTTTTAAAATTAATGTTCTAAGTCAACTTGTCACTAGAGCAGATAACACTTTCTCCCAATTAGGATAATGTAGCCTTGTTTTACTGCATTTAAAAAGAGTTTTAGAGATTCCACACTTCATTTGTTTTTCTTTTATGCAGGCTTGTTGTTGTTGTTCTGTCCCTAAGCCATGTCCAGCTCTTTGGGACCCCATGGACTGCAGCACACCAGGCTTCCCTGTCCTTCACTATCTCCCAGAGTCTGCTCAAACTCATGTTCATTGAGTTGGTGATGCAATCCAATCATCTAATTCTCTGTCATCCCCTTCTCTTTTCCTCAGTCTTTCCCAATATCAGGGTCTTTTCCAATGAGTCTACTCTTCATATCAGGTGGCCAAAGTATGGTAGGTTCAGCTTCAGCATCAATCCTTCCAATGAATATT
This sequence comes from Bos mutus, assembly GCF_027580195.1. Classification (NCBI taxonomy): domain Eukaryota; kingdom Metazoa; phylum Chordata; class Mammalia; order Artiodactyla; family Bovidae; genus Bos; species Bos mutus. Next base: position 92,973,989 of record NC_091618.1, on the reverse strand, counting down.
CAGGGTTGATTTTCTTTAGGATTGATTGGTTTGATCTCTTTGCTGTCCAAGGGACTCTCAAGAGTCCATCACCACAATTCAAGAGCATCAATTATTTAGCACTCAGCCTTCATTATGGTCCAACTCTCACACCCATACATGACTACTGGAAAAACCATAGCTTTGACTATAGAGACCTTTGTCAGCAAAGTGATATCTCTGCTTTTTAATATGCTGTCTAGGTTTGTCATAGCTTTCCATCCAAGGAGCAAGCATCTTTTAATTTTGTGGCTGCAGTCACCATCCACAGTGATTTTGGAGCCAAAAAGAGTCAACCACAATGAATTTAGATTTTAAAAGTTAGGGAGAAGACTACTCATTTGAGTAAACCTAAACATTAGAAAATAAGTTAAAAATTCTTCAGTTTCATTGTTCTTAAGTGAAATTGTAATTCTAAAGTTAGGAAGCTGAAATTTGTTTTTACCCAGATGTAGAATAATGTCTTGTCAACAAGATATTTGCAACCACTGTTGTATGAAATCTTATCTGAAATACCCTGTTGGAAAAAAAACCTCTAGCTTTTCCAGTTTCTGAGCCATTCAAAAAAAATAAAAATCCATCCATAGTACTTTTAATGTAACCAAAAACAGTATTCTTGATTTTATTCTCCAGCCTTGACTACTAAAGAAAATTGACTATTTCTACAAAAAAAAAAAAAAAGAAAAGAAAAGAAAAGAAATCCCTTTCAAAGGATATAACTTATAATTATTAAAAATATTCAAGAGTATGCTCTGAGGAATACTTCTAACAGATGCTTCAAATGTATTTTGAACAATGAGTATCATTTAAATAAATATGTGTCATCCCAGTGAAGCTGCCTAAGGAAATAATACCCACCCAGAGGTCGAAGTTCTAATGTATTTATTAAAAGATGATATTGCTGGATAGTCACATTTTTTATTTGGTCAACAAATACTTACTGAGAACCTATTTTATTCCAGCACTGTGTGAGGTGCTAAGTACACAGTGGTAAACTGAGATAGTTTCTACACTCCTGGAGCTTACAGTGTAGTGGGGCAAACAGAGATAGGTCAGTAAGTAAAAAAATATAGAATATAAAAGGTATGTGCCACAAAGCGAAGGAACAGAATCAAGGGGTAGAAGACTTCAATGAAGTTGTCTCAAGGCAGATTGGTCAAGGAGGTCTTCTTAAAGGGGGTTCCATGTGAGCTGAGATCTAAAGGCTAAGATGGAGCCAGTCATTTGGTGAAGGGGAAGCTTAGTCCAGCCTGAGTAAAGACCCAAATGAAGGAAAGAGTGGTTGATTCCAAGGAACTGAGAAATCATGACTGTGGCTACAGTATAGACAGACAAGAGGACAGAGGAGAGATACGGGCCAGTGAAGCAGGGGTGGCCAGCAGTGCAGAGAGGACCTGCTGAGACCTGGTCTAGAAGTCACTGCCACCGTGATGCAGGCTAGTGAAAAACAAGGAATAGGCAAAACACTCTC